>NC_085936.1:7500000-10000000 GCF_963556715.1 Cydia fagiglandana | reverse complement strand
CAAGGTAATTGAATATAATTCGCGTTAGACCCGTCTATAATGTGAGTTAATATGTTTGCCGCTCTTTTCTACTGACAGAAATGGCTTGAGAGAGAACCTACAAATATGTGACAGTAGAGGGTGGATTCAAATGATCAACATTTTCAGATAATGTGTGTATTTGTTAAATTAATTCAGTGAAAGCATGATAGGAAAAATGTTACTACATATAGGAGACCGGGTATGATTATCTCACGGGTTATATCTCATGAATAGAACATATTCTAGATATCTTGCCAGGCATCCACTCAATTTCATGTCTCTCTAATTGGACAGCTTTTTTCCATAGTTCTCTGCGAATAGCATCTTGTGGGAATCTGAATGGAAAGTAATCTAAAATGACAATACCAAATTTGATTATTAATTTGAAATAACTAGGTAGTTTTTTTATAGCTCCTCATGAAATAAAAAAGGAAAATACGAATCTGTGAGAAGGAATTTATTACTACATTTATAATTATATAGAAAATACCTAAACCAAACACAAGTTAATAAAATAGTCTACTTCATTTAGCATAACACCATCCCTATTATCCTCGCAATTTAAAAAGTCGTATGTTGTTATGAAAGTCGTATGCAGTTGTTACGTTTTAGCTTAGCACGGTAGTATTGAAAACAAATCGTCATGTTTTTTCCAAATTCTACTGAAATTATCTGTTTACTACAAGTGAAAAGTGATTCCACTGTCCTTGGTATGAACTAAAATAACTTCTGCACCACTTCACGACACATGAATATATTTTTAATTACAAAAAAACGTTGTTTTTATAAATCAATTTAGCCATTTGTCACTGACTGTCATCTCGGTCGTACTGAGATTGCCAATCGAGCAGTTTGTAAGTACCGCCTATCGCGGGGTAGTTTGCGTTGGGTCATAATTGAGCGGACAGAATACTTCCATGTATAGCATTTCGCTGCCCCAGCTGCCCAGGACTGGAGTCAGTGGAAGAAAAAGATTCGAGCCTTACACCCCAGCAGTGGGTAACAGGATGGAAAGAAGAATAATGACCCCAGACCAACCCAAGCATGGAGATATACTTAGGTATGTTAAATTTGATATTTTATGCTAATTTTGACGAATTCTTTTCTATTCATTAAAGAAAAACCGGGCAAGTGCGAGTCGGACTCGCGCACGAAGGGTTCCGTACCATAATGCAAAAAAAAAACAAAAAAAAACCGGGCAAGTGCGAGTCGGACTCGCGCACGAAGGATTCCGTACCATAATGCAAAAAAAAAACGGTCACCCATCCAAGTACTGACCCCTCCCGACGTTGCTTAACTTTGGTCAAAAATCACGTTTGTTGTATGGGAGCCCCATTTAAATCTTTATATTATTCTGTTTTTAGTATTTGTTGTTATAGCGGCAACAGAAATACATCATCTGTGAAAATTTCAACTGTCTAGCTATCACGGTTCGTGAGATACAGCCTGGTGACAGACGGACGGACGGACGGACGGACGGACAGCGAAGTCTTAGTAATAGGGTCCCGTTTTACCCTTTGGGTACGGAACCCTAAAAAGCAAAATAAAACGGTCACCCATCCAAGTACTGACCACTCCCGACGTTGCTTAACTTTGGTCAAAAATCACGTTTGTTGTATGGGAGCCCCATTTAAATCTTTATTTTATTCTGTTTTTAACCGACTTCCAAATCCCAAAGGAGGAGGTTATCAATTCGGTTGTATGTTTTTTTTTATTTTTATTTTTTTTATTTTTTTTATTTTTTATGTTTGTTACTCCATATCTCCGTCATTACTGGACCGATTTTGAAAATTATTTTTTTGATTGTATGTATATGCATACAGATTGGTCCCGTTTTTGTCAAAATCCAGTTCTGATGATGGGATCCATGAGGAATCGACCGAACTCCTCAAATCTTAAAGGCATATATATGGTGATTTTTGTGTTTTTATCAACAAATCAAGCATATACATTCAAAAACGTGACATTTGATGAAGTGGAACTGCTGATGATGATCAGAACGGAACTCTTCAACGACGCATAGTTCACCTTTGGCGATTTGTCCTCTTCGTTATGTTTGTTAAGTTAAGTTTTTAAGCCACAATTTTGTCAAGCTTGAGTTCTGATGATGGGATCCATGAGAAATCGAGGGAACTCCTCAAATTTTAAAGGCATGCGTATAGAGATTTTTGTATTTTCATCAGAAAATCAAGCATTTTCATTAAAAACTGTCGCATTTGATGAAGTGGAACTGCTGATGATGATCAGAACGGAACTCTTCAACGACGCATAGTTCACGTTTGGCGATTTGTCCTCTTCGTTATGTTTGTTAAGCAAGTTTAGTTTTTAAGCCACATTTCTGACAAGCTCGAGTTCTGATGATGGGATCCATAAGGAATCGAGGGAACTCCTCAAATCTTAAAGACATACGTATAGAATTTTCTGTGTTTTCATCATAAAATCAAGCATTTACATTAAAAACTGTCGCATTTGATGAAGTGGAACTGCTGATGATGATCAGAACAGAACTCTTCAACGACGCATAGTACACGTTTGGTGATTTCGAATTTCGATTTTGACTTGGACTCGTACCCGGATCCGGTTTGGACCCGGACCTGGACCTGGACTCGGACTCGGACTCGGACCCGGACTCGGACCCGGACCCGGACTCGGACCCGGACTCGGACCCAGACCCGGACTCGGACCCGGACCCGGACCCGGACCCGGACTCGGACCGGGACTCGGACCCGGACTCGGACTCAGAGACCCGGACCTTGACCCGGAAAACCCCTATGCTACCCCTAAACTACCATAAAATGTAGGTATAAAGTATGATGATGCCAAACCCCTCCCGCTCAAACCCCCGTACACCGCACCGCATGCGCCGTTAAGTGGGTTAGGTTAGGTTTGAACTGCGATCCTCACAGAACCGAACAAAAGTGGGTTAGGTTTGGTTAGAACTGCGAGCCTTACAGAAACGAAATGCTACTAGAAAAGTGGGTTTGATTAGGCTCGAACTGCGATCCTCACAGAACCGAACTGCTATCAGAGAAGTGGGTTAGGTTAGGCTAGAACTACGACCCTTACGGAAACGAAATGCTACTAGAAAGTACTGGTTTTACCTCCTTTTCTACATAGTGCACCATCTACCATAATCTTTCACCGGGCCCCATAGAAGTCGGTTTTTTTTTCTTAAAAATTATTAGTATTTGTTGTTATAGCAGCAACAGAAATACATCATCTGTGAAAATTTCAACAGTCTAGCTATCACGGTTCGTGAGATACAGCCTGGTGACAGACAGACGGACAGACGGACGGACGGACAGCGAAGTCTTAGTAATAGGGTCCCGTTTTACCCTTTGGGTACGGAACCCTAAAAAACGAAATGTTTCTAGGATCACTTTGTTGTCCGTCCGTCTGTCAAGACCCTTTATTTCGGGAATACGTTGAGGTATTTAAACCATACCAATACCATACCATCAATTCGGTATAACCTAAAATATAAACCATATTATTCTTAAGTTCCTTTAAGCTGTAAAAAATTAAACTTGTAAGTTAACGTGAAAAAATACGGCCGTTTACGTTAAAAAACGTACAGTCTGACAAAAAGAGTAGAAATTAAAAAGTGGCAATACTGTAGTGTCTTCCCTTTCAAATCAATCTAAGAAAACTGGACGACACTACAGAATTGCTACTTTTTAATTTCTAGTCTTTTTAGCCAGACTATGTACTCGTATTTCGACACTCTCAAGGGAATCAAAATTGATAGGGTAATACTTCCCGTTAACCTAGAATTATGAAATTTGGCAAGTACTTAATATCGTAGGTACTCACTACAAATAAAGGGAAAAAACTAAAAGTAAAAACTGCAAAATTGTAAAAAAAATATTATTTCGTTCGTACGGAACCCTCGGTGGGTGAGTCAACTCGCAACTGGCCGGTTTTTTTCTTTAATGAATATGTATAAAAAAAACAATTCGTCGTGGAAAGGTACCTACAAATTGACTTTGCCTTTTTCCACTTTCCCCCTACATTTGATCACAAGTACAATGTAAGCATGAGTAGCATGAGCAGTAATCCGTTTAAGGGAGTATTTAGTACCGTGTTCTGATTAGGAAAAAGTACCTACAAGAAAAAAAAATTGTCGCCTCCGAAACCTCCAACTTCTCCACCAGCGCGTCTTTCAGGTGGCACTTCGGACATTCGGCTCGGCCCTACGTGATTCTCGACTTTCCCAAGCCTTCACTGTTGTTGTTGATTATTTTTCGTATACATACCATTCATCTTTGTTATACTCGTTGTTTAAACATAAGCTTGTCTCGTTAGCACGTGTAGAGTCGCCATCAGATATATCGGAGCGGCCAAGGTGCTCACAAATATCGGAACACGTCTCTATTGTCAAGGCGTTAGAGTGCGTGTTCAGATATTGTGAACACCTTGGGCGCTCCGATATATCTGATGGCGACTGTACATTTCTCGCTTGTCTAGGGGCGACTAAAGACAATTTGTACCGGTAAAAGCGCTTAAATTTTGGAATACTTAACCTATCTGAAATTATAGTATTTATCATTGACCCAATAGCAATAATATTGTACTCGCTAAAAGCTAATAGGTATCCAGTAAAGTTAAATAAGTTTTTGGCAAAAATTTCATTTTTGGTACCTACAACTGATTGTACTTTTATTTATATAGATAGGCAACTAATACTCATCGAGAGTATTCTAAAAACCCCAAACACATTAAGTTGCGTTGTTTTATCACAGAGTACCTATGGCCAACTCCTGTTTCCCTCATCAGATCAGCTCGATTGTACCATCATATTGCATTGTCACCCGATTTACACATGAACTTGCAAATTTTCAACTTCACCGGAAACCGGGAAGTGGGTCAAAATTTACTTGCAAGATTTGACCCGTACATAAATAGTTACATACATAGGTACATTGCAATTTCCAAGTTAAATAAAAGCTAGTAATAAAAATAAATCAATGTAATGCGATAAAAAACTCGTAATTACACTTCTGTTCCAAATGCAGTCTATTAAGAATTGTTAGTCATCGAAGAGATAACGACTGCAATATGTAGAGTGATCAGTTGGTAATCACTGATTTTTGTATAGCGTGACCATCACTGTATGCGCTTATTTCATAAAAAATACTTGTACGGGATTACAAAGCTGTGTATAACTTATAAGGCTAGACAATCCAAACTTTTTCAAATGCCTTTAAACAACACCCAGTTGTTCATCAACGACAATTTCGAATTTATAAGAAACATGAGCAAGATAGCTGCAAAAATTGCATTTTATAATTTTGAATGGCGGTACGTTACTTTGGTGATGTTTAACAGTGTTCATTTAATCGGTATTGCGACATTCTTGAGCCATTACAATCAATCAGTTGTAGTGAAAATGGGAGAATTCATACCTTACCACCGCTCTGTGATACCACAGTTCGTGGTGGTCGGTGAGACATCTTCCGAATTAGCAGGTATGCTTCGGTGGCTAGCCCAGAACCAGTATGACACAACGGGAAACTTTGTCATCCTGTGCTATTCAACTGAAGATAACACATGCAACGAGAAAGAAATCTTTGAAACTGTATCGAGTGTGTTCATTGTAAATGTTTTATTAATAAAGGGTTCTCTTGGCGACGAAGAGCCCACCGTATTGTCCTACTTTTTGGTTTTACCACAAAAATGCATGAACAGCGAACCTGTTAAACTAAACATTAGTTTGAACTGCCCAAATGATACTTGTTTCAAAACTGCATTCCCAGAAAAGTTTTCGAATATGCATCAGTGTCCTTTTATTGTTTCTACATTCGAGCAACACCCGTTCATGTATTTGAGCAATGATAGTGCACCAGAAGGTAAAGATGGTGATCTTTTGACTTTAGTGGTGGACATTTTGAACGCTTCACTTGTCATAAGAACGCCGAAGGAAGACAGTGACTGGGGAAAATTAGTGAATAACAACTGGACGGGATCTCTGGGCGATGTGTTCAACGGCCTAGCTCACGCTTCGATGTGCTCTGCTCCTCTGTCTCCAACTAAATACGCAAATTTTCAAATTTCTTTTACATACAGTTCTATGGATATAGTTTGGGCTACGGGCCTGCCCGCCCTCAAGCCGTCTTGGGAAAAGCTTTTACATCCTTTTCAAATGACCGTAAGGGTCTTAATTTTCTTCCTGTTTATTGGGATAATTTTGTCGAATACTTTTACTAAGACGCGTGTTTGGAGAAAAGCTATACGTGCGCTTAGAATTAGCCCGCCGAAGTCGAACTTACTGTTTTATTCTTGGATTGTTTTTATGGGTCTGCCTATTGTTAGAATGCCCTCGAAGCCATCTCTTCTAATGGTGATCGGAATCTGGATTTGGACTAGCGGTATTATCAGGACGGTGTACCAGGCGGAGCTGGTAAGCATCATGAAACAGCCTATATATGAAAAGCCATTTGAGACATATCAAGATGCCTTGGCAACCAAAAGACCTTTTGGAGGTCTTTCCATTTACAAGGAATACTATTCCGACGATGAATACGTTTATGAAAATTATATTGACAAAAGCTTATCGGAAGCACGCCAAACTGTAGACAGGATATCAAATGGATCATTGGATTTCATGATCGCTATGAAAAAAGAGTCAATTTATTTCAGATTAATGGAATTTAAAGGTACAAGGCAATTACAAATAATTCCGGAAAAGATCGCAAACAGCCCAACCGTTATGTTTTTCAAGAAGTTTTCCTTCCTAGCTACTCCTGTGAGTCGCATCTTGAGTGTTTCTTTGGAAGGAGGGTTCAGCCAAAAGATGTATTCACGTTTCTTCGAGAGGGCGATTTCATTTCTTCACCACTCGAAGGACCAAGGCCCAAGTGCGCTACGACTTGAACATTTCATGGGTAGTTTCATAATCTTGCTGGGCGGTTGGATTCTATCTGCTATTTTCTTCGCTGTTGAAGTAATATGTGGCAAAATAGTTCTGGGTAATGTTTATTCTTAATACAATAGGATTACTTGGGTTTATAGTCCTACCTAATAGTGGGGATCCGTTTAAGGGCATATTCGGTATCGTGTTTTGATTAGGAAAAAGTACTTAAGAAAGCTGTAAGCGCCTTTTGTAAGATGCTACCCTCGGGTACCTATTTGGGTGTGATTAAGTTTAAAATATACGTAGCTAGGAGTAAAAAAAACAATAATATAGAAATAACTATTTATGTTATTTATCACTACGCATATATTATTTAATGTAAAGATAATAGCTTTATTTGATTACAACACTTAACACTTACCTCATTTTGTCACAAAGGTTATTTCAGTATTCGAAATCAATGCTATTTACTTACTTAATAAGAACTTTAAATAGGTATCGGTGGTTTTCATTTTTATTAATTGTTCTAACCTGCTTCCATATACCTTGTGCAACATAATATTACCTTAAATTATCAGTAGAGTCTGTCTAAGCTAACTTTGCACCGACTTGAATGGAACAAAGTTAGGGTGTGTAATTTGACATTGCCACACTTTGTCATTGAAAATGCCATGGAGAGTGCAGAGTTAGCTTGGTCCGACTCTAGTCATTTATTGCTTCATAGGTACGTAAGATGGTACCTGACCATGAATAATCAGCTACATACGAGTGTGAACCCCTGGCACTGCAAGTTACAACATACCTCCGGCGCGATTCGGAAAATGAATTAGAGATTCACTAGATATGAAATAGTAAAAATATGTGACGTTCCACGGCAAAAGGTACCTTAACCTTTTACCTTTTAACCCTCTTAGCCGAAGGCGCTGGGCCTAAAATACGGCGTTGCCTGAACAAGAGATTTCCTTTGGCAGGAGTGGTCCTTAGGACCCAGGGATGGATTTAAGAAGTGGAGCCACCGAGATTTTTGATGATAATTTTTAGGGGGGGGGGCTCTCAACTTGATTGATATCTATATAATTTAAGCTACTAGGCCAAGATTGGTATCGTTTTCGTATGAATCGGGGATGCCGAATTCATTTATGATATTATAATAACACCATTCCGAAGTAAAAACACATAAATATATGAAGAAATACTTTTTTTTTAATTCCTCATCATACTTTAGCCGCTAAACTAGTTAATTAAAATTTGGTATAGTGAATAACATAGAATACTTTTAATCTCAAAAATCACCGTGGAAATTTGTATAGGGATTTTGAGTCCCGGGGAAGAACATAGGATAGTTTTTATTTAAAAAAAATATCTTTAAAGTGAAAAGGAAGGTGTAAGATCGTATGGGGAATCAATAACGGCTGAACCGATTTAGATGAAATCTATGTCTACATCTTTGATTTAGTTGAAAATGATACTGACATAGAACCTAAACTTAAAAAAATATTAACCTATGACGTCGCCGACGCTTAAAACCCCCCCACCCCTCACCTGCATCAAAAATCTGGATGGCTCTACTCTACTTCTTAAATACATTTTAGGAACACAAAGATTAATTATGCCAAAGGAAAACTCTTATTCAGTGAACGCCGTAGTTGACCTTTTTATGGCCTGAGCAGACTCGACTATCTTGTACTTCTGATTAAAATTTTATCTATCTATGACGATTCAAGCCACATTCAAGCACTTAACTAAAAATATTATTTTCTAAACAAACTTTCAAGCCCTTTTTCACCACGCTATCTTAAGAAATTAATTTTCAAAAATACTAAAATAAAATTTGTTGTTTTCTAATAGGTATTGTATCTTTCTACGAAGTTTCAACTCGGATTTTGAAATAATGCTAGTCTAATGTCTAGATTATGCCAAAATTATGCTAAAGATTTTTGAAATATGCTAAAATGTCACTTGAAATTAGACACTTAATACATACATTTTTCAAATTTGCCGCCTTTTTCTACTGACAAGATCTGCTTGATCAACTTTATATAGACCGTCGACGTCCATCCGTCCACAAAAGTCAAAATTCATATGAAAATATGAACAACATAATAAGGCGATGGCGCATATTGTTGCTGCCAAGTTGGTGCAAACTTGGCTTAGACTAAATTATGCTAAAAAATATGCCAGATGCTAAATTGAAAATTTTGGTGCCAAAGCAAGTGAAAATATGCCAGATCTGGCATCAATTATGCCAAGTTGGCAACACTGTTCAAGTCCCTTACTTAAAATGTTCGTACCTGGTACCAGCAAACTTTCAACCCCTTTATTGTTAAAACAACAATCCCTGAGATGTAACAATAAATTTGAAATATGAAATATAAATAAATAATATATATATAATATAATATGAAATATGACTCCTAAAAGGTGTCTGGCGAAAATACGGATCAACTATAGGATGGTTCTCCTTATCAGCTATACTATAGTTATTTTTGGAGCCGAAGCGCGCACAAATTTTTGTCTACAACTATCCAGCAAAAAATATTTACGTGGGCCATACTGAAAGTTTCTGGATTCTGTTATATGAGACGACTTATTTTTTCTAAGTGGCCAGTCCAGGAATTTTCAGTATGCCCTAAGTAACAAGTCGGTGAGAGATCATTTCAATAATCCAATTCGAATAAAAATTATCCTAATTACTACTAGAGTCGCACCAATAAAAGTCTGCGGCGGATTTGTTAGCCCACGCAGTGTCAGTGTTGTTTATACGTCATAATTTCATAGAAGTTTGACGTTTAAAATGACACTTGCACTGCGAGGGCTATCAAAATCGCTGCAGACTTTTTACGGTCTGACTATATTATTATTGAATTTATTGTGATTCATTCTTATACGGGCTCGGAGACAATTTGTGGCAATTAGTTACGTCAATTATAAAGTAATTAAAAAGAAATGCGTGCGCATTTGTCAGGTTTACTACCCATAACCTAGGGTAGTTAAAAAAATCAATTTCCGATATATTAATAAAACTAATGCATCGAGATAGACTCCAGGTGATAATGTTTAATGTCACACATACACATGGGATCTGGCTGCGACGACATGCCGATAGATAGAGACCTTAATACCGATTTAATTTTACTCAATGAAGAAAATACAGCGGCTCAAAATTTAGCTGTCACCGCGGCTAAGGTAGCCCTCAACAACTTCGAATGGAGATACATGACTATGGTTCTCCATAACTCCTCAATTCTTCTCGGATTAAGCGCGTTCATGCAACTTTATCGGAAAAGTGTCGTCGTCGGCAATCGATTCCTCGATTTTGAAGAATACACTAGAGACAAGATCATACAGTTTGTGGTTTTTGGATCAGACTTGAATAACATAAAACATATACTGAATTGGATGCGCAATAAGCAATTTGACAACACCGGCAAATTTATTGTCATTTGCAAGAGCTGCGACGAGCGTGAAGCGATAAACATATTCTGGGATCACAAGATAACAAATGTGGTTTTTATTAATTATAGTTCCAGAGCTAGCAATTTAATTGGTTTTACATATTCTGTTTATGATAACGAAAAATGTCAAATAAGTTTACCTCGCCCACTTCAGGAAACCTGCATTCAAAATTCGTGCACAAAATTATTTCACATGAAACTTAAAAAATTTCACAGGTGTCCGATAATTGTATCTACGATAATTCAGGTCCCCCTTATGTCTCTGGAGTCGGGAACCCCACAAGGCGCAGACGGTGACCTCTTGCTACTCATCGCAGATGCTTTAAACGCAACTCTGAAGGTAATGACTCCCCATTGGGGCTCCGGCTTTGGACAGCTAAACACACACGGTTATTGGTCAGGATCCTTGGCAGACGTTTACTATGACCTTGCCAATTTCTCTATGACATCCCCATGTATAACTCTGACCAGAAGCAGAGATTTTCATATGTCCACAAATTACTATTCGAACAATATTATTTGGGTCACTCATCCTGCAATACCGCTGCCAGCTTGGCAAAAACTTTTGCGACCATTTCAAATAATAGCTAGGATATCTCTAGTTGTTACATTTTTATTCGTCATACTGGTAGCTATGTTCCTCAAAAGCAAATACTGGACAAAAAAATCCAAAGGAATAATTACGACAACGCGACCTCATCAATGCTTCTTGTTCAATGTATGGGCAATTTTCATGGGTATGCCCATGACGAAATTGCCGTCAAAACCGGCATGTATGACCATATTTTTGCTCTGGGTGTATTATTGTTTTATGATACGAACGTTCTATCAGACATCACTTATCCGCGCCATGAAAAATAACTATAACTCTACAGAATTCGAAAATCTTGAAGACATTTTAAATTCTGGTTATCCATTTGGTGGTGTGCCATCGCTCAAGGAGTTTTTCTTTGACGTTCCTGAAGTATATAACAACTGGAAACCCATTAACAGCTCCGACATTTTTCAAATTATGCTCAGTTTATCGAAAGGAATGAAGTACGTTCTGGCTGTGAAAAAGGTTACTGCTAAAAATTTTGTTTCAAAACATTATGGCAATTTACATATTGTGCCCCAGACCATTGTGACGAGTCCCACTGTTTTATTTTTTAAGAAATTCTCTCCAATGGTGGAGTCCGTGAATCAAGTACTCGAGCGATTAAACGAAGGCGGTTTCACTGAGAAGTTCTATAAAGATCACGCCAATATACAAACAATAACGAAGATAGAAAGTTCAGAAGCAATGAACGTTGGACACTACGCGGGATGTTACGTGGTATTGGCCGCTGGATGGATTGTATCGATAATAGTTTTCTTTTGTGAGATTTGTTACAAATATAGTAAACAATAAATAATTATCAGTACACGTGTTTTAATCAGTCAATCATGATCTATTATCCAGCCAGTGTCTAGAATACGTCGAGTTCTTATAGCGCACAATTACATAAGATGCCTCAGCTTTAGTGAAAACGAGTTTTAACCAAATCATTACGGAAAACTAGATTAAAGGAAATGCGTTTTAACACAATACATGACAACACTAATTATACAACAACAAGCTCATTACCTATTGGGAAAACCGATATGAAGGACATAATATAAATGGTCATATTGGTCATTATGTTAAATTTTTTCCCCTTATAGAAACGTTAAAATAAAGCTAATAAATTACATATGTTAATACATAATTATATTTTTTGCAGTTAGTGAGTTTTGGTTGTTACCTGACAATTTATACCTACTTATACTTAAAAGCATTAGCAACGCCGTTAAATTTAATATCTAACTTAGTTCAACTACGATAATTACGATACTTATCAGTATCACATTGACTCTCCCCAAAGCGTAAGAAAATGCAAGCATGAAATGGATTATTTATTTATAATATGTTCGTAGTGCGATGATTTCACAATTACACTATAGGTCAAAGTGCATTAAGAAATTAACTACATAGTCACCTAAAAGGTTATAACTGTAACATGCGCATTAGTAAGTAATTACAGATTTTATTTAATAGCGTGACAAATGACTGTAAGCCCTAATTTCATGCAAACTACGTGTGCCGGTCTACAATGTTTTGAGTCCAACACTGAAAAATGGCTTTGAACAATTCACAGCTTTTCATCAACAACGAATTTGCATTTATTAGACATATGAGTAAGATAGCTGCAAAAATCGCATTTTATAATTTTGAATGGCGGTTCGTTACTTTGGTTATGTTTAACAATATTAAGTTAATTGGGTTGGCGACATTCTTAAGCAATTACAACCAGTCAGTACAGTTAAAACTGGGACAATTTATACCTCAGCGTCCACTCACATCAATACATCAGTTCGTGTTGTTTGGACAGGAATCTTCAGAGATAGCAGATATGCTTCGATGGCTTGCCAAGAACCAATATGATACAACAGGAAAATATGTCATTATGTGCTATTCTATCGAAGATGAAAAATGTGGTGATAAAGTAATTTTCGAAACATTATCCAGTGTTTTTATAGTAAATGTGTTATTAATTAAAGGTTCCCTCGGAGACAAAGAGCCCACAATATCTTCGTACTTTCTTGTTTTGCCAGAGAAATGCCTTAATAGCGACCCTGTAAAGTTAAACATAAGTTTAAACTGCGCGGATGATTCTTGTTTTAAATCAGTATACCCAGAAAAGTTTTCGAATATGTATCAGTGCCCATTTATTGTATCCACATTTGAGCAACACCCATTTATGTATTTGAGAAATGATAGCGCTCCAACAGGTAAAGACGGTGATCTTTTAACTTTAGTAGTGAATATTTTGAACGCTTCACTTGTAATAAAAGCACCGATTGATGGCAGCGACTCGGGCGAATTCGTGAACAACAACTGGACGGGGTCTCTCGGCGCCGTGTTCAACGGCCTAGCTCACGCTGCGATGTGCTCCGCTCCGCTGTCTCCTGATAAATATGCAAATTTCCAAATTTCATTCACGTATGGTTCCATGGACATAGTGTGGGCTACAGGCCTACCTGCCGTGAAGCCGGCCTGGGAAAAACTGTTATACCCTTTGCAAATTAACGTAAGGATGCTAATCTTCTTTCTGTTTATTGGAATAATTTTTATGAATACATTTACAAAGACGCGTGCTTGGAGGAAAGTTATACGAGCCCTGAAAATAAGCCCGCCGAAGTCGAACTTGCTATTTTATTCTTGGGTTTTATTAATAGGGCAGCCTGTAATTAAAATGCCCTCAAAGCCATCTCTACTAATGATGGTCGGAATCTGGATTTGGTTTTGCTTTGTTATCAGAACGGTGTACCAGGCGGCGCTGACAAGCATTATGAAACACACTTTTTATGACGAGCCATTTGATACATTTGAAGACGTCCTTGCGACCAAAAAGCCATTTGGAGGAATCGCTATTTACAAAGAATATTATTCAGATGATAGTTTCATATACGACAATTATATCGTCATGAACCTAGCAGAAGGGCGCCAAACTGTAGACAGTATTTCAAATGGAAGTTTAGACTTTGTGATTGCTATGAACAAAGAGACAGTTTATTTCAGGCTAATGAAGTATATGGGTACAAGACATTTGCAAATAATACCAAAAAAGATTGCAAATAGTCCAACTGTAATATTTTTCAAGAAGTTTTCTTACTTAACTGCTCCTGTAAGTCGTATCTTGAGTGCTTCTTTGGAAGGCGGATTTAGTGACAGAAGGTATGCCCATTACTTCAGAAGGGGCATTTCATTGCTCCGCAACTCACAGCATCGCCGCACAGAACCGCTTCGACTGGAACATTTTATGGGCAGTTTTTTCACTTTACTCGGCGGTTACGTTATTTCAGTTATATTTTTTGCTGTTGAAGTGATATGTGGAAGAATTGTGAATTCTCAATACTAAAGTACCTACCTACTTACTGGCGCAGGTTGTGTGCTACTAATTGAAAATTGTATCTTTAATTATTTAATCTCGCATATTATCAGCTTCTAATCGAAAGAAAGTCAAAGGCAAGCTAGATTTAAGTAGTTTTCTTTCCTGTTACATGGAATGACTGGTCCATTATAACAAATGAAAATAAAAACTGAAAACATCTGTCCTGACACGACTGGTATTTCATTTCAAAGAGCAAAATTCCCTTTTTGGAGCAAGTGTTACAACACTGTCAGAAAGTTAGTAGACCAGGTGGTAAATTTGCCGAGGTAGATGACTGTAATAGAACAGGAAACAGTCTAGTGTATAATTTGGATAAAAGACTCCCTAAAATTCTAACTGATGGACGGCAACAAAGTTTGGCTCAGTAATTACTCAGTGAGTGAATTTAAAATGGACCACGGTGTATTGTGGGTACCTATGGCAGATTATTTCCTACTGAGCTTCACTTGTTTTTTTGAAAATTAATAGGTATAGTTTTCCGCGCGAATAAAAAAATAAATCGGACATGTGCGAGGAAAATGACACATAATAGTACATTACTATACAAGTGTGATAAATAGGAAATTCGCAACGAGTGGCGGTAAATTAAAACACGACCGAATTAAATCGGCACAAGTTGCGAATTACTTATTCGCATATGTATGTAGATATGTATATAGTTCAACGTTTTACAGTAGGTACATACTCATATGGCCCTTTTAATGTTTTTGACATAATTACGTGACTAATGTGCGGTAAAGTAGCACCATATGTAATACTGTAGGTAAATGTAATTATATTCGTTTATTTACTATTTATGATACGTGCGTAATGCTTATGGGCCCGATTCGGATTTTGAAATAGAAATCTATTAGATATCTTTTAGACATCACCAAGATACGATAACGATATGTTTAAGATCTAACCTGTCAAATTTGACATCTGCGCGATTCTGGAGATACTCTTGAACGATTTCCACAGGATATGACTTAGAGATCTAATTCACATCTAATAGATATCTTACTCTATCTAATGTAAAAGTGACATTGGTTGCCCGAATGGCGCTGAAAAAGAGAACTAGTTGATATCTAAACTATAAAGTATCTAGAATGGATCTAGTACGTATCGTCTCTTGTGAATATCTTGAAGTTCGAATACGGCAGGATGGCCCCTATTTCACGAAAAAAGAGTAGGGTTCCAAGCATGAGTAAACAAATTTGTGAACACGACGCTTGATATTTTAATTTATTAATGTGTTAGAATTTGAATGGCGGGCCCTTTAATATTCTAGACATACCTACTGTTTCATACAGTTGAATGAAAAAACCCCGAACTTGTGACGCGGCGTCGTTTCTGGGATAAAATATTCGTGACCCAAAAGTTATCGGCACAAAGTTATTAACATCAGCCTTATCGTAACCTCAGGGAAATTAATTTAGAGTTCAATAAGTCACAGCAGAAATTTGGTTCAGGTGTTTATGAATAATTAGCCTGCAATATGCGCATTGCCTTCTGGAATAACTTGACAGGCGAGGTGGAATGTTACAGCAAGTCAATCAAGTTTAATTTAAGTTAAAAACTTCTGAGAAACTTATACGGCTCAACTTTGGTTCAACTGGCATTATTCTTGATCTCTGTAGCCTTGTTTTAAGGCAGGATTGGTGCTTTCCTGCACAAATAGAAGCGCATAATTGTACAGTCAGCTACTTAGAAAAGTGAACCTATTTTTTACAATAATCAAAAAATCGAAAAAGTCAAACGTGTTAAAATATTTTCCATAATGTCAATATTCAGAAAGAAAATGGGAACTACGTTTGTATTGAGAAACGGTCGTCCGCTTTCCTCTTAACTTAACCCTACAGAAGTGATTACTTTGATTACTCCCAGCTTCGAAACCGATGATACGAGTATACCTACGTGGATCCAAAAACACCGCAATAACTGGTCGTAATTGTAGGATTTTGTGTTCAGTTCAAGGAATTGCAAGGAGACTGATTTTGATTTAGCAAATCGTTAAGGTTTTGATCTTTTTTATACGACTGACGCTATACGCATGGACGTGCACTATATCACGCTGACTGGTGTGCACAATAAGCAATCAGAAACGACCCGTTAGGCATCTTAACCGTGAGCTACCTATTGTATGGTATGGTATATGAATAGCCTAATATTGTGACATAGGTACCTAAATATAACAAATTGTTATCGCTCCTCTACACGATGGGCCAGCGCCGGCCACTCCAAGGGACGCATTTAGAGGGAGCAAGTGATATTTTTATCTCTTTCTACCGCATGGCTGCGTTCCTTGGAGTGGCCGACGCTGGGCCATCGTATAGAGGAGCCATTAAATCAGAATCGGCTGGAAGGTAAGTCACGTTTCATTGGTAAATACATAGTTGAGATGTTTGCCAGTTTGGAAATCTAACGCTTTCAACTCTAACTTCTGAACATCGGACCGCAACAGTTTGCGTATTCAGATTGCATGCCATCCTATTTATGGATCTGGTATTATGTATCTGGATATTTTTGTTTGGAGTTAACATCGTATAATTCAATTTGTTTGTTTTGGGATGTATCCAAGAGACGGGAAAATTCGAAAAGGACTGTTATGGATTGATTCTATTTGAAATACGTATTTAGGTAAGTATATTTATTATCAGAGTTAATTATATTGTTAACTTATTACCTACTTGCCATATGCAAAAAAAGGGATGCACGGATAGTTGTATAATTTTATTGATCGGCACTCTACTTATGGATAGGTATATCCTTTTATAAGTTTAAAGGGTTCTTTATTTCCTTGGTTCCGCTTCAGTATACGTTGTTATGTGTTTTTCCCTCAATTCTTGCGTGTAAAAGTTGCCTTTGGATAGCAACTGCAACAGCATTACAGACACTGTTGCAACGGGTCCATATTGGGTAGCATAATAATTGATTGTCCTAATGTAATGTTACGCATAAAACTCATTTCGCATAATAGTTATTGTGCTGGAAATATTAACATTTCTGAAAAATTATAACACAAACCTAATCTAACCTACCCTATTCTATACAACCTATGCAAAATATTTTGGAAAATACTTCCTGTTTCAGCTGGAGAAAAAATATGCGAAAAGAGATTTATGCGTAGCATTACATTATGACAATCAATTATTATGCGATGAGATAGGATCCCGTTGCAACGTTACTTCTCAGCGTTGAAGCGGCCGATATCACTGTCAGTCTCTTTAATAAAATGCGTGACGGAACGAACTAGTTAATACTTATAATTTTAGATTTAGGTAAGTGTATTGTCATTGTTTTAGGTTAAGTTTGATTTCATTGCGATGTGATAATATTTAGTCAATGTTAGTATATTCCATTATTGTTGTATACAATACAATATCAATATTGATTAGGTACTTACCTTTTATAATGTTTTTAGTCTAAGTTATAGTATGTACTTATGATGTGTACCTACTTAAATTATAATTATAATCTATATAAAAAAATGTTATTTATTATTTCTAAAAACTACACGCAGTCGTCACGCGAATGTAACCTTAAGTCCAAGGTAATAATGATAAAACTGCAAAACTGCGTCATATTTATTTTACATAGCGTTGCATAAGATATGAAACACCCACTGTTGTACGTAACATTATTTTTTATGGGGTGGCTGAGCCGCAGCCAAGATATGTTGGCAGCTATCGTTTGATTTTTTTGGCGTTACAAAATCCGGATTCATAAGGAATTTTTGTCATGAGAGACAATCAGTTTTTACGATGTACCTACATTAAGTAGATTATAAAATCCGCTCCGTGTACACATATATACAGGCCGTTGGTTAAACATATATAGATAAGATACGTAGACGTAGATAGATACCTAACGTTAAGGTGCTATTAGATCTATCCGTTCGTCGGACACTTTCTGCTGAGAGGAACAGAAAAAGTTAAATAAAAATAAAATTAATAGGGACATTTTTACACATATACGCGTTACCTACCTAGCCCCAAGCTGGGCAAAGCTTGTACTATGGGTACTAGGCGACAATATACATACTTACTTATACATATCGATAAATATACACCCCTTTTAATCTATGTAGAGTAATGCTAGCCTTAAATATTCCACAAAATATACCTTACAATATTCATATTAAATCGTAAATAAAAAAAAAAGCAAAATAATATTTGCACTTAAAGATGTTAAAAAACGGTCGGTTGAAAAACTATTAAAGGTTACACGGCGATATTAATAGATCATAAATATGTCATATAAAAGAAATGCATTTGGCGCGCAGCGCAACCAACCGCCTATGCAATCGCTCATGCGTCTGGCTTAACGAGGCGCCGAGCACAACACGCAGGAAGCGACCTCAATTCTCCAAACATATTGTCTAGTTGACCCCAAAATATTAGACTTTGTAAGGTCAGCTCAGGTGTGACAAAATGTTTAAGAGTGGAAGGTACACAGAGTCCTCGGACCAAGGTAAAGGATGACTCAGGTTAGACAGGGCCGTGTCCGGGCCGGAGCTTCCGGTGCTTACTTTTCTATGACATGATAGGAGATCACGTGACGCTTTCTATAGAAAACGATACGCCGGAAACTCCGGCCCGGACACGGCCCGGTCTAATGTGAGTCATCCTTAACTCTGAAGAATTTGCAATAACATGTCTCAACTAACGTCGAGTTTCTTTTAAAACATTCCATTTATCATAATTGTCAAAGTTTGTGTAATGTTAGATGGACTTTAGATTATACCTACGTTAAACAGATACATATATAGCATAGAATGCGAGTTACATGTTCTAAATCATTTCGTCACCTAATCTTCTATGCCGATGTTGCCCTTGTGCCAACACTGATGTCGTTTATTTTGTAGGTCCATCTTACCGCCACTGTCTTCCGAAAAATTCGTTACCATTTTATTGGACAGGTTTTCGGTTTATCAATAGCTCAGTAGCCTATAATTTTTATCCATTAGCGTATTAGCGTAGATAATTTAGGTTTCAAAACCACCAAGTCTTACTTTTTCTGACTTTATATCTGTACCTACGCACGCTAAATGTCCCGGACTCCTATCTATGGCCGGAAGGTTTTTATGTGGTTAAATCATAGGAACTAAAACAAAAAGAGACAAAAGAAACTTTTCTCTATATTTTTTAAATATTAATCAGGCAACAAGACCCTTATTATTATTACCTTACAAATAAACATACCTCAAATACTATTAACATACATACTTAATATGCATTTTATCGGCGAACCAGCGTGGCTCCATTGAATAATCTAGTGGATTCGGTTGTTTGCTGTCATAGATTTATTATTATTAGTTTAAGTTTGCTGTCAGTGACGCGTGATTTTATGGAGATATAGGACGAATTTTTGCTGTCACTTGTTGTTGTTTATGGTTGTGAAAATTTCGTTCGAATACATACCTACACAATACATTTGTAAAGCGTCAGTTGTTACACTATCGCGTCGCTTTCGTCGCTCAATTAGGACACACTAACCGAATAAACTAATCCGATCACGAACAAAAGCGAGAGACACTCCCCGAAAACAATTGCCAGTGCCAGTTCTCTAAAAGCTTTTTCGCTACAAAACCGAATTCGGTCCCGAAAACTTCACGCGATTCCAAGGATACAAGTGATAGCAGTTTATTAAAAAATGTGATAGGAGCGCTTGCGCGTAGTCGTCCTGTGATTGGGTTTAGGGGGCGAATTTTAGTCGTGCTCGTGAATCCGGAGAGAGTGTGCAGCATCCCTGTACCCAACCGGCTCTCGACCGCCGCGAGAACTTTTTTAAGTGTGTGCAACTTGATTCTTTTCAGTTCTTATAACGCTCACTATACTACTATACGTTTAACGTCGATTCACTTATTTTAAAGTGTTAAATATGGACAGTAAAATTATAATTTTTGCCGCGTTACTTAGTTGCGGTGTCAACGCAAAAGGTAAACTTACTTTTAATTTTAAACCGACATTCTTAATATAAGTAAAAAAAGAATATGTATTATAGCGTGGGGACGATATCTCCTCCTCTCCTCTCGCGCATGAGAGGAGGCCTGTGCCCAGCAGTGGGACGTATAGGGACGTATAACCTGAATTATAATTTTAATTATATTTTTGTATTTTTGAAGAGTGTATTCTATTTAATATATTTTTCCCCGGAATAGATAAATTATCACTACAACGGCGTAGCTAATATCCATTTCATGTTTACTACTGTTCTAAAATAACTAAATAAATAAATAAATATTTACTACTCGTAGGTTTAGCATGTTTTTTTCAGACTAGCTCAGTCAGAAGTAAAAAAGTACTTATTGCGTTTATTAACAACACATCTGCTCCATATTCTATATTTAAAGTTCATTGTTGTTGTAGATATTAGAATGTAAATAAAATAATCATTACGAAATTAACATTTATTTATTTATTTTTCTACTCGGGTACTTTTATCTGTCATTTACATAGTCACGAACGAACATATAAGGGCATACATTATTAATACTCCTTAAAAGTCTATAGTCTATTGCCCAAAAAAGCACTTGTGTCGTTTTAGAGACATTACGATACGGTAAGCTAGTGTAGGGTAGCAGGTGCCACATACCGGTACATTGCTACCAACGTGACACACGATTGAATGCATACGGTTTTTATTAAAAAAGAAACAAATTTGTACTGAGTTCATTGCTACCAACATAATAAAAAATACTTTCATAACCTACAGCACCACGACCCTGGTGCGGTGCGGTAGTGTGTAACGGCTTTAAAAAAAACATAACCATAGACATTACTCGTTTGTTTCTCGTTTCCCGCCTTTCCCGGTAATTTCTTGTTCTTTGAGTACCTACTTGGCGTTACTATTTGTTTTGCGTTCATAAAAAGTGTTGAAAATGGACAAAGAGGACTAGATTGTTTCTACACCTGAAGAAATATCCGCTGCAGGACAAGCAGCGACCGAAAATTTGTTGCCTAAGTACTAAATCTCAGCACCTATACGACAAATCTTATGAGAAGTGCATGGCGGGGAGATTGGAGCACAAAACTTCGTCATTCTCTGAAAACGTCTTTGGTGTATTTTCAAAGACTAATTGGAAGCACCGGATCAGATCTATCTTTTAAGCAAGGTTGGTATATGTTATAACAATTTTTGATACACATTTTTAGGGCACACAGTACAACAGGCTATTTTTATGTACATTTTATATTTTTGCATTGAAACTGAATATTATTTAATTCTCCTTTTTCTTGTTACAGGTTGCAGTAATATTTGGTATTATGGGTGCTTGTCGCAGACAAGAGTTACATACATATAGTAATACCTACTATCCAAAATTTATATTGACATTTTCATAAATAAAATTTTGTTTATAATTTTTTGTATTTTATTTAATATTGCCTATTCATAGAAAAAGCATTGTATGCAACGTTGTATAAGTAGTCAAAAAATGCTCATGGCGTATTTATTAACAATGTTCGCCTTCGGCTCACATTGTTACCCACGCCACTCACATTTTTTGACCCCTCTTATAAAACTGTTGCATAAAATACTATTTTAGTTATTTATCGTAAGGCTTATAGTACTAGCTTGTACACTGTACAGGCTCTCTTTATTCTTTTACAATTGATGAAAGAGTTACATTTTATGCACAGAAGTTGCAAAGGTTCACATGCTACATTTCTTGGACATTTATGGATAATATCAAAACAATGAAAATTACGATTTCGAGGTATTGGCCCCGATTCGGATTTTGAAGTAGACATCAATTAGATATCTTTTAGACATCACTAAGATACGATAACGATATGCTTAAGATCTAACCTGTCAAATTTGGCATTTGCGCGATTCTGGAGATACTCTTGAACGATTTCCACAGGATATGACTTAGAGATCCAATAGATGTCTTACTCTATCTAACGTAAAAGTGACACTAGTTGCCCGAATTGCGCTGCAAAAGAGAACTCTTCTTCTTCCTCGATTCCTCATGACTGAGGGTCGCGACCACATGAGGTAGTTATTTTGTGCACCAAGGCTCTCCATTCTGCACGATTTTTTGAAGAGAACTAGTTGATATCTAAACTACAACGTATCTAGAATGGATCTAGTGTCGTCTCTTGTGAATATCTTGAAGTTCGAATAGTACGGCAAATTACTTCTGCTTGACAAAAATGTCGTTGTAAGAAACGTTGGCCGAATAAGGCGGTTAATTAATTAGACTAACGGAAGTTTTGGTGTTTGAAGTGAAGGAAATAGCATTACATATTGTGTTATCTAAAAAGAATTCCTTCCCATCAAGAATCAAGTTATCAAGGTTCTGCTGTATTAGGAAATATGTTTTCGCGGATTCCATTATCAAATTCTACTGATAGTAAAGTAAGTAAATCGTTCTCTAGGGACTTCAATTTTATAATTAAAACAAACAGATTTTTTCCTGTTTTATTTTATTCTCTAAGACCAAAAACGCACATTCTATTTTTTGACAATTGATCATTAATTAACAAAATTAACTGTAGAGATAAATCATAATCACCGCTAAATAAGGGGGACGACCGAAAATTAATAATCCTTATTTATTTATTCATAACTGAACTCCAAGAAAAAGCGGTACCTATCTGTCATCATTATCACCCTCCCAGTGTTGGTCCTGTTCTAAAATTGCAGTGCTTATGCTTCAAATTTGTTATGGACCTGAAGCGAAAACAATAACAACAATTCTAATTTCCATCCACTTTTTATGCATGACAACCTTTGTTACCTGAATAAGGAAATATTATTAATTTCACCAATAAAGTAAATATCTAAATAAGTATGTAGACTACTGTATGCTGTTGCTACTTGGTTGGTTTATTTTTTACCACTACACATTTTACCACTTTGGAAGTGTCTCTCGCGCAAACTATTCAGTTTAGAAAAAATGAGTTTCAGTTGTAAGTATGGGGAACCCCCAAAATTTATTGTTTTTTTTTTCAATTTTTGTATAGAAATCTTAATGCGGTTCACAGAATACATCTACTTACCAAGTTTCAACAGTATAGTTCTTATAGTTTCGGAAAAAAGTGGCTGTGACATACACGGACAGACAGACGGACAGACATGACGAATCCATAAGGGTTCCGTTTTTTACCATTTGGCTACGGAACCCTAAAAACGACACAAATATTTTAAACACATATATAATAGTTATATTCTAAAATCTAAATTGTTACTGTGTCATTGTGAGTTTTGAAACTGATAATCGTAAATAGGTAGGTACAGGTACCTATTTACGAGGTTCTTATGTATGTAGGTACATACGATCTTTTTGGAACACATTAGACGAAATGGCGCCTGGGGTCCGGCTTTCCGTCAACTTAATTTGACGTTCAAAAATGTATGTAATGTGTGGCTAGATGGACAATAGATGGACACGGACATCAGTCACCTGTCTCGGTCGACAAGCAAATAGTCCACTTTTGTCTGTTCGGATCAGCTCGGTAATTAGAGCCCTAGGGAGATCACATTAAGCTTACCTGGCGCCATTTTGAGGCCTGATGAAACCTATAAGCGTTTTTGCTGTTCAGACGAATTGATGAATTTTATTAATTGTTCAATAGGTACATACATGAGTACTTTTTGGATAAAGGTATTAAAATGTGGTTTTATTTTCCTAAGCTGTTGGAACAACTTAGGAACACAACGGTTTCCTCTTACCATATGCTTTTCTTTTGGTAATTTGGTAAACGTACATCAATTACCATTATTCTTGAAGCTTGAGAGAGAATTACTTGGGTTCTAGTTTAAATTCAATTGAAAGTAATAATGTATTTTCCGTGTGGAATTACGAATTATTCGTTTCTGTCGGAAACTTTGTTCATTATGAATTTATAGCAGTATAAGTGTGTAGGTATCTAATTAGAGAAAATGGAGCACTTGAGCCGGAAGCTGGATGAATTGGGCTGAGGATGAATAGAAAGCCCTTATAAAGCAATGTGATGCCTTTATGTTCATAGGAAAACTTTGAATACCTACTTATAGTTCGTTTTTTTTAGCATTAAAAATAAGGTAAACAATCTTGATGAGTCTTTTAATAGAAAAACACATTTTAAAAATAAGTTACGACAAATATGTAACAATTATGAATCTAATACGATCATTTATATTCTTCTGCTTTCATAAGTAATAGTTTTAGATTTTTAAAAAGCGTTTGTCAATTAAAAGACTTGTCAAGATTACCTTCTTGCAAGTTCTTTCTAATGCTAAAAAAAACGAACTATAGGTCTGGCTCACGCGCATTGTATGCTAAACTTCTGTTTTTTAGGCAATGTTTTACAGCCTAATACAGGGTGTTTGGTACATCGTTTGCCAAATTAAAACGGCAGATAAGTTGAGTCATTTGCTATCTTCCCAGGCCTAGAAATTTTTAATTTTGCGCCGTTTTTTTTCAACTCTATGCCAGTTTTTCGTAAATTTCAAAATGTTACTTGCGCAGTAGTAAAAAAAGACATGGCCAATTTTTTTCTAGGCATGAGTAGATAGCAAATGACCGAAATGACACAACCTATCTGCCGTTTTAATTTGGCAAACGATGTACCAAACAACCTGTATATGTATATATAATATGTGGGTACTTTTGTATACTTATTTCCTGTATTCTTGTGTATAGGTAGCGTCGAAACTACGCTGCTGATTATAGCAACTAGGTTCCGCCCGCGACTTCGTTTGCGTAGAATGATGATGATGATGATTGATTGATTAAAACTACCCTATGTCCTTCCATGGGGCTCAAACTATCTCAAAACCAAATTTTATCTAAATCCGTTTAGCGGTTTGGTCGTGAAGACGTAACAGGCGGACATACAGAATTAGTTTCGCATGCATAATTTAGTAGGGTTGAAAGTGTCAGTCAAAACAAATATCAATTTCATGGCCCGGGTGTAGACGTGCGCGCCGATCTAAAATTTGCCGGCGGCGGCATGCAGCGATTTTAGCTGTGTGTGTGTGTGTGTGTGATTTTATTCATAAGTACGTTATAATTTCATAGAACTTTGACGTTTAAAATAGCACTTGCACTGCGTGGGCTATCAAAATCGCTGCAGACTTTTCTTGATCGAACTCTACACTCGTAGCTGATTTAGAGAAACCCGTCTGCGAGTTTAAAACTGTAGGTAGTTAACTTATACACTAATTTTCGCCAACAAGTTTGAAATTTAGTTTCCGCCGAGACGACTAGAAGGAGCTAACTACTAAGCAGTACCAGTGTTGCAACCACGGATTTTGAAAAAATGCTAGACTAATGGTTAGATTATGCCAATTTTTTTTGAAATATGCTAAAAAACATACTAAAATGTAACTTGAAATTAGACACTTAAAACACATACATTTTTCAAATTTGCCGCCTTTTTCTACTGACAAGATCTGCTTGACCAAGTTTATATAGTCCGTCGACGTCCATCCGTCCAGAAAAGTCAAAATTCATACAAAAATATGAACTTCATAAGGCGATGGCGCATATTGTTGCTGCCAAGTTGCTGCAAACTTGGCTTAGACTAAATTATGCTAAAAAATATGGCAAATGCTAAATGAAAAATTTTGATGCCAAAGCGAGTGAAAATATGCCAGATTAGGCATCATTTACGCCAATTTGGCAACACTGAGCAGTACTAAGAACTAGAAGAACTTCTACGTAAAGCATAGATATTTAAATATCTTAGCGTATGCTCGCACTGAAGGATAATTAATATTTACTTAGGCACACAAACTAACAGTAGTTAATTGAATTAAATTAATTCGTTTTATGTTTACTTTTATCTACTGGAATTTATCAAATCATTAATTTCCATTAAAATTTAAATTAGTCCGGTCTCTAAACTTAAATCATCACTGTTCTGATTAGGTAGGTAGATAGGTTTTAAATCAGTTTATATAATAACTTTGGCTATGTTAGTATGGCCCAGGACCTACGGCCCCGCAGTCCGAGGGGCCTCGCGCCTTATAAGTGAACATAACTCGGACACAGCGTCAAAATGTTCGTTATTTCTTGCGCCACCAAAGGGCCTCGCTAAATGTACCTTGCCCATATAAAAAACGTGCAATTTAGATCTTACCTCGCTACTGTGTGACGCATATTTTTGAGTAAGATGTGTGCACCCATAGCAGGGTGGAAATGAAAAGGCAGGTGCGAAAAGTAGCGAATTCGCAACGAGTGGCGATAAGTTGAAACCCAGCCGAAGGGAGTGTTTTATTAAATCGACACGACATGGGAATTAACTGTTCGCACGTGTATCGTACAACGTTTTACAACAAAGGCAAGAGAAACCAAGAGATCTATCTTTAGACCAGTGTACGGATGTTGTAAGTGTTGTGTGTCGTGTCGTAGATTGTGGACCTAGCACAGGAGAGGCTCGACAGTATCTTGCTCGCAAGATAGACTACCCTTCTCTAATTAATACAGTTAGATAAGGACGGGTCTATCTCGCGGGTGAGATATACTGTCGCGCCTCTCTTGTGCTAGGCCTATAGCTCATGCCTCCTGAATCCCCTGAACCCCCTTGTATTATGTTGGCTATAGGTAGGTACTTAATTAACACAAAGTTTTGAAAGAAAGAAATTCAATTTCTATCAGTCTTTGTATAGCATATTGAGTTAATAATAAAATTAAAAAAGTATTGGCATTTAAAAATATGTAGGCTATCATAAAACTATGCTAGAAAGTTCTGAAGTATTTATATTCCATAATGGAAGCAATCAAGTTGTCAAACGCATAGCACTAATTAACGAGCTTTCCCTCTAAAAATTAAACAAGGCTAATAGGTAAACCGACAATTAAGTTCCAATATTAGAACTGCCACGAACTCACATTCACTCACATACCTACTTGCCTGTTGTGTTAACTGAGACTTCAAATTTTATAATATTTTGTGATATTCTTTTTCGTCTTAATTTCCCCGGGGTCCCGTAAAATCTACGTTCGGCGACAGCTTTTGGTCGCCTCCTTTTTATATTATTTTAAACCGTTTTATAGCCTTTTTATAGCTCAGTTACTAGGTACTATACTCTTAGAGTAGGCGCGCACGAGGAACTTTGCCTCCGCAACTTTTTTTGTCTCTGTCGCACTTTCGTACTACCTAAAGATTTGACAGAGACAAAGTTGCTACTACTCTTAGCATACTTTAGTGATCGTGGGTATGGTAACATTCTGGGTCATCGTCGCCATCCTTCAGACCTTCATTCACCAAATAAGTAGGTAAAGGCCCCTGTATACATTAGGCCAGCGTGGGCCAGTCTGGGGGACGCATTTATGCGTTAGTTAGAGGGAGCAATTGATATTGCTATCTTATTCTACCACATGGTTGCGTCCCTTGGACTGGCCTGCGTTGGCCCAATATGTACAGGGCCCTTAACAGCGTTAGCGATAAATGTTCATTTTACTTATACCTACTTGGGCGTCTGTGACAACGATGTTTTAAGTATGTATTAACTGATTCAGTCCTTTATAAATGATGTTTTATTACAAGCTTTTATTTAGTTTCACCTGACCGTTGTCTGTCTGTAATCAAATCTTGCGAGTTAAATTTAATCCACTTCCCGCTTTCCTTGAGCTAAAATTTTGCATACCTACATACGTAAGTCGGGTGACAATGCAATATTGTGGTGTCATCGAGCTGATCTGATGATGGAGACCGGAGGTGGCCATAGGAACTATGTGATAAAACAACGAAACCTAATCGTGTTTGGAGTTTTTAGAATTGTCTCGATGAGCATTAGTTGCCTGTGGAAAGAAAAGTACAGTCAGCGATAAAAGCTTGTACCAAAAATGAAATTTTTAAATAACTTATTTTTATTTCTAGGTGAGCAACGTAAAATTGTCAAGTCCTTTGCTATCATAGCATGTGAATCGAGCCAACCATTCTTTCTACAGTAAAATGTGCCTACTTTGCTTTCCACTGTACTAATTAAGTTTAGGTATTTCGAATTTAGAAGCAAAGTAGGATTTTACGGTATCGAGTTTTATTTTGGCTGTTTATTTTCTAAATTTTTATTTCAAGCAACTAGTGACCCATACATAAATACCTTCAAATTAGTATACGTAATATTAAAAATATATTTTAAAACTAAACACTACAAATCACATTATGGTTGGTATGGTATGGTTGCGTGTATTTTTGATAACTCTACACTTTTAAAGCTCGTAGTTCTACCATTTAGGTATAGTCAATAATACTACTACCAATAAATAATACTACTAGGTACAGAAGACTCACTCTCTAACAAAACGCGTCTGTCACGATCAGCACAGATATGGCCGCTAGGTGGCGACAGCGCCACGCGCGGCTTATGGCAAACCCCAAAATTGGGGTCGAACGGATGTACTTTTAGCTACCTGTAGCAAAGCGACGAAATCGCGGAGTGAGCCACGCGTGGGCTGTAACCGCGAAAATCGAAGTTCGCAAATTGCGGGCATTTTTCTCTGTCACTCTAATTACGACTTCATTGGAGTGAAAGAGAAAGGGAATATTGATATAGTAAAGGGAATATTGATATTAGTGGGAACACTCGGATTCATATCGGCTCGTGTGCGCACTGCGCACGTGCACCTCATTTCCGCCTTACAAAGTGACTTACGTGCAAGAACCCCAAGCACGTAATATTCATATCATAGTGGAATTATATTAGCATTGAATTAGTTTTCTGTATATGTACGATAGTATATTAGATTAGATTTTTAATGTATTTAAAAGCCACCAGCTTTACGACCAGAGCAAAATCGTCCAGGTTTCGTCTAATGGTACGCGGCAGCGCCAACAGTCTCCTAGCCACTGTAGCAGACAGGATAGATGGCGCTTTCTGGGAGTACTGGAGTAGCCTACATGTTTATTAATTCTAAATAAAGTACATAACATAGGTAGTCACTAACATAGGTTAAGAGTAATAATAAGCTACTAATATATTATTGAAATCTAATTTCTGAATTAAATAATTATTTAATTTAATTTAATTTAAAATCAGAAGGACAATTGCACCTTATGTACACTTCGTTTCAATCGGATTCTTAAAAAATCGGGCAGTTTATACTTTCTTCTACACCGGCGGCGAAAATTCACAGGAACACAGATTAGAGTAAGCATTAATACCTAACCGTTGAAAATCGAACCAGCTAAATTGAACTTGGATAATTTATTCCTCGAATAGGCAGCAGATGGGTGCTCTTACACTTTAGATTGATTGCTTGGATATCCTTGGATCGATGTAGGAAAAACGCGCTCATAACTTCGAATGCGGGTCGCGGGACATATCCCAAAACAAGTGTTCTAGGTGTCAAATGTAAGCATCAGTTACAAAATGTACTTATTTACGTCTAATAAACCTAGTTAAAAGGAAATGGACGAGCCCAAAATAGAGCTCTACATTTGTCGCTATTTAAAAGAGCGATTATGGCAAAATAGATACTTGGCCATAATGGCTAATTGGCTATGTTTAAGTAGGCTCTAAACAGCTTTTTATATGGGTCGCGCACCTTACCTTCTTTATTATTGAGTTTAAGTTTAGAGCTACACACCCAGTAGATCTATATATATCTATATGCTCGTGGATAAAATAGTACCTAATACAACGAAAGTATTTATATAACAACCCAATAAACACAAGACAATGTGCGTAACACGTAACAGGGACGACATTACATTTATAAACTCGAGTGACAGAGCCATGGAACCTAAATAAGTAGTCACTGTGCGATTTTTAGAAGAGTTTCCTTCAGCGACCTATTCGGCTGCGGAATGCACTAGTTCTGCCGAAATTTTTTCTTGGAACTACAGTGAGGAGCTTTACATTCTTTACAAAGCCTTGATTGTACAGGTGTTTAAACGGTCGGCAACGTGTAACCACACAATTAAGCAGGTCGTATGCTTGGTTAGCGTCGGTAGCCGAAGTACTTACCTACAGTCAATTTGTAGGTAGGTAGTTAAGAGTGCTACGCGTACATACGCCGTAAGATCTGTAGGTAGCGAAAGTCCTTTGGTAACGAAGAGATCATCGAACCAATCGACGGCAGTAATAAAAAACGAATGCTTAAAAAAACAATATCATGCATGCCTTCTATTTATTATTAAAAAAAAAATAAGTATAGTAGTATACCCTATAATGGACGTGGAACCAGTAATGGGACAAAAAAACATAATTCCTCTAAAATAAGTATCTAAAAGTAGTTTATAAACACTGGCTGTATATTATCATAAATAAGCGTTCTAGAGCTGTTTCAGTTTGAAGTTTCATTAAATTTGGTTGCTTTTTAAGAAATTGGCGTCAACCCAAAAGTTGTCGTGTCACTGAAAAAAAATACCACTACGAATTCTTAACAACTTCGCTAAGAGAGGTGAGTTAATTTATTAAATTTCAATTAATTAATACTTGATGAAAACTAGAATGTGTTTTGTTAATTGCATTTACCATGAGATAAGGTATACAACACACTATGTTGTGACTCCACAGGTGTAAAAAAATAGTGGTATTTAGCCCAATCCCATTATCGTCAGGCATCATTTCACTCTAAAAAAGACTTTAAGCAATTTTGGAAGTGTACGAATAGAATGAATACTAAACCTGGTCGTCCCGCGAGTGTCGATGGTATAAGTGACCCCAAACAGATTGCTGAACTTTTTAAAAATCAATTTTTGGTTCGCTCACCACTAGGACCATCACATGCAGGGTGCGAGGCTGAGACCATTACGATCGGGACTAAAATAACCGCCGAGGAGGTCACTAAAACGATAAAGAAAATGTCTGGAGGCAAATCCCCGGGTCACGATGGTCTCAGCATCGAACACCTGCAATGTGCGGGCCCACACCTACCTCGAGTGCTGGCAATGTTATATACATTATGTCTGGGGCATTCGTATTTACCGGCCGAACTAATGAAAACCGTTGTTGTTCCGATTGTTAAAAACAAGACTGGAGATACGTCGGACAAGACCAACTACAGGCCAATTTCACTTGCCACTGTTGTTGCAAAAATACTTGACAGTCTGCTTGATACACAACTAGATAAGTATATACAGCTGCACGACAATCAGTTCGGGTTTAGGCCCGGATTGTCGACTGAAAGTGCTATATTGTGTTTAAAGCAGACTGTTAGGTATTATACTGATAGAGACACACCTGTTTACGCATGCTTTCTCGACCTGTCGAGGGCTTTTGACCTGGTCTGTTATGATATACTATGGAGAAAGCTTGAGGAGATGGAGGTACCTCCAGATCTTATATCCATTTTCAAATTTTGGTACACAAGACAGGTCAATAGCGTTCGATGGGCGGGAGCGTTGTCGGAACCGTATAGTTTGGAGTGCGGGGTAAGGCAGGGAGGGCTAACCTCCCCGAAGCTCTTCAATCTATACGTAAATGGACTTATTGCCGAGCTCAGCAGCACACATGTCGGTTGCCATGTGCAGGGCGTTTGCATTAACAACATTAGCTACGCGGACGACATGGTGCTGTTGAGCGCGTCACCCTGTGGTCTCGCGAGGCTTATAACGGTCTGCGAGCAGTACGCTGCCGCACACGGTCTTAAATACAACTCTGTAAAGAGCGAAATGATGGTGTTTGGAGTCAGAGGTAAATGTCCATCAACAGTCCCAGTATTACAACTAAACAATAACCCGCTTAAGTTGGTAGACAATTTTAAATACCTGGGACATATGATTACCTCTGACCTCAAGGACGGTTCCGACGTCGAAAGGGAGCGCAGGGCACTGGCTGTAAGGGCGAACATGATTGCCCGCAGGTTTGCGTGTAGCTCACCGGCAGTAAAGATTACGTTGTTCCGAGCTTTTTGTACATCTTTTTACACCAGCAGTCTGTGGGTGAACTACACGCAAAAACAGTACAGTGCCCTGCGCGTACAGTATAATAATGCGTTTAGGGTGCTGATGGGGCTCCCTCGCTACTGCAGCGCGTCAACAATGTTTGCGGAGGCGCGCGTGGATAGTTTTGCTGCCATTATGCGCAAAAGAGCCACTTCATTGTTATGCAGAGTGAGGAACAGCACCAACAGCATCCTAGCCATGTATGCAGATAGGTTTGATGGGGCCTACCTGAACCACTGTGGTGCACTCCACATGTGCTTAAATTAAATTAATTAATTTATATTATTATGTAAATATATATGTAATAGATAGTCAATAAGTTGTGTGTGTATACCTACTAACATTAGTTGTAAGATTAAAATGTGTCACTAACGAAATTGATCCTTTGTTGGTCTTAAATAAATCTAATTTAATTTAATTTAATTTAATTATAGGAGTTGTAAAACTGCGTACCTCCTATGATGGGACAATTGACAGAATGATGCTTGCCATGCCATAATTTCATGTTTAAACAATACAGAAGTAAAATGTAGTTACGAAATATGTCAATCAGGAGGTATTCTCGGACTTCGGATAAATTAATATCGTTTTTCCAAACTTTTATTTAACTTGCCCTGTTAGTTAGTGTGGGTCCAATCTTGGTAGCTGAATTTGAGCCACTTTTCGATTTCTGATTCAGTTGAAATTTTGTGTAAGTACGTAATTAAGTATGCAAATCGGATGATAATGCAATATTATGATAACATGGACCTAATCTGATGATGGAGACAGGAGGTGGCCATGGGAACTTTATCGCAATAAACCCTAATTGTGTTTGGGTATATTAGAATTGTCTCGATGGATCTAATACAATAATAATTGGCTGTGGAAAGAAAAATACATTCAGTGATAAAAGCTTATACCAAAAATTGATTTTTTTGCCGTAACTTATTCCCCATTTCAATATTTTATACTGATAGAGCAATTTCCATTATAGGGGGCCCATTACTGGATCCACGTCCATTACCGGGGGCCCATTACTGGAGCTTTGGTGTCCATGACTGGAGAAAAAAAGCATAGATTTAATTTGTTAAACATGTGGAAAATAATTGCTGTTTCTGTCATACAACACGCCTAAAACATGAAAGACGGATAGAACTTTTTAAGATTTTTGCTATCACTTGTTCCTTATGGTTGTGAAAATTTCGTTCGAATACATTAGGTATGAATTCGAACGAAACGATTGGGTAGGTACCCAATATACTTGTAAAGCGTTAGTTGTTACACTATCGCGTCGCTTTCGTCGCTCAATTAGGACACACTAACCGAATAAACTAATCCGATCACGAACAAAAGCGAGGGACACTCCCCGAAAACAATTGCCAGTGCCAGTTCTCTAAAAGCTTTTTCGCTACAAAACCGAATTCGGTCCCGAAAACTTCACGCGATTCCAAGGATACAAGTGATAGCAGTTTATTAAAAGAGAAAGATAGGAGCGCTTGCGCGTAGTCGTCCTGTGATTGGGTTTAGGGGGCGAATTTTAGTCGTGCTCGTGAATCCGGAGAGAGTGTGCAGCATCCCTGTACCCAACCGGCTCTCGACCGCCGCGAGAACTTTTTTAAGTGTGTGCAACTTGATTCTTTTCAGTTCTTATAACGCTCACTATACTAATATACGTTTACGTTGATTCGGTTAATTTAAGAGTTAAATATGGACAGTAAAATTATAATTTTTGCCGCGTTACTTAGTTGCGGTGTCAACGCAAAAGGTAAACTTACTTTTAATTTTAAACCGACATTCTTAATATAAGTAATAAAAGAATATGTATTATAGCGTGGGGACTACATATAGCCCAAGCCCTCTCGCGCATGAGAGGAGGCCTATGCCCAGCAGTGGGACGTATAAGTATAAGTATTTTTGAAGAGTGTATTCTAATATATTTTTCCCCGGAATAGATAAATTATCACCACAACGGCGTAGCTAATATCCATTTCATGTTTACTACTCGTAGGTGGGTTTAGCATGTTTTTTTTCATGCTAGCTAAAGTCAGAAGTAAAAAAATACTATAGTAAGTAAAATAATACTAGTATAGTATAGTAAAATAATACTAGTAAACGCAGTAGTTTATTAACAAAATATTTGCTCCATATTCTATATTTATAATTCATTGCTGTTGTAGATATTAGAATAAAATAAAATAATTATTACCAAATTTACATTTATTTATTTATTTTTAGTTATTTATTGTAAGGCTTATAGTACTAGCTTGTACAGGCTCTCTTTATTCTTTTACAATTGATGAAAAAGTTACATTTTATGCACAGAAGTTGCAAAGGTTCACATCATGCATTTCGTGGACATTTATGGATAATATCAAAACAATGAAAATTCCGTTTTCGAGGTATTGGCCCCGATTCGGATTTTGAAGTAGACATCAATTAGATATCTTTTAGACATCACTAAGATACGATAACGATATGTTTAAGATCTAACCTGTCAAATTTGACATTTGCGCGATTCTGGAGATACTCTTGAACGATTTCCATATGATATGACTTAGAGATCCAATTCACATCTAATAGATATCTTACTCTATCTAACGTAAAAGTGACATTAGTTGCCCGAATTGCGCTGCAAAAGAGAACTAGTTGATATCTAAACTACAACGTATCTAGAATGGATCTAGTGTCGTCTCTTGTGAATATCTTGAAGTTCGAATAGTATATAAGGAAAATTACTTCTGCTTGACAAAAATGTCGTTGTAAGAAACGTTGGCCGAATAAGGAGGTTAATTAATTAGACTAACGGAAGTTTTGGTGTTTGAAGTGAAGGAAATAGCATTACATATTGTGTTATCTAAGAAGAAGAAGAAGAGATTGATCCTTCCCATCAAGAATCAAATTATCAAGGTTCTGCTGTATTAGGAACTAAGTTTTTCGCGGATTCCATTATCAAACTCTACTGATAGTAAAGTAAGTAAATCGTTCTCTAAGGACTTCAATTTTATAATTAAAACAAACAGATTTTTTCCTGTTTTATTTTATTCTCTAAGACCAAAAACGCACATTCTATTTTTTGACAATTGATCATTAATTAACAAAATTAACTGTAGAGATAAATCATAATCACCGCTAAATAAGGGGGACGACCGAAAATTAATAATCCTTATTTATTTATTCATAACTGAACTCCAAGAAAAAGCGGTACCTATCTGTCATCATTATCACCCTCCCAGTGTTGGTCCTGTTCTAAAATTGCAGGTTTTATGCTTCAAATTTGTTATGGACCTGAAGCGAAAACAATAACAACAATTCTAATTTCCATCCACTTTTTATGCATGACAACCTTTGTTACCTGAATAAGGAAATATTATTAATTTCACCAATAAAGTAAATATCTAAATAAGTATGTAGACTACTGTATGCTGTTGCTACTTGGTTGGTTTATTTTTTACCACTACACATTTTACCACTTTGGAAGTGTCTCTCGCGCAAACTATTCAGTTTAGAAAAAATGAGTTTCAGTTGTAAGTATGGGGAACCCCCAAAATTTATTGTTTTTTTTTTCAATTTTTGTATGGAAATCTTAATGCGGTTCACAGAATACATCTACTTACCAAGTTTCAACAGTATAGTTCTTATAGTTCCGGAAAAAAGTGGCTGTGACATACACGGACAGACAGACGGACAGACATGACGAATCCATAAGGGTTCCGTTTTTTACCATTTGGCTACGGAACCCTAAAAACGACACAAATATTTTAAACACATAATAGTTATATTCTAAAATCTAAATGATTCTACTGTGTCATTGTGAGTTTTGAAACTGATAATCGTAAATAGGTAGGTACAGGTACCTATTTACGAGGTTCTTATGTATGTAGGTACATACGATCTTTTTGGAACACATTAGACGAAATGGCGCCTGGGGTCCGGCTTTCCGTCAACTTAATTTGACGTTCAAAAATGTATGTAATGTGTGGCTAGATGGACAATAGATGGACACGGACATCAGTCACCTGTCTCGGTCGACAAGCAAATAGTCCACTTTTGTCTGTTCGGATCAGCTCGGTAATTAGAGCCCTAGGGAGATCACATTAAGCTTACCTGGCGCCATTTTGAGGCCTGATGAAACCTATAAGCGTTTTTGCTGTTCAGACGAATTGATGAATTTTATTAATTATTCAATAGGTACATACATGAGTACTTTTTGGATAAAGGTATTAAAATATGGTTTTATTTTCCTAAGCTGTTGGAACAACTTAGGAACACAACGGTTTCCTCTTACCATATGCTTTTCTTTTGGTAATTTGGTAAACGTACATCAATTACCATTATTCTTGAAGCTTGAGAGAGAATTACTTGGGTTCTAGTTTAAATTCAATTGAAAGTAATAATGTATTTTCCGTGTGGAATTACGAATTATTCGTTTCTGTCGGAAACTTTGTTCATTATGAATTTATAGCAGTATAAGTGTGTAGGTATCTAATTAGAGAAAATGGAGCACTTGAGCCGGAAGCTGGATGAATTGGGCTGAGGATGAATAGAAAGCCCTTATAAAGCAATGTGAGGCCTTTTTGTTCATAGGAAAACTTTGAATACCTACTTAGGTCTGGCTCACGCGCATTGGATGCTAAACTTCTGTTTTTTAGGCAATGTTTTACAGCCTAATACAGGCTGTTTGGTACATCGTTTGCCAAATTAAAACGGCAGATAAGTTGAGTCATTTGGTATCTTCCCAGGCCTAGAAATTTTTAATTTTGCGCCCTTTTTCAGCTCTATGCTAGTTTTTCGTAAATTTCAATATTTTACTTGCGCAGTAGTAAAAAAAGACATGGCCAATTTTTTTCTAGGCATGAGTAGATAGCAAATGACCGAAATGACACAACCTATTTGCCGTTTTAATTTGGCGAACGATGTACCAAACACCCTGTATATGTATATATAATAAGTGGGTACTTTTGTATACTTATTTCCTGTATTCTTGTGTATAGGTAGCATCGAAACTACGCTGCTGATTATAGCAACTTAGGTTCCGCCCGCGACTTCGTTTGCGTAGAATGATGATGATGATGATTGATTGATTAAAACTACCCTATGTCCTTCCATGGGGCTCAAACTATCTCAAAACCAAATTTTATCTAAATCCGTTTAGCGGTTTGATCGTGAAGAGGTAAAAACCGGGCAAGTGCGAGTCGGTCTCGCGCACGAAGGGTTCCGTACCATGCAAAAAAAAACAAAAAAAAAACGGTCACCCATCCAAGTACTGATCACTCCCGACGTTGCTTAACTTTGGTCAAAAATCACGTTTGTTGTATGGGAGCCCCATTTAAATCTTTATTTTATTCTGTTTTTAGTATTTGTTGTTATAGCGGCAACAGAAATACATCATCTGTGAAAATTTCAACTGTCTAGCTGTCACGGTTCGTGAGATACAGCCTGGTGACAGACGGACGGATGGACGGACGGACGGACGGACGGACGGACGGACGGACGGACGGACGGACAGCGAAGTCTTAGTAATAGGGTCCCGTTTTACCCTTTGGGTACGAACCCTAATAACAGGCGGACATACAGAATTAGTTTCGCATGCATAATTTAGTAGGGTTGAAAGTGTCAGTCAAAACAAATATCAATTTCATGGCCCGGGTGTAGACGTGCGCGCCGATCTAAAATTTGCCGGCGGCGGCATGCACCGATTTTAGCTGTGTGTGTGTGTGATTTTATTCATAAGTACGTCATAATTTCATAAAAGTTTGACATACAAAACAACACTTGCACTGCGTGAGCTATCAACATCGCTGCAGACTTTTCTTGGTCTAACTCTACACTCGTGGCTGATTTAGAGAAACCCGTCTGCGAGTTTAAAACTGTAGTTAACTTATACACTAATTTTCGCCAACAAGTTTGAAATTTAGTTTCCGCCGAGACGACTAGAAGGAGCTAACTACTACACTCTAAAAAAAATTTGGTTGGCCCTATCAATATTTTGATAGTCGTAATCAAGCATCTTGATTCCATACGAGCCTAACAAGGACTTCGACATTTCAAATAAGGTAATTCTGATTGATCTTACTATTGCTATGTAACTGAGCCAACTAAGATCTTGTTCAATATATACATGAAAAAGAATTATGGTAACTAATTGACCCTAGTAAGATCAACTAAGCTTGATATTTATTGAATCAACCTACGTTACATAATTATGTCAACAAGTTAATAATAGATGCAAGGTATACAATTGTTAGGATTAATCAATACCTACTTTATTAGTTCAATCACAGATACACTTATTGTTTTAAGTAATCAGCTTTCATTGATTTATATAAGATCGTAATTGTTGTAATTAACTTAACGTCAACTAAGAAGAAACTGCTCTTAGTTGGTCTTCATTTTTTAGAGTGTAAGCAGTACCAGTGTTGCAACCACGGATTTTGAAAAAATGCTAGACTAATGGTTAGATTATGCCAATTTTTTTTGAAATATGCTAAAAAACATACTAAAATGTAACTTGAAATTAGACACTTAAAACACATACATTTTTCAAATTTGCCGCCTTTTTCTACTGACAAGATCTGCTTGACCAAGTTTATATAGTCCGTCGACGTCCATCCGTCCAGAAAAGTCAAAATTCATACAAAAATATGAACTTCATAAGGCGATGGCGCATATTGTTGCTGCCAAGTTGCTGCAAACTTGGCTTAGACTAAATTATGCTAAAAAATATGGCAAATGCTAAATGAAAAATTTTGATGCCAAAGCGAGTGAAAATATGCCAGATTAGGCATCATTTACGCCAATTTGGCAACACTGAGCAGTACTAAGAACTAGAAGAACTTCTACGTAAAGCATAGATATTTAAATATCTTAGCGTATGCTCGCACTGAAGGATAATTAATATTTACTTAGGCACACAAACTAACAGTAGTTAATTGAATTAAATTAATTCGTTTTATGTTTACTTTTATCTACTGGAATTTATCAAATCATTAATTTCCATTAAAATTTAAATTAGTCCGGTCTCTAAACTTAAATCATCACTGTTCTGATTAGGTAGGTAGATAGGTTTTAAATCAGTTTATATAATAACTTTGGCTATGTTAGTATGGCCCAGGACCTACGGCCCCGCAGTCCGAGGGGCCTCGCGCCTTATAAGTGAACATAACTCGGACACAGCGTCAAAATGTTCGTTATTTCTTGCGCCACCAAAGGGCCTCGCTAAATGTACCTTGCCCATATAAAAAACGTGCAATTTAGATCTTACCTCGCTACTGTGTGACGCATATTTTTGAGTAAGATGTGTGCACCCATAGCAGGGTGGAAATGAAAAGGCAGGTGCGAAAAGTAGCGAATTCGCAACGAGTGGCGATAAGTTGAAACCCAGCCGAAGGGAGTGTTTTATTAAATCGACACGACATGGGAATTAACTGTTCGCACGTGTATCGTACAACGTTTTACAACAAAGGCAAGAGAAACCAAGAGATCTATCTTTAGACCAGTGTACGGATGTTGTAAGTGTTGTGTGTCGTGTCGTAGATTGTGGACCTAGCACAGGAGAGGCTCGACAGTATCTTGCTCGCAAGATAGACTACCCTTCTCTAATTAATACAGTTAGATAAGGACGGGTCTATCTCGCGGGTGAGATATACTGTCGCGCCTCTCTTGTGCTAGGCCTATAGCTCACGCCTCCTGAATCCCCTGAACCCCCTTGTATTATGTTGGCTATAGGTAGGTACTTAATTAACACAAAGTTTTGAAAGAAAGAAATTCAATTTCTATCAGTCTTTGTATAGCATATTGAGTTAATAATAAAATTAAAAAAGTATTGGCATTTAAAAATATGTAGGCTATCATAAAACTATGCTAGAAAGTTCTGAAGTATTTATATTCCATAATGGAAGCAATCAAGTTGTCAAACGCATAGCACTAATTAACGAGCTTTCCCTCTAAAAATTAAACAAGGCTAATAGGTAAACCGACAATTAAGTTCCAATATTAGAACTGCCACGAACTCACATTCACTCACATACCTACTTGCCTGTTGTGTTAACTGAGACTTCAAATTTTATAATATTTTGTGATATTCTTTTTCGTCTTAATTTCCCCGGGGTCCCGTAAAATCTACGTTCGGCGACAGCTTTTGGTCGCCTCCTTTTTATATTATTTTAAACCGTTTTATAGCCTTTTTATAGCTCAGTTACTAGGTACTATACTCTTAGAGTAGGCGCGCACGAGGAACTTTGCCTCCGCAACTTTTTTTGTCTCTGTCGCACTTTCGTACTACCCAAAGATTTGACAGAGACAAAGTTGCTACTACTCTTAGCATACTTTAGTGATCGTGGGTATGGTAACATTCTGGGTCATCGTCGCCATCCTTCAGACCTTCATTCACCAAATAAGTAGGTAAAGGCCCCTGTATACATTAGGCCAGCGTGGGCCAGTCTGGGGGACGCATTTATGCGTTAGTTAGAGGGAGCAATTGATATTGCTATCTTATTCTACCACATGGTTGCGTCCCTTGGACTGGCCTGCGTTGGCCCAATATGTACAGGGCCCTTAACAGCGTTAGCGATAAATGTTCATTTTACTTATACCTACTTGGGCGTCTGTGACAACGATGTTTTAAGTATGTATTAACTGATTCAGTCCTTTATAAATGATGTTTTATTACAAGCTTTTATTTAGTTTCACCTGACCGTTGTCTGTCTGTAATCAAATCTTGCGAGTTAAATTTAATCCACTTCCCGCTTTCCTTGAGCTAAAATTTTGCATACCTACATACGTAAGTCGGGTGACAATGCAATATTGTGGTGTCATCGAGCTGATCTGATGATGGAGACCGGAGGTGGCCATAGGAACTATGTGATAAAACAACGAAACCTAATCGTGTTTGGAGTTTTTAGAATTGTCTCGATGAGCATTAGTTGCCTGTGGAAAGAAAAGTACAGTCAGCGATAAAAGCTTGTACCAAAAATGAAATTTTTAAATAACTTATTTTTATTTCTAGGTGAGCAACGTAAAATTGTCAAGTCCTTTGCTATCATAGCATGTGAATCGAGCCAACCATTCTTTCTACAGTAAAATGTGCCTACTTTGCTTTCCACTGTACTAATTAAGTTTAGGTATTTCGAATTTAGAAGCAAAGTAGGATTTTACGGTATCGAGTTTTATTTCGGCTGTTTATTTTCTAAATTTTTATTTCAAGCAACTAGTGACCCATACATAAATACCTTCAAATTAGTATACGTAATATTAAAAATATATTTTAAAACTAAACACTACAAATCACATTATGGTTGGTATGGTATGGTTGCGTGTATTTTTGATAACTCTACACTTTTAAAGCTCGTAGTTCTACCATTTAGGTATAGTCAATAATACTACTACCAATAAATAATACTACTAGGTACAGAAGACTCACTCTCTAACAAAACGCGTCTGTCACGATCAGCACAGATATGGCCGCTAGGTGGCGACAGCGCCACGCGCGGCTTATGGCAAACCCCAAAATTGGGGTCGAACGGATGTACTTTTAGCTACCTGTAGCAAAGCGACGAAATCGCGGAGTGAGCCACGCGTGGGCTGTAACCGCGAAAATCGAAGTTCGCAAATTGCGGGCATTTTTCTCTGTCACTCTAATTACGACTTCATTGGAGTGAAAGAGAAAGGGAATATTGATATAGTAAAGGGAATATTGATATTAGTGGGAACACTCGGATTCATATCGGCTCGTGTGCGCACTGCGCACGTGCACCTCATTTCCGCCTTACAAAGTGAGTTACGTGCAAGAACCCCAAGCACGTAATATTCATATCATAGTGGAATTATATTAGCATTGAATTAGTTTTCTGTATATGTACGATAGTATATTAGATTAGATTTTTAATGTATTTAAAAGCCACCAGCTTTACGACCAGAGCAAAATCGTCCAGGTTTCGTCCAATGGTACGCGGCAGCGCCAACAGTCTCCTAGCCACTGTAGCAGACAGGATAGATGGCGCTTTCTGGGAGTACTGGAGTAGCCTACATGTTTATTAATTCTAAATAAAGTACATAACATAGGTAGTCACTAACATAGGTTAAGAGTAATAATAAGCGACTAATATATTATTGAAATCTAATTTCTGAATTAAATAATTATTTAATTTAATTTAATTTAAAATCAGAAGGACAATTGCACCTTATGTACACTTCGTTTCAATCGGATTCTTAAAAATTCGGGCAGTTTATACTTTCGTCTACACCGGCGGCGAAAATTCACAGGAACACAGATTAGAGTAAGCATTAATACCTAACCGTTGAAAATCGAACCAGCTAAATTGAACTTGGATAATTTATTCCTCGAATAGGCAGCAGATGGGTGCTCTTACACTTTAGATTGATTGCTTGGATATCCTTGGATCGATGTAGGAAAAACGCGCTCATAACTTCGAATGCGGGTCGCGGGACATATCCCAAAACAAGTGTTCTAGGTGTCAAATGTAAGCATCAGTTACAAAATGTACTTATTTACGTCTAATAAACCTAGTTAAAAGGAAATGGACGAGCCCAAAATAGAGCTCTACATTTGTCGCTATTTAAAAGAGCGATTATGGCAAAATAGATACTTGGCCATAATGGCTAATTGGCTATGTTTAAGTAGGCTCTAAACAGCTTTTTATATGGGTCGCGCACCTTACCTTCTTTATTATTGAGTTTAAGTTTAGAGCTACACACCCAGTAGATCTATATATATCTATATGCTCGTGGATAAAATAGTACCTAATACAACGAAAGTATTTATATAACAACCCAATAAACACAAGACAATGTGCGTAACACGTAACAGGGACGACATTACATTTATAAACTCGAGTGACAGAGCCATGGAACCTAAATAAGTAGTCACTGTGCGATTTTTAGAAGAGTTTCCTTCAGCGACCTATTCGGCTGCGGAATGCACTAGTTCTGCCGAAATTTTTTCTTGGAACTACAGTGAGGAGCTTTACATTCTTTACAAAGCCTTGATTGTACAGGTGTTTAAACGGTCGGCAACGTGTAACCACATAATTAAGCAGGTCGTATGCTTGGTTAGCGTCGGTAGCCGAAGTACTTACCTACAGTCAATTTGTAGGTAGGTAGTTAAGAGTGCTACGCGTACATACGCCGTAAGATCTGTAGGTAGCGAAAGTCCTTTGGTAACGAAGAGATCATCGAACCAATCGACGGCAGTAATAAAAAACGAATGCTTAAAAAAACAATATCATGCATGCCTTCTATTTATTATTTAAAAAAAAATAAGTATAGTAGTATACCCTATAATGGACGTGGAACCAGTAATGGGACAAAAAAACATAATTCCTCTAAAATAAGTATCTAAAAGTAGTTTATAAACACTGGCTGTATATTATCATAAATAAGCGTTCTAGAGCTGTTTCAGTTTGAAGTTTCATTAAATTTGGTTGCTTTTTAAGAAATTGGCGTCAACCCAAAAGTTGTCGTGTCACTGAAAAAAAATACCACTACGAATTCTTAACAACTTCGCTAAGAGAGGTGAGTTAATTTATTAAATTTCAATTAATTAATACTTGATGAAAACTAGAATGTGTTTTGTTAATTGCATTTTCCATGAGATAAGGTATACAACACACTATGTTGTGACTCCACAGGTGTAAAAAAATAGTGGTATTTAGCCCAATCCCATTATAGGAGCTGTAAAACTGCGTACCTCCTATGATGGGACAATTGACAGAATGATGCTTGCCATGCCATAATTTCATGTTTAAACAATACAGAAGTAAAATGTAGTTACGAAATATGTCAATCAGGAGGTATTCTCGGACTTCGGATAAATTAATATCGTTTTTCCAAACTTTTATTTAACTTGCCCTGTTAGTTAGTGTGGGTCCAATCTTGGTAGCTGAATTTGAGCCACTTTTCGATTTCTGATTCAGTTGAAATTTTGTGTAAGTACGTAATTAAGTATGCAAATCGGATGATAATGCAATATTATGATAACATGGACCTAATCTGATGATGGAGACAGGAGGTGGCCATGGGAACTTTATCGCAATAAACCCTAATTGTGTTTGGGTATATTAGAATTGTCTCGATGGATCTAATACAATAATAATTGGCTGTGGAAAGAAAAATACATTCAGTGATAAAAGCTTATACCAAAAATTGATTTTTTTGCCGTAACTTATTCCCCATTTCAATATTTTATACTGATAGAGCAATTTCCATTATAGGGGGCCCATTACTGGATCCACGTCCATTACCGGGGGCCCATTACTGGAGCTTTGGTGTCCATGACTGGAGAAAAAAAGCATAGTTTTAATTTGTTAAACATGTGGAAAATAATTGCTGTTTCTGTCATACAGCACGCCTAAAACATGAAAGACGGATAGAACTTTCATCTTTTAACACGCTAAGCGGTAGACCATTTACATGTATACGGGAAATATCATAAATACTCCAAATTTCCTCTTAAATGTCCCATGACTGGTGCTGTTACTATAACAAGGATTGCAATATGCAACGCAAATGGCCATTCTAACTTCCCAACTCAACGGCGTGTTGTGTAGATGGCTTTTTAAAATCCCCCGTCCATTTTTCACTTTTGCGCATAATATTCACCCGGACAGCGGGGTTTGATGAAAAATGCATATAAAGTGTGGGATGCACTCACTGCAATAAAGAATGTATGATTGTTTCAGAACCGAGGTTCGTGGACGCGGGATCCAACGTGACGGTGGTAGTGGGCCGCGACACGACGCTCACGTGCCGGGTGGAGGACTTGAATGATTATAAGGTAACATTTACTAATTAAGCCGTTTTTTGAATAACTTTAGCTCGTGAAATAAAGCTATTTTTTAAACGGATTATCTCTGAATTATAACTAATTTAAATAGGTACATACCTACATTGGGCAACTAGTTGCCTGAAAAAAAAAATCATTTTCATTTCATAATATATGCCCTTTGGAACCCTTTACAAGTTTACAGCATTCGTGACGGGAGACTCATGTTTATACCTATACATCAATAGTTTTATTTCAGGAATAGTTAACTACCGCGGTAACCGAAGTATTAAGTTTAATTCACTTTATAAAATAATCTTTAATGAACATATAGAAGAAGATTTATTTCGACTTATATGGATATGTATATATTTCTTGAGGGATCTTTCACTCTTCAGTATAATGTTCAGTAGAGGATTCCTGCTCCGTCTTCGCATTGAAAAGCTTTGATACGTCGTCTCGTACCTCTGACTCTTATGGAGATAGCTCTTATCACAGAAATTTGGAGTTTAACTTTCAGCCCGAAAATTATTTGTGAATATGCCTTTCCCCATTTATCATTCAATGAACATACTTAATACCTACCTACATACATAGGTACTCCGGTCCTATGGTCACATGAGAAACCGTGACGTTGCGCATTCGAATGGTAATAAAACTTAACCTATTTTTAAATAGGTACTCTATTGGTTAGCCGCGTGATCTACCCTTTTCACCCTACTAGGGTATATAAAACCAAAAAAGAGCGTTATGATCAGATTACGAGCATCCTACCAATATTTATATGTAGGTACAGTCGCCATCAGATATATCTGAGCAGCTAAGGTGCTCACAAATATCTGAACACGCACTCTAACGCCTTGACAATAGAGGCGTGTTCAGATATTTGTGAACAGCTTGGCCGCTCCGATATATCTGATGGTGACTGTACGTATACGAGTTGTAAGTATAGTATTTTACTATTTTCTGACTGACGAAGTTTTTTACTATGCTGCTTACAATCTCACAGTAGTATCTTAAAAAGCTTCGTCTAGATTTTGTTCAACTGAAACTTTCATGAGTTTTTGAAGTTTTATCTCCTTTTGTCCTTTTATTTTTTTACATAAACTTAAGTTGCGTAGAACAAAGCTGTGTTTTCAACTCCGCCATCCAGAGATAATAAAATTACAAAAGTTAAGCTTAAAGTTTGTGTAACTGTAGCTTTGGTTAGTTAATAAGTTTATTCATCTAACAAAGGTGTATAAATTACTCTGCTACGGAGAGGCAATAATAATGTTTGTGACATTTAGAAGGTCAATTCGGCTAATGACAATAAATGATATGGCGATCATCTCTCGTTCGCTCTCTCTTTCTCAACTTAGCGTTTATCTCGGTTTCATCATCGGCTACTGCTTCGGATCTTAGACAGTTTCCCCTTTCTGACATTTTCTTCTGCTTTTCGCCTAGTATATCGAACTCAAGCGGATTAGGATAATACATTGCATTGCATGTACAATTGTACATGGTATTCCTGATAGTTCCTGGCAGTTCTAAATATACAGGGTGGCCAACAAATAAGTGCATTCCCGTTCCCGTTTGAGATTATAGGTACCAGAGTTGGGCAAAAAGTAATTGCATTACGAATTATGAATTGCAATTACAAAATGTAATTTGAATTATGAAGTGAAATTACGGAAATGTAATTTCTAATTGCATTAAAATTTCACTGCATTACAAAATGTAATTCGCAATGCAATTACAAATTACATTTTGTGAATTAATTCGTAATGCATTACTTCATGCATGCAATGTTTTACTAAGTGAGTGTAATTTATTACAAATTACACTCACTTAGTAAAATACTTTCACTGTTTTTATATAGCACGCTATACTTGTTTGCGGGTTTGTTTTTTAATTTTTCAACTCAATTTTAAAGAACTTATCCTCAAAATTTTCAACTATACTTGTGTAAGTTTTTAGTACGTGCTTTAGTTCTTACATTCAACTATGGACGCTATTTGTGTCAGTCCAAAACAAAAGGGACCTTATAGCGGTATTTTTAGGTGGGTTGATTCTTGTATTAATAGTTAGGTATATGTATCTAGATTTCAATCCCGTAGATAACTCATTTTCCACCACAAGGTCCCTTTTGGTTTGGACTGACACATTTACTGAGTCGGCTGTGAATTTCGATTTATGTTTTTAACTAGACTGAATATTTTCCTTAACCATTCCACGTGGGTTAATTTGATAATGTTTGTGTAAGTAATAAATAGTTTACACAACGTAATTGCGTAATACAATTACGAATTAATGTAATTTCAATTAAAAATTAAAAGGTAATTCAAGTTTAATTTAATTCAATTACGAGCGTAATGCAATTACAAATTAATTGCATTATGCCCGACACTGATATATACTGAGCTACTTTTAATATGGGACCAACCCCGAAATCGCGGAAAAAAAAATTACTTAAGTACACATATTTTTGGCCACCCTGTAGATACTATACACTCTATACAGCGTTTACTTAATCAAATCCAAAGAACCTTCACATTGTTTTCGTCTAGACACGGGTTTCGTTTGACCTACTCAATAACATTAGGTACGTAAGTACTATGGGCTTTCTTAGTTTGTATTTTATGCCCAATATAATATACTCGTATAAAAATAACACTTTTTCTATGTAGGTTTACAAACTTTTATCAAGGATATACGTACCCAAACGACACTACAACTTTTAAAAACTAATTGCTGATGCTTTTATACAACTTTTACTAGGGGTCCAAAAATACTCAAACTATTTCAGTTAAATGGAAGAGCTATAATACATTAATTAATGACGTAAACAGGCATCTGCATCACTTTCGCAAGTCATTTAGTCATTACGAATTTCACCTGCCTAGAGACAGTGGCTTATGTTTCATGCCCATTAGTGAGACTTATAGTTGCCATAACTCATTTCCTACATAATGTGTTTCCATTCACGGGTTCTAAATGTTCTAATGCGTGCTTTTACTGTTTGTAGTTGAGAAAACGTTATAGTAGGTCGGAGGCACCGAAGTTTAACATAATTACGGCCCGATTTGAATTTTAAGATACGTCAATTAATAGATCTAGAAACGATATGGATTAGATATGTCAGTGTCAAATGTGACGTTTCTTCAAATAAAAACGTCACATATTATGGATTAGATATATGTGTCAGTGTAACGATAATATCGTTTTTCTACTCGTGTACTTTTATCTGTCATTTACATAGTCACGAACGAACATATAAGGGCATACATTATTAATACTCCTTAAAAGTCTATAGTCTATTGCCCAAAAAAGCACTTGTGTCGTTTTAGAGACATTACGATACGGTAAGCTAGTGCAGGTAACAAACCAACGTGACAAACGATTGAATGCATACGGTTTTATAAAAAAAAACACAAATTTGTACTGAGTTCATTGCTACCAACATAATAAAACATACTTTTTTTGGTATCATCACTATTGGAAGGTGGACTTCTAAGGCCTGTAACACACTTATACCCTACAGCACCATAACCCTGGTGAGGTGCGGTAGTGTGTAACGGCTTTAAAAAAAACATAACCATAGACATTACTGATTTGTTTTTACGTTTCCCGCCTTTCCCGGTAATTTCTTGTTCTTTAAGTATTTTGCGTTACTATTTGTTTTGCGTTCATAAAAAGTGTTGAATATGGACAAAGAGGACAACATTGTTTATACACCTGAAGAAATATCCGCTGCAGCACAAGCAGCGACCGAAAATTTGTTGCCTAAGTAATAAATCGCAGCACCTATACGACAAATCTTATGAGAAGTTCATGGCGTGGAGATTGGAACACATATCTTCGGCATTCTCTGAAAACGTCTTATTGGTGTATTTTCAAAGACTTTGGAAGCTCCGGATCAGATCTATCTTTTAAGCAAGGTTGGTATATGTTGTATTTTTTTTTGATTTAAGGTACACAGTACAACGAGCTATATTTATGCACATTTTATATTTTTGCATTGAAACTGAATATTATTTAATTCTCCGTTGTCTTGTTACAGGTTGCAGTAAGATTTGGTATTATGGGTGCTTGTCGCAGAAAAGAGCTACATACATACATATAGTAATACCTACTATCCAAAATTTACATTGACATTTTCATAAATAAAATTTTGTTTATATTTTTTTCTATTTTTTGACTCCTCTTATAAAACTGTTGCATAATAGTATTTTATGCAACAGTTTTATAAGAGGGGTCAAAAAATGTGAGTGGCGTGGGTAACAATGTGAGCCGAAGGCGAACATTGTTAATAAATACGCCATGAGCATTTTTTGACTACTTATACAACGTTGCATACAATGCTTTTTCTATGAGTAGGCAATATTAAATAAAATACAAAAAATTATAAACAAAATTTTATTTATGAAAATGTCAATGTAAATTTTGGATATTAGGTATTACTATATGTATAACACTATATGTATGTGTCTGTAACTGTTGTCTGCGACAAGCACCCAAAATACTAAATATTACTGCAACCAGTAACAAAAAAAGGAGAATAAATAATATTCAGTTTCAATGCAAAAATATAAAATGTACATAAATATAGCTCGTTGTACTGTGTACCCTAAATCAAAATTTTTGTAACATATACCAACCTTGCTTAAAAGATAAATCTGATCCGGTGCTTCCAATTAGTCTTTGAAAATACACCAAAGACGTTTTCAGAGAATGACGAAGTTTTGTGCTCCAATCTCCACGCCATAAACTTCTCGTAAGATTTGTCGTATAGGTGCTGCGATTTAGTATTTAGGCAACAAATTCTCGGTCGCTGCTTGTGCTGCAGCGAATATTTCTTCAGGTGTAGGAACAATGTTGTCCTCTTTGTCCATTTTCAACACTTTTTATGAACGCAAAACAAATAGTAACGCAAAGTACTCAAAGAACAAGAAATTACCGGGAAAGGCGGGAAACGAGAAACAAACGAATAATGTCTATGGTTATGTTTTTTTAAAGCCGTTACACACTACCGCACCGCACCAGGGTCGTGGTGCTGTAGGGTATAAAAGTATTTTTTATTATGTTGGTAGCAATGAACTCAGTACAAATTTGTTTCTTTTTTAATAAAAACCGTATGCATTCAATCGTTTGTCACGTTGGTAGCAATGTACCGGTATGTGGCACCTGCTACCCTGCACTAGCTTACCGTATCGTAATGTCTCTAAAACGACACAAGTGCTTTTTTGGGCAATAGACTATAGACTTTTAAGGAGTATTAATAATGTATGCCCTTATATGTTCGTTCGTGACTATGTAAATGACAGATAAAAGTACACGAGTAGAAAAAATACTATTCTAGATCTATTAATTGACGTATCTTAAAGTTCGAATCGGGCAGCTGGTGGCATACCTACGTACGAAGTCAACTTAATAGTGGTAATAGGTATTTGGTGTCTTAACTTAATAGTGGTATTAGGTATGGTGGATTTTCTATGAATATTTTATCATTAACTATAACTTTTACCTATTTGCTAAATATGCTAATAAGCTGTCGCATCATCATTATTATAAGTAAATTAGAATAAAAATAAATATTAATAAACATTGGAAATATAAAATATTTATTTCGTGTAAAACATTATAATGCATAATGCAGTTACCGACATTAACACAATAAAGTAATTAATTACATATACACCAAATAAACGTTACCCTTTCTTTAATTAATTTTAACCTCTATATTAAGCTTTCGATTTGGTACTGTATTATTATTTGATCTCAGAATTAAAGTTGTAAATTATGTAGCAATAATAAAGCGTTCGATCGTTAGAAGACTTCACAATTACAATGGCTGTCTCATTACGGGCCATTTGACGGTTTTCCTCTTCACAAGTGTCTCCAATTGTGCCCCGAGTTTTATTATTTAAGTACTGCCATGGAATCGTAGCTATTACAAAAGAGTACGTCCACACTGTTAACTTTACTAATATTTAGTAAACTTTATTGCGAAGACTTCAACCCAATGATTAATTAAAAGAGTTAGTGCATTGATTAAGTTTTTCATCAGTCATAAGTATAACCAGGGGTGCGAAACTCCTCCCTTCGGGCCAACTCGGCACCGTTCGGCTCAGCATTGCTCCGAGCAATTATTAGAGTTGACACAACTTGACGTCCCTTTGCGTGCACGAGCATAGATAAGATAATGGTATGAATTTTGACAACCTTAAATAGCCGAAAGGGATAGTGCCATATATTCGAAAGGGACAGCATGATTCGACCCTTTTTGTAGGAAGTTTCCTTTCTGTACGGTAGTACTATTATTTATTGTGTGGTCTAACAAAGCCTACTGTCCCATGTTCCACTCTGCTATCCCTTCGAACAGGGGCTCACGCTCACACTCGTAAATATTAACGTAAAGTGTCGGCACCACATTTGTCCTTCGGAAGAGCAATTATGAAGGCAAAGTTGCCCCATTTAGGTCTCCAGACCCAAACGAAACGTACAAATGTTACCGACAACAGAGTATTAATTCGCTGGATGGTTTTAATTTAGACAATCGTGGCTTCGAGCATAAAGAGTTTGTTTTTGAGTCAGTAAACAGAACAAATAAATTTTTAATTAAATTCGGCCTTTTGACATGCTCTGACAGACCGCAGACAATCTTCTGGTTCTTAGTCAACATTAATAAGTGCTGCCTAAGCTAGGACTTTCTCAATCTTACTGCGTAATAGATATTTTAGCTTTCTTAATATTTAATTAACGGCCCAGCAACGGAAACTGACGGGGCGTCAGACCGTCAACAACTCCTGAGGATGCCTCGTAGAGAGGCGAAACACGTGTCGAGTATTATTCTTTTGGTGGTGGTTTGTTATATTTATTTGCGTATTTATTTTTGCGGTGGGAGGGTGGGAACATTAATTGCATGTAAAAAATACGCAAGTAAGTATAACGGGTTAGCACTGATTGACTAGCACGTTATCTTTTACGCGGATTAGCAAAGTAATATTTTGGTTTTAATTAATATGGATTTCCGCAAAGTAACGCCTGATTCTATTCACTATTTCTTAATATTTTTTGAACAATAATTTCTAGAGATTTATTATAAATACCGACATATTTACTTGTTATTAAAGCCTAAATTAAATAAGCCTTTAGGCTTCGCAGTCGCAATATACAGTCGCAGATCGACCAAACCACCGTAGATACTCGTACATATATATATATACATAGTAATTAGTAGATCATCGCGTTAACACACTAGGTATATATTATTTAACAAAAGTCATGAATGAAACATAATCATTACGTAGCTACATAGTTTATTCTGAAATCTTGATATTAATGAGATGTATATTAATTCGAAATTTCAACAAAGAAGAGGTACTTTGTAGAATAATATTCTTATATTGTACACACTGGGAAACTCTACTATCTGCCAAATTATATCCAAATCTGACAAAAATGAAAAAACGACAGTAAAAAAATAACAGATTAAAATACAGTTATTTGCGAAACGCGAGTTCTCGTTCGGGGCGAACTACTAGTAATATTTATAATTTTACAAAAGCCAAAAACCGTGTAAAAATCTTACAGAATATAGGTTTACATTATGTAATCCTAGAACGGGATTAATTATGTCTAGCCACGTTCAAAAAGCCTCTTAGTGCGCATAGTGTTTTATCTTACAGCGTATAAAGTCACGTTCTAATTAGGGCTCGTCAGGCGTATTTTTTGCTTCAGTGGTCTTTACAAGAAATAGATTAATTTCTCTTTGATTCCCGGATATTTGTGGTTAATTAATCCCTTTTATGTCAAAGGCAATGTGTGATTGTTCTTTTATATTGCTTAATCGGCATACATTTGTGTTTGAATTTTGAATTCAATCTTCCGCGTTTCGGTTGAAGAATAAGAATTATTCAAATTGATGGGGATATGAAAAAGATCAATATAACGTGTGCTTAGAAATTATGTTTCTGCATTACTTACTAAGTTTTTTTATCGTTAATTTGAATTCAAGAAAATAGTGGAAGCTTAAATAAGTCATATAATTTTCTAGTGCATTATATATAAATAACCTCGGCCATATAATTTTCTAGTGCATTATATATAAAAAAATAAATTTGAGAATCCCAGTGCAAGAGTAATTTGCAGCTGCTTATACGGGAAAATTATAATACATGCAAACGGACCCGTAAATTCGGTTACTATTTACTTATGTATGTAGGTAGGTACTGTATGCTGGATGACACGAAAAAATTAATCAATAACACCAAACGCACTTCTTAGTAATTTTTAGTTTTCTGCCCAAATTCACTAAGCTATTTTCAAAGCACAGTCAATTTGTCACGAAATTAATAAATTGTGATTGTGACTACACACAAGGTCTGCCGCGAGCCACTTCGTTCGTTAGTCTATTTGCCTCTCTATTGCTAGAATATGCAAGAGTGACAGAGAGGCAGATATCGAAAATTCGGTTTACGCGTTAGGCTCGAGTTCCACAAAATACAAATCGCCCCCGTAAAGTACCTATGGAACTGCGCATCCAGATGGAAGCAATTTGTACGGAACAAGTCGGCGCCCTTTGTCAGTAATTGATTCAAATCCCCGTTTTGACCTAATTGTGATACGTATACGTAAACTTCAAAGGCACAGACATATACAAGTAGCTCAGAGTCTAGTTTCTCATCTTCGTTTGTGACCTTTGAACATGAGACCTAAAGAAGCCCAAGTCTCGCTGATCCAGACGTACGTTGCTACTCATAAGTCATAAATAGGTTTTTACTTTTACTTACATTCATACTGTTAATGAATTCTCAAAAATTGGAAATAATACATTTTCCTACCTAAGTTTAATATTTGAACAGAATTAAATTTTTCCGACATAAACAGAACGAAGAAAGCATTTTGATTATTTTTCAGGCAGTTTCTCAATGGCCTGGCTGCTCGAGTTTGTATATCAATTTGCGAACTGAACACGATTTCTTTGACAAAAAAGTTTTTGCAGTTTATTTCTTTTTTCTACCACCGATTAAAGTTATTTCTTTGTCTACAAAATACTAAAAAATAATGAATTGAACTATTAAAAAAAAACTTACCATGGATTCATAGTGGATTTGTTTGACATTAAATGCGAGGTCTATTCAGTTATATGTGTGTGGTCAAAAGCTAATCGCTCCCGCCATTGATATCACGTATCGAGAGTCATGACCCTCAAAATTGGCTGTAATTAGGCCTTTGAAGCCAAAATGGCGGCCATTAGCGACCAGCCATCAAGCTTCACAAAGGTAGATAGTAGATGGATATACTCGTACATAGTATCCGATGGGTCAAATTTGAATCTCCCATGCATCCTAGTAAATGGTGTCCGACGTTATATATTTGTCAGTCGAATTAAATAAACTTGAATTAACCATCAAGTAAGGTAGGGGAGAGAGGGGACCATTGGGCAGTCGGGAGGCTCGGCCAGTCCTTGTAAATAAAGACGATTTACAATGGGGTGCCCGAGCGTCCCGACTGCCCAATGGTCCCCGTCCAGGTGTTGAATTGCTCAATACTAGACTCATTGTTGTCACCTCTTACTGCTAATGTCCTGATTTTAAAGATGGCATTGTACCTACTTACTGGGCCGTAGGTATAAAGTTTATTCTTAAGGTGACAGTCCATTTCCAACGACAGCTGCACTACTGTTCATTTTACTATGGAAATTGACAATGACAGCGACGCGTTCAGTACCGGTAGTGCAGCTGCGCTGCGGTTAGAAATGGAATGTTACCATTATAAAGCTTACTTTACCCGCCCGTTATTTTTCTGTTTTACTTTATGCTTGACTGATAACGAATGGATTTAAGACAACAAGTCCCCCTTTTTTTATGAGAAATTTACCTTTTTTGTGCAATAAATATTAAATAAATATTTTACCTTAGCAAACAAACCCTCTTGAAATACTCCTAAGTCCTAAGCTCATGAATGAGAGTTATAGAAAATCCAGTAATTGATGTACTTAGACCACGAATTAAAACTTTTGAAAGGGCACACTCAAAAAGTTAAAGGCTATTCAATTATTTCATCTCCCCAAATATCCCAATTTCATGTTTATTCAAACATAAGTAATTGCGATTTTTAACTCCGGTTTTATTATGAAGCCTTAGACCTAATTAGAGTAATTGTTGGTTTTTGTAATGTAAATTCTATACATTGTTATGATTTTTGTATAATTAAACTACGAGCATTTATTGTAATAAGACTTTAGTATAAGATTAAAACTAATTGCTATACCCTGTCCGGGTTCATGTTCACATATATTATGTGTACCTTGTATACTTATATGACCTTATATGACCTAGGAAAGCCCTAGTATTATATACAAAATAGTTTTAGGTTTTAGTTAAGTTTTATGACATTTTAATTTGATTTCTATTCTATTTTATTTTTGACATTATTGATTCACAATCTACTATTATTTTTATTATTCTTTTAATTTTGTTTGTATACACTTGACGATCTTTTTGTGAATTTCTGCTATTTTAAGGAAGAATAACATGTAAATTTTCAATCAGAAATAAATATTATCTATCTATCTATCTATCTATAATGTTGTACATGATTGCAATGATTAAATGATTAAATGATAAATGTTTAGTCAGTCGGAACGAACTGAAATTGCGTACATGCGGACGTAATATCCACGCCATTAGGAATGATTTACTGTAGGTACTTATATTTTTTTTGTTAAATTACGTACCTTTCAGGGGATTTAAATAATCCCATTCGAAGGTAAGTTAAAACTTTCAATTACCTATCTTAACACATTCATTGCCACTAAGTGCTACGGGTAAGCTCGTAGGGCGTAGCCATGTTTTTGCCGTATGAAGCGCGTAGTCGCTAAGAACAGCATACCCGACTGTCACGTTCTTGGCCCTGAATGCGTTAAGGTGACAGTCCATTTCCAACGACAGCTGCACTACTGTTCATTTTACTATGGAAATTGACAATAACACCGACGCGTTTGTACTAGTAGGTAGTGCAGCTGCGGTCAGAAATGGAATGTTACCCTTGAAACAAGATTCTATTTAGTGCACTACGATTTCATTGCCTCAATTTGTAGTTAACTCACCGTGAATGATAGAGCGAACTAAAACCGAACGTTGACTGGTAGAGAATGCCTTATAGCATTAAGTCCACCTTTTCGGCGCTTTTATTTTATTTTGTGCAATAAAGGTTAAATAAATAAAACAAGTTTAACCACCGTAACCTCTTGGTTAGTGACAACTACTATTCTTAAGTTTATTGATAGTGGCGCTGGCATCTGCCAGAGGCCTTTTACAATTTGACAATAGTAATGCTGCTTGCATTTAAATTTGAAATTTAGATATTGCTAGCTCGCACCAACAAGTTCAAGCGAAATGCCTATTTAATGATACCTATTACCTTACTCGCATTGCATTTCGCGTGCACCATTACGCGCGACCTATCATATCAAAGCAATATCAAAACCATAACAAAATTTAAAAACCGAATACTACTCCGGGAGTGTCGGGTTGCAGCGACAATTCAGACCATGATTGGCGCTGGCGTGTAGTTAATTTGCAACATACGTTGTCTGCATATTCCTGCTACTCTGTGCATAATCCGGTTTACAGGGTGCAACAGGGCTTTACCTATAGCTTTAGGGGTTATTTAGCCTTAGGGGCTATTTAGCTTTAGGGGTGTAAGACACCTAGCATCTTTGAAAAAGGTTAAGTTTTTGAGCCATATAATATTGTCAAGGGTTCATATAATAATAAAAGGGTAATGTAAAAACTCATAGCAACGAGTACCTAGGTAATACAATACAAAGTACAACGATATCTGTATTTTTTAGCGTTCCATTAATGCTTGAAAATGTAGGATATATGCCAGTGATCAAACGTATTGTATGGTATTTAACAATAATGGAAACGAGCCAAGACTTAAAGAAACTTTGGCTCATCTAAAAGTTGGCGACGGCTACAATCTGCTCATTAATAAATGTTATACACGCTTTGATAATAATGGTTAATGGCAACTTTTAAAACGCCTTTGATCTTAAATGACACTTATGTGAACTGGACCCCTATTCGACAAGCGACGTTTGACGTATCGTGTTGATCTCCCGTTGATGTGAGAAACATCATAAGTTCTCGAATACGTACAATGTCAAAATTTGACATTAACAATCCACAGTTAGGGTGACAAGCAAACCAAACCGAACCACCCTTAGTTTAGAGTGGAGTTTTGGTTGTACCAAATGATATTATCCACCGTTGATGGAATCATAACTCAGAATGCGATAAAATCAACTGTTGATTTGACGTGGATGCGAAATCTGACAGTTGTACGTGTCGAATTTGGCCCCTGTATATCTTGGGCCAAATTCGACATGTACAACTGTCATTGTACAATGTCAAATTGTCAAAATTTGACATTGTACGTATTCGAGAACTTATTATTTTTCCCACATCAACGGGAGATCAACACGATACGTCAAACGTCGCTTGTCGAATAGGGGTCCTTAAGGATGACTCACGCTAGACCGAGCCGTACTCGGGCCGAGGCGCGAGGGGTCTGACATATCATTTTCTATGACGGCTGATCGGTGATCGCGTGGTGCTGATGCTGAAAACGAAGCATTGGAAGCTTCGGCTCAGCCCCGGCCCGGTCTAGCGTGAGTCAACCTTTATGCTCCGTTTATGTACAATTGTTGTCAAAACCGTATAGCTACGCATCTTTCGCAATATTACAACGGAATCAAATACAAAGGTGTTAACTTTGCTTTTGTTAACCCAAACATGTTTAACCGGTTTGTCATGATTGAGTAGCAAACATCCAAACATTCAACATTTCATAAAATCATGTCATAAAATATGATGTTTTGCTTACATTTTTTATTGAAATGTACCTACGGGAAGAGGTAATAGTCTGGCGGTTGTGTGATTTACAATGAAAGCATTCGTTGCACCCGCCGGTCCAACATCAACTCAACGGTTACCTATTGGATTTAGTTGGCTACGCGCTACTTTTTGATATAAAAGGATTCCAATCTCGGCTCAACTCCGTTGTTGTTTTTTATAAAAGGTAAAAACACAACTCCCTTTTCCTGTTTTAAAACTACGTTGTGTACTTCGGTGTATAATACTAGTTGAAATACATATCTATTACCTATACTTGATATCGGTTATTCTTCTTCTTCTAAGTCGGTCCCTCACTGCTGAGGATCGTGACTCCGCTTACTAATTTTTCCCATGGCAGCTCTCCACTTCTCCCTGTCGGTTGCTTTGTGGAAAGCGTTGCTTAGTGTGATGTCCATCTGGGCGGATATTTGGTCACACCATCTCGTTGGACTTGGTCCTCTAGGCCGTCTGCCGTCCACCTTTCCCATCACCACAAGTCTCTCCAAGTTGTCAGGGTCTCTGCGAGCTATGTGACCGAAGTATCTTAGTACTCGTTGAAGACAGATGGTGGATAGTCTAGGTTCCTTTTCCAATTTGAGCTGCGCTAATATGGATACATTAGTGCGGCGTGCCGTCCAGGGTATTCGGAGCATGCGCCGCCATCTCAAATGCGTCGACTTTTTTCCGAAGATCCGCTTTCAGTGTCCAGGTTTCCGCCCCGTAGAGAAATATGGGAAAGACAAGGGTCCTAACTATTCTGATTTTGGTTTTGTTGAGAATATTCCTGTCTTTCCATATTCTCTGCAGCTGAGACATTGCCGATTTTGCCATATCGGATTATACGCACCTGTTTTTAGCCACATGTTTATATTGTTACATACACAATAAAATTATGCGATTGTTTGTTTTAACTTGACTTCATTCCTTATTGAATTTTAATTTCAGAAATCAGAATCGGGAATTGAGAAACAAGGCTTTGTTTTCTTATTACCCCTTGTAAGGTAAACGTACTGGTGCTCGTGGTTCCAGTACATGTCATCTTGAAACTTAAGTCATTGTCAATAGAGGTGACAGTAAGGTATATCATCTATTGGGCATTAACATGTCGAGCACTAAGTAGTACGTTCACCTTACGTGTAGGCATAGAATAAATAATAGTACTAGTTACAGTAGACTCACTCTCTAACAAAACGCGTCGGTCACGATCAGCACAGATATGGCCGCTAGGTGGCGACAGCGCCACGCGCGGCTTATGGCAAACCCCAAAATTGGGGTCGAACGGATGGAGTTTTAGCTACCTGTAGCAAAGCCACGAAATCGCGGAGTGAGCCACGCCTGGTGTAGGTACATTTATTTAATTATGTTTAACAGAATTTATGATGCTTAAACTGCCTTATGATTTGTCCCCAGGTGGCGTGGCTGCGGGTAGACACCCAGACCATCCTCACAATCGGCCCCCACGTCATAACCAAGAACCACCGCGTGGGGGTCGCGCGCGGCTCGGCTCAGGCCTGGGCGCTGACGCTGCGCGACGTGCGGCCCGGCGACGGCGGCGCGTACATGTGCCAGGTCAACACCGAACCCATGATCACGCAGACGCACCAGCTGCAGGTTGTCGGTCAGCACGAAACGATGCTAATTCATCTAGAATAAGTATTTGTATTTTTAGAGTTCTCCTTCCATGATTTGACGTAAAAACTAACGAAAGCGACTGCCACCTGACCTTCCAACCCAGAGGGGAAACTAGGTCTTATTGGGATTAGTCCGGTTTCCTCACGATGTTTTCCTTCACCGAAAAACGAGTGCCAAATATCAAATGATATTTCGTACATAAGTTCCGAAAAACTCATTGGTACGAGCCGGCATTGGCATTGGGGGAGCCGCTTTTCGTATTTTTAGAGTTCTGTGCCTCAAAAGGAAAAATCGGAACCCTTATAGGATCACTCGTGCGTCTGTCTGTCTGTCCGACCATCCCCCCCCACCCTTTTATCTCCGAAACTACTGGGTCTAAAATAGTTATTTACCTAAAGATGACAGGAAAACCTATTAGAAATGTACAGTCAAGCGTGAGTCGGACTTAATTACTTAGTTTTTGATCCGATCCCTACGGGTTTCTAAAGACATTTCATTCACATTCCACATACAGAAATACATTGTTAAGAATTGAGTGACGTACGAACCCCTTGAAACGAGAGTCCGACGGTCCGACTCGCTCTTGACCGGTTTTTTTAAATATATTTAATCCCCAAGAACTATTTGAAATTGGTGGTTGAGGACGAGGAGGCACCTTAGCTACTATCCAGTTTCCACGGTAGGTAGGCCAAGCACATGATTGGACAGTATCTCGCCGCGAAATAGACTAGTCAGCTTTTTCGAACGGTATTAATTAAAGAGGGACGGGTAGTCGATCTCGCGGCGAGATACTGTCGCGCCAATCATGTGCTAACCCGACAGGTGAGATATCGGAACAAAAGTTCAGGGCAGATGCAAATCAAAAGTGAGTGTGCACTACATGAAAAATGTTGATACAGAAGAGAGGGTATATAGATATATGTATGTAGGGCTTTACAAACCCTCTTACTCAAAATCATAAAATTATACATATTTTATACAATACAGGTCTGTTTCCTAAAACTGTTACAACAAACCCCCCGCTCCCCTAACCAAGCAAACGTCAAATTGATATCAGCTAAACAATTGATAACATGAATCGGTCAAACAGAAAAATAAAATCATTACTTACATGCCCACAAGCTGCTAACTATTGCCCACAGGAGAGAAAAATATACAGTTCGCGCGAACACACTAGTTTTCTCTCCTGTGGGGAATATAGTTAACAGCTTGTGGGCATGTAAGTAATGATTTTATCATAGTTCTCTAAATAAAAGGAGGACCTTTTCACGTGGATAAGGGTTAAATAAGAAAATTAACCTTTATAGCCCTTAACTCTTGTGTATGTCTACAGGAAAGACGTAACACAGTTTTCTGTTTGACCCGAATAGACTTTGACCCAATAAGTATCAGAAACAGAAATCAGAAACATGAAGTAGTGACTGATATTTTTTCTACTCGAAAAAACATTCATTCGGTCATTTGTAATTGACTTAATAAAGATACCTACTTCACGTCCAGCGCCTTTCATTCACAGAGATTGGATACCGGTATGCCCCGCTTCCAATAACCACCGAATTAATTGAAATTGCCTATACCCTACCCACTGGTCAGAATGCAAGATACATTTTCCCTCAATTTTGTCAGGTTGAACGTGAAAATAAACTCACCCGAAGTGGAATATCTCATGTACAATGAAAATATAGTCTAAGTTTAGATTTCCAAGATTGCTACGGGTAGGCGGAGAGGAAATTAAACAAAGAGTTAAGAAAAGTAACTAATTTATTCTCCGCCGCAAGCACACGAATAGGTCGTAGGGTAGGGTTCTAGGCCGGTACTGATTTTGCTCCGAGGACAGTTCCACCACGCAAGTACTCCCCTGAAGCTGCCGGAGCCACTGCGGGTTTGGAGACGGAGACGGACGAGCTGAGGGACGTCAGCTGGGCCGCTCAGGAACTGCCGGCTGGTCTTCACGGCTACGGTCTTAGCCGTAACTAGGCTCCCCAAAGGGGATTTTAAACACTAAAAAATGATTCCATTTGCACTAAATGAGTGCAGGAACGGAATGAATAAATATAATCGTACAAATTCATTCTCGCCGGGCACGACAGACGTCGCTGCGCGAAGGCAAGCGAGCGTGCGCCGGCGACGAAAGCTAGATCAGCCGGCCTAGCCAAGGTTACAATCGCTATCGCTTCGACATCGAAAAGCATTATGTCTCTCTATCACTCTTCCATATTAGCGCGACAGTGACAGTTGCGTTTCGATCGCTACGGAGCGTAAGCGATTGGCATCTTGGCTACGCGGCCTGTCCTCCCCTGATCGACTGGCGCGCGGGCCCGCGCGGAGAGAGGGTCCGCGGGACGGGGACGCCGCTAGCCGGTTTACGTCGAACAAAAGAGTGTTGCTCGAAGTACAGTGAGTCGCAATTAGAGGGAACAGTTTTGTATAAATAATATTAAAGTGATATTATTTTAGTGTATTTAAGACAAGTGATTATTATTAAAGTATTTATATTTTAATGCCATATAAGTTATTTTACAATCTAATTTAATTTTATAAATGTAACCTAGGTTACGTAACGTATCTACGTTACAAGATGTTTAGTTTTTAGTGTTCCGTACAAAACTTTGTTTACGGAACACTTATGGGATCACTTCGGTTTTGTTTTATACCTGTTTTGAAGTACTTATTAGTGTTATTAGTAACTAACGCACGATAAGCGACTGACATTCATTTCAGGGTCTATGCTCCGTATTTTTAATTGCTATGAAATATACGTAGAAACAAAAGAAATTCGTAGAAATCATAGATCTAAACTAAGCAAATTGGATCATCGTGACATCGTCAATCGAATAACTAAGTTTTAATTTACCCCCGACGTTTTGATGGCGGCGTTGTCGATATTTTGTTAAAAAAAAATTGAAAATTTTTGAGGGTGATGTAGGATTTTATTCAAAGCTGTGTTTGTATACAGTGCCTCCGGATATCGTGGATAGCGGCAGCAGCGGAGAGGTGATGGTGCGCGAGGGAGAGAATGTGTCCATACACTGTGCAGCCTCGGGGGTTCCGCCCCCCACCATCATGTGGAGGAGAGAGGACGCGGGGGTCATGAGGATTGGGGATCAGAGCGGTGAGTTTTAAGAACTTCCTTAAACCTTCCTCGCGTTATCCCGGCATTTTGCCACGGCTCATGGGAGCCTGCGGTCCGCTTGACAACTAATCCCAAGAATTGACGTAGGCACTAGTTTAGAAAAGCGACTGCCATCTGACCTTCCAACCCAGAGGGGAAACTAGGTCTTACTGGATTTAGTCCGGTTTCCTCACGATGTTTTCCTTCACCGAAAAGCAACTGGTAAATATCAAATGATAAAACATATGAGGAATACTAAATAAATATTATCTTGACGACACGCCAAGCTTGCTAAACCTTGATGCACACTTCATAAAACAATCTCGAAGCGGGTTAGAACTGCATTTAATTTTACTCAAGCCACTCGAATGTGCCGCCTCTATTGCACCCCGTCAAATGCACCTTTCCCAGCACAGATGTTTATTTCATCATACTAGATGTTGCATGTATGTACGCACTCACTTGTACCTATGATAAAGAAGAGTGCCATTTTCTAGGCGAGGTTTGTCAAATTACTATATTACAGGTAAGCAAACAAAGGTTTCATTGATTTATATAAGTACTAAATGCTTGTCACCAATGTTCCAGTTTTCCCAATCAGCTTTCCAGCTAGGTATATTTTTCCAGCGTCATGGTAAAATGGTCCGGGGAACTGTAATCTTATGCTGGGTGCTTGAGGTATAGATTTTATAGATAATACTTATACCTATTAATAAATCGTAAATTAGTTCTGCTAGATATATTATATGCCTTGACTTTGAAGTGATAGTGTATTAAGCTTCTTAAGACGAAACAGGAGCTGAGTTTTAAATATTTTAGGTAAATATACCCGTCTCGCTAACGGAAGCGGCACCTAAAAGTAGTGCGATAAGGACAAGGCGAAAAATCCTGCGTAAAAATCTCAAAAATCGAGGTTTCGTACTCCTCTGTTTCCTCCTCCAAAACTAACCAATCGTAACCAAATTTGGAAATCTTAATGATTATAAAATTATCTGTGTCAGACCGTTTTGCTTTTTTGGCTAATTGATATCAGTTTTGAATGCCACGCCTCTCTTTGCGGCATAGTCAATTAGGCCATTTTGGCCATTTTTGAAGGGCTCTAGCGCCTTAAAAAACAAAAATATCAAAAAAAGCAAAACGGTCCGACACAGATATTAACAATATTAATCTGTGTTGAAAAAATCATTACTCTAGCTTCAAAAACCACGGAGGAAAACGAGGAGTACGTTTGTATGGAGAAATGACCACTCCTGTTGGCTCTTAAACACTTCAGTCAAATATTGGAAATGGTTAAAATAAATAGCAACATCTAGTACACGATGTACTGTACGTATTAGTAGATGAGGGGCCCGATTCGGATTTTGTAATAGACATCTATTAGATATCTTTTAGACATCACCAAGATACAATATAAATATGTTTATATAGATATGTTTAAGATCTAACCTGTCAAATTTGACATTTGCGCGATTCTGGAGATACTCTTGAACGATTTCCACAGGATATGACTTAGAGATCTAATTCACATCTAATAGATATCTTACTCTATCTAACGTAAAAGTGACATTGGTTGCCCGAATTGCGCTGCAAAAGAAAGCTAGTTGATATCTAAACTATAACGTATCTAGAATGGATCTAGTACGTGTCGTCTCTTGTAAATATCTTGAAGTTCGAATACGGCAGTAGGTCTGTGTTCCGCAGGGTGCATACGACACAGCACTTCACGTAGGTACTGGATTTTCATAAGTACACGTACTTATATAATATTTCAGCGAGCGCCCGGAAACTTCACACAGCATTTGCATATAAGCAGCTCCTTCAATTTGTTGAATTAATTATATAATAACTTAGGTATATTATACACCAAATCTATAGTTAAAGTTTAAAATTTCACTTTACGTTCGGATATTTGCTACAAAAAACCATATAATTTAGTAACCCTTAAAAAGTGTAGAAGGTCAAATTTAATATCCTACTCGTATACCTAGACTTGATCTCGTATATCCAACATTAAACAAATTTTTAAAAAAACGTATTTTTCTGAAAGTATCTTTAATTACGTAGAACATACCTATTTAAAACATTCACAGTAGCTAATTAATTGCAATTAAACTAAGTAGAAAATTAACTTAAAAATTACCTACGTCAAAAATAAGTTAACTCGTTTCGATGACGACCCTTCGGCCGAGGTTGGTAATTTATCGCTTCTCGTTGCGAATTTCCTACTTTTCGCATTTGTGTCGTAATGTACTATTATGACTATTATGAGTTCACTCGATTACCTAATGATGTAATAAATTTGATTAATAAGTCAAATAGGTACATACAACAACCATGTGCTACGGTTTTTTTTCACCTTAGTCTGTTCAGAAAGAGAATAGTCGTGAAATCATGGAATGTATTTGGCCCAATACAGTCCACAACTGTTCTCTTTCGGCACAGACTCTAAATAGTCACAGTCAGCATTTATTATGTGAACATACAATCGAAGAGTTTAGCATAGCCTACTTTTACACCTAACGTTTTGCCTTTCCATATAAAAACTAGATTAGAATACCTAGCCACCCATATAACCATTCCAGTCGCAGAATCATCAAAGTGGTAACTAAATGTCAGATGTGTCGTAACAGAGTCCACACAATGTGTCTAGAATTGTTTCGAAACAAAGTGTCGTCGCCGTGTGTACACTTTTCCGTAACAAGGTGTCGACACATTTGTGTGCACTTTGCGTGCGGTTTGCGACTAAATCTGACAGCAAATTTGTGACAGCAAATGTCAATATAAAATACCTCTTGAAAACCAAGGTTTGTCAAACTACTATTAGTGTCTCGTGTGCTCGTAAGTAATTCTAGTAAGTCATCATGGGCGATGCAAATGATAATAATCGACCAAAACCATATAGACACCCAACACCCGTCAACCTTTTACAGAAAAGTTTTTAAAGAAATGCAATAAGCTACTTAGGTCAGCCAGCGAATGCTCCAAAAAGTTGTAGAGGGAAATGCTCGGAACACAATTTTTTACTCTGTAACTTGGTTTGGACAAGTTAGGAGGTGAACATATCAAAAGTCCCCGGCCGTAGCCCTTGAGCGGGGGGAAGAGAGGGGGCTTAGAAAGGTCCCACTTTCCGGTTTTTCGATTATATCTCGGAAACTATGCATCTTAGCGACATGGCCACTTATACAAAATGAAAGTTAATTTAATTTGTTACAAGTTTATTCAGTCAATTTTTTCGATATGTTGAATAGATTTTGAGATATCCGCTCTTGAAAGTTTATTTAGGGCTCTCAATTTTATCTTGATATATCTACATCAGTGAAGGTGCTAGGCCGTGTATGGTATCGTTTTCGTATAAATCTGGGTTGCTGAATCCATTTAGGGTATCACATTGACACCATTCCACAAAATTAAAAAAAATCTTTTTAGGGTTCTGTACCTCAAAAGCAAAAAACGGAATCCTTATAGGATCACTCGTGCGTCTGTATGTCTGCCCGTCTGAATACACAAAATAGTTCTTTACCTATAGATGATAGGAAAACCTATTAGAAATGTGCAGCCAACGCGAGTCGGGCTTAATGTACGGAACCCTTAATACGCGAGTCCGACTCGCACTTGGCCGGTTTTTTTTAACTCCTCTTGACGCTTAACCGCTGAACTGATTTCGTTGAAATTTGGTATAGAAATAATTTGCATCCCGGAACAGGACATAGGATAGATCTTATAACCAAAATCATCTTTTGAAGGTGTGAAAAGTGGCGTGGAAATTTGTACGGGAAATCAATAACCGCTGAACCGATTTATATTAAATTTGGGATGGTCTACATATTTGATTTAGTTAAAAATGATAAAAAAACATGACTTCAAACCTAAACTTAAACAGTATTAACTTCAAGAAGTCAATTCTGAATTCCGCCCTACACCTCATTTCGCACCTTTAAAGGATGATTTTTGAGATAAGTTATTATGTCTTGTCTCGGGACTCAAAATATATGTGTACTAAATTTAAATTAAAACTGTTCAGCAGTTTAAGCGTGAAGAGGAGTTTTAAAGAAAGTATTTTAAAAGTTTTTATTTTTTTACTTTGGAATGGTGTCAATGTGATACCATAACTAAATTTGGTACTGCGAATTTATACGAAAACGATACCAAACATGGCCTCGTAGCTTTACTGTTGTAGAAGTCAAAATAAAATTGAGAGCCCTAAATTCTTATTACTTGGCCAAACTTGTGTAGAAGGAAAAGGAAAAAATAAAAGTCTGCGGCAGGAATATAAGACACAAATATAATTTTTTTTTGCGTTACTATTTCAATCATCAAATAAAACATACCTTGATTATATTTAGAGAATGCTCCCGGTACTGAGTTAATTTGTATGAAGAGAACCGGGAACTCCCGGTTCCGTTACTGTGTTTGTATAGAAAACCAGTACCGGGAGCACTCCCTAATTATATTACATATTCTAGTGAGATCCTCATAGATAAACAAAAACATTTACTTAAAAAATTACAAGGTCGAAATGTCACGGAACTTGTGAGAGTAATTTGTGAAAAAAAAAACTTTTATGACAAAAAAATCTGGACACAATTCAAGAAGCATCCAATTGCGTCGAGGAATCATCTGCTTTTTTGCTTGTTTCATTACCTCCTCGCTTCTTTTTTGTCCTTTGTATTCTGTAGCAATTTGTTAGATCTGAAAATAAAGATAACTTGCGTCGTCACGGATGTCGATTTATAGGTTTTAGGGAGTGCAGAATTCGAAAACGATGATCATTTTATAATCCAAGATGGCGGCTACGTATTTTGTCATAAAAGTTGTCATGAATATCGTTTTATAGGTTTTAGGAAGTGCCGATTTCGAAAATGATGACCAGTTTGGAATCCAAGATGTGTGCCGTGCACTTTGTCATAAAAGTCGTCATGGATATCGTTTTATAGGTTTTAGGGAGTGCAGAATTCGAAAATGATGACTATTTTGGATTCCAAGATGTCTGCCGTGCACTTTGTCATATAAGCCGTCATAGATGTTGATTTATCAGGTGTTAGGAAGAGCAGATTTCGAAAATGATGACCATGACCAATAAAACGATATCCATGTCGACTTTTAACATAGTGCATGGCCGCCATCTTGGATTCCAAAATAGTTATTATTATCGAAATCTGCGCTCCCTAAAACCTATAAAACGACAGCCATGACGACTTTTATGCCATACTGCATGGCCGCCATTTTGGATTCCAAAATGGTCATCATTTTCGAAATCAGGGCCCCCTAAAACCTATAAAACGACGCCCATGACAACTTATATAACATAGTGCATGGCCGCCATTTTGGATTCCAAAATGGTCATCATTTTCTAAATCGGGGCCCCCTAAAACCTATAAAACGACATCCATGACGACTTTTATGACATAGTGCATGGCCGCCATTTTGGAATCGAAAATGGTTATGATTTTCGAAATCTGCGCCCCCCAAAACCTATAAAACGACACCCATGACGACTTTTATGACATAATGCATGGTCACCATTTTGGAATCCAAAATGTTCATCATTTTCTAAATCTGCGCCCCCCAAAACCTATAAAACGACACCCATGACGACTTTTATGACATAGTGCATGGCCGCCATTTTGAATTTCAAAATGGTCATCATTTTCTAAATCGGGGCCCCCTAAAACCTATAAACGACATCCATGACGACTTTTATGACATAGTGCATGGCCGCCATCTTGGAATCCAAAATGGTCATCATTTTTGAAATCTGCGCCTCCTAAAACCTATAAAACGACACCCATGACGACTTTTATGGCATAGTGCATGGCCGCCATTTTGAATTCCAAAATGGTCATCATTTTCAAAATTGGGGACCACTAAAACGTATAAAACGACATCCATGACGACTTTTATGACACAGTGCATGGCCGCCATTTTCGATTCCAAAATGTTCATCACTTTCGAAATCGGCACTCCCTAAAACCTATAAATCGACACCCATCTCGACTTTTATGACAAAGTGTTTGGCTACCATCTGCAGGCAAGACATTTCTATTAATTTTACGTACAAAAATGGCCCCTTGTCAACTTCCAACCGAGATTTAATCGATAATTTATTCGATTAATTCAATTTCAATCTATTTTAGGTCGACTAAACTAATCGCGATTAAAATTTGAGGATTAACTTTTTTATTCCATTAATTAGTCGAATAAACAGTTAATCTATTAAGTCCCATCTCTGACCACGGCATTTTTACACTTTGAGAATATCTTAAAACAAATGAACACAAGGAGCCATTTTGCAAATCCAGTAACTTTGTTATTATCTACTTTTGACAGCGCGTGTCATGTGTCTACACAAAGTCGAAACATTTGCGACTACTTTGCGACTGCAATATTTCTCAGCCTTAAACCATATTTATACATCATAATCAACAACTTTCGTAGTATGTAAAGCGTTATTTCTGTTATTTAAGTATAGTATACGCATCGAAGTACTAAAAATGCATCAAATAATATAGTTATGAACACAGGCACTGAGAAGTAAACAATTTCATTTCCGGCTAAACTAAAACAATGTGGTGGCGTGTTGATTATATTACACTTAGTTTATCAAATCACTCGAGCAGTTTAATTCCCCATAATAATTTAAGTCCTATTGTAATATAAATGCAAACAATATATAATTACGTCTTGTAATCCGTTTTAGAGATGGCGTATTAATGTCACTTATTTTTATTTAACTATTTTTGCATCTGACAGTTTCCATTTGACAGGAACAAAATGAACGAATGAACGAATGATTTTGGCATAAAGTAGTCGCAAACTCGTAACAATGTGTGCACACGGCGACCACACTTTATGTCACTTTGTGTCATGTGTCGACCCTTCCCCATTTCTGGTAACTGTGTCGACACGGCGACGACTCTGCGACTGGAATAGTGACCGAAACAGACGGTGTCGACACAAGATGTGTCTACACCGCGTCGTAACGGCGACTGGAAATGGTTGTATGGGCAATAGGTATTCCTATACCGTAGCGTAGATAAGGTGCATAAATTCTAGCACTGTCTAAGTCGGAATGTTTCAGTGAGCAAATGGAGTGGCGTCTGGTTGAACCTCACGGCCGTCGAGAGAGCCATGAGCGGCGCCTTACTCTGCATCGCGAGTAACGGAGTGCCGCCTTCTGTCAGCAAGCGGATACCCCTACGTGTGTTGTGTACGTATATGTACTCTTAGTTTATAGTTGACGAGAAAATTTAACGGCAAAGCTATGCCAAAGTTCAACCTTTATAGGTTGTGGTATGTAGCCGCGTGTTACCTCATACACGCGTCGCATTACGCCACGGATTTTACTTTTACTCTGATATTCAGAATACATAGGTATGCATAAAGAAAACACTGCAACAATTATTTTTTTATATTCGGGTAATGAAAAATGACCGTAAATAATTATGTTTACACTAGCTTCTACTCTTGACTTCTTCTGTTTGGATTGATGAAGACAATTGATAAAAACTATTATGTGACTATGACCATCCCTGGAACTAAAACTATTTCGATACCAAATTTCATCCAATTCAGTCGTTTAATCGTGAAAAGCAGTTAACATTAATATTATAATATATAATGAGGATAGCATTGAGACTGATAAAATTTCACTGGAAATTACGATAAATTGTCTCTGCTCATTAGTTCCTTTGCTGCACATTCGTTTCTGGTAATGAGATTTCAGTAGAGACTGTTAATTTAATACTATGCAATTTTAATATAAATGGCGGGAAGTATATATTAATCATATAATCAATCCGCATATTGACAAAGAAAATAACCATTTTAATATATCTACCCAATTGATTACATTTTGCAGTGTGATGATTGTTCCTTACCTATATGTAGTTAATGCGTAGGTAACAATTAAACTTACAATTTTATTACAGACAGATGCAGTGTAATAGGTATTTAGGACTATTAGTTACTAAAATGTATAATTAAGATAAATAATACATTTAAAGAAGCATATTTCACTTAACAAAGCAGAAATGTAATTTCTAAAATAGCCGGTAAAGGTAAATTTTACTTTAGCGAGTGCGGTGACAATAAAACTCTCCATTGTGCCAAACTCCGTGTTCCGAAAAGTGTTAAACCATTTTGAGTGTCGTAGGTTTATTTGTAGAAGAGGTTCGGAAACTCTTTGAGTGTATCTGAAATGGGTGGTTTTGAATGGAAAAAATAAAACTATATTTTATTGAGAAGTGGTGGAATTAATTATTTAAATACCTGCTTGTATATTTTCTTGTTTTGCAATCATGTACATTGTACATGTACATGCATATACCTCACTCAAATGTTAAGTTGATTTACAAAAAAGTCTATTTTATTTAGTATCAACTCGATTGACAAAGAACAATGTTTATATAATATCATAATATATTTGCCCAGGTTGGTCTTACTTTGTATCTAGATTTTTTGACAAAAGAAATTGTAATGCTTTGGCTGCAGAATAATAGAGTAAATATTTTTGCGAACCCAAAAATGTTGTTACGTAAATAAAAGTCGACGTCTCACAACACACAATGAACATAACCATGCCATTTGGGATTTCCCCGAAGGCGAAATTGATCTCATTTACTAACCTTAGTATCATAACATGCTAATAAAGATAAGATAACCTCGAATTACAGATTTACACGTGTCTTAATAATTTGCCTGCCACTATCTTAGGTTATAAGTATGTCAGTTACAGCCGGTTATCTGTTGCGATTTAAAAACAATACACGACAGTATTAGATTTGTGCCTATTAAAGTAACAATTAAAAACTTGTAATACTTACCTAATCATTATATTTTTCGTTTCATTAGATGGTTGCAATCACGCAAAAACGGCTGAGTAGAACGTGTTAGTGCAGGATCATTTTTTTATCGCGATTTCCATGTTGGTCCCATGGGAAAAGTTATTTCGAACGACCACCTTCAAAACTTTTTATCTTTCCGGATCATGCCACCACAACACAGTATATTTTCAAACAAAGTTGTTAGGTACTTACATACGTCGTTACAATATTTTCGCTTGTATCGGGTAGTCCAACAACACTCTCGTGCAGAGTGCCTCGTTGCACCATTTCTAAGAAAAGTAACAAACTCGTTATTTCACTCGCGAACTGTTGCGACTTAGGTATACCAACTCGGTTTTAGTTAGATGAAAACGTGTGGAATTTTTAGATACTTCAACGACTTACTGAAATGGATTAAACATTTACTTTCCTGTCTTAAATGAGTAAAATCGGGATTTTATAATTTTTTAATGTTGTATTTCTTCTCAGGCAAACCCTCTGCAGTAGTGACACAGAAAATGATAGGGGGCTATTTGGGACAATCCGTGTTGCTACAGTGCAAAATAGAGGCGTACCCTACACCGAGTGTCTACTGGACACACATCAACATTAACAGGATACAAAACGGTACAGAGGTGTTTTATTATTACCTACATGTGTACATAGCAGATGGCAAATTACTTTTCCATGCAGATTTTTAATAATTAATGTTCTATATCGTTGAACTACGACTTACCTAGTACATAGTTACAAATGTTTTCCATGCGGTCTGTACCTAGGTAGTAAAAAAACTTGTAAATTTTTTTTATGAGTTTTTGGCAGAAAATTCTATCAGTGTACTGAATTCCACTGCATTGAAACCACTAAATAACTAGCAAAATTGCAGAAAAAGTACCTAATCACCTATTTTTTCAGGTTCGAAGTACCAGACGCTCATAAAATCCAACAGTTATAAGCACACTGCCGTGCTGAAGATCGATGACGTGTCGCGGGATGATATTGGCGCGTACCAGTGCGTCGCGGAGAATGTGCTCGGTACGGCGCGGGACGACATCACGCTGTACAGTAAGTAAAGAGATGAGTACCTACAGTTTCGCACAACGTTCATTAAAAATTAAAATTCAAGCGGCGTCGTTGTTGCCGCTGCTGTATCTCTGTCAATTTCCTTGATAAAATGAGTGACGCTCGCCACCAAACCTTGATAAAATGAGTTTGGTGGCGAACGTCACTCATTTTATCAAGGAATTTGACAAACACAGCAGCGGCTACAATGCCGCAACATTAATGCAGCTGCATTGACATCCAAACGTCACCTTGGTGCAATAAGTTTTTACTTTTTAGTCGTGGTAAGTGAAGTTTTTCGCGAAAAGTATCACAGTAAGCGATTTTTTTCTTACGCAATCCGACGGGTTGAATACAATTTTCGTGTGTTTTTTGCCTGCCTATAATATCGTTGGTTAAAATAAATAACTCAAGAAAACCTTTGACGTTTGAAGAGGATTTAAATCCTTTATAAAATTATGCACCGTCATATTTTTATGACACTATCTTTAAAGCGTTGTATTCGCTGCTAGAAGTCTCATTGTGCGGGGTGGCCTTTACTCGCAGAATAATTTTTAAAGAAAACTGCGTATATACAGATGGATAACATACTTTATTCGAATTCTATTTAAAAAAGTACCTATGAAATAATTTATTTCTTAGAATCCCAATGTTAGTTTTAGTATTCTCAATATTTTGAGTCAAATATAATTCTAGTTTAGTACTCGTAATTTAATTCAGATGAAGAGCACAATGGCAGAGCCAGTGAACAATGAACATCGACTAAAATATGAGTAAATATCAATTTGAATACATATCAGATGCCTAAATAATGAGGCGAAGTTTTAGCTATGTCTGCATGGACGGTTATCAAACATGCAAATTACGTGAGTGCATTGTGCTGTCATTAGCTAAACTAAAATTCGTTGATATTGGGAATGGTAGTTCAATTTATTATTTTTATAATTGACCGAGGGGAAAGCGAAGAACTCCGTTTCATCTTGGAATTCGGCTTGTTTAGATTGCATTTAAATTCTTAGCCGATTCTCATGAAATTTTGTGAGCGTTTTCGTCGGTTAACTTTCAAAATGCCAATACTAACCGCTATACCTGGAGTTTGTGCGACAAGAGAAGAGTCGTAGAATGTATTGGATCCTATACATTTCACGACTCTTCTCTTTCGGCACAGACTCTAGCTGCAGCGCGAGGACTACTACAGCTCACAATGCCACTAGTTTTTAAATGTTTTAATTGTGTACGAGACAGCAAAAAGTATGATACTCAAAATCGTTAAAAATTAAATTTTCCATACGCAGTAATCCGTTTTTACTGTTGATGTATTTCTATTTTATTGTAAAATAAGTTTCACAACCTTATTATGTTAAATGAACACCAAAATCGCAATATACAAATGGGTAGATTAGATATCGTATTTCGGATTCTAACTAAATTTAAACCTGCACAAATATCAGTTATACCTAGAAATTTGAAACACTATCTCCACTGAGACCGCAATATTGCGTTATCCCTTATCTTGGCAAGGCTCAAAATATCTTAAATATAAACATTTTTTTAGTTTTTTGTCACCTATTGAGTATACTAGACTATTAAAAAATAAGAAAAAAAAACCAGGATTTTCCAGTTTCGGAAAATCATATGTATCATATTTGATACAGTGCCAACAACTCGACAAAATAGTTACCTACTTTTTAGAAGAAAAATGAAGATTTTAATAAAAATAAAACATGTAATGCAACAGAAACAAGCATTTACTGCTAATTAAACGCAATCTAAAGCATCAGATGAGTATTAAACCTGTAAAAATAAATTATATCTACGAAAACCTGATTACATGGGCGGAAAATTAGATCCCGTAAAGTTTCAAAAAAATCGTCAGCAAAAAGTTGAGTAAAATATGAAAAGTAAACAAATAATTAAAAGTAAAAAAAAATATTTTTTTTTTTACTTTGGGGCCATTTTTTGCCATACACATATTTTTCCGTGCTACGGGCTACGGCGTAGCAATAATGCTACAGCGTACGAATATATAGTTAAATAACATCTAGTACTTAAAAAAAATCAAAGTTTAATAACTAAATAATACGACAACTAATATTAAATAATTGGAGCATGTTTTGTAACCCCACAAAAATAAAAAAAATAAAAAATCATGTAAAAATATTTTGATGCTAACTTGGCAATGTATTAAATGTAATACAATTCTTTCGATATGTACATTTCTGAGTTCTTGGCAGTGTATCAAATATAATACATAACAGTTTCATGTAAGGTTCTGTGTATTAAATGTTTTTAAATTCGAAGGCATTGTAAATATGTATGCACTAAGAGACAGTAAAGATATCAAAATATAGATTATGGAAAAAGATATACTAACATAAGAAATAAATGCAAAACTTCCAGTACGAACCGAAATCTATTGTTTCCGCGGCGCCATGTTGATTATTACTAATTAATTTACAATGACCCTCGTGTCAATTATTTTTTTCTATAAGTAAGGAGGGTAGCTCGACATATTGATGGCAGAGTTATTGTGTTAGGTAATAAAGTGAACCTGCTAGATTTTTTTAAGTTCCATGTATCACGGGTGTTACGATGCCAAGATAAGGGTTTTAAGTACATATTATGCATATTATAAGATAGCGTGTAAAATGCTACTTATTAATGTTTATTGCAGCATGGCCCAGTTAAATTAAGGGTTTCACCTCGGAATGAGAGATAATAAGCTGGAAACTCGTATACACCTTAGTTATGACATTTTAAAGGTTCTCTTAAAAGTCGACGCATATATCGTGTGCGCGTCGGAAGTTATTCCAGGTCAAAGGTCATAAAAACTGGTTATTCGCGGATATCAAGTTTCCTATAGCTCCAATTTTATTGACATGTAGGTAAGAATTGTAGGGCATACAATTTGCGACGAGTTAGGTATAAAACGTTTTTTCATGCCATTAGCCATTTTCAAGATATACGGCATAGAAGGCGCAGCGGCACGGGAAACGCACTATAACGCAAGGCGAGCTGGTAATCTGTGTGAATAATACGTTCTATAAAGTTTATTAATCGTTAAAATGACACTTATGGATCACATATAGATTTTAAAACAAAAGTGGCCCCTCCTGTGGACAATAGCTAACAGCTTGTGTGTATGTATGTAATGATTTTATGACGTAGTTTACTACAAAAAGGGTACCCCTTTATTGAGGTTTAATCAGGAAATTAAGCTTTATAGCCTTTAACTTAAGGTATTTCTACAGGAAAGAGGTAGATTTTAAGTACTAATAATACATGAAAATGTTTTCACATGCTTTTATTTAACTCCCGAAATCTCTATCTGTAGTTAAAATAGCGAGATGAAGTAGTTTTAAGTTCATTCTTATTCGTTTTCTTTGTTAGAAAGTACACTGTTTTAGTTCCAAAAATAGATTCCCCATCCATAATTTATCCGGAAATGATATATCACATGTCCTAATATGTATAGCTTTAGAGAAATGATGCTTCAATTGAAGCGCGGCAGCGTCGAACTTAACGCCCCTCCCCCCACTAAATGTGCCGTGGCTCTCGATGTCTCCCGGTCAGAATCTACTCAGACCAGCTAAAAATCAACTGTGCCAAGTTTCAGCGCATAGTCACAAAATGTAAGGTCTCATTCACTATCAAACCAACTTATAGTACTTATGTCTGATCACTGCGCTTTCTGTGCCCTATATCTTGAAAACGGCTAATCTCATGAAAAAATGTTCGATGCTTAACGTGTCACAAATTTTATGCTCTACAATTCTTCCCTACATGTAAACAGCGGTGGAGTTATAGAAATCTTGATATTCGCAAAAAACCGATTTTCATGAACTTTGACCTTGATTAACTTGTGACGCGCACATGATATATGCGTCGACTTTTAAGAGAACCTTTAAAATGTCATAACGAAGGTGTATACGAGTTTCCAGCTTATTATCTCTCATTCCGAGGTTGACCCCCTTTTTAGGCTTAAGATGACTGGCCCAGCAGTTGAACACATGTTAATATTTTTGACAGACACAATCGACATTTTCGTTTGAGTTATCTTAAAAGAATACAATTTTGTAGAAGTTATAGATAAACTAAAACGTTACACCTTTTTAAAATAGTAAGGTCAGAAACACCCGCTCTGAAAATGGATACTTATATACCTCCTTAATCTCGCTTGGTATTAACAAAACAGGCGCACTTAATAAATTGTATTAATTAGTCAACCTTGTTGTTTTAAAGTCTGTTGATTGCTCCATTTACACCGTAATGTACCGCTACGAATACGAAACTAGCAACCAAGTGGTGTCACATGCAATGAGAATCGTTGAAAAATCTGTACATGTAATCTGTATCTGTATTTCTAATGAAATGACTGACGCGGCGTATGCTGAGCCCGTTCCTTTTGCCGCACAAATTCTTTGGTAAATCTTATTATATTATGTAACCAGTGTGCTTTTTGTGTTGCAATAAATGGTTTCTTATTCTTATTCTTATTCTTATTCTTCTTACACTGTTTAATAAAGTAGGAATAACATGTTGTGTTTCGTCGAATGTGTAGTGTCACTAACATATTTGAATAGTTATGAATCCTTTAAACGCCACCCGTTCAAAGGATTACAGACTGGACAGCTAAATTAAATTACAAAGTTATCAATTTACACGACTAACAATGGCGGGCTATGTTTTTCGAGCGTTAATAGGTACAGTACTGGATTAACCCATAATTAAAATACAAGGGGGTGGTACCTGTATTTTAGGATCCAATTACTGATGGATAACCCCAGAAAGGGGAACACCGTGGTATAGAAATGATATTTATTTATTACTATAATTTATTCCTTGGCACGACCTAAGTATATCTCTTGACTAATATCGATGTATGAGGGTGCGTAGCCGTAGCCTAGATCCCAATCATTTATGCTCCGTAGCGAACGAAACGCAACTGTCTCTATAAGTAGAGCAGAGAGTAGAGTAGAGTATCGCACTAGCATGGAACAGTGATAGTGAGAGATCACCCTATCGTTCGCTACGGAGCAAACGATTGGCATCTTGGCCAAGCACCGAAGTGTCCTTATATTCGTTAGATAAGTTGTTGGAGCGACTACGGAAAATTAAAATTGCTTGCGAAGCGTATCCCCAGTTGGGTGTTTTAATTTCTTGAATTCGATTTGTTACCAATCATTCATCTTTCAAACAGCTGATCCTTTTGTACCTATTCTAGTTCAATTACACGAAAGCGGCTCAGGATCAAGGCGGTGTAGCGTGACTCATTCTTAATACGGCAATCTATTACGGCAAACTAATTATCTGGTCGCCTTTACCTAATTACTGTAATAAAGTCTTCTCGTTCAAATTTCACCGTTCATTGCGAATGGTATTAAAGTAGATAATTAAGCCAAGATAACAATGTTCTGTTTTGATATCACTCAAGCTTATTACCGTGTCGGTTAATCCTTTCGCTGTTTTTTTTAATTCGTCATCACCATCTCATAAACTCACATTACACGGTCATTATACTTTTTCTCTTTTTTTAGTTTTCTAGGATCCACTCTGCAGTCAATAGGTACTAGATGCAGCAAACAATAATCTCAATAGTATGACAACGACAAGCGAGTCGATTATTAGAGGTATCTACTATGTACAACATTACGAAAATAATTAGGCACTATGATGAATTGAGGATAAACTACATTGTTTACTTTGTTTGTACTTATTTGTATTGAAAATTTATTAGCATGCTTGATGCCTTTTTCGAGGGACTGTATCGGTTTGAATCCTGAGTTTTTGACTTGCGCTCGATAGAAAAAAATCACGGACGTCTAAAATGCTCTTGAAAATTTGTAACAAATGAAAATCGCTTCTAAAAATCGGCAGTATCATGTTTGAGGGAACGTATCGATTACATTTCATTTTATTGAAACGTACAAAACACTGAAATAAAAAAATATGATATCCGCGCTCCTTTTCTACTTGCGTTTAGTAGCAAATGTATGAACTCGCACTTGTAACTAAACACTAATCAAGGTGTAAACAGGCTAGAGTTAGACCGTAAAAAGTCTGCAGCGATTTTGATAGCCCACGCAGTGCAAGTGTCATTTTAAAAACGTCAAACTTCTATGAAATTATGACGTATAAATAACACTTACACTGCGTGGGCTATCAAATCCGCTGCGACTTTAAAACAGGCCCTTAAACAACCTATAAATTATGACGAGTATTTGCTGTTTCTAGTTCCTTCTAGTGTAACACTCAAGCTGTGTATTGTTGCAGCTCTCGCCACGACTACCACCAGTACCACGATGGCGACCACCACCAGGCCGCCCACAGTTGTGACGGAACCTGCTTCCACGCAACCATGTAAGCACATACACTTTATAAGCTTATTCTGTATCATGGTGGGCACCAAAAACCATTATATTATTGAAATCTGAATACTTCCTTCAATGTAGATTATTTTTAACATTCTATTAATTAGCGTGAGTAGGTATTCCTAGAAATTTTTAGAGACGGTACATATTAGTTTTGCAAATTAAGGTTTTTGCCTTTACTTTCCCACATAAAACATTTTTTTATTGTTATTTATGGTCACTATGATTAAAGTATATCCGGCAATTCGGGCCGGCGGTGTATAATTTCGATTAAGTAAATATACCTACTTTAATTACATAGGTTGGAACCCTAATAATCTCACTGAAAGCTGTTGTAATCTTGTAATTCACTCCTGAGAACTTTTCCATTTGGCAGTCCACGTAACACGGATTAAGAATAACACAACAGAAAACTTTGTCCTATCCTTGTAGTTAATTCGCGCAAAACTATGTTAATACGTTTATTTATGTGATACAGATATAGAGTTAGACACGAGTTCGGAGGAGTACGCGAAGGATGTATCTAACGACTACGTAGTCGTGCTGAGCCAACATCAAATGCAGAATTTAGGTAAGTTACCATGAACGTGAACCATCACGGGTATGACGCACCGATTGAAGAAAATCGAAGTTCGCAAATTGCGGGCATTTTTCTCTGTCACTCTAGTTACGCCTTCATTGGAGTAAAAGAAGAGAAAGATCCCCGCAATTTGCGAATTTCGGTTTTCGCGGTAGCCCCTCAGACTCTGTGGGATTGACGACGTGAAGACTCGACGCAACTTCCCATATGCTTAGGGTTGCCATACGTCCCGTATATACGGGACTGTCACCGTATTTAAGTATCACGTCCCGTATTTTGGGATTGACGACGTGAAGACTCGACGCAACTTCCCATATGCTTAGGGTTGCCATACGTCCCGTATATACGGGACTGTCACCGTATTTAAGTATCACGTCCCGTATTTTGGGATTGACGACGTGAAGACTCGACGCAACTTCCCATATGCTTAGGGTTGCCATACGTCCCGTATATACGGGACTGTCACCGTATTTAAGTATCACGTCCCGTATTTTTACTAGTCCCGTTTTCGTCCCGTATTTTGTCGACTGGTCCCATAACACAAGCCTTCCCTTATCAGTTCCGACTAATTATGGCAACCCTACATATGCTGCGCATCGGCAAACGTACAGAATAGATGTGAGCGATGACCTTCGCAAGGCGGATGGCAGGAGCTGGATCAGAGTTGCCGCAAATCGTGCTCAATGGCGTGCAATAGGAGAGGCCTATGTTCAGCAGTGGACGAGCGAAGGCTGATGATGATGATGACGTGATCCATTATGATGGTAACAGGAATACAAAGCCATTTATATTATTAAAGGCTCCAATGTAATGGAAAATTGTGAGATTAAAGCAATTTCGGCAGAAGTTAGTCACCCAATGAGTGACCGCTGTCCGGTACGAGTAATTATGAATGATTCGTTTTTGTTTTCGCAACCGTTAATACTCGTATACGAATTCAGGCCAGCTTCAGAGCTTGTAACAATAATTATGCCCAACTCTTTATTAATTCTATTGTTGAATTAGGTATGTAAACCCAGTTTACTACCATTAAGCCGTGGTTGTGCGATAGTTGAATTTCCAGTGCTGCTTTAAAAAGATAAAAAAAGAAAAAAACATCCGTAAAAAATATGACATACTTACGTATTTTTGTTTCAGAATTATCGCCAAGTTTGTGACCAGAGAAAAGTCCAGACCACTGGCCACTGTGGTCTGCCGCGTCCAAAGTGTCGCCTTCCTTAAACTTACTATACATCATTATAATTGTGATCGCCTGCTGAACCAACGAGATTAGTGGTGTTAAACAATTACACGGTGTATATATAGCATACAGAGCTTAATAGTATTTAGCGTAATTCAACTTTACATCGAATAATTTTAATAATGCAAGCTACTGTATATATAAGCATAAGATACAGGATATACCGCTAGTCAGAACTATTTACTAATACTTACTACTATTGGTACTGTTATTGCAAACCATTGCCATGTTCCATAGAAAATCATGTTGCTACAACTTGTTCAGTTTCTTTTAAATGCAACGTGTTGAAATAGCCATGTGTATAAGTATAACACTGATTTAAACTTTCACGATTATTAAACATTATCAAACTGCACAACGGGACTTAATCGCGTATTTAAGTTTTAAGATTTACCTCCGACGTTTCGAGGACGGCGTTGTCCCCGTGGTCTCGGAGAAGACTGGCTCAAGTTGACATCAACATCTTCTAGCCGCGCGAGTTTTTCGAACTACCCGCACTTGGTCTTGTTTATCAGTTTGAACGTTTTGCGCACTAGGGATGTCACTCTGTCGACACACAACACTAACGATATTCGATTTATCGACTGTCGATATTCGTTTCCGCTTACATTTACTAATGACTGGATTCCATGTGGATGAGATCTTAAAACCCTCGTCCCGATTAAAATTGCAATGTTTTTTGATTTCAATGGCTTCCCGCACTTTTCTACTGTAGAAATGGCGATCCGTGGAGAGGATTTTAGGGTTATGCAGCTCAATCCAGTGGTTTGGTCCTGACTCCAGCAAATGCTCAGCCACCGCAGACTTGTTGACCTGACGATTTTTGACAGCTGCGATATGTTCCTTAACTCTTTCTGCTATGGTGCGCTTAGTTTCTCCGATATAGGAACTACCACAACTGCAATCTATTTTATAAACGCCAGGTGACTGGAACGGAATAACGTCCTTCGGTGACCTTAGGCTCCCTGCTACTTTGGATAAAGGTGTGTACACCGTCTTTATAGAGTACTTTCCAAGTACTGTGCCAACTTTATCCGTTACCCCTTTTACATACGGCAAAAATGCCGGCTGTCTGGAGACATCAGGACGTTTCCGCCTTGCCTTTCGTCTGGGTTGCCACTTTTTTACCTTGTACCCGTTCCTCCTTAGTACCTCCTGAATATGCGACATCTCGCTCTCTAAATATTCAGGGTCACACAGATCATGTGCTCTGTTTACTAGCGAGGTAACCACCGATTGTAAGTGACGAGGATGGTGGTGAGAAAGGGCGTTCAAATACCTGTCAGTGTGTGTAGGTTTCCTATAAACAGTATGAGTTAGGGTTCCGTCCACTCGACCAATCACTTTCACGTCCAAAAACGGCAAACTGCGCTGTGATTCCAATTCATACGTGAACTTCGTCTTCGGATGAATTGAATTTAGATATCGGAGTAGTTGCTCCACCTCCTGCTTCCCACCCTTCATAATACAGAAAACATCATCCACATAGCGCTTCCACAACTTCACCGCCCAAGGCTGCAAGTTTATACTGGCTTCGATATGCTCCATCCAGATATTTGCCAAAACCGGTGCTACAGGGCTACCCATGGCTACCCCATCAATCTGGAGGTAATGCTTTCCACAATACAAAAAGTAGCTTCCTTCCAAGCAGTTCCTCAGCAACACCATTACTGACTCCGATATACCCTCATCGCTCAGTTTCCTTCTGACTACTTCTAGACATTCTTTAACGGGAACATTGGTGAAGAGCGACTCAACGTCAAAGCTCACCATTACCTCATCTGGTTCCAGCGTTATTCCCTTGAGAATATCTATAAAGTGACGAGAGTCCTTCACAAAAGACGACGTACTACCCACAAGCGGCTGCAACACCGACGCAACATGCTTTGCAAGATCGTAAGTGGGAGAAGAGATTTGACTCACGATAGGCCGCAAAGGCACATTCCTTTTATGTACTTTTGGCAATCGCCATTTCTACAGTAGAAAAGTGCGGGAAGCCATTGAAATCAAAAAACATTGCAATTTTAATCGGGACGAGGGTTTTAAGATCTCATCCACATGGAATCCAGTCATTAGTAAATGTAAGCGGAAACGAATATCGACAGTCGATAAATCGAATATCGTTAGTGTTGTGTGTCGACAGAGTGACATCCCTAGTGCGCAAAACGTTCAAACTGATAAACAAGACCAAGTGCGGGTAGTTCGAAAAACTCGCGCGGCTAGAAGATGTTGATGTCAACTTGAGCCAGTCTTCTCCGAGACCACGGGGACAACGCCGTCCTCGAAACGTCGGAGGTAAATCTTAAAACTTAAATACGCGATTAAGTCCCGTTGTGCAGTTTGATAATGTATAAGTATAATCGATCAATTTAAATACAATGAGTCTATTGGAACAAAAATCTGCTGAAACATTATCTTATAAAACGCAATGTTTATTTCCAGTTTTTCACGCTGGATTAAGCATGACTCACGTTACATCGGGCCGTGTCCGGGCCGGAGCATCCGGCGCTTGCTTTTCTATGACATGACAGGTGAGATCACCTTTTCATAGAAAATGATGCGCCGGAAGATCCGGCCCGGACACGGCCCGGTCTAACGTGAGTCATCCCTTGTAACTTATGACGGAGCATTCCATAAAATTGTCTACCGTTTGTCCCGTACAAACGCGAATTTTCTGAAGATTTGCAGGTACAAGAGTTTCCTTTTCTATGACAAATGGTCAAAAATATGCACAGAAAAATTATCGCCTGCTTTAAATGCCAAGAAAAAAGTCGCAACACAGGAAATAAAATGCGTTTGTACGGGACAGCCCGTGGAATGCTCCTGACACACTTTGTATATAATTCATGTCATTTACTAAGATCTTACATATTCTAACCACGAATTATACGAAAGTATTTTAAAAAATCTCTGAGGTATGGCCTAGTTATTATGGTCACGCTTATGAAAGATAAAATGTGTATTAGAACCTGTGTACAGTCAGTATCAAATAGATAGTGACGGCCAAAGTAGTCAAATATATCGGAACACATCCAAATTTCTAAGGTAGCCAAGGTGTATTAAGATTAACGATATACAGTGTGGAAAGATAAGTCGGGCCCTGGAGGGAAACTACCTTAAATCCTTAAGCTGGCTCATTTTACTTAAAGGAGACATTCCTTTATTTTTAAAAAGAAACAAAGCGGCATTTAAAGATTTTTCTTTTTTTTCTTTAATTTGGCTTGTCTAAAAAATCTTGAGTACTAAATATTAGATTTTATGGATATTTTATACGACAGACGAGTGTAAGACCCAATGTTTCTTGGAGAAATGTTATCATTAACATTAACTGTATCGACTAGTAGAATAAAATTGCGAGGGTTTATTTTTTGGAATTTTTAGTCGGTTCGAGTCCCGGGCGAGGCAAGCGAGTTTTAGAAAATCTTTGAATGCAGTTTTGTTTCTTTTTAAAAATAAAGGAATGTCCCCTTTAAATAAAATGAGCCAGATTAAGGATTTAAGGTAGTTTCCCTCCAGGGCCCGACTTATCTTTCCACACTGTATACTCGCATTTAGCTTCTTTGGCTGTCACTAACCTATTTCATGATGAGTGATGACTATGCTTTCTACTACTTTGTAGACAGATGACTGTATCCTATACTGTAGCTAGTAGCAGGCAGTTAGGCACAGTATTATTATTAATTGTAGTATGCAAGCAAATCAATAAAACTAATGTATTCACCACGTTTTAATAAATAAGATCATTTCAATTGAATATATTATGTAAAAAAAATTCCATTCAGATTTATTTTCTTAAAGCAAATGTACACGGGACATCGAACTCCATAAAAGTGATTCAATAAAATTACAAAAATGAACATCTTAAAATATTCTTGAAATGATTTTCTCCAAATGGAAGGTCAATGGACCTGAAGTACATATGTATCATAAGACTTAAATAAATAGCGTTATTTAATAAAGTTACTGATTTTATTAAAAACCTTTGAACCTTTTAAGCGCCAAGACGAACCCTTATAAGTGTTGAGAAGTACGCTGACAAAGTACGTACGTACAATAAAATACATACTTATAAAAATAAAAATACTTATACCTAACATATTTTTTGCCACGGTAAAAAATATTCAGGTTCAAATTGTAAAGCTCTGACATCTGATATTGCCTCGCCCGTGGCGATTGAGTGATCCTATTGAGTGGTATATGCACAGTCGAGTCCATAAATACTTATGTATTCATTTTTCACCGTATTGCAATGGATTAACAGGCCTATTCGGATTTCGAGATAATCACAAGATCTAGAGACGATTTAGAGATCAACTAGATCTACATTAGATATCGACTAGATGTGACTTGGATATCTAAGTCATAACTTGTCGAAATCGTTCAAGAGGATCTCCAGAATCGCGGAAACGTCAAATTTGACATATTTACCTTACAAATACATATCTTTAAATTATCCATATCATAACTTGTTGATCTAGTAGAAATCTAATTCATTTTCCGAATCGAGCCGTAACACATTCATTGCCACTAAGTGCTACGGGTTATTGTAGCGCATAGTCGCTACGAACAGTGTCCCCAACAGTCTGGTTTTTGGCCCTAAATGTGTTAAGTTGAAGAAATGTACATACACATATTTATGAACTCTACTGTACACTGAAGAGCAGAACAATAAACATACTTAAAACCCACAGTTACACTACCCCCACCATAATATTAGCGGACTGTTAAAATTAGCGAACGCTTTAACAGTGCCAGGCGGTTTGGTACAGTCGCCATCAAATATATCGGAGCGGCCAAGGTGTTCACAATATCTGAACAAGCACTCTAACGCCTTGACAATAGAGGCGTGTTAAAATATTTGTGAACACCTTGGCCGCTCCGATATATCTGATGGCGACTGTACAACCGACCCTTAATCTACACGCGTATTCGGGAAACGAGATAATCACAAGATCTAGAGACGATATAGATTTACATTAGATATCGACTAGATGTGACTTGGATATCTAAGTCATAACTTGTCGAAATCGTTCAAGAGGACCTCCAGAATCGCGGAAACGTCAAATTTGACATATCTATCTTACAAATATCTTTAAATTATCCATATCGTAACTTGTTGATGTCTAGTAGAGATCTAATACATTTTCCGAATCGAGCCGCTAGTTAAGAGTTAGGTAGTAGGTAGAAATAATGCAATTTATCATAAAGTGACAATCAAAACAATAAATAAGTAAGTAAACAATTAAAAACTGTGAGCTAGAGTTTAAACATACGGAGACATCTGTAATATTGCACACCGCTGCATAAACATACTATAGGCTCAATTTTGGTTATAGATCAATGCAGCACAGATATTATGGTAATTTTTGTCTACGTGACAGCGAGATAAAACGGTGTCCGTCACTTTCTATCGCACTGTGTTAAAAAGTGACAGTTATTTTATCACGTGGATAAAGTCATCCATAATACGCCTGCTGGCCTGATAATGTGTAAAGCCAGTATGAATATACTCCGACGCGTACCTACATACATAAATTGTATAAAGATTCCTTTACGAATATATTAGGATAGAACACGAGCAAGATTATGGAAGATATTAGAAGGGAAGATATTTTCTTAATATCCGTTATGTTTCAATTATGCTACGCTTCATAGTGTCTGCTCGTTTCGTTTGGTGGAACAATTATAGATATCTGATACTTCTAGAATATTATCTTACCCGACGAATTAAAATGATTGGAATTGAGATATTTTGTAACAAGTTCAAATAGTCAAGAACAGTTAAGGCGAGGTCATACTGAAAATTCCTGGACTGGCCACTTGAGAATAATCCATAACTTTCAGTGTGCCCCACGTATGATCAATCATTGATCAAGCCTTTTTGTGGTTGTTTCGAGATCTTAACCTCTAGCGGCCCACCATACTAGGAAAATTGGCAATCCAATTTGAATCAACGGTATTAGAAAATAGAGTTGAATTTGTTTTGTTTTAAAATCGAACGAAACGAAATAAAAGAAACTCTATTCCATTTAATTAAGATTTAAATTTCATTGGAGGTAATTTGTACTAGTATTAGGACATTGAACCCCAAGAGGATAATACTATCGAGGAAACTTTATGTACCCACCTATACCTAAAGTTTTGTTTAAAGCTAGGTAGTTAAACTTACGAACCGATCGCAATCAATATTTAGGCAAAATTATCCAGGTATAGTTCGTAGCTTCATAACTGAGCCCGAGCTAATCCTATTGTCTATTGTTAAGTAAAACCGCTCGTGCCACGTGCCACCACCACATGCATAAAAACCTGCGTACCTCGGTGACTGATTGCCGGCGAGTCGAACGCCACAGAACCAGTGTAAAATGTGTCATCGAGATGCGTAACAAAGGCGCGTTATCGGAGAGCGCAACTACACTGGTTTTTTGAGCGTTGGACTAGCCTGCGCTCAGTTGCTAAATAGAATAAGTATGACCCTTTTTTGCAGGTAAGTAGCACGTGCGGTTTTACTTAACAATAGACAATAGGATTAGCCGCCGGGCTCAGTTACGAAGCTACGAACTATACTAATGATTTTATTCTACTCTCTTTTTGAAACTCGACTTAAAAATTGTAACTTACGTCACAGAGGACGAATTGATTCGACGCTAGGGTACACATATGTAAGTACATAATGTTCTAGTAAAATCCTCCTTACAGTCGGTATGCCATGACGAAAAAGATTGTGAATAAAATTTTATTTTCTCTGAAACTTAGCCAAAACCTACACTTAACATTTTGGTCTCGAAATAAATATGATCAGGCGAATACACCATTAACATTTTTGGCTTACTCAGAGCATCCTAACCACACATGTGTGACAAAATAGCGAGTGACAGTAATGGGGCATGAAATATTGGGTATGATACTCAAACACCCAAGCACAGTTTACCACCCATTGCTGCGTCATCTCCAATTTGACACGCTTAATCATGATTTACCGTACTTTTCCCTACGCAAAAATAAGACCTACATTTTGGAGATTAGTAACCGTTCTCTTCTCTGTACGGGCAGGGGGGGCATCTAAAACTACACGCCGCTGTGCTTTAGGTAAAAAATCATATCGGCGTCTATTTACCTACCACCTCGAATTTAGTATCATTTCCTGATAAATCGGGCATGAAGAATTCATTTTTGAGACATTGAATATACAGTTTAATAGAAAAAAATAAAAATATTGACAAACAGTAATTCAAAATCGGTTTGCTATTTTTTTTCAACTATCAGTATCTTTAAAAATACAGAATTTTGTGTAAAAGCATCTGTGCCAAGTCAATCCATTCGATACCAAAATTTGCACGTCCCATACATTGGGTGGCACTACTTTCTTAATTATCACTATGTAGGGGCACGTAGGGGGATGTCTGAAGAAATCACGAAAAACAACAGTATCCGATTTTGACAATTAAGCGAATCATAGTCGATGTCAATGCTTTTTCCCGATTTCGGGTTTGGCTCCATAGAGTAGTTCAGTATGAGATAGCCTTAGAGTACCTATGGCTAGACATAAAAAACCATTATTATAATATTTAAGCGTATCTTATATAATATTTAAAACTAAGTTGGTTGGTTCATAAAGAGGTACCTATAGTTGCCTAAGGTGGTTCCATGTTCAACAGCTTAATTTGTATGCTCATTGCTCAGTAATAAAAGAAGGAAAATTCCTTTTCAAATTGTTGTTTCCTTTTTAGAGTAGGTACTTATAAGTGGACAAAAAAATATGCAAAGCCATGTTTTATAACTAGATACCTACTATTCTGAACGAAACGAGAAACATTTTGTATTTGTTTATAATTTATCGGAAAAGCTGTCCATAAGCTGTTGGCTTAGAAAAACAGCAAACAAATCCACATAGATAGGTTTCATTTCCAGAAAATCCATTTTCCGAGTTTTTGTCCTTTACATTTTGCAAAAATACGGCCAAGTAAATTGTCAGCCCTACACTTGAAACGCGCAGTCGAGAACCTACTTACTTGCCTTGATTCTATTGACTTTAGGAGTTAGGTTTATGCGGAACCCGCATTGGCCCACTATTTCCATATTTATAGAGTACCGCTCTCGAACCGAAACAATAAATTGCAGAAAGGGCGAATTAAATCTACCGCAGCCCAGTCATTTGTGGCAAACTTAACTAAGTTTCTAAATTATTGTTTAATGTAATTACTTATTTCGATGATCGCACTCCACTGGTTGTCGAATGCTAAGGATTGCAACGGCGTAACTGGAGTAGTTCGAACCCTGGGTGGTGCCTAAAGGTTGACTCACGGAGCTTCGTTTTGTTTTATATGGAAAGTACCACGTGAACACCGATCAGCCGTCATACCGGGTGTGGAGCAAATAATTAAAACTTAGATTGTACTCCTCAAACGGTGACACTTTTGTTCAACAACTTTTAAAAATTATGAAGTATTTAGACTCCCTATTTTTCATACAAAATAAATATTATCTTCAATGGACGCCATCGCCACGCCATATCATTGTGATTGACGTTGCTTGTCACGCCTTAAACATAACAAAATTCGCAATACATTGCGTCTTAGAATAAAGTTTAAAGTGTAAGTATTAAACACACACAAACCACAAGTTAATTTTAAATGTCGCTGAACAAATGTTGGTCAGTATGAGGAGTACAGCCTAGAGTTTAATTTTTTGCTCATATTACAGGCCATACGCGGTATAACATGTCGGACACCCCGACCCCGGCACGGCCCGGTCTAGCGTGAGTCATCCTTAATATGAGCTATTAATTATTTTCATAGCAATGAGTTTCTCGAAAATACAGAGATTTTTCTGGTAAAGTTATTAGTAACTCCTGACTCCTGACTGATACTTAGTATATACCTATCAATATTTTATAAGTATCGTATAATTTATCAATGTGACACGTTCAAAATTAAGTGAAGAATAATCCCAATCCTATTTAAAATGAGCAATTAATTATGTAATCAATTTTATAACCTAGGTACTATATAAAAATATGCAAAACGTGTTTATTTACCTACTTTTTTATTAATCATATATCTTAAATAGGTACACAAATAGGCAATTTTACCTACTACACCTGACATTGTTAAGTATAACCATTAATGAGATCTTTTGGACGACGTATTTGTCCCCTTAAAGATCCCCTTGATATTAGTAAGTACGTATTAGTATTTTCTTATCGTGTCCAGTCCATGCGGGTCTCTCCACTGGCCCATTTTCATTTCTGCCATATGTAGTTCTTCGTTGCTCGTGTTTTTTCGGAGACACCCAGAAAAACATACATTGATTGCACCGGCGACGCATGTAATTTTCTGGGAAGATTGAGGCCTAGCTGCGTTTGAGATATACGAGTTGAGACCTACCTATTGAATACCTTTAAAAATTAAATACCTAGTCCCATCGACTCGCTTAAAATGGATTATGAGAGAATACTGTGTCTGGAATTAATGAGCAAGTTCGCGAGTGTTATTTAAATCATGTTATTATCCTCCGTGTATTCAATACCTACACAGGATGATTAAGTACGAGTAATAATCAATGTTCAATAGAGTTAATCACAGAACATATTAAAGTATTTCTGTGGAGTTAATAATAAAATAGAATCGCTCTAAAACCTCATCAGAATAAAAAAGTATTCGGTGTAACGTTTTATATTTACATTTTTAACCTATGTTTTTTTCATATACCCATACATTGAATTCTATCCATACATTTGAAATTAACTTAGTAATGGTATTTTATTTACATAACAAATACATTAGGTTAAAAAAGCCATATTAAATTAATACTTAAAATAAAACCGGCCGGCCTCCTAAACTTCTACTTCTTTGTTTAAAACTCAATAAAGACTTTTTATCCCCTTAAAAAGTATATTTAGTTCAGCTCAGGCCTCCGCAAATATGTACCCAGAACCCAGAAGTAGCATATTTCGGTCGGGAAATTCATTTAGGCGAGCACTAAAGGGGATATTGCGTTGTTTAGACCGCACTAGGCGATTTCAATATCTCGTCGAGGCAGAACGTTCCACTTTCATCGTAGTCTCCATTCCGTACTTATTTCGTATCTTGTAGATGGTGGAACCAATTTGCTCTCGAATTGTTTAAATTTTTCTATATGGTAAAGTCTGAAAACAAATAGGTACTTACTCGTAAGCTAGTTTCCTACGTTATCTACGATTAAATTCTTAGTTACTTATAGCAAAAACAACACCTTAGAAGTTTGAACAAGAGTTACATTTTATCGAAGATATTGCGATTCAACAATTCATCGTGGACCTACTTATTGTTTACACAATCAACTACTCACATAAACTCATTTAGACGAGTTTAGACGAGAGAGACGAGACGAGACGTTTCTGGATTCTGATATATGATACGACTTATTTTTTCTAAGTGGCCAGTCCAGGAATTTTCAGTATGCCCTAAGTAGCGCGATTGGACGCAATAAGTGGTTAAAATATGGTTTGCAAACTTACAAACACACAAATATTGATGTCAATAACGCACAAGCAACAATAAGCTTACTAGTCAATCCTGCTGTAAGCTTGTTTTTTTACAATTGCTTACGCTTAGCGTGTTATTAAATCCATATTTTAAGCTCAGCCGGCGTAAGGTAAGGAAAGGACCCTCATCAAATTTCTGCCTTTCTGGTATGAATGTATTTTTATGTAGGTAGCTATATAGGCCATCGACATAATGGCTTCCCCGAGTCAGTGTTAAAAATTAAAAGACTCGCCCAAATATTCGAGTTAAAATTCACCTATATATCTTAATATCCATAGTTCGGCAATCCGCGGCTCTTTTAACTTGGAATTACGGCTCTTCGAGACACCCAAAAAATGAAGACATAGGACTTGGACTGGTCCTATGTCTTCATTACTCAAAACTATTGTGGCTCTTTGACATTTGTATAGGTATTGATGATGATATTAATATTTCATATCTTCGAAGTAAAAAAATAAAAATTCCTGATATCATTTTCAAAGCTTGAATGCTGTTTCCTAGAGAAATGCTGTTAGTGCGGCGGAAACGGTTTAGAAAATAGTGGCGGTATACGTAAATATTTCCGCTGTAAACCAAGGCTCGCTCATAAAGTGCTGCGGGCGTATATACATGCTTGCACATTTACGGAAAATCTTGCATTATATAGCCCTAGAAATACGAGTACACGTCGCACAAAGTATCAAATAGGCCAAGTGTGTACTACGATTTTAATTTTTGCGTCACGATTCTAGTGTCGCGCTGTAATACATATTTTTGTCGTATATGCGTGCACTGACACTTACGTTGCATTTCTGCGTCAAAATTATCACACGACATAACATCGTAGTGCGCGCTTGGCCATACTACCCCTCCCCCTCCCTTCTTCAATAAATTAATACGGTAAAATTTCGTAGTAGTCATTCACTTCACCTAAGAAAAGAGTAATATTGTAGGCACGTACGTACTTCGTTTATATATACCTAGTCTACTTTTTATATACTTAACTAAGTATTAGGTACTGTAAATAATTTTGTCGCTTATTTAATAATTTAATCATTGCGTCCCTACGATACAAGTACCTAAACAGCTGATACCTGCTTTGTAAATGTAACTGACTTTATTTGCCACTTACAGTTATAAAATGTTCACGCGCCATGGGAAACAAGAAATTTGAAAGGAGCTCTTAGAAAGGAAATGAAAATGAAAGTAGGGTACGGAAATTCGGCTGTTTCTATTTGTATTTTCATCATGCCTTGGCTTGGAGTCCCATTCTTCTGGTTATTTGAAATTACACCCGCCGAAAATCTATGTAGAAACTGAAATTATTATTTTTGGATTGTAAGTGTTTTGGGGAAACAGTAAAAGTGTAATAGGTATTACCGTTACATAAACCTAAATGTTAGTTTAGTAAAGCTGAGACCAGTCTATACAGGATAAAATATTGTATAAAGGACTGAATCAGAAGTTAAACGTTATAATTGTATAGACTAGTATAGGAGACCTACTGGCGGAGTCGAATGAAACTTCCCGTTATAATAAATCTCCTATAATTAATTAATAAATACAATAACATTCAAATGAGACGGAATAATTTTTAAGAAAAAAAAACCGACTTCCATGGGGGCCGATGAAAGATTATTGTAGATGGTACACTATGTAGATAATTTTTAAGAAAAAAAAACCGACTTCTATGGGGCCCGGTGAAAGATTATGGTAGATGGTGCACTATGTAGAAAAGGAGGTAAAAACAGTACTTTCTAGTAGCATTTCGTGTCCGTAAGGGTCGTAGTTCTAGCCTAACCTAACCCACTTCTCTGATAGCAGTTCGGTTCTGTGAGGATCGCAGTTCGAGCCTAATCAAACCCATTTTTCTAGTAGCATTTCGTTTCTGTAAGGCTCGCAGTTCTAACCAAACCTAACCCACTTTTGTTCGGTTCTGTGAGGATCGCAGTTCAAACCTAACCTAACCCACTTAACGGCGCATGCGGTGCGGTGTACGGGGGTTTGAGCGGGAGGGGTTTGGCATCATCATACTTTATACCTACATTTTATGGTAGGTAATCATAGCGGTTTATTTAGTTTAGGTATCATAGGTGTTTTCCGGGTCAAGGTCCGGGTCCCGGTCCAAGTCCGGGTCCGGGTCCGAGTCCGGGTCCGAGTCCGGGTCCGAGTCCGAGTCCGAGTCCGGGTCCGAACCGGATCCGGGTATGAGTCCGGGTCCCAGTCCAAGTCAAAATCGAAATTCGAAATCACCAAACATGTACTATGCGTCGTTGAAGAGTTCTATTCTGATCATCATCAGCAGTTCCACTTCATCAAATGCGACAGTTTTTAATATAAATGCTTGATTTTATGATGAAAATACAAAAATTCTATACGTATGCCTTTAAGATTTGAGGAGTTCCTCGATTCCTTATGGATCCCATCATCAGAACTCGAGCTTGACAGAAATGTGGCTTAAAAACTAAACTTGCTTAACAAACATAACGAAGAGGACAAATCGCCAAACGTGAACTATGCGTCGTTGAAGAGTTCCGTTCTGATCATCATCAGCAGTTCCACTTCATCAAATGCGACAGTTTTTAATGAAAATGCTTGATTTTCTGATGAAAATACAAAAATCTCTATACGCATGCCTTTAAAATTTGAGGAGTTCCCTCGATTTCTCATGGATCCCATCATCAGAACTCAAGCTTGATAAAATTGTGGCTTAAAAACTTAACTTGCTTAACAAACCTAACGAAGAGGACAAATCGCCAAAGGTGAACTATGCGTCGTTGAAGAGTTCCGTTCTGATCATCATCAGCAGTTCCACTTCATCAAATGCGACAGTTTTTAATGAAAATGCTTGATTTTCTGATGAAAATACAAAAATCTCTATACGCATGCCTTTAAAATTTGAGGAGTTCCCTCGATTTCTCATGGATCCCATCATCAGAACTCAAGCTTGATAAAATTGTGGCTTAAAAACTTAACTTGCTTAACAAACATAACGAAGAGGACAAATCGCCAAAGGTGAACTATGCGTCGTTGAAGAGTTCCGTTCTGATCATCATCAGCAGTTCCACTTCATCAAATGTCACGTTTTTGAATGTATATGCTTGATTTGTTGATAAAAACACAAAAATCACCATATGTATGCCTTTAAGATTTGAGGAGTTCCGTCGATTCCTCATGGATCCCATCATCAGAACTGGATTTTGACAAAAACGGGACCAATCTGTATGCATATACATACAATCAAAAAAATAATTTTCAAAATCAATCCAGTAATGACGGAGATATGGAGTAACAAACATAAAAAATAAAATAAAAAAAATAAAAATAAAAAACATACAACCGAATTGATAACCTCCTCCTTTGGGATTTGGAAGTCGGTTAAAAATCAGCGATTGTTGTTGAATGTCATGCTTCAGCCTAAAACTTGTTGAACCATAGACGTGTGGCCAAAAAGGCCAATCCGCCACACTAGGATAGTTTTGAAACTAAATAAATATAAATATAGGCCGGCAACGCGCTTGCAACCCCTCTGGTGTTGCGGGTGTCCATGGGCGGCGGTAATCGCTTACCATCAGGTGATCCGTCTGCTCGTTTGCCTCCTATATCATTAAAAAAAAATTCTTCCTAAATTATTACCTACATAGATAGGTACCTTAAGGTACTATTAAGTTTTAAACGAAACTAACATCGAATCACATGTACAATAAAAACTTTTTACAAAAAAAAGAAAACCGACTTCAAAAAGGATGAAATAAAATATTATCCTTTTTAAGTCTATGCGTTACCAACTGATATGTTTGAAGTCGGTGCCAAGCCAACTTTTGAAGCATACCATGATTTTGGTGCGATTCGATAAGGATGTACGTTGGATTGCCTTACACGACGACAATGAACGTACTTTCTGTAGGTACAGTTGACGTTAAAAATATGTTTACACTTTTCGTCTTATTACAAAGGAGTAAGGTGCAAAAGTGTAAATATATCGTTGACGTCGACTGTACCTAAGAACACACCTCAGAACACACGATCAAACCTTCTTGGTACAGTCCGTACCATATTTGTCGGCACGCAAGCGTGGGATTGGGACTGAGTTATTTCCCGTCCCTTATTCAGAGGACTACGTTTCAAAATATAAAACAATTCAAGGAATTTACGTTCTTGCCAAATTTCACCTAAAGCGGTTCAGTTGTTTAGCCATGAAAAGGCGACAAAGAGGCAGACAGAATTACTTACACATTTATAATAGTTATTAGTACGGTTCTAATGGGATTTATAGTCATAAAGCTGATTATTTTTGACGGGTATTGTTACTACTTGGCTTGGCACCGACTTCAAACATATCAGTTGGTAACGCATAGACTTAAAAAGGATAATATTTTATTTCATCCTTTTTGAAGTCGGTTTTTTTTTTTTTGTAAAAAGTTTTTATTTTTCCATTTTTAGTTTTAACGCATTGTTAAGAGCGCGACGCATGAATGAAAAACAACATCATGATTAACACTAAATTCGTGTAGTACCTACTATAATAAATATGTAATCAGGAATTTGCTCGAGTCCGTCTGGGAAATTATAATTCCTGTCACTACACTAAATCCATCCTCCGCCCCGCCACTGACCCAATCCCTCAACACCCCGATCACTCTACCTCACAGCGCATCAACCCCTGATCCAAGAACCCCTCGACCTAAACCAGCAGCCCTTCAACCGCCATTCCCCGACCCCTTAACTCTTAACCCTAACCTCCGATCAGTAGCCTTACCAGCTTACCAAGAGTTTGACATTGATTTATTCGCTAGCGTGTGTGTAACTTACTTTCTTTGCATCTCGCTCGTACTGGCATATTAGTGCGAGCGAGATGCATAAAAAGTAAGTTACGAAGACGTTAGCATCGCTAACTTAGCGAATATATCAATGTCGAACTCGTGGTAAGGCTACACTTGCATTACATCAAATTGGCGGTTTTCGGAAGCAAATGCTCGAGTTACTTTAGAAAACACCGAAATCACTTTACACGTGCCTTTAAAAACTGAGGAGTTCCCTCAATTCCTCATAGATTCCATCATCAGACCAGAACCAAAAATAATACGGAGACACCTTGAAGGTAACTCCTTCCAAACAAAAAAAGAATTACTCAAATCGGATCACAGGTGCGGGAGTAATCGCTGAACATACTAAATTTTAAAAATCATCATCATTATCATCAAAACAATCATCATCATCAGGTCTACTTCATCAAAGTGGTGGTTTTCGGGAGAAAATGCTCGAGTTGCTTAAGAAAACACCCAAATCACCATGTATGTGCCTTTAAAAATTGAGGAGTTCCCTCAATTCCTCATGGATCCCATCATCAGAACAGAACCAAATTAAAATGGGACCAACTCGGAGGTAGTTCCTTTTAAACAAAAAAAGAATTACTCAAATCGGACTACGGATGTCGGAGTAATCGATGAACGTACATAGAAAAAAAAAACATAGCCACAACCGAATACAGAACCTCCTCCTTCTATGAAATGGAAGTCGGTTAATTATTACATATTATGTTAAAAATATAAAAAAAATGCTTTGAAATCTAAATTTTATCGGTTTGATAAATCAATTCAAAACAAGGGCTTTCGTAACATTCATCATCATCATCATCATCTCAGCCATAAGACGTCCACTGCTGAACATAGGCCTCCCCCTTCGTAACATTATTTCGCTATAAAATATATAGTGCAACTCGAGTTTTTTAACCACTAAATAATCGGAAATGATTTATCTATAGGTACGATGCAGTAAACGAACTAAGAAAATATTCTTTTCATAATAGGTACAACGTATTTTTTGATGTTATATATTATATATCTATTAGTTAGCGTATCATACTAGTACGGGTGCGTTACCAAGCAGTAGTATAGTTTGATCTAATACAGCGGCCCTACCATGATGTCCTTATTGCGATTCTATTTAGGACCTAAACTGAATTTCTAAAGGACGGAGCTATATAAGTCGCATAACTCCATCCCTGGCAAAGGCCGGGATAACGCTAGGTAGAAGAACTCCATCCCTTTGAACGCAGCAATTTTGCATTTCAGCATTATTTACCAATTCAGTTTAAGTCCTAAACTGAATCGCAATAAGGACATCATGGTGCCCCCCAGGACTTCTTTACACACCAGTGCATACTTAAAAGCTCTACTATATCAATATCACTCCAATCATCAAATTCTCGTACGACATTATTGACCCACAGTTCAAGCACGATGAAATATCTTTATTCTCTGCGATACTCTGGGGGAATATAGAATATGAAATGTGTGACGAGTAACGCAAGCCGCAGCCGTGGCTCCATTACACCACATCACATTGACAAAAGATTCGTTTCTATATCACGCTATATTTATAACTTACGTGCGACCAGAGACACGATTATGATAATGGGACCGTTTGACAACCGTCTGTAAGTTGTATTTTCTTTTTCGCTAGATTTGTCAGAAAGAGACCTTTTGTAGGTATTACCTACAGATTACAGAATAAAACAATTTTAAGCTTGGTCAATCACCGTAGAGTAAGGCGGTATTCACATTAGATTTAACTTGTGCATCCGCTTGCTGTCCCGGTTACTAGTCCTCTGGACGATGTGCCTGTCGGTTGTTCGGAGCTGTCACATGTTGCGGGTAACTGACAGGCTGATATCGTCCGGTGGACTGGTAATTAGTGGGTCCCTTTATATTTAGGTTTATCAGGTCTATTGCCTTATAATATTTTAATTACCTATATTGATTAATAGCACTGTCTCGTTCGCACATCAGACAGGCGTGCGGACTCGCATCTCTGTAATAACCACATAATGTGGAATGTGGCTTACATATTACATTTCAGTCAACTTGACAGTCTTAATTATTAACATATCTGACGCTGCTCAACATCTATAAAATAAGTCATAAATCTACCTATTTTGAAGACGCTGTGACAACGCTAGTAGGTATTTCATTTCGTACAGACCCTTATCAGATCCCCATTTGAATAATAGATGTGACGGAATATCCATGCCTTTATGCATAGAGGTATGAATCTTATTAAACGTGGTAGAAGAAATTGTAAGTAAAAATTTGCTTTCCGTGCCTTGCTCATACTTCCTATTTACTATCAATTTGTTAGGACTTACATCTAAGATTATTTTCATAAAAGTAAACAAAATCTACCCTCAAATGCCTCCTTTAGCTAGTTGAGGGTAGTTGAATACATTACGCGATCAAATAATGTAGGTTAAAGTCAAGTCGTTCAGTGACAGATCCAGGCTGAATTGTATTTGGTTGGTTAACCAATAAATGTTATACCCGAAAATTTACAAATTATTTATTTACTTTTATTTAAATACCTAAATATACAGAGTATAATATTGTTATAATCTTATGATATGACAGACGATGGATGTGGGTTACCAATACCATTATAACCATAATTCCTCAAGTCTAATTAGGCCCTAAGTGCAGCCACGGCACAAAGTGAAGCGAGGCGGGCTCTTGGATTACGTTCACTCGGAGAACACTAACTAAGGCACAATCTGCGGCTCGAGCTTTTAATTACAATTTTTGAAGCAATTCGTGAACGGCGAACTGTATACATACTTACTTATAATTTGCTATAACAAATCTGAGCGCTGGCCGTGGTTCCTTGAGGTGTAGTAAGCTCAGAGAACGGATTATTTGAAAAGTCGTAGTGCATTTTTAGATCACAATACTGTCGCTAAAAAAATTAGCAATCATTAGGCCTTTTTCTAGGGATTTCAGCTATTGTTCGGTCACAGGTTGTCTAGATGGAGAATGTTAATTAATAATTATGATTTTTTTAGGATTTTATACTATTATAGCATCGACATGATTTTATAGAAAACATACACAAGATGCATAAAGACATTTCACAAATTCAGTTTTGACAAGGATCGGTTGCCCTTTTTGCCAAGAGGGTTCTCTTATTGCTCAGTCATAAAAAATTGAAGTGGACATAGCTAAATGCCGTCGGTAATCAATTTTTAAGTCATGGACGCCATCTTGCGACGTCACGTACAAACAGCAACACTCCTAACTGTACCTAAGACCTAAGTATATAGATAAACGTTATTACAAAAGGCATAAGGTCCATCGATGTATAGTTAACAGTGTGGGCGATGGTACCATCAAAAACAATGTGGACCTTTCTGTTACTCGTAAAATTCAATTTACAAAGTAAAGTTAAGTACCAAAACACTTACATTTGATACTTTGTCTTAATTACGTCACACGGCTGCTTGGCAATACCCTGAACTTGGCATTCATTACTGCGATTGGTTTAATATCCCAACATTTACATTGTTTTGTACACAGTTTTACATAACAATAGGAGTTGGTTTATATGTATAAGTATTGTGAGACTGGTGCAATATGGGAGATCCGTCAATGGAACTAATACCACATACCTACAGTATTTTTCATCAGAAGAAGACGTGAATCGCCGTACAGTAGAATCCGCTTATAATGACATCGAAGGGAAGTGACAAATACGTCATACTAAGCGGATGTCATATAAAACATACTTGTAGAACTTCTTATTTTTGTTATGTTTTCCAAATTAATCTCAAATTCCGTTGTGAGAAATGAGTTTTATTAAACTTATAACAAATATCAACTTCTTAAAACTAAAATACCTTACACGCCACGAACGCACCAAACATCCTCGCAGGGAAAGATGTGGTGACGGCCACGAAAATCAGCGAATGTGTCAGTATAACCGGCCATAATTTCATGAAAATAGGATTTTTAGGTCATAGTAAGCGGTTTGTCACTATAAGCGAAGTCATCTTATCCGAATTTATCACAAAGAATTGTATGCGAAAACCAAACTTCGCACAATAATTACGTCATAGTAATTGCGGTTTGTCAGTATAAGCGGAGTCATAATAAACGGATTCTACTGTATTTTACGACAAGAATATCATGAACAGCACTGTGTAATGTTGTCTTATTTTTGACCTAATTAGAGAAAATGTACTTAAAAAAATTAAAAAGTAAAGTAAGTGTTTAAAGTGGCAAGGCCATATGGCATGGCCCAGCATTTGCCGTCATTACTATAAGATTTTAGGAAATGAGTTGTCTAGAAATATACGAAGGTACATTGTGTCTGACTAATCAAACACATTTTTTTTTCTTTATTAGCCTGTAAGAGTGTCCCACTGCTGGGCAAAGGCCTCCCCTCTTTCCCGCCATTTGGTCCTATCCGATGCATACTCCCGCCACTCTTTACAAAATGTATCAAGGTCGTCCCGCCATCTCCGTTTTGGTCTTCCTCTGCCCCGAGATCCGTCCTGTGGGACCCAGTCTGTAGCTAATTTGGCCCAGCGCTCCGGGTTCATTCGGCAGATGTGCCCTGCCCAGTCCCACTTTAGCTTGGCGGCCTTCCTGCCCACATCGACAATGCCGGTTTTGGAACGCAGTTCGGTGTTTCTAACACGGTCGGTTCTACGAACACCCAGTATGCTGCGTTCCATTGCTCTTTGGCAAACCTTGAGTCTAGACTTTTCAGCTTCAGTTTCAACCAAACACTTATGTGTAACAAACAAACAATAACGGATCAGTTGGAAACTAACTTCGAGTATTTCGACATCCGTACTGCAAAAAATATCGCATAAAAGTACTTATTTGTACCGAAAACAAAGGGCGAACTTAAACTTTTGTCCGTACTGTAAATTGTACAGAATAGGTACCTGTATCCTATAATCTAATCTACTGATATTTATCGAAGAGAGCACGAAAATAGACTACTACTACTACCACTACTACTACTACTACTACTTAATGGCGCAGCGACCCAAAATGAGTCTTGGCCTCCGACCCGAGTAAACGCCCGTTGTCTCGATCCAGTGCAATCTCCCGCCATTTATTGGCTTGAAGATCACGCAAGTCCGCTTCAACCACATCGATACCTGAGACGTCCGATCGGTCTTCGCCCTCCTGAGCGTCCCACATATACCTTTTTAGTGCCGAAAATATAGACAGAAAAATAGAAACACAGTAGGTACATATGTAGCTTTTAGCGCCAATAGAAAATAAAGCACAATAAGCTTTTACCGCCAATAAATGCTACATAATGAACCATCCCCTCGTATAAATAAAACATGAGTTTCATCGGGTCCAATCTTCCACAGATTGATATTTATGCCAACGAAGGCATGTTTCGTGAATTAATTGTTATTAGTTTACTTAGCATACTGAAGCAGTAACCTAAACAACGACACTAATTATGAGTTACGACAACGTTGGGGCAAACGAGAATATACACCCTTCTAAGGGAGTAATTAAACTACAGTTGGTAAAGGTGAAGGAAAGTCGGTGCTTTCTATAGGAGAGTTGCAACGAAAGGCTTTTGCGAGCAATAATCGAGCTCCCATTAGATGACAAAATAAAACTAGCGGCTCTGTGATGTGTAGACCACGAGTCTAAATGCACCGACTTGAAGAGAAATCCAAAATTCACGAGACTTAGTTGAAAAATACGAGCTTTAAAAAACAACAGCCGTACAGCGGAGATGGACAATTCACTTAAGTACTATGGTCTACTATTAAAGCAGACGAAACGCGGTCCCACACGCATGAGATCCGCATAAACAATCAAAATTAAATTCGCAACACTTATGTGCTTTTGCGAAGAAGCCGATTATTTGCGAAAACTGTAAAAATTGTATTTTATCTTTCTTCCTCTGACTGATGGTCGGGTCATTTCAGTGTGGGTGTATTATTTCGGCTAATGTTGACATTGTTGACAAGCTTTGAAATATGCCTCACCGCCATTCCGGAACACTTTCTACGTAGGCTATATATGTGGATATTCAGCGATCCAACTTTAATACTTCAACTTCACCTCTTCAAAAACACATTGCACTAGCACACATCTGGCCTTATCTGAAAAGTTTTTCCTAACCGAGGAGAACTCAATATACCTAACCTAAAAAGTTCCTTGAGAAATGCTCTCATTCATGCAGTTTTTGGGAAATAAGAGTTTAACTTTTCCTTCTTTTTAATTAAAAATACAGCAGCTTCTTTTTAAAATTGGAAAAATTAGTCTCTAAGGCTTAACCGCAACCATACTTCACTATAAATACGTGACTTTACGACATTTTCGGTCGTCGGTTGTTCTTATTCTTCTCTAAAAGGGCACATAACTAAAACTAACACAGAATTGTATATACAGGGTGATTCATGAGACGTGAGCAGGACTAATCCTGCACACTCAGTAACTGGTAATTGATCAATCACCGTCGTATTTAGGTGAAACAACCATACTTTTTCCTATTTTTCAACTTTTTGGTGAGGGCAAATTTAATTCTCTACAATCATGGTCACCCTACAAGACCTAATTAATAAACAGAAAACCTCTTTTACGAAGAAATTAAAATGTCAAACCTGAGTTCGATACGAGTTTTCAAAAGTAACCAGATCGAGATGACAGTGATGACATTCAATTTGACACAGAATATCGGTAGTTTAGTATTCTAATGTTAGGGTGACCATCCATGTCGTAAATAAATTAATAACTTTTTTTTTCAACATGACTACAAAATTAACGTTAACCTCACTAATGCTGATAGGAAACAGTTGCTTATAATTTACGAAATGCGCAGTGTTATTCCTGCTCACGTCTCCTGAATCAGCCTGTATAAGCAACGCATAAAAAATGTTATTCAATAACATTATTATACGAAGAACTAATAATAATTCCCTAGATACTTGAATAACATTGTTGCGCTCAGGCGCACGTAAACATACAGGAGTACTTATTTAAGCGCACTGGATTGATATTGAAATTATTTACGTACTATGAAACTTTGATACAATGGCCAATTTATCTTTTACAATTTATCGGATATTTGTCAATAACCCTTAATAAACCATAACGTACTCGTAGTACGTTATGGTTAAAAAAACATCCAAAACTTCAGCCAATATACCATTTCCAGGTCGAACTCAAAGTAACAAGACTGTCATCTTCATAACTGCAGCTACTAAGAATGCAGTAGGAAATAATAAATCGTCCACGAGTGCACCACCTTCGGGTGCATTAGCATTATTCAAAACTTCCCCCGGAATACGCGATCGTTTGCAGAGGCGACTGCCATTTGGGTGCATTTTAACGATTTACTGTCATGTCAAGTAGTTTTTTGATGTTCTTTGGTCTTTAGGGTTCTAGGGTTTTCTAAAAATCGAGGAAGTTTTATATGTAAATAATTTACATATAAAATTACAAAATTATGAACTGTTTCCTGACGCAAAGATATAAGTGTAAGTGTGTTGAGAATTATTTTCGGAAGGTTGATGCTTTCAGAGAAATTACTTTCCGGAATTATAAATCTAGGTACCTACCTAACATACCCTTTAATCCGGTACGATTTTGCAGAGACTTGCGGATCTGATACCTCCACCTGCAAAGACATATTTTACGCCGTGTGCACGATTGTAAATATTTGTAAGTGATATATCTATAGTCGTCAATGACACATGGTTAAATACGAAAATTCAAATCGATAAAACGGGCAGTTGGTATTATAGTACCCTACAATTAGGTCTATTGCCATAATATACCTAGTTTGTACAGCTAACTATTAGGTTTCCTACCTAAAGTTAGTTACCGGTTTGAATAATGTACAAAAGGATTTTTAAGTACCTACCTTATTAAAATCTTTGATTTACTTCAGATAGGCTTTACTTAATTAAAATTAATTAAACACTTTCTCTCCTGCGTGCCTATTATGCATCGCTTTATCCATCTTTATCCACGTGATAAAATAACTGTTACGTTTTAACACCGTGGAATAGAAAGTGACGGACACCGTTTTATCACGCTGTCATGTAGACAAGAACGACCATCATATCCGTACTGATTTGTATCACACATATGTAAGTATACATTATGGTGTCATTCCATACCAAATTGTTGACTAGCTCTAACGATCACGAAGCAAAGCCGCGGATGAAGAGACCGACAGACGGACGGACATTGACACTGACATATTCAATCCATGTACTAACTAGAACTAACGTAGATATATTAAAGTTCAAATCAGGCCGACTACTGGAAGGTCAACGTTCTTGTTGTTGTATTGAGAAGTTGGTTATAGTAAGTATACCACGCCGCCAAGATTTGCAAGTGTGGCAATGTTATAATGAATGTCAAATTTCTATAAACATATGACGTTTATAATTACACGGCCACATTTTGTTAAATTCAGTGCAAAATTAACTTAAGACGGACTCTAGTAAGAAGGCGGGTAATAAGATTTTTCACCCGAGCATAAATGTATTAATGTCATTTAGCGAAATGTGCATAAAAGTTGGAAAGAACATATGCCAAATAAAAAAATGCATAAAAGTTGAAATAAAAAAGTTAAAAGTTGAAAGTCGAAATGTGCATAAAAGTTGGAAAGAACATATGCCAAATAAAAAAATAATAATCTTAATCCTCCACTGCTTGAGAAAATGACCAATTATAAAACTAGTCACTTACCCACTAATAATAGTTAGTTACGAACACCAAGTTGAGTCTAGAGCGCGAACGCGTGGTACCACAAAGTAAACCCAATTTAGTTGCTTTTATGAAAGGTCAAGTGAGCAGAGCAGGAAGTAATATGAGAAAACTGGCACATTTAACTATGACGTTCATAAATTAGCAATCTGGACCATAACCAAGGTAGTATGACAATCATCATCATCATCATCTCAGCCATAGACGTCCACTACAGAACATAGGCCTCCCCCTTAAACAATCTACTCGTATAACTATCGTAGGTAGGTAAATCGACAAACGCCAATCGAAAAGCAAAAATGCATCGGTATGGTATGGTAGATGTAACGAAAAAGTAAAGTGATCATTTTCGTTTGACGTTTTATACAAACGGTTATCACTTGACTACCGGCTAGACCCCCAGGGTAAAATAAAAAAAGTAAATTGATTAAAATTAAATTAATACTAGTGGCTGCAGATAATTTATTGAGCAGTTTAGATGTACATCTATGTAGTATGTTGGTAACTTGTTTTGATAGACGTTCCAAATAAACATATTATGTAATTGTATCAATATGATTTATTTAGGTCTATCTATATGTAGGCATATAATCGATTAAACAATATTTTTAGACCATGCACGCATATATTACCTAAAAAAATTGTACTAGCAATCCAAATTAACAATTAAACTATCACATTTGACGGCGTACTCCATTCATTAAAATATTTAAGGGTACACCTACTGTTTATGGGTTTTCGAAGCCGTGTAGCAGTATTTATCTAACAAGACACATTTGACCATGGATTCTCTTCCGTACTTGTATGTCATCATGGTAACAATTGGCAGCGTTGGTCAAAATTTTTCGTACAGTCAGTCAAATATGTCAAGGTGCTCATTAACTACTAGCACATCTGCAGGGCAGTCCATCAGTGTTGCTCATTGTCACACCATGCAGCACTTGTCGTACAGCGAAAAGATGTCAGGGTTATCTCCAGTGCTTGTCTTCGGGTTAATACAGCATTGACCGTGCAGGGCCGTTGGCACCATTCTTGTTACAATCAGCCAAATATGTCAGGGTGCTCTTTGACTATAACTCCGACTCCGCGGGGCAGTACATGAGCAAGTTGCTGACCGTGCACTGCCAAAAGATGTCAGGGTTATCTCCAGTGCTTGTCTTCGGGTTAATACAGCATTGACCGTGCAGGGCCATTGGCACCATTCTTGTTACAATCAGCCAAATATGTCAGGGTGCTCTTTGACTATACCTCCGACTCCGCGGGGCAGTACATGAGTAATTTGCTGACCGTGCACGGCCAAAAGATGTCAGGGTTATCTCCAGTGCTTGTCTTCGAGTTAATACAGCATTGACCGTGCAGGGCCATTGGCACCATTCTTGTTACAATCAGCCAAATATGTCAGGGTGCTCTTTGACTATAACTCCGACTCCGCGGGGCAGTACATGAACAAGTTGCTGACCGTGCACGGCCAAAAGATGTCAGGGTTATCTCCAGTGCTTGTCTTCGGGTTAATACAGCATTGACCGTGCAGGGCCATTGGCACCATTCTTGTTACAATCAGCCAAATATGTCAGGGTGCTCTTTGACAACCTCCGACTCCGCGGGGCAGTACATGAGTAAGTTGCTGAACGTGCACGGCCAAAAGATGTCAGGGTTATCTCCAGTGCTTGTCTTCGGGTTAATACAGCATTAACCGTGCAGGGCCATTGGCACCATTCTTGTTACAATCAGCCAAATATGTCAGGGTGCTCTTTGACTATAACTCCGACTCCGCGGGGCAGTACATGAACAAGTTGCTGACCGTGTACGGCCAAAAGATGTCAGGGTTATCTCCAGTGCTTGTCTTCGGGTTAATACAGCATTGACCGTGCAGGGCCATTGGCACCATTCTTGTTACAATCAGCCAAATATATCAGGGTGGTCTTTGACTATAACTCCGACTCCGCGGGGCAGTACATGAGCAAGTTGCTGACCGTGCACGGCCAAAAAATGTCAGGGTTATCTCCAGTGCTTGTCTTCGGGTTAATACAGCATTGACCGTGCAGGGCCATTGGCACCATTCTTGTTACAATCAGCCAAATATGTCAGGGTGCTCTTTGACAACCTCCGACTCCGCGGGGCAGTACATGAGCAAGTTGCTGACCGTGCAGGGCCGCTCGCAGCACTCCTTGGCAACCTGCCGCCGCACGCGCCGCCACCGCTTCAACCGCGCGCGCTTCACGTGCTCGTGGAGATCTTCTGGGACTAGCTTATCTGTGGGTAAATATTCCTTTACTGAGAAAAAGGTTGCTAAAGTAGATCAAGCAAATCTTGTCAGTAGAAAAAGCCGCGAAATTCAAATTTTCTATGAGACGATAACCCTTTGCGCCTACATTTTTATAAATTTGCCGCCTTTTCTACTGCCAAGATTTGCTTCACCATCTATAGGTATTGTTTTCCATACCTATTATTACCTATAGTACCTATGATTAATGTAAGGAGATTAAGGAGCCCCCAAAACGCAATCATGTTACTAACTAATAAAACGTTCACCATTCAACATATTTTTAAACTTTATATTTTATAACTCAATCTCATTGTAACTAATAGTATTTAAAAATCACTTTGCAAAAAAAAATATCTCTTAGATAGCCACGTTATTTATTACTCAATCCCAACACAAAGAGAAAGATAAGCTGACAATACTTTAAATCACAATATTCACAATGCCAATCCAGCATTCTACGCCAAAAAGAAGGCGTTGAATCGAGCTTTCCATTCTTTAGTTTGCACTCAGCGACCTTTTTCTGTCCCGCAAACTTTACCGATTGTGCAACCGTTGAAATATAGCTATCCAGAGAAGCAGGGCCCGATTCGGATTTTGAAATAGACATCTATTAGACATCACCAAGATACGATAACGATATGTTTAAGATCTAACGTGTCAAATTTGACATTTGCGCGATTCTGGGGATACTCTTGAACGATTTCCACAGGATATGACTTAGAGATCTAATTCACATCTAATAGATATCTTACCCTATCTAACGTAAAAGTGACATTGGTTACCCGAATTGCGCTGCAAAAGAGAACTAGTTGATATCTAAACTACAACGTATCTAGAAAGGATCTAGTACGTGTCGTGTCTTGTGAATATCTTGAAGTTCGAATACGGGAACCAGTCAGCGGAACGCCACCCCAGCCTGACCTCTATATTTGTAAAGGATTTAATTTAACATTGTCACTTCATGCGTAAATTGTTTAATTTCCAAAACAGCGTAATATGATTGAAATATTCCGTTACGTTTTGGTAGGCTTGATATGAAAGGAGGTAAATCCTTAATTTCCATATTTTGGTTTAAGTAAGGAGAGGGTATAGAAATGTCAAAGTTGGGTTAGGATATTATAATACAACGTGGCCCCCGGCACAGGTATCGACGTGTGGATAGAATAAGAAAGTTTTGCAAGGTCCGGGCAACCCTTGTTCTCAATGAGGGAGAGTTCACCCGAGTGTGTGCTGGAGGGGGCCTTCGGGCCGGGCGGCTACGGTCGCGGATGGGGCCTTCGGGCCGGGCGCCTCTGGGCGCGTGAGGGCACAGGAATGCCGCTGACCTGTATAAAACTGCGGTCCCCGTAACTGTCTAGGCAGAGGGCCTAGTTATGATGACGGTCGGGGGGGTTGCCACTGCTGGCCGGCGCCGGCATGGTGGCCACGAGGATGACCACCTCTATAAAAAATCGCTAAGACAACCTGAGGAGGTGGAACCCGGGGTTTTTCCATCTCCTCCCGGCGTGGAGGTTGTCATGAGGGATCAGTGTGTGGTGTCGCCCTGCATACTACCTTCGAGAGGGGGAGCTTCGGCTCCAGGGCCTTCGGGTACAAGGAGGGGACAGCCTCGGCTGTCGGCAGCAGGCGGTGTTCGCGGTAGAATGCTCTGCGATCCCGTGTTCACCGTCACTATTGCTGCGAGACGGGCATACCGTGGAGGGTTTAGTCGGTATTTGGCCCCTTGGCCACGAGTTCGACATATCCGTCCTAGTTCCCCGGCTAGGCGGAATGCCTAAATGCATTAAACCACGTAAAAAAAAAAGGTATCGACGTGTGGATAGAATAAGAAAGTTTTGCAAGGTCCGGGCAACCCTCGAAAACAGATTGGGACCTGCTAGTTATGATATAGGTCTGAAAGTTCTTACGCCTCCATGTTATTTATTTACACTTATATATGTTGGTTCCATTAATTATTTTCACTATATAAACCTCCATTTCATGAAATTATCAAGACTCAGTTTTACAGTTACTCTTGTGTGAATTCCAAGGCCTACCTTTTATGTCTCTATAAAATGTGTTTCTTGTAAGGGGTCGTCCAGAAATCATGTGATCATATGTATTTGGCCTATTTTTGATTTGATCTGTATAATAATCCAATATTACTATAGAATAATATTAACATCAATAAATTGCTCTGACAATTAGCTTAAGATTTATATATTATGTAAAACGTTTATTTATTTATTTAAACTTTATTGCACAAAACATAAAAATAATGTACAAATGGCGGACTTAATGCCTATTGGCATTATCTACCAGTCAACCATCGGGCCAAACAGAGACATGTAAAAATGGTGCAAGGAGAACATAGGTATTTATTTAGAACAATGGAAAACAACTGAACAACTAATAATACTGATAAACTACATATAGGGCCCGATTCGGATTTTGAAATAGACATCTATTAGATATCTTTTAGACATCACCAAGATACGATAACGATATGTTTAAGATCTAACCTGTCAAATAGGTATGACATTTGCGCGATTCAGGAGATACTCTTGAACGATTTCCACAGGATATGACTTAGAGATCCAATTCACATCTAATAGATATCTTACTCTATCTAACGTAAAAGTGACATTGGTTGCCCGAGTTGCGCTGCAAAAGAGAACTAGTTGATATCTAAACTAACGTATCTAGAATGGATTTAGTACGTGTCGTCTCTTGTGAATATCTTGAAGTTCGAATACGGCAGATAGAATACACAAATAAAAATACTAGAATAAGTGCTTCATAAGTGCTTGTTGCTTAGGCCTACATGAATAAAGTATATTTTACTTTGACTTTAAATAATAAACCTTCTTTATCATTAGGTTAATGCACCGAAAACGCCTCTCGTATACATAGTTGTCATAAAACGTACTCAAAATAACAAAACGGGTGTTCCCAGTTCATGCCGAGTTGAAGGATTATTGAATTATCTTTCTGACAACATATATTATAGAGTGTTAGTGAGTAGCAGACGATAAAGGTGGGTAAAGTGTGAATGGCATGCTATCGTCTGGGCAAAGTAGGTACTTTCAGTGGATTCTCCGGGCAAAGGCATTCAAAGACCTATTGAACTTTATTATGGCTCCTCTACACGATGGGCCAACGCCGGCCACTCCAAGGGACGCAGCCATGCGGTAGACTGAGATAACAATATCACTTGCTGCCTCTAACGCATTTATAAATGCGTCCCTTGGAGTGGCCGGCGTTGGCCCATCGTGTAGAGGAGCCATTAGACACCTCGTGCTTAGAGAGAGAGTAGAGACGAATAGGACGAAAAATGTATGAATGGGAATACAAACGCGGGAAAAAAGTATGTACAGTCGAGGTCCTTTGACCTCGACTGTACATACTTTTTTCATCTTTACAATTGAGTGTTACAAAAATATCTTTACATTTAAATTAGTTTACACACAGCGTGATAAAACACGCTTATAACGCACATGACAGTTTTATCTTTTAACCGTTATATTTGCAATGCAATGCGACGTCAGTGATTGTCAATTGCTTTGCTTTTGAATGTGATTATTACTTTAATTATTTTTTGATTTTACAAAGTCTAGGGTATATATAGATGTAGTGCATAATTGTTTTCCATCGTATTTTCTGGAAAATTACTTGTAACCAGAAAAAGTGACATAGATCCTGACATTGAAAAAATTATATAAGAAAATATCCATTAATATATATATATATATACATATATATAATACATAATGGCCTAATAGCATATAATACCCTTAATTTTTATATTTACCTAGTTATAAGTTTGTAAATTTCTGTATCTATTTACATTTCATTTTGTAATAAAATTATATTATTATACATAATTATAAAATCATGAAATCGTCTTAGTTACACTTTCGTCTTTAGCAGGAGTAGCAGAATACCTAACGAATAAAATACAACAATATTTTTTTTTGCTTAGAAAGAAGTTTGCTGAATTAGTATTCAGCATATCTACCTAATTGTGTGTTACTCGCCCAAATCCACCCGCACAACCCACGCGCTAACGCACAAAGTGGCCTTTAAGGCGCTCCCGATTTATGAAAGATAAATACAAGCTTTTCTTACCTATCATTATCGATGAACGTGTGTCTCTCTTCACAATTTTGTACATGTTATTGCATAAGTTCGCTATCATCTGCGACAGGCGATGGCTGCATTTATTAACAGGGTCGGACAACCTGTATTGATGCGTTTCTTCTTGCGCTGGCGCCGCAAAATTATTTTCTAATAATACCATTATAATAAATAACTGAAACAAAACAAAATCAAGTATTAGACACACGTTAGGAAATAGGTATAAAGTTGTAATAGGTATTGTTCCAAAAAAGCTTTCTTAATAGGTAAACTTACAAAAAGCTTTTACTTAACGTCACATATTATAAAGTATCTTTAAAAAATAGAATCTTAAAACTACGTGTATTAAAAAAATTACCTACATATTGGAACGAATTCATTTTTGGCTGATTTTGGTTGCACCGGCACTGCACGGTCGCTCGGTCTAACTAACAACTGTTCAATGGATCAAACGGCTCCACGCGGGCCTAAAAATAGTTCCCGAAGGTCCATAGTACGGAGTTACTTAAAACTTGTTTACATCGATAACTTATACAAAACAACAATTATAATTATGTTTGATAACACTGTCTAAACGTCTTCTGATTTATCGCTGTTGCTGAGTGGCTAGACTTGGAGAGAAATGTCTGTCATCTAATAATAATGTTGTTTATCGTTAGCTATTTTTGTCTTTCACATTTCTCGCTTGTCATGAAGTCCTTACTTATATTATTAAACTTAGCTGTTATCTGTTTAACATTAGCTATCATTAGACTTAATTAGACAACTTATACTACTTAACTAACTACCTATGAAACTTATAGAATAATCTAATATGCCCTGAAAGTTTGATACCAAATTTTTGAAATGCCATTAACGGCAGTTAAAAGTTTCGTTTAGATATTACAATAAATAATCGTATTAAAGATTTGTGTGTGGTCGCAATTTTTACTGAGTGTAATTTCAATCCATTCGCATGTTCTTAAATTGAGAGACTTAACTGGAACTTAACTCACATTTCGGAGTAAAATGAATCACGTTACAATTACAGCGCCTGAACGGTCAGTGCAGTGAGCCGTGCCGCCAACGGCGAATCTCTGGATTGTTTCGCGCCTCCCTTGGAGTTTTACATACATTATATGTAAGTACATAGTAATATGTATCTTAGTTAGTATATAAGTAATAGTATACCATATGTTTTCGTACGTTTATAAATATTTACTTATTTATTTTAAAAAAATATCGAAAAAGGTATATGTAGGTATATGTTTATGTATCACCCAATTATCGTCTGGTAGATAATGCCTTTTTGGCATTAAGTTTGCCATTTGTAATTTTTTTGTATATTTGTACTTACCTACATATTTGTGCAATAAAATATAAATAAATTAGTCGGTAGGTACAAGTGAACGCATGACTTGGGAAATGGAGCGTTCTTGAGTAGGGCACTCAAAACGTGCATTAAATAAGCCCTCATTACATTTTGAATCTTCTAGCATAAACGTTAAGGTCCATAATTTGTCAATAAAGATATCTCAGATATCATCAACCACATACGATGCCCCCCCGTTGTAAATCGTTGTCGACAGGGCTATGTCATTCACGATACCCAACTCTGCTGAATCACTTAACCTCGGCCAGCCAGTATGACTTAGATCTCTGATTACGCCCAGTAGCTATGCATCTCGATATCAATTTATGTTAGATTGAGCTTACAGCTAAGAGAAAAGATTTGTGAAACAAGTAGGAGTACTCGTGCACTGCACATAGCAACAGCGTCTATCTAAGGTCAAGTGGCCGGAAGGCGACGAATAACCAGCGAGTACTATAGGTACGATTGGACAAGGGTCGGCCTCTGTTGACCCAGACTATTTGTCACACTTGTTATTGCTCTGACATAAAAACAACATCAGGATGTGTTTATAATTAGAATATATTTTGATAACTACACATTTCTATTTCTGAAAAATTTAGTGAGTTCGTTGATTTTATGTGTACCTATGTCACCGTAATAACCCGGTTTTAGTGAAAATTAGTTTTTTGTGAAAAATCCCGGTTAAAACTATAGTTTTCACCGAAGCCTTACAGAAAACTAGTTTTAACTCACTAATGCACAAACGTTTTCACTGAGGCGATATTGAAAACTAGTTTTAACTAGGGAAAATGCGTTTTCACCAATAACGGGTTAAACCAACTGGTAAATTTTGGTACAAAGACATAACACACACAAATAATTTCATCCAGATATTTTCATAAATATAAGGGAGTGGTATAGATTGAATATTGAAATGGGAAATAATTACGAATTCTATGCAGACGAATTTGCGACAAAGAGCTAACTAGTTATTGTTATTCTATTTTCATATCAGATTCATAGAACAATTCATTTGTTTAGAGTCTCAAATTCAGTAAAAAGAAATTGGTAGGTACCACAGGTCGTCGTCACCTCCAACAATTTTATTAAAATACTGTTGCATTTTGTTATATGTATACTGTTGCAATGAAAGCATTTTTATTACTTTTCATTTATGTAGCAAGATTTAATCGTTTTTACATTCAACTTGGAACATGTGGCTGGCTAGGGGCACGTCCCAGCATTTCATAGTTTTATTTAATTTTTGATTGTTCAAATTTTAATAAAATTATGTAAAAGTGTAATTCGGGGCATAATATTTTTTAAGTTATAACATTAGCAGGATGCCACTTTTGGAATGGCATGATGAAAATTGATATTTGAGAATCCAAATAGCCTCTGTATAAAAATCCGAATCAATAAAAAACTTATACTATGACAAAAATTAACAGTCCTTTATAAGGTTCATGTTCGACAGGGCGATGTTTTTTGGAAATGATTAAAAGTCATGAGCAATTCCAGCTAAAGTACCTAACATTAACTTAGAGTCCTCTAAGATTTAAAAAAACCGGACAAGTGCGAGTCGGACTCGCCCACCGAGGGTTCCGTACTTTTTAGTATTTGTTGTTATAGCGGCAACAGAAATACATCATCTGTGAAAATTTCAACTGTCTAGGTATCACGGTTCGTGAGATACAGCCTGGTGACAGACGGACGGACGGACGGACAGCGGAGTCTTAGCAATAGGGTCCCGTTTTACCCTTTGGGTACGGAACCCTAAAAACAAACTAACAACCATTCATCACAAAAAGGTGCCTTTGGCAAGTTAGGTACTTTGTAAATATAAGTTATACTCGTAGCCTAAATAAATTGTCGTTTTAAACAAATGTTGTTCATTTGTACTGTCTCGACCAGTAAATGGGGCTTGCCCAGTCGTCTCGTAAACAACCATTATCGCCGCACGCGTCCAATATAATGTAATATCTATTGATAATTAGTTATTAGGTATAAAATATTATTTTTATTTATATTAAGACCGTACCCTATATCGCGCTGCCTCGTGTTAGTTATGAGTAAATGTTTATGACTTTGATAACTGTTGCCTTGCAATGAAAAGGCTAAAGAAAACGCGATAGCGTTGAAACAACACCATGACCTGACCTTTGGTTGACCTTAAATCAGTGCAATAAATAAGTTATACCTACAGTAATTCAATTACAGTCAGTTGAAGTATGACATTTGCATCTACTTTCTATTGTTGATAAAATTTGCGACATATCAATGATGCATAATCCATTGAGATTTTCATATGTTTCTGATAAAAGTATTATACCTATAGGAGTTATATTTTTATAGGATACAAGCTTAATTAAGCGGAAACGCTCACATTCGCTAGAAATTAAAAATAACAACCATTATTGGCACGCCAGAGACAAATAACAGCGATCAATAACAGGCGGCGTAACAAACTGTTATTAGGAAGGTCTCGCCTCATATTCTGTCTGCACGATATGAGTAAAATTAAAAAAAAAACCGGCCAAGTGCGAGTCGGACTCGCGCACGAAGGGTTCCATACAATTACGCAAACAAGCGGTAAAAATATCACGTTTGTTGTATGGGAGCCCCACTTAAATATTTATTATATTATTATTCTGTTTTTAGTATATTTATCGTTGTAGCGGCAACAGAATTACCTACATCATCTGTGGGTAATTTCAACTGCCTATTAGCTATTAATGATTACGGTTCATGAGATACAGCCTGGTGACAAACAGATAGACAGACAGACGGACAGACAAACCGACGGACAGCGGAGTCTTAGTATAAGGGTGCCGTTTTTAACCTTTGGGTGCGGAACCCTAAAAAGTATCTGCCAAAAAAAGTATAATAACCCGGAACATGATTCCGATTTAACAGTTTGTTACGGTTTAAATTTTGAAGATCGCTCACGCTGATTGGTGCATGCGAAATGCAATGAAAGTCGTGCGTAGGACGCAATTCACAAGACGATCATCAAGGTCGTATCAAAACAAGATATTCATAACAAATCGCTAAACAGAATCGGCTACCAATACAATAATTAGGTAGGTACTAATAACAATAATAATACGTGAACAATAAACATGTAGGTTGTAGTTATAATAAGATATACTGCATGTGTTAAACATTTTTCCTTGCAGGCAACGTAACGTATCGCGAATCCCAAGCCAAATGCCCGAAGTAACTTTACTAACCAGGACAATAGGCTAAAGATCCTTCAAATATTGCTCAATATAAATAATGGAGAAAAGCAAGACAAATTGTCCTCTATCAATTGCCATATTAGTGAAATGGGGTCATATCGTAATACATATATATATGCGACGGATGACAACAATCAGTAACGAAACCTCCAGGTGGACGCACACACACATTATGAAGCATTAGCAGGCTCATCTTTCGCAGGAGTGTGAGTGATTAATGTGACGTCAGCAGTCACGGGGAGCGTTGCGGACCATTAACTTAGGTGCTCGCAACTAAACCTGGGTACAGAACATGGAAAACAATAGAATCTGCTCTTGGATTAGTTGAGCTCAAATTATAAATGGCAGCAAAAGTGTTTGGTAACACGTTAACAATTAATATTTTATAGTTTAGATGAATGTGACGTCACCAGTCACGGCAAGCGTTGCGGACCAATAACTTAGGTGCTCGCAACTAAACCTGGGTACAGAACATGGAAAACAATGGAATCTGCTCTTGGATTACTTGACCTCAAATTATAATTATGTAGTAGCAAAAGTTTTTGGTAACACGTTAACAATTAATATTTCGTAGTTTGGATGATACTTTTGACAATTTAGATTTATAAGGTTATACCTATTATAATTTAAGTTTAATTTTTATTTTAATTGGCAGTTTTAAATATAATATTACTTAACGTACTCGTACCTATTAATTTTTGTCATAAAGCCAATGTAAAAATAGGTTAAGTAGGTAAATTAAATGAAAATAAATAATTCTAGAGATAAATATGAAATTCAAGGGTAGGTCCTTAATTAAAGTTGAAATAAATAGGCATTGTATTTATCATGTTGATCGTTAAAATATAATCGTATCAAACGTACCTAGTGTACCTAACAACCTATATTCTTATCCAAGAATATAGGTTGTTTGAATGTATGTTATGGCTCCTAATTATCCAATTAGGAGCCATAACATAATTATTTTCTGAATAATACTCGTACATAGGTATATATATCGATGTGGAATTTAAATTACTAAACGACATATTTAAACAGGAATATAAAACTAAAACTAACTACAATTAAAATAACTAAAACTAAAAATTAAAAATACCTATCAAAATTTGGTGCCTTCGGGAGGGTGCCCAACACGCAGGCAGCGTTCCCGCGCTGGATTGCGATGGCAATTCTCTGCGCGAGAAAGCTTTCCGCGCGGGGTTCGCCCGTTGCCTCCCTCAGCCTTTTCCCGATAGGTATATCTCTACTAGTACTAGAAAAACTTACCCCTTAATCATTTATTTTACGGATCTAAATGGCACATAGTAAATAATCACTTGGAAACACTGTCGAACAGATTGATATAGCAATTTTAGCAAAAGCCTGCTACTAAGTACAGAGAACTCTCATCATTAAGCAATTTATTCCAGCTTGTAGCTAAGCTCTATGCCTCAGTCTTAATACCCTAAAGATTCTGTTATTCCAGGCCCTAAGCCAAATCGATAACATTTCCGGATTAAGGGGATTACCTACTGCTAACATACCATAGCTAGTCTGTAATGTTAGAATTTAAGTACATGTACTTAGCGTCAACGCGTGATAATTTTCGATCAAAATTCAGCTGAAATTTGCCTCTGAACCATAGAAGGTAGCATCCTATAGAAGTGGTATACGCGTGCCTCCGTGAGGGACAAAACATACGCAATGCGACAATATTAAAAACACGTTTTAACATTCCTGACAACATACCAAAAACAATCTACGTAATTCGGTCGGGTTATTTGTTGCCCACCATAAACCATTCAAAATTTATGGTGGGGAACAAACAAAAAGTGAGTATGTGACAAGGACAAGCAATAATACCACTTTCTCTGCTACTCCTACTGAATGTTCCATAAGTGCATCTCGTTCGGTCGTTTGGCCCTCCCCTGTTTCATCTCTATATGTACCTCTATGCTCTGAACTAACAATTCTGATTAAGCAATGTCCAAAAATTTTCATCTGCAACTTTTGGGACAGTTTGAAAGCTAGCGAAACAATATTGCAAACATGTGGGACATGTTTTGTATCGTGCCCGATATATAGGTTTACGTACACGTTTTGTAATTTCCAATTATAGTATTGATAATAGGGCACTGTGTCAAATTACGCGATTAGGTATCGATTGTAGGTTACTGGAACATGCGTTATCAACGGCGCTTGTTTTTTATTATCGTTAATAAAGCGTAAAATAAACAAACTAATGAATATCTGAAAAAAAACAGTAAGTGACAACATCGATAGTTTTATCGAGTCTACGAAGCTGCCAGTCTCGGGTTCAAATCCCGATACACACATAGTAACAGTACTTATTAGATAGAGTAGAATTGTATTTTACGATTACAATGAACACCCCTGCATGATTATGATTAGTAAATCACCATATTATATTTAAAAAACGTTTATTCACTAATCGTGCTTACAGCTAATTTTACATTAATTCTAACTAAACGTATTAGACTGTTGTGAATAATTTTTTAAAGTAAACATTATTATTTTATTTAAAAAAATATTAATTATTCAACATCCTATACGTACGGACAGCCAAGAAAGTGGTCTACCACTTTTCGACTCTATCAATCAGATGATAGAGTCGAAAAGTGGTAGAGCACTTTCTTAGCTGACTATACCTACCTATCTACATCCAAGTTTCCAGTTATATATATTTATATAATTAAAATACTACCGTGTGAGTATAATAACGAGGAAACTTATTAAATCTATTATTAAATTTATTAAATAACTTATTAAAATTATTAAATCTATACAGTAGGTACTGAAAATCCGCGGCGCAGATAATACTCGTAACAGGTGTGAATCTTCTTGGTTATGTAGATTGAAATTAAAATTCATCCCACGTACTCACGTCACGTATTTGAATATTTAAATAAGATCTAAAGCTTATAAGCACAATATCAAGGCTTTGTTCATTATGCTTACCTTTATCGCGAAACATAACCTTCCAAAACCACAGTATTCAGGTAGGTACCTAACATGACTGAAAAGGGCTTACGATTGTTTTTTTTAAATATTTCACAAGAAAACCTATAACAAAGCATAGTAAATTTAATGGTCCTTGTTTTTATTGAGTATGGAGTGATGGTTATAATAGATCTAAGAATGTATTTATCTATTTAAGTATGTGAATATTGTTACCCAGTAGGTAAAGTAAAAGGTTTGTCAAGTTTTATCTAAGTTAAATTCTCGTCAAATGATTATGATATTTATTTTTTATTTTCAACTTTGTGAAAGGCACACATATTTAAGACAGAATGTCTACCCTCCATTTATTTTGATACACACTGCATCTGCAGTACATTTATAACTATTATGCTGGCAATTTGCTCTGCACACTTAAGTAATCCATTTTTCACGGTTTTCACGGCGCAATAAGATTATACAAACTGTTCAGGCGTCTAAAATGCTTAGTTCCGACGACCCTCGTATACCTAGAAATGAGCAAATCGCGGTAATGTGGGTCTCGGGTAGGACTTTTCATGAAAGGGTCAAGGCTTTTTGGCCGCGAATGATTATTGGAACGTGATTTTATTTACGTGCTTCGACGGCGACACTAAAATGTAAAAATATAAGTCGGGTTCTTTTAAAGGTACCTAAGTATAGTAGTGGACCCTATAATGGACGTGGAACCAGTAATGGGACAAAAAACTACAATTTCTCTAAAATAAGTATCTAAAAGTAGTTTATAAACACTGGATATATTTTTATCATAAATAAGAGTCCTAGAGCTGTTTATGTTTCAATTTTTATTAAATTCGGTTATCTTTTAAGAAATTGGCGTCAACCCAAAAGTTGTCGTGTCACTGAAAAAAAATACCACTACGAATTCTTAACAACTTAGCTAAGAGAGGTGAGTTAATTTATTAAATTTTAATTAATTAATACTTGATGAAAACTAGAATGTGTTTTTTTAATTGCATTTATCATGAGATAAGGTATACAACACACTATGTTGTGACTCCACAGATGTAAAAAAATAGTGGTATTTGGCCCAATCCCATTATAGGAGCTGTAAAACTGCATACCTCCTATGATGGGACAATTGACATAATGATGCTTGCCATGCCATAATATCATGTTTTTAAACAATACAGAAGTAAAATGTAGTTACGAAATATGTCAACCAGGAGGTATTCTCGGACTTCGGATAAATTAATATCGTTTTTCCAAACTTTTATTTAACTTGCCCTGTTAGTTAGTGTAGGTCAAATCTTGGTAGCTGAATTTGATCCACTTTTCGATTTCCGATTCAGTTGAAATTTTGTGTAAGTACGTAATTAAGTATGCAAATCGGATGATAATGCAATATTATGATAACATGGACCTGATCTGATGATGGAGACAGGAGGTGGCCATGGGAACTTTATCGCAATAAACCCTAACTAATTTTGTTTGGGTCCATTAGAATTGTCTCGATGGATCTAATACAATAATAATTGGCTGTGGAAGAGAAAAATACATTCAGCAATAAAAGCTTATACCAAAAAATGATTTTTTTGCCATAACTTATTCCCCATTTCAATATTTTATACTGATAGAGCAATGTCCATTATAGGGGGCCCATTACTGGATCCACGTCCATTACCAGGGGCCCATTACTGGAGCTTTGGTGTCCATGACTGGAGAAAAAAAGCATAGTTTTAATTTGTTAAGTATGTGGAAACTCCTTGCAGTATCTTTGATACAACACCCCTAAAACATGAAAGACGGATAGGACTTTCATCTTTTAACACGCTAAGCGGTAGACCATTTATATTTATAAGGGAAATATCATAAATACTCCAAATTTCCTCTTAAATGTCCCATGACTGGTGCTGTTACTATAGCTATGATTTAGGTACCAAGAAAAATGCATAATTAAATTAGATATTACCGTGAAACCTGGATAAGTGAGATCTCAAGGGACGAGCAAATTTGTCTCACTTAAAGAGGTTTTCCACTTACCCAGGTTCCCAGTTAGCCAGGTACAGATAAATTTCTGTCTCATTTACAGAGGTTTCCATTAATAGAGGTGAGAATAGAGTATATTTCAGTTATAGAGGTGGTTAATAAGGTATTTAATAATTAATATCTTTAAAACTAAATAAGGTAAAATAATCCTTGTCCCTAAATATGTTTTAAGCCTGTTTAAATATTTCTTTGAATTTATTTTGAATGATTCTCCAATGGATAGATATATCAAAATTAAATTAAATTTGATATGGACTTCATTGCGTATTAGAAATTTAATAAATGAAAATTAATTTTTTCGTGTTACTTATCAAAATTTCAGCTTTCGTTTCGGTAGTTTTAGCTACTTAGATAAATTAACTAAATCAAAGTTTGAAGTTGTTTAGACACAATTAGGCAAATGCGGAATTTGTGGATAGACTAAAAGTTAGTAAGAATACGGAAATCGTTCAATGAAGTCCAAGTTAGAGAGGTCATAGATTGACGTTATCTCAGATACAGAAGTCAATTCCCTATAAAAGTCTAAAAAGCAATTAGGAAAATGTAATCTTATAAATATAGTATCAGTAAAAGAGGTAAAATACACTCTCCGTCTCACTTATAGAGGTAAATGTGACTATAAAATCACAACAACGAATCCCAGTTATAGAGGTTCGTTTTTTCTCAGTAACAGAGGTAATTCAGTGCTAAAGTGTCGGGACCGCACCATGAGTCCCAGCTATAGAGGTTTCTCACTTATCCAGGTCCCACTTAACCAGGTTTCACTGTACTTATTTTGTCTAGTTTTTACAGCATTATAAAAACCTAAATGTGACCTGATAATAAGCTTAATAGTAAATCCCCAGCGCTTGACCAAACAGACTAGAAAAAACATGCGAACCAAACAATGACCTCTAAGAAAACAGCCTGTGAAAGCACCCCGACTAATATTTGTACAGTAGGGGTTAACTGGCTGGGATCTTACAAAAATATTATTATAGAGGCTCCGAGCAAAATCCTTAGTAACCTTCGAGCCAGAAGTTGCCAAACATGACTCCGCGAAAGATTTCTTCAGCACATTTACTTAAAACACAGCGCAAATATATGGGCTGCACGTTCGGCGTAATAAAAATCCAAGAAATTTTTCTTTCTGATTAACAGCTCCTCGCTGTATTAATTTCTATCTATAGATCCCCGAGGTAACGGAAATAATTTGTTCAAAACACGTACAGGGATAACGAACATCATAGCTAGGAACCTCTTGTAGGTATTGCTCGTAACAATCTCTTCATCACTTTCCATTGCCAGTCACGTTCCACTTCAAATGAGAGAAAATCTAATCTTTTTCTGCCCCTCTGAAGTGATTGGGGGCGAAGTATAAATTCTCTCGGACAACGGCATTTGACTGCAGGGTACGGTGTCGGTTTAGAAGCCTTTTGCATAATCACAGTGGAGCCCTGAATGAGCGTATCTATTCTTCTTCTGAATCGACTTAAAGTGATTCGATTGAATCAGACGCAAACGTGTGTAATACTAAGTTTCAAGTACCTAAGTGAACCATGAAGAAAAAAGTACGTTTTTTGAGAAAATGCTGCGCTTGAGAAATGTGCTATGTAAAGGATGACTCACGCAAGACCGGGCCGTGCCCGGGCCGAGGCGTCTGACATGTCTTTTTCTATGACGGCTGATCGGTGATCACGTGGTATTTTCCATAGTAAACGAAGTGCCGGAAGCCCCGGCCCGGCCTAGCGTAAGTCATCCGTAATTTGTGATTTGCGCTGAATTAGCCTCTATTTTAATAGACGCGTTTCGGTGGGTGCCTTTATTCTGTGTAGTAGGTACATAAATGTAAATAATATGAATGTTACATTCCAATTGCGGAAGCAGCAGCATTTCTAGTGCAGCGTTGCAGTGGCCGCAAATGAGTGATCTCACTAATTTCGTACAAATTTCCTTGATAAATTACTTTAATGTTGTTTCTGTTTGCTATCGCGATTAGAAAGTTCATTTCATCGTTAGTATTTTACATTGACAGTAACATCGCACGTTTCCCACTGCTACAATGTTGTAGCAGTAACGCTGCAGCAGCATATATATCTATACCGATTTCATAACAATAAAAATATTATAAAATGCTTTTCAATCTAGCTTAAAATGCATGCTTTTCAAATAGAATTCCACGTGAGAGGGTGAGATCCAGGCCAGAACTAATAGAAGTGATCACAGCCGAGGATATTGGCAAAGTTTAACGCCCAAATAGTTACGGATACAATTTCCGATTTGTCGCTAACAAACTTGCTTTATTTACTCGACGAATTTTGCATGCTGCTTCTTGTTATTTGAGTTAATTGTGGTGATGTATGCATTTGTCTATTTGTCCGCCAGCTACTGGTAAAGTATAGCATTTTAAAAAAAATCTAAGAACTAACGAAAGTTATACATATTTATACCGTTATTTCTGTAGTCCTTCTACAGTTAGAATAACCTAACTCAGCACAAAACGTGAAATTATTATCATAAAGTGGAATTTATGTACGTTATTCATACTTCCACATCAAAATAGGCGCAGAGCTTAAACGGACTCTACCTATTTATTTCGACATATGAATACCATCCACCCAGTTTCTTCTTCTTCTTCTTCAATTTAAGAGGTATCCTCTTGTCGCTGGAGTATTTCCCATTCCACCCAGTTTATTCTGCACAAAAATCCGAGCGAGCAGTGTTGTGTAACAAACTAAATTACAAACTGCGGTATAAAATTAAAGGCTTAGTGTACTTAAAGTTACGGCCTGAAATCAAGCCACGGCGCAGCTGGCGGCGCTAACTTGCAGGTGGGATTTGCATTAATTTCGGCGAACATGTAACAACAGAGGCACCTGGGTATGCTAAGCTTATACTTATTGCTGGCTAACTCTGGAGCGACAATAAAATTAACCGTGCGACTCGCGACGTGGTTCCACCGTGACCGGACTCCATGAGTCTTGATCTACATATATTTACAATTATATGGGTACATACTAAGCTTCTACCGTCAATAAGAAATTGGATTGAAAAAGTTGTTGGAAGAAGTTGTTATACAAAAAGGCACCCTAAAATTTAACGGTAAGACTATCAATTGGTGACTTTCTACAGTTTATATAGGCTTAGTCGCCGGTCGCCCGGCCGACTCCGCTACTCGCTGCGTAGTGGCGACGCACAAGAGACTACTGATGCTGGTTGCCGGCGACCACTAAAAACACCGGCTCAAATGGAAGCGTTCACAGTATTCACACTGCGAGCAACTGTCGAGACTACAAATTTGTATCCGTCTCTCTCTCGAACGTAGTTGTGAAAGACACAACATGTTTTAGTGATGCTTGCGCTCGGCTTGGTCTCCAGGCCCTAGTTGCCTAAGAGTTGGTGCCGAAGGACCAAGTCGCCGGCGACTAGTCGACAGAGCCTAAGTTTTAAACGAAGAGGTACCTATTAAGTCACCCTTTCTTTGGCAAGACTTATTTGTTACATGTAATTCTATATACTTGTTCGAAACTTTGAACGTCGGATCGTATCCATTACCCAAATATTCGGAGTCATTCCTCGTAGCAGAAAATTATATCATTCAAGTTAGGCGTCTACCTTGCATATAAATGAGTTTCCTAATAAAATCGAATAAACTTGTTTAGTTTTAATATTGTATCCAATGTAAGTATTATGTTTATGGTTATAAATAAAGATAAACTTGTTGGGCGAATGTCAACGTTGCCCTTACGAAAAATTAAATTGTTGACTTAGACGTTGCTCCGATACTTTTATAGATTTTATTAAATTAACCCTCATCTTTTAGATAGGTATTCATGTAAAGGGTCTAGCCGTGTTTGTATGGGGCATCGGCCCCAGATGCCAAATTGATTGCCGTTTTGCCAATTTATTAGGCCAGATATAAGATGCTATTTCACTAAAAAAATAACCCTAAAATCCTGCAGGTTTTTGAGAAAATTAAAAAAAAAGAAAATTGGTTTAAATATTTTTTTATCTAAACTACCGAACCGATTTTTTTGTAACTTATACACATTATGTAAGTAATCTAGATGAATTATTTAAAAAAAATGGAGTTCCAAATATCCTTATAATTAGTAAAATTTTCACTTTTAAGTTTTCAAACATTTTTTTTTTATATTTCCGAAATAGGGACACCCACCAATTTTGGGTATTTTATGTATAAATTAATGTTCTATAACATTTATTTTTTTCAAAAATATTCATTTGGCTCAACAGGGTAAAAATACCGTATGTATGTATGTAATGTATGAACAGACAACCGGGAGAACTCCCGGTCCCATATCAACTATCAACCACCGCGCCGCTCTGTACGAATTTGAATTTCGAACGTAACAAATTGCTAAAATGGACTATATTATTATTGGCTGTATGCGGCTTGGTTGTCGTCGCGTCACGAAATTAAAAAGCCGGCCAAGTGCGATTAGGACTCGCGTTTCTAGGGTTCCGTACATAAGTCCGACTCACGCTTGACTGCACATTTCTAATAGGTTTTCCTGTCATCTATAGGTAAAGAACTATTTTGAGTATTAATATTAATTTAAATATTAATTCATGATTTTTTGAGTATTTTTTCAAAAATTTAGACCCAGTAGTTTCGGAGGGGGGAATTGTCATTTTTTGGCTATTTTCTTAAATAACTTCGAACCTATGTATTTTAAAATTATATAAAAATATGTCCATCTTTGGGTCACGAATTTACATATGTGTACCAAATTTCGACTTAATTGGTCCAGTAGTTTCCGAGAAAATAGGCTGTGACAGACGGACAGACAGACAGACGCACGAGTGATCCTATAAGGGCTTACGTTTTCCTCTAAGGACAGCGGGCTTTTTTCTATATAATCAATCGCATATTCTCGAAGCCGTTTGCAGATATTGCTGAGAACGTATAGTTAGACCGTAAAAAGTCTGCAGCGATGTTGATAGCCCACGCAGTGCAAGTGTCATTTTAAACGTCAAACTTCTATGAAATTATGACGTATACTTAACACTTACACTGCGTGGGCTATCAAATCCGCTGCAGACTTTGTTTGGTGCGACTTTTGTAATGTAACGATCTTGGAGATTTTGAAAATATTTTGTGTATGATCTCCTTTTTTTCCATTGCAAGATCAATATCAACGCAGCTCATATTAAAACGTAACTTTTTTAATGAGCCGCGTTTCCCGCCTTTTTATTTTTTAATTTCGTGACGCGACGACAACCAAGCCGCATACAGCCAATAATAATATAGTCCATTTTAGCAATTTGTTACGTTCGAAATTCAAATTCGTACAGAGCGGCGCGGTGGTTGATAGTTGATATGGGACCGGGAGTTCTCCCGGTTGTGTCTGTTCATACATTACAAACATACATACGGTATTTTTACCCTGTTGAGCCAAATGAATATTTTTGAAAAAAATATGTTATAGAACATTGATTTATACATAAAATACCCAAAATTGGTGGGTGTCCCTATTTCGGAAATATTAAAAAAAAACATTTGAAAAATTAAAAGTGAAAATTTTACTAATTATAAGGATATTTGGAACTCCATTTTTTTTTTAATAATTCATCTAGATTACTTACATAATGTGTATAAGTAACAAAAAAATCGGTTCGGTAGTTTAGATTTTAGGACCCGGAGTATGTCCTTAAACTACGTCCAAACCAGCGGTGGTAGGTCCCGCAAGGGGCCGCCTGGTTTGCTACCACCCTCCCGCCGGAGTCAGGCGCCAAGCAGCCTTGCTGCGTTTCGTCTATGAGCGGGAGTACCAGTGCCTTTGGGGGATGATTTGCTGTCAGTTGTGTTGCATAATGCCGGTATTTGGATCCTTGAGTGACGTCGGGCCGAGCAGCTCTCGCTGGAGGGTAGCGGGATCCGAGGCACGGTCTTGCCGGTGGCCGACCGCAGGAAGTTGGGGGCCCAATTGTACGACAGCCACGTGCGAGAGGCTGCCCCGCCACCTAGCGAAAAATCCTGGAATAGCTCCACCGTCCCAGTTGGCGACTGGACGGGAGGACCCGGTGGGTTATTTCAGGGGGGCTCGGGCGTCCCCGCAGTCTCCAAGTGAGCTCCTCATTGTCCGGATTAGCTCAAGTGATCCAATTGGTAAACGCAACGCCTCGACAGGCATTTTTTCACCCATCCCACACTCCACAAATATGAAAACAAAAAGAAAAAAGAATAGGGTTAAACACCGGCTGCACTTCCTCCCATTGAAAGTGCACCTCACCAACATCAGGGGGTTGCACTCAAATATCAATCCGGTCCACCACCATCTTGAAACCGAAAAACCGCACCTATTCTTTTTGACGGAGACGCAAATCAAAACCCCAGCGGACGCGTCGTACCTCAACTACCCAGGCTACTCACTGGAACATAAGTTCAGAGCACGTGCTGGGGTCTGTGTGTACGTCCGCGACGACATTTGCTGCAAGCGTCTCCGTTGCTTTGAGGCTGCCGGGTTTTCCACTTTGTGGATTATGGTCGACTCGGGCTCAGAGAAAACTCTGTATGCCTGTGTCTACCGATCGCACAGCGGAAACCAGGAGACAACTAGGCTCTTTGACCACCTTACTGAGATGGCAGATAAAGCCCAACAGCGGTACCCCGCGGCTCAACTCGTATTCCTTGGGGACTTTAACGCCCACCACGAGGAGTGGCTGTTCCCGTACAAGAATACTTGCCACGCTGGGAGGGAAGCGCGCAAATTTGCTGTATCCCTAAACCTTACCCAGCTGGTAAATGTTGCGACGCGGATACCGGATGTTACTGACCATACACCCAATTGCCTTGACCTTCTGCTGACAACTGATCCAGACAGGCACTCGGTTTCGGTCTCAGCTCCGCTAGGATCGTCCGATCACTGTCTGGTGAAATCCGTGTCGATCCACTCTCCTCCTGATCTCTGCCCTAGGGGCACGAGGAGAGTATGGCGATACGAGTCAGCGGACTGGGATGAGATGCGGCATTTCTTTGCGTCTTTCCCCTGGCAGCAGGTCTGTTTTTCTTCGGGTGACCCCTCGTGTTCTGCTGAGGCTGTTGCGGATGTGATTCGGCAGGGAATGGAATATTTCATTCCGTTCTCCGACCTATCGCTCGATCACAAGACCCGAGCATGGTACAATTCGGACTGTGCTCGAGCCGAGGCTCTTAAGCAGTCTGCATACCAGGCTTGGGTACTAGCCCGCGATACCAAAGCTGGAGCACAGAGGGTTCGCGCGAAGAAAAAAGCCTTTAACTCAGCTGCCAAGTCCTGCAAACGGGTGCTTCGAAAGGCTCGATTCGACCACGTCAGTCGAATAGGGGCCAAACTCGCCTCCTACCCTCCTGGTAGCAAGCGGTTCTGGTCCCTGTCGAAAGCGGTCGAATCCAACTTCTGCCGACCCACATTGCCACCTCTGCAGAAACCTGATGGGACACTGGCCCACTCCGCGACAGAGAAAGCTAACTTGTTTGCTTCTCTGTTTGCGAGCAATTCACGTCTAGATGCAGGCTCAAAACTTCCACCTACGCTACCTCATTGCAGTTCTTCTATGCAGAGAATTGCTATACATCAAAAAGAGGTACGCCGAGCTCTGCTGAATCTTGACGTGAATAAGGCCAATGGACCAGACGGTATACCTGCACGTGTACTAAAGCAGTGTGCGCCTGAGTTGTCTCCTGTACTGACACGCCTGTACCGCATCTCTCTCCAAACAAGAACGGTGCCGATATCCTGGAAGCTTGCAAACGTGCAGCCAGTACCCAAGAAGGGTAGTCGTGCTGATCCCTGCAATTACCGACCAATCGCCATTACCTCCATGCTCTGTAAAGTCATGGAAAGGGTACTTAACGGCAAACTGCTGGCATACCTCGAAGCAAATGATCTGCTCAGTGACCGTCAATATGGCTTTCGCCGAGGTCGGTCTACTGGGGATCTTTTAGCGTATGTCACGCACTGCTGCGGCGAGGCCATCGAGAGGAACGGTGAAGCGCTTGCTGTTTCACTGGACATCTCGAAGGCCTTTGACAGGGTTTGGCACGCAAGTCTCCTTAGCAAGCTTCCTGCTTACGGCATCCCTGCTGATTTTTGTAGCTGGCTATCTGATTTCTTGAGTGAACGGTCGATCAGAGTAGTTATTGACGCCTGCTCTTCGGACCTCATGGCCATTGACGCCGGTGTTCCTCAGGGGTCTGTTCTCTCCGCAACCCTTTTCCTGCTCCACATTAACGACATGCTGCAACCCAGCATTGTAGGTTATGCAGATGACAGTACGGTTGTTGAGAGATATTTGGCTAGTGCAAGGGACAGCAGGGAGGATATACGTTCACAGAGAGAGGCCATGGTTGAGCGAATGAACTTGACCCTTAGTCTCGTTTCCCAGTGGGGTGATGACAATCTGGTCACGTTCAATGCCTCCAAAACGCAGGCGTGTCTATTTTCCGCTAAACGGAGTCCATTCGACCTGACTCCTTCTTTCCGGGGTGCATCTGTACCTATTACCGACAGCCTGGAACTCCTCGGCATGGAGCTGAGTTCAGTCCTCGGCTTCGGCAGCTTCATTGAGTCTAAAGCACAAACTGCGGCCAGAAAGCTGGGCGTCCTAAATAAGGTGAAGCGATACTTCACACCTGGACAGCTTCTAACACTTTACAAAGCTCAAGTCCGGTCGTGTATGGAGTATTGCAGCCACCTGTGGGATGGCTCAGCTAAATACCAACTCGCCGCTTTGGACTCAGTGGAGCGCAGAGCCAGGAGGATGATTGGCGACAAGAAGCTAACGGCTAAGCTTCAGACTTTGGCCCATCGGCGGAAAGTCGCCAGCCTGTCGGTATTCTACAGGTTGCACTTCGGGGAGTGTGCCCAAGAGCTACACGAGCTCATTCCACCGTCCCCATTCTACCATCGGACTTTTAGACGCACGGCCGGTTTCCATCCTTACTTGGTAGATATTCCGCCAATTCGCACTAAGCGCTTTGCTTCTACTTTCCTTATGCGCACTGCCAAGGAATGGAATTCCTTGCCGGCGTCTATATTTCCGTGCTCTTATAACCCGGCAACCTTCAAATCAAGAGTGAACAGGCACCTTCTGGGCGAGCTCGCTCCATCGTAGGCCACGTCTACGCCTCGGCTAGTCTGTGGCCATGAGTAAACCCATGCATAATAAAAAAAAAAAAAGATAAAAAAAATGAAAACCAATTTTCTTTTTTTTTAATTTTCTCAAGAACCTGCTGCATTTTAGGGTTATTTTTTTGGTGAAATAGCATCTTACATCTGGCCTAATAAATTGGCAAAACGGCAATCAATTTGGCTTCTGGGGCCGATGCCCCATACAAACACGGCTAGACCCTTAGACGTAATAAGTTTCGAAGTTTTAAAAGATCTGGGGCCTCGTTGTTAGAAAACGCCAATCGAAACTTAAATACCTAATGTATGGATATAGTCAAACATTAGAATTACTGGTCCCCAAGTTAAGGACAATTTGCACCCGTCCTTGAATTTTTTTTTAATTTTTAGGATGTTTTCAAATCAGTCAGTTGCATTTCAGTGATTCATATGTTGAAACCAGGGGATTTATCTTCGGACCGGTGCGCGGATAGTGTGAGTGCGGCGTGTCGCCGTAGAGTGGACAATAACACAACAAGTGGACAAAGTGGACTAAACATAAACGTGTAGGCGCAATTTCTTTGTCCACCTCGAACATTTTTTTACTTTTTTTCGGGTAGTTTAGTGTTGTTTACCCATATCTTCGTTGACATTTTACTGGGACGTCATTCATCCGTGGCCACAGCTGGTGCAACCCAGTTACAAACGTCAGAATTAAGGTAAAAATCATGAAATTATATCACGGTAGACCCGTTCAAATCACTTAAGTCGACATCACTTACCTACAAGTTCAGGTACAAGAAGTACCTACTCAATTATTTTATCGCAAACAACCCGAGCCTTAATCCCCCCACTCATTCGTTACAATATTTAAGTTTAAGTCCGTTTTTCCGCCAGCGCCGTTTATTTCGGAAACAATTATAATCTAATCATAACGCGAGAACGTTCCAACTCGCAAATGGAAATGTCAACGTAATCCCGACAAACGACGTTAACAGGGCCACTGTATCTGGATTGCTACTTCGCCGTTTCGGTACTGTGACAGTGACAGTAATGGGAAATTCGACGGCCAGATGCCACTCGAACTAAGTCACGTATGTTTGGCACTAGTACGCTCGATGTTTAGATCTCAACAACAATCTGGTATTTTTTTACGCTGCTTCGGCAACTAAATTTGCGGTGGGAGGGTTACTAACATTAATTGCATGTAAAAAATACGCAAGTATAACGGGTGAACACTGATTGACTAACACGTTATCTTTTCGCGGATTAGCAAAGTAAAATATCGGTTTTAAATAAAAGCCAGTCTGTCATTACATTTGTAAGGGGTGCCTATTCAAATATTTTTGAAATAAAAGTTCTCAAGATTTATTTATTTATTTATTATTTCAAATAACAAATTGCACCTTACAGCTAATGCCAAAGCGGCACAAATTGGAACACATTAACAACATAAAGCATTTTTAACATTATTTATAACAATACAATATACAGCTAAGACACATGTATTCATTATGGTATGGTACTCTTAGGCATCTCTCTTTCTAACATCCTCTTGCATTCCATCGTCACTCGCCCCATCGCACTCACAAATAAATCGCAAGATAATTATACCTTGAACAAAAAGCTAGAAGATAATAGCAAATGTTATTTCGCACATAACTTCCGTTCTGAGAAAGTCATCACTAAAGTAAGAGCCAGCCAGCCAAGTTAGCCTACAGATACATATAGCGGTTCGTTGTCACCTTGGCTAGGCTCCCTTTTTATTCAGAAGCAATCAGGTTAATGTGTATATGTAAGTAATAAATAAAGTACCTACATCAGCAACAGTGAGTGAGCCATCAAAGTTGGTCACAACCGCAACCTTCGTCAATTTCCATCGCGCTTGTTACTGACGTAGACAATTACAACATTCAATTGTAATTATAACTTTATTTTAATTCAAGAATTAGATTTAAAATGTACCTAATTGATTTACCTGAAGCTTGTACCATTACCCTAATTGATGTCACACACATAAGGATTCTGTGTGTGAAATCCGTAAAAGTAAAGTTTGAAAGTGGCATTCCAAGTGTCAAGTTGAGGCTTTTGCAAAACAAGTAAGTACTTATTGTTTTTTATTAGTCAGCATTATGAAACAAAATGAAGACATGATAGATTTTATTGAAGTTACACTCTTCAAATGTCGTCGAAGAAGGGTTTCCGTGATTAAAATGCCCTCGACTCTTCTCGGAGTATTCGTACGAAATCGCAGCCCCAATGCAACCTTTTAAACAAGGTGTTTGCCATAAACATATTTATACTATATAAGTACTTAATTTAATAGATTAACTTGCTCTTGCTACAGGCTACGGCGTAGCACTAACGGCGCGATTCGGGAAATGAATTAGAGATTAACTAGATAAGATATAGTAAAGATATGTGACGTCCCCCGGGTAAAGGTACCTTATGGCGTTTGGCGCTTACGCTATTATTAACGTCGTTCCAATAATATTGCGGCGCTATGCGACGTAAGTGCCAGTCGCCATAAGGTACCTTTTATCGTGGAACGTCACATAAGTTTACTATTTCATATCTAGAGAATCTCTAATTCATTTCCCGAATCGCGGCGCCAGTCGCCATAAGGTACCTTTTTCCGTGGAATGTCACATATGTTTACTATTTCATATCTAGTGCATCTCTAATTCATTGCCCGAATCGAGCCGTAAGTTTGGTTTTGTGTTTCCTGCGAGTATACGGTCGTTTCGGCGTTATGAGCCAGACATACGCGTTACATTTCCCTATCTATCTATATATCTATATATATAAATGCAAGTGTCCTGACTGACTGACTGATTCATCAACGCAGAGCCGAAACTATAAAAGCCAGAAAGTTGAAATTTGCACACCAGATTGCATTTATAAAGTGTACAAGAGATAAGAATCGATTTTGAGAAATTCAACCCCTAAGGGGGTTAAAAAGGGGATGAAATTTTGTATGGGGTTAAAGTTTTATTTTAAGCTAGGAATTTAAAACTTCGTAAAAAGATATATTATTAAAATAAAAGAAAACTAATTTCAGCGTTTTTGAAAATGTATCCCCTAAGGTGGTGAAAAAAGGGTTGAAAGTTTGTATGGATATCAATTTTTTTTTCGAACGCGGGACTTGAATCTTGGTATTTGGGGATATTATTAAAAGACAGGAAAAATAATTTCAGCGTTTTGTAAAATTCATCCCCTAACAGGGTTAAAAAGGGGTTGAAAGTTTGAATCTACTACAAATGCTTTGAAACTTCTTAGAAAGGCGTAATAGCAGATTACAAAAAAAAGTAATTGTAACGTTTTTGGAAATTCTATCCCTAAGGGGGTTAATAAGGGGATGAAAGTTCGTCTTGGGGTGCAAATTTTATTTTAAATTAGGAACTTGAAACTTTGCAAAAAGGTATTACATTAAAATACAAGAAAACTAATTTCAGCCTTTTTGAAAATTCATCCCCTAAGGTGGTGAAAAAGGGGTTGAAAGTTTGTATGGATATCAAATTTTTTTTCGAACGCGGTACTTGAATCTTTGTATTTGGGGATATTATTAAGAGATAGGAGAAGAGAAAGATGGGAAAGTTTACCAACTGGAAGAAGGTCGCCAGGCACCGCGACAACTGGAGGAAGATTGTGGAGGAGGCCAAGACCCACAAAGGGTTGTAGCGCCAACGGAAGTAAGTAAGTAATTAAGAGATAGGAAAAATAATTTCAGCGTTTTGTAAAATTCATCCCCTAACAGGGTTAAAAGGGGTTGAATGTTTTAATCCATTACAAATGCTTTGAAACTTCTTAGAAAAGCGTAATAGCTGAGTACAAAAAAGTAATTGCAACGTTTTTGGAAATTCTACCCCTAAGGGGGTTAAAAGGGGGATGAAAGTTCGTCTTGGGGTGTAAATTTTATTTTAAGCTAGGAACTTGAAAGTTTGCAAAAAGGTATTAAATTAAATTACAAGAGAACTCATTTCAGCGTTTTTGAAGATTCATCCCCTAACGTGATGCAAAAGGAGTTGAAAGTTTGTATGAATATCAAACAGTTTTTTTTCAAGCTTTCAAGCTAGGAACTTCAAACTTGGTAAAAGGGCATTAACAAATTTAACAATATATTAAAAGTTTGTATTATAAAGTTTGCATCGATGAAAATTATAGGTACTCAAGATGTAAAATGTTCAAGATAAGAGTCCACGCGGACGAAGTCGCGTGCAACAGCTAGTATTTGATAGCTTACACGCGCGTACGCGTATACTCTCGTATAAAAGTTATAAAACGCTAGTCTGAAACCGCACTAATCGAAGTTTGCACTTACACGAATGAACACGAGTTTATAATACTTACGACAGAAGATTTGTAGGTACTATTATCTACAAATTGGTATTTCTACTTGAATAAAAATAGATTTATTATATATTGAAACCGCATTGCAATGCATTGTTCGGTGTACAAAAGTTTAATACAAAATACTATCTTACCTAATAATAACTGTTGGTTCACAGAACTGGGTTAATAGACTAAATTAATGTAAACACTCCTCGCCAGAGCACGATGCAAATCGTTAATTAACCCAACATAGTAAGAAGAAGAAGAAGACCATTTCGAACTTTAAGAATCTCATCTAAATTTTTTATTTAGTTAATATATTTGCATAGGTAAAGACCTATGTATTGGTGCGAGCCATTATAACACACAAACATAAAATAATTCAAAAAATTAAGATTCTATTCTGAAAGTTCGAATACACTTCAAGGTTAGTTAATTCGCCGTGCAAATAGTGCAACGGTGCAAGAGCGAATGGACTTGCCAATTCATTCATAATGATAATTTGATTAGAAGCTGCTATACTATACCCAAACCTCGTGCTTTGGAGTTTCGTGCCAAGTCTTTAAATGTCGAGGTGACAAAATTATGTGCAGTAGCTTTGCAAGAATGCGCCGCTAGATGGACTACCTATAATACTCATCCCTTTCGCCGCCATTTCGCGTATGACTCGTAAATAATACCTATGGCAGATCGACGTATTCGTCGAAATTCCTGATGTTAGCTGTGTTCACTGCGTGAAAGATGTCGGAACCACCAAAAAAATACCTAAAAGCGTCAACCAACATTGACGCCATTTAACCATGCTCCTATTTACCGCCAATACTTCACACCAAGGCTTCTGCCAATCTATGATGTCGTACTAATGAGTGACGCGAAGCGATAACAACACGCCTATTCCTACGACCAACCAAGCACATCGCCTTACAAACAAACCAACATAATCGTACCTTCGAAATCTAAACAAATATACTAAGCCAAAGATTAATCTATACTGGTTTTTCGTATTGGATACACTGAGTGTGTTTAATTATAAGCCAGCTCTACATATCACTTGACTCAGCAAATCTCTGATAACATATCACACTCTTACCCACTAACAAAATGCCATATTGGTTTACATACGAAGCGTTAACGCATCTATCGTTCACGGTTATTTTTAACAATAATGCCCAAATAATGTGACTGTTATACGCAAAATAATAATGAATAATACATGGGCGACGGTGATATTCTTATTAAGTTTGATAGTGTTAGTGTGTGCCGAGTTTAGTGACAGTGAAGGTAAATAAATAACAAGTACAGTAGGTATTATCATATCAGCAAACCGAGACACATTACTTCCTGAGGAGTTTTATCTTAATAGAAAGTAGTGGAAAAGCAAAGTCAAGGACCTATAATCACATATTATATCAATAAAAGGCCCTCTAGTGATAGGTTGTAAATGCTTAAAGATGTTACATTATATATAAATAGCTAATTAACGCATTTTAGTCCTTTTGGTTTACCCTGCTAGGTAATTAGGGTCCGATACTTTTTTCAAACAGGACTAACTTTTTGCTTTTGTACACTAATAAAATTATCAGCATAAAAGCCAAAACTATAGGTACTTAAACAAATACTGGTCACATAACTGGCGATTGGTATTTTGGATGTGCGGTAGATTATGTATATGTGCTTGTAAAATAATTATGGGACTTAAACTAATTAGCATTTAATTTTTACTCACTTATACAATATAATAATACAAGGCTCGCAGCTAAGTAGCTAAACCTTCAAGCAGTCCATAGTCAATCATAATAACTTCTTACCATAAGTAAAAGCCTCAGTATGTGTATCAATAATAAGTGGAAAAACATATACTTAGCTGAATTTTCCTCTTTGAAAATGCGTTATTCTTATTATGGAAAAGTTTCCATAAAATAGTTTGTTAAGTGTCTGGCCAAGTCTATTGCGCCGTATACGTGAAGTGTGCAATATAAATGAAATTACTTCCAGAACAATGCACGATCTCACGCTGCACAGGCAAAGAATACCAGTGCATAGGCGATAGATGCTACTGCGCGGCTGGTTATATACCTAACCCAGCACAAACTGCCTGCGTCAAATGCCCAGGTAAGTTAGAATAGAATAGAATAGAGAGCGTTTATTCGTGACATAAAATAAAAGAAAACAACAAGTAACACAACAACATAACAACACAACAACAACAACAACCTTCAACAACAGCCTTTGTACTAATGACGAATGTTATTTTTCCTGTTTTGTTTTGTTTTTTGTACAATAAAGTGTTTTACTACTACTACTACATAATTAGTCACGAAATGGTCCCGACTCAGCTGGTGCTAGTGGTCGTCTTAATTTGGTAAATAGTGGTAAATTAATAAAAGTTGATGGTGATGGCTTTTGGCTAAAATAACCAGCCAGTACCTCCATCATTTGTGTATTTCTTAACTTTTTTTAGGTAGGTAGTAGTAGGCTACAGCTGTAGCTATCTACATGAGGCTTGATTTTAATGTGCGATTGATTCTTATCTGACCCGATAAAGGGTTAATGTCCTTCTAGACGTTAAGGTGACCTCTGTTGGTGTGGTTCGTCGCCAGCAATAGGTTTGATGGCAAACCACTACACAGCTGGAAACCAGCAAGGTCACGTTTGCGGGAAGCATGGCTTGCGCCTGGCAACTGTGTAGAAAGTATACTTTAGGCATTTGAATACACAGAGAAAGCGAGTAGAGTATATAGGTACTTATATACCTACTTACTTCCATCGTACATGTTATTTTGTACTGAAATCCTAATTAGAAAGCAAATACATAATCATTATTAGGACGTATACTACAATCTAATTGGTTGATGCTGAATGCCGATTCTTATAAAAACACTGTCACAATTCAATGGCTTTAAGGTAGGCATGATGTATGTTCAGATTGATTGATTGCATCTATGATTTGCTAATTATATTTTATTGTAGATAATCTGCAATCGGAATTAATTATCAATATATATTGCCGCGAACAGACTTTATTATACCCCCAGTTTATCGTGACAATGGAATTCAGTCATATGTCATATCTCTGCTGCATTTTATCTTTCACGTCATAACATAAAAATAGACATAAAAAATAGTATGTTTTATATTTCGTTCTGAGCTTATTCAGAAGCAAATATTTAAAAACAAATTAAAACGAAGGTCGAATTTGTTAATCTGCCATGCAGTGATCTGCCACCACCCTTGTACGGTCGCTGTGAGGTACTGAGGGGCTACAGCGAAAACCGAAATTCGCAAATTTCTGGGAATTTTTTTTGTCACTAATTACGCCGTCATTGGAGTAAAAGAGAAAGATCCCCGCAATTTCCGAACTTCTATTTTCGCGGTTATAGCCCTGTACAAGTCAGGTCATTTCGTGCAATGAGTTGGGTAAGTAGGGTTGGTAGTTGGGTGAGTTGATACGGGTTGTCTACGTGCAATTTTTGACTTGGCGTTGATGACTACTACTACTATTACTTCATTGACGTGGCGGTGAAAAGGTTAAGCGAGCGAACTTATAGAATCGGTAGAGACACTGGGCCCTTGGTCAGCCGACATGCAGGCCTTTGTGAGGGCCCTGTCGGGGCGGCTGATTGACGCCACAGGGGACCCCAGAGCTGGCGCGTATTTCTCGCAACGAATCGCCCTGGCGGTTCAGCGAGGAAACGCCGCCAGCGTCATGGGTACCATGCCACAGGCGGACCTACCAAGAGGGGGTATTCTTTTTATAATTAGGTTTTTTATTTTATAGGTAAATTTTAGTATTAATTTTATTTTGTTTGTAGTTTTAGTTTATTTTAATAAGTTATTTTATATCGAATATGTACATATTATTATTGATGATAAATGTATTTAAGTATATAACAAAGGTGTCCTATATTAATATAATAATAGAATCATTATATTTTCAATGTGATTGTGATAGGTAGTCTTATTCACATTCTTAAATAAAGCCCGCGGAAACCGCAGTTGAAACTACGAGATACACATTCATATTAAAATGAATAAGAATCTTTCATGTCTTGCTTTAATGGGTCGTTATATGAAGTCGTAATAAACCGACTGCATTTAAATAATCGAACACGTTCTCATGAAAAATTACGTAACGAAGCATTATACATGTTAAGTACCCACCTGCTCTCATTGCAGAAATTAAAACAAAACTCACGTATCCACTGAATGCATCGAAATATTCGAAGTATCCGCATAGGCACACAAATTAACTAATTAAGTAATTGATCATAAACAATAACAAGAATCATTACCAGGATTAAGAAAGAGTAAATTAACGTAGCATCTGATCTGTTGTTCACACGCGAACGAGAATAGGTGTACCTACTTGCTTATCTCTTTGACACTGTATAGTATTACAGGGGAATTGTTTTTCTATGAATTATCAAAGACTAATCTAAGTATATTCAAAATTTAAAATTCTATTTATATATAATATTCACTTCGCATTCAATATCACGGTTTGGTGCACTTATCCGAGTGCCTTCGGCAGACGTGTCCCGCCCAATCCCACCTAAGCTTGGCGGCCTTAACACCCACATCTACTATATCTACCAGTTTGGGAGCGCAGTTCGGTGTTCCTGACCCGATCGGTTCTGCGGACTCCAGTCTCCAAGTATGATGCGCTCCATTGCTCGCTGGTTAATCTTAAATCGGGACTTCTAGGCTTCCGTTAATGATCAAGTTCTACTAGTTTTAAGTTGTAGTTAATTTTAGTTTTATATTCATTTTATATTACGTTTATTGTACAATAAATGAGTTTCACCTCTCTACTAAATAAATAAATAAATATATGATGTCACTTTTTAGTAACGATTTACATACAGGTACTTAGGGTAAGACCACGGAAAGTTTTCACCGACTCCGGGCAGTGACACATACATATCCCATGGGAATGCCATAGGTACTTGACGTAGCTATTGACATGAAAACTTAACGTAGTCCGACTCTACATGTAATGGTGAAACCAAAACTAATGTAAGTAATAAATTAAATAATTTTACAGGATACATGGAAAAATGTTACGGGCCATGCTGTAATTCACAGGGCAATGGTAGCCTGCAGTGCTTTCAGGGGGTCTGTCAGCGTTGCTATGACCCTCTTGACAATTGGATTTGCAGGTCAGTATCACCAAAAATGTATGTAACTTCGTATAAGACGAATAAAGTCTAAGGAAAAAACGTGCCTCGGAAATCAAGAAAAAGTCGTTCTCGAATAGATGTCGCACACATCATTAGCCTATGCTCGGCTAGATGGCGTGACGACACCGTTTCATATTTAACAATTTTAACACGTAGATATCAGTGAATGAACATGGATCATAATGATATAAAAATAATTAAATCATTTATCCATATTTATACATTTTTTTGATCATTTTATACGTTTTCATTTTGAGTTTTAGTCGTGTGTCGATAGATGGCAGTAAATTTACTGTGACTACAAAATTTACTAAGACAGGACCCCTCTATACTATTTATCTATTTATTATTTTTGGTATCACTAACGATACCTACTTCTACATACCTATACAGTACCTATAGATACAGCCGCCATCAGATATAATTGGAAAGAATAAGATGCTCAATAATATCAGACCTTGCATGCTTTAAGAGCCCTTCAACGTGCACACAGCGCCACAGCTAAATACCGTAACATCGGGGTACTTTGTCCCAAAATCAAGATACTTTTTACTATTCGTTTGAGCACTTCAATTTTAATCGTATTATGACACTTTTATAGTCATAGGTATTTAACTGTGGGTATAATCAACTCATGCACATACGTAAAACTTAATAAATCAACCTCTAAATATTTTTTAATTTTTCGCAAAGTTTGAGCCAAAGTTGCACTTTGAAGCGGGTTTCTTTGGCCCTCGACTTTTCATTGAGTACAACGTAACGGTTTGCAATAAAAGCGCAAAGAAAGCTATTTAGATTTATTACACAATACACATGTATATCAAATAAGGACATAGTAGTAAGATTCATTTGTTTTTATTACAGTAAAAAAGCAAACTAATCAACACAAAGTAATAAATCTATTAAACATGATTTTTTTAATAAAAACTTTGCCAAAACAATCAGAAAACCTTCTAAACTTATCCATCATAATCATTAGAAATAGTTAACGTGCATAACTATAATTATCATATGAAAAAATAGTTTTCGTATAGAATTATTTTACTAGGTAGGCACCTAGTTAACAGTCGACTGTAACAAATCAGTCTTAAAAATTGATAATCATTATATAAGATATTAAACTTATGCGGCAGATGTTCTTTATCTTTGTTTTCATTAATTCCATTACAATCCAGAGAATCTGTCTTTGAAACCTGAGCCTGTGCAAAGAGACAAAGTGCTGTGCTGGAGCACAGGATGAACCACAGGCTGCTGTTCCTGGGATCGTGATTTATAACCTGCGTCAATAGTAAATTGTCTTCTTAGTTATCAGATTGATTTCGTGCCGTTATGAGAGCTTCAGTAGATGAAGCGAGACTAATATCTGCGTCGCTGCTCTCTGTGAAGGAAATGTTTACCCATGGGTCAAAGAAACCCGAAAACCATAGCCAAAGAATACTTTGATTTTCAATAACATATACTTCTCACAATAATGTCTTAAATTCTATGATTTATATCACATTAGGATCCTAGATACATATCTGTTACGATTAATAACAATCAAACACTTAAACTTATTTGCTTTCTTTGTTTCGAGAAAAAGTTTGCACATTATAAAATCGCGTAGTATATAGGTAACAACTTGTGACCGAAATTATGGACTGACCAATCAGCGTTGTTAACGTGAAACTGTTTCTACCCACCGCCCCATACGGTCATCTATCGATGAATAGCGCGAAATACATCGATAGGTCCTGACGTGCAGCGTGACGGGAAGTTAAATCTTTTTTTCGTTTTGAGACAAAGTTACCCCCTTGGGCTAAAGTACCCCGATGTTACGGTAATCGTGGTTATTTAAATTTAACGAAAGATATTGAAAAAAGGGGGCAGCTACGTACTGTATTGTGTATTTAAGTACCTTTTGAATACATCAAACTAGTTTTTGTGTTGCTGGTTTCGTCGATCTAGGAACTCAAAACAAAAACGGCCGTTTTAACTTTAGACGCATAGATTGACGAATCCAGCAACATAAAAACTAGTCTGATGTATTCAAAAGGTCCTTAAATACACAGTACAGTACGTAGCGGCTCCCTTTTTTCAATATCTTTCGTTAAATTTAAATAATCACAATTATTTAGCTGTGGCGCTACTGTGCACGTTGAAGGGCTCTTAATGTCTTGATAATGAGGCTTTGTCAGATATTTGCGACACTTTGGTCGCTCCAATATATTTGATGGCGAAATTGTGATGGCTCCTCTACACTATATCGGCGATCGTTGATACCTATCATCGTCTATCATCGGCAATATCATCGTTCAACCATCCACACTATCGCTTGTAGTAGCATCCGCCCGGCGATTCCTTTTGTGTCCCCAAAAACCAAATCACGGTCGCAGGCGATGATAGACGATGACTGACGAGGACTGTCGAGTATGTCCTCTACATCGCCGATAGTGTAGCTGTAGAGGAGCCAGTGACAAACAAGCACAGTACAACTTGGCTGATAGTAGTTACCGTCCTAATAAAACCCTTTTTCATGACACTATTAATAATATTACGTGCTTTCGTTTCAGAGACTCCCTGGATCAAATACTGCTGATCTCCATAACCCAGGTGGTTATGGCTACGGCGCTGGTGCTGGGTATTATCGCAACATTCGTGCTTCTGTACAAACTGTGTGCTGCAACCAACTTGAGGTACCTATGTATCGGCTATACTCTGTATCATGGTATAATAATATACTCCGCCTGGTACTCTCTTCCCGCCTTTTCTAGGTCACCTGACTGACACCAGGGGTGCGAAACTCCTGACTTCGGCCAAACTCGGCTCCGCTCGGCTCAGCATTGCTCCGAGCAATTTTTAGGGTTGGCACCACTTGACTTCCTTTTGCGTGCACGACCACAGATAAAATAATCACTTGAATTTTGATAACCCTAAATAGCCGAAAGGGATAGTGCCATATGTTAGAAAGGGAGAGCATGATTCGACCCTGAACCGCTGTCAAACTTCGGTTTTCTAGGAAGTTTCCTTTCTGTACGGTAGTACTATTATTTATTCTGTGCTGACACAAGCCTACGTCATCATGCGACAGCGCTATATGATAATATGCGCTAGCGCTATATATAGCGGCCATGTTATTGTGACGTAGGCTTGTGTCACTCTGGGAAGAGAAGACCATGTTTTATTAGACTATGCTCTGTATCTTTAGGTACTTAAATAAATGAAAGCAAATAATTTGTACATTTTCGGGTAGTTACCTAATATGAGTTATAACATTTATTGATTGACCAACCAAATACAAAACCACCTGTGGCCTATTTTATAAAGCTACAAGTTACAATTTACAAGCGGAAGTCTCTTTCTAACCCTATGTGTTACAAGTTACAATTTACAAGCGGAAGTCTCTTTCTAACCCTATGTGTTAGAACGAGACTTCCGCTTGTAAATTGTAACTTGTAGCTTTATAAAATAGGCCACTGGACTACCACCTACTTTGAACTTTAACCTACATTATTTGACCATGTAATGTTTTTTTTTTTCATCTATCGTCAACTGGCTTAGATAAGAAGTCATTTGAGGGTAGATTTTGTTTTCTCTTTTTTAAATACCTAACGATACAGAGTATTGTGTCCGACCGAAATTGGGATTTTTGGCGAACCCGAAGTTTCAGTTTTTTTGGATTACACGCATTTAGACCTAAATGAGGTTATAAAACAATTTCCAGCTTGCTGGGAATTAATTTTTCGAAAAAAAAACAATTTTATTGACCTAATATTACGTTATTATTTTTTTGTCATTCTAGGCCATCCAGCAGTAGAAGTCGGCTATCCGTCGGAAGCCTGCAAGTATATGTCGAGGAAAGACTAAGAGATGCGCCACCTAGGTAAGATCAGGGCTATAACCGCGAAAATCGAAGTTCGCAAATTGGTGTTAAAACACCGAAACCGGTAAGCCCTCAGGACCGTATATTTTTGGTGTAGGTCCGGGGGGCGTAGTTCAAAACTTGCGCTGCTCAATTTTGGACGGGAAACCGTTATGAGCTTAGGGGGCTTATTCTGATTGTAATAACAGCGGGCCTACCGCGAACCACGTTCGACGTGTTGCCTCTCTGTCGCATTTGTAAATTTGCACGTAAGTGTGATAGGGAGGCAACACTTTGAACGTGGTTCGCGGTAGACCCTCAGGTTATGAATTTGATGATAGATATGATCTGTCAGCTCTCAACAGTGACATTTCTTCATCTTTTTACATCTCACAGATCATATTCATAACAAATCCAGATCAGAGTCATAACATACCTATTATACAATTGGTACAATTTATACATGCCTATTACAATCAGAAGCTGAGGCTGGATCATTTTGTTTTTTGTTTTAGTTGTGTCGAGATAATGTAGTAATAATATTTAATGTAGTAGTTTTAATCCAGATTATCAACTAAGTAAATATTAAAATGTATGAAATTGTATGAATTTCAGGTACTCGCGAACAGCGCCAGCTGGGTCATCAGTGTATCCAGCAGTTGCATTTTTGAACGCAGGATTCGTAAGTACCTACACATGTACTCGTACCTATACGCATTATAATAGTAGGGGGTCATCCATTAATTACGTCACACGAATTTCTAGGTTTTTTGACCCCCCCCGTCCTTGTCACACTTGGTCACATTTGGCAAACCGCTCCCCCCTAGTGTGACGTCACATTTTTTCTACGAAATCGCCAAATCGAATTAAGTAAGTACCTAAGTATTATTAATATTTTATCAAAATATTTTTGACGATATAAATATTAGTAATTTTATAACCCAAAACTGCTTAGGAAAGAAAATTAAATGAATAAAAACGATTATCGTTTTAAAAACTTGTTATTTAAATGTACAGCGAATAAAATAATTTAAATAAATTTTTGGTTACTGATGAAGTTAATGTGACGTCACAAAGTTTGTGTCTCCCCCCTCCCCCATGTCACAATATGTCACATTTTCTTGACCCCCTCCCTCCCCCTAAACGTGTGATGTAATTAATGGATGACCCCTAGTTAGGTATTCATAATTAGCTAAAGGTCCAGTTAAGAACGTCATACATTTACGAGTAGGTCTTTACTTGATAAATTCTACTGAAATGCACAATTACACAGCACAATAAAAAGTGGTATTTGTAGGTATTACCTATCTTAGGTTAGGTTATTACATATATCAAAATTAATTTAGTACGGTTTAAAACAGTGATAATTCTATTTGCATTTCAGATACACGACAGCAGTGTACCTCCGCCGCCTTACAGCCCTGAAAGAAAAGAGGAAGAAACACTACCTCCAAGCCCTCAAATGTATATTTAATATAGAGAAGTTATTTATACATAGTTTAATAAATAATACCTATAATAAATCACTTTGAAATTTTATATAATTATATTTCTTATTTTGTCAAAAATTTATATTCCAATAAGCATTTATTTTATCGCCGTTTACTTATTTTTTTTACTGTAGGCAGGTAGGTAGATTAATTCCCAACTTCCTGCTACCTCAAGGTTGTCTGTCTGTAAGAAGCTTTATAGATAAGACCGCCTCTATTAAATTTGTATTGCAGCTCTATTAAATTTGAATATTATTTTCTAATTTTTATTCTTTCATTGAGGTGTGCAATAATAGTTATGTACGATAGGTAGGTACACTAGGTACATAGTAAGAAATTCGGCACGAGTTGCAAATTAGCTATTCGCACGTGTACCTACCTATTACAATGTTTTACAATAAATATGGCCCGTTTAATTTTCGACAGGCACGCACTTTTGTATTGTATACTTCTGTGGCCTATTTTATAAAGCTACAAGTTACAATTTACAAGCGGAAGTCTCGTTCTAAAACATGGGGTTAGAAAGAGACTTCCGCTTGTAAATTGTAACTTGTAGCTTTATAAAATGGGCCACTGGTGACCCAAAATTTTAAGACAATAATTAATTACGTAAACATAAAATAATCTGTAGTTTTATTATACCTAAGTATTTATTTAAACAACTCCAATAAAATATTTACATTTCGCGCCTTTTTCTACTGACAGTGACAAATTCGTTTTTTTTTTCTTTGTTATACTTCATTTATCATTAAAAACGCGCATGACGTTACTAAAGAATTCAATCTGTGGCTCGGCTGTTTTACTGGTAGCTGAAACACACTAGCGTCCGGGAGCGTTCAGATATCAAATAAAAGTTATTTTTTTGGACCATAAGAAATAAGCTTTTACTCTGTGATCAACAATAAATAAAATATTTACTTAAATTAACTTGCAGACTTACTGCATGATCATATCTGGACATATAAAGCGACATCGACAGTATAACTTTCTCTCTTAGTAATAAATGTTTTGGATAGACTCTGAGTAAATTAATCAGGTTTCCTAACGTACTCTTCTCTAATGTTCATTCATTTCAATCATTTCATTTTCGCGATTCTGTACTTGATTTACTTTGGACTTGGATGTGAAAACAGTGACCACTTATTGCGATGATTTGATGTGCACAATTACAAATACTCAGAACCTTTCACATATTGTAATTTATCAATAAGACACAATGGCAGACGAAGAAATCAACGGAGATACAGACGATATTCAGCACGATAAAGACAAGACCCAGAAGAAAACTGCAAAACATGATAGTGGAGTTGCAGACCTAGAAAAAGTGACGGATTATGCCGAAGAAAAAGAAATTTCCTCACAGGATATATCTGGCGTGAGTAGAAGTCAATATTTCAATATGAACAAACATTTTGAGGTTATGTCAAGACCAACCTAAAGATTCCACTTGGATGCTTGCGAATATGATTATTCTTATGCTTTCCAGGCTCTTTCTTTAATCGGCGACAGGAGGAACAAGGAGGCAGCGGAACGTCTTGAAAAAGAGAAAGAACTACAAAAAGTGTCAGTTAAAAAGGATGACATAGAATTAATTGTAAGTGAAAGCTGTTTATTATTTATTAGCAGGAGAGATGTAAAGTTCGTTTTTTTTAGCATTAGAAATTAGGTAAACAATCTTGATGTGTCTTTTAATTGAAAAACACATTTTAAAAATAAGTTACGGCAAATATGTAACAATTATGAATCTAATACGATCATTTATATTCATCTGCTTTCAGAAGTAATAGTTTTAGAATTTTAAGAATCGTATTTCAATTAAAAGACATGTCAGCATCGCTTACCTTCTTGCAAGTTCTTTCTAACGCTAAAAAAAACGAACTATAGCATAGGGTTCAAATCTAATTTATTTTATTTGTACAAGTCTACCAAAAACAACCTTACTGTACTTATTACTATTTAACACTACACTACTTAGATATTCTATATAGCATAGCAGTTCAGTCCATTGCGTCTGAGCAGTTTGTTCCTTATACAAAAACTACTGTACTCTGTAATTTGTTTGAGCTAGGCCATGCCCCTAAAGCCTTAAACCAATTAGCTTTCCTTACAGTAAATTCCTTTTGCAGGTAAAGGAAATGGAAATCTCCCGGACACTAGCAGAGAGAACATTACGGGAGCACAGAGGTGATGTGGTGGCGGCTTTAACAACACTTACAAACTAGCGCCACTATTGAGAAACTACTGAAAACCAAAACAAGTCATTTTACCATGTTCAATAACTGTTATTGAATGAAAATAGACTTTTCTATCTTGCAATTTGATTTTTATTGGAAAATAATATTTGATAGAATCTGCAGTACAGGAGTACTTCCATACAGGAGTATGGAAAGGGTTCCATAGACCTTACAAAAAATCGCATGCTATTTTTGGTAAAATTCCGACTACCTAAATGTAGGGGCAAGTGCTCTATATGTGGACATTTTCCAGATTTTGGCCTTATTATCTGTACAAAATTTCAACTTAATTGGTCTAGTAGTTTCGGAGAAAATAGGCTGTGACAGACGGACATACAGACGCACGAGTGATCCTATAAGGGTTCCGTTTTTTCCTTTTACGGAACCCTAAAATGCATTTTTTTAAGTTCACGATAGTAGTCTATCGTTAGTAGTTCTTTAAATACCGACAGTGTCCACAGGTAAAATGAACGATTTATGCATGTGAATCAAGAGTCTACCAAAAATTTGTCGACTTAAAGTTACATCTACGAATAATTGACTCAGCGAAACCATTTTCGGCGAAACGTTGTAAGTCTTATAAGCGAATCGACAATCTGCTTAAAGTTGGTCGGGGAATCATTAGGTTAGGTACCCCAGCTGAATACAGAGCCCTAATTATTTGCAAGAATATAGATTTTTTACTAACAGGGGCAATTATTTCTAGCAAGGAGTTTTTTAGCGTAGTTATCTATTTAAGTGTGTATATATAGACTGAAATAAATGGCTTGCGATCCCTCTGCGAATTTATTGGTCGGAAAATCATCAGGTACCCTCGACTGACACTTGGCGGATTTTGGAGTGGCTGTGACCACAACCTTTTTTGAGGGCTGGATCCACACACACACACCAACATTCGAATTTACAAGTGCAACATGTTGAACGTGGTTTGCGGTTGGCCCTCAAGTATAATATGTGGTATAACCTATGCTGGCTCCATCTATACAAACGTTTGACCATTGCCTTGCCAACCCTATAAGTAACTTTATAGTATTGTGGCTAAAATTTTTGTTTTTTGGCATAACTATCTGATTGTGAGAGAAATTGTCCTTTAATTCTATTTATATTACATATACAAGGATACGAAATTATTGAGGAACATTGAAGAATACCCACAGAAGGGTTGGTCTGTGAGAATACCTAATATGCAGCAATTTTGTTCTTCTGTTCCTAAAAGTTAATAATTTTTTTAAGTAGCGCCATCTAGTGAATAGTCTAATAACTATTTATTTCGAATGATAGCTATTTTTATCAACTTAGTAAAATAGAGGGCGTTACAATACACAAATGTGGAAAACTCCTCAATCTTATGGCCTCTACAAACGTCACGATAATGTACGGTGACCACCTTACTCACTCTAGATACGTGCGATAGTCTGTTACGGCTTTAAAAAAGTACGTTGATAGAAAAAAATGGGTACTTACAATTCTGCTTTGTCTATTACTGGATAAAATTATTATAAAATAAAATTAGACAGTTCTATCTAGTCTATGCTCATCATAAAGGTGTGCTTGCGCTATTGTCGTAGCTTTTGTTTTTATTTTAAGAATTTTGTTAAAAAAAAAATAGTTTTATCAATTTTTTAGCTCTACGTGTTAAAATTTATATTTGTGTTCATTTTAAATGTGTCCAGTGTCCGGAATCTATAACATAGTGATCACAAGTCTAAATCGTAAGTAGAATTTGCATATTTTTGAATGTCAATCTAGCGACTTTGTTACGATTATTGTCCTTGGCGTATTATATTTCAAACAGTTACACTTTTTACCGTTGTTGTAAGTATGTAATGTGTGGGTTTAAGTAGTCAATGGGTCTCTATCAAATATCACGGCACCAATCCAGTGTGACTTGACAACTGTATCATTCGTCATTTAATTCAGGTCTGGTTATAGATCGGCTGTGAATAATCACATGATTCTGCCTCATAATGATATGATATATTTAGTCTAGAGTGTGTAAATATTACAAATATACCTTCCCCAAAATTCACATTCTTTCGTTGTTCTAGGTCTTAAAATAGTTATAGTGTTGTCTTATTATAATTAGCTATTCAGAACACACTTTATTCAGCTATAACAACAGCGCTCATGTAAATTTCGTGCACTCATATGGTACCTACACATATGAAATACCATTTCTTACCTTAATACACGTTATATAAGCTCATGGAAATTAATAAATCAAATTGTTACTTATCTAGGCTATTTTGTTATGCTACACCTTGAGCTTATTTGAAAGAACAGATTTCATTATATTATCGCATATATCCCCTCCTGTAATTTAAAAGTTTGTGGTAATCCTGGTACTGTCAGCAGCAGAAGTTGCTAAGCGGGTTAGGTGTTCAAAATTACCTTCACACACTCTTATTCTCTTAACAATAAAATCGCGTGCAGCTCATTTTGAACCCCTCACCTGCTTAGCAATTTCTGCTGCTGACTGTAACAATAACCTAGCAAAGTTCTTCTTCTTTCCAGTCGTATCCTCATTGCTGAGGGTCGTGATTACCAATGCTTAATACCACTTTCTTCCAGGCACTCCTATCCTGCGCCATTTGCAGGCAGGTCTGGGCCTAGCAAAGTTAACTTTGTAATATTTTCTCCACCGCTTCACAAAATCTTTGGCTTCCTCGTACCTAGATATTATTTCTGTATGTGAAACTAAAAAATCTATACAGAATATATCAAAATTAAGTGTTTTGATTGGACTAACCTGCATTACACACAACTTGCAAGACTGGTGCTATTTCTGTGCTTTTGAACTTACCCGTGGAGCACCTTACTGTCACATGCTGGTAACTAAAAGGAGTTCCGTACTATGGAAATTCTGGGGCGCTCCACGGGTTAATCGTCTGGTAACCTCCCCTACTGTTCACCCCTATAATAGGTTAATTGGAAGAGATCCCTATTAGGGATAAGTTTGCCCTTGTACAGTCAGCTGCAGAGAAAAGGTACCACCCCTGTATACAAACTTCTATGTAGCGGTGGTACCTTTTCTCTGCAGCTGATTTATGTTTTATCTGATGTACCCATATTCCTCTCTTCCATACAATAAAGTGTTACTTACTAAATATCAGCCACCAGTGCCACCACTAAAAATAGCTGGAAATATTAGGGAGAATGGCAGTGTGAATAAATGGGACCTTATCTGGGGTGGCATTTAGATTCTAATAATCTGCAAACAAATTATTTAATATTTGGAACAAATTAAATTGTATTATTACATATTTTGATGCCAGTTGGAATCATATTTTTAATTAATTTTGTTATGTAAGATATCTGTCGAGAGTATGAAAAATTCCCATTTTCCCATCCCAAGCATTGTCATTACAAAAACTCATATTATAATATGTAGGGAGGTACAGTCAGCATGTAAAGTAGTAGATCAGACTAAATCTGTCATTCGAATTCTGGAATTCACATACATTGAACATGTATTCCTGGATTTACTGGTACTGGCAGAAAAAACTCTGCCTGTCTGTATAGGTATTACCTCTTTTCGCTTAAACTGCTGAACCAATATAGATAAGATTTGGTAAGGAGATAGTTTCAGTCTCAGGAAAGGATGTAGGGTTATTTTAATCTTCAAGTCGCGGGCAGACATTAGTAACTCATTTTTTTTCTACACATAATTTTACAATAATATCCCCAATAAGTCTACACAGTGCATACATAACATAATATTTTTTTTAAAAATTAAAGTTGCAAACCTTGCTGACATTTTCTTTAAGGCCCATTTACACGATACAAGATTCTTGAACAAGAATCGGCAATAATTGTATGCAAGTTTTGCCGTGCAATAATTGAATTCAAGAATTGAATCAAAGTGTTTATACATGAGCAATAACCAAAATCTTGAATGCAATTATTGTATACAATTCTTGATAGTCAATATTCTTGACCGTATTTTGTTTACACCAAAGACATTTATTGAACGGCAATAATTGCATGCAAGTCTTCACAGGTCTAAACTTCAAGTTGAATCAAGTATGTATGATGTATTGAAGCCATATTGAAGCAAGAATTGAAGCGATTTGCATTGGCAGATTTTCATTCAATATTGAATGTTCTTTGTGGGTGGTAAAACTGATAAAATGAGCAAAAATTATGCTAAATTAGGTAGTTCGGAGATAAAGTCATCAATGTTTATGGGACACAGAGGATAAAAAAATATAAAAACCGTGAGGCTCGTGAGGCTACCCTTGTAGCTTTTTCTATAGAATTTGGGGTATAAAGTTTTGGTCCCAAAGAAATATTGAAGAAACTTAACATAAAAACGCAATATCAAGCTAAAAAGAAGAAAATGAAGGATTCAATGGGAATTGGATCTAGCAGTGCTGATGTTTATAAGCCAAAACTTGTGTGGTACAATTTGATGGACGTATTTTAACAAAAACTTCGGAATCAAGAGAAACGACATCAAATTTAGTATGTCCTATTTTTTAGGGTTCCGTACCCAAAGGGTAAAACGGGACCCTATTACTACGACTTCGCTGTCCGTCTGTCCGTCTGTCCGTCCGTCCGTCCGTCCGTCCGTCTGTCCGTCTGTCCGTCCGTCCGTCCGTCCGTCCGTCCGTCTGTCCGTCTGTCCGTCCGTCCGTCCGTCCGTCCGTCCGTCCGTCCGTCCGTCTGTCACCAGGCTGTATCTCACGAACCGTGATAGCTAGTTGAAATTTTCACAGATGATGTATTTCTGTTGCCGCTCTAACAAAACAGAATAAAATAAAGATTTAAATGGGGCTCCCATACAACAAACGTGATTTTTGACCAAAGTTAAGCAACGTCGGGAGTGGTCAGTACTTGGATGGGTGACCGTTTTTTTTTTGTTTTTTTTTTTGCATTATGGTACGGAACCCTTCGTGCGCGAATCCCACTCGCACTTGCCCGGTTTTATTTATTCTTTATAATCATATGGATTGGCAATTCTTGTATTCAATTAATTGCACTAGGCTTCGTTTACACGTATGCCAGTATTGAATTCAAGTTGGTACTTGAATACAAGAATGTCACGTATGTTTAGATAGTGCAAATTTTTTATTGCCTCAATTTTATTGTATTGAATGTTCAAGAATCTTGTATCGTGTAAATGGGCCTTAAGTCTCACTATTCTTACACAGATGGCGCCTACAGTTTCTAACCAACCATAACCAAAGGCCATCCTGCCTGTATAAGGTCTTTTTACAAAAAGTGTACAGTTAGTATCAAATAGATACTGACAGCCAAAGTGGCAAAGTATATTGTAAACACACCTTTGTTGCCATAGAAATAAGGAAGTGTTCTACCTATTCATATAGGTATGATTAAAGACGAATTCTTATCTAAATATGGATTAGATTACCTATTTGTTGTTAGTTATTATGTTATAGGCACGTGCATACTCGGTTTGACCGTTTTCTACTATAGGCACAGTCCCTACCTATGGTAAGAAATAGAAATGTAACTGCATTTTCTGTGGCACGCAGTAACCATCAATTCCATTAATAGGTCCTTATTACATTTGTAGGTATTCCCTACTGATACGACCGTTTAATAGTCTTGCTATGATAAATTTGGCATGTACACCTATTAAAATAAATCCCTGCCAACTCCGCGCGAAACGACGACCTTCTGGACGTTCTTTCAAGGTCGTCGGGAAGTGGAAAAACGCTGCGGAATGCCGAACAAATATTGTAGGATTACACCGAACGCCGTGTTGTTAACATTTACCTAACTAGTTTGGTTTTGGGATCGGATGTTATGTTATTTTACAAGGTCTGTTAAGAATACTCGCGATTTAAATAAATATCTGGGCCAGTTTCTCAAACAAACAATTTTTGATGCATTTGTTTTGTAAATTTGCAGGGACTGACTTAGTAGTTTTCCAAATCTATGGTCAGTTAAAAAATATCAAAAACACGCTTAAGAGATATGATGTCCAAAAGACGGTACCTACAGCGTCTGTACCTATTTTTGAACTCCTGTGTTCGCATATTTCTTAAGTACCTATGTACTACTACTAACTGTAGGAACTACCTGACCTGACTACCTTGCCGTTTTGTTAATAGATTTATTGTCCGGTTTCCGTAATAAACATGAATGTTTCATCAAAATATTTTTATTTTATTACATGTTGTAAAACAAAATATACTAATAGTCTTACTACTTCCTTCTCTACTTGATTGTAGGGAAGGAAGTGTAAACAAAATAATGAAAATGAAGAAATAGCAGTAAACGATCAAGGATCAAACATTCTTAACCCTTTGACCGCCGTTGTCCGGTATAGAAGACAACGATAGAACGATACGCTGGCGCCGTCGTCTTGTATACAAGACACAAATTCAACCACTGAGTTAATGTGAAAATAATAACAATTACAATTTCATTTACACTCGTGTTCATATTTAAGGTCTTTGTTTTTTCATTTATTTGCTTTTTAAGCCGCTATATAAATCCCTTCTTTTATAATAAGGCATTTAAAAAAATTGCTCCAATTTTCAACATTTTTCATGTTCCTCGTCGCCGTTGTCTTGTATAAAAGACAGCTAGGGATGGGAATGTTAACTCGATATGGGAATTTTTAAAGTAAATATAAAGTCAGAAATATGTTTTTATCTAAGTATTTGAACACTTGTTAATCGCCAATTTTTTTCAACGAATAGTAGGTAACTACTTACTAGAATACGTAGAACGAGAGTCAGATAGGCATAACTATATTTAAAGTTCAGGTAGCTTCTTTAGCTCTATAAAGTAGAGTCAGACAAGTAAATTTGCCATTGTAGATTGTGGACTATTTAATTGCAGAAGAGATAAATAAAAAAAATAATTGATGTTATAGCTTAGTGGGAAGGGATAGACCGCAGCGACCGCTTCGCACAAGTGTGGTACAGGGACATACCTGTTTATCAGACTTTACTTTTATTGTTATAACATTGAAGTTAATGTGTAATTTTTTTGTAACAAGTCGTGAACGTTTTTTTGATAAGAGTTTACCTATAGATTAATGTAAACCAAACTGAAATTATAATGATAGATTCTAATTCCGGAATAATATCTTCACTCATTAAAAATTCAACCCACGTGTAATTTTCACTAAAACAGTTCCGGTATATTGACTTTATCAACACATGATGCGCAGCTTTAACGTTACGCCAATAAAGTTTACGTACCGACAAGCGCTTACGCCGTTGACCTAGAGACTATTATTACTTGATCCGCGCGGAAACAGTCCTTGTCGGTCTGCATTGCGGGCAGTCCATGGGCGCCGTTGTCTTGTATAAAAGACTTCTCGTACAGCCTAGTGCGGCGATATCACGTCTTGAATCGACATTGTTTAGTGGTTGTTTTTTATGTTAAATCCCTATATTTTAAACATTTTCGGGTGTAAAACATATGTTTAATTTTGGCAATTTGGAATGAAATTAAAACAGGATAAGAACAAAGCTAAATTAAAAAGATTTTTACCATAATATTGTAAATATCGATATCACTATTTGCAATCCCTAAACTTTTTATTAGTTGTTTACTTAAAATTTGCTCTGGCGTGTGAGTGAGCGTCTTTGCGGACTAGGTCCGGCGGCCAAAAGGTTAACGAAGTAAACAATCTAAAATCGAAAACTAAAAAAAAACTCGAACCTGTTGTATTTTTCGGTGGGTGACAGTTAAAATTTCTCACGAAATTAAAATATAGGTACAAGGACAAGGTGAATGAATTTTGAAGTGTTTTGCATAAAAATGTGTCTTCGAAGGAATTTTACTAGCCCCCTATGTGTATGTGACAAGACGCCTGGACTGAACCCGAGAAGATCAGCTATTATTCGCCCTATATTCTAATGAATTCGTAATCCCTAGCCCTAGAGGGATTAATTTAAATAATTTTGTTACTTTCTCTCATTTAATGGCTTTTCATTGACAACTTCTACTACAAAGGATCATTGTAAATTTGAAGCTCGTCCGTCGTTATAATGAAGTACCCTACCTGCCTACAATTATTGCCGTAACAATGACAGTCCTTTTACCTAACTGTTCATGTTCGAAGTAGGTACCTTTTAGAAGCCTACGATGTGGCCTCGATAAAGTTAAGTAAATCATCGGATCGATTGTGGGTCCGTGTAGCATTGAGGTCGATCCGACCTTGAAGGGCTTGAAGGATACTCCCGGGGGCCCTCGGAACCTTGAAAATTTTTGCCTCAAGGACATAGGGCCCATGATAAATGGAGATCCTCAGTTTCTAGGCCGCTTCGTCTTCCATTACAGTTGCCCTGAATACGCAATTTTCGGGGCATAAGTAATTCGTAAAGTTATTTTCGTTACTGTGCGAGAGCTTTCTTGTTTAAATATCCGCTTCTTTTTAGGCCGAGAAAAAGCCATCTGCGGTCGCTGTTTAAGCGCTTTTAAAACTTTATTGACCGAACTTGTTAACATCATTATTCCGCGTCTATATGCTATCAAAAATCTCCCACGCATATGTTCGATAAGTAGGAACTTGGTGCTTTCCATGTAACTCAGAAATGTGTACAACTAGAAAGCTAAATAAGTAAATATTCATTAACAGTACATATGGTGCTACTTTAACGCCCTAGGGCGGGATTATGGACGTTGGACAATGTCAAAAATTTAAAGAGCCATATGTACCTACTGTAAAATGTTGTAAAATAGCTACAGTCAACAACAGAGCTATGAATACAGGCAAAGTGTCAAAAATATGTATACAGTACTTTATTGCCTGTACATTAAGCTCATAGCTCTGTTGTTGACTGTACATGCACGAAAAAGTAATTTGCAACTAGTCTCGATTTAAAATCTTCCTTCGGTCGTGTTTCAATTTATCGCCACTCGTTGCAAATTTTCGACTTTTCGCACTTGTATCGAAATGTAGATACCTACTGATTTCGTTTATTGTTGCATTAATATTAAGGCACCTATTTAATATTTTGTCTTCTAGTGATGTATTGACATATAATATTTTAAACCTTCGCGTTTTGAACACATATTAACTCACATTTATAGACGGGTGTGACGGGATCGGGTGACGGGTCGGGGGTCGGGGGTTCGCGTTAGACCCGCCTATAAATGTGAGTTAAGATGTATTGACACTTTTTAATAACATACATAATAATAATAAGGTATAATGTTCAGCGCTATAACCTACCATTGACAAAAAATACTTGTATGACGGCTGCACGGTCATTCATAAGTCCAATACTAATTACTAACGCGTATACTTGACGCGCTCGCTTTTAAGTACGGCACTTAGAAATCAAATACGTCACATCATTAGCATCGACATGTGAAATTCAATTAAAAGTTACGGTTTATATTAAGCAACATTAGTGAGTTTGTAACGTACGGACGGGTCAGTATCCCGCGCCGGCCGGGGCCGTCGACCTCGGATTGCACTGGCCTGGACGCCTTGCATTGTCGCGCACCCGGTGCATGCTCCCGAATTTGTATCTCTTTTCACACATATTTCCATAATAAATGAAAAGATACATCGTGCGGTAAGGTTGACAAAGTGTCTTGTTATGCTGATTAAAATATTTTTTCCCAAAGAAACAGGTTGGCGGGGGAAGGGTTTTAGAGTTCATAGATATAGCTCATCTAATAGATCCATAATTATTTTAACGAAACAAACGTTTTCTAACAAACAATGTTCTAGGATATTCAATTTTACTCTCGTGTATGCTTTTCGTTCACTACTCATTCTATCCATTAATAGCAGCTTTGTTAAATCGATCTGGCTCTAATAAAAAAATTAAATCCTTCCTAAGAAGAGCCATCAATACTGTCGCGTTAACTGTTTAATAGGTACAATAAGCCCTGGCCGTTAATTAAAATGTCCACTTTTTAGAAGCATTTTATGCAACTAGGTTAAAGTTAATTGAAAGCTTACCTACTTTTGACCTATTAAACACTGATGTTTATTCAACTATGTTGTACTGTCGACCTTTTATTACCTTTTATTTATGCTACCTTCATAACTTTATGTGCCCTTCCAAGTTGATTCTCAATATCTAATCTACTGATCCACTTAACTTGATGTTTTGCATGTTAAGGAAAGTATGTCGACGTATATTCTCCCTTCTTCAATGAGGGCAAAACGTGACTAATTTGATATGATTCTACTCAAATAAACGTGAAAAATGTCGTTCGTGCCTACCAAATTCTTAGGATTTGCGCGTAATTGTTTTTTGATAATTATGTAATGTATCCATTGAAGTATGTTTACTTTATTTAAAATAACCACGATAGAAGAACACCTAGTTAGCCTAATACGGTAAAAACCAATTATATTTTCTATTCATTTGACAAATCGGTTGTCTACACAATTTGCCAGCACGCAATTTTTACATTTAATTGCGCTTTCACAATAATCATTAAGCTGCAATTAGCATTCTAGAAAGGGGCAGTGGTTAATTTGCGTATTACGACAGTTTGGAACTGTGAAGAAAACTAGCGATATAAATTTATCCACTACATAGTCATTAAAGCCAAACCAAGCATATATCTTTGGCTGAAATTAAATACTTGAAGTCTTGGATAATTTATTGAATGCTCGTTGACAATGGAATGTTCTAACAAGTACCTATAAGCTATCGACCTCTGTTCAAATTTGTTGTTTACGTTAAACAAACTTTTTAGGTATTTATATGGTTTCATAACCGAAAGTTGGGCAAAAGAACCGTAAAGTGAATAACATAACAAAAAATCCATTCCCGGCATTTAGATTTTTTGATAAAATGTCATATTGTTGTGTTTAATAATTTATCGTTAAAAAGGGAGGGGTACTAGACTGGGTGTGTGATATCGCATGATTCATGACGATGACAAGTGTGCAAATCAGGTTATCGATTGGTGGTAGTGTAACAGCAGCGGGCCGGGCGTCGACCCTGCGGCCCGGGCGCACCACTCGCTGGACCATGCGAGCTTGCCATAAAAATCATGTATCATGTAATCGCCATTAACTGGCCGCTTAAGCTCTCGCATGTTGCCGCCATTGCCATGGCTTAATGTACTAGATGACAGTTTTGCGGAGAATGTTGTATATACCTTGCGAAGTGTTATTGGCGTATGATACCACTTCGATATGAGTATACTTATATAAAATCAAGTTTGGCCTGTAAGTTATGAACAATTTCCCACATTTGAAGCTCTACAGCTGCATATCTCTCATATCGCACATCTTTCACCGTTGTGTAAGTATACTTTTTCATAATCCAGCCGCATACGCGTATTGCGTCTAACGATAATCCTAAAGTAAATATTTTTTTAAATAAAATCGCGGTCTAAATTTAAAACAAATTATATTACCTTTTGATGAGTAAGTACAAAATAAGCTTTTATATCATAGCTAAATGTTATTATTAAAAGCTTGGACTGATAAAATGTAATAATATTATATCAGTCAAAACTTAAGACATGACTAAGTATGATATTCTAACTAGATTTCAAACGATCTAATGACACTCAAACCGTTAATCTCCAACAGGTCGAATGGTCCCTTCACCCCTTTGAGGCCATAACGTAAGCACATTTGTAAAACAACCCATTTCTTTCTTAAGGATTTGGTCCTCAATTTCGTTGTGCCTCATACAAAATATTTCGAAACAAACATTTACAGTCCTTTATAACGATGAACGGTCCGATAGGCTCGAACATAGAAGAGGGGGGGCCGGGTCACGAAATTTAATGTGTGCTACGGTTGCTCTCCGCTCGACCCCGCTCTGTTGCTGCATATCGACGTAAACCTTCACCTAAACCGTATTGCTTCATCATCTACTCTCCAAAATGTACCTTGTGCTAAACGAAATAAAGCTTAAATTCCGAGTGAGTATAAGAATGTTATAGGAGGTTGTGTGAATTATTTGCCCATGTGCCACAGATGTAGGTTAACATCAGACGCGCTCGATACCGGCGATGTCGATGTCGACCTGATCTAGGTTACCTAACCTACATCAGGGAGAGAACGCTATGAAATGTAGCGCATACCAACTAAATAACTTTAATCCATTCTGTGTTATTATTATTGGAAATTAAATTACATTGAGTCTAAAAAATATGGCAGTACACCATATCAGAATCTGGAAGTCATTATCGTCGACTGTCGAGTGTCTCTAGATATTCCTAAGATGAATAATTAAACGAGTATTAATGACCTTTTTCATAAAAGTTCATTAAACTCTTTTATAGTTGTGGTGTGACTATGTTTTACATTTCTACTGTAATCTATGTTGTTTAAGATTTTAAATAACAATATACCTTATATACCCAAGATTAATGCTCATCATGTTACTTTATGGTGATTTGGTGAATAAATCAATCTGAAACGTATACTTATTACATATGTACTTGTATATATGTTAATTCTTCGGCGTAAAAAAGATGACTAAATTAAGTCGACATCACATAAGTAATATGTAAGAGATAAATTAGAAATTCTAGGTTCGAGTTAATTACAAAATTTTAGCCTTTGAATGATTAGGTACCTTACTTACTTATCATTTATATCACAGTAAAAAAAACCTAAATACACTTAATGTGATGTTCATAGTGATGAATATTATGATACAATGGGTCTAACACAGCGTGTATGCTGATGAGATCGCTATGTAGATACATTACATACTTACCAACGTGCCAGTGAAATTTGTGAAATCGCTGCGCTCATCTCTGATGCTCGATAAGTATTGTTAGGCAAGCCAACTTTTAATGTCACGATATTTAATATGACGTCCGACTTTCAATCCGGAGGTGGCGGGTTCAAATCCTGGCTCGTGCCAACTAGCTTTTCGGTGAAAAAAAAAACATCGTTAGAAAAACTGCAACCTGCATACATTAGCGAATAAATTCATAGGTTCCCTACCCGCATTGGGCCTAAACCCTCTCGGGCATGAAAAGGATGAATTATTATTATTTTATATGCCGTTGTATATTGGTGTATATTTATTCGAGTGTTGGTTATTATTTAAAATCCACAAGCGAAACTCTTCGATCATTAATCTCGAAACCTTTCTAATCTATAAGCTTACTGTAACGTCATTCAAGCTCGCGTGTCACATTATGTCACATACTCTATGTGACTGTTTTGCAAATTGCAACAGCAGCGGCTCACTTTCGTGGCAAATGAGAACACATACGAGTATTATTCAATCGCTTGCTGAAATTTGCCAAGTAAAAACAATTAAAGTTTATGAACTGTCAATATAACAGCGATACGCAATATTGTATGGCTAAGTTGCAGTCTCGAATAAAACTGCGAAGACGATCAGTTCCTAAAAGAAGTCTACTGCAGTTTTCGCACCGATTTCTTTTTCAATCAATCAATCAATCAATCAATCAATTTTATTTAATTCAGACAATGTCCATAGTGTTAGTATACATTCCCTTAATATTATGTTAGTACTTAACCTATACAAAATTATAACAAAATTAATAAATTATAACATATACTAATATAGGTCTACTTATAGCTTTCGTAAATCTTAGGAAATTCGTATTCTAACCACTTTAACATCTACTCAAGTCATCAAGTCGGGATTTCGCTTCCCACCCAATTTGCTCCAGGAAACTGCATAAGGCAGTTTTAGCTTACATATTAGAGTGTATGGAATGCGTTCCGCCACCGTTCAGCTCACTGCAAACCGTATATTCCCGATGCTCACAGAGCGCAGGCGAATCAAACGTTCAGGCGAACCAATGTAACTGTTACCTAAGTACCCACAGCAATTGTCAACCGAAAAGGGCACTTATACTGGTACGGTTGCTTAGCCTACACTCGCCAAGTGACACCATTAAATCCCCTCGCTTCTGTCTCACCACGGCCAATTGTACTAGTCCGGGAGCCGGCTGCATGAAACAAACCTCATCAAAAAATAGAATATACCTACCCTGTAGAGGTACCTGACATTTAGTAGATTCCAACGCACTTGGTCGGCCTAGGCTTAACCTGGCAGATTTTGTACAAATGGCAAAAACGTTGGACAAAAATTCATCAAAAAAAACCTCATCGAAAAATAGAATGAAACTTGTATGGTAGGATACCTGACCTTGAGGACAGTAAAAAAAAAGTGGTCGGCCTCACCTTAGCCTGGCAGTTTTTGCAGTCCGACCAGATTTATTGGGTCACGTGAGAGCTACAATTTACCTCATCGAAAAATAGAATGAAACAAACGGATTATAATAGCTAAAATAAGCCTGTCGACGTATGTCTTGGTCGGCCTCACCTTAACCTGGCAGTTTTTGCAGTCCGACCAGATTTATAAAAAAATCATCAAAATTATTTTATCGAAAAATCGTATGAAACTTGTATGGTACGATAGCTGCCTTTGAGAACAGTAAAAAAAAAAGTGGTCGGCCAAATCCTGTGTTGGCAGGTTCCTGTGTCCGACCAATTTTGTGGTACCACGTAAGAGCTACAATTTACCTCATCGAAAAATAGAATGAAACAAACGGATTATAATAGCTAAAATAAGCCTGTTGACGTATGTCTTGGTCGGCCTCACCTTAACCTGGCAGTTTTTGCAGTCCGACCAAATTTATAAAAAAAACATCAAAAAAATTTTATCGAAAAATCGTATGAAACTTGTATGGTAAGATAGCTGCCTTTAAGGACAGTAAAAAAAAAGTGGTCGGCCAAATCCTTTGTTGGCAGGTTCCTGTGTCCGACCAATTTTGTGGTACCACGTGAGAGCTACAATTTACCTCAACGAAAAATAGAATGAAACAAACGGATAATAATAGCTAAAATAAGCCTGTTCACGTAGGTCTTGGTCGGCCTCACCTTAACCTGACAGTTTTTGCAGTCCGACCAAATTTATAAAAAAATCATCAAATTTTTTTTATCGAAAAATCGTATGAAACTTGTATGGTACGATAGCTGCCTTTGAGGACAGTAAAAAAAAAGTGGTCGGCCAAATCCTGTGTTGGCAGGTTCCTCTGTCCGACCAATTTTGTGGTACCACGTGAGAGCTACAATTTACCTCATCGAAAAATAGAATGAAACAAACGGATTATAATAGCTAAAATAAGCCTGTTGACGTATGTCTTGGTCGGCCTCACCTTAACCTGGCAGTTTTTGCAGTCCGACCAAATTTATGAAAAAATCATCAAAATTTTTTTATCGAAAAATCGTATGAAACTTGTATGGTACGATAGCTGCCTTTGAGGACAGTAAAAAAAAAATGGTCGGCTAAATCCTGTGTTTGCAGGTTCCTGTGTCCGACCAATTTTGTGGTACCACGTGAGAGCTACAATTTACCTCATCGAAAAATAGAATGAAACAAACGGATTATAATAGCTTAAATAAGCCTGTTGACGTATGTCTTGGTCGGCCTCACCTTAACCTGGCAGTTTTTGCAGTCCGGCCAAATTTATAAAAAAATCATCAAAAAATTTTTATCGAAAAATCGTGTGAAACTTGTATGGTACGATAGCTGCCTTTGAGGACAGTAATAAAAAAGTGGTTGGCCAAATCCTGTGTTAGCAGGTTCCTGTGTCCGACCAATTTTGTGGTACCACGTGAGAGCTACAATTTACCTCATCGAAAAATAGAATGAAACAAACGGATTATAATACCTAAAATAAACCTGTTGACGTATGGCTTGGTCGGCCTCACCGTAGCCTGGCAGTTTTTGCAGTCCGACCAAATTTGTGATACCACGTGACAGCTAGAATAGGACCACACATGCTGTATTCCATACGCATCATGACTTTGTGTACCTATCTGATGGGCGGGCGTATATGAAACGCCTTCTTGTACGTGCAGGTGATCCAGGTATACACCAAAGCTTAGTTTTCAATCGAACACTTGTAATATAAGAGGAAAAACTGCACGTGATCCTTCCAAAATTTAAATAAATGGTAAAATGTTCCTCCACGATGTTCTCAACGGGCATCTAGACTGCGTTGGATTGCTGTCACAGTTAGGGCTCCGCGCTCCCACGCGCCGAACTCGTCACACCACACTATTCCATATTCCCTGTCATCGTACCAATTATGGCCAAAATTCTATTCTATTAAATTCTGAGTAGAATCGCACGTACCTATAATAAATCGTTCCAAAACATTGACCCTTTCTTCTCCTCCAGACGTGTTTTCAAATCACAAATTGCAAAGCAACTTTCCTGGTAGTCACGCACTATCACACCCACTTACACACATACACCCACCCACCCACACACACACACACACACACACACACACACACACACACACACACACACACGAACACATAAATTCCAATAAATGCATACAAACTAATAGATTCGCTCGTTTATGTAGGTACTGTATGTATTTTTATTTTACTATTTTTTATTTATTGTTTACGCAAAATTAGAGCTATACCTACTATTTTAGGATTTTTTTTCCAGTTTACAGTTATTATTAATTTTTTCTCTTTTTCCTTGTACCTTAAAGACTTACAAATTAAGTTATATTTACGATTCTTGTACAGCACAAGTTACAAGTCTACCCACAGATAATTTTTTACTATGTATAAATTACAGGAAGTTCTGTTATTGGCTATGCTATAAGTTCTCATGTTTTTTTGTATATTATTTAATGTAAACGCTGTTGAACTTCTCAATAAATATAAATAAATAAAAATACACAAGATAACCTCACATATATTAAGTGATTATCTTATTGTTATTTCTTCGACTCGCAAAGGCGTTATGTGTCCTTCAAACCATTTGATCTTATACATTTCATCTCTTAATGTCCAGCCACAATGTGTTGCATCAAATTTGATGCAAGTGGATTCTGCCGCACACTGCCACATTGAATTTATGAAAGCCGCCCGTAACAAGCCATACGTCAACAGGGTTATTTTAGCTATTATAATCCGTTTGTTTCATTGAAGCGCTGGTGGCCTAGCGGTGAGAGCGTGCGACTTGCAATCGGGAGGTCGCGGGTTCAAACCCCGGCTCGTACCAATGAGTTTTTCGGAACTTATGTACGAAATATCATTTGATATTTACCAGTCGCTTTTCGGTGAAGGAAAACATCGTGAGGAAACCGGACTAATCCCAATAAGGCCTAGTTTACCCTCTGGGTTGGAAGGTCAGATGGCAGTCGCTTTCGTAAAAACTAGTGCCTACGTCAAATCATGGGATTAGTTGTCAAGCGGACCCCAGGTTCTCATGAGCCGTGGCGAAATGCCGGGATAACGCGCGGAAGAAGAATCCGTTTGTTTCATTCTATTTTTCGATGTGGTAAATTGTAACTCTCACGTGGTACCACAAAATTGGTCGGAGACAGGAACCTGCCAACACAGGATTTGGCCGACCATTTTTTTTTACTGTCCTCAAAGGCAGTTATCGTACCATACAAGTTTCATACGATTTTTCGATATAAATTTTTGATGATTTTTTCATAAATTTGGTCGGACTGCAAAAACTGCCAGGTTAAGGTAAGGCCAACCAAGACATACGTCAACAGGCTTATTTTAGCTATTATAATCCGTTTGTTTCATTCTATTTTTCGATGAGGTAAATTGTAGCTCTCACGTCGTACCACAAAATTGGTCGGACACAGGAACCTGCAAACACAGGATTTGGCCGACCATTTTTTTATTACTGTCCTCAAAGGCAGCTATCGTACCATACAAGTTTCATACGATTTTTCGATAAAAAAATTTTGATGATTTTTTCATAAATTTGGTCGGACTGCAAAAACTGCCAGGTTAAGGTGAGGCCGACCAAGACATACGTCAACAGGCTTATTTTAGCTATTATAATCCGTTTGTTTCATTCTATTTTTCGATGAGGTAAATTGTAGCTCTCACGTGGTACCACAAAATTGGTCGGACACAGGAACCTGCAAACACAGGATTTGGCCGACCATTTTTTTTTTACTGTCCTCAAAGACAGCTATCGTACCATACAAGTTTCATACGATTTATCGATAAAAAAATTTTGATGATTTTTTTATAAATCTGGTCGGACTGCAAAAACTGCCAGGTTAAGGTGAGGCCGACCAAGACATACGTCAACAGGCTTATTTAAGCTATTATAATCCGTTTGTTTCATTCTATTTTTCGATGAGGTAAATTGTAGCTCTCACGTGGTACCACAAAATTGGTCGGACACAGGAACCTGCAAACACAGGATTTGGCCGACCATTTTTTTTTACTGTCCTCAAAGGCAGCTATCGTACCATACAAGTTTCATACGATTTATCGATAAAATTTTTTTGATGATTTTTTTATAAATCTGGTCGGACTGCAAAAACTGCCAGGTTAAGGTGAGGCCGACCAAGACATACGTCAACAGGCTTATTTTAGCTATTATAATCCGTTTGTTTCATTCTATTTTTCGATGAGGTAAATTGTAGCTCTCACGTGACCCAATAAATCTGGTCGGACTGCAAAAACTGCCAGGCTAAGGTGAGGCCGACCACTTTTTTTTTACTGTCCTCAAGGTCAGGTATCCTACCATACAAGTTTCATTCTATTTTTCGATGAGGTTTTTTTTGATGAATTTTTGTCCAACGTTTTTGCCATTTGTACAAAATCTGCCAGGATAAGCCTAGGCCGACCAAGTGCGTTGGAATCTACTAAATGTCAGGTACCTCTACAGGGTAGGTATATTCTATTTTTTGATGAGGTTTGTTTCATGCAGCCGGCTCCCGGACTATACGCGCCGATTTCAAAACGAAAGTACCGCGCATCTAGGACGGTGAACGTATTTCTCGCAGCGATCTCTTGCAATTTACCAGCCAGTACTTTGTTAGAGAACGCGGCATGGCCAGATTGCTTCTTAGATATTCATAACTTGCAACAGCTAGTTTTGCAAGTTTCTAATGCCGCGGATTTGTTTATATCTCTTTCTTGACTCGCGTGGTGGACGCCCGTAACGGCCCTCAAGTGATTGCACTTTGGTTAAAGGACAGCTATTTCTTGTGAAAATCTGTATAAATGCTTTTGACCGTATATTTGATCATAAGAACTCCTCTGATTCCCAGCAGATAATCCAGGTTTGTCTGTTAATCATAGGCAGATATGTACATAGTGTATTTTTCTTATGTCACTATTATAAGTATTATAGCACCAAAAAGAGGGATGGTCAATTTTGTTTTACTGACAAATCTTGTTTTCCAGACTATAATTTAAAAATGTAATGTTGACAACGCTTATGTGATATTTCTGGGTATGCAATCGCCAATAGGCAACTAATTCCTCTTACCAGTAACCCCATCTAGCATCAAACAGCTTCATCGTATATAAAAAAAGACGAAAGTGCACCTGAAAGTGTGTAATGTAATAAAGCTAATTTTAATCGTAATGAAGTGATTGTGGTTCTGAGAAGAGCTTGGATTCCTGAGCTCTCGTATTGTGCCGGTCAAATGGGGCGTGAAATCGTTGAGCAAATTCTCTGCATCTCTCCTTCCGAGTTACCGCGATCGCCGCGAGACTGTGGTGCAGTATTGGTACTTGGGACCATAGATGAAAATATACTACAGCTATGCTAATGATATCTGCATTAAAAGCATTACCATTTTAAATGAAAAACAAATGACATCGTTAATTGTTATTATTTTACCTCAGGTGCTACACATTGATGATATCGCAGAAATGGACATTGTATTTGAGTTTATAGAGTACATAATATAGACAATTTCAATAAAGGTATTTTGAGATCCAACGTACCGTAAAATCAGGTAACTTTAGTCCACAATTTACAACTATGGTCCAAATTCAAGTTCTAGTAAATTTGTATGTTTAATTGTTATTACATTTCTATCTTTTATTCGTAATTTGTCTTTATTGTAAATACATTAAATTGGCTATTCATTTCACTCGACTACACTGCTAATAAATAATAATAAATTCTTTATTTGGCAGGCAAGAAATCCAAAAAAATGAATACAATACAATATATGTAATAAAAAGGTATAAAAAGCAAATATAAAATACAGTAAAAAATAGTAAAACTTACAACCTAAACCTAAAACAATGAAATAAAACATTTACAAATTTTACTAATGCTGCTATCAAAATGCTACGTGAAATTATTTATTTGTATTGATACAGTAGAGGGATTAGGTACTACAATACATTCTGTTTCAATTCATGTATCTAGTAGGTAGCAGGTATGCCAATAAAGTGAAAAAAAAAATACATTAACATAAATATAAAATGTCAAATTGCCTATGGTTAACCCTTTGACCGCCGTTGGCATGTATACAAGACAACGATAGAACGATACACTGGCGCCGCTGTCTTGTATACAAGACACAAATTCAACCGCTCGGTAAATGTGAAAAAACATCAATTGTAGTATATTTTTACACGTGTGTTAATGTTTTAGGTCTTTGATTTTTTAAATAATTGCATTTAAAGCAGATAAATAAATCCATTCTTTTATAATAAGGCAATCAAAAAAATTGCTCCAGTTTTCAACGTTTTTCATGTTCCTCGTCGCCGTTGTCTTGTATACAAGACAGCTAGGGATGGGAATGTTAATTCGATATGAGAATATTAGAGATGCAACGGATAGTTGTTTGGCCGGATACTGGATATTCGGCCTGACCTTCGGCCGAATATCCGGTATCCGGCCGCCGAATATCGGCCAGCAGAGCTGCACCTACATTTCGGTTTTTCAGGTGCGCATTCTGCAGTTTTGACCTGTTTCTAAGTGAACGTTCGCGCGGACACATTTCTAGGTTTGAAATGAGTGCGCGTGCAAGTCAGTTGAATCTCTAAATTGTTTTAAAATAATAAACAAGTACGATTGTGACCGTGACTGTTTCTTAAATCCAATTTGTTTACTCCAAAATCAAGCAATGGTACTATCCGGTATTCGGCCGGATAGTAGGGCACTATCCGGTATCCGGCCGGATATTAAAATACTGGCCGGATAGGGCGGATACCGGATAGTAACCGAATATCCGGTGCATCTCTAGAGAATATTCAAAATAAATATCAAGTGGCCAATCTGGTTTTATTTAAGCATTTGAACACCTGTTAAATGCCAATTGGTGATAACTAGTAACTAGAATACGTTAAACGAGAGAGAGACAAGCATAACTATAGCTGGAGTTCAGGGAACTTGTTCAGCTGTCCATAGTAGAGTCAGACAAGTAAATCTGTCCTTGTGGTCTATTTGCAGAACAAATGATTCATTTTGAGATGATAGTGTAGTAGGGAGTGATACCCTGCAGTGACCGCTTCGCACAAGAATGGTACCTACAGGCGGACGCTCGGACTAGTCAGTGTCGCCTAACTATGAGAATGTTATGTATTTGAAATTGACGAAAAATTATTATGGTAGGGAGGGTGTAATACGGGAACTGACAAGCTCTTCTAAGGAACATGTCGAATGTGAAACATGCATTCCCGAACATTTCTGATCCCCACCCTTATCCAATATTATTGTTCTCCACTCATTGACAATTCAACCCACGTGTCATTTTCCCCAATGCAGTTCCGGTACATTTATATTATCGACACACGATGCGCGGCTCTAACCATACGCTTATAAAGTTTACGTACCGACAAGCGCTTACGCCGTTGACCTAGAGACTATTATTACTTAATCCGCGCGGAAACGGTCCTTGTCGGTCTGCACTGCGGGCAGTCCATGCGCGCCGTTGTCATGTATACAAGACTTCTCGTAGAGCCTAGTGCGGTGATATTACGTCATGAATCGATATTGTTTAGTGGTTGTTTTTAATGATAAAGACCTTTATTTTTAACATTGTCGTATGTAAAAAATATGTTAATTTTTGGCATTCTCGAAATAAATTAAAGTTGGTTAAGAACAAAGCCAAATTGAGAAGATTTTTACCATAAATTGTAAATATCGATATCACATTTTCCAATCCCTAAACTTTTTATTAGTTGTTTACTTAGAATTTACTCTGGCGTGTGAGTGAGCGTCTTTGCGGACTAGGTCCGGCGGCCAAAAGGTTAACGGACCCTCCCTGCTTCATAGCAGTCATTGACGTATAACTAGGGTGATATTCGCACATGACAGTGAAGAAACTTTGGTCACCGCACACAATCAATAGGATTGCAATTCGGGAACGGGTGGTTTTAGAGTGACATTTCTGCTGCTTATTATATAATCTTGCCTACACCGGGAGCGCCGCAAGTTGGTTATATCATAAGACATCGTAACTTGCTCACTATCTGTTCTAATAGAAAGTTGCAATCCGCTCGCTTTTCCGATTCTGTTTATTACCCAGGAAACTATCTAACACCGCGATAAATTGTAACTTTCATTCGAAACCTTTCGGTGCACGCTTTTCTATTACTTAAGGTTCTTTGTTATTTAATATGCCTGTAGTATCACGTATATTTACATATAGCGGCTTGTAAATTTCATCATGATGGATCCGAATTTCATATTCTGACCCATACCTTGCGGAAGGGTAGGTACGATATGTCTTTCGATCTGTGTGCTGTTAGTTTCCGGTGAAAAAATCATATTGTATGTAAAGTCCTTAATTTAAAAAAATAGGCCATTTTAAATGGCCCAAACCTACATGGCCTGATCATTTTAATACTTGATTGTTTTCAGCATTTTCAGCTAGACACAGTAAATAGATTTCATCAGGATCTTATCGTGGCCTATTTGTGAGCTCGCTCTCATTGTACATTTAGTTAATATTACATTTATAGAGTTAATTACGTTATCCAAATTACATCAATAATGTCTAGTGATTTTTAGCACATGAAGATTGTGTGTAATGTGTGTAATACACAACTTGTGCCACTTTCTACGGAATGGCACATTTTAATAAGAATGGACTCGATTGCCTAATCTATTCTCTACATTGTTCTCACTTCAGCTCGGGTCAGCACGTACTGGGGTGTTATTATAAACGCTTACCGAGCGTTTGACTCTAGCTGACCCAGCGAAATGCGTTCGTCAATGGCCTACTTTATTGTGGACTTCGAGGTCAGAATTACACTAGTTCTCCTGGGTAGTCGACTCGCCAGCGCCCAGCAAGTTATGGGAAACTGTTCGGCCTGAGCTTAACCGTGTGTCCTAAGCTTTATGTAACGTGCGTAACCATTTATTAACATGAGATATCGCCATTCCTTCCAACAATATTATAGATCTAAAGCATTGTACAATTATGATTCAATATCGCAAATCAACCTCTCGTGACGATGAGTTAATGAATCTCGGTGATGTACGGGTATTTGTGCGTTCTCTTCAGCCTACTTCGCAAACGACGTTGCGTTATACAGAAATATCGACTCTATAAATATTTGTGTAGAGATTAAATCGTTTTAATAAAACATGTCAAGACTTTTCGACCATGCTGCATTGTATTGTATACTCTACTGCTATCCGATAAGGTACATATGGTAGTGCGAATTAAATCAAAATGTAGGATACTCCCGCCTCAAAACCTCATTTTTTCACACACTTATTGGTCAATCGTAATCGATGCCACTGAATATTCACGACTTCGGCATATTGCTAAAAATACTTTTGTCACAGACAGTCATCAAACGGACTAATTAATCTGACCATCGTATCCACACTATCCACTGCAAGATTGTGGTTGAGTAATTTTTTTTTTAGTATGGACATACAGATTTTTGGTTTATATTTTCAACGTATCCTGCAACCTTCAAAATCAATAAATTATACATTTTGTTTATTATTTGAAATAAGTCAACAACACCTTTTGCGTACTCAGTGCGCTTGTTTTGTTAGGTATAATCACGTATTCATAGCATTATAATATCAATTTGTTATTACAATAACAGGTATATTATTATTTTAACTACAATAATAGCAGCGTTCACATTTTTAAGGGGATATAGTACTCAGGTATACATATTTTTACTTAAATAATGTGTAGTCGATACTGCAAAAGTATGATTGGAAGAACTATACTGAAAAAGTAAATGGCGAAAGTCGTGATAGAGCTCAATTAGAACGCCGGGAAGAACGTAAGCATTTGTCGTCTCGTATTGTTATTGTTCCTGGTTTTCTCCTCGCGTCACACTCTCTCAAATCTTAATCTGTACCGATCTGAGGAAATCTTTATTTATGAGGTTTTTAGTATGATCTTATCGATTATGCTATCATTTAAGTGTTTGGTTTTTAAATATAAACAAGTGCGAGATTTATAGAATGGAATGAAATTTCGGTTGGTTAAAATCACATTTTATTTAAAGACTAAGTATTGTATAAAAGTAGCATGTTATAACTGTTATAAGAAGCAATAATATCTATTTTTAATTTTGTTTAACATTGAATATATGAATACAGTGAAACCTGGATAAGTGAGATCTCAAGGGACGAGCAAATTTGTCTCACTTAAAGAGGTTTTCCACTTACCCAGGTTCCCAGTTAGCCAGGTACAGATAAATTTCTGTCAATTTACAGAGGTTTCCATTAATAGAGGTTAGAATAGAGTATATTTCAGTTATAGAGGTGGTTAATAAGGTATTTAATAATTAATATCATTAAAACTAAATAAGGTAAAATAATCCTTGTCCCTAAATATGTTTTAAGTCTGTTTAAATATTTCTTTGAATTTATTTTGAATGATTCTCCAATGGATAGATATATCAAAATTAAATTAAATTTGATACGGACTTCATTGCGTATTAGAAATTTAATAAATGAAAATTAATTTTTTCGTGTTACTTATCAAAATTTCAGCTTTCGTTTCGGTAGTTTTAGCTACTTAGATAAATTAACTAAATCAAAGTTTGAAGTTGTTTAGACACAATTAGGCAAATGCGGAGTTTGTGGATATACTAAAAGTTAGTAAGAATACGGAAATCGTTCAATGAAGTCCAAGTTAGAGAGACCCAGAAGTCAATTCCCTATAAAATTCTATAAAACAATTAGGAAAATGTAATCTTATAAATATAGTATCAGTAAAAGAGGTAAAATACACTCTCCGTCTCACTTATAGAGGTAAATTTGACTATAAAATCACAACAACGAATCCCAGTTATAGAGGTTCGTTTTTTCTCAGTAACAGAGGTAATTCAGTGCTAAAGTGTCGGGACCGCACCATGAGTCCCAGCTATAGAGGTTTCTCACTTACCCAGGTCCCACTTAACCAGGTTTCACTGTATAATGATTGCGCAGTAATCTAATTTAAATGTCACTAAAACAAACGTGTTTGTGGAATAATGATTGATAGGAATAAATCTACTCTACTCAAGGTGCTCAAAAAAAAAATCGGAACACTTTAAAGTCTTTATAAAGAAGGCTTTGTTTACATATTTCTGAACACCTTGGCCTGCTCCGATCTGATGGCAGATATACACAATTATACCTAAAGGCACATAACTCATTTTTTATTTCGGTCAGATTCTATCGACAGATAACTGTCTGTTTAACTTTTACCCTAGAATGTTATGACACTTATGACTGTAACACATTGTAGCTGACACACACATCCGTCGGTCGGCCTGTAAAAGCAAATAATGTCAAGGCGGCTTATATTGATTCCAAGCTGGTAATGAGCACAAACTCTACCTATTATCGTGACATCAATTTTATAATTACTGATACCTCGACAGATTTTGTTTGCATTTAAACGTATTGTCATTATTGTGTTAAGGTCATTTAGATATTGGATGCATCAGCTCGGCTATTTTTATCGGCGTCGATTAGATATTCGCCGCGTTTATCCAAGTTGGAGTGCAAGAATGGGGTTGGCAACTGTCAAAGGTTTGCATAGAAGGCGCCATTATAGCTTGCCCCTTTTTCTATGAGATTTGGCTTAAAGGAATTATGGTATCCAGGGCATAAAAGTCCGTTAAATACAAAAAAAGTGACTAAATTCCAGGGAATAACAGAGCAAGCTATGCTGGCGCCTGGCGCCGTCTGCTAAATACTTCGACCGGCCAACCCCATTAACCGATTTCCTATCCACATCGATAAGTGATAAAAGTCACCGAATCGGAACAGGCCAGCTTCATAAAGCCCGTTCATATCGCAACGTAACAGTCGAAAATTCTTCAGCGAGAGATTTTTAGAAACCGACGGACAACACAACAAGAAGACAGCTTGCTAATGAATTGGAACGTGGCCTTTCTAAAGTTTCACAGTTAATGCATCGCCTGGTTGACCACATTCGTTTTGGCAGTTTTAACTGACACAAAGTAGCATAGCTATGACCTTTTTGTCTACAAAAATGTATTTTAAAATTACTATGTTAAATCCGGGTAACTACTACTGAACATAGAACGGGCGTAATAGTTTTAGTTATTAATATAAACGTTCAAGTTTGTTATTGTCTAATCTTCTGGAGCCTTGCCGTCAACTATGTGTGATAGTTTAAATATTATTTTAGACCCGTTCAATGTTATCTGAGCATTTACATTACAGTGCGGTAGTCGGTAGTGACCCTGCCTACGAAGCAGGAGGTTCCGGGTTCGAATCCTGGTAAGGACATTTGTGTGTATCACAAATATTGCATCCTAAGTTATGAATGTTTTGTACATCTATAACTTTTTATATATGCCTATGTATTTTTTATCGTCGTCCAGTACTCACAATACAAGAGTTATTGCTCTTATAGTGGGACTAGGTCGATTTGTGCAAGATTGTCCTTATAATATTTATTTAATTTATATTTTTGATTGTTTCAGAACATTGACGAACCGGCCGAGAGCGGTAGTGCTGTGTAAGTATTAAACACCTTGTTCACATCACTATTATCTTTGTGAAGTCACCTGAACGGACACGGGATGCAAGCCGCCATGGTGTACTTAGTGGTGTTACGCAAGCCCATGGCACTGTAATGTTGGCTGCGTCATTGCTCAATCAGATGCATCTCGTTGCATGTTGCGTCGCGTGAGAGTCGAATTTCCCAACCGGCGGTGGAGAGTCGGGTTGCCAGGTTGGTGCAAGTGGATTATCCTACAGACGATTTAAAATTATCGTTCCAGATGAAAAACCTTAACCAACAAAAAATTGTCATCAGCTCAAATGTCACATTGTATTTACAAGAAGAAGAATTTACAATTTTACACAAGCAGAAAGCTGTTTAAAAATTGGTGTTTGTTTTGAACCATTACAATTTTGCGCCGGTGCCAAACGACTTGTTGAAGTTTATGTTGGAGGGAATTTTAAACATTTTACGCATGAAAATTAACGGAAAAAATAAGTCATATTTTGTATCGCGACGTTACTTAGCCGAAATTCAAGTTTATAAATGTATTTCTGATGTAAAATTTGAGTACTTACTAGACGTCTAAAATTAAAACTATCGTACGTTATTGAATGTTTTAAATATCATATACATAATGCGATACGCTTCACCTGGCAACCCCGCTGGAGAGCGCGGCAGTTTCCCAATAGAAAGTCCTCCGATGCAGGAAGCAGTGCAGCGCACGTGTAGCGCGCCGGGAGGGGCGCGTGGCCGATGCACTTTCGTGCCGGTGACGTCACACCAGTCAGTACCTTTCGACAGCGTCACGCCGCCCGTAAGAGCTCTTATGCAATCGACGCGCTCAACTTTCCAATTTCGACAACGCGCTATTGTGTAGCGCTTTCAAATTTTACTATACCTTCGCCCGTTTGCTGGCGCTTTCTTACGTTTCTCTCCCTCTCTCCGCGCGGCTGAAAAATGCTCTGAATGCGATTCGCAAGCGCAACAACCGCGGTGCACTTTCACTGGAGCGTTCCGCCTTTTGTCTTTACTCTTTATGCTACATAACTATTAAAAAAACTATTAGCGTATTTATATGCATAACTTTGCATGTATGAATATTGCTTGTTTACGTTATTTTACGTTTTCTACTCGCATTGATTGGTTTAGTGGTGAATATTTCGATCAGCCGGTGCAAGTACTTTCACTGCGGTGCAGGTTACTTGTAGGGAGTTTTTGAAAGTTTGTGCTATCTTGTAAAAGCGTGCGTGACGCTCACAGATCACGAACTCTCTAGATGGAGTATGTGAGTTCTCGTGGTCACTATTTATGACGCACTAATATAGTATCTAACAACACAGCGGCTATTTTAATTGCATCCACGTTTACGACTTACGCGCACAGATCTAAAGTTACATTTAATTTGGTAATATGGAATAGTGTGTGAAGCGACTGAGTTGTGCGCGCTTCTGCGATGACCCCTTGTATCATTAATATCATAATGCAGAGTCTATATGAGGTAATCCACGTTGGCGCTGTTTCACCGGCGCCGGCGCACGCTGGGCCGGGAGCTTTCTCACCCGCGAGAGTGGCGAGAGCCGCCGAGCCGGTACCGAAAAACCTACCGAAATTGATATCCATTACACGATAATTAAACGGTTGGTGTCGCGGCGTCAGTAATTGATCGTGAGAGAAACATATTTTTTTAATGGTGATGCCAGTGTTTGTCACAGTTTTATATACTGTGCATAGTTAATGTATAGTGATACAGAATCCTTTTTTATTTTGGTCTAACCGTACATCCGTAACCAATGTACTGTTTGACATAGATAGATAAATAATAAAATGAAATAAAAACTACTGTAGGTAAGTAGAGTCGAGTCCATGGTACCTTGCGTGGCATTTGCAATGTCAAAGTGTAGAACTGTCAAATTTCTATGAAAATATGACGTTTGTAGTGAATCATTATCATTTTACTAATGACACTACACTTTGTCCTCTCCAAACCGGTGCAGACGTAGCTTAGACGGACTAAGTATTTTTGGCATCGCATATTACATAACAATATATACACCGTCTCAAGCACACTTAACACAGTTCTAATATCGGTCAATAGAGGCCCGACCCCTGTTGAACATGTCCTAATTCATAACGAGGAAATGCTGGTCTGTTTGAATAGTTCGATCCACTTTCATCAACGACCAGAAACCAGCACGGCTAAAGGGTGCTCCACACTCGGCGATCCGTACCAGATTGGCACGCGAACAATTGCCCTCATTACACGTCAAACTGGGATCGGAGCTGCGGTTGTGATCGGAGGACGTTGATCAGGGAATTGAAAAATTGGTTGGAACTTTTCGCTGGGAAACATGAAAGCAGCAGCTTCTAAAACATATTTTTTATTATCTGTTCTTAAGCCGCGTCAAACCTTAGGGCATGGAATTAATAACCGTTTAGATTATATGAACCATCATAACCACAGCAAACATAGTTCTGATATACGTCAATCGAATCGGCTAATTAGTTCTCAGTTTGTTTGAATGTCAATCAATGACTAAGGACTGTATCGTTTATTATAAATACAACTTTACTTAGCCGTTTTTTCTGGTATTATGTTTTTATTAAAAAATTACACATATAGTTTAATTAGTGCTTTAATAATAAGTAACATTTCGTCCTGGGAGATCACGTAAAGCATATGGTTTGGACAATATTTACCCAATCCTCCCGAGTAACTACAACGATTTCGGACAAATACTACAAGAAAATTTACGGTTTGCGAACAAGATAAGTATTACACAAAAAAAATCGTACTATGTAAACAGCAATTACATATGATTCGTAAAGCGAAACATCTGGGCATAGTCTAATCATTTCTTTTAGTTGGAAAAAAAGTTTTGGATCTGTGCTTGGTGGCCTTTTTGAAAATATGGCATGTTACTTACGACAACCCCGACTTTGGTATACAATATAACCATCATGGAGCGTTTCTATCGACCTGTTCTAGCCATGGTTCAACGCCATGAATGTCCGTTAGGCTTTGGATTTCGGTAGATTCTTTTAGCTGTTTCCGTCATTTCCCTGGCGTCAGAAATTGACGGGAATCCAAAATGTTGCATAAAAAGTCGTTTTCATGTAAAGATAAAATACACCACATTTATTCTGTGGATGTTCAATTGAGCAATCACGAAAAGGACACTTAGATGGCATATTTTGGCAGCATATTAACCTTTTGTTTCTTTAAATCGTACTAAGGAATCGGTGAAATAGTCTCAAATTAAGCTCGATAGGCTTGTCCGAATTACATTTGCTAGAAGGTATTAAAATCATCATAAAGTCCCTAAAATAAAATAAATGTAAAACATTCTTATATCAGATATGTCTTAAAAATACCCCCAGATTATACCTTAAGAACATAGTAATACAAAATAATACACACGTCAACAGTTAGACCAGGTTTTATCTGTATTTATAATAAACGATACAGTCCTTATCTAAAATAACACGCCTAAAGGGAACTCCACATTAGCTAATTGGTGGCACACCAACAACAGCTGCTTAAAGCAAACAGGTAGGACAAAGATTTCTGAAATGATAGGAATCCCATTTTCCATACATAAATATGAATTCCAAATTGAATCTCCCGCCCCGAAAATGACATGATTAGGCCTTGTTGTTGGGTTTGTCAACTTGTTTGTAGAGGATATTATATGTACCTAATTTTTAGTCTACAACGGTGATCAAATATTTAATGTAAAAAAATGAGATGCGTTATGTTTGTCACCATTTAAGGTGGTTCGCTTTTCATACAAAATTCAATCAAAGCTCATTAAGTAACTACACACTATTAGTACACAAATATTTCCGCATTTATCTTCTTTCGAATATTCGTTTGCGCGAAATTAACAGGAAAACAATGTTTCATACAGAAATCATGCAAAAATCATAGTTAACTTTTCATCAATTTTACGTATGTGTGTGTCACAAATGTCGTGTACAGATACATTTGCGACGTTGCCATACCATTTCCGACGTTGCCGGGCTGACCACGGCTCGAATTTGGAGTGCCGTCATGTTTAGTGCAATTTTGTTGACACTGATATTTGACAGGTAGTTAATTGATCTAAGCGAGAATAAGTACCCGAAGTTCGTCAGCTTAGCTAAGAACTATCATGGCGTGTTATGCAAACAGTCGCTTTTTTGCTTGCAAACGGAAGATTCCCGGTTCGATCCCCAGTCATTGTATGCTGGAACATAACTTTTTGTATTTTTGTTACACCTAAATTTCGTATTGTTTTTTTATGTTTATTTAATTTTTCTTATTATCATAAATCGATTATTAAGTATGGGCTACACGTATTCTTTTATTTTTACAAAGATAATTAGAAATTATACTCTACCTAATCTCTCTGATTTTTACAATCAGGACATCCTCACTGCAATTGCGCACGAAGGGTTCCGTGCCATAATGCAAAAAAAAACAACAAAAAAAGCAAAAAAAAACGGTCACCCATCCAAGTACTGACCACTCCCGACGTTGCTTAACTTTGGTCAGAAATCACGTTTGTTGTATGGGAGCCCCATTCAAATCTTTATTTTATTCTGTTTTTAGTATTTGTTGTTATAGCGGCAACAGAAATACAACATCTGTGAAAATTTAAACTGTCTAGCTATTACGGTTCGTGAGATACAGCCTGGTGACAGACGGACGGACAGACGGACGGACGGACGGACGGACAGCGAAGTCTTAGTAATAGGGTCCCGTTTTACCCTTTGGGTACGGAACCCTAAAAAGAAGTGTATAAAATTTCCTGTGGTTAAAATAATGGATTTTGTCTATGAATGAAAAACACAATTATTACTATAGTTTGTTTTTTTTAGCATTAGAAATAAGGTAAACAATCTTGACGTGTCTTTTAATTGAAAAACACAATTTAAAAAATAAGTTACGGCAAATATGTAACAATTATAAATCTAATACGATCATTTATATTCTTCTGCTTTCATAAGTAATCGTTTTTGATTTTTAAAAAACCTGATAACACTAAGTATGTGCTGCCGCCCTAAGCTAAAAGGCAGTTTTTCGACATTTTGCCAAAATGGACTTTTTGTGATATTCGTAATGTAGAGATCGAGACGCATCGACCACTTTGGCCCGTTTTCCGATAAGTGGCTTAGTTTTCGAGAAAAATATCGTAAAAAGACCGTATTTGCACTAATTTTCGTTCGTTCCTAGTCTAAAAAGCGACTATTTGACAAAGCCAGGCTAAAACAACGTATATGCAGCTATACGTTTTTTTACGCTCTGGTTTGCGTAAAATCTTATCCACCATATCTAGCCTAAAATAACGTATAAGCCAAAAACTAGGCTAAAAATACGTAAAAGACGCTATACGCACTTTAAGATTAGGATCTTTAGCAAAATTTTAGATCTGATACTAGTCTAAAAAATCGTATAATATTTTTTTTTGTTTAAATGTCTCATACGCCATTTTAGCCTAGTATCACTTAACTTTTTTACGTCACCATAATAGTCTTTAGAAACGTATAACTATTATACGTTCTTCTTATTTTGTATGGACGTCGTATTAAACGCAAACAAACTTTTAAAATGGTTGAAAGTGCGTCTAACTAGTCTATAACGCAGTATATGCTCCAACCTTCGTCATGCTCCCCGCGCGCCGAAAGAAACCTTTACGCTAAGTAAAAGCCGTCAGCCGCAAGCGCAGGCTTGTGGCTGCCGGAATGAGAGCGGAGGTGGCTTTTTGCGCGCGAAATATTGACCGAACGCCAAGGTTAAAAAAATACTTTATTATTGCATTACCATCATATGTTATCAATAATATGTAGTGTTTACAATTAGTACCTTCGAGTATTATCATTTTTATCAAGGTATATACTTTAAAAATGCCTCGCAAATACTTCCGCTCGACAGCAAATACGTCTTTCTAGCGTAGTTTGTGATGGTAAAATTGTTCATACGTACTTTTCTACAGCAAACGTTGTTTAAGTTTTATTTATTTATTGGACGGTTTGGCTGCTTTTATTTAAATTAAATCAGATTGATATTATAGCTAATCATATCGGGTTTAATTCCTTATAAGCCAAGTAGGTATTTGACATTATGAAGAGTTTAAATCTTATTGAAAAATGTTTTAAAGGGAAATTTAATGAGAATTCTTACGGGCAGTATAACATTTTCCGCCTAAGTATTTAGATAACCAGGACAAAGGACCATGGGCATCTTTGTATGGAACCTGGGTCCATCCGAAAACCAACTGAGAATTAAAGATAATATTATATACACATATATATATATATAATATTTTACTTAAATGAAATACTTAAGTAGGTTTTATCTAGTTCATATCGCACCAATAGATTTCGATAAGAAATATCGTAAATTAATTACTGCAAATTATATTACGTTTTATTTATCATAGTATTTATATATTACAGTACTATCTATTACGTTTTATAAAAAAAACAATATGTATCTTAAAATAGGTTGGTATGTTTGTGTATTAGATAATAGTTGTATGTTAAAATAGTCAAACCTATGAGTTTGTAATCTAATAGAAAAATAATTTTATTGTGAATCTAATTTTTAATTACAACCGCTAAAAGGCGTTTTAGAATTAAATAAATGACAGAGTATGTGCAGGAATTAATACACTCGTATTAATTTTATTGCTAATGTAGACTACATAATTCGCTAACGTATTACCGTGCGATGAAATTCCATGCCTATTGATAACAAACTAAAATAAATATTAGAGATGCCACGAATTCGGTAAAACATTATGTATTTTTTGAGTTACGTGTACGCAAAAACTGGTCACCTACAAAGATAAATGTTTGCTAAGATTTAAGTCAGCAGCAAGCTGGGTTCTCCATACAACTGTAGTTACGCTCTCATTTTAAAACGATTAGCTAGATTGCTCTAAAACTTTGTACTCAGTAAAGGATAAGGTATATCTATGCCTGTAATTAATGTGTAGCTTCAGATACCATAGAAAAAAATACAGCGAAAATAAGTTGTTCATACAAAACTTATTTTTCCTCTATTTCATTAGTTTTGTTGGAATATAAACTAATTAGGTACTGGCATAGATATACCTCATGTCATTGAATGTGCAATTTAGTACAATCCAACACGTTGTTTTAAAATGAGTACGAATCTCCGTTTTTATGGGAAGTAAAAATTCGGCTGAGCTTACTGCAGACTCTGTTAAGTTTCGTTGCTCATGCTCAATAGAAGTATATTTAATGTCATTAGTAGAGTTGAGTAAATCTAGTCCATTATACAAATAAAATCAGAAAGGCCGTACACTAAAAATTTGTTACATATTATGGGGCTATTCCCACTAGTTAGGTATCTACCGCCAAGTTGTTACCAGTGGTAACTACTGGGAATTTATATCCCACTTTTCTTCCCAGTAGCTACCACCAACTCAGTTTTGTGGTAACTACTGGGAACTTCTTTTTCCAGTAGTTACCACTGGTAAAAGGTGGGATTTTTTCCTAGTAGTTACCACCAACATTTTTTTACAGTACAGTTTAAATGTTTGTTTATTATATGAACACAAAACACTATACTACCAGGCTATTATTAAAAAAACAAGATCCAGCGATTAATTTTTGGATTATAATCTTAATTACCATACCAAATTAACACATAGATCGGGTTTTTCCTTAATTACCATCAAGTTGTTACCAGTGGTAACTAATGAGATTTGTTTCCCAGTAGTTACCACTGGTAAAAGGTTGGATTTTATTCCTAGTAGTTACCACTAACATTTTGTTACAGTTCAATAGTAATAAAAACAGTATAAGTAGAATACTATAAATATAGAGGCTTTATTGAACCCTAACAAGATTGTAGTGGTAACTACTCCCATTAGTTACCACTGGTAACAACTTGATCGTAACTAGTGGGAATAACCCAATTTATATGTTAATTTTGTATGGTAATTGAGATTATAATCCAAAAAGTAATTGCTGGATCTCGTTTTTTTAATAATAGCCTACTAGTATGGCGTTTTTTGTTCGTATATAAATAAACATTTAAACTACGTGACTGTTTTTTATTCCCATTTCTTCCATAAATACTAATCTATAAAACCGTATATTCGGTGTTTTTGTTGGTATACGTTTTTTTACACTAGCACGCTAGTCGAAAATCTGGTCAAATTCATAATTTTTCCTAGTATACTAACCAAAAAGGCCGAATAGCTGCTATAGGGTCTTTTAACTTAGGATCTCAAGTGCGAATTATTCATTGGTACTAAGCAAAAAGGCAGCATGTGACATATACGGTGTTTTTACCTAGTTTCTACTTCGGAACTAAGTTAGAACGCCGCATAACGCATTTTTACCGCCTTCTTGACTAGTACGACCTACTCATTTTTAAGCTTAATACTAATTTAAAGTGATTTTTGCAAAATAAAAAAAAACTGAGCTGTTTAGAAACATACTATAAATATCTAAAATAAGTACATATATATACCTACCACATACAAAAAGAAAAAATGGAAAAAGTTTTACCGTTTCGTAGAAATTCAAGAAAGATGTTTGGGTTGGTTTTTTGCGATTATCTCGAAACTAGCTTTTGTCGAAAAACTGCCTTTTAGACTAGGACAGCAGTGTGGGGGAAGCGCTGCTGGCCTAGCGGAAAGCAATTCGGAGGTCGCGGGTTCTAACCCCGGCTCGTACCAATGATTTTTCGAACTTTTGTACGAAATAGCATTTGATACCTATTTATACACCGATACCTATTTTTCGGTGAAAGAAAACAATGTGAGGAAACCGGACTAATCCAAATAAGTTTACTCTCTGGGTTGGAAGGTCAGGGCAGTCGCTTTCGTAAAAACTAGTGCGCATGCCAATTCTGGGATTAGTTGCCAAGCGGAGATTGAATATCTGGGAGACCGACCAAAGCTTACAAAACATAAAAACTCAAAAATGCGCGTTTTCTCATAGACCTAGCAAAGAGATCAAACCCCTTATAGCAAATTTCATCGAAATCGTTAGAGCCGTTTCTGATACCATCCAAATATTTATATAAATAAATACATAATTATATATCTAATAATTGCTCGTTTAAAGGTAAGATAACACAAAGGAGAAACAAAAAGAAATTACCTACTCGCACCAGTCTTGAACCCCAATCCTCTTGCACGTATTTCCACGAACATACCGTTACGCTATTGCAACATACTTACGTTGTGTGAAATTGTCTACTACAAGGATCACGGAAACACTGTTTGCATGTGTGAGTAATAGTAGGAAAAAGCGTGACAGCAACACTCCGTCGAATTAAAAAGGTGGTTTTTGCACAATGAAGTATTCAATGTTTATTTTAATAGTTCAATATTTACTTAAAGAGTGCGCGAAACATACTTTTAAGTATACAAATACCAAGACCATTTCACAAAAAAATAAAATCTGAAATTTTACAAAAGTGGTGCCATCTAGCGAGAGTTAAGTTTTGAGTAACCTAGGCGAACCACCTTAATGCTCTAATCCGCCTATTTGGTCAACTTTGGTTGGCTTTCCTTTCGTTGGTCGCTTATTTTGCAAATACGGGTAAGGCTTTCCATTGGGCTGATAGCCATAACGCAATAAAAATAATAGCTACCTTAGTCAAAAACAAAATTGTGTAACACTCCGGCTTCAAACTTGCCTGCTGAAGAAAGTACGATCAATCAAAATCAATCGCGCAATGCTGACGAAATGAATCCTTTCTTTCAAAAGATTTCAAAATTTCATGCTCGCTCAATCATATTGACGTGAAAACAGTTGCCAACAAAACAAATCTTATTAGGTATATTTTACAGGCTTTACAAAAGTACCTTAATTATTTTATTTGTTTGTTATGTGATTATGTCATCTCATGATTATAATTATATAACATTTATAAAAGTTAGGTACGCGTCGGTGTTATAAAAATAGAAATTGCATGCTTGTTACGTTATAAGGGCAAAAGCAAATTTTCCTTTGAAAAACCACGCAGTTACTCACATTTTTAAGATAATTTAATAAACAAACACGTGTGTGTATGTGTATATGCGTGGGATACAGGCTCAGTTCATCCTAGTTTGGTTCTCGACACAACGGATACTGCAACCGTTGATGTTAATACTTCTTGCCTTAGGTATTCTTATTTGCTGATTCTTTAAATGAGTTAGTTTACAAATAACTGCTTATACCTATGCTATGCGTATGCTTGTTTTAAAAGCGTGGGATATTGTCGTATTAACATTACATACATATGTATGTCTTGCATAAAATCAAACGTCTTTGAAATCGTACGCCATACCTGTTTGAAAGCATTGCTAACAATCGGCCGTCTAATAGATACAATCAATGCTTTACATTGAAATTTCAATTGACCCTTATTTAAAGTAAGTGCTATGGAAAGGAAAGGTCAAATCGCATTGTGAATGAGAAAGTTAATCGTGGAAAGTGGGCGCGAGCGGATCTCGCCGTGCATGTGGCCGTTTCTAAAAACTATCACTGGGCCGTTTTTATGCAGGCTTGATGGTCATAGTTCATAGTTTATTCAGCTTGTATGAACATCTTGAATACAAGTCATAGGTTCTAGTTAGACTGGATTACCAAGCCTCCTGTGGCTGAATGAGGCGATAGTGTAGCGTTTCATAATCTCGTCTGCTGTGCATTTCTTTTACATACAGCAACACTCTTAACTGTACCTGTGTACTTATTCCAAAAGGCATAAGGTCCACCGATACAGAGTTAACAGTGTGGGCGATGGTACAGTGTCGATTTTCCACATTTTCCCTTCCTCCTTTGATACTTTTGATAGCTCCTCTACACGATGGGCCAACGCCGGCCACTCCAAGGGACGCAGCCATGCGGTAGAATGAGATAGCAATATCACTTGCTCCCTCTAACACATAAATGCGTCCCTTGGAGTGGCCGGCGTTGGCCCATCGTGTAGAGGAGCCATAATACTGGCAACAGTGGCAACCAGTGACCGCTTGTAAAACCTACTAAAAGACCGTTTTAATTCAGTTCTTTCTATGAACACCATAAATGAAACATATTACGAACTGCATAAATACCGATTTACGAAGAATCTATTAAACATATTATTCCTCAAAGCTGCAGCTGGGTCCTACAAGTCCTAATAACGATACTTAATATTTCAGATATAATGTATGGCGCGGCCAAACTTATTCAGTGCCAATAAGTGGTTGCAACTTGCAATAGTTAAGACGGACTATAATTGCTATCACATTGATATGATATTGTATAATCACAAAAAGTAATTTCTCTAGTTTCCTACTCACCCTACATGTAGAGGAGATTCAAATGTGTTTCCTACAGGGCAACACTGACGACATGACAAAGCACAGAAGGCTGATTGGTATGACACAGCATTTCGCATCTCTACCTGATATTCATTGTATATCGACGACTTTTTTTTAAATACCCTTAGATTTGGCAATATTACGGTTCATGGTTTTAAAATCAATTTATAATCTAGTCGGAACTTATTACTCAATAGGTACCTCATTAGTATATTATGTATTTGCTTGCGTGTTCAGAGCTTCACCTGTCTGAGCTGATGCAGCTATCAATTTAATGAAAACAACTTAAAACTACTTACTAGCGCACTAATCCTTCAATTTCTCTAAACCACAACTATATTCTGCATAGCAGGAGCATTCCATGAAATTGTCTACCGTTGTCCCGTACAAACGCGAAGTTTCTGAAGATTTAAAGGTGTAAGAGTTTCCTTTTCTATGACAAATGGTCAAAAATATGCACAGAAAAATAATCGCCTGCTTTAAATGCCGAGAAAAAAGTCGCAACACAGGAAATACAATGCGTTTGTATGGGACAGCCCGTGGAATGCAGCAACACTTATTTAACAAAATACACCAATCCAACTCATCCATAGAGATTGTAACCTCGCCTGATGTAAAAAGGTGGTTGCATAAAGTCGATTGTCGAGACTCTCATTTAAAGACGGACGTTGTTGCAATAACTCTTCTTCGTGCACTTAAGAAACTTCAGACTTACAAACTAAAATTCCGATACAGCGATATACCTTCTGGCTCGGAAGATATTAAACATGTTAAATCTTCCTTGCAGCGGGACGGGATTCCTGAAGATTTAGTGCTCTATTAATCTTAGAGATGTCAATTGTTTATGTTTCACCCTCGGTCGTTCAAGTGCGAATTTACACATTTTATAAAATTATGTAAAATTGACGATCGGAAAATTCAAAGTGAAATCGTCATGGGTGTATTTATGAAGAATTTATGAGTGAATATGAAAAGTTATCATTATCACCATTTATTCTGGTGGCTATTCGTCTTATTTAGTCAGAACCGCAAAAATACACGTGGTTAAATCTCTTTTGTCCCAAGTCACCATAATGGCTATGACCGATGACCGTATAGGTGTATTATTTTAATATTGTTACGATAAAATTCGCGCGGATTGTTGTGCTGACGCTGACCCTAACTACCCTCCCAAGTTTAAAAAAGTATTTTAATTTTTATTCATCCATATTTAGGACTTCATATACAGTCAGAATGTTGCTCCAATCGTTTCATATTCATATCAATTAAAAAATTAGGGACAGAGGTGCAGAGGGTTCGCGGGGGCCTACGCCCCACTGCCCTTGCCGCTGCGACCTGGGTCACATGCGCTTGTGACGCCCGCCGCGCCCTAAATGTACCACAATAAACTCTTTGTACTATATAAAGTACCTACTTGTGTGTTCACGCGTAGATGTCCGATAAAACGGCTAAGTGCTTGTTGTTTATAATGGTTTTAACGCTTTAATTGCTGTTAAATCATGAAATCCGAAATACTAAAAAGATATCTGGGTCTTTTAAACCAGAAATGTATTTTAAAACAATAAACAATGCTCCGAATTAAGACCTAATTACATACACGCTTTCTGCAAGTTTTTCATTTAAAGTATGACGTAATGCGAGGAAAGAATCAAATTTAACGTGAGCTTGTGACGTATTTGATTCGAATTCAAACTAAATGTAATCTAATTAAGGCTTAACTGGCTGTCGCTTAATGGTGGTTTCCCAGATGTTTTCTGTTTTCATTTACGCTCGTATTCTACTGAATGAGGTACGAAAATTCCAACCTTAGGAAAAACCCGTTGAAGGCTAACTCAAAATACAAGACCTTATATTAGGGTTCTTGACCGTTCTGTGCGGTTTACTCAAGTCAAGCTCCCAACATCCCAGACCAGTTGATGCTTTTTCGGTTTAACTCTAAAGCCCACTTGCACCATTCCACTAACCTGGGGTTAACCGGTTAAACCACCAGTTAGCAAAGCAAAGTTACCATCGTTACCAGTACAATTTGACACTGGGTTAACGGTCTAACCGCTTAACCCCGGGTTATTGGTATGGTGCAAGTGGGCCTAAGAGCAGACTAATTCGAATGCACACTAACATCAAAATGACATCTAAACGATGTCATTCAGATATTGTACGTTCGATTGGCCTGAAAGGATGTTAAAATTATTCCCTATTATTTATTCTTCATCAACAAAGATTTTACATATTTAATTTTAAAATTGTGTAATAATATATATTTATTGAGTTTATAAACTATACACTAAGTAGAAAACGTAATCTTAAAAAATGTTTACATTGATTCTCTGGTGAATCATACATAGCTTAATTTGCGAGTTTGGTCTGGATTTATTTTGCGTACAATCAGCGGTCGTATGCTTTGTCATTGGGCACATATGCGTGAGTAATAATCGCTCTACAATGCGTCCTATTTTTTGGAGTGACTGATTATTCACAATGGAAACAAGGATTGAATTAATATATTTACATTTATTCCACTGCTAATACTAGGTACACATTCAACACCTTGAAATTTATTATTAATACATTTTATGTTTACTTGAAAATTTAGTAAATTGACATTAAAACGCGTTTTATTTACCCAGACTACAGTCGTGAAATACTATGATTTCACTGTAATTACATCACGCGGTATTGGTGCGCACATAAATTTTACTGTGCTTACACTAGGATGCCCAGCACAAGAGAAACCAGAATAGATCTAACGTTGTGTCATTCAATGTTCTCGTAAATTATCAGTTAAATCCCGTGCCAAGTCGCGACTCCAGGTGCCAAAATCAGGCTTAACTCACTCCAAATTTAATTTGTGCCGCTATAAGTAGGTAATTACATGTGCTACCTAGTTAGGTCTAACTTGTCCCGCAGGAATCGCATACTGCCAACGAATTCAAAGTTATGAATATTTCAGTTAGGTTAGAATATATACAATGCCTTGACAAGTAAATAAATTTTAGCTCCATATTTCAATCTACTCATTGTGTTGCCAAATATTTGAAGTATTAAAGTTTGTTTTTTATCAGTAGCATGTTGATAGTTAAGTGCATTTAGAGCGCAATAGCGTCTACAGCAAGCAAGAAAATCTTGCTTGATCTGTATCAAAACGCACAATTCGGCTATATTCTTCAATAGAACAGGCTGGAATCAGCAGATAAAGCGGGAGGACTCCAAGGCCGAAGGGCGTTTTCTCCTCGCGAGGTTAACCCTGAAGGCTCGGACCAAGGTCGACTGCCTGAGTCGTCACATAGGGAGACGATCCGATGACTTTGATGTACCCTCGCGGCGCAGCCAATGCACGCGTTATGACTTTGCAACGACTCCGTGGACGATTCGCTTTACTAATGAATAAAGGGCTGCATGTTTACTTATATTAATCCATTGTTTACTAAAATATAATTATGTAGCAAAAAGTTTATGACACCAATTGTACCTAAAGATCTCAAAAGAACTACATAAAGGCCCTCGTTTTTATTTGCTTTTGCTTACTATATGATATTATGTTTAAAAAGCCTTTGCTGCACATGCGAATGACATTATTGTTTGTTTACTTATTGAGATCTTTGCGTATTGCTATGTTCATGTATTGTACCTATGTTTATTTTGCAAACATGCCTGCTTCAAATCTATATGTGTAATATGTATTGTGTAGTGTTTACTGTCCACATATTAGATGCGTATGTAAGCCGGCAGCCGGCAGCAGCGTGGTAAGCGGGTTTCGACGAGTGGGGTGGCTCAAGGCTCTGCACGGGGGCAACAACTTCTCCCTTCGTGCACTGAACCAACCTGCAACTGAACGCGAAGCGCGGTGTCGAATCGAAAATGATATTCAATTGTACTACATACTTGAATTGTGACAATAACTTATCAACTTCGCTTTGTCACCATTTCACAGAGGCATACATAACCAATTCATTATATTTTACCTATATGTTTTAATATAATAATCGCTTAATTTAGCTCAAAACTTTGATCAAAAACATCTAGACTTTTTCATAGAGTCGTAATCTTATTCATAGAGTTTATTTTTATTGGAAAGTCTGGATGATTTAGATCCTTCTAAATCCCCAATAAATTAGACGAAAATGGGGTCAAGAGCGTTTGGTAGTAAAACAGTAATGGTTTGTTGATCATAAACTTTCGAAACGCTCTACAAGAGAATTGACGACTGTCGCTCTGCATTATCTTCCTATAAACGCGGGGGGCGAAATTATGAAAATCGGTGACAATGAAGATGGGAACGGAAAAAGGGTCGGTGTTGCGCAGCTGTCCCGCGGGCGCCGGTCGTCGGGTGCTCCGCCCTCGCTAGAGCGCCTCCACTCTCCGCGCCAGAGGAGTCGCCTCCCCAGCCGCTCGCAACCGCCAGTCGCCCGTCAGTCGTCGAGCGCTACGCACATCTGTCACGCTGTCGCGCGCGACCTCCCAACCATGTGGTGAAGTGTAACTGTCAAACGTGATACAACTCGCGACTATTACATTTTATACTATTTATCTTACGTTTTAAACATTGCCGTGGTGAATTGTGATCTCGAAGTGGTGCCACCGTTTTGGAAAATTGGATTATACGAACGAATAATGGCCTTAGCCAGGTGAGCTATTTTGGTTGGTGGAGTCAACGCGGAACTAGTTTTATTTGACCATGTTCGTCGAAGGACTTCGTCTTTTCGGTTGGCATAACGTTTGATTCTGAACATTTCGCAAATAGGTACGAATACATCATACAAAAATTTGTGTGTTCGTTGTTTAGATTTGTTGTTTATTTGAGGTGTGTTTATAATTCTGTTATCGAATGAGTACTTTTTGTGAGTGATGGTGTGTTTGATTTCATTTATAACATTACAATGGGCGAAAGTTAGTGTGCCCCCGCACACGTATTTAACTTTCCTTGTTGTGTAAGCTGAACTAGCGGTAGAGGGAGCAGCATAGAAATCGACTCACTTTTACAAACAATTACCATTATCATCAGTTAACGACTGGCGTGATTAACATTTTAATACGTTTTTAACTTGCCTGACATTACTTAACTTGTTATTATTTTGATACGGCGTTGGTAGACGCTTATCTCTCCCCTGACATTCGCCCTCGTGTAACGACATCGACGTTTTCTCTTTATTCTTTAGCACCCTCGTTCGTCAAGGTAGGTAACCCTAAATAGTTTACCCCACTGTTACTTCGCCCACTTACATCTGATGTCGATATTATGTTTACGTTGAATGTTTATTCATTACTCTGAAGTTGTCCATATCCAGCATATTCACCAATATGTGGAATTTCTTATTTGTTATTAGTAAATGTTTTTGTCTCAATGTCTGATATATTAGTAATATTAAACCAAAACATTTTATCGTTCTTGCCTCTCCAAAATTGTATAATAAAAAGTAAGGACTCGCATATATATCCCTCAGCAGGTAGCTCCGGCCGGAAAGCGCTCGTGCCCATGAGGCTTTTTTTAAGTTTTGTACCTTTTGCTTAAGGTTATTTCCTTTGTTGTTATTCACAACCTTCTGAATATCAATCTCAATGACTGACGATTTTGAGGAAGCTATTCTTCGTATAAGCTATAGAAACACATTACAAATGCAGTTATGGCCCTATCTCTAAAGGAAAATTTTGCAAGCTTTCTTACCCGCGGATGGGGATTCGCCTTCCAGGGGTCGTTAGCCTCACACAACACAACGGAAAGTGCAAGAAATATCGTTAAGTCGCGGGGGCTTCCGGCTCGATGCCCCAACGTCTGCAGTCCTATACATATACCACTAAAGTACTTATTCGCCCTAAGACTCGATACAAACGGACGTGCATAGTTCGATCGAACTCTTACGGATTGAATGTGTGTAAACAAGAGAAACGCTGCAATTTTATGATCTCTCCGCCATGCAACTCTCGCCAAGATGAGCTCTAGCGACAGCTACTGACTTACACCGCATTCTTTACACATATCGCTTGTTTCACTTAGCGACCTGTAACGCTTTTATTTATTTACTTACCTCATTAATTACAAGTTACGACCAAACGAGCCTACTTACTCTCTCAATAATAACAACTGATAAGTGTGAACTCATTTCACTGGAGTCTTCATGTAAATAAGCATTACGGGGCGGCGTCCATTTCTATTGACTGACCCCAAAACCCTTGCTACGAGGGTTGCACTGAAAATGTCGGGAATAGAGAAAACTGTCGCATCTAGACAGTCAATCTTTATTTTAATGCATACTTAAACTCAAACTGACCACGCATATAAATTTTCTTTTGAAAGTAATCATTCTGTAATGCACACGGCTCATAATCCCAAAGTCCTTTTTGTATGGCGATTTTGGGGCCTTAGTGGTTTTGTATGAAATTCGTGGAGTAGCCAACGGAATTGAAGTTTTTTTTACATATATATGTATATAAAAGATTTTTTTACTGTTGTCATATGAATATTTAGGAATGTCGAAATCTGCCGACATGCAACTTTTTTGGCAGTCTTTTTAATTAACAGCACAAATGCGATTTTAATTTTTGACGTCGCTTTGGAATGACATGCTTCTTTAAGATCACCCATGGGATAAAATGAAAGTGACTTTCATATTTAATTTTAACTGCAAACGAGCGTACGATGAACTCTAGTTCATAAAAAAATAAGAGAAGCCCTTTGTAACTTTTATTTGTTCGCTGAGGGCATATTGAAAACCGTTTAAAAATATGATCCGAAAAATCACTTGGTCAAAAATTCAAATAATGTTCGACATACAATTTTCAAATTGCCAGTAATTCTTAAATACAAATGACAACCAAATGGAATATACCTTAAAAGTTTTATAAAGAGTTACATTTTTATAAATTATATGCCTCTTTCTATTATGTTATTTCTAAGTGTCCCATTCCCGAATATTTCAGTGCGACCCTCGTACCTATCTTTATAGACTAAAACTATAAGAGCACCACTATTGGAGCCGTTTCTGTAAGTACTTATACTTACTAACTAGGTTAAGCGAGCAACCCCAAGCGCAGGCGGATTATAAAGCAGCATATTTTACGAGAACATTTCGCAAGAGTATTGAATTTATCTGAGGGCAGTGCGAGTTTACAGAGCGAGAGATTGCGGCCAGTCCCGCCCGCGTTTTCTGCTCCTGGCCGATCGTTCCCTTTGCTTATCGAGTGGAACGCTGTGGTGAACCAGTGTAACATTCAACAGCGAAACTAAGGAGCGTACTTATATTGGTGAGTCTGAACGTTCCACTCGGTATGCGACTGGAATAATGCCCCTGACAGCGGAATGCGATAACTAAACTGGGCTTTGGCGCCGTGGCGTTTTGTCTAAGATAACTCCCGGTTAAACTAAACTGTCCGTTACATAGAACGTTTACTGAAATAATGAAAGGCAAATCGTAAAGAATGTAGTCAATGAATTATAGGTTGTTCTGCCACTGGCCATAATCCAAGTTCTAATTGTGTCATGAATGTGCTAATGCTTTCAAATAGTTCAAAGTGGGCACGTTATAATGATTTACCTATCAATATAAATTGGTTGATGTTTCCTTAACATGTTTTTAAGTCTCAGTTGTGTTCTTATGTTAATAAAGTTGGTACCCATATTACTGTATTCATAATATTGAGCCCACAGACGTGTAAAGTGAAAAAAACAACGTTACCGATGTGTAAGTTTATTTATATCGCGGTTGCGTTTTTATTTTACAAAACGCTTGTCGCGTGTCCAATCGAAATACTCCCACACTCGCTCCGACGAGAGTTCAATATTAACTTGGAAAATAGAACAAGCCGATGCGACCAACGCAGCTTCACCGAATACCACCTTATGCTACTTCCATAAGGTACAGTTTAAACTGCACCTATCTCTGAAAACAATTCGAAAGTACTCCGTATAACTTAACGTCCTTAAGATTATACCCAATTGTTAATAACCGCATTGTTATTTGTTAGTGTCAATGCAAGATATCTAACTCGCGCCGAAATGTACCCGAAATGTGCTAGCGTGATTAAGTAATACACGTTTAGTCCTAGCAGTGGCTTTATTATATCGTTTTATATGCTTATTCTTGCAAGGCCAAGGCTATTTAAACTCGTAGCTTCTTGTGTGTTTAAGCCGGCGATACACTACCGGTACTGATTAAATAGTGACGCAAGCGTATTTTTCATGGCGGGCGGTTATCACACATTATCTGAAACGTGCGTACCTAACATAGCTAATTATCGTCATTCGCCAATCGCTATAAGCTCCTCAAATAACCATTTGCGCATTACCTTGTCGCATTACATACGTAACTATCTATTTGCGAAAATAGGTAGGAACCCAGGAACTAACCCAGTTTTTGTAAATAAAAATCTTTAATAGTTACAATCTTTTGTTTTCCTTGAGCAGCAAAAATGATCTGCACAATGTCACGTTCTAAATTACAAATTAAACATAGTAACATAATTGATTCACGGCCAGTAGTCCATCTTACTAATAAATATGTATAATTATTATTATTCACGTAGGTACTTAACTCTACGAACGGAAAACACTCTCCTATTTCTTCTCGATGCAAAGCTAAGCATAGTTCTCTGCTGATCTCGATTATTGTTTCACCAACATCTATGCCTTTTCGTACAGCTTGTTACGCTCGGTCTCGACACCGTTTAGTCTATTTAGTAAATGCCATGGCTGTTTCGAGACACTTATTGTCATTCGAAAGAACTTCGTCGATGCACAAAGGCCAAGGCGATAGGTAATCAAGCGTTTTGTAAATACGCGAAAACCCACAAAGTGAACCGTTATGTAACAGCTAGTGGTATGGTTTTGAAAACGCTGGAGTCCTTCTAGTCTAGACTACGTCATTATATACATTACGTGGCATCTCGTCAGGAAAGTTATTTACAACGCTGACAGAACTTATCGCTGCGTGCCAACCAGTGTAGTGTTATCTTAGTTTACACAAAGTTGTTACGGATCCATGAGATCAAGTTGTACTTTAGACGAGCTCTCAGTTAAGACAATAGGTTTAGCAATATTAGTTAACGGGCGAGATAGCGGTCAAATCCTTGTTTGAATGTTGTTCGCAAGGTTTTCTCTACGCAAAGAAAATCTGTACGCCGACACGCTTCTTTAACCATCCAGGAATGTCTTTAGCTAACAATCTAAGCCCTGTTCGTTTTAAAAGGTATTTGTTAGAAAATCATTTATAAAAAAAACCATTTGCGCATATTGCAGCGTACGAATCGAGAGAACGTACGTGACCCGGTCTCGTCAGTTTCACCAGGCACTTTCAGCTTGGTAACGACGGCCTGGCCGCGGCGTTGCGACACTCCACCTCCTTTCCACTGAGGATAGTCGGTGTTAAGCCATCAAATTAGTCGCTACATGCGCCTTTCAGAATTACAACAACGTGGCAAACATTAATTTCTATTTTTGGTCATCGGTAATTTTGTAACATTGAAACAATGAATACCTATTTTAAAAATAGTACATCAAGCTGTTTTGAAATTAAAAGCTAACAATGGTTTTCTTTTATTATTTTGGGAGCGTAAGTGTACAATTCAATTCATAAGAACTGGCGGAGAGTTAATTGTGGGTACATGAACCTCAATATGTATTTTTATAAGACTTTCATTTCAACGTCAGCTCTTGATGACAAATATCGGTGAAAGACCTCATAAACAGACATATAAGGAATAGGAAATTGTTCAATCGATTACAATCAAAGAAAGTTTAATTGATTCTAATTCGGACTCTCAAATAGCTAAATAAATTCAACCTTTAGAACACCATCCGCGAGGATTATGTATGTCACTATGTAAGCTATTAGTTTTGTTAGCCTTCAATGTCAATCTTGGATTGATAAGTACGTAAAGTTATCCGTGGCCGAGTTATATCGTGGTCGTTACAATAGCGTGAGGCGTTAATTTACCGAGGGAGCAATTCGGAACGGGGACATTGCGCGTACTCCAACGCTTCACCGCCGGAGAGCGGTTGACCCATTTTGTGCGTAACACGGTATGGTACGAGGAATCGATGTTATAGCAGCCGAATCTCGAGGCCTCCACGGCGCTTCGCTGATCTGTGTCAGGGTCCTCCCCCGCGCGGTCCCTACGCCCTTTGCGCGCCCTCTTTACCTCCCGCCGGTAGTCACCGAGGGTCGACTAACTCGTAAAACTCCAGTACTTATACTTCCACCTTCCCTGATCTCATTTAATCATTCAATGTTACCGAGGTTCACTGTACCGGCTATATATATTACTTTTTATATTCTTGTTGTTTACGGGAAAATTATTACAAACCCACTGTTGCTACTGAACTAATGACTGAACTTGATAGTTTCTATAACCGTAAGTAGATCACCTAGTTAAAGACTGTAACAGCATTTTGTAACTTTTTGATTTATTGCTGTTATTATTGTAATACTAAATTTAATGGGTTTTTTTAACTATCGAAACTGGCCCCTACTAGAAAGAAAAGTTGTCCACGCTTAAGGTCAATTCATTCACATTCAGAAGTTACTTTCAAGGGTTTTCATTTAGGTCAATCTAATGGGTGACCGCTTTTATTTCTAATGTCTTTTCGTACAGACTAAAGGAAAAAGATTGACTTTTAATTTTCATCACGACGCGGGAAAATTAGCTCAAATTAGTATGGTGGTTATCCATTCATCCGAACGGAAACTAACCGATGTGTGAAAGTCGTTGCATTACATCAATGAAAAGTCATTAAGTAAGTAACTTTGGTTTCACGCGGCTAGTCTGACTGAACAAGCCAATACTTCCGCTGCATAATCCGATTTCCACGTAACATTAGAAGGGTGGCGCGGTGGTCGAGCGAAGACCGACCTCCGCTTCGTCACCTTCGCGGCAGCCGGAGCCGGTGGCATTGTCGCCTCGACGCCAATAGGAAGCAACGCGGCCACAGATCGCTATTGGGCTTAAGGCCACTTTCAATGCACCATCTTTTACCTTGTGCCCCTTACCGCGCCGCATGACCCGAAACTGAGCGGCCGTAATGCTAAGACGAACGCACGTGTGGCTTCACGAGTTCACGCCCACCGACGCTAAACGACGAAACTTTAATCAAGCTTCATTCCACATAATTTCAAACACTTAAGCCCACTTTACATGATAGCTAATGAAAACTTATCCGTGACATAATTCCTAATTTGCCATAGCATTCAAGCCACGATTAATAAAGAAGTCAGCGTGCCCCAATTTCTGGAGATTAATTCAAACTATGAATCAACGCGCATGAATAACCTACTGTAGGTATGATCGGTCCCTGATAAACAATGATTAACGCATTGTGAAGATTTTGGAAAGTGGAACGGGGGCGTCAAATCCAAGGTCGCGGACGTACATACATAGCTGAACAAATTCTAAAATTTAACTTCAAATATTAAACTCCACCTTGAATACATACATCTTAAATAAACAACCTCGTAAATGACATATGTTTTGCTTCATCCGACTAAAGCCTGCAATGCTAAATCAACATCAGACCTTTGTTTTACAAAGTAGGTTCACGCTGGCAAAAATACAGTCTTAGAAAATTGGATAATGATGTCATAGGTAAAACAAAAAAAATATATAATGGCAATAATTGCATATTTTAATACATACATTATTAGAGTTGGATTAGTACATTACAATATATGAACACAGTTCGCATGCGAAGACCGAAAGTGTGCGTTCGCCTCGTTGTGTGCGGCCTCAACCGAGTTTTGTCGATGCTTTCCCGAGCGGCGAACCGGGTCGCGTGCTCGATGTCGCTGCTGGCTTTGCTGCTGCGCTTGCGTCGTTAGGCTTGCTACACACTTAGCGACACATTTGACGACGCACTAGCCCTCTATTTAATTAAAGGCTCCGTAACACAGGCGCGTTTTGCAGGCGGCGCGTGAGCGGGGTGCGCCCTTTTAACGCCCGGAATACGCGCCTGTGTGACGGAACCTTTAGGCTACAGCCAAACAACTTATTAAGTCTGAATCGAATCCATACAGGGCTATAACCGCGAAAATCGAAGTTCGCAAATTGCGGGAATTTTTTCTGTCACTCTAAATTACGCCTTCATTGGAGTAAAAGAGAAAGATCCCCGCAATTTGCGAAATTCGGTTTTCGCGGTTAGCCGCTCAGGCGCCGTCAGACGTGCACGACATTCGCGAGCACACCAGGGTCACTGGAAAATCTAAATGAAATAACATACACCTACAATAAATCATCATAATTGACCATAATGAAGCCTTTGAACAAATTGCATGTAGGTTAAGCTCTCATTGATATAGTGAATAAAAGCGACCTTAAGCATTGAGTTACAATTACACGATTATTTACCGAGAATTTACGTTTTTAATGCAATAATATCAAAAGGGCACGTTTGTAAGGAAACAGATATTTAAGCGATACGGAACTCAGCAAGCGTTGAAGAATACTGTAATAAAATTGTAAAATTAAGGACTGTATAAAGACAAACTACTGCGGTGGTATACTACTACAACAGTAGCACATTAGAATAGCTATTTCTTTTGTCTCGACTGCAAATGGGTATGACCTTTAGACAGTGTGACATAGAATTAAATATAATCGACAGTAACGACCCTCGCCAGTACTCCAGGAAGTAGGGTCATGCAAATTTATATTAGGCTGAAGTCAAGGTGTTGCCAATCGTTTTGGTCGTCTCTAGTTATTCATAGGGTAATAAAACTTGAGGCCGAAATGATTCGGCCTTATTCATTAAATGCCGCTAACATTGAGGATCACAAGCAGAAAAAGTATGCGTAGACTAGCGCACATTGAATTTGCAGCAGTTGATATCTGTTTGCATATTAATAGTGAAACAATGTGGAACACGTTGCAGGGCCTCGGCGGCACAGTTTCTTGTTTGAGTTGTAAATCAATCTGTCCCAGTTAGATTAGCGTTTCCACGGGCTGCTTCGATCGGTGTCTTTGCTTTCGAATGGGCGATTGCTTAATGTGATGCCGTTTGATGCAGTGTGGTGTAGTGTATCCATAGATCACTTTACTAACGCAGGCTATGAGTTAATTCGTGGACACTAATATTGGGTGTTTTGCTCATTTCAATTGCATCTCCGCTTACGATTTGAATATTACAAATATTAAGTAACTCATCATCATCTCAGCCATAACACGTCCACTGCTGAACATAGGCCTCCCCCTTATTAACTCAGTGGTAGTGCATTAAGTAACTATTAATTAGAAAAAAAAAAACAAATTTATCGATACATATAACGTGCAGTGGGTATACACAGGTGTGTCGAATGAGTCGAATCCTCCTAAGTGAATAACTGGTATTTATAGGAGGAATTCGCTCTTTCATACAATGTTCCGACTTATGATTACTAAGTTATTATCTAGCATGTTTTACTTACAATAATAAATGGGAGACCGATAGAAGTCAATAATGGTATGTAGGTATATTGTACATAATTTGTGTAATGCTAATGATTTGTTATAATTTGAGTTTGATGTAATTACTTGACCTAACTTACAACTAAAACACCCGATACCTACAGGTTGAGTTAAGACAAGAGTATTTCCGTTTCCTCGTATATTTTTTATGTTTATTGCATGGGCAAAGGGTACCTAATACAACTGAGTGGTGTAGCTCGCGACACAGAATTTAACAAATAGTATAAATAAATATTATAGGACATTTTTTTACACGAATTGACTAAACCCCACTGTAAGTCCATGAAGGCTTGTGTTGTGGGTACTTAGACAACGATATATATATGATACATACATATTTATATATACATAGAAAACAACCATGACTCAGGAACAAATATGTGTCATCACACAAATAAATACCCTTACCGGGATTCGAACCCGGGACCATCGGCTTCATAGGCAGGGTCACTACCCACTAGGCCAGACCGGTCGTCAAAACCCCACAAGGTGGGGCGCGACATGATTCAGCCTCCGCAGCCCAACGGCGGAAGAGGCTCACACCCTCCTATAAGAGGGTGTCGAATGACTTCCACGACGACGACGACGGTCGTCAAAAGTATAGGTACAGCTTGGTATTTATAATTATATAGGTACTCAACTATTCATACTTCACGATGCGGAGTCTTGTCAGGCAGTATGCCGCGGTCAGTTTCGGTGCGCCCACCTTGCTGTCACGTGCGTTTGGCCCGCTATTGCATAATCGTCTCGCAGCCGCTGACACTGCTCTTTGTATTTAAAACATGTTAAACAGGGACGGTACTGTATCCAATTTGTATTAGACATGACTAATCGCCCGAATCGTACCTACTAGTCATGACTGTAGTCATTTCCTAATTAAACTTAATTAAGTACAGTCACCTGCAATAATATGTTACACAACGAAGGCCGCAAAAATATCTGACACGACTTTATTTGTAGAGCCATAAGAGCGTGTCACATATTTTTGCGGCCTTTGCAGGGTAACATATTATTGCAGGTGACTGTACCTAATGTAAATCAGTAAATATCTGGGAGACTGAGCTTTGCTCGGAAAACATAAAACTCAAAAATGCGCGTTTTCCCAGAGATAAGACCTAGATCGATTTATCGCCCCCGAAAACCTCCATATAGCCAATTTTATAGAAATCGTTAGAACCGTTTCCGTGATTAAAAAAATAAATAAATATATATAACAAGAATTGCTCGTTTAAAGGTATTAGTAGTAGTTATGTAGAGATATAAACCATGTTAACGTATAACATGGTTTATACGTATAATGTATCTTAGCCAGCGACACACCAGCAGGTGCGTTGTATTTTTTCGTGAAATAGTTTTTTTGCCGAGACACCTTGTTCGTGATGATGTTAGCCAGATGTTAGTGATTTATGTCAAGCTCTGCTACTTCCGACCTTACTCGAAAGATAACATTCGTATTCAAATTTGTTTTGTAGTTAACCTGTTTCGCTTTACAATAAGTATTATGTACATCCAGGTATTATATACACTTCCGCGTAAGAAAATATAACTCGTATAGAAGCCAAAATATTTTACAATATATAATCTAGCATTAGAAGATATTTTTACACCATTTACTATTCTTACATTCCAACGTTCACATTCGTTGCACAAAAATGTGTGGGTGTACCATTTTTAACGGGCAAGCGGATCGTATTCAGTTAGTGAATTGGTCCGTCCGTCCTCGGCCTCGCGTTTGCTTCCGCGTAGCAGCTTATCCTCGCTCCGAAGTGCCCATGATACACGAGTAGCTCGCACCAACCTTGATCCTAGGCCTCCCCGCAACCTTCCCAGCCAGCCGTGTGCCGTCCTTTAATTTGTATAGTTACTTATTAACACATTATCAACCTGTTCGTTTCCTTTCTAGGTATAACCAACAAACTGGACGCTCAGCTTGGTTGAAGTACGTAAAAGATTTCAGTTATTTTTTTATTTTAATTACAACGTTATCGCTTGCGAATTGATGTCGATGCCGGCGGTCACTGCAGCTGCAGCGGTCGTGACGCGAGGTCTCAGCGCTACACTTCAGGAACAACACTAGTAAAACTTAACCTCGCTATACGTTACAACTAATCGTAACCAGGGTCTCAATCGTACTGGTTTTACCTGACGCGATTCGTCCGGTAAGCAATAACAGCCCAGAATACATCAATTCTTTATACGCCATGATTTTCAGCGCTACGTCGCTCGATACTGACATTGAGAGCCCCACTTCCTCTATGATTATAAAGTGAAAGATATCAATTTATAACGCGTCACAATGGTATGCACAATAAGCCAGGTGTCGCAAACAGCTTTGCAACAAATCGACTACATGTCACTGTTTCTGAGTTTTAATTCGGCCGCAGTCACAGTGGGATTTCCGTTTACATTTTTGTCGTATTTAGGTAACGAAATTTACCTGGTAAATTAAATTCGCATCCCTGTTCTAATCGCGATTAATAATTTATTTATCGATTAGCTATCAAATACGTATTTGTAATTCATTATTGAATTGGCCCTGTGATATAAATCTTGCCCTAAAGTGGAAAATAATGGAGAATCCATTTGCACGTTCCATTTTTTGCATTACCGCCTGTGGGTACGATTTTGGATCCATGCCAAGGGTTCAGTGGATCTGGGAGTGATATCCGGCGGTGTCTATTCGAACCCCAGACGATAAGTACATTACACTACAGTCAAACTACCAAAATAATTTGGTTTCCATTTACATGTCTACGTAACAGAGCAGTCTGCAAATGCGCAAAATATATAATTAGAAATAAATAATATGTAGGTATGAACAACAGTATTTACCTACTGACATATTCTCTGTACCACACATTGATTATTTTATCTCTCAATGTCAAACCGATAACGACAATATAGTACGTATCACATTGTTTTCACCTCGCGACTGCCGTATGATTTTTAATAATCAGTTATATTTAACTAAGCCCTTATAGTATTATTATTACTTATTTCCTATTGACAAAAAACTTACCAGATGTGTTTACGTGATGAGCATATATTTCCTGTTTTCGCTAAATATAAAAATTTTCCTATAGTCACCTTGACGATGATAAATAGTCTCGTTACTTGTAAATCCAATGGCATTTTTTTCCTATAGCGGATGGCCATTGCTTGCATGTCACATTTACAATTGTTCCTCTATTTATACAGTTTTGTACTTCACTTAAACGCTTCCTCGTTCCGTCTTTATCAATTAGCCGTCTATCTCTCTCTTATCGTGATAATTACCGCGTCAACTAAGAATTACTTGTAAATACATTATTTGTATGGGCTTTTATGTACCGATGGAATTAATTACAATAAGTTATACACGTGAATGGCAATGATTGTTGTGGCGCGGGTCACCTTGCGCGTCCCCGCGCATCGCGGACGAATAGAGGTGGTTTTATAGTTCCGCGTTCGCTTGCACGCATTTGCGGGCTATGCGAACTAACACGCCGGACGCGGACATACCATGCCGAGGCAGAGTAGGCCTAATAGACTTCTACGTCTGCTTCAATAAAGGTATCGTCTTTGGTCGTTCCATTCGTCTTTCGTCAAGTTCTTAAATTACTCCTATTCTGCTTTCGTCACTCATTTTACATTGAAAGCCACCGACGATTGTAACGAATGTAGAATGAGTGACGAAAGCAGAATAGGACTAATTTAAGAACTTGACGAAAAACGAATGGGACGACCCAAGTCGATACCTCAATAAATATGATAATATATTATAAAACTACAAGTGTCTATGACTCAAGCGTTCTTTAATATCAGCAGCATGTTAATGAAATCATGTAGATTCAACTGTAATTTTCAGGCATTTGGTAGTATGTGCAGACGGAGACGGTAGACGTTTGGTTGTGTACATATTATTGTTAAAATCATGCAGTCTCTTGTTATAAATTTATATTGGCCACGGAGTGAAACGTGCCAACCAAACCTTATAAAAATGTAAACGTTCAAAAAGGTTTATGATGTCTTTTCCGAGGGTAAGCTAAGAGAAATGAGATCGCATTTTGTTACGAGCTGATCCCCCAACATCGTGGGTGTATATTCTGTATATCGTGTGCGGCAGGCTGCTCTCTTCTACATAGGTGTTCCTGTCCCGCTCTGTGCCCGACATTAACATAGCTATTATAGGAACATAAACTCTCGGCTTTACCTTCCCAACTCGTTTGCATATCTTGCTAAAGGGCGAATCCTGCGTAGTAACCTCCGTACACTGTTTTGTTGAACTTTAGTCTTACCATATAATAGGTCTTTATTACACATTTCAATATCATATAATTTATCGATAAAGAGCTATTTATACTGCTCATTTCTGAGTAACTTTTGATTGTTTAGATGATATTGCAAAATATTAATATAAACTAAAGTAAGTAGTTAAACCTACATAAAATAAACATAGGTACTTGAATGGATTTCTGCAAACATGTATAAGTGGATAGTGAATATAAATGACTCGGAAGCATAAACAGCGTCCGACACGCATTCAAATGAAACAGTTAATAAGAAGAACGTATCATGGGAGACACTGTTCTTTGGTGTTTTAACCTTTCCACCACCACGGCAACGCCAAATTGCACGTAAACTAACCTGACCAAAACCACGACTTGATATGGAGTCGTGGCGTGTGGGGCACGAAATGTACTAGTTGACTTTATATCCAGTCAATGGTGGTTCGGTTAATTCGCGGAATTGTTTGTTTTTCTTCCATGTAAACGTGGTATTGTTGGCTTTGACATTGAGTGCTTATTGTTACACATTACGAACTTCGAGACGGTGACGATCGCGGCAGCCTTGGCGACTAGTATGTTTGATTATTCTGCACGTCAGACCTACAATTTGCGCTGTTATTAACAACATACCTACTCGTATGGAGAGCTCGCCAAAGCCAAACCCGCCTTATCAGTACGATTCGACGTATTTCTGGCTTCAGAATATTTTGTCATGTACTTAATGTTTCCTCAAATAATGTACTCGTAGTATCTTAAGAATACACTAGATAATATTCGGCGTAAAGTAGGTACAGTCACCAGCAGTAATATGTTACACAACGAAGGCCGCAAATCTATGTAGCGCGCTCTTATTGTGCTACAAATAAGATCGTGTCAGATATTTTTGCGGCCTTCGTTGTGTAACATATTATTGCCGGTGACTGTACAGCTGTGTGCAATAAATTGGAGGCAATAAGGAAATGAAGATTAAAGGAATATCATAACTTTAGGTCAGTCATATTCGATTTTTTGTTACACATTACCTTACATTAGTTTGGAATTAACTGTAAACTATGCTTAAATAATATGGGAGGTCAAAAAAACAAGACGACCGGCTTATTTACATACTTCCTCACAGAAATCCTTATAAAACTGGAAAACCCAATGAAAAATATACAATTGTGTGCAATTATATTAATTTAGTATCTTGCCCATTATTTTCTCAATCGAAGCTTTACATCTACACCCATCTCATCCAGAAAATATGAAAGTTTTCTAAAAGATGATCATCGCAGAGTGTACGAGTACCTACTATTTGTTCATAATTCGAATTTTGTTGTTGATTTTTGACCGACTAGTTGGTTTGTTTGTTATTGTGTTTACGATACTAATAAACCATGAATATCTATAATACCTATAACCTAGAAATTATTACTTACCTATATTTTTTACCTCTTTAGAAATTACCTACTTATTATATTGCACACTACTGTATTCAAGAATTTTTGAATAGAACTGATAAATTTCATAAGTGAGCCACCTTTTAGAAAGTTGTCATCATTGTAAAACCAACGAATTTGTAACGTGATAGCTAAAAGGAGATGCACCTTCAATAAACTGCAAGTAGTACAAGTGAAATAATATTTTGTGAATAACAGGTTTTATGCTAACGATAAGTGCAAAATTGTTATTTTCATGGATGTGATCTAAAATTAGCAACCCACGATATCATTTGTTTTTGTTTCTAAACAATATCATCCACTCGGAGTTGAGGGCCCTAACCGGGTCGACCGCAGGGCGTCTGAGTCATGCGAGTCGTTGCCGTTAAGAGGGCATTGCTCAGCTGCGCTCCCCTTGGCTCGCCCGCCGCCGCCGCCGCTGCACTCTTTAAAGAACTAACTCACTTCAATGCGGCCAGGACGCTCATTGTTCTACGTCCTTACTAATCGATTGTCTTTCGCGGCCGCCATTTTATTATTGATTGCAAATTAATAGCGATGACCATCGTGGACGAACCTTTTCAGGCCAAGCACACTATAAAAGCATTAAGCTATTGACGACGTGACAAAATACTCATTACATACTCCATCAGGCTGAGCTCATGAGCTGATTCAATGCTACAACTAAATTGGTTAGAATTTTCTGCTTATTCAAACGAATATGTAGTTAGACGCTGAGTGGGTTTAAATTTAGAAGAGGATGGGCGCAGGTCGGATGACATCTATAATAAGATCACGAGAGACCGATGATACGTACCTACCTTCGGCTGAGATTGCCCAAGCATCTACGGGTTGTTGACTTTACCAAACGCACTCTTAGATCAGACGCGACTGAAACAATAATAGTACTGAAAATATTTCACTAACAGAGCGTGTCTTTAGAATTATATTTTTAGTATATTTGAAAGCATGAATCCTTTTGTAGTCTAATTCTTGATTAGTTAAATTATATGCACATCAGCACATCACCTAGTGTTGTGTGGAACAGTTTATGAGAAAATTGTAGGTATATCTTTACGCATTATAAAAAAATATCATCCATCTTACGGATCAATCCCTTAAGCTCAGCTCAAAATATAACCTAATTGGAAATAATCGTTTTCGTCACTGGTATCGTTTTCATCCTTTTTTTGCTCCCGTCGGGGTGGTCCCGCTAGTGGGTGGTCGACCACAAGAACGGCTACTTTCCTCTTCAATTGATTTTTTATACTTACGGATTTACGAATTTGTTACAGCAATTTACAAATCATAATAGTCGTTTTATGGTCTTGGTAACCCGCTATTTATTCGTATAACCGCAGTATTGAGATTGAGGGCACCTATTTCCTTGATCAACATCTTGCGCAATATCTTATTTCGCAATCATCGCTGAAAGGCAAACAAGACTTATTCTATTCTAGTACATTCAGATAACCAAGTCCAGATAACATCATTTGAAAACGTTTTGCAGTCAGTCGGGCACAATGGCGCTATCTAGTGTAGCAGGCTAACAAAGCCAAAGATGAGTAGCTATGATATTGTTAATCACATAATCGCCATAGGTGCGGTTAGCCTGAAACGAATGTAGGTCGGGCCGCTCCATTTGCCACAGTGGCAAATTGTTGATCGTCCTCGGAATGCGCGTGCAATATCTTATCTATCTGTGTAATTCGGCGCTGTGCCCCATCCGATATTGTCATCGAGGCAATTCGGGCGGCCTCGCGGGCGTTACGATCTAGTTGCGCGAGGCACCGTAAGCCTCGTTTAACTCTGAGCTCAACACTTTTTTGGGGTTAATGGGCCTCACGAAAGGACTGAACATTTGACAGGTCACGCGTTAGCGATTCCGTGGATTTTTAATTGCGCTTCTGCGCATTTATAATCTAGCAATTTGTAATACACAGCAAAAGTAGTTTATGTAATTTGTAATGCACAAAAATACATCATTATATTATGTTTTTTATGAAATGCCACTTATATAACAATATACATTAACATTTGCTCTTCAGATCAGCCTTGTTCTGGTTCTGCTTTGTGCATTTACATTAAGGTACCGGACGAGATTATGTATATGAATAGGTATAACATTTTTGAAATGGTACAGCGAACGCATCAATTTGCAGATCTCGCAATAACGCCGCCGCTCAAGACTCGTCTCTCCATCGGCGCTGTCTGTTTCTGGGTCGCACCGATTAATTCGCTTACCCTACTTTTGTTCACTGCTGTAACACTTTTATATGTTTGACATAATTTTACCGCTTGAACGTGTTACCGAGTAATTGCATTTACTTCATACCTATCATAGTATATCCTTGTAAACTTGATGCAATTCGTTAACCTGTACTCGTTTCAAACAATACGTTAAACTCATTTCCTGATAATTTAACCGGTTTATTTAATGTGACTATGATAAATAACTTATTTATTTAAATCGCATATTGTTTTGCTTTTCATATCAGTAAAACTCAATTTACTTTCATTATAACTGGAATAGGGCAATCAACAGTCATGTAGATAGAAGCTATTTTTCTTTTGGTGCTTGACAAAGAGTGATCTCTTTGTTAAGATGAATGTAAGACGGTCGCAGGATGTGGTCGCCGGTCGAGGTTCCTCGGGTCGCATTGTGCCTCCTCGCATCACATACTGCAGCGACACTGGTGCGGCCTGCCACCACGAACGGATGCGGCGCTGGTCGCGCGGTGATGAAACTGGCACAGATTCTAAAACGCGTATTTGGTAATCGAACTCCAACGTGAAAGTCGCACAGGGCAGACTCGCGTACAATACACGTCCCACTTCATACATATCGCTACATTTTTTGACGACACCAAAACCCAAAAGCTTTTTCTCTGTACAGTCATTGTTAACGCACGTATAGGTACCCGTACCTAAATGTGTTCGCGTCCCAGTTTTGGGGAGCGAGACTCGATCGTTGATTGGCTTATATCAAACGTTGCTACATTTTCGCCTTGCATTCAATTCCATGAGAAGTTGCAGGTATTGCCATTCGGCCACTAGGTCATTCGCTAACTAATAGTTTATTACCTTTATATTTATATCGAACACAAAGGCAATTTAATTTCCTTTGTGTGTAAGCGGGTCGTCGTTTGCGGAAAATGACTTTATTTTGCATCACACAGTGTATTGCTATCTAAGTAATGTTGTATTTATAGTACTTGTATTTGCAAACATTTTACAGCAGCATACCTGTAATGTATCACACACACTATTTTTGCGTTCCATGAAAACTCTTTTATGTATTTATTTACAAATCGAACGATTTTTCCGATGAAATCAATTTTCTAATACCTATACAAAATTACAATCATTAACCCTAAAATTTTAAAATAAATACATAGCTCGTTATTGGAGGCACAGTATTAAATTCAAATCTCTTAGATACTGTTTCTGTTCGTAAGATCGTAGACCTAGCAAAATGATTTATGGCATAGCTAAAAACGCAAAAACACTAACTAATAGGTATAACTATTACAAGAGACACTAAGGACAAATTACGTTATCTTTATAGTTAATATCTCACTCGTAGTGTAAAGTCCATTCCAATAGAACTTGCAAACTTTGTCAACAAAGCACGTAACTTTGTTTTGTCACTGTTTCTCCTTGAATTTTCACATAATCTCATCAAACACCATTGAAACACATACACTATACACTATTAAAGCGGTCGTTACCGTAAAATACAACAATATATAACTGTATCTTGGATATTTCATTAAAATGGTTTCATAAGTTAGGTTAGTAGGCCCTGATGTAATGACGTTTTTGTTTCTTTTACATTCTACAATTGTCTATGATGGGTAGTGTTGTGACTAAAGTTGGTGATATACTCGTAAAGCCGCTACACACTACGCGACTCACGGTCTGTACCTGCCAACGCGGTTATATACACTACGCGGTAGTTTGACAATTTTAAATTTCAATAAATATGTAAACTCAGATTAATCGTTTTAATTCCTTTTTTTTTAAATAACCTTTTCCATTCTTTCGCACCATTTTTAAACATTATATTTTTAAACTACGGAAAATTATAACTGGTTGTTTTGGACTGTTCATAAATAAAAATCTACCCTACATTTGACAAAATAATTACTGTTGAATGATTGACGGTTTCAATATTATTTTACTCGTTCACTGTTTTTCTTGGCATGTACGCGTATCTTACTTCTTTGTTATTGAATTATAGTTATAGCGGCAACAGAAATACATCATCTGTGAAAATTTCAACTGTCTAGCTATCACGGTTCGTGAGATACAGCCTGGTGACAGACAGACGGACGGACAGCGAAGTCTTAGTAATAGGGTCCCGTTTTACCCTTTGGGTACGGAACCCTAAAAATGGTAACACACTATCGCACCGCACCACGACCTTGGTGCGTCGCACCCATAAGTGATATATAGTTCGATTTTAGCATTAAAAATAAGGTAAACAATCTTTATGTCTTTGTTTTTGATTGAAAAACACATTCAAAAAATAAGTTACGGCAAATATGTAACAATTATGAATCCAATACGATCATTTATATTCTTCTGCTTTCATAAGTAATAGTTACTGATTTTTAATAAGCGTTTTTCAATTAAAAGACATGTCAAGATCGCTTACCTTCTTTCAAGTTCTTTTTAATGCAAAAAAAAAACGAACTATAGAGCGAGAAAGAGATATCTGTTTCTCGCTCTCACTTATGGATGCGACGCACCAAGTTCGTGATGCAGTGCGATAGTGTGTTACGGCCTTAAGTAAAGGACTAAGTAAGACTCTTGCCCATCACTAGCAAATTCATCATTCAGAGACAATTTCAATATGGCGGTTTGTTTACATACATTGCAAGTTCTATTGGAATGGACTTTAGCGGTACACGTTAGCCCATGGGTGCTACGTATTCTATACGTATACGCCCATGTATTGGATATCCTTAGTAGCCCATATCACAGAATAAATAATAGTACTAGGTACAGAAGACTCACTCTCTAACAAAACGCGTCTGTTACGACAGATATGGCCGGTAGGTGGCGACAGCGCCACGCGCGGCTTTTGGCTAGCCACCAAAATTGGTGTGGAACGGGTGTACTTGTAGCTACCTGTTGCAAAGCGACGAAATCGCGGAGTGAGCCACGCCTGCCCATATGTCCGGAATAGTCCTGATTGACATTTAATTTGATTACATAATAATGTGTATAATGTATTGTTGTTGCAGACTCGGCGCGGGCAGCGAGTGCGGCGGTGGTGGGTCGGGCGGCGGCGGCGCGCCCGCTCCGCAGTCGGCGCGCGTGTCCTCGAACGTCGCCGGCGGCATGGCGGTCAGCCGCGTGCCCAGCCCGCTGCACGACGGGAACACGCCCGTCGCCGAGAACTGGTGCTTCACACAGGTAATAATGTGCTAACATTATACATATATACCTATCTGTGGCGGCGCGTCTATAGACCGACCGCTTAACTCGGTCCTCGCCTGCGCGGTGCGGGGGCGACGGGGCGGGATGACCAAGGGTGGCGGGGAAGGTGCGAGCAGGCGTACGGCATCAGATTGTTCGTAGGCAAGCCGTAGCTAAGTTGGCCTTCCTTTTCTTCATAAGTTTAAAGAAAATGACTATATGAATATCAGACATGCCGATGGGAATCGAGTTCTATGGACGCTCCCCCACTGATACCTATCATAAAACCTATACATATTAACATAATGTATTTACAATAGTGTCGTACCGGTCCCGCGTTCGTAAAAGACAACTAAAACGTTGTTAAACTAGGTGCATACAAGTCGAGGCCCACAAATGCTCCTTGAATCGCAAATGTCACAGGCTCCTACATTGTTTTATACAAGCCTTCTTTAAATGTTTCGGCAAACCAAATTCCGGTTCGTGTTATTTATTACGTTCCTCAGCAAATCCAATTGACATGTTAGTTTACACGACGATCATACTGTCTGAATATTTATTATCAAATTAAACCGCCCCGTAATGAAACCGAGTTCTGAAATCATTGAAAACTTTCGTCTACAAAGCTACAAGATTGTTTCAGATGAATAAGCGCTAATTCAGAGTAACTAGTTTGGAATAGAGATCTGGGCTCCCAAGAGTTCCAAGCCCCAAATGCATTAAATATCCAACGGGCATGATTGTACATCAGATATAATAGCAACGTGAACTTCGCGGAAAAACAGAAGGCAAACACATTACGTAGATTGTGGCATTTGTTGCCGACCGAACCCTTGTTGATTTTTACGTCAGTCCTGTTGTCCGAAAACCGCACTGCGTTCGATTGTATGCAAATGCATGTATGTTAGCACTTCATCGGCGACACATGCCGTGTATGGACACATTGCGTTGACCATCCAAATTAAGTAGGTACTGAACCGATGTCCATACTTTTAATGTTTAAGTTTTGATACGTAGTAAGTACTTATAACAATGTATTTATTCAAAGTTAAACACTAGCTTTAACAGCTTAGTTTATTTTACCTAAGTACTCCTTGGAAACTGTGTTGTTTTTTAATTACTAAAGCACAGGCATTAGGATACCTGTTTTATAACTGACATAAAAGCAAACTCGCTTACCCATTTACAACACATGCAAGGGTAAAGTTAAAACTAATGAAGCACTTATGTCATAAGCAGAGTCAACCTCGAACGACCATCGAAATAGACTCCCGGTGGGCACATCAAGCGGAGTGATCGTAAAACTTGCTCTACACCCAACGCCGTAAACATATACCCGCACGAAGACGACACGCGGCGATAATATTGTTTGTTGCCCATTATCTTTGAACTTGAAATGTTACCGTACCAACGATGATGTGTAAATCAACAAGGAAATATACTAACACTTCCTCCTTCTCGCAAGTACGTTACGTGTTCAATAATGGAATCGTTATGATGGCTCGCTCACGTTGCGAAAAGACGCTGCGGCTCAACGTGACGATCGACACGAACTTGCTAAATTGAAGTAAACCTTACAATATTACGAAATTTAAGTATTAATAGAGTACGCCAAACGTGATCGCTAATAACTCGTATAACTTTTACAACACGTAAATCAATAAAATGCTTGGGTGGAATAAATGCGGAGGGCTCAAACGTGCCGAGAGAGGCATTTACGCAAATGTTTGTTCCGGTACACATTCGAGATGTTCGCGGTTTGGCGGTTACGTCGCACCTTGCGCGTCACTAATACGTAGGATGGTCTAATTTGATTTTACTGCGAATAGAACTTGCACTCGATGCAGTGAAACCCGTGCAAGGTATAGGTAGGTATATACCTATGTAGCTCTTTGTAATGTTCGGATCGATGCTTTCAGTTCTCTGTGAAGTTCTCTGGCTAGACGGTGACAGCTCTCGAAACAATTGGGACGACCGTTTACTTCGAACGACATAGTTACCGACCTGGTATTACCTTTTTGATGCTTTTTACCCAAAAATCTATTTGATTCGCGAACGATAACGGTGTTCTCCGCATTATGCTCGACGAGGCGGCACGTACACTTATTAAGGTCTTCGCTCTAGCTTGGTTCAATTTCGGCTTCTTGATCATCATTTTGTTGACCGTTATTAACGGAATTATGTTTTTTTTTATATTTTATACAGTGTTTGTTAGTTTGTATAAAGTTATTTGAACAATAAATCTAACTAATCCGATCATGTGTATTAAAAATAAGAAACAGTAAAGTTCTTGAGCCACATTTACAAGTTCATTTCTTTGTTTTCGTAGACATAGATACGGCAGTCGAGGTTGGAGCATCTATGGCTGACCGTTGAGACAATTGCTAGACGCTAGGCTCAATTCATCTCTTTATATCATTTAATGGTTATCAATTTACGCGTTGTTATCCGAGTGGGTGGCTATTATTGATCGCAAGAAACAATGAGCGCTTCAGTGTATGGCCCTGAAACGCAACCTTAGACCTGGTACACGTTACGATGGAAGGTTTTATATAACCACAGACACATGTATAGATAATGGCTATTGACTGATGTCAGAACGAATCACCTCGGTACTTGCAGACAGCTCACCACCGATGTAAATACATATAACGGCTAGCTGAAGCCCTGAAACGTTGGCTCGCGGAAGTGACGCGCTCTACACGTGACGCGCTCAAGGAGAAAACTTTTAGCTAGGAAAAGATAACATGCGCTATCTATATACTAATAAATCATATCGACAAGCATAAACTATGTACATTTTATATTTGACGGCCAAATTTTGTGATAAATAATAAAATGTTTATCTTCAAGTTGCGTAACAATGTCCAAACATTTTCATAGTGTAGTTTTAAAATCTTATGCTTATGTAGATACTTATAATACCTATAGCCAATAAATCTCCAGGCACTGTATCGGGTGTCTCAATCAATAATTAAACTACTTAGTGCAAATAAGTACCTATTCTATTAGGTTATGAGACTTATGAGTTATGAGCTTATAGGTATCGGACCACAAATATCAGTAATTTTACTAATTTCACGGACAATGGCCATCTGTTTGTAAGTTTCTCATCCAGCTCGATCCTCAAGTATATTTAAGAATAACCTCGAATTTACCTACTATTACATCAACAACATTACGTAACTTATTAATCTTATTATTTATTATGATTATGACACTTATTCGCCACCATCGCAATGAGATAAGCGTCAGTCAGTAATCGATTAACTTGCCTATAGAGGAGAGAAAGCCGGAGACTAAATTTCTAATTTAGACGCCCGTAATTGTTGTCTAAGTTGGAAAGTTACCTGTCGGCATAGGAATTTGGGGCTCGCGTTTTCCAAATGAAACTTACCCATAAAGATAGTTCTACTTTGCCGATGAAAGCGTCTTAGAGAAAAAAGTAGGCAGGTACGTTTAAATGTCAGTACGCTAGTTAGGTATGGATACAGATAAAAAGAAAGAGTCGTCCCTGTTCTCATGTTAGAATAGTAATCTGACGATAAATCTGTCCACGTCTGCCGTATAAGGCGGCCGGACGAGTTGGAATCTGCAAATGGGCGTTATCTGCGAGTCCGCAAACGCGGGGATGATGCGGGCGGCCTTGGAGCGGGTCGGCGACCGGGCGAAGACCCCAACAGCACCGCAAGCCCGCAAGCAGCCAACGGTCGAGGGCAACGACCACCGCCGGAGCCCGCGACCAATTCTCACCTATTCCTCCTGACCTTCACCTTGCTCCAAGCCTCCACCCGGATCCGACCGGGCCCCAAGCCACCTTACGAAACGCTCCAAATACCTTTATAAAAGTTTCTGCTTGACTTGTTTTCTGTTAGGTATGCGCCCAACCTTAAAAGTAATGACAAGCCTTTATACAGCGAATAGAAGAAGCTTTTGACATCTGTATGTGACGTATGTCACACAAATCGTAAACCTATATCTTTAAATTTACTGTATTTTGGCAAAAGCCCATGAGGCTGCCACTTCTCCAATAAATAATAATAAGATGATAGAAATATCGCTCAAACTCACGGAAAAGCCATCGCTTGGCTATACTGCCAATTTAACCATGTAGTTATGACCGCACGCGCCCGGCATACAAAAGCGATACCAAGTATTCGAGGAGACTCGCGAACAAAGGACAATATCCAGCAAATAGTTTTACGATCCATTTTAAATGATTTATTATGTTGATATAGACGGTGGATCTCACTTGGAGGCGTGTTCGATACGTCAACATTGAATCTACCCACGCATGTGGCGTTTTGTGTGTTTACCAATGAAAGGGACCTAAATGTTACCAAGCCTCAAAATGCCTATTTACTCAACTTTTGCAAGTGTAAATAATAAAAACACCTTTATTCGTTTTGATCAAATTTGCATAAACCCCACTAATGGTTGCCTTTGTTCTTGTTACAGGTCAAAGTGGTGAAATTCAGTTACATGTGGACAATAAACAATTTTAGTTTTTGTAGAGAAGAGATGGGTGAAGTGTTAAAATCATCGACATTCTCAGCCGGTGCTAGTGATAAGTTAAAGTGGTGTCTCCGTGTTAACCCTAAAGGACTCGACGAAGAGAGCAAAGACTACTTATCGTTATATCTATTATTAGTGTCGTGTAATAAATCAGAAGTCCGAGCAAAGTTCAAGTTTTCAATATTAAACGCAAAGCGGGAAGAAACGAAGGCGATGGAGTCACAGCGCGCATACAGATTTGTTCAAGGCAAAGACTGGGGGTTCAAAAAGTTCATTAGAAGGTGAGTCATACCTCAAACTTTTATATGAACATTCTTTTATTTGATCATTTTCATTTAATGTTTTAGGCTATGCCTATACTTATTTTTTAAACTTCGTTTTTTTTAGTATTAGAAAGAACTTGAAAGAAGGTAAGCGATCTTGACATGTCTTTTAATTGAAACACGCTTTTTAAAAATCAGTAACTATTACTTATGAAAGCAGAAGAATATAAATGATCGTATTAGATTCATAATTGTTACATATTTGTCGTAACTTATTTTTAAAACGTGTTTTTCAATTAAAAGACACATCAAGATTGTTACCTTATTTCTAATGCTAAAAAAACGAACTATAGCATTAGAAATAGCTCCACTGAGTAAACATGACAATTTATATCTGGTACTTTACTCGGGATAATAATGATTTAATCACTACTAGCTTGGTTTATTTGAGTAGGGTTTACTCGGATAATTCCGTATGTCGAAAACTTTCGGATGATTCCGAAAAGAGACTTTTATAATGATGGAATTAAGGGTGATTTTCATCTGAATTTCGGAATTATCCGACATTCGGTATTACCCGAATACACCTTAGGTACTTACTTGAACATTTTACCTGATTTAGAACTGCATGTTTACTTCTGCGGTCTTCTTTCTAATCCTTAAAAAGCGAACTATAACTTAGGATATTGTATTAAAGTCACGCTTAAATGATAAAAAAAATGCATCTAAATTCGTCTCTCAGATTTTTCCCGGCCCGTGTATAGGTAAATGTGTTACAATCTTAAATCAAAATGCCCATTCATTATTTATTTGTCTTTTTCACGGGTGCCACGTTTAATCAAATCTCTACCGTTTTAACAAGCACTTCAGATTTGATCTCGAAGCATTTTGTGAGAAAATCATAATGTATGTGTACATACTTAATGTATCTGTCGCAGTAAGATAGATAAAGCCGTTATATAGTTATAAACCTAGGGATATAATTATATGTCGTAACATAGTTATACGAAAGCGATTCATTACTATCTTACTAGGAATATAACTATAACACGTCTTTAGTTTAGTGATATAGTTATATTACTGGATTAAGTTTAGTGAAATAAATGTAGGTACCTAGGAGTGCGGCAGTGCGGCGGAGGTATAGTTTTAGTTATATCCCTAGGGATATAGTTATATGCCGTATAGTACTATATTACTAGGAATATGATTATAATACGTATTATACGGCATATAACTATATCCCTAGGGATATCTAGACACGCGGCAGCGTGTCAAGCCAAGTTCAAGCAAAGGAACTGGCTAGCCAGCGCCAAGTGTAATATTACACGAACCACTTGGTGCCACTTTTGACCCTTCTATAAACTCAAAACATCTTTAACGTAAACACATAAAACTACATGTGTTTAATTATATCCATAAGGACATCTAGAAGCCCAAATTTCATGAAGCTAGCTCAAACGGTTATAAAGATATGAAGGTCAAAAAGTCGTAAATTTTAAGACTGACTGACAGACTTATAGTACCTAAACCTAACCTACTTCCAGATGACCTAGAAGGATGAAATTTGGAATCCAGCTCAGTTATTGTGTGAAAGCGTAGGAAAAAATCTAAAAATAAAAAAAAGTTATAAAATAGGGGGTGTCCCCATACAAAAAAACCATTTTTTATTGTGACTGACATATAAGTACCTAAACCTAACCTACTTCCAGATGACCTAGAAGGATGAAATTTGGAATCCAGCTCGGTTATTGTGTGTAAGCGTAGGAAAAAATCTAAAAACAAAAAAAAGTTAATAAATAGGGGGGGTCCCATACAAAAAACCTGTAATACGCGCTAAACAACCGGCCAACGGTGTGTCGTTGGCGGCGCGCGGCACCACATAATTAATACAAACAACAGAAGTAAAAAACATGCAGTGGAAACACAAGAAAAAACATTAAATCTCAATACCTGCCTAGTTTTCTTTACAAAAAGTATTGATATTCCATCAAAAACATAAATGTAAAAAAGGAGAGCCAAGTTCAATACAAAAATTATGCTTGGCTGTGGGGTTCGCCGCAAAAAGAATGGAGATCTAAATGAGTGCCAAGTTCTATGCAAAATCCAAATATGTATTTATAGGAACAAAATAACATTATAAACAAGTATTAAACTCTATTTCTTTGCTTTATTGGATACCTATAACAATTGCTGTTATTTTAAAAAAATGTGAGATCTTAAAGTAGGTTAGATTTGGCTTGGCCAGTTTTTATCAGAATTACAAAATATATATGTTGAATAACTTTATAAAATGACTGATGTAATGAAAACTGGCCAAGTCAAATCTAACCTGCTTTAAGATCTCGCATTTTTTTTAAATAACAGCAATTGTTATAGGTGCGGCGGAGGTATAGTTATACCTCCGCCGCACTCCTAGGTACCTACCTACAACTATTTCACTAAACTTAATCCAGTAATATAACTGTATCACTAAACTAAAGACGTATTATAGTTATATTCCTAGTAAGATAGTAATGAATCGCTTTCGTATAACTATGTTACGACATATAATTATATCCCTAGGGTTATAACTATATAACGGCTTTGTCTATCTTACTGCGACATATCCATTACATATATGTAGTTTAAAGATGTTGCCAGATTTTGTCAAATCCCACGACCTGACCGCTACCGCCGCGAGTCGTGGTATCACGCCAGTTTACATATTAGACTAAAACTGTATTTATTTATATTGCTTGCTTAATTTTTAATTGTCCAATGTAACTGTGATCTCAGACTTCTCCAATGTTTGTAGATAACATTAATAAACATGCGTAACCGCAGATTACGATTTTATTGAGAGGCGATTTCGAACGTGCATGCAAATTTAATCAAACAAATTTTGCGTATGTGATTATTTTCGATCGCTCTATATTTGTAGGTACTCGTATATTAAATGATTTATTTAATATTACAAAAATAAAAGAATTAACAAAATAATTAAACTTAAAATTAAAATTAAAACATCGCTCTTATTCAATTTCTAGCGACCGAAAGAAAAAAACAGCTGATTTCGCTCCCCGCTAGCTCTGTATTAAAGTTATGTTTACACATCAATGCATGACAAAAGCGTTCATAGATTTGCTGCAAGTGCTAAGGAAATGTGTAGTACTTATCGCTAATCAATGTGTAAACAGGCAAGCGATGGGAATGAATGCTAGTCCAGTAAAACGTGCGTGGAGTGCATCGACGTTGGCACTCGACAGACCATAGCCGGCGCACATTAAACACTCACAGATACCACTTATCTGGCTAGAACCCAGTCAGTTTAATAGATGTTGTGACTGTTAAGTACACAAATACTATAAGTACGAGTATTTACGTATTATGATTATTCGAATAATCTATTACGCATCGTGGTCGTGTTCACTTGCTTAAAGTAATTAAAGTTGTTTTAAAGCGACGTATTTCGTGTTGAATACTATTAAAAATTTAGACGATGCAAATCAATTGCCAGAGTACCTAATCTCTGGCAGTGTCACCATGGGATATGGTATATGGTGCCATGTAAATGTAAATAAATATCTGACGAAAAACTGCTCTCATATACCTAATCGTGGTCAATGGAAACAGCCAATGACGTAAACAAACCACTACACCGCCGCACAAGTATCATACAATAATCACGTACCATCTTATAAAGACCGTGTGTTTTTAATTTTTTTTTTGATTATTTAGAACACAAACAGTCATAATAAACATATTACATACGTTGTACACAATGTACAGAAACTGAGAGATGATACAAACGAATTATAATGTTAAATTATTAATGTTATTATATTAGTATTTTAATAATGATTAACTAACCATTTGTGTCAAAAAATACAAATTTGTTTAAAGTGCTGCATCCCCCCCGTCTATTTGCACTTGCTTTTGAGTCAATACTGTGCCAGCGAGATTGGCGCCATCTTTGCAGGCTCGTACATAATTATAATATCAAAGTCGATCGTTTTATTGTTGCGACACGATTACCTTTTACAAGCCCACGTGCAGCGGCATGTTCAACGATATGTTCTTTATTACTTGTTACTTGATTATTATAACGCCTTTATCCAGCCATAAACATCGCATTATTCATACATTAGAGGACTTCATCAGATATATATTATACTAGACGTTCCCCCGGCTCCGCTCGTATTATATGAGTAAACTAAATATTTAGAAATACATTAATACTACTTTATTGTAAGACAGTGCTCTTCATAGTACCGATATTTTTGATGATACAGATAGATATACGTAATCTAATAAAAGTGCGAAAGCACTCAACAATTGTGAGCTAACTTGGTCTTAGTCACAGTCCTTAAAGCCGGACAGCTGAGGGCGTTGACTTCGTAAGTCTTCCGGTTTCACCTATCACTCGAACAAAAACAAGGCAATTCAATAGCGATTCACTCCCGCTGCGATAGTTTAGTATTTCTTTCATAGAAGGCAGATTAACGAGCAACATAGTCGCGAGTATGTTTAATTCATAACTACTGGTAATGAGTAATGAGCATTTCAGTTTTTGAAACTGTTAATATTCACTCTCACTGAGAATTTGACCAATCGATCTTCAATATATAAAATCTTCAGGGATATAAAATCTTATAGAAACAAGCCTCGCATAGATACTAGCGTTTCCTGCCAGCGATTTCATACAAAATTGCTTACCGCACATGACGCGATCGATTTTGCATACAACCACTTGAACCGCTGCGCCGCGTGCGAGACATGTCGACATATAGTCTTGTGTCCCTACGCTTCACTGACCTAGTACAGAATGGTTATCAGTACAAAACTGTCAGATATTTTGATTTTAAATTTAAAAGATCATGGAAACGCTGTGATCTACGTATTGTAATTACTTTCTGATCTATGGAGCTATCTAAATTATCAGTAGCTAGTTTTATTGCCCAATCGTATTTGTACAGAAACCTGGCCTAACAACCAAAATTCAAGCATAACACGTAAAATTCTCAATTCCAGAGATTTCCTACTAGACGAAGCAAATGGACTCCTACCAGAAGACAAGCTAACGATATTCTGCGAAGTGTCAGTAGTCGCGGACAGTATAAACATCAGCGGACAGAGCAACGTGGTGCAGTTCAAAGTGCCCGAGTGCCGGCTCTCGGACGACCTGGGCGCGCTGTTCGACAACGAGCGGTTCTCTGACGTCACGCTGGCGGTCGGCGGCAGGGAGTTCCAGGCGCATAAAGCGATATTAGCAGGTAAAAATCTCATTCAATTCAATGAAATATTAGTTGGTACTAACATCAAGACGCTTCACTGACCATCGACAAACCTTATGCCTTTAAAATAAAGTTTAAGAATTGTCATCTAAGCCCCATTTAGACGTCTCTCCATTTAAACTTGCATGCCATTTTTGTTACATTGCGGTATAGCCTGTGCGGAAAGAGTCATGAAATTGTATGGGATCCAATACATTCTACGACTCTTCTCTTTCCGCACAGACTCTATTTGGTTGATCGACTGAATTCTCTGTAGTTAGCAATGTATCGAATATTGCATGCAAGTTCTTGAACCGTCTAGATGGGGCTTTAACATCGTGAACGATGGTACCCAAACCCATGTTTAACTTCTCTTCTCAATTGTTCTTTGTCTGTATGAATTTTGTCACGGCCGCGGCACGTAACGCACTTATGTATACGCTCTAGTACCTACTTACAGTGGCTACAGGTTATCTACTTATATAAAAAGTTGACCCGGGACTGTAATATTAAACATATTTATACCTAAGGTTACTTATAATTATCTATCCGTTCGTATCTATATCCATCCTACAGATAACAATGTGCATTTGTGCAGTATAAAACACGAAAAGAATATCAGTTGGGCAATTACATGAAAATTCGATAAACTCGTTAGTAATAGGTATGTTCATATTGTTCAGTTAGCACTAATAACTCGCAGCGAGTCTATACGATAACAATAATATCACAAACGCGGTTATAGGAGCTCAGAATTTCCGCTCAGTTTTTCCTCTCTTATTATACCTAAATACAACGCAATTCTGGTTTTGTTGTTTTGACGTATGACGCATTAGGAAATATCCCGAAGGACTCGTTTCACATATTCTTATCGTTATTTCGTTATTGACCCCAATTTCTTTTACGCTTTTGTTTCCTAATAGTCTAAAAAACGTTTTGTCCGGTTTACAAGTGGGTTTACAGAATTTATACTACATTTTTGACTAGGTTACATTACAACATACATAAATATTGTATTCTATTCTTATGATAGTTATGATGTAATGCGGTTTTAGTTATATGTTTATCTTTATCTTATGAGTCTTATTATGACATGAAGGTATACAAATGATTAACAGTTTTCAAACAAAGTAATTTGAAAGACATCATCATCATCATCTCAGCCATAAGACGTCCACTGCTGAACATAGGCCTCCCCCTTGGATCTCCATACGTGCCGGTTGGAAGCGACCCGCATCCAGCGTCTTCCGGCGACCTTAACAAGGTCGTCTGTCCATCTTGTGGGTGGACGTCCTACGCTGCGCTTGCTAGTCCGTGAAAGACAGATAAACAATAACTATACAACCCTTTACTTTATCTCTCAAAGTGAAACCGAACAATCAGGGCATCCAGCCTACATTCTAGTCACTAGGGCTTGCTCCCAAATTGGTGTACCAGAAAGTTCGAAACGAGAGCAAATTACTGCTGCACCCAAAAGAGTAGAAAAAAAAAGTAGGACGGTACTCGGTGCCTGCACTTTTCTAGTCCGCTTCGTCATGAAAGATACTTACTTTTAGATAACAATAACTGTTTTTAAGTGGCACATTCGTCAGCTTTGGACCGCCGGACAATGCGAGAAATATAACAGTACCTATATCTAATAACCATATTGTAAACATTGGTGTAAGGGGAAAGGGGAAACTGCTTCACGCAGTCTCTCCTCGGCCTCTAGCCGAAATGGGTGCGCAATTTTTTTTCTTCAAATGGGTACCGATTTTTCGGTTAGCGATAAGCGATAAGGCCCTGCGTACAATTTTTTGTACATATTCCAAAATCTATTTTGAACTTTTATTGTGTAACTAAGGCTTCCAATTTCTAAAACAAAACAATTGCTTCTGGGTGTCAGGAGGGTAAAGTAGGAATCGTCTTTATCCTTATTGATGATTTTTAGCTAAAAATAACTTGTTTTACAATCGCCCTTGTAAACGTATTGTTTGTTTATTGCGTTTTCGTTAACGGCTATTTAGATGCTTAAAGATTCTTAGTGTAGGTAGATTACATTGTTAAATGTATTTATGTATATTGTATACAATACAATAAACGATAGATACTCAGGATACAGGTGTATGACTCGATCTAAATTTATACAGATTGAAAATCTATTTCCCAATTAGTTGGGCATCGTTACAAATGAGTTAATTGTTAATTAATAACGTTGAACATGCCGGCCGGTAGAGCGGAAAAGTTACGTCAGGTCTCGGTTAGAGCTGTAACAGATTAGGAAGAATTTTTATGGCAACCGATTTCTAATGGAAAATTATATGTTCTGTAAAGTTCTGCTTAAACATCTTACCATTTCTTAACTTTATCTAGTTCTTAATTTTTGATAGAACCGATACACGTATAAACGTAAATAACCCGTTAGCTTGCTGACTTGCATGTCTGCTTTAAATATCAAATCATTTAAGCATCATGCAAGAATACAGTCAAGTGGGTGTTGTCAAATACATACATTTCATAGAACAGTGTATTCAGCCAGCTAATGGGCATGCAAATCTTATACAATTAAATAAAACGAATTCCCGCTTAATAAAAATAACAAAACTGCTTTTTAATTTTATATTCAGTTCGTCTAAGTCACAGAACTCTGCCTAGACTTTGATGTATTGCAGTGAAAAGTGTTGCATTGTCATTATAAATGTCATAAATATTTTCAAATTGGCGTTAATTGTGTTCCCCTATTAACATACGTTGTCGTACAATTCCAGCGCGGAGTCCCGTGTTCGCGGCCATGTTCGAGCACGAGATGGAGGAGCGCAAGCGCAACCGCGTGGACATCACGGACGTGGACCACGAGGTGCTGCGCGAGATGCTGCGCTTCATCTACACCGGCCGCGCGCCCAACCTGGACAAGATGGCCGACGACCTGCTCGCCGCCGCCGACAAGGTAACATGAGATATTAGTTAGTGTCGATTGGTGGAAGTTCGTCAAAGGACAGGAACACTCGAAAGCTCTAATCAAAGGGTTCAACAGCAAAACTTCTAAGGAGCGTCTAGGGCTCAAGAGACAAAACCTGCGCGGTGACTAGAATATTGACTGGACATTATAAGTTGGACAAACACGTATTTCAATTCGAAAAGAAACAAGAACCGACACGCAAGTTCTGCCAGGAGTCAGGGGAGACTGGCATGCACATTCTCTGCTCCTGTGGACCACTAATGTCCAAAGTCCAAAAGAAGTACCTACATCCCAATAATAATAATAGCTGTACTGGGCATTTTCCGCAAATCGACAACCATTGTGCCTATTTTGCGTGAAAACGAGGTAGCACTACTAGAGATGGGTAATTACCCGGGTAAATAACCGAGAGCGGGTATTTATCCGGTATATACCCGATATTTACCTACCCGCGGGTAAATACGCGGGTATTTTCGTTTTTCTTCTAAATTTGATGTGTTTTATGGTATGTGAGTATAAATAAGATTAATTAAAGTAATTATTTATAATGTTACATAAAATGTATGTTCAAACTAATTACGAAAAGATTGATATGAGGTGAAGTTCGATTTTAACATATCAGTCCAATTATGAAAATCGTGTAAAATCATTCCCTGGCTTCCACAAATGTTTTAAAACGCTTTTGATATACGTTAGAAAGATGAAAATAAAGACTACTTATGAATGATAATAAAAAAAAATTGTGCAGTGTCACAACTTGGGAAGCTCATAAATCAAATACAGTTAGTTTTAGGACAAAAATGTATATAACCTTATTTGTAGGAATTTCTGTCTACTTTAGTTTGTACATACAACACTTTTCGATATTAATAACAGATTCCAAGAAATATGAAAAAGTTCACCTTTACTCCCCCTCCCCCCCCCCCCCCACACCCCCCGCCGACCGAATTTCGAATATGTATTATCAACGTATAAGTACGATAATTTACTCAAATCTAAAAAAATACTCTAATGACGGCCTTTTTTTAAATATTTATCAAAATTGTACTTAAAATTCCTTAGTTACAACTGCAAGTTTCACTAAACCATTTAATTTGAAATGACACACAATAATTACAACCATTAACTCGGTTTATATCTCCAATTTAACACAAATCGACATGTGCAACAAGAAATGAATCTACCCGTCCATTTGGGTAGATACGGGTAGATGGGTATTTACCGGGTATTTACCTGGGTGGGTAAATTGGGTAAATACCCGCGACCCATCTCTAAGCACTACTCTAGCCACCCCAGCTCCTTCATGAAATCTAGCAGTGTCTTCAGGTTGCTAACTGCCTCCTTCAGGGTGCACGGAGTCTCTAGGTTATTGGTTCCTGTTTTCTCTTACTTATTCCATGCACGCTCTGCACATGGGGCTGTCTATTTTACCCATAGTAGATGTTAGTGTGTTAAGTATGTGTGTATGTAATCCTACTAATTTGCGTAGTACGTGTCTGGGTGTTTTCAGTTGTATTTTGGTGAGCTTGTAGTTTTGACATGAGGACATCACGATTTCTTTTTCTGCATAGCATTGAGTGAAATCTCGTCTAGTTAAAACTGTACCTATGGGGGATAACATTTTTGCTAATCTCAAAGCAGGGCTTTGTTTAATTGAACTGGTCCCCGTATCATAATTAACAGATATGTGTCCGTTCCAGTACGCGCTGGAGCGGTTAAAAGTGATGTGCGAGGAAGCGCTGTGCCTCAACCTGTCCGTGGAGACGGCGGCCGACACGCTCATCCTGGCCGACCTGCACTCCGCCGACCAGCTCAAGGCGCAGACCATAGACTTCATCAACACGTTAGTATACAGCCACATAAGAGCTCATACGAGGAGAAACCCTTGATTGCTGAGGTCGCTGTCATCGAAATCGATGTGGAGGACTATATATGTTATTCTTTTCTTTGGATATTAGGGTGATATTGCTGTCCAATTTCTTTGTCCAATGTGTGACTCACATTTTGCGTAGTGAAAAAGTGAGACGCAACGCAATGTACCTACATTGGACCAAGATATTAAATAGGTGGAATGCCAACCTTAGTTGTAACTTGTAACATAGGTAAAAATATTTTTGGTATCCTAATGCTCAGATACGGCTTCATAAGTGCATATTTGGCATCCGACTTTTGGCTAAGAAAGAAACTCCTACCATCCGTAAAACGATATGTAGTTTTGTTAAATCATCACGAGACTAAGGGTTGATTTACAGGGCGCGCGAACTCGTATGCGATTTTAGTTACATTGAGGGACTATTGGTGACATCCAATTCAGCCGACCAATCAAAAACCGCAATGTAATGAAAGTCGCATGCCAGTTCTCGCACCGTCTAAAGCCTTAATGAATTCGATATCTCAAATACACGGTGATGCGACGTGGCAATATATAAAAGCTGGTGTTTGCAGGTCGCACGCGACGGACGTGATGGACACGGCGGGCTGGAAGAACATGATCTCGTCGCACCCGCACCTCATCGCCGAGGCGTTCCGCGCGCTGGCCACGCAGCAGCAGCAGATCCCGCCCATCGGCCCGCCGCGCAAGCGCGTCAAGCAGGCCTAGGCGGCCGCCGGCCACCGAGCCTGAACATATCCCGAGGAACGACGGACATGCGCGACACGATTCCCTACGTGCCAATGTTCGGTGTGGACGCAAACACCGCCCGTTTTGCCCTCTTCAAACTTCTACGCTTGAGAGTTTCACTTTGGGGTGGGGACGGAGATTTTTGTCAAAATGGCTATCTTTGACGACTATGTTTGTCCTGCCTTGTGTGAGAAAATTTAAAGTACAGAAGCGAAGTGAGGCGAGTAGATAGGCGGGATATCGGTGTGCGTGGCTGGAAAAATATGCGGACATTTATAGTACCGCTCGCCTTTTGCCTCAGGAAAACTGGCGTCGTCCGTTTATTATCTGGCGTGTATCCGATACGAATGTTGAGTTGAGGACGCGTCGTATGGCATTCGACGGGCCGTAATGTAGTGGCGACGAGTGCGGTGGACCATTTGGTGTAGTCGTGGATCCCCGGATTCATCCTTTTGTTTACTATGATTGATCTCAAGACGATATTCGATCCTAATGTTTTTGTCTCTCGCGGTCGGCTAGTGGCGCCGCTTTATTATTATTACTTTTAATGTGTAGATTTACGGAGTTTGGACGCTTTTTGCGCGTTGCCGTAGTTCGGATGTAGCGGAGGTTATCGATATGTGTTAAGGCTTGGAGTTATCTTTTTTATGCATGTCGTTTATGTGGAAATTCTCTTGCACTGTTGCGGTTATGTTTTTGTGTAAATTATTGCTATTGTATAACGAATACGAAGCTCATGTCTAGAAAATACCCAATATCCATGTCATGTAAATTTAATCATATGATTACGCGAAATTATCGGCTAACAATTATTTTTTATTTAATGTAACGAATCAAATATTTAATTAAAAGTAGCGACTTTTCAGTTCGGATAATCATAATCAAATTGAATTTATTCAATAAAATAATCTCATTCCCGTGAATAATATCCATTACATAAGATTTCTCGGTAGACGTTTAAAAGTAGGAACTTTTGAACATAACGGTTGCAGTAGAATGGTATTTGAATGCAATAAATCTGAAAAGCTCGCGTTGCGTAGGGTTGCCCGCAACGGTGTCTCAGGCGGCATTTATGAACTAAGGAATTGTCCGCGTGAGACACCGATGCTGTAACCCTGCGGGTAGCATTTGTAGAAGCCTAGGTGACTCGAGTGATTGTAAGAAGTCTATTGAAATCGTTGGTATTGTATATAGATGAGCTACGATCCCACCATTAAAGTAAAAATATTTCTAAGTACTAAATTGTAAGTGGTATCACAGGTGAAGCCGTCATTTTTTATTGCATCATAAAAATATTCCAATCAAATGTTGTGATGTTTATTAAATTTTCCATAGTTATTACAAACACACATACACAAGTTTTTTGTTTTCATTATTTATATGTACGGATAATTTAATTTGAGTGAAGTATGTATTAAAAGTATTGTGTAGTTGGTTGCGCTTCGTCGATTGTATCGCGAGTCACCACCGTCGGCGGTACGTCGACCGATCTTGCTCACTTGATTCATCCATATTTGTTGATCCGAAATTTGAATCATTCATTAATAACCCCGACCACTTTGTTGTTTAAACATCATCCTAAATTGCTATGTGTCAACAGATATTATGATAATATATCGCTTCAATCAGTAGTAGTCGCAAACGAAGCAAATGTTAGTAATATCTGTTGATACACAGTAATATTTTAACAAAACATTTGTAAGACTTGTGTGAGTTTGATCTACCCAAGTTAGGTAACTTTGTATTGTTAAACATTGTGGCCAATAAATAGTAATACAAACATTTTATACCCATGTCCGGAGTTGTTCGTGTAATTAAACTTACCTTTTACATAACAACGGTCAGAATATTAACTGTGATTTTCGACATTGTCAATAAGTTGAGCAAATAAATTAAAAATGATGTAAACATTGTTATTTTCTTTACTTCCTTTGAAATAACATCTCACAATCCCTTAACCTCTTTTGTCTTTGTATGTTAAGGATCCTCAAGAATGATTTTTTCACACTACCGCACCGCACCGCGACCTTGGTGCGGTAGTGTTATGGCTTTTAACTTTGCACAGAAAAGAACGGAGTGTCCAAAGAGCATAATATGCAGATAATATGGGAGTGAGTGAGACAGAAATTTGACATTACCACACTTTGTCATTGTAAATGCCATACAAAGTGAGCTTGTTCAGAATTTAGGTACACATTAATTATAGACCGACCGCTTAACTCAGTCCTCGCCTGCGCGGTGAGGACTCAGTTAAGCGGTCGGTCTATAGATGACCTACTCCTGAAAATTTTTAGGTATAGTCTGTTCGGAAAGAGAAGAGTCGTGGAATGTATTGTGCCCCATACATTCCGCGACTCTTCTCTTTCCGAACAGACTCTAGATAGTCGAGCCAATGGATCTACCCATGTCTCTAATCGCTGCAGGCTGCAGATCACCTGCAAACTTCTACTTGTGCCTTTATTTTAGGATCCTAGGTTGTTTTGTTTTTAACTTTCCACAGTAAAATAAATCTTATGTTCGTTGCTTTTCAAGTGTAGTGAGAAATATATAAACTGGTCAAACAACTTTGTCCGTAGAAAAAAGCACGAAATTCAAATTTTTAATTGGACTACCCTATGGTCCTTGCCGCTTTTTTTCTAATGACGGAAACGGCTATAGTTTAGCCACTGAAATAAATGGAAATAATACAGGTCCTTGAGTATTATATGTATATTTTGATCTATAATAAACTGTCTGTAGTGGTCAACAGACGACCGCATCGGACCGCGAGTTTAGTGCGGTGCAGGACACGTGTCGATCTTGTGTGGTGCGGTTGTGTGTTTCGGCTTTAATAACACGAGGACAGGACACTGACACTGACAGTTCAGATTGATATTTGGCTTGGAAGCGCGGGACTTCGTTTGTCTTTACATTATTTGCAAAATAAACTTAATATTAATAGTAAAAGGAGCATCAGCTTCTATTCCCTTTTCGATATTTGTGCAGCGAAAGTATCGTTTTTTCCAATAGTATCAAATAGAATCCGCTCTTCCATTGTATAGTTTAAGAAATTTCTTTAATTATAGTTTTGTTTAGAACGTAAGCATCTTCTTTCGTCAATATTCTACATAATTTAGCACAAATGAGTGATACTCCTGAGACACCTCGAAGGACTGTGAGAAGAAGGAATAAACCTCAAAAATATGGAGATTTTATGGAATTATCTCCAGTGAAACGCCAAGTACAACAAGACACTAGTTCGGATGAAGACAACGATTTTGATGGTGTGCCCTCGCAAAAACCTACAGGTTGGTGCTTTTATATGATCGGGAATGTGATATTTTATAGATATTTCTAATCTATATTTGAGTATTAAACTTTGTTAATTAATAAAACATCATCACATGTGTAAATCTTATATCAGTTTAACTGTAAACATTGTTTAGGGCTAACATTAGTTTTTGCCTACTATAATAAGGGAAAATATTTAGTATGAAAAATACTATAGAGGCTTTTGTTTTTGAAATAGGGTGATTTTTAAGGTGTCATTATTTATAATTTTTCAGCTTTATTCACGAATGATGATGTTGAAGGGCAAGACATGTTTAAGTTTAAGTCGCGGCATACCAAGCACGACTTACAGAATAAAGTGAGAGATCTCCAGAGTAATTCTCCAAGATTAGAGTCTCCTTTGAAGACTCCTCAAAAGAATATGCACTTGGACTCTGTTAAGAAAGTTACTGAGGCTACACCTAAAGTTGTTAAGGATATTATAAAGAAGAGTAAGTTGAATTTATTTTGTTTTTGTAGCTTTCATGTGAGCTGTCTCTATTTTAGTAATTTTAGCTTGTTTCAGGGAAGCCACACATAACTAAATATGGCTAAAATGTGAATCTATGTTTGTGTTAATTCTCAAGAACATGTAAAGTTACGAGAATAGAATAGAATATACTAATTATTTGGAATATACTATAAAATAAAAAATATTATTTTTACCTGGTTGAAGCGGACTTGCGCGATTTCCATGCCGATAACTGGCGGGAGATGGCACAGGATTGAGACAACTGGCGTGTACTCGTGTCGGAGGCCAAGACTCATTTTGGGTTGTTGAGCCATTAACACATTCAATACCACTAAGTGCTACGGGTTACGCTCGTAGCGCGTAGCCACGGTTTCGTCGTATGTAGCGCGTAGTCGCTACGAACAGTGTACCCAACAGTCGGGTTCTTGGTGTTGAATGTGTTAAGTAGTAGTCAGGGCCGGATTAACCCTAAGTCAAAGTAGGCAACTGCCTAGGGGCCCCGGCTCGTCTAGGGGGCCCCGGCGGCTCACCGTGCACCAAATAAAATTTTCTTCCATAGGGTCCTAATTCATGAGTAATTTTTTAATTCTTATAATGAGTATACTTTGTTATTGTTTTTTTCGATCCATTCTTTAAATTAATGAAATACTGTAATAAAATTGAAGCAATACGTTACAGTTTACGGGGCGTATTCTGCGTACCTATTGTAAAGTTGTAATAATAGAGATTTTCAAGAAAAATAGTTAATTTTTTTTCGAACAACCAACAACTTTTAGGTTAGTTCGACTCAGAATCACGAGGACTATTGATTAAAACTAAGAAAAAGAAAGAAGACGAACGTGTCCCCAGTTTTTCATAGGAATGCTCGACCTTTAGCCTCACTTTTTACCTCAATTTACCATTGGTTTGTGTTCCACATCTCCTCTACTTCAGCTTAGCCTTTGGCCTCGCTGCGCCAAGCTTGGCCTGCGGTCTCGCTTTTTAATACAATAGACATTGGTTCGTGTCTGTGCTCAACTAAGTATATATCCTGAAACCTGATGAAGCACGGCTTCGCATGAAAGCTTGCCTCACTGGGGAGTTCGGACTTTTAGGCCCTGATGAAGATCGATACCCGGCCTTTTAACACGTTTTCACAATTTGTGAAAAAAAATTCGCGCTCGCTGCGCTCGCGTTTATTTTTGGTTCTTTAGTTGTATCATCGACATGTTAGCTTGACTGGTGAATGAATAGAGTTAGACCAAAGTATGCAATGATTTTGATAGCATACGCAGTGCAAGTATTATTTATACGTCATAATTTCATAGAAGTTTTGACGTTTAAAATAACACTTGCACTGCGAGTGCTATCAAAATTGTTACAGCCTTATCTTGGTCTAACTCTAGTAATTTAAGTGATTTTAACATAACATCACTATGATATGGATAGGGATTCTAATCATGTGGCTCGGCGTTTGATCTTATGGTCGGACAATCGCTGTTCAGCCTCGCAAAATATTAACTATTGCGAAAATCAACTTTGCGGCACTATAGTTGAGCTTAGCTTTCCTCGCTTAAAATTTGCCAATAGAGGTAGATAGGAAAGTGACGCTGAAGCTCACATCTTTGGTATTCCACTGGAAATTGACCTTAAGCCTAACGGGCTCTCCCCACACTTGACGCGACGCGGAATCGGCCAAAACCGATAGAATAAGCTTTAAGTCCACGCAATAAGAGCGAAAAAGACATCGTTCGATTAAGATCGGCTTGGCCGACGCTGAAGATTGAAATTATAACGCAAATTTATTTCCCTGTACTGAATATGCTGTGTGCAGAATTGACTGTGGGGGCCCCAAGCCTCGTACTGCCTAGGGGCCCCGACATGCTTAATCCGGCCCTGGTAGTAGTAGTAATTATTTGGAAGAATATGTGTATACAAAGGTGTCCTTATAAATAGTAACAATATTCATCCATTTGGCAAGCATTTATTAGCAACAATGACATAAAAACTGTCATTCTATTGAATTTTCCCATCCAGTTGACCTAAAAGTCAGAAGACTTTTGTAAATGTAGATCAAAAGAGCAGATAAATTTAGTTTTTGAGGTTCTTAATAGTTTCACATCTATCTATTAAGCCCTTTTATTCTGAGTTAGAGAGTATGTCTCCAAGCTCAGTGTGCCGCCTGTTAAAGGCCTCCTCTAGCTCTTTCCATTGGGGTCTGTTGTTGGCCACCCTTCTCCACTTCGGGCCCGCTGTGAGTTCCACATAACCAATTTAACTAATCTTCTAAAGTTACAAAACATTTCATAATCATAACAAATATTGACCGAATTTTCCAGGGATTGTAAAAGAAGTAGACAGTGGAAGTGATGAAGATGATTTCTCAGGCAGCAGTAGTGACTTTGTACCTGACGAGAGTGAAAATGAGGTGAGCATTTTATCATGTAGGAAATAGTTATTTACGATACAAGTGCGAAAAAGAGGAAATTCGAAACGAGTGGCGATAAATTAAAACACGACCGAAGGGAGTGTTTTAAATCGACACGAGTTGCGAATTACCTATTCGCACGTGTATCATACAACGTTTTACAGTACATATGGCCCTTTAAACTTATGACATCGCACGAAAAGTGCTATTTTACGCACTAGTGCAGGAAAATAGGACCATATGTACTGTAAATAATTATTCCAAGTCATTTTTTTTTCTTAGCTTATTTGTGTGTCCCACTGCTGGGCAAAAGCCTCTCCCCTAGTTCTCCATGACTCCCGATTAAATTAATATATTTAGTCATTTATTAAATCAATATATTTTATTTCTAAGCCACAAACATTATTGGTAGGTACATTCAAAATCCGGTCCCCTTCCAACCGGCACGTATGGAGGTCCAAGGGGGAGGCCTATGTTCAGCAGTGGACGTCTTATGGCTGAGATGATGATGATGATGACATTCAAAATCTGAAAATCTACATAAGTTGATTTGTTATGCGTCTATCATTAAATTAGTTACCTTATTATTATGTGTAATAAGTTATTACACATAACACAATGCCATGCTAATAATCACATACAGTAAGCTCCACATACAGTAGGCTTGTGTGTTGGGTACAGTCACATCCAAAAATATTGATACGAATAAGGTGCCAAAAATATAGGAGCCAATAACTATAGCAGTCAACCTACCATTATCCACACTGGCCTGTTAAATGTTGTTGTACTGGAATAAAAGCGGGTGTCCCCGTCTTGATGGACTTCAGTACATTCTCTGTTACAATTTTTCAGACTTTTGTTATCCGTTTGACTCAAATCAATAAAGACTTTTGTTATTTTCTGAATTAAAAAAAAAATTCAAACTATATTCAGGCTTCATCTGCATCATCATCAAGTGGTTCTGAAGAAGAAGAGGAAAACGATGCCCCGGTGGATACCAAGCCAGCAAGCAAAGTTCAGGGAAGGGGCAGGGGCAAGGCGCGGCCCAAAGATTCAGAGTACATTGTTACTCCAGACAATTACTTCATGATGAATTCAAGTAAAAAGGTAATATGAATGCACACAAAAATACTTAAACTTTTAATGTAGACTGATTTATAAGACATACAAAATCGGGCTCATTTCCCCGCAGTCAGATAAATAGGACAAAACTTCGTATAACTTTGTACATGAGCATGCTTGATGAAAAATTCTATAGCAGTTAAAAGGTTAATGTAGCAAAAGAAAGTGATGCAGCCGTTAAGCCAACTAAAACTACACTAAGGGCCAGTTGCACCAACCACATTTAGCGGACTGATCAACATCACTCAGCAGTCAACTTTGAAACTTCCCATACGATAAAATTTAGCGAACGCTTTAACGGTGACATACAGTTTGGTGCAATTGACCCTAAGTGAATTTCTGTTATTTCTGGCATAAGACTAAAGGCTGGTTACACTAAACTCATAAATAATGGTTGGCAATCAAGTCTTTAAGTGATTGCCAACCTTTTATTTTAGAGAAAATTACATTATTACGAGGGTCGCACTGAAATATTCGGGAATGGGACACTTAGAAATAACATAATAGAAAGAGGCATATAATTTATAAAAATGTAACTCTTTATAAAACTTTTAAGGTATATTTCATTTGGTTGTCATTTGTATTTAAGAATTACTGGCAATTTGAAAATTGTATGTCGAACATTATTTGAATTTTTGGCAAAGTGATTTTTCCGATCAAATTTTTAAACGGTTTTCAATATGCCCTCAGCGAACAAATAAAAGTTACAATGGGCTTCTGTTATTTTTTTATGAACTAGAGTTCATCGTACGCTCGTTTGCGGTTAAAATTAAATATGAAAGTCACTTTCATTTTATCCCATAGATGATCTTAAAGAAGCATGTCATTCCAAAGCGACGTCAAAAATTAAAATCGCATTTGTGCTGTTAATTAAAAAGACTGCCAAAAAAGTTGCATATCGGCAGATTTCGACATTCCTAAATATTCATATGACAACAGTAAAAAAATATTATATATATATATATATGTAAAAAAAACTTCAATTCCGTTGGCTACTCCACGAATTTCATACAAAACCACTAAGGCTCCAAAATCGCCATACAAAAAGGACTTTGGGATTATGAGCCGTGTGCATTACAGAATGATTACTTTCAAAAGAAAATTTATATGCGTGGTCAGTTTGAGATTAAGTATGCATTAAAATAAAGATTGACTGTCTAGATGCGACAGTATTCTCTATTCCCGACATTTTCAGTGCAACCCTCGTACATACCTAAAACTTGTAAGCAACCATGGTCCATAATGTCATTGGATGCGTCAGGTTGCATATACGTGTCTCATGCTGTCACATAAGTGCATCCTATTATTTTGTGGCAATGTAACCATCATACATTTATGTTTCCATAATTACCAACAACGTGGCATAACAAATATCATGTAATTCTTTTCATTAAATTATTGTATTGTATTGCTGTTTTCAGATAGCAACATCAGACCACACACTGGCAAGATTAAAGAATTTAAATCTAGACGACAACATGGAAAAAGACTATATTTCTGAAGAACACAAATCCAAAATAACAGAACTCAATCAGTCATACGAACAACTCTTTGATAAATGGATGTACATTTTAAGTGAAGACTTTAACATAGTCCTTTATGGGATTGGGTCAAAAAGATCAGTACTCCACCAGTTTCAAAAGGAAAAGTTATCTGACTATCCATGCATAGTTGTTAACGGTTTCTTCCCAAGTCTTACAATTAAAAGTATTCTAGAAACAATTGTAATGGACCTTCTAAAATGTAGCCATGTTCCATCAAACGTGGGGGATGTAGTTAAACTGATTGAAACATGGTTATTAGATGAGGATATGGAGTTGTTTCTTATAATACATAACATAGACGGTACAATGCTGCGGAACGCTAAAGCGCAAACCACACTGGCCAGCTTGTGTCAGATCAAAAATGTTCACACAATAGCAACTATTGATCATATCAATGCACCACTATGTAAGTAAACGCCTTCCTCTTTTACTTAAGTAATCATAAATAATAATAATAAATATGTGACGTTCTACGGCAAAAGGTACCTTAAGGCGGCTTGCCCTTAAGTCGCATAGCGCCGCAATAATATTGGAGCGGTGTTAATAATAGTGTAAGCGCCAACCGCCATAAGGTACCTTTAACCGTCGTGGGACGTCACATAGGATGGAATTATCATACACAATATAACACTTTAATCTCTCGCGAACGTCGAAGGGCGGAATTTAAGGTAAAAACAATGAAATTTGACCCGTTTGTGTAATTAAATATATCTTACACAAGTCGATCTAGTCCCACAGTAAGCTCAATAAGGTTGTAACGAAACTCAAACTATAGAGTTATGGCTGTCTCTTAGGCCATCTCCTGTCTCCATGATTAGCTGAAACCCAGTAGATTCCTAAAATAATCTCAGAACCCCCTTTCCAGTATGGGACCACAACAAGCTAAGCAAGTTCCGTTTTACGTGGTGGGACGTGACCACCTTCCTCCCGTACTCCGAAGAGACGTCCTACGAGAACTCTCTGATGACGCACCGCAGCGGCGCGCTGCAGCTCTCGTCGCTGAAGAGCGTGCACCAATCGCTCACCACCAACGCCAAGGGCATCTTTAACATCATCATACAGTACCAGCTGGATAACCATAAGCAGCCGCATTATCAAGGTAATACCAGTGGGGAGACACTCCTGACTTCGTTCGGCTCTGGGCTATAACCGCGAAAATCGAAGTTCGCAAATTGCGGGAATTTTTCTCTGTCACTCTAATTACGCCTTCATTGCAGTGAAGGAGAAAGATCCCCGCAATTTGCGAATTTCGGTTTTCTCGCTAGCCCCTCTGCATTGCTCCGAGCAATTATTAGGGTTAGCACCACTTGACTTCCTTGTGCGTGCACGACCACAGATAAGAAAATCACTTGAATTTTGACTACCCTAAATAGCCGAAAGGGATACTGTCATATATTAGAAAGGGATAGAATGATTCGACCCTGAATCGCTGTCAAACTTCGGGTTTGTAGGAAGTGTCCTTTCTGTACGGTAGTACGAGTACTATTATTTCTTCTGTGGTAATACCAGGCGTGGCTCACTCCGCGATTTCGTCGTGTCGCTGCAAGTACATGCGGCCCACACCAATTTTGCTGTCTAGCAGTAGTAGCAGGGGTGCGAAACTCCTGAGATCGGTCAAACTCGGCTCCGCTCGGCTCAGCATTGCTCCGAGCAATTATTAGGGTTGGCACCACTTGACTACCTTCTGCGTGCACGACCACAGATAAGATAATCACTTGAATTTTGACAACCCTAAATAGCCGAAAGGGATAGTGTCATATATTAGAAAGGGATAGCATGATTCGACCCTGAACCGCTGTCAAACTTCGGTTTTGTAGGAAGTTTCCTTTCTGTACGGTAGTACTATTATTTATTCTGTGGTAGTAGTTGCCGCGAACCGCTACGGAACGGACGCCAGTTCGCGCTTGCGCCACCTTGCGGTCATATCTGTCATGATAGACGCGTTTTGTTAGTGAATCTTCTGTACCTAGTACTATTATTTATTCTGTACATTCAATATATATGTTCTTATGACTCGCCACTGAACACCAGTGCCAAAGGCATCTTGAACATCATCAATCATACAGTATCAGATGGATAACCATAAACAGTCGCATTAACAATTTTTCTGAGTCCATAACAAGCAAGTGCAGGTAACCGACAATTTTTCAAATTCGAAGAAATTATTTTTATAGCATACTTTTTATTTCTGAACATGTTAAATCTCGAACCTCTTATAACTGGAACCTAATTGTTCGTTGCAGGTTTGCCTTTCAAGGAGCTGTATTCAAAATCGCGCGAACAGTTCCTGGTGAGCTCGGACATAGCCCTCCGAGCGCAGCTCACGGAGTTCCTGGACCACAAACTCGTGAAAATGAAGCGCACGTACGACGGCAGCGAGAACTTGTTCATACCTATCGATAATTCCTTGCTGCAGCAGTTTTTGGAGCAAAATAGTTGACGAGGGAGTTTTTGTGTGCACCTTTTGAAAAGCATGCCATTGTTTTATGTATTTATTATTAAATTATTTTTAATTAGTTCGTGTTTTGATATTCAATCTCATCAAATACTAGATACCATAGGAAAATAAGTTAAAGTGCGCACTGCATACAATTAGTAGCCCGAAAGCTTGACATAAATGAAGGCATGTCGACTAAAGAGACGGATTAGGGCGCCCGCTGGAAGTGCCAGTTGCACAAACATTTTAACGGACTGATTAATCAGCAGTGTAGTATGAAACTTCCCGTACAATAATATCTAGTGAACGCTTTAACGGTTACAAACGGTTTGGTGCAACCGACCCTAAAAACTTGATATTCACGCTCCCCGCCCGCAGTCGTCGTGACTTCATTGTCATATTTTCGGGCTAATGACCAGTTGCACGGAGTGACCGGGGTAAACATATCAGTCGCCGTGCTAGTGTCACTATAAAACAATAGTCATTCGACGAAGCCGTCTAGACAGTGCAATCGTGCGGGGTGCGAAGGGTGGATAGCGCGCACCCGAGCTGCTACAACGCCATTGTTAATAGCTCGGTACTATTTACAGGGCTAGCTTGAAATTGGCATCCGGTCAGGGTAGGATAGGAAGTAGATAAACTGGGTTGGTCTCGGACTGTCTAGAACACAAAATGACTAGTGTAATATTTTGCCTATATCCCTTTTAGTCTACATCGCAAACGGTCTAGAACACAAAATGACTACAATTATTTAGACCTTTATTTACCTAAATTTCGTCGGTTTATCTTTAATACGCTGCCGCGGGGCTCCTATTTCTGTGCTGTTTGGCCTTCGGCCATTTGAAGAAACCTAACCTACCTATATGTGGTCATTTTGTGTTAAATTATTACACTAGTCATTGTGTGTTCTAGACAGTCCGAGATCAAAGCGATAAACTTGGGATCATTGCTTAACTTGCATTATCATTATCGTATAATAAAACACCTAATTAAAGTTTAAGTTTTTATTTTACAATCCCAGAAATAAAAATCTTAATAGGATTATACAATATATATCAACAGGCCAAGTTGTAAATTACTTAAACTTAATGACTTACATAATACAATAAAATTATTAACTAAAATTCTCTTCATCATATCTGGCACGTTTACTACGTTGCATCAACCAAACATCTCATATTATCATTGATATTCTAAAGTGCATTAATTGCTCTTTCATTAAGATTAAAATGATTGTAGAAAAATACTCTCTGAACTCATTAGGATGTCAAAGACTTGATTGAATTAATTTACTACGCCCAATGGAATTTAGTGATACTGATAAACGTTTCAGTTATCATTAGTGAGATTGCTAAACATTAAAAATCCACATATACAAAGTAACAAAACTTAATATTAAATTATTACAATATAAAACTACTGAAAAACGCTTCAGCGTCAAAATGTAGGTATTGACGAGACGTTTTGTTAAACATGGATTAGTTAGAAAAGAAAATCATGTTATGTTTACAGTGAAGGGTGGTCCATGTTGTATGTGTGCCAAGGCGATAATCATAAGTGTTGTCATTTGCAACTAATTTGTCTTTAACTCACATTTATAGACGGGTCTAACGCGAATATATTTTATTACCATTATTTACCGACGTTTCGACACAGAGGGCTTACCGCGCACCACGTTCGACGTGTTGCCTCTCTGTCGCACTTGTAAATTCGTACGTAAGTGTGACAGGGAAGCAACACGTCGAACGTGGTTCGCGGTAGGCTCACAGGTTTCACTGGTCGTGGTCGCGGCTAACTGGCAAATCAGTAGTAGCACAAATCCCTGTTTTGACATTTTGCTGGGATATCATCATCAATTGACAGTCCATTTCCAACGACAGCTGCATTGCCGTTCATTTTACTATGGAAATTGACAATAACACCGATGCGTTTAGTACCAGTAGTGCAGCTGCGGTCAGAAATGGAATGTTACCATTAGCCGCGACCACGACCGTCGGTAAATAAAGGTAATAATTTAATTAAAAAAATTCGCGATAGACCCGATATAAATGTGAGTTAATATATGTGTTCAAAACGCAAAAGTTTTAAATATTATAATTTTTGTCTTTACTGTATATATTTCATTAATTAATTTCATCATTCATTGGCTGCCATAACTCTCAAAATCTTGCTTGCGGCTTATTTCCAACAGCAACTTTGGTCTAAATTATTCTTAGTCACAAAAACATGGAAAAAAGCCGCAAGGCTCTACTAATGTAAATTTAACACTAGAATGGATTCCAAGGGCACTGATAATTTACTGTCTTGTTCCTTTACCTTAAATCTAATTTTAATATAATTGATACCAAAACTTTTGAGAGCTAATTTAATTTAATGCTAGTTTCTTGCACTTTCATTTCAATGATTAGACTAAAATTAAGTATGTCAATAGAATAAAAAAATATTACTACATAAACAATTTTATTGAAACATTAACTTGTCGGACAACAAACTACAGATTACACGGAAAAGACATCAACATCGTAATGATAGAAAACATTCTGGTGGCGCCGAGGCGCTTAAACGCATTCACTGCCAGGGGGCGGTGGATTAGGAATCAACTTGTATTACGGTGAACGCATATTATTACGTGCGTTGGTGGCAGTAAATGTGTTAAGATTAATGCCGGCTACACACGTAACTATAAATCGTAGCGATTAATCTGTGCAGTCCGATTTGCGCAGTTTTATCTATCGTGTGTATGACAAATCGTTACGATAATCGACAACGATAAGTAAGGGGTAAGTTAACACTAAGAGAAGAAGCGGATGAGCTAGCCAGAGGGTGCCGTTAGAACAGGGGTTCACAACTTTTTTTGCAAAAATATTTTCATGTCAATTTTTTATAAGAGTCTCGCTACGTCGCACGCTACCGGTTGGGAACTCCTGCGATATAGTCTCACAACTGCCAACTAGTCTATGGGGATGACTGTACCTCTGTTGTGATCAAGTTTATTGTCCGATGCATCGGAGGCTGTACACTTACGAACTAGTAAGATAACTCCGCTTAAGGCAACCCTCAATTCTCTTCGTCGTCGTCGTGTTTCCGCTTTTTACCCCGAGTGCTCTCCTCCGGCTCGCCGTCTGCGTCTTCCCCGTCTGTAAGGAAAACAACAGCTCATTAACACTACTTTTGTATTGCAAGAGTAGGTACAGATTAATCTTAAGATTACTTGTAGCTGACATAATATGTCGCTTTACTTCAAACTCGGGTAAATCCATTCGACCCTCTCAGCAAATATCTACCTTTTGTTAATACCAAAATCGCATAATCAGACATAATCGACTCATATTATGTGGTGCTGAAAGTAACGTCATTTTTGGTTTTATAATATTGCTGTCACGTGCTGTTACTAATGTTTTGTTTTCCATATCAAATAAACAGATTCAATGGGAATGTTCAGACAAATACAGCCATGCGTGTTCAATACACTTGGTATATTTGTGCCAAAGCATTACTTTGATTTGCGATCCGCGTCAATCTCCTCATAGTAGCTATCCTCCCAGCCCTCTTACACAGAGCTGTCTGTCCACTCAGCCACCACAGTGCTTACCTACCTACAGTGCAGTACCTACAGTGTATACCTAGCTTTGACTTGTGATCCGCGCCAATCTCCTCATAGTTGCTAGCCTCCTCATTCTCCTAGCCCTCATACACGCAGCTGTCTGACTACTTAGCCACCTACATACTTACTTACTTTTTTAGCAAGTCAATGTTGATACCAACTTTAGCCAGTCTCTCATCGAGACCACAACAAGAACGCCAACAGGGGCAATGCCGTCCTGGAAACGTTGGAGGTAATTTTCAAAGCTTGTCCCACTACATATCTATCTTTGGCTTGTGATCCGCGTCAATCTCCTAGTCTTCGTCGTAATCTTCCTCCTCATTCTCCTAGCTCTCATACACGCAGCTGTTTGACTACTCAGTCACCTACCTACTTATATTTTTAGCTACTTGCGGCTCGTGGATATCACTTATCCAGTCTTTCTTCGAGACCATAATAACGCCAACAGGGGCAATGCCGTCCTGGAAACGTGGGAGGTAATTTTGAAGCTACATACCTATCTTTGACTTGTGATCCGCGTCAATCTCTTCGTCATCGTCGTCATCGTCCTCCTCATCCTCCGAGCCCTCGTACACGGAGCTGTCCGAGCTCTCCTCCTCTGTAATAATAAAAATATCAAATAAGCGTACACAATCAAAACTAGTATCTAAATAGTAGGTCACATTATGAGCCCCATCAATGGCCACTGCATCCCTGACGGATGATTGTTGCAACGCTGTGTCAAGAGCGGTTGAGAAAGCCAATTTATTTCTACAGTTGAAATCCGTAGTAAAAACACACTGTAAACTTCTTATTTCCTTAAGTAATCCAAAAACAACAGAATAGGTAAAAAAATAAGTTTTACTATAAAGATCTTTGAATTCTTTCATTATGAAAAAATAAATATATGAATTGATTTTGTAATATCTGAATATATTCTGAGGGGCGAATATGTTGGTCATACTGAACAACTTTCACTATGGATGGAACCAACCCCAAAAACAGCTCAGCAGTTTCTTTTTGTTCAGTATGACCTACATATTCACCCCTCAAGAGTTGGGTTAGACATAACAAAATCCCCCTACGTACGGTAATTCGCCAGTAACTGGCCGCCCTAAAGGTGGCCAGTTATTGAAACCTTATACTAAAATGAATTCTATTTATAGGTGAATAGAATTCATTTTTAGTTTCGGGCGGCAAGTTACTAAAAGTGACCAGTTACTGGCGAATTACCCTATGTACGCAACGCTCAAGAAAATACAGTATTCAAGGTAGAAACTACTAACCAAGATTTTCATTGTAGACTGCACTTAGTGAGATCTCACCATCGTCTTCGTCATCATCCTCTTCTTCTTCCACTTCGGAACCTAGAACAAAGACATACCATACTATTAGAAGTAACAGAACAAATTATGTTCAGAAAGTGTGTGGCTCCAGGTTGCGCAAGACCGTGACGAATGGCGTAAAATGAAGGAGGCCTACACCCGAAGGGTCGAAAAAGGCTAAAGAGAGAGAGAGAGAGATGTTCAGAAAATAATTTAATTTGTTTTAATTTCCAGTAGAAACACTACTATATAAATTATAAATTGAAATAAATGTCATATACTCGTACTAAGAAAAAGCATAGAGAAATATAGTAAGAATAGAGTGCTCACTCCATACATTGGTACCAAAACGACTATTATTTTCGCAGTCGATATCTAGCATCGAATAGCGGAATTATCAGTACAGCTACTCGACAATAGAATTCTCTAGTGTCGCGACTCACGAAAATTGTATTGAACAACAATTTACAACTAATATTAAAAGCAGAAGTCGTTCAAAATAGAGTTTCGGTCTATCCGGTTATAATATTAGCTGAATATTTTAGAGCAGACTTTTCGGTCGGTGGTCGGTGCTACATCTATTGTCAAGTAGCAGTACTGACAGGCGTGGCTTACTCCGCGATTTCGTCGCTTTGCTACAGGTAGCTAAAAGTACATCCGTTCGACCCCAATTTTGGGGTTTGCCATAAGCCGCGCGTGGCGCTGTCGCCACCTAGCGGCCATATCTGTGCTGATCGTGACAGACGCGTTTTGTTAGAGTGAGTCTTCTGTACCTAGTACTATTATTTATTCTGTGGTACTGATAATTCCGCTACTCGATGCTAGATGTTGATTACGAAAATAATAGTCTTATTGGCACTAAAACTGAAGTAAGGAGTGAGCACTCTATGTAATTTTTTCTCTATGGAAAAAGTGACCAAGGCCTCCAGTGCCCCAGGCTGGAATCGAACCAGCGTCCTCTGCTATCGCGGCAGGCGCCTGTGCAGTATGTTACAGCATCACTAGATTTCGCACATTTACAAATTATTGATAGTACAAATGTTAGACATTTTATCAGTTAATTTACATCTCTTTCCTTGCCTACTAAAGAAAAACTCAAATTATGCGAATAAATCGCAAGCTTTAGAAAAACCATCTGGTAATTACATTATACTTATGAAAACCCGCACCGGCGACCATGAGAAGACTCACTATTCTACAATCACCACAAAATATGTCAAGAGCTGCCAAGATGCTCACAAATATCTGAGCACGCCTTCATTATCCAGACTTTGGAGTACGTGTTTAGATATTTTTGAGCATTTAGAGAGCTATTTTCGGCCGCTGCGATATAACTGATGGCAACTGCACAGTACTACAGTTAACATGTCGTCAATTACTTTTTAAGCCTTTATAAGGCAGATAGTACATGGTGTGTCTACCATGGGGCTTTAAATCCAGGGCTTGATTTTACTCGCTAAACTGAGCTACTTTTACTATGGGACCAACCCTCAAATCGGGGAATAATTTTTGGCTTTTCCATAGAAAACGTCGACATCTGATCAGCCAAAATGTATGAAAAAGTAAAATTTTTTTTGGGATTTCGGGGTTGGTGCCATAGTTAAAGTAGCTTAGTTTAGCGAGTAGAATCGAGCCCTGGATTTAAAGGCCCATGGTCAGACACACATATTTCCCACCTGATTTTTAAGTGATAGGGTTCTATTTTGCATATTTTCTGACACTCTTATGCCTAGGGTTTGCACGACGGATCCGAAATGTATGGGAAGATCCGCGGATCCGGATAATTTCATACATTTCGGATCCGGATTGCAAACCCTACTTATGCCTTATAAAGGGTTAACATGAATGGCCACAGAATGAACCGCTAAAAAGGAGAAGCATCACCAACATATATATGATGCTTACTTTTGGTAAGATACCCCATGTGAAATAGTAGGCCGTAAATTGTGTACAATACAACAGGGAGAGAGGATCTGCTCTCTGGCGGCCTATCTGAGGGCTCATCGTCAATCACCAGCGGACCCAAATCTATGTCCACATCTGGAAGTCAGTACATTATTGAGATTTATATCATAGCATAGCAGTAATGGAGGGGAAAACAGGTGATTATTAGAATGTTTGATGTATTTGATACACTAAATTTCAGTTAAGGCTTAGAGTTATCCCTAAATACACAATACTACTTATACTTATCATAATAACGTTTTAGTTACACATAAGTACTGTAAAGGTATTAAATAGCAACATGGACATCATGCCAAATATATGTACAGTCAAGTGTAAATATACGGGTGCAGAAATCATACAAAATTTATGTCCTATAGCTCTTATGTCAGCAAATTAACACATTCATTACCACTAAGTGCTACGGGTTACGGTCGTAGCGCGTAGCCACGGTTTCGCCGTATGTAGCGCGTAGTCGCTACGAACAGTGTACCCGACAGTCGGGTTCTTGGTGTTGAATGTGTTAAGAACTATGGCACATATTTTTGAGTAAGTTGTCTACACCCAGATTTTTACACTTAACTGGTGACTACCGTAATGTAAAGGCAATATAATAAGGTTGATAGATTATTTCTGCACCGTGACTGTACTTAGTTGTATTAAGTATATAAATATCATCATTTCATAAAATTATATAAGGTGCAGCGGGGCAATTTCAACTGCGTGGTAATTTCAACTTATCTCAATATCTTCCATATTTTACATTATTAACGAGAGTCACACACACACAGTCGAAACCACTGCACCTTAAAATAATATTAATATAAAAAAGATGACATACCATCCTCCTCACTGTCATTATTCCCATTCATTTCATCCTCTTCCTCGGCATCGCTGTCTTCAGCCTCCCGGTCTTCCTTGTCCAGGCTGTAACAAAAAGCACATCAAGTTAAACAGAGCTCTTTCGTTTCAGGTTTGTGATTGAATCATTGTTATCTTCCCATGAGCATGTATCTCTCAAACAAATATTATTTATCCATACTTGGCTTTTGAAACACTTTCACTGCTGCAATTAGTTCATAATATATACTATGGCCAAATTGACTTGATTATGCAGCATGTTAAAAGGAATCATAGCTATCTATGTATGATGATGCATACCTATATTACCTATGTTAAAAGAAATCATAGATATCTATGTAGGTATGCCGGAATGTAGCAATAAGTAAATTTTTATGAGGAGAATTTTACCTAAAAATAAGGTATTTATATTTATATGTAGAAGTATTGGAAATATGCACTGAATTACTATGTTCATGATATGAAATAATTGTATCTTGTATCACTGGCAGATTTGCCCTAAGGCCAAGTAGGGGTCTAGTCTAGGGTGGCAAGATATTAGGGGCGACAAATTGTGACAAAAAATTTGGAAAATTTGCATTTCCAAATGTAGTAAATATGATGGGCGATCACCTACAGCGCCTGGGGCCTAGGGTGACAAAGACTGCAAATCCGCCACTGTCTTGTATAATAGAATCTTAACTTACCCATCTAAATATTTTAGAGCTGGATGTAAGGCGAAGACCTTGTTCCTGTAGTCCTCAATATTAGTAACATCATTGTTAAAGAGGTCTAAGTTCTTTAGATTTTTGAATTCCTCCAATGGTTTCAGTGTTTCCAAATCCTTGATTTTGTTACCCGAGAAGTTCAGATGTGTAAGTTTTTTGCAGCCGCTGAGGAAATTTAGTCCATTTGATATTCTGTTATCAGAGAGTTCTAATTTCCTCAGTTTGGGAAGTGTGGGGAATCCTTTGAGTGTTGTAAGCCCAACATTGTTAAGGCTTAAAATTTCGAGGTTTGTATATTCATCTGTCAAACCAACAACATTGGTGCTCCTGCAGTTATCGAGGTTCAATTCCTTGACCTGAAATACATGAAGATTTTTGTTTGAAATTTTATTTATTAAAGCGCCATCTAGGAATGTTTAGTTCAAACTACAAAGCTATGTTTAGGTCAACACTTGCTCCTTCTGTTTTGTTAAATGAACACGGTATTCACGATATTTGAGGTAATCTAAGATGTCATTTGGATGAATTACAATGATTAGGTCTTGCAATATTTTAAAGTAAAAAAATAATCAATAATATTAGTTTCTAGGCCGTCGGAGACTGCGATATAATAACAAGGTTAAATTAACAAGCTTGAATGTTGACGTTTTAATAATGTGATATATTTTCAAGGGCTAACGTTTGGAAATAATGTTATGTATCAAAAATTAAATATACATTTTGCAAAGCTGTATTCAACTAGTTTAAATTTGTACGCAAAGAGATTAGATTACAAGTACTGTTGCTGGCTTTCAACAGTATTGGCAAAGTCAAGTCAAGCCAACCAAACGTCAAAATGCCAAAATGGTGTGAGTTGTCAACGCAAAGCCACTTGCGTAGTTTGTAAAATTGAACAAACTAGTGATTAATCTACGGAAATGTTGCATCAAATATGAAAGGAATGTGTTTTTAAATTAGTTTCTACAACAATAAGTAAACGGCGTGTTATTACCGCGTGTAAAATCGTTATCGTTTTCTCTTGAAATGGCGGATGACACGAATCATCGCGACGCAATAAAAATGGCCGCTATATTGGTAAGGCGTGCGTCAATATGGAATTGCAGATGTAAAGTGTTTAAACGAAATGCATTTTAGAAACACATTACAACACGCTCTACTTATTAAATAAAAAATGTTGTGCCTACAATACCTCCCATTTACTAGTCACTGCGGAAATAGAATTTTAATAGGTGAAAGGGCGCGAAATTGAGCAGACTAAGTAAATTCAGGTGAACTAGTTCACAGAAAACTTTAATTACACACTACAACGACTTGCGAGGTCGAAAGAAACCGGTGTATCGCAAAATATATATCATTGTTATTGAATGCTTTCACTCTTGAAAAGACTACATTGAATTTCGAATGGGATATAGGTTCATAATTATTGACAGGTCGTAATACTGTAGTATTTTATGGGTTTCATAGTAAATACCAATATATTTATACTTTATATAAACGTGGTAATAAGCTATGCGTGGTAATAATACATATTTGTAATCTCATAACTCAAAGCTATACCTTTTGCAAGTTTTTCCCAAACTTAACCTCAATATGGAATATTTACATCATGACCGTTTCTAGTACTTGTGTGCAAACAGAATCGGTGAAATAGACGATGTCTGATACAAATAAGAAAATCCTGTGTTTACAGTCACCGATAAACCACAAGAATACAGTAATATCAGCAGTATGTTTGATATGTGCACATGAAACGTAACAATCGGTAATGGCCAATTCCTGTATACAATATCGCCATATCCAATGTTACGGAATGGATTTACATTATTGAGTAGTGAGATTACAATACAAACCGATGATTTAGTAAATTTACAGACCAAAACCATAATTTACACGCCTTACACATTAAGTATAGACGAAATACGTATCGACAAAACATTCCAATTGATTGAAAAAAAGACTTTATTTACCTGTGAAGGGTTTCTTCCCCGTAATTCCAAGGCGACTCTCTTTTCCATCGTAGCTGTATTTTAATCAACAATCAGAGCACTTTTAAACCACCTTAACAATTATTTTCAAGATCTAATTCACTAGGCTTGGGTTTCAAAACAGAAGGAAACTATAGATACACGAGTGAGTGACGTTGTGCGCCGCCTGTCGGCGAAATACGGCGTTAGCAACCGGAAACGCAGTCAATGTAGCAGACTTTAAACTATTTTACATACAAAATTAAAGTATTATTTAGTTTTAGTGTATGTAAAAACGAAAAAGTATTTATTTATTCTAAATCTACTATACTCTGATTGACAAAAATGCATATTATGATACAGGAACAGTACTTTTACTTTGTTAGGTTGGCACTAATAATAGGTTGTATGTCTGATGGACAAATAGCGGGAGTTTTTAAAATGAAGGTGTAGTGTACGAAAGCCGGTATTGTATTCCATTGAGAACTTATAAATCGATGTTTTAATTAAGATGAATGTATATTTATGTATTTTATTGTGTACCTGATATTATTTTTTAAAAGTAAAGGCACGTTATTAATAATGGAAGAAAAATTAAAAATGGGAAATGGAATTAAAATATCATATTTAAACACTTTCCAATGAAAGAAAATCCAATTAAACAACAAAAAAAAATGTTTCCTATTGATCGTCCCCAAATCCTGTATTCCGGTTTTGGAATGAAAAGTCTTTCCTATCCTGTACTTATATTAGTCATATCCAGACATAGGATTCTATGGGGCAGAATTTATTGACAGCTAAGGAGTTCCTATATCGATAAACTCAATTATCGATACTTTTCCCTAATACTAGTGATCGCCTCCAGTTTCGTTTGTAAATGTGTATTATTCATAGTATTACTTCGGGGTCGATGATAAAGTTTACACAAAGCCTATTTTATATGACCACTAGATTAAAAAAAATTACGATAAGTCAAGCTTCAAAATCCCTTCAAAATAAAAAAAACGGGAATTTAGTTATTCTTTGTTTCAAGTCAATACTTTGAATAAAAACATATTTTTACAAACAAAACTTGGAGTGATCACTAGTACATGAGAGGAACATCGATAATTGAGTTTATCGATATAAGAACTCCTTAGCTGTCAATAAATTTTGCCCCATAGAATCCTGTCTGGCTCATATCAATTTGTTTGTATAGTCACACCAAACATAGTCTGCAGCGGATTTGATAGCCCACGCAGTGTAAGTGTTATGTACACGTCATAATTTCATAGAAGTTTGACGTTTAAAATGACACTTGCACTGCGTGGGCCTTACTCCGAGGCGTGGGCTATCAAAATCGCTGCAGACTTTTTACGGCCTAACTATAAGTAGTAGGTAATTAGTAGGTATTTACTCAGAAATTGATTAGTAATTAAACCTATGAATGTATTTATTTCGAGGAAGTGCTTTTCGTAATTCTCTAAAATGATCTTTGATTGAAACATCATAAATAAACTTTTGTTATAGTTAGGTACCTACATAGGTATAAACCCCCTTATTCATAAAGCTTTACGGGCCTTATCGCTCTCTTGCATTATACATAGGGTAGGTGTGTTAGTTTTCGTCCATTTGATGAAATTTGAATATAAACCTATATTAGTGCACAAAATTGTACGTATTGCAATCCTTAATGTCAAAATATAATATAATAATATTTGTCTACATAAAAATGATATTTCGCATTTAGAAAATTAAAAATCAAATATACCTATTGTTTGCGAATCTGTCAAGTGGATGATAACTAGAGCATGGACGGAAACTAGCGCAATGGCCCTAAGTCAAATGACAGATAAAGACAAACGATTATTAGCTAATTGCGGCTGGTAGCGCCTTTATAAATGAGCGGGGAAGGATAATTATTACAATTTTACTTCTTAGGTTTTGAGATATTTGACACATTTTTACTGTTCCGTACAAAACTTTGTTCACGGAGCACTTATCGGATCACTTCGGTCTTGCAAATCAGTTAAATGCGTTTTTCTCAGAGACCGTTTGACGTAGATAGTGTAGATACCTATTTGGAACAGTTATAGCAATTACCACCACTCATATTGTATTTTTTATTTTAACCTAAATAATCTCTTGTTCAATGTATCTGATGACTTTTATATCATGTCGGTGGCAAACAACCGGTCCGCCTAATGGTAAGCGATCACCGCAGTCTATGGATGCCTGTAATCCAGGGGAGTTACATGCGCGTTGCGACCCTACGGAAGTATTTTAGGGCTCCGTATCCAAAGGGTAAAAACGGGACCCTATTACTATATATATATTTTAAAAATAAGTTACGGCAAATATGTAACATTTATGAATCTAATACGATCATTTATATTCTTTTGCTTTCATAAGTAATATTTCTTGATTTTTAAAAAGCGTTTTTCAATTAAAAGACGTGTCAAGATCGCTTAACTTCTTGCAAGTTCTTTCTAATGCTAAAAAAAACGAACTATATCTATTTGATACTGACTGTACCTTAACATGACTCTAAACGCATAAAGGCCTGTTTTCACACTATACGTGGTTTAACCCTCTTCACACTAGGCGAGAACTGAGACACCAGCGCCGTTCCGTTCCCCCACCGGGCCGCCAGACCGTAAGTATACTCGTATATCCCAGCTTCGTTACCCCGGCTACTCACGTAACGATAAATCGTTGCGATAAAACCGTGCAGTCCGACTGTCTGCGATCATATATAACTAAGGATACCGCCTTTAGGAACATTACCGTTCAAATTCTTGGGCCAAATTAGCACACTTACACAGTTACGCCTACATTCAAATAAGACGACGCGTTTACAGAGCCTGTAATCAAAGCTGGTAAACGAAATAATAGTCATCTTTATTACACTAATGGTACATAGCTAAGTGTAGATGAAATGCATATAATGTCAATAACTACCAATCAGCGACATTAATCCGCTAATAACCTTCTTGCTGTACGTACTGGCCGCTGAGAGTTCGCGGTTCATATTTGATTAGAATATGACTTGAACAGGGATAGGTTTATGCCATACAGTGAAGAACCAGTCAAATAATTCACGTATAATAATTTAATGCAGATTAAAAGATAACTAGTTAAAATGTTGTTATGACATGACAGACTAACTCAACATAAGTAAATATATCATAATAAGTATTTTGTATATTTTATTATCAATCTACATGGCAGTGCGAAGTCACGTTCAGGTATAGTCTGTCCTTTTTACTAAGATCAAGTACACCATAGTAAATGTATGGCGAACTTGATCTTAGAAATCGGACTGGCTATACAGTCTGCAAAATTTACATGGGTACACGAATCGGGTCAAAAATATTTGAACAGGCGGAGTCACAATAAATTCCCACTTTCAATTCAGAATATTTTATATGTATATAGCCGGCCAAGCAAGTTTGTCAGTAGAAAAAGGTGCAAAATTAAAATTTTGTATAGGACCACAGCCGTTCGCGCGCTTACATTTTCTAAATTTGCCGCTCTTATAATGTTTTAAACTTTCGCGTTTTGAACATATATTAACTCGCATTATACGAAACGAAACTGATTTACGTCGGTAAATCAAGGTAATTGAATATAATTCGCGTTAGACCCGTCTATAATGTGAGTTAATATGTTTGCCGCTCTTTTCTACGGCCGGAAATGGCTTGAGAGAGAACCTACATATGTGACAGTAGAGGGTGGATTCAAATGATCAACATTTTCAGATATTTTGTATTTGTTAAATACCTCGAATTTTAATTCACAAATAATTAAGTAAATATAAAACATTAAATTAGCTTACAAATAATAATACAAACTAATTCAGTGAAAGCATGATAGGAAAAATGTGTCTACATATAGGAGACCAGGTATGATTATCTCACGGGTTATATCTCATGAATAGAACATATTCTAGATATCTTGCCAGGCTTCTACTTAATTTCATGTCTCTCTAATTGGACAGCTCTTTTCCATAGTTCTCTGCGAATAGCATCTTGTGGGAATATGAATGGAAAGTAATGTAAAATGACAATGGCAAATTTGATTTTGATTATTAATTTGAAATAACTAGGTAGTTTTTTTATAGCTCCATCTCATGAAATAAAAAAGGAAAATACAAATCTGTAAGAAGGAATTTATTACTACATTTATAATTATATAGAAAATACCTAAACCAAACACAAGTTAATAAAATAGTCTACTTCATTTAGCATAACACCATCCCCATTATCCTCGCAATTTAAAAAGTCGTATGTTGTTATGAAAGTTGTATGCAGTTGTTACGTTTTAGCTTAGCACGGTAGTATTGAAAACAAATCGTCATGTTTTTTCCAAATTCTACTGAAGTTATCTGTTTACTACAAGTGAAAAGTGATTCCACTGTCCTTGGTATGAACTAAAATAACTTCTGCACCACTTCACGACACATGAATATATTTTTAATAACAAAAAAACGTTGTTTTTATAAATCAATTTAGCCATTTGTCACTGACTGTCATCTCGGTGGTACTGAGATTGCCAATCGAGCAGTTTGTAAGTACCGCCTATCGCGGGGTAGTTTGCGTTGGGTCATAATTGAGCGGACAGAATACTTCCATGTATAGCATTTCGCTGCCGACTGTGCAGATAAATCGAACCGTGTGTATGACAAATCGTTGTCGATTATCGTAACGATTTGTCATACACACGGTTCGATTTATCTGCACAGTCGGACTGCACAGTTTTATCGCAACGATTTATCGTTACGTATGTAACCGGCATTACTGGCTGGGCACGGCAAAGGCCCCTGTGCACAATGCAATGGACCAGCGCTGGCCAGTTCAAGGGACGCAGCCATGCGGTAGAATGAGATAGCTATATCACTTGCTCCCTCTAACGCATAAAGCGTCCCCCAGACTGACCCACGCTCACCACCACTCACGACGCTGCTCCATCGTGTACAGGGGCCTTAAGCGGTTGCGGCTGCCACTCTCGCATTGGACTTACTAATCATAATGCGGAAGTGTCGCACTCTTGTGGACGCTGTTTAAACGATAATTTCATTTATGTACAGGTCAATGATGATGATGATGATAATGATATACGGTCTGCATAATATATATAGTGACGGACAAAATGGCCAAATATATGGGAACACATTATTCTTATTTTATTTCTATGGTAACAAAGGTTACGAATGTTACGATATATTTGGTCACTGACCGTTACTTTCTACATAGATTTGAAATTCACACTTGACTAGGTATGGATGGCGTCGTGTTTGCAAGTTTGATAGTAGGTACATTTCTATCTATTTTTATTCCTCATAATGTAAAAATATGAATGCCTCTTTAAGTATCCAGATTATCTTCGTATTTAATGTACTTGGTCAAGCAAATCTTGTCAGTAGAAAAAGGCGGCAAATTTAAAAAATGTAGGCGCGAAAGGGTATGGTCCCATAGAAAATTTGAAATTCGCGCCTTTTTCAGAATCAGAATCAGAATCAGAATCAAGCATTTTATTCGTGATAAACTTAAAACTAAGATTACATACAAGAGTATAACTAAAAACTACAAATATTAATAAAGTTGGAAAGCGTTAAAGTTTACCACGAAATGGGCTCGCCTCAGCATAATACTGACCCGAGGGCCAGCGCTGATCTTCCGGCGAGACCATTTGTGGGCCACGAACGCAGCCGTACGACACGGCCCCATCATAAGCTGAACGCAGCCTTTTCTACTGACAAGTAACTACTTATACTATAGGTAACTAACTACTTATTGAATCTTTACTTATTACTTAGTAATAAGTATCAATATCATAACTAGAGATACCACGAATATTCGGCAACTATTCGGTATTCGGCCTATTCGGCCCCTTTGCAGAATATTCGGTATTCGGCCGAATGTTGCGTACTATTCGGCCGAATACCGAATATCTATTACACCTACCTAAAAAGAAAAAAATCACAAAAAATAACCAAAAACTAGGTATAAATAATCTAAAATGTATTCTTGGGAAGTGGTTAAATAAGAAGGCAAGTTTATGAGCATTTGTTGATTCCAAAATATTTTATTTTTTTATCATGGGTCTGATTTGATTGACTCTAACTACATTCATTAATTCTGTTCAATATAAACATATATGTACTTACCTTAGCAAACGTTGTGCTTTGTTGGTGAACAGTTTCCGTAATAATTGTGACTCAAAATGTTCGCATGTTATGCCGAATATTCGGTCGCCGAATATTCGGTATTCGGCCGAGAGAGGGGGCCGAATATTCGGTATTCGGCCAAATTCACTATTCGGGGCATCTCTAGTACTAACGCTGGCTTGCACCCTGCATCAGGTCAAATTTCGATTACTTAAATCGAATTGACATATTGATATCGATGTGTACACTGAGCTTTATGCTGCATAGTATTGAGGTTTCATTCATATAGACAAATATTTTTTTGTCTTTAAAAAGAAGATGATTAATACGTTTCAGATTATTGTAATGACAAGAGATTTTTAATAGGTAAATGATATTAAATTGTAATTTGTAGTGATCACCGAGACCGAGACAAGTAAGTTTTAATGGACGGAATTTTTATTAATTAACTTTATTTACTGTGATATCAAATGTTCAATGCGAAAAGTAAAATATCGGCCTTCTTAGCTAATCTTAATTTCTGGTGGACATTCAAAACAATGGGAAAAAAAGATTTTCGGCGATGCTTTGTGTGTATCCGTAATGTTCTGGTTTTATTGATAGTTCTCGCACTGATAGCAGTGTATGAAATAAAATCTATTCGACATCAGGAGCTATCAAACATTATTCGATCAAGCAAAATGGAACAACTATTTGTTCCCGATAAGGTATCAAGCAGAATATTGAATACATCTGAAATAAAAGCAATCGTTCTAGATCGTAATAAAAAGCAAACTATACTCAATGAAGATATGTACGGTCCGATTAAACAAGACACCGTCATTCTAGTGATTTTTGTGCAAAAATCTACGATAAATTTGAAGTTTATGATCATGTCGCTATCACAAGTAACAGGAATACAAGAAACACTTATAGTATTCTCTCATTCACGTTACGATGAAAAAGTTGACAATTTAATTAAGGCAATCGACTTTTGCCGTGTCATACAAATCTATTATCCATATTCGTTGCAACTATATCCGAACCAATTCCCGGGTTATACGCCAGGTGATTGCGCCCATGACCAGAGCTTGAGCAAAGCAGAATATTTGAAGTGCACTGGAGCTGCCACCCCGGATATGCATGGTCGGTTCCGCAACCCAGTCGACGCTGAGAAAAAACACTACTGGTGGTGGACGGCTAACCACGTATTTGAGAACTTAAATACTATTAGCAACCATGACGGTATTGTCGTATTTATAGAAAATGATTACATTTTCATAGACGATTTTCTCTACATGACTCTCCTTATGAAAAAGATTGCAAGCACAATACCTGGATGCGAATTTTTGTCACTGGCGGCTATTGAGCCTGCTAATAACGATCAGACCACGGTAGAAGTAATGGCTTGGGATCCTAACCTTCATTCGGGTGTCTTAGCGTTCGATCTCTCCGCGTGGAATAGCATTGTGTCCCATTATGACTTATTTTGTGATATAGATGATTACTCGTGGGCCGAATCTTTGTCCTACTTGTCTTTGAATCGCATAGACGGCGACAAGTACAGAGTGATGTCGAGTAAGTTTCCCCGAGCGTATAAATCCGACAAGTGCATAGTCTTTGGAGCCTTCATAGAGTGTGAAGTCCAGACAGGCGTTCATCAGATTTATAATTTGCAAGACCGGGTCAGCAGTCATTTGTTCCCGTCGTATCTCGAGCTGTTCGTGGATATTGAGTTTGAGGATCAGTTCACGAGCTTCGATTACGTGGACGTGAACGGTGGTTGGAGCGATCCGAGAGACAAAGATTTTTGCAGAGAGCTGACCGTTTTTAAGATCAAGAAGGAGATAATGCGTATGCATCACCAGTTTGACGGTGTTCTGGAATAAATGTTTATTTTTGATTGGGCAGTTTTATTGATTGTCCATTAATGAGAACGGTAAGGGGCAGTGGTGAAGTGCTAAGCCAAGCATGACAAAGTGTGACGAGGGTTAAAGAGACGCGGCTTCATTAAAATCTGATGCCTTTGAAACATGCGATACAAGTAATAGATTGAGCTTAGTGAATTCAGCTCAACGCTAACGAAACTGTGATTTAACGATTAGATTGTTTGCAGTTTTATTTTTATTTTATTATTTTTATTTTATTTTATTTTTATTACATACATGGAAAACCAACAGCTAAAAACATTTCCAAAAACTAAAATAGATTCACAGAGCCAATTACAGGTTCTCACTTATAAAAATTAAGTAGGTAAATAAAGAAGAAATATAATCACAAATCAGTTACACACACAAGTTAAGCAACAGCACAAGCCAAGGTTCCTGTGTACAACCAGTACAACTAGCTGCAAGACTGCATAGGCACATTAGGAATGGAAAACATTCATAAAGTGGTCATGCACTTCCACCGCCGACTGCACAAAACTTCAAGAAAAAACCGAAATACAGAAAATACAAATATATATATATATACAAGTGCACCCATGTAGTACTCGTATAACTTCAGTAAGCCAAGCCCGAACCAGCGCTAGAAGTATCACCCATAAAAAATGCAATTAATTTATTTCTTATTACCGATATGCTATCACTAAATACATCGAAGTCTAAATTCAGTAAAACTTTATTTAAACTCATGCCTGCCCTGCATAAGAAACTGTTTTTTCTATATTTAGTGGAAGCCTGATTAATACTAATGGGACGAAAGTGCCTTAACCTTCTTAAGGGAACAGTGAAAGAAATTTTACTGAGTAAACTAGGACAATCGACATGGCCTTTAATAATATTTATTAAATACAAAGTGTCAGCAATTTCACGGCGTTTAACAAGTGGGATTAAGTGATGTTTCTTACATAGCCTAAAATAATTGGCAGAACTATAATTTACATGCATTTTAAAGCAGAGAAATGTTATGAATTTAGTTTGTAATCGCTCAATCCTATCAACATATATTTGATATTGAGGATTCCAAATCTGAGATGCATATTCGAGCTTGCTCCTCACATATATTAGCAAAATAAAGGATATAAGTTATATAAGAATATGCCTAGGTAAATTGCGCCAGTTGAATACCTAATTATAGTAAGTACTATTAATAAATTAACCCTCGTTGGACAAAAGGGTAAAAGCAATGAGTAGGTAGGTAGTTTAAGAAGTAAAAAGATATGACATATTTCAAATGTTTAGATATAGGTCTATCAAGAGAGAGGTATGACTCCTTATCTCCAAGTCCTTATATAAATACAACTAACTTTATTCCTGTGCCCTGTTTATCAAAAGCTTGTAACTTGTAATACAAGTGGAAGTCCCTTATTGACAGCTTTTGTTAGAAAGGGACTTCCACTTGTATTACAAGTTACAAGCTTTTGATAAACAGGGCACTGGACTTGATTTAAACTAAGGCACCAACACGAAAATAATTATTAAACTTATACTCGTACCTATAGTTAGTAGAAATAAAGCTTTATTTAATCACTCTTGAGAAAAAAATGTGAACAGTGTGAGTGTTTGCACAGATAACCTCGTTCGCGTGGCGTCCCGCCCGCTTGGGAGTTCTGCGAGCGTTATGCAGAAGTATTTAATTTTTTATCACACCGTCCTCCGCAGTTTACACAAAAAATATGGGCTTTATTTTTGCACCGTCCGTCTTTTATTATCTAACAATTTTTACGTAGGTACTTAGAGTTACACCGAGAAAAGTCTGTAGCGATTGTGATTGCACACGCAGTGCAAGTTTTATTTAAACGTCAAACTGCTATGAAATTCATGACGTATAAATAACACATAATGCACTGCGTATGCTATCAAAATCGCTGCAGACTTTTCTTGGTTTAACCAGGTGTAGCTCACTCCGCGATTTCGTCGCTTTGCTACGGGTAGCTAAAGGCTCCTCTTCACGTTGGGCCAACGCCAACGCCAACCAGGGACGCATTTATGCGTTAGAGGGAGCAAGTGATATTGCTATCTCATTCTACCGCATGACTGCGTCCCTCGTTGGCGTTGGCGTTGGCCCAACGTGAAGAGGAGCCTTAAAAGTACATCCGTTCGGCCCCAATTTTAGGGTTTGCCATAAGCTGCGCGTGGCGCTGTCGCCACCTAGCGGCCATACGTGTGCTGATCGTAACAGACGCGTTTTGTTAGGGAGTGAGTCTTCTGTACCTAGTACTATTATTTATTCTGTGGTTTAACTCTACCTACGTAAGTACGTAAAAGTAATTTAAATAATTGCGCAAATTAAAGAAGGGTTGTTTTTTAAACTTATCTTAACAGAAAATATAGTTTATTAACTAGTGTAGGTAGTGACCAGAGTACAGCTTGGCAAAAAAGAGTAGAAATTAAAAAGTGGCAACACTCTAGTGTCGTCCCTTTCTAACCAATTTATATAAGAAAACGGGACGACACTACAGTATTGCCACTTTTTAATTTCTACTCTTTTTTGCCAAGCTGTACATATGTTATATTTTGCGTATCACGGACAAACGAATTCTGGCAAGCTTGGAACTTGGAAGGTATCTATAAAAAAAAATTATTTTGTCACCAAAAACAAGCTTGCTTTAGACTACACTGTTTCTGCGCTGCGGGATGTAATATACACCAAGCTGCAAAAGTGGATGGCCACTTTAGGAATCAATTCCATTTATAATATGTCCATGCAATTTTGCAGCTGTACCTCCCTTCCAAATTTGAATTATTCTAGGATAGCACACAGAACCTTTGCTAAACCATGAAACTGTTTAACTTTATTTTTCCTAGGTTCTTTTTTGAAGGAAAAAGCAACAGCAAGTTTATTTTAAACTTAGAGTGTCATTTGCTATTTATAAAACAGAGAAAAGTTTTCCCTTCATACTTCATCTAGGCACATTGTTAAGGGTGCTATCGAGGCGCTGTTATTTAAGGGTGCTATTGAGGTGTCTAAGCCATGTAAGACGATGCTTTTGCAGTACAAAACATGTACATCTATGTTTTCAACAGCCTGCCGAGGAGCTGATTAGTTGACAATCCACAATTAAGTCTGAGACAAAGAGGATGACAGTGTGTGGGAAGGCGCGTGGCGGCCGGCGCGGGGGGCGACTTGCGCGCGCACCCTCGCCCGGCCGCGAGCAACAGTCTGCTCGCGTGAAGCTCGCGGCACGCCAGACGACCACGCGTAACCATGACCCATGGTAAGCACCATACCATCATAAACCTCACGAAAATCCCGCGAATGCCTAAACGCGCTCCGACCCACCCGTATTGTTGACATAAACGCGGTGCCATCGCACTTTTATGTGATGATTTTGAACTTATTTTCATTATTTATTTACGCTGCGCTGGAGATACGGAAAGGACTAATTCGACGTTAATATACGATTTAAATTCTCCATGTCGGATGATAATTATAAAAAATGGATTTCAATGACGTCAGTTAGATACAATTTGAGTACTAAATTACTCTTTTCGTTGGTGTTTAAGTTTATCGCAAGTTTTCACTATTTTAAAGAAAAAAGATCATTTAAAAAAAAACTTAAAAACCTAAATATTTGGAGTCAATGTGAATTTTACTTAAGCCAAAATCATAAGCTACGGATTTGAAATCGCTATATGAACATCTGCTTGGCGAAATAATTAGGTATCAGTTGCAAGACAATGTTTGGTGAGTACTTAGTCAATTAATTTAAAATTAGATAACTATATTTTTTTCTTATATGTAGGTATATTAATTATTAGACGAGGTCAGATGTACGGTTTGATGGTAACTGTAGATTTGAGTACAATAATTGGTGTTAGAATATTTAAAAGATGTCAGGTTTGGTATCCTTAAATTAATAAAGCCTTAAGTTAATCTTTGAGCAGTTAGTTAATTGTAATTTGTAATTTATTTGCTACAATCATGGTTAACACAGATGGTACATGGAAATATTAGTCCAGCACAATTCTGCCGACTTACGGGATATCAGTTAGTACGTTAGTTATACCCCTTCGCTCACGCTTGCCCCTCTACCTAGGAATAATGATTAATGTCTGGGCAGAGGTAATGAAAACGTGGCGTTGAATCCGACAGCCTCAGTATATCCTGAACAAGCTTGTTGGGATCAATCTCTGTTACGTCAGGAAAGCTAAAATGATGCATTAGTTCAGTACAGACTATACGAGTTGTACAGTCGGGATCAAAAGTAACTGATCAGACTACGTGTCAAAAGTAGGTAGATGTACCTTCTTAAATAGCTGAAGAAAAAGATAGAAGTCCCTGAATGAAGAACAATTAGGTTGTGATGTGAAAGATACTTTAGAACGCGAACTGAATAGATATTTGTATGTAGGTACATAATATCTCTATTTGAAAAAATCTAGGATAACTGAGTAATTGGATCGATAGTTTTGGAACGTTGCTTCACCTGCTACTATTGATACGGACTGTTCATTTAGAGTTTGGATTTGTTCACTATGATGCTGATGACAATTTTAGCGCATTGCGTTTATTTTGCGGTGAAATTGTTATTTTTCCTTGTACTGAAATAAAAAGGAATTTGGTGCTTTTCCATCGAAACATAAAAGAAAAGTCGAGTCTCGCAATTCTCGCACCTGTATGTACCGTATTGTATTGTTTTGGCGTCAGAGTAGGTAGCGATTATACTACTACAGTGGAACCTCGCTAACACGAAATAAAATGCTATGGAAATTAATTCCAGGATTTTATTTTTTTATTCACAAGAGTGGCAAAGTAATTACTTAATAGTTATTTGTTTTACAAGGGGGCAAAGTTGTTGTTTAACCGCTCGTGCGAATATTGATACCCGAGCAAGCGAAAGATTCCAAAACTGAACCACGAGCGTAGCGAGTGGTTCAAAAATGGACTCTTGAGCGTTGCGAGGGTTTCAAAGCACGAGGGTTAAACAAAATTTGTCCCCGAGTGAAACACAAAATTTTTCACCACACCAACCCGAAGCAAATATTAAATGTAAAATATCAAACAAAATCAAATCCAAATTTAAATATTTATCATCCAAAATCATCATTTAAAAGTCAATTCTACCAGCAAACATAAGAAAACAACTCAAAATTTGCATTTGATTACTTTGCCTCACATGTGAATAAAATGCAACTTTGCTATTAGTTTTTGAAGTACAAAGTAAGCCTTTCCGAGCTGGTGTGGTGAAAATAAATAAAAGGGACATCAAACTAAGCAAATCTTAATTAAAAGCAAGTTTTGAGTTGTTTAAGCATGGCTGCTGGGATAGATTTTTAAGGTATGATTTTGAATGATTACATATTTAATACTTAGTATTCATTTGTATTTGATTTGTAATGGTTTAATCTTACGTACAGTTACTAGATATGTAAAAGTAGGTACGGCAGCAAAGTTTGTTTAATCGTCTTGCCTCAAAACCCTCGCAACGCTCAAGTTTCCACTTTTCGAAACAATTTTCGTTTTTGGAACCTTTAGGTTTCTCGGAGTTGAAAGACTACTTTGCCCAGTCGTAAAACAAATAACGATTGTCTATGGCATTATTGTTAGATAATAGAGAATTAGAGACAGCATCACAGCAGTCATTTCATTTCGTATTAGGATCTTCACTACTCTTTCGTATTACGCACTAGAGTTACACCAAGAAAAGTCTGCAGCGATTTTGATAGCCTACGCAGGGCAAGTGTTATTTATACGTCATAATTTCACAGAAGTTTGACGTTTAATATAACACTATCACCGAGAAGGCTATCAAAAGCGCTGCAGACTTTTCTTGGTCTAACTCTATTACTATCTAGTCAGATTAGAGCCCGTTGGTGGTTAGTTTATAATAATTAATAAGAAATACGGCCCAATCTAATGCTTAAATAAAATGAACGAACGAGACGAAGAAGTCACAGCGATACGATATCGATCTGTGTGTCAACAAAAGTGAAGTTTTGGTTGAAGAAATGTCACTTTTTACCCTGACATATCGGTATCGTATCGCTGTGACGTCTTATTATTAATTTTCGAATTGGGCCGATAGTATTGACTTTAAAACTTTATCGTTTCAGCTTTGAAGTAAACTAATCACCTAACAAAAACGGTGTGGTCTGAATCTGATAGAAGCCTAAAAGTTTCCATTGTCCCTCAAACTGTTTAACAAAGCGACCGTATCGATTTCCGTTAATCAAGCGAAATTCACGGCCGTAAGTAACGGATTCATATCCAAATGATAAAAGCCACGGCCCGAATCGAACTTTAAGCAGGGGTGCGAATCTCCTGACTTCGGCCAAACTCGGCTCCGCTCGGCTCAGCATTGCTCCGAGCAATTTTTAGGGTTGGCACCACTTGACTTCCTTTTGCGTGCACGACCACAGATAAGATAATCACTTGAATTTTGACAACCCTAAATAACCGAAAGGGATAGTGTCATGTATTAAAAAGGGATAGCATGATTCGACCCTGAACCGCTGTCAAACTTCGGTTTTGTAGGAAGTTTCCTTTCTGTACGGTAGTACTATTATTTATTCTGTGCTTTAAGATACGTCAATTAATAGATCTGGAAACTATATGGATTAGATATGTCAGTGTCAAATGTGACGTTTCTCCAAACAAAAAGGTTACTTTTGAAACTATTACGCAAAACTCTTCATAGAGGGCGTCACAAGCGCAATCACAGGGTCTACCGCGAAACACTAAAATCGAAAGTTCGGATTCTGCCTCTCTATCACTCTTGTCTTGCTTATTCGATCTACAGAGAGGCAGATAATGAAATTTAAGGCCTAGTACGTATAAGTTACTCTATGGTTTACTAAACAAACTAGTGCTGCACTCTGGCGGCAGAACATAATACGTATTGACGTATCTTAAAGTTCGAATCGGGCCGATACTTTGATCTTAGTCTATTGTAACCTCAATTTATTTTGTAAATATTTTTGCTAAATACTTAGTATAATAGAGAACTAACTAACACCTAGCGTTTTCAGGTACCTATTACACGTTATGGAATTTATTGACCAAATAAACACTAGGTACTCGTTTAAGCTTATCGCTTATAGCAGCGGTCGGCAACCTGCGGCCCGCGGGCTGCATGCGGCTCGTGAAACTGTCACTTGCGGCCCGAGTGCCGCCTTGGCTATTTTGTATGTAATAGTGACAAACGACAATGTCTCATAAAGTCATAAATATTAACAAAGTACGGCCCGCGTCACCTCCGTTAACTACTATGTGGCCTTTGGCTGCTAAAAGGTTGCCGACCGCTGGCTTATAGCAAAGCTATTTATTTGTAATTCAGCGCAGGTAAAAGAGACGATTAAATCTTACAAAGTATCTTACTGTCCCTTGCTAATTATAGCTTCTTATCTTCTGTCCTTTATCGCAGGAACCCGATTTGATCTTTAGCTGTGATCAGCTAAAATAATCTTAGCTGATAGCTAAATAAATCCTGGCTCAAGAGTTTTGGAAATACAAAGTGCCTAAAGTTAGACCAAGAAAAGTCTGCAGCGATTTTGATAGCCCACGCAGTGAGTGTTATTTTAAACGTCATATTGCGTGGGTTAACAAAATCGCTGCAGACTTTTCTTGGTTAAACTCTGCCTAATATTTAGTAGCCATACCAATGTCATTATTTTATATTATTTTATTGAATTTTAAAATTTATTTTTTTTTGTTGTATTTTAAATACGCCTCTATTGTCAGGTCGTTATATAAGTGCGTGTTCAGATATTTTTGAGCATCTCGGCCGCTCCGATATATCTGATGGCGACTTTACTGTTAAGTAAAATGTGTTATACTACTTTAAATAAATCTACTCTGATATTACCGGAAAAATACTTATATAATAAATATATTATATATATTATTATATTATATATATATTAATATTATATTATATCATTATTATAAAATTCCCGAAATGTAGCTAATTCCCGCAGTACATCACTAATGAGAGCATTCACCCGTTGAGGCGTGGTAATTAACTACTATTGCTGGGATTAGCTCGCTTTGAAATCTGACCGGGCCTCTTAGATTACGTGCCTTTAGCCAGGAGTTTCCTGCATTTGTCGACTTTTCTTTTGTTGTCAACGTGTCTTGTACAGCCACAGCCTATACAACACATGAAGTATAATACAGTGTGTTTTCTATAACAGGAGCAATAAATTAAACTAAAGGCTGTACTCTTCAAACTGACCAACATTTGTTCAGCAACTTGTGAAAGTAACTCATGGTTTGATTTTTATTACACTTTAATGTTTATTCTAAGACGCAATGTATTGCAAATTTTATTATGTTAAAAGCGTGACAAGTAACGTCAAACAGACTGATGTCAGCGTACATTGAAGGCAATATTTATTGTGTATGAAAAAGAGGAAGTTTAAAAGATTCATAATTTTTAAAAGTTGCTGAACAAATGTTGGTCAGTTTGAGGAGTACAGCCGTTAGTTTAATTTATTGCTCCTGTTAGAGGAAGCACCCTGTATAAGTCCATGAGGGTCATGAGTGTGAAAAGTAGGTAGTGAGAATGTGAGCTTATTCCAAAACGAGTTTAAAGCGTTCCTTCTTCATTCTTATTTCCTGTTATAAAAGTGGAGGCAGTAAATTGAATTACCTTCTTACAGGGAGAGAGAGGAAATTGTTTGACTCATAAAAAGAGACATTATAATAAATTACTCGGTGATAAATTAAGCCTTTGGCCTCCTCAAGTCATTACTGAAAGGGGAAACAATTGATTTTAAGGCAGTCTCCGGTGACGAACAAAAAATGAAGTAGTGAGAGACCCCGCCTCATTTTCGATCAGTGTTTTCTTTATTTATCAATCATAATAATATAGATAAAGATATACGCCTATACGGCGCTTTTACAATTTTGTCGGGGTTTTTAGGGTTCCGTAGCCAAATGGCAAAAAACGGAACCCTTATGGATTCGTCGTGTCTGTCCGTCTGTCTGTCCGTGTATGTCATATTTTTTTTGTCTTATCATTCTCTTATTTTAGAAGTTACAGGGGGAGGGGGCACACATTTTACCACTTTGGAAGTGTCTCTCGCGCAAACTATTCAGTTTAGACAAAAATTACATTAGAAACCTCAATATCATTTTTTGAAGACCTATCCATCAAACCCATACTCCACACGTATGGGTTTGATGAATAAAATTTTTTTGAGTTTCAGTTCTAAGTACCTATGGGGAACCCCCAAAATTTATTGTTTTTTTCTATTTTTGGGTTAAATCTTAATGCGGTTCACAGAATACATCTACTTACCAAGTTTCAACAGTATAGTTCTTATAGTTTCGGAAAAAAGTGGCTGTGACATACACGGACAGACAGACAGACGGACAGACATGACGAATCCATAAGGGTTCCGTTTTTTGCCATTTGGCTACGGAACCCTAAAAAGTCGAATCCCTGTACTTACTCAATTAATAATCGATCAGCGTATCGTAATCTACATAATCTTCATCTCATAAATAAATAATAAGACAGGCTTATTTAGAATAGCTATGAAATAAATAGCCTTCGCGTCAGCGCTAAACTGTCGGTAATATTATATTCAGTGGGTGATTAAATTATCTAATTATGTAATATTTCTACTTTAACATTTCTTTGTTATTGTTTTAACTAATTGTAGGTCAAAATCATCATCCATTTTGTCAAATAAGATGCTACTATGAAGTTGAGGATGGTGCGTACTTAGCCAAAAAGTGTCTACTGGTATTCATTCTCGATTCAGAAAGTTCTCTATTACTACCTAAATAAATACAAATACCAAATTTATTTAATTATTTATTTATTAGGTACAGAGAGAGAGCTATGCTATTAATGTATAAAATTGAAAATAAATTGTTAGCGCTAAATACGGACTGAGAAAGCTTATGAAAGCAAATGATATCAAGTATTTCATCCCTTTTGTTCTATTCTACCACAAACAGAATTTCACATTTGCGGGCGCGGAATAGGTATGTGGCTAGAGCTTAGTTAACTTTCCCGTACGAACAAAAGAAATAAAGAATGTTATTTCAAACCAAGTATAACTCCGCTCGCTACCTTTTTACGAGTATTTACCCACGTTCCGTTAAAATATAAGCACCTGAAAAATATTTCAAAAGTAGCTATAAAAATCCCAACATCGCAGTTTATTCGGTAGTAAAACGGGTTTGCTCCCTAGGGAGAGATGCAGCTAAGATTCAGAATCCTGAAAATACCCATGCTATCTTTTATTTCTTTCGGGCAAAGATAAGTTAGTAAGAACACTGTCATTTGCAATAAAAACACATCTTAGTGTGTAGCGTCATCTTACTAGCTGCGTGACAAAAAAGATACCTAGTAATTGAAAATGAATGTGGTGCTTCAACATTATAGCTAAGTACATACCGACTGATTCTCGCTATAGCGCTCTTTCATCACGTTAGTTACATGGTGACGAGTCTACTGAAGTAAACTTACACTTTGCAGAAAAAACTACGACTTTGTGTAAACTGTTGTCCACGGTGATGATTTTTATATGAGTTTCACTGTTTATTATTTACTGGTCTTTATCTGAGATAAAACGAAAATAACGCGTTATTAAAGCCTCGGATTCTCAAATAGAATAACTGTCAGAGCCCACAGCGTCCCATTTCTCGTTAGACAGGATGATTTATTGTTCGGATGTCCATTTTCTATTTGACGCTCTAGTGGATAAAGTAAGGACTTTATCCTTTCACTTCAAGAGAAATGAAATTTCTATAAAATAACATTTTACAAAATGTATTTATCAATTTATTATCGGTTGTATTGCACTTTTCTTTATACAGAATTTGAGATAGCTATGCGATTATCAACGAGATATTTTTTACGAACCTATTCTGAAACTCTAGACCTCGGGCACACACATTTGAGTGAAATTAATACTCTACCGAAATAACTATCCAACGTTGAACAATGTTGAATTTATATAGTTACGCTAAACAGAGTTTTACCCAAAATTTACGGGTATTATAAATATTCTTTAAGATCACTGTGTTGAAACTCCGGTTATAATCGAATCATCAGACCAAATAGCGAGTTAGCCAAGTAATATGCTCACATAATCAAGTTTGCGGGTGAAGTAAATGAATCCGTTTAATTGTGAGCCCAAGGCTTCGCGACCCTTAGGATAATTTAGTTAATTAACTCTGTGAACGGCTGTTTAGCCTTTATTACGAGTACGTCTGCCGTCACACTTTCACAGGTAAATATTGTATGTATTATTGGAGAAATGATATGTTAGTTTTACTATCTATTTTGTTACTGGATGCTAGACTATCAGACACAGAGTAGAATTGATTTTTTTTCTTATTAAGAGCCCTTCAACGTGCACACTAGCGTCACAGCAAAATAATCGTGATTATTTAAATTTAACGAAAGATATTGAAAAAAGGGGGCCGCTACGTACTGTATTGTGTATTTAAGTACCTTTTGAATACATCAAACTAGTTTTTATATTGCTGGATTCGTCAATCTATGCGTCCAAAGTTAAAACGGCCGTTTTTGTTATTAAGCTGTGGCGCTAGTGTGCACGTTGAAGGGCTCTTAAATATGTTGGAAGTTTTTAAATCATGTTATAAAGTGGTAGTGTTAGACTAAGAACATTTTGCAGCGATTTTTAATAGCCCACGCTGTGCAAGTGTTATCTCAAACGCGAAACTTTTATATGAAATTATAACGTATAAATAACACTTCCACTACCTGGACTATGAAAATCGCTGAAGACTTTTCTTGGTGTAACTCTAGTAAAAGACTAAAGTCGATGTAGTTTTACGGATTGTATAGAACATCTTCCTTAGACTTACGAGTAGGTATATATAATTCAGATGACAATACAATAATCTGGTATCATCGAGCTGTTTTGATGATGGCGGTGAATGATGGGTAGTGGAATTCTTCGGTGGGTACTTACTAGTAAAACTTTCAAAATAGGGCTCTTAAACTGTGTTTTAGCAGAAAGTTTTTTTTTCATTTCATAGTTATTTACAAATCAAACACGGCAATATAGGTCTGTCGAGTAATTTTTTTTTAAATGTCACGTGATGATATAGATTCATAAATTTCATAATGCTTGATGTCCTTCAGCTTTTTCGTATCTAAGTGACGTAAACTTGATTAATGGGGAACTTTGCCGTTTTTCCTTCCGTAATTCCCGATACAAGATTATTTGCTTTAGCTACATGCGGCGGCGGCGATTGATTTATGGTAACGAGCTAGTACCTGTTGAAAAAACCGGGCAAGTGCGAGTCGGACTCGCGCACGAAGGGTTCCGTACCATAATGCAAAAAAAAGAAAGCAAAAAAAACGGTCACCCATCCAAGTACTGACCACTCCCGACGTTGCTTAACTTTGGTCAAAAATCACGTTTGTTGTATGGGAGCCCCATTTAAATCTTTATTTTATTCTGTTTTTAGTATTTGTTGTTATAGTGGCAACAGAAATACATCATCTGTGAAAATTTCAACTGTCAAGCTATCACGGTTCGTGAGATACAGCCTGGTGACAGACAGACGGACAGACGGACGGACGGACGGACGGACAGCGAAGTCTTAGTAATAGGGTCCCGTTTTACCCTTTGGGTACGGAACCCTAAAAAGATTTTGAAAAAGGTTTGATTTTGTTAAGATCATACAACCATGTCGTGAGCGATCGTCAAGATTGTATAATAACAAAATTAAATTCAGAATCGGCCTCTTATTTAAATAAATAAATATTATAGGACTTTTTTACACAAATTGACTAAGCCCCATTGTAAGCTCAAGAAGGCTTGGGTTGTGGGTACTCAGACAACGATATACACGGTATAACATGGGTAAACCGAATAATTTTAACAGCGTATTCCTGATCATATTTAGAGACAAAAATGTCCTATAAACTTTTTTTTAAAACGCCTAGTTTCGGAGATAATATTAATTTAAAAATAAACAAGTTTTTGTTGTTACATAATGTAAAAAAGGCTTTTTTGATGGTAATGTTGCTGCTATGGGACGTAGTCTAAATATCCTTATCGGGGGGCACGGCAGTGCCCCCGCCAAGTCGAGCGCGAAGCAAACACTGCCGTACCATCCTTTACTGGAACCATTTCGCCGCATTTTCAGGCCCCTATTTGAGAACCTCTGGATAAGACCAGAACGCAGAAATTTTGGTCATCCAGTAAGCTATAATCACATACTTAAAATCCAAAATTTCAAGTCTGTAGGTCATTTAGTTCCGAAGTTAAGCGAAAGCAAAGTTTCGCATTTATGAAACTCACTCATGATCATCAGAATAGAACTAGTACTTCCCATAAACTCAGAGAGCTGAAATTTGGTACAGAGTTAGGGTTTAATGGCCACATAAAGGGAAAACCTAAAAATATTGCAATATCAGTCAAGTTTTAAAGATCTAAGAACTGCATAAGTAAGTTTGTAATCCCATATAAATATATGATATTACAAAGTTACTGTTGCAGTTCCTACAAATAGTAGGTAAAGTAAAGGTACACTACGATGTACGATGTGAGTATGAATGAAGATATGTTTAGTTATGATATGTGTATACATAGTATGGGTATGAGTACCCGAAAAGAAGGACTGCCTACAAAAAGAGATGAGATCCCATCAAAAACATTACATGTAAAAAGGTGCAAGTCTCGCAACGCTTTTACTACAAAAAAGTTTTGAGATGTAATGTGAAACCAAGTCGGTTATTTTAATCAGTGCCAGGGGGTGTTAAAACCGTATCAATAAGATATCTTTAATTTGTAATACGTATAATGACTTTGCCATCGCACGGCTGCATAATGACAAAAGGATCATCGTCACCTATTAAAAATAATTCTAATTGAACATAACGCTAGCGCTAATTGCAGTTTGAGCATTACACATATTTACGAGTACGGTACGAGTAAAGCATTATGTGCGATTGCCAAGTCATTATATGATGATTAGTGACGGATTACTGATTATTATTTAATTATTAGATTTAATGAATGGGCAATACGAAAAACTGTTGCTACTGTACAATAATCAGAACCGGAAAAAAAGAAAGGAAAGATTTGTAATAATAAAAAAACTACTAAAAAGAAAAAAAATGTGTTATGTAAGAAAATCTAATAAAATAAATCAATATGCCCACGTTTCTACAAAAAGAAGTGAAATCCCACCAAAAACATTCTGTAAAAAACTAGCCAAGTCTCGATGGAGCTGCTTGTTTATCTCTAAAAAGTAATGAAATCTAGACAAAGTCGTGCCAAGTCTAAGGTTCCTTACTGCGATTTCTTTATTATTATAGTTAATGTTGTGTGACTTGGCCGTTGAAGGGTACACAAGGGTACAAAACCAGGTGCTCCATGACACCATTGCACCAATCTGCCATTGCACCAAAATGAAGTGTTTGTTTCAGGCTCGCCCATACATAAGTATTATTGAAATACGCAGCTTTATCAAGCCTACAATTGACTGGTTATTGAATCAACGTTTTCCAAGTGGCAATTTTCCATCGTCAATGGGTAGCGGTTCTGGCGACAGATTGGTGCAATGGTGTCATGGAGCACCTGGTTTTGTACCCTTGTGTACCCTTCAACGGCCAAGTCACACAACATTAACTATAATAATAAAGAAATCGCAGTAAGGAACCTTAGACTTGGCACGACTTTGTCTAGATTTCATTACTTTTTAGAGATAAACAAGCAGCTCCATCGAGACTTGGCTAGTTTTTTACAGAATGTTTTTGGTGGGATTGATAGATGTCAGAAAGTGACAAGTAACACTTTGCAAAAAGGTTTTACGAAAAAAAATGTAAAAATCAATTTTAAGTAACAAGTTTACCAAATAACATTTATTTTTTATGTACAAATACATTCCAAAAATTTAAAAAACAACACAAAAAAAAAACTTTTTTTGCGAAATTAACCTAAGCGCATATTAAATTTATTCCTTCTTTTGACCTCAGAAATGCGTGGTTAAAATTATTCGGTTTCCTCAAGTTACACCGTGTATATAACATATAGATACTTAAATACATAGAAAACAACCATGACTCAGGGACAAATATCTGTATCATCATACAAATAAATGCCCTTACCAGGATTCGAACCCGGGACCATCGGCTTCACAGGCAGGGTCACTACCCACTAGGCCAGACCGGTCGTCAAATAAATGTCACTGTCACGTCAAATAAATGTAAATTTAATGTCACTTCCAATAGGCTACTTAATTATTCTACACGTCGTCGTATTTACTTTTTATGCATCTAATGTACCTAACCAGTCTTGTTTTAACCAGCTATGAATTGAAAAATGCCCAATTTATATTTTATTTCAAACGTTGTTTACCCAATCCCAGTCGCATCTGGCGTTAATTTTGACCTATTTTTCGTTTTATTGATTCAAACACTGATAACTTGATAAGTAGGAGTTCGCCAATGAATGGGATGATATTCGTATTGTAGCATTCATAACCTAGTTAACCGGAAGATTTAATTGGAAATGTAGGTAAAATGTGGTGTGGATAAATATAATAGATTTGATAAGAATGATAAGTTCTTTATTCTGGTGGAACAAACAATGCAAACTCGTATTTAAATGTGACGTGAAAGGGAAACATATAACATGACTTATCCTACTCAGGCCTTATTTCCCATTTGGGTCAGAGAGTCATATTTAAGCTTTAAAATTTGTCCCTGCCCCAATTCTTAATAATTTATACATTTATAATTTAAATAAGTACAGGGTGACATTTAAGTCGTGATCAGTAATATATACCGTATATAATATCGGGAAAGCCTCGCGGCAGATGACGAGGAGAGGAGTGTATGTAGTGTTTTTATGAGCTATATATTAGCTGGGAACCTCCACAAACAGTACTCTTAGGCAAATACATACATAGTAATTTACTATAACGTCTCTACTTAAAGAGCCGTATTTTTCTCTTGTAGACAAACATTCGATACTGACTTGAATAATGACTACTTTATTTATTACTAATACATTCATTCGCGAAATACTTTGCTAGGTGATGTACCTATGTGTGGATATCGTCGCCTAGTGCCCATAGTGCTTAATTAAGATTGTCCCCAAATATTCGTTTATTTATGTTTGTTTATTCATGTAAATGTTGAAACATATAAGTTCTCTGAGGAACTTAAATTGTAATATCAAAGCTACCTTTCACGATATCTCTGGTTTCCAAAACACTGATCACGTGAATCACGTTCCACATTACGATACGCACGTGTACCTAAATCTCGCACTATAAACCGACCGTAAATTCGCGCTTTTAAAAACGTCTTTATCTGCGTTAATTCCAATTTAACCCTGAAATGAAACCATTAAGTACGGCTAATATAATTCAGTTGCCAACCTTTTGCAGTTAATGTCCGGAGAACCATTTAAGTCGCGAACGGACATAAAATTATTGAGTGAGAAAATCGAAAAACCGTTCCAATCGCGTTCGGAGAGGGAAGATTTTTTTTAATTAAGAGTTGTAAATGGGGTACTTAGTTGTCGATTGCTTTTAAATCCAAGTATCCAGTAAGAGGCACGTACCTGAATTGGTCGTGTGCCTACATTGTAAACAAGGTGTCTGCTTCGGTACGTATAGTTTTGCGAGACGCTATAACAAAGGAGTTTTTTAGGGTTCCGTACCCAAAGGGTAAAACGGGACCCTGTTACTAAGACTTCGCTGTCCGTCCGTCCGTCCGTCCGTCCGTCCGTCTGTCACCAGGCTGTATCTCACGAACCGTGATAGCTAGACAGTTGAAATTTTCACAGATGATGTATTTCTGTTGCCGCTATAACAACAAATACGAATAAAATAAAGATTTTAATGGGGCTCCCATACAACAAACGTAATTTTTGACCAAAGTTAAGCAACGTCGGGAGGGGTCAGTACTTGGATGGGTGACCGTTTTCTTTTTGCTTTTTTTTTGTTTTTTTTTTTGCATTATGGTACGGAACCCTTCGTGCGCGAGTCCGACTCGCACTTGCCCGGTTTTTTAATCTTACGTCATGGTAAAAAATCTTTGGAATAATGGTTAAATTATTACCACGCAAATTAAAGCCGCTGATTTTATTTCACCCGGTTAAAACTGAAGAAGACAGGTTTTCGAGTTTAAATATCTCCTCCTAATCTTATCGGTTTCCCGGTTACACTCTACTTAGGCCACCCTTAGTTTTCATGAAAGTGATTCCATTCTGAACCTACCATTTCAATAGACTTATAAATCCACACACTCTTATCGCCGCGGTGTCTATGTATGTATTATACAACGTATGGTTGTTTTATGGCTATTTCTCCTTTGTAGTTAACTGATTTTTCTTTAAATGTATTATAGTTAACGAGATAAAACTGCAACGGCTAAGATAAAGGAGCTTTGCTGCCTCGGGCTACGCAGATAAAACCCATTTTCTACGGTATAACGTTATCGTTATGGTCCCGGTACTGTAACTTCTGGTTACCGCACGCTGCGCGCTGGGTAACCTTTATCGGGAAGGGAGAAGGTTAATTTGTGGAGGTAGGAGAGTTCATTGTTATTAGAGCTTAAGCAGATATTTTAAATCTAATAGTTTTTCGTCGACCATCTGAGTTAAACACTGAGTGAACATTGTTATTTAATATTTCCTATTCAGTTCTTTGCGTCCCTTACTTTATTATTGAGAATTATCCATTAGAATGAATTTGTACGCCAGTGGTCTCTACGTACCGACCTAGTAATTTTATTTTTCATAGGGTGAATATAAAATAAAAATCATTATCAATGCCAATTTAAATTTAAAATGCCCACTAAATTATAATCAGCCTAAATGTTTGTAGAATTGAACTATATGGCTAGCGTAAACTCTAGATTTATCTTTCCACTGAATTGGAGCTATTTAGTAGCGTAACCGAAAAAACACAAAGTTTTTGTGTTAGACGAATTGGATCAGACCATTTGGGCGATGATGCATTATGAAATGATAAAAAAGGGTCTTACCTATTGTAACTTACGCCGAGGGCGAGTATTATCTTGTATTTTCTTTCTTCTTTCTTTGCTTCGTTTATACCGGGTGTGGCCTGGAATATGAGCAAAAAATTTAACTGTAGGCTGTATTCCTCATATTGACGAACATTTGTTCAGCAACTTTTAAAAATAACTTGTGGTTTGATTTTTAATACACTTTAAAGTTTATTCTAAGACGCAATGTATTGCGAATTTTGTTATGGTTAACGCGTGACAAGCAACGTCAATCACAATGATATGGCGTGGCGATGGCGTCCATTGAAAATAATATTTATTTTGTACGAAAAATAGGGAGTCTAAATACTTCATAATTTTCAAAAGTTTTTGAACAAAAGTGTCACCGTTTGAGGAGTACAATTTATGTTTTAATTTTTTGCTCGTGTTACAGGCCACACCCGGTATTACAAAACCCATGTTAAACCATGAATCTCGGGCAGACATCTGACACTTAACTTTAGCTATAGTTATTTTTTAAGCAACTACCTATCCAGATTGGGGGAGAGGTTTACAACTCTAATAGATTATTTATCGACCTTGAAAAATTGAGGACGTTGTTTTGATCAATTTTGTTCGGAAATATATTTCTTCTCTACCCAAGACAAAACAACTAAGTACCAATCATTTTATTTTATTTTAATAGGTAGGTACAATATTGTTGAAAAGCTTTTTTAAGTAGGTAAGTATATGTTTAATGCATGCAGGTAACTTGGAGTCTATTTTATAAAGCAAGAAATGAAAATTCTACATAAGTCTAACGGCTCGATTCTGAAAATGTATCTAGACACGCGGCAGCGTGTCAAGCCAAGTTCAAGCAAAGGAACTGGCTAGCCAGCGCCAAGTGTAATTATACACGAACCACTTGGTGCCACTTTTGACCCTTCTATAACTCAAAACATCTTTAACGTAAACACATAAAACTACGTGTGTTTAATTATATCCATAAGGACATCTAGAAGCCCAAATTTCATGAAGCTAGCTCAAACGGTTATAAAGATATGATGGTCAAAAAGTCGTAAATTTTAAGACTGACTGACAGACTTATAGTACCTAAACCTAACCTACTTCCAGATGACCTAGAAGGATGAAATTTGGAATCCAGCTCAGTTATTGTGTGAAAGCGTAGGAAAAAATCTAAAAATAAAAAAAAGTTATAAAATAGGGGGGGTCCCCATACAAAAAAACCATTTTTTATTGTGACTGACATATAAGTACCTAAACCTAACCTACTTCCAGATGACCTAGAAGGATGAAATTTGGAATCCAGCTCAGTTATTGTGTGAAAGCGTAGGAAAAAATCTAAAAATAAAAAAAAGTTATAAAATAGGGGGGGTCCCCATACAAATTTCTTTTTTATTGTGACTGACATATAGTACCTAAACCTAACCTACTTCCAGATGACATAGAAGGATGAAATTTGGAATCCAGCTCGGTAATTGTGTGTAAGCGTAGGAAAAAATCTAAAAATAAAAAAATAGGGGGGGGGGGGTCCCCATACAAAAAACCTGTAATACGCGCTAAACAACCGGCCAACGGTGTGTCGTTGGCCGCGCGTGGCACCACATAATTAATACAAAGAACCGAAGTAAAAAACATGCAGCGGAAACACAAGAAAAAACATTAAATCTCAATACCTGCTTAGTTTTCTTTACAAAAAGTATTGATATCCCATCAAAAACATAAATGTAAAAAAGGAGAGCCAAGTTCAATACAAAAATTATGCTTGGCTGTGGGGTTCGCCGCAAAAAGAATGGAGATCTAAATGAGTGCCAAGTTCTATGGAAAATCCAAATATGTATTTATAGGAACAAAATAACATTATAAACAAGTATTAAACTCTATTTCTTTGCTTTATTGGATACCTATAACAATTGCTGTTATTTTAAAAAAATGTGAGATCTTAAAGTAGGTTAGATTTGGCTTGGCCAGTTTTTATCAGAATTACAAAATATATATGTTGAATAACTTTATAAAATGACTGATGTAATGAAAACTGGCCAAGTCAAATCTAACCTGCTTTAAGATCTCGCATTTTTTTTAAATAACAGCAATTGTTATAGGTATCCAATAAAGCAAAGAAATAGAGTTTAATACTTGTTTATAATGTTATTTTGTTCCTATAAATACATATTTGGATTTTCCATAGAACTTGGCACTCATTTAGATCTCCATTCTTTTTGCGGCGAACCCCACAGCCAAGCATAATTTTTGTATTGAACTTGGCTCTCCTTTTTTACATTTATGTTTTTGATGGGATTAGATCTCTACTAGACCTCTACAAGTTACGATATGGATAATTTAAAGATATTTGTAAGATAGATATGTCAAATTTGACGTTTCCGCGATTCTGGAGGCCCTCTTGAACGATTTCGACAAGTTATGACTTACATATCCGTCACATCTAGTCGATATCTAATGTGAATCTAGTTGATCTCTATATCGTTTCTAGATCTTGTGATTATCTCGTTTCCCGAATACGCGTGCAAGTAATTGATCAAATGCTCCGTGTCAATCGCATTGATATTCTCATTTTACATCTGTAAAGCTACTACTACTACAAAGCTATAAACTACTATAAAGCTATAAATGCCAATTTTAATTTTAAGGGTCCTCTTCACGTTGGGCCAACGCCAACGCCAACGAGGGACGCTGCCATGTGGTAGAATGAGATAGCAATATCACTTGCTCCCTCTAACATAAATGTGTCCCTCGTTGGCGTTGGCGTTGGCCCAACGTGAAGAGGACCCTTAAAATTAAAATTGGCATTTATAGCTTTATAGTCGCCATCAGATAAATCGGAGCGGTAGAGGTGTTCAAAAATATCTGAGCACACAGCACAAGTTGTACAGTCGTCATCAGATATATCGGAGCAGGCAAGGTGCACAAAAATATCTGAACACGCCTCTATTGTCAGGGCGTTAGAGTGCGTGTTCAGGTATTGTGAACACCTTGGCCGCTCCGATATATCTGATGGCGACTGTACACTCTAACACCTTGACCATAGCCTGTTCAGATATTTGTGAGCACCTTGGCCGCTCTGATATATCTGATGGCGAATGTACGTCTCACATATGAGCCGAATTAAGTCGAGCATGAAAGTTACGGACGTCCCTGGAGTACCTAAAGGCATCCGTCCGATTTTCTTTTCTTATTCGTCTTGATTTAGTTAGCTGCTTTCATCTTTCCGTATTTCATCTTCATGAACGAAATAACTAAACAAACGTACACTGGCAATGAACATTACTTTTGAATTGGGATTATAAACGTTTTTGTGTGAATGTACTGCATTTATTATTGCATCTTTTGATAAGAAAATTCATTTCTTAATCAAACGATGTTATGATATACCTAATGGGGTTATATGTATGAAATATGATTAAATGAAAACAAATCTTTCATTTTCAGGCAGTCACGTATTGTATTGTTCGCCATGCATATTTCTTTATCGATGACAAAATTCAGCAAGGGGATATAGATCCGCTATAATACATACTCAATAGACATATGATAATTTCTTCTGAAACTGATAAAAAAGATTTAAACTTTGTTTTTTTTTTGCTAGTACGATTAAATTTTACCTAGTTTGTTAGTTGCTCTTTGATTTTGGTGCACGAGCTGTACAATTTTTAGTAGCTACGAGAATGTAATAGACATAGCACATCGCTTTGTGAGTCTGTGGGTATCCAGGGGCAGGGACTAGTTCAAAGAGCTCGCAATATCGCCTCGAACTATCTCATCGGCCGGGTATTCTGTGCTCGGAAGCATGCAGGTTATTTACATCTTTGTTGTGTTTCTCTGTACAATTTGCGTATCAACAATTTTACTGCACAAAATTGTTTATTTCAGATTTTTTATGTATATGCTCGTGGTATTAATAAAATTATTGTCAATTTTATGGGACAATAGAAAGTTCGTCTTCGTTTTTCAAAGCCACATATAGGTACATATACATATCCAATCAAAATTACTAGCCCAGATGCTAAAGCAGTAATGCATTTAGGTATCACATAGGTATTTCTACATGAAAAAAGGCGTTGCTTAGTTCTTAAGTTTAGAGCTGGCATTAAAAGTTTACTCTTCAAGCTTAGAGTAGAACTATGTTACTTTTACCTTGTAGGTACTAACATTGTGACAAGTTTCAACACAGCACATTTGTTCCAAACCTTTAGCATTTATTCATTTCAGTCCGCACCTGAATATTTCCGGCGTATTTATCTTGTAGATAAAATAAATATCATTGGCGACAGCGGATGAAATGAAACGTGCCGCCTAAATGCCGTAACAGACGGTCGAATTGCGATTGGACCGGACAACGGATTTATTATACAGTATGTGTCTGACCATGGGGCTTTAATTCCAGGGCTTGATTTTGAGCATCCAACCGAGCTGGCACTAAAAACAATTAGTTATAGCAACCGTTTTTTTTATAGGGTATTACTGACCATCGGGCTTTAAATCCAGGGCTCGATTCTACTCACTAAACTGAGCTACTTTTACTATGGGACCAACCCTAAAATCGGAGAATAATTTTTGGCTTTTCCATAGAAAACGTCGACATCTGATCAGACAAAATGTATGAAAATGTAAAAAATTTTTTCGGGATTTCGGGGTTGGTGCCATAATAAAAGTAGCTCAGTTTAGTGAGTAGAATCGAGCCCTGGATTTAAAGCCCGATGGTCAGTAATACCCTATAAAAAAAACGGTTGCTATAACTAATTGTTTTTAGTGCCAGCTCGGTTGGATGCTAAGCTATACATACCTAAACATTGGCTCTAAACTAAGTCTTTACGATACGCCTGAACGCGTTAATATGCCTTATTTTTACTAAGGACTGCCAATATCAAGTAACTAAATTATATATAAGTATTTATTTATATTTTTTAGTTTGCCTATACTCTTATATTCATTAGGATTAAGAAGCAGACGAGAAAAGCTTGACACGAAGCACAACACACAAAATCTGTTGTATGACCCACGGCGGACGCGGACCAAATCTTACCGTATGTTACGGGTTTAAATACCGAAAAGCCGGGCTAATCCCACCCTGTTTAACTTGCAGTGCCACTCGTCGGTACTAAATTATGATGGGATAATTTACCAGGAGTTTGTGATGGGATTTCAAATTAGGTCATCATCATCATCATCATCATCATCTCAGCCATAGGACGTCCACTGCTGAACATAGGCCTCCCCCTTTTTTGGGGGGTGAATGCCATAATCGCCACGCTTGGCAGGCGGGTTGGCGATCGCAGTCGAGTACACCGTATTTGAGGGACGCTGCTGCCCGTCCACCGGTGGTCTTGGACGTGGTTTAAGGACATATCCGGGTCCTGGACTTAGTTTAAGGACATACCCGGGTCCAAATTAGGTACATTAAATGTATCTAATCATAATTCTTAATTTGCAGGTGCATACAGGTTTACACATGAGTAGGAATAAAATACCTCGTCGGATAGTGACATGCAAATTAAGTGGTCTTAATCTACAATCATATCAATATACAATCGTATATACAATCAATAATTGAAATGTACCATTGTTAATCAGTATAATATATCTGAAGTTTTTTTAGTAACCATATATGTCTATAGATCGCATACCTATTATGTTTTAAACGTAGGTATGTATATGTATATATATATGGAAATGGAAAATAAAGTAAAGCACCTTGACACGTTGACGTGATTGAGCAGCCCTTAAAACCATTTCCCAGAAACAAGAAAAACAACGCAATCGCAAGAAAGGCAATCGCAAATCGGGCTTTCTTTCTCGCTAAATAATGATTCGGATCTTTCTTGAAAGTTCCAACTAAACGATATTACACGATTTCTGTCAAGGTAGGGGATCCTAGGTAATAAAAGAGAGCAAATGGTACAAAAGTTCTGCGATAACGCAACGTTTGAGATTATTGAATGAATCCAAAGTTGCGTAGTTGCGTACAGTCTGGCCGATATTGGTTTAGACAACGACGTTTTACGTTTGAAGATATCTCAGATAAAACAGGTGTTTAAAAGTGCTTATAGTTCGGCTGTTACGATAGCATTACCGTGCAGCATGCTGCCGATTGCATTAGTGATCAATATCGACGTCCTGGCTAATTGACATTTCCTGCAGCAATGCAGTCGGCAGTGGCGGCAGTAATGCAGTCGGCAGCAATGTTGCACACAAATGCTGTTGCTATTTAAACGTAACGTTACGTACTCGATTGCTTTTGTTGGTCTTTGAGCACATTGAAATAATTTCCTATTCAAAATCATAATCACGATCATTTATTCAAAGCGTATGGCATATTATACAATGGAGTTTAAGGTCTAATCTGTACAAAGCGGGCCCATGCTTTGTACAGATTAGACCTTAAACTCCACTTAGGGTGCAGTGTAGCGTACTTAGCCGTTTATTTTTCGCCTCGTATTAATTGCTTACATTTGTCAATTAATAAATCTCTGTACTACTTCAACGAGTATGTCTCGACGTTCTGTTCTCCACCGTACCGTACCTAGTGTACACTACTCATGGAGTTGAATTTATTGATCTAGTCCATAAACAAAATGCCGCCTAGCCTTCAGTTTTCAATTTAGCTGACTGGTAGATACTTATCTTATCTGGCATTTTTGCAACCTTCTTGTTTTTCGCTTACGCTCGTTAGTTGAATTTACGACCGCTGTTGACCGCGAGCTCGTACACGCGCGCACGTACGCGAGCAGGTACAGTCGACGTCAAGATAATATTTACACTTTCCACTTTGCTCCTTTGTAATAAGTACTTAATGTAAAATCCTTTTGACCGTTATACTGTTTTACATCTTGTTACTTATGATATAAACTTGACGATTTCTCACGCTGATTTATGCCCGCGAAATGCACCGAGAGACATGTCATTAGGCATTAGTGTGCATAAGTGTGCACTGCGTATCATACGAGTAACATCGAAATTTGAATTAATTGTTAAATTGGAATAGCCCTCTTTGAAATCGACTGTACCTATTTAGCTTCGAAATGCTTAGAGAAAACGTTTCATAAACATTTTTTAGATATTTGGAGAAGGTATTCTCGGCACTCAAGATCAATTTCGTGATAGCTGGATTCTTAAGTAGAATCTTGATTCTGTTCTCACGTACCGTTGGAAATTCTCTTCGTTGAATTAGAATGTCTATATAAATTAACTTTATGGTCTTATAATAAGTAAGTATATTAACTGAACTAATCAGTTAATGTTCAATTATTTAACTACTATGTATACTAACTCACTATAGCCGTACTAACTGCACGAGTTTTATATATGTCGCAGTCAAAAGTGTGAACTGGTCAAAAGAACTTATAACCGACAAAAACAGGCAAAACTGCTTTTGACTAAGCATGTTGGTCAAAAGTAGTTTTACCTGAAAATCATTGGTTAATAGTAATTGTGACTGTTACTATCAGTCAAAAGTACTCGCAGAGATAGGTAGGTTAGGGTTATTTTTTTTTGCTACGTCCAAAAAACGAAACTGTTCCCAGAGATAGGTAGGTTAGGGTTTTTTTTTTGCTGCGCCCTAAAAACGAAACTGCTGCCAGAAATAGGTATGATTTTCAGGTAAAACTACTTTTGACCAACATGCTCAGTCAAAAGCAGTTTTGCCTGTTTTTGTCGGTTAAAAGTTCTTTTGACCAGTTCACACTTTTGACTGCAACATATATACCGATAAACTACAGAGCTAAGAGACGACACGTACTAGATCCATTCTAGATACGTTATAGTTTAGATATCAACTAGTTCTCTTATGCAGCGCAATTCGGGCAACCAATGTCACTTTTACGTTAGATAGAGTAAGATATCTATTAGATGTGAATTGGATCTCTAAGTCATATCCTGTGGAAATCGTTCAAGAGTATCTCCAGAATCGCGCAAATGTCAAATTTGACAGGTTAGATCTTAAACATATCGTTATCGTATCTTGGTGATATCTAAAAGATATCTAATAGATATCTATTTCAAAATCCGAATCGGGCCCCTATTCAGTAACCTGTGAAGTACATCAAAAATATGTAAATAGCATTTAATCATCGTACAGATAGCAGGTAATATTATATCCTCACCACTGAGCAATGGAACATACATAGAGAGTGTATTAACACAGATACGGGGTGTATTTACCCCGTACGTATCGTGTTCGGCCGGCGGGTTCCGGTGCGGCCGAGTTAGCGACAGGAAGAGATCTCCGGGAATCCAGCACATTGTCACGCGTCGCTAGCTACTACTATTTATTTTACACGTGTGACTCGATTCGATGTTTCAACTAAAAGCCACAACAAACTATACTCAACTCATGCACTATACTCATAAACTATACTATGCATGCAATTTAGAGGAACGCAAAAGCTTTAATTACAGCACCTAAAGTAATTTTAATATTAGTAATTGAATTTTATATTAAAATTTTTATATTTTTAAATATTTTTTCAAAATAGGCACTCATACATTTTTTTATGGAATATAAATATTTTGTAGAACGTGCCGGTGATGAATTCCATATAAATTACCAACCTAACCCTTATATTATAGCCAGGGCCGGATTAACCCTAAGTCAAAGTAGGCAACTGCCTAGGGGCCCCGGCTCGTCTAGGGGGCCCCGGCGGCTCACCGTGCACCAAATAAAATTTTCTTCCATAGGGTCCTAATTCATGAGTAATTTTTTAATTCTTATAATGAGTATACTTTGTTATTGTTTTTTTCGATCCATTCTTTAAATTAATGAAATACTGTAATAAAATTGAAGCAATACGTTACAGTTTACGGGGCGTATTCTGCGTACCTATTGTAAAGTTGTAATAATAGAGATTTTCAAGAAAAATAGTTAATTTTTTTTCGAACAACCAACAACTTTTAGGTTAGTTCGACTCAGAATCACGAGGACTATTGATTAAAACTAAGAAAAAGAAAGAAGACGAACGTGTCCCCAGTTTTTCATAGGAATGCTCGACCTTTAGCCTCACTTTTTACCTCAATTTACCATTGGTTTGTGTTCCACATCTCCTCTACTTCAGCTTAGCCTTTGGCCTCGCTGCGCCAAGCTTGGCCTGCGGTCTCGCTTTTTAATACAATAGACATTGGTTCGTGTCTGTGCTCAACTAAGTATATATCCTGAAACCTGATGAAGCACGGCTTCGCATGAAAGCTTGCCTCACTGGGGAGTTCGGACTTTTAGGCCCTGATGAAGATCGATACCCGGCCTTTTAACACGTTTTCACAATTTGTGAAAAAAAATTCGCGCTCGCTGCGCTCGCGTTTATTTTTGGTTCTTTAGTTGTATCATCGACATGTTAGCTTGACTGGTGAATGAATAGAGTTAGACCAAAGTATGCAATGATTTTGATAGCATACGCAGTGCAAGTATTATTTATACGTCATAATTTCATAGAAGTTTTGACGTTTAAAATAACACTTGCACTGCGAGTGCTATCAAAATTGTTACAGCCTTATCTTGGTCTAACTCTAGTAATTTAAGTGATTTTAACATAACATCACTATGATATGGATAGGGATTCTAATCATGTGGCTCGGCGTTTGATCTTATGGTCGGACAATCGCTGTTCAGCCTCGCAAAATATTAACTATTGCGAAAATCAACTTTGCGGCACTATAGTTGAGCTTAGCTTTCCTCGCTTAAAATTTGCCAATAGAGGTAGATAGGAAAGTGACGCTGAAGCTCACATCTTTGGTATTCCACTGGAAATTGACCTTAAGCCTAACGGGCTCTCCCCACACTTGACGCGACGCGGAATCGGCCAAAACCGATAGAATAAGCTTTAAGTCCACGCAATAAGAGCGAAAAAGACATCGTTCGATTAAGATCGGCTTGGCCGACGCTGAAGATTGAAATTATAACGCAAATTTATTTCCCTGTACTGAATATGCTGTGTGCAGAATTGACTGTGGGGGCCCCAAGCCTCGTACTGCCTAGGGGCCCCGACATGCTTAATCCGGCCCTGATTATAGCTAAGAACTGACGTAAAATTATAAAATTTTGAAAGGCTTTATCTCGGAAAATATTAGATGTACAGAGACAATTCTAGTGTCTTATTGTAGCAAATTTAGTCTACTTTAAAAGCGCCCTAGGAAGTTACTATCAAAAACTAGTACTTTAGGGTTATAATCACCCAAATCTAAAAAAAATTGCGGTTTATTCGATTTTTGACAAAGTTGCGTTCGGCGCTCGAGGTCACAAACTTGGATTATTCATTGGGCCAACATCATAAACAAGCCTGCAAAAAATCAGAACTACCGGATTTGACGCAAACGCAAAATGTATAATTTTACTGTATTAATACTGCTCAATTCTATTGTAACTTTAAGATACGTCACTTAATATATCTAGAAACGATATGGATTAGATGTGTCAAAACTGACGTTTTTGTTTGAAGAAACGTTACGTTCGACACTGACATAATATATCTAATCCATATCGTTTCTAGATCTATTAATTGACGTATCTTAAAGTTCGAATCGGGCCGAATATCATTTCGTTTTATTGCTCTTGGCTACGAGCTGCGTAGTACTTGCTACGAACGTAGAAGTTACGACTCGCGGCGCGTAGTTATCTTTTTTTACTCGGAGCGTATTTTGATGTTCAGTTCTATTTGTATGTCGATGATGTATATAATTCTATAACTTCTACTAGATTGATATTCATTACTGTTCTATAAGATTAAGTCAGAGTAAATTAATTGTTTTAACTGTATCATAAAGGACCAAAATAACTCTAGGGGAGACCGAGGTGAGTTGTGACAGAGGAGAGTTGTGACATCGTCGATTTTTTGGGATCTATTAACTAGAAACTAGGTCGCAATAGCGCGCGTTTGTTAGTTCAAGTTACGAGCTAACAAACGCACACTGTTGCGACGTAGTTCCTAGTTAATAGATTCCAAAAAATCGATGATGTCACAACTCTCCTCTGTCACAACTCACCTCGGTCTCCCCTACATGCTGTTTGCAATCACAAAGTGTGGCAATCTCATCATTAATGTCAAATTTCTATGAAAATATGACGTTTAAAATAAAGACACTTCGTCACTTCGTTCAATTCAAATCCGTGCAAAGACTGAAACCATATTAATCCACACAATTTTATTCTACTTTAATAATTATAATATATAAGTTATACATATAACTCATGACATTAAGTCTCGTAGTTCGGGCAGCGGGGATACGATGTGCGGATAATGGCTTTTACTCGAGACGTATCCTCTGTGTGTGATATGCAAGACATTCAGATTACAAAAACCTGTTATGGTGTTATTCTCACATTGCATCTCGCTCGCACCAATATACAAGCACGAACGAGATGCACGTGCGAGTGATGCCAAAAAGTGATCATGTCGATATGAATGTATAAGTTCGAATAGGCCTCTAAGCGTCGATACATCTGAAGAGTTTCTCGCTCTATTCATGCTTGTAGGGATTGATATGAAACTGTAGCCGTATTTACTCTACTTGCTAAATGTATAGATGAAATCTACTATTAATTTGGCAAGGATCATCGTGACTTATAGGCCTGTTAACTTACTTACCTAATTTTTTGTTTTGCAATTCAATTTTTAACTCTGCTCGATTCGACCTTTAAGATACGTCAATTAATAGATCTAGAAACGATATGGATTAGATGTGTCAGTGTCAAACGTGACGTTTTTGTTTGAAGAAATGTTACATTTGATACTGATACCTACATCTAATCCATATCGTTTCTAGACCTATTTAATTGACATATCTTAAAATTCGAATCGGGCTGGTTGTCGTTTGCCTCTACGAAGCATCTCCGCTATATACCGGGAAATTCATGTTATCAGCTACGATGTTATGGTCAGCGGTGAATTTATTAATCTGATGTTACCTACCTACGTGTTGTTTGGTTTTAGAAAATCTAAGGGCTATACGAATAGGTATATTTTTATATTTAAATGTAAGTATACTCATATTTTGCTATGTTCTGTCATTTATTGACCTAATAAAGTAGCCAGCAATGTGGGTTGACACTAACTTCAGATATAAGGGCTACTAACGTAATTGATTGTACCTATAAATATGTATGTAGGTAAGTAATTGGTATTTTGATAAGGAATTGAGTAGATTTAGATGTAGACAATACATCTATGTATGAGGCCTTGAGTCTATTTTAATGACCTTTAACTTAATTGCGTATTGTCTAAAACAACGCAACGTCGTTTTATTGTGTCTGTAAATATTTCTTGCAAAAGAGAAATGTTATTTTGTCTCCGTCTCCGTAAACATTTTCGTTTTTACTTACTTAATGAACTGAGTGTTTAATTATAGCTTTTTTTAATACATATAAGCAATTTTTTCTAAATGCGACGCTATTGATTGTATCGCGAAAATTATGAATTTACTTAAATAAATTAATTCTACGTGAAAAATAAACATTTATTTTTCCTTTCAATAAAATAATGCTGATTGATACCCATTTGTACAACAAATTTACAAAGTTTACAATGCTAATTGTTTACGTTTCCGAAGTTGTAACTTTTTAAACTTTTAATTAGAAACAAAGCACCTGACACCCATTTTAGAACGATACGTGGGCCATACTGAAAGTTTGGGATTCTGATATATGAAACAACTAATTTGTTCTAAGTGGCCAGTCCAGGAATTTTCAGTATGCCCTAAGTACCTACACGTGTTGTATTAAAAGCCACTCATATGAATGAATTACATGTATTATTTTTATTTTGTAAGAAATACTATGGCTACGTGTCGTTTTAGAAATGCCTATATTTTAGTGGAAGTCAATAGTCATACCTAAAAAAATACAGTCGTTTTACCACGTTTGCTCTGAAAAAACAAAATAAACGGACGTTGCATTATTTCAGTTATAGGTATTATTTACTAGCGTTAGCGTTTAGTAGCAAATCGGGACTTACTGAATCGGCTTCATTTATTATTCTATTTACTTGTCTGCTCTTTCACTAACGTCATTTCTATTGACATCGGCTATTAATTATTATATTATCCAAATACTTAACTTTTTTTGGGCAAGTGCTCCAAAGCATAATTGAAAATTGTTTATGTCATATGCGTTCACATAAATGAAGCATATGACAGTGAAACATGCTTATTATCTCAATTCTTTATTTGTCTGAATACTAACACGTATTATTTGGTTAGTAAACAAGTTGAATGGGGTTGTTTACGCAACTCGAAGCGGGTTCAGCGAAGTTTTATATTATAGGCGAGGCGACCATGATTCTCATTCGAGTTGTTTTTTAGGGTTCCATACCCAAAGGGTAAAACGGGACCCTATTACTAAGACTTCGCTGTCCGTCCGTCCGTCCGTCTGTCACCAGGCTGTATCTCACGAACCGTGATAGCTAGACAGTTGAAATTTTCACAGATGATGTATTTCTGTTGCCGCTATAACAACAAATACTAAAAACAGAATAAAATAAAGATTTAAATGGGGCTCCCATACAACAAACGTGATTTTTGACCAAAGTTAAGCAACGTCGGGAGTGGTCAGTGCTTGGATGGGTAACCGTTTTTTTTTTTTTTGCATTATGGTATGGAACCCTTCGTGCGCGAGTCCGACTCGCACTTGCCCGGTTTTTTTGTTTTGTGAATGAGCTACGTATTCCTCTGTTTGTCAATGGGAATCCATTACTGTTATTTATTTGATGGAAATCGCATTACCAAAATTGTTATAGGGAAGGGCTTCGCTTCGGGAATTATTTATGGTTTTGAATGATCCGGAGAAAATAAATAACTATTTTTTTTATGATGTAGGAAACAAACGAGCAGACGTTATTAGACGTTATATTTATTATCTAGAGCCGATCTACGTTATTTAATACGTCGAGGTTGAGCATGCTCCTCGTCATGTACAGTCGACGTCAAAGATATGTTTACATTTTTCGCCTTATTACAAAGTGTATAAACATATCTTTGACGTCGACTGTACCCATGATAAATTGGACCTACGTAGTTGACCAAAAAGGGTTGGAGTAACTGACTTAAAAAGTCGTCAACATAATTTAAACTTTTATTAAACAAAACTAATTTATTTCAATTAAAGTTGCTCATGTCTATAAGTTCAATTTTAGGTACTAAAACTTCATTGGACAAAACACAAAATAAAATTACAAATGGCGGACTAATTTCAGTAACAAAAAGATGTTCCATGTTCTTTTCATGGACATCCTGCGTTGAATTTTTTCATACACTTAATTAGGCCTATACGAGCAACAAGGTAATAATAATCATCCTCTCTGTAACAAGTTATAGTACTAAGACTAAGCCAAGGACAAGTCTCAGTGACACTACTGACAGTTTCCGTGGGCATTTGATTTCCTTCTAAAATCCCTCCTATGTTCCACTTTTCTCGATTGTTTCCATCCAATTTATTCTGGAGCGCTTTCCATTCCTCACCCTTAGGGACAAATAAAAAGTTATGAATCTTTAAGTTACGTATATTGTGATTGATATGAGGAAGTTTACAAAACAATAAGTTGCGGTAAACAAATGCCATTGCAGCATTGATTTTTGTTTTGACTGACAGGTTAACTTTTTAGATTATTTTGCGATGCGATAACGTTAATGTACATATCATTGTAGGTACAGTCGCCATCTGATATATCGGAGCGACCAAGGTGTTCACAATATCTGAACAAGCGCTTTAACGCCTTGATAATAGAGGCGTGCTCAGATATTTGTGAGCACCTTGGCCGCTCATATATATATATATATGATGGCGACTGTACCTATTGACAAAATGAGTGGTGAAACGAGTGATCAATGACATGAGTGATAAGTAAGTCCTGTGGCGTATTATTTTATCACAGTTTCAGTGTAATACAGTTGTATCTTATACTTTTAAACGAGCAATTCTTGTATATTTATTTACTTATATATTTCGGGGATGTTGGAAACGGCTCTAACGATTTCGATGAAATTTGCCATATGGGGGTTTTCGGGGGCGAAAAATCGATTTAGCTAGGTCTTATTGCTGGGAAAACGCGCATTTTTGAGTTTTTATATGTTTTCCGAGCAAAGCTTGGTCTCCCAGATATTTTAATTAAAGCTAAATCGCGTATTCAGCTCTGTTTAGTATAGCGGGTTGGACAAATCAACACTGGACGTTACGTTGAACAGTGGGAGCCCGATTCTCATTTACCAGTTCGTTATGGCTTGGATGTTGTTATGATACGACCTTAACACGACTCACAGTGCAGCTTATGCACACCTGCATAAGCGCGAGCGAGATGTCTAATTACAAGATTTCCAATACATTTCACTCGCACTCGCACCAATCTGAGCTATATCGTCCAGGTCGGATCAAAACAAACAGCCCCTTACCGCATACAGAGCCATATATGGCGGATGTGATATTCAACTCTTGACAGCTATTAAAGTTCAAATTTAAACAAATATTTTTTATTATATGCAGTAAGTTAAATCATGATCGGAGACCGGCTGCTTTACGTCCGTGTTTTATGTACTGTGAGTTAAATGAGAGTGGAGATTTGTTTGTATCAGACATATTTTTATTCTAATGTTGTTTAACGTATTTGTATGTACTTATGAATGTAAGTGTCACAGTAAACTAAAAACTAACATACACAAAAACTATTCACAAAATTCGCCGCGTTGCCACGTTGAACTGCAAGCTTTGCATAAGCAAATGCACTGTTATTGTGAATATTAATCATTCTAACTTCAATAAGTATGGCTATTTCATTCATAATTTGTTATATTAGTTACATACATAAAACAATAACAATAATCTTTATTACACTCTTCAATAAAACGTTTGATACAAATCATAATTCATAACATAAAAGCATATCGATGAGATGATGGCAATTCGTTGTTATATTTACTTAATTATTATTTGGAATTATCTTTGAATAATTACACCTATATAAGTTATAAAATTGTTTTCTGTTATAACCCGACTCAGTTAAGATTTAATTCAACCTTGATTTTTAACCGACTTCCAAATCTCAAAGAAGGAGGTTATCAATTCGGTTGTATGTTTTTTTTTATTTTTTTTTATGTTTGTTACTCCATAACTCCGTCATTACTGGACCGATTTTGAAAATTCTTTTTTTGATTGAATGTATATGCATACAGATTGGTCCCGTTTTTGTCAAAATCCAGTTCTGATGATGGGATCCATGAGGAATCGAGGGAACTCCTCAAATCTTAAAGGCATACACATAGTGATTTTTGGCTTTTTATCAATGAATCAAGCATATACATCCAAAAAAGTGACATTTGATGAAGTGGAACTGCTGATGATGATCAGAACGGAACTCTTCAACGACGCATAGTTCACGGTTGGCGATTTGTCCTCTTCGTTATGTTTGTTAAGCAAGTTAAATTTTTAAGCCAAATTTTTGTCAAGCTCGAGTTCTGATGATGGGATCCATGAGGAATCAAGGGAACTCCTCAAATCTTAAAGACATGCGTATAGAGATTTTTGTATTTACATCAGAAAATCAAGCATTTTCATTAAAAACTGTTGCATTTGATGAAGTGGAACTGCTGATGATGATCAGAACAGAACTCTTAAACGACGCATAGTTCACGTTTGGTGATTTTTCCTTTTCGTTATGTTCGTTAAGCAAGTTAAGTTTTTAAGCCACATTTTTGTCAAGCTCGAGTTCTGATGATGGGATCCATAAGGAATCGAGTCCTCAAATATTAAAGGCATACGTATAGATTTTTTTGTATTTTCATCATAAAATCAAGCATTTACATTAAAAACTGTTGCATTTGATGAAGTGGAACTGCTGATGATGACCAGAACAGAACTCTTCAATGACGCATGGTACACGTTTGGTGATTACGAATTTCGATTTAGACTTGGACTGGGACCCGGACTAGGACTCATACCCGGATCCGGTTCGGACCCGGACCTGGACTCGGATCCGGATTCGGACCCGGACTCGGAACCGGACTCGGACCCGGACTCGGATCCGGACTCGGACCCGGTCTCGGACCCGGACACGGACCCGGACTCTGACCCGGACTCGGACCCGGACTCGGACCCGGACCTTGACCCAGAAAACCACTATGATACCTTAACTAAATAAACAACTATGATTACCTATTTACCATAAAATTAATGTAAGTATAAAGTACGATGATGCCAATCTTACTAGCCCCTCCCGCTTAAACCCCCGTACACCGCACGGCATGCGCCATTAAGTGGGTTAGGTTAGAACTGCGATCCTCACAGAACCGAACAAGGATTAGGTTAGGTTAGAACTGGGAGCCTTACAGAAACGAAATGCTACTTGAAAAGTGGGTTTGATTAGGTTCGAACTGCGATCCGCACAGAACCGAACTGCTATCTGAGGAGTGGGTTAGGTTAGGCTAGAACTACGACCCTCATGGCTCCTCTTCACGATGGGCCAACGCCGGCCACTCCAAGGGACGCATTTATGCGTTAGAGGGAGCAAGTGATAGTGCATGGCTGCGTCCCTTGGAGTGGCCGGCGTTGGCCCATCCTGTAGAGGAGCCATTATACAGAAGCGAAATGCTAGTAAAAAAGTGGGTGGTTTTACCTCCTTTTTAACCGACTTCCAAATCTCAAAGAAGGAGGTTATCAATTCGGTTGTATGTTTTTTTTTATTTTTTTTATTTTTTTTATTTTTTTTTTATGTTTGTTACTCCATATCTCCGTCATTACTAGATCGATTTTGAAAATTCTTTTTTTGATTGAATGTATATGCATACAGATTAGTCCCGTTTTTGTCAAAACCCAGTTCTGATGATGGGATCCATGAGGAATCGAGGGAACTCCTCAAATCTTAAAGGCATACATATAGTGATTTTTAGGTTTTTATCAACAAATCAAGCATATACACCCAAAAAAGTGACATTTGATGAAGTGGAACTGCTGATGATGATCAGAAAGGAACTCTTTAACGACGCATAGTTCACGGTTTTCCGATTTGTCCTCTTCGTTATGTTTGTTAAGCAAGTTAAGTTTTTAAGCCACATTTTTGTCAAGCTCGAGTTCTGATGATGGGATCCATGAGGAATCAAGGGAACTCCTCAAACCTTAAAGGCATGCGTATAGAGATTTTTGTATTTACATCAGAAAATCAAGCATTTTCATTAAAAACTGTTGCATTTGATGAAGTGGAACTGCTGATGATGATCAGAACAGAACTCTTCAACGACGTATAGTTCACGGTTGGCGATTTGTCTTCGTCGTTATGTTTGTTAAGCAAGTTAAGTTTTTAAGCCACATTTTTGGCAAGCTCGAGTTCTGATGATGGGATCCATGAGGAATCAAGGGAACTCCTCAAATCTTATAGGCATGCGTATAGAGATTTTTGTATTTACATCAGAAAATCAAGCATTTTCATTAAAAACTGTTGCATTTGATGAAGTGGAACTGCTGATGATGATCAGAACAAAACTCTTCAACGACGCATAGTTCACGGTTCGCGATTTGTCCTCGTCGTTATGTTTGTTAAGCAAGTTAAGTTTTTAAGCCACATTTTTGTCAAGCTCGAGTTCTGATGATGGGATCCATGAGGAATCAAGGGAACTCCTCAAACCTTAAAGGCATGCGTATAGAGATTTTTGTATTTACATCAGAAAATCAAGCATTTTCATTAAAAACTGTTGCATTTGATGAAGTGGAACTGCTGATGATGATCAGAACAGAACTCTTCAACGACGTATAGTTCACGGTTGGCGATTTGTCTTCGTCGTTATGTTTGTTAAGCAAGTTAAGTTTTTAAGCCACATTTTTGTCAAGCTCGAGTTCTGATGATGGGATCCATGAGGAATCAAGGGAACTCCTCAAACCTTAAAGGCATGCGTATAGAGATTTTTGTATTTACATCAGAAAATCAAGCATTTTCATTAAAAACTGTTGCATTTGATGAAGTGGAACTGCTGATGATGATCAGAACAGAACTCTTCAACGACGTATAGTTCACGGTTGGCGATTTGTCTTCGTCGTTATGTTTGTTAAGCAAGTTAAGTTTTTAAGCCACATTTTTGTCAAGCTCGAGTTCTGATGATGGGATCCATGAGGAATCAAGGGAACTCCTCAAATCTTAAAGGCATGCGTATAGAGATTTTTGTATTTACATCAGAAAATCAAGCATTTTCATTAAAAACTGTTGCATTTGATGAAGTGGAACTGCTGATGATGATCAGAACAAAACTCTTCAACGACGCATAGTTCACGGTTCGCGATTTGTCCTCGTCGTTATGTTTGTTAAGCAAGTTAAGTTTTTAAGCCACATTTTTGTCAAGCTCGAGTTCTGATGATGGGATCCATGAGGAATCAAGGGAACTCCTCAAACCTTAAAGGCATGCGTATAGAGATTTTTGTATTTACATCAGAAAATCAAGCATTTTCATTAAAAACTGTTGCATTTGATGAAGTGGAACTGCTGATGATGATCAGAACAGAACTCTTCAACGACGTATAGTTCACGGTTGGCGATTTGTCTTCGTCGTTATGTTTGTTAAGCAAGTTAAGTTTTTAAGCCACATTTTTGTCAAGCTCGAGTTCTGATGATGGGATCCATGAGGAATCAAGGGAACTCCTCAAACCTTAAAGGCATGCGTATAGAGATTTTTGTATTTACATCAGAAAATCAAGCATTTTCATTAAAAACTGTTGCATTTGATGAAGTGGAACTGCTGATGATGATCAGAACAGAACTCTTCAACGACGTATAGTTCACGGTTGGCGATTTGTCTTCGTCGTTATGTTTGTTAAGCAAGTTAAGTTTTTAAGCCACATTTTTGTCAAGCTCGAGTTCTGATGATGGGATCCATGAGGAATCAAGGGAACTCCTCAAATCTTAAAGGCATGCGTATAGAGATTTTTGTATTTACATCAGAAAATCAAGCATTTTCATTAAAAACTGTTGCATTTGATGAAGTGGAACTGCTGATGATGATCAGAACAGAACTCTGAAACGACGCATAGTTCACGTTTGGCGATTTTTCCTTTTCGTTATGTTCGTTAAGCAAGTTAAGTTTTTAAGCCACATTTTTGTCAAGCTCGAGTTCTGATGATGGGATCCATAAGGAATCGAGGGAACTCCTCAAATATTAAAGGCATACGTATAGATTTTTTTTTTATTTTTTTTTATTTATTTGCATAGGGAAACAAACAGCATATAATTACACATATAGTTAAAATAATTAAGTTAATACAATTGCCAGAACAGTTTCCACTTGTGGGTAGCACAATTATTGCTCTGAGAGAAGTAGCATGCACTTATATAAATTAACAAGGCAATTACAAACTAAACCTAAAGATTATACAATTAATGACAAAGGACTACAATGAATACCAAATCACAAGACTACAATTAATGACAAAATGTATGGAACAAGTTAATTAATTACAACATTCAAGAAGAAGAAGCGTTTTATACAGATTTGCTGCATTAAAAGTTAGTGATCATTGTTTGATAATTATTTATTATTAGGTATTATCATTTGTTTTCTTTTTTGTTACTTTCATTGCAGATACAAATTTAGTGGGATTTAAGTGAAACATGTCTATATGTAAAGTATTTTTTTGTATTTTCATCATAAAATCAAGCATTTACATTAAAAACTATCGCATTTGATGAAGTGGAACTGCTGATGATGACCAGAACAGAACTCTTCAATGACGCATGGTACACGTTTGGTGATTACGAATTTCGATTTTGACTTGGACTGGGACCCGGACTCGGACTCATACCCGGATCCGGTTCGGACCCGGATCCGGTTCGGACGCGGACCTGGACTCGGATCCGGATTCGGACCCGGATTCGGACTCGGACCCGGACTCGGATCCGGACTCGGACCCGGTCTCGGACCCGGACACGGACACGGACTCGGACCCGGACTCGGACACGGACTCGGACCCGGACTCGGACCCGGACTCGGACCCGGACTCGGACCCGGACTCGGACCCGGACTCGGACCCGGACTCGGACCCGGACTCGGACCCAGACTCGGACCCGGACTCGGACCCGGACTCGGACCCGGACTCGGACCCGGACTCGGACCCGGACTCGGACCCGGACTCGAACCCGGTCTCGGACCCGGACCTTGACCCAGAAAACCACTATGATACCTTAACTAAATAAACAACTATGATTACCTACCATAAAATTAATGTAGGTATAAAGTACGATGATGCCAATCTTACTAGCTCCTCCCGCTTAAACCCCCGTACACCGTACGGCATGCGCCATTAAGTGGGTTAGGTTAGGTTAGAACTGCGAGCCTTACAGAAACGAAATGCTACTTGAAAAGTGGGTTTGATTAGGTTCGAACTGCGATCCGCACAGAACCGAACTGCTGTCTGAGGAGTGGGTTAGGTTAGGCTAGAACTACGACCCTCATGGCTCCTCTTCACGATGGGCCAACGCCGGCCACTCCAAGGGACGCATTTATGCGTTAGAGGGAGCAAGTGATATTGCTATCTCATTCTACCGCATGGCTGCGTCCCTTGGAGTGGGCGGCGTTGGCCCATCCTGTAGAGGAGCCATTATACAGAAGCGAAATGCTAGTAGAAAAGTGGATGGTTTTACCTCCTTTTCTACATAGTGTACCATCTACGATAATCTTTCATCGGCCCCCATGGAAGTCGGTTTTTTTTTCTTAAAAATTATCTACATAGTGTACCATCTACAATAATCTTTCATCGGCCCCCATGGAAGTCGGTTTTTTTTTCTTAAAAATTATATTATCAGTGCTCTTCAAGCAACACCGGCTTCCGAAGTCAGTGCTACACTCTTAAGGGGTTAGAACAAAATTTTGACAGAACTGAAAAACTGACAGGCCGATACCGTCCGGCGGACTGTTAATCAGTGGGCCCCTTTATGGCTTATATGGCGTTATTCATAAACGCGTAACTGGCATGAATTAGCTATGAATTTGTCTTTATCTGTTATTTTGACTAATGTATTTGTAAGAAAGGGATAAAACATAATTAAACTAATTCAGGGCCGTAATGTTTTATGAATAAGGAGGTTATACCTTAGATATTTTTTTGCCAGCAAGCGCGTGCTGGTTCATACATTTTCATTCAATTGCAATCCTTCATTTGCTTCTTCGAAAATATACCCTCAAAGCAACAGTAAGTACCTATTTTTAACATTTTTCGTCTAAATCTGAATTGTTGATCACCCCGAGCCCAAGGGGCCTCTTATGGCGGCCCTCAACCTGCTCCTCCATTCCTCTCGTATAGCAAGCGCGAGGGAGCGTTCGTCTTCAGAACCATTGTAACTAGAACCACGATAACTGTACAAATTATATATACCGGGTGTGGCCTATAATATGAGCAAAAAATTAAACTGTAGGCTGTACTCCTCATACTAACCAACATTTGTTCAGCGACTTTTAAAAATAACTTGTGGTTTGATTTTTAATACACTTTAAAGTTTATTCTAAGACGCAATGTATTGCGAACTTTGTTATGTTTAAGGCGTGACAAGCAACGTCAATCACAATGATATGGCGTGGCGATGGCGTCCATTGAAGATAATATTTATTTTGTATGAAAAATAGGGACTCTACGTATTTCATAATTTTAAAAGATGTTGAAGCAAAGTGTTACCGTTTGAGGAGTACAATCTATGTTTTAATTATTTGCTCGTGTTACAGGCCACACCCGGTACATGTAGGTACTCGCTTCGCACGGGTTAACAAATCATTATTGACATAGATATCTAGGGATTGGCTTTACGGGCAATAATAATAAGGCTTGACAGGGGCTAATACAGCGGTGTGACGTGTGCCCCCGCCCGGTACAACGCAAAGTGGCACCCTATGTAATAGTACATTACGATACAAGTACGAAAAGTAGGAAATTCGCAACGAGTGGCGATAAATTGAAACACGACCAAAGGAGTGTTTTAAATCGACACGAGTTGTGAATTACCTACTTTTCGAACTTGTGTTGTAATGTACTAATTTCGTAACTGTGGATACTCGTAATTCTAAGGTGCCATTAAGAACTTATTAAAGAATTTGTAAAGAAACCTCTCTAAGTTACCCCAACATTCATGACGGGTGCTCGGGAGCAACTTTGTGACTTGAAAGTTTGACACCAAATAAGCTATATTGAGGGCTTTATAGATAGGTTCTATTTTAATCATACTTTTCTAAATATGTTTAGGTCGAGCTGTGGCATTCTTTAGGATTAGATTTTCTATCGCGAGAAATTTATGTAACTAAATATAATTTATAATCATTTAGTAGATAATTTCAATAAAAAAATAAAAAATCTGAAATTGACATTACTAAGTGCTTAAAGTTAAAAACGATTCTCGCCTTCAGAGCATCGTAATCGTGTAAGAACTTTTGTTACCGAAAGAATAAGAATATTCTTTCCATCCCTTCATCAAAGTTGGTATTTGAGTCAATTATTTGATGTATCTAAAAATAATGAAGCTTGTTTGATTTTCGCACCATTTTTCACTTGTTTATTTTATAGAATTATGGTTCAAATCTGACATGTATTCCATCATTCTTCGCGCGCATAAATTGGAATATATTTTAGCACGCATTAATGTTCAGGCTTACAAATGAATATATATGTATACAAATGCTAATTTTGTAACGCCTTTGTTACGTAAAAGTCAATACCTACATATAATGACTATACGAGCCCCGATGCATAATGTTTTCGTCAGGTGAGACCTTTTTTTGAGGTTCTCGCGTTTGTTCAAAAATTATGTTTTTGTTTAAAAATTACTAATATTTAATGCTTATACTAATGTTATTTAATTTTATATGATAATACTCTGCAATAACTAAATCCAAACACAAGATATGTATACCATTTGTACTGAAAGGAAAAAAACATGTTTTTTTTATTTTATTGACGGGTAGGGTTACAACTTATGTGAAAAGGGCTATTACTAGGGAAAGCAATAGGGCTCTGCCAATGTACTGACAATTTTGTTTCGAGCCCATGCATGCAGCAGTGCTGTAGGAGAGGACAATATGATTTGGACAACGTTTTTGAAAAGTCCTTTTTTTCAGCAATAAAAGTCTCATGCAATTTTATTATACGATCAAAATAAACTGCATTAAACATTGCTATTATGGTTCCCATTACTACTGGGTCATTTTATGTTCATGTGTAAAATTTATTAAAATAAACAAAATTGTTGCGTGGAACTAGACGAAATAATTTGCATCGGGGCTCGTATGAATCGTTTGTCATTTTGACTTATGTGTTTGTAAGAATGTGATAAAACATAATTGAACTAAATGGCCCGTAAAGTTTTATGAATAGGGGGGATAATGACTACCTACTATTTCTAGTTGACTTTACCACTAGAAGGTCAGTTGTCAGTTAGGTAAAATGACTTAATTCTATGGTCCCGATTCGGATTTTGAAATCGACATCTATTAGACATTTTTTAGACATCACCAAGATACGATAACGATATGTTTAAGATCTAACCTGTCAAATTTGACATTTACGCGATTCTGGGCCCTATTTCACCAACGTGACAAATGTCGCATTTGTCGACATCACTGTTACTGACGTCACAAGCCTCCATAGGCTACGGTAACCGCTTACTATCAGACGGGCGGTGTGGTTGTTTGCCACCAACATGTTAATTAAAAAAAACTCCACTATATCGCCAGTAAATAAGTATTTATTTTGCGAAGCCAATGACAATTGTCACAAGAAATACGACAATTGTCACGAAATTCCGACACTTGCTGCTTATTTGCTGTCAAGAATTACCGAAAGTTGGTTCTTTGAAATCTTGTGACAATTGTCATCATTATCATCATAAACATCACAAGAGAAATACCTGTTTTTGCCGATATAATTTTTTTTTTTAAATAATACAATGATGGTGACAAACAGGAATACGGCCCGCCCGATGGTAAGCGATAACCGTAGCCCATGGATGCCTGTGACGTCAGCAACAATTCGCACCTGTCACGTTGGTGATATAGGGGCCTGGAGATACTCTTGAACGATTTCCACAGGATATGACTTAGAGATCCAATTCACATCTAATAGATATCTTACTCTATCTAACGTAAAAGTGACATTGGTTGCCCGAATTGCGCTGCAAAAGAGAACTAGTTGATATCTAAACTATAACGTATCTAGAATGGATCTAGTACGTGTCGTCTCTTGTGAATATCTTGAAGTTCGAATACGGCAGTATTGTAATAGCGCGTTTAGGTAGGGTAGGTTGTCAATTTTATTTCCTGTCGCTTGTGACACGTGTGATAACTTGGAATAACACGCAATTAATTAATGCTGTATTCTTTATTGGAACACTAATTTATCGATCTTACAATCAAGACGCCATATTGGAGAAGAGCGAGACAGCCCACAGATAAGAGCGACCATAGGCACTTAAAGCTGACATACACGAGTATATCACACTCTCCCCCACCAGTTTTAAACAGTTCTCTGGAATGTTACATTTTACCTTACGCTAGACTTATTCCTAAAACAATATAAACTTAAAATGACTGTACTTAAGTTTACAACTTCTTTCGCTAACTATAAAAACCTATTTTATATAGTTGTAGTTAACTTTTCACATAACATTCTTATTGCTACGTTTACTCTTGGCATCACACATACGTGCACATCCTAGGATGGCCTGCGAGTATCTTATTCTAATAAACTAAGGCTACAATTTAACATTTGATTAACATGTCGCTTCCATTTACACCCCTCCACGTCTATGATATACGTCGTGTTAGGAATCGATTCCTCCACTATAACTCCTTGTATCCAAGGTTGTCTGTTTTTCCTATAATCCCTAACCATTACCTTTTCTCCCACCACAAATTCTATGTTTCTACTCCCCGATGCCAGTTCCCTCTACTTTTCTAACATATGTTGAGCTCTTTCTGTAACCGGCGGCGGTCGTAGCAGAGCGAACCGGGACCGGAGATCTCTATTGTACATGAGCGAAGCAGGCGTCACTCCTGTTGTACTATGTGGTGTTACTCTGTAATCGAAAAGGAATAAGTTAATTGCAGATTGGATTGTATTTCCTCTGCTTTCTTTAATTTTTAAGACATGTTTTTTAAATATATCCACCAATCTTTCTGCTGCTCCATTGGTCGCAGGGTGGTATGGAGGAGTAAAGGTATGTTTAATGTCTTTCAGCTTACAGAAATCTTTACATTCAGCCGATGTAAAGGACGGCCCGTTGTCAGTTACCAAGTGGACAGGGTAGCCATGACGTGCAAAAAGACTATTGAAAACTTCGATCGTACGAGATGAGGTTATCGAGCTCATTTCTATAATTTCTGGCCACTTACTATAACTGTCAACCACCACTAAGTACATTTTATTGTAAAATGGTCCACAATAATCCGCATGAATGCGGTACCATACAGATGGAGCCACTGGCCACGACTTCTGGTGCCCCTTAGTGGGATTATTCCGAACTGAAAGGCAAGTAAGACAATCATTTGTGATTTTCTCTATTTCTGCATCTATGCCTGGCCACCAGAAGTAAGAGCGTGCCAGCTGCTTCATACGTACAGTACCGAAATGACTTTTATGTAGTTCAATTAAGATTGCCTGTCTTAATGACTCCGGTATGATGATTCTATAACCCCAGAAAAGGCAACCTCTGTCAAAACTTATTTCAGTTTTCTTATTACCGTAGGTTGACAATTCTTTGTCCATCATTAAGTCAGGCCATCCGTCCATGGTATATCTTATGACTTTGGCTAATGTTACATCTTTTCTGGTTGCCTCCTGTATAGATTTCCAGTCCAAGTTATTAATTTCACAATTTTGAATGTAATAAATATTACTTATCTCTGCATCGGTACAAATAGGATGCATAGTATCTTGATTTTTATTAATTAGCATAGGGGTCCGTGATAAAAAATCTGCTGGATTTTTATCAGTTTTAATATGTCGAATTTTGTAGTTGAATGCTGACAAAAAAATTGCATAATGTTGCAACCTTTTTGCCGCCATTTTAGGAATGGCTTTAGTTGGGCCAAAAATGCGTACTAAAGCTGCACTATCAGTTTCTAACTCAAAACTCCTACCATATGTATAATTATAGAATTTTGTCACACCAAACACTACTGCCATAGCTTCCTTGTCTATAGTAGAATATTTAATCTCTGTCTCATTCAGTTTTTTACTTGCATAAGCAATTGGTTTTACGACTCCGTTTCTGTCTCTATTTGAAATTACTGCAGCCAAGCCTGTCTCTGATGCGTCACAACTTAAAATTAAAGGTAAATTAGGATCGTAATGAGTTAGATTATCCATGTTAGCCAGCTTATTTTTTATCATAACAAAAGCATTATCACATTGGTGCGTCCACTTGAATTTATTTTCTTTGGTACATTCATATAATGGTGTCAATATGCTGGCCATATCTTTTAAGAAACGAGAATAATAGTTAACTTTGCCTAAAAATGACCTTAACATTGTTACATTTGTGGGTGGTGTGGCCTGCAGTAATGGTTCTATATTCTCTTTATTTACCCGAATACCATTGCTGTCGATCGTAAAGCCAAACACGTCAATGCTTTTTTCAAAGAATTTACAATTTTGTATTTTTAACTTAAATTCACTTTGTTGTAACCTCTCTAAAACCTTAGATAAAGTGTCTACTGTATCCTGGATATCTTTACCACTAATATAAATATTATCTATAAATACAGCAGTATTTGGAATATCTGATAATTTTTTACTCATGAGCCGCTGAAATGACCCTGGTCCTGTGCTCACACCATAAGGAAGATAATTATACCTGAATGTGCCCACTTCTGTAACAATAACTGTACAATCTTTTGAGGCTTCGTCTAATGGTGCCTGATGATACGCCTCTTTCCGGTCCAGCTCGCAGAAGTATTTTCCATTATTAAGGGAATTAAATATCTCTTCTATATGAGGCAATGGAAAGTGATCCACCTCTAAATGTGGGTTGACGGTTAATTTGTAGTCTCCACATAACCTTACCGAACCATCTCCCTTTAAAATTGGAACCACAGGTGTACCCCACTCACTGGTCTCCACGGGTTCAATTCTACCATTTTGTAAAAGTCTAGAAATTTCAGCTTTTACCTTGTCTTGAAGTGCAAATGGAACTCGGCGTACCGGCAGGCTTTTTGGTTTGGCATCCTTTTTTAATTTAAGGCTGATGGTTTCACCTTTAAAATTTCCCCATCCTTCACTAAATACTTCTGCGAACCTTTCCTTTATTGCAGCTCTGGCTTCTGAAACATTATTAACATTTTTATTTACTACATTTGCTTCATTTGCCATTACAAATTGGGGCGGCCATAATCCTAACTCCTGTAGCCAGTCTCTCCCTATAATACATGGTGTGTTCTCAGTTACAAAACTGTTTAATTGTTTAGTTACATTATTCAATGTGACTGTCAAGTTATCTATTATTCCTAATGGTTGTGATATCTTTTGATCAAAATTTTTAAATAAAACATTACATTTTTTAATGTCCTTATCAGGTAATAACATTTGTTTTTGTTTTAATGGAATAACGGTAACCTCAGACCCTGTATCCAGCTGAAATTCTACCATACAACCCTCAACATTAAGACTTAACATATGAGGAGGCACTTTACTTACATTTACATAGTACATTTGGTACTCATCCATTTTTTGGTTTTCTGAGATATCCTCGGTTTCCTCTTTCTCTATACAGTTAATTTTGAAACTCTTCTTCTTGGGACAGACCTTAAAAATGTGTCCTTGTTGACCACATTCCGAACAATATTTTTGGCGCAGCGTACACTCTGAACGCAGATGATTGTGACCACCGCAGCAGAAACACCTAGTAGCTTTATTCATGCTTGGCTTCCCTCTTGTTGGTCTACCTTGAAATGATTTGTTTCTGTTAGTTTGCTGATAGTAAACATTAGCTTCCACTTCTGCCTTCTGCCCTGTTTCTTTTAATGCCGCTTCTACCGTTCTAGCCAAAGTAATGTAATCTTCTAATGTCTGACTTGTATCCGCTTTTAGTAATTCAAATTTAATGAGTTTGGAATGCACACCGTCGATGAACTTTTCTTTTAATTGATCCTCGGAGTCCTTGAATTGACATTTGCTAGCTAACTTCCGAAGTTCTGTAACATAATCCTCTATTTTTTCATTTGGAAGCTGATTCCGACTTCGGAACGTCGCACGTTCCAAAACAATAGACTTTTTTGGTACGTATTTGTTTTTCAAAATTGTAGTAAGCTCAACATAAGAGAGACTTGCAGGTTTTTTTGTGTTACACAGAGACGTCAAAATTTCGAAAACCTGAGGTGTTATTTTTGTTAACAACAGGGGCACTTTTTTCTCCTGTGGCACGTCATTCAATGCAATATAGCATTCTAATTGTTGTTCAAAACATTCCCATTTAGTGCCATCAAATGGTTGAAGATTTAAATGGGTTATGTGTGCGTGTGACATTTTGGGTTGGCTCGCGTTTATATTTTGTTTCTTTTTGCAATATTTTACCAATATTTGTCGCAATTCGTCGACGGTTTGCTGTTCATCGAATGTGATTTTAAGCTTATTCAAGTATTCTTGCAATTCAATTTTTGACAGTTTGTAAATCCATCCTGTTGTCCGTACGTCCGTAGTGTCACTGATTTCGGCGTCCGACATCTAATTCAAGGTCAAGTTCGTCGCTTTTTAAACAAATATTATTGTGGCACACGTTGTGAAGATTTTGCATTTTTGTCAAGCGGCCGCCATTATGCAAAAACAAAAGCAGATCGACTGCGTCTATTTTGCAATTTTGCTTTTTCAACTTTATCACTTCTTACACTTTGTTATTAATTAAAACTGTGATTTTTTTGTTGGTTCGTCTATCTCGTCGCCACTGTGATAACTTGGAATAACACGCAATTAATTAATGCTGTATTCTTTATTGGAACACTAATTTATCGATCTTACAATCAAGACGCCATATTGGAGAAGAGCGAGACAGCCCACAGATAAGAGCGACCATAGGCACTTAAAGCTGACATACACGAGTATATCACACCACAGCCACAGCCTTATTTTATTAATGCTGGTCCAGATGACGCAAGCAGAGCCCCTCATTATAGTTAGGGGAAGACGGATAATCTGCTATATATATATATACCGTCTGGCGTTAAGTTAATGGATATTTATCTGCCCATTATTTGCAAATTATTACGCATAACTACGGTATTCGCATTTTATTTTTACAGTTTTTATGCTTATGACACTCGTAACAATTACATATGTGCCAACCTAATAAAATCTTTCAATTTTCACCCACTTAAATGTGGTTGGGTTGACTTAGCACTAGTGTTATTTTGCTACGAAATGAGTAGATAGTGCTCTTGCTGATTTTCGAGAGTCTTTTTTATATCCAAAACTTAATATTTATTTAGTTATACTTTGGCAAGTCAGCTTTGTCAGTAGAAAAGGCGGCGTATTTGAAAAACGTAGGCGCGATGATTCGCCTTTACTACAGACAAAGTTGGCTTGCCAGAGTGTATTATCAATACTGTCAATACACACCGATTTATTTTGTACCGCTACGCCGCAGCGTGTAGTGCGGTAAAGACGATAAAGACCACATAAAGCGAAAATCCCTCCTATATGCTGGCAATAATATTTACGACATTATGTCGTGATTGCTAAATGGGTTAATGGGTCATGTCATGGATACCATTTGGTGACAATGATCTGAGCATGACTAATGGTTTATTTAATTGGTTTTACGGCATTGTACATATCATCTGCCTTAACGACTATACATATACAGTAAAAAAGACCTGTAAAAATACAGTGAAATATTTATTTATAATTATGAACTTACCTTAACACTTTAAGTATAAAGGAAGGTAAAAGGTCGGCAACGCGCATGCAACACCTCTGGAGTTGCAGGCATCCATTGGCTACGGTGACTGCTTACCATCAGGCGGGCCGTATGCTTGTTTTCCACCGAGGTGTTTTACAAAAAAAACCCGTGCGAAGCCTGTCCGGTCGCTAGGTGTACTTTTAATGCATATAGGCAGCGATTTGGATTTGAAAATTCGAATACGTGAGTTAAACACTTGCCCTAACTAATACAAACATTTATGGTTTTTAAATCACAGAGCGGATCCTATTCCTAAATAAAGCAACATTAGAGAATATTATTCCTGCTTACATATTCTCTTATCTATTTATAAAATCTCTCAACCACAAACAAGAATGCCTTCTAAATTCCGTGTCACGGGGATATTTGTCCGTATGCCGTAACATAACGCGACAGGCTCTGATATTACGTCGATACATTAAATGCCACTTATGTTACGCAGGCGGGACCTAAAAGCTTTTCCCATCTGTTACATCTTTATTCCATGATAAAGGACGACATCCTCTTATATGCATTTCAGCTTAAAAACTAAATAATATTGCTGCATTGGCCGTTTACCCTCACTTATTTTGGAGAACAGATAAATGTGCGAACTTGTGGCGCAATCACATTAAAACTGGATTAGAATTGAATTTCTGTTGTTAAATTGTATCCCAATGTATAGATAGGTTAAAATTGTTATGTTTGAACTTACTCATACCCATATATTCACCCCTCCGCGTATGGTCAAACATAACAATTTCATCCTGTATATTATGTTATGTAGGTATCTACCGAGTCATCCGCTGCCCACAAATTGCGACGTTGTTTTCAAATGTGTTACTTAATACTTTATATACGAGGAGAAAGGGGAAAAGGATAATGATGTTTTTGTTGACTTTGCACAAACGGATCTTGCGGAAAAATGTCATGAGGGTAACTGACACAGTTCACACAGTGTCTGAGTATGATCATCTAGGCCTGCGTTTAATAATGAAGGTAAAATATTGATCAGCAACAGTGCTAGTGCGTCACGCTTGGTGTCGTGTCAACGAATACGATATGGGGCATACTGATACGTCAAATTTCCATTTGAGAAGGGACCTTCTGGCACTAGGGGCCGCTGCTCTAGTTTCTGACATTCTGAATTTCCTGGCCTGTCATGTGACTGGCTGTGCTAGCGGCTACATGCTACATATTCGTAAAATTGGTTATAAAATTATTATGGTGGTAAAATTAAATGTTATGAAAGGGTTTGCTTCGAAAGTTATACAATACTTACTCGTATACCCGTATATGAGTGAGGTACTCCGACCAAATACTTTATCTTGAATAGACACGATATCGATATAGATACGAGTACACATAAGGTAAAAGTACGCTCCACCGAACGCTCAATATCCGTCCGTATTACCGAATTTCTTCTATTTTAGGCTGTAAGTCGATTATTTACAGCTGATATTTACTTGCGTATTTTTTTTCCACGAGTTAAATACCTATCTCTTCCACTATGCCTCAGAGTCGGCCAATTTGTCCCGCAGTTGGGACGTGGCAACTGATCGAAACGGATCGTTGCTGCCGATTGCCACTTTGTATGGGCAACCTTAAAGAAATCGGTAAGAAGTTGCGTATATTTCTTAAGGTCATAAAACCTTTTAAATTTATTTCTGTGTTTCAAAGTATGATTTTTCAGTGTGACTACTTAATTAGTTTGTGTATTTTAGTCAATTTAATTAATTTAGTGCAGTCATATTATCAGAAATTAAGCTTAATGTGAGTTTGGTGATGAGTACACCGACAATTTGATTGGAAGGTATTATCGAACAGCGTCCGGAATCAGGGAAAGCGTATGTTTATGAAATTATTTTTTTAACGGTTGATTACGAACTATTTAGATTAACTACCTAATTTCACAAATAACTTAATGTATTTGTAATTTTATGAGCAATTGCCGAACAACAATAACCCATATATTTTATTATAAAACTGCGTTTGAAATGTTCATGTTTTACGACTTTTTGGCATCAAAATAAGGTTTTTGGCAAGACTATTATCAAACAATAATTTTAGATATTTTACGTCAGTATTAGCAAGAACTTTACACATGTACGGTTTTGTAATGGATTCAAGTATTAAATTTAATGATAGATTTGTAGTTATACCACATTGATTACGATTTAAATACTATTTTCAAAATCCGTTCGCGAAATAGGTTCCACATATTTTCCATGTTTCGTTCACCGAACGGCCGTTCGGTAAATGGTACCCATGGTCTCTGCTACCGAACTCATGTTTGCGTTGGCCATGTTTCTATTCGACGTTCATGAGAATATAATCCTTATTACGATAACGGCTAGGTCGATATTTATATGTTTATTTTTTGTGACCATTATTTCAATGCCAGCGCTTTTCAAACTTTAGACATACTTATTGGACGCCTGATAATAGTCTTGGAATGTGGACAAAAAAACTGAATAGGATAATAAAAATAATGAAGCAATAATATTTTATACAGGGTGGTCCGAACCTAGATGTCCAAAAATTTTTTTGAGATTCCTCTCGTCGTGGGCGATTGTGATTTTTTAAACTTTTATCTTTTGTTATGAAATTCCGGGGTTCCCATACAGGGTGGCTAAAAATTAACTACATTCCCATTCCCAGGGAGGTTTTGGGATTATACTGAGCAACTTTTACTATGGGACCAACTCCGAAATCGTGAAAAAAAATTTACCCTTCCATAGAAAATGGACGAGCCAAAATTTATGAAACAGCCAAATTTTTTTAAACACATGCGTACATGTTTTATAATTGTTGCATACCTTACTTACTGACTTATTTTTCAAAAGTATTTTTCAATAAAAAAGACACGTCAAGATCGCTTACCATCTTTATAATGCTAAAAAACGAAGCATAGTATAGGGATTTAATAGTGAACTACTGAACTGCCGCCTTAAGAAAAAAAACCATAAGTGACAATTTTTGCGAAATTGAGTTATTGACACCCTCGAAATCAGGAAGAAAAATGTGATTTTTCTATCTAGCAGTTATTTCTTTATCTCTAACAGGTCACGATTTAGACAAGCATAACTACACACCATTTTGGTAAAGTTACTGCCTTTTTGAGAAAGAAAAAGCATAAGTATATATTCATAGACAGAAAAGTACTAAATTGACGACTTGTGTTTTTTCTTTTGTCTTGAATTTGAGCCCAACAATTATTTCACAAGAAGAAAAACCATAATATTGGTTTTCTTTAAAATTTCTATGTAAAAAACCCATAAGTTGACAGAAGTGTTCATTCTTGTTAGTATAAAATAATTATTAGTCATAACTCTGGGAATCTGAAAAAACATAAGTTGCACGTTATGTTTTTTCTATCTCGTATGACTCTTCCTTATGCTTTTTCTGCTTAGTGTCGGTTGCAAAAAAAGTAAACTTGTGCTTTATTTATTAAATGTTGTGGTCAGTTATGCTTTATCAGGCTAGTAGGTAGTCCCCCTCCGGTCCCCTATAAGGACAGATTTTGGCCGGTTCACTCCTGGTTACTTTCCTTCGGAAGAGGTTGCGCGTACGACGCACGTATTAATTACTCCTGTGCCTACTTCAAAAAATATTAGAAGTGTTAATGTGTATACGTGATTGTAATAAGTGTCAAAAATTATTTGTAAGTAAGTAATATCCATGTTACGTTTCTCATCTCGTCGCGTATTCCAGATGTTACCTAAATTTTTGAATAACTTTAGGTATATTTGTCACGGTCATTCTAGTAGGTACTTTTTTTTTTATATAAGAGGGGAAATGCTTTACGCATACCACCCGGCGCGGGGACGGGCCGGGATGGTTATGTGGGACTCCCTGTTGTGGGCTAATGAGACCCCAGGTTTACCCACTAAAACCCCTCTGTTGCCGCCTCGCTGCTATATGGCGAGGTCCCAGGAACGCCGAAGTACTCTTCCGCAACCTCGCCAGATTCTAGTAGGTACCTACGTTAAGGCTTGGCGCGCCTATTCAAATGTTTACCTATGCGTTTCTGGAATTAACATTATCTCTTTATTTATATTGGTGTTAAGTAACTTGTCTATTGAGACTAAAACATATTATAACCCTGACCACGAATTTAAGGTACAATGGCTTAAAATAACGTGGCGTAAAGTTTCGATCCTATGTGTGATCACTCCGGCACCACCGAGCTTTATGTATGTTGCAAAATAACACTTACAGTTTTGCATTGGCACATGGCTTAATTTTATTTTAGTATGGGATACACCGCCCAATGTCATGCTTGTTCATGAAACAGGCATTTCCCAACTATTTATTTTTCATTATGTTTGTTTCATGAGTATCGCTTTGTTGTTAATTTTATGATTGCAAGTTTTGTTATAATGAAATAAAATTGAGAATTTTCTGAGTGTTTGAGCTTATCTAACATTATAATTCTAAACATATTTTATTCTAGAACGCAAAGGCTGTTTGTGCTTGCTTCTTGGCTGTGGGTGCGTTTTTTTTGTTTTGGTTATCAGATTACTAATGGTAACATTCCATTTCTAACCGCAGCTGCACTACCGGTACTGAACGCGTCGCTGTCATTATCAATTTCCATAGTAAAATGAACAGTATTGCAGCTGTCGTTGGAAATGGACTGTCACCTTAACGATGCGGCAGTCGTCCAGGAGCAGACGGTTGCTTCTTATGGCCAGATCTGACATTCAAGAAAATAATGTCTAGCCACAAACATCAGCAGCATCTCAATAAATTAAGGACTATACTATACTAGACATAGCATTTTTACTTAGGTAGTGCAATCTAATTGTGCATTTTTTAAGTTTTATATTGCATTATTAATCAAATATCTCTAAAAATATCTCCTTTTTTTTCTTTAAATAAATAATTATGAATCTTTATCGTATTTTTAAGAACTCCTTTAACGAGATAAATTATAATTTGATAACGTTAACGAAGCAAAAAAAAACATAAAGTACCCAATTGTGCTTTTTCAGCTTCGAGATCGGTCAGTAACATAAGCACAACTGGGTACTTGTGTTTTTATTTCTTAGAAATCGTAGTGCAAAACTAACACAAAAACCATAAGTACACACTTATGTCATTTAATGTTAGTAAAGGTATTTTTATTATATTTATATCACGAGGCAGTAACTATTTTTTCTAAATAACTTATTTAAATAAATAGATATCGAATAATTTACAACGCATAAAAATTCTACATAATTACTTTGTTCATTAACAAAAGTTTCAACTTTGTACTTTGAATTTAACCTATTTGAACAGGAGTGCAAAGTTTTTTGGCTTTTTCTCGAAACTTACTTTTTGTCAGTTATGATTTTTTTTCTTAAGGCGGCAGTGAAGTTTGAGCACCACTCAACACCATATTTTCATACAATTATTTCCTAGTTCGGTAATGCGGGCTCCCTATTCGGTATAATGTGCAAATCACGTTTCTTAGGTCGGTAAACGGTACAAACAAGGAAATTGGAAGAAATGACTTTAAAAATGTTTTTAATACACGTCCAATCATTTCAGTAATTTATAGGTATGTTTAAATGAGGACAAATTTATCTATGTTTCTATTTTAGTATTGAACATATTCGTAAGAAAATATCAGAACTAATAAAAAAATTAAACGTAAGTTTAGGGCTTAAGCATTCGGTGAAGCGTACATTTACCTTATAACGTATTGACAGCAAGACAGTCTGTCAGATAATATTAAAGAAAAAAATTAGTATTGCCAACCAAGCAATTGAATAATGACAAGATTGGGTCATGATTTTGTTTTAATATGTGTTAACTCATTCATCGCTGTATTTACGGACCCAGCTCTTACCCTAATACTACTATTCAAAATTCCTTTGTCTCTAATAAGGTGCCACACGTTCTGATTCCACAGACTCCACTTGGTCCGGTTTTTAAAGTAAATGACTATAACTATGTTAGGAGGAATCAAACCGCCAAACAGCTTCAAGAAAAAGCAAAAGTCGATTATATATACCTTATATAGGTACGTACCTATAAAGATTAAATGTTACTTTTTTAATTTTGTGTACCGCGCATTATGCCTTTCGTTATTCAAGCGATCAATTTGCGTCTCATTTTCACGGCTAATAACCTATCGCCAGTATAAAGCTCTCAATAAAATATACTTATCATTATCATCTCGTCTCCCGTTCCACGCAAAATAGTTATTTCGTGAAAGGCCATCAATCAAAGCCTCCACAACGCCGGATATTGACAATCGGCATACGTAAACAGAGTTTTTGTGCCATCAGCCATCAGTGCATCAATAATTCAATGGCTATCAAGTTATTGATGTGTTTCACATAATAGGTTTGACAAAAAATAGTTAGTAATCGTATGCCTAATGATACTTTGAACTTATTTATTTAAATGTATGTAGTTATCGGGTAAACAGTAGGTACGTGAATGTAGCCAGTATAATAGTTAAATTGTAGTAATGTTGTTTCGTCATGCACCATCCCCCATGATCGACCGAGAAAGCTGAGAAGGACAGGTCTAAGAAAGTACCTAGACTTACTTGGCTTACGAGAAAACCGTCATGACATGTGGGATGTTGATTTGACGATCATTGTCCCGATAATCGTTGCAGCGAACAGTCTCATAGCGAGGAGACTCGATCCACACCTTGGGAGATTCCCTGTGGCTGGATCAAGGGTCAGATACAGACACCGATAGTCTTGGACACGGCGCGGATAGTCCGTCGAGTCCTTTCTCTGCATCCACCACTAGCAGCTTGGGTCCTGCTCTGCTGCTGGCGGCAACCTAGGTTGTGTTTATATTTTGTATGCGTATTTCTCAAGTTACTCGTAACATTAATAACATTATGCACCATAATCAACTGAACATTAACTTAAACTAACTAACTTACATTGAAAATTCACTAACCCTTCCGGGCATCCATTTGTATTACATCTTACCCACATCTCGAACAGTAAATCTACACAAGGAGATATAGGAGGCACGGAGGGATCTTCCACGTTAATATTAAATGTAAATAGTTGAGTGGACGAGGTTTGCTTGCAGGAATCGGCCGTTTGTGCTTTCATTTTGTTTGTAACTGGGATTGAATTTGTTGTATACCTACTGACGTTAGGCCACAGGGATTTAGAAAAGCGCGTTTTCTTTACAATGATAGTAGATTTATCAAGGAAAGTTCATTAAAAACGGCCTTAAAAACAATCGTTGTTGTATAAATTGACTTACCGAACACAACCGTCAGACTGAGTCTCAAGAAACCTCTCGAAAAAGTCTTAAGTATAGGTAGATTTAATTAAAAGGCACCATCGTGTGGCGCACCATAATAAGGAAATAAACAGTTTCCCATCTATCCATGACTGAAGAGAAGAGAAAGGCTAGGTACCTACTTCTATTTCAAGTAGGTATTATTATGCCTTCGTGAATCGTTGGACGTAAGCTGAGCCCCTATGCACCAGTGAGAAAAAGCATTAACTCTGATGAGTGAAAAAGTGGTTCTTTTCTCTTGACATTCAACATCGAAAGGACACGATACAAACAGAAATATCCTTACATTAAATCTACATTTGGCAGTAAAAAAGTCTGGGAGTTTTTATGCCTGGACTAAATCTGAATCGTAACGAGCCGATGAGACGCTGTAAAGTGGATTATATGGATCATTTCCGTCGGCCATTACCCCAGCTTGTTAAACTATAGGCACCGAATTTCAGTCACGAACTCAAACAAACTTGGTCTTACAATGACGCTCTAGAGCTACTTTGGGAACTGGATAGACCGATATTGTGTTATGTTAAGGCTCTCTTGTTATATAACTATTACATATACCGGGTGTGGTCTGTAATATGAGCAAAAAATTAAACTGTAGGCTGTACTCCTCATACTGACCAACATTTGTTCAGCGACTTTTAAAAATAACTTGTGGTTTGATTTTTAATACACTTTAAAGTTTTATTATAAGACGCAATGTATTGCGAATTTATGTTATGTTTAAGGCGTGACAAGCAACGTCAATCACAATGATATGGCGTGGCGATGGCGTCCATTGAAGATAATATTTATTTTGTATGAAAAATAGGCAGTCTAAATACTTCATTATTTTTAAAAGTTGTTGAACAAAACTGTCACCGTTTGAGGAGTACAATCTATGTTGTAATTATTTGCTCGTGTTAAAGGCCACACCCGGTATGCAGAGTATGTACGATGTCAAACAAAGACTTTACGTTAATATTTATTGTTATTTTTATTCGAGCTATTCTGTTAATTACATTAATTAAACAAACAAAAAAGGAAATAACACGAATGTCAAAACGAAAACGAAGAGAAAAATTAACAGACTTAACCTGTTGTTGATTATCTTTCTTTGAACGCTAACGTAAGTTATTATGCAAAGTAAAGTAAACACTACGCGGTTAATTTGTATGCTTAAAGAATGACTCACGCTAGACGGCCGGGGCCGGGCCGGAGCTTCCGGCGCTTCGTGTTCTATGGAAAGCACCACGTGATCACCGATCAGCCGTCATAGAAAATGACATGTCGGACGCGTCAGCCCGGGCTCGGCCCGGTCTTAGCGTGAGTGATCCTTAATAGTTATTTGTACAACAAGAGATCAAAGTTTGATATTTCTTCGAGTGCTTATTTTGAGTCCCGTGCAAGCGAAAGATTCTATAATAGATTCACGAGCGTAGCGAGTGAATCTAATTTAGAATCTTGAGCGTAGTGAGGGATTCAAAAGCGCACGAGATGTAAATAACTTTGATCTCGTGTAGTACACAAATTTTTTCACCCTAAGCAGTGAGAACATACCTAGAGGGACAGAGATAATAGAACCCAAGTATATCGAACTTGTATTAGACCCCGCATGTTGAAATGACATTTGACTATAAAAGTCACTTGAATGACATTTTGTCTCACTCAGTGAGCAAAATGCGATTTTGCTCACTCATACTGTCTCACTAAGTGAGCAAAATGCGATTTTGCTCACTGAGTGAGACAAAATGACTCAGTGGGCAAAATCGCATTTTTTTAGAAGCAAAGTACCCTTGTTCGAGCTGCTGAGGTGAAAATGTTTTTTGACCGCCATTCCTTAAAAAGCTTCCAGCAACAATTTCGAGCAAATAACCCCAGCTTAACATTTTTGAGTCTCTCAGTCAGTGCCAAGTTCGGCAGCGTTCACCCGCATAGTTTGCCTTTGTTGCTACTTTAAATACCAACTTGTGGCATGAATGTTGAATGCGCAACAAATCTTGTCAGAGACAAGTAAAATATAAAGGTGTTCAATTGCCATACTAAGTGGTGTGCCCTATCTTTGATGTTTGCCACTTAGTCTTAGGGTGTTCTCACGTATCTCAAAGTACTCTCTCAAAGGGCCTGGCCACGACATTGCGCGACTGGCTTCGGCTAAGGTGACAACCATAGGTTGGAGCGAAACACAGCGATCGAACCTTTCGTTCCCGCTTATGGTTTTCGCCTTAGCCGAAGCCAGTCGGGCAACGTCGTGGGCAGGCCGAAAGAGCTACTAGATAGCACGTTGTCAGTAGCTCCAATGGTAAATAATGATGAGGCAAGCGACTTTGTATAATCTGACTGATACGGTTGCTGGTTTTACATAAGAAAAAATGTGCAAAAAGCTGATCTGGTCGAAGAATCACCTTGAATTCAAAAATATTTAATGTGATTCTATGACAGCTATTAAGGTGCAATCCGGCCTTTTCAGGTCGGCGGCCTTTATTATGCTTCCCTGAACTTCACTCTTCAATTGAGTCTTACTATATTAATTGTTCGTTACCTATTACTAGATAATACTATTTTAACAATAATATTTTAACATCCTCCGAAAGCATATTAGATGATTGTCTGTGATATCTAACCCTAGGTAATGGATGGAAAGTTCTACATATGAAGTTTTATATGTATTTATGTATACCTACTGGTTTCTTAGACGTTACACTTTTTCGCAGTGGTCATGAACTCAACGATGATGTACGAGTACATGGTTGGTCTCTGTCCTCATTCCCCTCGACTAGGAGGTCGCCTTAGAAATGTATCCCTATTGAACTTAAACATTCTTTATTCTATATTTGTCTCTGAATCTTACCAAGTTTTCCCTGTCGACTAATTAGCCGACTCTTGCTCACGAAACTCGTCTCGGAAAGCGAAACTTCCTACATTTATTATTCAACGCCTCTCCTGGAGAATGTTATTGCCTGGCCGATTGATTCCTGAGCCGTTGTTTGCACCTTAAATTGGTTCGTGAAATTATAAGGATTTTCACTGTTTACTGCGGGAGGTTTGCTTAAAATATAAATAAAACTGGCAGATATTTTCGGTGATCGAAGTTTAATATAAAGTGAAAACAAAGGGGATTAATGCCAGAGCAGAAATCGAGAAGAATTTATAATTACTTATGTTTATTTACAAAGTATTTTACGTACGTTTTTATCTCTCTAACACTCTCACCTTTGCATCGGTGTTATTAAGTAGACTCCGATCTATATTTAAACAATATTTGCTTGGTTATGTCTCTAAAAGCTTAATGCAAGGCTTGTTTTGTTGTTAAACTTTCTTAAAATATTTTGTTTATCACAGTAACTTCAAAGGTTTATTTGGTACAGCGTAATTAAAATACTATGCATTTAAACAGCACCGTGTTCTTTTCAAACATTGAAAGAAAAATTCCGTTTCATTATAATTTTAAACGAGCGCACATAAGGACAAAGGATTATATTTTCGGCAAAATGTTTACAAATTAAAAACTCTACCGCGCGCGCGATTCAAACTTTAAATACTTCAACTTAATTTGATATTTATTACTTGCAAAGCAGCTCGCTCATACGTATTGATGCGCTCTAGTTGGTCTGCCAGCAATTAACAAATCATTATCATATTAAGTTGGATTTTTGAAGCTTTAAAGCGGCTCACACAGATGTACCTATGGTACACACGTATCGCCGGGTCGAACAAATCGTTGTTTTTCGGAAAACGACCGCTTCCAATCTGCTCTAAAACAAACGAAGGCATGTGACATGGGGTGTGTGTGTGCGGTAAAACAAATGAACGACACGTGACAGTATGTGTGGTAACGTCCGCCGGAGCTGGGTCGCTATCTTGCTATTGCGATTGCTTGTCGATTTAATTATTATCATGCCGCGATCAGAAAGGGATTAGAAATAACAGATTTCCAAACACTTACGTCAAAATCAATATGGATTGACAGCTATCTCAATCCCTTTCTAATCGCGATTCAGTAATATAGGTGATCAGCAAATTTCTCCAGTTTCAGAGATTTCAATACCTAATTATTGTAAATTACAACAATACAATTTAGTCCGACTTAACCCCAGAAAAAACCCAGTCTTCGCGTTAACTGGTAAATAAACTCCAATGTGCGCATTGCTAACCCTTTTCAAATCTGTATAATGATACTCTTTTTTCCAAGAAGTTCATAGTATAGACTCTATGCAATAATATCTTACGTAAAACAATTTCTGTAGTCTTTCGCTTTTTCTAGGTAGGCAATCGATATACATATAAGACTTTCCGCGGCAGCCACCTAACCTCTATCTCCGGTTTACGTCGCACGTCACGTTATAGGTTCCATAGAAATGTTGCTACCTCCTTCCTGCATATCGTGACAGCGTTCCGCATGAGCTATAGATCAAGAGACCTATAGAACAATAGTTCAATTTAACCGTACAAAGGTGTTTTAGGCACTCGTGTGTCCCAAACCCTGTCAAATACAGACAACACCAAAATGTTGAATACGTTTTGTGGAATAATTTTCTATTACCACAATTCGGTTTAGAGCCACCAAATATTACATTATAAATGTTATCTCAATACATTATGATACTATGTGTAAAGGATGACTCACGTTAGACCGGGCCGTGTCCGACCCGGAGCTTTCGGCGCATCGTTTTCTATGGAAAGCATCACGTGATCGCCTGTCATGTCATAGAAACGTAAGCGCCGGAAGCTCCGGCCCGGACACGGCCCGGTCTAACGTGAGTCATCCTTTAGAAATAATGGACCGTGAGGTATTTCTTCGTCCTTTAATATTAACAAAGCGGGTGCCGCATGTGACATCAAAGAAAAAGTCATGTGTGGAAATGTATCGAACATCAAACGCTAACGTGGATACAGGCACATAATGCTACATAGGTATGCTTGTACAGGCTCGTAGTGGATAACAGATTATCATTCAGGAGAGCTTTTGTATACCCATGTAGGTATTTATTTCAATTAATTATTTATTTCAAATAAAATAGTTTTTTTATATTTGCGAGAAAGATTGGGCTTTTTTTATTTTCGTAGGCACAACAAAACTTAAAAATACTTGTTAGTGACAAACACTCATAATTCTGTAAATAAAACATACAGAACATTAAATAATCTGGATATTCTAAATGCGCCATTTCTTAACATCCACATATATCTGCCAAATGTAGATTACTCGAGTACTATGAGTAATGGTGCATCCATATTACCTGCCAACACTCTCAGGATAGGATACTGTCATTGCCACTCAGTCTCCGCATGTGATGGCTGTTCTGATACTATAATTTCGAAAAAGTCACCGGCCTGAGCGCTCGCACTATAATGATGTGAATTTATAATTAAGATGTTTTAATTTTAACATTTTCCATCTAAACTATTAATAAACGCAATTGTATAAACATTCAATCGGTATTTGTGGAGATCGAACACTGGGAGACAAAACAAAATGTAAGTAAATACATAATATATTAATTTTAATTTAGTGCCTTCTAGAAAAAAAAACTCTCTTAATTTTAATTATGTGATAAATTTCCCATTATTCCGCCATTTATTGTATTACAACTAAAATTACAAAATAAATTAATCATAAATCTAGCCCTAAATAAGCCTGAGGCATTGTTCCCAGGACGCTGGCCGCGTTCCCCCTCTGTGATAAATTAATAGAAGTGAAATTAAATACACCACCTCGTTTAGCATAAAAAATCCACTGCGTATTTTTTCAAGTTGATGAAAATATAAAACATTTGTAACCTCCGAAACTAGAAATATAACTTTAGCTACGATGCCATTAATACTTACAGCGCGATTCACGGAAATGAATAAGAGATGCACTAGATAAGAAATAGTAAAGATATGTGAAGTTCCACGGCAAAAGGTACCATTGTCCCGACTGAATATTGGAGCGACGTTAATAATAAGCGTAAGCGCCAGCCGCCATAAGGTACCTTTTACCGTGGAACGTCGCATATCTTTACTATTTCATATCTAGTGAATGTCTAACGGCGCGATATCTTAAAGTTCGAATCGCGCCGTTATTCGCCTACAACAAACACGGTTAATCCACTAAAAGCGGCTCCTAGGTACCTTGCATCGCATTTTGTGCAATGTATATTTCGCGAGCCCATTTACTCGTACTCCGTGTGCACCATGTGTCACCCGTTGCAGCGCTCTCATTTCGCTGCAAGTAGTCATTTCCATGCAAATTACATTTCGCGCAATTACTTTTCCGGCTAGTGTTTGTTGGTTCTCAGTACAGTTTCGGAGGTACAAAAAATCAGTAATGAAAAAGAGCTTTTAAAGCAGACAGCAGAATTAAGATAAATAATAATAAAAAACTTTTACGTAAATCTTTGCTTCTTAACATCACTACATCTTATAAAACAAAGTCCCCCGCCGCGTCTGTCTGTTTGACTTGTTTGAGTGTTTATTTGTTCGCGATAAAACTACTCAACGGATTTTCATGCGATTTTCACCTATCGATAGTTAAATTAAAGACCAAGAACTAACTAGTACTTAGCAAATCTTAGACAGAATACGTTTTATTGACATTGTAATTAAAGTAATTGTGTTTTCTCAGAAATTCTTTAACCTCTATAAATGTAAAAATAATTAAATAATAATATTATGCTTGAGAGGGAGCTGAAAGCGCGCTGCGCTGTAAAAGAAGACACATGATGCACACGCGGCGCTCATTCCGCTGCAGGCGCAGCCATTCCCATGCAAATGAAATCTCGCGAAATAACTTTCACAGCGAGAAACACTAGTGTTTGTAAATTGGATGAGACCACACAAACATAAACGGATACCTGCAATGCAGCAAACTTTACAAACCTACGCATCCTGTTGAAATATTTCATAAGCCGGCTCGAGCGAACAGCCTGCGGGCCCGATTCGGATTTTGAAATAGACATCTATTAGATATCTTTTAGACATCACCAAGATACGATAACGATATGTTTAAGATCTAACCTGTCAAATTTGACATTTGCACGATTCTGGATATTACTCTTGAACGATTTCCACATGATATGACTTAGAGATCCAATTCATATCTTACTCTATCTAACGTAAAAGTGACATTGGTTGCCCGAATAGCGCTGCAAAAGAGAACTAGTTGATATCTAAACTATAACTTATCTAGAATGGATCTAGTACGTGTCGTCTCTTGTGAATATCTTGAAGTTCGAATACGGCAGTGCGTTTCAAACGGTTTTTACACCATCCCCGCTTAGTAACTCGTTAATGTCTGGGATCGCGGGGGCCTTTACATCAGCGGTCGACAACCTGCGGCCCGCGGGCCGCATGCGGCTCGTGAACCTGTCACTTGCGGCCCGAGTGCCGCCTTGGCTATTTTGTATGTATTAGTGACAAACGATAATGTCTCATAAAGTCATAAATATTAACAAAGTATGGCCCGCGTCACCTCCATTAACTACTATGTGGCCCTTGGCTGCTAAAAGGTTGCCGACCACTGCTTTACATTGTGATTAGTGACATAATTACTTAAACAACATTTTGTCAAATATTATAACGTCATAAAATGGATTTATGTGTTATGTGTTGGGTTGAGTAACGGATGAATAATATGAGCAGGTGGTTTATTCCTGTATTGGAGTTCTTATGAACTTAATTATGAAGGGACTAGCGTGTTAATAATTGATCTTTAAAGTAAGGTGTATAAGGTTTACCTTAGTACCTGTTATATCAGTACGGTTTTATGTCCAAAGGTTATGTTACTTATGTACAAGTTGTAGATATTATGTAAGAGGACATTTTTTGTGGACACCAAGCTATTTATAGTAAAAAAAATAAACAGAAAGAACCCTTTCATTACTTTACTAAAAATAGGTATCTCGGAAATACGGAAGAAAAATGGTTGCAAACAATGATGGCAACATATATTTTCCAAGACACGCTCATTTATTTCTACATACCTATTTAGATTTATGTCAACATCGCTTTCATACGTAATAGAATACAACACAATACTTCATGCATGATACAGCTTTTAACCACTCTATATTTCTTTTATCCTTTATTCTTGTGCACAAAATGGCCGGATAATCTTGCTCTTCGTCGTTGCGAGTGGGTGGAATTAAAAATTCAGCTCGTTTTCAGACAAACAACGTGCCAGTTTTAAAGAAAAAAATTTTATACAAAGATCGGGCGTGGTCTTAAACATTTAAAGTATATTCTAATTTACGAAGAGCGCTAGTCGTTTGAAAAACCTGCGTTGAATCTTGCAGACTTATCCTTTGTAAGTATGTAATTTCGTCCGCTTTTAAAGCAGGAAAGCGAAGGAAGTATTCGAAAGTAGGTTGCAATAAAAGCGACGTCGTTGTCTCGACGGGCGCGCCGCTCTCTTGTAACCGGCGGACTGAAATTTAGAATTCGTAACGTTGGGACAGGATAGTGTCGATGTGGCCTAGATAGCGACTTAGGAAAATGGTAGGTTCATATTTTAGAAAAAGATTTTCAATACATCAACGTGGCTCCAGGCATATGGGTGCTGTATTATGGAATGCTCTAATTTTTCCTTACGCGGTCATTTTAACAATGTTATACCTATATTATATAGGAATTTACTTATTGGTCCTTATACTATGTAAGGGGAGATCGATATATTATTGTAAGTAGATAGATTAACAATAAAGAGTCACCTTTTTTTAATGATTATTGATTACCAATATGTGTACTGGTTTTCTCATTACCCCATAATTTTCAATACCTAAATATGTCTTAAAACACTTCAACATATTTAAGGAACTTACGTAAAATCTGATTATACCAACGTGATACCAACATAACAGCAACTTGGTAACTTGACACTTTAAACTCTCGCGTTTTGTACACATATTTAATTACACAAACGGGCCTACCGCGATATAATTTCATTGTTTTTACCTTTTAATTCCGAAACAATGAAATTATATCGCGGTAGACCCGTTTGTGTAATTAAACTTGGTAACTTGTTTTTATGTACAACCGTATTTGTTACCAATCTTTAAAGTCCTTGTTAAATTATTCAAATGTTAGGCCGGTGATATGAATATAGTTGTATCACTTGCAATTATATAGAGGTAATTAACTAACTATGTATAATACGATAAATCAGTGGTTCAACCCTTTCAATATTACCTAGTGACCTTTTAAGGAATCTAACCCACACATACAGAAAAGCATTTCAATGCTATCAATACAAGCAATGTAGGTATTAACTGCTGTTTTGATCCTATAAAGATGATTACCCCTAGATTCGGAAGCCATGTTATAGAATCTAATAGAAGACAAATTCGAACCACCCACACTTTATATTAACTATCGGCCCCATGTTAATGATAGTCGATAATACGAGTACCTACTGATATTGAATCAGTTATCGCGGGCCGGATCCGTGAAATCACGTCGGATTGCGCAAGTTAGTTGTTTCCAATCTCTCCGGAAAGTTGGGAACACATGCTGCCGATCAATGGCGTTCGTGTCGTGTCGCCGATATAGCGATATGAGCTTGTAAGGTAATACGGGTGTATCGAATATTCCGTATATTGCTTACAGATTTTGGAATAGTTATAAGAGTTATTTAGGTAGGTAGGTACTTGTGTCTAAGATGACGCATCGCTATTTTTATATTTTCCTCTCTTCAATATGAACTTGTGGTATTGTCTACGTTACTAGGGAACATGGACTCCAAATTTGAAGCCTTTTACACTTGTAAACTACAAAAATTACACTACAAGTAGGTACAGGGAAAAGACTGAAAACTAAAAAGTTTTGTACCTACTTTAAATTTAAACCACAATTTTTGTTGTAACTTTTACGACCGGTCTGGCCTAGTGGGTAGTGATGAGTTGATGACCCTGCCTGCGAAGCCGATGGTTCTAGGTTCGAATCCTGGTAAGGGCATTTATTTGTGTCATGAATACAGATATTTGTTCCTGAGTCATGGGTGTTTTCTATGTATATAAGTATGTATTTATCTATTAAGTATGTTTATATCTTCGCCTAGTACCCATAGTACAAGCTATGCTTAGTCTGGGGCTAGGTTGATCTGTGTAAGATATCCCCAATATTTATTTATTTATATGTACCTAGTTATTTGTTTTACAAGGGGGCAAAGTGGTTATTATACGTGCTATTGATACCCAAAATTAAATCAGGTAACTATGCCACTCTTGTAGATAAAATGCAATTTCCTCATCAGTTTTTGAAGAGCCAAGAGAGTCTTTACGATCTGGAGTGATGAAAAATATATTTTGAAACTTTATATATGTATTAACGATATATGTATTATCAGTAGCGCCAATTTTCCCAGATAGGCACTAAATTTGAGCGTGTTACCGAGTCTCCCTAAGTAAAAACCGCTATCTGGCCACCGCGTTCGAGTGCTAGATAATGAAGTGGTTCGGACGGTTCGGTTTAGTGATGTGCCGTTCCCGGGAAAATCCCCTTGTTGGGAAATTTCCCGTAAACGTTCCCGGAAAATTTCCCAAATGAAAGAAAGTAGGGGAATTTTGAAATGGCGCATAGATACACTATTTTATTATCTGAAATTCAGTCAACACTTAAACTTTATCTTAAAAATCTTAAACTTTTTTTAAACATTATAAACTATATCTTATCCGCCTACGTAAATTACCTATACTCCCGGGAAATTTCCCATTCTTCCCGGGAAATGTCCCATTGTTCCTGAGAATTTTCCTATAGTTGCTGGGATTGATTTCTCGGTCAAGATATTTTTTTTACAATAATACGCCACTATTCAACCAAATCACAGTTTAATCAGGGTCAAAATAAGTTAGGTACTAATAAGAATAGTGGAGTTCCGTAAGCTTTTTACCAAGAAACATACGAGTGTTAAGGACGGGTTCTTGTGAATGCTTTTGCATTCCATCATCAAAATATCCAATAAAAAAATTCTGTAGCCATAATTTTTTAGAGATAATTTTTTTTATAAGTAGGTACCTATCTATTTGTATGGAGAAAATTTCGAATTGATCGAAGTCAGATCAATTCGAAATTCAGGTACATCGGGGGCTTAAAGTGATGCCATATATTTATTTTGAAGGGGCTTACAGTGATGCCATATATTTATTTTAAACATCCAAAGCGTCGAATGTTGTACGCAAATCCACTTTCCAAATTTTTTTGTGGGATGCCACTTTGAATTTTACGGTTTTTTGGGCTTTTGGCTTTATTTTACTAAACGCAGCAGTTACTTGTCGTTATAGCTAGCTTTAATTAAAATTGTAATACACTTAATCTGTTTCAATATTCCCCTGTCTGGGGAATATTCCCGGGAACACCGGGAAATTTCCCATGAGTTTCCCATATGGGAATATTCCTTGTTCCCGGGAAATTCCCACGGCACATCACTTCGGTTCCGATGTTCCAAAGGACCTGTTGAGCAGCGGTCTCGGATTGACCAGTGGGATTTGACCTCGTTCTGGAATTACTAAGAATTCTGGAATTATAAGATTGGTATGGACAAATCTATTTTTACATAAACGCCTGAACAATAAATAATATTTTCCAAACTGCTATCACGTAACTCTTCCTAAAGGATGACCCACACTAGACCGGTTTCCGGCGCTTCATTTTCTATGGAGAGGACCACATGTCGGACGTTTCGGCCCGGACAGGACCCGGTCTACCGTGAGTCATCTCCGTATATCAATATAGATTCACCCGTGTTCTACAAATAATAGGAATGACAGTTTGGTTTCACCACTCGCCAGTCACTCTGTGCTACTGGAGTCAGTTATGTAACGCTGCCACACATGACCCAAAATTTTTTTATTAAGCTATGAGCTTCATCACATCTGATATTTGAGTAATTCTAAGCATTTCTAGCCTGAAGTGGGGGGGAGGGTGGGGTACAAAGACGGCCGCCATCCGTCATCTTTAAAAAAAATCTACTCTGATCCTGGTGGGTACTAGGGCAAGTTTGGTATCATTTTCGTATAAACCAAAGACGTAGAATTCATTGCTGATATTTGTTTTTTCAATTTCATAGTAATTTTACAAGAAAAACGTAAAAAGGTGAAAAATTTGGTTGGAGATTTTTGCTACGCGGAGCCGAAACTACAAAAGATAGAAAGTTGAAATTTGCACACTAGATTACATTTATAAAGTGTACAAGAGATAAGAAGCGATTTTGAGAAATTCAACCCCTAAGGGGGTTAAAAAGGGGATGAAAGTTTGTATGGGGTTCAAGTTTTATTTTAAGCTAGGAATTTGAAACTTCGTAAAACGATATATTATTAAAATACAAGAAAACTAATTTCAACGTTTTTGAAAATTCATCCCCTAAGGTGGTGAAAAAGGAGTTGAAAGTTTGTATGGATATCAAAAAAATTTTCGAACGTGGGACTTGAATCTTTGTATTTGGGGATATTATTAAAAGACAGGAAAAGTAATTTCAGCGTTTTGTAAAATTCATCCCCTAACAGGGTTAAAAAGGGGTTGAAAGTTTGAATCCATTACAAATCCGAGTAGACACACATTTCTTATTGCCTCCCAGGCTTGAAATGCTTAGAATTACTCAAGGAACATATGTGATGAAGCTCATAGCTTAATAAAAATTTTTTGGGTCAACTTTATAACTGCTTCCGCTAGTGCGTGCCGATATTCGGCCGATACTGTTGAGTCATACATGAAATCCCAAAATCAAAGGCTATTTGCTATTTGGATGTGGTTTTACTATACGTTTTTGTCCAGCCAGTATTTATTGTTTCTGTTTGTGGCGAGATGTTATGATATTGGTCGAATCCAATAGGTCAATGTTTTAAAAAAACATTTTTTGGCTGTTTTCTTGAATAACTTCTAAACTATTTCATCATCATCATCATCATCTCAGCCTATATACGTCCCACTGCTGGGCACAGGCCTCCTCTCGAGCGCGAGAGGGCTTGGGCTATAGTCCCCACGCTAGCCCAATGCGGATTGGGGACTTCACATACACCTTTGAATTTCTTCGCAGATGTATGCAGGTTTCCTCACGATGTTTTCCTTCACCGAAAAGCGACTGGTAAATATCAAATGATATTTCGTACATAAGTTCCGAAAAACTCATTGGTACGAGCCGGGGTTTGAACCCGCGACCTCCGGATTGCAAGTCGCACGCTCTTACCACTAGGCCACCAGCGCTCTCAAACTATTTATCCTAAAATTATAAAAAAGGGGATTCTCATAATGAACTCTCACGATATAATTTGAAAAACTTTATTTTTTCAAAAGGGGCTCCCAATGTTTAGAATTCATTTCTTTACGTTACATGTCCGTCTTTGGGTTACAAACTTACATGTGTGTACCAAATTTTAACTTAATTGGTTGGCTGTGACAGTCGAACAGACAGACAGACGCACGAGTGATGCTATAAGGGTTCCGTTTTTTCTTTTTGAGGTATATACGGGACCATAAAAAGTAATTCAAATTAGGTAATACACATTAAAATAAAATGTATTCGTATAGAAACCTCGTGTCGGAAACTCGAGGGAACAAATAAACTTTGCAACTGACACAAAAAAGTAGGCGGGTATTTCCTACCAATCAATCGACGTTCCACTGAATAAATCACTCTGGCATTTTGTTCTTGACATGCAAAGTATTACGAAGTGAAAATCGACCTAAAACTGAAAGGCTGGTCCGCATTCTGGAGATTACCTCCACAAGATTGAGGGCCCGATTCGGATTTTGAAATTGACATCTATTAGATATCTTTTAGACATCACCAAGATACGATAACGATATGTTTAAGATCTCACCTGTCAAATTTGACATTTGCGCGATTCTAGAGATACTCTTGAACGATTTCCACAGGATATGATTCAATTCACATCTAATAGATATCTTACTCTATCTAACGTAAAAGTGACATTGGTTGCCCGAATTGCGCTGCAAAAGAGAACTAGTTGATATCTAAACTATAACGTATCTATAATGGATCTAGTACGTGTCGTGTCTTGTGAATATCTTGAAGTTCGAATACGGTAGTATTTGACGGCAGTGATTCTCATTCAATCACGTTAACCTCGTCACGAGTTGGACCATTTATTTACTTATAGTGTCATCCTACAAAATTTTTGAATACACCTGAATTGGTTGGTTTGCGGCATTTGTGATCCCGATTTTTTTTTCCCCCTTAAAAGGTCGTAATTAATCATGCTCGTAAGTCACTGTACGTTGTAGATTATGCGGACCAATTTAGTCTTCCTTAATGAGTCTTGGAGATTAACGCGCGTTACGTGTCGTACGGTCCTCCGCCCCGCCTTGGCTTGGTATGATGAGGAGCAGTAACTTTTCTAAATTCATAGGATGGTGCGCTTTCTTGCAGCATTTAGTAACTGGAGATTTCATCGCTGTCATTTTCTTTAAGAATCAGTCTGCCGATTTTTGCGGGGGAGGGAACGTCAAATGTATTGCTATTCCTATGTACCATGGTATAATAATATACTCCGCCTGGTACTCTCTTCCCGTCTTTTCTAGGTCACCTGACTGACACAAGCCTACGTCATCATGCGACAGCGCTATATGATAATATGCGATAGCGCTATATATAGCGGCCATGTCAGTGTGACGTAGGCCTGTGTCACTCTGGGAAGAGAAGACCATGTTTTATTAGACTATGCAATGTACATACATGATTTGTACAGTCACCAGCAATAATATGTTACACAACAAAGGCCGCAAAAATATCTGACACGATCTTATTTGTAGACTCATAAGAGCTTGTCACATAATTTTGCTGCCTTTAAAGAGTAACATATTATTGCTGGTGACTGTACGTAACATGCCAATAGCCATGTCAGTCCATACAAAAGTTATTATGCAAGTTTTTCGGCAGAGGGGTAAGTTCCTAATGGCCACTCCAGTTATTAAATGCTCTAAGTGCGCTTTCTATAGTGAAGCAATCAGTGGTTGATCCGTATTCAAGTTCCCATTCAGCGGTGGCGTGCGCAATGTGTCTACATCAAGTGGCATTTTATGTGGAACTAGATCGCCTTCAAAGGCTTAGCCGGTAAATGTATAATGTGTCGAGGCTTTCGACCTGTTTCAATGCGGGATTGCAAGTTAGATCAAACTTTTCATCAAAACTGTTCTATAATGCGAAGCTACGAGCGCAATTTATACTGGAATCAGTTATGTAACACTGCCATACATGACCCAAAATTTTTTTATTAAGCTATGAGCTTCATCACATCTGATATTTGAGTAATTCTAAGCATTTCTAGCCTGGGGTTGTACAAAGACGGCCACCACCCGTCATCTTTAAAAAAATCTATTCTGATCTTGGTGGGTACTAGGGCAAGTTTGGTATCATTTTCGTATAAACCAAAGACGTAGAATTCATTGCTGATATTTGTTTTTTTTCAGTTTCATAGTAATTTTACAAGAAAAACGTATAAAAAGGTGAAAAATTTGGTTGGAGATTTTTGCTACGCGGAGCCGAAACTACAAAAGATAGAAAGTTGAAATTTGCAGACTAGATTACATTTATAAAGTGTACAAGAGATAAGAAGCGATTTTGAGAAATTCAACCCCTAAAGGGGTTAAAAAGGGGATGAAAGTTTGTATGGGGTTCAAGTTTTATTTTAAGCTAGGAATTTGAAACTTCGTAAAACGATATATTATTAAAATACAAGAAAACCAATTTCAGCGTTTTTGAATTCATCCCTTAAGGTGGTGAAAAAGGGGTTGAAAGTTTGTATGGATATCAAAAAAATTTTTCGAACGCGGGACTTGAATCTTTGTATTTGGGGATATTATTAAAAGTCAGGAAAAGTAATTTCAGAGTTTTGTAAAATTCATCCCCTAACAGGGTTAAAAAGGGGTTGAAAGTTTGAATCCATTACAAATCCGAGTAGACACACATTTCTTATTGCCTCCCAGGCTTGAAATGCTTAGAATTACTTAAGGAACATATGTGATGAAGCTCATAGCTTAATAAAAAAAATTTGGGTCAACTTTATAACTGCTTCCGCTATTAACAGTGAACAAGGTTAAGGCTCATTGGCACAAAAATAATCAAATAAGAAAGACAAACATTTCTAAACAAACATGATGTAAACATTTCTAGGGAATTAATACACATACATTTGTAGGGAATACAGTTCTAGGAATTTATTTTTGGGTGGTAAAACGCAATTTAATCTGGTGTGCTCGTGCACTCCGAATATGTATTGTGTAGGCTGTTGTTTTTTGAGCCCGGTATAGAAGATACTTCGTTATTGTTTATTGTCTACTTTGCCCTTGTAATGCTATGGTAATACTTCGGATCTTCGGTAGCGTTGGTCCACCATATACCCATAGTGTGAGGACGGGAGGTTATGTTGATTCTGGTGGACTCCAAATCTAACGTAGGCACCTGTTTATTTCCAGAAGCGGGGTGGCGCACGGTAGCAGCCGGGACGACGCGATGATCGGCCACATGCGCCGGCCGCGCGCTCACCATGCGACAGTCCTCGACCGAAGTAAGTATATAGTATAGGTACTATAACTAATTATTAGGGAAAATACTCGTCCCTCTTAGTGCGTAAACTGACCAGCGTGCAAACTAAGTGGACGCTCGAGCGGGGCGATACGCTGTAGAGTCCGCTGGACGTGCTGTCGGACGCCACTGAGGCCGTATAGGTACTTTTGGGAAATGCTAAAAGAGATCCACAAACACAGAACATAAACGCAAAAAATACTAAGGTAGGTAGGTACTACTTGGTACTACGTAGAGATGATTCTCAATGTCTATGTCTAACGGCCGATGGCCGATGTTTGACAGCCGAAGGTCGTTTACTAATCGTAGTCACGTTGACGCATGACGCGTTCGGCTCGATTCTGAAAATGTATTAGATCTCTACTAGACATCAACAAGTTACGATATGGATAATTTAAAGATATTTGTAAGATAGATATGTCAAATTTGACGTTTCCGCGATTCTGGAGGTCCTCTTGAACGATTTCGACAAGATAGATATGTCAAATTTGACGTTTCCGCGATTCTGGAGGTCCTCTTGAACGATTTCGACAAGATAGATATGTCAAATTTGAGGTTTCCGCGATTCTGGAGGTTCTCTTGAACGATTTCGACAAGTTATGACTTAGATATCCAAGTCACATCTAGACGATATCTAATGTAAATCTAGTTGATCTCTATATCGTTTCTAGATCTTGTGATTATCTCGTTTCCCGAATACGCGTGGTTGTCTTTCTCGCTCTCTAATAGCTAGTCTGTTAATTATATTGTAGCAATCAGTCGGCGAGCAGACCGCATCCGAAAAATTAAGTGACATACTACCTCTGTCAGTGCTTGTTTATACCACACCAAATATTAAATGTTGGTGATGGTTTCCGAATCTGAACGAATGTTCCCGCAGTTCTATATGCTAAGAAGCACAACAGTCTGCTGTTGTGAACAAGACACCGTACGGGCGACTCCTAACATTTCCGTAGTGAGCAAACTTTTAATTGCTCCATGTAAACTTGGTATAGTTAGTAGTTAGCGCATCATTAGAGATAAGGAGTTCGAGTTCTGGCTTAGGGGAGTAATCAGAGCGCTAGACTCTGACTTGGGTAATAATCCGTTAGTTAATGTTTGGCTTTATGTATGTAGATACAAAATTGGTTTAACATTTTTATCCGGTCGACGACTACGTACGAGAGCATACTTAACATTTTTAATATTTAGGCCTTGGAGCGTCTGTGTGTGTTTCTAGGAAACCTTTTAGGTACCTACCTATTTCATTTTATCGTTTTACTCAATTTAGGCTCTATCTAGGAATATCCTCTCGTATTTGTATTACGCAATAAAGATTAGGTACCTTAATAAATACCTAAACTACTTACTTATGCCTCGGCAAATAAAATATTCAGCGATCGGGTTAAAACTGAACCGACTTCTTGTATCCAATCTATTCTCGAAGAAATATGCATGTTGCTCCCTTGCCATACAACTTACTATAATCTTATTCCATAACGTTCCAGACGGTCGACAAATCAGTATGCACGGAGGAGTCGGGCGCGGCGCGGCTCGAGGCGGTGCTGGTGGCGCTGGTGGAGCGCAAGGCGCGCGCCCTGCACGCCGAGCAGGCGCGGCGCCGCCTGCGGCACCCGCTGCTGCTGCTGCTGCGGGACCATGTGGACGGTCAGTACCCTGTAGTCTATGTGACAGAGTGCAGCAGTATTACTATATCTGTGTCACTCTAACTATATAGCAGTATGCACGGAAGAGTCGGGCGCGGTGCGGCTCTAGGCGGTACTGGTGGAGCGCGAGGCGCGCGCCCTGCACGCCGAGCAGGCGCGGCGCCGCCTGCGGCATCCGCTGCTGCTTGTGTTGCGGGACCATGTTAGTGAGGATGTTAAGTGCAACAACCTTTTTTTGTTTGATTAAAGCATGAAACTTGGCACAGCAGTTCCTTATATCAAAATAAGCCGATTTAGATCGGTAGCCCGAAGGACCCCCCCCTCTGGGGCCAGGGAGGGGGGGTCAAAGTACCGCTCCGCCCGGCTTCATTCTAAAAAATCTAACAGGCCCCGTTTAGCTAATAGGTCATATTTGGTATCAATTTCGGATAAATCAATAACGTAGAATTCATTTCTGTTATTAAAAAATTGCAATTTGTCGAAGAAAATTAAAAATAAATAAAAATAATCTAATTATTCAAGTGTAATTTTTATGTTTTATTTGGTATCAAAATTAAACTGCCTGGTTTTTCTACATACAAAAAATATGACAATAAAGCCTATTTAATGCATATTTTAAAAACATAACTTTTATTTACCTTTATTAAAAGAAAATTGCATAAAAAAACTTATACCGTCTCGCGCCGGTGAATATCTTTTTACCGACATCGGCATCGTTATAGACAACATCCGAAGTACACACTCTGGAGACCGATTAAATGTATTGTTTATTGTTGTAGATCCTATTATAAAGATAGAAAAGCGTACATATATTATTATTTATGTGTCGTTCAGTGAAAAAAGGGACCTAGGAAAAAATTATCACAGAGCCTCGCGTTTGTAAGCATCCTCCTCAGTCGTTCACTCTTGACAGAGTGGTCGTGGTTGTATGATGAGACGTATCTATTGTGGATAACGCAGCCCTCGCAATGTGCCTCCATTTGCCACGGTCTTCGGCGTTACGGGAACATTGGACTGTGGTGGTTTGTGTCGCAGATTTTATCAGGTCTGTCCAGCGCGTAGGTGACCGACCTCGTGACCGCTTGCCTTCAACTCGTCCTTGGACAACGAGACGTTCCATGGAGTTTTGGTTTCGTGTAACGTGCCCGAAGTATTTGAGGATTCGTATTTGAACAGTCGACGATAATCTCTCCTTCACTTTGAGTTCTTCCAAGATCGATATAGAAGCATACTCGTATTTAATTAGTACCAACCACTCCAAGGACTCCATGGTCGCTGTTCTCAATGAATAAGAAGTAAACTGTAAGTATATATGTCAGTTTCAATCGTATTCTGGCCACAGTAGGGTTGTCAGAACAGTTTGGAAACAGTCATTTGCTTTTTGCTTCCATTCCCAAGAAGACAGACTGAGCGTTGAGGGGGCTTTTGACACAGCAACCTTCGAGGCCGTAGAGGAAAGTCTGAAGAGTGAGGGCATCTGACCGGCAATAGCGCAATGGATAGGGAAAATGCTAAAAGGTAGATCCATTACGGCGGAGTTGGGAGGAGTAACAAAGACGATTAGTCCAAGAAGAGGGTTCCCACTAGGGGGATGCCTGTCCCCCCTGTTGTGGTGCCCACTTCTAAACTCAATGGTAAAAGAGCTCTACAGAGGAGGCATGTACTTGTACATGCAGGCTTACTCTGATGATGGAATGCTGTTAGAGAGAGGAATGGTTGTCACTGCGATAAGAGATATAATGATAAGAGGTCTCAGACAGGTACTGAGATGGTGTAGAGAGAGAGGGTTGGATCTCAATCCATCGAAAACAAAGCTGGTGCTATTCACTAATAGAAGAATAAAGGAGATGAAACCCATAAAGATACAAGGTATAGAACTAGACATGGTGGAGGAGTTGAAATATCTGGGCGTTACTTTAAACAGTAAACTCAGGTACAAAACTCACATCAAGGAGCAGACGGCTAAAGCTATAAGAACACTGTTCCAATGCAAAAGGGCAGTAGGAAAGAACTGGGGACTGAATCCAGGAATGATCCACTGGATCTACAAGGCGATAATACTACCCACCTACCTACCTACTCCAGATAATGCTATATGGAGCCGTGACATGGTGGTATAGAGCACATATTAAAGAACGTGCCGACGTGTTCTTATAGCCCGGCAACCTTCAAATCAAGAGTGAACAGGCACCTTCTGGGCGAGCTCGCTCCATCGTAGGCCACGTCTACGCCTCGGCTAGTCTGTGGCCATGAATAAGCCCATTCATAATAATAAAAAAAACCAAAGAGACCTAAGACCTAACCAAAGTCCAGAGATTAGCGTGCCTCATGATGACGGGGGCTATGAGAATGACCCCGACACACGCAATGGAGGTAATGCTAGGCTTGAAGCCACTCTGGATTGAGGTAGAGAAAAGAGCCACCGAACAGTGGTACAGAATGAAAGCATGCAACGAATGGAGAGGAAGCTGCGTAGACAAGAGACACGCGCTGATACAAAGAGAGGCACTATCAAAACTTGAAATGTTGATGGCCTATAATGACCTTATAAAGAGGCAGGAGATATTTGACAAGAAATATAGAATACACATAGGAGACAGAGAAAACTGGAAGGTGGAAGTCGGACACCCGACGACCATCTGCTTCACGGATGGCTCAAGAAGAAGCTCGATGAAACTAGCAGGAGCGGGCATAGTGATCCTCAAACTGGGAGAGAATCAGTACCACTGGGTAGATATGCTAGCGTGTTCCAAGCCGAGGTATGTGCTATAACGCGCTGCGCAAGCATAATCAAGAAGAGCGTAAAACAAGAGGGCGCTGTCGTAATATACACAGACAGCCAGGCAGCACTAAAGGCACTAAAAAACCGCAGTTACCTCCTCTCTCGTGAGAGAATGTCGAGAGGAGCTCAACTTGATAGGCAAGCAAAGAAGTGTCACGGTGGCTTGGGTTCCAGGACACCAGGGAGTAACGGGAAACGAGAAAGCTGACGAGCTGGCGAGGATAAGGGCGGAGACGGAATACATAGGTCCGGAACCGGCTCTGCCTATGCCAGCGGATGTCACGAAGGGAGTCATAGAGAAGATAAAAGAGATGGAAGCACAGAGAAAATGGGAAGAAGAGACTGGATGCAGACAGTCGAAGATGATGATCAAAGGTATAGACCACAGGAGAACCAGGTATCTTCTGAAACTAGGTAAGAGCAGTCTGAGACTATTGACAGGTATCATTACAGGTCACAATACTCTCAACAGACACCTCAAGATAATGGAAATTAGTAGAGACGCCTCCTATCCACATTGTAGTAAGGAGGAGACTAGCTTACACTTACTAGCAGAATGTACTATGTACGCGGCACCGCGATATAATACATTCGGTAGAGACACACTAAAAGAAAACGAACTAAAGGACGTCGAACTCAAAGATGTCCTTTTATTCTGCAGGAAAACAAGAAGATTTGAGGAGAATAGTGTGGGAATGCCGCCGGGACAGTAACCTGAAGCTCCAACTCCAGGGAACTGGGCTGAATGAACACGACAAGCGATCGACAGCGCGCCTGCTTCTGACCGGGCGTCCCTACACTACATCTACATCTACATGTATAAGTTAGTCTATGAATTTACCAGAGTCGGTAGTGCTGCACTCTGGCGGCAGAACATTGCAGTAATATCCCATATTGAGAACAGCGACCATGGAGTCCATGGAGTGGTTGGCACTAACTAAATACGAGTATGCTTCTATACAAACGCGAGGCTCTGTGATAATTTTTTCCAAGGTCCCTTTTTTCACTGAACGACACATAAAAAAATATTTGTACGCTTTTCTATCTTTATAATAGGATCTACAACAATAAACAATACTTTTAATCGGTCTCCAGAGTGTGTACTTCGGATGTTGTCTATATCGATGCCGATGTCAGTAAAAAGATATTCACCGGCGCGAGACGATATAAGTTTTTTTTATGCGATTTCCTCTAAATAAAGGTATGTAAAAGTTATGTTTTTAAAATCTGCATTAAATAGGCTTTATCATCATATTTTTTTAATGTAGAAAAACCAGGCAGTTTAATTTTGACAATAAATAAGAAACAAAAATTACAATTAAAAAATTAGATACCATGAGTTTTTTTTTTGTTTTTTCTACAAATCGCTAAATTTTTATACCAGAAATGAATTCTACGTTATTGATTTATCCGAAATTGATACCAAATATGACCTATTAGCTAAACGGTGCCTGTTAGAATTTTAAGAATGAAGCCGGGCGGAGCGGTACTTTGACCCCCCCCCTCTCGGGCCCCAGAGGGGAGGCTCCTTCGGGCTACCGATCGAAATCGGCTTGTTTTGATATAAGGAACAACTGTGCCAAGTTTCATGCTTTAATCAAGAAAAAAAAGGTTCGACCTTTTTTTGTCACTTAGAACCCTAGCTATGTGGACGGTCGGTACCCTGTAGTCTATACGACAGAGAGTAGCACTTTAACTATTTAATAGTACCTATACACGGAGGACACGGGTGTGGCGCGGTACTGGCGCGCGCTGCACGCCGAGCAATGTGGATGGGAAGGCGCTTCGCAACAGCCAGTACTATAGGGTCAGATATTGCAAGCCAAGTTGATGAAAAAACCGCAATCGAAACTTAAATAGAGTCGGACCAAGAAAAGTCTGCTGTCATTTATACGTCATAATTTCTTAGAAGTTAGACGTTTAAAATAGGTAACACGTGGCAGACTTTTCATGGACTGACGGCTCGATTCTGAAAATGTATTAGATCTCTACTAGACCTCAGCAAGTTACGATATGGATAATTTAAAGATATTTGTAAGATAGATATGTCAAATTTGACGTTTCCGCGATTCTGGAGGTCCTCTTGAACGATTTCGACAAGATAGATATGTCAAATTTGACGTTGCCGCGATTCTGGAGGTCCTCTTGTACGATTTCGACAAGTTATGACTTAAATATCCAAGTCACATCTAGTCGATATCTAATGTAAATCTAGTTGATCTCTATTACGTTTCTAGATCTTGTGATTATCTCGTTTCCCGAATACGCGTGAATCTCTAGATAACGACAACGATTTGACGACCGGTCTGGCCTAGTGACCCTGCCTATGAAGCCGATGATACGTGACTACAGAATCAATCACGTGACTTTTCGTAGCATCTGTCATCCCGACACATTTTTTCTTTTCCTTTGGTGTTTGTTATCATATCTCGAATCCTGGTCTGCGTGCTGAAACGCTGAATAAATAATAATAATTGTAATGAATTACTGCCGGCCTAGCCAAGGTTACAATCGCTATCGCTTCGACAACGAAAAGCATTATATCTCTCTATCACTCTTCCACATTAGTGCGACAGTGACAGTTGCGTTTCGATCGCTGCGGAGCGTAAGTCAGTAATGAGTAATAATTAGTGATGTACCGACTATTGATTTGGCCGACTAGCCGACTAGCCGACTAATCGGCGCTCGAATGGCCGATTAGTCGGCTAGTCGGCCAGATCCTTAGTTTCGTATAAGTTCAGGTGAAAAGAATAGTTTTGCTCCCTTGGTTGCGCTATTTATCATAATTTAGCTTGGCAAAAAAGTGTTCTCTACAGGTTCAAAGACCTATCAAAAGAATCCTCGTTCAATTTCTGTCTTTAGTTTTTTCTGAGCAGACCGTCAGTACAGCTTGTAGGAGGTATTTCCAAGGCTCTATTTCCCGTACGTAGTCGCCAGTTAAGAACCTATCCCCTGTGGTCAGCGTCTTTACGAGCAACGTGCCCTGACTAAGTCTCTAAATTTTGCAATAACATTAAAGGATGACTCACGTTAGGCCGGGCCGTGTCCGGCCCGGAGCTTCCGGCGCATCGTTTTCTGTGGTCTATGACATGACAGGCGATCACGTGATGCTCGTGATCACCTATCATGTCATAGAAAAGTAATGGCTCCACCATTTAAAAAAAAAACAAAACTGAATAGTAATAAAAAAAATTAACTCTAGAACTTGCACATGGAATTACACGAGAATCCATTGAGATTGACCTGTAGAGGAAAACACCAGCCCAGCACCAACATATGATAATGATCAAACGGTCAATTATATGAACAAAAGTTTTCGTATGCACCCTGAATATTGGTATTTTAGTAAAATAAACTTAAAACATATGGTAAATATTGACTGTTGATTTCGTTTTTTTCTGTTTTTCTTTCACTGATAAAGTGCCGACTAATCGGCCATTTTTGCCGACTAGTCGCCGACTAATCGCCGACTACAAATGTGGCCGGATAGTCGGCTTTGCCGACTAGTCGGCGACTAGTCGGTACATCCCTAGTAATAATAGCAAGGTTTGATGTTTCAGAAGAGGCGTCGATGGTGGGCAGCCCTGGCGACATGCTGCCTTCCCACTGGTGCGAGCACGAGCACCGCAAGCATAAGAACCTCAAGCTGCACATGCACCCCGAGTATGTATATGCATCATCAACTATAGGCCCCGTGCATGAATTATAGGGGGCAGCATAAAAGCAACCAGATTTTTGGCGCGAGGCATAAATGTGTCGTTTATGCTTCCGATGTAGCCCACAAGATGGCAGAACCTACTATGCATAATAGTACATTATTGTCGAGGCTCGGAAGTAGCTACTTGCAGGCTGAGGATTCGTTTTAAACGGACGACCTTGGGAGTCCGTTTAATTGAATCCGAAGCCAGCAAGTAGCCTTCCAGCCGAGTCATATACAGGGCGTCCCACGGCTATGCCACATGGAGGGAAAGTACCCTGAATATTGTAGATGGAACATTTTACTGAAAGAAGACATTATTTTAATTTAAAAAACAATTTAAACTGCATTCATAGATTTTTAAATAATTACATGATTGAACCGGGAATCAAACCCGCTACATCAGAAGAAAAATCAACCTGTAGCTTTATCATACCGATCGAAAGGCTTCATCATAAGGATTATTTTTTGCTAAATAACATAGTGTCAGAAATAAAAGGAAGCCCATGAATTTTAACATTTTTAATTCCAAATTAATCAATTTAATTTATTAATCCTCAAAATGAGTCTCAATCTGTTGAATACATAGCCGCACTCTTTTGATTATTTCGCTAAATTTCACATCAAATGTTAAAATTCATGGTCTTCCTTTTGTTTCTGACACTATGTTATTTAGCAAAAAATAATCCTTATGATGATGCCTTTGGATCGGTATGATAAAGCTACAGGGTGATTTTTTTTCTGATGTAGCGGGTTTGATTCCCGGTTCAACCATGTAATTATTTAAAAATCTATGAATGCAGTTTAAATTGTTTTTTAAATTAAAATAATGTCTTCTTTCAGTAAAATGTTCCATCTACAATATTGAGGGTACTTTCCCTCCATGTGGCATAGCCGTGGGACGCCCTGTATAGTGCTTTTCTCAAAAATGGTGCAAGAAACATAAATATAATAGAAATATTTTACAAAAGCAACGTTCTTACGTATATATCCTCACAGAGAAAAGCCCTTGCCGCCTTTTTATTTTTTTTAATAAAAAAATAGAAGTGTATTTTTCTGCCGAAAATACGCCAAACTATTTGAGACAGCTAAATAGTCGCGGTACTAATCATCTGTTTGGCTGTTTAATGGGCCTGTGCCTTCATTTGATATGGCCAATTGAACTTTTAAAAAGTTTGGAACTCGACAAATAATGGAATTTGTATGCAACATTGCAGTCCCAAAATCGAGACTGCAATGTTTTTAACTTTTTAATTTTTGACTGTCCATAAACTCCGCGCTTCGCGACCTATTTTTTAGACGGCAAAGTCGACTTTGCCGTCCATTTTTGAGAAAAAATACGTACCGACGAGAACGGTAGATGGCAGACCTACCAACGCGCACGGTCCCTATAGCGCTACTGCTCATCGGACTCACCAGTAACCGGGGGTGGTCTAATATACTCGTATTTAAGAACCTTCAAAAATAAATGGTTATTTGCGAAGGCGATAATAGTACATTATTGTCGAGGCTCGGAAGTAGCTACTTGCAGGCTGAGGATTCGTTTTAAACGGACGACCTTGGGAGTCCGTTTAATTGAATCCGAAGCCAGCAAGTAGCCTTCCAGCCGAGTCATATATAGTGCTTTTCTCAAAAATGGTGCAAGAAATATAATTTTATAAAAGCAACGTTCTTGCGTATATATTTTCACAGAGAAAAGCCGTTGCCGCCTTTTTATTTTTTTAATAAAAAAATAGAAGTGTATTTTTCTGCCAAAAATACGCCAACCTATTTGAGACACCTAAATAGTCGCGGTACTAATCATCTGTTTGGCTGTTTATTGGGCCTGTGCCTTCATTTGATATGGCCATTTCAACTTTCAAAAAGTTTGGAACTCGACAAATAATGGAATTTGTATGCAACATTGCAGTCCCAAAATCGAGACTGCAATGTTTTTAACTTTTTAATTTTTGACTAACCATAAACTACGCGCTTCGCGACCGATTTTTTAGACGGCAAAGTCGACTTTGCCGTCCATTTTTGAGAAAAATGTTTTCCTTACCAAAGTTTTAATTTCCACATGATATTTCTGATTTAACCTCTTGATATTACGTAAAACGTTCACTAAAAAGTGTATGGAATGTTTTGTAAGTTCACCGTTAAATGATGTTGATCAATCTGTGCAACCATGGCATTTAGACGTTTAGCAAATGTACATTAAATAATCTATTCGTGAATTACGTGTCTACTGAGATTTTGCGTACTTAGTATGAAGTAAGATTGATAAACCTATTCAAAGAGAATTTTGTCTATGACCTATTTTAACATGAAACAGTGTTATGTTCGACAGTGATCTGGACAGTCCGGAGGCGCTCGAGCTGGAGCGGCGACGGCGTCGGCGTAAACGGCGACAGCGCGCCGCCGCCGCCGCCGCCGCGCAGCCGAGGAAACACCGCACGCTGCTTGTCTCCGCCATCGACGAACAGGCTAAAGTTATACACGTAAGAGATATATTATAATAGTCCTGCCGGCCTAGCCAAGGTTACAATCGCTATCGTTTCGACAACGAAAATCATTATATCTCTCTATCACTCTTCCATATTAGCGCGACAGTGACAGTTGCGTTTCGATCGCTACGGAGCGTAAGCGATTGGCATCTTGGCTACGCGGCCTGGACAGTCCGAAAGTATTCGAGCTGGAATGGGGGGAATGGCGACGGCGCTGACGCAAGGAGCACCGTGTCACGCTCTTCCACACCACCCTAGGGCTTTTTTTCATTTTTTCGATATCGCTTTTCTTTTTCGATTAATTGTCGATTTAGTGCGACAAGACACCGAATGCGTAATTTTTCTACATTTTTGAGATTTCCGAAAGGAGTTTTTGACTTTTTCAGAATATTTTTTCACCATATTATAGCCCTTGTTAAGACGAATCTTTTGAGATTTAGACCATTCACGTAGCCCTTAACACAGAATAAATAATAGTACTAGGTTCAGAAGACTCACTCTCTAATAAAACGCGTCTGTTACGATCAGCACAGATATGGCCGCTAGGTGGCGACAGCGCCACGCTCGGCTTATGGCTTTCCCAAAAATTGGGGTGGAACGGATGTACTTTTAGCTACCTGTAGCAAAGCGACGAAATCGCGGAGTGAGCCATGCCTAACGAATATTAGTCACTGTAAAACTGTTATTATTGACAATTTTTATTCCAGGCACTTCAACCTATGACCTACATACTTCATCTACTTGCCTTGTACGGGGCTACATTGATAACAAAAGCTTCACGCTTCGAAAAATTCAAAGAACTTATTGAGTGGCTTACGTGCCAAGCCGGTATTCCTGCCAGTATTCGATAGTAGCGACCTCTGTAGTAAATTAATTGCATTTATACAATTTCTGTACTGACATAATATTACATTTTTAAAGGCGCCATCTAGCGGAATATGCATGACTTGGGTATACATAGAGTGAACTCTGAGTTGCTTTAGTTAAAAGCGTTTTTAACCAGATGGCGCTCACTAAGCATACAGGGCGTCCCACGGCGATGCCACATGGAGGGAAAGTACCTTAAATATCATAGATAGCATATTTTGCTGAAAAAAGACTTCATTTTATTTTTAAAACTTAGTTAAATTGCATTCATACTTTTTTAATTAAAAAAAAAAATGTATGGATAAAAATGATCGCGTCATTGGAGGAAAAGTACCTTAATTATTGTAAATGAACATCTGACTGAAAGAAGACATTATTTCGATTTAAAAAAACAAGTTGAATTGCATTTTAAATAATTTCATGGTTAAACCGGGAATCGAACCCGCTACACGAGAAAAAAAAATACCTTGTAGCTTTGTCATACCGATCGAAAGGCTTCAATGTGAGAATTATTTTTTTGGTACAAGGTATTTTTTTTTCTCGTGTAGCGGGTTCGATTCCCGGTTTAACCATGAAATTATTTAAAATGCAATTCAACTTGTTTTTTTAAATCGAAATAATGTCTTCTTTCAGTCAGATGTTCATTTACAATAATTAACGTACTTTTCCTCCAATGACGCAATAATTTTTTTCCATACATTAAAAAAAAAAAAATTAAAAAAGTATGAATGCAATTTAACTAAGTTTTAAAAATAAAATGAAGTCTTCTTTCAGCAAAATATGCTATCTATGATATTTAAGGTACTTTCCCTCCATGTGGCATCGCCGTGGGACGCCCTGTATATACCAAATATATACCTTACAGGCTTACAACATATTACATTTGCCTAGTTTGCGTGAATATACACTAGAGGTCACTGCTTGTTTGACGTGCTTCTTATGGCTCCTCTACACGATGGGCCTACGCAGGCCACTCCAAGGGACGCAGCCATGCGGTAGAATGAGATAGCGATATCACTTGCTCCCTCTAACGTATAGATGCGTCCCTTGGAGTGGCCGGCGTTGGCCCATCGTATAGAGGAGTCATTACAAATACAAATACCCTTGAAATTAACGGACTTAGGGCCACTTGCGCCATTCCACTAACCCGGGGTTAACTGGTGAAACCTGGAGTTACCATGGATACCAATACGATTTGACACTGGGTTAACGGTTTAAACGCTTAACCCTGGGTTAGTGGGACGGTGCAAGTGGGCCTTAAAAAAACACCGTGCCGCCATTTTTCGCTCGGGTTGAGTATTTTATAAGAGCGTGGAGCACTGAAGAAACAGATAAGATTAAAATGTTTGTCGGAAAATGCAGCTGCTAAAGCTTTTCAACTTATTCGGATTCCGTAGCCATAATGACAAAAACTTAAAGAGTCTTAAGACTTTATACTTAGGAGAAGGCAAGCACTTTTGCATAGAGATTGTACAAAAGCATCTACTTGTAATGCAAATCTAGAGAGAAGCTATCAAATTTATTAAACACATTAGAAACTGATCTTTACTCAAAAAAAGTCAAACAGCATAACCCTAATAACTGACATTTAAATTGCAATATTTTAAGGATGACTCACGCTAGACCGGGCCGTGCCCGGGCCGATGCGTCCGACACGTCATTTTTAGGGTTCCGTACCCAAAGGGTAAAACGGGACCCTATTACTAAGAATCTGCTGTCCGTCCGTCCGTCCGTCTGTCACCAGGCTGTATCTCACGAACCGTGATAGCTAGACAGTTGATTTTTTATGATGCATTGGCTGATCGGTAATCACGTGGTGCTTTCAGTAGAAAACAAAGCGCTGGAAGCTACAGCCCGGTTCCGGCCCGGTCTACCGTGAGTCGTCCTTTAACCTAACCACTACGAAATTAAGTTAATTAGGTATTGTAAACGCTGTCTATTAAACAAACTGATGTAAAGGCGAAGTTTAAACGCAATCTACAATCTACTTTGAACTTCGAAGTGTTAAGTTCACGCAAACTTTTGAGAGGTTAATTTTGAACTCCCAACACACAAGGGCGTGTCAATATTATTTTAGAAAAGTTAGCAGGACGAGGGTTAAGTCTGGAAACTTGATATGGTTTTGGAGAAAACCTTCGATATAATAACATTTTGGATTCTAATTTCGATATTACTTCGATATACTGCAATATCTGTTATTGATATTTGAGAAACTGCGTGATCTTAACTAATATGAACTACATAATTAAATTACTAATTATGTAAATTGCGCTTCATATACCTACTCGTGCTTACTCGCATAACCCCCCATAATTTAATGAGCTTGTCAGTTTCGTCATGTGTGTATATTTGTAATAGCGATGTTTACAAGTAACTAATCTTCGAAGTGGGTTATTAGTATCGCTACTTAGTACTATGTATTATTTATTCTGTGGTATCGCGCAGTATTTATGCCAAAGATGCCAAATATACCAAAAGCAATACCCAATGGACGGAGTATACGAATACAAATACAAGCTATGTTCTTGTTTAAATTATTATTTAGTTCCCTCGTCTATTTGTAATCAAATTTATTTATGTTGTACCTACATAATGTAATCTTCAATGTAGAACGTTTTTGCCTAAAACGAAAACTTTTACAATAAAAAAATTTATTAAACGAAAAAACTGAACGAGAAAATTTAAAAAATTTAAAAATAATTGGACGTAATTTAGGGTAAAAGATCCAATCCACAAAAAACTGTTAAAAAAATTTGAACTTTCTGTCAAACGCAAAAGTCGTTCATTTACTTAAATGACAAATTATAGAGGATGGATCTTTTACGCTAAACTACGTCCAATTTATAAAACGTTGTGTTAAATTGATACTCACGTGAGCGCGACGGCCAAGTTCGCAATAAATGTTGCCCTTAAAAGGGACCTTATAAATATTACATAATATACTATAAATTGATTCCTCTCGAGAGAGGGTGTGGGCGCGCTGTAATAGCTTAATGCAGTTCTGAGGTTCACTTATGATGCTGAGCGCCAAAATCTATTGGTCGTATGTACGTAGGCATTACATCCGTTCCGTAGGTAATACGGGCACATCATTTATTGATTGTAACCTCAGTAATTACATTGAAGTTATTATAAAAGGTTTTGATGAGTTGTCGTTGATGGGTATGCGTGTCTTGAATATTATATACAACTGTCCGTTCCCTAGCGGGAATATAACATCGCATTAACCGCGTCTGATTTTTGAGGGTGGAACTAGAATAGGGGTTGATTAAAAAAACCGGTCAAGCGCGAGTAGGACTCGCGTTCCAAGGGTTCCGTACATAAGTCCGACTCACGCTTGACTGCATATTTCTAATAGTTTTTCCTGTCATCTATAGGTAAAGTACTATTTTGTGTATTTTTTTTTCAAATTTTTAGGCCCAGTACCTAGTTTCAGAGATAAACGGGAGGGGGGGATCCTATAAGGGTTCCGTTTTTTCCTTTTGAGGTATACGGAACCCTAAAAATGGTTTTCAGGCGTGTCTACGAATACTTGTAATAAGAGGTGGTTATAAATGTAGGTAGCTACCTACCTTCATGCTAATAATTTCCAGTGAATTAATTTTAAGCGAAATGCACGTTCCGTTCCGAAGCCTTGTTTCAAAGTTTTAAGCAGTATATTTTACGATGGCTTGGCTCCCTTGTTTTTGTGATGTATCAAAAATAGTTCAATATTTTTAGAACACCCTAGCAACTTTGTAAGAATGAACTTAAAAATATTGCAAGCCTCAGCAAGCCTCTATAAATCAATAATTCTACTCTTTACTAACAATTGCAATGTCCACACAAAAAGTTTAAAGGAATGTTGCTTCGTAGCTTAATTCTTGCACTTAATACTTATATTAAACAAGGTGGCCACTGACGAGCCAAACAGTCCAAATAGCGTGGCTGCAATCCAAAATCGGTCCGTGAAAACGTACAATGTTTAATATTAGGATGCCGTCCATTTGGATGAATCCATTGTAACGGACATGTAAATCCATTTGGAAGGCTCGTCAGTGGCCTGCTTTAGAAGCGTTCACGATTTATCAACAAACAATCGCTAAGTAAACAATTTATTTCCATCCTAATTGCGTTAATTTTTCTTTACAGTTCTTTTAGAGTCTGAATCTTTTTCAAATTTCTCGGTCGCCTCGACGAAAGTGCGCCAGATCATCATTTTGCCATCCGTTTGATCAATCTGAAAAAAAAAATGCTTACCCAAAGGCCCATATTCATGGTATAATAATATACTCCACCTGGCTCTTCGCGTCTTTTCGTGGTCACGTGACTGACACAAGCCTACGTCATCATGCGATAGCGCTATATTATTGTGCGATAGCGCTATATATAGCGGCCATGTTATCGTGACGTAGGTAGGCTTGTGTCACTCTGGGAAGAGAAGACCATGTTATATTAGACTATGCCCATATTGACTTCCCAATCGTTTCCAATCCTGTTTGTTCCTACAGGTCCTTGACCCCGACGAGCTTCCTCGGCGGGCCCGCTACACCATCATGGTGACCGCCTGCCTCCTGCTCTTCCTCTGCCTGCTGTTAGTCGGCGTCACCTTGCGGATGGCGCCTCTCATCGATGATATGGGTAAGTACATAATTTAGGTGTTCCCACAAGGCCCAGGGCCCTACTGAGCTGCCTAGTGCCAAAAAGAATAGATACGGAGTTATACTTATATATCTCTGCTAGTACCAACCAACATTACTGATGGGCCGTCGTAAACTTTTTAAAATTGCGAATAATCCACAAGGGTAAGATTTCGAAAACTTCTTATAATTTGTATAAGAATCGTTTCCTGTAAAAACTTCCTGAAATTTTCTAGAATTTTAATTTTTTCTCAACTTGCACATGCTGTTATTTTTCTAAGGGTAAAGACCAAATCATTATTCTGTAAAATATTCGTTATGCCTTACAAAATTAAATGAAATAGAATTCACAACAAACGATTTCCTAGCAGTGGCAGTGGTTTCTTTGATTTGGCTGTATCATATCATATCATAAGTGTAAGATTACTATTAAGCATTATAAGTTATTAACTCGCCCTACAATTAAGCATAAAAAACCTTCGAGTCAACATTGTAACTGAACAGAATATACCGGATTCATCTGTCACATACACTAGATGGGACATCCATGGCGTGTCGTACTTTGGACAAGTACAATTATTTTAATCTCAACTTAGGTTATGAAATTAAATACAAGTTTAATTTCCTCTTAATTTATCTCAGTTAAATACGTACATGTTATTTTATCGTTCGAAGGAGAGTATTGATATTGATATTTATTGAAATCAAATTTTACAGCATTACAGTATGTACTCCGGTTGTAATTTTTTACCATTGGATAATGGACATTTTATAAAGAACTAATCAGTGTTGGCCGAAACGTTAATGCAATTGAAAATTCTTAACCATTATCCATTATCCAGTACAAATTGAACCGTCAGCTGTAACCGTCCGATACCGTTTACGGTTCAATTTGTAATGGTTAATGGTCAATTGCAATTAACGTTCGGCCAACACTGGAACTAATAAACGCCTTGAAATCCATTTCCAAGTCTTCACATAAGCTTCATAATGGAAAGTCTTTGGGAGGTTGTCTGTGAGTCAAAGTCTGGAAATGGGGAAACGGTTTAATATTTTCCCTCTTTTCAAATATCATCGTATATTGTATGCGGGACTTTTATAATAAGAATATTATGTAGGGAATACACGTGGGCCCTTTTTTCTTATGTGTTCCTATTCTTTATATTACGTAAGTATATTCTATTTGTAGGTAGCAGAGTGAACAGTTAAGGGCCGTGGTAAATATTCACTCATTTTGCCTTTAACCTTTTAACCGCCAGCAATTTTTGATCGAGCGTGCTCGTGTCGCCACCGACAGTAATTGTACCACGCGGAGTAAGGTTGGCATAGTTACGGGAGTTATAAATGTGCTGTAAAAACCAAATCAGATCTTTGTCTTATTTATCAGACTTTGGCGAAATGAGCTGGATATGTAATGTCTTATATATCAGACTCTGGCGGTTAAAGGGTTAATACGTACCTATGACTATATGCCTACGTCCTTGCGTATTATATCTTTTTAGGGTTCCGTACCCAAAGGGTAAAACGGGACCCTATTACTAAGACTTCGCTGTCCGTCCGTCCGTCAGTCCGTCCGTCCGTCCATCCGTCCGTCCGTCCGTCTGTCACCAGGCTGTATCTCACGACCCGTGATAGCTAGACAGTTGAAATTTTCACAGATGATGTATTTCTGTTGCCGCTATAACAACAAATACTAAAAACAGAATAAAATAAAGATTTAAATGGGGCTCCCATACAACAAACGTGATTTTTGACCAAAGTTAAGCAACGTCGGGAGTGGTCAGTACTTGGATGGGTGACCGTTTTTTTTTTCTTTTTTTTTTGCATTATGGTACGGGACCCTTCGGGCGCGAGTCCGACTCGCACTTGTCCGGTTTTTTTTTATTAAGACTTGTGTCTTACTGAAGCTAAGTGGATTACATAATATTATAAGTGAATATTATCGTATATCTCTTTTATACTTGATTTGACATCATCTATTTTTTGCAAACACAATCGCGAGCTGCATTTAAAACAACTTAAATTATTTCTCTGATTTGTTAAAGATAAAGATAAAGATTTTTTATTTGCAAGAATACTTATTCTAGAATACAAAGGTGATGTTTTGTTATGTGGTATGTACAGTATTCAGTCGCACACAACGACATGCAAATTTTACAAAAAATATTTATATATTTACTAATTACTATTAAATATTGTAACCGATTAAAATTAAAATATTAAATGTCATAATAATTAATTAGTTAATAATAAAAATAGTTTATATTAAATACTTTCATGCAAATTATATTCTAAATATTCCTTCACGCTATAGAAACAGTGCTCTAACAAAAAATAGTTAATGTTTTCTTATATTCCATAGCGTTTAGTAGCTTTATACTGTTGGGCAAGTTGTTGTAAAGAACTATGCACATATTGTAAGCATTCTTCTTATATATATCTAAGTTGCATCGAGGTTGGTGTAGAAGATTCTGATATTGAGTTCTCTGGCTTGAGAAGAATTCAGATCTCATTTTAAACAAATCGGGACGGTTTTTTACAAGTAAACATGCTTTTTTAATATACATACATGCTAAAGGTAATATTTTTAATTTCTGAAATAGTGGTCGGCAGCTATCAATTACCCAGGCTCTCAATATTGCACGGACACATTTTTTCTGCAATATAAATGCTCTTTCGATATCTACCGAATTTCCCCATAGTAATAGCCCATAATTTAGCACTGACGATACCACACCGTGATAGGCTGTGACAGCTGCCTCAAAGTTAACAGTATTTCTTAATTTTCGTATTGCAAAGACGAACCGATCTAATCTACTACACACCGCATTTACATGTTCCTTCCAGTTTAGATGCTGGTCAATGAATAATCCTAAAAATTTAATATTTTCACATTTTGATATAGATAAATTATTGTAATTGATATTTAATTGAATTGGATTACTATTATATGAGTAGAATTGAATAAAAAATGTCTTTGCCAAATTGATATTTAAATTATTTGTACATGTCCAATTGTTAATGTCAGCTAGTGCATTATTTACAATAGTCTCATATGTCTCAACTTTCTCACCCCTTATGAGTAAAGTTGTGTCATCTGCAAAAAGTATACATTTACGAGCCCCGATGCATATGTTTTCGTCAGGTGACCCCATTTTTTGAGGTTCTCGCGTTTGTTCAAAACTAATGTTTTTGTTTAATAATTACTAATATTTAATGCTTATACTAATGTAATTTAATTGTATATGGTAATACTCTGCAATAACTAAATCCAAATACAAGAAATACCGTTTGTACTGAAAGAAAAAAAAAATGATTTTATATATTTTTTTTGACGGGTAGGATTACAACATATGTGAAAAGGGCTATTACCAGGGAAAACAATAGGGCTCTGCCAATGTACTGACAATTTTGTTTCGAGCCCATGCATGCAGCAGTGCTGTAAGAGAGGACAATATGATTTGTACAACGTTTTTGAAAAGTCCTTTTTTTCAGCAATAAAAGTCTTATGCAATTTTATTATACGATCAAAATAAACTACATTAAACATATTTATTATGGTTCCCATTACTGGGTCATTATATGTTCATGTGTAAAATTTATTAAAATAAACAAAATTGTTGCGCGGAACTAGACGAAAACATATGCATCGGGGCTAGTATGCGAGATAGCCCGAGGTAGATCATTGACGTATACCAAAAATAATAGGGGACCTAAGTTGCTCCCTTGAGGAACACCTAGTTGTACTTCACGAAAATCTGAACGATATTTGACTTTAACAAAACTCTTACCTACTTTTTCTATTCTAACTACTTCAGTACATTGTTTCCTTTGTGATAAGTAGCTTTTTATCCAATCAAGTGCAACTCCTCTAATCCCATAACATTCAAGTTTTGCAAGAAGTTTGCCATGTTCAACACAGTCAAACGCCTTACTTAAGTCTAAAAATATTGATAATACTGGTATTTTGCTATTCAGGCTTTCAGATACATATTTTACTAAATCAAAGCAAGCCAATTCAGTTGAGTGTCCTCTTCTAAAACCATACTGCTCTGCCTGCAATAGACCGTTTTTTTCTAAAAATCCCGTTAACCTTTCACACATTGCTTTCTCAATTATTTTCGAAATAACTGGAACAATTGTTATGGGCCTATAGTTATTCGGGTCTTTACGGTCTCCTTTTTTAAATAAGGGCTTCACCACGGACAGCTTCAACTGCTCGGGAAAAACCGCTTGATCAAACGAAAGGTTTATAATATAAGCTATAGGTTGACATATCCATGGCGCAATCAACTTAAGAATATATGTTGTAATATCATCATACCCAGAGCTCCTACTATTTTTAAGTGACATTATGATTTTAAAAACTTCTTTGGCATCAGCAGGTCTTAAGAATATTGAAGAGGAATAATTATTAATATTATTTGTTACATTCTTTGCATTGCTATTTACATTAGATTTCGATAAGGTGATGTCAATAAAATAATCAAATTAAATTAAAATAATCAAGTTAAATAATAAAGTGTCCATTTCTTTTTCGACGGCAATGACTTTATTTGAAATGGAGTACCTACCCATATTACTCTGATTGTACTTTCTATCATCATTTAATGGACATTTTATGAACACCTAAAGAGCTAACTGCGTGGCGAGAGCTACTCACAACCGTAGATGAAGCTGTTAGAAAAATAATATAAAGTTTTACACGCGACAAGTAACACTGTTTTATGCCGCTATTACCTGACTTTAATTTTCTTTATTTACGCAATAAAAACACGGCTTATGGTTGCTGTTTGAACATTGTCGCCTACGTACCTAACTTGATTAGGTACATTTGCTCTTAAAAAAGACTACAAAGGACTCTACTCGGGAGAAGTTTTCTAAGCGCAGAGTCTTGTAAAAAGCTGTTCTACAAATTCAGACTCAAAAGAACTCGAGTTCCTACAAACACTAGAGGCTCGGACATTGCTCGGACAGCACTAGTGTTAATGTAATAAACTAGTGTCGGGTGGCCCTGACGCCCCGGCCCCGGAACGGCCCGGTCACGGTGGCGCTCCTGACAATTAACCCCTGTGTCGGCTCGCTCCGGCCCGCCCCGGTCCGGCCACGGCCCGGTCTAGCGTGAGTTATCCTTAAGGGTTATATACAAGTTCTGTAGATACAATCCACTTTTGAGTTTGGGTGTTGCCGTTAAAACTTGACATGTGCTACAGAAACTGCATTTAAGTTTAAGACGCGTGTCATAGTGATGGCCTCACAAACTTATATTATCCGCTTCGCCTCCTTCGTAGGCTATCAGATTCAGGTGAACGATGGAAAGCGAATAAATAAAGGCACGCCTATACTTGGCACCTTCAACTTTATTTTAAGGTAATAGATTGCAATAACTGGTATTTTCAGTGTCAATTATTTGAAGCAATGAAGAGACGTTTTTCACATAGATTTTCGTATATTGACTCGCCTGTTGCGACGAAATGCAATCAAAAGTTTTCTCATAAGGCAATCAGTTGATAGAGTCGAAAAGTGGTAAATCACTTTCTTGGCTGACTGTACAGAATATTCATTACAGCGATGCTTAGACAAGGTCGTATCAAAATGAGATGTAAACCAAATGAAATTGGTAAAACAAAATCAGCGTCCTGGTGTGCTGTGAACAGAGTTAATTGAAAACCAAAAAGTTATTACGATTTTCGTCAAACAAATAATTATTTACTCGTACTTAAAACGTGTATACTGTATATTTGTGTGTAGATTTCATAAACGATTTTGCAACACCTGCTTGACTAAAATTCTCTGATTTCGCTACTCAAAGGTTGTCTGGAAGAGATGGCTGTTGAACGTTATGACCGCCAGTTGTCTGCCTTTAATCAATTGAGTTTCACTGAAACTGTTTTCTTTGATGTGTGCAATAAAGTTTAATAAAACCCAGTAAAAATCCTAAACAACATTTGGTAGCCGATGTTTACTGGGTAAGTGTGTGTCGGGCGAGCCTTCACGACCGCAAGGGCTGCTAATCCGATCACGGGTTTCGATGGCCGAGTTTCGGAAATTCACTGTTCGCTGGACAAACCGCGATAAAACCATTTCGTTTAGGTATAATCTCGTCTAAGAAATAAGTACGAGTACGTAGGTATATCGAGATTCGTTATTGTGTAACAGAATTTTTCAAAATCACTTAATGACCCTAAAATATTTAAATTAAGCGATAAGATAATTATATACTTAGTCGGTTTTTACAAGCTTTTATTCAACTTGCAATGTAACTATGTACATAGTTATGTATGTAAGTATGTATATTTGTAAGGGTCAAATCTTAAAAAGTTAAATTTGACCCACTTCCCGGTTTTCCGATGAAGGTGAAAATTTGCTTACATAGATAGTTATTATGTAAGTCTGGTTACAATGCAATATTACGGTACCATTGAGCTGATCTGATGAGGGACACAGAAGGTGACGATAGGAACTTTGTGATAAAACAACGCAACCTAATTGTGTTTCGTATTTTTAGAATTGTCTTGATGAATATTCGTTGCCTGTGAAAAGAAAAGTACAGTCAGTGATAAAATAAATAAATAAATATTACAGGACATTATTACACAAATTGACTGGGCCTCACGGTAAGCTCAAGAAAGCTTGTGTTGTGGGTACTCAGACAACGATATATATAATATATACATACTTAAATACATAGAAAACAACCATGACTCAGGAACAAATATCTGTATCATCATACAAATAATGCCCTTACCAGGATTCGAACCCAGGACCATCGGCTTCATAGGCAGGGTCACTACCCACTAGGCCAGACCGGTCGTCATTGATTGATATAAAAGCTTGTACCAAAAAAGAAATGTTTGCTAAAAACTTATTTTTTAACTATAAAGTACTACCTACTAAAACTATGCCATGCATTTTCTATGCAAGATACTGATGACCGTTCCATACTATTTTCTATTAGTTACTGCTACATGGATTATATAATTGACTATAGAAAAGTTTGAACACAGTTAAGGAATTATTGCAGTTTTTAATCATTTACTATTTTCATAATACATTTGAGATGGTTTCAATTTTATAAAATAGTGACATAAAATCCCTGGGCGAAGCGCTGGTGGCCTAGCGGTAAGAGCGTGCGACTTTCAATCTGGAGGTCGCGGGTTCAAACCCCGGCTCGTACCAATGAGTTTTTCGGAACTTATGTACTAAATATCATTTTCTCAAACATGCAATGAAATATTGATGTTATGTTCCTTATAATAGGCTGCGAAGTATGACGTTTCAGGTGCGGCTAGGACAAAAGGTCGTTAATGGAATTTCATACACATCTTGCAGGCCTAGGCCGGCAAAGTCCTCTTTTTTAATTTTCAATTCACAGATATTTGTGACACAGCATCGTGGCATTCATCCATTAAAAAAAAACTAGAGGCAGTATTTGCTTTATGGTTCGTAATGACACTCTGCCACTACGCCTATAAAAAAAAAACAAAAAACAATGTTTGCTATAATTTGCACTTTTATTTGTATAAAATCAACATAAACTTAATAAATAATACATTCTATAATTTTATAATTTTAAATTATAAATTTAACTACACAAATAAAAACATTTAAAATATTTCATCTAAACGTTAGTGGTAAAACGGTCTACTCAAACACGCGTAGTTATATTTTTTAAATTGTTATGGAGGTAAAGTTGAAAAATATTCATTCTGTTTTATTGGATTTATGGTGCGTTGTTGATTTTTTGACTTTAATATGAGTTCCGACGAAATAATGAAATTAATATGAATTGTAATCGTAGGTGTTGGAATTGGCAGCGTAAGCAGAATTGATTTTAAATAACTTGCTGCCTCTGCCGCCAAGTCAAAGACGAAGTATGTATATGGTTGCTTATGGCAATTTTATTATTTGAGAAACTAAGAAAAATGGCTTACAGTTTATTAGAAACAGTTTTGTGGCATATTTTAAATGAATGTAACTACAAATTCGTCAACACTGTGGAAATTATAATTCTTTACTCCTTGTATAAAGCAACGATGTATGTGAAACATGATATCAATATGAAAGACTATGTAAACTTATGTGACGAAAACGACAGTCAGACGGATACAAGGCGAAAAAATCAAAGATACATGAAAATATACGGGTAGTAAAAATACACGACTCGTGTAAAACATACGCGTGATAATGATATAGGTACGTGTTGGTTATATTTTGGGTGTAGTTTACTTTTAGTTTTTTCTATAAATAAAACTTGGGTTTCGTGGATTTTTTATTTCATTTATTTCATTGCATGTTTGAGAAAAGCACTATACATACCTCGGCGGGAAATGGGGTTGCCCGCGCTCAGACCTATCCGGTCTATATGTCTTCGGCCGGCAACCCCTTTCGTCCCGGCCTCTGTAGTAATGTACTATTGATATTTGCCAGTCGCTTTTCGGTGAAGGAAAACATCGTGAGGAAACCGGACTAACCCCAATAAAGCCTAGTTTCCCCTCTGGGTTGGAAGGTCAGATGGCAGTCGCTTTCGTAAAAACTAGTACCTACGTCAAATCATGGGATTAGTTGTCAAGCGGACCCCAGGCTCCCATGAGCCGTGGCAAAATGCCGGGATAACGCCAGGAAGAAGAAGAGTGACATAAAATCCCTAATATTGTAACGATGATCAAAACTTTATTATACTTATGCACTGTTGATTTCTTTTTCTCCCTTGTTATTGTAATTAGTACCTAAAGCCCCAATGATCACAATAATTACGTGTTATATTACGATTTATCATAATACTTACGTAATAATTGCGATCATGAATTTCAGATTTCCACGGTATTCAAATGCAAAATAATCTCGATAGCCCGCATTCAGGAATAAGCCATATAATTCGAGTTTAATTCCCTTCCCTTTATGACACAGATATCCGATTTCATTAGCAGCGAGCACGTGTTATTAACCGTACTTATGCATTTATAATATTATTGGGTCAATCAACTATTTCTTGTTGTTATTCTGTCCCATCCAGGGACCGTTACCGGTATTCTGACTACAGGTTATTATTGAGGTATAACCGGTGTAATTTGAATTTGGGTATTTATATCACTTAAGCTCCGAATAGAGGTATTCGAATACCGGTATTCAATAGTGTTATCGGTTTAGCCAATTGACAACAAATACCACTATTTGATAGTTTACTCCTAAAGCTATTACCGGTAATAAGTAAGTGCCAATACCGGTTGTAGTAGTACCACGATTCGTTCCTTCGCTACTCGTCAAGGACGTTGTCCGGCCCGCTTGTAAAGTTGTAAATACTTAAGATTCGGATCTTAGAATGCCCGTTTTCATGTTGCTGGTGAAATTAGCTGTTAGGTGATGATTTTGACGAATACATTTTTAATAGCGTTCATTTGATTCTTTTAATTGTTTTTTAATTGTTGATTTAATTGTATTTTATTATGTATGTAGTTTATAATCTCAAAGATATGAGCGCTGATTAGACGTGCGCGCCGCCGCCATAAGGAGTACGCGCGCCGCCGCCGCCGCCGGTAGTTTAAAATTCGCGCCGAATATTTTTTTATAAGACAGTATTATGCAGCGTTAAAATATGTAATAGGTTATAGTCCGATAAGAAATAGTTGAAAATTATTGCGGGCGCCACTTCCTACGTAACTCTCACATTTTTGACGTAAAATACTTACTTAAAAATGGCAATAATTACGTACTTACGGAATTTTTCTGGTTATATAATTGAATTTCTACTATTTTATGTCGCACCAACACCATACTAAGTCATTATTTGTCTTATTACAACGTAATGAACCAAATAGATAAAAAAATATTATTACGGATTTTTTTTCCTGTGCGTTCATCAAGACATCAAGAGACAGACCCGATTTCATTTAAGAAAGTTCTTACGAAAATATTGATAAAATTACATGCATTATTGTATACCATTGTTCAGATGTTGCTGCATCCTACGATACCCCGCTAAGTTTGATTTAATGTTAATAAAATGACGCCAATGACTGGTAAAATTTTACCACCTACGAGCTATAAACTTTTTGGAAAAATATAAAAATAGTAGGTTTTACTTTAGTTCATAACATAAGTTGACATTATCAGTAAGTGTATTTGTAATTAAAGCAATTATTCTATAATAATTTAAAAAAAAACATGATATTGACAAAAAAAAAACCTTATGCATATAAAGTACTGTATATTCGGCAACGTCCAAAATACTAGACGTCTTTTCATTATGCAGCGTATCTTTTTATTTACACCGAACCTGGCAACATCCAACATATTTGTCATACCTATGTTTTTTTCGAAACTATTATAAATAGATTTTTTTCATGATTTTTCTACAATAAACAACCACATATCTAATAAGATAATAACACCGAAAAAATGATACTAAAACAGTTTTTTAAGATTTTTTTCCCTTGTCGATTTAAGGGTTAAGCATGACTTTTCATTATACGTCTTAATATTGAAAAGTTGAAAAATTCCACGCCGCCGCCGTGGATTTTTTGGTGGCGCGCCGTTGCCCAATTATTTTCGACCGGCGCGCACGTCTAGCGCCGCCCGATAGGCATTTAGCCGGCGACGGTTCGCCGGTCAAAATTGGTTGGCGGTGGCGGCGAATCGGCGGCGTAGCCTTGAAAACTTGGTTTATGCGAAGAGAATTCAAACCTTTTAATTTCAAGGATTATTTATTGAATTATGGTAGGAAAAAAGTTTTTCATGCCATGAACTGTAGATAAGCAGCACAATGAACATCTTTATATTGTGAGGTTACTGTTAATTGAATTTATCACTAATTCACTACACCTTATAAAACAAAGTCTCCCGCCGCGTCTGTCTGTAACTATATGAATGTATGTTCACGATGAACTCAAAACCTACTCAACTGATTTTCATGCGGATTTCAGCTATCAATAGAAAGATTTTTGAGGAAGCTTTAGTTTAGGTGTACAATTTGTTAAGGTTTTGTGTTATCCGTGCGAAGTCAGTGCGGGTAGCTATAGTCAAATATAATAGTTATTATATGTACGTATCGCCAGGAGAGGTGAATGATTACACACACTGCTCGCACAGAGTACCTACTAATCGCAAAAATAGTATGAATGAATCAATGAGTGAATGCGACTTAAACGTACGATATTAAAAGCCTATAAAAAAAACCTTCAAGAAACTTTTTTACAGTTGATATCAACTTGATATTGGTACGAAATACGGAAGCCTAAAAAGAATATTAATTTCAAAATCTCACTGTCATTACATGATTTTGTTGTTGTGTGCGTGACTTCAACTATCGTGCTCATACCTTTACATTCAATTGTTGAGGATATGTTCTGGAATAGACGTATTAGGTTAGACTCCATATCACCTATTTCTTATTCATTGACATTGCCTGGCCACCGAATCGCTAACTACTGCCACATGTTTAGCTTAAGCATAGACAAGAGAAAGCATGCAGTCTAATATATACTTATTAGCCAAAAAAGTTATATATCCGAACTTAATATAAGGTGCTAACAAATTAGCTACCAATATTTTTACAGCTGATAATACTCGACTCCTGGAGTATATTTAAGTATGAAACATTTAGGTTTTATGATGTTCTTTGAGAAAATTGGAAAACAAATTTGCTACGTAAAAACACCCTGTTAATGAGATAATTAAATGAGAGTAATGAGACCTCTTTTTAACTGGCCACTTCACGTTGATAAATGAAATGACACGTTGATGATAATGACCAGGGGTCGTACAAAAAGTGCGGATGACGTCAAACCACTTATAGGATGATTTCAAATAGTATTTTTAATTTTCATAAACAATTATCACTTATCATTTATCAACCTCTTTATTAAACGATATCGTCACTTGAAATGAGTAAGTACGTTTTTGACTGACACATTGTCAATCAGATGAACAATAAATTGACTTCGTTATTGTTTAGCTATTGTATCTTCACGATTATATTTAGCTAAAATTTATATTTACTAATGTATAAGAAAACGCTCTAAAATGTCATCTTTACTCGAATATTGTGGCAATTTTCCGTTTTTGGAGGTACGTGACACGGAAGTTTAAATACAAACTCAAACATCATCCTGTGTGCAAGATTACGTCATTTTTACGTCATCCGCACTTTTTGTCCGACCCCTGATAATGACATTTAACACAAACAATTGTTGGCAAAACAGAAAGTGTTAAACATCTTGTCAGTTAAATCATAGACAAATATAGTAAGCATAGAGTGCTCACTCCATACATCAGTTTTGGTACCAAAAAGACTATTATTTTCGTAATTGACATTTAGCATCGAGTAGCGGAATTATCAGTACCGCTACTTGATACTAGATGTCTCAAATGTCGCGACTCACGAAAATTGTATTGAACAACTATTTACAACTAATATTAATGCAGAAGGAGTTGAAAATAAGTTCCAGTTAATCCTTGTTTAATATTAGCTGAAAGTTGTTGAGCATTAGACTTTTCGGTCGGTGCAACATCTATTGTCAAGTAGCAGTACTGATAATTCCGTTACTCGATACTAATGTTGACTACGAAAAGAATAGTATTTTTGGTACCAAAACTAATGTATGGAGTGAGCATGAGCACTCTATGTATTTTTAGAGCACCGTACAGAACTTTGTTCACGGTGCTCTTATGGGATCACTTCGGTCTTGCAAATCGGTTAAATGCGTTTTTCTCAAAGACCGTTTGATGTAGGTACCTGAAATTTGGAATAGTTATGGCAAGTACCATCACTAACACTGTGAATAAGTCGAAACGGCTTATTTCTGATTTTAGGGGGAAATTTAGGGGTTAAGAGGGGTAGGCTGAATTTTATTTTCAATTGTAAGAATCGTGTGAGGTACCATTAGAAAGCTTGCAAAAAATTGAGTCGATGGACTGATTTTGACTTCATTTTAGAATGCAATAGTTTCGTTAAAAAATGCATTTAAAGTTGCAAGTTTTCATACAAAAATTTTCACCTCTGTCCTGGCGATTTTCGGGAAAACTATAGCTAACAGGCAGCTGACCAGTCAATATCCAACTAAAACGAGTATGGAGACGGCGGGAAAATTATCAGGTTAACTCTAACTTTATTAGTTTTTAAACTGCAGCCTGATCTTTGGTTGCTTAGGGCTAGCTAACTGATGCTTACACTGGTCATTCATATTAAGAAGTAGTTTTAGTAAGTAAGATCCTTACTTAAAACTTTGGCATTGAAATTTATGACTTATGTCTTTGATACAAAGTTTAATTCTACTTACTTACTTTTGTGAGATATTTCATTTTTTTTCTGAATAGCCTACTATAAGTATGAGAGAGTAAAAGACCTGCAAAATGCAACCTTGTTAGAAAGCAAATAAGTTTAAATTTCGAACGGGCTTTCCAACCAATGGACTATCGCAGTGTGCTCAGTAAAGAATCATATTTATTAATGGAGTTTATCAGTTCAAATTTAAATTAAGAATTCCGTTCTTCACTGTCGTTGTGTTTTTTTTTTCACATTAGAGCACATAGAGTTAGTAAAGCGAATAGAGATAATAAAGTCATTCAATATTTATTAACAGCTATGGCGTCATCTACCTATAGATTTTACTGAGAGTATCTGATTCGTGGGAACATTACCTATTCCTTTTCATTAAGTACCATTACATTTATGTATTAATTGTATAATGTACCGTAAAACGGGGTGAAAAGACACGATTTTCAACTTCAAGGACGATTTTCACCAATAATCCAAACGATAAAAGTAAAAATTTAGACATCATTTTATGAGTCTTGGTTAGTTCTTCAATTTTGCATTTGTGAAATCAATTTTGACCCACCCAATTCAGAGAAAATCAAAGAAAACTGCCTGTTTTCTCCATATCCTTAAAACGGGGTCGATAGACACATGAAAGAGGTGAATAGAAATAGGAAGTTTTACTTAGTTGTCATAGGCATCGAATTTGGTCATTATTTTGTTGATACTCAATTGGCATATAGTATATATATCTGTTAAACAGTTATTTGATACAAAAATATTTTTTCGAGTCTTTTAACCCCCAAGGCGTGTTTTTTCACCCCTTTATGGTATCTAATCACCCCATATGCGTGTCCACTGACCCCTTTTTCACGTAAAAGTGCTTGTTGATAGTTATTTGCAAAAAAATGCTTAATTGTAGAGAAAATTGGTGATATTATTTATTATTTAGGTACTACAGATACTATATTACCAGGTTAGCTTACTTTAACTACGTTAATGTCACTACATTTACCGCTAGAACAAAGTTCAGACAGGCTTCATTTCTTACCTCGGTGAGGTCTTCCTTTAGAGTCAAAAAAATCTAACTTTTAGGCAGTTTGATTAACTTCTTTTGGTATCAATGTAGAGAATAAATAGTCTACTATATACGTATTCCACAAAATCTGATTTTAGAGATGTACGTTTTTAAATATAACAACTTGAAAGAAAAAGCTCAAAATTTCTCTATTCACCCCGCGATTTCTGTTGACCCCGTTTTACGGTACCTATGTATATATTTGAACCGATCGGTGAGAGCAGCAACTAGATACTGTTCTGTTACGAAAAAAAAAATTAAAAATCACAATTCACAGTTTTTGGAAACAAAGGTAAAGTTGACGAAATATAAAGTAAGCCGATCTTGTTCAAACTTGTTTGAGTGACAAAAATGTCAGTTAAGATTTGGTACTCATGAATTCCAGTTCTACTAAAATATTTTTGCTTTTAAAAACTGATGTACAATAAGTCCAAAATTGTCCGGTAAGTTAGGTTTATATTCAAATTATACGCAATTCTTTGTAGTAACTCCGCCAAGTGGACGGAAACAGGTACTGGACGGCAACCTGACGCAGTTACCCTACTTGAACTAAAACTTAGACATTCTCTTTATTCATAATTCTTCTTAGGCTAGGGTTTTTATAATATGAATATAAAAGTAAAATATAAAAACACTTACAAAACAATAAAAAATACATATAAACATTTTATCATAAAAAATACACAAAAAAACCTAACCTAGGGTGCCGCCGGCAAACTTAGACATTTATTATTAGGTACTTATTTCTATGACTTTTATGAAACATGAGCAAATTGATTAATACTTTACGTTAATTACATTTTGAGTCAGAAACAAGCCTAACGTCAAAAACCGAGAAATGCCGAATCACAGACTTACCTAATTGTAATATTATTCCTTTTTGAGTAGTCGTGCCTGCCCAGTCTACAAGTTTAAAATACAACAATTGCGACTATATCAAAGATTATGAGGCTGTATGTATACCCAGTATTTTTGACGGATTTATTAGTTTTTCATGCTCGAAGTTGCCTGTCAACTCTGACGTATATTAAATTGTCAACTATTTTGGTGTTTGAAAGAATCAATAATTGGCAAAGTGCCGTGGCAGAAAAAGCCATTCTCACAAAAAAAGAATCAATAATAATGAAAATGTTCAGACAAGTGGAAGAATATACATACTTCAATATGTTATGGATGCTAGTTTAAGATGTAAAAACAACAGTTTAGCGGGATGTCAGTTTACGAAATGGTTTGTACAAATTACAGAGAAATTCATAATAATTTGTTTCTACTAGAAATGTGCCTTCACCAAACGTTTTAGATAAACGGTATTAGGCCTATATTATATAAACGTTCTTGATTTCGGTTGGCCGAAATGGGACTTACGATTTTTCCCCTTTTCACCTCCAAGATGAGGTTGATTGTTAGTGTTAGAAAGCTGTAATTTGGTATGGATATACAATCAACCCGACAAGGTGGTAAATAAAATCTTTAATCTCAAAAAAATATATTTAAGGTAGAAGCTTTGTAACTTCTACATTACCTATACTAGCCCAGAGGACTTTAATAAAAGTCCAAACTCCAAGGTCCCAGAGCTCCCAGACATTACCTTCTTATTTCCTAGTCAATAAAATGTACTTATGGGATAAATTAGTATTAGTATCCAAACTTAAAACCACCTAGGGATGTGTCGTACGGTGCTCTGAACACCGTAGTCTTGACTTCGTGCTTGGCCAATTATTTCTTTATGTGGTTAAATGCACGTAATGATTATTTTTAATTAATTTTATTAATATAATTTTAATTTATTTTTTTGTTCGGTAAATAAAACAAAAATATGATATGAAAAGTTTTCTTGATTTCTATTTAAAGTTAACTGTTTTTATATAAAGTACCATCTCTTAAAATATCGATACCTACAGCTTGGCAAAAAAGAGTAGAAATTAAAAAGTGGCAACATTGTAGTGTCGTCCCTTTCAAACCAATTTATATAAGAAAACGGGACGACACTACAGTGTTGCCACTTTTTAATTTCTACTCTTTTTTGCCAAGCTGTAATTTGTTAGCACCTTATATAAAAGCAATAAATTCCCGATCAAACTAATCTGCATAGCATTTGCAACGACAACGTGTGTAAATATCATCGTTAATGTCAAATTTCTATGAAAATATGACGTTTATATTATAATAACACTCCCTCACTTTGTTCTGTTCAAATCGGTGCAAAGTTAGCTTAGACAGACTCTAGTATCTAACAAGGTCACGCCGATGCCACGGCGATAGAGCAGTGTCGGCAGCGGCGACGCGAAAATTTTGGCGGCGGCGGCGGCGCGAAAATTTTGATGGCGGCGGCGGCGCGCCGGCGCGGCGCTCATATTTCATATGGAAATGTTTTCTGGGGTTAATTCTTTTCATTAATTCATTCATTAACCTCGTGCTTTGAAACGGTCGCAATTTCGAACCACTTGCTACGCTCGTGGTTAAATTATGAAATATTTCGCTTGTACTGCGATCAATATTAGCATGAGGACTTAACAACAACTTTAACCTCTTGTCGCAAAGTTTTTGGTTACTCTTTGATCAAGTGCAATGAATACCGGTATTAAATACGATAACCATTACCGGTATACTGAATACCTGTTATTATTGAGGTATTAATGAATACCGGTATTTCATTATGTCAATTAGTGTAGTTTAGCGATAAAGACAAAAACGGAATGACAGCAATACCTCTAATTCGAATATAGGTATAACATTTTAACCGGTATTCGTTTGACAGTTTATATACAGGTATTTAATAAAACCGGTTATACGGTCCCTGGTCCCATCAGCCAGGAGACAATAGTAGCATAGTTTCTTAAAAGAACTGCTGTACCATGTTCTACAAACATGCTTGGTAGATGTCCCATTATGGAAAGACCTTATACGAGTAACTACCAAAACATACAAGTTTGGTTCATTTAAATACAAAATAATTAGTATTTTAAGAGTGACCCAGGAGACCGTAACCATGGCAACTAGTGACAAGAAAAAGTAGATTCACCCTATTACAATCGTGGGCCATACTGAAAGTTTCTGGATTCTGATAGACGAGAAGACTTATTTTTTCTAAGTGGCCAATCCAGGAATTTTCAGTATGCTCTAAGTATCATTAGCATATTGAATAAAAACCGGGCAAGTGCGAGTCGGACTCGCGCACGAAGGGTTCCGTACCATAAAGCAAAAATAAAACGGAAAAAAATGCAAAAAGAAAACGGTCACCCATTCAAGTACTGACCACGCCCGCCCGACGTTGCTTAACTTTGGTCAAAAATCACGTTTGCTGTATGGGAGCCCCACTTAAATCTTTATTTTATTCTGTTTTTAGTATTTGTTGTTATAGCGGCAAAAGAAATACATCATCTGTGAAAATTTCAACTGTCTAGCTATCACGGTTCGTGAGATACAGCCTGGTGACAGACAGACGGACAGACGGACGGACGGACGGACAGCGAAGTCTTAGTAATAGGGTCCCGTTTTACCCTTTGGGTACGGAACCCTAAAAATGGACCAACTAATTTCGAATTCAAATAATTTTCAACGGACTACGACTTATTAGCATTACGACGAGAGAGTAAGAAACTTGCACATATTTAAAGCTTGTCCCAGAAAAAAATGACGCATGTTATTTTTCACAAAATCTTACAAAACAGTTAAAAACCAACTATTTTATTGTATATTCTTGTTAGAAATATAATAAACAACGTGTATGTACGCTTTTTTTGCAGTTTTAGACTTTATTACTCCAGAAATTTCGTGATTTTGTTGTAATGCCTGTCATCAGGTTTTGTACATAGGACTCCGTTATTCATATTTAAGCATTTTTCAATTTCGGTTTAAAGTTTTTAACTGATATGGCGTTAGTTAATTATGTTATAAAGAATAAGAAAACAGGTATTTTTTACATATGACAATCTCCTTTTGCCTTTTGGTCAGAAGTCCGATGTGCACACGGTGCGAATACAGACGACATTTTTTTCTGGGACAAGCTTTAGGTAGCATCTATTTATCCAAATCAGCCGGGCTAGCACATGATTGGCGCGACAGTATCTCGCCGCGAGATAGACTACCCGTCTTTTACTAACTGTATTAATAATTATTAAGGGCCAAGTCTATCTCGCGGCGAGATACTGTCGCGCCAGTAGATTATAATCATAATAATACAACTTTGCTGTTTGTTTACATTTCCCGAAATGAAAACATCCGAAGAGGATTGAATTAATTCGGTCGTCTTTAGAAGTTACGAGTTTAAATTCCTCATTTACTTCTGAGCGTTAATTTAACTTCAATAAAGCGTACAGTCGACTTCAAAGATATGTTTACACTTTTGCACCTTACTCCTTTGTAATAAGGCGAAAAGTGTAAACATATTTTTGACGTCGACTGTACACCGGCACGTACAAAACAATACGGAACAAACACCGACGTTTCTGTCGGTTTAATTTTGCCGAAAGTCTTGTAATCTGCTTGATAGCAAATCAGCCGTGGCTTGATTAAGACAATAGTAGACGACCGCTGTATGTAATGTATATGGATCATATTTAGCTATGCCCCTTCCTTTCATTTTGGTAGTCCCCTTTTCTCTTAAACAAAGCGTTTAGTTTACCTATTTGTAAGCAAATAATAGTCCAAAATGTATACATGTGTTTAAATTAAATTTTGAGCCAAAACTTAATCTACTATGTACTAAGGTGATGAGGTTATTAGACAGTTTTTAGATAGATACCTATCTGATTATGAAGATACTGAGTAAAATTATTATCATTATCACTAGGTATATGAGTTTATAAGTAGACATGTTACCTTTTAATTGATGCGAAAATTGAGTTCGCAAAGTTTTATAAATACTTCTCACGTTGGAATATTTGAATGTATTCCACGACACACCTCGTGACATTATAGGTTTATACATAGGCACTTAGATACCTACGTAGTTAGAAAACAGCCCACGGAATTCCAATTATTTTGATTTAAAAAACTCGCTTTAACTTTTTTAACGGATGATAAATTTCGGTACGAACACAACATTTATTGAACTTTTTGTTAAACGACCATTCAAAAATTTTACCTAGTAGAAAATATTTCGAAAATGTTCATATTAAAAAACTCTGAAAACTGTTTATTCCTTAACAAATACAGATTGTTGAAAATCGCGCTAATATCATTGCACTTCTGCAAAATATTTACATGCAACTGTACAAGATACTTAGTAGATTTGATTATACTGGATAATATTGATTTGTTTTACAAAGCGGCAAATTTGTTGTTTATCTCCTCATGCTAATATTGAAACTCGAGCAAGCGAAAGATTGAAGAATTGAACCACGAGCGAATGAAAAACAAAACTTTTCATCACACAAACGCATGGAAAAGACTCATTGTACAACATTTAAAATAAAAAATCCAAATAAATTCTATTTTGACTTGTGTATTTGACATTTGTACACTTTTCCCGATCTTTTCCCGATCCTGTTTCCTGCCAATTTCCAAAGATTTGTAAGAAAGAGATCTTCTTCTTCTTCTGTAAGTCTTCTTTAAGTTTTGTGAAGCGGGTTGCAATTTTCATAATAGGTAAGTACTTGCATACAATATGACCACAGCATTAGGTACTTTTTGTACCAACCACCTTTCATACTCATTAGGTACCTACATTATACAAGATCCAAGCTTCACTTTTGCTACCATTCTGTTACGTTCAAGCAAGGAGAATAGAGTGTATAGATACAAGATCCAAGCTTCACTTTTGCTACCACTCTTTTACGTTCAAGCAAGGAAAATAGAGTGTATAGAGACGGATTGTCAAAGTAAATTATGTAGCCACTGTAGATTTACTGCCATCTTTCGACAGAACATAAAACTCTTAGGACGCCATTTGACTTTGATCCTTATTTTTACACTGATATATGTTAACTTATTTAATATTAAAGCCATCTACTCGACTATAGGCCAAAGGTATGGTGCAATCTTTTCGAGCGATGGCGCCATAACCTTCAGCCAACTCTCGAATAGATGGGTTAATATTAATATTTAACAAGTTAAAACAATATCAGTGAAAGAATAATGAGCAAAGTCAAATGGCGTTCTAATAGTTTTAATCGTCTGTCGTAAGATGGCAGTAAATGTACTGTAGCTACATAATTTACCATGACAGTAACTATCTATTTCAAATTATCTTTGGTTCAAGTAGGTAATTTGATGGAGCGTTCTTCATTTATTTCGCGGATATGAGTCCATAGTGCGGGTTGATGCAAAGCTCCCTACACTTTATTAAATTTTCAATCTCAAAGTTAAATTATGTGAAAGTAGGTGTAAACAGCGCTCGGGTTTTAAAGGCTTCTTGTATTTGCTTTGGTAATTGTAATTTCGTTCCAGTAATAAGTTTCTTCGGAGGTTAACAATAGTCCGACTGAATTGTTATTTTGAGGGTGAATATATATTAGTTTTATTTATGCCACGTTAATGTTAAGAACTTAAAATTTTGCATTACGCGTTTCTGTAAGCAGATGCTTACTTAAAACTTAAATTATTGTACAATCCCAGTTGAAATTCAAAACATATTTCGACTTTGACGACGACTATTTTTATATAACTACTTTAAATACTTCTCTGAAAATGAATAGTGTAGTAATAACTAGCGACTTACTTAGGTACTGCTATGTAAAGTACCTTCAACGGATTTGCACGAAGTCGGTTATCTTACAGGAGTTTAAAAATATGTAGTAATTAGGCGTGTGAATAAAAATAAATACTGTTAAAACAGAGATAAATACTCCGAACAATTTGAAAGTTTAGAAAACACGGTTCAGGGTATGTGAAGTCCAGGCGTTGGCGTTTTTATAGCACGGTAATACCTAATACTAAAGTGAGGAGAAGACGAGTGCTGGAATCAATGCTAACATCAATGTTTGCGCCAATGTCATAATTAATACACGTTCAATAAATTGATTAAAATGTAAATAATAAGTCCTTAATTATCTCTTATAGAACCTTAAGAATAGATAGCTTGACACCTCGGTACAAATATCTCGTTTAGTACGCGTTTTGGTAAGCCCATAACATATTTTTTGATTATTTAAAATGTTCTTCTTTGCTTTTAAAATTTACATTCCGGTGCACATTGACTTTTGTAAACATTGCTGTAAGTCAAAGTCGTGGATAATAGATATTAAATATCAATCAAAACCCTCGGGGCCCTTTGCTAGTTATAGAAGAGATTTAACTCTCAAATTAATTTCATAGTACAAGTCAAGTTATATGTTACCTAAATATATAATTGTACCTATTTAGACTGCCGACTTAATTACAAGTTTGACTTTGTCAACAGCAACTTCGGATATTGCCTGATATTAAACTAGTATCACAAAATGAGTTAAAGCCACTATAGTGATGGTAAATTGTTGGGAAGTCGGCTGTATATAATCACGTCCTATTCAGAGCGGGTTAACTCTCGGTCGAGTTAGGAACGCAGACGTCTATCCGACATTCATGCGAACTGCATATTGAATTAGTATGACCATGCTACATGGACGGTAATTTTGTATTGTATACTACTATCATTGTCATTACACGCTTCGAATGCATATTAGTGTCATTTCTGTTTGATACCTACTTATGAAAGAATGGGAGACTTAAAAGACAATGTGAAAAGCATATTTGAGAATAGATTCGCTGAATAAAATAAGTACAATTATCGAGATATTATATCTAATTAAGATTAAACTTATGAGTTCATATTTTTCATCTGATAACTCTAGCATTAACAGAACGGGTAAACCATAAAGCAAGTTTTTTTTTAAAGAAATACGTAATATTTTATAAACTTTAGTCTTTAATTTCTACAAGAATGTAGAAAACATCGGAATAAGTAGCAGAGTTATCAGTAATTTTTAAGTTCAGCATTTACAAACACAAGCGCAAGTAGAAAAGATTCCTTTGTAACATTTTTATTTGTGTTTGCGCTCGTTTTCTGCGTTCCTAGTGGATTTTTATGTTATACGGGCGTATGTGAGGTTTATCTTGTAAATAAATCTCGTTAGTGCTGCAAATTGCGTTCTTTTTCATAGACGACAAATATTAAATCGTAAGTATTTATTTATACGAGTATGTTGGTTCAAACCTACCTAGAGTTAGACCAAGAAAAGTCTGCAACGATTTTGATAGTGCAGTGCAAGTGTTATTTATACGTCATAATTTCATAGAAGTTTGACGTTTAAAATGACACTTGCACTGAGTGTGCTATCAAAATCGTTACAGACTTTTCTTTGTCTAACTCTACTGTTTAATTTTTTTTTTTAAATAAATGTGTTAATTTTTATTTGACATTAATTTTGCCTCTTTACGACACACCAAAGTGAATGATAAATAATTTGTGTCCTATGAATTTAAAATCCGTACCTATTTAAAGTTAAAAAAAAAAACTAAAAATTTTCGAATTTAACATTTTAAACCCAACGAAATGCCGTAAACATTGGCTAAGTAATATAAATCACTGTAATCAGCCCGTCTGTTAGTCACAAAGAGGAAACGTTGAATTATATGTATGTATGTATACCTAATCCAAACGCAACCTACATAAGGGTGCTTCCACATGTCAGGTGTTGAGAGCGCGTCAAAACGCGTGTGTGCAACTTCATGGAGAATCATAATATGTAGTCCGTTTAAACACTGACGTCTCGATTCGGGAAATGAATTAGAGATTCACTAGATATGAAATAGTAAAGATATGTGACGTTCCACGGCAAAAGATGCCTTATGGCGGCTGGCGCCGCGGTTCGGGAAAATTAATTAGAGATTCACATAGCGCCGCAATAATATTGGAGCGACGTTATTAATAGCGAAAGCGCCAACCGCCCTAAGCTACCTTTACCCGTGGGACGTCACGGGCGCGCGATTTAATCCGACGCACATAAAAATTGCACCGTACACAGAGGCCAATTCTGATGTAACAATTTGTTATTGATGGCATTAGGCATCTCACGCACAGCAATGAATGTTCCTTTCTCACGTTAAAATAAAATTAAAGTGCTTTATTTGAAACGCTCCTTGTGTTATTGAAATTATTTTAAACGGGTCACTCACGTATTATTAAAGGATGACTCACGTTAGACCGGGCTGTGGCCGGGCTGGAGCTTCCGGAGCTTCGTTTTCTATGATGACCACGTGATCACCGATCAGCCGTCATAGAAAATTACATGTCGGACGCCTCGGCCCGGCACGCCCCGTAACCTTCCTTGTAACTTGAATCCTGTCTATCCCAAAAATACCTATCGAGTAAAAACTATAGCCGTAATCCCAGTGACGACGACTTCTATTATTAATGGGCAGAGAGATTAAGAATTGTCTAAGCCCTAAAGGCTACGCTACCGAGATAATTACGCCGTGTTTGCCGACGCAAAGGAAAGGCCAAAGCTGTAGGCACTCATCACAATTATCTGGATTCTGTAAAGAAGCTCTAAATCACAGATCACTGGCCAAATAGACGCAGCAGGGAAGACGATTTGCGCTAGATTCGCATTCAAACTTATTAACCCTTTGAATGCCACGCCTATAGTGCTCGTCAACGTAAACCTTGTCGGAATGCACGAAAGTTGATATACAGGGTGTTTGGTACATCGTTTGTCAAATAAGGCCGATAGGTTGAGTCATTTGCTATCTACTCATGCCTAGAAAAACAAAATTGGCCATGGTTTTTTTTTACTACTACGCGAGTAAAAATTTGAAATTTACGAAAAACTGGAATAGAAGTGAAAAAAAATGTGCGCCAAATTAAAAATTTCTAGGCCTGAGAGGATAGGAAATGACTCAACCTATCTGCCGTTTTAATTTGGCAAACGATGTACCAAACACGCTGTGTAATTGTGTATGTATAGGGCCGCGCGCGTCAGTTGATGTCTTTGGGGGTCAAATGGTTAAAATGTTTACGTACTAATGCGGCTGCTATCCGTTGATCGACCGCTCATTTCAGTTGCGTTCAAGATAGGACATTAATAATACGAACTAATTTAGTACCACAGTTAAACATCGGTTATAAACGACGACAAACGCTTTGAAAATAGAGACGTACCGTCAATCCAATATACGAGTATAGATGGCTAATATACACTATTCATGTATAAGAGCACCTTTTTGTTGTGACCGCGATTCTTTGCACACCCATCATAAAGGTGACAGTCCATTTCCAACGACAGCTGCACTACTGTTCATTTTACTATGGACATTGACAATGACAGCGACGCGTTCAGTACCGGTAGTGCAGCTGCGGTTAGAAATGGAATGTTACCATAATGCGCAGTCTAAGGATGTAGTCTACGCTCCAAACATGGCCAGGTACCCCGGATGAGTGACGTTATCTCCCCGCTGACTTGCAGGGCCCGACGTGAACCATAATTTATCTACCTCACAACATCTGTTTGGAGAAATTTTAATTACTTCAATCCACTCGGCCTTTTTTCGCTTTCGATTAAAAAGATGAGTGGTTCGTTTGGTTCGGCTTCTAATTTGATCAACCACAGGAATAAACACTGAAACATTTCTGTGATTCAGAAGGCCGAGTTCTTTCTGTAGAGATTTTTTAGAGATTAATTTCAATTTATATCTTTTTTAGATTTTTGATTGATGTACTCGCATTTAATCTTGCTTGCACCGATATGGTAGGGCCGAAATACACGGTTGAATCATTTGAATCAATTTGTTAGTGTTTCGAATTGATAATGCATTTGAACTTAGGTTAATTCAAGCTCACAGTCCGATGTCAAATTGATATCATTTTATTATTATTCATGAGCGCGTCTCGCTTGCGAATAAGCTGTGCGAGATGCATGATATCAGAATTGACCTCCAGTGCGGATATGATGGTCGTTCTTGTCTACATGACAGCGTGATAAAACGGTGTCCGTCACTTTCTATCCCATGGTGTTAAAAAGTGACAGTTGTTTTATCACGTGGATAAAGATGGATAAAGTTATTCATAATACGCCGGCAGGTTTAGTAGTAGGTAAAGTTGCAAAAGCATGTTTATATGCTTAAAGGCAAAGCTTGTAAAAACAAGTCAGTATGATCGAAAACGAATGATAACGGCGCCATTATAGAGGTCTCGATCGGGTCGCGCTGAATGCCTGCGCCTGACATTCCTTCTGTTGTCCGGAACAATGGTGAGACAAACAAACTGGGATAACTTTGAGGTTATCTTTTCAGGGCACAAGCCAAGGCAAAGTAACGTTTGTGTCATTATGCTAATTCGGTTCTTAATTATGTGTACAAAACGCGAGAGTTTAAAGTGCCGTAAGCATAATAATTATATTCTTAACATGCTAGAGTTATTGCGGAAAGAGATGAGTCGTGTAATGTATGGGGCCCAATATATTCCACGAATCTTCTCTTTCTGAACAGACTTTAACTGCCGATATTTTTGAGTTGTTCGTTTGGTAGAGTCCGTCTAAGCTAATTTTGCAGCGACTTGAAAAGAACAAAGTGTGGAGTGTCATGGGAGTTGATTATGCGCAAAAATTACTTGAAATCTTAATCAAAACTAGATTGACAAACCTCTACATTAATTCAGAGCACGACGAGAGCTGTCAAAAAGCATTTCGTTTAGTATTCATTCGGCAACCCTTGACGTCTCCGGAATGTAATGAAACATTACGCTAATGTTTTATAGGTAAATGAACTCGTATCATCGCTCACACTGTTAACTGACAGTTCGTAAACCTTATTACAAAAGGCATAAGGTCCACCGATGGACAGTTAAGAGCTGTTTGTACCTACTTACTCGTAAATGCTAAGTAGGTACCTATCCAATGGGATCCCTTTGTTTCCCATAAAGTTTAAAGCCATAATGTATTGTTTGTCATATTATCGTTAGTCATAAAACTGAAACCGTTAACTTTTCAGGATTTTCGTAAGGTTATTCTATAGATGGGTTAGGTTAGGTTAGGTTTGTTTTATGGCAATCCTGAAAAGTTACGCGTTTCTGAGAAAAACCAATTATGACTAAATTCGGACAAACAATACGTTATGACTTAAAACTATTTGGGAACCCTATCCAATACTTAACATGTTAAGATTTGTTACATTTTACTATGCTTTGCGTTTTATAATAGGCACCAGTTTATTCTTTATATCCAAAAAGTCGTGTATTTAAAAAAGTAAGCAGTTTTAAGATTCTCAGACATCTCCGAGACTAAATTTAAATATAGGTAGGCTAAAAGTCTTAGTCTATATTTAAATCTAGTGGTTATCAAAAGGCTTCAATGAAAAGATCTCTACTTTTTGCCTTCTATTCGCCCTTTTTCCCAGAATTCCTTTCTTATATTCCTTCCTTTGAAATACAATCAGTGGATTTTAACCAGTCCTCGCAAAATACTACCTACTCGAAGCATGAAAAAGTAAAAGCCCTATTCAAGTGGACTGTTCCAATATTTATTTGGGGCTTACCACAAGAAATAAGGAATGTTTTCGGTTCCTTATTTCAACCCTATCGAACATCATTGACCATTTTTATCGTTTTCGTTTTCTATATAGAAAAACTTCGACTTCCAGTTTCTATCGTCGATATTTTTCTCAAAAATCGAAACTTATACCGTTTTATTTCATAAGTTTTTAAGATCTATATGAGTTGCCCCAATTTTTAGCCCATATACTAATAGTACAATAAACCTCGCGAGACGCAGGCAGCTTTTTCTACGTACAGTCAGCAACAGTATATGCATACCTACAAACTTCTATGAAAATGTTGGAAATAAATTACATACAAATTGCGACACCCTTCTAGTTTACCAAAAGTGAATATTTAGATTTTAGATACACCTTATCAGCCAATAATCGTCGTTTTTCAGGCACCGGGTACTGATGATTTTTACTACAGACGGCTCCATTACCTAGCGCTACTTGCACCATCCCACTAACCAGGGGTTAACCGGATAAACGTTACTCCAGTGTCAAATTGTACTGGTAACCATGGTAACTCCAGGTTTAACCATTTAACCCCGTTAGTGAATGGTGCAAGTGGCCCTTACTTGTGTTTACAACCTTAGGTTTAAATTTATAACCAGCCACGGTTAGCTTTCCACTGCCGTATTCGAACTTCAAGATATTCACAAGAGACAACACGTACTAGATCCATTCTAGATACGTTATAGTTTAGATATCAACTAGTTCTCTTTTGCAGCACAATTCGGGCAACCAATGTCACTTTTACGTTAGATAGAGTAAGATATCTATTAGATAAATAATCATCAATAATATCAACAAAAACTCGTCCAGGAGCTGATTGCGGAAGTGACCATCAGTTGCTCGTTGCACAATTTAAAACACGGCTTAAAGTTGTCAAGAAGGCAAAGCCGGAGAGAACCCTCCGATTGCGCGAAGGAGATGAATTACCGTTCGAGGATCTCCTGCAACAGAGACTGACACAAATAGACCAGGACCCCTGGGAATCTTCTAATACGACGTGGGAACGGCTAAAAAATGTTATTAAGGACTGCGCCCTAACGGTCAATAAGAGCACACGGCAGGCTGAACCGAGAGCAGAATGGATGCAGGAGGAAACCTGGGCGGCCGTTACTGAAAGAAGAGCCCTGAGAGAACGTGGTCTTGACACTGAAAGCGAAAGACAACGGTATTTCGAGCTTAACACCCAAGTGCAATGCCTTTGCAGAAGAGACAGGAATGCTCAAATTGATTCCATATGTGAGGAGATAGAGAGGACCAACAAAACAAACCACTCAAGGGATATGTTCCAGAAGATAAAACTCCTTACAAGAGAGAGGAAGTTGTGTTGTTGGACAATTGACGACCACAAAGGAAGAACTATAATAGACCAGCAACAGGTGCTGGAAGGATGGAGAAATTACTGTCAACAACTTTATAGTGTAAATGAAGACACAACTTCAGTGCAAAGGATGGATTTCAAAGAGAGAGAGCCTGACATTTTATTGCACGAAGTGGAGGCTGCGATTAACAAGCTCAAAAGGAAAGCTAGCGGAGGCGACGGAATCACTGCACAGCTGATCAAAAATCTAGGCCCAGAAGGCAATAAAATCCTTCACAGTATATGTAATAAGGTATGGAGGACTGGGCAGTGGCCTGATGACTGGACAGAATCCATTATTGTTCCTGTGCACAAAAAAGGCTCCACACGTAAGTGTGAGAACTATCGCACCATCTCCCTCATCTCGCACGCGGCTAAAGTTCTGCTATATATTATAAACAGAAGACTGGAATGCTATATAAGCGGACAAATAGCTAGAGAGCAGGCTGGATTCGTGAAGAATAGAGGAACTCGGGAACAAATTTTGAATATGAGGCAACTGATACAGAAAGTACGCGAATTTAACATCCCAATGGCTCTCTGTTTTATTGACTATGCTAAAGCGTTTGACTGTATCAGTTGGGCTGTTATGTTTAAAATCATGTCGGAGATGGGAGTACCGGAACACCTGACCTTTTTAGTGCAGAACGTCTATGCTGACGGGCAATCGAAAGTCAGACTCGATGATGCGTTGTCTCATTCTTTTAAAACCGAACGTGGCGTAAGACAAGGTTGCATCCTCTCCCCGCAGTTATTCAACCTCATTGGCGAGCACATAATGCGCAGAGTGTTGGAAGGTTGGAAGGGTGGTATCCGAGTCGGTGGTCACCTTATCAACAACTTGCGGTTTGCTGATGACACCACTATCATTGGCGCAAACGAAAGTGAGATAGCGGAACTGCTGGAAAAGTTGGAATCCATTAGTGTGGAGTACGGATTAAGGATAAATCGGAACAAAACCAAACTGATGTTTGTCGACCGAGCGGGAAAATCCCAGAGAACGTTCCAGTTGCGCGAACTAGAGTCTGTAGAACAGTTTGTTTACTTGGGATCTTTGATTCGTAATGATGGAGACTGCGAGAGCGAAGTGGTACGTCGAGCTCAGATTGCAAAGGCGGCAGTAACGCGCCTAGAGAAGATATGGAGGAATCGCAACATCTACCGCAGTACAAAAGTTAAACTAATGCGTACACTCATATTCTCTATCTTCCTATACGCCTCCGAAACATGGACGCTGAAAGCTAGGCTAAGGGATAGGATTGACGCATTCGAGATGTGGTGCTGGCGTAAAATGCTGGGAGTGTCGTGGACTGAACGCCGCACCAATGCTTCAATCCGAAGCCAACTAAAAGTCCTCACTCCTCTCTCTGTAATCTGCTTGAGGAGAGCTCTTTCTTTCTTTGGACACGTGGCGAGACGAGAATCACACAACCTCGAGAAAATCATAATGATTGGCCGTGTCGAGGGAACAAGAAGTAGAGGCAGAGCTCCAACTCGCTGGACGGATCCACTCCTGGAGGCAATTAATAGTGGCACACAGTCCGCACTTCTTCAGGCTCAGAACAGAGCAGCCTGGAGGCTTCTTATAGCCAGAGCTACTTATGGTGGTCACGACCCTCAGCTGTGAGGATAACGACGAAGAAGAAGATCTATTAGATGTGAATTGGATCTCTAAGTCATATCCTGTGGAAAACGTTCAAGAGTATCTCCAGAATTGCGCAAATGTCAAATTTGACAGGTTAGATCTTAAACATATCGTTATCTTATCTTGGTGATGACTAAAAGATATCTAATAGATGTCTATTTCAAAATCCGAATCGGGCCCCCAGTGTAGTACAGAAATAACCACATCGACGTCGTCGGCAGCTAGCGTCTTTTCAAGCTTGGGCTCCAGAGAATTGGCAATATGTGGCAATATTAAAGGCATACTGTTACTCGTACCCACAGCGTTCGTTTAATGAATGTTAAAGGCGAAACAGTCGTAGGCGCGCGGTTCCATTTTTGATAGGATCAAGCCAAAGTTATGAGCTGAATTAGAAATAGCTCTGGCAGTGAGTAGGTATGCTGTAATATGTATGTTTACTTATTTTGTGAAGAGTAAAATACTTGTGCTGGCAAACAATAAATTGATTTTATCTTTTTTGTCACCAAATTGTATTACTCTTGGGTCTGGTTGTTCAATAAGATAAGTATTTATCTGCCATTAACTAAAGCTCTCATTATTTTATTACTTGAGGCACAGAATAAATAATAGTACTAGGTACAGAAGACTCACTCTCTAACAAAACGCGTCTGTCACGATCAGCATAGATATGGCCGCTAGGTGGCGACAGCGCCACGCGCGGCTTATGGCAAACCCCCCAAAATTGGGGTCGAACGGATGCACTTTTAGCTACCTGTAGCAAAGCGACGAAATCGCGGAGTGAGCCACGCCTGCTTGAGGGCAAAAATAATACTTATCTTTATCAGACAGTCAATATCTCTCGCTTTGAAATTAGTCAAACCATTTTGAACCAAAAATCAGATATTTCTCAGCGTATAAGGCACAGCCCAAAATGTGTAGCGTTGCATATTGTCGTTAGAATTCCTAGGGAAGGCTACATCGCTCGCGTAGCACCGCCAGCGAGCTACGCTGCTACGGCGTAGCAACGTAGGCAGAATGTGCGGTATGGCTGTTGTATAAATACTCCAATCAAAACGATTGCGCTTGGATTTTTAGATAGTTAAGTAAAACTGAAGTTGTTTTTGCAATTAAATTGGATGTAGGTTACCAAATGTGTAACGGTGTTAGGTACTTATACTTGTAGGTATACAGGGTGGAAAGATAAGTCGGGCCCTGGAGGGAAACTACCTTAAATCCTTAAGCTGGCTCATTTTACTTAAAGGAGACATTCCTTTATTTTTAAAAAGAAACAAAACTGCATTCAAAGTATTTTTCTTCTTTTCTTCAATTTGGCTTGTCTAAAAAAATCGTAACTAAAAATTAGATTATATGGATATTTTGTACGACAAATGAGTGTAAGACCTAATGTTTCGTGGGGAAATGTTATCATTAACATTAACTTTATAGACTAGTAGAATAAAATTGCGAGTTTTTATTTTTTGGAATTTTTAGTCGGTTCGAGTCCCGGGCGAGGCAAGCGAGTTTAGGAAAATCTTTCAATGTAGTTTTGTTTCTTTTTAAAAATAAAGGAATGTCTCCTTTAAATAAAATGAGCCAGCTTAAGGATTTAAGGTAGTTTCCCTCCAGGGCCCAACTTATCTTTCCACCCCGTATTATGTAATCTTCGACAATGTACAGTCACCTGCAATAATACGTTTCACAATAAAGGCCGCAAAAATATCTGACACGATCTTATTTGTAGAGCCATAAGAGCATGTGACATATTTTTGCGGCCTTCGGAGAGTAACATATTATTGCAGGTGACTGTACCTACTACTGTTATTACTTACATGGCACTATCGACAAATCTGTATTTTAATGAGGCTGGTTATGCCAAAATTCGATCAGTTGTTTTAATAATAGAGTTATTATTCTTTTATTTACATACATTTTAATAACTGGAAATATGACTAAATTGATTATCAATGAAATATTACGGTATGGATTTAAATGAATACACCGTTTCAACTCTAGAAAGGTACGAGTATTGTGTATTATAGAATTTATAGACCTATTTCTAGAGCACAACATGATTTAACAGTTATCATTAAGTATGTGCGGTGAAATGTGCAATTAGAGCTCTTGTGTTGCAAAATCAAAATGGACATCATTTTGCCACTATTGTCCTACAAATATCTAGCAAATTTAAACAAATATTATAATATTTTTAGTTGGTCATTAATTATGTTTGTGATAGATTAGAAATACCTATTTGTTTGCTCTTATTTATTACTTAAAGCTAAATAATAAGACAGCTGAACTAATCACTTTGAGATAATAACCAAGTACGGGTAATGCCGAAGTTAGGCTTATTATACGCATTAATAAAGAATATATTATTTGTAGTAGTGTTTTAAAAGTTGGGGCCAAATCATTACAACAATTAATCGAAACTATTATTAACTCCTACCTACTATCAGAAGTCAATGTTTTTCAAAATAGACATACAATGGTCGATATGAAAAATAAAAACAAGTTATCACTTATGACACACAAATCATTATGCTTCTCGCTGTTTATATTACAAGACATGCCAAAGAAACAAACAAACATGCACTAACTCGTAATTTTTTTCTTAGTGTCAAAATTTTAGGAAACAATTTACTTACACAATCTTTACTGTCATTGTAAAAAATATAAAAAGCAAAGATGATTAAATTAGACATTCGTTTTATTCGTAATGGAAACGCTCTACTCATTAGACTAGATATATTGCGGTCATCAATAGCAGTGACAGGTTAGAAGGGTGATGCATTTATCCCATGTTATTGGAGCTTGCAGTAGGTACACCCTCTCACCATTATGGCACCACATACGTTATGACTTATGACGGGTCCTCATATGAGTCGACTAATAATTTTGCTATTTCAGTTAAAAGTTCTAAAATCTAAGTACGTCTGCTCGTGCGTAGCGATTTATTTTGATTTCAACCCTAGAGTTCGTCTAAGCTTCTGGACCGGCTTTAATACAACAAAGTGTGGGAATGTCATAATAAACGTCATATCTTCAAGAAGTAAAATATGTAATTTTTACAGACCTCGAAATGTATGTTTAGTACCTATATTATATGTTATATGTTTGGTAAATGTTTAAAGACCGTTTCACTCTAAGATTATTTTCGTGGCTTCCGTATATTAGTTTTCTACAATATGGACGTAGTTCCGACACTGTGACAATAATAATTTTTGCCATTTTTTGACACTTGGAAAATACAGAAGTCGATACCAATAAACCTAGCCATCTTTTATTATTAGTTTTCTGTACTTTTAAAATGACATTTAACATTCTTGTCACGTATCGCGCGGTTTGCCGACGTGCTGTCGGCGACGAGACGACCCGCTAACGAGGTCCGGCGTCTTCACGGCACCCACTCGTTTCTTGCTTAATCGCGTCCAAGTGCTCATTAGGGGTAGTCCTTCAAGCTTGCATAGGAAATGTAACTGTGCGAATGAAGTGCCAATTTGTGAGGGTTTAGTTCACCGTTTAACACAACTTACCTACTCATACAGTTACCTACGTCATAATATTGTAAGTTAGTTGCGCTCAGGGTGGTTTAAAAGAAACTGTTTACTACACTGTTTCTTCAGATTTCAGGGTGACCTCCATTTATACAACGACACCAAAATAACGACAGTGTCGTAAGTAGTGTCCTGTCACTTAAATTTTGTTTCTTGATTGTTAATTCGTCTAAGCGCTACTTGCACCATCCCACCCGGGATTAACCGGTTAAACCGTTAACCCAGTGTAAAATTGTACTGGTAACCATGGTAACTCCAGATTTAACCGGTTAACCCCGGGTTAGTGGAATGGTGCAAGTGGCGCTTATAATTGAACATACATTAAACAAACATTTACCTGACAAATATTGGTCGAATAAAGGATGACCGTCATTTTCTATGATGACTGATTGGTGATCACGTGGTGCTTTCCATAGAAAACGAACCTCCGGCCCGGTCCCGACCCGGTCTAGCGTGAGTCATCCTCAAGGCGTACTATTTTAAAATATTAATATACCAATTCAAATTGAAGACCTTATTTTCAAATTTTAATATACCAATTCAAATTAAAGCTCTGGTGGCCTAGCGGTAAGAGCGTGTGACTCTTTCAATCCGGAGGTCGTGGGTTCAAACCCCGGCTCGTACCAATGAGTTCTTCTATTATAGATACTTGCCAGTTACTTTTCGGTGAAGGAAAACATCGTGAGGAAACCGGACTTAATCCCAATAAGACTTAGTTTCCCCTCTGGGTTGGAAGGTCAGATGGCAGTCCCTTTCGTAAAAACTAGTGCCTATGTCAAATCATGAGATTAGTTATCAAGCGGACCCCAGGCTCCCATGAGCCGCGGCAAAATGCCGGGATAATGCGAGGAAGAAAAAAATATACCAATTTAAATCAAAATTTATTATATTTTTTCCCTAAACGTAGGTACGTTTATCGTTAACAATCTGGTTAATCTTGGCGACCGAATATGATTGGCTAGTACCGCAAATCTCCATCTCCGGCCTGGCTGCGAGCTGTTAATTTACCTGGACGTTGCCGACATTCCATAATTCAGATGTCAACACCATGGCTCAGATAACTGAATAGCTTTATCAAGCCAATGAAATTTATTACTGTTTGTTTTCTGCAAACATATTTATCACATCACTGCTATAGCTAATTTAAACACAAATATGTACTTGTATACATTTTTTGGAATACATAAATGTAATGCTTACACTTATACTTATATTAGACTAATAGCGACGCGCCCTGGCTTTGCACGGGATAACAAATTATACACAATTTATTCTACATGTTTTCTAGGTACATATGCATAGTATATTATGCTGATTTGACTTGTTAAGAAACTATGATATAGGCTGGCGTCCACTAGACTCGCCGAGTCGAGTCGAAACGCGTAGCCGCAGAAATTCGCCTGACGAGCAATACGCGCGGAGAGTCGAATCGGCGCGCCGCAGCTATTCGTCAATGGACGCAGTTGCATAGAAAATATAAGAGGCGAAATATTGCAATTCGATTCGATTCGCCTCGGCGAGTCTAGTGGACGCCAGCCTTATTATTGACTTAAAAGAATATGATTGTAACTTACTGTATAAAGCGACACTTGGCTATAGTTCGTTTTTTTTAGCATTAGAAAAAGACTATACGCGATCTTGGCGTGTCTTTTAATTGAAAAGGCTTTTTAATAATCAATAACTATTTCTTATTAAAGCAAAAGAATGTAAATAATCGTATATGATTCATAATTGTTACATATTGCCGTGACTTATTTTTCAAAAGTGTTTTTTCAATAAAAAGGCACGTCAAGATTGTTTACCTTTTTTCTAATGCTAAAAAAACGAACTACTTATAGAAGCCGATCGATCAAGTTCCTATTAACTAAACTACATTTACATATCAGACTCACATGTAAAGCTTCTTAATATCCTGACTCCTCACTACTAAATAGTTAAGCATCTGGTTTCTCCATGAATAATACATCGATAATCCGTGATCTAGTGTTTGTGGTGTTTAATATCGCGGCGTCCAGGGCTATCATTCCAAATGCTTAGCAAGTTAGATTAGTTATTATGTTAGGGTATTTACTTAATTTTACTAACATAAAACCACCCACAAGGTCGAGAATTTACTTGAATATCTTAGCTTAGGCGTGACTAATATAATTTGAAGGATGAAGTTCTGAATCCAGATATTTTCAAATATGAGAGAACTTACACAAAATAATATAATATCACATCAGAATATACACTTATTTATATTTTCCGCTTTACGAGTAAAGAATCATTATTTGGTATGTGTAGTACAGAGACTGAAAAGGGGTCATCCATTAATTACGTCACACCAATTTCTAGGTTTTTTGAACCCTCCCCCCCTTGTCACACTTGGTCACATTTGGCAAACCCCTCCCTCCTAGTGTGACGTCACATTTTTTCTACGGAATCGCCAAATCGAATTAAGTAAATACCTAAGTATTATTAATATGTTATCAAAATATTTTTGACGATATAAATATTAGTAATTTTATAACCCAAAACCTCTTAGGAAAGAAAATTAAACGATTAAAAACTATTTTCGTTTTAAAAACTTGTTATTTAAATGTACAGCGAACTAAATAATTTTCCTCCCCCATGTCACAATATGTCACATTTTCTTGACCCCCTCCCTCCCCCTAAACGTGTGACGTAATTAATGGATGACCCCAAAGGGCTACCCTTTTGCCTCTGACGCCATTGTCAGTAGTACAGTCGACGTCAAAGATATGTTTACATATTTCGCCTTATTACAAAGGAGTAAGGTGCAAAACTGTAAACATATATTTGACGTCGACTGCACACAGCACGTGATCTTATCAGCATCAAACGCGTCAGAACTCAGTCAAGACGTTGTTTTTGTTCACATGTTGTCGTATTTGTTGACTATCCAGCGACAAAGCTATAATATAGCGGCATTGGCGGCTAACATTTTTGCATCTCGATTAAAAACGCCTTTTAAATGACCCACAGATTACCAGTTCGTCGGACGATATCGGCCTGTCAGTTGTTCGGAACTGTCACCTTTTGAGTTTAACTGACAGGCTGATATATTATCGTCCGGCAAACAGTCAGTCTCGGGCAGTCTCAGTTTCAGAGAAATAGAATTCTAAAAATGTATTTAATAGCAAAAAATCTAATTAAAGTCACTATTATCCTTTAAAAATATCTCCAACGTTTAGAGGAGGTCATTGTCCTCGTGATTTCGGAGAAAGCCTGACTAACGTTAAACGCCGTTAAAATTCAATAAATTGTGGACATGTACTTTATTGATAAAAACAAAGAAAGAAATAAACAAACATAATAAAACTTACAAAACTATACCATCACCCTAAGCCGATGAGTTCACCTAATATGAGCTATACAATGATGATAGATATACTCATACATAATACCTACACTACAGGTCACGATATACTGGCCTAATAATACCTCGACTCTGTAACACGCAGACTGTATCCAGGGTAAGGGGTACGTCGCCAGCTGGGCACGCCCTCATGAATAAAACATGTCCTAACGTGTCTGTCACAAGGACCTGTTGAGAGCTCGGCCAATGACAGCAGCTGCTTTATATTTTTGATGAATAAAGTGGAAATGGATGTAGTTAGGCCTCTGTCATGTTTAGTCTCAATCAATTCAGTTATAAGATGACTTTGGGCCCGATTCGGATTTTGAATAGATATCTTTTAAAGATCACCAAGACACGATAACGATATGTCTAAGATCTAACCTGTCAAATTTGACATTTGCGCGATTCTGGGGATACTCTTGAACGATTTCCACAGGATATGACTTAGAGATCCAATTCACATCTAATAAATATCTTACTCTATCTAACGTAAAAGTGACATTGGTTGGCCGAATTGCGCTGCAAAAGAGAACTAGTTGATATCTAAGCTATAACGTATCTAGAATGGATCTAGTACGTGTCGTCTCTTGTGAATATCTTGAAGTTCGAATACGGCAGTTTGGTTGTCGTCAGGTTACGGTGGATAAAGTTAAGTTTAAATATTTGACATTGATGGGATTGGTTCGAATCGTATAGCGTAGAAACTAGAGACCAAAATATTTGTTTTGTGAGCGCCTACGCTCACAGTGGGACGGATAGTTTTGTGATGAAAATTTTATGTTACCTTTTTCAACTTTAGATCGACCAAACTATTAACAGGCCTATTCGGATTTCAAGATAATCACAAGATCTTGAGACGACTTAGAGATCAACTAGATCTACATTCGATATCGACTAGATGTGACTCGGATATCTAAGTCATAACTTGTCGAAATCGTTCAAGAGGACCTCCAGAATCGTGGAAACGTCCAATTTGACATACCTATCTTACAAATATCTTTAAATTATCCGTATCGTAACTTGTTGAAGTCTAGTAGAAATCTAACGCTACGTCTTACGTAGGCGAACAACGCGCGAACGCGGCGCGGCGCGGCGCGGCGAAAGCGGCCGCCGCCGCGCCGCGCCGCGCCGCGCCGCCTGACATTCGCGTGCAAATCGCGCCGCACCGCGTTCGCAACGAGATCGCTTACGTAGGACACTTCTATGGGCATCAAAGGATTGATTTCGCCGCGCCGCGCCGCGCCGCGTTCGCGCGTTGTTCGCCTACGTAAGACGTAGCGTAAGTCTTTTTTCGAATCGAGCCGTAAGTAACAAGTACTTCAAAGAGTATACGGTGAGATTATGAATGAGGGTACTTAATTAGGCCGTTCTAAAAATACTATTAAGGATTTGGTAAAAGTGACAATATTTTAGGATTCAGTTTAATACCTAATATGAAACAGAGTTTAAATGAAATTGTTGAACAACATTAAATTGCAAAACTCGTTATAGTTCTTTTTTTCAGTCACACAGGATTGCAAATATCCCTAGCATAAAAACGCGATGAAAAACCGTAGAAACAGCAATTTAACTTTCAGATAAAGTTCGTCTAACCGGTTCCGGTATAGGTAAATATTTTGGAACACGTGCAAGCAAGGGCCGCGCGTGAGTTTGGCCCTAGAGTAGCATTCTAACTTTAATAATTGGCCAAGCACGAAGTCAAGACTACGGTGTTCAGAGCACCGTACGACACATCCCTAGGTGGTTTTAAGTTTGGATACTAATACTAATTTATCCCATAAGTACATTTTATTGACTAGGAAATAAGAAGGTAATGTCTGGGAGCTCTGGGACCTTGGAGTTTGGACTTTTATTAAAGTCCTCTGGGCTAGTATAGGTAATGTAGAAGTTACAAAGCTTCTACCTTAAATATATTTTTTTGAGATTAAAGATTTTATTTACCACCTTGTCGGGTTGATTGTATATCCATACCAAATTACAGCTTTCTAACACTAACAATCAACCTCATCTTGGAGGTGAAAAGGGGAAAAATCGTAAGTCCCATTTCGGCCAACCGAAATCAAGAACGTTTATATAATATAGGCCTAATACCGTTTATCTAAAACGTTTGGTGAAGGCACATTTCTAGTAGAAACAAATTATTATGAATTTCTCTGTAATTTGTACAAACCATTTCGTAAACTGACATCCCGCTAAACTGTTGTTTTTACATCTTAAACTAGCATCCATAACATATTGAAGTATGTATATTCTTCCACTTGTCTGAACATTTTCATTATTATTGATTCTTTTTTTGTGAGAATGGCTTTTTCTGCCACGGCACTTTGCCAATTATTGATTCTTTCAAACACCAAAATAGTTGACAATTTAATATACGTCAGAGTTGACAGGCAACTTCGAGCATGAAAAACTAATAAATCCGTCAAAAATACTGGGTATACATACAGCCTCATAATCTTTGATATAGTCGCAATTGTTGTATTTTAAACTTGTAGACTGGGCAGGCACGACTCAAAAAGGAATAATATTACAATTAGGTAAGTCTGTGATTCGGCATTTCTCGGTTTTTGACGTTAGGCTTGTTTCTGACTCAAAATGTAATTAACGTAAAGTATTAATCAATTTGCTCATGTTTCATAAAAGTCATAGAAATAAGTACCTAATAATAAATGTCTAAGTTTGCCGGCGGCACCCTAGGTTAGGTTTTTTAAAATGTTTATATGTATTTTTTATTGTTTTGTAAGTGTTTTTATATTTTACTTTTATATTCATATTATAAAAACCCTAGCCTAAGAAGAATTATGAATAAAGAGAATGTCTAAGTTTTAGTTCAAGTAGGGTAACTGCGTCAGGTTGCCGTCCAGTACCTGTTTCCGTCCACTTGGCGGAGTTACTACAAAGAATTGCGTATAATTTGAATATAAACCTAACTTACCGGACAATTTTGGACTTATTGTACATCAGTTTTTAAAAACAAAAATATTTTAGTAGAACTGGAATTCATGAGTACCAAATCTTAACTGACATTTTTGTCACTCAAACAAGTTTGAACAAGATCGGCTTACTTTATATTTCGTCAACTTTACCTTTGTTTCCAAAAACTGTGAATTGTGATTTTTAATTTTTTTTTTTCGTAACAGAACAGTATCTAGTTGCTGCTCTCACCGATCAGTTCAAATATATACATAGGTACCGTAAAACGGGGTCAACAGAAATCGCGGGGTGAATAGAGAAACTTTGAGCTTTTTCTTTCAAGTTGTTATATTTAAAAACGTACATCTCTAAAATTAGATTTTGTGGAATACGTATATAGTAGACTATTTATTCTCTACATTGATACCAAAAGAAGTTAATCAAACTGCCTAAAAGTTAGATTTTTTTGACTCTAAAGGAAGACCTCACCGAGGTAAGAAATGAAGCCTGTCTGAACTTTGTTCTAGCGGTAAATGTAGTGACATTAACGTAGTTAAAGTAAGCTAACCTGGTAATATAGTATCTGTAGTACCTAAATAATAAATAATATCACCAATTTTCTCTACAATTAAGCATTTTTTTGCAAATAATTATCAACAAGCACTTTTACGTGAAAAAGGGGTCAGTGGACACGCATATGGGGTGATTAGATACCATAAAGGGGTGAAAAAACACGCCTTGGGGGTTAAAAGACTCGAAAAAATATTTTTGTATCAAATAACTGTTTAACAGATATATATACTATATGCCAATTGAGTATCAACAAAATAATGACCAAATTCGATGCCTATGACAACTAAGTAAAACTTCCTATTTCTATTAGACCACCATCGGGAAATTACTGTATATTTGAATCGGCAATGGAGAACGCGTTAAATGTAGCTTCTAAATGTAGAAAACATATTATAGTATGTGGGGACTTCAATGTCGACTTGTTGGATCCGACAGGATTTAGCGTTAGGTTAGTGAGTTTATTTCACTCATTTAATCTAAGTAATGTGTTCCTTGAGCCAACGCGAGTCTCAACAACTAGTGCCACATGTCTAGACAATATATTTTGCAACTGTAACTATCTCAACAAAAAACTTCTTAATTGTTTTAATTCAGACCACTGCGGGCAAATGATTACGATCCAAAGTACAGTTGAAAATACAAGACAGTCAATAACATATAGACCTATAACAGATAGTAAACTAGATAAATTTAAAAATGTTATTCAAAGTATTTTACCATCAGTATCCTTTTCCCACAACGACTGTAACGAAGCATACCGACTTCTCTTGGATGTAATAATTGAAAATTTTAATGGAATATTTAAGGTAAAAACAACTTCGGAATGCAAAACTAAGAAGTTTAGTGATTGGGCTACTGCGGGGATACGCAAAAGTAGAGATAGGCTTTATGAGCTATATGGCATGAGAGAATATAATAAAAACGAGAATTTTATCGAGTATGTTAAATCGTATTCACGTATCTTTAAAAAAGTTTGTACTGCCGCAAAATCAAATTATATTAAATCTCAGCTGTTAAGATCGGATAATAAAACGAAGATGACTTGGAAAATCATTAATAGTGAAAGTGGTAAATGTAAGGGAAAAAAGTGTGAGTTTAACCTACTTAGCAACGGTAAAGTCATAAATTCAGATTTTGCAGTGGCAACGACATTTGAAGAGTTCTTCTCAAATATAGCAACTAACACTACTAAGGCTCTTAAGTCATCATCTGCGCAGGCTGAAGCTCTGATGTGCTCAAGTGTTAATGAATGTAATAATATCTTCGATTTTAATACCGTTGACCCCTTTACATTAATCAAACATTTTAAAACAATTAAGAAAAAAAGTACCGAAGACTTGTGGGGAACATCTGTGAAAATTCTTGATAGCGTAATTGATGTACTTTCTCCTTATTTAACATATATTTTTAATGGTTGTGTGAAACAGGGAGTGTTTCCAGACTTAATGAAAATAAGCAAAGTTGTACCTTTATACAAATCAGGCGAAAGAAACAATGTAACAAACTTTCGTCCTATATCAATTCTGCCCGCCTTGAGTAAAATCTTTGAAAAAATTATGCTGGAACAGTTACAGAGTTATTTTAAAGCCAATGATCTATTTCACTGCCAACAGTTTGGATTCAGGAAGGGATGTTCTACAACTGATGCTGCTTCAGAACTTATTAAATATATTTATAGCATATGGGAGGATTCTTGCGACGCAATAGGCGTATTTTGCGACCTTTCAAAGGCGTTTGACTGCGTTGAACATTGTACTCTTCTATTAAAACTGAAGCACTACGGGTTGTCTGCAAATGCTTTAAAATTAATTTCATCATATCTTAGTTATAGGTCTCAAACAGTAGTCATAAATAGAACACAATCTAGCGGAGCGCCTGTCAAATTAGGAGTGCCTCAAGGCTCTATTTTAGGGCCTTTTCTTTTTTTAGTTTATATTAATGATTTACCCTCCATTGTCGAAAACTGTTGCAAAATTGTTCTATTTGCAGACGATACATCTTTAATTTTTAAAGTGAATAGAAATACAACTGATTACGATAGCATCAATGATATTCTTTCGAAAGTTTTAAACTGGTTTACAAGGAACAACCTGCTACTTAATCCCCAAAAAACCAAGTGCATGCGATTCACATTACCTAATGTTAAGCTTGACAAAAATATAAATGTTCATTTGAATGGAGACCGCTTGGAGTTAGTAGATAAAACCATCTTTTTAGGTTTAACTTTGGACACAAATTTGCAGTGGAGTCCTCACATATCGTCATTAGCTAGTAAATTAAGTTCTGCAGCTTTTGCAGTTAGGAAAATAAGGCAGTTGACTGACGTAGAGACGGCACGTTTAGTGTATTTCAGCCAATTTCATAGTTTAATGGCATATGGAATTTTACTGTGGGGTAAGGCAGCGGATATACAAACAATATTTGTTCTACAAAAAAGAGCCATCCGGTCTATTTACAAGATGGGGTCTCGAGAATCATTAAGAGCCCGATTTAAAGAAATAAATATCCTAACAACAGCATCTCAATATATTTACGAGTGTATTGTTTATGCTCTAAAGCACATAGATTCGTTTAAGAAAATGAGTAGTTCTAGACATAAGCATAAAATTGCAATGCACAAGTTTCGTGTGCGTAAAATATATAAATCATTTTTGGGGCAATGTATATTATTTTATAACAAATTGCCCAAAGAGGTGCTTAATTTGCCAATGCTCACTTTAAAAAAATATTTAAAAACCTCCTTAATGAAAAAAGGATACTACAGTGTCGAAGAGTACCTTAACGATAAAACTGCTTGGCCTAAATTGAACCAAAATAAGAACGACTGCATGAGGCTTAGTGATTAATTATAGTTATAGAAATTAGACCTTTAAATAACTGTTGTTATGTACCTAAACTTCTTCTCCTGTTTGTTTTGGAAATTATTGAAAATTCAATTATGTACCTATTTATGTTAGATTATTTGATTATTGCGCTTATGATTTTATTTTTGACGATGCACATTGCTGATTCAGCCATTGTACAACTAGGTAGGTATAATTTATAATTTTTATATATTCTGATGTTGCATGAGATTAAATTATTGTAAATACACAATGACATAACTACCATTAGGTAATCGCATTTTTGCATGTTTTAATTTTTAGTTTAGTATTAAGTAGGTACTTTCCTTTCATCATTTCCAAATTGTAATGTATTTATTCTTATTTGCGATTTTTTTTTGACATTTCCTTCTAAATTATTGACTCCTTTTAATTAAATTTATTGTAACTGTGCATGTTTAACATAAAATGTAGACATTGACGATGCAAAGGCGATCCAACAGATCCTACTTGAATAAATTGATTTTTATCTTTTATCTTTATCTTTTTATTCACCTCTTTCATGTGTCTATCGACCCCGTTTTAAGGATATGGAGAAAACAGGCAGTTTTCTTTGATTTTCTCTGAATTGGGTGGGTCAAAATTGATTTCACAAATGCAAAATTGAAGAACTAACCAAGACTCATAAAATGATGTCTAAATTTTTACTTTTATCGTTTGGATTATTGGTGAAAATCGTCCTTGAAGTTGAAAATCGTGTCTTTTCACCCCGTTTTACGGTACATTATACAATTAATACATAAATGTAATGGTACTTAATGAAAAGGAATAGGTAATGTTCCCACGAATCAGATACTCTCAGTAAAATCTATAGGTAGATGACGCCATAGCTGTTAATAAATATTGAATGACTTTATTATCTCTATTCGCTTTACTAACTCTATGTGCTCTAATGTGAAAAAAAAAAACACAACGACAGTGAAGAACGGAATTCTTAATTTAAATTTGAACTGATAAACTCCATTAATAAATATGATTCTTTACTGAGCACACTGCGATAGTCCATTGGTTGGAAAGCCCGTTCGAAATTTAAACTTATTTGCTTTCTAACAAGGTTGCATTTTGCAGGTCTTTTACTCTCTCATACTTATAGTAGGCTATTCAGAAAAAAAATGAAATATCTCACAAAAGTAAGTAAGTAGAATTAAACTTTGTATCAAAGACATAAGTCATAAATTTCAATGCCAAAGTTTTAAGTAAGGATCTTACTTACTAAAACTACTTCTTAATATGAATGACCAGTGTAAGCATCAGTTAGCTAGCCCTAAGCAACCAAAGATCAGGCTGCAGTTTAAAAACTAATAAAGTTAGAGTTAACCTGATAATTTTCCCGCCGTCTCCATACTCGTTTTAGTTGGATATTGACTGGTCAGCTGCCTGTTAGCTATAGTTTTCCCGAAAATCGCCAGGACAGAGGTGAAAATTTTTGTATGAAAACTTGCAACTTTAAATGCATTTTTTAACGAAACTATTGCATTCTAAAATGAAGTCAAAATCAGTCCATCGACTCAATTTTTTGCAAGCTTTCTAATGGTACCTCACACGATTCTTACAATTGAAAATAAAATTCAGCCTACCCCTCTTAACCCCTAAATTTCCCCCTAAAATCAGAAATAAGCCGTTTCGACTTATTCACAGTGTTAGTGATGGTACTTGCCATAACTATTCCAAATTTCAGGTACCTACATCAAACGGTCTTTGAGAAAGACGCATTTAACCGATTTGCAAGACCGAAGTGATCCCATAAGAGTACCGTGAACAAAGTTCTGTACGGTGCTCTAAAAATCTGATCTTGATATGATATTACTGAGTACAGCATATTTTTGCCTAGCTGTCATGCTGTATACCTAATATAAGTCTTATTAAATGAGTAAATTAATTGGCCATGAGTGGCCATGAGTAATCCCATTCATAATAAAAAAAAATTACCCGCCGTACAGTCCGCAGCAGAAGTTGTTAAGCGGGCGAGGTGTTCAAAATTTGCTTGACTTGATACGCTCTTATTCTCTTAACAATAAAGTCGCGTCAACCTCATTTTGAACACCTCGCCCACTAAGCAACTTCTGCTGCTGACTGTACATCTCCCTCGTGTCAATTTAAGTACGAGTGGAATGCACTGCTTTCAAATTAATATTAAATTACGATTTGATTTTTAAAGTTCCACGTGCAAAATTGCACGTGTACCAATTATGAGCGAAAGTTTATTAATATAAGTAGGGAAGCGTCAACAGGGACCTTGATATCCTTCATAACCATCGAACTTTAAAGAACAGTCAAGCAGAGTAAAACATTTGAAATTAGGTACTTATTTTTATCCAAGTTAAATGTAAAGAATCTATGTAAAAAATATTCAGTAGGTATAATATAGGACTGGAAAGAAATATAAATTGTTACACTTTAAAGTGTAAGGATCTAGAGGTTTCAATAAACTACGTAGTAGGTATAAAACAAAGTTGCTGCGTTTGTCTGTATGCTTAAAATTTTAAACTATGCTAGGGATCTTAACCTCTAGCCGCCCATACGTCAAACCTTGCCAAGCAAAATGAAATTTTATTTTGTCAACACAAACTTCAAATTAGAATAGGACAGGAGACCTTTTTATAGTTCTCTGGGCGGCTAGAGGTTAATGCAATCACCAATAACAACTATCAGTGACAGAATAGTGTAGTGAGTTCAGATGTGTAAAATTGTAAAATGTGTGTAAAATTGGTTGAAATATGACGATGCTTAGTACTTAAATTGCACCCGTGTGAAGCTGGGGCGTGTCGCTAGTATAGGTATCGCAGGATTGAATACCTCGAATAAATATTAAGAGAACATCAAATATGCGTTGTTCAAGTTAGGCCGGTTAATCAGAAGAAGTTTATTATACTATGAACTAGATGCACTATAATATCAAATCCAAATCAGATTTTAAAAATTCGTTTGCCGCTCCTGGACAGAGTGGACAGTCAGCAGGTTTTAATATGGCGGGCCGAAATGGCCCCCGTAATGTGTTCTTAGTCCGTACCAACAAAATAAAGTACGTTCGTTCGATATTCGTGGCGTAACAGAAAACATGTTATATGTGGTTATTAATAATGGCGGTTCACAAAATTATTCAAATAAGTACACAAAAGTTCTGATGAAAGTTATGAAGATCTGATTATTCTCAAACATAGTCAAAAGACACGAATCATCTAAACATTATGCAGATATCGACATTTAATGCTTCCTAGGTTTAACCTCGGCCTGCCTAATGTTCTAATTAAAGAATATTTTAATTTATTCATTTTTGTGGTTTCTGCCTAGATAATATAGAAGTTTCTTTAATACATTCATTGCCAGTTGCCACTAAGTGCTACGGGTTACGCTCGTAGCGAGTAGCCACGGTTTCGCCGTATGTAGCGCGTGGTCGCTACGAACAGCGTACCCGACAGTCCGGTTCTTGGCCCTGAATGTGTTAAAATGCTTTTAGTGGACGAAGTACCAGTAAGGGGACACAAACTAGTACAATAGACAAGGCAAATTCTATGAACGATGATAACTTTTTTAAATCTGTACTTGTTTTAAAATCATGTAAGTTTTTTAGTTTCTTTAAGTTACTGTACTTCCTTAAAAGGTCATGTGAATGAGTTGTAATAATTTATTGTGGTAGGCACTCAGTGGACGTAAAGGTATTTTTGAATCACGTGTCTGACCGGCGGCAGACGGTTGTGGGGATGACCAAAAAATTCACGCTAATAATAGAATACTTACATAAATAATATAAAGTCTGCCTTTCTGGTGTTGATATCGGAGAGCCGTTGTGTTATTTTACAGTAACGTTACTTGAATTAACTGATATTCAATTATTATTTGCCCGTAATTACTCTTATGTAATAACTTGAGCATTTTGGATAAACCAATTTATAAAAAAGACACATTTGATTAATGCCGCAGAAATTACCTACGTAATGTTTTATTTAAATAGCGACAATGGTAAAAAATATTCCGACTCAAAATTAAACTTTCATTGAAATACCTATACGGATTCATAGAGTATATATCTACATCTCAGCCACGATATGAAGCCTTAATTACAAGGATACTGATATGAATTTTCGGACGAGTTCCGCAGTCGCTGTTCATGACATATACATGATAGGCTACACCACATGCTCGAACATATTCCTTTACCGCTGCACAGATTTCTGTCTTCGTCTGCGGTTGCGATTTTATTCAGTCGCTTCCGCTAATAGATATGCCAGTTAGGTTTATTTCAACAGCGTTGTCTCGGGCCTATTAAGCTTTGTATTTCGCGTGTTTCTGGCACTCCGTTTAATTGGAGAGACGTCTCTATAGATTGCGCCATGGAACGCTCTCGCTTCTCTGCGTTTCAAGAGTGGCTGGATGACAAACATCTTGGTATTGTAGTGAATACAATATTCTATCATCCTTTATGAAGTGAACTGCGTAGTGCGTAGTTATTTTATAGATTTTTGCTATATTTTTAAAAATAAGGTTTTTATTACGTCGCAAAATTAAACCCACGCCCACATTCGTAACTGTCCAACGTTGGACCTTATGCGTTTTGTAATAAGGCCCACCGATGGACAGTTAAGTGTGTTGCTGTTATAAAGTAGTTTTCAAGCTTCTGAGTATTCTTGAAATATGGTAACGTAATTCTAGCTAATTACCGTAGCGTGTTGTTGTTGTTGTTGTAAAGAAACTTAGATATAGCGTGCAGGACTCAGGGTTTTACTGAAAACAGCGTCTCTAGAACGATATTGGGCCCGATTCGGATTTTGAAATAGACATCTATTAGATATCTTTTAGACATGACCAAGATACGATAACGATATGTTTAAGATCTAACCTGTCAAATTTGACATTTGCGCGATTCTGGAGATAGTCTTGAACGATTTCCTCAGGATATGACTTAGAGATCCAATTCACATCTAATAGATATCTTACGCTATCTAACGTAAAAGTGACATTGGTTGCCAGAATTGCGCTGCAAAAGAGAACTAGTTGATATCTAAACTATAACGTATCTAGAATGGATCTAGTACGTGTCGTCTCTTGTGAATATCTTGAAGTTCGAATACGGCAGATTATCTTGCGCATCTAGATTGAGAGCGTTTTTATCTAATTATGTAAAAATCAAGCCAACTTTAACCTACTAAAGTTTATGTTGGAGTCTGCCCTTGCAAATATAATCGAACTTCCGCGTGGTATGTCGTGGCATTCGGCTTTGTAAAAGGGTCAAACAGATCACTGTGTTACGTTCTTTCCTGTGGACATACACAAAGTTAAGGGCTATAAAGATTAATTTTCTTATTTAACCCTTATCCACGTAAAAAGGTCCTCCTTTTATTTACAGAACTATGATAAAATCATTACTTACATGCCCACAAGCTGTTAACTATTGCCCACAGGAGAGAAAACTAGCGTGTTCGCGCGAACTGTACATTTTTCTCCCCTGTGGGCAATAGTTAACAGCTTGTGGCCATGTAAGTAAAGATTTTATCATAGTTCTGTAAATAAAAGGAGGACCTTTTTAGGTGGGTTAGGGTTAAATAAGAAAATTAACCTTTATAGCCCTTAACTTTGTGTATGTCCACAGGAAAGAACGTAACACAGTGATCTGTTTGACCCAAAAACGTGTAACAATTGAATTTTGCGTTAGCTCTCTCTTGTGAGTCCGGTCCAATATCCGCCGGTTTTAGCTCTCAAAAGCTAGCAGAGATTACAGGGCTTAAATATGGGCTGTTCACGTAAGTACTATGGTCATGGTTTGCAAATGCTGTTGAAAAGCAAACTATAAACTATAGCTTTTATGAGTCTCAAACATATAGGTAAATCTTTTCTAATGGAGTTTTAATTACGTGGTCCTATCAAAATATTCGATATTTTAAGCTCTCATGTAAAATAGTAGAGTGCAAGAAATATTTCCCGAGAAATACTTACTGGATTAGAAAACACAACACACAGTAGGTACACAAATTAAGGACAAGTCCCAATGTTACACTATGCTGTAAGCTGATTTTTAATTTTTTAAGCTGAAACTACATTTAAAAGAGTATCAAATGTTGGTTATAAAAACTATTTTCTGCACTTTCTTTCACACTGTAAATGAAAAAAGTTGCATCAAAGCGTCTGTTTGCTTTAAAGTTGTGCAGCAAAAATATGTTTATCTGCAGTTTAATAACGTGACGTCGACACTTACTTGCAGTCTTAGCTTGATATTTATTTTAAAAACGGCTGGGTTGTGGCGTTTTCTTACAGGATTTAATGACAGATGGTTCCCCGAAATCTTTGAGACATAAAAATTCGATTAAAGTCATTGAATTTACTTAACTATATTTCTAGTATAGAACGTCATGAATTAATATTATTATTCATTTTGCAAGGCAACGCACTTTTTGATAAGCGCAAAAATTGCCATTTGGAAAGCTTGTTTTTTGTGTTAAACAACAAAAATTTATTACATTAAAACAATCATAAGTACATAGGCAAAGGGTTAGGTAATACATATGTGGGTAGGGTAGAAAAGTGGTTTCAATCGATGTGTGGAAGGGCGGCACCGTCGTCGAACCCAAGCCACCTGGCGGTCGACTTAAAACTGTGTTTTTAGTGTTTAGTTAGATTTCATTTCAGTTATTTAATAATTACACAGCATTGCAGTTTTATATACTATGAAACTACCCAATTATACTATAACCACGATTTAACATTTAAAACACTAGATCTTCCTTTTATCCATCATGTTATAAAATCTTAAGAATTTTCAGCTTAAATATAAGTAGAAACTTGTTCATACTCACCTAGCAGGTACTTAGCAAGCTACAAATAGTTTTCTTTTCAGATTACGAGAAAACGTATCTTAGGATTCATACTAGACAGACTCATACGTGACGCTTTTTACACCGATGTACTTATGGGAAATATAAATTAAACTTTTCTAACCACCCACACTATCTAATACTTAGGTTCTTCACCCGTTGTTGTTGATGAAAGTATTTCTGTTTAATTCCGCGGAAATAGAATTGAACTTAAAATTAGAAATAGTCCGAGTGCATAATTTAACCGGAACAATAATGTTTAATGTGCCTATTTTAATGGGGTTTAAATGTACGGTCATCAAGTTTTATTATTAACGCAGTGACGACATTTATGAAATATTTTATTGGCGCTTAAATATATGGAGGGAGAATTGCTGAATAGCAATCATTTTTGGTTACTTATCCATTGTCCATTTTTAGGATTTCTTAATTTTTATGCTGTGCCCAGCAGTGGGACGCATATAGGCTAAATTATCATTATGTTATTTAATGTATTATATCTCTACAACTACGAGTATTATTGAACCTGAAATATCTAACTACGGATATCGTGACTAAACATGCAAGGATTTAAGCAAAATAATTATATTCTCGTTTCCGAAGCAAATAATCTCTCTGGATTGCCATGAGCTAAAACAGCCATGAGTTAATTAGTTCAGTATATTTAATGATGTTATTGCTAAACCCCAAATCTATATCTGGTCTTCTGAAGGTTTTCTACATGAAAGATGAATCAGGAATAAAAGGTTTTAATTTCAAAACATAGTATTTAGCTCGTAGTAAGTAAAAAGAGGACGTATCACAAAACAAAACACAGTCATCCCCTTCACAACATAAGTAACATTTCGATCAAGACGAATCGCCCGACCTTGCCTCCTATTACCTACAAATTGAAATCGCACCATAAAGTTAAAAGCTATTTGTGGTATTCGGGCTTAAGTGAGCAGTGATTTAATTAAATACCTCGCGAGAGACTGCCGTGTTTTATTGCTAACTACCTACTATCGGGTTTCTTTTACACAGATATCGGTGAAGGAATGTATACCTACGTAGCTTCCTATGTAAAAATAATGGGACTTTTTACACGACTAACAGAAAAGAATGTGTAATGTTTTTCAAGTGTTTGTAAATATTTACCTTTTACTAAAATTTGACATATTTTCTTCGCTCCTACCTACTTGTCGCATAAATTTAAACTACCGAGTCGTTCTAAATATTTTAGTAATCATTAAAAATATCACATTGCAAAAATATATGGAACATTGCAAAACTTTATACTATCAAAATTGTTTTCTTCTAAACCAATAAATTATATATTTCAATAAAGGTATGTACAATATGTACATTCGACATTCTCGAACATTCATTTAGTTGAAATATTAATTCTAGCCATTTCCGATTACCTACTTGAAATATTTTTAAGAGTTGAGCGGATTCTTCAGAATCTCTCGGGATTCTTAGATGGACATACTTTCGTGTTAACATTGAACTTTTAATCTTTGAAAAGCTCTCAAAAGAATTTATAAGCATTAGTCTTCATTCAGAGGCATGAATATGCTCAGTTTTGGAACTATTCGGACTATTCGAATGACCGGTCTAGTGGGTAGTGCCCCTGCCACGACCCTGCATATGATGTCGATGGTCCCGGGTTCGAACCCGGTAAGGGATCTTTAATTATAATTAATTAAATAATTTTAAAGTGTCAACAAGCAATGTATCTGAAATACTTATATAAAACTACTTTATAATAAAATTAAAAACTAAACTAATCTAAATTAAAATACCTACGTCTAAATAAGGCCCCCACGGCATTGTGCCAAAGATGCCGACAGCATTCCCTCGCCGAATGGCAATACTAATGCACTGCGAGAGAAAGCTGCCAGCTTGCCAACCGATAAAATTGATGAGCTTTTTGCATAGTTCTTTAAAAACAACATGTGCATTTTATTGAAATTCTTAATTCTGCTGTTTTTATATTCACTTTTTAAGGATATTATTTCTATGCAGGAAATATTTCGATACACGAATGGTTTTTGGACAAGCATTTTTTCACCTTTCGTAGCCCCTTTGGAGACGAACATGATGGCATCAAAAAAACAAATCCGTAAAATTTTTTAGTTATGTTGTTTTTGTAAATATCCCTTCAAACATTGTCTTCAATGACGTACACTGTTCATCATCATCGTTGTAATTATATAGGTAATACCTATTTTTTTGTTGTAGTTGTAATAATACTAATAATGAATGAATGAATGAATGAAAATCTTTATTTCAGGCAACTAGTGGCCCATACATAAATACCTTAAAACTAGCATACATATTATCAAAATATATTTTTAAACTAAACACTACAAATCACATTATGGCTGCGATGCATTACGCAACCCCGCAGTGTCAGGGAGCCGGCCGCGGAACCGCCGAAACTTGACACCCTTCGGCCAAAACTCCTCCTTGGTGAAGGTCGCTAGATGATCAGTCGGAACGCTCACCACAAACGAATTAAAATTCGCATTGTGTCGAGATTCCAACTTCAAATAATACAATGCGTCTTAGAATAAACTTTAAAGTGGTCTAGAAATCAAAACACAAGCTATTTCTACAAGTTGCTGAACAAATGTTGGTCAGTTTAAGGAGTACTGTCTGCAGTTTAATATTTTGCTTAATGTTGTAGGTGTAGGCCCCTACGGTAAACGGCGTTTGTTTCTTCGTCTTTCTCCTTATTTAGTCTCAGCGAAGTTGTATATTTATGGGAGAAACTGTGGATTCTTTCTTGCCGTGACGTGTTAGCTCCATAAGGTCAAATGAAAGTAAACGGACCTCTTTATTGCCCTCAAAGTGACCGGTTTATGTAAAAGAAACTGAGATTTATGTATATCGAAAAACTAGCGCGAAAAGCTTTCAGGTCCCCCTGCCTATCCTTGTGTTATGCTTTTAATGTAATTTATTTCTTGGTCGAAGTTGTAGATGGTGTATTTAGATGCCCTGTCTTGATTCGTTTTACTGATCATTAACAAGGTACGTTGTTCTGTTTACAGATATTTCGTTGACAATAAACAAAATCTTAGATAACTCAAACTCAAACTCAAAATATACTTTATTCATGTAGGCCTAGCAACAAGCTCTTATGAATCGTAATTAATCTTAATCTAATTATCAGAGCAATTTATTGATGTTAATATTATTCCATAATAACATTGGGTTATTATACAGATCAAATTTAACTTATGATACGCCCAGTACAACTAAGTATTAAAAGCTACACGTGGATCCACTTAGTTGCGTACCTAATCCATTAGATTCCATTATGCTTACAGCTTACAGATACTGTTAATTTTTTTACAAGAATCACTTCAAAGAATGATGAATAAGCTGCGTAAATTGAATCAGGCCACTTAATTCCGTGTTTGTACAATTTGGAATAAGGATCTAATCAGAGAGGGCAAACACTGACTCCAGCAACGATTGGATGAACGTGCAGTATCCAAGTATTAAAGGAAATTGGATTCGGCATAACGATCGCTTTGTTGCCAATATTTTGTGGCAATAATGACTATTTAATATATGAGATTAGCTATGCTACGGACAGAGACGATGGTGAAAATTGCGGAAACAAATTAGATGCTCCTGCTCTTGATCAAACACTTTCTAACATTGCGAACACATAATTTATTCCTGTACTAAGTACACTTTAAACGTTTTTATGTAATACTTATTTCAATATTGCCGGTACATAGTGTAAACGTACTATTGAACTTATTTTGTGAAAGGTTACGACGTGTATATTCTACTATATAGCCCAAAAGAAAGTGTCTTAAATAATAAATTCTTAAGTAACATACAGTCTCATTGCTTTTATTTTATCATAATTTATGATCCAGACTCATGATTACTTAATCCCTCGTATACTTAGACACGGATCCGTGCGTGTGAATTTAAATCTATTGTTTTAAATGTCAAGGTCACTTTTTCAATGATTATATTTGACAGGCCGGATACGAGGGGTTAATAGTACCTAACTACCTATTCAAATAACATAATGTAACGAATAAACAGAATTATCTTTCCTTACATAAGCCATTACTTTCAAGCAAGTTTTACGACGCAACAAGTTTTCGTGATATAGAGCCATTAAGGCAGGTCTTGGTTAACTTTGAGTTTCTTACTAACTCGAGTTAACCTCTATTTGAACAGGTCTATATTGTTTGATGAAACTCGAGAGACCACAGGGTGCTTTAAATGGATGAACTTGCACTTGTTTATATGCTAATGCAGCACTATACAAGCACATATTGGTATGGTGTGCCCTTTGTGATACCGCGACTATATCGTCGGCGCATGGGGCTATTTGACGCGAATGGTTTTGTTATTTCGTAGGTATATTGTTTGCGCCAGAAAATAGTCGAACGCTGCTACCTTTCTCGTCGTCAAGCTGCCTAAACCTAAAGATAAGCGCTTAGGAATGGTACTTGTACATGTACAATATGGTGTAGGCGTTGGTAGTGCCTAATTCAGATTTAAAGTTTTCAAGTTCTGAAACCTATTAATAAACTTTTGCACAAGACCCGTTGCTCAAGTCTAGCTTAGTTTAGAACTAGGTTGAAGTTTAGGACTATTTGTGGCAGGCCTCTAATAGTTAATTAAGTACATTAAATTCATTGGTATCGATGATTACCTAAAAATTTTATTATTTTTAATTCAAGGAAGTACTTTTTTTGTCGGTGAGCAAAAAAACAAATTTGTATTTTGTTTACGTACTCGGAATAATGTTTTTTTATTTATTAAAGGAGAAATTATGCTCTATTATTGTCTTGGCGATCTCTATAAATAATTGCGAAGAAGCAACGACAACAAGGAGGAGAATGGAACCCTAAAACGATTCGGCGGTTAATGCACCGTATGATGAGTCTCTTGAGCCCGTAACCAAGTAGTAAGTCTTACCGCTTTTAGGGTCATGTCATGTCACATGTTAGGATTTTTTTTATATAATACCCAAATAACAAACCAACAAACCCTTTAGGTACTTACAAAATATTAATTCTTATAAAGCTTCTTCTTTAAAAATACATATTTAAATAAGTTAATTAGTTAAAATATCTGACATACCTATTTGTTACATTAAACATAAAATTATCTTTCATTAGTAAACAAATAAACCATATAGACTAAATTTAATAAACTATCTAATAAGTTAGCAATGAATTTTCTTTTGAGATACCTACATTTGGCAGCATGGGTATTGCAATTCAGCGGGAAATATTGCCAACAACCTCGGCACCGTGCAACAGGGGGTAACATTAGTATGGCGGTCAGCATCAGCTATACATACATATAATCAGCGCGTGTCGATAGCTTAGTATAGATTAAATAGAGCACGCGCTGATTCAGTTGAGATATTGTATGTGTCGTAAAGATAACAGGATGTATAAAACGCCTAGGTATGATTGAATAAATCAGTCTAAGATTACCAGTCCACGGAGTCTTTTACTCACTCTACCCAGTTCCTCTAAAATTAGAAATATATTTTTAGTTTTATAGAATTTTTATTCAAGCTAAAGATAAAATGGCACTCGCTATATTGTTGTCCCATAAATTGGCAATGTCACAAAGTTCCCAAAAACAATTTTAATATTGGGCTTAAGTTTCACAGAACAATGTTGGGGTGGCATATATATTTTCATTAAGATTCCAATCCAGCCCCAAATCTCCCAATCCGTCCTCAATGTTGTAATATCTCGTTATGTGTTGTCCGTTATTTTTAATCGATATGTAAGTAGGCCAGAGGTCTTTATGTAGCCAGTGAGCAGGTGTGGGTACATTTTAAGAGTTCGCAATTTACATAATTGGATTCTGGAAAGCTTCCTTATAAAATTCTACGTTTTATCACACAATGCTCGGGTAGATAATTATGATGGTTTTATTACCTATATTAATAATTATTGCAGCTAATTACTTTTGCCTAAAATATTATAATTTCTTTTCAAAACCTATTTATATAATGTTCTTACCGGAAAACAAACCTTCTTAATGCAACTTTTCATTCCAGAGTTCGAGATAAATCTACTGCCAAAATTAAATGAGAGTATGAGAGTATACATATAATAACTAACAATTTAGTAACTACCTACTACTAGTAAGTTGTAGGTAGAGTTGACTTCATATATTGACATTTTGTGTCAATGTGTGAGTGTGTGTGTGCGTGTGTGTATGTGCATGGCTTGATTACAAGGTCAACTATGTTACAGAAGCCAAGTACGAGTCATTTTCGTGCACCGAAGGTTCCGAGAATACAATCTTTATATTTCTCCATAATTATTTATTAATATTATTATTTATATTACGTATTTGCCCTTGCGTTCAATGGTGGAATAATAAATAAGTTTTTGGCATAAATTTCATTTTTGGTACAAGCTTTTATCGCTGAATGTACTTTTCTTACGACAGACAACTAATACTCATCGAGACAATTCTAAAAACCCCTAACACAATTAGGTTGCGTTGTTTCATCATAGAGTTCCTATGTCCACCTCCTGTCTCCATCACCAGATCAGCTCGATGGTACCATAATATTGCATTGTCATTTGATTTATACATGCATGCAAAATTTCAGCTCAATTGAAAACCGGGAAGTGGATCAAATTTAACTTGCAAGATTTGATTACAGACAGACAACGATCAGGTGAAAGTAAATAAAAGCTTGTAATAAAGAGGACCATTCTACAAATAAGTATCTCATTCTTCTATAATGCTCCATGTATTGGAGCTTTGCTTATAGGTACTCTATCTTTAAGATGCAACAAATAAAAACAACGTAGTGTCATACCTACATATTTTTGATATCCATCCACCATAGCTCGTAAGTAAGTTTGTTTTTTACGGTTTTGGCTAGATATGTCACAGACAGTGTTGCCAACTCCAATTTTGAAAAAATGCTAGACTAATGTCTAGATTATGCCAAAATTATGCCAAAGATTCTTGAAATAATATGCTAAAATGTCACTTGAAATTAAACACTTAAAACACATACATTTTTAAAATTTGCCGCCTTTTTCTACTGACAGGATCTCCTTGACCAACTTTATATAGTCCGTCGACGTCCATCCATCCACAAAAGTCAAAATTCATATGAAAATAAGGCGATGGCGCATATTGTTGCTGCCAAAAGTACACTTTGGTGCAAACTTGGTTTAGACTAAATTATGCTAAAAATATGCCAGATGCTAAATGGAAAATTTTGGCGAGTGAAAATATGCCAGATCCGGCATCATTTATGCCAAGTTGGCAACACTGGTCACAGACGTTATACATTTAATAATTGCGTGTCTTCAAGTCGTATACGGAATCCTAAAGACCACCAAAATAACTTCCCACATTAAATTAGAAAACGCCACGAATGATGCTCACCAGATTACCGCCTGCGCTAGGGTTATAAATTTAAATGTAAACAAACACTGTTGCTTTTTATTTAAACAAAGTTTTCGCTTGTGAACACAATTGTACAACAATTTAAAAATGTTTAGCTCTTAACTGTTATATTACTCACGCATACCGCAAAGTTTGCTTTCGCTTCAGTTTTTCTCTCTCCAAAGTTCGCCGAGTTTGCTGAACAGAAGTAGGCTCGGTGTTATAATGCTCTTTTTATACTAGAACGGAATGAGTATTCTGACCTTATGCATTATTCAACTGCGAGGAATCCAATAACTGTCACTGTTCCAACAGTGGTTGTTGAAAAAGGGTGTTCGGGTCATTGAGGGGAGGTAAATTTGTTTCGAGTAGAACTACCGTCATTAACTAGGGGATTGTGTGGCGGGAAACATAATATCTGACGTCGCAATGGCCGCAGGAAATAAAGCTAGTTCATTGTGCAGCTTTGGTTTTACTCACACAAACTGATATAGAAAGTAGGTATGTGAACTTTAAAATAAAGTAAACCGAACTCACACTAAATATTAGGTGGGTGTGTTTTTAATAACGTAAACCGAACTCACACTAAATATTAGGTGGGTGTGTTTTTAATAACGTAAACCGAACTCACACTAAATATTAGGTGGGTGTGTTTTTGTCGTAGCTACATAGTAGGTACGAGTATTACTGTATTTAGTAGGGTATTGAAGGATACCCGGGTGGGAAATTTGCACCATCTTACAACATTGTTTTGAAATTTAATTTGGGTTAACGCTACTTACAGTCAATAATATTGATTGGCATATTATAACTATAGATGTGTGTGTGCCTTTGAGGCCTTAAATTAATGATTTTATTTCAATTAATCATTCAAAATACTGCCTACTTTATATAATTACTGACCTGTGATATGTATTGTCATCTTTTTACTTGTGAAAGTATCTATTGATTAAATAAAAAATAGTTTAAGTCTCCCGACTGTTCAAGTGTCCGTAGTTAAATATTTTGCAAAACAACCACTTGATATTTTTTTCACTCGTTTCTTTTCAGCTTCATCCCTCAACCTGAACAAATTGTAGTTTAGCAATTCAGAATAACAATGTTTTGCGTTATAAAACTCTTTATTTAGGTATGTATTTATTTTACAAGCTTTCACGCTATCTTTATCTCTTACCGCCAGCGTAAATAAAATGTATAAAAATAGCGTACTTATACCAAAAATATGTTCATTCATTGAGTATAAACTGGTCGCTGAGTTACGATGTTTGAGTTTCTATCGATACATTCCATTTGAATGAGTTGAAACTAGGTCATTTATTTTATTCTGGGTTTCGTTGCATTTTGTTGTTGTCGATTCAGGTACCGAACATTCAAAAATGTTGTCACTTTTGTACCGTTACAGTATCTTTTCATTATAATTGGTCCTATGTATCTATGATAAAATAGTTTTATGAACATGTACAGAGACGCGGTATTGTTATTTTTATTTCGCACAAATCTACATTTCTGATATCGTATAAATTGAGTGAACGGTTTACGTTTTTCCGATTCCCGAAATTGTATAACAATTTAATCAGAAATTATGTGTGCAAAGCTACAATCAAAACTTGCTTATTGTAAAGGCGGGAACGCCTAAGTCATTCATAAGGCAGATTATGCGCCGTGTATTTATAACACCGTCGGGATAACGCGATTAGGGGATGTCAGCCTTGATAATTTATAATTGTTGTTGGGGTGCCCTGATTTACTTATGTATGTAGAAATACCTATTGTATTGTAAAATTATAACAAATTTTTGTGTAAAAAATTTCGTAGAATTTGCTTGCATACTGCATAGGTACTCATAATGCCTAATAGCTAGGTATATATACAATAGGTACCTACGTACTAGAATCTGTCTGGCAGATGGCAGATGTATCTGATGGGAAAACCTGTCAAACTATCTCTGGTACAGATATGACTGCGGACAGATTTCGGTAGGCACATTTGGACTTTTAGCCATAGTAATAGCCTACGGGGTAGGAAATTATCTCCTTTTTATATATTTAGTTGTTATAATTGTGCGGTTTTATAATTTTGTGTGTAATTTCATGTAGCGAAACATGTCAAGCAAATTTTAAACTTAAAAAACGCGAGTGACCCATTTTAATACCTACACTACACGTTATATATCTCAGTCTCACTAAGCAAGAATTAGTGGCTCTTTCACTGACTAATGTTACCGCTGTAACTTGACAACGTGACAACGTAATCCTATAATATCCCACGCGAGATTGATAGCCATGGCTTGTTATAAACGTACATTAAGGCTCATAATGAAGCGAAGTGAAGTTACAACCAAAAGTTTTCCAAGTCCTACTTTTCCGCTGTCACGAGTATTGGTTTGAGTTGAGTTCCACACGTCAAAGGTTCGGAACGGAGCTTTGTATCTTATCTCTGGGTCCGATAGCGTGGCATTGTGTTGTTGGGTATTGTACGTCAGTTGCGTTTCAATCGCGGCCCGTCGGCGGAGACACTGAATACTTAGGACTGTTGTGTGTCATCTTTCTCGGAACATTAATTTAAACCTGGCTCTGCTGTATTGCCAAGAAGTGACGGTATATTGCTTAGGTAAGTAGTCTCGCAGTTTCGTGGCGACTATTTTGAATTTATTGTAATGAAATTGGAAAATTATGATTTACTAGGTACATTAATTGAATTTTAAGATATTGATAGGTACGTATGTATTTATATTTTGAACAAGCCCGGTTTGGGTGAATACACTGAGGGCGACTCATAGAATTTCGCTGCCACAGCTTGCATGTAAATTGCACATTTCATTTAGTTATTCACCACACAAGTCTGTAATTTTAATGAAGTTAGTACCGCAAATATCCTTTTCAAAGTTACATGTAAAATAGTAGTACGTAATGCTTATTTAACCGTAACTAATATCATACGATAAACTTTAGGTTTAGGTGCCATTAGCGTTTAAGGTATCTATAAAAACTTTTGCAAACTTTGACGTCGAAGTTTACATCTTAGTTATACATATAAAAAAGAGATGAAAGTTCGTGGATATTCAATATTAGATGATAAAGTTGTTGATAATTTCGCACTGTAATAGGTCACGGTATGGAGCGCAGGCAACAGTTGTCGTAGTCACACTCCGTGTGCCGATACCTACCCGTACCCGCAGCGTGTCGAAGCGCCGCGCCGTATTGAATAGTGTCGATGTAGCGGCCCCGCGACAACTTCTCGACTATCTGTTTCGTTTCCCGGCTCCGAGACAATTTAACTTGACAACGTGGACTCCGTAACAAAAGCCGCCTCGCCCCATTTACCGCTGAGCTCCACTCTCTACTAGCATGAGAACTTCAGATATTAAACGCTCTCCTAACGATATTAATGTTACATAATTTTCATTCCACCACAAAGCCACCTTAATGCTTTATATTACACCTTTTTCATTCAAGCATCTGCACTAGAGCAAAAGTGGGTCACGAAGTCGCTTGCTTGTTTACCTGATGCCCGTACAGTAAAATTCCACGCTAAAGGGTGAAATGATTACATTCCTTTTCGGAGTTTGGATTGTTAAATCACATGATTGCATAAACATTTGCTCAGAGTTAGGCGCTGAATGAGTCCGAACTCGAGAGACGGTGAGCAAACATTTCGGAATCGGCCACTTCCATTTCGAGACATCACTTTTCACGTTACCGTAGTGATGTATGGGAATATTTGCAAGCGTTCTTTGTGCGATCGAGAACGAGTGTAAACACGAGTGCGCGGCTCGGCGGCGGCGGCGTCGAGATCAGGCGGGGAGGGTCGCGTCACTCGCGCGGCCGCCGCCGCGCGCTCCGCCCGCACGATGTCGGTGCGCGTAGACCATCGTGACCGAGACAGATTCTCGAGGCATTCTTCGCGCGCTTCCGTAGATTTAGCCTTTCCGAGTAGCTCAGCACGCGATCACTCATTTCGGTCAGTGCATTCAGCTCGGGTGCCGCGGGCCGCTAGCGATGATTTAATGGTGCCCGTGCGCACGCTGCGCTCAGCATCATGCCGCGTGGCTCCAGGAGCGCCCCACCGGCTGCGCCGGCACCACTCTTCGGCTGCCGAATGCGATCGGGCACGCCGCTCGCGCCGGCACACGCTGGAGCTGCCGCACAGCCGCGGGCCGTCGGTCCGCAGCCGGTCGCCGGAGCCGCAGCCGCCGCCGCCCGAGCCGGAGGTGCCGCCCGAGGACGCCGGCAAGGAGGCGCGCCGGCGGCGGGTGGTGGCTGCCGTCGCCGCGTCCTTCTTCGCGCTGGCGGTGGCGTCGGTCCTCGTGGTGGTGGTCACGCTGACCCACAGCTCTGTGCTCCGCGCTCACAACCAAACGGCCAAGTACTACACGTTCTCCGTGCCGCCGCACCATCCTCTCAGTGAGCCCCGTTCATGTTGCCCCACCGTCGCCCATCCCGCTTCGCATGCGACTGTCTCCGACCCTGAGTGCCAGGGGCTGCGAACGTCGCCGGGTGCCTGCGCCACACCGCCACCACATGCGGTACATATTGTGCAGTTCATACACGAACAACTCCCGGGCTTAAACAAATGCTAAGCGTTCACCTGGCTCTCATTAAACACCACCTTTATACTACACGGATCTGAGTTTATAATGCATTTGGAACGAATTGAGGTTAGAGTTAGAAAGCTTCCGAAAAGTTTCGGGATCATGGTTTACAGAGGAGTGTAGATTAAAATCGGAGCGGTAACGCTGAGCCTTTGTCGAATTAAGCCTCAGTAAACTGACTACACATGTACGCACGTTCGCAACCCCCCTTCTGCATGATTAGTTAAAGTAGATGTCAAGTGTTTGTGATGGTATATAACTGTTAATTATAAGACTAACACTAATACGTACGCCTATTGCGTAGCCTCGGTATACTGGTGTTATTAATTTATAGGTTGTCGGGTGTCTGCTCATTTGTCTTTAGTTAATAGGGCGAGGTCTAATCCGATACACCCTGTCCTCGCGGTATACTCCGAAGCCAGACCATAATTACACAATTGATAACCTATTTATTGTCCATTAGTCCTAATATGCATAAAATTTGCCAACATATAGCTACACACAGCATTATACATTTTCTTTAAATACTTATATATTTTATCCCCATGATTAAACTCTGCCCGTAGTGCTACGCCGTAGCCCGTAGCATTGATTTCCCGGTATGTATCAAAAACTCTTAGTCCAAACGTGACGATAATATATTCAATCTAAAAATACAATGTCTCTAATTGTAAAAAACAAATAATACACCTAAGACGAATTCAACACACTCTTGGCTCCGAAGTAGCAATTGAAGACGCAATCGAGATAAGCCCTAAGATGCGAGAGATGCTAAACAGACGATTTAAAATATTTTCTTTGAATTTAATCCTAATGCGCGTGCTAAGTAAATCAGGCCACGATTCCTCTTTACACACGAGTAAGTACAGCCCGTAATGCACATCTGAGTAAACTCAACCATCCCAGCGCCGTAAGTAACATATCTTGCGTACTTAAATCACTCGTTAAATATATCAGCACGTTTATCCCGCGTTTATATGCATTCAAAGGTTTTATTTAGAGTAAGCACCACGTGAGCACCCATCAGGAAATACAGGGTGTCCCAGAATTCGACGTCAAGCCGTAAACGGATGATAGACCAAGTCATAACAGTTATCATAAAAATACGAAAAAAAATTCCAACTCATGTTCTTTAAAAATTATGGTCACTTTAAAAATTCACTAAAAATCCACACCCTGTAATTATTCAAGATTACACAATAATAAAAAAATTAGAATAAATTATGGAATTTGTAGTAACAAGAGTTAAAGAACCATTACAGGGTGTGGATTTATTAGTGAATTTTTAAAGTGACCATAATTTTTAAAGAACATGAGTTGGTTTTTTTTTTGTATTTTTATGATAACTACTGGCCTAGCCAAGGTCACAATCGCTATCGCTTCGACAACGAAAAGCATTATGTCTCTCTATCACTCTTCCATATTAGCGCGACAGTGACAGTTGCGTTTCGATCGCTACGGAGCGTAAGCGATTGGCATTTTGGCTACGCGGCCTGTTATGACTTGGTCTATCATCCGTTTACGGCTTGACGTCGAATTCTGGGACACCCTGTATGCATTCAAAGGTTTTATTTAGAGTAAGCACCGCGTAAGCACCCATCAGGAAATATTTCTGTTGTTGGCGCGAGCGTGGGCGAGTGGAACTCTCAAGGGAACCGATTACATTCGGCAGCGAAAAGTGTAGTGTAGCCAAGTGGGCAAGGTATTGAAAATCATCTGCAAACTCTTTTATTCCCTTTACTATAAAGTCATCAAGATGATTTTGAACACCTCGCCCGCTTAGGAACTTCAACTGCAGACTTGCAGGCTGTACCGTGACCTTGAGATGTATCAGTTTCAATTTATAACTTCAAGTTGTCAGAGATCAAAAACATCTTTGCTATTGACATACCCGCGCGAAACGATTGGAACTACTCCCCAGGCGACTAAAAACACTCCACTTCGCCGGCCGACCAATAATAAACTTGAGATGGGTCATACCAGTTTATGTATATCCCAAACATGAAAAAGTTTTGAGATAAACGTCGATATTCAGCAGTAAAGTAAGTAGTACAGAAGTTAGTAATGATAAAATTAAAACGTGAAGTGAATAATTATTAAGAAAGAAAATGTTATAGCGATTCCAATGTTTGCTTACCTGTAAATTAGAGAGGTCCATGTTTTTGTAACCTTAGTAGGGAAATCACTTTGCCGTAAGTGTTGACAACCCCTAAATCTTCCTTAAAAGTCTACAAAAAAGGCATATTTATTGATGTCAAATAACGCAATATTTACGGCACACCCCGTAAAATTTAATATTTTGACAAATTGAGATTGTAGATGACATCATTATCGAAAAAAAACATGTTATAGGTTTGAAATAGGAACTCGTAATATTAATCCCCGATTATTATCGAAATTAAACATTAATTGCAAGTTTCTAGAAAATTACTGAAGAAAAAAGCGCGCAATGAATTGCAATCGTATACTATTTTTGTCTTACAAGTTTCCGTTTATAAGACTTCGCGCCAATTCAATAGAAAATGTTTCGTGCTAAATGTAGAAATTTATTTTTCCGACGACACAATCCGTTTGCTTTCCTAGCCGATTAATTTACTTGTTTTCGTCTAAAGAATCGTCAAATATTCTACCTAAGTATGAATTACCTAACCAAAATATGAAAATTACTTGGTGCTAATCACATACCACAGGATTTGACCAAAAATATGTTGCGTATAATAGAGTTTTGTAGACATTAAAGGAGAGATAACAAACTAAAGAATATAACTTAAAGAACGTGATTTTTTTGGATTGAGATACATTCTGATGTACTCCTACCCCTAAAGTAAATAATATGTAATAAGAGACGTGCCTTTTCTGCAAAGGGGGAGAGAAACAGTTTTCTCATTAGTTTTGACATCGCACAAAATTGCAACATTCTTGACAAAGTAAGATATTAATAACGTCACACACAAACTAATATTATTTTATTTACATTTATACGTATTTCTTAATGTAAATGCTAACAAGGTTAAAGAAATTAACTTAGTTTCTCAAAACTCGGTTTTAGGGACTCTTGTAATAGCAAACATGGAGAACATAAAGATTTTATGATTAAAATTCATAATATAAAGTAGAAATGTATATTATTATAATTTAATAATATCATTAAATAGTAAATAAATAATTTTATAAACTAGACTAGACCCAACTCGATCAAGGCTAGCTTATTCAAATATTCAATCAAACCGAATGCGTATTGAATGCAAACTCTACATGATTGCGGTGCTCGATTGATTTCATAATACGAACATTTTTTGACCTAATTATTAATAAACTATTATCAGCGTGCGATCCCATACCCGTCCGTAAATAGATAGGTCTCGGAACTCCAGCCCATCTGGTTGAAGCGAGTGTTCAAATGCTGAAAGATGATATTAGCTGCTTCATTAAGTTTTAGTTAAATACTTATACACATACGAGTATTATAGGCTGTTTATTATCAATCATAATAAGTTTTTTGCAAACAAATCATTTTTGGTACAAGCTTGTATTGCTGACTGTACGTTTCTCTCCACAAGCAACTAATACTTATCGAGACAATTCTAAAAACCCCAAACACAATTAGGATGCGGTGTTTTATCACCGAGTTCCTATGGCCATCTCCTGTCTCCATCATCAGTTCAGCTTGATGGTACCATAATATTGTATTGTCGCCCGACTTTCATCTGTATGCAAATTTTTAGCTTCATTGGAAATCGGGAAGTGGGTCAAATTAAATTTGCACGATTTGACCCGTACAAACAGTATAACTATGTTTGTACGGGTCAAATCGTGCAAATTTAATTACATACATACTTACATAGGTACATTGCAAGTTAAATAAAAGCTTGTAAAATAGGTACTTAACATACATTTGCGAAATCATAAATGTGATGTGAAATCCATAAACTACAATCACTTCACTGGGAATAAAACGTAGGGCGTTCTTTCTCTTTCACTCACCCCTTTGTATCCATTAATATGATGATGATGATGATATATAATAGGTACCTATCTATACTACAAGTTCATGGCCATATTCGCTAATCTGATCTTTAAGAAACAAACAACCAGAAATGTTTATTATCCTTAAACATTGGAATGAACTACTTTTTATCTATGGGGACAAGAAGTTCGGATTTGTTTGATCTGGCCGATTACGGACGATTAGGGCTTATTCCTGCCGCTGGATCTTTACCTCAGCTCAAGTGAACCAGTTTAAGTATAATCTTCGATTACACATTGTTGTAAGGATCTTGAGATCTTACTTTTACTGGCTACTAAACCAGTGTGAGAAAAGAGAAAAAGAGGGAGGCTGATTCTATTTTAAAATATGTTATGTTTTTCATCTCATTTTGATACGAACAGAAGTCGTCTTATCAGGCATCTTCCGCACGGCCAAAAGTGCTAGTAAAATGCCTTATGAGATCATTCCTGATTACATTTCGTAACTGGTGCTCACGGTCAAGGTCTTATACGATTAAATATAAAAACCATACCGTGGAATGGGGTTACTTTGATCAATTTCAAAGTTAATATTTAATTATCTCCCCGAATATGGAATCTAAAAATAAAGATAAAAAAATTAAAATATCGGTTTTTGCTCCTCTATCGATTTCACCAATAATATTTTTTTAAATACTAATGTGTTCTTTGAAAAAAAATTCTAAAGTGGTGATCAACTTCAAACTTAATTTGGGGTTACTTTAATACCCCCCTTTTTTTCGACGGAATTTGATAGTAACCCCTATAGGGACTAAAACTTCAAAACATTACAAAAAAATCCGTTCGCAGGTTTAGGATTTATAAGGATTTTATTGCCTTTGGGGTTACTTTGACAAAGAGAAAAAAGGTTAGCTTAGAAAAAATCAACTTTATTGCAAAACAGTCTCATATTTTACTTATTTAAGGTTAGAAGTATAATTGAACAATAAAAACCTATCAAAATTGGTTAACAATATGTAATAACAATACGATGATGTACGGATGCTTGGCGTATCGACGGCCTACCTTCGACCACTCCTGTCACAGCCCGGTTTAAAACTTTTTCAGAGCAGTTCCTATATGCTCAGGCATTATTCTAAAACAATAATACAAAAATCAGTTAAAAACCCTTCAATATCTAAATAATCTATAAAAACTATATGTCGTCGGTTGTCATTGATCAGTGATCAAAGTAAACCCTTATAGGCGATCAATGACACCCCATGCCACAAAAACCGAGATACTTTGGTCGCCATTTTGGCCGCCATGATTATGATTTGCAACAAGAATCGATGTTATAGGCCGATACATGCCTGATTCAATGGATTACATGAAATTTATGTATTTGATACTTATATAGAACATTGTATATTAGAAGTTATACAGGCTATTAAAAGTACACAAAACGGATACTTGCATATTTTAATATTTTTCCCATCGATCGACGTGCTTGATCCCACGGACACAAATCACTTACTGACAGTGACGTTCAATCTTGCCAACCGTAAAAACAACAATCCACAGGGTGCGTTCAGAAAGCGCAATATTCGAGTTTGATTTGAACACGAAGTAAAGTTTTTATCAAAGTAAACCCAGGATTCAAAGTAACCCCATTCCACGGTAATTATAAGAATAAGATCAAAACAGAATCGGCCTGAGGGACTAATGCCACGCGTGTTCCGAACCTTCTTCGACCCCTGGTCACGCATCGATGTTGTCTGATCTAATCCGGGTCGCAATTCCACAAAGTTTTTCGATAGTTTGAGACAATGGTGTAAATATTTTGGATATCTTTTCTTATCAAACATGTGAATTACAACGTCTACAATTATCTTACTTAATTTATTACCTATGCCGAATTGTACAAAAGTAATTAAGTAGTGCACATTTAACTACTTAGCTGAAATTTACGCCTTGACTCAGTTTTGTTCATTAGGAGTTACGACCAAACTTAGTCAAAACATAAGTCCATTTTAAAATTTTATAGTTGTCTGAAGAAACCTTGAACTCTAAAGACCCTAAAGACGACAAAAACGACTAAACCATGTTCATGACGCTTCTTCACAAAAAATAAAGTCTACCCGTTAATTTTCTTTACCAGAAAACAGATGCCGCCATACCAGAGAACAAGTAAACGAAACGAATATTTAAAAAAAATCAAAAAGTTATACAAACAATGATAATTGAATAATACTCGCAAAGTATTACGCGTCAAACCTTCTTGAAAGTCTACGATGCCAATTTCTCGTAATATTTGTTTTCAATGTCTCCAATATTTTTTACGCGAACGTTGTAAATAAAAGCGTCAAGCGCCGACATTAAAAGCAGCGCAAAAGGCACCTTTCAAATCGTACCGATTCATTTGTCGTCGGCAGAAAGAAGGCCGTCGGACCAGAAGCTAATTTTCCATTATGATTAACGTTTTCTGCGCCCATGTCCGTTTGGTCATTTTGTGGAGGCCGCTCAGCTATTATACGAGTATTATTTGTGGGGTCAGGTAAGGGAAGTAAATTGATATGTAACATAGAATATTATCGACAGATCAAGTCACTTCTAATAATAATGAGTTGATTGAACACAAAGAGATAACAGGAGATGGTGTCTCTAAGAAAATATATCGACATTTAAATTTAGCGCTTCGACTTGACGGTTTCAGTCGGTTCTCGACTAATTATTGACAATATTCCACGTACCAATTTATCCAAAATTAAAAAAAATGCCTTCGTTATTGGTGAAAAATTGTTTTATTAATACCAATAATACAATAAAATGATACCCGTCAGTAAGTATTTTGGCTTAAATATTTACTGAAATTAACAAAAAAACTTGATTTCAATTTGGGCTGCAAAAATGTTTTGAATTTCTGACTGCGTAAAATATTTTTGTGCTTTGTGTATATAAATAAGTAAAGTAGGTATCAATGGTACCATGAACACATATTTATTACACCAAAGAGTATTCTCGAATTTCTATTGCAGTATTCAGATTGCATAGAAGCAATATTGGTCACAAACACTCGTTCACGCTTGAGCAAAGACTGAATTTAAAATGTATTCGAAGTGGATTTGTGGTCTCGAGTGCATACCAAAGCCAAGGTTGATTTCCGGTGAAAGATTTCCTCGGATTCCCCGCAAGTCTTGATTACTTGCTTGTGAGTACTGTAACAGGATTTAGGACACGTGTAACCATCGCCGTGTACTCGTACTGAACTTCACTCCTTGTAAACTTTGTAAGTAGAGGATCTCCGGGATTCCGGGGCTTCTACTAATTCGTCTTGAGTACCTACCGCAGTCGTGATACCTACGCGTTCTTTTTTTGTACACAACTTCCTAATTCGTTACATCATTTGTTGACATTCAACCCTAAGGAGTTCAAAATGGCGTTAAAAGCATAAAAGGACTACTCTTGTGAAGTAAGGGTAGAAGCCTAGTATAACTAGGAGAGTTAGCGGACCGGACCATCGAACAGTCGGGTCGGCAGCCTCGGGACTAAATCAGGACGATTTACAAATGGGATGCCCGAGCCTCCCGACTGCCCAATGGTCCTCTCCTCTTCCTCCCCTATACGAGTATGTATTCCTTCGGTTGTGACATCATTTTAGGCTTAAACCCTGTAATGAGTACATTAAATAATTAACACACAGGCAAAAATAATTTGAAATAGAGGCGGATTGTCAAAGTAAATTATGTAGTCACAGTAAATATACTGCCATCTTTCGACAGAAGATTAAAACTGTTAGAACGCCATTTGACTTTGATCCTTATTCTTCCACTGATATGTGTTAACTTGTTAAATATCAATATTAACGCCATCTACTCACACTACTTGAATGGGATTACTGACGGGAGTTGTCAATGTTGACCATCAACAGTAACACACGCATCAGTAGACCGCAGTAAACATCGATCGTCACACAACTATAGACAAACGTACATTTGCGGCCCAAAAAGTACGTCGATCACACAAATTATAAACACTCCGGTTCCAGACAATACGATCCACCGTCAGAGATATTTTTGACAGCGAAAATCGACAGACACGGATGTGGTTAGCTTTAATATTTACATATCCTATAAACATACGTACTGACGCAACATGATTTTCAGCAGTTATGTAAATGGACTTCAGACACAATGATGTGCCATTTTGATTTCTTAAAGATTAAAGGATAGGTAATTAAATTTTGCAAACATCGTGAGAAAACCTGCATACATCTGCGAAGAAATTCAAAGGTGTATGTGAAGTCCCCAATACGCATTGGACTAGCGTGGGGACTACAGCCCAAGCCCTCTCGCGCATGAGAGGAGGCTCAGCAGTGGGACGTATATAGGCTGAAATTATTATTATTTGTATCTCCGTTACAAACTCTCGGGTTTTTAAGCCCGGTTATTATTAAATTTTGCACTTTTCAACATAATGATAATAGTAAATAAATTATTTTGTGTTCAGAGTAGGGATTGAATGTTCCTTTGTTTAGGGAATATTCCTAGAGCTATATTGTGAATATTTTTGCGGCACATTTCCGTTCAGAAATACTTTTCTAATATCGTTGCCGCGAGATAACCGGTGGGCCAGTCATTGTGCAACACTTCCTGCCGATTTTAATAAAAGTTATGTCGAAGTCGATAAATCTCGAAACCGATTCCAAAGACCAAGAGGCCAATTCAAACTTTTATGGTTGCATAATGCATAAATATGATACTACGAGTAAATGAAGGTAGTCGCGCAAGCATTCCGCTCGCACTTTTCCATTCATGTATTATTACGAGCGAGACGGACGGGCGACTGACATAATTTTGATGTCACAATGTAAGTTCGAATTGGCCTCCAACACGTATCCTATCTCCTAAGTTAAATGAAGTCGAAATCGCACTCTGCCAATATTTTGTAATTCCGAGTGTGTTCCACGGAGTCGGAAATGAGGGGAAGTGGATAAAATTAGCACGCTCCTTTCAATACGCTTTCAGTATGCGAAGTAACTTTTGAGTTTAGGGTATCGGAATTTCTTGTCATATTACTTAATTGATTTAGCAAAAAATCTTTGTAACTGAATTGCGATTCTGTTTTGTTTTGGCAGCGAATTGTCCGATGATATAGAAATTGTTGTGAAATATTTACGTATTACGTTTGGTTTATGGTCACTTCTATGTAACTTATTTTACATATGCTATTCAAAAAGCAAAATTTGACAGTTGGTGACATTACTTTTATAAATAATATTCATCATTAATAACTAAACATTTATAAATAACAAATTAATAACTAGAAATGCAACGGATAGTTGTTTGGCTGGATACCGGATATTCGGCCTGCCCATCGGTCGGATATTCGGTACCTATCCGACCGCCGAATATTCGGGCGGCGGAACTATACATACATTTCGGATTTTCAGTTGCGCATTGTGCAGATTTTGACCGGTTCCGTAGTGAACGTTCGCGCGAACTCATTTCTAAGTTCGAAATGAGTGCGCGTGTATGTCTGTGGAATATTTAATTTTTTTTAATAATGAAATGTATATTGACTGTCACTGTCTCTTAAATTCAATTTTGTTTACTTCACAATCAAGTAATGTTACTATCCGGTATCCGGCCGGATATTAAAATAGTGGCTGGATTGGCTGGATACCGGATAGTAACCGAATATCCGGTGCATCTCTATTAATAACATTGTATTAAATGTTATACGTAACCAATCATGGCAATATCATCTATTAGGTAGGTAGGTAATATTGTTAATTGGCATTATTTGCTCCACGTCACCCACTCATTAATTGATTACGTTACATATACTTAATCATTGTAAACTGAAGCCTCTAACGTTTACCATGTATGTATATATTACTCGCTCGTAGGTATATTATATTACTCGTATTAACTAAGTAGGAGCAAATAGCGCAGACAGGTGATGTCTAAGCCTCAATATTGATAAAACTTCATAAGCCCCTTTGAATACCAAATTTAAGTTTCATCATATTACAGATATGTGACTAGAACACACCATAATTGTTTATTAAACAACGAGAAATATAGAACGGGCAGTTTGCTTTTTAGTGTTCTTCACAATCCTTTGTTCGCGGAACACTTATGGGATCACTTCGGTCTTGCAAGCCACTTAAGTACGTTTCTTTTTTTCTGTAGGTATACTGAAAATTGTACCAACCGAATTCTCATAGTAATCATTAGACATCATCGGTTACACGCTAATTCTAGCGTCAGTTCAGTTAATCATTCTGGTCAGAATGACGGGAGAATTATCGTGTAACACGCGGACTGATGGACTGATGGTCTGAACTGATAAAATGTTTTTGATAATATTCGTCAGTCCGTTTTGAATGACAGAAAACTGATAGGTGACTAATCGTGTAACCTCTTTGTGTCATTCTCGCGTCAGTCATCGTCCATGCAACAATGGAATGATGGACGGAACTGACGCCATAATTAGCGTGTAACGGATGTCTGTGTCGTAATTTTATCAGTCTGTCGTCATTCTGGACTGATCGTCTAACCGTGTCCATTTTTCATCATTCTGGCATCAGTCAAAACTCGAATGGAATGATGGACGGAACTGACGCCAGAATTAGCGTGTAACCGATGTCTAACCGATATCTTATATGAGACGTGACCTTGGACCCTTGAGACCCTGGACCCTCTACGTTATAAATAACTCAAAATATGTCTAATAAAGATATCGTACTTTTCAAGTACCTAACGAAGCATGTAAACAACTAGAATCAAAGTCAAAATACCATAAGACGTCCTATATTAAGCCATATCCAATAATAACTGAAGTGTTTGAGCACTTTGAGTGCTGCAATTTACGAGGATTCCGTCGGCCGCCTGCGCGTCGTGCGATGTAGGCGAAATGTCCACACACACTTCTCGCTTTTGCACTGCTCACTTCTCACTGTCTCAACTGTGTATGAAATGAGAATATGAGGACGGTATGTGTGTATAAATGGGAGAGAAAGACGAACAATGAGAAGAAAGATTGCGAATTTGAGAGTATGAAGCGTTTTCCTATTTAAAGATGATTTAATTTAAAGGACAGAAAGGATGCAATATGATGCCAACAAAATGGCAATTATTTATGTAATATAATTGAAGGGAACATACGGGAACATAGGGAAGCACTGGTGGCCTAGCGGTGAGAGCGTGCGACTTGCAATCTGGAGGTCGCGGGTTCAGACCCGGCTCGTACCAATGAGTTTTTCGGAACTTATGTACGAAATATCATTTGATATTTACCAGTCACTTTTCGGTGAAGGAAAACATCGTGAGGAAACCGGACTAATCCCAATAAGGCCTAGTTTACCCTCTGGGTTGGAAGGTCAGATGGCAGTCGCTTTCGTAAAAACTAGTGCCTACGTCAAATCATGGGATTAGTTGTCAAGCGAACCCCAGGCTCTCATGAGCCGTGGCGAAATGCCGGGATAACGCTAGGAAGAAGAAGAGAGAATTGAAGGGAACATACAGGGGAAAGGGGAATAACAAAAATAGATAGCGTTGTACGTTGATGAATCACGCCAAAGAAAAGGTTAATATAATGTCTTATCAGAAACTAAAGAGTTCAGTTGGATATCAGTTCGATTACCTGATAAAACTTAATAAATGATGAATAATACTTCACCGGCAAGGCCAAGGATTATGAGGGCCCGACTTATTTCTAAAGCGTTAAAAACTAATAGAAATTCAAAGACTATAAGTATATTATACAAAACAATGAAAAAATCCGCAATAGGCTGTAGCTTGGTCGCATACACTGCAGCTAAACAAGTGGATCTAATGGTTCATATTTCACACCAATGGCTCGGATAGGACGGTCGCACGAACCTACTGACACACGTGGCGTCCCATAAGAGGTACCGACCCTTACCTTCTGCCATACCAATGGCAGGCCTTACCTTGCAAAATTTTGATAATAACATAACCGTCCTTGCTAATTTAGGATAAGGTTCATATTTAAACATAATATGTCGATAAATTGTAAAAGGTCCGTCTGCACCCGTTCACCTGAGATGGCTGTGAATATTTAGAATTTAACGGTGCTTGCCGTGTAGTTCAAACTTCATCTTTACATGCCTTGTTCCAATATCAAACTTGCAGCTTTCGCTCGATGTTTCTGTATGAACTTCTAAGTTGTTTAGGCTTTCTTGTTCAATTGAATTATTATGTTGCACTGGTTTAAATATCGAACCTAATGGTCTTGAGGGACCGGTAAAAACGTCGAGGTTATTTATTTTTTAGTTTAACATGTACCTACAGACGGCTTAATATTTATATTATTTTTAGTGTTCCGTACAAAACTTTGATCACGGACACTTATGGGATCACTTCGGTCTTGTACATTAATAAATACGTTTTTTCATTTATTTTCAATCGGGTTAGGTTAATTACAGTACGGGAAGCATACTACGGTGATGGACGATTATAGTGTAACCATTTTAAGCCCGTCACAATGTCAAGTTAGTGGCTCATCTAAAGTATTTATTACTCTCAGAAGTATTTTACGAATTCTGTGTTCTCCGTAATTCTGTCAAATTTCAAACTTCACAGTTTGAAATTAAGTATTAAGCACAATAATTAAGTATTTCTCAGTAGATTACCGTGAAAATATGGTTTATGAATAAAATGAAATGAATGGAATAATTATCATGTAAATAATTTTTATTTTAGCTGTCATGTTCAATGTTCGGTACTAAAAAAACCTAGTCGAACCACCTTAATTTGTTAAAAGCAAAGAAGTTTTAATAACCCTATTGATTTAAAATAATTGTTATGTAGTATAGAGTAAGTATGTAACTTAAATATGAAACGAATCCTTATTTTTAATAATTCTTAATATTTGTAAACCTTAACAAATTGTATAATTTTTTAAGGTTTACCCTTGTGAAACCGGGATAGGTGTATAAAACCGGGATAGGTGTATAAAACCGAACCTAAACCTTCCTCATAAATCACTCTATTGATTAGGTGAAAATCCGTTAAGTAGTTTTTGAGTATATCGCGAACATACATAGTACCTATACAGGCATATATACAGACGCGACGGGGGAATCTTTTATAAGATGTACCTATAAACAATAGTAGGGATAAGTATTTCGAGTTGCTAACCGGCAGTCGGTTGTTCACTAGCTGTTTTGAAAGCGGTCCTTTTTTGATAAACTTAATTATAAGGATTGTTTAAAAGGAAACGCCGGACAAAGTTTTTGCTTAAAGACACGTTAATTAGAGATTAACGAGCTTTGTATTCATCGAAAAGTTTGTAGTTTTGTATTAAGATAGGCGTCTATTGTTCGGATAAATTATAATTGAAACAAATTAAACTTTATAATTTGCGGTTTTGATAGTACCAATTACACAAAATTATATTTAGCTAACTTACCTACTCATACTTTACGCGTAATTTAATATTTGATTAGTTCAATATGACATAATAAAATGTCTACAATTAATTTATCTCGTGCATTAAAAACATAATTGCCAGCTATAAGTAAATAATTATTTCATACATATATATACTAGTGCGTCGTATGAATGCATCATAAAAATGTTACTAAAGCGCGGTTTCAGAGAATGTCGTCTCAAAATATGCCCTTTGCCTGTTTACATAATACGAGGGAGAGGAGCGGTGTACCTTTTACAGGTCTCTATATAAAAAGAAAAGTCAACGGACGAACTGAATTAAAATATCTTCCCAATCCGATACCGTAGGCACGGCCGTCGAGATTAATTTTCTTCTTAAGTCGCAATCTTAAGAATTAGGAGTCATCTTTGAACCATTGAATTTCACTTCTATCGATAAGTAGGTACCTAAGAAGGAAAATACGTTCAAATTTACAAAATAACATCCGGGGAAATAGCGAGTATTTCCAAAAAAGTTTAGAAATTAGCACTATGATAAACGATACTGGAATAAGAGACAAGCCTCAGCTGGGGAAAGTTAAAAAGGAGGATATATTACAGATTTATTACACTTAGTTTCCACGCACTAAGAAGAGATTAAGAAAGCAGTAAAAACTCCGAGATAATATAGTTATTTGTACTTAAACCGATAGTGCTTTACTTAACTGATGTAAAATGTTTTTTCCAGTGCTTAGATTCCTTGTTTATAACGGGTAGTAAAAGTAATACGTTGGAGCGGTTTTAAATGGCGCTCATTTTAAACCTAGGCCCCGTATCCATTAGGACTAACCGAGCAGAGAGGTCGTGGAGCAATTTGGATTTAACGACGCGGTAATGGAGAAGACCCACTGGACTCCTAGGTTTGTGATGGCCAATAAAAGCGACTTTTTGACCCAAATGTGGAAGAAAACGACTGCCAGCCTCAGCATTATTTATTTGATCCAAGTTATTTGTTTAATGCTGTGCCATGTGATCCTATGTAGGTACTTTTTTAATAAAATGCCGGTGTAATTCCCTAATGAATGAATGTTTACACAAACATTGGTGGTTGACAGAAAACGCTCCGACTTTTCGTAGCATCTGTCATCCCGATACATTTCTTCTTTTGATTTGGCGTTTGCCGATGTAGGATTTTCATCTTGGCTATTGGCAGAGACATATATAACTCCGTATATCCTCTCCGTATACCCTATATCCTCTCTGCTTTTGGTTTAAAATTCGACATACCCAACTGCCAATTCTTTTCTTTTTCTTAGTTCCAGGCGTCAGGGCGAAACTATAAAACCATGTTGCTTGTTTTTATCGGATATTTACCTACTTTAAAAGGGTTATCCGCAGATGGTCTATAACGCAAAATGACTCAGTGTGTTGTTTAGCCTAAATCGCAATTAGTTTACATCGCAAACGGTCTAGAACGCAAAATGCCCACTTTTTATATCACCACATTTTACATAGGTAGGTTAGGTTCGTTAGGTTTCTTCAAATGGCCGAAGGCCAAACAGCAAAGAATAGGAGCCCCGCGGAAGCGTCGACATAGCAATAAGATAAGATAAAACGGAAAAAATAATTCAGGCATTTTACGTTCTAGACCGTTTGCGATGTAGATTAATTGCGATTTAGGCAAAACAACACACTATTAGTCATTTTGCGTTCTAGACCATCTGCGGATAACCCCCTTTAAAAATTTAAATACTTTGTTACTATTTTCAACAGCATTCAACGAACTAGCCACAGTTGTGGGGCGCCACAACAAGGAAAGCAGGCACTAGCGCCCTAGTGCACTCAAGCGCTCATAAATACCAGAGGAATATGGAACTTTTTTAATTTCACGCTTGATTCGGAGCTCCGTCTCTGTGATCGCCTACATGCCGCGAACTCACGTTAACTGCCAATTGAATGATGGATTATAACAGAGAAAAAATGCTAACATTCTTCGTATGTAGGGATACGTGAACAGCATTTTCCGTGTAGGGATTAAGGACGGGTATGAGCGCGAAATTTTAAATCAGCATTGTCTATTCCGCACGCAAATGTGTAGGTACATAATACGAGTGTGTGGCACAGGGCTCTATTTCAAAACAGTTTGAGATAAGACAAGTAAGACCGGTGACAAATATTTTTTAAGTCTTGGGAAATCCTTATAAAATTTATAATAAATTCAATTTGACTTACTTGTCGACTATGATTTTATAAATATTTTATTTTTGAGCGGGCAATTGAAATCGTTCTCATACTTAGGTATCTATATCCATATTTTCAATGGCACCGAGAAATTTACTCTTAAATCATAGCATAGTGTAATCAACATGACCACCAGACGACTCATTTCCTGTAAACAACTTTTCAACTCAAAGCGAATCTTTCATTTCAGTCCAGCAATTACTGTTTCATGTTACTTGTGCAAGGGAAAATTACAGTGTGAAAGCTGAACATTTCAGTAGTGAATTTTGATATTGCTCTTATGATATTGGTACATTTTATGTTTTATTTATACTGTAGTAACTATTAGTTTCTGGTGACCAAAGCGCGTCTTTATTTTGGTAATAAGCTATATGTAAATATATATATACCTACCTGGTATGAATGCGTTCACTACATAAATAATGTCAAATTCAAGTATTGTCCCAAAAAAACCCAACATAATAATAACAGAATATTCAGCTTCAGATCCACAGTGCAGGCTGCGTCATCATATAGACAGCTCATCCACCTCAGGTTTCGTCAAAATAAAGCGTATATTTTCACATATGTCAAATTAAACTAAAATATATACTGTGTAATTTTAACTGTAACTTTAAAAGTTTTTTATTGGACTTTTTTTCAAGAATATAATATATTGAACATATTTGCTTTATGTTATTATCTACATATAAGCTAAATCAGAATGAAAAGTAAACCATAGTTCATGCCTCATATAAGAATAAAAAAGGCCGAGTCTTTCTTGGCAAAACTAACTTGCGTATAAAGTGTCATTCTATGGAACTTGCAAACTATGTAAACAAAAGTCACTAGTAAATCCATAATTCAGAGACAATTTCAATATGGCGGTTTGTTTACATAGTTATCAAGTTCCATAGAATGACACTTTAGGAACGTTCATGTTCGTCGTTTGTTGTTCCTGTACCTTAGCTTATTAGCACAAATGGCGCACCTTCCTTTACCTAACCTCATTCTCTATGCAGGCGAACAGTGATGGATGCACCCTGTGCCATAACTCTGGGCCCGATTCGGATTATGAAATAGCCATCTATTAGACATCTTTTAGACATCACCATGATACGATAACGATATGTTTAAGATCTAACCTGTCAAATTTGACATTTGCGCGATTCTGGAGATACCCTTGAACGATTTCCACAGGATACGACTTAGAGATCTAATTCACATCTAATAGATATCTTAATCTATCTAACGTAAAAGTGACATTGGTTGCCTGAATTGCGCTGCAAAAGAGAACTAGTTGATATCTAAACTATAAAGTATCTAGAATGGATCTAGTACGTGTCGTCTCTAATGAATATCTTGACGTTCGAATACGGCAGTCTGTTTAATAGTGCCGAGCTTGGCACTTGGGACCTACATAAAAGTTATGACGTCATTCGATGGGCGTGTCATAATTATTATGTGTACATATTATGAGCCGACCGCCGAGCCATCTAACATGTGCATCCGTTTGGAACGTATAGTAACTCAATATCTTCATAACGCCATATATGATGAGTTGATGACATTGATGACATGGGTTACAAAATAGGATTTGTGAATTCTGGTAGAAAATAATAATTTTATACGTAAAGTGATATTGTTTTATACGTTTGTATAGATCATTGTTCGAAGTTTTAAGCGGGAAATACTTGTACGCATATAATATTATAATGAACTGAAACATAAAATGCACATATGTAGTTTCCGTAGGGCTGTAATTTATTTACCAATACCCATAATAATTTATCTAATAATTTATATAATTTAACATAGAAATCAATAATAGTTGATTTTATAACTCATGGTGCCACAACTCCTCCCAATATGTTACCTATTGTTATTAATAGTATATTTTTTAATTGCTACACTTCACACGATACATTCATAAGAACATACATTTTTATTTAAGACTCGATGAGAAAACAATCTACTCTGTGAGATTAACTCCAGGGTTTCCTTCCTTGGGAAAGCTTATCCACTTGATCGTTACTTTTCATTTTATTGGCATTAAATCGAATCAGGCTTTATTGCCGCAACCGATAACCAATAGTGGTCGCTTTGAGCTTCCAGTTCGAAAGTGGTATGTGATACCGGTATTTTATGTCCTTATTACAGTATAAGAACACGTATACCGGGTGTGGCCTAAAACACGAGCAAATAATTAAAACATAGATTGTAATCCTCAAACGGTGACACTTTTGTTCAACAACTTTTAAAAACTATGAAGTATTTAGACTCCCTATTTTTCATACAAATTTTTTTTTATCTTCAATGGACGCCATTGCCACGCCATATCATTGTGATTGACGTTGCTTGTCACGCCTTAAACATAAAAAAATTCGCAATACATTGCGTCTTAGAATAAACTTTAAAGTGTATTAAAAATCAAACCACAAGTTATTTTTAAAAGTCGCTGAACAAATGTTGGTCAGTATGAGGAGTACAGCCTACAGGTAAATTTTTTGCTCATATTACAGGCCACACCCGGTATAAGAAAGAGATGCGGCAAAGTTAGCGTACCGTATGTTTTTTTTTTCAAAAAGACTTTATTAGCAAAGTTCATCGACACCAATTTACTTTATAGAGTTGCTTGTTAGAGCAGTTTACACTTATTGCCCATTTTCTGTCCGAGATGAAATTTGCGGGGTTTCTTTTATAGACGTTGTGTCGTTAAATTATCGTTCACTTGTTCATCAACCTTATCTCAACCTTGTTCTTTCATATTCTTTTGTTTAAGCCAAATAAGTTTAAAAACTTGCGAGAAAAATGAGATTAGACTTGGATATATTATTTCTACTATCATAGTTACAAAATTTTTGCATTGTTTTTTGTCCTATTACGGGTACATTAATTAATGTATGTATGTATGTAATAAATTTATTTGAAACTCATAGGTTTACGAAGATAGAAAAAAGGCATGTTGTTTAAAAAGTTATTTTTGCATTTTTTTGTACATATGTTTGTTGTTCCACTGTTTATCTTTTGATATTTGCCTACCTAGCATTAAATTATATCTAGATTTATTTCTATACGTTTGTTAATATTTACTCCCCAATGTTATCGTATAAAATCATCAGGTTGAAATGAAAGCTTTGGTCGTTCAAATTATTTGTCACCGTTGACAAATTTTAACGATTTCAGTAATCACGCCATTTTACGTTAATCGTCTTATGGCGACTTAGCTTTGAAATCTGACATCAAAAGCCGGCTTAACAGCAACAAGTAGAGAAATGCCCGGCCGGTCGAACAACGCGCGAATTAACGCATTTCGAGGAACGTCGTGCAAAAATCTCGTATCTCATTTCATTTTTCGTTATTTAAAACACGACCTTATCGTATTCTGGTAAGGTCCCATTTATTCAACAGAACACTGTTAGGTCGACTAGTCAGCAAGTTATAATTAGACCAGCCAAGCTCTATTTTACTACGAATTCTATGACTGGGTAAATTTCTACTAAATATATACTTGTCCATAAGTATATATACTTGTCTACATATAAATAAAAATGTGAGTGCTCTAATATTGGACAGAGTCGGGAAATTATACTTACTCTCCTTATTAAATAACTTTTGGACACCTTCCGCAATATTCGGAATTGGATTTAAGGCGGATTTGAGACACTTTTTTGTATAATTAATTATTTGTCTTTCTGTGATATTTCGTATTTCGTCGAAAATGAATTATACTTGAGAAAAAAATAACAGAAAAAACTATATAATAAGAAAAATTACAAAATATGTTCTGTTAGACTTCAACCCTGTTCGATAAAATAAAGGAAATCGGAGAAATATCTACCTAGTAAAACTTTATAAAGTGGAATAAAACTTGTACATACCATACTTACTAATTTATATGTACTTTTCCTACAAGTCCTATAAAAAAATGGGTTAAAATTTAAATAATATGACTGTAGGCAGTTTATTGTTATATACGTGGACGAATTCACGGGCAGAGGCTAAAATACCTAGGTACTTACCTACTCGTATTTTGATCATGACTGCCACAAAACAATAGTCTCTCGTGGATTCAGTTCTGATTAAGTTTCTACATCTCCCCCTCCCTTTTGTTCTTTGTGCAGTATTGGATTCCCACAGCAATTCTTTTCTCACAAAAGTATAATATATAAATCCCTAGATAGAAATACATATCTATCTATATTTTTTACATGTCGGTTTTTACAGGTCGAATTAATTTATACAGGGTGTTTGGTACATCGTTTGCCAAATTAAAACGGCAGATAGGTTGAGTCATTTGCTATCTTCCCAGACCTAGAAATTTTAATTTGCGCACATTTCTTTTTTCAGTGCTATGACAGTTTTTCGTAAAATTCAAATTTTTACTTGAGCAGTAGTCAAAAAAAACATGGCCAATTTTTTTTTCTAGACATGAGCATGACATATATATATACAATATCCCTTAGTTCGTTATTCCTAGAAAATGTACTAGTTAATTTCGGGTTGGGGTGTGGTTTGTAAATATTATTCACTTGAACTACCTACTTCAAAGTCAGGAAAATGTTTATGATATTTTAACATCGATGTTTTGTATCTGGAGCATATTATATGTAAATGTTGACTTTGTCATTATTGGCCATGCTCTTATATCACATATTATTTTGTATAGGAAAATATTCCCGAGGACTGTTTCCCGCACAAATAAATGGAGAAATATTTCACAACAAACACAATCTTTCATCGTTTACTCAAGAAAACTAAACTATCTATCCAAATAAAGACATAAATTATTACGTAATCGTAAAGTAAGTATTGTAGGTATGTTCTGTAAAAATGCTACCAAATGAGTGAATTGCAAAGAATTTGTACATAGTTAAGCACCTGTACTTAGTCTAAAGTTAATTGATTCCATTGTGTTACCACAGTTAATAAGCCATTTCTATTTAAGTTAAATGCATGAAAGTGTCTTAGCGCATGCTATAGATTTATATGTGTACGAATTAAGTACAATACAATACAATTTACATAGGTACTTAATTTTCTTAACACAAATGAATCAATTAAGTTAAGACTAATCACAGCTTCTTAATTACGTACATTTTTTTTGCAATTCACTCAAATAGTAGTTTTTCAACATTGTTAACACGCACAACTACATTCTATTAAATAAAGGGCATTGCAATTTGCAATTATTATTTTCAACTAGCAAAGTGTAAAAATCGGCCGTTATAGTCATGAAAATTCTTCGCCACTAAAATATTCAGCAACCTATTTTGTCGTCACTTTATGAATGCTTGCTAAACGAGAGTACCGCATGCTATACTTATGTGTAGACTAGCGAGGCCCCGCAGAGTGGGTGGATCCGCAACAAGTGTCCCCTTCAAACGAGCAGCTGCGATGCGATGGAGTACTAGTGCTCAGCTCGGCCAGTATTAGGTACCTAAAACATCCGAACATACTGCTACTATATAATGTATTGAACATTGTAGTTAGTGTAGAGATATAATATTTATGGGAAAGTTTGCATCTTCAGATGTTAGATACGCATATCACCGCGAAAACCTAAGTTCGCAAATTGCGGGCTGCTTTCTCTGTTTACTGTAATTACGCCTTCATTGGAGTAAAAGAAAAAGATCCTCGCAATTCGCGAATTTCGATTTTCGCGGTAGACCCTCAGGTAGGAACTAGGTACAGATACTGATGGACATAGCCAGCATACTGCATAGGTACTACACATAAGTTAAATAGCTTGCATACTAGTATAATTATATTTCGTAATAAGTGTAATATAATTCGTAATATTCACTTATTAGATCCGAACTAGTAAAATAGGTTTTATTATTCGAAATCTGAGACTTCATTTAATCTAACTATTCAGAATGTATACAGTATTTCTAAATTTGATATTTTGATTAGTTATAAATATTACTTATATTTCATTTAGAGGTGAATACATAATAATGCATATCAATTAATTTTAGACGCATTTACGTTTATTAGGCAGTTATTATTGTTTCTTAAATTCAAATAATATTGGACCCGTAGAGCCTAGTTACAACAATATTAATTTTGTTTACGGATTATATAAGCGTTGTTTTTGTTATTGTGAATTGTTCTAATTAAAATCGAATTCGTAGTAGTAAAGTTGGTAAAAATTGATCAAATTACATTTTAAACTAACTTGTTGTTTATGTACAGCAATAACATTTGTTTTGGCATAAAAACCTAACGTGTTTTTGATGCTACTCGAGAAAAATGTACCTACATGCAAAAATATCGCATCCAGTACCTACTAGGTACTTAGGTAGGAGGTAGGAGTTTTCAATCAGTGATTGGGGTTTTGGATGCCACACCGCGGTATATCAAGTTAAAATATGGATACACCTTTACCCGCGATACCTACCTTTGAAACTGTTAGACAAAATGTTATTTAAGTGTAGGTAATACATTTATAAAATATACGACAAAAAAAATTAGGTCATTTTCTCCGAGTGGCAATTCAATTCCCCGATCACTGTTAATTATGTATGGCCATTTCCATACATTTTGTGTATACAATACGTTTTTTACTTTTTTATCGTGATAACGTATATTAAATCGATGAACTTTCTATACATTATGTAAATTAGGGCTGGCGTGTTTTAAATATATATAAGGGATGTATGAATAAGTAGGTACTTTTGTACTTAGTTGTGTTTTGTACCAGTCGCAAAGGCACTAAACTAAACGAAATAGCGTTCGTGCTCCGGTGCTACTAAACTATTCGCGTGTCTCCTGACACTAGATATTTTATTTCAAGAATTGTCGTACTGTTGCTAATAAGATTACCGCCCACATAGCTGCCACTATAAAACTATATAACCCCAGAAAATACCCAAGAGAAACGACACAACTACAGTCTGGCAAACCTATTTTGCCAGTAGGGTAGCAGAAGAATAAATAAACTATACTCGTCTCTTTATATGGGGTGGTTAAAAATTACTATAAGTATCATTTTTAATAGAAAAAAAATACGACTTAACGAACCCGCAGAAATACTATTAGGGCTCTTTGGCCACATACAGAATACACACCTACGTCTGTTAAGACTTAAGATCAGAGGACCCCGTTATGTAATTAATGTTGATAAGTATACGTAGCTAAACAATCAACTAAGTTACTAGACACGTAAATTACGAAATATTTCCAGTCAAATCTGTACAAAATATAAATATTTACTTGTGCAATGAATCATCCTTCTGATTTTCTTTTTATCATCCCCACGAATACAGAAATGATTTATACATTTAGGTACATGACACAAATGACCCCGATAACAAAAAGCTTCCCGACCCGAGAAATAATTATATTTGTTTGGTTCGGAAACCTTTACTTTCGGATCTATATTTTATTAGTATTTCTTCTTTTTGCTACTTATGTACATAATAATAGTATAATGGCCTTGTGTCAGTAACTCAAACCCTAACGTCTGGAGAATGTTAGAAAAGTAAAATGAACAATTTGCGCACGGAAAATCCCTCTGCTAAATATCGTTATAAATATTTCGCCTAAAAACAAGACGATATAATAATATATCAATAAACATTTGCATTTTAGTTAGCAGGAGTAATAAAATATGTTAGGGATTTTCGGAAGTTATATTTTACCTCGATTCGGCTTTGCAAGTTTTTGAAAGTTGTAAACGAGTTACTGCAATTATCATCATTTGCTTGACCTTGTCCCATTCACTTGGGGTCGGCCAAGCATTGTATTTTTCTTTTATACCTCTCGCCCGTCGTCTCATTCACTTGCGTTCGTTTCATAATCATCTCTCACACCACACAGTCCATCCACTCTTTCCTCGTACCTCCCTCCATATTCTTTCGTAATACCTTTCTCGTTACATGACTTTCATCCACCCGCATCGGGATCCCTTTGTTTCCCATAAACTTATTGTTTCGAATTTCGATAGTCAGAAATTGATATCCATATAATTTATGGACATAAACATCAATAGTCATAATTTTTGTTAAGTATAACGTTTCATAGTTCTAATGATAAACATCTATAATATTAAACGCTGTAATCTCAAAAGTTATAAAATTGTTGAGTATAACATTCAAAGGTATATCAATAATTATTCAGAAATATTTTAAGGCATATATTTTATCGGACTAATGGTCGTTAATCATATCGTTTTAATGTCATCTCTTTGTTCCCCATAAACTTACTGTTTCGAATTTCGATAGTCAGAAAATGATATCCTCTAATATTCTAATATTTAGGAGCTATAATATTAAACATTATGACTTTCAATAATTATGAATGAATGAATGAATGAATGAATGAATGAATGAATGAATGAATGAATGAATGAATGAATGAATGAATGAAATTTTATTCCAGAAATAATCCATATGTGATTATAAACATTTAAAACTAATTACATAATAAAATACAATTATGTCAAACAAAATGCTATTTTTCTCAAACATGCAATGAAATATTGATGTTATGTTCCGTATAATAGGCTGCGAAGTATGACGTTTCAGGTGCGGCTAGGACAAAAGGTAGATAATGGAATTTCATACAAATCTTGCAGGCCTAGGCCGGCAAAGTCCTCTTTTTTAATTTTCATTTCACAGATATTTGTGACACAGCATCGTGGCATTCATCCATTTAAAAAAAACTAGAGGCAGTATTTACTTTATGGTTCGTAATGACACTCTGCCACTACGCCTGTAAAAAAAAAACAAAAAACAATGTTTGCTATAATTTGCAGTTTTATTTGTATAAAATCAACATGAATTTAATAAATAATACATTATTAACCAAATTCTATAATTTTAAATTATAAATTTAACTACACAAATAAAAACATTTAAAATATTTTATCTAAACGTTAGCGGTAAAAAGGTCTACTCAAACACGCGTAGTTATTTTTTTTTAATTGTTATGGAGGTAAAGTTGAAAAATGTTCATTCTGTTTTATTGGATTTATGGTGCGTTGTTGATTTTTTTACTACATATAATATGAGTTCCGACGAAATAATGAAATTAATATTAATTGTAATCGTAGGTGTTGGAATTGGCAGCGTAAGCAGAATTGATTTTAAATAACTTGCTGCCTCTGCCGCCAAGTCAAAGACGAAGTATGTATATGGTTGCTTATGGCAATTTTATTATTTGAGAAACTAAGAAAAATGGCTTACAGTTTATTAGAAACAGTTTTGTGGCATATTCTAAATGAATGTAACTACAAATTCGTCAACACTGTGGAAATTATACTTATTTAAGTACTCCATGCATAAAGCAACGATGTATGTGAAACATGATATCAACATGAGAGACTATTGTAAACTTATGTGACGAAAACGACAGTCAGACGGATACAAGGCGAAAAAATCAAAGATACATGAAAGTATACGGGTAGTAAATATATACGACTCGTGTAAAACATACGCGTGATAGTGATATAGGTACGTGTTGGTTATATTTTGGGTGTAGTTTACTTTTAGTTTTTTCTATACATAAATAAAACTTGGGTTTCGTGGATTTTTTATTTTATTTATTTCATTGCATGTTTGAGAAAAGCACTATACATACCTCGGCGGGAAATGGGGTTGCCCGCGCTCAGACCTATCCGGCCTCGCTTCGCTCGGCCGTCTATATGTCTTCGGCCGGCAACCCCTTTCGTCCCGGCCTCTGTAGTAATGTACTATTAATGACATCCTTCATATAAGTAAAGAAAAATGAAATCTGTTTTCTCAGGTAGGTTCGTTAGACCGTCGACTCATTGGCGGGACGAAATGGCTTAATAAGCTACATGAAAAATAAGAAATGGCGGGAAATCAGTAAACCAAACAATAAAAAATCTGTTTCCTCAGGTAGGTTCGTTAGTTATCTTGTGTCCCTCAGAGCGGAAATAGGAGCCCCGCGAAGCGGGGCTCCGTCGACTCATTGGCGGGACGAAATGGCTTAATAAGCTACATGAAAAATAAGAAATGGCGGGAAATCAGTAAACCAAACAATAAAAAATCTGTTTTCTCAGGTAGGTTCGTTAGTTACCTTGTGTCCCTCAGAGCGGAAATAGGAGCCCCGCGAAGCGGGGCTCCGTCGACTCGTTGACGGGACGAAATGGCTTAATAAACTACATGAAAAATAAGAAATGGAAGGGAAATCAGTAAGCCAAATAAAAAAGAATCCCCAGGTAGGCAGACAAACATGCAATTTGTTTTGTTTAATTTTATAACTATTGACAATATGACTAATAAAACTTATGATGGAAAACGTTATGGTCTAAAAAAATTGGAACTTAAAATTTAGGGAATGTAATAGAGCCCCTACTTATCATTATAACCTGCGATAAAAGACCTTACAACGACTATTGTAAGCAAGTTTATTGCCTTCAACATTATGTAATGGTATACCTTCTGGATTTTGAATATTATGAGTAACAAATTTTATGACTAACAATAATAATGACCTGCAAAAATCGGAACTGCAATTTATATTGTTAAAATTTATGACTATTGACAATATGACTAATAAAAATTATGATGGAAAACGTTATGGACTGAATAAATCGGAACAAAAAAATTATGGGAACCAATAGAGACCCATCCGCATCACATGCGATTCGCCCTTACTTTTTCCCTTATGGGTGCAACTTTCAGACTTCCACTTACATTCTCATTCCTTATCCTATCCATTCTCGTCGCGCCACTAATCCATCTCAACATTCTCATCTCCGCTACATGCACTCTCTTTTCAACCGTCACATTAAGGGTCAAGCACTCTGAAATATGGACTTTTATTGCACAGTTGAAACTTTTGGTTTACTTATTTTGAAACATTATGTTTAAAATTAACTACTCATTGTAATGATTAATTCATATAAATCACATTAGCAGTATTTAGGATGGAATGGGCTACAGAGATCATGTAATTATGTAATAAATAAAAAGAATCATATAAAACTTGAAAAAGCAATATTTCTTTTTTTTACAGGGCTACTACATTTCATATATTTAAATATTAGCAAATACATTTATGCACTAGTAAAACATTATCCGTTCTCTTTTATCAGTCAGGTAGTAAAGAGTAGAATCGAATCTTTGTAATAAATAAGTACTGTATGAAAAATTTGGTATTACATAAGTAAAGAAAGTAATTAGGTTTGTATTATACCACAATTGTGACAATTATACCAAAAATATAACAATAAAGCATGCATATTTTTTATATTATACCATATTATACGTAGGTAGGTTCATAACAACGACTGAGATCTCTCCCGGTGCTCATTTTATTTACGGGAAAAATTACGACGTAACTTTTGTTCGTCTTACATTTGAATCGTAAAAATCGCGCTTGATAGACACGTAATTTCCTCCCTCAAAGGACACATAATAGCTTCTTTTTTTATAATGTATGGTTCCAAAGACAAATTGTGTCGCTTAACTTCAAACTCGGGTAAATCCATTGGATCCTCTCAGCAAATATCTACCCTATTACATTTTCTTAATACCAAAATCGCATAATCTGACAGATGGATTTACCCGAGTTTGAAGTTAAGCGACTCAATTGTTTACTACAGTAAAGTAGCAATGTTTGAGTAAGTGATAAGTATCTATAGTACCTAGTAATGTCAGGTGCATCTACACGTTTTTATCGTCTTTATCTTTTAATATTAATGTTGATACTCGTAGGGTAGAGATATTTTGCATTTAACTAATTTAAAAAAGCAGATCATAAAATCATATTACTGTGCAACAAATACGAAGCAACTTAAGCTGCAAACAGTCCAATAAACTAAGTTTCAAGTTAACTAGTTGTCCGGTTACGGTCGCCAAGTCCCACAAGATAATAAATTTATCGTCCAATATTGTAAGCAACAAACTGGCCAAACATAGCTAGCTTAATAAGCCACGCATACCTTTACATACTACTAAGCTACGATCTATTGCTGAATTATTGAGACTATCTATCTACTCATACCGGGCTGTTCCTGTAAGTGATCTCCCTTCTTCGAGAGTTTTGACTTCTCGGGTCAAACGCCATTATTCTCTGACATCTCGGGTCAAACGACATTATAATTCTACTATGATAGTCATAACAGAGGGATAAGTCGAACAATTTTGACCAACCTAGAATCAGAATAATAGCTTATACATTTAGTGCTCCGTTTACTAACACAAATGTAGTGTACATAGGTGACGCTTCAAAAAACTGTTATATATAACTTTATAAATAAAAAGTTTTAACTTTTTTCGGTTGATTATCAATCATCGAATCTTCACTGTTCACTGTATATATATTAGGTTAGGCCTTATAAATTAACATGCCTGTTTATTACAGTTAAACTATAAACATAATTACCTTCCTCCTGATCAAGTTCCGGGTAAGTAGGTACTTGAGTTACATAGAATTCGTTTTTTATTTATTTATTAATTTAATCTTTATTGCACAAAAGAAAAATCTTATAGTACAAAAGGCGGACTTAATGCCATAAGGCATTCTCTACCAGTCAACCTTAAGGCCCTCTCATACCCGTGGGCTCTTTTACCCGTTCTTACTTAACGATCTCTCCAACATTCGCAGTAAGTGGTTCGGTATAGATGCTAGGGTATTTACTACCTACATAACACCGCTACGACAAGGTCTACTTCATGTTAAAACTCATATTTTTTACACCGCGACTTTAAAGTAATTACGCTACGATCTTTTGAGATAAGCTAAAAGACATTTTGTAAGTATTATACAAACCATTTCCTGTAAAAATACCTCAGGTCCTTGCAAAATGGGCCCAAGAGGATTTTAATGCCAAAGTTGTTTGGGCACGTGGCGCGAAAATTTAGCAAGAAGTACCTAAGTACCTACTTAATTATAATCAAATTGGCACGCAAAATTTTTACTTAAAGCTATTACTAAAGCACCCATTTCTCATTAAGAACTACGGTCGGTTTCACGTCAAGTGAAACATAATATTTAGATTGCAAGTAGGTATTGATTATGCGACTAATTAGGTTACATCACCTAATGTTCTCCTGCAATGTAGGTTATGTAGGCATGTTACAAAATAAAGTGTGCTTGATATGTGATAAAAATATTATGTAAGAACATCCTTATCCCGTTTCCATGATTAGGTAATAATCCAGATAAATATACCTACCAGTACGACGTCGTTTTTGATTGGCCACTTTATCGGCTTAACTTCGTCCCTCGAGCCCTGTGAAGCACCATTGAAGTTATATGAACAAGGTCCATTATTGTTATCGGTATCAAGTTTCCAACCTATTTGTAATCCTTCAATATCTATTGTATTCTCCTATTATCATCCATATAATAACCAATATCTGACTGACCGAGAATGATTTCTTGACCCGATTGAATCTACTAGGCACCTATTGTGTTTCACAAAAAAATTGGTAATTATTATTTACTTTGTATAACTTTAAAATAAATTCGTGATAAATTATCGTCACCCAAGATCTTGTCACCAAGAATTTAGACGGACTCTCCTGAAACAAACTTACAAATTTCTTTGGAAACATCGCGTATAAAGCTCGAAAACTTTCTGCTAAGTGGTCAGGAATTTCTAAACAATTTAAGGAGTTTGTGCTGATGAAGAACACAATAGTAATATGCATATCTTCAAATTGAAGCAAGGATAAATGAAACAAAGACCTGTACCTTAAACTCTTTGAATTTTTCATTATTTTTTAAGTAAGATCATCTCACCTCTAATTGCCATTTTAGTATTAATTTTAATTTGATTGTAGTTTTAGTTTATTTTAATAAGTTATTTTATATTTAAAATGTTATATATGAAATAAATATCATCATTACCATTCTGATATCTATCGAGGATTGAACGTTATGCAACATAAGCAACATTTTAATTTATTACCTAATGAAAATCAAATATCATAAATTAATCTTTCACTAAACTGTGAGCCGGTTTGATTGCGGATTATTCAACAACGCACCTAATGAAATTTTAGTAAATGCCTGTTAATAATTTGGTTGAATTATTCGAGCCAGAGTTACATATTTCTGTTGTTTAATCATTTACGTTTAGTTTAATGTGATTACACTATGATTAGGTATACTGGGCATACCGAATTTAATGGTTTATTTGAAACACATCTTCAACTATTTGGATGACTTACACTTAACTTGTCTATTGTTTATCGTTCTGTTTATTTGTGAAAAGCATAAAAATAGACGCATTTAAATAAGCAAATAATGGATAAAGAAGGAGGAAAACTGGGGTGAATCAAAATAAGGTAATAAAGGTTCAAAGTCTGTTTGATTCTTGTTTCAATCTTCCACTAGATGTATATCAAAATGAACTCAGCACAAGTAGGCCAAACTTCGTGCGGTGATTTTAACTAACTGCTAACTGGGCTCTTTTGTGACTCGTTTCGCATTTACATTCTATAGAAACTTGTGAATAAAATAGCGAGAATTCTTTCACAACGGTATTAAAATACAGATAACCTGAGGTTTTGCGTGGGTTGGTACCTAATTGGGAGTATTTTTTTATAGAAGATACCTAGAAATTAAAGTTAAACTAGGAAAGACGGTTATTAGAAATGCCTACAGTTTTCACAGTTGTAAAAGTCAAAGTACCTACTCGTATTGTCGAGCCTAAAATATGTACCTAATACCTACATTTAGTATATCTTTGATAGTTGGGCATACGCGTTCTAGTAAAACTGTTTTCAGACGTGGTGTCTTGCAGGTCAAATCTGCAAGACACCACGTCTGAAAACAGTTTTACACGGCGCGATTCGGGAAATGAATTAGAGATGCACTAGATAAGATATAGTAAAGATATGTGACGTTCCACGGCGAAAGGTACCATTACCCCGACTGAATATTGGAGCGGCGTTAATAATAAGCGTAAGCGCCAGCTGCCATAAGGTACCTTTTGCCGTGGAACGTCACATATCTTTACTATTTCATATTTAGTGAATGTCTAACGGCGCGATATCTTAAAGTTCGAATCGCGCCGTCAGATCTCTACTTTAAAGTCAACTTTAAATTCAGGTGGAGATTTTGCAAACTTTCTACATACATCGGGTTTCGTTGTTCGTAACCGAGAAAGCGCAATTTCCGCAAAAAGTTCCTCTTACCTTACGTAGCAATACCGTTGTAAACTTGATATTTTGACTAAAAACGGAAACTTCTGTTTCAGGAGCATTCTATGAAATTGTCTACAGTTGTCCCGCACAAATGCGAATTTTCTGGAGATTTGCAATATTTGCATGTACAAGAGTTTCCTTTTCCATGAAAAATGGTCGAAAATATGCACAAAAAAATAATAGTCTGCTTTAATGCCGAAAAAATGGCGCAACACGGGAAATAAAATGCGTCTGTACGGGACACGGGGCAGCCCGTGGAATGCTCCTTCAGTAGGTATTAGTACAGGATAATCATTTAGACACGAAGAAGAAAATACCTACTTGTATAGTGTGACTAGTGACTACTTAAAAACACAAATCAAAATAATTAGTAATTTGGTACAGTCACATATTTCAATAGCTAATGGCTCCTCTACACGATGGGCCAACACCGGCCACTCCAAGGGACGCATTTATTTTTTATTACGCAAGTGATATTGCTATCTCATTCTACTGCATGGCTGCGTCCCTTGGAGTGGCCGGCGCTGGCCCATCGCGTAGAGGAGCCATAATGTGCCGACATATATCCAAACGCCGGCATCCTAATGAATCCCCACTTATAAATTACGTAATATCTTATGACGCACTTTAATATAATACCATAGTTACTAAAATATAGTGTATCAGTCAGTAGTCAATATCATAGCTTTGGCTAGAGTTCCAATTCCTATGAACAAATAGTCTGTTTGCTGATATCCATGAGAAGTACCGCGGCCACGATCAGCTGTTTGCACTTCTTGAGGCGTATTCATATTTTACAAAATACGATACTAACACTTTTTTAAGACCTCATAGGTTCGTGTTCTTCTCTCACTCTTATTGAGTTTAAGCGTGAGCGAGGTGAATGTGCGTGCTCGGACCATGGATATCGTGTTTTAAATTTTTTAATTTGTTATAAGTTTTAACAAAAAAAAGTAATCCATGAGTTCTCTCAATAATAACATTTTTAGAATCAATTTCCATGCCTTAATTGGTAACATTGTTACCTACAACATTTTAAAGGACACTAATGGATTGATGCCAGAGGGATCCTTAAAATTGTTATCATTTTGGTATAATATTGCTAAAATCTGAAGGCGCCTCCTTCGTCCGGCATCTATCTTCGGCAGATCGTTAATCTTTCACTCACAAACCGCTACATTTTATTTAAATGTACCTTAAAGACTGCAAGTACAACAACATTTAAATGGATAGGTACCTAATAAATTGTTCAAAGATAGACAGTAAGTATATTCCTGAATACTCGTAATTCTACTTCGCATTCTTAGATAATCATAGGTGCATGTTGGATCGATGCTGAAGTTTAGAATGATAGCAATATCGAAATATTATTATGTACAATATGAGCAACAGTAATTCTATTATGAGAAACATAAATACAATTTCGATTGCTAAATTGTATGAAGTACCTATCAGGATATTAAGGTTAATTCTGTTTGTACAATTTAGGGTACGTTGCGACCAAAGATGTGCGAGGATACGTTGCGAGGGATTTGTTTTTTAAACGAATGAAGTTATTATATTGCTTGAATCGCAACGCAGCCTTAGGTTATTTTGATAAAGCCTATCGGCCGTATTCTAACAATGCTTATAAGTTGTCACAGCGATACGATACCGATCTATCAGTGTCCGAAGTGATATTTCTTCAACCAAAAACGTCACTGATGGGTCGTTATCGTATCGCTGTGATATCTTATAAGCATTGTTCGCATACGGTCGTATATCGTATTCCCGAGGGCACGCAAGATAAATACAAACTATGCGGCTTATTATCTACGACAGATAACTGTCAAATATAGCGCTTTAACTTGTCAATTAATTTTACTCCCGAATCTGAGCAGTTGAACTGCTGGAAAAGAAAAGTTAATACCGATTATGGTCAAGGCAAATCCTCAAGGAGGCTGGCACTTAAACTCTTAAGTAATCTCAAACAGATTGGCAACATTTACATTTTACTTTGTTTCTCGCTTCAGATATAATCCTCGTGGGAATTGGAAATTAAAATACTTATACTAGGTATACAAAACATTTTGGAGCCTCCGAAATATCTTTATACTTGTTAATCGTATATTTGCTTCATTAGTTAGAAAGATAGATAGAATATTGGCACACGCAAATATACAAAAGAAAAGAACAATTGATTAAATGTAGAGTCAGACAAAGGACGGTCTTATCGCTAAAGAGCGATCTTTTCCAGACAACCTTTAGTTTTAGTAGTTAGTTTAGTTCTTTAGTTGTTAGTAATGTGTAACAAAATCTATCAAATATAGGTACCTACCGATATTACTCCTGAAAGTTTTAAATTCAGAAGGTTTCTAATTAATGTATTTTGCGATAACAATATTGCATAACTACGTTTTTTATTTACTTATAGCGGGTTGAGAGACAAAAAAAAGAATAACCTATTAAATGGAAGTAAAGTACCTATCAACAAAACGCACGGAAAGCTTGGCTATTCAATCATTATTGACATAAAAACAATCTTTGAAAGAAAACAAATTCCGCAGATATTACTTTTTTGAAGGAAGAAATGTTAAGCAGCGGTAGCGCTAAACAGCCCCTCGTTGCAGGGAAATGGAAATGGACGAAAACAGGAGAAGCGAAGTTCTTTGAAGTGTGAATAAAATTTTCTGCCACGTTTAGGTAGACAACCCTTTGTAGTATGTCAAAAGGGTTCATGAAACTCTTGGCGTTTTTGTTACAAATATTTTTGGGAAAAAGTAATGTTAGTTTACCAGTTTATACTTGCACGCATTTATGTGTGTATTTCACTAAAGTAGTTTATTAATTATTTAGGACCGCAGAGATTTGAATTATAATTTAGCAAAGGTATGATGATTGATGATGGGCACTGAAGGCCTCAGAAAGTCTGTAAAACAAAGACGCAACCTTAAATAATGCTTCAAGTTTGTATTTTAGTGTTTGAATCTGGGTACAATAAATACTTTTAATTATTGTCCAAAATTTAGGAGAGACCGAGGTGAGTTGTGACAGAGGACAGTTCTAACATCGTTGATTTTTTGGAATCTATAACCAAAAAGAATAGATAGTATAGAGGGGTCCTGTCAAAGTAAATTTTGTAGTCACGGTACATTTACTGCCATCTATCGACACACGATTAAAACTTAAAATAAAATTGAAAATGTATAAATGAATTAAAATATGTTTACGGATATATGATTATTAATTTTTATTGTTCCACACTGACCCATGTTCTTTCACTGATACGTGTTAAAATTGTTAAATATCAAACGGTGTCGCCAACGCCATCTAACCGACAATAGGCCAAAGGTATATGGCGCCATCTATTCGAGAGTGACTTTTGCTTGACATCCGAGGCACGTTTTTTTCTTAGACTTTATTTATCTTATACGGAGTTATATATATCTCTGCTATAACTAAAAACTAGGTCGCATAGCGCGCGTTTGTCAGTTCAAGTTACGAGCTAACAAACGCACACTGTTGCGAGCTCGCTAACAGTCATTAGATTCCAAAAAATTCGACAACGTCACAACTCGCCTCTGTCTAAACTCGCCTCGGTCTCCGCTACCTACCCATACTTTACTTTAGTACCTAAATAAACCAAGAAAATAGTTACTCTAGTCCACAGTTACCTGATCCACTTATAAATAATGACGTTTTTATACGTTCGGACGTAGGTTACTAAATCACTATTAGTAGGCCAGTCATATCGAACATTAAATTCGCAAGCTAACGGCTAGTTCTGATTTTTTCATATGTTGTTAGGATCACTACCAGCATTGTAAATCCAAGTTTGCAGCTTCGAAAGACCTGTGCTAATTTTGCACCACTCAAAAAACCGCGAAATTTTCGTACTTTTTTGGGTATTATCTATATAAATCCTAAACTATGCATTTTTTATCAAAAAGGTCTAGGAACTAACTAAAGTTAACTAAAATTGCTACAATTTGAGACTAAAATCAACTTTGTAAGTTCAATACTTACCGAGATACCGCTCTGCAAAAATGGGCAATTTTATCCAGTATAGTGAAATTTTAACATTCGGGCAATTTTCGACCCCGAAATCAGAAAAAAATACTTATTTTACGGGTAATTTAATAAAACGATGTTGTAGCAAATGTAATTACCTTTAATATTCAGCAAACAATGATATCGCTTGACTGTGGGTACCGTTTACTCACTAAGCTTAAAAATCCAAAAAGTGGGAAAACTGCATTTTTCGCAAATTTGCTCTGTTTAGTTCTCACAATGGTTTGAGGGTAGTATGAATTATAAATATTTATTAAACATATTTAAAAGGTATCAAAAATAACATTTAGTTAGAGCTGTTCATTTTGAGATAATTCAGTCTAAAAAATAGGCATACCGACGTCGTCTTCAATTTCTTCTGCGATTTGAAGCTTGGCGACGTTGTGACAAGAGACACCGGAGAAAAATTTGCATAACTCTGAGCATTTAAGGCCTGCTGCTTTTATGCAGGTACAGCCGCCTCCGCTACAGCCTGTCTTGTACCCGCAAAATTTCAAAAGGACCGGAGGTGCCACTACTTCACTCGTCATTTTTATTGGAATGAGAATGATGATGTTTGGTCTTTTCCCATCCCCATTGAGTTGCAACGTTTTCCACCCCCAACCACTTCTGAATTTGGTGCTAAGTTCGGTAAGCATGGAATGTTGCACCATCTTCCGTTGGAGGTAAACGGGCCAAGTCAACCTTAGCGAAGGCGGCTGTTCTTATATTTTTTTTGTAGCGTAAGCTATGGAGCATGGAGTGTATTTTTTGTGTAGTCCCCTCCATATAAAGCTACTAGGCATTTTGCTCCGGCATCTGCGATGGCTGGGTAGGCTGCATTAGGTTGCAGGAATACTTCAGCTATGGTGATAAGCTCAACGTTCTTCTTAACGGCGCTACACAGTTTGTTCCTCACATGCCAGAAAAGGGCAGAGGTAGTGTCACACCCAGTGAAGGCGGGGAGAAAGAACTCGAATCCTGGAGGAATTTCCAAATCTCCGCGATTAAATGAAGTTGAAGAATATTGTATGGGGCCAGAGTCACCACTGCCACTTTTGACGTACCCTGCAACGATATTCCTCACGGAGTTGTTACGATGCCATATCACCTTGTGCAGTAAGAAACACCCATCTACCACAACAATCATGTCGGCTCCTACTGAGATGCTTTGAGGTAGCGGAGTGAAAGCTGAGTCGAACAACGAACCCTCTTCTGTGAACAATGCCGTGGGGGGTGGAGCTAACTAAGCAGAGCAAATTTGCGAAAAAAGCAGTTTTCCCATTTTTTGGACTTTTAAGATGTGTGTGTAAACGGTATCTGGAACCCAAGGACTTCAAAACGCTACCCATGAGTTCCATCATCCGACACTTGGATATGGTGGGAAAAGCTCTTGAGTAGTTCACGGATTTTCTCTAGGGGGTAATTGCACAAAAAATCCCTATAGGTCGAAGTGTATCCGCAAGGGCCCCCGAATACAATAAGATAAGATAAACGGTATGGTCTAGAGATGTCGTTCTGTGCTTCAATTAATGGTAGGGGAGACCGAGGAGAGTTGTGACAGAGGAGAGTTGTGACATCGTAAATTTTTTGGAATCTATTAACTAGAAACTAGGTCGCAATAGTGAGCGTTTGTTAGTTCAAGTTACGAGCTAACAAACGCACACTGTTGCGACCTAGTTTCTAGTTAATAGATTCCAAAAAATCGACAATGTCACAACTCTCCTCTGTCACAACTGACCTCGGTCTCCCCTAATTACATTTTCTAGAACATCGTTTTATTATTTTAGCCGTAAAATGAGTATTTTCCCTGATTTCGGGGTCGAAAATAGAACAAATCTTAATATTTCGCTATACTGGATAAAATTGCCCATTTTTGCAGAGCAGTATCTCGGTAAGTATTGAACTCACAGAATTGATTCTGATCTTAAATTGTAGCAATTTTAGTTAACTTTAGTTTATTCATAGACGTTTTTGGTAAAAAATGAATAGTTTAGGAGCTATATTGAGAATACTAAAAAAAGTATGAAAATTTCGCGGTTTTTCGAGTGGTGCAAAGTTAGCACAGGTCTTTCGAAGCTGCAAACTTGGATTTACAATGCTGGTAGTGATCCTAACAACATATTAAAAAATCAGAACTAGCCGTTAGCTTGCGAATTTAGCAATTTTTTGTGTTAAATATGACTGGCCTATAGACTAACGAACCGGACCTAATGTAATTTGACAGTGTATGCGAGCTCTAATGAAGAAAACCTCCGTTTCATCTCGTAGATACAAAGCATAGGTTACATTATAACACGTAATATGTGCACGTTTTATAGTAAAATACACTTGACGTTTCTCTTTCGACCGTTCAGTTTTAACTGAATATTACGTTGTCAATCCTATACAAATTTCGCATATACCTAATTACCTAGGTATAGTGGTGTTTGATAGTGAATGACTAGATGTCGACCGTAATGCCTTAATATTACGGTTGAAATATCTCCATGCACTTTGGAACGCCAGTGTACCATCATCACCGTCTACACGCTAAAGCAGCACAAGCTAATTAATACTATAAACTTTGGAATATGCCGTGTAATTCTGGTAAGTAATTATATTATGAGCTTCGATATCAGATAATATGATATTAAATGGATATATTATAACGTAAAACGTACCTAGTAATGCAGAGGAAGCCACGGTAAACGTATAAGCAAAGGGTTGCTAGACTTGCTAGGGTAGGGTGCAAGATCTTTGCTAACGGGGTTGTATAGATTTATTAATATATATGTATAGGTACTTATGTTTCGACTAACGTTGAAGTCCAGAATGGATAATGACATATGATGACAAACATTAGAAAAATATATTTTTGATTAAGGCATAAATATACCGGGTGTGGCCTGTAACAAGAGCAAATAATTAAAACATAGATTGTACTTACTCCTCAAACGGTGACACTAATGTTCAACAACTTTTAAAAATTATGAAGTATTTAGACTCCCTATTTTTCATACAAAATAAATATTATCTTCTATGGACGTCATCGCTATGCCATATCATTGTGATTGACGTTGCTTGTCACGCCTTAAACATAAAAAAATTCGCAATACATTGCGTCTTAGAATAAACTTTAAATAGTGTATTAAAAATCAAACCACAAGTTATTTTTAAAACTTGCTGAACAAATGTTGGTCAGTATGAGGAGTACAGCCTACAGTTAAATTTTTTGCTCATGTTACAGGCCACACCCGGTATGGAATATAATATTAAAGTAAATTATAATGAGAAAACGTAGAAACATGTTAATAAAGGGAGACTTATATGAGAAGAATAATATTTTTACCATATGAGAAGGATAATATTTTTACCATACTGTAATCTCGTTGAATGTGGAATCGTCAAATTACTCATATCATTGAGTCTAATAATCACTGACTTAGCTAGGACGTAGATTTGCTAAAGTTATACATTATCTCTCCATACCCATTATCCAGTCCGAACATGGTTTTATAATTCTTATAACGAATTTTGGTGGGTTGAATCCTTTTTCTTATAACAAATGGTACCTATTTTAATTTATATCCTACACCATTTCCTTTACTAAATTATAATATTTCTTTTAGCACACTTAAAAATCATATATTATAGGCTATAGCTAAGTTATTAAAAGTAAAATTTAAATTTGCTTCGCGAAATTCTGGCATTACTTTTTAATTAAAATTTAAATACAAAACAACCTCATTACGGGATGAAACAACACGGTATTCAAAAGTACAAAGAAGCCACAGTGTAGCATATAAACAAACGAGCTCCTAATCCAAACATCATTTTGCACCAGGTGGCAAACCACTATGGAAAAAATGTTCAAAGTGCGAGTCGAACTCGCATTCCAAGCGTTCCGTACACTATCCAATTTTTAACAGTGTATTTTTGATGTGGAAGTTGAATGAAATGTCTTTAAAAAACCCGTAGGGGTCGGATCAAAAACTAAGTAATTAAGTCCGACTCACGCTTAACTGCACATGTCTAATAGGTTTTCCTGACATCTATAGGTAAAGAAGGTCGTTTCTCAAAAAGTTGGCACCGCCAGGTTAACGTTAACGTTTTTCAAAAATTTTGCATTTTCGCATTTTTTTTTATTGGGATCGTTAAAAGGCAACTTTAACTATTAGAAAATGTGGAAGGGAAGCAATTCCTTCAATTAGTTTAGGAGATATAGGCGTTTGAAATTCAGGTTAATGATATCAAGGACAGGTGAAAGATATTTTGTCTCCAGGTTATCGATAGTAGAAGCAGGTTATCGAGAAATAAGTACAAATTCCAATGAAAATATTGACAGGTTATCGAGAGGCGTCATTAACCTGTGTCCGTTGCCGTTAACCTGGTTTCTTGTCATCGTTCACCTGTAATGAGTGTCATCCACCTGTCCACCACATCATTTTCAATGCCTTCTAAAAATAATCGAAAAATGTGTCATCTTCTGTAAAAAGGGACCTTATTGTCCACCATGATGATAAAAATTTTGGATTCTGACCCACCTCACCTTCGATTCGATTCCCAATTTAACAACAAGTTTCTGTAAATAAGTAAACATTCAATCTTACTGTCTATTCACCCTGGCAGTACCTAGTGGAACTCAGGTTTGGTGCAACATAGGCACATGCAGTTTTGGTCATCCAACTCGTCTTGGTGAGCACTTGGGAGAGCAGAACTCAAGATAGAGCTGATGCTGGACCATCGCAGTACCTAGTGGAACTCAGGTTTGATGCAACATAGACACACGCTGTTTTGGTCATTCGACACGTCTTCATGAGGACTTGGGAGGGCAGTACCCAAGATAGAGCTGATGCTGAACCCTCGCAGTACCTAGTGGAACTCAGGTTTGGTGCAACATAGACACACGCTGTTTTGGTCATTCGACACGTCTTGATGAGGACTTGGGAGGGCAGTACCCAAGATACAGCTGATGCTGAACCCTCGCAGCACCTAGTGGAACTCAGGTTTGGTGCAACATAGACACACGCTGTTTTGGTCATTCGACACGTTTTGATGAGGACTTGGGAGGGCAGTACCCAAGATCGAGCTGATGCTGAACCCTCGCAGCACCTAGTGGAACTCAGGTTTGGTGCAACATAGACACACGCTGTTTTGGTCATCCAACACGTCTTGATGAGCACTTGGAAGAGCAGTATCCAAGATAGAGCTGATGCTGAACCCTCGCAGTAACTAGTGGAACTCAGGTTTGGTGCAACATAGACACACGCTGTTTTGGTCATTCGACACGTTTTGATGAGGACTTGGGAGGGCAGTACCCAAGATAGAGCTGATGCTGAACCCTCGCAGCACCTAGTGGAACTCAGGTTTGGTGCAACATAGACACATGCTGTTTTGGTCATCCAACACGTCTTGATGAGCACTTGGAAGAGCAGTACCCAAGATAGAGCTGATGCTGAACCCTCGCAGCACCTAGTGGAACTCAGGTTTGGTGCAACATAGACACACACTGTTTTGGTCATCCAACACGTCTTGATGAGCACTTGAGAGAGCAGTACCCCAGATAGAGTTGATGCTGAACCCTCGCAGTACCTAGTGGAACTCAGTTTTGTTGCAACATAGACACACGCTGTTCTGGTCATTCGACACGTCTTGATGAGGACTTGGGAGGGCAGTACCCAAGATACAGCTGATGCTGAACCCTCGCAGCACCTAGTGGAACTCAGGTTTGGTGCAACATAGACACACGCTGTTTTGGTCATTCGACACGTTTTGATGAGGACTTGGGAGGGCAGTACCCAAGATAGAGCTGATGCTGAACCCTCGCAGCACGTAGTGGAACTCAGGTTTGGTGCAACATAGACACACGCTGTTTTGGTCATCCAACACGTCATGATGAGCACTTGGAAGAGCAGTACCCAAGATAGAGCTGATGCTGAACCCTCGCAGTACCTAGTGGAACTCAGGTTTGGTACAACATAGACATACGCTGTTTTGGTCATTCGACACGTCTTGATGAGGACTTAGGAGGGCAGTACCCAAGATACAGCTGATGCTGAACCCTCGCAACACCTAGTGGAACTCAGGTTTGGTGCAACATAGGCACACGCTGTTTTGGTCATTCGACACGTTTTGATGAGGACTTGGGAGGGCAGTACCCAAGATAGAGCTGATGCTGAACCCTCGCAGCACCTAGTGGAACTCAGGTTTGGTGCAACATAGACACACGCTGTTTTGGTCATTCGACACGTCTCGATGAGGACTTGGGAGAGCAGTACCCAAGATAGAGCTGATGCTAAACCCTCGCAGTACCTAGTGGAACTCAGGTTTGGTGCAACATAGACACACGCTGTTTTGGTCATTCGACACGTCTTGATGAGGACTTGGGAGAGCAGTACCCAAGATAGAGCTGATGCTGAACCCTCGCAGCACCTAGTGGAACTCAGGTTTGGTGCAACATAGACACACGCTGTTTTGGTCATTCGACACGTTTTGATGAGGACTTGGGAGGGCAGTACCCAAGATAGAGCTGATGCTGAACCCTCGCAGCACGTAGTGGAACTCAGGTTTGGTGCAACATAGACACACGCTGTTTTGGTCATTCGACACGTCTTGATGAGGACTTGGGAAAGCAGTACCCAAGATAGAGCTGATGATGAACCCTCGCAGTACCTACTGGAACTCAGGTTTGATGCAACATAGACACATGCTGTTTTGGTCATTCGACACGTCTTGATGAGCACTTGGAAAAGTGGTTACTGAGATAGAGCTGATGCTGAACCCTCGCAGTACCTAGTGGAACTCAGGTTTGGTGCAACATAGACACACGCTGTTTTGGTCATTCGACACGTCTTGATGAGCACTTGGGAAAGCAGTACCCAAGATAGAGCTGATGCTGAACCCTCGCAGTACCTACTGGAACTCAGGTTTGATGCAACATAGACACATGCTGTTTTGGTCATTCGACACGTCTTGATGAGCACTTGGGAGCGCAGTACCCAAGATAGAGCTGATGTTGAACCCTCGCAGCACGTAGTGGAACTCAGGTTTGGTGCAAGGTCAGGTCAGGTTAGGTCCGGGTTCAGGTTCAGATAAGAGCCGGGATCCAGGTCCAGGTCCGACTCCGGGTTTGAGTCTAGGTCCGGGTCTGAGTCACAGTCCGGGTCCGAGTCCGGGCCCGAGTCTGGGTCCGGGTCCCAGCCCCAGTCCCAATCCAAGTCAAAATCTAAATCGCCAAACGTGTACTATGCATCGTTGAAGAGTTCTGTTCTAATCATCATCAGCAGTTCCACTTCATCAAATGCGACAGTTTTTAATGAAAATGCTTGATTTTCTGATGTAAATCCAAAAGTCACTATACGCATGCCTTTAAGGTTTGAGGAGTTCCCTCGATTCCTCATGGATCCCATCATCAGAACTCGAGATTGACAAAAATGCAGCTTATAAACTTGTCTTGCTTAACAAACATAACGAAGAGGACAAATCGCCAAACGTGAACTATGCATCGTTGAAGAGTTCCGTTCTGATCTTCATCGGCAGTTCCACTTCATCCAATGTCACTTTTGTGAATGTATATGCTTGATTTGTAAATAAAAACACAAAAATCACTATATGTATGCCTTTAAGATTTGAGGAGTTCCCTCGATTCCTCATGGATCCCATCATCAGAACTCGAGATTGACAAAAATGCAGCTTATAAACTTATCTTGCTTAACAAACATAACGAAGAGGACAAATCGCCAAACGTGAACTATGCGTCGTTGAAGAGTTTCGTTCTGATCTTCATCAGCAGTTCCACTTCATCCAATGTCACTTTTGTGAATGTATATGCTTGATTTGTAAATAAAAACACAAAAATCACTATATGTATGCCTTTAAGATTTGAGGAGTTCCCTCGATTCTTCATAGATCCCATCATCATAACTGGGTTTTGACAAGAACGGGACTAATCTGCATATACTTATACTTTTTACAAAACATTTTAATATATGTCTAAAACTAAAAACCCTCATAAGGTACCTTTTCCCGTGGGACGTCACAAATCTAGTTTGAGTATATGTAACGTGGATTTTAAATAATTATCGATCACCTGTCATATGGCAGGTGAAGGACGCTTCGTTCACCTGCCATTGCATCATTCACCTGACTTTTTTGGACAGGTTAACGAGACTTAAGACAAAAGTACAAAAATTTCAATAATATGCAGCTTTAACAGACAGGATAGTTTTTATTCCTAAATTAACACACAAAAGCGATATAACCGCTATATAATTATATAGTTACGAGTATTAGTTGTGGTATCAGTGACATTAACCTGCCGCAAAATCTCATCCACCTGGCAGTTTTAGCCAGGTGGACGATATGCAGGTGATGGGGAAAATGGCAGTTATATCGCGAATACACAAAATGTATTAGCTTGATGAACTCCATACTTAGGCATATAAAACTAAACTATTGTTTACGTTACATATCTTGATAGTAATGCGATAGGTTACATAATTAGCAAGATATCGACTCCAGGATAAAGAGTACTTACCCATTACAAACTCCAATTTCCGATACTTTGTCGTTTGTGTTTTATTTGCGAAGCACAATAACCACGTCTTCGTCCTACCAGGTGATAGCTGATGAGTGACGGCTTCAGCTCGTGCGGAGTGAGACGGGAAAGGTGCGGTGGGGGTTATACAATCGTCGTGAATGTGACGCGCCAGGTGACTGTTAAGAATTGCCTTGGACAAACTTTGACGCCGAATAACTTAAAATATAAGTATAATATTGTTATGCGATAGTAATACTTTAAAACTTAAGGATATATGTTAATAAAATACGGTAATGCCGTTAAATTAAGTTAATATTTTGTGTGGTTTTCATAGCTCGGAACATCAGTACCTCGCGTTGGGACACGGCAGGTTAACGGATAAACGTAGTTACAATATTTTTTTTTGTAATCAATATTTATTAAATTTTTTTCAATGTATTAGGCCTCTGTGTAAAAAGTCTCTCTAAATATGTATTAATTTTTTATATATAAAAATAGTACATAACGAAAAAAAAGTTCTAACATAAACCTATTTACAGGTGGCGGTGCCAACTTTTTGAGAAACGACCAGAACTATTTTGTGTATATTTTTTTTCAAAAATTTTAACCCAGTGGTTTTGGAGATAAAGGGGGGGGGGGATGGTCGAACAGGCAGACGCACGAGCAACCCTATAAGGATTCTGTTTTTCCTTTTGAGGTACGGAACCTTAAAAAGAGGTCACAATTGGAAGCCCCACTTCGGTAATCCGCGCGGACTCACTTGGACTGCGGCCAAGCAATCACATAGCCTAGGATTGCTTACACTTGAAACTGTTGACTAAGTTTTTAGACTGCTCAACTTTCAAGCGGAACCTGTACAAGAGTATAGGTTTAATCAACTGGCTGGGATGCAAGAAAGTTTTCTTAATGTAGCAGGATGGTAGGCTATTTTAAATTATTGAATATGAGTATAATCGTAATACTTTTCTGTCTTTTAAAATATGCTCACAACAAATGTTGCAATTGCAATTTTGAAACCATAACTTTAGTTTAGTCGACAGCTACTATAATTACATATTTACCTATAGGTAATTGATAAATAATAATTCTCTTTTTAATAATATTGTGGTAATGAATATCAGAACTTCTTATTACTAGTTCTTATTTTATCTGTGCTGAGTTCCACCAGTACTTTGCCTATTTAACTAATTTAATTCAAATATCTAGATGATCATGCTCAGCCCGGACTGAAAATCCAAACATGTAATATTATTTGTCAACTTTTCCCTCCAGGTATTGAACATTTTAGTTTTGCTTTTGAGAATTCGATCACTATATTTAAAAACAAGTGCGAGTCGGACTCGCGTTCCAAGGGTTCCGTACATTACACAATTTGTAACACATTCGCTGCGTTACGGGAAGCATTTGGCCGTATTTGACTTTCCGCCGGTGCGGCAGCTATCAGCGCTTGTCTTACCCCCAGTGTGGCGGTGGTTTTTATATGTTCTCGTGTGAGTAAGAAAAAGATGACCTGTTCAGTCACTATACTCTCGATATTCGTACTTCAAGTATATTCTATTTCAAAAGAAAAATGTATGGGAAGTATTTTTGCGTAACGCACTGAAAGGTATTTTTTTTCTTTAGCGCGGCACGGGTACTATTTGTCCGTATTCCATCACCCCGTACCGCACCGAAAGGCGGGCACGCAGCGCTCAGATTGGTCATGTCATAGTGCTGCGCATTGTTCACGATTCCGCGACATCGACATTTTATTAATGCGCCAATTAAATCTATGACATCTATATTGAAAATTACCTACCGTAAAATGGGGTGAGTTGGGTGAAATTTGACTTTCAAACCTCGATAAAATTTTATTTTTACACGTGAAAATTGAATGGTGTATATAATAAGTGGTTCGAACGTTTGTATTTTAGTTTGTATTTTATTTTGGGTAGTAACATTTCATAACTTTGACGGTAAAGAGAAAAACCCACCTCACCCCGTAGTGCCTCGTATTGGGGTGAGAGGGTTTTTCATACAAAGGTGATTTTGGAAGATTGTTGGTTGGATTTATTAGTGTTCCGTACAAAACTTTTTTTATTATGCGTATTACTATAGGTAGCTCCATTTTAAATTGGAATACATTATTTTGTAGCAGTAACCTTAAAATTTCTTCCCCCCCCCCTCTCAAACCTCTCCCCATTCATAACCCACCTCTTCCCGCGAAACCTACTCACCCTGATTTACGGTACTCTAAAAGTCCGACCCCTTTTTATAATTATATGAGGATGAATAATATTTGTTTTGAACACGTACAGACACGATGACGATAATAAATATTTTGTCGATTATAAAACTCATTATCGATTCTTTAGTATCCCATTATATGCGGCCTGTGCGGCAAGGGAAGTATATTCCCGTAAAATTAAGGGTTTTGAAAAATGGAATATATTTTGGAATTTTAAGTATACAGATCCGCGGGCGGCGGCTGCATGTATATACACAAGGATATAGTCTATTGATCAGAACGACTTTCAGGTCAAATCGATAACATTCCAGGTCTGTTGAAACCTGTACATGGACATGATACGGGAAAAAGTAGGTCGTGCCGCAAATTTGGCATTCTCAATACGGGAAGTATATGACTCGTAAACCACTGGCAGTAAGTTTGGGTTTTGCGCTGCCGCATCGAATGTATTTTTTTTATGTGAAACGTGAGTGAAATGTCTTTAAAAAATCCGTAGGGGTCGGATCAAAAACTAAGTAATTAAGTCCGACTCACGCTTGACTGTACATTTCTAATAGGTTTTCCTGTCATCTATAGGTAAAGACCTATTTTATGTATTTTTTCCAAAAGTTTAGACCCAGTAGTTTCGGAGATAAGGGGGGGGGGGGGGGGGAATGATCATTTTTTGCCTATTTTCTTGAATTACTTCTAAACTGTTTATTCTAAAGTTATAAAAAAAATATATTTGAGATTCTTACAATGAGTTCTTTCATTTGATATGTAACACGATATAGTTTGAAAAACTTTATTTTTTACTTTTCTCATTTACCCCCCAAAAGTGGCCCCCATGTTTAAAATTCATTCGTTTACGTTACATGTCCGTCTTTGGGTCACAAACTTTCATATGTGTTCCAAATTTCAACTTAATTGGTCCAGTAGTTCCGGAGAAAATCGGCTGTGACAGACGGACAGACAGACAGACAGACGCACGAGTGATCCTATAAGGGTTCCGTTTTTTCCTTTTGAGGTACGGAACCCTAAAAACCTTAGAATTGTATGTCAATATAGTAGAATCAATCTGATTTCCAAATTTTTCAATGTGCTGTAATTTTCCTCCCTTCAATTTTCTCATTCTCTTGCCATTATTTGGTTTCATTTCGCTACATTTTTTCATTCCGTTGACATTTTCTTCCATTCCCTTGTCGATTTCTTTCATATTATAAGTATTTGTAAACATACAAATGTAGGTCGTTTAAAAGTGTAAACCTGGGGAGCATTTTTAGTGTTCCGTACAAAACTTTGTTTACGGAACACTTATGGGATCACTTCGGTCTTGCAAATCAGTTAAATACGTTTTTTTCAGAGACCGTTTGACATAGATACCTAAAATTTGGAACAGTTATAGCAATTACCACCACTCATATTGTAAATAAGTCAAAACTGCTTATTTCTTATTAAAGGGGGAAATTTAGGGGGTTGAGAGGGGTAGGCTGAAACTTTTTTCATTTGTAAGAATCGTGTGGGGTACCATTAGAAAGCTTGCAAAAAATTGAGTCGATGGACTGATTTTGACTTCATTTTAGACTGCAATAGTTTCGTCAAAAAATGCATTTAAAGTTGCAAGTTTTCATACAAAAATTTTCACCTCTGTCCTGGCGATTTTCGCGAAAACTATAGCTAACAGGCAGCTGACCAGTCAATACCCAACTTAAAGAAGCATGGAGACGGCGGGAAAATTATCAGCTTAACTTTATCTTTATTAGTTTTTCAACTGCAGCTTGACCTTTGGTTGCTTAGGGCTAGCTAACTGATGCTTACACTGGTCAATTCATATTAGGCGAGAAACATCCTTAGTTAAAACTTTGGCATTGAAATTTATGACTTATGTCTTTGACACAAAAGTTTAATTCTGCTTGCTTATTTTTGTGGGATATTTAATTTTATCTCAATAGCCTACTATAAGTATGAGAGAGATCTACAAAATACGACCTTATTATATTGCAAATAAGTTTCAATTTCGAACGGGCTTTCCAACCAATGGACTAGGCATCTCAAAAATGTGAAAAATTCAAATTAAGAATTCCGTTCTTGACTGTCGTTGTGTTTTTTTTTCCACAATAGGACACATAGAGTTAGTAAGGCGTATAGAGATAATAAAGTCATTTAATATTTATGAACAGCTTTGGCCTCATGTATAGATTTTATAGAGAGTATCTGATTCGTCGAAACAATATACACAATATTCCTTTTCATTAAGTACCATTACATTTCTGTATTAATTGTATAATTATAATATCTATTAATTATATTCAGTACTTATGTATATTTTTGAACGGATCGGTGAGCAACAAGATTCAGGGCTATAACCGCGAAAATAGAAGTTCGCAAATTGCGAGCATTTTTCTCTGTCACTCTAATTACGCCTTCATTGGAGTAAAAGAGAAAGATCCCCGCAAATTGCGAATTTCGGTTTTCGCGGTAGCCCCTCAGTCCTGTTACGAAAAAATAATTTTGGAAGACATTAATAGTTTATGACAGTTAAATATCACAGTTTTTAGAAACAAAGGTAAAATTGACGAAATATTTAAAGTAAGCCGATCTTGTTTCTTAGCAGTTCTAAATAATATTAAAGTCTATATATATGGCATAGAACTAGAAACAAAATCAAATAAAAAATAATAATGAGTTCTAAATTCAAATTGAAGGAGTATACATTTAAGGTATTATAGGCCAAGCGCGCACCACGATATTAATTTTTGCGACACGATTTTAGAATCGCACTGAAATATATCGCAGAAAATTCACTGCGCGCACTGCGATAAAAAAGTCGACGATTTGTTCATTCTCAACATGGATTTCGTACCAGTCGCTTGTCATGAAACGTGTCTTTAATATGCGATTGCTGTATGACTTTGAGCATTTACAACACAAAGGTGATCCCCGTCTATTTCCATAATTAAATGGTCAACATCTAGCGTCTCATTTTGAGATGATGTTGGGGTTTGGAGAGCGAAATGCCGACTGAGGTCCGGCCGGGGTGCGATTTTATTATCATAGTGCGCGCGGGGCCATACAACTCCGCATGCTGCAATTCACTTTGCGACAATCGCGTCGCGAACAATCGCGGAAAAATGTGACAAATCACAATTTTAAAATCGCTGCGATTTTTTTGTCGCATATGCGCGCACTAACATATAAACACATACGTTGCATTTTTGCGACAAAATTATCGCAGGACAAAAAATCGTGGTGCGCGCTTGGCCTTACTCTAAATTATTATAATACATCAAGCATTCGCGAGATGCTCGACTTCGGTATTCAAACACAAAGCAATAGTACAAGAATCTAACTAAATGCAAAGGCCGAAGGAGCGATTCGAAGATCCGAAGCGTCCGACAGACGCGCGCCTCCCGTAACTTTTCCAAGTATTTTTAAGTATAAGTGTCTAAGTCGCAAGATCCAAAGGCTGAAGTCGCATTGGGCCGAAAGCCCGAAGCATCCAGGAGGTCAGTTCTAAACACAGGTAATTAATACAAGTGTCTAAATGCGAAGGCTGGAGGCCGAGCTCCGCGTAGGGCCGAAGGCCTGAAGCCTGCAAGATGTCAGTGGTTATACACAGAACTGACAGCCTGGACGCTTCGGGCCTTCGGCCCTACGCGGAGCTCGGCCTTCGGCCTTCGCATTTAGACACTTGTACTATTGTTCTGTATTAAAGCACTGACATCCTGGACGCTTCGGGCCTTCGGGCTACGCGGAGGTCGGCCTTTGGCCTTCACATTTAGACACTTGTACTATTGCTCTGTGCTAAAGCGATGACATTTTGCTAAAGCTCGGCCTTCGGCCTTCGCACTTAGACACTTTGTACTATTGTTCTGTGTGTGTAGTTGAATACGGTATCCTAAAAACAGGCAAACAACCTCAGTAAAATGTAATGATGCGAGCGGTACGGCTACCATCAGTTTGGCATTGACATAAACGCTACCGTGGGCGTGAACGTAATTTACTTTCTATGCATCTCGCTCGTACTGATATATTAGTGCGAAAGAGATATACCTATAGGAAGTAAATTACGTTCACGATATCGTTTATGTCAATGCCAAACTGATGGTAGCCGTACGGAACACTAAATGCCTCGAGCTATCTCGGACTTGGCCAAATTATTTATTTATAAGTTCTGTTAAATTTTAGTTTTAATTTTAATGTTGTTTTTATTATCACTTTATTTGTTATTGGTAAATAAAATTTTTTTGACAAAGTGTAAAACATCATTTAAAGTCAGTTTGTTCACAAAGGACGTATCCTCAGGTTAGCGGGTCGCGTTGAAAAGTATCACTTTCCATATTAGCGAGAAACCCGTATGAACACCCGCCGACGTTGCAGTTTGTTCCAATTTACGTTCTATTCATAGAACGCGAACATACCGCGACTAAAACTTTTTCACGTTTTTCTTTGCTTATGGTTTATAAAGCATTTTGCTACATAATGAGTATTTAAAAAATATTAAGGAATTTTCTATTCAGTGTTTTGGTGTGTTTTCTTTCAAAATAACTAGATAATGTATAAGTTTTATTTTATTTGATTAAACCGACTAAGTACATTATTTTAGTGCTAATATATATCAACATTCCTATTAATATTAGCTGTTATTTATAAAAAATAAGCTACGGGTTTGAAATGGAATTGGGTGAGCTTTATAAGTAATTAAAATATTATATTAAGCCATGGTACAAATTATACGTGTGCGCCGCGCCGGCGCGCCGCCGCCGCCGGGCTTTTTTGCCACGCCGCCGCCGCCGATAAATGATCGGCGTGACCTTGAGTGTTGTTAATTAGCTATTCCAACTTGGTTTTTGGATTATAATCTGGATGTTTTTCATTATATATGTAACAGTTGTCAAATTTATACCAATTATTTATAGAATGAAACAGAAAATTACTTTAATTTAAACTGAGTAATCCTCAGTTTTCAGCGTCAAGAAAGATGAGTGAGCGATATATGAAGTAGTATGTTTTCCTATAAATAGTATGTTGTGAATTCGCTTTCAACTCTTAATTTGAATTTTAGAATGAAAAACATCGAAATGGTGGCTCTTTTGATGAAAACTGAAGATGAAAGTTCTAGAGAGGAGTTAATATCAACCATTTCAAGACCAAAGTAATGTAATGGTAGTAAACAGAGCAACATGCTTACCGACGCACTCGGCGATTACAGAAAAGCTAGCTAGTATAATATCTTGGGATAGTAACCAGTGCCGGTGGTTGCACCGCCTAGATACGCCGCAGAGCTGGCATGGCTAAGAGTGCTATGGCTAACTTCGACAAGATCTGGAAGAACAGAGGTATTCGACGTGCAACTATGTGCGGTTGATACGAGCTCTTGTCTTTTCAGTATGCCAGTATGGTGCCGCAAAGTGGAGCCTTAAAAAGTGTGACGTGCAAAGCTGACCTGCTAAGCCGAAGAGCGCTATCTAAAAACAAAAATCATTGCTAACTTAAACTTTTATTTCTATTACTGAGAATTCCATTTTCAAAATCATTTGTTTTTGAGATAGCGCTATTCGGCTTAGGAGGGCAGAAAGGTGCTTTTGAGATGTGATGTTGACGAAGATTGCTGCTTCTACCTAGGACAGCTAGAACAAAAGAACAAACCCCTTAATTGGACGTAGTTTAGGGTAAAAGATCCAATCCACAAAAATCTGTTAATAAAATTTGAACTTTATGTCAAACGGAAAAGTCATTCATTTAAATCACAAATTTTAGAGGATGGATCTTTTACGCTAAACTACGTCCAATTCTTAGAGAGAATATTGCCACTTGGCTCTCCACAACATGCCATGGACGAGCCTTTAGATTCTTCGGACATAATTATTATGCGGTTTCCAACGCATGAATGGATGAATGATGGAATGGCGAATGGCAAACATATTTGGAGTGGAGCATGTGTGAGATGGTCGAACGTTGTGAAGAAGTGTACAGATGTGCAGTCCACACGGCTTATGACCGCACGAAATGGAGACAAATTACATGTCGTGACCCTCAGCAATGCTCAAACGCAAAAAAGCAATGAAAAATCGAGAAAGAAAAAGATACATCTCAGTGAGCCTGGTTCTTGTACGATAGGAAAACCATTAAAGGGAAGACACAATAGCAGTCCGCATATCTAGGATATGTGATGTTTTATTTTGATATCGTACTTACCTCATTTTAATACGATAACTCATGAAAAGCATGAAAAAACGGAGAGTTACAGATCGGATCATAGGTCATTGGGACCAGGTGACCGCTTACAGCAAGCCAGTTACTAGGGAATTCAAGTTATTATATTTATCCTATATCAATTTACAAACTCTATTTTACTCACGGCCTATTCAAATTTTCAAGAAAAACAACAAATTAATGATTTTTCTTAAGGAACCGAAAAGTCAAGGTCACGCCGATTTCACGCCGAAAACACGCCGCCGCCGCCGATTTTTTGGCAAACGCCGCCACCGATCATTTTATATTCGGCGCACACGTCTAGTACAAATGCAGCAATATATGAACGACTCAATATAAACTTACCAACTTCACTAGCCATATTGGTGGTAGTTTTTCATATTCACTCGTTTGTAACCCTTGCAATTTCATCTGCCTTTTGTTTTATAGTGCCTTCTGCCTTTGTATAAACCAAAGAACATAATAATCTAATAATACCGGTATTTTTTGTATGAACCGGTTCCGAGCCTTGTTAAAATGTGACGAGCTGAAGAGGCGTAGCGCGAATAATACGAGTATGTAATGGCTCCTCTACACGATGGGCCAGCGCCGGCCACTCCAAGGGACGCAGCCATGCGGTAGAATGAGATAGCAATATCACTTGCTCCCTCTAACGCATAAATGCGTCCCTTGGAGTGGCCGGCGCTGGCCCATCGTGTAGAGGAGCCATAAACCCTGAGTGAATCATGCGTCATTCGTTTCGCCATTCGTACGAGTATGTAAACATGGAGTAAAAATCCTACACATATATATAAAGGTTAAATAATGTTAAGTGATGTTTAACGTAGCGTAGCAGTATCTGACGTAGCGTTCGTCCAAAGAAGATTAATTAATCGGAAAATATTGAGTCTATTATACTCGAGCTCACCCAATGTTTACAATTTTACGTAAAGACAAACAAAAGAAACTCCTTAGTCTACCTCATTTTCAATAGCTAGGAAGGTTTCATTATCGAAACATTTTATACACAACAATCATTACTTTAGATCAGGTTTATTTTCTAGATACATACTTTTATATGAAGCTACAAGTTACCGATAGAATTAAAAATAATGTGCTATCGTATCCCCATAAGTCTATAGGTAACTTAAAAACCGGGCAAGTGCGAGTCTGACTCGCGCACAAAGGGTTCCGTACCATAATGCAAAAAAAAAAAGCAAAAAAGAACGGTCACCCATCCAAGTACTGACCACTCCCGACGTTGCTTAACTTTGGTCAAAAATCACGTTTGTTGTATGGGAGCCCCATTTAAATCTTTATTTTATTCTGTTTTTTAATATTTGTTGTTATAGCGGCAACAGAAATACATCATCTGTGAAAATTTCAACTGTCTAGCTATCACGGTTCGTGAGATACAGCCTGGTGACAGACGGACGGACGGCTTTACCCATTGGGTACGGAACCCTAAAAAACACACTCGCGTACAAAATAGCCAGGATGGGTGACCGTGTGAGTATTACTAGTAGCACCTATCAGAAAGAGTTTGGAGAGCCGCCAGTGCGCGTGGTCGGAAACAGCTTTCGTGTAGTGCACTCCGACTTGAGAGCAACTGGCCGCGTAGCCAAGATGCCGATCGCTTACGCTCCGTAGCGATCGAAACGCAACTGTCACTGTCGCACTAATATGGAAGAGTGATAGAGAGACAATGCTTTTCGTTGTCGAAGCGATAGCGATTGTAACCTTGGCTAGGTTGCCTGACCGTGAGGTAATGGACAGGACAGTTCATTTATAGAGTAGTCAGTGGTCACCCTACATATACCGGCCGATATGTAAGCTAAAAGATCTTAATAGTTATTTGTTTTATAAGGGAGCAAAGTTGTTGTTTAACAGCTCGTGCTAATATTGATACCCGAGCAAGCGAAAAATTCCAAAATTAAACCACGAGCGTAGCAAGTGGTTCGAAAAATGGAATCTTGAGCGTTGCGAAGGTTTCAAAGCACGTGCTTTGAAACGACGTTTGAATAACGCGCAAAATTTGCCCCCGAGTGAAACTAAATTTTTCACCACACCAACCCGAAGCAAATTTTAAAGGTAAAATATAAAAACCAAACCAAATAAAATCTAAATAAATGTTATTAAATATTTATCATCCAAAATCATCATTTAAAAGTCAATTGTACCAGTAAGCATAAGACAACAACTCAAAATTTGCATTTGATTAGGTACTTTGCCTCACTTGCGAATAAAATGCAACTTTGCTATCAGTTTTTGAAGTGCAAAGTAAGCCTTTCCGAGCTAGTGTGGTGAAAAAAATCTTTGAAATAAATATTATGTGAGCTAACTATGTACTAGTAGGTAGGTACGTCCTTTACAAAAAGTACAAAGTAATTGTAATTATCGGCACTAATTAATTGGCTAAGCATGCAAAGAAAGAAAATGTACCTATTTGTATGTGGTGGGTCAATTTCTGAACACGATTTTTTTTCTGTCCGTGATGAAAATCGCGGGTTAGCATCAAATAATACTTACCATTTTTTTTTTACATAAAGAAGCCACACTTTTACACCGGGTTCCATATGAATTCACTGATTAATTGGTTTTTAGAGTACACTTAAAAATACCTAAAGGCTCAAATTACTACTCCCGTGCCCTGTCCGGAATCTACTTTTGAGCATAATGAAAAATCCTACGAAAAATTCTACATTAGTATCACTAATTTAGGGTCAAATACTTAAACTAGATGATATTTACTATCACTGAGCACATACACTATTAACTTCATTGTGGTAAATAACTCGTGATCGAAGTTTAAATTTTGTCCGAGCGCGCGAGTAAAATTTCGTCGGCAAAACTCAAAGGGCTCTCACAGCCGACGTCTGTATCTGAACCGCCTCGTGTCCCGCCTCACCTGTACTGGCAATATTCGGCTGATTCTTAAAGCAAGCGGATGTACGTCAAGCCGCGGCGTGTTCGAGCAAATCGCATAAGTATTTCGGAATCCGGGTGGGCGACAATTTTTTTCTAATTTCGATGCCCCTTATAAATTTTATTTCCCACATAGCTTTTCAAAAACAATTGTCATATTTAGGAGCCCTTTATGTATCTTTATGTAAGCGATAACATAACAGTTTGGTTAAAAACGATTTAAATTTTTGGCGAATTTTTTTATTACGAATTCTAATTTCCGTGCCCTAATTCCCATAGAATATTTACCTAAAACAGCTGATTAAGTGGCACGGGAATTAGAAAGTATTACATTTATTGTCAACAAATTTTTAATTGGGGGCACTGTAAGTTAATTGGTAATGTTTACGTCATATTATTATTACATATATATATATTGGCATTGAATATATATTATATGTAATAATAATATGACGTATATCTTTCTATTTTACATTTAAGGAAATCTCAGAGAATGCACAAAAATCTATGAACGGTTTTTTAGTATAAGTACTATAGTACATACTTACAGGGTGGACCGGAATAACCCGGGCAATTTTAATACGTAAGGTAAGGTGGGGTAAGACGACACTGGGGTAAGACTATCACTTGTATGGAATCCTCGTACTGTTAGTCTTGCGCCACCTTAACTTATTCATTTATCATATTATAATATTAAAATATTATATAAACATAAAACTATTTTTGGAATTATTACATATTATAATACCCGTACCTAAGGTTACATGAAACAAAATGAATCAAATTTACAATGGTTTTATTTTGTAAATTTGACAGCTGACAGCGTAAGCCGTATAAAATTGAAATATCTGGGAGACCGAGCTTTGCTCGGAAAACATATACCTACCTAAAAACTCAAAAATGCGCGTTTTCCCAGAGACAACTAGCTAGATCGATTTTTTATCCCAGAAAACGCCCATATATATGATCAAATTTCATCGAAATCGTTAGAGCTGTTTCCGAGATCCCCGAAATATATACAAGAATTGCTCGTTTAATAGATTATTTGTTATAAATTAGCTTTTCTAATAGGTACAAGAAAAAATAAATATATCCTATTCTTACTATATTATAAATGCGAAAGTATCTCTGCCTGTCTGTCTGTTATCTCGTCACGCTTAAGCCGCTGAAACAATATCATCTTGATGATACATATTTGGCATGGAGATAGTTTGAGGCCTGAAGAAGGACAAAGGATCTGGGGGCACGGCAGTGCCGCCGCCAAGTCGAGCAAAACAAAGTGGCACGGCCGTACCATCAAATCTCAATAACATTCTATCTAAATAACATTTAATTTGAGCATGTAGTCTAAGAATTAATACACTTTAAAATCCCTTAGTTTTGTCACTGGCACAATCACTCTCAATCAATATTATTTTAAGGTACTTCTAACATACCCACAAGTTCCAAATTTGAAACGTAATTAGGTTTTAGCTTTTTAAGCCAATAAAAATCTAATAATACTGCAATATTAGTCACTTTCTAAAGATAAATGCATAATTAAGTTTGTAATCCTATAGAAATATATGCGATAACAACGTTACCATTTAGTTCTTACAATTAGTAGGGAAAATAAAGGTACACTACGATGGACGATGTGAGTATGAATAAAGATGTATTATGATATGTATATACATAGTATCAGTATGGTATGGGTATGTTTACCCGAAAAGAAGGACAGCCTACAAAAAGAGATGGGATCATTTCAATTCATGTAAAAAGATGCAAATCTCGCAACGCAGTTCTTCTACTCTACTACAAAAAAGTTTTGGGATGTAATGTGAAATCAAGTCGGTTATTTTAGTCAGTGCCAGGGGGTATTTTGTAAGCAAGTTTTTTTTAGGAAGATTATGATATTTTTGAGAAATTACTTAACCAACCTACGCTTTGAAGATTTTCCCGCAGGGCAGGGACACCCCGTATACCTATGTGTAAAGTAAGGCGGGGTAAGACTAACTTAGTTTATTTTGATCGGGGCAAGACTAACAGTATGAGGATTCCATATAAGTGATAGTCTTACCCCGGTGATAGTCTTACCCCACCTTACCTCATATGTGTTCAAACAATTTTTTGGGTTATTAATTTATGAAGGCAGCATATTCGATTTCTTCAGATTAACTTACACAATAACTTCTTCTCACTGTGCCCCTATTTATTTCTTAGTATCATTTCCTATAAGACCATATACCAGATCATACACCTTGTACCTATCTAAATGCAGATACATAATTACACTTTTTAATGAATAGTTTTGTATGTAAAGGCGGACAAGTTTACGAAACTACTCAAAGTATTGTTTTGAAATATGTACATTTTACTAAGAAAGAGAGATTAGTTGCCATTAAAATAAAGGAAAGGATTAGTCATATACGTAGTTTTTAGTGTAACATACTTTCGTAGATTTGTCGTTCGAAACTAAAATTAAAGAAGGTAAATATGTCCGATGCCACTTCAGTATGGTTGCAGTATATTATTGTAGATTAAAATATTCATAAATAATAGTTTTAAGTACCAAAATAAGTTAAGAAAACAATTCCCGTGCCGTGTTTTAATTTCCGTCCTAGTAAAATCTAATTTCCATGGACACACTAATTCCCGTGCCCTGACCAAAATTTTAAATTTAAATAACTTTTATAGTTTTATGAATATTTTTATCCCATAAGAAAATTAATATTTATTATATTTTTTATCAAATTCTCAGCATATTTTTTTTTGTGTAATGTTGGTATTTCAAAATTCCATGGAAATTAGACAAAAATGCTCGTTTGGTGAAATTGACCCTGGTAGTCGATAGTCGAGAAAATTACATCCACCTCGTTGACTCTCGATTGCCAAGTCGCATCGCCAATGCACGTTCCATATGTAGGTATGTAAAGAAAGCCTAATCAGCGATTTTGTGGGGCCAATGCGGTCCGTTCTAGTTCGTTAACTGTCTCTTATCGAGCGTGACACGTGTAGTGGCGACAACCTTTTGCGAGTAGTGCTAGTGATAAATTACCTACTCGCACGACGTGTTTGACCCGCCTCGAACATGGTATTGACGCGATCTATAAATCTTTGCCGAGACAACACGGCTTCATACCTATGGATACGTTCCTAATAGCACCCAATGTGAAATCGAGATCGGTTTAGTCGATTAGCGCTCAACAACCCCTGATAGACGGAGAGCTAGCTACGGAAGTAGGTTTGCAATTTATAGAGCAACGAAATTCCTCTAGTTAGTGTGCCCTACTATCTTTATTAATTAATTCGGACGCCTGGCAGCTGTTCAGCGGTGGGTGTGGGAGGTGTAAAATAAATTGAAGGTGTACCTCTGAGTTTGGTGAGATATAATAACTAATTATATATTTAATTCGAATATAACATTGCCAGGCGTTTTAATTGGGGAAAAATAGTGCCAGGTGACGTCCACGATACGCGAAAAAGTGCCATGTCATCTCATTTACTGGGTCAAATTTTATCGTGTTTCGTTACCCATAGGGTGAAAACAGGACCTTATTACTATACGGTCCCGTTTTCGGTCCCCTCTATAAATTTCACACCTTCAATTACCCTAATTGCCCCAAAACCCTTTGTTGCCCAGCCACTGTCACACCCACCGCTGAACAGTTGCCAGGCGCCCGGATTAATTAATAATGATAGTATGGCACACTAACCAGAGGGATTTCGTTGCTCTATAAATTGCAAACCTATTTCCGTAGCTAGCTCTTAGACCACGAGTGTCGATAGCTCCGAAGGGCTTCGTTAACAAGTTTGGACAACCCTATCAGTGCCCGGCGAACTATCGGGCCATTACGGGGCTTAAGGGTTAAGCACCAAACGGAAGCGTTGACCATTGTTTTTTTTATCGGTCAGTGCTGGTATTTGTGGCTCCCATGCCAACATTTACGCTAAAAGCTTTCCGTCCAAACCTATTTGGGGTTACCCTGTATCGCAAATGTGTTTAAGCTCAGAAGCACCGTGTTTCCTTTTAACACTCACGGATATTATTAGGTACCTGTTATATCCGAAAAGCTTTTCGTACAAAACTCTTCTTATATTTTTATGTCGTCAACAAAGTTATCTGATACGGATGGAAAAGGTACATGTGATATATTTCCAATAAAACGTATCACGTAAATCATTTTAACGCGTAAAATAAAGGTGCGAGAAGGGAGCGCATTTATCACTCGTGTTATGAAAAATGTCAGACAAAGGGACACTCGATATCGATACTTTTAAATATTCTTGTAAGAGTCAACCGTTCGGAAGACAGGCTGAAATTTAAATATTTTTTGGCCATATCGCTGCCAAATGCCGTGAGTCAACTTCTGATTACTCAAGAAACTCGTTAACTCGATTGGGTTAGCAGTAAAATAAATCGTTTTAGAACATAATAGGAACTATGAAATCAATTTCGATCCAATAATTTAAATAAAAATTGAACCTGGTACAAAACGCAAAACGAAAATTGGACTTCTTTACTTCGGGAATAGTGTAAGCAAGTAAGTATTTTCTTGTAGTGTACGTAGTGTACGTGACAGCGTTTGTTTAAACCTATTGGACCTCTACCCGTACCATGCGTCACTGAGAGTTGTCCACACTGTCAATATGCTAATATCTACATAATATACTTTCTATAAGTATATCACGCTTGCACTAGCTATTATGCGAGTACGAGCGAGATATATAAAAAGTAAGTTACGTTCACGCTGGCGATTATGTTAGTGCCAAACTGATTGTAGCTGTACTCGTATCTACGACTCCTACGTACATCGTGCCCCGAACCGCATAATTACAAAGAAACACAATATTCATGCACTTTTAGAGACCGCTGTACATACTATTTAAAAAAAACTTTGTCGGCCACCAAAATAATGGCATATTATCAAATTACTTATACTTATGACCTCTGAGATATAATCTAAAAAGGTGGGCTATAAACCGGGAGGGTTCCATAAGGCTACAGGAAAATAGCCAGGTCTAAAACATTTGATCCCTTATTTATTCTTTTTTAATGACCCTTAAACCAGTGTTTTTCAAACTTTATGGTGTCACGGCCCTTTATGACCACGAAATTTTTTTCGCGACCCCCAAACCCCATTTCTACGTTTTTATATCTATGTATATAGAGTCTGTGCGGAAAGAAAACACGGGGCCGATTTTTGAAATTCGACCGCTCGATTTCGTGTATTTCGCGCAATAATATTTCCACTACTAGGCATTTAAATTCTACTAATAGAATTGAAAAAGAGTGGCCAATACCACTAGACAATTTCTATCGCTCATATTTTAAAAATTATATAATTATTATTTCGCCGTTTTCCATGAAATTCAAAAATCTTTCGTTTAAGGCTTAAACGATTAACCAGTCGACTTGGCTAATCTCATATTTTTTATGAAAAAAGGACGCCTATGAACCAACAACATTATTTCTTCGTGGTAAAAAACATTGCCCTTGGGCGTGGATACATACACGTCCATTAACCCGGCCCCTGGGAGAGTAGAGTCACCTTCTATACTCTTCACTGGGCAATTCCTGTCTGGCGCGTCCATGTCGCGGGGGTGGGCACCTTACACTCTAGTAGGCCGGAGTGTGTAGGTGGCGAAGTTCAGCAGGGACCCAGTCCTGCGGGGTATATCGCAGAGCCCTTGCCCAGGGTTACGGGTGAAGACCTCAACGGTGGATTGGGCGGAGACAAAGGATGTCAATACGGCCAGTGCAGCGGAAGGGGCGAGCCACAGAGGCTTTGTGTCTGAATCCTGATGGAGGGCAGCGGTAGCCATCAGTACTGTGGTGAAGCGTAAGGAAGTTTATTCTGAACCGGTTCACTAACAGAATTCTATGGACACTGAGTTCGTAGTACCGCGATGTAGAAAGCAACGGGATACTACTACATTATCTATTCCCATGAGAGTTGAATGATGATGATGAAAATGTCCAATAATACAAATGTACGTTCGCCTGACGATCCGCGTAGCAACCGGCGCTCTGAGTTTTCCGGGACTCAAAGTGTGAAATTGGCTACCGGCCGTGGGAATGTAGGCAACCAGGCATCCCTCGGAAATTATGCGACTGGAAGGAAAATCCAATTGCGCAGGAACATCCGTATAGGCACTTGGAACGTGCGTGGGCTCCTCGATGAAGGCAAATTACACATCTTGGATACAGAGCTCCAGCGATGCGACTCCATTATTACCGGATTAAGCGAGACTCACTGGAGAAGTAGTGGCCACCGGGACTTGAATAAACATACCATCTATTATTCAGGAGACGATACTACCAGTTATGCCGGAGTAGCCGTTGCAATTCCTAAACATTGGACTAAAGCGGTGCTAGGTTACAACCCCGTCAGCAATAGAATTATAACAATGAAGCTCGATGCATCGCCCACCCCATTGAACATTGTACAGGTGTATGCACCCACCAGCGCGGCGGAAGCCAAAGATGTAGAAAGTTTTTACAATGACATTGAATCTTCAATTGCAAAAATACCAAGAAAAGAATTGCTAGTTATACTTGGCGATTTCAATGCTAAAGTGGGGGATACGCGCATGGATGATGGTCTGCGGCATATTGTGGGTAGCTATGGTCTCGGCCAGAGGAATGCTCGAGGGGAGAGATTACTCCAATTCGCTGCCGACAATAACCTCACTATAATGAATACCGTATTCCAACAACACCGCAGACGGTTATACACCTGGACGTCCCCTGATGGTAAGCACAGGAATCAGATTGACTACATACTTGTTAGATCTAGATGGCGAAGTTCGATTATGAACGCACATACATTGCCCGGAGCCGACTGTCAGTCTGACCATCAATTCCTTGTGTGCAATCTCAAACTGAAGTTACGAAACTCTATACCTCGTAAAGTTAATAAGAACCTCTAATAATAGTTAATAAGAGCACTAAATGATGACCCTGACTCACTCTGGCAGTCTGCAAAAGAGCAAATAAAAATCACCGTACGCTCATCGCAGCCCATGCAACCTAAAGGGAAACATCAACACTGGATGTCAGATGACACCTGGTCTCTTGTAGAACACCGGCGTGAGATGAAAGCCAAAGGTGCGTCTGTTCAGGATTTGAATTTAATGAGTGCTCAAATTCAATCTTCTTCTCGCAGAGATCGTAATAACCATCTCAAAAACATCTGTCTAGAGTTGGAAAAAAATGCAGAGCGCCACGAAACGAAAGATTTATTTAAGAAGATTCGTTGCATTACTCGCCAATTCAAACCCAAAACCTGGGCTATTGAGAACTCAAGTGGAGCGACTGTAACGGAGATCGGGGACATTGTGGGTGTATGGCAAGAATATTGCGAGCATCTTTTTACCGACAGCAGCACATCATCGGATAACAATAGTGGTTTTTTGGAGAGTGCCCAGGATAATGATAAAGAACCTTGTGTGCTGATGAGTGAAATTCGAGCTGCAATCTATCACCTGAAGAAAAACAAAGCTGTAGGAGGTGATAACATTCCGATAGAGGTTTTCAAGGCAATGGGCGAATACGGAGTTGAAATACTGCACGTAATCTGCAATCGTGTCTGGGAGATAGAAAAATGGCCTAAGGACTGGGCACACTCCGTATTCGTACCACTGCACAAGAAGGGATCTACAAAAAAATGTAGCAACTACAGACTTATAGCTTTGATTTCGCACGCCAGCAAAGTACTTCTCCATATCATCAACACCAGACTGAAAGCTTTTCTGAATCCGGAGATAGCTCAGGAGCAAGCAGGATTTGTCGAAGGTCGTGGAACAAGGGAGCAGATCTTAATTCTTCGACAAATTATCGAAAAGTCTAGAGAGTTTAACATCCCACTCTATATCTGCTTTGTTGACTTTCGCAAGGCCTTCGAGACCGTGAAATGGGACAAGCTCTGGGACGTTCTACTTCATATGGGAGTACCTAGCCACTTGGTCCGCCTCATACGTCGACTCTACGAGGACGGAACTGCGACAGTTCGAATTGACGACGTCGACTCGAAAAGTTTCCAGACACACGCTGGTGTTCGGCAGGGGTGCATTCTCTCTCCACTGTTGTTTAATATTTATACAGAATGTATTATGAGAATTGTTCTGGAGCAATGGGACAAGGGAATTTCAGTGGGAGGGCGGAAAACATCGAACTTGAGATACGCTGATGACACAACTCTTCTCGCTCAAACAAAAGAAGACATAGAACTGTTGTTGGAACGCCTAGAGACAACAAGCCTCTCCTTCGGACTCGCGATCAACAGAGATAAGACCAAAATGATGGTCGTGGATCGAGCGGAACTAAATCAACCTGATGTCTCCATGATTGGCAACTGTGAGGTTGTCCAAAGCTACATATACCTCGGCTCCACGATCACGAACAATGGTGGGTGCGAGGACGAGATCCGCAGGAGATGTGCTATCACAAGATCTGCCGTTGACAAGCTGAACAGAGTCTGGCGCAACCGCAACATCACTAAAACCACGAAAGTCCGCCTGATGAGAAGCTTAGTCTTCCCAATATTTCTTTATGGCGCAGAAACGTGGACGGTGCGTCTGAAAGACCGACGCAAAATTGACGCACTCGAAATGTGGTGCTGGCGGAGACTACTGCGTATTCCTTGGACTGCGTTTCGGACCAATGTTTCGATCTTGGAAGAACTCAAAGTGAAGGAGAGATTATCGTCGACTGTTCAAATACGAATCCTCAAATACTTCGGGCACGTTACACGAAACCAAAACTCCATGGAACGTCTCGTTGTCCAGGGACGAGTTGAAGGCAAGCGGTCACGAGGTCGGTCACCTACGCGCTGGACAGACCTGATAAAATCTGCGACACAAACCACCATAGTCCAATGTTCCCGTAACGCCGAAGACCGTGGCAAATGGAGGCACATTGCGAGGGCTGCGTTATCCACAATAGATACGTCTCATCATACAACCACGACCACTCTGTCAAGAGTGAACGACTGAGGAGGAGGAAAAAACATTGCACCTACACACAAAGGAAGCAAGGAAGAGTGGAAGGTGACAGGGCTAGGGGAAGATCGCCAATGAGATGGACCGACTAAATCAAAGCCAGCGTGTCGGCCACAATAACCTCTAGCCGCCCAGAGACCTATAAAAAGTCTCCTGTTCCATTCTAATTTGAGTTTTGTGTTGACAAGATAAAATTTAATTTTGCTTGGCAAGGTTTGACGTTATGGGGCGGCTAGAGGGTAAGCGAATGCTCAGGGAAAGCAGCTCTACTAAGTTTACATACATAATGGCCACGACCACTCTGTCAAGAGTGTAACGAAGAAGAAGAAGACCTACATACAAAATCTACGTTATTTATGAGTAAAAAAAACCCACCAGAATCTTTAAAACGATCAACGACAGTTAGTTGGATCTATTTAAATCTCTGACAATTCTACGGGAAAATTAAAGGATTCCATTATCCCGTCGGGAGAGTTTTTGGGGCCGCAAAGAGGTTTTATTTAATTTTTATTCATCGGATTATATAAAATGGAAGCCACCAGCCATGAAATTGTATTCTCCTCATTGCTAAATCTAAACCTGTTTCAGCATGAAAATAAAAACAAACTCTGAAACAATTTTTAATTTAACCATTAACTAAGTAGCTAACTAGTTTCGATTTTATTTTACGTAGGTATTACGAATACAATACATATTTGTAATATAGGTAGGTACATAGAATTTTAATTCAGTGGTTTTATCTAGTTATTAATATTTTTTTAGATATTTTGCGAAAAAAATACTGAGCTTTTTCTCAAAAACGCACCAAAAATAGTATTTTATGTTACATAATTCTGCTCAGAATCGGGAAAGTTTTAATAAATGCGCCAATATTTACAGTTTTGTGAAGCTTTCTCCCATAAGTATATTTTTTAGGTACATTTTGGGTTATTTACCTAAATTACCTACCGAGCGTGTAAATTTAATACCATCTGTTACTCAAATCATGACTGAAATCTTTAGAGAACATGAGAAATTGAATTGTCCATTCCTTTCCTGGTTGAAACGTTGTTAGATTCCCGGCACTGCAGCGGAGAGCAGGTTATTTGCCGAGCACTCAGCCCGTGACGATGAATCCGCGATCATAATTCCTTGAGAATGATGCATTTTCAACGACATCTTGTTCGTCTTACGTAGACTGCTATCATCAGACACCATAAATTTTGTAGCGTTTTCGTTGTAAGTTGAGATACTTAAAAGAAATCATCAAGAACTATTTCAACGGAAATGGTTACCTAATTAAGGTAAATTTGAATATGGACTTACAGATGTAGTGCATAATCCTTTACCATCGGTTTTCTCTGAAAAGTTTGTATTTGTCATGCTATTTCAGTCAACCTCCTTTGTGCGTTTCCCTGCAAATACGATGGTAAAGAATTATATGCGCTACATCTGTACCTACTGGATTTAATCGATAAACCTCATGTGGATTTGGATGCACAAAAATGCAATTAATTTTATCAGATAAATGATATAATATAACACTTTAAACCTCGCGTTTTATACACATTCAATAATGATATAATGTTTAAATATGATATTCTAATCACTCAATAAAACTTGAATACTGAGGAGCCGGTGTTTTGAAATACAAATTATCACCCAAAAATAATATTATTTATCAATAAATTGAATCGGCGCTCGTTTTATTGAACTGGTGAGCATGTAAGTAAATTGAAAAAAAAAAACATTGTGAATAACGTAAGGAATTTTGTGTTTCTTCTTTCCCTTTGAATGCTGATTTAGCTACAAAATAGCAAACCGAAATAATTTTTAGTTCGGTTAAGCGTCTTTTGTAGAGTTTTAATGACGTTATCCCTGGCCAGGCGGAGTCCCGGCTCATTCCACTTTATTTGTTCAGGCTAAATTAATGTCGTTTTAGGTGTCATCATGTTGGAAACTTTTACGCGTTTGATGCCTTTCGGTGTAGGTAGTGAACTCACCAAGTGTATGTGATCAGTACACCGGTACTTAAAATAAACTTTAAGGTATTTATGGAACTTATTCCAGCGTTTACTACTTACATACAAAAGCCCACATTTTTTGCAACAATGTTTCCATATAAGAAATTACATAATTATGGTAAGAGTGTAAGCTAAATAAATTATTATACTTATGCCGTACTTGCAAGCGTTATGTACCTACTCACCAAATAAATTGAATTACAAAATAACAGTTTACTAATTTTCACGCTCGAATACCACTAACAGAATAATACATTAATTATTTGTATATAAATCAGTCCAATAAATGTTATTGCGTAGGAATCAGTACGCACCCGACTCTATTCTCCCCTAAAGAATGTCTTAGATATCCTAATCGTTTCGAACGACGATATGTTTCTAATCTAGATTCCAAGCACTAGGCGACCCACCCAATGCTAGGACCTTCACCAAAATTAGGACCCATGTAGACAGACGCATACACCCAGAGGAAGTGTCTCCCCTAAAAAATGTCTTAGATATTTTAATCGTTTCGAAATATGACGGTAAGTTTCTAATCTAGTTTCCATGCAATAGGCGACCCACCCAATGTTAAGACCTTCACCAAAATTAGGACCCATTGTAGACACCCACATAAAGTGTCCATGACATGTTCCCCGGCCCCTCTCGAGTGTGGCTCCCAGCAAACTCCCGGTCCTAATGTCACTCGTGTGTACAATGGTTAAGCCTTTCATCTCCTTGTTCGCAGTACGCCAGGAGAACGAGCGTATGATGCACGACGTCCTCCAGCTCCCGCCTGGAAATCGCACCCAGTTGTCGGGGGCATTGCGCTGACGCCGCGCTACTCGCCGAAGCCGCGGCTGGACAACGTGCGCCCCGCCGCCGCCCCACCAGAGGAACCCGAACCTGATCAGCCCGACGCTGACTCTGACGCTCCCGAGGCCCACGCCGAGGCCCTCGTCCACTCCCTTAGCCCGCCAACCCTTAGAGAAAATAGCAGCGCTTCGGTGAGCCAAGGCCTAGCGGGCCTCACGTGAGTCCCGACCCCGGTCTCCGGTCTCCGCTTCGGCCTGCTCCAGACCCGTGTCTGTTCTAGTGTTGAAACGAATTGTGAACGCACAAAACTGCCAGTGGCAACCAAATGCGCCGAGCTGTGACACGAATGTGAACAGAGAGAATTATATGTTACTCGACTTAAGCATACACGTTAGTTACTTGTTCGTGAATTGAAAGTGATGGAAGATGTAGGTAGATAATGTGAAATTGTGAATAAATTAGTAAAGAATGCAATGTTGTTTGTTGAATTGTATCAGGATAGGATTTAAAAGACAATGTCAATAATCTACGATAGAATAAATCGCAGATTGTCTAAAATGTTAGATGTTAGTATATTTTGTGCCAGAGGGAGAAATTTAATTAGAAGAGAAACTGCTTAATTGGTAAAAAAGGAAAGGTGTGATGCGAATAATTAAATAAAAATTATAATTATTTATACCTAATTCTGTTTTGAGAATGTGACGATGAGTTAAGTGTACAGTTTCACCCTCGTCAAATGTTCCTGCCACTTCCACAGTGTTTTTGGAACGCCGGTTTTGTTAGATACACGTAATCATTGAATGTTAACGGCCTGTGTAAGCTGCTAACGAGGACTGTCTAGAGAAACGACCATTACTCAAAGGTTAGCGGATCAATGGGATCAATTACTGTAATTATTAAACTTTTAAACAGATTAAATTTCTTTCTTTGGCAGTACTTGTTTTAAGGATACTGAACATTGAACGATCCCTATTTACGACAAATGTTACAAATAAAAAGAGTCGTAATGCCCTGTATGTATAGCGATAAATATTTTAATATTATTACTATATAACTGTACCCATACAACATAGTTGTTACCCGGTCGTTTATAGGGAAGGGCTGTACTAAATAATTATAGATATATTGTTATTTAATTATGCAAATCATAAATACCTGAACCTTTGTCACAGCACCAGCTCAATAATTATTTACATTCGACTATATGAATGATATTAATCGTAACTCATCAATTTCATACACAGAAGCTTTATTATGTAACTTAACTGTTAAAATATGTAGTTATGCTATTTGAGTTACATAATGAAGCTCAGGGTACAGATACTGGGGGTTTTGAATACATTTTATATGGAGACTTCTATTTTCTATCGGTCACTATTCTATTACTAAACTTAATGCTTACTATCTCCCGTCCAAGAGTAGGCTGTGCTTTGCCGAACTCACTCTGATTTAATTTTGTGAGCGTCGTGGCTTTTTGTAAAAATAGTTTTTTTTAGTTTTTATTTAATACGTCTGCTAATTAATACTGAATTGTCAGATAAAGCATTAGTCACGTCTTTAGCACTTCTTATACTGCTAAGGTCGTTTTATACAAACATACTGACAATCTCATTATGCTGAAAAGGCATAGTATTATATTGTTTCTGATTTTGTGAAGAACAAGAAGTTGTTACTCAAGTTTTTTTTTTTAAACTTGCCAAACATTTCATTTTTAACGCATAGCTAAATGCGAAATTTGTTGTTGTTTAGTGATTTTTAAATGTGTTGATGATCAAATATGTAGAGACATGCTTAAAATTCTCGATAATGGTACTAATCTTCGACATCCTTTTTAATCTTTGACATACCCTTTTATCAAAATCCCCACTAGATGTTACCACTAATGTTATAATATCGTAAGTAATTATAATGAATTACTTTGATACTGATCACCCTAAGGATTTAGACGGAACGAGCTTTCAACACTGTGCTTAAGCTGTTAAACATAAGAGCTTTTTATAAGGATACTACGATGTAGATGTTGTAGATAATTAATAATTATGCAACGAGGATTCGGAACAGATGACAGTAAAGTGGATACATAAAACTTCTATTTCCGCAGTACATACAAGTATTGGGGTAATAAATAAATATTAACCGTACATTAAAAGGGTAACTTGGTTAAGATTTTTAAATACGTACTCCACAGTGTTATTTATTTAATACAAAGTCTAAACCGTTCACATCTTGATTATTGTAATACCATCTCTGTTATTATGACTTGAAAGAAATGTTATATATGTTTCATTTTATTCCTGCCATTCATTTTGTGTCTATTTCCACTTACTGCTCTAATATATTGAAAAACAAACTTGTATCTAGTTAAATTAAAAGAACAATATAAGAGCGGGCTTGAAAATAGCAGAATCAGAGCGCACGGCCCAGTGGTTCCATCGCAATTCCAACTAACTTGAATGCGCCCATGCAAGTTAGTACGTTACTATTCTGTCGGTATTGCGTCATAGCTCCATCTTACAGACGTTGTCGATTCCACCTATTTTCGATTATATTACGATGCACTCGGATGTTCAATAAAATGTACAGGTAGGACGGGGAAAGTATTTCATTTTACGCAGTGTTGCGCAAATCAATAGTTGTTAGAGATTCCAAACATATTCGAACTTAATACCAGCACGTTTGTTTTTTTTTATTAATATTTATGCATTGTTTAGCTAGGACGGGAGGAAATTACACACCCTAATATTATTTTAACACCTGCTAATAGAGTATAATTCAAAAATAATTCATAAATAAAAGAGGGAATAAGTACCTACTGCTTTTTCAAAGTAATTTTGTTTCGTGAATCAGTTTAGTTTAACGCCTAATATATTTGCAGGTAAGTACATACTTTAAACGCTTGATAATTTGTTCATCTAACTTAACGACCCAACGTAATTAATTTTAGGTATATTCCGCTTCAATGATGGCTAACCCTTAAATCCCATGACGAAACCCAAAACTGTCGACCTTAATTGATGTAAATTCATCAATCATTAAATCAATATAAAGCTCGCAGGGCTGTACAGTAATTTGATTATTGCCCTAGGGGCCTAGGAGATTAAAGTCACTGATAAAAATACGTGTAAATTTTTAAACTACCTGAGGTTACCTAAACCCAGCAGTTAGTTTCTGACAATCACTTGCCATAATGTTTTATTTAACTCCTATCTACAGAATCTTAAGCTTTTAAGCCTAAATGTAGTTATGAATTGAGGTTAAATCACATTAACGATATAAATCAGGAAGCGTGTCTCAACTTATGGCCGTCTTATAATGAGCGCGGTAAAGCTCTCACGACCCACCTCTTGACGGAAATTCTCGCTTACATTTGTAACATTCCAGTCGCTTGCCAAGAGTGTGGAGAAATCGGATACTAAGACAAACTAGGACAAGTGAGTTTTCTGATAACGCTCATCATGGATATCGAAATCACATTTTAACCTAAACAGAACCCGGGTTCAATTCCCGCTTCGGCCACCGACCGGCGGACTTGGTAACTTTCTTTATTGTATGTTATCCATTTCTATCTATATCACATTTTAGGTGCATAAGTTTATTCATGAATCCTATTCGCCAGCGCTTGCGTACCTAATAAAAATATTGGAATGTTGAAACAGCAAGCATCTAAAAAATCCGTACGCTCAATGGTTGGGCCATTCAAATGCTCAGGTAAACAATGGAAACGGTGGCTTCGAAATTCTGAACAGTTATTGCTGACACAGATTCGATTATTTGAATCTATGGGGCTTGACTCAGATTTTTAGTCTACTCTACTTAGTCAAAACTTTCAGTTATTATAAGCCTGTCTGCTGTTATATATAGGTACCCGGATCCGTCCCTAAGATGACTCAACATTTTTGTGATTTAGCTTTACCTACATACAGTTTATAGTTTAGATTCTTACTTACAATTGTAATTGAAATTTCATTACTCTTATTAGATAGAGATACAGGGTTCCAGTTCATTCCAAAAATACTCATAAAAGGAATCTAGTCACGACTAAAACTCTTAAGCTCAGAAACTCCTAAAACTGAGTCTTGTTCTTCTTTGATATCGACACATAAGATTCGAGTTTGTAACAATAGTAACAATTATGTGTAATCGGAGATCGCCTGAGCATTAGATTCGTTTGTGTGTGGAATGACACCCTGCCAAGTAAATATGTACACTGTGTTTAAATTGTTTAAGTTCAAAATACTCCAGAGAGTGTACGTGTGTTGGGCGGACGGTGTTCCTATAAACTGTTCCTGTTCAGTACCTACTTACTTACCTATCTAAATCATAGTCCTGGATTTTTTTTGTACCTTAAGAATTGAAAGACAATACTTAATGTTTTCTTTAATCTCAATTCGGACTACCACAGCACATTATCTATTTAAGTACTTAACTGGCTATAATTTTCGAGTTCTCTCATCAAAAGCTAGGGAAGTATGAAGACGCAACGAAGAATTTCAGGCACGTTCGTGCACGATAATGTAATTTTATTGCGAAATGCAAGCTGGAGTTATGCAGGCTTACATTTTGACCTGGAAAATCTGTAATCGGTTTCAAACCGTTAAAATGGGCCGTGTGCTAACCACTTGTGGCGGGTCGCAATGATATTGTAACAAAATTATAATTATAGGTATGTTGTTAATCACGTTAGTAAATCTACTTAGGTACTCATAATTAAGGATTATATTTATTTTTGGTTTGAGTTTAAATATTATTAAAATTTAAAGATATATATTGATTTTGTAATTGGAACTATTGGAAGCTGTATAACGTTTTATCTACGCAGGTAGAGATACATTTTGTACATGTAATAATCTAAGTATCCATGTATCTTCATAGAAATGGGTATGTGTGCAAAGCAGCTAGATAAGCATACAATAAGAGATGAGATTTAGAGACATGATACCATGCATGATCATCCCCTCCTAAATCTAAGCAAAGCATCCAACGCGCCTTCATAAATTTCGACCAAAATCCTTTCCTAGTGTTCTTATCGACGTCTGGAGTAGCACGGAATAAATATTGTAAAACATTGTTTTAGTAAAATATAATCGCGCATCGCATGTCGTATGAATATTTGAGATATACCGTGGACATACCTACATAAATAATGAGTATATATATATATTGCTCCTAATGCAAATCTGTAATTTGCTCAAACTCAAACCATGTAAGTTTTCTTTCACATCACTTTCTTTCTTATTATTATTTATTTATATGCTTTGGGTAGGCGGGAAAGAGTCATACCCCTTAACCACTTACTTTTTTTAAGTAGGTACTAATTTTTACCTAAAGGAAATTGTACAATATCATTGCGGCACCTGCATTTCCTCGTACTGTACTCGCCAGGCCGCACGCACAGCACTGCGGCTGAGGCTTGTGTTAGATGTTACTAGTGTAAGAAGTAGTTATGTTATATGTGAGAGCAAGTATATGTATGTATAATATAGTAAAATGCGTCTCGCATCCGAGTGATTCTACCAGTTCTTAAAACATGAGTTTATGCCATGCGCTTTGCTGCGTTTTTAATAAAGGTCTGCATGTACATATGGTGGGTTTAAAGCATAAAGTGCCGTTTTATCAGATGTCAGTAAGGACTATTTCTATTTAATATTACAGACAATACGAAGAACAATTCTTTGTAAGTAACACATTTTGTGATATTAAGATGGTACCAAAAGTAACACTTAACTTTAACTGTCTTCCTGAACAAGTGACCACTGAGCAAGCGTTGTGTAATTAATGACGGCCCGATTCTAACTTTAAGATACGTCAACTAATAGGTCTAGAAACGATATGGATTAGATATGTCAGTGTCAAATGTGACGTTTCTTCAAACAAATACGTCAGTTCTATTAATTGACGTATCTTAAAGTTCGAATCCGGCAGTTACTCTATTTTTTGTGCCTGATAGATGTCATTTAAACAACTGTTGCTGCTGCTGCGTACAATGGCAACCAGTGCAAACCAACACCCAATCCGCGGCGCTCCAATATTATCGTTTTCAATCCAATCGCAATACAGATGTAGTGCATAATTATTGTTTTCCTTCGTATTTTCTCGGAAAGGTTCGTATTTGCCATGCCACTTCAGTCAACCTCAGTCCTTTTTGTACCGAGACTGACTGAAGTATCAAGACACATTCGTGCATTTCCGTAAAAATACGAAGCAAAATAATTATGCACTACATCTGTATTTTAAAGGCACATTCAGGATTTTATATATATATTTTGGGAATATTAACAAATCCGCTGCACGGCAAATATATTTTGGAGATTTATAATATGTTGAATGTTACATCAAGACACATACTCGTACACACATTTGCAAATAAATAACCCTTTTTAAGCCAAACTTTACTGTAACAAGTGCACCTAATTGAATATCTCCTCCTTCCTCCTCGCGTTATCCCGGCATTTTGCCACGGCTCATGGGAGCCTGGGGTCCGCTTGACAACTAATCCCAGGATTTGACGTAGGCACTACACTGAGAGAAAAGTACAACAAAAACACACTTAGAATTACAAAAATAAACTTAATCCGGGGACAAGGAGAGTTAACTAATAGGAACAAATTGACTTTTGCAATTTCTATTAGTTCTTGCAATTTCTATTATCTGTTTGTTGAAATTATATTTGGGATTACTGAGCTGTTTGTAGAAATAAATAAACTTTACAGAAATAGTGAGACGTCCATAATTATTACTAAAACTTCATTTTTCCCCCAGTACAGAACTGTTTTTTAATTCCTGGTGATGATTTTTCTCTCAGTGTAGCTTTTACGAAAGCGACTGCCGTCTGACCTTCCAACACAGAGGGGATACTAGGCCTTATTGGGATTAGTCCGGTTTCCTCACGATGTATTCCTTCACCGAAAAGCGACTGGCAAATATCAATTGATATTTATAGAATAGAATAGAATAGAAATGGTTTATTTGGTGTTGAAATACATGCTTAACCTATAATATTCTAGTACAAGACATCAAAATGGATGCCAATCAGCATATGCCGATGACTAATGTCCTTAGCCATGGCGCTGGTTTTCAGTATATAAGTTCCGAAAAACTCATTGGTACGAGCCGGGGTTTGAACCCGCGACCTCCGGATTGAAAGTTGCACGCTCTTACCGCTAGGCCACCAGCGCTTAAACTAATTGAATATCTATTTGTACAAAATTAAAACGGTTATTATAATGAGGCCCTACTTGGTAGAATCGCTCATCCCTCCCCTCCTCGTGTGATACAATAAGTTCGTGTTCAAAATATTTTTAATTGTGACGTTATCTATGAAAAGGGACCTTATTGTCAATGGCCCTTACGCCATTATTAACGATGCTCTGATATAAATACAATGCCGCGCGACGCTGTGCGGCGTAAGCGCCATCGACAATAAGGTCCCTTTTCATAGATAATGCCCCATTTGGGTAGACATTACAGGAGACATATTCAGGTATTATAAATGTGATACCAATTTTATTAGCAGCTCAATCTACGAACTAACATTGAAATCGAGCTGCTATTATATTTCTAAAATCTGAATTCGTCTCTTCGCTACGGCGCAATTGTCAATGCATTTTTAATTTCAAACTAGAGATCAATTCCAAATAATTATATTAAACAAGACCTATTAATGTAATTAGTGTTAGAGCAAGAATACAAAGAATTTTATAGTTGTTTGTTGTAAATGTCAGTTTTAATTAATCTATTTTACAAAAAAAATGTTTAATAAAATATCTTTATAAATATTGTGTTTATGTCATTTACCTTTACCGACCATGAAACGTATGTTTCGTGCCCTATATCTGCGATAGTAGGGTTATCCGCAGATGGTCTAGAACGCAAAATGACTAGTGTGTCGTTTTGCCTAAATAGCAATTAGTCTACATCGCAAACGGTCTAGAACGCAAAATGCCCGAATTATTTTTTCCGTTTTATTTTAACTTTAGAGGGCTCCTATTCTTTGCTGTGTGGCCTTCGGCCATTTGAAGATACCTAACGAACCTAACCTATTTATATTTACCTATGTAATATAAAAAGTATGTGATATAAAAAGTGGGCATTTTGCGTTCTAGACCGTTTGTGATGTAGACTAATTTCGATTTAGGCAAAACAACATACTAGTCAGTCATTTTGCGTTCTAGACCATCTGCGGATAACCCCGATAGTAGAGTGTAGGTTGAGTTAAACAAACAGGTGGCCACTGACGAGCCTTCTGACAGTCCAAATTGCGTGGCTGCAATCCAAAATCGGTCCGTGAATGTCAAAAACGTACAATGTTTAATATTAGGATGCCGTCCATTTGGATGAAGCCATTGTAACGGCATCCATTTAGAAGGCTCGTCAGTGTGGCCTGGCCTATATAACCGCAAAAATCGAAGTTCGCAAATTGCGGGCATTTTTCTCTGTCACTCTAATTACGCCTTCATTGGAGAAAAAGAGAAAGATCCCCGTAATTTGCGAATTTCGGTTTTTGCGGTAGCCCCTCAGAGTGAACACACGGCCCGATTCCAACTTTAGGATACGTCAAATATTTCGACTACATACGATATGGATTAGATATGTCAGTGTCAAAAGTGACGTTTCTACAAACAAAAAATGTCACTTTTTGACACTGACATATTTAATCCATATCGTATCTAGTCGAAATATTTGACGTACCTTAAAGTTGGAATCGGGCCAACAATCTTTTTAGGGTTCCGTACCCAAAGGGTAAAACGGGACCCTATTACTAAGACTCCGCTGTCCGTCCGTCTGTCACCAGGCTGTATCTCACGAACCGTGATAGCTAGACAGTTGAAATTTTCACAGATAATGTTGCCGCTATAACAAAAAATACTAAAAAGTACGGAACCCTCGGTGGGCGAGTCCGACTCGCACTTGTCCGGTTTTTTTTCATCACGCCAACGCGAGGAAAATACCAAATGTAAATCAAAACATGACAAATCAATGTAATATTAACTCACATTATAGACGGGTCTAACGCGAATTATATTCAATTACCTTTATTAAAATATTATAAATCAATGTAATATTTGTACCTACTTAATTAAAAACCATATTTCTTTTTAATTCAAATTCTCATCAGTTTTTGACGAATAAAGATAGCCCTTACGAGCTGGTGCGCTGAAAACATAATTAATTACAGGTTTCGTACATACGCCACTTTGAAGTATGTCGGCGCGATTCGGGAAATGAATTACAGATTCACTAGATATGAAATAGTAAAGCTATGTGACATTCCACGGCAAAAGATACCATTGCCCCGGCAGAATATTGGAGCGGCGTTAATAATAGCGTAAGCGCCACCCGCCATACCTTTTGCCGTGGAACATCACATATCTTTACTATTTCATATCTAGTGAATCTCTAATTCATTTCCCGAATCGCGCCGCGTGTAAGGGCATTTTCATGTAACTTGCACTTTAAAGCGCGACTTAATTCGTGATTCAGTAACGTACCGTTACATTCCTGACAAAATGTATGGTATTTGACATTGACCGTCAGTTTTGTAACGATTGCTAACCGGCCGTTAAAGGTGCACTGTTAAGTGAAAATGCCCGTAATGTTTTATCACTTGTAGCAAGGTTAATCCGCGTAGGGTGCAGGTGGGCCACAAAGGCCCGCGCGGCACAAGTCGGGGAGAAAAGGCGGCTCACAAAAGGTCTGGCTCGCATTCCTCCCGCGGCGCGCTCTCAACTATGCTATGCGGGTGACGCATACAACCTTCAACATTAACAATTTATGTCGAAACAACTTGCCAGTAAATTAGTGTCCCATTGGTTAGGAGGCATTTATCACTGAAACTAGCTGCGTAATTACAAGATTACTTACTATTATTTTGCGAGTATTGGGCGACTTTAGTTATATTACAAGAGCAGCCGACGCAACGGAGCCACGCCGTTTTGTCGTCTAAATAGTGTTTAGTTTTAAGTTTATAAAATACATATGTATGTTAGTCTGTAAGGTATTTGTAATATGGGCCTTGTTGCCTGAATTAAATATCTAAATAAATAAAATAAATAAAAATATTGATAACTGTTGTCGTGTAATTGGTAAGTAGCAAAGTTTTAGGACCGGTGAATAAAATATACAGGGTGGCTAAAAAATAACTGCATTCCCGTTGCCAGGGTGGTTTTGAGATTATACTGAGCAACTTTTACTATGGGACCAACCCCGAAATCGCGAACCTACTAATTCCTACTAGTAGTGCAGCTGCAGTCAGAAATGGAATGTTACCATTAGTCATTTTTAGTGTGACAGCGGCATGGCGCTGTACAGATGTAGTGCATAATTATTTTCCTTCGTATTTTGACGGAAACGGCGCGATTCGGCAAACGAATTAGATTATTGACTATTATTGAGTCGGGGCAATGGTACCTTTTACCGTGGAACGTCACATATCTTTACTATTTCATATCTAGTGAATGTCTAATTCATTTCCCGAATCGCACCGCTAGATATTCACTAGATATGAAATAGTAAAGATATGTGACGTTCCACGGCAAAAGGTACCCTTGCCCCGGCTGAATATTGGAGCGGGGTTAATAATAGCGTAAGCGCCAGACGCCATAAGGAACCTTTTGCCGTGGAACGTTACGTATCTTTACTATTTCATATCTAGTGAATGTCTAAATCATTTCCCGAATCGCGCCGTCAGACTCGTTACAAAAAGTACCGAGGTTGATTGAAGTAGCATTACAAATACGAACGTTTCCGAGAAAATACGAAAGAAAACAATTATGCACCACTCCTGTAAGTACATACAGCCTGCGGCCAAACATTGAGGATGTACCTACCTACTTTTAGATAAAAAATTTATTGACTCAAAAAAAACATAATATTAACAGTACATGTACCTGCAGATCCACAGCGCAGGCTTCGTCACCATACAGATAGCTCATCCACCACAGCAGGTTTCGTCAAAATAACGTGTATACTTTCACCTACCTACGCTACCTACTTACTGCCGGATTCGAACTTTAAGATACGTCAAAGATCTAGAAACGATATGGATTAGATGTGTCAGTGTCAAAAGTGACGTATTTGTTTGAAGAAACGTCACATTTGACATCTAATTCATATCGTTTCTAGATCTATTAATTGACGTATCTTAAATTTAGAATCGGGTCGTTAGCTATCCTACGTGAACGAGCTACGTTTTGAATGATTAACTTGTATCGAAACGTTGTCTACTTAATTGAATACACGAGTAAATTTGGCTGCCTACATTTAATTACCTTGGTATTTAACTTCCAGCTTCCTGAACGCTTGATTAACTTTTAAAGCAAAAATTAAAATCTACACGCAAAAACAAAGTTAAATCCGGCCCGTGGATACGGATTAACGTAGTTGAACATTTATAATCTTTATTACTTTGTGCTTAGGCCGTGTAATTAATAATAATTAAATCCCTGGCATCCCATTTCTGTTGTCGCCATCACTCAAAACGTTTTCGCCGGGTAAAGAGTAACCACCTTATTCATAAACGTCTACTAATCGTTTGTCCCTTTCCATCATACTTATACGTCGGAAAGGGACAAACGATTATTATCGGCTAGTCAACTTTAGTAGACTTTTATGAATAAGGGGGTAAAAGGCTGCAAGAATTATTCAGACAGGGCAACGCTCTTTCAAAGAAGACCCAGAGAAATCGGCCAAGTGCAAGTCAGAGTCGTATTGCATGTCGGCTGGATTACGTACTAGGTGAATGAATTTATTACAACAAGAAAAGCGCTGGCAGCCTAGCGGTAAGAGCGTGCGACTTTCAATCCGGAGGTCGCGGGTTCTGAACCCCGGCTTGTATTTTACCCAATGAGTTTTCGGAACTTATGTACCAAATATCATTTGATATTTACCAGTCGCTTTTGGCGCAGAGAAGCGCTGGTGGCCTAGCGGTAAGAACGTGCGACTTTCAATCCGTTGGTCGCGGGTTCTGAACCCCGGCTTGTACCCAATGAGTTTTTCGGAACTTATGTACGACATATCATTTGGTATTTACCAGTCGCTTTTCGGTGAAGGAAAACACCGTGAGGGAACCAGACCAATCCCAATAATGCCTAGTTTCCCCTCTGGGTTGGAAGGTCAGATGGCACTAGCTTTCGTAAAAACTAGTGCCTACATTCTTAGGATTAGTTGTTGTCAATGCTCGCATGAGCCTTGCGAAATGCCGGGATAAAGCGATGAAGAAGAATAATGATTTTTTTTGCAACGAACTAGAATAATTAAAGTCTGACTATTTATAGCTCAAAAATAACCCCATTACTAAGCTGGCCCATTTTCTCCTGTACCATAGCAAAAAGCCGGGCAAACGCGATGAAGATGATAATGATCATTTTAATTCTTTTCATTCTGCTGTATGAGAATGGGGTTGGCAACTGTCAAACGTTTGTATAGTTGGCGCCATCATAGCTTGCCCCTTTTTCTATGAGATTTGGCTTAAAGGGCTGGCATCCAGGGTATTAAAAAAACAAAAACCGGGCAAGTGCGAGTCGGACTCGCGCACGAAGGGTTCCGTACCATAATGCAAAAAAAGGCAAAAAAAAACGGTCACCCATCCAAGTACTGACCCCGCCCGACGTTGCTTAAAGGTAGACTTCCGAGCACAGCGGCTCCGGCGACACTAACGCAGCGACACTGACGCGGCGACAGAGCGACAGTATTATGCAGTATGGAAATGTATGAACTTACTTCCGAGCGCAGCGTCACTATCGCAGCGACAGTGGCGCCGCGTCAGTGTCGCTCGGCGATAGCGGCCGTGCTACGTCTGCGCAAGCACTGTCGCGCAGTCGCTGCGATCGTCCGTGGTTTTGAGGCTATGTCAATATTTAAAATATCTAAAAAATGAATAATAAACCGACAAAAGCACCTGAATTTGTCGTCGTTCTCGTTTAAATGCTTTTTTTTTCAAGTTGGTATAAGTTCCTTCGTCTATTCTACTTTTGAAAATTGAATTGGGTAGGCTTCGCTCCATACTGTAAAAGTAACAAAGCAAAAGATCGTGATCCTCCTCTTCTTCTAAAAATATTTTCATAATTGATCGGTTTATCAACTGCGACTGTCGCCGGAGTCGCGCCGCTCGGAAGCGAATCTGCGTCAGTTAACGCTGCGACACTGACGCAGCGGCTCTAACGCTGCGGCCGTTGCGTCAGAGCCGCTTTGCTCGGAAGTCCAGCTTAACTTCGGTAAAAAATCACGTTTGTTGTATGGGAGCCCCACTTAAATCTTTATTTTATTCTGTTTTTAGTATTTGTTGTTATAGCGGCAACAGAAATACATCATCTGTGAAAATTTCAACTGTCTAGCTATCACGGTTCGTGAGATACAGCCTGGTGACAGACGGACGGACGGACGGACAGCGAAGTCTTAGTAATAGGGTCCCGTTTTACCCTTTGGGTACGGAACCCTAAAAAATGGACACTATTCTAGGGATTGACAGGGCAAGCTATGATGGCGCCACCTGCTAAAAACTTCCACCGGGCAACCCCATTAGCCCACTGGCTTCACTTAGTTCACTTACTAATGTTTTAACCAAGATGGGCGTTCTCAAGGGCTTTCGCAACAGTAAACTATTACACAAAGCTTTGAACGATGAACTCTGGAGCTTTTATATGCATTAGTAAATAGACGCGTAAGTCGTACTCGAGATAGGCGCATTATTATTATTAAATTAATTTATTATTAATCCAACAATAACACATTGCAAGCATAAGTTTTTCAAAACTGTTTTAGCTGTTTGTCTGCAGGCAACGTTAGAAGTACGTAATTAAAGTAATCTTATAAATCATTAACTTAAATCATAATTAATTATATTTTCAATTGTGAATACGCCTTACTAAATATTTAAAAGTTAAATATTATTAGGAAACATAATTTAAAAATAAGGCAATGATAGGTAAAAGAAGTAATATTTATGTGTACAAGTAGATACTTAAGAATTTTATAAAACATGACTGGGTATAAAAAATTTAGTATTCCCAGAGGTAACTTTTACTGAACAATTGAGGTAAAAGGATCGTTACTGGTGAGACTTTAAAGCAACCGAATATTAAATGCTAATCTTTAAAAATAAATACTTTAAACGTCCTGTGAATGATTTATTTTGCCATGTCTCTTAAAACTCCCCAGATTACGGTATCACTTTCACCCGCTTAAAAGATATAGAGTGAGCCACTTTCAGCGCACGAGAAATGAAAAATGTAAGTTTAAGACGAAACAGGAGCTGAGTTTTAAATATTTTAGGTAAATATACCCGTCTCGCTAACGGAAGCGGCTCCTAAAACTAGTGCGATAAGGACAAGGCGAAAAATCCCGCGTAAAAATCTCAAAAATCGAGGTTTTGTTCTCGACTGTTTCCTCCTCCAAAACTTAACCAATCTTAACCAAACTTGAAAATCTAAATGATTATTAAATTATCTGTGTCGGACCGTTTTGCTTTTTTGGCTAATTGATATCAGTTTTGAATACTACGCCTCTCATCGCAGCATAGTCAATTAGGCCATTTTGGCCATTTTTGAAGGGCTCTAGCGCCTTAAAAAACAAAATATCAAAAACAGCAAAACGGTCCGACACAGATATTGACAATACGAGTATTGATCTGTGTTGAAAAAATCATTGCCTTAGCATTAGCATCAAAACCCACAGAGGAAACAGTCTTGTATGGAGAATTGACCACTCCTGTTGGCTCTTAAGAAGTGTAACATCGTTGTGTCGTACGGTCGTGTGCTGATATCGCGGGTAGTTCACAGTCCACTGATAGATAAGTTCCGCTCCGCCGGCCACCATTGTCGGCCGCTAATGAGCCGCCCGACCACCCTTTATTACTCACTTAATACCCGAAATCCTGATACAACTATTGTTCACGGTTATTCGACGTTTTATAAAAAATGAGAGGTTTGATTTGGTCACTGGAACTATGAGTGTGTTTTAAAAACATGAAATATATTTTGATTAATTTAATGATACATCGCTTTTACATTGATGTATTTACGTGGGTGTGTAAATATGAATATACAGCTACTTTTTTTTGTGGTAAGTCTGATGGAACGGCTGAACAATGAAATATCGCAATTCGGCCTGTCGCATACGAATGCATAGCCAAGTTTTGAAAACGCTACAGATTTTCGAAAGTTGAATGGATCACTCATCAGCATCATACCTAGTCACATACATTACTTGTATTTACATTAGCACCCTTTTGAGTCACAATAATCGCGGTAGTGTTTTCAGTTTAAGATACCCATATTAATATGTAAGTATTTAGCTAAAAAGTATGTTTCTCTAGGTCTCCTCTTGCGCGTAAAGATATATAGATATATACATATAAAGAGTATGTACAAACCTATACCTCTGAGCGTAAGATTATCAAGCTACCTATAAGGATGTCGTTTATTTTACGCGTCCCGTATACGTGCGGGTTAAATTACCATACAAATTGATCGGTTGATTGCTTCTTTGTTTAGTATAAGGGACGAACTAGATCCCTGCAGAATATTAAAAACGATCCCGCGTGTATTTGTGAGTTATTTTCAAACAAATCTCTTTTTGCCGCCTACTTAACAAGGGGTCTTTGACAAACGGCACATACCCGAGACCTCAGAGATTCTTAGGGCTTACCGGGCACATGCGAATCAGCGGCTCAAGCGACCGAGTACCGTAAAACGGGGTGAGTAGGTTTCGCGGAGAGGTGGGTTATGAATGGGGAGAGAAGGTTTGAGAGGGGGGTGAGAAGGGATTTTAAGGCTACTGCTGCAAAAATAATGTATTCCAATTTAAAATGGAGCTATAGTAATACGCATCATAAAAAAAAATCAATCCAACAATCTTCCAAAATCACCTTTGTATGAAAACCCCTCTCGCCCCAAATACGGGGTGAGGTGGGTTTTCCTCTTTATCGTCAAAATGAAATGGAACTACCCAAAATAAAATAAAAACTAAAATGCAAACGTCCGGAACACTTATTATATACACCATTCAGTTTACATATGTATAAATAAAATGTTTTCGAGGTTTGAATTTCAGTTTTGACCCTACTCACCCCATTTTACGGTACCTACCTATTATTTATTAGAAGTTTGACACTATCATGATGAATTATAGTATTTTAATCGCAGTGTAATTTTTCGTTTTCAATTAAATAAATAGAAAATGAGCTGTTGTAATAAAGTCGTAAAAGAAAATATGCATTAAAAAATTCAAGCCACAGATTTAAGAAATTCTTAGGTATCTTACAAAATTAAATCAGAAGGTAAAATTCGATAAACCACAATGACGTCATAAATCAATTCTAAAACATAAAATAGCAAATTCAACATGATATAAATAATATCTAAGTCCCATTTATAAAATATACTTTGACACATTAAAAAATCGGATCGTTTCGCGTTATGCTAATAATTCTAACAACCCACTAAAAAAACACAAAAACGATTTTTATTTTAATGTAGGAATGTTTAATTTTTAAATGGGCTGCTGGGGGGCGGACGCGAAAAACATGGTGCGCGACATAGGCAGAAGGGGGAGGACCCCCGCTCCGAGTCGTTTCTGGTGCAAAGGCTATCCATATAGCCATCCAGCGCGGCAATGCCGCGAGTATTATGGGCACTTTTGCACCGGAAGCGTCTAGGAGCGGCAGCAATGTTTAGTTAGTAACTTGTGTCTGTTTAGTTTATAAGTATGACTAACTGTAATGTATGTTTTGATTTAAATAAATATTTTATTCAAAAATTTTTTATTTAATTCAATAAATGCCTGAGCTACTTTTGCGCAAGCAATGAGAATATATAGGGCCTGGATGAGATTAATACATTTCTAAGCACCGCAAAAGCCAAAGGGCGGTATTCAAATGACGCTGCGAACCAGCCACCCGGCTGGAGGCTTTGACGAACCTGAGCAATTTAACTTTCTTTATTATCACATGCAAATAATATAGACATAAATTTGAATAGTAATTGTAATCTCTAATTTACCCGAGGCGAGATCATTTTGCAATTATACATACTTGTGAAGATGTATGATCTCATTGTGCATAAAATTTATGTAGGTAATATTATTAAGATAAGAGGTTCAATAAAGATAATAGGTTTTATTTTAAAGTTATGAAGAAAATCTGATTATTGCAATTAGGTACATGCGTGTGTATGGTGGTTTACGTGTGAAATCGTGGGTGTTTAGCAGAATTTATGTAATATTATTTCGGTTTTGTCTTTGAACTATTGAGAAACGGATGAAATATATCATAAAAAGTTTGAAAATAACAATTTGTTTATATTTACAGATAGTAAATATATAATTTAAAGAAACGAGGCGTAGGTAAGCATTCAATTAACAACCAATAGTGTAGTTGGTAAATTTTGTAATAAACAACCATAAAAGTAAGTAAACAAAGGAACTTCTTCATGAGATGTAAAAAAAACCTGTGTTTAATGTGGATTTTAATATAATATAATAATAATGACTATGTAACGCTTCAGTTACGGTAACTATTTAGGTATAAGAACTATAGCATTGAAATTTCCATTAATTGTAGGTTCAACTACATTGTAATACATTATGTAGGGAACTGAGCATACATATTTAAGAACGCCTTTAGGTGCAGTGTAATTAATTATTCCGTTTCGAGCACCGTTGCGTTGCCGTAAGCCCCAGCTCCGCCGTAGGCACCATAGGCGCCATAACCAGCGTAGGCGCCAGTTCCATAGGCCGACAAGCCGGGAGTGCGGTTGTATTGTGCGGTTCTTTTTAGCAATACACCGTGTATTGGTAAGAAGAGACGGTAGATCCAGTGCAGTCGTTATAACCCAATTTAGATCCGTAGCTGGGGTCTCTATTGTTTCCCAAATCGTTTTAATTCATAATGTATTGTTTGTCCGAATTTTTGTTACTCATGATTGGTTTTTCTCAGAAAATACATTATGACTTACAACTTTATGGGAATTATGGGAAACAAAGAGACCCCCCGTAGCTGGCCCCGTAACCACCGTAGCCAGCATCGTAACTTCCGTATCCAATCCCTGCTCCGTAACCGCCGTAGTCTAGTATATTGTCTCCGTAGCCACCGGCAAGGCCCTGACCTGCGTGAGTTGCGTGACCGAGACCTCCGTTGACTCCGACGGCGCATTGACCAGCTAGGCCCAGTTTTGAACCGTGGCTGAGAGCTCTGGGACCAGCTAGGTTTAGCCCTGAGTTAAGCCAACCAGCGTGGGCAAGGGCCAACACAAAGAGGAAACAAGGTAACCTGAAATAACATCAATGATTTTTTTATCCCGACATATGCCAACGTATTAACTATATAGTAGATACTTAGTACAGTATTTTCTAACAGTATAATTATATATGTATACACAGTGATTATATTCGTGATCACATGATCAGTCGAAAAAAGCGATATAGAAACTATTTCGAACATTTACAATAACAACGTAACCCTTCCAATATCACGTAACCATAGTAATAGGCAGACAAGGAAATGATTAATTAAGTGATACAATTATCTTGATTAGGAATGTCTTGTTTTATATAAGTAACTATAGTAACTATAACTATTGCATTAAGACTGATCAATCCATACTCGTAATTCCTGTACATGTTCAAGTATATTGCCAATACTAGAGCAAATATTTGAAAAGGTCACTTAGACCCACTATAACTCTTAAAACACTATAAACAGAAGCCAACAAAATCAATTAAAAATCATTTAATATTGTTTATTTGCACTGGTAGAATAAATTACAACTTGTATATTGGTTGATGATCAAACTGAAATTGAACGCAAACTTTCCGGAATAAATTATAAAATTTACCTTCCCGAACATGGTTGTTGTTGCTTCGAACATATATGTATAGTAGTGTACCCTATGATGGGCGTGGAACCAGTAATGGGACAAAAAACCACAAATCCTGTAAAATAAGTGTCTAAAAGTAGTTTATAAACACTGCCTGTATATTATCATAAATAAGAGTCCTAGAGCTGTTTCAGTTTGAATTTTTATTAAATTTGGTTGTTTTTTAAGAAATTGGCGTCAACCCAAAAGTTGTCGTGTCACTGAAAAAAAATACCACTACGAATTCTTAACAACTTCGCTAAGAGAGGTGAGTTAATTTATTAAATTTTAATTAATTAATACTTGATGAAAACTAAAATGTGTTTTGTTAATTGCATTTACCATGAGATAAGGTATTCAACATACTATGTTGTGAGTCCACAGATGTAAAAAAATAGTGGTATTTGGCCCAATCCCATTATAGGAGCTGTAAAACTGCATACCTCCTATAATGGGAAATTTACATAATGATGCTTGCCATGCCATCATTTCATGTTTAAACAATACAGAAGTAAAATGTAGTTACGAAATATGTCAACCAGGAGGTATGCTCGGACTTCGGATAAATTAATATCGTTTTTTAGTGTGGGTCAAATCTTGGTAGCCGAGTTTGAGCCACTTTCCCGTTTTCCGATTGAGTTGAAATTTTGTATTCGTAATTAAATATGCAAATCGGATGATAATGCAATATTATGATAACATGGACCAGATCTGATGACCTATTTCAATATTTTATACTGATAGAGCAGTGTCCATTACTGGGGGGCCCATTACTGGAGCTTTGGTGTCCATGACTGGAGAAAAATAGCATAGTTTTAATTTGTTAAGTATGTGGAAACTCATTGCAGTATCTTTGATACAACACGCCTGAAACATGAAAGACGGGTAGGACTTTCATCTTTCAATACGCTAAGCGGTAGACCATTCACATGTATTAGGGAAATATCACAAATACTCCAAATTCCCTCTTAAATGTCCCATGACTGGTGCTGTTACTATATATGTATTCTAAATATCAATAGCGTTACATACTACAAGCTTAGGTATTTAGTAGTACCCATAATAACTGAAAACTTTATATTCCGCCAGCTAACTTTTCTATTTAAAACAGTGGCTGTTTACATTTAGCACCGCTCTATTCCCAGTACATTAAGATATGTAAAAGCTTGCAAATCTGTACAAAACAATAGCGGGTAAAGCTTTGTACAAAACCTACCCACAACAAGAAAACATAAAAAATAAACAAAGTCCCGGAGCGACGTTCCACTTTTATAAATATTTGCTTGATTTGATATAGATCTAATATCACCCAGTGCATGCTACATAGGTACATGGTGTCGCTAGTATTATTACCTACGAATCCAACGATGACCTATAATAACAGAGAACCTGCATTTTAACGATTGATTTAAGTCAAATATAACCTTACAAAAAAATTATGATCACGAGACGTTATTTAACAGGTTTATTTTAACTTGGTACTGGTGCTCGACGCGGTCCCAGTACATGTCATCTTGAAACTTGTTATTGTCCATAGATATGACAGCAGGGTGTCATCTATTGGGCTTTAGCATGTCGAGCACTGGTACCACCACCTTACATGTTCACATAGACTTCCTAGTCTCCTTAGGACTTAGGACTTCCTAGGAGTCCTCTCCTCTAGACCGAGATTAGAGCAATTATTTCATGCAACCGATGATGCCCAAAATGAGCGTGAGCGAAGTCCCGTGCCGTGATTGGTCCGTTCAAAGACACGGACGTCACACAAAGACACTTTCGACTCGAACATGGAGTAAAATTACCGTATGTGTGGCAGAGGGGGTAGCGCGACTATGCTAAGTCTGGAGGATTTTTTGTCTGTGCATGTTCACTGAAGATACACATGGGTCAAATCGGTAGCTCTTTAGGCCCTCTATCATTGGCCTTCGTTTGCTACGTACTTACTTGTTAGTTCGAGAAAGATGCACTGCGAGTGATGTCAAATCGTGATAAGACTTTACAAGTAATAATGGCGCTCGTGCACGGTGCGGCACGCGCATTGTGGCATTTGTAGCCTTTATGGCTCGGCGGAGCGTGCGGCCCCTAATTGTACATAATGTACATAGAGATTCGTAAAGTAACAGGTCCGGGTTGACATTGGACAGTTGCCACGAGGCGAGGCCCACGAGATATCGGAGCGAAACAGGCACAGATATAAACACGATTATTGTTGTGTTATGTTTATGTTTGGGTTTCCGGTTGGTTCCCGATTCGCCGGATTCTTGTTTCGTCGGATTCTTTTATATTACACTGATTGTGAATTGTGACGTCCTAAAGAAAATCCGGCAAAACAGGAATAGACAAGACAAGAATCCGGCGAATCGGGAACTAGCCGAAAAAATAGCAAGTCAAAATAACGCCGGTTTATTGAACAGCCATGATCGACACCTCGCCACTGATGCCAAGACTACAGCATGAAATAGATAGTGACGGCCAAAGTTGCCAAATATATCGGAACACATCCATATTTCTATGGTATGGTAACACACCTTTGGCCACTTTGAATGTATCTACCTATATATATGCGTGAAGCTGACTGTACATACATATACATTTAGGTACTACTATATACTACTACAGATACTAGAGAACATGAGAAATTTTAGACCGCTCTAATCACCGCCACTGTTGTTATGCAAATATGCATTATCATGCATTAGCGATTGACCTCACAACTCGCGTGCGGCTAACTAGCCGTAACTAGTAGCTAACTAGAAGCACATTTGGTTAAATCTATGATTGGGACCTGGGAAGGGGAACGAAGACGCGGTCGATCGCCTACCCGGTGGTCAGACTTGATAAAAACCATCACCGGGTTTGCCAATACCTGAAGCTATTAAGATCGCCGAGGACAGGAACACTTGGAAAAGCATGGTACATCGCGCAGGAAACTCTTCAAACTAGAGCAGCAATGAAGACGCCGACTAAGAAGAAGAATGATTGGGACCTAGCATTTCTATTTTTTATATCATATAGCAGCGCGGGGTATGAAATGCACCTTGATGAAAATTCTTTGAGCATTTCTTAGGTCGGTCGGTTGATTTTCTGTTAAATCTTGTTTGGTGTAGAATGAATTATCTAAAAGTGCATGTAGATAAGGTAGGTACATTTTACAAAAAAAATACACAGTGCAAATGATCGTATATGTCATCAGTTTCTCAATAGTTCCAAAAAAGTCAAAATAAAATTGCATGATTTCTGCTAAACAACCACGATTTCGTACGTTCGTTTCGTATTACTTTTTCAGTTAGCAAATGACAAGATACAGAGAGTAACTAAATATATACTTAGGCAATTTAAACAACCGAGGCGTATGTAAGCATTCAATTAACAAAAAATAGTGTAATTTGTAATAAACAAGCAAAAAAGTATATCTAAGCCACAATTTGTAAAAGAAGAATGGAACTTCTTTATGAGACGTTAAAAACCTTTCTTTATAGTAGATTTTAATATTGTATAATAATATGACTCTGTAATGCTTTAATAATGGTAACTACCTACCTATTTATAAGCAGCATTGAAATTTCCATTAATTGTTGGTAACTACATGTAATACATTAAGTAACAGAACATACCTACACATTTAAAGAAGGCCTTTAGATACGGTGTAATTTTTAAGTATTCTGTTTCGACGTACCAGCCAGAGTATTAGTAAGAAGAGAAGGGGGATCCAGCCGGCCTAGCCAAGGTTACAATCGCTATCGCTTCGACAACGAAAAGCATTATGTCTCTCTATCACTCTTCCATATTAGCGCGACAGTGACAGTTGCGTTTCGATCGCTACGGAGCGTAAGCGATTGACATCTTGGCTACGCGGCCAGTGCGGTCGCTATAACCCAATTTAGATCCGTAGCTTGCAACGTAACCACTGTAGTCGGCATCGTAACTTCCGTATCCAAGCCCTGCTCCGTAACCGCCGTCGTCTACACTTATTTTTTCTCCGTAGCCACCGGCAAGGCGACCTCCGTTGACTCCGTCGGCACATTGACCAGCTGGGCCCAGTTTTGAACCGTGACTGAGAGCTCCGGGACCAGCTAGGTTTAGCCCTGAGTTAAGCCCACCAGCGTGGGCCAGGGCCAACATACAGGAAATTAAGGCGACCTGAAATAATATCAATGATTTTCTTATCCCGACATGTACCAGGGTGAATCAACTTTTAGAACACTGATTTCGTGTCCCTAGACTACCTAACAAAGAAAAATCGATTTTTAAAAAACCATGTTGATTTTTTTTACTTTTTTGTTTACAGGGACATTATTAGATACATTATTATTGAATGAACACATTAAAAGTAACAACTCGATCAGATAAAAGTTACATTTTGTACGGTAACGCAGCAGAAAAAAGTTTTCCTCCATAGAAAAATCAGGGTATGTATATATGGGAGATTTTTTTTTCCGCAGCATTACCGTACAAAATGTAATTCTTATCTGGTCACATAGTAAATTTTTATGTGTTCATTCAATACTTATGGATCTAATAATGCCCCTGTAAACAAAAAAGTAAAAAAATCAACATGATTATTGAAAAATCAATTTTTTTTGCTAGGCGGGACACGAAATCAGTGTTCTAAAAGTTGATTCACCCACCAACGTAATGGACTAGATACTTAGTGTCGGTTGCACCAAACCGCCTGTCACCGTTAAAGCGTTTTAATTTTTTTATTGTACGGGAATTTTCATACTGCTCTGTCGAGTGATGTTGATCAGTCTGTCAAAATATGTGGTTGGTGCAGCTGGCCCTTAGTGCGGTATTTTCTATCAGTATTAATTATACTGTATATGTACCTACATGTACCTAGTGACTATATCCGTGATCAGAATTTATCGAAAAAAGCGATATAAAAACTATTTCGATCACTTACAATACGTTACGATACGTTATCCTTCCAATATGACGTATATGGATACCTAAGTAACGTACGTACGTAATCATAGGCTAACAAGGAAATGAATTATTAGTTATGTGATACAACTATCTTGATTAGTAATGTCTTGTTTTATATAAGTAAATAGTATTGCATTAAGACTGACGAATCCATATTCGTGATTCCTGTACACGTTCAAGTAGGTATTGCCAATATGTGAGCAAATATTTTAAAAGGTCTCTTAGAATAGAACAATATAAACCGAAGCCAACAAAATCAATTAAAAATCATTTAATATTGTTTATTCGCACTGGTACAATAAATTACAACTTGTGTATTGGTTGATGATTAAATTTATACCACGTGTCCCAAAATTCAACGATAAGCTGGCACCAGAAGATGGACCTGTTCATGACTACTCGAGGAAAAATTATAAAAAAAATATATCTCAATTCATCATAGAATTACAAGAAAAAATTTAAATCGACAGCCCTACAATTCCTTCCAATTCCCTATGTCTACAAATTTTTTTTAATATGTTTCTTCAAGTAGTAATGAGCAGGTCCATCTTCTGGTGCCAGCTTATCGTTGAATTTTGGGACACGTGGTATACATTTCCAATATTTCCATTTACTAGCAAATACTAAAGAACATGAGTTAGGCCGCTCTAATTACCACTGTTGTTATGCAAATAATATATGCATTATCATGCATTAGAGATTGACCTCACAACTCGCGTGTGGATAACTAACTGTAACTAGTAGCTAACTAGAAGCACATTTGGTTAAATCTATGATTTGGACCTAGCATTTCTATTTTTTTATATCATACAGCAGCGCGGGGTATGTAATGCACCTTGACGAAAATCTTTAAGCATTTCTTAGGTACTTTTCGGCTGATTTTCTGTCAAAACACATCGAACGTGGTTTGGGGTAGGCCCTCTGACTCGGATCTGCACGGCGCTTCGGGGTGTCCAAGGAAGACATCGCTATATACTCGTACGTCCATAGTGACGTCTCGCCCGCACAACGGAGCGAATCCGCATCCAATGTGAACACCGGAATACAAATGCTAATAAAGTTTTAGTTTTGTTGGTAGTTTTAATTTTAAGTTACTTTTTATTGTAAGTTTGTTATTATATAATTATGTTTAAAGTTAATACAAATTAATTAATGATATTGTATTACACTGATCCGCTAATTAGCATTACCTGTATCAGGCACTCGGATTAGCCGAGAGCGGAGAAAAAATCCGGAACATTCCATAAAGCACGGGCGCCGAAGATTAACTACGGCGCAGCTGCGTTGCGACATGCCTGGGCCACACATTAATTAATTTGCAGTACCTCTACTTCAACGACAAGTGCAAAACGCGTAGGTATTATAAAAAAACTCCGTTACCAAAGTTTACGCGTACCATTAACAAAAGTGAATTGTTATACTGCTAACTACTATATACCTATTGCTTAAATGAACATTAAAGGGGCCCACAGATTACCAAGGGGCCGATTTTTGAATTTCGATCGTTCGATTTTGTCACTCGAAAATCGGTGGAAAACGGCGAAATGCTAATTTTTGAAACGCGAGCGATAGAAATTGGGAATCTAGTGGTATTGACCACTCGTTTTCAATTCTATTAGTAGAATTTAAATGCCTAGTAGTGGAGAATTATTGAACGAAATACACGAAATCGAGCGGTCGAATTTCAAAAAGTAGCCCCCAGTTCGCCGGACGATAAGTATCAGCCTGTCAGTTAAACCCAAAGTTCCGTACAACTAACAGGCTGATATCGTCCGGTGAACTGGTAATCTATGGGCCCCTTTAATGTTAATTTAAGGAATATAGGTATAGCAGTTAGCAGTATAACAGTTCATCGCTTATAATAATATACACTCGTTTATCAGACAAGAGAAATGAAGAGGTATTACGTAGATAATTACATAATTATTATAATTAAAGTTGAAGTACTTGCTATAGTAGTTCCATTGTATTGTTTCAGCCCTGTTCATAATACCGTTGCACTGCATTGTATTGCAAACACGCAGCTAAAGTATACAGCGTGTTTTTATTGAATTCCGTTAACTTCGGGGTATGGTTAAGTACGTTTTAGATAACTAAATGGCATAGTTAATTTTCAAAAAAAAAATTTTTTATTCATTTTTTTTTCCAAAAAAATTAAGTTTAAAAAGTAATTAAATGTAGCATATAGCGTTGTTGTAACACAGGCATTACATTTAACTCAACCAAACAATTGAAATCTATGACATATCCATGTCATTTCACACATTGATCATCATTGAACGACTGAGATTGTACTTAAGTTTAGTAGCAAATGTATGAACTCATTCTAAACACTAATCAATATGTAAACCGGCCCTAAGGCAAGTGTACACGCTTGTAGAGGCACTATAGGAAAAAAATAAATTATTGATTATCTCCGAAATGGAGTTAATTAGAATATCGGTGTCTTTGAGAAAATTACTTGATTTTAGCTCAGGAATGCACATGCAATGCAATAAAAAAAAACACGGTGTATAGGTATAAAGCTTTAAAATAGATACAATGAAGCTCGAATGATGCACATAACTTTGTTCATAGAACTACTTTAAATACCTGTTTACAAGGTTTAATACTTGGGTAGGTGATACTATTATAAAAGGAATTGGTAGACTCTTAATACACATATATACACCTAGTGAACTCTGACTATATACAATAGGATTTTAAATGTTATAAACATTTTTTTATTACATTATAAGCTAACGCTATCAGCAGCAAAGCAGAGTTAAGCAGATAAGATTCTCGGTAGAAAAAATACACATACGTATATAATGTATCCGCATAATCACTTGCAATAATATGTTAGGTACTCTTCGAAGGCCGCCAAAATATGTGACACGCTCTTTTGGCTCTACAAATAAGATCGTGTCAGATATTTTGCGGCCTTACTTGTGTAACATATTATTGCAGGTGACTGTACTTACGCATATCCAATATATACCGGGTGTGGCCTGTAACACGAGCAAATAATTAAAACATAGATTGTACTCCTCAAACGGTGACACTTTTGTTCAACAACTTTAAAAAATTATGAAGTATTTAGACTCCCTATTTTTCATCCAAAATAAATATTATCTTCAATGGACGCCATCGCCACGCCATATCATTGAGATTGACGTTGTTTGTCACGTCTTTAATCATAACAAAATCCGCAATACATTGCGTCTTAGAATAAATTTTAAAGTGTATTAAAAATCAAACCACAAGTTATTTTTAAAAGTCGCCGAACAAATGTTGGTCAGTATGAGGAGTACAGCCTACAGTTTAATTTTTTACTCATATTACAGGCCACACCCGGTATATCCATACAAGAAATTATTTAACAAGAAAGGATGACAAATTCTGACAATAAAAATATTTTTTTTTTCTATCTTGCCTATATGACTAAACAACAACACGCAAGATATGTTCCCGGAAAATCCAACGCTAAAGTAGGTGTTACGAATAGGGTTTATTTGTCAACCGAAGGCGCGTAGATTTCCCTTTAGAGGCCCTCCTAGCAGGAGTAAAGAATAGTAACAGAGTGAATTCATTTAGAGTCGCCTCCAGAAACTCGCGAACTAAATTGACATGAGTTTGACAAATTAAATGATACCGGAATAGCAAAGAAAAAATAGTCACGGGTATATGTCGATAAAATGATATCGATAGGTAGATAAATTATTGCATTTACTACCCATGACATAATTATAAAGGGGTCACAAAAGATTTAGATTTTTATGACTGTGACGAGAAATGTTGGTTGATTCGATTGTAAGATTGTGGCGAAGATCAAAATTAAATCAGGATGTGCGGATGCGAAACTGTCAAATTTCAATGTTAGTATGCAAGTTTGGGGGCAAGTTGTTTATTTCAAGAGCTCGGCTGTCGCCATAAATCTAAAATTGGTGATTACATTTTATACATGTGGCCGGCAGATGACACAAATTAAATGAGAAATTAATCACATTGTACGAAATACTTCCCCGTCTGGGCCGGCCTTTTTTTTGTATTTTGAGCCAAAATCACTGTTTCTATGTTATCGCCTAACTTGTTACTCTAGCCGTAAGTTTTCCTAACAAATAAAACACATTAAAATATTTATTTCATTACAATATGCTTATCCAATATCCTTATCTCTATTACTATAAAATTGCACAATTTTCGAAATACCACGTAACATAGGTAAAATAACTTAAATTACTTAAAGATACATTTTAACTAACCACGCAACAGTAGCGCCCCTAGCGGTGAATTCTCGCGATATTTTCTAATCCAAACTTTTTTGTAAATATCGATAGGAACAGCACTGGCCAAACTGTGGTATCATTTGTGCACATTGACCTGTCAATTTAGTTCGCGAGATTCTGGAGGCAACTGTAGATATTACGCTGATAGCTAAAATACATTTGAGAACAAACTACCGTCCTTTACTTTCAAGGTTGAGTTTTAATACCATTTTACCAAATTAAACTGTGTTACGAGCCGATACGCAGTAGAATCTCATCACTTTATAATATGGAATTGGTTAGATAATAGCAGCGTATGGCCAATTAGCCAACGAGATGTGGAGATATTTGCACCTTGGTGCAAAAATGGCCAAAAATAGCCATGTTTTTTTATAGTAGGGGCATTTCACGCCAAGCGGGCAGCGAAAAAAGTGTCAGGTCATAGAATTTGCTGAAATTTGGAATAATTATACTACTCGATATTCTAAAAATACGCATTTTTTTATTTTTTTTTGTTATTTGGCACCGTTTCCGGTTTGGAAGCATTTAAAAAATGGACGAAATTTGAGGAGAGCATTTTACAAAAGCTGATGCAGCTATTAATCACTAAACTGAAAAATAAGTTTAATATTGGTTTGTATACAATTTTAGTTGCTTTTTCTTGTAGTTATAACAATTTTGATTTTTTTTATTTTTTTCATACAAAAAACTGGAAATGAAAATTTCAAGTCGAATTTATATAAAGTTCGGTATTTTTCAAAAAAAATATTTTTACCTCGAAATGCAGCATATAATCCATCAAAAATACATGGAAAGTTTGAGAATGGGATCTGCATTAGTTTCGGAGATACATGAACTAAAGTGCAAACGTGCCGGTCTGAGCGTTGTAGTGGCGATTCCTTAGTTACCCAGTCAAATAAAGGTTTTGACCCTGGAATGACAAATAATAAGCTGGAAACTCGTATTACTACACCTTCGTTTCGGCGGTCTATAAGTTACGTTAAAAGTCACAGAAAACCTCGTGTTCGCCCCGGAGTTTATTCAAGGTCAAAGGTCACAAAAATTGCTTTATCACGAATAACAAGGTTTCTATAGCTCCAATGATGTTTACATGTAAATGAAGATTGTAGAGCATATAATTTGTGACAAGTCATGTTCAGGAATATTTTTCCGATCCTTAACCGTTTTGTAGGAATTGTCGAATAATTCGGATATAGACGGCGCAAAACGCGTAACGGTCAGTCATACGCTCCGTAATGCAAGTTCACCGTGAATTCCGGTTAATAATAACTTCTATGAAGTTATTTATTTCATAAGATGCTATTTACGGATCATACGCTGATTTTAGAACAAAAGTTGTCTCTTCTGTGGACAATAGTTAACAGCTTGTGTGATTTGATTTGATTTTGATGAAGCTTTTATCGCCGACTGTACTTTTTTTTCAGTTATGTGCTCAATTCTGCGAATATATTTTATGCGCGCGCGCGGCGTTCTGTCTAAATCAGGCCTAATGTAGACTATCGCAGCAAGTTTGTGTGAGGCTGTCACTCTGTTACGTTACTCTCTTTCTATTCTCTCATACTTCGGCCATTCCTCACACGACATCGGCTTAGGCCTAGCGAGCCGATAGTACGCGCAATTTGGTCCTTCCATTAGATAATGTCAGTCACCACCCTTCTGAGGTATGAGGAAATTGCGGGTACTTTTCGGTAGCCTTACCAAGACTGCCTTAGCAATGTCAAACTGACATATTCGAAAACGTCTGCGTAACTTACTTTCTATAGATCTCGCTCGCGCTAATATGCGAGTACGAGCGATATTATACATATAGAAATTTACTCACACGCTAGCGAATACGTCAGTCAAGTGTCAGACTGGCGCTAGCCGTACTATAGTTTCATGAATTATGTACTTTTTGTGTAAAATATAAATGAATTGATGAATTGAATTAAAATATTGTCATTAAATACATATACGTGCTGTCCACCGTGTGCCGCCAGTCAACATTTCAGCTTTCTAGTACTTACCTAGCAAGACCCAAGGATTTATTTGAGCTACGCCGCGTGGGTATAGACTAGACCCACGTCTAACGTACAAATGTGACATCACCGCACATCACTTAGACAAATCCAATTAAGAACTTGTCGCTCAAAGCAAGCTTAAAATTTAATTTGACATCATTTTAATTAATTAACAGTCTTACAGGACATAAGGTCATAGGTCGTAATGTTATGAGATTTTTCCTAGAAAATTAAACTTAAAAGTATGACGAGGGCACATGTTAGTGTTGGATTCTAGAAAGCCTGAATTAAATAGGGTTGGCAACGCGCATGCCTAAGGCTTCAAAGACTTACAGGTGCCTATAGACTGATACGGCCTTTGATACAGGGTAAAAAAATAGGTCTAATAGATACGATACCATGGATCGGATATGTCAGTGTCAAAAGTTGTCGCGCACAGCGCGATTCGCCATGTAAAAGTCGGTATGTACTTATCAACACTAGTAATGTCAATCTATATTTTGTTGTGTGGTAACACCACTTGTTTTGACTAACTTTTTCTTGTTGGTATGGTGAGAAAAGATGGCGGGAAAGGTGTGTCACGAACACGAGGAAAGTAGGTGAGCAGAGATCGTGGTAGTAAAACAGTTAGGAGCCATGAGCTTCTAGGAGGCCCAATGCCCCATCAATAACACATCAGGTGAGTGTTTGCTTTGCCATATTGTTATGTCGACCTAAACGTGCATCATAAGATGGAAAGATGAGGAGACGGTTATAGTATATCGTTCTTTCCGTTAGTAATAGTCCAATCTTGCAGTGCACAGCACATTTGGTAGTCAAGGAAATTGGACATGCATTTGAGGTGTGTCCGGAAACACACAGGCACGGTCGACTAAGTTGGAGCAACCGTGGCGAGACTATGGGGAAGGTGGAGGTCTCCGGGGGGGCATAGCCCCCCCGTCCGGCTAAGTGACTAATGTGCAAATCTGATAAGAGTCACCAGGGATCTGCCCCTGTCTAGACCGGAGCAAGTCGACCGATGCCCAACTTGAGGTGCATAGCCATTTAGCAGCATGAGAATTCCTCATGCAGTGAATGTGGATTAGATACCACAAAGAGCTAAAGGACATGGAAGGGCACCAGGTAAAACTGATTCATGCATGTAAGTGGCATAGCCACATGAGAGAGGCAAGACCTCATTTTATCTGTATACACACAATTGAGTAGAGTGGAATAAAGTTGGTCGACTCATCTTTCCATTCTAATGATATAAATGTGTAAATTATATATATTCATGCCGTCCATATGTATAGGTGAACCCAGCAATTAGTATTTCATACATATATTGTAGAGGAGGGACGACATTTTGGTGGAGATGCTGGGATGTGAAATAAATGAGCCGGATAAGCAAGGCTTATTTTATTTTATCAAAATTTACTCAAATAAAAAATTTAACCGCTGGATATTGACATCCAGGTTCTTTATTTAAGCAGATATTGTGATTACTTATTTTATTCATCATGATTTAATGTTGCAACTAATATATTAGTGTATAATAATAAAGAAATTTGTCTGAGTACCATTTATTTTAGTATTAAGGAAAATAAGTGAGTTTGTGTTTTTGATATTGTACTATTTTAGTTCACAAGTCCTTTTATACTGAGTGATTGTCAGTCTCTAAATGGGGAGAACTGAAAGGCACACAGTTCAATATTAAAAGGATAATTTCTTGGTTTGAAAGTGCGTAGTTGTGTTATAAGAAAGTTTGGAAAAATTCCAATTGCAAATAATTAAAAAATATAGCACACGTGTATGTAAGGCTTAAGCTAGGTTTAATTTTAGTAGAACATCGTGTAAAGTGCACTTAAATGAAATTATTATAACAAAATCATTCATTCGTTTCATCCGAATGTCTATGGTTCTAGTGCGTTCCCGAGTAATCGATTTTAACTGATTCGATTGAAGTGAGCGATATTTGAAACTAATATGTTTTGAGGTGATATTAATACAAAGGTTAGCGTTAACAAGTTTCAATCTGGGTTTAATTTGGAAAAATATGTAAACGACAAATATTTGTTGAGTAAACTCTTGGTTTTACAAATTGAATGAATAATCAAAATCGGTATATGGAATCTCGGCGTAACAACACTACTATGGAACTACCTCGATTTGCCGCCCTTTTGGTTGTCACTTGTCAAAGTTGTCATGAAAAAATTTGCTATCTGGAAGTCGAGTATTTTCAAGAGAAACTTTTAATCAGAGTTATCCATTAGTGTTTTGCAAGTAGATTTCGGTGTGATAGTGATATTCAGGATGGAAGACATCTTAGAGAATATGGTCGAAATGCGAAAGAACAAACTGAAAACTTATATTGAAAGTATACAGTCAGACGACGCCGGCAATCTCATAATCGAAAAGGCATCAAATACAATAGGTCATTTAAAAAACCTGATTAAGAATTTGCAAAGTGAAATACGTCACTACACGACTACCTCGTCAAACCCTAAATTTACCATTGTTGAAAATGCTATGGATCTTCAACTACAGGCGGAGGATTTAATCGTGAATATAGAGACATCCATGACAGTTGTAGCCGATCCGCATGATACAACAACAACAACAACGGAACGACAAATGAATATCAAACTTCCAAAACTGCAACTACCTAAGTTTGATGGGGATCAGCTACGGTGGTCGGAATTTTGGGACCGGTTTGTGTCCAATATAGACAACCAGCCCATGGCTGAGGCTGATAAACTTAATTATTTGTTAAGTAGTCTGGAGGGCAAGGCAATGGAAGCTGTAGCGGGCATCAGTATAACTAATCACAATTATGCCATTGCCGTGGAGGCTCTCAAGTCAAGGTATGGGTCGAATGATGCGTTGATAGACGTACACTACACTGCGCTTACCAACTTGGGTCGAGCAGAATATTCGGCTTCCAGTTGTAGGCATACTCTGGATGAGGTCGAGCGCCATTTGCGAGTTCTGGAGAAGTTAGGTGAGGACACAGCGGGCAACCACCTACGGGCTACCATGCTTGCCAAGTTTCCGGAGCAAGTGTTACACCAATACCACCTTATGCCCCAGCAATCGAAGAGTAATTCAACCTCCACAGTAAGACAGACTTTACTAGACATTGTGATCGCCATGGAAAAGGCCCAGACACAACCAATACCGAAAGGGTTGGAAACAAAACCGGATGTTATAACTACGGAAGTCCTCCAAACTAAATCTGATTCAGTACAAAATGTATCAAAATATAAACCACCACGACGGAGCTTAAAACGAAAGGCGGAAAATTGTGCTAAAAACAACATACCTCAAAAGAAGAGCCGGATGCCTTGCGTTTTTTGTAAGCTGCAAAATCATAATAGTGTGGACTGCAGGAAGTACAGTGACATTGAGTCTAGGAAAAAGCAGCTATCTGGCAGATGTCACAAATGTTTGAAACGGAACCACCCAACTAGCAAAATAGTCGTATAAGAATTGATTTACTCAGCCTGTAATCGTATAACAGCCGAGTTACGGTTGTTGAAACACCAATATATCGTATAATAGCGGTTAACTCGACTATTTAGCAATTTTCGCTAATTAGTGCTATAATCATGTCGTATAAACGTTTATAGCACTATCTTTTAGCACTTTTATTCCACCTTTTAATAAATGCTGAATTAGCGCTACTAAATCACTTTTATTCAGCATAATTGTTCTATTAAAATCATATAACAGCTATAGAATAGCTAATTGTCTGAATAAGGCGCTTTAATACAACTGTTACTCAACTCTCTTCTCTGTTGCTATAAAAGCCTATTAAAAGCAATCCAATAACCATTTGGCAACAATGCTGCTGTAACAGCGCGCTTATATCATAATTCGGGTAATGGTGCTCAAACCGCTGTTATAGGAGCTGAAGTGTATTTACAGGTTTTATTCAAAATGTATTCAGCTTAGAGTACTTTTAAAGAGTTTTGAACTACATTAACAGCACAAGTCAGCCATGTTGTACGTTTCAATATAGTCCGGTGGCCAACTGCATGAAACCCTACCTGATAAAAAATAGAAAATCCTACTCTGTAGGGGTAGCTGACTTTTAGTAGCATCAACTGCTCTTGGTCGGCCGCGGCTTAATTTCGCAAATTTTGCGTAAATGGCAAAATAGTGGCACAAAAATTCATCAAAAAAAAACCCCATCGTATAATAGAATGAAACTTGCAGGGTAGGATAGCTGCCTTTGAGGACAGCAAAACAAAAGTGGTCAGCTACATCCTGTGTTGGCAGGTTCCTGTGTTCGACCGAATTTGTGGTACCACGTGACAACTACAATTTACCTCATCGAAAAATAGAATGAAAAAAACTGATTGTAATACCTACATTAAATTTGTTGACGTATGTCTTGGTCGGCCTCACCTTAGCCTGATAGCTTTTGCAGTCCGTCCGCATTAAAAAAAATGTGAATGGCAGCAATCCTACCATACAAGTGACATTCTATTTTTCGATGAAGTAAATTGTAGCTCACGTGGTACCACAAATTCGGTCGGACACAGGAACCTGCCAACACAGGATGTAGCTGACCACTTTTGTTTTTTTGATGAATATTTGTACCACTTTTTTGCCATTTGCGCAAAATTTGCCAAGTTAAGCCACGGCTGACCAAGAGCAGTTGAAGCTGCTAAAAGTCAGCTACCCCCACAGAGTAGGATTATTCTATTTTTTTATCAGGTAGAGTTTCATGCAGTCGGCCACCGGACTATAAATCCATAAACATGGCGACAACATGTGCTATAAGTGTAGCAGTAAACGCAGTTACTCGACTTATAGTCGAATTAATGAGATATAACAGAAACTAGATCGTGTAAGCAAATTTTTACTTATTTTAATTAATATTTTTTTATTGAAATTTAAGAAAATAGGCGGCCCATGAATATATATGAACCAGTGCCTTTGGTTTTATCAAAAAAGTATTTTTCGCGCTAGGTTTTACTGTATTACGTATACTTACAGACAGTAAAAACTTATGTACACAATCACGGTAAAAATAAATGTCATGGATGACAGCAGTAAAAAAATACTTAAGTACCTTTTTGTTTTATTAGATACGTGAAGACGATTAGGCCTCAAACTTAATCAAATAATTGAAATATAATCGCTTACCTGAGATCGTTTTTAGCACATATTTGTTGAATAAAAGCATTTACTGCACTCTTACACATTCAAAATGCCGAGTAAAAGCAATTCGGCTACTTTTACGAAACATTTTTGCTGAGAAAAAGCAGTGCGGTTGCTTTTATAGAACACTTTCACTAAGTAATAGCAAATTGATAATGTTTATAGAACAAATAATCGAATAAAAGCACTATCGTTGCTATTAAAACACTAAAAGCGCTTTATATCAACTTTTACTCAACTCTTACAGCATCGATTTGCTTCTTATACAGCGCTTACTCTATTTTTATAACACTTTTAGTCTGTATAAGTGCGCCTTTTCGCGTTGAGTAAACGCTTACAGGACTTTTATTCGACTGTTTTTACACCGTTTATAGCACCAAAAAGCGAAAATAAAAACGTGCTCTCAACTTTTATAGCACATAGATTTGCTAGTTGGGCATAATACAGACCAGTGCTATAGAAAAATAAAATGCTACCGATGTGGTGATGGACACCTCCAGCTTCTGTGTCCAAAGCCAAAGGGTAAGGAAAATTTACCTGTCAGTTGGCCTGCAATGGTAAAGTGTTATATAGCAAATATAAATAAATACAATTTCTTACAGACAGCAGTGGCACAAATCAGCAACCCCAACAACAACAAAATAAACAAACATAAGTGCAGACTTGTATTGGACTGTGGCTCACAGAGGAGTTACATAACTGCACGGGCTGCTTCCAAACTACAGCTATTACCAGATAATGAAGACCGACTCTTAGTGTTCACGTTTGGAGAAACTATTCCAAAGGAAATGCCGAGCCCTTCAGTGGACATTGTGTTAGAAACCAAACGTGGCACCAAAAAACAAGTAAGAGTAAATATTGTTCCACATATTACTGAGAAGTTGCCAATAGCTAAATTTGATCACTCAGTGGTGGATCTAGCGGCCGATGATAACTCTATTGGTGAAAATGTAAACCTCTTAATAGGGAACAATTATTATGAAGGTTTCAGACGTCAAGAGAAGATACAACTTAATGAAAATCTGTACTTGATCAATACTGACTTTGGTTGGCTGTACTCTGGAGATGAAAATCGTAAACGCACTGCCGTCCCAGAAAATATTTTAACTGTGACTACTTACTGCCACTGTCATAATTCAAGCTGCCCTTATTTTACCGAACCGGACTTACCCCTCAGGAACATTGACATTAAATTTCTATGGTCTCTTGAGTGTATTGGCATAAATGACTCTCCAAAAGCCACTAGACAAGATGAAGCTGTAAAACATTTCAATGAAACCATACAATACAACAATGGACGTTATGAAGTAACGTGGCCATGGATTGAATATCCACCTCAGCTTCCTGTAAATTTCGGCATGGCGTTAGGAAGACTGAAGAGCTTGGTCAATAGATTGGATTCAGCAACGCTGCAAGAATATGATGATATTCTGAAGGAGCAACTAAACGGAAATGTCATTGAAGTAGTCGAACCACATAGGAATGACACAGAACACCCTGTGCACTATCTTGCCCATCACATTGTAAAAAGTGAAGGAAAACGTGGGAGGATTGTTTACGATGCTTCAATGAGAAGTATGGACAAGAAAAGCCTGAACGAATGCCTGTATAGTGGGCCCTCTATGCTTGAGGATCTCACAGCCCTTCTTCTGAAGTTTAGGACGAAGAAAATAGCAATCGTCGCCGATGTAGAAAAGGCATTCTTGCAGGTAGGACTTCAAGAGAAGGACCGTGATGTGACAAGATTTCTGTGGGCTAAAGACATTACAAAGGACCTAACGGACGACAACCTGCTATATCTTCGGTTTTGTCGAGTCCCATTCGGCATAATTTCAAGTCCATTTCTCCTGACAGCGACCATTAGATATCACATGTCACAGACAGATGGAAGCTTACTGAAGGATATAGCTAACAATTGCTATGTAGACAATCTAGTAACTGGAGCAAACTCTGTGAAAGAAGCGCAAGAAATTTATGAAAAGACGAGAAGATCCTTTGGGCAAATATCTATGAACATCAGAGATTGGTTATCGAATAATAAGGAATTTCTTGATCTTGTACCTTCAGAACAGCAAGCAAAACATGAAGATACAGTAAAAATTCTTGGGTTGTCATGGAATGTGAAAAAGGACACCTTGCAATTGAAAATCACTGATGAACACTTTGACAAAGATGCACCAGTCAACACTAAGAGGAAGGTACTTCGTACTTTAGCCCGAATCTATGATCCATGTGGTTTCATTTGCCCATTAACCTTACCATTGAAGGTGTTGTTTCGGAGCATCTGCGAACAAAAACATAAATGGGACACCAACCTACCAGATGACTTGGTGCAGTCCATGCAGGAAATATTGAAGGTAATAAAAACAGCAGTAAATCTGGAATTGCCAAGATGTGTAACAAACGTCAATCCAGAACTAGCGACAACATACCACTTACATGGATTTTCTGATGCCTCAAAGGTTGGATATGCTGCTGTTATTTATCTAACAACAAGAAGTAACCAAGGCACATCAATCTCATTCTTAATGGGAAAGTCTAGGATAGCCAAAGGTGAAGACAAAAGTGAACTCCATATCCCGAAATTAGAGCTACTGGGTTTACTCATAGCAAGTAGACTCTTGAAATATGTAAGGGAGAATCTATCTCTTCCAATAAGTAAGGAAATGTTGTGGACTGATAGTTTGGTCGTACATGGATGGATGCGGTCAGACAAATTGTTACCGCCCTTTGTCTCGAACAGGGTAGAAGAGATCAGAAAAAACCAAATGGGAGCAGAGTTGTACTATATTAACACCAAAATGAATCCAGCTGATGTTGCCACAAGGCCCGACAGATGGAGTCAATCCAAGGAACTTTGGTTCAATGGTCCCACATTCTTAAAAGAGGATGAGACAATGTGGCCTACAGATAGACACTATATGAACCATATGACGGTCCTTTCTGTTGGGGAGGGCCTGGACCAGAGTGGACACAGTAGCATACCGGAAACTAATGATGGTCCAGGGAATGAGCCAAGAACTGTTGAAGCAGATGATAACCAACAGATGGAAATTGAAGACCAGATCGACCAGTTGACAAACAATAATTTAAGTAACGACATACCAGAGATTTACTCAGTACAGGACACACCACATCCATTGAACTCGGCAGATAGTACTATAGCAGAAATAAAGAAACTGCAAAAACTTCATTTCGCCGACGAGATTGCAGGAAAGGTAACACATCTGACTAGAAATCTTGGATTGTTTCTAGATGTGGATGGTGTACTGAGATGCCAGGGACGAATGGTCAACACCACATGGAATTATGATATGAAACATCCTATATTGCTTCCCAGAGACTGTGAATTTACAAAAAAGATAATCAAGGAAACTCACGAAAACAATTACCCTTAGTCTCATTAGAGAGAAGTACTGGATACCACAAGGTAAACGTCAGGTGGAACGAGTGATCTCGAGATGTCAGCGGTGTGTCAAACACGGCGGTGGTCCTTATCGCTTGCCAACTGCGCCTGATCTACCTACTGAAAGAGTGAACTATAGCACACCATTCACGTACTGTGGCGTAGATTATTTTGGACCACTTTATGTGAACACAGAAACTGGCAAACAAAAGAGATGGGTTGCCCTATTTACTTGTTTAGCCGTTCGAGCCATTCACCTTGAGATTGTTAACAACTTGACAGCAGAAGAATGTCTCTTGGCACTGAGAAGATTTGCTGCTACTAGAAACACACCAAAAAGACTGTATTCAGACAATGCCACATGTTTCAAACTAACATCGGAAGTCGTTAGTAAGCCATATTGCATTGAAAGAGGAATTGAATGGAGATTTATACCTCAGCTGGCTCCGTGGCATGGTGGATTCTATGAACGACTAATAGGTGTTGTGAAGCATTCTCTAAAGCGCACTCTTGAAAAGCACCTTCTCGGGGACAGCAAGCTGTTAACCGTGTTAAAAGAGGTAGAAGCTGTTGTCAACTCAAGACCGCTTACTAAAATTGGAACCGAAGTGATCCACATATTAAGACCAGCCGATTTCCTAAGTCTTGGGAAATGTTTAACTTTGACCCCAGAAATGAACAGTGTAGGTACGGTGGACAGTTCCAAACTTCAAGTTAACCTAATAGAGAGCTGGAAAAAGGGTCTAATAATCCTGGAAGAATTTAAGAAGATATTCATGGCTCAGTACCTGACGAGTCTGAGGGAAAGATACCAAAACTCTCCTAAACAACCAAGAATTGTCTCTGATCGTGAACCCAAACTGGGGGACATCGTACAAATAAAATCAGATCTTAAAAACCGAGAGTTATGGAAAGTCGGGAAGGTAGCGGAGCTTATAAAGAGTGCAGATGGCAAACATAGGGTCGCTAAGGTTAAGGTTGGAGACTCCATGATGACTCGATCTACCGGTCATCTCTACCCGCTGGAGACTGAAACAGATGACTCTCCACAACCTGGAGCGACAGAGGAGGAACAGACTGCACCACCTCTGGACACGCCAATTGAGTATTTGGATCTGGATGCTGCCCCAAGTGGAAGCGATAGTATACAGCCACCACAAACCAATCCAGTACCTGAGAATCGTGACGAGGTAGTTGCTTCTGAGGAAGATACTTCCAACCCCGACAGTATGCTACCGGAAACTAGAACTAAGAGAGACGCTGCTATTCGTGCCAGAGAGAAAATCCTGGAGTGGACGCGTCACCTGCTCACACTACTGCAATAAGACTCCCTTTGTTTCTGGGACTGTCGCGCACAGCGCGATTCGCCATGTAAAAGTCGGTATGTACTTATCAACACTAGTAATGTCAATCTATATTTTGTTGTGTGGTAACACCACTTGTTTTGACTAACTTTTTCTTGTTGGTATGGTGAGAAAAGATGGCGGGAAAGGTGTGTCACGAACACGAGGAAAGTAGGTGAGCAGAGATCGTGGTAGTAAAACAGTTAGGAGCCATGAGCTTCTAGGAGGCCCAATGCCCCATCAATAACACATCAGGTGAGTGTTTGCTTTGCCATATTGTTATGTCGACCTAAACGTGCATCATAAGATGGAAAGATGAGGAGACGGTTATAGTATATCGTTCTTTCCGTTAGTAATAGTCCAATCTTGCAGTGCACAGCACATTTGGTAGTCAAGGAAATTGGACATGCATTTGAGGTGTGTCCGGAAACACACAGGCACGGTCGACTAAGTTGGAGCAACCGTGGCGAGACTATGGGGAAGGTGGAGGTCTCCGGGGGGGCATAGCCCCCCCGTCCGGCTAAGTGACTAATGTGCAAATCTGATAAGAGTCACCAGGGATCTGCCCCTGTCTAGACCGGAGCAAGTCGACCGATGCCCAACTTGAGGTGCATAGCCATTTAGCAGCATGAGAATTCCTCATGCAGTGAATGTGGATTAGATACCACAAAGAGCTAAAGGACATGGAAGGGCACCAGGTAAAACTGATTCATGCATGTAAGTGGCATAGCCACATGAGAGAGGCAAGACCTCATTTTATCTGTATACACACAATTGAGTAGAGTGGAATAAAGTTGGTCGACTCATCTTTCCATTCTAATGATATAAATGTGTAAATTATATATATTCATGCCGTCCATATGTATAGGTGAACCCAGCAATTAGTATTTCATACATATATTGTAGAGGAGGGACGACAAAAGTGACGTTTCTTCAAACTAAACTTTAGAAATATACTTATATGTATATTAAAGTTCGAATTAGGCCGTTCTGTCCTTTACGACGCCATCATTGCGTCATGTTAACGTGATCTTAGAAAGATCTTGGTTCTGGAAATATTTCCGATAATAGAAATTATTCATAAAATCACATAACTAAACACCTAAAACCGAAGAATAAGCCAAAAAACTAGGGCGGTAGTAAAGCAAGGTCGTACTCGTAATGTTGTGAGATTTTTGTACAAAAGCAAATGTCGAGTTGGAGTGATGGATTGAGTCTCGCGGTAAAATGTAGTAAATGTTGTTTATAGAAAGATACAAATAAATTATGGGGGAAACAACTTGTTCGTGTTGTTTGAGTTATTTTATTGTTAACCAATGACAGGTTATTCGCCGCCGGCGATCGCCGGTTATTTTCTTTTTGTATTCCAAGGAAGGAATTTAAAAATATCATCTCAGTTAACTTCTCAATATAATGATTGAAATTCAACATAAATTTAAAGTAAGTAGGTATATTTAAAATATATAGTTGCACATGTACATGTATGACTATACAGTTGAAGTAAATTTATTTAAGACAGGAAAATATATTAAAAAATGTCGTCATATTTTTACATAATAACTACCTCATCTCCCAAAAATATAATTCCAATCACAACACCGTCAACGCCGCGGCAAACGCCACCTAAAGCCAGATTAATGACTGGGCTGGGAAATGACAAAATTTTACTTTTGAAACTTCAGGCAGGTAAATTATATCTCCTCCTCGGTTAAACCCATTTAAATCAAGTTCGTTTCTCCGGAGATCTATTAAGATATCTAGTTAAACGAAAATATGCATTGTTTAAAAATGTAGTATATACATATTTTCTTTACGTAGTTAAGGTGATAATGTTTAGTTACTCGTAAGCGCATTGGTGCATGTATTTTCCATTAAGATTCGTTTTCGTAATCTACACAGTACCTTCACTTGTCCACAACCCACACGGGTCAAGATATCAACCACTACCAAACTGGCCTTTAGGTACATTAATTAATTGAATAACGCGAGTTAAACTCATGACGTCATATGTCATATCGCGTGAAAGAAGTTCGAATGGACCTGTCAAAACCAATAACTCACTATATCACCGGCTATTCGTAAACGTTTTGCCCATAATAAACGTCCGTGTATGTGAGCATAAATTTAAAATAGGATCACATAAAATGTGTTCGACGGTTCACGTTTGGCTGTCTTGTGGCATATTTACGTGTCAGTCCTCCAGGGGATCCGAGAGAGAATCACTCGGGCCAAGTTATAAGGGAAGAACTTTGTTTACTAACGCTACGTCTTACGTAGGCGAACAACGCGCGAACGCGGCGCGGCGCGGCGCGGCGAAAGCGGCCGCCGCCGCGCCGCGCCGCGCCGCGCCGCCTGACATTCGCGTGCAAATCGCGCCGCACCGCGTTCGCAACGAGATCGCTTACGTAGGACACTTCTATGGGCATCAAAGGATTGATTTCGCCGCGCCGCGCCGCGCCGCGTTCGCGCGTTGTTCGCCTACGTAAGACGTAGCGTTAGGGGTGTTTTTATAAGAAGTTTCTTGTTTTTCATTTTCTTATGCTAAATGATGCCAAGGTCTACGATCAGTACAAGGATATAAAGGGCCGAAAATATAATTCTACCTAACTTAATGTCTATGCTAGACCTAGCTTAAAATAAGTGTATACATATTTACACAATTTTTATGTTTTTCAAATAAATCCACAGAGATATTAATTCATGATTTACTAACAAAAATGCAATTTAAAAATAATTCAATGACAACACGTTATTTATTATTTCCATTAATTGGTCCATGAAAAAGGAGATGAGAAGAGGCCCATTATTTTGAAGTAATTCTAGACGTGTTGCGTCGTCGGCGGTACAAGTTTAAAATCGTTACAGGCAATGTTTCAAAGTTGTAGTTAATGTCCATATCACAATAAGACAAAATCTTATAACATCTGCCTTTTACTTTGATTCATCTTAATTGCAAAATGCCAATGGCATTGATGCATGGTGCTTCAAGACTTTGTAGCTGTTGCAAATAGATATTGATACATGACTGCACATGCACAACTATGATAAAAGACGCCACAAAAAATATGAGATAAAATCGTCAGAGCTTCTGAATCCGTGAAAATTCTTGTAAAAGTACCTACCTTCCTTAAAAGGCATTTGATACATAAATAACGACATCCGCTCGAGCTAGTCCCTTGCGTTACTAGAAAGCAATAAGCGAAATGTCTAAGTCACAAAACTGTGAACCGCGTGGTAATGAATTAAATGTGCCGCGTGTCGCCGTACCGTAACGTAACTCTAAATTGTAAACACGCTTCATAAAATAGGTACGTTAAACGCTTCAAGGTGTCACGTCGCCGGGTGACAAGCACACTCACTAAGTACTAACAAAAAATTAAAGTAACAATGCACTTTATTACACTTGTAACACGGTTTATTGTTCAATAACTTCAATGGTGTTAGTTAGTGACTTTTGCTTGTCACCCGACAATATACAGTTGTTACATTTGCAGTGTGTATCATTTAGAATCTAGAATCATTTTTTCTACAATTGTGCGTTACAGGTAATGAATACAGGTGTTATAAACATTTTTTGTTCTCTGTTATGTCTTGCGACGTATAATGAATAACAAAATACTTAGTAGGAAATAAGAATAACCAATTATATATAAATCCAGGGATTCCAAATCACATCAGCATACTTCTGCAGTGTAGGTAGGTACATTACTGCCAACTGAATGTAAAAATCAATATTGTACCCGGAATTTACACATTTGCAGCAGCAATGCAGTGGGCAGTTGGGCATTGGGCAGTAATCTCAAGCTGCAATACTGCTACAGTAAGCAGCCGACTGAATTCAGGTACATAATTACTCATTATACATAACTAAATATTTTACACGAACACTGAAAGCAATATGTCGAAATATATGAAAAAATCACCCAGTTCTTATTGTTTTAAGTAATCGGTCATCTCTCATCATCTCAAAATAAAGTTACATTTACTTAGATGCAAATAGAATTAACATTTCCAATATGCCGATTGTATTCGTTGGCAAGTGTCACAGTCGTTCGTAAAGCAATATGTTACGTCTATTCCTGGAGCGCTTCCGCTGCCAAAACCATTTCCACTACTTACTACTCTTGAGGCTTATTTAGGAAACGTAAATGAAATGAAAATCTTTATTCCAGGTAACTAGCCCATACATAAACCTAAAACTAGCGTAAGGTAAACGTACTAGTGTTCGATATGCTAATGCTCAATCACAAAACAAAGAAGTAATAGAAGTGAAACGTATGTCTATAGCGTGTGGCAAGATTATGGTTAGCTGCATACACTTTCAGCACAGACTATTGTCAGTCGTGTGACAGTTCAGCATGGCGCTTTTGACATGTCAGATGTGAAAACGATTCCAGTAAAAATTAGAAATAATTACGAATATGCCGTGATGCTCCATTTTGGAGTGTAAAAACACTAGCGGGACAAAAAATATTAGATATGGAGGCATTTCATATCATCGGTAAGTATTATTTTATGTGATATTTCAATATTTTTTACATTTTCGGTTTCCGCAAGGATTTTTGGATTGTTTAGTACAAAAATCAGATTTATATAAATGAGATAAGGTTGATATCTACTTAGCGTAAAAGTCATGTACGGGTGCGCTATTCGCCCACAGTGCGAGGACCATATCAAAAAAGTTATCGATGTCGATGTTCGTATAAATATACACAGTTCGGTTTGTTTATGTTCATACATGTTCTTAATAATTTATTTTTGTTTTGCCTCTGGATGATCATATCAAAAAAGTCGTCGCTTATGCACATTTTATATTATGTAGGTACAAAATATGTTCTTACTTATTTATTCCAATTCAATGGATTATTTGATTTTAAGTTTTTCTTATAGTATAGTATCTAGTATCCATACATATTTGTCAATTTTCTCTATTAAATACGAGTAGGTAAGGTGTCAGTTTTAAGCTGTCACATAATTTACTGCCGGGTATTTGCTGGCCAGTCTAAAGCCCGCTCCACAAGCTCGCACAAATCTTGAAGCGTTCTTCACATTGGATGCGAGTACACACCATGCTCCGGTAAAATCGTGCATAGTGCTACCTCGCTCGTACATCAGAGCGGCATTTCTATCCGCATTATTGCGATAAGTTAATAACCGTGTAAGTGCAAAAAATATTGTTAATATTTCCATTGTTTATAATTAGCATTTTTTAATAATTTTGCATACGATCTTATATCGGAGATTCATATTGATGTATGACACAACATTATTGCTTTGTTTTGCCTTAAAATAATAACGTGCTAGTTAATAAGTATTGTGAACACTTATTAACTACACTTACACTTACTTGCGTATTTTTTACGCACGCATCTAGTGAGAATATTAATTGCAGGTAAAAAATACGCATCTCGCGTATTTTTCACGCACGCACACACGCATCGCGGTGGGAGGGTAAGAAATTTGATTTAATTAAAAAAACTATAAGTACACAACGGGTTAGCACTTATTGGCTAGCAGGTTATTATTTCGCGTCATTAGGTACAAAGCAATATTGTTCTGGGGTGTGCTAAAGAGTAACAGTTTTTATTATATACCTACTCGCTTACAGTTATATGCGTGGTTGGTGGCGTGATTACTTTCAATACGAGATTTTTTTTATTAAAAAGTAAGTAGGTAAGTACCTAATCGTCGAAAATAAAGTAATACATATGTATAAAAAAACGGAATAGTTTACGTGTACATTGAAAATTAATAAGCGTTTATCGATATCACACCGAATCATGCACATGCACATCCCTATCGCATGTGTCAACCTCATAGTCGAATATTTTATCCTATCCCATTCACTCTTGGAAAAACCATGCAAGTGTAAAAGGGATAGAGCATAAATGACAATTTGTCAATGATTTGTGTATTTTTACAAAAAATAAAAATCGTAGTGCAATTTTGACATAATTTTCTTAACTGTAAAGTTCAAATTACTGTGATGGGCAAGGGCTCATAATTACTTTCGAAATAAGAAAATATGGCCAATTTTTGTGACAGCGTTTTGGCGACATAGGTTCTCATACTAATCCAGGCACATGCCGTTTCCCGTCAGAGCGCGGCGCGCTCATTCTTTCTTCCGTGTGCTCAATAGATGATACCATGCTGTCACCTCTATTGACAATGACTTAAGTTTTAAAATGACATGTACTAGGACCTTACCTTACATATTATAAAAATACAGGGTGGAAAGATAAGTCGGGCCCTGGACGGAAACTACCTTAAATCCTTAAGCTGGCTCATTTGACTTAAAGGAGACATTCCTTTTTTTTGTAAAAGAAACAAAACTGCATTCAAAGACTTTTCTTTTTTTCTTCAATTTTGCTTGTCTAAAAAAATATTGAGTACTAAATATTAGATTTTATGGATACCTATTTTGTACGACGATTGTAAGACCTAATGCTTCTTTGAGAAATGTTATCATTAACATTAACTGTATCGACTAGTGTAATAAAATAGCGGGAGTTTATTTTTTGGAATTTTTAGTGGGTTCGAGTCCCGGGCGAGGCAAGCGAGTTTTAGAAAATCTTTGAATGCAGTTATGTTTCTTTTTAAAAATAAAGGAATGTCTCCTTTAAGTAAAAAAGATTTAAGGTAGTTTCCCTCCAGGGCCCGACTTATCTTTCCACACTGTATATTTTAAAACTAAACACTACAAATCACATTATGGTTGCGATGCACATAATCACACGATGGTTATGTAAAATACCTAGTATAACTCGATGACAGCTCCCAACTATATACCTACGGTACATAACAAGTTTTTCATATTTCAGATGTCAGCTCGTAATTGGCGAGAGTATTGATGGCAAACCCTCGTCACCTGGCGTGACACAAGTAACCATTGTGCTCCGATATCGATACAAACGGATTTTAATAGAAATATGCTGCAAATTTGGAGCAGTCAAGTGTTTCTCAGTAAGATGTTGAGACACAGAATAAATAATAGTACTAGAGTACTAGGTACAGAAGACTCACTCTCCAACAAAATGCGTCTGTAACGATCAGGACAGATATGGCCGCTAGGTGGCGACAGCGCCACGCGCGGCTAATGGCTAGCCACCAAAATTGGTGTGGAACGGATGTACTTTTAACTACCTGTTGCAAAGCGACGAAATGGCGGAGTGAGACACGCCTGGTTGAGATTGTTGGGGAAAAAACGGCAAACCCCGTTTCCTGAAGATGTGAAAGGTGGTTCGTAAAAGCCATTCGAGTAGTCTTATTTTTTATTTCTCATGTGTTAAGGAAATTACGTGACAAGATTTTAAAGCAATGCTTATAGCACTTTAGTCTTAACATAGTAAGTAAGCCGTAAGTTTTGTGTCCAATGGAATAGTAGGTACACTACGGTACAAGTGCGAATTACCTTTTTTCATGTGTATTGTAGGTAGGTACAACGTTTTACTATACATATGGTTCTTTAAATTTTCGACATACGCAGGTATAGTGCTAGTTACCGCACTAGGGGGGTAAAGTACGAGTATTTAAAGTAGCACCATTATGTAGGTACTGTAAATTTAAATTTATAATAAAGAGAACGGGTTTTACGTGGGTTTTACCTTTACAATACGCGATATTTTAATTAAATGCTCGTCAACGTGCGGCAGCTTAGGAGTACATAATTCTGAAAACCATATTCCATAAACAGATAGTTAAAATTGCAAACTTGTGTATTCAACAAACAAATTAGTAAAATATATTAAGAACGGGTCACTCACGTATTTTAAGTCGAAAAACGCTCGAACAAATCACCAATTTTTCCCAAAATTTTTTTTTTATTTTTTTATTAGTGCCTACAAGCTGGAAAACTGTTTTGGGTACTACGTCGGTGGACAGTGTGGACGAACCATTAGCGAATGACGTAGTGAGTGTTGTGTGCAACCCATCATTTGACAATAATGCCATAAACGAGGGTAGTTTCTCGCTCCCCCTGCCGCCACCGGCGCCTGCGCCGAGTCATCGGGCGCGGAGAGCTGCGGCCCGCAGTCTGCGCCAAAGAGCATATAATCACTACGTTTTAAGAGTCGGCACTCTCGAACAATCCTCGAACCGAATTATGAACGTACATATCCCAACACACCAAATACAGGCTTAAAGATCTCGCATCCAGGCCATAATTGTTAAAAAAAAAATCACACACAATACTACCAACACAAAAAAAAACAACGCTAGGGCTCGACACTTCCAGTACCTACTGTTTATCGATATCGATAAATGTGCGATACGTGCTGCTGTATTTACCTACTGTACTACTGTAACAGTACATTTTGAGAATCACGTGGATTAATAAAATAAAAGAACATTATGTATATAAACAATTTTATTTTACATGATAAAAATAACATAGTTTATTATTCAAGTAGGCATATTACAATAAGCTGAATTCGCGCGATTTGATGATTTCCACAAATGAACTTGTTTCCATTCAGTTTTTGAATAGGTAAATAAATACGCCAAATCCTCATTTCCTTTTCCTCAGCTTTGCCCATAATCGACATCTGAAATAAAGAGATTATCGATAAATTGGTCGTACACTATTCGTGTCATAGGTTACTTAGTTTTTTACTTAAAAATACTTTATTCACAAAATATTTTCGTTTTAATCATGGATTGTACACGACTAAAACTAATTAAATTAGTAACTGTTAACGACTCAAAGTAAAAAATGAAAATATTGCATACAAACCTCAGTTTACCGACCTGTTCGGATCAAGTGGAAATTTGGCCAAAAAGCGTCAGTAGTTAGTCTTCTTACACACCCACTACAAACTTCACATTTCCTTAAAGATTTGGCCCCCATTTAAATAACAGCTAAAGTTATTTTTCCAATTACAATAAAAAATAACCACGTATTTCCACGTTCACGACAATTCAAATGACGTTTGACGTTTTACTACCAATCATACCCACCTAAAGAAAAGTAAGTATAATACGTCTATGTTAAAAGCAAGTATGGTATGTGCCACCAAAATGCAACAGCAGTCATTTTAATTCGATAAGATTATTTCTATACCTCAATGTTGGTAACAAGTACGTTCTTAATTTATCAAAGTATGGGGTGTCGATGGGCTGGTCTGCGCCGGTCCGTCACCGTAAACGCAAGCTCCTGATGACACTCCTCGGTACGGAGTGAAACATGTCGAGCGTTTTTCGACTTAAAATACGTGAGTGACCCGTTCTTAATATATTTAATATGTCTGTGTCTCACGGAAGTTTTGTTATTAAAACAAATTAGTAAAGATCAAGGGTTTAATGTTTTTTATGAAAAGTGCCTATACTCGTACATACTTTACCTAAAACATTAACTTAAAATACTTAAGTCTCTATGAACTTTTACGAAGAAAATACTGAAACTAGCTCAGGTGTCCAAATATTACCTAAATACCTATTAATAAAAGCTATATTACCCACTACATAAATAGACATAACGCAATCTAACCAACGAGCGAACAAAAGATCGACTGAAATTAGAATCCGTCTACCAAAACCAAATACTAGAAAACTTCCATTCAAATTTTCCCTTTGAGTGCATCTCATCTTGCAATGTGACTAGACAACACGAGGCTCTTTTTTCATACGGAATTTCAATTCCTAAGCGTAGGTGACACCTACTAGGTGTTAGTTCAAAACACACGTAGCGTTATAGCTCCACGAGCAGAATTTCCTTGGATTCTGAGGACCTATAGCGAACACGGAAAATAAATATAAATTAGACACGGCCTAAGAGTGTTTTTACATTGTCGGATCAGAGATCAGGATGTCGGATGAGAATGACCCTTGGAGAAAAACACACAAATAATGGATGGAAATAATGGATGGATCGCGAATTTTTTACGAAAAACAGGGACAGGGACAGGCGCATGCCTTAAAAACGTAGTGACTTAAATACCACAGATCTGTCAAAACGAAGGTGTTTCGTTTTTTTTTTTTTTGAAATAGTGACTAAGGCGCTGTACAACAGCGTAACTACTTGTAAACCCGTCGCGGACAAAGAGCTTCGTATAATCATGATCGTCAAACTTCACTTAAGATCATTCAAAAAAATTCAAGTTTGTTTGATTATGTAAATATTTGGAAACAAAATTACATAACGTTTTATTTATTACGGAAGTGTCCGATTTTTGTTTTCCATAGTTCATTTTAGATTCCATCAACTTTCAATAGTCCTTACATTATATATATAATATTGCTATATAATATAATATATAATAGTGCTGTGTCTGTCTCTGTCTCTGCGTGCGTCCCATATGATACGGGCAAGGACAACATCCACTCAGTGTAGGTACCCCCTACATTTCATTAAGGTGTCTAAAGAGACCTCAACGTGTTGGCTTTGGCTCCGCGCACGCCTCCCAATCCCGACCGGTCCCGGTTCCGTGATGGGAAAAACATACAAAAAAACTATGTATTAAATGATTGCATAGCATCTTTTATCTTTTTATTTGTTTATGGTCCTATTCGTTATCCGATATCGGATTGGACAACGTGAAAAACCTCTTCCTTCCTGCTAGGTGTCTTGAGTCGACATTAATTATACCTACAACTTTAAATCAACTCTGAAGACGATATATGTAGGTAAAGTTTCCGTGCCAGGTGACGCATTCTTCAGTAAGGTAAACCGCTGATCAGCTCAAAAGGAGATGCTTGGTTTTTGTTGAGTAGAATATAATTAAGTCAAAGGAATAATTAATTTTACGAAACCGCGTCTTTACCATAACTTTGACGTACAATTTTTTATTAGAGAAAAAGGACCAACCCACAAAAATTCTTTAGTCAAAAGCCGAGCCGCTGACAAAAACAAAAGTCATTCCTTTCAATCAGATTTCAATGACAAATTATTGTGGTAGGAACCTTTTCTCTTTAGGTATCTATTTTCCCAAAATTAAATTCCATCGAATATACCAAAGTTCTGCTACTCCCATTGATTAACGTCAAAGTTTACGTGGCCCCTGTCACTGTCAGTGTTATGATTGGCTGTTATTAACTGAGTGATTATGATTAGCGGTGCAATAAATGTATTTCTAAATATTTGATTAGATATTATTATTAATAATTAATGTGAAATAAGTTACCTAAAATTATTGGGTCGAATAAAATTTAATGTGAAAGCGTACCATTCAATGAGTATAATGTATTTATTGCCAAGTATAAAATTGCTCAGCAATAAACAAAAAAATGTATTTAATGGCAACATGTAGATGAATAGATTTAATCGAATTTAATAAATCGGAAAAGCTAAAAGGGCGTCGTTAAGAGAGATAAGATTGATGGTTCCTAGTTACATTGCCGTTTTCCTTTACCTGAAATCCATGACATTATACTATTATGTTTTTTTAGGAAGCGATGGATTATTACCATTATTAGTGAGCAAACTAGTATGAAACTTATAATTATTTTCTGGCTTAAGAAGCCATTTGAGGGTTGATTTTGTTTACACCTTTTTAAATGGGTACCTAAAGATACTGAGTAGGTATAGAGCATGACCGCACCGCTCCGTATGTTCTGTGCCCAAGGCGTCACATTTTCCCAGTTCTGTAACACAATCTGACAGGTTATCAATGACAAAGGCGAAAGTGGATCCAGCGCGGCAGCTGATTGATATATTACGGCATGAGAGATTTGCTAACACGATATCGAGACCTTCACCGGTTTATGTGCTGATATTTTTTGCTACTACCGATATCTCACTGATTTATTACTAAATTGTAGGATTTTTTCCATATGGTTTACCAGGTTAACCTCTCGTGTGCCGTGATTATTTTTTTCTAATATTTTCCCCGTACGCGGATCCGTGCTACGACAGCTTAAAGGAATGAGAAATATATAGGACATAAATAAACTTTCATATCTACAAATTTTAATCCCGAGTGCCCTTATTCAAATAATGGTTATGAAAAACAATTGAAGAATAAAATATCAGCCTAACACAAATATATTATTTGTTACATTATCGAAATACTAATCGAAAGTAACAGGCATGCATATGCAATCAAAAATTTAAGTATGTACCGACCTACATTTATAATAATTTAAATCACTACTTTATTCAATATATTATTAGCTAGGTAGTTGATGTAACCAACGAAGTTGTGGAAGGAAGCACGATGCACTGCCGGCAAGTAAATATTTGTAAGTACCTACTACCTAGTGTATCTAATCTAGCAAACTAGTAGTTAATTAAGATTAGTTCGAGCGCATCGTTATCCGGCTTCACAGTTTGGCTTAAGCTTACTTTAAAGTTAGATCACCTGCGCTTTTTCTAAAATAACTAGTAGCTTTTATTTTTAATAGTGTAAAATAAGTAGGTAGAACTGGTGCACTATTGATTGTAGTCTAGTAGGAAAAATAGGTAGAATCTGTGTGGAAAGAGAAGAATCGTATAGAATTGTCGTATATATATATATTGGATCCCATACATTTCACGACTCTTCTCTTTCCGCACAGGCTCTACATCCATAGAATTTCGAATTTCTTTTAAACCACTTTCGGCTCGATGAATGAATTAGATTTCTACTAGACTTCAACAATTTACGATATGGATAATTTAAAGATATTTGTAAGATAGATGTGTCAAATTTGACGTTTCCGCGATTCTGGAGGTCCCATTGAACGATTTCGACAAGTTATGACTTAGATATCCAAGTCACATCGACTAGATCGATCATATCTAATGTAGATCTAGTTGATCTCTAAATCGTCTCTAGATCTTGTGATTATTTCGGAATCCGAATAGGCCTGTTTATCTTTCTTTTTCATCTCCTTTTTTACCTTTTTCGTTGACTTGTTACTTTATAATAATCTGGTTTTTGCAACATGGATTGCAAAGTTCAATTCCCAATGGTTTAGAGTTTATTTCCCGTCAGGTTAATAGGTCGATAGTATAGGAAATGACCGACTGTCGCAGCGCCTTTCGAAGCGCCCTCGGTAAAACTTTTTTTTGTAAAAAACGTGAGTTACCGGGCAAATCCATCTCTGTAGTTTCCTAGGCATTGCTGGAATGTTTTCAACTGGGGAGAGCGCAGAATCTTTTAAGAAATGTAAATATTTTCGGTACTTGCATTATTTAAAGAATGAGCTATGCTTGCTTGTTCATACCAAATCTGAGTCGTGTCGTACTTAAAATCGTTAGGTTACCTACAATTGCATATTTCGCAGCTTAAGACGTAAAGTTAAATATACGAACTTTTTATATTTAGGTGCTCACTGTACCAAATTAGGTACCTAAAAATCGATACGGTATATCATTTTCATACAATTTATATAAATTACCTCATGATTACTATAGTTTGTTTTCTTTTTATTATTTACCCAAGTTCTTTTTATAAAGTTCAACATGTGCCAATATTCTTGTTACGACTCTGAAACGCCCTCTACCAGAAAAACGTTACTTGTTTCAAAGCAAAGCTTACCTTGTTTTCATCTTAGTCGGTAGCGACATCTAGTTTGCAACGGAGCCCTTAGCTAGACGCTGAGTTTTGACGCACAGCTGGTTTGAAGCATACAGGCTATATGGTTTTAGCTGGATACCATAGTGTTTTACACAAGTTACGATAGGAAGCGCTGCTTATACTTTAAGGACGTTAGTGCGAAAATTTATGATAAATACTGAAAGACATTTCAATTAGAGAGAACTTGGATCTTTACATGAACGTTTATACCAAAGGTTTATGCTATGTTTATGCAGCGTAGCTGACACTGACACTGGTTAATACTGAGAATTGACATCACGACACGCCGAAATGACAATTATTATTTTTTTGCTCCTAAATGCGAAAGCAGGCCTACAAGGATTCTTATGAAAAAGTTTATGCCTTATATTGTAATGTTCAATATTGCTGCTAAACAATAGGACGTGTATTAACAGTTCTTGCTCAAATATTTTTATTCATTTAATAATTCATCATCATTAGGTAAGTATGTATAATAGCTAAAGGCCGCCTCAAAACATGCCGCACTCGATAGTTTTTACAATAGTAGGGTTAGTAAGGTCATTTAGCATGCACTTTAGTCTCAGGCGATGCCGCTTGGCATGATTGTTCCTTAGGTCAAACAAAGTTGATCTGGCCTGGTAGACAGGAGATCGTACCATGCAGACCCCCCAAAAAGGGGGGGTGAAAGAGTCGGCTCCCCAGGTCCAATCTATGCTATATTCCTTCCTAGTCTTAGCAACTAGGGCAAGTTATATATCATTTTCGTATAAATTAGGGACGAGGAATTCATTTTTGAAATAATTATTATGCCTTTCCATACAAAAAAAAATATTTTTGTACAAAACATGAAAATGTTATGTCATTTTTGTGACAATTTTGGATGTTACAATCACAGTGTGGCAATTTGCACTAAATAAAAAATTGGACGATGTAGCCCATGTATTCTCTATTCTGGAAAATATCACTTTATAGTAGGCATTAATACATTTTTTTGTAAAAAAAAAAATTATAGCGCGTGGCGGTAACGATTTCCATACAAATGGAACTATGCCCAAAGTCATGATTAAAAATGTTTACTAAAACACTGAATTTGACATTTTAAAAGTTTAAATATTATGTTTTAATAATTTTTCCATGCGTTTTTGCCCTTTTTTTGGTACAAATTTGTTGTTTTTATTTTTCTCCATACAAACTTTCTCCCCCCCCATTTCCCCCTTAAAGGTAGATATTTTTAAATTTGTTTTTATAACTAACTTATTCCTTTTGTAATTAATCGATGTTCAAACGTTCAGGTTAAAATGTTCGGTAGTTTAGGATCTACATGTGTTTGAGCTAAAGACATTTTATTTCATAATATCCCATACAATAAATATCTAACAAAACTCTGCTTACTTCCAGACATCATACAATCTAAACCCCTGAAGATATAAAGCTGAAATTTTCAACATCAATTAAATGCGACAGGTTTAAGTTTAAAATAAAATAAAATTTTATAAAATCAACGCTTAAGGGGGGGAAATGGGGGGGAGAAAGTTTGTGTGGAAGAAAAATAAAAACAACAAATTTGTACCAAAAAAGGGCAAAAACGCATGGAAAAATGATTAAAACATTATATTTAAACTTTTAAAATGTCAAATTCAGTGTTTTAGTAAACATTTTTAATCTTTGATTTTGAGCATAGTTCCATTTGTATGGAAATTGTTACCGCCACGCGCTATAAATTATTTTTTTATTACAAAATAATGTATGAATGCCTACTATAAAGTGATATTTTCCAGAATAAAGAATACATGGGCTACATCGTCCAATTTTTTATTTAGTGCAAATCGCCACACTGTGATTGTAACATCCAAAAGTGTCACAAAAAATGACATAACATTTTCATGTTTTGTACAAAAATATTTTTTTTTGTATGGAAAGGCATAATAATTATTTCAGAAATGAATTCCTCGTCCCTAATTTACACGAAAATGATATATAACTTGCCCTAGTTGCTAAGACTAGGAAGGAATATAGCATAGATTGGACCTGGGGAGCCGACCCTTCCCCTCCCCCCTTCTTGGGGGGTCTGCATGGTACGATCTCCTGGCTACCGGGCCAGATCAACTTTGTTTGACCTAAGGAACAATCGTGCCAAGCGGCATCGCCTGAGACTAAAGTGCATGCACTTCCATACATTTGTGTTCCTTACTGACCCTACTACAATGACCTGTCGCGCACATATTTGTTATAATATGTTAGATCATACAAAACCAATATAAAGTCATTAGTTTGTATTTTTATGTCCCAATAAAGTCTCATGTCATATAAAAAACAAGACCGAAGTGATCCCATAAGTGTTCCGTAACCAAAGTTTTGTATGGAACACTAAAAACTAGTTTAGTAACTTAATACTTAGACCACGGCTCCTAAGGGCACTTTTGACGGTACAATTAGGTAACATTAAATTATTATACAGTATCTTCATTCATATATTTAAAGAGTCCAAAAGTCATTTTATATAAAGTGATACATTAATTTGTAAAAAAATATGTACTTGTATAGGATTTAGATAAAAATATTTACACTTGCACGACATAGGAACATAAAGGAGGACACAACATAACCATTAAACAATCTCGGGATGTTAATGATCTTAATGTAGATTTCTACCATAGAGAAAAAAATACATAGAGTGCTCACTACTACATCAGGTTTTAGTACCAACAAGTACCAAACAACTATTATTTTTGTAGTCGGCATCTAGCATCGAGTAGCGGAATTATCAGTTAAACTGCTACTTGACAATAGATGTTCTGACGACCGAAAAGCCTAATGCTCAACAATTTTCAGCTAATATTATAACCGGATTAACCACAGAATAAATAATAGTACTACCGTACAGAAGACTCACTCTCTAACAAAACGCGTCTGTCACTATCAGCACATATATGGCCGCTAGATGGCGACAGCACCACGCGCGGCTTATGGCAAACCCCAAAATTGGGGTCGAACGGATGTACTTTTAGCTACCTGTAGCGAAGCGACGAAATCGCGGAGTGAGTCACGCCTGCCTGAACTCTATTTTCAAGTCCTTCTGCTTTTGATATTCGTTGTAAATTGTCGTTCAATACAATTTTCGTGAGTCGCTACAATAGAGAATTCTGGTATCAAGTAGCGGTACTAATAATTCCGCTATTCGATATTAGATGCTGTCGACTGCAAAAATAATTGTCGTTTTGGTATCAAAGCTGATGTATGGAGTGAGCACTCTATTCTTACTATATTTCTCTAAGATTTCTACTCTCTTTACCAACAGTTAGACGTTTAAAGGTGATACGATCACAGCTCTTTCATCGCGGGTGAATTTTCCGCTCCGTAACTCGAATAATCTTTCATCTCCTATTTATAGAAACCAGTTTATTGGGATCTCCGTTAATGTGTAGTTCCCACGAAACAAGAGTTCGAAACATACTGGACATTGTAAACAGTCAAGACAAACGTTTTGCGTATTAGGTTACTGCAACTAGATGGGACACTAGCATCTCATCTCTCGACGACAAAACATATTTTTGTAGTAATTCTTTTTTTGTTTGTTTATAATGTTTCCAAAAATCGCTTCACTTTTGTTTATAAGTGTTGTTTTTGCGTCGAAAATGTTCGAAAGCGATTTAAACGTTAACGATTTTTTGCGAACGGATTTAATGCCGACTTACTTCATTGTGGAACAGCCTGATACTAATGTTTCTGTGCCTAAGAGTGCTGTGAACTCTGTCAATGGATCGATCGACGCAGCACTGTCTACCCTCGATTACCACAGGTATGTTTAAAGACCTGGTTACTGTCAACTGAAGTTACACTTACTCTTCTATATCACAAGAATAGCATACTGTCAACCTGTCTGATAACAAGTGGTAACCGCAGCCTTTTTGTATAAGTAGATACCGTAATCCTATTTACCGACCTTCAATAAGTTTCCGCCACTGCCCCGTTTACATTAAACATAGCAAGTAACTAATAGGTAAGTATCTTTCTTTCAGAAAAATGATGAACGAATACCGCTGCCGTAACTTCCTCGCCGAGCAGATCCTCGAAGAGATGGGCAAACCGGTGCTGCAGAGCCGGCTCGGCACAGTTTTTGGCCAGAACAGCCTGACCCGTCGCTCGCAGGACCCGAGGACCAACGTCCTCTACGACGTCGGTTCAGCTAACTATCAGGACTGGCTTGCTAAGTAAGTGGTGAACAAAACTGTAATTGTCGATCTAGCTAGGTCTTATCTCTGGGAAGACGCGCATTATTGAGTTTTCATTTGTTTTCCGAGCAGAGCTCGGTCTCCCAGATATTGTATTAGTTAAATTGACCTATTTCTTGAATATAAAATGCAACAGGTCTGCTTTGAAAATAAGTTTTAAGGTGTTCCTTACCAATCATACATTTTTACAACGTCATTCACACTAAAAAAAATCTTCTACATAAGTACTCTCCGTGTATTTATTTAAAGCTGAAGCTAGCTAGTACTCTAGAGCACTTGCGCAAGATGATCTTAAATAAAGGTACCTATCCTCCTAAGTCCTGAGTTCCTTTAAAAAGAACAAATTAAAATCGAATTTTTAACTATACTGTAATAAAAGTAGGTTCCAAATTCAAAACTGCAAAAATGACTCTGGGTCTTAGGAGGCTATTATAAGCGTCTGCCATCAGGCTACTAAAACTTATTGAGATAAGATACCACTTTCAGAGTAGCAGCTCTAAACGACGTGTACCGGCAATACAACGCTGTGGGAGGCGCTGCTTCCATCTCCAATTCTTCGTTGGACCATCAGCTGCAGACCAGAGATGGGTACGAGGTCTACGAGGGTGGTGACGTCACGGCATACCAGGAACAAGAGCATCCAGTTAACCAAGACGTTGCGAAATTTAGTAAGTCAAAGTTTTTCCTTAGTCACCCGTTGACCACGAACGCTGTAAAGGGTTCGAAACGTCGGGATGAATTCAATATACGCGATAATAATATAAGCCGTTTCAATAGTTTTATTTCATGAGTACCTAACTATCGCGGTAACCGAAGACAATATTAAGTCAAAGTTGTTCAGGTCTAAGTACTCCAGGTCAGCCACCTGAGAGCGAAATTTAGTTTAGTCTACTCTGTGTTTATGTCAGACACCTAATAAATAACGACCGACAACAGTCGCCGTGGTCGAAACCGGCCAGGACAGTATGATGATGATGGCTTGGGTCATTCTCTACTAAACATTACCGTGGTATCTCGGCAAGATTTTACTCGCTAAATGGTACCGCAGCTTACTAACTACTATTTATTTAGGGATGGTAAAATAATTTTTGTTTGTTTACTTGTTTCAGGCGGTGCCTACGAATACTCGATGCCCCCTCCCCCGCCGCCTCTCTACCACCACCCCGCCGCCGTCCACGAAGAGTATGTGATTGAAGACAAGCACCACGGGCTGGGGCTGAGCGACCTCTTCGACATATCGCTCACGGGTATCGCCTTCTTGAGCTTTGGCATGTTCGTGCTGCAGGTTCTGATGTGCATTTGTTCGGTAAGTAATAAGTTGTAGATGGCATTTACGGGGTTATCACACTAATCCGCATTCGATCGTATCCACGCCGCTCCAATGTGTGGGCGAGACAGCGCTGTGCAAGTATATAGCGATGTCCCGTTCGCGCAAAGGAGCGGCTAGCGGATCCGCAACCAATGTCATGACCGCCTTACACCGTGCCAGTAGCGCTTACATATTATATTTTATGCTAGAGTCCAGTCCATCTAAGCTAACTCTGCACAGACTTTGAAGAGTTTGAAGAAACTGAGTTAGCTACGTCCGACTCTTGATGTACTCTTTTCTCTTTACTCTAATGTCCCCACTTTCCTTCAAGTACTGCCAATACTGCCATACTACCCTCATATACTCAATATATCACTGCTATTCATCGTACACTTCACACATAAATACCTAAACAAAGAAAGTAAAATAATTTCCACCTACGCTTAATTGAAATACACTAGAGTTTTTATCTCAGTTACTTTTCTAAGGATGACTGACGCTAGACCGGGCCGAGGCGTCCGACATGGCATGTTCTATTACGGCTGATCAGTGATCAAGTGGTGCTTTTCATAGAAAAAGAAACGCTGGAAGCTCCGGCCCGGCCCCGGTTTGGTCTAGCTTGTCATCTTTTACCGATACTCTGGATGCCTCACCTTTGAATATTAACTTTAAATCTATTTCAGAATCCTCAACCACCCCAAGTGATGCAGATGGTCGACAGCAGCAGCGACTCTGTGAACGTCGACGAAGTATTCCGATTCAAGCGCGACGAAGAACATTCTAGAAGTAAACGCGCTGATCCGAAAATCGCTACAATCAATACTCTGGCCAGATATGCGATGATAGCACTAAAACTGCGCTCGACTCCTTGCCTATATAGGGCATTGTGTCTGGGGAATGGGAGAGCAAGGAATATGCAGGATGGTAACAAATATTGGTTGCCGATTTGGAAGTAGGTGAAATGGATTTACTTGTTTCTTGCTGCAACCCGCGGTCCCGGAATCGCTTGGTGTCATTTCCCCTGGGGGTAGATTTCCAAAAAACATATATATGTTACGGTCATTCCCAGGCCTTAAACGCTACATGTGAATTTCATCCAAATTGGTTTAGCATTAATAAAACATATCAGTAAGGATACGCGCCACAAGAAATGTCCGATTAGGCCATAGCTCACATGTAGAAAATGTATGCTCGCATGTAGAGTCAAATTTCTAGTAGTGACTTATATCGGTTCCAACCGTTCCACCGTTCTTTTAAGATATATGAAAATTATCTTTATACATTTTTCCTAGCTTTTCTTTTCCTAAGTACAGTCACAAATTGGAACCAAAATTCATGTTTACACTTTTTAAATATTTCAGCGCGGGGGTAGCATGGACGCGTGGAAAAACGTTGGGTGCGTTGCGCGCCGCGGCGCTTGGACTGGGCGGCGCAGACTGCGATGCGCTGTATCCGCCCGCCCACTGCTCCTGAAGAGTACATTACAACAGCGATCGCGGTACATGGTTTTGCCTTTTTATTAATATTAAATTAGTTTCAAGTGTTTAAACTAGTTTCAACTTTCAAGTGTTTAAATTAGTTTCAAGTGTTTAAATTAGTTTCAAGCGTTTAAATTAGTTTCAAGCGTTTAAATTAGTTTCAAGTGTTTAAATTAGTTTCAAGTGTTTTAGTTTCAAGCGTTTAAATTAGTTTCAAGTGTTTAAATTAGTTTCAAGTGTTTAAAATAGTTTCAAGTGTTTTAATTAGTTTCAAGTGTTTTAATTAGTTTCAAGTGTTTAAATTACTTTCAAGTGTTTAAATTACTTTCAATTCCATGCTGCATTCGTTTTTAAACATTTATCTGTTGTCAATACATGTCTGTTGTAGAAATGTAACTATCTAATGCATTAATATATGTACCTGTGTACCTACTGGTATTGGACTGAATTCTTACGTTCCGTCCTTTGGCATTAGATTAATGACTCACTTTTAAACAGTTTGTGATCTGCCAATTACAAATGACTGTCATTGAAGGGACAAAAATTATCACACAAAGCAGTGCCCCGTTTTTATTGCTCTTGCTTAAGTGTACATAAATAAATTTAATGATACGTGCCTATTTACTTGTTACTTTTAGATTAAGATGCAACAAAGTTTGGCAGTGTCTAGAATTAACTATACCATATACCAGATATATATCTTATTTTTAGATGTAATCTGCTGGGAAATTTTAAAATATTTAAAGGCTTGTCTTATTTTTAAGGTCAAGAAAACGTACAATTTATCGTCATCTACTGCACAATGATATGTTTATTTATACTTATATTAAACTAACCGTAATTATACACGTCACGTACCACGTACATTATGACCAATTAGCAGTGGCGGCGCGTCCGTAAAAGCCGATTCCCACCGGCTTGCCTGTTTTGGACGTTTGAGCAGAGTTGTAAAGGAAATATGTAAGCCAAATTAGCCCCGGCTTGCCTATGGATATGTTTGACGCGCCGCCACTGCTAATTAGGTAACATTACCTACATTAAATTAATTTAATTTAAGTATGGCATTATTATTTACAATCTCGCATATGGTATTTTCTATATAACCTAATGCATAATACATACTAGATTTCAATTAAGGCGGAAATAAATTATAGGTACCTACATAATTATTTTTAAATTCAACTTAAACAAGTATTAATAACAATATAAGCAAAAAAATGTACACTGATTATTGAGAAGATGTTATTGTTAGGGTAGGATACTAACAAACAAGATTTGCAACCCCAACTATTTATGCCCTGCAACTTGTAGGTATGGGAACAACACGCCGACGTTGCAGTTAGCGTGCAGTCGGCCTGCAGTTCCCAACTTCCCATACAAATTGCATTCGGGTTGCAGTCAGCTCAGCCTGTACCGGCCCTAAGCGGAATTAGAATTTGGAATTTATTGCTCAAAAACACGTTCAACAATTTAATTTTCGAATGTCACATGGTAACAAGCACATTAACAATGTGTGGCGTGTCAAAATAAGAAACAGGTAGTTATAATACGGGCGCATTAGAAAACTGCATCAGTCATTCATGGGAGCCAAGATGACAATCATACATCAACAAACACCTAACGAAAGGTAAACAAAAATTTCGAAATGACAAATGCTACAAAAAGCCACTTGACTAAGCATTGACTATTTCCATACATTATTTCGATTGGCGATTTCTATTATAGATTGTCATCTTAGCTAGTTTCTCTAACCGCCATATTCGTTCAACGTAGGTAAATATAGCTACAATCTCCCCCTGTATAGTTAGATAGTCGCTAAACGATTTTATTTCCAGTGCCACGCTTTTAGGTCCGATTGTATATGTAGATAAGAGAAAATGGTAGCTAGCAAATGTTATACCTGTTTCAAAATAGTGTTAGCCACACGTCCGATTATTTGCTCTTAACAGCAGTAAATTTGTGACAACTGTCTGATTTAGGCCATGAGCAATGTGTCAAAAGTGGCAAGTTGATCATTGTATACTTTTCGCACCGCAATTAAAATAGTTAGCACTTTGAGCATTACGAAAATAGGACGGTTAACTTGTGAATGGCCAAGCCGATGCTCCGAAGTTATTGTTTTTATTATAACGAAACATTTAGACGCATTGAACACATTATGTACCTATACGTCTTTCCACGCGTGCCCGGAAGTCGCTCCACAAGTCCACACTTTGAGAACTACGTCACAGAAACTTGTAAAATGGATTTCAAAGTTGTAGTTCATTGATAAAATAAGTGACGCTCGTTACCGTATAATGCCGCGGTTAGAATTTACGATCCGTCACTCATTTTATCTAGTAAATTTGAAAAAAAAAACAGTGACAGCGCCCGCGTTAATGCCACAGTAGATATGTACCGCTAAAGTAATGCAGCTGCAGTTGATATTCGAATATCACCTTTAAAGCATCCGACAACTTTTGTGGCCCACAGTACCGGATTAGCCAATATGGAGGGCCAATGAAGTGTAGAAGTTCTAATCGGAATACTTATTTTTAGTTGCGATTTGATTTCCTTGTATTAAACATTCAAACGTAACCAACAATTCAACTTCACAACCTTACGGCGGACTAGATGGCAATGCTACTGGGGTAAATACACAACTAAGCGGGGCGTAGGCATACGGATTCAATAGCGAATACGCTTGTGAAGCGTGTTCAAATATCTGGCCGGGAAACAACCCCTGTCTTTGCGCAATTTTCAGCCGAGATGTCAGCTGCTTTTTCCACTTTGTCCGTCGATTTTGGAACCACGTCTTGATCTGGACCTCAGTGAGGCCGAGGGCTTTGGAGAGTTCCATCCGTTTGGAGACGCTGAGGTACTTGTCCAATTTGAATTCGGCTTCGAGTCGTTCCAGCTGTTTGGCGCTGTAGGCCTGGCGAGGCTTGCGCTCTGGCCCGGCACGCCGCGGCCGTCTGTTGTTTTTTTCATCTGAGAAATAGAAAAGTTGATAATTAATGATAAATATCAAATAATAGTGAAAGATCAAAAAATACATGTATGCTGCTGCCGCATATAGCCGTAACATCAAAAGTAAAAACCAATCTGTGTTTTTATTTCAGCTTCAGTCTAAACGGATACCGGATGCCAACGGATAGAAATAAAATAATATTCATTTCCTTGATGTACGAGTATGTATATTTTATATCCTTATGATTTATTTACTGAAGTTGAGGCAATTCGAAGTCCTGATCGATGAGTACCTAATCCAGCAATTGAACTTTACAATCAAGCGTTAACCCTTAAAAAAATGTAGCGTCCCCAGTTAACGAAAGCACGCCATTTACAAAGTAGCTCTCACTAAAGACCAATACACGGTGAAGTATTGTCGACTAATCGGAATTGTCGCAGGGTCTCGTTAAGTGGCAATAAACACAATCATGCTGTTTGGCCGCGCCTGCGGGTTGACTTGGAGCGCAAACACAGGCTCTGTGGCGAATGATGCGCTAACGCTACGCTAAACATTTACGTAAGCCGGTGGACTATTTTTTAAACAAATTGTATGGTTTCTATTATAACAGCATTACATTGGCTGATGAAGTGAAATCATAAGCAATGGTCATTGGAGTATATTTTATATTATATTAGATATCGCTCAATGATAAAAATAATCTATTGGATTCGCCTTGAAGATGAAATATGAAATTTAATTAAATTTACCCGTGATAAGTGATGAATGAACACCTCTTGCATGCTGCTTGAATGCTTTTATTAAGAAAATTTTGAGGTTTAGGTATATGAGGTACAATTGCATGTGCATTGCAAGTTTTAATGTAAAATTTTAACTGAGTCACGCACGTCCAAAAAGAATAGGTAACTGCTCCTATACGCAAGTTCAGTCAAATCAAGCCTGCTAACATTTTCTTTAGGTAAAATAACTGGAAGAAATCCCTTAAAAGGATAAGTTCGCCTTCGCCTATCCTGTGCCATAAATTTGTGTGGTGTGTTATGTACAATAAATAGTTCATATATATATACACACATACAATAACCCTTCCGATTTCGACGCAACTCACTCTAACTGTAGATTAGTTACTAACGTAGCTTCTTTACCGCGCTTATTTTAATCGTTTCCAACAGTCCGCGTTAAAGCGGTAGGCAAACACCGAGCTTTGTTGGCAATTATCGGTTGGCAGCAGTTTACAGACACCTCGGTGCGAAGTCGCGACCACCGACCGCCGGCTAGCGACGATTCGACGAACGACCGCGCTGACTGTTGGTTTTACGAATTAGTGCGGTGGGTGGACATTTTTCACGACTTACGGTGCTTGAGGATTGTGCTTGAATTGAAGAGTCAATATATGTTATGGGCATTAAATGTATTGCACCATACAATTTACTATTTGAACTCAAAATTATTGTTGAGTACTGTTCTACAACCCAGCTTGCATGCGTGCATTCTACCATCATCATTTTGTGGTGTGAAAAATATCCATAGCGCGTCTTAAAAAAAAATAGAATCAAACCAGATCTCTCAAAATAATGGGGTTGGCCGGTGAAAGTTTTTAGCAGATGGCGCCATGATAGCTTGCCCTGTCAATCCCTAGAATTGTGTCAAATTCTTGTTTTTTAATTCCCTCGTCGGGTTCTTGGTCCTGAATGTGTTAAGACCAATCCTGTTTGACATTTGCTGCCGCAAGATAAACTCTATTTAACTTCTTCACACCCTATCAATTTAGGTTCCTTTCCTTATGTTCAAAAAATATTTGTAGACAACCCTGGAAAGAATAAGAAACTGCTTGAAGCAAAGTTTTCTGGAATCTTGTGTCCAAACACAGTACTGACTAATTGTTTGAATGTCCGAAGCATAGAAAGTTCGAGCTAGTAGGCTCTTTTCCCGGAGGTGCCACGCTCACACTAATTTTATAGCCACCGTCCGCGAGTGAGAAAACAGTGGGCAAACAACAAGTTTGTCACCAATAAAATGAACCAAAATGCTGTAAATCAAACTACCTGGTCACGCTTAAACAGTTTAAGTTATTGCGTGGGCTTCCCGGTTTAAGATAATTTACTTACACAAATGGTCAAAAAGGCCTGTTGATTATGATTCTTCCTTATTTTATTTTATCATCCATTAATTCGTTCAATCATTATCATATAGGACTAAATAAAAAAAATGCAGTGCCATCATATGCTATTTCGCCTTCCGAATATGTATATTTCAGACGGTGGTGGAAGGTATTCGTTATTATATCGTTAAGAGACATAGGCGTACCCAGCATTTTTTAAAGGGTGGGGCAGAAGTAGGGTTACGTGCCTTAATTGTTCCTAAAACTTTTTAGCTGCTCGTCAGACCACAGACCAGGGTGGGGCAAGTTGCCGCACTTGCCCCACCGTGCGTACACCTATGTTAAGAGATAAAGGTATTAAGTACCTGTGCCTACTTATATACTTTACCGTCGGCACTTGTTCTTGGATAACGGAAACATTTTCTTAGTGTTGGACACCCAAAATCCTCTATATCTGATAGCTAAGACACCGCATAAAGTAACTTTGTTAGGAAAAACATACGTGAATCATCAAGATCTTCTAATAAACAGAGCTACAAATAATGATTTGGCGAGTTGCGTGCCGACGCGTGTGAAGACTCGCACCCGCGCGCGGCACGCAACGCTAACGACATGATGTGTGATTCCTCTTGGGCTCATTGATTAATACTCGTATTGAGATGAGTTATCTTTTTTGTCTATGCTAGAAACACGCAACCCAAGAAACCCTTTCTGTTTTCGCAATTAATTTATTAACGAGCGGCCAAAAGAAATTCCTCTAGGAAACACCATCGCCTCTACCTACCTTTGTCGGAAGTATTTGCCTCATCGGCATCAATAGGTTGGCCCTCCAAATTTTTCGCCAATCTGATTAAATTGTCCGATCAAATCAGGCGGTGCGGACGCAAACGCCAATTCGGTCACTTTCACCAATTGATTTGAAATTTATGGTGATATGGTGAAATTTAAAAATAATGTCCCAAACGAGAATACTAGTGTCATAAATTGGTATTCTTGCGTCCGCACCCCATTTTATCGGTAATATCAGTCATAATCGGCGGTCGAATTCGGCGAGTCAAATTGGCGTTCCGCACGGCCTGATTTGATGGGACAATTTAATCAGGTTGGCGAAAAATAGTCCCCGTGTAGTCAGGCCTTGAATTAAAAATTGAAAAAAAGGCAGAAAACGAAACGAAACGCTATCATTTCCATACATTATTTATTTACGTTAGCGTTTCGTTTCGTTTTCTGCAAACAATTGCTCGCTGGCGTTGCCAACGATGATGGTGTGTAACCAGAGGGAACGTTCCCGATTTCGTAGAGGTTGAAAATGATGCCGGTATAGGCCTCTACTTGCGTCGTCACACCGGTTCCCTCCCACCTCGATTACAACGGCATTCTCCGAAACGAGGTGTGGTAAATAGAGCGGCCGAAAAATTAAAGAGCTACTTTTGTATGTATATAATTGTTTATTTGTATGAACCTAATTGTATCACCAGAATTTACTTCTCCGACTTCTTCCGATTCCGATTTTCTTCTTCTTCTTTTACTTCAGCTAATACTCTTCAAACATAGGGTACTTTTTAGTAATACACTTATTATTGGCGAGTGTGATGGGCACCTTTGCGCCGGGGGTAGCGCGGGGAGGCCTCTTTGAGTAGTTTTTATATTCCTTATTTTATTTTAGATATATTTAGGGTTGTTAGTTTTAATTTAGTATTATTTATAGATGTATTTAGTTCATAAGTTATTTATTTGTTTTTCTACTGTCTTTTTCCTTATTATTGACTGACATGACGAGTAGACTTGGTACCATAACATAACCCTCCTTTTGCGTTGCCGTAGTCGGGCCTTTAAACATCTACAATAGCAATTTTGGCAGTGCAATACCTACCTACACTTGAATTATAATATATATGTATTTTTCCAAATATTTACAGATAAAAGACCTAACTTTTGCATTATGTAAGATTCAACAAAGTTAAAAAAGAAAAATAAATATATAGGGATCATAACACCTTGAACACTTGAACAGGGCGCGTGTTTTTGTGATTTTTTAATGACTTTTTCGATATAAGTACTGTATAAATCAAACTGTGCCGGGTGTGTGAGTACCCACAACACAAGCCTTCTTGGGTGAATTGCAGACAAAATGTACGTTCTGGATTTCGTAACTAAACTGAGAATAAACGAAATTGATCATTGCTGTAACTAATCTGATAACGTTTGGCGTATATTTTACACCTAAGCTCAGTTTCATTACGTAACGAAAAATAACGAAACTGAGAAGAATATATGAGAATTCATTCCTAAAAAAATATTGTTTTATTTTGCTTATTTTATGCTTTATCAATCACCTATATAAACGGCAAATGGTGGCCACTTTTTTCCGTTTAGGTGATGAAGTCAAAAGCGAGTAATACAAAACTATATCACATGGATCGAAAATTGGGGAATAAATCGTTTATTAGAAAACACAATCCTCCTAATGAAGTCGCCACTGCGCTGGCCCAATATTACAGGGTTCTATGTTAAATTTTCAAGATAGTTGAAATTCGATTTAATGTCACTGTGACAATGTTCAAAATTCAGTTCGATAAAAGTAAAACATACAACCCTGTAATATATGCAGCAGCAGTTTAAATCACGCATTTTCGAGTAGGTACCTAATACGCGGCGCGCGGGTAACATGAACCGATGCTATGTTCAGTACTATACTCTGTATCTTTAGGTATTTAAATTAAACTTTAATAATTTGTACATTTTCGGGTAGTTATAACATTTATTGGTTAACCAACCAAATACAAAACCGCCTGGTATATTCACTCAACGACCTGACCTCAACCTACATTATTTGATCGTGTAATGTTTTCATCTACCCTCAACTGGCTTAAGGAGCCATTTGAGGGCAGAATTCGTTTACTTTTATTTAAATACCTAAAGATACAGACTATAAGTAGGCATACTCAGTCAACTCAGTGCATCAAAATAGAGATCAGTCGGCCTAGCCAAGGTTACGATCGCTATCGCTTCGACAACGAAAAGCATCATGTCTCTCTATCACTCTTCCATATTAAAGTGACAGTGACAGTTGCATTTCGATCGCTACAGAGCGTAAGCGGTTGGCATCTTGGCTACGCGGCCAGGGCGATCCAAACATTTCGCACGAGTAAACAAAAAACACTTAAGTTAAACTATGAAATTAGTTTAATGAGTAGCTACAGGGTGTTACTGACCATCGGGCTTTAAATCCAGGGCTCGATTCTACTCGCTAAACTGAGCTACTTTTATTATGGCACCAACCCCGAAATCCCGAAAAATTTTTTTACTTTTTCATACATTTTGTCTGATCAGATATCGACGTTTTCTATGGAAAATCCAAAAAAAAAATCCCCGATTTTAGGGTTTGTCCCATAGTAAAAGTAGCTCAGTTTAGCGAGTAAAATCAAGCCCTGGAATTAAAGCCCCATGCTCAGACACATACTGTATATCGCTATACACACGTATTTTGTATAGGTACATACCAAAGAAGGTCGTGGAGGGCTGATGCGCCGCCAGCCAATGCGCGTACGCATGGCCGGCCAGCAGGCCCTCGCTCAGCGCGCTCAGCTCCGGACACGACGTCGATGACACTGCCGTGCAAATTTCAATATTATCATTTTTATTCTGGGTGATATGGATCGAAATCCTGAATGTCAAAAATGAAAAATGTCAAAAAATCTCCCATAGAACTACCTATAACCACAACATTGCGAAAAAAATCTAATATGTGCTTAGATGAAACGTATGCCCCCACCGCATACGTTTCATATATTTTTTCACAATTCGAGATCGTAATCTCGAATATATAATATTACGACCCCAAAATCACCTAGTACCTATACCCTATACCACGATGCATGATGGTAGCAATTAAGGACCCTGCGTGATGATGATGGTGAGCGGACGAAACGTATATAAAATCATGCAACTCTAATATTATGATTCAGTCAAATTGTGTTTTTTTAAAAACTAATTATAGCCAGCATTCTATAAATGTAGTATGATACCTTTGGGTATGGTGCTTTACTAACACTAGCGTCCCGTCCCCTCTCCCTTTTAGCATAAATATGTCCCGATTGAGAGTTTTTTTTGTTTTTTGGGGAAAGTATACAATATAGGAAAAAAGTGTCAATGAAAGAAATGTTCCCTATTAAATTCTAAACGAAAAAGGTTATATACATTTTTTTGATACGACGCACCATATTGATATTTTAGCTAGATGAACTTCGACAAAATTTAACCGTTCAAAAACTTGTTGAAGTTCAATATAACATAGTACCTACGTGACAGTACTGAAAGAAATCTTCACGGAGAATAAGCTTGCAAGCTTATTCTCCGTATTAGTTTTATTTCAGTACTATCACGTACTAACTTATATTGAACTTCAACAAGTTAGTCTTACCAAAAAGTTGTATATAATCTTTTTTGTTTAAAATTTATTAAGGATTATTTCTTACCTTGACACTTTTTTCCTAACTCTAATACTTTTCTCAAAAATAAAAAAAACCGTAAACCGGGATATATTCCATGCTAAAAGGGGGGGTTGCATCAGGGTGAGGAGGAGGGACGCTAGTGTGCGTCAAGCACCATGCCCAAAGGTATCATACTACATTCATTGAATGCTGGCTATAATTTGTTTTTCTTGCCCATACATTAGAACATAATTTAACCGAATCATTAGAAGTTTGAACCATGGCCACTTATTACGAGTAAGAAAGACACCCTCCTTTATGAGATCAAAATATAGCGTGTTAATGTTATTTTTTTCTAATGGTGGATAATCTGGGCCACCACGGCCTCTCATGCAGCCGTAGCGCTGGAAGGATCCCCCGCCACGCCAGCCTCAACGACGTCATCCGAAGGGCCCTTGTCAGTGCCAAGGTACCGGCGGTCCTCGAGCCCAACGGTCTGGCCAGGGACGATGGCAAGAGGCCTGACGGAATGACGCTGGTGCCTTGGAGTATGGGACGGCCACTTGTCTGGGACGCTACGTGCGTAGATACCCTGGCGCCGTCCCATGTTCCAGGCACCAAAGTTGGCGCTGGTGCGGCCGCATCCTCGGCCGAAAGCCTCAAACGCCGCAAGTATGTCACACTAGGTAGTAGCTACATATTTGCGGCGTTTGGTGTGGAAACCTTGGGGCCGTGGGGACCTAGCGCGCGTCGCCTCTATGGGGAGTTATCAAAGCGCCTCATAGAGGCCTCCGGTGACCAGAGGGCTGGCCTATATTTTGCCCAAAGGATCAGCATTGCCATCCAGCGGGGCAATGCGGCCAGCCTTCTGGGCACCCTACCTACGGACCATGACTTAGGGCAAATTTTTTATTTATAAGTTTTAGTGATTTGTTATAAAGTTGTAAAAATGTTATTAAATAAAATTGGCAATTTTTTTCTACAAAAAATAAATAGGTAACTTTAAAGTGTATTAAAAACAAAACCACTAGTTATTTTTAAAATTTGCTGAAGAAATGTTGGTCGGTGTGAGGAGTACAACCTACAGTTTAATTTTTTGCTTGTATTAAAGGCCACACCCGGTATAAAAATGTGTAGGTACTATTAAAGTCACCATAAGTGTGACACAATTAACTAGCTTTAAAACATATAAAAAACTTAAATATACAAATCTACTAATCGAATCAAATTATGCGTACCTACTTGGAATACGGTTGTTCTTCAATCTAACCAACAGAAACTAGAGATACCTATACCTATACCTTTGTTATGGTTTCCATTTATATCAATTCCAATCGCCATTAATTCAGGTACTTAGCTATATTCTTACCATTATGCTCATCAGCTGCTCCCTCAAATTGTTCATTTTCAGATTGCGATCTAGATTCATTACTACACTTATTATTCCCTAAAATACTATCAATCAAAAAAGTTTTACTCTTAGCATTTGTTACACTGTCACTTCTTAATTTAGCAGGCACTACGATTCGAGTCTGATCGTAATATTTACCCCTATGTTCATTAATATACGGGTTTTGAATTATATTTCGTATTTTTTCATTGCACCTCCCGCGATCACTGTTTTCACAAATAACATCAATAGTTTCGTTTTCACTTTCATTATCGCTTACAGATTCACTGTCTTCAACTGGATTTTTGCGAAGATCGCACACAACACTATAATTTTCATTTGTTTTTATAATAGCATCGGTTTCACACGTGCTAGATATGTGATTAAAATCCATTGTTAATTGTCAATTATCGTTATGAGATGTTCAATTATTTATAAAATTTAATTATAGTTCAATTTTTTATAATTTTCATAGTAATAAATAATATTAGGTCCACGTCAGTAGGTATAACAGACCATACTAACTGAGATTCCGGTGCCGTATCATCGCCGCGTGAACTGATAATTGCTTTCGAAAATAGGTGGTGCCAAACAGTTTCTGTAGGTACGAACAACACCGAATCCTGCCTCGCTACTGGCTGTTTAATAAGTAGGGGGGGCAACGCCATCTTAAGAAGGAGGGGCCTACAAACCGCCTGTGAATTTTCACACCTTTCTTTTATTTGATAACACGTTATGTCAGGGCTCTTACCCTCACAAAGGATCTCTAAAAGCTTATGATGGGCATCGGATCGAATATCTCGGTTATTGTTTGATTTATGTCGGCAATTTGGGTGATTTATTGTAAACGATCTCGGGTTTAATGGAGGTGGTTAAGAGGGATATTTGAATAGATATTAAGTAAGTATCTACTTAGGTATTTACTTCAATATTTTTCCGCTTTACTTATCCTACAACACAATTATACAAGGGCCCAACTAGACTCCAGAAAATAACTGGTGAAGTGGCCAAAATGTGATATCCATGGTCTGCAAAGTATAATTATATTATTATTGTTTTGTAATCTTTCAAAATTTAACTCTGCCGAGACGAGACTATCACGACACCTACTTATCATAAATGTACGATACGATACCTTCTGTCACTTTCTCAATTCAAAACGGATTAATCGATCGTGTGTTAATTTAATGGCAGAGTACTTATTCTTATAGTGACGTTCCACGGTAAAAGGTACCTTATGGCGGCTGGCACTTACGTCACATAGCGCCGCAATAATATTGGAGCGGCGTTAATATTAGCGTAAGCGCCAACCGCCATAAGGTATATATACCTTTACCCGTGGGACGTCACTTATTATTATGTATTTATTTCGTCGTGTGTGTAGATTTATTAATACACTGAGAGAAAAGGATAACAAAAACACACTTAGAATTACAAAAATAAACTTAATCCGGGGACAAGGAGAGTCAACTAATAGGAACAATTTGACTTTTGCAATTTCTATTAGTACTTGCAATTTCTATTATCTGTTTGTTGAAATTAGATTTAGGATTACTGAGCTGTTTGTAGAAATAAATAAACTTTACAGAAATAGTGAAACGTCTATAATTATTACTAAACTTCATTTTTCCCCCAGTACAGAACTGTTTTTTAATGGCTGCTATTTAACTGATCACCAGATTCAATAAAATTTAATACCAATAAAATCTACTTTACCACCCTAAAATAATGAATGATCACCAAAATTATAACACCATTTTAATGTGAAATGATTACCAATTTTAATACATTTTACTATCCTATTAAAGGAAATGACACCAAATTAATCATTATTAACCCAAAAATTGTAAATAATTACCAAATTTCAAACCCCAATTTAATGTCAATTGATAACCAAATTTTTACATCGTGCTATCCTATTAAATAAAATGACACCAAAATAATCATTGTAAACCCAAAAATAGTAAATGACCACCAAAATTAGAACTCCATTTTAATGTAAAATTATAACCAAATTTTATATCTTGCTATCCTATTAAAGCAAAGCAAAATTTTCTAGTAGCATTTCGTTTCTGTATGGGTTGCAGTTCAAACCTAACCTAACCCACTTTTCTATTAACATTTCGTTTCTGTAAGGTTCGCAGTTCAAACCTAACCTAACCTAACCCACTTTTCTAGTAGCATTTCTTATCTGGAAGGGTCGCAGTTCAAACCTAACCTAACCCACTTTTCTAGTAGAATTTCGTTTCTGTGTAGGTCGGAGTTCAAACCTAACCTAACCCACTTTTCTAGTAGCATTTCGTTTCTGTAAGGGTCACAGTTCAAACCTAACCTAACCCACTTTTCTAGTAGCATTTCGTTTCTGTAAGGGTCGCAGTTCAAACCTAACCTAACCCACTTTTCTAGTAGCATTTCTTTTCTGTAAGGGTCGCAGTTCAAACCTAACCTAACCCACTTTTCTAGTAGCAATTCGTTTCTGTAAGGGTCGCAGTGTTAACCTAGCCCACTTTACTGATAGCAGTACAAACCTAACCTAACATACTTTTCTAGTAGCATTTCAGTATGCCTACCTAAGTTATGCGGTGCGGGGTACGGGGGTTGAGCGGGAGGGGCTAGTAATTTTGGCATCATTTTACTTTATTTGGTAATATGTATAATTTTTTTGGTATCATAGTGGTTTATTTAGGTGAAAATATCGCATTTATTTGGTCTTCAAGATTTGGTGATCATTAATGATTTTTGGTAATCATTCAATATATTTGGTATTCGAATACAATTTGAAGTGCAGTCGTAATTAAAATGGTGGTACATTTGTAATTTTAGGCCTTATTTTTTTGGTGTTCAGTATTTTTTTTTGGTAAGCATGATTTTTTTATTTAGGGTACCAAAGTATTTTTTGGTGGTCATTATATTTGTAGCCTTTTTTTTTAAATTCCTGGTTTAGTTTACTAATGATTTTTCTCTCAGTGTAGAAACTTATTGTATATTAAAATTGGTGTATGGAATATATGACAAAAAATACACAAACACATAAGTATAAGTATGTAGTAGTATAATAAGTTGTTTTTAAATAATCGGATACGACTCCAATGAGATGGAGATAGTTATTGGAGATAGGTATTAAATTAACATGTGTACCTAGGTACCTTCGGGATTTCGTATTGCATGAATGCTGCTAGTCACTGAAAATGGGAATGAGTATCCAATGAGCTATAGAATTTTCACTGAAGCCATGTGCGAAAATTACACAATTTTACTAAAATCAAAGACATATATGACGTTGACGTTCCACGGCAAAAGGTACCATTGCCCCGGCTGAATATTGGAGCGGCGTTAATAATAGCGTAAGCGCCAGCCGCCATAAGGTACCATTTGCCGTGGAACGTCACGTATCTTTACTATTTCATATCTAGTGAACCTTTAATTCATTTCCTGAATCGCCGACTATCTTCGCGAGTGTTTACACCAAACCATAAACCGCGAGAGATTTTTCTAAAAGGATCCTAATGGCGCAGGCTGGTTTGTTCTCACGTCAGACGTCGCGCGGATGACATCCGAACATTTGTAATACAACAAAGGATATTTTCACCCCCTGCCGGGCACTTAACTAATGGGAGGGGGAACGTTTTAAATTTAATAATTAGATGTAGGTAGGTACATACACCGTTTTTATCTTAACGCAAGTATGGTTAGATTATTTAGGGGCTACCTGCGGTTTTCATCGATTTTTGACAAGTTTTGAATCGAATCTCCTACATTTAATAAGTAGGAGGGGGCAACGCCATCTTAAGAAGGAGGGGCCTACAAACCGCCTGTGAACTTAAACAAACAACTTAAACACCTGTAAAACACCATGGATGCATCGAATAAATGATTATGATTATGATTTTGGCCTACATAAATACCTATAGATTTGAAAATAAGACAAACGGCTTTCGGTTCTTCAATCTTTTATGTCCTGTCTACCGGATTTTTAAAGAAAAAAATTCTTATTTTTTTATGTTTTTTTTAAACATTGTCTAAAATAACATCTTTTTCGTAACTAGATTGTTGTGAAAGAACTTACACAAAAAGAAATTAACACAAAAATTAAGGGCAGAAAACCAGATTTGTTCAAATTGATGCCAAATATCTCGAAGACAATGAACTTTCAGGTAAATATGATATACTATATATATGTATTGCATAAAGCCGTTGCTGTTAATATAATAAGCAATTAAGCAACAAAAACATTACAAAATTTTGGCGCTCGATCGCAATGAGAGCGCCAATACTCCAAGGGCCCGATTCGGGTTTTGAAATAGATAATATCTATTAGATATCTTTTAGAGATCACCAAGATACGATAACGATATGTTTAAGATCTAACCTGTCAAATTTAACATTTGCGCGATTCTGGAGATAGGTACTCTTGAACGATTTCCCCAGGATATAGAGATCCAATTCACATCTAATAGATATCTTACTCTATCTAACGTAAAAGTGACATTGGTTGCCGGAATTGCGCTGCAAAAGAGAATTGATATCTAAACTATAACGTATCTAGAATGGATCTAGTACGGTGTGTCGTCTCTGTGAATATCTTGAAGTTCGAATACGGCAGCAAGACTGAAATGATGCCTTTCACCAGAGTTAAACACTCTAGGTTTCATTTCGAATACCTACGAGGAAAGTAAAATATTTAGGTACATGTGCATTTAAAAAACCCCCGGCTAAGCATATATAAACTTCAGTAGTATTTCTTGAGGGTACTATGAAAAATGTAGGTAAACCTAAACTCCTATTTTGGGGAATTTCTATTGTGATAATTAACGAATTATTAGAATTGAAATTGTACAACAAATCTATTTAAAACCAAAATTTCTTATCAGTCTATATTGCTTATCGGGATAAGAAAAAAACCGCCAAAATGCGAGTTAGACTCGCGTTCCAAGGGTTCCGTACATTACACAATTTTTAACAATGTATTGTTAGTGAGTGAAATGTCTTTAAAAAATCCGTAGGGGTCGGATCAAAAACTAAGTAATTAAGTCCGGCTCACGGTTGACTGTACATTTCTAATAGGTTTTTCTGTCATCTATAGGTAAAGAACAATTGTGTATTTTTTTCAATATTTTTGACCCAGTAGTTTCGGAGATAAAGGGGGGGGGGGGGGAATGGTAATGGGAATCCGACTCGCACTTGGCCGGTTTTTTAACCGACTTCAAAATCTCAAAGAAGGAGGTTATCAATTCGGTTGTATGTTTTATCTCCGTCATTACTGGACCGATTTTGAAAATTCGTTTTTTGATTGTATGTATACATATGTAAAAGTCAGCCAGACAGTACGGAAGAGCCAAAATCATTGTTGTACTAAGTAGATAGACAGAGTTGACAGCAATAGGTATTTCAATCGAAATACCTAATGCAGTCGTCTATGGCTCAGAGCGGCTACCGCGAAAACCGAAATTCGCAAATTGCGGGGATCTTTCTCTTTTACTCCAATGAAGACGTAATTAGAGTAACAGAGAAAAAATCACAGTTATAGCCCAGTTGGTTTGAGCGTTACAACGATCGGACCGGTGTTCCGAAACGTCGCAAAACTCGCAAAGTGGTATTTCTTCGTGTGTCTTCGTGGTATTTTTTTAAATTCTTCTTTCATTTAAAATACGGAAGAGCCAATTTTTAAGCCAAAACTACCGTTATTCATATTTATATATTATATTCGCAAAACATTAATTTAAAACAATGCGTGATTTTTATTGTCGAGCTACGAGTTCTTAACTTCATAAACAAAAATTGGTATTTTTAGGGATCCGTACCCAAAGAGTAAAAACGGGACCCTATTACTAAGACTCCGCTGTTTGTCCGCCTGCCGTCTGTCTGACTGTCACCAGGCTGTAACTCATTAACCGTGATAACTAGACAGTTGAAATTATCACAGATGATGTACCTATTTGACCTATTTCTGTTGCCGCTATAACAACAAATACTAAAAGCAAAATAAAATAAATATGTAAGTGGTAATCCCATCCATCCCATCCCAACAAACGTGATTGTTTTTGCTGTTTTTGCATAATGGTACGGAACCCTCCGTGCGCGAGTCCGAATCGCACTTGACGTTTCTTTAAAGATTGCAGCGCCATCTGACTCTGCTCATCATTGACTCAGGCAGGACACCTCTGAACCTGAACAACAATCTTGCAGTCACCTTGCAGTAGACTGCTATTTAGCGCCATCTTTAATTTGTTGAGTAGAATACTAATTCGAGTATGTTACTTTGGTTAGATGTCACTACTAGTTAACTCAGCTGTGATAATATTTTTAGAAAATGCTTATTACTAGTCATTATTTTCACTTAAACTTCAAAAATGTATTGGATAAAAATAAAAGAAACTCCAATGCATTTTATTACAAAACACCATAAATATCCAAATTCATATCAAGAAATGACATTCGATTGCCATCTGTCAAAATATTTTCCTTTTTACTTAGTCTGTGCCAATGCGCCTGTCTGTGGTACAAGTGAATTGGTAATCAATCAATCCAGTTTCTCTGTTCATTTTACGAACAATAATAATAAATGCGCAATCCCAGGATAGCTATGTAAATTAAAAAACGGTTTGCGCTTGCTTTGGCTTCCCCAATGATGGGCACGAATGGCAACGGGCGTCGGGGTGGTGCCAAAATGCCCGACGTTCGTCGACCCATGGAGGAAGGCGATTGTGTCAACGATATGGAGAGCCCCGAGCTGGATTTTGTTTACGACGACTGCGATACACAGGCCAACGAGATAGCTGAGCTGTACAGCTACACTGAACACCCTGAGTTCCAGCTGAATGTCAAGGCGTTCGAAGATATTATGGAAGAGTTTAATCTACCGCCCAGTTGGCAGAGGTTGTCCAATAAGCAACAACGGACGGTTGTGATGAAGTTGTTAGAGCACCTGGATGTGGCAGTGAACGACATACGAATGCGGGCGTCTCGCTGTATCCTTTATTTGGCGCAGGGATGCTGGGCGGAGATGCAATCAGACGCCGAGCAAGCTCACTGGGCGCGCATAAACGTGATGACCCTGTATGACATGGGCGTCTTCACCGCTTTTGTCGAACTTCTCAATCTCGAAATTGTGAAAAGCAGCTCTGCTATAGCTTCAAGGAAACTTGCAGAATCACTAGCAGACTCCACAAACCTCAGAGTGATCCTTTCCGTTCTATATTTGATCACTGAGTATATGAGAACTGAAAAAGATAATCCTGACTCTGAGTTTGTACATTTAGTAAAAAACTTTAAAGAAGAACTTGGAACACCTTTTGGTGATGAGTTATTACCTGTCAAACTGTTAAGTATGGTGACACATCTTTGTGCGGGCACAACACCACATTTCCCTATGAAGAAAGTTCTACTGTTATTGTGGAAAATACTTCTGGTGTACTTAGGAGGGTCCAAGGAGCTGAAAGAAAGGAAATCAAGGCTTAGAGAAAAGCATGGCTTAGACCCAATAACTGAAGACACCCTTGAAATAATTAAAGGTATGAGAGCAAGTTCCCCGCCCCCAAGTGCTGCAGACATGCTTGAGAATCAAAACCCTGTTGGGAGAAAAATGAAACTATCAGAAAATGAGCGCGCTTTGAGAAGGCAGACTTTTATGAAGCAAACTTCACTGGATGAATCTGATGAACAAATATTTGTAGACAAGGAAGAAACTGGCAATGGGTCTGAAGACTACTCTATGGAGTTCCAGTCTATGCCTGCAGATAATACACAAAATCCAAATCAAAACCCAAACTGTCCATATTACATGTACTTCAAACAGTTTGAAAGTCCCCCACCACCCCCACCACTGCCACGGAGTTTGCCATGGCAATCAAAAGTCCGGCAGAAAGATATTGACATGTTTCTGGATAATGTCAGAATCAAATTTGTAGGCTACTCTTTACCTGGGGACAGACAGACAATTGATGGTCTCCCGCAACCCATACATGAGGGCATAGATATACTAAGAAAGCACATGTACACCAGTTTGTCTGAGCTTCAAATTGAAAGAGAAATTGAAATAGCCCGCAGTCCCTTAACAAGAGGTGAGAAAGATGTTGAAGAAACTGAAGTAGAAATACTGTATAGAGCCATGCTGCCAAACCTACCGCAGTACATGATTGCACTGTTAAAGATACTCTTAGCAGCTGCACCCACCTCTACAGCTAAAGCTTACACTTTCAACATTATGTCAGATTTACTTCCTGAAGAAATGCCTATGACAGTCCTGCAATCATTGAAACTTGGCATTGATGTCAACAGACACAAAGAGATCATTGTCAAAGCCATCACAGCTATATTACTCCTTCTACTCAAACACTTTAAGTTAAATCACATATATCAATTTGAATTCATGTCACAACATCTAGTCTATGCGAACTGTATGCCGCTTGTTCTAAAGTTTTTCAACCAAAATATCCTGTCATATGTTGGAGCCAAGAATTCAATACCAATATTTGATTTCCCTGCTTGCGTGATTGGTGAGCAACCAGAGTTGACAAAAGAATGTTTGGATATTGGAGACTCCTCAGTTCCATATTCATGGAGAAATGTTTTCTCTTGCATCAATTTACTGAGAATTCTCAACAAGTTGACCAAGTGGAAAAACGCAAGAATAATGATGCTGGTTGTGTTCAAAAGTGCGCCCATTTTGAAACGAACCCTTAAGGTCAGACATGCTCTTATGCAGTTTTACGTACTAAAATTGCTTAAAATGCAGACAAAGTACTTGGGACGTCAATGGAGGAAAACAAATATGAAAACCATCAGTGCCATTTATTCTAAAGTGAGACATAGGTTGAATGATGACTGGGCGTTTGGCAATGATGTAGATGTTCGGCCATGGGATTTCCAAGATGAAGAGTGTGCTTTGAGAGTCAGCGTGGATCGCTTTAATCAGAGAAGATATGGCTCTGGTGGAGACATTGAAATAGATCTTACACCTCTTGACACAGACATAAATAGTGTTCTGGAGTCTAATGTAGATTTGGATGACGAATTCAAAGAAAACTATGAGCTGTGGCTAGATCAGGAAGTGTACAATAATGAAATAAACTGGGATATCCTTCTCACAGCCTGAAATAATCATCCTAAATGCAATATTACTGTTAATATAAATGGCAATAAAAGTATTATGAGTATTGACGATCAAAGTTTGCATGCTAAAACGTCTAGTATTTTTTGCAATTTTCTCATATTGGTTTTTTTATGATTGTATAATGTTCTTCTTAAATATTTGTTTATTCATAGATCAATTTGCTTGTCAGGCTACAGACTACATGGGGTTAGCTAGTAATGCATGGTAGACATAAATTCACATGGAATATCCTAGATATTGTGTTTTTTTCTCTATGATGCACCTCTATGTGGCCTTAGCCATACATCATATTACCTAGTTTTAGATTTAGCATGACAGCAAAGTTACATTACACCTAAACCTTTAGAACCTTATGATCAATAAAATTTTGTTATTAGCTGTGTGAATTTTATACCTACTAATTTTACATAATGTTTATGCTTCAATACATACAACTGTAGATATAACTTTTTTTAATGACTAATGATGAATTGTTAAAACTTGTAATCATGTAGTGTAAAGTTGGATATTTAATTTGTCAGTAATCCATGAATTAACATTCTAATGGATCTAAGTTGGACTTGGACATCGTAGATTAAGTTATAATGAAATCCCTTGTGACGAGACGAGAACCAGTTTGTATTTCATTAATATATGTTTTGAACATAATTATTTTCTACCTTCATATTACAGTTTTAAACAAGGCTCTTGTAATAAATAATTGTAAAAATTCAATGGCATCTTCATTCTTATTTCATTTTCACATTAGGTTTAGGCTTTGAGGTATATATAAAGTGTGGAAAGATAATTCGGGCCCTGGAGGGAAACTAATGCAGTTTTGTTTCTTTTAAAAAATAAAGGAATGTCTCCTTTTAGTAAAATGAGCCAGCTTAAGGATTTAAGGTAGTTTTCCTCCAGGGCCTGACTTATCTTTCCACTCTGTATATACATATATGTACCTCAATGGGTTTAGGTACCTATATCTTATATGTGGCCCACATGAAGCGATCACTGCCATCGGTTAGGAGAACATAGAGGGTGCATTTGATGTAGCCTGCCCTTAACATACGTGTAACTGCCCAATGCCCACATGAAATGTAATGATCCTAATGATGCAGAAATTTATTGAAAACTATAAATTAACAAATACCATATTTAAGCGATATTGTAACAGAGTTTAATTATAGGCTTATTGAGCTTATTTTGTACGGGGGGGTATGTAGTTGGGACAGTAGCCTTTTTCTATTATACAAAAATCTGGGCTATAACCGCGAAAATCGAAGTTTGCAAATTGCTGGCATTTTTCTCTGTCACTCTAATTACGCCTTCATTGGAGTAAAAGAGAAAGATCCCCGCAATTTGCGAATTTCGGTTTTGGCGGTAGCCCCTCTGTTACGAAATATATACACATGAGTAATTAAAAATATCTTAAATGAAGCGATACCGATACACTGGTAACATTAGCGTAGACTCCATAATAGCTACTCCAGACGGACGCACCGGACCTTTTCGATCGTGTGTAAGGCCTCATACCCATGAGCGCTTTTACAACGCGCGTTAAAAAAGTGCTTGAATCCATGCCAAAGAATATAGTACTGATCCATGCGCACGCTAAATTCTATTTGACGACCAACGCTTAAAGTCGAAAATCCAACAACGCTTGATAAAATACACTATCATAAGTCTATGACACTATCGCACCGCATCGCGACCTTGGCACGGACGTAGAGAGTAATCGGGATAGTGTACACTGGCCAAAAAGTGTGTCCAGATGAGACATCAAACCTGAGCCCTCCATCTCTTTCTAATTAGGGTGACCATAAGTCATATATATGTGGGATATTAGCATAATCCAGGCCAGGATCTTTTCTCATTCGTGCATAATCAGAGAAAATCATACTGTATTTTCCCTATGTTAGTATAATTGTCCCAGAAAAGAGATGGATATAGTTTTTTTCTCTCCTGTAAAACGCTTCACACAACCTTACTTAATTTAGTCGTTATAAAAGCTGTTACTGTGGATGGGCGTAATCGCGATGGTGAGGAAGGTGTGGTCCGCCGTCATCATCATCATCATCATATCAGCCTATATACGTCCCACTGCTGAGCACAGGCCTCCTCTCATGCGCGAGAGGGCTTGGGCTATAGTCCCCACGCTAGCCCAATGCGGATTGGGGACTTCACATACACCTTTGAATTTCTTCGCAGATGTATGCAGGTTTCCTCACGATGTTTTCCTTCACCGAAAAGTTAGTGGTAAATATCAAATGATATTTCGTACATAAGTTCCGAAAAACTCATTGGTACGAGCCGGGATTTGATCCCGCGACCTCCGGATTGAAAGTCGGGCGTCATATCCACTCGGCCACCACTGCCCTCGGTCGTATTTTAATTTATCACCACTCTACGAATTTAATTCCTACTTTCAACACTTGTATCGCAAATTACTTTATATTAATACTATACCGACTAGTTATCGATACTAGTCATTTTCTCAAGCCCTAGCGTAGCGTGGCGTAACAATTTATGTTTATACACGAAATTATCTTGAGTATTGACTAAAATAATAAAATATTAGCACACAACGAAATAAAAACTTACATTTAACTGTGTAAACCGGCATCTTACACTATTTATGCTCCTCATAATTTAACAAAATACCTATCACTATCAATATCATACTCATGGTGTGCTCATATACGTGATGACTTCCCTTTTGCATACTTAAGCTATTCTTTAAGCGTAAGCGTCATCGTAGATCTGTGATTGTAACAAAATTTTCAAATTTGCCGCCTTTGTATACTGACGGAAATGTGTGTCCAACCTATATAGAATCGATTACATATATATAAATAGTTAGAATTAACGTTTCAGTAATTAAATATTATGTAAGTAAGTATAAATATAAGTCTGTAATGTCTAAGGACTTAGTATTTAATTTTTGGCAATTATATAGCTCTCATAACATGAATCGAATAATTAAACATGCCGAAATAAGTATATCTTTATTTATTTATTAGTATACTATTTAGGTAAACTTATTTTTACATTAAGTACGTAATAACAATTCTGTAAGACCGATCCAAATCGTACCGATATCATAGTCACCCTAATGAGTTTGAGAATGTTTTCTTGTATTGTACAAGTGTGTGTGTGTGTGTACACGAAAAATATGTCATCAAGTTGGGGATACCAATTAATATCCAAAGTTACTACAATTTCTACCATATTCAATTTAATGTTTTTTTTTGTTATGCACATGCTTGGTTTAATCAGTTAATAATATTAACATCATAATAATTAACAAATTACTTAAATGCCTGCTGAGACCGGTTCATGGGTGTCTATTGTTGCACCTGTGAACGGGTTCCAGCAGGCGTTCTACATGACATTAAAGCTCTCCAAGAGGCCTCTACGTGTTGGATCTGTGTCCCCACGCAAGCCTATCAAAAAACCGGGATTATAGGCCCGTGATATCGAAGGAGAAACAAATTACTTAAAAGATATCAGAACTGTAATCGGAATATAGCACTAAAAGTAATAGTAATAATGTTTTCTTTACAAATTAATATAGTTATTCGCAAAATAGAGTAAACATGGTCCTTCGAACCGGATAATTAAAATAAAGAGAAACAGTGAAGTTGTGTAAAAATTGTGCACGTTATATTTACGTATTTTAGATAATTTTTTCGAAATTCACAACGAATATGTCGACATCCGAGACTCTTAAAAGTCTTATAACACTTCAACAAGACAACTTAGAAGTAACAGAAAAGGCACACGTGAATTTCAAAAAATCGCCAAAAGAAAGAATTACTATAGGATACGTACAAGGCCGTTTAGAAACATTGGAAAATAACTATAAAGAATTCAAAACCATCCATCAAAGATTGATTACCGGCGTTTCAAAGGAAGACAAATGCAAATTATCATATTTTACGGAAGATTTATATGATACTTTTGAAGAACGTTATTACATGTATAAGGGTGAGTTAAAGACAGTTTTGCAGAAATTTAATGCCGAAATAAAGGACAACCAAGTTATAGAAAATAGTTCAGGCAATCAAGCGTCAAACAGTGAGATAAAATTACCCCGAATCACTATCCCAACATTCAGCGGTGAGTACACGGAGTGGCAATCCTTCCACGATTTATTTAACACCTTAATTCATAAAAATAGTTCGCTAGATGATGTGCAACGCATGCACTACCTGAAAGTTAACCTGAAAGGTGACGCAGAATACCTATTAAGACAATTTTCGATTACCGCCGAAAATTACCAACAAGCATGGAATATTTTGAAGAAAAGGTACGATAACAAAAGGTACATCGCAAATTGTCATTTTAAAAGGTTTTTTGGCCAGAGGACAATTGTCAAAGAATCAGCCACTGCTTTGAAACAACTGCTTGATACGTCTGTAGAATGTCTGAATTCTCTCAAAAATCTCGGTTTACCAATAACTCAATGGGATGCCATTGTAATTTACATAATCGTTTCAAAATTGGACCCTGATAGCCATAAACATTGGGAAGAGTTGATAAATGGCGAAGATTCATCAGTGTTTCCAACTTTCGAAAGATTGAAGTCGTTCCTGGAAACTCGGTTTAGAACTTTAGAAATGGTAGAACCAGATAACAAGAGTTGGAAACCAGCCGCCCCAAGGACGTTTCACGTCACAGCCAGCGATACTTGTTTAGAGATACAATGTGCATTTTGTAAAGAAGACCACTACATTTTCAATTGTAAACAATTTGCAAAGCAACCATTAGATGACAGATACAACTTTGTTCGAGAAAACAATCTCTGCTTTAACTGCCTCATACCCAATCATGCAGTGTGGCGATGTAGACAGAAGTCGTCATGCCAAGTGTGCAAGAGACGTCATCATTCTTTACTGCATCGAGATTCAAAACCGACAGAAGAAATGCAAGAAAACAATAAAGTTGACACGTCCTTAGATGACTCAAAGGTAGTTGCACACGTTAGACCAAATGAAGAAGCAACTGAGAAAAACATTATGTTAGCTACAGCGTTAGTAGATGTAACATCGAAGTGTGGACAGCCGCAAATGTGTCGAGCGTTCATTGACCCAGGATCCGAAATATCCTTCGTCGCAGCTCGAGTCGTAGAGATGTTAAACTTGAAGAAAACGACAATTAGCGGAGTAGTCTCAGGAATCGAAGAAGGTAGCGTTTGCATAAAAAACAAGGTGGAATTACAAATCTCGTCGAGGTATGAGCCCGATTTCGTCGTCAAGGTAAATGCATATGTACTTAAATCTATAACTCGTAGTTTACCAGCTAGGGAAGTAAATTGTGAACCGTGGCCGCAACTTGATGATGCAAAGTTAGCTGACCCTACCTTTAATATTCCGGGTAGAGTTGATATTCTTCTTGGTGCAGACGTTTATGGCAAAATTCTTGAATCTGGGTTTATGAAGGGACCGGGCTATTTAGTAGCACAGTATACACGCCTAGGTTGGATTGTGACAGGTGACACTAATACAACTTCTTCCAGACCTAGCAAACATGCGAGCTTTCATGTTATCCGTCAAGTAGAAGAAGACAACAATCTTTTAAAGAGATTTTGGGAGGTTGAAACACAAGGTTATACAAACATGAAGGGATGGTCAAAGGAAGAAGAATTATGCGAAGAAATTTACAAAACAACTACAACGAGAGATGACACTGGAAGATATATAGTACATTTACCGTTGAAAGAAAGTGTGGAGGATACGGTGAAGTCATGTGGAGAGACCAAACAGCAAGCAACGTTGAGATTCAAACAGCTGGAAAGGAAGTTTGAGAAAAATTATCATTTGAAGAAGGAATACGCAAAGGTCATTCATGAGTACCTGGAATTAGGGCACATGAAGAGAACTGAAGTGGAAGACGATGCTGCAGCAGTGTACCTTCCTCATCATGCTGTTGTCAAGGAAACTAGAGACACTACGAAGGTTCGTGTGGTTTTTGATGCTTCAGCGAAAGGCTCTCGTGGCGTCTCGTTAAACAACGCTATGATGATAGGGCCCACACTGCAACCGGGCTTACGAAGTCTAGTAATTCGCTGGAGAGCCCATAGAATCTGTGTGATTGGAGACATTGTTAAGATGTACCGACAGGTGTGGATGACAGACGAACACACAGACTTACAGCGGATTGTTTGGAGAGATACACCTTCTGAAAAAATAGAGAGCTACAAATTACTTACTGTTACATTCGGAACTGCTGCTGCACCTTATCTAGCTGTGCGGACACTCAATCAATTGGCCGATGATGAAGCACACATTTACCCACGTGCGGCATCGATAGTAAAAAACAGTTTCTACATGGACGATTTAATGACCGGACATGAAGATAAGTCTGAAATTAAGAAACTGTGCCAAGATATTAATTGTCTGTTAAAGGCAGGCGGGTTTGAAATGCAGAAATGGTCAAGTAACTCCGAAGAGCTGCTCGAGTTTCTCCGAAACGGGAGAACATGTGAAGAATCTGAGAACAAAATTGAAATTAAATTAGACAAGGTTATAAAGATATTGGGACTTACATGGGATAGAAAAGAGGATGTATTCAAAATTACAGTAAACTTACCAAATTCTAGAATCCCGACAACGAAGAGACAGATAATATCAGAAGTCGCAAGTCTGTTCGACCCATTCGGATGGTTAGCTCCTGTAATAATAACAGCCAAGGTTATGATACAACGATTATGGCTGTATAATCTGAGCTGGGATGATGAACTGCCACCCGAAGTTGTCGAGGAGTGGCGAAATTACCGAGAAGAGTTAAGTGAACTTCAATCAATACAGATACCACGTTGGATCAAGATAACTTCTCGTAGCAAGGATATTCAACTTCATGGTTTTGCTGATGCATCATCACTTGCATATGCAGGTGTAGTCTACCTTCGAGTGACAGATGAAAATGATATTATACACATTAGTATGCTTGCTGCAAAAACAAAGGTATCACCTTTGAAACAATTGACTATACCAAGATTAGAGTTATGTGCTGCGGTATTGACAGCGAAACTTCTAAGAGAAATGGCAGATTTATTACAGGTTTCGATGGACAATGTATATGCTTGGACAGATTCAATGGTAGTGTTGTCTTGGCTACAGTCTCAACCAAGTCGATGGCAGTTATTTGTCGGTAATAGAGTATCCGACATCATACAACTTATTGACCAAGACAAATGGAGACATGTTCCGTCAGCAGACAACCCAGCGGATCTCGCTTCAAGGGGTGTAAGTTCAAGAGACATGGCGGATAGTGATATATGGTGGACGGGACCGAAATGGCTTAGATATCAGAATATAGATTTTGAAAGAACCAAAATACCAAGTACTGACCTCGAGATGAGAAAGACGTTTCATGTAAGATTGGATGACAACCCAGTTTGGGAAAGATTCTCATCTATGTCCAAATTGAAGAGAGTCTTAGCATGGTGTTTTAGATTTCTAGACCATACTCATAGCTCAAATAGAGAAAGGTTTTTGACAGCCGCGGAACTCAATAATATCGAAAACAAATGCATCCAATATTATCAATGTCTGGTCTATGATCAAGAAATAGAAGATCTGAAAGAAAACGGTAAAATAAAGAACAAGAGCTCCTTGATTAGTCTCGGACCTTACTTAGATGAAAATAACTTATTAAGAGTTGGAGGGCGGCTTAATAATGCACAAATATCAGAAGACGAGAAACACCCTATAATTATTCCTTGTAAACAACACATAACAAGATTATTAGTAAATGAAGCTCACATAAAAACATTACATGGTGACATACAGCAGATGATGACATACTTGCGCAGCAAGTACTGGATAGTAAGCTTGAAATCAGCTGTAAGACAAGTTACAAGAAATTGCAAAATCTGTATTATAGACAAAGCAAGGACACAACAACAATTAATGGGTCAGCTTCCTGCTTCAAGGGTTACATCTCATCGCGCCTTCTTGAATAGTGGTGTCGACTACGCTGGACCTGTACAGTTGAAGACTTCGAAAGGGAGAGGTTATAAGACTACGAAAGGATATATCTGCTTATTCGTTTGCATGTCTACGCGAGCTATTCATTTAGAAGCGGTTACAGATCTTACAGCACAAGGATTTATCGCAGCATTTAGAAGGTTTGTTGCCAGGAGAGGTCACTGTGCTCACCTTTGGAGCGATAATGGTACAAATTTTACAGGAGCAGCCAAAGAATTAAAGGACATGTTTTCCAAAGGTAAAACAAACATAGCGAGTGAAATAGCAGAACTGCTAGCTAACGATGGAACTACCTGGCACTTTATTCCACCAAGAGCACCAAATTTTGGTGGTTTGTGGGAAGCTGGTGTGAGATCGATGAAAAAACACCTCAATAGAGTAAGCAGTACTACAAAAATGACATATGAAGAAATATCAACATTATTGGCTCAAATCGAAGCGTGTTTAAATTCTCGACCTTTGTGTAAAATGGACGAAACATTAGCAACATTAAATCCACTAACACCGGGTCATTTTTTAATTGGCGAACCGTTAATCAACGTACCTGGGATAAACTATGAAGAAAGAAATGTGAATTTGCTTACTAGATGGCAGTTCATACAAAATAGAATGCAAGATTTCTGGCGTAGGTGGAGAGTGGAGTATCTTAACACTTTACAACAACGATACAAGTGGCACGACACTGTGAAGTCTCCCTGTATTGGAGATATTGTTATTGTCAAAGAAGATGATATGCCTCCAGCCAAATGGCTATTGGGTAAAATTAAGGACCTACATCCGGGGGCGGACAATTTAGTCCGAGTTGTTAGCCTTCAGTGTAAGGGTGATAATATCATTAAAAGACCTTTATCCAAATTAATTTTATTGCCAAGTAAAATGACATAGACCGCAATGGGTTCATGGTGGGCGGTTAACTTTGCAATATCATAAGGAGGATTTATTGTTATCGCAATAAGCTGATTGAATTGTTTTTCCTCTAGGTTAGGTACTTGATTTGTATTTCATGACCAGTATTGATCAGTTACAAAGTTATGTTGTTATTTTGCATGAAATGTATATTACGTTGAATATTTCATTCGATTAGGGTTTGTGACAAGAGTTAATTGCTATTTATGTTAATGTTTTTTTTTTTGACTGTAAGTCAAGGCTATTTAAGTATAAAATAAGTATTTTGGTGGGCGGTATGTTTAGCCTCTTTGAAGGTACTTGTCAAATGTACTCTCTTTGGTTTACTTGATGATATATAAACACGTCAGTCAATAAAAGTCATGTTCTAATAAATAATGTTTTCTTTACAAATTAATATAGTTATTCGCAAAATAGAGTAAACATATTATAAGAAGATAATGAATTTCAGTAGTATACTGCGTCAAGCAGATCTTGTCAGCGTCAAGCAGAGTTTTTATTTATTGATATAATTTCTACCACAATGGTATCTTTTTAACATTGGCAACATGTGCGAGTGAGACACAGGGCTCGGGTTTTCTATCTCATGTGGACCGTTTTCTCTAGTCTGGTACGAACAACTTTCTGTCTCGGTGATAAGGTTCAAATTAGTGTGGCAAAAAAAGTGACAAATCGCTCCAGTTTAAACAATATAACTTCATGGGTGCGGTGCGATAGTGTGTTATGGCCTTTATATCTAGCCTATGGTATTAAAAAAAAGCACAAAGTACTCTACTTCACTTGTCAAGCAAGTGGAGTTGGAGTAGGTGAATAATATTAGAAATAATAACAAATTTGATATTCTGAACGTGTACAACAAATGAGAAGATCCTAATTACCACCCAGCAACCAACCATATCTATTTTTAGTTCACAAATACCATAAGCGGTAAGTCTGATAACAAACTTAGCCAACGCCTAATCAGGGAAGTAGGTTGTCAATGTTGTCATCGCATTTTATTAACAAATCGTTCATTTCCAGCAGCACGATGGCTGAGTTAGCGGCTTTGCTGCAAACGGAGATCCCTGAGGGACGCAACCACTTGACGGACAGCCACACTAACTTGGAGCGTGTGGCGGAGTACTGTGAAGCAAACTATTTTCAATCCGAGAATAAGCGGCTTGCTTTGGAAAGCACCAAAAACTACACAACACAGTCCCTGGCTAGTGTAGCTTACCAGATAAACACGTTAGCTTACAATTTCCTGCAGTTATTAGAGTTGCAAACCATGCAACTGGCAGAAATGGAAGGACAGATGAATCATATTGCCCAAACAGTGGCTATTCATAAAGAGAAGGTGGCCAGGAGGGAGATTGGAGTGTTGACTGCTAATAAAGTCACTAACAGACAGTATAAGATCATTGCCCCGGCTAATCCAGAGAAACCTATTAAGTATGTGAGGAAGAGCATTGATTACACAGGTTAGTTATTAGCTTGTACATCTCATCTCATGGGAGTCATTATTCAGGCTCTCTCTTCCTTGTCATAACCTCAAGGTTGAGGGACGTGACGATGCTGGACACACTTCACCAGTGATCTGAAGCTGCTCTGTCTTGTGCTGTCCCGTAGCCAAGGTCACTTAAGTTTTAAATGCTGACAGCCACTACCTTTTCATTTAAGTCAAAGTGAACGACACCATAACTCAGTGAATTTGATGGCTTTGTGCATTGATAAGAAAATTGAGTTGGTCTAGCTGAAATATCTATGCATATTGAGTGCTAGTATTGAGGTGCTTATCCTAATTTTTATACTGGCAATCAATACAATACAGTAGAAATATTCATTGCACACCACAATAAAAAAAATACAAAAGAAAACAGAAATGCAACAGGCCGTCTTATTGCTAAAAAGCAATATCTTCCAGATAACCTTTAAATCATCATGTACTTACATAGTTTACGCAAGATTCAAAATAAATTATACTTATTTTATGACTAACTAAAGCCTATTGTTTTATTAGGTAGACTAAAATGACATTTCATACTCTGAAATGACATTTTATGTTAATACTAGGTAGGGTACATCGCCAATTACTAGCCACCCCCCAATTACTGGCCACCTATACTAAAATGAATTCTGTGTATAGGTGAATAGAACTCATTTTTGTAAGTGGCGGCCAGTTATTGAACGAGTGGGTTGTGGATAAATTTCAGTTACTGGCCATTTTCCTTATACTGAAAATGAGTTTTATTTATCTGTAAATAGAATTCATTTTTGGAATAGGTGGCCAGTAATTGAAAATTGGCTAATAATTGGATTTTCGTACCTTATATACTAAAATGAACTTTGTTCACCTATAAATAGAAATCAAATTAAGTGGCCAGTAATTGGGGGGTGGCTAGTAATTGGCGATGTACCCTAATGTCATTTTAGTCTAAGGAATAAAAAAATAGGCTTTAACTACCATTTGTGGTTATAGAAATACTATCTGTTTGCCTGACCTTATTAGTTATGTGGTAAACCACTACCTCACTCAAGCAATTACTATCACATTACTTTGATTCAATTATAAATCTTAGTGACCCTGCTTACAAAGCTGGAGGTTGCGGGTTTGAATCCTGGCATTTATTTCTGGGTTTATATTAAATATGGTGTTAGCATTATAATACAAAATAAAAGCATAATATAAGACAATTATATCATATAACTTTGAGTCATATTAAAAATTAACAACCTACATTTCATTGTAATAGTTAACCTACATAGTAACATATGAAACTTTAGGCCTATTTTTAGTCATTATCGTAAGATTTAAAAAAAAATGGAGACTAACCAAATTTCTCTTTATGCATCCAGTTCCAATCTGGTGAAAGGCTTTCCTAGTACAATTTGAATTAAGCATGCAGTGGACAAGCAGTTTATTAATAGCGTGTGAATTTGCTTCCTGATTTGTATTTTTTTTTACCAGCTCTGGATGACATTGGACACGGCGCTCGCTGGAACAGTGCGGGCACGCCGCGGGCGCGCCGCTCGGCCGCACCGGTCCAGCCGCTGCCCGCGCCCACCACCAAGCCCCCGACACCCCCCGCCGCTCGCGCGCAACAGCCCAACACCGGCACACTGGGGCGGGGCACACTCGGTAACATTACATCATACAAAGTATTAAACCCAATTTCGGTCTAATGGTCCGGTCACGGCGCTCGATGAATCTGCGCGGGCACGCTACACGCACGCTGCTGGGCCGCACCGGCATAGCCGCCTGCTCGCGCCCACAACCAAGCCACCACCGCTGCCCGCTGCTCGAGCGCAGCAGCCCAACACTGGTACACTGGGATGGGGTATAATTCATCAACTCCTGTTAACTTATTCAAGGGTAATATTCCGGCATAACAAGTCTTATTCCAGGGTATAAATTATCTGTACCAAATTTCAAGTCAGTCGGTTTAGCCATTTTGGCGTGATTGAGCAAACAACATCCAAACATACTAAATCTCCCATTAGTCTGTTAGACAGTTGGATGCCCATAGCCCTGCTGCCAAAATCAGTATTTTTATTTTTAAACATTATTCATGTAACAACCGGCCTTGGAGGAAATCACATAGCTGACTACAAAGATGATAAATACTAAATAGCGCTAACTATCTACAATAATGATACAAATGAGCCTCAAGACCAGTCTAATATTTATAAAAACTAAAAAAAAATACAAAAAGTTATTGGAGGTGCGGGGTATCGATCCCCGTACCTCTCGCATGCTAAGCGAGCGCTCTACCATCTGAGCTACACCCCCGGATGACTAGGTGCGCGAAATTTGTTATCTTCTTGGACAGTGAGTACTACACTTCGTTTACTACTTCTCCCTCGTTTACTTTCGAACTATACTTCGTTTTTTTTAGCATTAGAAATTAGGTAAACAATCTTGATGTCTCTTTTAATTGAAAAACACATTTTAAAAATATATTACGGCAAATATGTAACAATTATGAATCTAATACGATCATTTATATTCTTCTGCTTTCATAAGTAACAGTTATTGATTTTTAAAAAGCGTTTTTCAATTAAAAGACATGCCAAGATCGCTTACCTTCTTTGAAGTTCTTTCTAATGCAAAAAAAACGAATTATATACAATAACGCTAAAAGCGTCAAATCCCATTGGTGTAAAGCCGATGCGTTATTGTTTCTTTTTTCGTTTAAGAAAAAGGGAGAATATTTTTACCACTAAATACAATAATATGATACCTTATTGATAGGTTTTTGCTTCGCACTAGTGACAAGTGTGTTGAAGGTAGGTAAAGAATCTTGAATATAAAATTGTTGATTGTATTGTTATTATTTTTTCTTGTATGTAAATTCAATGTTGACGTGTAAAGTGCCCTTGTGGCCTAATTGCTGAATACGAGAAAAAAGTTGAATTAATCTCCATACAAAGCCGCGTGCCTCATAATAAGACGCCATCTCAATTCATGAGCAGTTATAGTAAACAAAAGTAGCACGCCGCTGTTGTGTGTCCTTTCTAGAGGTGCACCGGATATTCGGTTACTATCCGGTATCCGGCCATTATTATAATATCCGGCCGGATACCGGTTAGTGACCTACTATCCGGCCGGATACCGGATAGTAACATTGCTTGATTTCGAAGTAAACAAAATTGGATTTAAGAAACAGTCACGGTCATAATCGTACTCGTTATTATTTTAATAGTACATTATTGTCGAGGCTCGGAAGTAGCTACTTGCAGGCTGAGGATTCGTTTTAAACGGACGACCTTGGGAGTCCGTTTAATTGAATCCGAAGCCAGCAAGTAGCCTTCCAGCCGAGTCATATATAGTGCTTTTCTCAAAAATGGTGCAAGAAATATAATATCATAGAAATATTTTACAAAAGCAACGTTCGTACATATATATTTTGACAAAAAAAAGCCCTTTCCGCCTTTTTACTTTTTTTAATAAAAAAATAGAAGTGTATTTTTCTGCCAAAAATACGCCAACCTATTTGAGACATCTAAATAGTCGCGGTACTAATCATCTGTTTGGCTGTTTAATGGACCTGTGCCTTCATTTGGTATGGTCATTTCAACGTTTAAAAAGTTTGGAACTCGACAAATAATGGAATTTGTATGCAACATTGCAGTCCCAAAATCGAGACTGCAATGTTTTTAACTTTTTAATTTTTGACTGACCATAAACTACGCGCTTCGCGACCTATTTTTTAGACGGCAAAGTCGACTTTGCCGTCCATTTTTGAGAAAAACAATATAATCATACCACAGACATGCACACGCACTCATTTCGAACCTAGAAATTAGTCCGAGCGAATGTTCACTACGAAACAGGTCAAAATCTGCACAATGCGCACCTGAAAACCGAAATGTAGGTATGGTTCCGCCGGCCGAATATTCGGCGGCCGGATACCGGATATTCGGATTGCCCATCGGCCGAATATCCGGTATCCGGCCAAACTACTATCCGTTGCATCTCTAGTCCTTTCCACGAGTCTCCACGAGACCTTTCCTCTCTTTTTGTCGTTTCAATGATTATATTTTTGTCCCAGGCAAATCGTCGCGCGAGTACCGCACGCCGCCCGCGGTGGCGCCCCCGCAGGTGCCGTCGCACTACGCGCCCAACTACCCGCGCCGCCCGCCCGGGTATTCCACACTGCCGGTCGCTCAACCACAGGTAATCTTGAACCATCCCACTATACAATGAAGTATTTGAACAAATTAAATTATTTTCCAGGAAATATTTTAATTTGTTTTTATCAAGTAGAAACACTACTATATAAATTATAAACTGAAATAAATGTCATATACTAAGAACCAACCACTCGGCCGAGTGGTTCAGGCACCTGCCGCGATAGCAGAGGACGCTGGTTCGATTCCAGCCTGGGGCACTGGAGGCCTTGGTCATTTTTTCTTAGTACATATATGACATTTATTTCAGTTCATCCCACTATACTTCGTTTTTTTAGGGTTCCGTACCCAAAGGGTAAAACGGGACCCTATTACTAAGACTTCGCTGTCCGTCCGTGCGTCCGTCCGTCCGTCCGTCCGTCCGTCCGTCTGTCACCAGGCTGTATCTCACGAACCGTGATAGCTAGACAGTTGAAATTTTCACAGATGATGTATTTCTGTTGCCGCTATAACAACAAATACTAAAAACAGAATAAAATAAAAATTTAAATGGGGCTCCCATACAACAAACGTGATTTTTGACCAAAGTTAAGCAACGTCGGGAGGGGTCAGTACTTGGATGGGTGACCGTTTTTTTTTTGCTCTTTTGTTTTTTTTTTGCATTGTGGTACGGAACCCTTCGTGCGCGAGTCCGACTCGCACTTGCCCGGTTTTTGACCAAAGTTAAGCAACGTCGGGAGTGGTCAGTACTTGGATGGGTGACCGTTTTTTTTTTGCTTTTTTTTGTTTTTTTTTTGCATTATGGTACGGAACCCTTCGTGCGCGAGTCCGACTCGCACTTGCCCGGTTATTTTAGCATTAGAAATAAGGTAAACAATCTTGATGTGTCTTTTTATTGAAAAACACGTTTAAAAATAAGTCACGGCAAATATGTAACATTTATGAATCTAATACGATCATTTATATTCTTCTGCTTTCATAAGTAATAGTTACTGATTTTGACATGTCAAGATCGGTTACCTTCTTGCAAGTTCTTTCTAATGCTAAAAAAAAATGAACTATAACTCGGGGTTAAAGATCAGTATTCCTAGGATAGCGGTGCCATCATATAGCGGCCGTCTCCATACTAAATAATACGGCTAAATATGGATATCGTAGTAATTGTATGGAGACGGCCGCTATATGACGGCACCGCTATCCTAGGAAACCAGAGCGTAAACGGTTAAACCTGCAGTTACCATGGTTACCAGTACCATTTGACACTGGATTAGTCGTTGCTTGCCCCTTTCTCTTGTGTTGTTCAGATTTCGCTTAAAGGGCTGGGCATCTGGATGGATCTGGATCCAATAAAAAACAAGAATTTGACACAATTCTAGGGATTGACAGGGCAAGCGATGCTGGCCCCAACCATTATACTCTGTATCTTTAGGTATTGAAATAAAAGTAAACAAAATCTACCCTCAAATGGCTCCGTAAGCTAGTTGAGGGTAGATGAAAACATTACATGATCAAATAATGTAGGTTAAAGTCAGATCAATCAGTGGCACATCCAGGCGGTTGTAATTGGTTGGTTAATGTTATAACTGCCCGAAAATGTACAAATTGTTTATTTGCTTTTATTTAAATACCTAAAGATACAGAGTATAGTGACTCGGCTAATAGATTTACCCCCTTATTCATAAACGTTTACTAAAGTTGACAAGCCGATAATAATCGTTTGTCCCTTTCCATCATACCGATACGTCGGAAATTTATCAAATCAAATCAAATCAAATATCATTTATTATCAGGCAACTAAGGCCCATAGATACAAATAATAAATAAGGGGGTAATTATATTGTATGTTTACAGGTTGGCATGGTTCACCCGAACCAGCATCAGTCGCCCTCGAACTATTCTCAGCAGGACATGCATTCCAGTATGCCACGTAAGTACCTAATACTATGAAACAAGAGTGTTTATACAATTTATAAATAGTATTAATATCAAAACTACATAAATAATCGATGAATAAATTGTTACTGAGATGAGTAGCACCACAAAATGTTGTTTTCGTTATTTTACGTGAATTGTGTTTACAGCACCGCCGTCTCCACTGATCGGGTCAGACGGAGAACACAGCCAGCATTCCATGAGTCTTCCTGGACAGGTAAGAAAGCTAGAACTGGGACAACCTATTTTGAAACTCTGATTAAAATTTCAACGTTCCGAGGATCGCATTTTCTCCGTGGTCTCCGACAAAAGTCGGAGGTAATTTTTACCCCAAGGCAAAGACATCTTGGTTGTACTGCGCAAAGCATAAAAGTCTTGTGAATTTGGCGACAAACTTGTTGGTTTTTTTTTTACAATTAACATTAGAAAATTGGTTAACAGATTTACTATCTTTATGGTACAATATTTATATTATGTAGATTATTAATTTGGCTACTACACAATATAAATCTGTTTGACAGAGATTTGACGTCTTATCAGCCGGCCTAGCCAAGGTGTCAGTCGCTATCGCTTCAACAACGAAACGCTTTTGTGTCTCTCTATCACTCTTTCATATGTGACAGTTGCGTTTCGATCGCTACGGAGCGTAAGCGATTGGCATGTTGGCTACGCGGCCTGTACAGTATGTGTACTTTAACCATACGTTTCTTAGGCTTTCTTGCGACTTGAATGTCCAATGTGGTACCGGCCGTAATGTGTAACGTTTTATAATAGCGCGGGTCGGGGTCGCTGGGCACTCGCGGCGGCTCGGTGTCGCCGCCGCTGCCGCCGCCGCCGCTCGACGACGAGCTCGCGCACGACGCCTTCGGCCGCCAGCACCACCTTAACGTGCGTACACACATAGGCTGGAGGCCTACCACGAACCACGTTCGACGTGTTGCCTCTTTGTCGCACTTATAAATTCGCACATAAGTGTGACAGGAAGGCAACACATCGAACGTGGTTCGCGGTAGGCCCTCTGGTTTTAGTGTCACGCGGACCGTCCGTGCGGATCGCTCCGCGCCGCCAAATTGTATGAGAAAGCTGTCCGCGCGGACCCGTCAGCTTTACTCTATAACGCTACCTGAACTTAATACATATTGGTCCGGTGCGGAGCAATCCGCACGGACGGTCCGCGTGACACTAAAACCAGCCAAAAAACTTTTTTTTACAATATTTTTTACCCAGATATTAAAATAAAATAAAGTTCGATTATGATATGAAACAGGCAGGTTGTCAATCTGTCTGTTCTCTTTCATATCAATATACATATGTGTATTCCCTGGCCTTAATCATTTATGTAACTGACAATTAGTTAGTAAATAATTGCTAGTTCGATATTTATTTACATATTCATACACTTAACACAACACGGTTTTTTAAAATGTTTTTTTTTCTTTAATATTTTTTGTGTGTTGTGCACTTTTACCCAGCCTGGCGTGTCACCAAAATTGGTTTTCAGCATTAACTTTATTCTTGCATGGCATAAATGCACAAAAATACACATACCTACACACGTTTGGCAAGTGATTTTTCACTATACGCGGCTATTAAACTTTAATAAACCAAACCATATCATATTTGAATGTCTAAACACTTACCTCCTTATTCATAAACGTTTGCTAAAGTTGACAAGCCGATAATAATCGTTGGTCCCTTTCCGACGTATTGGTATGATGGAAAGGGACAAACGATTATTATCGGCTTGCTAACTTTAGTAAACGTTTATGAATAAGGGGGTTAACATATTGCTTGTTTTAAGAGACCTGCGACACGAGTGCACTAGCGCCTACACCAGTAATATACTAATGTAAGTAACACCGTTTTTCACTAGTCTACCTGTATGTACAGTCTGGCAAAAAACCGGGCAAGTGCGAGTCGGACTCGCGCACGAAGGGTTCCGTACCATAAAGCAAAAAAAAAACAACCAAAAAACGGTCACCCATCCAAGAACTGACCTCTCCCGACGTTGCTTAACTTTGGTCAAAAATCACGTTTGTTGTATGAGAGCCCCATTTAAATCTTTATTTTATTCTGTTTTTAGTATTTGTTGTTATAGCGGCAACAGAAATACATCATCTGTGAAAATTTCAACTCTCTAGCTATCACGGTTCGTGAGATACAGCCTGGTGACAGACGGACGGACGGACAGCGAAGTCTTAGTAATAGGGTCCCGTTTTACCCTTTGGGTACGGAACCCTAAAAAGAGTAGAAATTAAAAAGTGGCAACCCTGTAGTGTCGTCCCGTTTTTCTTATATAAATTGGTTTGAAAGGGACGACATTATAGTGTTGCCACTTTTTAATTTCTACTCTTTTTTTGCCAGACTGTAGAAATCTTATAATTAATAATTATAGGCTAGGCGTTCATATTCTTATTTGAGAGTATTTGTCAAGGCTAGGCGTTTTACACAGAACAAGCTTCTTGCGAGGAAATTGCTCAGTGAAAAAGTCCAAAACCAGCTAAAGTTGAGCTTCGCTTGAAGCCAACGCCCCCGCGGCTGCGCTTTGCACGGCATGGTCGTTAGGTCGAATTTAAACTTAACCTGAATTGACGATACACGACCGTTCCGTCGTGAACGCTATTCGCACTGATAGTGCTTGAGAAAGGAGACCTTGGCTCTCCGAAACATGTCGCGCGAGTGACTTAAAACAGTGAGTCTAGATAGATATCTGTGGACTGTTGACGAACGAGTAGAGTTTCATATATGTATGTACATTGTCACAGAATAAATAATAGTACTAGGTACAGAAGACTCAGTCTATAACAAAATGCGTCTGTCACGATCAACACAGATATGGCCGCTAGGTGGCGACAGCGCCACGCGCGGCTTATGGCAAGCCCCAAAATTGGGGTCGAACGGATGTACTTTTAGCTACCTGTAGCAAAGCGAAATCGTGGAGTGAGCCACGCCGGACATTGTAAAATCAAGGTCAAAAATATCTATACATTACCTTGAGTGTCCTTGAGACTAGGCAATAATGTCGTGTACACAGTATTTGGCACTCTCCATGTCGATATTTCAGACATAGACTGGACCTTAGCCGATACAAATAAAAATATTTTGTTATATCCTTGACGGCTATGCCGCTGCAATAAGAACAGCATTTAAACTAAGTATTGGTTTTTTTTTTTTTTTCAGAATAAGCTTGGTCCACATTCACAGTACACGAATGCCGTGCCCGCTATCGTGCCGGACGAGGAAGACTTGCCGGGGTGGGTGCCCAAGAACTACATCGAAAAAGGTAAGATTAGAGTTAGATTAGTTCGAGGCCCCGGGTGTCGTAAATCCTGAGCTATTTAACATAAATTACAATTACTCTTTTTAAATATATTTTACAATTTTGATTGATTTTTGGGGTGACACCCACAATTTCCGCACCGGGTGCCACCCATGCTAGCTACGCCACTGGGTGTAACTAGTGGAAAATTTACCGTTAACAATTTGTTTGTATATTCCAGTGGTGGCGATCTACGACTACTACGCGGACAAGGAGGATGAGCTCTCCTTCCAAGAGAGCGCCGTCATCTACGTGCTGAAGAAGAACGACGACGGCTGGTGGGAGGGCGTCATGGACGGCGTCACCGGCCTCTTCCCCGGCAACTACGTCGAGCCCTGCGTCTAACTAGTTTATTTTACTGTCTAGCTCTGGCATATAGTTGCAGCCTGCTCTTGCAGCGTTAGTCTAAGTTTTCCGTCTTATGACCGCGACTGTGTAGTGACTACATTAAGCACGATGCCTGGTGGAGCGGGACTGTTTCCTGGCAACTACGTCGAGCTCTGCGTCTAACAAGGTTATATTACTGTCTAGCTCTGGCATATAGTTGCAGCCTGCTCTTGCAGTGTTAGTCTAAGTTTTCCGTCTTATGACCGCGATTGTGTAATGACTACATTAAGCACGATGCCTGGTGGGAGCGGGACTGTTTCCTGGCAACTACGTCGAGCCCTGCGTCTAACTAGTTTATATTACTGTCTAGCTCTGGCATATAGTTGCAGCCTGCTCTTGCAGCGTTCGTTTAAGAAGTTTTCCTTCTTATGACCGCGGCTGTGTAGTGACTACAATCATTAAGCACGATGCCTGGTGGAGCGGGACTGTTTCCTGGGAACTACGTCCTCTGCGTCTAATAAGTCTAAGCCATCCCTTTAATAGTTTTTTGTACTGTCTAGCTCTGGCCGGTAGCTGCCTCCTGCTCGTGTAGGGAAGCAGGCCCGTAATAATCGGTTGCTCATCCCCGATCTTCATCAATCTTATTGTGACGGGATAAGGTCCATTGTTGGGAAGCTGTATAAGTGGCTTCAGTTCATTACTAAACTAAACGCAATGTAAATCCGCCGCAATACTCTTTGAGCAAAAATTGTCCTCCTTCCTTCGCCAATCATAATTAAGTTTTATGTATGCGTAGATAACTCTTGTATTATTTGGTATTGATAATTTATAACTTTAACTTACCTTTTAAATACGCTATGGTTTATAAAGGGGATTTCTAGTACGATAAATGAAGTTACACAATGAATTGCTACCTATCCTCCCTCCCATTAGTAGCAAGAAAACCGGAGTTAGTGGTATTGCTACTGCCATTCTCAATTAACTCAATAATTTTGTACAAAAATTAAGTTGACAATACCTGCCCTTTTGTCATCGACTTATCGATAATAGCTATGTTTAAATGGGTTATTCCCACTAGTTACCACCAAGTTGTTACCAGTGGTAACTACTGGGAATTTTTTTCCCACCTTTTACTACTGGTAACTACTGGGAATAAAAATTCCCAGTAGTTACCACCAACTCGGTTTAGTGGTAACTACTGGGAATAAAAATTCCCAGTAGTTACCACCAAAATTTTGTTAGAGTTAAATACTAATAAAAACACTATAAATAGTGTAGTATAAATATATAGAGTAATTTAATAAATAATTATAAGTCGATTAGTGTTTTAGTAAACTCCCTTTGTTCACTGGCGAAAGAGTGGACTGTAAATAATGGGACGATAGGGGAATACTTTAGGGCCGGTTGAGCAAGAAAGTTGTTGTATGCCAAATTAACTTATGAAATTAAATTTAAGTGCGAAATAGTGTGAGACGAAGTTACCTTTGCAATCCGGTGGTTGTGGGTTGAACCGTTGGTCTCTGTTGTGGACTGCTGGTGGTGGTCCGGGCTGCCCTTGTCGCAAGCTAGAGGTAAGCTCAGAACCGTTACCTTCAGTCGGCCAACTTAGACCTAGGTTTTTCCACTGCACAGATGGGCACGGCGTCCTTCGGCTACACAGCACTGATTTTAGATAGTCTAGAGATTGGCAGTAGTGCTTTTAACAAAATTGCGAGAATATTAACGAGAATAGCGAGAGGCGGTGTGCACTGGTAGTAGTTCTATGACATACTGGCTCTGACAGCTCATGACAGAGCAAGATTTAAATTCGAACCGTGACTTTGGTGTTGCCACAGTATTTACAAAAAAATATTCCTAAAAATACAAAGCCAAAGCTGAACATTCCGCCCACCAAAATGCATTGTATTTTGACTAAGCGAAAAGGAAACAATAAAGTAAGGTAAGTGCGATAATATTAAGTCTAAAACGAAAAAAATGGACAACACAAAGGTAGCGCTCTAAAGCGACTATGCAGGCAGTGGGCACAGTTTGACCACAGGCCGTTTGTACAACCCTATGGCCGTGCGCACAGTGACCACACGACAGATCCCGTCGGATCCGGGGTGTGTGTCGATGATGCGACCCAGGGGCCACTTCATTGGGCTCGTCTGCTCATTCACAACGAGCACTAGTGCACCAATTTGGACGTTGGGTTGCCTATCGTGCCACTTCATCCGCTGGTGGAGGGTATGCATATACTCCTTGGACCATTTGTTCCAGAAGTCCTGGTGCATCTTCTGAAGCAGCTTCCAGCGTTGGAGAGGGCTAACCCGAACGTCTGATAGGTCTTCCTCGGGCACGACAGATAAGGGCTCCGTTGTGAGAAAATGGCCCGGAGTAAGGGCCGATAAGTCGTTAGGATCGGTACTGAGAGGAGTAAGGGGTCTCGAATTAAGAAGAGCCTCGACCTGGGTCAAGATGGTTAGAAACTCTTCGTACGTCAACCTCTGACTACCGATGACTCGAGCCAAATGTGTTTTAACAGCCTTGATACCGGCCTCAGCGAGACCCGAGAAGTGAGGGCTGCCTGGCGGATTGAACTCGAATTTAATCTCGCTATGCGTCGCAGCATCTCCTACAATACGTTGCAGAATATTGCTCGCGCCGACAAAATTCTTCCCCTGGTCGGATACCAACCGGTTACACCGACCACGACGCGCGACGAAGCGGCGAAGCGCGGCAAGAAACGCGTCTGAGGACAGCTCAGTGACGAGCTCCGTGTGTACAGCCTTTGTCGAGGTGCACACGAAAACGCAAATGTAACCCTTGTAGGTCTTGTTACCTCGCCCGCGACCCAGAGCTATGTCAAAAGGTCCCCCGAAATCGACAGCAGCACTCAGGAAAGCTTTGAGCTGGGCTACCCGATAAGACGGCAAGTCGCCCATGAACGGCGCAGGAGCACCGAGTGGTCGAACACGGAAGCATTTCATGCATTTTGACGTGACAGCGTGGATAGCTCGCTTTGGGGACAGTATCCAGAAATGCTGCGCCAGCAAATTATGAAGCGTCTGGACGCCTGGGTGCATGAAACGCTTATGGTACTCGTCGATCAAGAGGGAGGTAAGACGATCGTCGCGAGGTAGCAACAGGGGATGTTTAACATCGAATTCGAGAGAAGCTCGCGACAGGCGTCCGCCCACCCTCAAGAGACCCGCGTCATCGAGGAATGGAGACAATTTCTTAAATGCTTTCGGGAGAAAGTTCGAAAGATTGTTTTTCACTTTCTCGATCTCCGAAGCAAAGTGGTGTTGTTGAACAGAACGCACGAGGAACATAAGCGCCTGTTTAATCTCCAGGGGTGTTAGAGGACCGTCCAACAAGTTGTTGGGCGTCTTCCGATTTCTTACGTTGTGCACGAAACGAAGACAATAGGCGAGGACACGTTGGAGTGTCCTCAGTGCCGAGAACTTATTCGTTAGGTTGTCTGTCCACGTCTCCTGCACAGAGACAGTAAGGACAGTCTTGCGCTCTTCGTGTAGGACATCCACGTCGACTGATAACGTTGACTTAGGCCAGTCAGACTTGTCCAGCACGAGCCAAGATGGACCCTTCCACCAGTTACTATGGTGGACCAGGTCGTCCGGCAAGAGGCCCCGCGACCCACAGTCGGCAGGGTTGTCGCCAGTCCTCACGTGTCGCCAGCAATCAGGAGCAATAATCTCCTGGATGTGGCTCACGCGGTTAGCCACGAAAGTTTTCCACTTGGAAGGGCAAGACTTTATCCAAGTCAACGCAACGCTAGAGTCAGACCACGCGTACACCTTGTCGATTTTGTGGAGAGGCTCCAGAGCCGTTGCGACCGACTCCACTAGGTCTGCAAGTAGTACCGCGGCCAGCAACTCGAGACGTGGTATAGACAATTTACGCAGGGGTGCCACTCTCGATTTACCACAGACCAACTGGACGTACTGCGTTCCGTCCTCGCCTGACGTTCGAACGTAGACCACCGCGCAAAACCCTCGCTCTGAGGCGTCGCAGAACCCGTGAACTTCGAGCGAGACGAAATCGTTGACCATACGACGCGGGACAGACACGGACCTCAACGAAGGCAGCTGCGCTTTGAACTCTCGCCATTCGGATACAAGGTTCTCTGGCGCGTCGTCATCCCACGAGACACCTGAGACCCACAGCAACTGCATGAGATATTTCGCTAAGAACGTCACAGGTGAGAGAAGGCCTAGAGGGTCAAAGATCCGAGCAATCTCCGAGAGGATGGTACGTTTAGTGCACCGACGATCTTCGACAGCCACTCGAAAGGTGAAGTCGTCTGCCTGAGGTAACCACGAGAGGCCAAGAATTTTTAGTGAGATGTCCCCAATGGAGTTGAACTCCCGAAAGTCTTCAGAATACAAGTCTGAGGAGGGGACACCGTCGAAGAACTCCTGGTGGTTCGACGTCCATTTCCGCAAATGGAAACCGCCAGAAGCTAATATCGTCGACAACTCCGAACGAAGCTTCCGTGCTTCTTCGATAGAATGAGCTCCAGACACCACGTCGTCGACATAGATGTCGCGGTCTAGAACTGCCGAACCGGAAGGGTATTCTTCTCCCGATTGCCTTGCCAACTGAGCAATAGTTCGGAGAGCTTGGTAAGGAGCGGACGAAACGCCGTAAGTAACGGTCAGCAGCCGATAGTCCCGGACAGGCTCATTGACAGACGGACGCCATAGGATACGCTGATATTCAGCATCTTCCGGGGACACTAAAATTTGTCTATACATTTGCTTGACGTCGGCCGTGAAAACAACATTATGCCACCGAAAACGAAGGAGCAAGTGGAAAATGTTATTTTGCAGCTTCTGCCCTGGCAGTAGCGCATCATTTAGCGAGATGCCTCGGCTGTCCTTGGCACTGGCGTCAAAGACGACCCGGAGAGGAGTACTGGTTGACGAGGGCCTCAATACTCCATGGTGGGGGATGTAGAAGAACTTCCCCTCATCCACCCTTGGAGGGTCACACTCCTCAAGGTGGCGACAGCTTTCGTAATCCTTCATAAAGGCTACATAGCTTTTGTAGAAGTCGGAGTTACTGAGTAACTTTCGCTCCAGCGACGAAAATCTCCTAAGAGCAATGGCTCGAGAGCCCGAGAAGGTGGGTTTATTGGAAGTGTCAGCGAAAGGTAGAGGAACGACAAATCTACCTTCCTCTGTGCGACGAAAGTTAGCGAGAAAATATTCCTCGCACAGCTGATCCTCCTTCGACAAAATGACGGTGTTCGGAGAGCGGACATCTTCCAACTCCCAGAACCTCTTAATAGAGTCGTCAATTGATAACCTGCCCACGACCAGTTGACAACTGTTACCACGGAACCGAGAACGACAGATGTCCGTTGCACAGTCGCCTGCGTCACCCATCAAAATCCACCCGAAGATGGTGTTGAGGGCAGTCGCCTGGCCAGGGGCCCCATGGGTTAAACCAGGGCGCAACGAAGAAGCGAGAATGTTGACGTTCAGGAGCAAGTCAACAGGTCCTGGAATATGCCAATGAGGGTCAGCTAACTCTAAGCCCCTGATATGTCGCCATGATGAGACATCAACATGATCCGTTGGCATTTCCGGACAAATTTTTGGTAACAAATAAGCCTCTACTGTAATAGCAGTATCAGACTTCCCGAGCCTGGACGAGACAGTACATGACAATGTGCCACCGGGCCTAGAAACCACATCACCAATGCCAGTCACGGCATGCTTCCCATATTCTGCCCGGAGACCAAGCTTCTTTGCACAATCCTCGCTTATAAAGTTGCAAGCACTGGCACAGTCAAGCAAAGCCCTTACCGCTACCAAGTCGCCTTGGGCATTCTTCACCAAAACCTTGGCAGTTGCAAACAAAGAAGAGGCCGCCACATTACTTGCCACCATTGCCAGCGGATTCGATGTGTCAGACGGATGCTTCGAGCTATTTACATCCACAGCCGGGGAGGCAGGCACATTTGCATTATTAAAATGTAACAGCGTATGGTGGGAGAAACGACACTGCTCACACCGCTGTTTTGACTTGCAGGACTTGACAGAATGAGACCCCGACAGACATAGAATACATAACTTATTTTCTTTCACACATTTGAACCGATCAGCGGGGTCATATTTTAAAAAAGTTGGACAAGATACAAGACTATGAGCCAGCTTACAGACTACACACGTTGGAGCAGTGACCACCAAGGCCATTTTTGGCTTACTAGAAGGCTTACTACTGCTAGGCTGAGGGGTACTAGCAACGAAGCCCGTTGACCCTGCAGCATCTAGTGCTCGGTATCTTTTCTCAACAAAATTCTGCAATTTACTAAACTCCGGGATATCATCGGAGTTGTGTTCTAGCTCAAACTGCTCCTTCGTGCTCCTATCCAGCTTCGACCACAGTAACTGAATAAGTAAAAAGTTTTTATCCGGCAAGCTGAAACCTTTCAATATTGACAAGTTTTCAGTAAAGACCCTATGAACCCGCTGTAGGTCACTAGGCCGAGACACTTTTACAGGTTCACACTGAGTAAGCTTATCATAATAAGTTGTAGCAATTAATTTAATTTTATTATATTGCTTGTACAGCGCCTCATATGCTACCTTATAATTGTCATCGGTGACAGGATAATTTTTTATAAGGTCATATGCTTCATTTTGCACGCTCGACAGTAAATAGTGTAATTTTTCAACAGGGGCAATATCTGTTCGCTTATGTACTAAAGAATTGAACAACTGTATGAATGTTACCCAGTTTTCAATTTTCCCATCGAAAGCTTTAATTTGTAACTTCGGCAACTTCGGCAAGACCGGCTGCGGCGTCCCCGATACCCCGGAAGCCCCAGCAAAGGCCTGCTTCCTATTCTGCAAACGCGATCTCACTGCCCTAACCTTCGAGTCGAACATCGCGGTATGGGAACAAATTTCGCGGTGCTCGCTTCGCGGAGCAGCATTTAAAAGTTTTATTTGAGCTTCATGAAAGGTTTTCGCAATTGCACACAATTCACTCTCGTCACACAAAGCTAATTCAGCATCCGACAACATTTGCAAATACTCTATTCTCATTACCTGATAATCACGAGCAATCATCACCGTGTCTACGCCAGCATCATCTTTCTCGCCAGACTTATCACTGCCTCCCATATTAATAAACACAAAACTACACAAAATTGCAGTAAATACACAAAAAAATGTTCAAAACAAACTGCAATTCACCTTCCACAACTTCAATGACAGACAGCTGACAGTTGACACTTGACAATTATGAAAAATGTTGCCAGCGCAATTAAATAAGTGACCGAATGATTTTATTAAAGCACCACTACACGACCACCAACTTTCTTGCTTACCCTCGACTTTTTTTATAAGTCTACCCTAAATTTAGAATTAAGCAGATGATATGACGAAACGAATTTGAATAAGCAACAGACAACGACAAACGAAAAACCAAAGGTCACTTTTCAAATTATCCGGTTCGAAGAACCAAAATGTTCACTGGCGAAAGAGTGGACTGTAAATAATGGGACGATAGGGGAATACTTTAGGGCCGGTTGAGCAAGAAAGTTGTTGTATGCCAAATTAACTTATGAAATTAAATTTAAGTGCGAAATAGTGTGAGACGAAGTTACCTTTGCAATCCGGTGGTTGTGGGTTGAACCGTTGGTCTCTGTTGTGGACTGCTGGTGGTGGTCCGGGCTGCCCTTGTCGCAAGCTAGAGGTAAGCTCAGAACCGTTACCTTCAGTCGGCCAACTTAGACCTAGGTTTTTCCACTGCACAGATGGGCACGGCGTCCTTCGGCTACACAGCACTGATTTTAGATAGTCTAGAGATTGGCAGTAGTGCTTTTAACAAAATTGCGAGAATATTAACGAGAATAGCGAGAGGCGGTGTGCACTGGTAGTAGTTCTATGACATACTGGCTCTGACAGCTCATGACAGAGCAAGATTTAAATTCGAACCGTGACTTTGGTGTTGCCACAGTATTTACAAAAAAATATTCCTAAAAATACAAAGCCAAAGCTGAACACCCTTAAAAGTGACCAAAAATATTGAAACAGTTTAACCGGTACTTGTACAAAAACTATGATATATGTACTAAAAGATAATTTTAATAATCCATTTAGATGATTTTTCAAGTGATTTTATTAGGTAATTCAAAATAACTCTATTTATACTATTCATACCTACTGTTTTTATTAGTATTTAACACTAACAAAGTTTTGGTGGTAACTACTGGGAATAAAAATTCCCAGTAGTTACCACTAACCCGAGTTGGTGGTAACTACTGGGAATTTTTATTCCCAGTAGTTACCAGTGGTAAAAGGTGGGAAAAAAATTCCCAGTAGTTACCACTGGTATAAACTTGGTTGTAACTAGTGGGAATAACCCGTTTAAATTATTTTATTTAGTTAATGAGCAAATATTTAGTATTTTTTACTTCTATTTACAGATGTTTATTTGGTAATAATTAGAATAAATTACCTAATTTATCTAGACTGTAACCGTATAAATGCCGTATTATTTACGAAATTGGCTATTATTCACTGAAACACTGGAATTAATTATAAGTCGTCGTATACTATACCTACAAATACATGCATTTAGAGTATTAAGACCTTTATTGGCATTTAGATTAGATAGCTAGTTTTGTTATTAAGAATGTTTAAGTATATTATTATTTAGGTTTAAGTAGAGTTCCATTATTAGCCAGCCCTATTTCAGTTTAATTAATTTAGCGAAGTAGAATTAGGCTTATAGACCTTGCAAGAAATGACATACGATTGTACAGATGTAGTGCAATTGTTTTCCATCGTTTTGTCTCGGAAACGTTCGTATTTGTCATGCTACATCAGTCAACCTCAGTACTTTGTTTCGAGATTGAAAGAAAACTGAAATAGCACGACAGGTTCGTACGCTTCCCTCAAAATACGATGGAAAATATAGTCCGTTTTTTTAGCATTAGAAAGAACTTCGCAGAAGTAAGCTTGTGGTTCCAAATCCGGCACTTTTAGCGATAATAATTTGAACTAAATTATATGTATTGACCATGCTACATTAGATAAATCAATAATTATTAACAAATAAAGAGCCTGCTAAAATCTGCACGCTTGCTTCTGTGGAATTCTTTCTAATGCTAAAAAAACGAATTATAATTATGCACCACATCTGTAGGTAATTCCTGGCTAATTGTAAGTAGGGCCACGAATTAAATCGATGTAATGCCAGAATGCCACTAACCATATCGCATGCGATTATCGGTCACGTTTGTAGAGGCCATTATAGTGTAGTAACCAAAGGCTTGTGGGAGTGTAGATATGTCTTTTTCACTTTTACAGTGCGAGTTATAGTATTTTAATTTATATTTATGAGATACTACACTTTTATGTACCTCGACCTTTCGACATTGGTAATCAATTCAAGTGCGGTGCAACAGACCAGCCATGAATTTTACTTTTTAAATTGTATTCCGAATTTGGTTATAATGTGAATTTAGCGAGCTCCTTTATTATATTTATAACTTGACTTTTAAATAAAAAATATTATTATTACGTTGTCTTTTATTCATCATCGTTCTTAGGCTAAAGTTTTTATAATATGAAATAAAAGTAAAATATATAAAAAAAATACATAAGGTTTACTCGGGTAATTCCGAATGTCGAAAACTGTCGGATAATTCCGAAGAGACTTTTATTATGATGGAATTAAGGGTGATTTTCATCTGAATTTCGGAATTATCCGACATTCGGTATTACCCGAATACACCTTATAAACATTATAAAAATTACGTTGTCCTATTATTATAAAGATCAGGATCTCTAGAAGAGGGTCGTATGCATAATTGTTAGACCGCAGTTTGACCTCTGATCCTTGTAGTAGGGCTCCTAGGCTACAAGAAACTGATGTTGCCGGGCTGAAAAGTGGTGCCGTTCCCCCACCACCCCCTTGAAAATTTCTATATAAAATCGGACTGCTCCTATAGTTCATGCACTAGGGCTCCTATAGTTCAAGGGGCCTATATGACACTAAGGCTATCAGTTAAACGGTAGGTCTTATAGTTCGTTTTTTTAGCATTAGAAAGAACTTGAAAGAAGGTAAGCGATCTTGACATGTCTTTTAATTGAAAAACGCTATTTAATAATCTAAAACTATTACTTATGAAAGCAGAAGAATATAAATGATCGTATTAGATTCATAATTGTTACATATTTGCCGTAACTTATTATTAAAATGTGTTTTTCAATTAAAAGACACATCAAGATTTCTAATGCTAAAAAAAACGAACTATAGCTTCGTACATTCATAACTGTCTAATTATATAATAGCGGAAGCAGTTATAAAGTTGACCCAAAATTTTTTATTAAGCTATGAGCTTCATCACATATGTTCCTTGAGTAATTCTAAGCATTTCAAGCCTGGGGGGCAATAAGAAATGTGCGTCTACTCGGATTTGTAATGGATTCAAACTTTCAACCCCTTTTTAACCCTGTTAGGAGATGAATTTTACAAAACGCTGAAATTACTTTTACTGTCTTTTAATAATATCCCCAAATACATAGATTCAAGTCCCGCGTTCGAATTTTTTTTGATATCCATACAAACTTTCGACCCCTTTTTCACCACCTTAGGGGATGAATTTTCTTGTATTTTAATAATGTATCTTTTTACTAAGTTTCAAATTCCTATCTCAAAATAAAACTTGAACCCCATACAAACTTTCATCTCCTTTTTAACCCCCTTAGGATAAGAAGTAATTTCTCAAAATTGCTTCTTATCTCTTGTACAATTTATAAATGTAATCTAGAGTGCAAATTTCAACTTTCTATCTTTTGTAGTTTCGGCTCTGCGTTGATGAATCAGTCAGTCAGTCAGGACACTTGCATTGTACCCCACCCTCCCCGACTAGACGCACGCTTCTTTTTGCCTCCCAGGCTAGAAATGCTTACAATTACTCAAATATCAGATGTGATGAAGCTCATAGCTTAATAAAAAAATTTTGGGTCATGTATGGCAGCGATACATAACTGATTCCAGTATAAGGTCCTATATTGTAGTAGTGATTATACTGATTATATTTGCATCTTTCAAGTGGGCTGCATTCTCTGACCTCCAGCTATGAACAGCAGTAATAAAAGGACAATGCAGCTGGCTCTTGAAACCATTGACCATTTTTCAGGGCTAGCATTATGTCTATAAGAAGTTTATACAGTGAAGTATAGATCAAAGAAATAAAACATCAGTTTTGCCGCTTGGAATTCATTTTATTGCTATTGAAATACATAAATTAAGCTTTATGTAGGTCTTTAATGACTGTAGGCTTTCTGACTTACATAAAGTTAAATATCTCTATTTTTAATACCCTTTAGGACCATTCCACGGGCTGTCCTGTACAAACGCATTTTATTTCACTACAACTTTTACTTCGGCGTTTAAAACAGAAGGTTCCACGTTCTACAAACTATTTATTTTCCATAAAAAAATAAATGAGTGCCTATTTTGAAAAAAATATTTTTTTTTGGAAAATAAATATTTTGTAGAACGTGGCGGTGATGTATTCCATATAAATTACCTACCTAACCCTTATATTATACCTAAGAACAGATGTAAAATTATAAAATTTTGAAAGGCATTATCTCGGAAAATATTAGATATACAGAGACAATTCTAGTGTCTTATTGTAGCAAATTTAGTCTACTTTAAAAACGCCCTAGGAAGTTACTATCAAAAACTAGTACTTTAGGGTTATAATCGCCCAAATCTAAAAAAAAAATCGGTTTATTCGATTTTTGACAAAGTTGCGTTCGGCGCTCGAGGTCACAAACTTGGATTATTCATTGTGCCAACATCATAAACATGCCTGCAAAAAATCAGAACTACCGGATTTGACGCAAAAGAGCCAGGTTACAAAATTCGACAAATTTACTGGATTACATATCTTCAGTAAATTCGCGTTTGTACGGGACAAACGGTAGACACTATGATGGAATGCTCCTTATTGGTATACAAGTAAAAATACTTAAACATTCTTAAGTTCAATATTTACGACTTGCATTCACGCGACTATTGTATAATGCTAAGCTTATTTTATAATTATGTCAAATTATACATAAAATCTAAGTATAATAAGTGGTTTATTCCTTATCATCAATTTCCATGTTCTCTGTGGTAATGATATCATTAGTTTCTTTTTCCTGGCTTGAAGAGTCAACTTCCGTGCTTGTGGGAATTTCTTGTTCTTCTTTAGTTGATTTCACATCTAGATCTTCTTGCTTGGGAATTTCCTCTTTCTTTGGCAATTTTTCATACCTGTCAAATAAAAACAATGAAATAAACAACAAAAAACCGGCCAAGTGCGAGTCGGACTCGCGCACCATTACGCAGTACCATTACGCAAAAACGGCAAAAAAATCTTTGTTGTATAGGAGAGTCCTAGTAATAGGGTCCCGTTTTTACTCTTTGGGTACGGAACCTTAAAAATGTCTAAAGGCATGACCCATTGATACTGTTAATTACAGATTTTATTATCAAGGCAGGTGGGAAATTGCCGCGCGAAGCAGCCCGGTTAGTGGATATGTCGCAGTCGGATCGTATAATCCGCCGTATTACATTACGGCTAGCCGTTTTCAAAAACAGGGGCGTTTTGAAATGCGGCGGTTTAACGATTAGCCGTATTGAATGCGGCTGAATGAGAATCCGCCGGAATGTATTCGGCGCCATACGTTCTTCAACAAGGCTAGCCGTAATGTAATACAGCGAGTCATTAGCCGCCGCTTTGACAGTTTTTAGTTCCCATTTTTAACACTCGTGGCGCTGCCTGACAAACGCTGGGGTGTCCATCAAATCTGGAGTTTGTCGGACTGTTTCTTTTCAAAAAAAAATTTCCTTCGCAACTTAACTAGACGGAGCCCCGCTTCGCGGGGCTCCTATTTCTGAGCGGTTTGCCCTTCGGGCATCTGAAGCTACCTAACGAACCTAACCTACCTACCTATTGATTAAGTGAGACGTCCGTGAAAACATTACACTTTGGGGAAAAAAGCGTAGGTAGCTAATTAGGTTAGGTTCGTTAGGTAACTTCAGATGCCCGAAGGGCAAACCGCCCAGAAATAGGAGCCCCGCTTGCGGGGCTCCGCCTATTTAAGTTGTGAAGGAAATGTTTTGGAAAAGAAACACATGTAGTGCGGTGGGACCATGGTAGAAATAAATTAAATCGCAAACATTGTCAAACTCCGGTTACGTAGGCGACCGAAAGAACTGGTCACTCTACAATGTACGATGCGGCTAAACGTGGGCCGCCTTATTGAAGAACGTATCGCAGTGACAATCCGGCTAATCGTCGAACCGCCGCATTTCAAAACGCCCCTGTTTTTGAAAACGGCTAGCCGTAATGTAATACGGCGGATTATACGATCTGACTACGACAGATACATGCCTCGCCCGAGGCAAAGCGGGCGAGGCACTCTACACAGACTGACTAGACGATGCGAGAACTCGCATGCATCATTCCCGGATCGGTCGGTTGAATTTAACGTAACCAAAAGTTCTCAATGTAACTAAAATTGCATGCGAGTTCGCGCGCCGTCTAAATCAGCCTTAATAAGGTTGGGAATCTAATGTAAAATTGTAGAGTAACAAAACAACGTACTTTGACGGTCCGTTCACAATTTCGACGACGTCGTCGTCCTCGTACTTGATGTTCACAACGGCTTCTACTTTAGACTGGATGCTTTTCAAGGCGGAATGGAAAATCTTGGAGCTGGCCTGTAATTACAAAGTATTTTTTAATCACAGTGAATACATTTTTTCTGAGGAATTTTTTGTTACTACGGTTAGAAATTAGGCGTTGCCTTAATTGTTGCAATTTGAAATCGCCCATCGGCGGCGGTGTGGGCGCCAGCATGTTGCGGGGTAGGGTGGTCCAATTTTATATGGAGAAAAAAAAGAGGATATATTTTATTTCCACAAGCCTCCTTTTAATCTATTATGAAATAGTTATCTATGTGTTTGAAGTGATATGTGATTAAGTGGTCGCGATTTTGTGATTTGCGATAATTTCATACAAACTAACACAAAATTAATAATTTCGACCCGTATATTTTAACAGAATTTTAATTAATAGATAAACCTGCTGCTAAAGAGCCATTAAAAACATTTCTAAAGTAGAATTATTAAACAGTTAATTTACTTTTATACATTGTTTTGTACGGCAGAATTGTTTCATTTATAGCGATCTCTAAATGATGTTTAATTGCTCCAAATTTTGGCTTGGATAACTTCTATGTACAGTGAAACCTGGTTAAGTGGGACCTGGATAAGTGAGAAACCTCTATAGCTGGGACTCATGGTGCGGTCCCGACACTTTAGCACTGAATTACCTCTGTTACTGAGAAAAAACGAACCTCTATAACTGGGATTCGTTGTTGTGATTTTATAGTCACATTTACCTCTATAATTGAGACAGAGAGTGTATTTTACCTCTTTTACTGAGACTATATGTATAGATTACATTTTTCTAGTTTTTTTTTAGAATTTTATAGGGAATTGACTTCTGCATCTGAGATAACGTCAATCAATTTATGACCTCTCTAACTTGGACTTCATTGAACAATTTCCGTATTCTTACTTACTCTTAGTCTATCCACAAATTCAGCATTTACCTAATTGTGTCTAAACAACTTCAAGTTTGATTTAGTTAATTTATGTAAGTAGTTAAAACTATCGAAACGAAAGCTGAAATTTTGATAAGTGTTAGGGGTCATCCATTAATTACATCACGCGTTTAGGGGGAGGGAGGGGGTCAAGAAAATGTGACATATTGTGACGTGGGGTAGGGGGGAGACACAAACTTTGTGACGTCACTTTAACTTCATCAGTAACCGAAAATTTATTTAAATTTTTTTATTCGCTGTACATTTAAATAACAAGTTTTTAAAACGATAATGGTTTTTATTCGTTTAATTTTCTTTCCTAAGCAGTTTTGGGTTATAAAATTACTAATATTTATATCGTCAAAAATATTTTGATAAAATATTAATAATACTTAGGTACTTACTTAATTCGATTTGGCGATTTCGTAGAAAAAATGTGACGTCACACTAGGGGGGGAGGGGTTTGTCAAATGTGACCAAGTGTGACAAGGAGGGGGGGACGGGTCAAAAAACCTAGAAATTCGTGTGACGTAATTAATGGATGACCCCTTACTTATAAATAAAAAATATTTTTTTATTTATTAAATTTCTAATACGCAATGAAGTCCGTATCAAATTTAATTTAATTTTGAAATATCTCTCCTTTGGAGGATCATTCAAAATAAATTCAAATAAATATTTAAACAGACTTAAAAATATAGGGTCAAGGATTATTTTACCTTATTTATTTTTAAAGACAATTACTAAATACCTTATTAACCACCTCTATAACTGAAATATACTCTATTATCACCTCTATTAATGGAACCCTCTGTAAATGAGACAGAAATTTATTTGTACCTGGCTAACTGGGAGCCTGGGTAAGTGGAAAACCTCTTTAAGTGAGACAAATTTGCTCGTCCCTTGAGATCCCACTTATCCAGGTTTCACTTTTGGATTAAAAAAAGAACCTTGTGGAAAAGGAAGCCAGAATTTTTTTGAACCACCCTACTGCAGGGCCATATATTTGATCGAATTCAGGATTGTTATTAAGTTCTATTGCTTCGTGTACACACAGTCACGTATAGGATGGTAACGATTTATTTTTAAAATATTAGGTTCATCATAAAGTTAATTACTCCGCGCGCGCTTGCGTCTCGCTAGCAGCGGCGGAGCATGAGCTCGCAGCAGAGAATAAACATGGCAACATTTCCCTGCTCTCGCTAAGAAGCGGGCAAGTCTACAGGGCATATGAACGCTAATCGCTCCGCTGCTCGCAAATAATGAAAATGTGACGTATGTAATGTGTAGGTACCTGGAGCGAAGTGACTCGGGCCCTGGCGGCGGCGAGCTGGTCCTGCAGCTCGGTGAGCTGCGCGGTGGCGCCGCGCTCGGCCTGCTGGCGCGAGGCGGCGGCCTGGCGCGCGGCGCGCAGCTGCGCACGCGCGTCGTCGAGCGCCGCCTCGAGCCTGTGTAGTGTGTAGGTACCTGGAGCGAGGTGACGCGGGCCCTGGCGGCGGCGAGCTGGTCCTGCAGCTCGCCGAGCTGCGCGGTGGCGCCGCGCTCGGCCTGCTGGCGCGAGGCGGCGGCCTGGCGCGCGGCGCGCAGCTGCGCACGCGCGTCGTCGAGCGCCGCCTCGAGCCTGTGTAGTGTGTAGGTACCTGGAGCGAGGTGACGCGGGCCCTGGCGGCGGCGAGCTGGTCCTGCAGCTCGCCGAGCTGCGCGGTGGCGCCGCGCTCGGCCTGCTGGCGCGAGGCGGCGGCCTGGCGCGCGGCGCGCAGCTGCGCACGCGCGTCGTCGAGCGCCGCCTCGAGCCTGTGTAGTGTGTAGGTACCTGGAGCGAGGTGACGCGGGCCCTGGCGGCGGCGAGCTGGTCCTGCAGCTCGCCGAGCTGCGCGGTGGCGCCGCGCTCGGCCTGCTGGCGCGAGGCGGCGGCCTGGCGCGCGGCGCGCAGCTGCGCACGCGCGTCGTCGAGCGCCGCCTCGAGCCTGTGTAGTGTGTAGGTACCTGGAGCGAGGTGACGCGGGCCCTGGCGGCGGCGAGCTGGTCCTGCAGCTCGCCGAGCTGCGCGGTGGCGCCGCGCTCGGCCTGCTGGCGCGAGGCGGCGGCCTGGCGCGCGGCGCGCAGCTGCGCACGCGCGTCGTCGAGCGCCGCCTCGAGCCTGTGTAGTGTGTAGGTACCTGGAGCGAGGTGACGCGGGCCCTGGCGGCGGCGAGCTGGTCCTGCAGCTCGCCGAGCTGCGCGGTGGCGCCGCGCTCGGCCTGCTGGCGCGAGGCGGCGGCCTGGCGCGCGGCGCGCAGCTGCGCACGCGCGTCGTCGAGCGCCGCCTCGAGCCTGTGTAGTGTGTAGGTACCTGGAGCGAGGTGACGCGGGCCCTGGCGGCGGCGAGCTGGTCCTGCAGCTCGGTGAGCTGCGCGGTGGCGCCGCGCTCGGCCTGCTGGCGCGAGGCGGCGGCCTGGCGCGCGGCGCGCAGCTGCGCACGCGCGTCGTCGAGCGCCGCCTCGAGCCTGTGTAGTGTGTAGGTACCTGGAGCGAGGTGACGCGGGCCCTGGCGGCGGCGAGCTGGTCCTGCAGCTCGGTGAGCTGCGCGGTGGCGCCGCGCTCGGCCTGCTGGCGCGAGGCGGCGGCCTGGCGCGCGGCGCGCAGCTGCGCACGCGCGTCGTCGAGCGCCGCCTCGAGCCTGTGTAGTGTGTAGGTACCTGGAGCGAGGTGACGCGGGCCCTGGCGGCGGCGAGCTGGTCCTGCAGCTCGGTGAGCTGCGCGGTGGCGCCGCGCTCGGCCTGCTGGCGCGAGGCGGCGGCCTGGCGCGCGGCGCGCAGCTGCGCACGCGCGTCGTCGAGCGCCGCCTCGAGCCTGTGTAGTGTGTAGGTAACCTGGAGCGAGGTGACGCGGGCCCTGGCGGCGGCGAGCTGGTCCTGCAGCTCGGTGAGCTGCGCGGTGGCGCCGCGCTCGGCCTGCTGGCGCGAGGCGGCGGCCTGGCGCGCGGCGCGCAGCTGCGCACGCGCGTCGTCGAGCGCCGCCTCGAGCCTGTGTAGTGTGTAGGTACCTGGAGCGAGGTGACGCGGGCCCTGGCGGCGGCGAGCTGGTCCTGCAGCTCGGTGAGCTGCGCGGTGGCGCCGCGCTCGGCCTGCTGGCGCGAGGCGGCGGCCTGGCGCGCGGCGCGCAGCTGCGCACGCGCGTCGTCGAGCGCCGCCTCGAGCCTGTGTAGTGTGTAGGTACCTGGAGCGAGGTGACGCGGGCCCTGGCGGCGGCGAGCTGGTCCTGCAGCTCGGTGAGCTGCGCGGTGGCGCCGCGCTCGGCCTGCTGGCGCGAGGCGGCGGCCTGGCGCGCGGCGCGCAGCTGCGCACGCGCGTCGTCGAGCGCCGCCTCGAGCCTGTGTAGTGTGTAGGTACCTGGAGCGAGGTGACGCGGGCCCTGGCGGCGGCGAGCTGGTCCTGCAGCTCGGTGAGCTGCGCGGTGGCGCCGCGCTCGGCCTGCTGGCGCGAGGCGGCGGCCTGGCGCGCGGCGCGCAGCTGCGCACGCGCGTCGTCGAGCGCCGCCTCGAGCCTGTGTAGTGTGTAGGTACCTGGAGCGAGGTGACGCGGGCCCTGGCGGCGGCGAGCTGGTCCTGCAGCTCGGTGAGCTGCGCGGTGGCGCCGCGCTCGGCCTGCTGGCGCGAGGCGGCGGCCTGGCGCGCGGCGCGCAGCTGCGCACGCGCGTCGTCGAGCGCCGCCTCGAGCCTGTGTAGTGTGTAGGTACCTGGAGCGAGGTGACGCGGGCCCTGGCGGCGGCGAGCTGGTCCTGCAGCTCGGTGAGCTGCGCGGTGGCGCCGCGCTCGGCCTGCTGGCGCGAGGCGGCGGCCTGGCGCGCGGCGCGCAGCTGCGCACGCGCGTCGTCGAGCGCCGCCTCGAGCCTGTGTAGTGTGTAGGTACCTGGAGCGAGGTGACGCGGGCCCTGGCGGCGGCGAGCTGGTCCTGCAGCTCGGTGAGCTGCGCGGTGGCGCCGCGCTCGGCCTGCTGGCGCGAGGCGGCGGCCTGGCGCGCGGCGCGCAGCTGCGCACGCGCGTCGTCGAGCGCCGCCTCGAGCCTGTGTAGTGTGTAGGTACCTGGAGCGAGGTGACGCGGGCCCTGGCGGCGGCGAGCTGGTCCTGCAGCTCGGTGAGCTGCGCGGTGGCGCCGCGCTCGGCCTGCTGGCGCGAGGCGGCGGCCTGGCGCGCGGCGCGCAGCTGCGCACGCGCGTCGTCGAGCGCCGCCTCGAGCCTGTGTAGTGTGTAGGTACCTGGAGCGAGGTGACGCGGGCCCTGGCGGCGGCGAGCTGGTCCTGCAGCTCGGTGAGCTGCGCGGTGGCGCCGCGCTCGGCCTGCTGGCGCGAGGCGGCGGCCTGGCGCGCGGCGCGCAGCTGCGCACGCGCGTCGTCGAGCGCCGCCTCGAGCCTGTGTAGTGTGTAGGTACCTGGAGCGAGGTGACGCGGGCCCTGGCGGCGGCGAGCTGGTCCTGCAGCTCGGTGAGCTGCGCGGTGGCGCCGCGCTCGGCCTGCTGGCGCGAGGCGGCGGCCTGGCGCGCGGCGCGCAGCTGCGCACGCGCGTCGTCGAGCGCCGCCTCGAGCCTGTGTAGTGTGTAGGTACCTGGAGCGAGGTGACGCGGGCCCTGGCGGCGGCGAGCTGGTCCTGCAGCTCGGTGAGCTGCGCGGTGGCGCCGCGCTCGGCCTGCTGGCGCGAGGCGGCGGCCTGGCGCGCGGCGCGCAGCTGCGCACGCGCGTCGTCGAGCGCCGCCTCGAGCCTGTGTAGTGTGTAGGTACCTGGAGCGAGGTGACGCGGGCCCTGGCGGCGGCGAGCTGGTCCTGCAGCTCGGTGAGCTGCGCGGTGGCGCCGCGCTCGGCCTGCTGGCGCGAGGCGGCGGCCTGGCGCGCAGCTGCGCACGCGCGTCGTCGAGCGCCGCCTCGAGCCTGTGTAGTGTGTAGGTACCTGGAGCGAGGTGACGCGGGCCCTGGCGGCGGCGAGCTGGTCCTGCAGCTCGCCGAGCTGCGCGGTGGCGCCGCGCTCGGCCTGCTGGCGCGAGGCGGCGGCCTGGCGCGCGGCGCGCAGCTGCGCACGCGCGTCGTCGAGCGCCGCCTCGAGCCTGTGTAGTGTGTAGGTACCTGGAGCGAGGTGACGCGGGCCCTGGCGGCGGCGAGCTGGTCCTGCAGCTCGGTGAGCTGCGCGGTGGCGCCGCGCTCGGCCTGCTGGCGCGAGGCGGCGGCCTGGCGCGCGGCGCGCAGCTGCGCACGCGCGTCGTCGAGCGCCGCCTCGAGCCTGTGTAGTGTGTAGGTACCTGGAGCGAGGTGACGCGGGCCCTGGCGGCGGCGAGCTGGTCCTGCAGCTCGGTGAGCTGCGCGGTGGCGCCGCGCTCGGCCTGCTGGCGCGAGGCGGCGGCCTGGCGCGCGGCGCGCAGCTGCGCACGCGCGTCGTCGAGCGCCGCCTCGAGCCTGTGTAGTGTGTAGGTACCTGGAGCGAGGTGACGCGGGCCCTGGCGGCGGCGAGCTGGTCCTGCAGCTCGCCGAGCTGCGCGGTGGCGCCGCGCTCGGCCTGCTGGCGCGAGGCGGCGGCCTGGCGCGCGGCGCGCAGCTGCGCGCGCGCGTCGTCGAGCGCCGCCTCGAGCCTGTGTAGTGTGTAGGTACCTGGAGCGAGGTGACGCGGGCCCTGGCGGCGGCGAGCTGGTCCTGCAGCTCGCCGAGCTGCGCGGTGGCGCCGCGCTCGGCCTGCTGGCGCGAGGCGGCGGCCTGGCGCGCGGCGCGCAGCTGCGCACGCGCGTCGTCGAGCGCCGCCTCGAGCCTGTGTAGTGTGTAGGTACCTGGAGCGAGGTGACGCGGGCCCTGGCGGCGGCGAGCTGGTCCTGCAGCTCGCCGAGCTGCGCGGTGGCGCCGCGCTCGGCCTGCTGGCGCGAGGCGGCGGCCTGGCGCGCGGCGCGCAGCTGCGCACGCGCGTCGTCGAGCGCCGCCTCGAGCCTGTGTAGTGTGTAGGTACCTGGAGCGAGGTGACGCGGGCCCTGGCGGCGGCGAGCTGGTCCTGCAGCTCGGTGAGCTGCGCGGTGGCGCCGCGCTCGGCCTGCTGGCGCGAGGCGGCGGCCTGGCGCGCGGCGCGCAGCTGCGCACGCGCGTCGTCGAGCGCCGCCTCGAGCCTGTGTAGTGTGTAGGTACCTGGAGCGAGGTGACGCGGGCCCTGGCGGCGGCGAGCTGGTCCTGCAGCTCGCCGAGCTGCGCGGTGGCGCCGCGCTCGGCCTGCTGGCGCGAGGCGGCGGCCTGGCGCGCGGCGCGCAGCTGCGCACGCGCGTCGTCGAGCGCCGCCTCGAGCCTGTGTAGTGTGTAGGTACCTGGAGCGAGGTGACGCGGGCCCTGGCGGCGGCGAGCTGGTCCTGCAGCTCGGTGAGCTGCGCGGTGGCGCCGCGCTCGGCCTGCTGGCGCGAGGCGGCGGCCTGGCGCGCGGCGCGCAGCTGCGCACGCGCGTCGTCGAGCGCCGCCTCGAGCCTGTGTAGTGTGTAGGTACCTGGAGCGAGGTGACGCGGGCCCTGGCGGCGGCGAGCTGGTCCTGCAGCTCGCCGAGCTGCGCGGTGGCGCCGCGCTCGGCCTGCTGGCGCGAGGCGGCGGCCTGGCGCGCGGCGCGCAGCTGCGCACGCGCGTCGTCGAGCGCCGCCTCGAGCCTGTGTAGTGTGTAGGTACCTGGAGCGAGGTGACGCGGGCCCTGGCGGCGGCGAGCTGGTCCTGCAGCTCGGTGAGCTGCGCGGTGGCGCCGCGCTCGGCCTGCTGGCGCGAGGCGGCGGCCTGGCGCGCGGCGCGCAGCTGCGCACGCGCGTCGTCGAGCGCCGCCTCGAGCCTGTGTAGTGTGTAGGTACCTGGAGCGAGGTGACGCGGGCCCTGGCGGCGGCGAGCTGGTCCTGCAGCTCGCCGAGCTGCGCGGTGGCGCCGCGCTCGGCCTGCTGGCGCGAGGCGGCGGCCTGGCGCGCGGCGCGCAGCTGCGCGCGCGCGTCGTCGAGCGCCGCCTCGAGCCTGTGTAGTGTGTAGGTACCTGGAGCGAGGTGACGCGGGCCCTGGCGGCGGCGAGCTGGTCCTGCAGCTCGGTGAGCTGCGCGGTGGCGCCGCGCTCGGCCTGCTGGCGCGAGGCGGCGGCCTGGCGCGCGGCGCGCAGCTGCGCACGCGCGTCGTCGAGCGCCGCCTCGAGCCTGTGTAGTGTGTAGGTACCTGGAGCGAGGTGACGCGGGCCCTGGCGGCGGCGAGCTGGTCCTGCAGCTCGCCGAGCTGCGCGGTGGCGCCGCGCTCGGCCTGCTGGCGCGAGGCGGCGGCCTGGCGCGCGGCGCGCAGCTGCGCACGCGCGTCGTCGAGCGCCGCCTCGAGCCTGTGTAGTGTGTAGGTACCTGGAGCGAGGTGACGCGGGCCCTGGCGGCGGCGAGCTGGTCCTGCAGCTCGCCGAGCTGCGCGGTGGCGCCGCGCTCGGCCTGCTGGCGCGAGGCGGCGGCCTGGCGCGCGGCGCGCAGCTGCGCACGCGCGTCGTCGAGCGCCGCCTCGAGCCTGTGTAGTGTGTAGGTACCTGGAGCGAGGTGACGCGGGCCCTGGCGGCGGCGAGCTGGTCCTGCAGCTCGGTGAGCTGCGCGGTGGCGCCGCGCTCGGCCTGCTGGCGCGAGGCGGCGGCCTGGCGCGCGGCGCGCAGCTGCGCACGCGCGTCGTCGAGCGCCGCCTCGAGCCTGTGTAGTGTGTAGGTACCTGGAGCGAGGTGACGCGGGCCCTGGCGGCGGCGAGCTGGTCCTGCAGCTCGCCGAGCTGCGCGGTGGCGCCGCGCTCGGCCTGCTGGCGCGAGGCGGCGGCCTGGCGCGCGGCGCGCAGCTGCGCGCGCGCGTCGTCGAGCGCCGCCTCGAGCCTGTGTAGTGTGTAGGTACCTGGAGCGAGGTGACGCGGGCCCTGGCGGCGGCGAGCTGGTCCTGCAGCTCGGTGAGCTGCGCGGTGGCGCCGCGCTCGGCCTGCTGGCGCGAGGCGGCGGCCTGGCGCGCGGCGCGCAGCTGCGCACGCGCGTCGTCGAGCGCCGCCTCGAGCCTGTGTAGTGTGTAGGTACCTGGAGCGAGGTGACGCGGGCCCTGGCGGCGGCGAGCTGGTCCTGCAGCTCGCCGAGCTGCGCGGTGGCGCCGCGCTCGGCCTGCTGGCGCGAGGCGGCGGCCTGGCGCGCGGCGCGCAGCTGCGCGCGCGCGTCGTCGAGCGCCGCCTCGAGCCTGTGTAGTGTGTAGGTACCTGGAGCGAGGTGACGCGGGCCCTGGCGGCGGCGAGCTGGTCCTGCAGCTCGCCGAGCTGCGCGGTGGCGCCGCGCTCGGCCTGCTGGCGCGAGGCGGCGGCCTGGCGCGCGGCGCGCAGCTGCGCGCGCGCGTCGTCGAGCGCCGCCTCGAGGCGCGCGCGCAGCGCCGCGTTGCGCGCCTCCGCCGCCACCCATGCGCCTAAGTCGATCACGCGCGACTTGTACACCACCACACCTAAGCGCAAAACTAGGATTAATGACAAAATTCCGACTCCATATCCAGACTCTTTAAAAGAGGAAGAAGAAAGAATAGTCGTTCAAAAGCAACGCATAGTGGTCGCATGCAAATTTCACGAGTCCTTGTTGACGCAATAAAAAAATCGTCGAAAAACAGTGTCACCGTCATGTTCAACTACAATAAAATATGGCGTTGTTCCATGATGTCAGTCGGATGTTTGAGTGCACACGAAATGTGTATAAAGAGCCAATTACATTACAATGCCTCTACTTTCATTACGAATAAAGTTTCTTAGAAGTTAAAGTCTCGTAATAAGATTACATTTTTTACTCCAAAAATAACTAAAAACTTATTTACCCTTATCGCTAACGTCCTTAGTTTCGCTAGAGCCGGATTCGCCTTCGGTGGGTCTGTTGAAGATCGGCAGCAGCTCTCGATTACCCGCTGCAATTGCGGCCTCTAGCTCGGCGATCTAAAATAAACATACAAATTAATACATATTAAGTTGCAACGTCTTTGACGGTCAAAGTGAATGTCAAAATGTAGTTGACGCGGCTTACGTGAGGGGGTACCTCCTGAGGAACGACCGCGGTGTCGAGCGGCAGATCTTGCATCGCCTCGTGCGAGCCGGCCACGAGATCCTTGATGGACTGGATAAGGCTCCTGCAAATAAGCAGTTACATTAGGATGGCAATTTAATTTCAAAATAATTATAATGGCATGGCACACTGAGCTGTTTTTGCTTTATTTCAAACCTCATTTGATTTCAGTGTACAAATACTATAGTGTAGTGTGTACAAATACGAGCGGGACAACTGGAGGCCTAAGCTCATGAAGAGGTTCTGCAGATCCTTCTTGGTGACGGTACCGCCGCGGGTCGTATCGAAGTACACGAGTGACAGCAGCAAGTAGGGTAGTGTAACTCACTTGTAACTGAAAGAGTCCTTGATGCAGACTTTCTCGAGCACGCTGCGTATCTGCGAGCGGGACAACTGGAGGCCTAAGCTCATGAAGAGGTTCTGCAGGTCCTTCTTGGTGACGGTTCCGCCGCGGGCCGTGTCGAAGTACACGAGCGACAGCAGCAGGTAGGGTAGTGTAACTCACTTGTAACTGAAAGAGTCCTTGATGCAGACTTTCTCGAGCACGCTGCGTATCTGCGAGCGGGACAACTGGAGGCCTAAGCTCATGAAGAGGTTCTGCAGGTCCTTCTTGGTGACGGTTCCGCCGCGGGCCGTGTCGAAGTACACGAGTGACAGCAGCAGGTAGGGTAGTGTAACTCACTTGTAACTGAAAGAATCCTTGATGCAGACTTTCTCGAGCACGCTGCGTATCTGCGAGCGGGACAGCTGGAGGCCTAAGCTCATGAAGAGGTTCTGCAGGTCCTTCTTGGTGACGGTTCCGCCGCGGGCCGTGTCGAAGTACACGAGCGACAGCAGCAGGTAGGGTAGTGTAACTCACTTGTAACTGAAAGAATCCTTGATGCAGACTTTCTCGAGCACGCTGCGTATCTGCGAGCGGGACAACTGGAGGCCTAAGCTCATGAAGAGGTTCTGCAGGTCCTTCTTGGTGACGGTTCCGCCGCGGGCCGTGTCGAAGTACACGAGTGACAGCAGCAGGTAGGGTAGTGTAACTCACTTGTAACTGAAAGAGTCCTTGATGCAGACTTTCTCGAGCACGCTGCGTATCTGCGAGCGAGACAACTGGAGGCCTAAGCTCATGAAGAGGTTCTGTAGGTCCTTCTTGGTGGCGGTTCCGCCGCGAGCCGTGTCGAAGTATACGAGTGACAGCAGCAAGTAGGGTAGTGTTAACTCACTTGTAACTGAAAGAGTCCTTGATGCAGACTTTCTCGAGCACGCTGCGTATCTGCGAGCGGGACAGCTGGAGGCCCAAGCTCATGAAGAGGTTCTGCAGGTCCTTCTTGGTGACGGTACCGCCGCGAGCCGTGTCGAAGTACACGAGTGAGAGCAGCAGGTAGGGGTCCGGCGGCAGTTCTACGCCGCGGCTGCGCCGCCGGGGTGAGGTGCTGCGCTCGTCGTCGCTCGCAGAGCCCTGGTAGATTGAATCACATGAAGAACATTATGAATACAGGGTGGTATGGGTCTATATTAAGCTTGAGATATAAATAACTAGCGATACAGCCCGGCTTCGCGCGGGTTAACAAATTAATACACCCATACCTTCCTCAAGAATCTATTGATAGATAAAAATCTTATGAAAATCCGTTACTTTTTGAGTTTATCGCGAACAAACACACAAACAGACAGACGCCGCGGGGGACTTTGTTTTATAAGGTGTAGTGTTTATGTCAGTTTCTATCAAAAATAAACCGAGTAACAATGAACAACAGAACTTGTGTTTTATATGATACAATATAAATATGTTATTGGTTCAATTTTATCAAGGTATCTCATGAAGGTTTGTATTTTTCTTAATAATCCAAATCTAATCTGCTGTTACTAAAGACAAACTCCCTTATTCATAAACGCGGTAAAAAAACCTGAATTAGCTAATAATCGTTTGTCCTTATCTGTCATTTTGACTTATGTATTTGTAAGAAAGTGATAAAACATAGTTTAACTAAATCAGGCCCGTAAAGGTTTATGAATAAGGGGGGAAGAGTTTAAGGTCTCTTTCTTACCCGTCGTTCCCGCCGCCGTGAAACCTCGCGCCTGTCATCGCGCCGGTCATCTTTTTTGTCCTTTTCCTCCTTCTTATCCTCTTTCTTCTCTTCTTTTTTATCTTCCTTTTTGTCATCTTTCTTCTCATCTTCTTTTTTGTCATCCTTAAATGAAGAATAAAATTATTCATTTCATATACCTAAGCCAATTACATTATCCATTAGCAATGTTTTGTATATAAACCAGCCAAGTGCGAGTCGGACTCGCGCATGAAGGGTTCCGTACCAATACCCAAAAAACGGCAAATAATCACGTTTGTTGTTTGGGAGCCCCACTTTCATATTTATTATATTGTTTTTAGTATTTGTCGTTAAAGCGGCAACATAAAATACATCATCTGTCAACATTTCAACTGCGTGATAGCTAGTCACGGTTCATGAGATACAGACACACAGACGGACAGCGCAGTCTTAGTAATAACCCTAAAAACTATTTATATACCTTCTTATCAGCTTTGTCTGCACTCTTTTCGTCTTTAACTTCTTTTGACTCTTTCTCTTTGACTTCCTTTACTTCCTCTACCTTTTCGGGCAAGGTGTAAAGCGTTTTGTAGATGTAGAAGCCGAAATCTCGCATAAGCATCTCGTTCAAGAGCTCGGCAAACACGAACAGCTGTAAGGAAAAACAATGTTTTATAATCATGTTTAAAATATAAGCCAATAATGGCCGAAATATATCTAATCATCTTTTAACATCGCTTTGTCCAGCTGAATTATACATTTTCAGAGTTACTCATTTATTATACAAATGTTATGTAAAAATCACTTAACGTTTTCATTTTTAATGAAATCAATACCAGTCATTGCGTCACCAGATGACGTTGCGTTCAATGTTGTTATACTAATTTTATACAGATTTGTCATTCCTATGATTGGGAAGAACAGAGACATTTAAAGGCATTGTTCCTCTAGAGTCCGGAGTTAATAGGCATTACGCTTTCCTTCAAGTCACTGTCATCTGACCTTTAGGGGCACACCACACTAACGTCTTTTCCGCGTCGACGTCTAGTCAGCGCTATGGAAAAGGTTGCGTCGAGCAGCAGCCATAGAGCGACGCTCGGAAGACGCTAGTGTGGGGTGGCCCTTATTCCGTGGACTAGACGCACGCGACGGGCGACGACGTTCAGCCATTCATACATTTGGAATGCCACTCGACCAAACCTTGCAATACCTGTCTTATTTGCAATACTTGTCTCATTACCTCAAAGCTGTGCTCCTTGTTGTCAGTAATACGGTAGTCTAGCAGGAACGACAGAGTGGCGATGTTGCATGTGAACTTGCCGCCCTTAGCCGTCGTTGACGGGTGCACGAGAATGTGGGGCGTGTTCGGCACTTCGTAACGCGACTTTAACGTCTGCCTTTCTTTCTCCAGCTATAAAACAAAAAAATATGTAGTAAAAGCTTCTGTATGAACGTAAACTTGTAACACACTTGTAACAAGGAAAAACACAATATGATCGAAGTTTGAGGGGGTCGCGCGTATGCACAGACCGGGCGAGCGGGTTAACGTAAAATACAGTGAAACCTGGATAAGTGAGATCTCAAGGGACGAACAAATTTGTCTCACTTAAAGAGGTTTTCCACTTACCCAGGCTCCCAGTTAGCCAGGTACAGATAAATTTCTGTCTCATTTACAGAGGTTTCCATTAATAGAGGTGAGAATAGAGTATATTTCAGTTATAGAGGTGGTTAATAAGGTATTTAGTAATTAATGTATTTAAAACTAAATAAGGTAAAATAATCCTTGTCCCAAAATATGTTTTAATATTTATGATTCTCCAATGGATAGATATATCAAAATTAAATTAAATTTGATACGGACTTCAGTGCGTATTAGAAATTTAATAAATGAAAATTAATTATTTCTTGTTACTTATCAAAATTTCAGCTTTCGTTTCGGTAGTTTTAGCTACTTAGATAAATTAACTAAATCAAAGTTTGAAGTTGTTTAGACACAATTAGGCAAATGCGGAATTTGTGGATAGACTAAAAGTTAGTAAGAATACGGAAATCGTTCAATGAAGTCCAAGTTAGAGAGGTCATAGATTGACGTTATCTCAGATACAGAAGTCAATTCCCTATAAAATTCTAAAAAATAAAAGAAAATGTAATCTTATAAATATAGTCTCAGTAAAAGAGGTAAAATACACTCTCCGTCTCACTTATAGAGGTAAATGTGACTATAAAATCACAATAACGAATCCCAGTTATAGAGGTTCGTTTTTTCTCAGTAACAGAGGTAATTCAGTGCTAAAGTGTCGGGACCGCACCACGAGTCCCAGCTATAGAGGTTTCTCACTTATCCAGGTCCCACTTAACCAGGTTTCACTGTAGTATGAGCACCGCTGACTGACGACAGCGCGTGCGGCAGATTTTACCTACAATGTCGCCCTGAATCGGTGTTATAAGATGCCGCTTATGGATCACTACTTTAAGCAGTGGTTTACTGTTAATAACAGTAAACCGGTTATAGTGTTTGGTCTCTACTGATTAATTTTGTTGGCAATGGTGCCTTGTGGAATAACATTAAATAAAAGGGTTCCACTAACTCTCGCATCGAATGATAGTCCCTATGATAGTTCACTTTTATGTGGAGTAGCTGTCACATTAAATGTTTGTAGACATTTATTTTGAAGTTTAACACATTAATTTAATTATATAGGTAACATTTAAATAATAAATATATAGTAAAATCATATTTTTTTTTAATTAAGCCCAACAACAACAAAAGAGATTTGAAAGAACTATCATTTGACGCGAGAGGTTATAATAAAACATGATAAGACACATATGGGGCTGAAGTTCCACGTAGTCTACAGTGATGAAAATTGTAGAAGTACAGTTTATTATTAAATTTACTGATTTCTAGTAAACTTACCTTTTTCAATTCCTGTTCAATTTCCTTCTCAGACTTTTGCACCGGTTTTTTCTCCTTTTCCTCCTTTTTCTCTGTCTTTTCCTCTTTCTTTTCTTCCTTCTCCGCTTTAGGCGTGTCATCCTTGTCATCGGTTATCTCGATGGAGTCGTCTTGTTTAGGCTTGTCCTTCTTATCTTCTGCATCATCGTCCAAAACTTCCACCTCGTCACCTTTAGTTTCCTTTTCTTCTTCTTGCTTGACCAGTTTAGAAAGACGGGACACCAGTTGAGCACGCAAGCCTGTGAAATAATATAAATTAACCTCAAAACTCAGCATGAAACATATGTACGATACTTGTAGTACGCGGCTCATAAGGATAATGAAATTATGTCAACATTTTATTTGAATATTTTACCTTTGCAGCTGACATTACGAGCTCTCAGCTCTTGGCGCAGTTGGTCGACTTTAATGGTCCTCAAATCGATCTTGGAATAATGTGTCGGCTCAGGCCTGTCCTCATCATCATCATTCTCATCAATGGTTATAGTACTGTCATCGTGGCTTGGCGTATCCTAAAACACGAGCAATCATTGTAGGATTTGTAACATTCCCAGGGTGCGTTTAAGAAGTATAAAGAAATGTTTGACTTTAATAGTTCAGTTAGCAAGATTGTTGTAAAATATTAATCTACTGTGAGTACTCCTTTTTTATTTCAATAAAATTAAGTTTACGGGACTATGGTCTTTAAATTTATAGAGCTATTGAGTAAAATGAAAGGAATGTAAGTATAATGTGAGATTATTGTAGTTTGTAGCATCTCCATGACATCGGGGGGCAGCAGGACGCGCAGGCATCGCGCAACGGGAGTCGGCCGGAAATAACCAAACAAAACTGGGAACAAACAATTTTGGATTTGTCCGCTGGCGGAGCCTCCGCGGCCGGAGCAGGAGCAGCAGCAGTCTCGGCGGGCGGCGCCGCGGGCTCGGCGGCTGCGGGCGTCGGCGCGGCCGCCACCTCCGCCGCGACGATGTCGAGTTTCCTTATCGCGTTGTCGCAGGCTGTCTTATATGTCTCCTGAACGTTGGCCCACTCGATACGCGAAGGCTGCGCCGACCACACGTCGGGCAGGAACAACACCACACACTCGAGCCGCGACTTGCCGTTGCTGCCCTCGCGCCAGTAGTAAAACTCCACCATTCGGTACCTGCGCGGGTAACACAGTTATAATACCATACTCACAAGACCGCGATCACTGCATGGACGCGACACATCCGGAGAGTCAAAACTGCCGTTTTGGTAGGTCGTACATCGATACTGCATCCGATCGATCGCCATTCATGATGTACGAACGCCTCCATACTCTCACAAAAGGAATGTGTTTGACCATGACTAAGTTTACGGAATGGTAAAACTTTGATAACTTCTTATTTCACTTCAGGGCACGGCTCTACTTACGCGTAGCATACGAAAGCTGATTCATACATTTTAAAATAAGAAGTTTAATTCTTAAAGTTAATGGAATCAGCATAAAAACAGCATCAGGGCAGAAGACCAGAAAGTGGCGAAAGTAAAAAGAGAGACTTACCATTGGGTGCAGTTAGACAAATCAATTCCAGTCAGGGCCTTGCATGTGCGTATGGCGGTTTTGACCAGGACGCTGGGGTCAGATTGAGGGTTTTCGCCATCCAGAGAAGGACTCCATGGTCCACCTATAGCAAAATTTTCACCACCTTTTCCTTTCTGGCCAACAAGGAACTTGATCAGACGGGTAGGGTGCAAGGGAGTTTTGGAATTGGTGGAGCGTTTGTCTTTCTCGTCTACTTTAGTCAGCCCACATTTCTGGTAAAGTGATTCCAGTGTTGGCATGCTGATTAACATCACCTAAAATAAAACAACACACAGAATTAATTAACAATTCTCATTTAAAATTTAATTTCAGATTGTGAAGGCGGCACAACTAGCACATACATCATCATCATCACTACGCATCATGTGTCAGTACGTCAATCACATGGCCTATCGTGGAATACGACAATTGAAAGTTCGGTTTCTGCCTCTCTATCACTCTTGCATATTTGAGCGATAAAGAGGCAGATAACTAAATTTCGATTTTCACGTTTACGGGTAGGCCCTTGTTAACAAACCGCCTTGCTTGATGCATCAATGTCATATTTTATTGTCTGTGAAAACTTGTCAAAAAACAGTTTAAACCACAGTATGTTTAAGTTAGTCTATGAATTTACTAGAGTCGGTAGTGCTGCACTCTGACGGCAGAACATTGCAGTAATATCCCCTATTAAGAGATCGTTGAGATGTTGTGAATAAAATATGGTGTTACCTTTGCTGAAAATCTGTAATCCGCATCAGGAGGTTCCAAAATGGCGTCATTGCCAAGAGGATTGTCAATATCCTTGTTCATGATGTAGTACTGGCACGGGTTGTTGAGCGACAATGGAGACTGCGGTGGGAATGTCTCGCCCCATTTCACATGGGCGTTGAAGAAGTCAGACGGCACGTACATGTTAGTGTACCTTTGAGACAGCGCTGGGACATCTAGCTTCTCACTGTCACAATAAAAAACAATGTTATATACTGAAGAAAGTCTGAATTCTACAAAATGCTGCCTGTGGATTGTTTGCACATATTGGTGTACCCCATTCATAATTGATGTGATAACTATAACTACACAAATTGATGATAAATTAAGATCCTATTTCATCAAATCAATCGCAATACACAACAATTTATACAATACATAAGACATAAACAAGTATGGTGTTCATTTTCAAATTCCATACAATGTAATTTTTGCTACATGGTCTAAACCTTATTTTTTTACCAGACGTTAAATGTGATCCATACAAGGTTAATACCGTCTGTGTTAATTTATGGACTTATCTACCTGCACTATGTACATAAATTGGAGGAAAAGAGTTACCATTACTTTAGTGGTTATAAAATTTATAATCTTATCAAAAAACAGACTAATAGCAGGGATCCACAATCTTTTTCAGTCTGCAGCACACTTGCAAGTTTAAAATTAAATATTGGTGCCCTAACCTAGCTAGTATATTCGAAATAGATACCTAAGTAATATGGAGAGCCTCATGGCAACCCTCTTTACTGTCTATGGCTCACAGTTTGGGAGCCCCTGGATCCTCTAGCAAATCTATCAAAAAAAATTTTTTAAACACTTACATGTCCAATGGCATACGTGGTACCCTGACTACATATTTGACTGGAGAAGGTTGGTGAATCACGGGGCGCTTGCGGGGTGGCGAATCTCTCCTGTTCACTCTGTTGTCGTGGATGTTCCTTGAGCGTGAGCGGCTTCTGGTTCTTGAGCGTTTCTGAACAATCAATTTTAATTTATATTTTGTTTATTTATCGAAAAGGAGATGGCGGGACGACTTGGAAGCATTTTATCCAGATTAGTGGGAAAGTACAAACGATAGGGTTGAGTGGAGAAAAGGAGGCTGAAAGTTTTGACATGTATCTAAATTGAACCTAAGGTACCAACAAACATAGTTACCAAATAAAATTGATATGCACATGGTGATTTTTGCTCGGTGTTATTCATGAACACATTACGTTCCTCAATTTGCTATTAACCTTTTAACCGCCAGCAATTTTTGATCGAGCGTGCTCGTGTCGCCACCGACAGTAATTGTACCACGCAGAGTAAGGTTGGCATAGTTATGGGAGTTATAAATGTGCTGTAAAAACCAAATCAGATCTTTGTCTTATTTATCAGACTGGCGAAATGAGCTGGATATGTAATGTCTTATATATCAGACTCTGGCGGTTAAAGGGTTAATTTTATTGTTTGTCTTAATAAGTCAGTTTGACTTATGTATTTGTAAGAAAGGAATAAAACATAAATGATGCACGATAGTACTAATTACGGCTTGGAAAGTTTTATGACCGGGTTGTGAGTTTAGATTTAGAACAATAAATAAAATGTAACATCATTTACCCTATTATCTCTGTCTCTGACATCCCTGTTGTCTCTGGCTCTCTGCATATTACGGTCCTTCCTGTTTGACTGTCTATCGCCAGAGGGTGGCGGTACAGCATTATAGTTGTTGCTTTTTGGGGTGTTCTGCTTCTGGTTACCAGGCCCGTTTTTAGGCAGCACCTGTACTCTGGTCGCGTTCCACTTAAACGGCATGTTTGGGTTGTAGTTTGCCTCCACCAGAACTCTGTCGTTTACTTTTGGAATGATGCCCTTGGCGCACACGGAAGTCTGATAGAAGACATCGTGATCGACAAAGCCGAAGTCGTTATGAGTCTTTGTTACAGTTCCTGTGAACACCCTCTGTTCGCTGGATGGCGCCGTTCCGCCGGATGAGCTGTTTTGGTACATTCCCGGGTTCATAGCACGTGGTGTCGGGTACGCAACAACATTGCCCGGATACATTTGACCTTGAGTCATTTGATTCATTTGCATTTGCCCTGCCATTGGCATGGACATGCCACTCTGGGCTTGCATCATACTCGGGTTAAACACAGCCGGAGTTTGTTGGAATGGCATCATACCCTGTTGTGTCATCATAGAGTTAGGGTCCATGATTTGTGTGTTCATGCCGGTCATATTTGTATTTACGTTTGATCGCGCCCATGGCGGGTTTTTAGCCCCGCTGCCGGTTTGCATTTTCACATAGACCAATAAAAACTAGCACTTTTAACGTAACTTATAGCAATAACGCTCTTAAAAAACGTTACACACGAATGCGTAACACTGCACAGCCACAATATGGCGGCAGGCGGCAACAATAAAGCCGTGTCCGCGTGTCTATGGTATGGCATGTATCTTGTCTATGGTTCATCTACCGGAAGTCGCAATGTCACTACAATAATGTACAGCCATAATCGTATGGCCGGATAATGAGCAAGGTGGCGGTGCGGTACGGTAGTCTGTTACGGTTTTAAGATATATAGCAGAGCTGTCTTGATGGAATTAACGGCTCTATTTAGGTTCAAACTCAATTTCCGTTTCTTCTCATGGCAACTACCGACTTGTCGGTGTCCATTCGAGCAAGGGCTGTACCAAAGAGTAAAGTAAGTATAATAGGTAAAGAGAGCCCTCTTGAAGCATTTTATGGAAACTCATTTGAAAGAGCCATCTCTGATTCTCCCCCGAAACTAAGTATGTATGTGTGCGTGTACAACTACATATGCATCCATACGTGTACTTTCGTCCCACATAATATTAGGTCTACTTGGTCGGTTTAAAAGTCCATTTTTTGATTGGTTTCTTGTAACAAATAACTGTAATTGTTTACAAGAAGTCAAACAAAAAATGTACTTGTAAACCGCCCAAGTAGACCTAATATTATGTAGAAAAGGTTTTAAAGAGTGGAATGAATATAACAGAAACATAATAGTAAGTAATAGTAAAGTATTTTATTGCCTTCAATTTGGTATATACAGATAGTACCTATTAATAGCAGGAATCTACCGCTTGCAGCTTCTGACTCTATATCCATTGTCTAAGCAGGTACCTCCATAATATGCGCTCCAGTTCCTCCCACGACGTGTCTTTAGCGGAATCAAGACGCACGATTTTTTGCAGAATGTCATAGAACATGTTTGTCGTGTCGTGACCAAAATTAAAATTGCACTATTATAGTTTCGAACTTATACAGAGGTCCTTTTCATCGCTATTTGCAGTGAGCACTAACGATGGAATTTTTCATTTTTCGTTCGAGAATATCTAAACCTCCCGGCATTTTCTTGAGCACTATTAAAAATTTTAAACCTCCAGTGGCCCATTTTATAAAGCTACAAGTTACAATTTACAAGCGGAAGTCTCTTTCTAACCCTATGTGTTAGAACGAGACTTCCGCTTGTAAATTGTAATTTGTAGCTTTATAAAATAGGCCACAGGTGTTGTAATATTGGGAGGCTAATTTCCCTATTTTCGTATTTAATGCTTGCTCCATTTTTACTCGGTTACACTTTAAAATTAATAGAGAATAATTATCTTATATAATTTGTTTACGACATTTATTTTGGTCTGACAAGTAAACAACAGTTGCTAAGTAACCAACATTATAAATAAAGAAAGGTCTTGACAAACTAGGTATGTAACCTTCTCAATATTGTATTCATGCCTTAAAATTGTATCAATTTTATAGTGACACATCTAATGACGTAGTTTGCATAATCGGAAGTCTGCTTTACGCAATTTTTCTTTCTTTCTAAATTGACGCCATCATCCGCCATCTTTACTGACGTTAACTATGTTCCGAGTGTCCCCCCCCTGGGCTGTACAGTGGTAATAGCACCTTTCAGGCATTCGTAGGTGCACAGTGAACTTTCTACTCCTCAATCCAACAGCTGTGAGGTGTGCGGTAATAAAGATTTTGCACCGATTTAAATAGAACAAAATGAGAGAGCCTGTGCTATTACTCTATTACATTATAAACGTCATATTTATTTATAAATAATAAATACCCAAAACATGTATTAAATTTTGTATATAGTTGGTCATCAGATCTTGTCAGTAGAAAAAGGCGGCAAATTTGAAAAATGTAGGCGCGAAGGGATATCGTCTCTTAGAAAATTTGAATATCGCGCTTTTTTCTATTGACAAGATTTGCTTGACCATCTATACCTAAGTATAACTTGGTCAAGAAAATCTTGTCAGTAGAAAAGGGCGCGAAATTCAAATTTTCTATGAGATGATATCCCTTCGCGCCTACATTTTCTAAATTTCCCGCCTTTTTCTACTGACAAGATTTGCTTAATCATCTATCTATATGTCGGCGGCCGATCGTAAGATCAGGCATATCGTGAAATTCCTAAGCATATCGTGAAACGTGAAAATATTTGACTCGTTCCCTGAGTCGACGGAGCCCCGCTACGCGGGGCACCTATTCCTGGGCAGTTTGCCCTTCGGGCATCTGAAGCAACCTAACGAACCTATCTTACCTAATATATTTGTTAAATGTGACTATCCTCAAAACAATACACAGGAACATTACGATCTGCCTGATCTTACGATCGGCCGCCGACATATAATAATGTCATAATCTCTTATCTCTAAATGGATTAACTAGCTATGTAGATAAGTACTTAACCCGTTGGTTAGAATCTATCATTAAGTTTAACAATAATTTGCGTTTTAACAAAACTGATCTATGAATAGGTAGGTACTTACATACCTATGTATATCTCTAATACGTACCTCTACTAGAGATTGGTGCGAAATTCTTGTCATCTTTGTGCATATATTAAAGATCACGAAGCTGTATTGCTTCTCTGAATCACTGCTTGAAATGTTTCTCTCATCTCTCAGTAGTCTGCCGACCACTGTCGTGTTCACGCGCGCGCCACGCATATCCACCCGAGATATAACGCGCCAAATAACTTACGGAGAAAATACTTGACGCAAAAACGGTGCGGTTTAAAAACATGTGCAGCCGATTTGAATTATAAAATAAATCTAACAAGGAGATCATAATTATATTGATATTAACTTTAAGATTGATTTTAAACTGAATATTCAAGGCGGTGATATTTTGGTACCAGGGCAAACTGCCAGATTGTCTTTATACTATCAACAGCATGTTGCATTTTACTAATATCACGTAAATAATACAAATTAGACATTTATCGAGTTTGCTTTTTGTAAATTGTCAATTAAGCCGTGTTTGCGGCGTGTGTAATAAAAAATAGTCTAAATTTAGATAAATGTAGAGCACAAAACACATAAAAAGTTATAAAAAGCGGAGAATTGCCGGTTAATTATGATAATGTCAATATTATGCAATTAATTGGTACGAGGCACGCCCGACTGGTTTCGGTCACGGATTTTGGCGCTCAGTGAAACTATAGTGCGTTAAGATGGAGATGTCCTCATCGGAACAGCTCGAGCCAGCTGGTGCTGACGGAGCCAGTCCTGGCAGGAGAGCGGCTGTTCCTAAAATCCCACTGGCTCTGAGGCTGTGGAGCCTGCTGCAGCCACTGGCAAGGTTGTGGGGATTGATCACGGCTGTGGGTAAGATACTGGCATATTCCAGGAGAACCGTTTATGACAGTTTATGACTGGGATCACTATTCTACGTATAAAATACCTAACTACTACTGATAACAGTGATAACACTTAAAAATAAACATCTAACAAATATATTTCGTTCTTACATAATTTCTATCTTACCTACTTTAATATAATTAATTATGAATTACGTACCTGATACTCATATTATTACTGTAATTTTCACCAAAATGTATATCGTAAAATGACTTACCTACCTAATTCTTATGACCCTAAGCTCTCTATTTAGGTTATTCGACCGCATTAGATTCCACATCATATACCTATTTCTTAATTTACTTTACTTTACTTGTTTTTTTATGTAGGTATAAAATAAAATCCATAAAACATAATAATTGGGTATCTATATAAAAAAAATTGGATTTGAAAATTGAGGGCCGATTTTTTGTGTTTGTCTAATTCCTGTTTTCTTCAGATTTTGATTGAAATTTAGTGGTTAGATAGAGTTCCATATTCTGTACAATATCAGCGAAATTTCATCGTATGTCCAAACTTCCGCTTAGTTACGTAAAGATAAGTATGATATCTTCGTATATAAACTCAGCGGAAAATTACATACTTACGTTTTTATTTACAATAATCAGGAGGAGGCTTTTCAAACTTATCAAATTTTATCCAAATCTGACAACAACAACAAAAAGATAAAGAATAAAAAGATGGCCAATAAAATGTGTGTTGGAGAAGCCAACTTTGAAGTTTTCTTTTAAAACAAGCTAGAGAAGGAGCCGATGTTATATATACTACTTATATAATACAACTTATTTATTTTAACAACGTTCGCCCGGAAGTTTGCCAGGCACTTTTAGTATATGTGGGAAGGATATAGCTCATTCATCCGAACTTACTCTTTGAATAACTAAAATGTACCTGGTTCGAGCAATGTGGAATAAGTAATGTCTACTTGGCAAAGAGGTTTTTAACTGAATTATCGCCGTAAGCCTGCACACCTTCGACAGACATGAACAGATTGCAGTGCGCCTTGCCAAACTGCATAAATATGATTTAAAATTTTATCATAATTTACTGCTCTTCCTTTTCGTTTCAGCGTTTTCACAGTTATATTCTGAATTTATAACGAGTTCGGTGTCCGCTCGCTTTTTACGAAAACGACTTCTATCTATTTATCGTTCTATAGGTATATTTATCGTTCTCTGTTTCAAAGCGGCTACTTTCATAATAATAATGCAAAACAGCATTTTGTCATAATCATCAGCAGGCTGAATAATGAGCGTTTAATGCGTTTTCTCGTCATTATCTTCTACAGCATTAATATTGTCATAAGAGGCGACGAACAATCGTAATATTAACTACTGTCCCTTAATTATCAGCGCGTCATCGTCATACATTGTACATTGCACCAACCTATTGTAGTTATGTTCATACATTGTGGAAACGTATAGGAAAACTGATAAGAAAAATGCATCGCGCCACTTCCCACGTTATCGTAATTTTCGTTATCTTGAATATCTCACGTGTGTGGTGTGTCACTCGTGTATTTTCGGTGCGATAGTCGAGAACCACTTTTATCTTTTGTACTTGCAAGAACGGTTGAGAGGGAGATGACGAAATTTCGTGTGCTACTCTGCAGCGGCGCCACCATAATGAATACCAATGAATTATATGGTGAAATGATGTACCTAAAAAGTACATCATGTACCTATAATGTTTATGGCCGTACCTGTGCTAGGAAACGAAATAATCGGCATTGAAAGTGGCGCCGCTGGGGAGCATACTCCCCAGCGGCGCCACACAGTACTCATAGATAGAAATGATATTAGCTATTTTTTTCTTATCTAAATTGATGTACTAATGCTGTTTATTACGTACCTATTGAAAAAAAGAATTATTTTGCATTGATTAGTGATTTTATTTACATTTTAATTCCGCGTTCCGCCTAAACGGTATGAGTTGTAAGAGAGGCGCGCGGGTGAGCGAGATGGAGATAGAAATTCTTCCCGCGGGACCGCGCTCCCGCGGCCGCTCCGATTTTCAATAATAAATATATGTATTTGTTTATGCTTTCGTTATGTTTCTGTACTTCTGTATCAAAAGGAAAATTATATTAAGTACGTTGTATTTTTTTATATTTAAAAGTATATAATTAAATAACATTTTCTGTATGATAGAGTCAGACCACAGAAAGTATGCAGCGCTAAATAAAAAGTAGCTTTTAGAAATCAGTGTGTGCCAACACCATAGAAAATGGATTAAATAGTCTTGATACTTGTGAAATTTCGACCATATTTCGTCATACGTTGTATTTTTTTATAATTAAAAGCTGATATTTAAAATAAAATGTTAGCTTGAGATAAGAATTTTATCTTGTTTCATTGCGATTTTCAGTAGTCGGGTTATAGTTTTTGAACTTATTTTTATCAATAATATTTTTGTTTTGGCTTTCGTTATGTTTATGTTTCTGTAAAAAGAAAAATAGTTGTTTTACAAGGAGGCAAAGTTGTTGTTTAACCGCTGGTTTTCAAGCTAAAGCATGGTTTCAAAGCATGAGCGATAGTTTAAAAGTCAATTCTGCTAGCAAACATAAGAAAACAACTCAAAATTTGCATTTGATTGCTTTGCCTCACATGTGAATAAAATGCAACTTTGCTATCAGTTTTTGAACAATCAAGAGAGCGTTTACCGGTTGGTGTAGTGAAAATTAAATTACTTAATGCAAATTTTGAGTTGTTAACTTATACGTTACGTATTAGGTATAATATGTATTGTCTTCGGTTACCGCGATTGTACGGTTTAACTCTAGAGTTGAACCGTGAACTCCACCTGAACAAGCTGGGTTCCGAAGTGAAAGAAGCTGCACGGACCAAGTACTGGCCCTTACGACTCATATTGAAGCTGGATACTAAAAAGCCTTGAAGTCCACAGCAGTGTTTATAGTCCTGACAACTGCTTATCCGTATCATAAGCATATCATGTGGAAACAATGTCTAGTTTACAAAATATTATCGGTGATTCCAAGCAATGAGATAGCGGATCTCATAACTGGTATGTTGAGCGAGCGGGAGTTCGAAGTGTTCTTGGGAGACGCTAGAAGCAAGAGAAAGAAACTAAATAATGGCTTGCCACAAGGGTTTGTTCTAGCTCCTCAGCTCTTCAATTTATATATCCACGACCTCCCACCTACAGACGCTATAAAATTCATATACGCTGATGACATTGCACTAGTAGCCCAGTGTAAAAATTTCACGTCTGGAGAAACAACCCTTATACCGACGACCTAGAAAGGCTAACAAAATACTTTCAACACTGGCGCCCAATACCCAGTGCAAGCAAGACTGAAGGTATCGTGCTTCCATCTGAGTAACCAAATGGCTACCTATTAACCAACATAGACCGTTGGGAAAAACAAAGGGAAAAAGCTCAAATACAACCAGCACCCAAAATATCTTGGAATTACTCTGGATAGATATTTCACGTACAAGGAACATCTTGTGAAGCTCTCCCAGAAACTATCAACGCGAAATAATATCCTGCATAGGCTATGTGGCACCTCGTGGGGAGCATCTGCCGATTGCCTGCGCACCACTGGTATCGCACTGGTTTAATCAGCAGCGGAATACTGTGCCCCAGTGTGGTCAGAAAGCGCTCACGTGGGCAAGGTGGATACCAAACTGAATGAGACTATGCGATGTATATCAGGAACGGTTAAGTCCACTTCTTCCCATTGGCTACCAATACTATGCCACATAGCACCTCCACGCTTGAGGAGAAAACATGCACTCAGGAAAGAAGCGGAGCAGATCAGTTCCAAACCAGTATTGCCTACCCACAATGAGTTTTTCTACCCACCACCCTAACGCCTAAAGGCCCGAAGTCCTGCGTATGCTGCTGCTCAAACTCTAAATTTCTTTCTACAGAAATATAAACATAACGAAAGCCAAAACAAAAATATTAATGAAAATCGCAATGAAACAAGATAAAATTCTTATCTCAAGCTAACATTTTATTTTAAATATCAGCTTTTAATTATAAAAAAATACAACGTATGACGAAATATGGTCGAAATTTCACAAGTATCAAGACTATTTAATCCATTTTCTATGGTGTTGGCACACACTGATTTCTAAAAGCTACTTTTTATTTAGCGCTGCATACTTTCTGTGGTCTGACTCTATCATACAGAAAATGTTATTTAATTATATACTTTTAAATATAAAAAAATACAACGTACTTAATATAATTTTCCTTTTGATACAGAAGTACAGAAACATAACGAAAGCATAAACAAATACATATATTTATTATTGAAAATCGGAGCGGCCGCGGGAGCGCGGTCCCGCGGGAAGAATTTCTATCTCCATCTCGCTCACCCGCGCGCCTCTCTTACAACTCATACCGTTTAGGCGGAACGCGGAATTAAAATGTAAATAAAATCACTAATCAATGCAAAATAATTCTTTTTTTCAATAGGTACGTAATAAACAGCATTAGTACATCAATTTAGATAAGAAAAAAATAGCTAATATCATTTCTATCTATGAGTACTGTGTGGCGCCGCTGGGGAGTATGCTCCCCAGCGGCGCCACTTTCAATGCCGATTATTTCGTTTCCTAGCACAGGTACGGCCATAAACATTATAGGTACATGATGTACTTTTTAGGTACATCATTTCACCATATAATTCATTGGTATTCATTATGGTGGCGCCGCTGCAGAGTAGCACACGAAATTTCGATTTCAGATATTTGAGGGATGTGATAGGTCCCTCAGGGGCCCATTTCACAAGCACTTTTCAGGTGCACTTGTGATCCACAAACGGAAGTCCCTATTGAAGTCCTTTCGTTAGAAAGAGGGTTCAGTTTGTTTTACAAGACAGCTTTTGTAACACGGGCACCGATATTTAAATTCCTAATCATAGTTTTTTTAACGTCTACTTATATCTTTATTCGTTCGATAAGTCAAAAAATACATTAAATACAAAACTTGTCTCTATACACGAAAGTTACGCTACGTCTTACGTAGGCGAACAACGCGCGAACGCGGCGCGGCGCGGCGCGGCGAAAGCGGCCGCCGCCGCGCCGCGCCGCGCCGCGCCGCGCCGCCTGACATTCGCGTGCAAATCGCGCCGCACCGCGTTCGCAACGAGATCGCTTACGTAGGACACTTCTATGGGCATCAAAGGATTGATTTCGCCGCGCCGCGCCGCGCCGCGTTCGCGCGTTGTTCGCCTACGTAAGACGTAGCGTTATTAACTTAAGTCCCATTTAGACGGATCAAGAACTTGCATGCAATATTCGATACATTGTTACTATATACAGAGTACAGTGAATTTTAGTCGATCGACCAAATACCGCAATGTAACGAATATCGCATACAAAGTTTTGATCCGTTTAAGGCTTTGGTTAAGTTATTGAAGTCCAATTTTCTGGTTATAACTTTCATCATCGTCGTCATCGCAGATAGGTTCTACGGATATGACGACTCTTGACGTGACAGTGTGATTATTAATGACTGTCTGTCTGTCGCTTCTAATCGTGAGACGTGGATATACTACCCATCATACCGTAGTTTCCGTGTGAATCAAAATTATGGGTTCACATTTACCATTTACCAACCTTCTTAACTTTCGGGAGCAGAAAAGACAAATGAGACCACTAAATCTGTGTGGCAGTTAGAAGGCAACTTTTTACTCAAAACCAGCCACTTGGCTGTGTGGCATGACTAACGTTTTTGGGTTCCGTAGTTTTTATGATCGTCATTTCTTTATTTTTATCTAAATACTCGTGTAATTAGATAAAAATAAATGTGCCATATTCTTTTTATATTTTTAGGTTGTAGGTAAATACATTATATTGTAGGTTTTTTTTTCAATTTCAGCGTTTAATGAGCTTAAGTAGGTACATATAGTTGGTCAAGCAGATTTTGTCAGTAGAAAAAGGCGGTAAATTTGAAAAATGTAGGCGCGAAGGGATATCGTCTCATAGAAAATTTGAATTGCGCGCCTTTTTTAACTGACAAGATTTGCTTGACCATCTATAGTAACTACTTAAGCTCATTATTTCTTGGATAGTTCCACAATAAAAGTTGTTTAGTAATATAGCGTAGGTAATTCAGAGATAAATAATAACTTCGCTGAGTATAGATAAACGTTTAAAAATACAATTAAGTACAGCCTTTATTATTATGCAGATATATATATTAAGACACAACTGAGCCACGCCGTTTTGTGGTCTAAATAGTGTTTAGTTTTAAGTTTATAAAATACATATGTATGTTAGTCTGTAAGGTATTTGTAATATGGGCCTTGTTGCCTGAATTAAATATCTAAATAAATAAATAAATAAATAAGACCTATGGACTCTACAATCTAATAACTAGGTAACTGCATAAATATTTACAGTTAATCTCTTTCATAAAAATTTGCAGTTTTTATTCTATTACACACACAGTACCCGCAAACATTGATTAGCACGTTGTATTTAAATATAGTAGTGGACCCTATAATGGACGTGGAACCAGTAATGGGACAAAAAAACATAATTCCTCTAAAATAAGTATCTAAAAGTAGTGTATAAACACTGGCTGTATACTATCATAAATAAGAGTCCTAGAGCTGTTTCCGTTTGAAGTTTTATTAAATTTGGTTGTTTTTTAAGAAATTGGCGTCAACCTAAAAGTTGTCGTGTCACTGAAAAAAAATACCACTACGAATTCTTAACAACTTCGCTAAGAGAGGTGAGTTAATTTATTAAATTTTAATTAATGAATACTTGATGAAAACTAGAATGTGTTTTGTTAATTGCATTTACCATGAGATAAGGTATGCAACACACTATGTTGTGACTCCACAGATGTAAAAAAATAGTGGTATTTGGCCCAATCCCATTATAGGAGCTGTAAAACTGCGTACCTCCTATGATGGGACAAATGACAGAATGATGCTTGCTATGCCATAATTTTATGTTTAAACAATACAGAAATAAAATGTAGTTAAGAAATATGTCAATCAGGAGGTATTCTCGGACTTCGGATAAAATAATATCGTTTTTCCAAACTTTTATTTAACTTGCCCTGTTAGTTAGTGTGGGTCCAATCTTGGTACCTGAATTTGAGCCACTTTTCGATTTCCGATTCAGTTGAAATTTTATGTAAGTACGTAATTAAGTATGCAAATCGGATGATAATGCAATATTATGATAACATGGACCTGATCTGATGATGGAGACAGGAGGTGGCCATGGGAACTTTATCGCATTAAACCCTAACTAATTGTGTTAGGGTATATTAGAATTGTCTCGATGGATCTAATACAATAATAATTGGTTGTGGAAAGAAAAATACATTCAGCGATAAAAGCTTATACCAAAAATTGTTTTATTTTGCCGTGATTTATTCCCCATTTCAATATTTTATACTGATAGAGCAATGTCCATTATAGGGGGCCCATTACTGGATCCACGTCCATTACCGGGGGCCCATTACTGGAACTTTGGTGTCCATGACTGGAGAAAAAAAGCATGGTTTTAGTTTGTTAAATATGTGGAAACTAATTGCAGTATCTTTGATACAACACGCCTAAAACATGAAAGACGCATAGGACTTTCATCTTTTAACACGCTAAGCGGTAGACCATTTACATGTATAAGGGAAATATCATAAATACTCCAAATTTCGTCTTAAATGTCCCATGACTGGTGCTGTTACTATAGTAGGTATCTGTTGGAAGTTATAGCATCACTTAGCGGAAATATAGCGCTGTAATGCTAAATTAATTAGTTTACAGGCGCCACTGCGTTCTACACGAACATTCGACATAAGGTTGATTTTAATGTAAGAATTTATTACGGTTTTAAACTCGTTTTGATACGACGTTATCAATTTAATCGTCTCGGTGATTGGTGCGCATCTTATAGACCGACAAGAAATTGTACAAATTAGAAAGTGGCAACATGCATCGTCCCTTTCAAATCAATCTAAGAAAACGGGACGACACTACGATGTTGCCACTTTTAATTTCTACAATTTCTTGTCGGTCTATATGCACGACTTTCACTTCATTTCATCTGTACCAATTAGCATGAGGGATTTCAAAGTCGTATCAAAATAAGATCAAAACCGGTAAAGATTGTTAAATCAGAATCGAGTTCCTGTTTTAGTAGGCATATCGTAGCGTTAGCGGAAATATTGAATAATTGCCACTTCAGGATTGATCGCTGCTTGTCATGATGTCAATCACTAAAATTATATTATTACCTATTTGCAATTCAAATATAAAAATTGATATTTGAACGGCGACCGTCCCATTTATTGCAAAAGTAACCACGCCCTGCCGGCGTATTTATGGATGGCTTTATCCATCTTTACCCATGTGATAAAATAACTGTCACTTTTTAACACTATTGGATAGAAACTGACGGACACCGTTTTATCACGCTGTCATGTACAAGAAAGACCATCATTCTTGTCTACGTGACAGCGTGATAAAACGGTGTCCGTCACTTTCTATTCCACGGTGTTAAAAAGTGACAGTTACTTTATCACGTGGATAAAGATGAATAAACCCATCCAATTAATACGCGGGCTGAATTGATATTATATCCATAAATTAAATTAGGATTTAGGTCTACCTCTATATAAGGAATAAGTATACTATATTTGTTTTTAAGAATGTTTTATACCCACAAAAAATAGGTAAGTAGCTTTGTGTAGCATTTTTTCAGATTGTTCGTTCCCTAATTTCGCTTTTTATCACTATACGCTGTAAGTATCGCGAGAGCGACATTTTGCTTAATTTTCTGTGATTGAATTCTTGTCACGTCCCTGAAATTTTTATTTTTTGGCCGCCTAATGAATGGCAGGCTTAGTTTCCACAACGTGCAAAATGGTGGCTAAATAATAACTACGTTCCCGTTGCCAGGGAGGTTTTGGGATTATACTGAGCAACTTTTAGTATGGGACACCCTATCAGTTTTCTGTTTTTCTGTCTATTTATTATCATCTAGTGACCAAGTAGGTAATTATCACCTAAAGAGACTCGTACTCGCAGACAAACTTTGAATACCTACAGTTTAAAAATTCACCTTGGTTTGTAAAACTTTGGCAACAGCACTGTTTTGTTGACGGTCTCAATTGGCACAGTCAGGTGTAAAAATATGGGTGCATGTAACTTGTTCAAAAATATGTCCCTTAGTTCTTAATTCGCCGACATAAGAGCTATGGGACATATTTTTAAGTATGATGAGTGCTTAATTTAGAGTAAGTAGATTATCTTTATTGTTTACGAGTAGATTATTAAATATTAATATTTTTGCACTTGACTGTATTGTACTCGTAAACAATAAAGAACATTTCACGTCAGCGTTGACGTTGCCAAAGAGATTGAAACGATGTTCATAGCAATTAATGTGACCAATCAAGTGAATCAAGTCAATTGATGCGTTATAAGAAAAACAATGATGCGACACAGATGCAATCGTATCTGATATCGCACTTGCACATTATAGAGTCTGTGCGGAAAGAGAAAAGTCGTAGAATGTATCAGATCAGCCGGCCTAGCCAAGGTTACAATCGCTATCGCTTCGACAACGAAAAGCATTATGTCTCTCTATCACTCTTCCATATTAGCGCGACAGTGACAGTTGCGTTTCGATCGCTACGGAGCGTAAGCGATTGGCATCTTGGCTACGCGGCCTGCCCCCTTTCATTCTACAACTCTTCTCTTTCCGCACAAACTCTACTTGCTATAGTAAACGCCGCCTTTCGCCTTATGTCTGTCTCACTCTGTAGTTTTACTGCGAGAGGCCATTGACAGGGATCCTATCTCATCGCATAATAATTGATTGTCATAATGTAATGTTACGCATAAATCTCTTTTCGCATAATTTTTCTCCAGCTGAAACAGAAAGTATTTTAACAGAAATAGGGTAGGTTTAGGTTTGTGTTATAATTTTTCAAAAATGTTAATATTTGCAGCACAATAACAATTATAATGCGAAATGAGTTTTATGCGTAACATTACATTAGGACAATCAATTATTATGCGACCCAATATGGACCCCCATTGACATCACAGGTATATTTTTGTGTGATTGACGATTTACTAGTTAGCAGCAAGGTAGTTAGCGGTAAGGTTTCCCAAGGAAATTAAATATCCCCTACAAACCTATTAATAGCAGTATCGCCACTATAATGAAAGCCGTGATTGATACAATTGAAATTGTTGTAATGTAACCATTTTGTTTAAACACTCAGGGTCGCATTTACACAAACAACGATAAATATTATGTTTGTTAGAAGGAAACACAAACAGCGAATTTGTTACTTCATAAAACGTGACTCTGGCCCCATGTTGGAAATTTAAGATCTTCCAAAAGTTTTCCTTCCAAACCAAAAACTGTTGATTTTACTGAAGCCACTTCTGTTCTTTAAAAGCGCTTCGCCGTTCGCCTTAATTGTAGTTTGTAGTAGTTTGGTTTTAAGTCTAAAGAGTTTAAGACTAACAGCTTGCACAGTTGGGTGCTAGTTTTCTGGCGCGGTCAGTTGGATCCTATTTTCCACGCATTTGTCTCTGACAAACTTAATCGGTGTTCGGTGCTAAAGCACTTCAGGATACACTTAAATATGGCTTTTGAATTGTGTTTTCGTTCCTCACTTGACTGTGCTGAAACTTGGACTAGGTTCTATTGGGAGATGATCATGCCATATTAAAAAAAAAACAGACCTTGGAATTGACAAAGTATGTAAAAAAAACTGTTCAGGTATATACGTCATAATTGCATAGAAGTTTGACGTTTAAAATAACACTTGCGCTGCGTGTGCTATCAAAATCGTTGCAGACTTTTCTTCCAAACACAAATTCGTAAGACTATCTTTTTGTCCAACATTACACTGGCCCCATCCCACGTCCTGGGCTCTGCCAGGAGGCCGGGGACGGCAGCAGACGACGCCCACATTACCAAGTGTCGCAAATACACATTTTTGCAACCGAATTATGTATTTGCGGCACTTGCAATTGAAACTCTCGGTCCTTGGTCGTCAGACACCAAAAAACTATAGTTCGTTTTTTTTAGCATTAGAAAGAACTTGTAAGAAGGTAAGCGATCTTGACATGTCTTTTAATTGAAAAACGCTTTTTAAAAATCAATAACTATTACTTATGAAAGCAGAAGAATATAAAAGATCGTATTAGATTCATAATTGTTATATATTTACCGTAACTTATTTTTAAAATGTGTTTTTCAATTAAAACACACATCAAGATTGTTTACCTTTTTTCTAATGCTAAAATAAACGAACTATAGTTAAAGAAATTTCTACCAAACTAGTCTGGGTGTCTGGCGGCCTACGAGCTGCCCCTTTTTTGCACAAAAACTCAGCCTCGCTGTGCAGAGGGGGAATGCGGCCAGCGTCCTGGGAACAATGCCTCAGGCTAATTTAGGGCTAGATTTATGACAAAATAAATAATTTTGTTATTTAATATCTGTTTTAATAACTAAATATTGTATATTCTTAAAAAAAAATGCAAAATAATGGAAATTATTTTACCTATATATTAGATGAACACTAAACATTCTAGGAATGAATCAGAGTGAAGGAATACCTACTAGTACTTAAATAAAACATGCGCGGCAGCGTGGAAAATAAACCACACGTTGTTTTTGACTAATGTTTTGGCATCATCGTTATTATTCAAGACGCATCTTTTAGGGAGGAGTGCACGCTAACGGGACAGGACAGGTGTAGCAAAAATTTTATGGAAATATTCCATGATGGGTTCTAATATAAATATACTTCGAGAATTTTTTTAAACTAAATTTTGAAGACACTTTTTACTTATCTATTCGTATAATCTCAGATTGAGTTCTGAAGTGAATAGTAGTCTACTCGTACTACTGAGTGTTAAATATAAAAATGCATTCTTGGAGAAACAGAATGAGGTTACTTTCATTCATGGAGTAACAGATCAACGATTTTTAATTTTTTAAGCTATATTAGATGGTGGTTATTGACCGAAATTTTTAAAGAATTATTTACGTAGTTGACATGAAACTAAAAAAAAAATGAACGTGCTTTAAAACTCGATAATCAATATTACCCCACGAATCAAAATAACCACCGAAGCGAAACTGGGCAAATGAGCGTAACGTAGGGTGGCACTTTGAGTGCTTATTAGTAGGTACTTAATTAATGATTCCCATAGTTACAAACCACTAATTGTAGGTTCATATTTGAGTGGTTCATTTATCGATTATATCGATTTATCGATGAGTGGAATATCGATAGCTGAACATTGTGTCAAAGTTACAATAACGATTTTCTTCTTTTTCAGTGATGAGTGGCGCGGGTTCCGAACTCGTGGTGCTAGGGCGAGGGGCATCAGGGCCGGGCTTGCTGTGAGTACGTCATTTTCATATTTAACTTTAATATAAATACATATATATGACGTTCCACAGAAAAAGGTACCTTATGGCGGCCGGCGCTTACGTCGCATAGCGCCGTAATAATATTGGAGCGGCGTTAATGATAGCGTAAGCGCCAACCGCCATAAGGTACCTTTACCCGTGGGACGTCACATATGGTGTTAAATGTTTTCAAAACACTGTTCTTATCAGTCCACACACAAAATGGGTCTTTTATAGTTACTTTACCTACGTGTTTTTTTTTATTAATAAAAAATCGTTGATTTACAAACAAGATATATATACAGTGGTAGTGGTATTACTAAAAGAAATGAATAACTAGCTTAAATGTAAAATCGGCCCTTGAGGCATTGTATCAAGGATGCTAGCGGCATTTCCTCGCTGTATCCCAATGCTGATACGTTATGCGAGATAGCCGCCAGCTCTTCGGTCACCGATAGATATCAAAAGTTTATTAGCTCAGGTAGTTTTGGCACTGGTAAGTAACATCGGTCAATTTATAATAATAATTTTGGTGGATCTGAACTATAATATTATTCGACTTTGCCAATTAATTATGTGGGCTACCAACGCAAACCACTTTCTGACACCCTTTTAAGGATCTGCCGGGTATCAAAGGCGAACTCAAGCTGCCGTGCTCAGAATACTTATCCACAGTTGTCACATTTGAAAACTTGATCAAAAACGTACCTTATCTTAATAAATACAAGGTATACAATTGAATGAATTTTCAAATGCGGTTGCGGTCTATATGCTTAGCAGGCTGGTGTACATACACTTCACGTCGTCCAGGAATTATTCATCGCGGGCGCATAAAGTAGGAAGTCAAAGATATTCTGTATAATATATCAGCTCATTGAAACTCTAATCTGAAAAGTAGGAAACTCTACCAACTCCTCATCAAATATAAATGTACATAAGCATCACTTCACACCATTTAGTGAGGTCTTTAAACGTGAATATCCATTGCTCTTTGATTTTCGCTTGCGACCGTAATATTGTTTATTGCGATATACTATACTTATCTGAAACAATTATAATTTCAGCAGTCTTTATAATTTACTTATCCTTGCTATAGTAGACCGAATCCTACGAATGTTTGCGTGGAAATCAGGTGGCAAAAGTTAAATGAACTGTTTGTAGTGTTTGTGTACCTATAGTTTTTGTTGACGCTGCTTCGCGTTCAATACTTTAGGATACATGAACCTACCTACGCATAGGTATGTAATACTTGTGATAAATATAATAAGTATATTTGCAAAATCACTTCTCGAAAGTGTCAAACACATACTACAGGTGTGAAACCGTATACCGTAAAATGGGGTGAGTTGGGTGAAATTTGACTTTCAAACCTCGATAAAATTTTATTTTTACATGTGAAAACTGAATGGTGTACATAATAAGTGGTTCGGACGTTTGTATTTTAGTTTGTATTTTATTTTGGGTTGTTCCATTTCATAACTTTGACGATAAAGAGGAAAACCCATCTCACCCCGTAGTGCCTCGTATTTGGGGTGAGAGGGTTTTTCATACAAAGGTGATTTTGGAAGATTGTTGGGTCGATTTTTTTTTATTACGCGTATTACTATAGCCCCATTTTAAATTGGAATACATTATATTTGTAGCAGTAGCCTTAAAATCGCTTCTCATCCCCCTCTTAAACCTTCTCTCCCCATTCATAACCCAACTCTCCCCGCGAAACCTACTCACCCCGGTTTACGGTATAGCATTTTTACGAAAATTCGTTTTCTCGAGTTTTCACGCACTTGCAGAGAGCAGAAAGGAATGCGTTTATAATGTATCATCAAATATACATACCTGCTATCGTTTTTAGTTTTGGTTGCAAATATATATTTTTTCGCATTAAAGGATCAATTCAAAATGTTTACTCATTCTTCAATGGCTTGTTAAGAGTAGCTGGGTACCATATACCTACATATATCTACGAGTATAGTTGGTCAAACCAATTTGTCAGTCAGTAAGAATCAGGAAAACTATAGTCATCCTTTTCTTTTGGTACTAGTGTAAGACAAAGATTGTATAATTCTCTGTCTATGTTTGAAATGAGACAGTCCTTTGACAACTATATCTTCCGTGATCGTATGTTGTTAACTCCAATGACGCACCGTCGACGTATTATTTGTTTTTCTCAAAACAAACATTTGTGGCGCGATACGGGCGATTTCGACATCACGTATGACTTTTCAGTGACATTGAACTACGGATTTTGTTGTTCTTCTAAGTATTTAATTACCTACTAACAATGAATTTTAATGAAAACAAAATCACTCTGCGCGATATAAAATAATGAGACTTTATTTTATAACAATATGACGTTATTCATGGAAACAAACGGGATTAGTGAAAAATCTATTATTATAAATTATATATATCGTATTTATATCGTAATATCCTGTAGCCGCTCGGAAACCAAAATCATCAACACAAATGCAGTTTGTAAATTGCATACATTCCACTCTGCCTTTTGTCTGGTTACATTCAACTCGACAATACGAGATCTTGGCACAATAACAGGGATAGTTGGAGTGTCCTCCAACTATGTACCTACATAACTATGTACCTACCTACATATTTAGATGCATAGCTAAACAAACTAACACAGAACACAGCCCGAATAAGTCGAAAACTGAAAAAATTAAGAGGAAGTGAATTGAAATTTATTTTTTAGTTAGTTTTATGTTTAAATTATGTGTTTATTTTAATAGGTATTTAAATAATAAATAATTTGAAATTAAAACTTGAATTTTGCAGATCCAAAAAAGTGATTGTAAATATGACAACTTTTTAAACAAAGGGCAAAGCTTAAATTTATAGTAGAGGCCCTCCGGCCGTTTTGGCAACCAAGTTTCGCAACCAGTTGTCGAAAAAGAATTAACATTCTTGTTACGCAACTAGTTGCCTAAAAAGAAATTATATTCCTGTTCGACAACTAGCGTTTATATTACTGGAGTTTCGCAACTGGTTACCAAATAAGACTTTTATTTCTTATTTCACAACTAGCATGATGACACCACGTGACACCTAGAATATCCTAAAATCAAACAGACGTTTTAATAATACCTATATACAGAACTTCAATAGTGCTATTTAAAAATATAAATGTTTATTTGACATCTTTGACATCTGCTCCATATACAATTTGTACTATTTTTTATGCTGCAGTGATGCACATAAGGTTATCTAGTATTTATTGCTAATAATAGCGACAACGATTGATCAAGTGTCCAGTGATCACACCATTACATATCGGACGGGTACTCATAAATCTCATAATGTCTACTTCAAATGTATATCCCACACATGATATTGTATTTATTAGTACGAAAAGAGGAGGAGTGTCAATGCTATACAATGATCGCCAATATCACCGGAAAAAGATTTACGTTAATAAGAACTCGTTCTGGAAATGTTTCACAACAAAAGGATGCAAAGGTAATATCACTTTAAATAGTCGTAATGAAATTGTGAACCATAGTGCACACATACTGTGTTGTTTGGGTGACAGCGGTAAAAATATTATCAAAAAGAAAATGGATGATCTCAAACAGAAAACAAGCAGCAATTTTGAATCGATTCAGAAACAATATAATGATATGGTTCGTGACTTTAAAAATAACGGATATGAATTAATAGCTAATGTACCAACATTTAATAGTGTGAAAACTGGGTTATTTGCTGAGAGAAACAGAGTTGTCGGTGCTAAGAAATTACGATTTGCACGTGCACTTGACGTGACAGTGCCAAAGAAGTACGAAAAAATGTTACTTTGTGATTATATTGACGAAAATAAGGATTTAAGATTGATTGTTTTCTGTAATGATAATATGAAAACGGAAATTAAGAATATAAGTCACTTTTTTGCTGATGGAACTTTCAAGAGTTGTCCAAAGGGGTTCCATCAATTATACACAATACACGGATATGATGATAAAACTCACATCATTACCCCTATATTTTATGCCCTTCTACCAAACAAGAAAACAGTAACTTATAAATTGTTACTGAAATTGATCAAGAAGCAGATTTCTGATTTCCAACCAGCTAAAATTACACTCGATTTTGAGGTAGCTGCTATAAATGCCTTTCAACAAACATTTCCTGAAATCATCTTTAAAGGCTGCTACTATCATTTCAACCGCTGCTTGTGGAAAAAAGCGAAATCCCTGAAGATAACTACAAGAGTATTAAAAAGACACGTATCAAGATGTATCGGGATAGCCCGCTTGCCACAGAGTGACATTAATGAAGGGTATAAATATGTTATTGGAAGAAGCCCTAAAGACAATAAAATTAAAAAGTTCAACACATATTTTCGAAATCAGTGGCTTAAAAAACATGATTTCGGCAATTCTTGTTCTTGTGCAAATGAAAATATCAGAACTAATAACAACGTTGAAGGTTGGCACCGCAAAATTAACAGTTTTGTTGGACGAACACATCCTACTTTAGCACATCTACTAGACGTGTTAGATTCTGAAAAATCATCGTACGATTTAAAAAAAACAACAAACAAGAAAAAGAGGGAATATGCGGAGATAGATCAGGAAATTGAGTCGGCGTTAAACGATTTACAAGAAAAAGTTATTTCTGTCGGACATTGCATAGAAATCATAAGTCCTTTTGTCGTGCCTTGGTGAATAAATGCTAATAGATAAAAGATATTATTAAAGATAGGTTAGATTTAGTTGAGAAATCAGTAACTTTGTATTACAAATTCCACAGACAGATTTCTCAAAAGTATTGTGTTTCGTTAGATTAGAAATATGCGATTAAGTTTTAACTATTTAATTACGAACTTCTATAGTTTAAAGGCCCACGCTTTGTTTTATTTGAAGGTGCAAGATTGGAAGTAGAACCTATAGAACCTTGTCACAATCAAATGATATGAGATCTCAAGCGGCTTCATATTGACGTTCACTGTGACAAGGCACGAAATGGCCTAGGAATCAAATTGGTTGACCGGTAACTAGGTATGAGTACAGTATTAAGAGTACTTCCCCTTCAGGTGGCATTACAAAATTCAACCCTGTATAAAGATAGGTCGGTAGCATATACTATACAGGGTGGCTCATTCAAATGGGTCAGTATGGGAAAGTCTGAAACTATAAGACATACGAAGATTTGTTCTTAGGAACCATGTCACCGATTTTGATAAAAAGAAAAACTGCATTCATACTTTTGAAAAAAAGTGTACCCAGCTGGGAAATATTGTAACGGTGGTCACTTCGAACGCCTACTATGATAAATTAAAGTATGTGAAAACAATGCATGTTTCATAGAGACATTTACTGCTTAAGACCTACACAATCGTTATTTAAACAGAAAAACTGTAAGTTTATTTTTTTTCAAAACAACCGGGTTCGATTCCCCAGCTGGGTACACTTTTTTTCAAATGTATGAATGCAGTTTTTCTTTTTATCAAAATCGGTGACATGGTTCCTAAGAACAAATCTTTGTATGTCTGATAGTTTCAGACTTTCCCATACTGACCGATTTGAATGAGCCACCCTGTATATCTCAATACTCCGCTTAGCGTGTTCTTTCTATGAAACATAGGCTGCCAAAACTGAGGGGCGCGGGACGGGGTACCGAGTGCTTGGCGCGCTGTCATTGGTCAAATGAGTGACTGTTTCAAGTATTCGTAAGTAAGGATTACAACGCTGAACAGCAGAATGGCATAAGCGACACGGAAGTACGTGACGCTTATCTCATTTCTCTTCTCCAGCGAATAATCTTTTAAGAGACAGCGGGTTCGCCCTACTATGCGGAGTATTGAGATATTTAGTATATGGTCGGTAGTATTATTTCTGGACTAAAATAATTACCTACGTAATTTTAATCCAGATATTGAAACAAGATATAATATCATATAATTTACTTCCATGAATCCTTAACATAAACAGACACAAAACTAAAATTGAAATAATATAAATCAAATCAATGTATTGCTACAAGACACTGCAGAACATCTCCGACACCACTTCGTGTACTCTATTCAGTGAAAACCTGAGAAGGTCGGCGATTGTGTTTGCATGGCTGGTCCCGAAATCCGTGCAGTTGGTGGGCAAGACTAGCACTTCTGTCCATTCGTCTTCCCCAACTGTGCAGTGATAATTGCAAACATTCGTCTCACTTGATATTAAGAATTTCAATTTACAGAGGAAGTTTATTTTTGTCACATTGCTAACTTCCCCGAAGTCGTTTCTGAGGCACCTTGGAAATATACAAATATCATTGTTTTCCGGAGTCCGCAACATTCTGTCATCGGGTTCAATGTGTCCTGACATTTTGCTAGTTTTAAAATCCTACGCAGTACTAATATTTAATAATATTCTTTAGCAACAAAGCAGTAAGTAAATAAAATTAGCTAAAACGCTAAATCACAATGACAGTGTGAACGTCATTTTATCTTTTTCCTTTTTTAACAGGAATCCTGGAATCTAACACGAAGGTTGGCATGGTACTTACTCCAAATTTATCATTTTGACATGACTTTGGACATTTGTATCGCGGAACAATTTAATCATTGGCCTAATTTATTTTATCTACTCGTCGACTATAATTCTTGAATTAAGATTTCATATACCAAACTTCAATTGGGTACTTTTAATGTGTGGGCTCCCAACTCAACTATAATATTCATTACGATACAGTTTAGTCAACTATAATGAAATTGACCAATCACAGCTCTCCGCGATCAACAGGACGAAACAAAAGCATAGCTCAAATTAATTATTTATTTTAGGTTGTATAGTAGAAACAATTGGTTCATAAGTCAGAAACGAGCATGTGACACCCTTAAAATAGCAACATCCATAGACTACGAAAACCACTTAGTGTTGCTTGTTAGTCTCCATAGGCTACGGTGGCCAAAATCGAGAAAACAACTGTCTAAAAATTGAATTTAGCGTGGAGCAAGTACCAGGGCCTCATGAGTTACGAGAAGGTGTCGTTGACCAACGCGCCGGGCGCAGCGCCGGGGGCGCGTACCAGTATTAAGGTATCGCGGCTGCTTGCGTATCTTAGCTGTGAATACTTTTGGTTTGATTTGTTTGTATGATTCTACTAGTTTAAAGTACTATTTTTTTGGCTCGTAGATAAAGTATTGTATACAATAGTGATATAATCAAGCTTTTCAATCTCGTACCTAACTTAGGCAACTCAGCAAGCTTCGTTGCCTAAACACGGTACTCGACTGAAAAGCTCTCTATTATATCACGATTGTATAAAATACTATTAGCCATTACATATATATTTTCTTAATAAAAATATTAAATCATGCACCTAAAGGTTAAGTATCCGAGACCTATTCTTCTTTGGCAACTAGATGTGAAACAGGAATATAATTTCTTTTTAGGCAACTAGTTGCGTAGCAAGAATGTTAATTCTTTTTCGACAACTGGTTGCGAAACTTGGTTGCCAAAACGGCCGGAGGGGTAGAGGTAGGTAATCCTGAGGTCAAAATTCAGCTTGAGCTTCATCTGATATTCTACATACAATTTAGCTTATCCTCTTCTTCAGTCTCGGTCCCTCAATCATCATTCAATTTCATGGTCCCTCTGTTGAAGACCAGGTTCCACTTATACTTCGCGTTAATTGCTTGCTACGGGCTTAATAACTTTTTTTTTTGGCAGCGTCGGATCAGCATGCGTGCTTATATTGGAGACGATGTGGGTCGCGGCGCTGTTCGTGGACGTGTTATGCCGCCGCGGGGAGTACACGCTGCCGCTGCGATGCTGGGACTTCACGCGCTGGTCGTGCGGCCGCGCGCGCGCTCCCGCGTACGCGTGTGCTGCCACCGCACTGCTGTTCGCTGACCTCACGCTGCTGGCCACTATTTCAGGTATATACTGGAGACGCTGTAGGCAGCGGTGTTAGTGGATGTGACGTGCCGCCGCGGGGAGTACACGCTGCCGCTTCGGTGCTAGGACTTCACGCGCTGATGGTCGTGCGGACGCGCGCGCGCTCCCGCGTACGCGTGTGCTGCCACCGCGCTGCTGTTCACTGATCTCACGCTGCTGGCCACTATATCAGGTATATACTGGAGACGCTGTAGGCAGCGGTGTTGGTGGATGTGACGTGCCGCCGCGGGAAGTACAAGCTGCCGCTGCGGTGCTGGGACTTCACGCGCTGGTCGTGCGGCCGCGCGCGTGCTTTCGCGTAGTTGTGCGCCGCCACTGCGCTGCTTTTCGCTGACGTCACGCTACCAACAGCGTAGCCAGCTACTATATCAGGTATATAGAAGAGAGGATATGGTATAGCGACACTGTTCATGATGTGGGATTATACTAATCATGCACCGGTTGGCTGAACACAAGAGCAGGAGTTGTAGGCCGACATTAAGTGCGCGTGCACTACCGCGAAACGCTAAGCACGATACGAGATTATCCGCGGGCAGTTCAATCTTGATACATACCGATAAGGATGTATAAATGTTGTCTTTGTCTCGTAAAATGTAAATACTCGAACTTAACTCATCCTTTTTCCTTTAAACAAGTGGGTTTAGTAGATTGACATCAAAAGAACTCATTATCATTACATACGCGGTCGCGCAGTTTAGTAGGTTCCATCGCTATCACAACAATAATTTTTACAGCACTGTAACTTCCAATCCAAATTTCTAAATTATATACGTCTTTTCTACACTATATTCGCAACGGCATGATAATACTTAAGTAGGTACTTTTTTTACAAGAAACGTTATAAAAACCTGAAATATTTCAGCAAATAAAATACCGCTACACATAAAAGCAAAAGACTTCGTAAATACGGCAAAGTTTGGGAGCTTTTCATAACTACAGACCGACTAACCTCAGAGAGACTGCTTGTCCAAAATTTCAGTGAAGTTAAAACCCACTGGGGATTTCGAAACATAAAAGAAATACACATCCCGATATTCCCGGCGATATATTTTTTCTCAAACTGTAAGCCGGCGCTTAGACTGTTATTCTGATTGTTTTGGTGCCAACTGAGCGCAGACGAGCTTTTGTTTTCTTCCGAACCAATATAAGTGAACACTTCGATTTTTCATAGTTTTACGGATCTCGTGGCCACAGACAGCATGGTCTTAACTTGCGCTCGGTAAGCAGGAAATAACCGAATGCAATTGGAATTGGAAATTGAAAAATTTGTGACTGGGCTATGGAAATTCTTTAGGAAATATTTATGTTTTTAAAGCTTTCTTCTAACTCGAAGAAAACTAATTGCTCTTCAATGAATATATTTACGTACCTACCTCCCTACTCTAAAGGCGAAATCGACAAAGAGTTCGAGTTTTTAAAGTTTTTAAAGATTTTCCGAAATTCCACGGATTTCCACTGTACAAAAATATTTGAGGTCTCGTAATTTCTCTAGAGATAGAATTGAACGGGTTAGATACAGACAGACACATCTTTTTCCCCGGAAAACAGATTTATATGAAACTCCTTTATATATGGCACTAGTAGTGCCCTGACCTATGTTGGTCTCTTTTGATCCTGGGTAGAAATGATCACTAGAAAAGCCAAATTGAAAATAAATGACAGAAAATGTTGTCTCAAAACTTTATTCGCGGAATAAATTATTGAAACAGTTCTTGTTTGATTCCTTTAGGCAAACATATTCGCAGTAACATAACGAAACCGACAGAGGATACGGAGGTATTCGTGACGTACCTAACTACAGTATCTACTTACAAAACGTGACAGCGTTATTAGTGGGCTGTTAAAAGATTACGATGTCGGTAATAAAAACACCGTGATCGTAAAAAATGCGGTATGAACTATTTCATAGTTCCAGTATTTATTCTGTAGGTTGGTAGGTAATAAATGAGTATTATGGACTGTCGGGTAAAACGGTGGTGGCACATAGTGGGATCAAGCCAGACCTTGCTTCATGCCCTTAGCGTTTATTTAAAAGAAAGAACCGTGTAAAATAAATCATATACCATAGGCTTTGGAGTAAATCTAAATAATGACCCAAATAAATAAAAGATCCCCCGTGGGCGCAATTTGAAGACGTCCAGGATTACAAATTGCATGAAGTAGCCATGCGCTTTCTGGGAAGCGTTTGAATTCTGAATGGCTAAGGAATATAGATTCTGGCCTATGTCTACATGGATAAAATGTTACTTTTTGTCTTCCCCAGGTGGCATGCTGCTGGTATTAGCGGCGCTCCGAGCCGCAATACCCTTCTCGCCAAACGCGACACACGGGCCGCACTCACCCCGCGCCGGTAGCTCTCTGCTCAGTCAGCTGGACTCGCCGTTGCCTGATGTGTTCTACTCACAGACTGTAAAGGAAAGGTGATTATTTTTTCTTATTTCTCACTCTCACACAGCTCTCCGCTCAGATCAGTTGTACAGTGGACCGTTGCCTGCGTTTTATAGGCACTTTATCGGCTGTAAAGGAGAGAATGTTTTTCTACCTATACCTAACAGCCTCGCCCTCGGCGCCGGTAGCTCTCTGCTCAGTCAGCTGGACTTTCCCTTGCCTGATGTGTTCTACTTACATTACAGGCTGTAAAGGAGAAGCTTTTCTATCTTATTTTCTTATTTATTCCTTGTGCTGAAACCGGACCTAAGCATCTTTCTTTATTAAAAATTATTTCACATAAACTGGAGTGGAGAATCCCACATTTCAAAATATGCCAATGAAATTCAACGTTCATTCAAAATAGTTTAAGCAACCGTTCGATTTGAACAATAAAAAAATCTAAATAAACAGCAACAACTTTATTAATTTTTACTCCCAGCCTATCCCGCCGGTGTTTCCGCAGCTGCTGAAGACAGGTTAATTGAATGCCTGGCCTCTTTGAACGTTAGTTCAAGTTAAACAAAGCGTGGAAATGTTGTTTTATTTGTTTCGTGAACGTTTCTCACTTAGTGATGTTGTTTCTGGGAACATTGGATACTTAATTGCTGCCGGCAATATGTATTGTCTTGTTGCCGACAGCGAAAAGTGACAAGTTTTTATGAATTTTTACATTCTTCAAAGCACATTCAACATGCTGAAGGATATTTATGACTACTAGGCTAAGGCTTCTCCAGCTCGTTGGTACAGTCGGCATCAGATATATCTAAGCGGCCGAGGTTTTCAAGGCATGGCTGCGTGTTTCAATTAAGTCCCTAAAAAGTAAGATTAAAAATAAAATTAAGATAAGAAGAGAAATTAAAATTAAGATTAGTTAGATTAAGTAGGTAAAGGTTCGATTAAGTGGTTATATAGAATATATTCTATGTGGATTTTTTTTGTGTTTGTTGCTTTCTACATAATATACCTATTTTTCGAAATTGGGCTTGAGAAAATACCTGGAACAGATATCTAGGCAACTAGTGTCAGTATTTTAATTATAAACCTTACAGAGGTATGGAATGGCAAGAATGGCAATGGCGCTTAGATTAAAATTGTTACTTCGTAATTCCAACACCCCCTGCCACCCTTCAAGCGACTCGCAAATGTATATTTTATGAATAATTCGTGGGATAACACCGTGCATAATATAGAAATGAGTCCCTGCAAGTACCTGGTTTCCATTGAAATAACCGGTACGCCAAGTTTTACCTCCTCTGGGAACTATTCAATCGGTATCCTATTCTCCGTTGTAATGTTTTAGGAGGGTATTATTATGAAGGTAGAGAAATAGTTATTGTGATTAAAAATGTTTGACCATTTGAAAGACTGTTTTTGAAGAGGGAAACTTACCTTTTTGAGGAAAAAAACATAGCGTTTATGAAGTTAGTTACTGTCTTCTTAGAGTAGGTACTTATTACTTATGGTTAGCCTTAAGAAAAAGAAAACGTATGAAAGAAAACTTTTGGCGCATGGCATATAAACAATTGGGCTGGTATTACAGAGTCGCGAGTTCGAGTCTCGCCCGAGACGGTATGAATTTTTCCACTTTACCTTTATCACAAACACAGGAAAAATGTACAAATGGCGGACTTAACGCCTAAAGGCACGTTAAAGGGACCTTAATTTCTATTTGGTATCGTTTTAGAACTCATCTGATTTTCTTGTTTACAGGTGTGAAGAAATGACCGTATTGGATCTAAAGGTGCCAGACAGGAACCGCTCGCCTTCGCCCAAGCCCCCCCTTCTAGAGCTATGACTCAATTCTGCTCAATCGTTACTATAAACATAAAACATAAACATAGGTAATTTATTCAAAAAACACGTATTTCATGGTTATATTCATTCACTATGAATTTATGCTTTTGTCATTGCCAAGTCTCCACGCAATTATTTGTCTTCTTAAATAGTATATGAGTCATAAATGGTGTACAACTCTACATACACAAATATGTAAATATTTACTTAACATAATACTGATATTGAAAATAGAAAGATTTGTAACAATAGCCGGTTATGACTCAAGTGTAGGAATTTGGCGTAAGATTAAACTTGTCTAAATGTATAAGTTTAGGTGGAAAGGTAGGTAGTAAAGCTATAGTAAAAAAAATCTAGAAATACTTAATTAGGTATTTATTATTAACCTACCGAGCAACTGTGATAGCCTAGAATAATGTTAACTTAATATCACTTAAAATGTTACAACGGCGTAAGGTTACAATGAACTTTTATACTAAGTTTATAAAATTTATAAACACAAGTTGTTTGTATTATTTCTAGAACGTACTTATAATATCCTTAGGCTTTAATCTTATTTAGAGGGACTAGAGGCTTTGATCTTATGTAGAGGGTCCACGTGAACAGATTACATGATAGCAGATTCGACACTTTGCCACTAGGTATGTACCTAAGTGGGAAATTGGTATGAGAGTCATATGCTTTGACGTCTCTACTTTCTTTAGTTTTTTTTATTAAACTGGTAAACGCAACAATAACATTTTATTGTGAAGTTTGTCATAATTTTTTATTATCCCCTAAATAAAATACGGTAGATATAGTATTTCAAACAACAGGAGAAAGCGATCTTATAAATTATAATAGTAATTACTGTAATTAGGTGTTTCGAAAAAAATATGGTTGTCTGTAAAATCGGTTTACGGACGATAATTTTGCGTGATAACGTCATAAGAAAACGTGGTCGTAACGTTACCATGGAGATCTGTCCACAACGTGACCCTTTTTCGTGCATGCTACCGCTGTTCATGGATTTATAAGACGTTATCACGTCAAAAAGAAAAGCTATTCTGCTTGGTTTAGCCCAGTAAAACCTTGTTTCAAAAATAATTGATAGACAAGAATAACCCACGTTTTAATCTACATCCTGTTGGTAATTAAGAAGCGATGGCTCTCATTTTCTCACAGCTAAAAACAATGTCTTGAAGTTGCGTATCTGCTATGTATACCTTTTTTTTTTTTTTTTTTTTTTCGATGTGGGAATGCCGTTACGCATCGTCCCCCTGGTCCCGAGGTGGGCCCAATGTGGGGGGTATGTGGGACTCTCACCTTCCAGCTCTCTTTAATTAGAGAGGGGAGGAGCCTACCCACTAAACCCACACCGGCGTTTCCCGCAATATGCCGTTTGGGGAGGCGTCCTGGGATCGCGAACATTCTACCAGGACGCCCCCCCCGGTATCCCTGGCTGGCTTCCGCCAGGGCACCCGCATCTGAGGAGGGTGGGTCAGAAACGCTTTGACTCTCCCCCCTGACGTGTGAAACCGTGGAGTGTGGGCCCTCTACCCACAGGCCCTACTGTGACGGGGGAAGTTGACGCGCAGCAGCTGCATACTGCGCTCTTCTTCTTCCTCTACGTCTGCGCCTTAGCGGATGCGCGTCTACGTCGTCCTCGCGCAACCGCTCCGCTGCCTCCTTCTGTAGCATCACCATTTCACAGAAGGCCTCCACCTCCTTCCATGCCCTCTCGCTGTGCAACATGGTCGAAACAATGTTGTGCAGCGAGAGGTCCCCTCCCGTAATTCTCGCAGCCACCGTCATTCTTTGCCGCTCCGTGTCCCAACGCCTGCATGTTTCGAGGGTGTGCTGGGCCGTGTCGTCTTGGTCACCACATTCGTGGCAGACTGGCGTGGGCTCCCTCTTGATGTTATGCAGGTAATGACCGAAACATCCATGTCCGGTCATTACCTGCGTCATCCTGTAGCTCAGCACACCATGCTGTCTATCAATCCACTGGTCGAGCGACGGGAGGAGCGCCCCTATAGTGCGGACTCCATAGGGGGAGTCCTCCAGGTCTCTCTTCCAGTGCTCCCTCAATCTCTCAACGGCCTGTTGTTGAGCTCTTTCAGCCGCTTCCGGATCAGGGCCTTCTCCGCGCGCTATCGCTTCTGCTCGCACGCGGTATCTTGCGGCTAGCATTTCTGCGTCCAACTCCCAGGGTGACGTGCCTGCCAGTGCACATGCTGCCGCAAAAGACACCGTCTGGTACGCCCTTGTGATGCGCAGTGCTATCACTCTCTGAGGACGCCTTAGAAGAGGTTTGGTTTGGGCGGAGAGTCGGTCTGCCCAAATCGGTGCTCCGTATAGGGCCATACTTCGGACGACGCCTGCGTACAGGCGCCGACAGGGGGATTTCGGCCCACCGACATTTGGTAGCAATCGACTGAGGGCCGAAGCAGCGCCAACAATTCGAGGAGCTAATCTCTTGAAGTGCTCCCCGAAGTTCCAACGCCGGTCTAGAACAAGACCCAGGTACTTTATGTGCTCCTTGACCGGGATCATTTCGTCTGCGACAGTAATGGTGAGGTCGTCAGGTAGCGTCCATCCAGATCCCCCGAAGACAATTGCTTCGGTCTTCGGGAGCGACACTTTCAGGCCAAGACGTTCAATGCGGCCCACTGACAATTCCGCTGCCACCGCTGCTCTAAACAAGGTCTCTTCCATGTCCTGGCCCCGCACGGCCACCATTGTATCGTCTGCATAACAGATGGTGATCATGCGAGGAAGCTGGGCCCCCCGGATGGCCCAGTCATATCCTATGTTCCACAATAGGGGGCCCAGTACAGACCCTTGTGGTACTCCGCATGTCATAGCTCTTGTGCGTAGGCCTCCTGGAGTGTCGTAGAGCACCACCCTATCGGTGAGGTAGTGCTCCACAACTCCTCTAATGTATGATGGCACTCCATGATATTTAAGTGCCTCCCTTATCGCTGCATACGGAAGGGAGCCGAAAGCATTGGCAACATCTAGTGATACCGCCACGACTCCCTCTTTCTTCGCAGCCGCACCCTCGCTGTACCTCCTCAGTGTGCTGAGCGCGTCTATCGTGGACCGCCCCGCACGGAACCCAAATTGTCGGTCACTAAGGTTGGGCCCCGTTTCCCGCAGGATCTGCTATGTATACCTAGTTTTTTAATCTATGTCTACACCTCCTTCTGGCTCAAGACCGCGTAGTACGAATAGGCGGCCTTCATTATCTGAAAATGAAAAACGTATTTTTATTTGAGTCACGTCTCGGGTAAGTTGGGGTCGGGGTCTAACATTACTGGCATAACGCATAACTGAACATATTCAATTTGTCCTGAGCGGAATGGCTTCGATTTAGTACGTTATAAAATAAAAACCTTTTTTTTAAATAGATTTCCGGGACATTTTGAGGAAACATTGGTTCACACAGATCAAATAAGTACCTACATAATATTATTTGGTAAGTACATATTTTATAGTCGACCTAGGATTGGACAGTAGGTACATGGTAAGTACATGCAGACCTAATCTAAGCTAAAGCTAATTTACCTAAAGAAATATGTACCTAAGTAAGTACATGTTATATTCATAGAACAAATGCGCCTTCCCTACAATTAAATACGTACAAGAAAATATTCTACTTTTCATTTCGAATACGAGGAAAGTAAAATGCATGTGTTTTTAAACCTGGCTAAGTACACATTTTTATAGTATTTTTGAGGGTACTTTCAATTTACAATTTAGGCAAAAGTATCGTAGTTTATGGAATGGGAAGTCAAATATCAGAATGGAAATTGTATAACAAATCCATTTATACCCTTTCATTTGCTTATATCGTAAAAAAAATGAATAAAATCGTACTGGGAACCTAAAATGAAACGTATCATTTTATGCACACCTTTCAGAACAATAATAACTCTCTTTCAGAGCATGACAAATGAAAAGATTTATGTTCACTATAGACACATTTGCGAAAAAGCAGTGCACGTTTGTGAGAACAGAGTTCCTTTGCGTCCCCTTAGTAGCTGGTACTATGCCGACATCTGTGTCACATTTTAATTTTTGAGCAGGCCGTTTGTTCATTTCTCCCGCGGCACTCAGCTTTGCAAGAGATGAAAACTGTGACCTATATCAGAGCCGACTTTCAACTACAGTGAAACCTGGGTACACGGAATATATTTAGACATTAAAATTTTAATGCTTAAAAGAGGTCGTAAAAATTAAGCAATTCGATATTTGGAGCTGTTATTAAATCAATAAATAAGATATAGATCCTAAAAGCTTTGACTGTGACCAAAACCAAAATAATCGCAATTTCTTTGGAATAAGGCTCTTTGGAATAACTTTTATATTTACGTTATTCGCAAACAAAACGGCTTCGCACTGATTGAACTTAAACTTTCAATTTACCCAGGTTTGATTTAACCGGGTTTCACCACAGTCGTACCTGTCTATTTTCTCTCTTCCATAATAGGTTGCTTTGAGCTACTGCCAAGATGTGCCAAGCCAATTAACCGGTTTGGAATCGAAGCCATCTTACAACATACAGAGCACGGTGAAGTTTTTATTACTTACTGGAAAGCAATGGAATATAGCGCCATTTTATTTGAGGTACTTAATTTCATATGTACTAAAGAAAACGGTTTAGGTACAAGTGTATCACAACAGAATTCACAAGCATCTGAAGTATTAAGAATATACCCCACGCTGTTAATTGTCTATCGGTGGACGTTATTAGGTACAAAAGGAATAATAAGGTCCATCGATGGACAGTTAAAAGTGTTGCGGTGTGTACAATGTACATAGATGATAATTAATAGTTGATTTTTCACAGGGAATCAGAATTGAAAAGAAGCCTGATCAAAGCGAAGAATATACATACATATGTAGTAACTTTAATGTACCTTACCAATTTTTATTATTTTAATGATAGTTCCCGTAAATGTAAACTATCGATAAATAAAAAAAAAACGCCTGTTATGATCCCTTCCCCGAGGCAAGACATTTAATACTTCATCCGTACATAAATATAATACCGTATACCTATAATTATTACAGAGTGTATACCAACTAAATAATGGGTCTGTTATACACGTAAAAGGATATCGCTGTATTGGTATCGATATATGACCCGCGAATTCATAATGGAAGTCGGTCAATCATTTGTGTCGCTCGAATAGTGCACCCCTATTATTGATAAATTGGAAAGAGATCGCTTCGTTATATGAAATGAGAACACGTTATCGTTATTTTGTATTTGTGAAATACAAAAGCGTGGGGAAAATTACAAGTTGAGTAGATACATTTTAGTAATAGGTACTTTAGACTTTAAGCTGAAACAAATGTCATATACCTACGAAAGAAAAGTGCCCAAGGCATCCAAGCCATCAAGGCCACCGTCATCTGCATTCGTGGCATCTGCCGTTCTTGATCACAAATTACTATGAATTAAGTCACCAACAGATGTATCGGAGTCGCCGAGGTGCTTAAAACTAGCAAGAATTGTTTAAATATTTATATATGCACCTTGGCTGCCCCGATAAACTTGTCGGTGTCTGTAATACAATAAATATGTTAAAATACAACAGTGTGGCAGCTTTTTGGCAACGGTGAGCTTACGGACGCTATTCTCAAGTCATTGCCTTGCCATTAAAAGATAGCGACGCACATTCACGTTTAAAATACACTCTACAGCAATGAAAACGGGCCGTATTGTATAATTTACAAATACCCGGTGACAGATAGTCGAATAGATTTGTGACTCGCGGACAACCTATTTTTGCCTATAAATTTAAGGTAGTTACAGTTGCCATCACATATATCGGAGCAGTCAAAGTGTTCAAAAATATATGATTATGCACTTTAACGACGTAATCTTTTTCCAGCCAAGAATCAAAGGTTGTAAATCATGTACACGTAAGCGAAGCAGCCAGCGTATTATGGATGGCTTTATCCATGTTTATCCACGTGATAAAATAACTGTCACTTTTTAACACCGTGGGATAGAAAGTGACGGATACCGTTTTATCACGCTGTCACGTAGACAAAGAACGACCATCATATCCGTACAGGCATCAGTTAGCTTAAAATACCGTTGTGCTCGCGTCATCGTCATGATATGGTTAGCGAAGTACTTGAGGCGCCATGCAATCCTATCTTGTTTGGATCCTTTCTTTCGGAATACTTACTGCCAAGAAGCACCGGTTATCCATGTAAGCGAAGCCCGCGGCTGATAGCCTGAGAGGCCGTTGTGCTCGCATCATCGCTATATGAAGGTACCGACGTACGCGAGGCGACATACGCTCCCATTTCGACTGCATCCTACTTCTTGAGAATACTTACTGCCAAGAAGCACCGGTTGTCCATGTAAGCGAAGCCAGCGGCTGATAGCCTGAGAGGTCGTTGTGCTCGCATCATCGCTATCAGCAGGTACCAATGTACGCGAGGCGACATACGCTCCCATTTCGACTGCATCCTACTTCTTTCGGAATACTTACTGCCAAGAAGCACCGGTTGTCCATGTAAGCGAAGCTCGCGGCTGATAGCCTGAGAGGCCGTTGTGCTCGCATCATCGCTATGTGAAGGTACCGACGTACGCGAGGCGACATACGCTCCCATTTCGATTGCATCCTACTTCTTTAGAATACTTACTGCCAAGAAGCACCGGTTGTCCATGTAAGCGAAGCCCGCGGCAGATAGTCTGAAAGGCCGATGTGCTCGCATCATCGCTAACAGCAGGTACCGATACTGGAATCAGTTATGTAACGCTGCCATACATGACCCAAAATTTTTTTATTAAGCTATGAGCTTCATCACATCTGATATTTGAGTAATTCTAAGCATTTCTAGCCTGGGGTGGGGGGGAGGGTGGGGTACAAAGACGGCCGCCACCCGTCATCTTTATAAAAAATCTATTCTGATCCTGGTGGGTACTTGGGCAAGTTTGGTATCATTTTCGTATAAACCAAAGACGTAGAATTCATTGCTGATATTTGTTTTTTTCAGTTTCATAGTAATTTTACAAGAAAAACGTAAAAAGTTGAAAAATTTGGTTGGAGATTTTTGCTACGCGGAGCCGAAACTACAAAAGATAGAAAGTTGAAATTTGCACACTAGATTACATTTATAAAGTGTACAAGAGATAAGAAGCGATTTTGGGAAATTCAACCCCTAAGGGGGTTAAAAAGGGGATGAAAGTTTGTATGGGGTTCAAGTTTTATTTTAAGCTAGGAATTTGAAACTTCGTAAAACGATATATTATAAACATACAAGAAAACTAATTTCAGCGTTTTTGAAAATTCATCCCCTAAGGTGGTGAAAAAGGGGTTGAAAGTTTGTATGGATATCAAAAAAATTTTCGAACGCGGGACTTGAATCTTTGTATTTGGGGATATTATTAAAAGACAGGAAAAGTAATTTCAGCGTTTTGTAAAATTCATCCCCTAACAGGGTTAAAAAGAGGTTGAAAGTTTGAATCCATTACAAATCCGAGTAGACACACATTTCTTATTGCCTCCCAGGCTTGAAATGCTTAGAATTACTCAAGGAACATATATGATTAAGCTCATAGCTTAATAAAAAATTTTTGGGTCAACTTTATAACTGCCTCCGCTACCGACGTACGCGAGGCGACATACGCTCCCATTTCGACTGCATCCTACTTCTTCAGAATACTTACTGCCAAGAAGCACCGGTTGTCCATGTAAGCGAAGCCCGCAGCTGATAGCCTGAGAGGCCGTTGTGCTCGCATCATCGCTATCAGGAGGTACCGACGTACGCGAGGCGACATACGCTCCCATTTCGACTGCATAATCGCGTCCGAAACGCACTCGGCCTGGAATATATTCAATTACTCATTGTTATATTACTTTTATGTAAATGACAATTTACCCTGCCCTGGAAAATTTAAAAAAGTAATAGTTGAGAATTTGTGGTCCATTTATGGGTTACTTTTTCTGATAATTAATCTAATAATAGTAAGTAGCTAGTCACATCACATAATAAGTACTTCTCATGCTAGTGATTCTGATTAAATGTACTTCTAAATTTCTAAAAAACAAAATAGCTAAACGGTCGATTCAATCAGAATATAATTATGTTAAAGTTGCAGTTGGCTCTTACACGTGGCTACATAAAATATTAATTAGTCTGAGAGAAAAATATAGTAGATATGAACTTTGCTTTTGTACGCTCATTCCCGAAATAACACATTCCCGTGTCGTCGGATGCTCAAAATAAAGAAATAACGACCCAATATTTAACGCTAAACCTTGAAAAAAATTTCATTGATAAAAGATTTTTTAAACTCTAATAATACGTTTTTATTACTTTTTCAAAAGTGAGTTTGGTTTGATATTATTTTTCCTACTGACTTAACGTAACTTACGACTACGACCTCAGTAAGCTATTCAAAGGGTGGTGTATTTCACATGCCTCGCTAAAGACAGCATTTGCGAGATTGACTGGCGGCCACCCGGGACACTCGTTGCTCGTTGATATTGGCGGCTCGAGCGGGGATTAACGTCAGTATGGACAGTATGCCAATAGTGAACACTGAACATTCAAATCTGAACGCGATCGCGAATAAACAATTCTGGTAACAAATAGGATATACGACTCAAGTGTAGTTACCTAACATTTATTTTAATAGTAAAACTACAATTTTTTTTGTAGGTAGTTTTATTAAATTGTAGTTATTAAATGTTATCTTTCTAGTTGTCTGCCTACTTTGACTTAACTAAACATTTAAATATTACCTATAACATTCGTTGTATGTAAGTATAACCGACGTAATATTTCAATAATAAAACATACGAATCGGTATGCTACATAAGATGCATTATTTAATTTAAAAATTTGTTGAACCATTAATTTCAGGATGTCGTGGACGGGGTAGGTACTAGATTAAATTTCGGCAAAGTTCATCGTATCTAGGTTAGGTCGTAGTTAGGCAGCGGAATATGATTTTAAATATGATATTGTTTTTTTATATTAATTTCATTGCATACCGCTTGCGCACTCCTATTAACGTCAGTCACGTATTGAGATTAGTATAAATCAATATAGGTATTTTATTGTTCATCCTAATTCTCTTCCAACTAGGTACTTACTCGACTCGAGGCATATCGCATATCCAATAGAAAATATAAGTCACTGTAAGTCGCGAAAATAGACTACAGTTTATGAGTATGATTGTGCCCTTAAAGGTGTATTTTTATTTATTACCACGCTTTAATAACTTGTGTATTGTGTAGAATTCCTCAATTATTTCGTTAGTATCTGCCGTGGTCAAAATAAAATTATATATTTTAAAAATCAGAAGTATATTGCGCATATTTAAATGAAATAGAAGTGTTTAATCATGTATGTACAACATTATAAGAAATATTAAATTACATAAATTACTAAAAGACATAAATAGGAATATAAAACTAAAACTAACTACAATTAAAATAATTAAAACTAAAAATTAAAAATACCTATCAAAATTTGGCGCCCTCGGGAGGGTGCCCAACACGCAGGCAGCGTTCCCGCGCTGGATTGCGATGGCAATTCGCTGTGCGAGAAAGCTGCCCGCGCGGGGGTCACCCGTTGCCTCCCTCAACCTTTTCCCAAGCTCCTTAAGGAGCATGTGTGCGCCTCTGCCCCACGTACCAAGTGTCTCGACGCCAAATGCAACGAATTCGTATTGGGCGCCGAGACAGCTGTACTTGGCTACCTTTAGACGCTCCCGGGTGTCCGCCGCCGCGCCAGCACGCCTGCTGGTCGATGGGACGTAGGACGCCGCTAGCGTGTCAGCGCAAGTGGCGTCCCATACCAACGCACGACCCATCTTCCAGGGAATCAGTGACATCCCGTCAGGGCGCTTACCGTCGTTCCGCACTATTTGGGGCTCCAGAGCGGCGGGAACGCCGGCACTGACGAGCGCCCTTCTCAGGATGTCATTGAGGGCGGAATGGCGAGACAGGCGGCCGGCACCCGAAGAGCAGGCGAGCCCGTGGTGGCCGAGGCTATCCACTTCAGCGCCACTAAAACTATCCGCTATTAACATCAAAAATATTTTCATGAAACGTTCGCATACGAATTAAATTCGCATGTAATTTTGAACACTCGGTTATTTTGTGATTTATGATGTTGACGAAACAAGCTTTCCGAATTCCGATATTGGATTGGTGCGAAATGGAGCTGTAACTACATATTCTCGTTTTATCTCTTTTAATTAAAAGTTCTGCGAGTCCAATTTATTGTGCACTCTCACTGATGAAGCATTTTACAGGTAAGACCAAGCGCAGACTACGATAATGTTAATATAAGAGATATGGGGCCGATATTTATTTTTAAATTATGATGTCTGGCTGATAGCGATATCGTGTAGACTTGTAGAGTCAGACCAAGATAAGTCTGAAGCGATTTTGATAGCTCAGACTGTGCAACATCAAACTTTTATGAAGTTATGGCGTATAAATAACAGTTGCGCAGCCTGTGGTGTCAAAATCTAAAATGTCGTCTAAAATACGTCTAAATCCCACTCGAGACATACTTAATTGTGCGCGAACCACAAGTGTGGTCCTAACCTACACAATTCTCGTGCACTCGTGCCTTGTTCTTTGTTTTTTAATCGTTTTTCTCTCGCGTCAAACAGTGCATCCATTTTAATGATTGTTTTTCTTCTGTATTAGCGCTGTGTTTGATGTGCTTTTGTCTTTATAATAACATTAAAATAGCTATACAGCATACCTAAAATAGTACACATTTCTAAAAGGACAAACCTGAAGCGTGAGCTCGTTCGCCGTGAAGCATTGTATGGCAAGTTGTATGATCATTGCCATGAAAAACGCCAGGGATGTCACGAGACGAATAGACTTGAAACTCGATGCATCTTGCTAAAACAAAAGATCTCGGTGTAATGAATGATGATGCCGTCTTTCCATCTTTTAAATTTATAAAAACTAGTGATTTACCGGCTGTTGATTTGGCCGACTAGCCGACTAATCAGCGCTCGGATGGCCCCGATTAGTAGGCCGACTAGTCGGCCTACTAATCTAGGCCGACTAGTCGGCTAGTCGGTTGGATCATTAGTTTCTTCTAAGTTCGGTTCAGATGCACTTAAAAACAACCGTTCTACCCCTTTCGCGCTATTCGTCGTATTATAAATAGTAACGCTGAAAAATCAAATAAATAAAAAAATCATAAGGCTATATTTCATATGACAACCGGACGATTGGACAAGAAAAGACCAAGCGGTCAATAATTCGAACAAAAGTTTTCGTAAGCACCCTAAATAGGAATTTGGGTAAAATAGGTGAAAAGCTTACGGTAAATATTTGCTGTTTATGTCTTTTTGCCCTGTTTTCCTGTCACTTATAAAGTGCCGACTAATCGGCCATTTTTGCCGACTAGCCGCCGACTAATCGCCGACTACAAATGAGGCCGGATAGTCAGCTTTCCCAACTAGTAGTCGGCGACTAGTCGGTACATCCCTAATAAAAACAGTTAGTTCCGTTTTTAAGTAGATACTGAGAGACAATGCACTGTCTAAATTTAATCATTGAAGTTAGGATCTTCAAATTTTAAAAATATTCCTCCACTTCTTTGAACGATTTCTTTTATTTATTTAAGGGCAGAAAATTGGGTTACAGACGGAGTCTAGTTTAACAATAGAATTTCCCTACTACCGCAAGTAATAAAACTTGTTAATGCACCAGACAGCGATTCAATATTTCCAGATTTGGAATGAAGTTGTCTTACCGAAACTTGCACCATTACGACGCAAATGGCCGCCATACTGGACAGCAGCTGAGTCATGAAGCCGTAGGAGTAAGTCACTCGGAACTTTTCCACGCAACTGGAAACAAATATGTAGAGATTGTATAGTTTGTTTTTAGGGTTCCGTACCCAAAGGGTAAAACGGGACCCTATTACTAAGACTTCGCTGTCCCTCCGTCCGTCCGTCCGTCCGTCTGTCACCAGGCTGTATCTCGTGAGATACAGCCTGAACTGAGCCTGAGCCGGTTCGTGAACCGTGATAGCTAGACAGTTGAAATTTTCACATATGATGTATTTCTGTTGCCGCTATAGCAACAAATACTAAAAACAGAATAAAATAAAGATTTAAATGGGGCTCCCATACAACAAACGTGATTTTTGACCAAAGTTAAGCAACGTCGGGAGTGGTCAGTACTTGGATGGGTGACCGTTGTTTTTTGCTTTTTTTTTGTTTTTTTTTTTGCATTATGGTACGGAACCCTTCGTGCGCGAGTCCGACTCGCACTTGCCCGGTTTTTTTTTTAGCATTAGAAATAAGGTAAACAATCTTGATGTGTCTTTTAATTGAAAAACACATTTTAAAAATAAGTTACGGCAAATATGTAACAACTATGAATCTAATACGATAACTTATGTTGTTCTGCTTTCATAAGTAATAGTTTTTGATTTTTATAAAGCGTTTTTCAATTAAAAGACATGTCAAGATCGCTTATCTTCTTGCAAGTTCTTTCTAATGCTAAAAAAAACGAACTATAGGGTAGGGGTAGAGTAGGGTATAGGGTAGGGTAGGATAGGGTAGGGTAGGGTAGGATAGGGTAGGGTAGGGGGTGGGGTTTATATTGTGTAACTATTTTATATTTGGTCTTCTATAATCGATTAAGATCTTAAGTCGCTGGTCATCTTAGGACCTTGTCGTTTTGTAGTCTATTTTATTGTTGTCAAATATAATTTTGTTTGGTTTTTTCAAATATTATTTTAATAAAACTATAGGGTTAGACCGAGAAATGTTACCAACGATTGTGATAACATACGCAATGCGAGTGTTATTTATACGTTATAATTTAATAGAAGTTTGCGTTTAAAATAACACTTGCACTGCGTGTGCTATCAACAGACTATCGTTGCAGACTTGTCTTGTCTAACTCTATATATTTATCTTATGTGCATTATACCTCTTTCCTACCAGGACTTAATTAAATAATCGAAGAAATATGTTTTAGGGTATTTTTATTACCTACTTTCAAATTTTTCACTGCTAAAATTCCAATTTACGTGATAGCAACTCCACATATATAGCTAGCAAGCAGCAAATGAACTGTGCGGAAGCGGTTTATCATATATTCGTAGCTGATTGACTAGTACTGTAAATAGCACAGCGAAATATGCTGCTGGGTTTAACAGTCATAGTATTATTGTAAGGATTAAAGTGTATGTAGTGTTTAAGTAATCTATTGCCAGTAATAACGACGGTTATACTTAGCGAACTTTAGAAATAATAATAAAATATCCGCCCAAAGCGAAAAGGCAAGCAGAAAGATTTTGTGAACTTCATTTCAATGTTCTCGAAAGTTGTATAAAGAACCGTATTATGTTGATATAGGCGTAAAAAAAGCTTGAGTGACAATATTAGGGCGGTAATCCTGAGATATTGCAGGTCGTCACACAGACTCCCTCTTTGCTTTCATATCGACATAGATCCGCCTATTGACAATTGTAAATAATGCGGGATGCTTTATTAGAAACATGTCCTCAAGTATATTTATTTATATGGTTCTATATAGTTTAGTTCCAAGCTAAAGCTTTGTTAATGTATTGTATTTATATACTTACTTGTTCTTTTACCTACGAAGGCTAGCTCAAAATAAACCTAAATAGATTTCCGTTTTCGATTCGCTCCAATTTTACTCTTGTTTCTCTTTTCATACATATTAAATTTGCCTTAGTGTTAAACCCGTTTACAGCCGTGTGCATTGCTTCGCTTTGTCACAGGCGAGGAGTTGGCAACTCAGTTCTAAATACCTAAATGTGTGCCAGTCAACTGCTAAATACATGCAATGGCATTCAATCCCCTTTGTAGCCGGCTATTTATTCCAAGTTCCCGAAGTTTGGCTCCCTTACTGGCACCGCCTGCCTCTAGTTAATTCACAGTGCACTTTATGGCAATTTAACGCAGTTGGTTGGCCCAACCGATGTTTGCTTGCCAAAAAGTTTCGAGCTGCTACCTAAGCCTCCACGATTTAGATAGATAAATACAACAAATAGTATGTAGGAATGTACTATTATCTGTATAATAGTCCAGAGAAATCTCTTTAGTCAAATTATTTTATAACATTTGGAAGCAAAAGTTGCATCTAGATCTAGTGAATCTACCGCGCCGCGCAATCTGTAGGTTATCATTATCAAAAACTGTAACTAATACTAATATACAATATACCGATATTACTAACCTAATCAACAATTGATGTTGACGAAGACAGGTCTTTACCGATTTTTCTATAGCAGATTCAATTTGAACGTCAGTGTAAAATGATTTAACTTTAGCTTCTATCTCATCCAGACGATCTTTAAGAATGTCAATATTCTCATTATTTGATTCATCCTGCGTATCAAGCGGCATGTCTGAGATTAGTTGCGATAGAGCGCGTTCATATGCAGTCATGAATGCCTCTTGTAGTATCGAGAACTGAGAGCTCATGTGAAGAATGAGTGACCCGATAAAAGTGTCTATAGTCATGACGATGTGTCCCGTCCACAGCAAACCCACTGTCTCCAGCACGAACGTCGCGATATATGATTCATCCGATTGATATGTCCATGGTATGTAGATAGGTTGAGGGAGCGTCCGTGGCGGCTTTACGGCAGTATCGTTTAAAAGAGCTACTTCTTTCTTCCATCTTAAATCCATAATAGTGCCGTAGACATTCGTATTGCCAATAGTAATCCACCCGAAAAAAACAAAAGATGCCGTCATGATTTTTGTAATTCTGATTGTTCTGCGATTTTTATCAACATTTTGATAGTAATCGTAAACGTCGATTTCAATGGTGCGCACGATCTCCTGGATAGCACGGTTTTTGAAAAAGAAGAGGTATAGCTTGATGCAAGTGAGGTCGTGGGTGATGACGAATGAGAGACTGAACATGAATCGATCAATATCCTTTTCACCGACGAAAGGATCGATGGTTTCGAGACCGACGAAACCCGCCACCCAAATGACTTGAGTGAGTATAGAATAGTACAGGTACCAGCTCGGAAAGTTCCTGAAATCACCTTCGTCCGGGTGATGCCACCAGCCTAGCCCTAAGAACCTCAAGAGGCGGTAGTGCACGCCAAAGTAACGCCTAGGGCGATCAGAGTTTACTATCTTTGACATTTTTATTATACTACCAATTTTAATCAGCCAATCTACTCGTTAGTTCGACTAGTACTTGAACAACGCTAACATGTTCTGATTTAATCAAGTTTGATAGGTTTCCTTTATACCTTCATCGTAGCCGTTATTTTATTCGTGTAGATGTGCAGTATAAGCGAGAGCGGAAATGAATAAGATTAATAAAAGTATAGGTAGTATGGCAAATGTTAGGTGTATGGATTTCAAATCTAAGATGCATATTTGAATATTATGACTTGTGTAAAAAATATGTATGTTTACACAACTCTCTTAAAACACATCGACCAAGATTGTGGAAAATCATTAAATGTTACCTAATTAATTTTTGCCTATACCTTGCCTATACCTACAGGTACTTCCTGATTACCGTTTTCCGCAAAACAAACAAAATGATACATAACTATAGTTCGTTTTTTTACCATTAGAAAGAACTTCGCAGAAGTAAGCTTGTGGTTCCAAAATGTGGTACATTATATGTATTGACCATGCTACATTAGATAATTCAATAATTATTAACAATTATAGAGCCTGATAAAAACTGCGCGCTTGCTTCTGTGGAGTTCTTTCTAATGCAAAAAAACGAACTATACAAATATACCTAGTGTATATTCTCGATTCAACAATTTCGTTCATTGTGACATTTGCTATAATATTGCGAGAAATATCCAAAATAAACTTATGACAATTGTGCCTTGTCGTTATTTAAAAACCACAGCAAAATAATTAATAACGTGATGATCAGCGAAGACAAAAACAAATAACGCGCTTTCTCTTGTAACAGAAACCATTATCTAGCATGTCTTAGTAATCTAAGTTAATATTAATGAGTTAATTTAGAAAATTATTAGTTGTATTCCGACAACGTAATTTGCGGTAATAAGTGGGCTGCGATTGACGCCGAAAAGGTGTTATTTATTTTAAAATGTACATATTATAATATACGTATCATGTACATATTATAATATGTTCCCTAATCCTCTTAATGTTAAATGTGCTTAATATACAGGGTGTTTGGTACATCGTTTGCCAAATTAAAATGGCAGATAGGTCGAGTCATTTGCTATCTTCTCATGCCTAGAAAAACAAATTTGGCCATGGTTTTTTTTTCTACTACGCAAGTAAAAATTTGAAATTTACGAAAAACTGGCATAGAAGTGAAAAAAAATGTGCGCTAAATTAAAAATTTCTAGGCCTGAGAAGATAGCAAATGACTCAACCTATCTGCCGTTTTAATTTGGCATACGCTGTACCAAACACCCTGTACATAAATATACAAGTATTTAAGGGCGGTTTATACAGCGAAGTGCATTTGTTACGAGTTACGAGTAGGTACATCCATTTTTTGGGGTATTTTATTTACTGTGAAACAATCAAGTCAAGATTAATATTTGTATTGTCATCATTATTTTGTTTTTGTAAACTTTTGTGGGAGGGGATTATTTTTACCTCTGTAACTCGAAACCTCTTTAAGACGAACAAAACAATTAACCTAGTTAACCGAAGCCTAGTTAACCAAAGTTTTTAGCGATTCCCTTCAGATTCGGCTATCGAGGTTCCACTACCTCCTTTTTAATCTTTTCTTTTTTGCAACCCTTTGGCTGTACCACACATAAAAAACCGTAAGTGACATTAAAAATACATTTTGAACCAAATGGTTAGGGAGGCGAATAGGGGAATTTTCGGCAATACTCGAGCGTGGCAGTTTAAGATATGAGAGATACCTTAGACCTAATAGAACAACCTTGTAAAGTATTTAGCTCTATATGTAGTGACGCGCGCCTAGGATAGACGATCAGATTAGTAAAAAAAAATGGATAGTCCGAAATACTCGAGCGCGTCAGATTAAGATATTGGGGGTTGATTTTAGTGTTTAAAGACTAAATTTAACAAATCTGACGATAAGTCCTTGACGCCGCCGAGTTATAGGGTCGCGAACTTGTAAAAAAAAAACGTTAATCCGGCATTCTCGAGCGCGATTTTTTTATTTTTTATCTTGAAGAATATAATCTAAAACTTACTAAAAATACAAAATCTGCCGGTTTCCGCATGACCGGAAGTGTGGAGGCAGAGGCGTAGCGTGGGGGGGGCTAGGGGGGCCATAGCCCCGGGCGGCACATAAGCGGGGGCGGCAAACACGGAATTTAAAAAATAAAAAATTAAGAAATCACGATTTTCAAATCGTACTGATGCGATGGTAGCACGAACGTCGCGCGGCGGCGGTGTGGATTTCGAGATCGGTGCCGGCCGGGGCGCGGCGTTCCGAGCGCCCGCCGAGCTTATACACGAACGGACGAAAGAGCTTAAGGGTCTGTTTTACTGTACAATAATATAACTCCTTATTTTTATAACTTTAAAACTTATTTTAGAATGTGTGGGTTTTTTATTTCTCGAACTTATGTCAACTGTTTACTGAGACAGTAATGACAACAAACAAATTTGAAGTTCGCCATTTGTTTCGATTTTGAGAACAGTGCAACAAGTGCTAAGTGCAACTCCTACGGAAAAAAAATGTATGTAGATTCGATTTGCAAATTATTATTTAATTATTGTCGAAAGGTAACTACCTTATTATTTTTATTGTATTTGAATGTTGAGTAATTAAATATTTCTAGTTTGAAAGTTTTAGGCATATGTGCGTAAACTAGGTACATTTCTACCTTAGTTAGGTACCGAATAATTAGTAATAGGTAAGTACCTACATAATATGAACCTGTTTTATTTTGGAAATACACTGTAATCTCGATAACCCGAACCTCGTTAAGTCGTAATTCTCTCAGTACCTAAAATACTTAAATCGAAAAAACGCGGTAAATATAGAATTATTTCGACTTCGTAACTCGAACAAAATATTAATTCCCTGTGAGCTATTGATAGTAGTTACTTATTTATACTCGAATTTCAAAGAGCAGACTCCGTAAATCGTAATTAGCAAAATTTATAATGACGTCTTACTTGGAATCTCCCGAACTCATAGCAATAAAATCCAAAAGAAATGTCTGGGTCTTCTATCTATTGTTTGTGCCTTGCACAAGTTGTACACGTGCAAGGAATGGACGCATTTATTAAACTTTCTAAGTAACACATAAACACAGCTGTGTTCGTTATTTTTATTCACTATCGGTCAGTATTTATTTTACTGTCAGCTTGATAACAAATAAAGAAGCCAGAGCAGCAATTAACACTATGAACTTATGTTGAAAGGTGTAAGGAGTTTTCAGAAAATAGTGTCCCCAATTAGCATTAGTAGAGTTTGGCTAATGAAAGTTGGACAAGCAAAAACGCGGGAATTTAAAAAAAATCTACAGCAGGCATCTCTTTGATTACAAGGATTGCATATTTTTTTACATATACAATAAAATAAAACATAATTGTATTTGAACTGTACCTATTTTAATTGTATCTTAATTTTAAATACTAATTTTAATTTATTTATTTTATTAGTTATAACATTTTGCAATATTGAATCAGATTGTCGTTCTCTTAGACATTTGTATGCCAACTAGCAAAACATAGTGTTCAAATGTATATAACATACTTAACTACCTAAGACCTATTGTGTAGGTACACCTATGTTTTACAAATAAAGCATTCTGATTCTGGTTTTTAAGTAGGTATTTTTTTTTGTAGTATCCAAGTAATTGCACTCAGTTCTCAATAAATGATAGCCAGCCAAAAAAGAAAAAATATTTTAAAATTTTTACCGAACTTTGTCATTTTTGACCACTAATGTTGATCATAAACGGGGCGGCAAATTTCTGATCGGCCCCGGGCGGCAAACACATACGCTACGCCGCTGTGTGGAGGAGCCATTTCGTCTTCCTAAGAACGCGTTGCGGCATATAAGTCGCGAACGATACATTTTACAACAAAAAAAGTTTAAATAAACAAAAAAGGTAATTTTATTTTACACAAAAAAGTTCTCTTTACATTTTTGTCCAAAGTTAAAACTTTTTGACTTGAAGCATCATAAAAACTCAAACTCCCGGTTTTTTGAGTATATCTCGAAAACTGAGGGTGTTAAAAAAAATTGATATGAAATAACGATGATTAAATTATGTGACTTTTAATCTCAAAAAATTTTTTTTTCTAAAGCTTCTCGACAATTTTCGTGGACTCGGAAAAAGTTACGCGTATCTGTATACAAAAGTATTATTAACATGTACAGTTTCATGTATGTATATTATTCAATAGCCTGTTGATCCTCAAATTGTTTTTTGGACGTACCGTAAGCAAAACGAAGTGAAGAATTGAAGCAAAAAAGAGGAATTTGCCATAAACATGTAATACAGACTGAGCGCTTCGCGGAAATATGCCGTCCTACCAGTATTTTTCCTTTATTTCGCAACATTGATGGTGGGGAAAGAAGCGGTAGAAGGGAATTAATTTTCGGTACACCCTAATATATATAAATATATATATTATATATATGTTTATGGTCCCCTAACGTAGACCTATGTGCCCTCAGTATGACGCCGATTGAAGAGAGAGAAAAGACCCGATGGTATATTTCTCGAATGTACAATTATAATCCAATTTTTATATCATTTCATTTTTTTATACAATAAATAATACACTTCGTACTACATTTCATCTACATTTACGTTGGTTGTATCTATCGCTTTATTGTCATTCTTAAATTCCCCGTTTTATCAAGGAGAAAGAAAGGAAAAAAAAGAAACCAAAAAACCTTTTTCGGTCAGATTAAGAGAACCCACCAACATTTTTGTCAGATTAAAAAAATATGCTTTCAGGATACCGAGATAAACCTCCCCTATGAAAATCTGACGCGCTCGAGTATTTCAAAAAAACTTTTTTTTTTTGCATTTTCAAAAATTCATCGTAACTTATCGTCACGCCGAAATCGTCAGTTTTTTTAAAGGAAGCTTCCTTGGGGCCTACTTAACACCCCTTCCGAAAATCTGACGCGCTCGAGTAAATTTTTTTTTTTTGCATTTTTGACTACTTTATATGCCTACCCCCACCACGCAAACCGGCAGATTAGTATACCGTTGTTATCAGAGGCACTCTGGGCATACGTAGTATGAATATCTGACGCGCTCGAGAATGCCCAAGTAACTGTTTTTTTTAACATTTTTGAAAAACCGTACACGCCAAACCCACCGCTAAAATGGTTTTTGCCATACGAGCTTTTCTTTTCGAAATTATTTTATCTTTCGATTTTGATAGGTCTCGACGGCGCCGTTGAATTACGCCATTTAGCTACCTCGCCTCCCTAACTAAAAGGTTTGAACTTAGAATATAATGCTGCGTGAGAATAAAATAAACGGTTGCGTGTATTTTTGATATAGCAACAAACTTTAACGAGACGCAACCTGCGTCTTATTAGTGCTATGAAACTAATGATGAATTTCTGAAAGAAATGTTAAATCGACTCTTAACCACAAGATGAGTAGGTAAGTATAATACATATTTGAAATGATTGTATCAAAAATACAGTATGTATAGTTCGTTTTTCTTAGCATTAGAAATAAGGTAAACAATCTTGATGTGTCTTTTTATTCAAAATCACATTTTAAAAATAAGTTACGGCAAATATGTAACAATTATGAATCTAATACGATCATTTATATTCTTTTGCTTTCATAAGTAATAGTTTTTGATTAAAAAAAAAAGTTTTTCAATTAAAAGACATGTTAAGATCGCTTACCTTCTTGCAAGTTCTTTTTAATGCTAAAAAAACGAACTATAGTGCTTATAGGTACTCGTAGTATGCAAGGTGGGGCAAAGTGGCGGTCCGTTATACTCAACTCAAAATACTGAGTAGGTACTTCAGTAAGTACAAGTATTTTATTCATGCAAACTGTAGAGACAAACGGGCTTCAAGCCGTATGAGGTCACGGCACGCAGCACGCACGGTGAAGGTAAAATACGTGGAATACATAACTGCAGAATCTGAGATGAGTTCCTCTGGGTTTTGGGTAGGTTTAATTTTGGGTGAATGTTTAAATTGGCGGCGGGGGGTAATTCCTGTGCCTTTTAAAGATTGAAGTTTAAGTTTAGTCCAAAATACATACCAAGTTTAAGTTTTAAGTTGATGGTGGAGACGATACAACAACACTATAAATGTTCAACGGAGATTGTATAGAATAGGTCCTTACCCGAAATGTTTTAGTTCGATTATTGATAAATTATACAGGGTTGGGGGATTTCCTACGGGTACCTAAGTAAGGACGCGAAGCTCGAATTTCGTACTTAGTATCTTTACTTTAAGACACAGAGCAAAAGACGTAGATGTGTAACAATAAAAAAGAAATAAACGACTGTTAACAGAATTGCATACGGGCATAGTGGGAAAAACGGCCCTCAAAAATATTGGTGAAAATTTCTGGGTGCCTAATTTATACATTTGAGCTATTATGTAATCTGTAATATGTGGTCGGTAAGGCTGAAGCTGAAAAGCCAACTCGGCTAGCAAAAACACCATTAAGGTAAACGTACTAATAGATGACACCTTGCTGTCACCTCTATTGACAATGACTTAAGTTTCAAGATGATATGTAAGTAAGTACTGGGACCGCGTACCAGTACCAATACGTTGACCTTATATTAAATACTTAAAAAAATAAGACCGTGTGACAGGTGACGACGTTACACGTGTCAACAATAATTGCATCCGAGCAAGCATTTATTTCTTCAAATTAAAAATATACTGGGAAAGGTTTGATGAGGGTTAGGTAAGCCACACTTGTTGGTAATTTTTATCACACTTCGCTGAAAATAAAGAAAAAGAAGCATACTGCAACGAAGGTTTCCAAAGAAAGGAGGTTATTCAGCTATTTTAATCTCAATTATTAAAATTTGTATAATATATTGATTTTATTTTATTGAATGATATTTTCATCTTTCTTTCCTACCAACGACAATTTGTTTAAATGTTAGAGGGACACACACACACATATTCTTTAATCTTTGCGGCGATTATTTTCGAAAATTTTCTGCCCATACAGCCCCTATTCTTTACAAATGCTATACATATAGGGGTTACAGCAAAAAAATGCATCCTCACCAGGCACTAGGTGCATACCTACCTTACATCTTTTTAAATGATTATACTAGTATTACTATTTTACATTGTATATGGATGGTATACAGGGCGTCCCAAAACTATGGGACATCAAGGAAAAGTACCATAAATATCGTAGATAGGATATTTTACTAAAAGACGACATTATTTTAATTTAAAAAACGATATAATATGCATTTATATATTTTTAAATAATTACACGGTTAAACCGGGAATCGAGCCCGCTACACGACAAAAAAAATTACCCTGTAGCTTAATCATACCGATCGAAAGGCTTCATCATAAGGATTATTTTTTGCTAAATAACATAGTGTCAGAAATAAAAGGAAGACCATGATTTTTATCATTTTTAATTAAAAATTAATCAATTTAATGTATCAAATGCTCAAAATTAGTCCCATTCTGTTGAATACAAAGTCGCACCGCACTGACCGCACTCTTTTGATTATTTCGCTAAATTTCACATCAAATGTTAAAATTCATGGTCTTCCTTTTATTTCTGACACTGTTATTTAGCTTAAAATAATCCTTATGATGAAGCTCTATCGGTATGATAAAGCTACAGCGTAATTTTTTTTTCTTGTGTAGCGGGTTCTATTCCCGGTTCAACCATGTAATTATTTAAAAATCTATGAATGCAGTTTTTAATTTTTTTTTTAATTAAAATAATATCTTCTTTCAGCAAAATATCCTATCTACCAGTGTTGGCCGAACGTTAATTGCAATTGACCATGAACCATTACAAATTGAGCCGTGAACGGTAATGGACGGTTAGAGTTGACGGTTCAACTTGTACTGGTTAATGGTCAAGAATTTTCAATTGCATTAACGTTTCGGCCAACATTGCTATCTACGATATTTAAGGTACTTTCCTTTGATGTCCCATAGTCTTGGGACGCCCTGTATAACATACAAGTGCAATAGCGCCACCTAGCGAGTAGCAACAGAAGTAAGACCTTACATAATAATAATTTACACACCAAGCCCCATGACTGACTGAAGTTACTGCCTTTGGTTGTTTACGTATAGATGGCGCCGCAGTCTATGTACCTAATCAATGATTAATTACTAGGATGAAATACCTATTAAATAATAATTTTATTACTTCTCATCATTAAAAATGCAAATGCAGTGTTATTCTGTTCAAAGAACAAGGTTAAAAGTATCATTAATCTATTAGTTGGTGTGGCCATTGTTTTGTAAACTTGTCGAAGGCGGTAATATGCGTGCGCATACGTTATCAGCGCAAAGCGCTTTAGTTTTTTTTAAATATGAAGTAGGACGAACATTTTTTTTAATTTTTTCAGGAGGTATGTATCAAGTATGTATTCTCTTTCGATCCTGATAGGAGAATAAAGTGTCTCAAAATATCCATATAATTTTTCTTTATTCCGTTACCGTGTTACAAATTCTATGAAAAATTATAACGGAATGGATACCTATACATAGATTTGAAACTTTTTTCCTCTCATAATAATCAAAAGAGCTCGTGTTTTTGAGAACAAATATAACATACAATTTTCAAAAAATAGGCGTGGACAAATTAAGTTTAAAAAACATTTTTGAAATTATGAAACGTAGTTTTTTAGGCTCATTTACGTTACATTGATAGCCATCCATTGTAAAAAGTTGGTGATGTCACCGTTTTGTACAAAATAAGAAATTTAAATCAGAATCGGGCTCCAGAGACTTAAAAGCTGGAAACCAGTTTTCGACCCCTTTGCTTTATTCCAGGCGCAAAAAAAATCCGACGTAAAGAAAACAGACTTCGTGTTAGAAAGCAATCATAATAGTAAGTATATAAATAATGCTTCTACCACTTTATTTTATTTTTTGTATATTGTGCATAAAAATGCCAACGAAACTATCTATAAAAACTGTGATCGGAATTGATTGATTGAAATTATTTAAGAACGTATGGTTGACCAAAGTTTGCTTTCTGATAAGAACAGTTGAACAGTGTAACGTAAAGCGCTTAAGCCGCTTAAAGGGGCAACTTGTTGGCAGATATCGTACGATATCGCCCAAAACATAACCTATAAACTTCAGCCAGTGAACTAAAGCAATGCTGCCATCATCTAAAACCCAGTATTATATACATTACAGTGACATAATGACATTACACCAGATTCACTGGTGCTAATCAGACGTGATATAGCATTACACAATATAATTCATAAATAATACGCGTAATGTTAATATTTTTAGGTTAAGTTTATGTGATCGTGAAAATAACTGTCTGTTAACAAATAATTCTAAGAGAAGTGATATTGTGATTTGAAAAATTAACAAACAAAAAATAGTTATTCTGGATTCGACGACCTCCAGCCAGACTTGTAAGTATAATGAAGGCTAAATAAATAATGCTATTCCAATGATGTAAGAAATTTATGACTTAAATATGTTATTTAATTTTGTAATATGAATTATTAGAAAAAGATGATTTGTTATCAATTATAGATGTGCACAATGTTTTAATTTTAAATGATTATTATATGATTTTGTTATCGTAGGAATTTCAGTTAGGTATCAATGTTATAATTTAAGTGTTTTTTTGTAATAAAATTGTTTAATAACGAGTAAGTGACAAATTCTAATTGAACTAGGTACGTATTCTAAAAAAATTGCCTAATATTATAATTTATTTATTCATATTTTTAAATAAAAAGTAGGTAGGTATTGCTTTAACATGGTAGGTATATTTTAAGAAATCATTATTCGCTCTACTAAGGTACCTACTCATATTTTTTGCAATAGGGCTAGATTTTTTTCAAAACTATAGTATATTTTTAACACGCTACACAAGCCAGTATTTCCTAATATTACAATTATTACAAATAATATATCATTTATATATGTAGGTACATATCATCATTTGATTTAATTAATTTGCAGTAATTAGCATTGAAGTAATTAACTATTTATTAATTTACTTACTAATATCAAATCATTATCTAATAATGATAACATTTTATAAAAGGAATCCCCTTCTGCGTATCTTTTAGTTTTATTATAAATACCTGTATACATGCTTTATCCTTAACTTTCTTCTTCATCTTGATAGATACCTAATTACTAATTAGGAAGTAATTAAACCGGTGTAGACTGTAAGTTTAGTATGTAAGTATATTATTTAAATGTGTCTTTATTTTTTATAAGAAATACCTATCCTCATATATCTCCATTATAATAAAAACCGGCCAAGTCCGAGTCGGACTCGCGTTCCAAGGGTTACGTATATTACACAATTTTTAACAATGTATTTTTTATGTGAAACGTGAGTGAAATCTCTTTAAAAAATCCGTAGGGGCCGGATCAAAAACTGTAATTAAGTCCGATTCACGCTTGACTGTACATTTCTAATAGGTTTTCCTGTCATCTATAGGTATAGACCTATTTTATGTATTTTTTTCAAAATTTTAGACCTAGTAGTTTCGGAGATAAAGGGGGGGGGGGGAATGGTCATTTTTTGCCTATTTTGTTGAATAACTTCTAAACTGTTTATTCGAAAATTATAAAAAATGTATATTTGAGATCCTTACAATAAGCTCTTTCATTTGATATGTAACATGATATAGTTTGAAAAATTTTCTTTTTTAATTTTTTCATTTACCCCCCAAAAGTGGCCCCCATGTTTAAAATTCATTTGTTTACGTTACATGTCCGTATTTGGGTCACAAACTTACATATATGTACTAAATTTCAAAATGATTGGTCCAGTAGTTCCGGAGAAAATCGGCTGTGACAGACGGACAGACAGACAGACAGACGCACGAGTGATCCTATAAGGGTTCCGTTTTTTCCTTTTGAGGTACGGAACCCTAAAAATGTATATTAGGTAGGTAACTTCCGATTGAGTTCGGTGCATGATATTTTAGCAATCATCAGGTAGTAACTAAGTATATACTTATACGAGCATGTATTGGGTGTGTGTTTTCCCTAGACGTCGAAATTAACGTTGCGTTGCAAAACATTTATATCGGACGCACTATTGCAATTTGCAGGTTGTGCTAGGTAGAAGACCAGAGAGCCTACCGCGAACCACGTTCGACGTGTTGCCTCTCTGTCGCACTTGTAAATTCGTACGTAAGTGTGACATGGAGGCAACACGTCGAACGTGGTTCACGGTAGGCCCACAGCGCATAATAAAATTGTATAATTCAGCATAAAATTGATTTGAAATAGCAAACTACTCAAAAATTCTGTATTTACCTGCTTTTCCCGTTAGACTATCATCAGACACTCACGTGGCAAAGGCATTGAACTTGACAAAAAACTTTGATTTGAGATTTGAATTTTACAGAACGGTTTAGCAAGTAAGTAGGTAGTTGAGGTACCAAATTTTATCAAGCAGGAAGGTATCTACCGTTTAACTGAGACGGTTGGTAATAAGTTATTAAGAACGCTCTATGTAAAGATATGAAAAAGAGGTATTTAAAATAGGTACATACCTGCATTTTACACCCTAAAGTTGTAAAATTGAGGGTTGAAAGCATAGATATAAACTATGGATGAGCGCATGCATACGAATTGCCTGTTGCGATCTTCATGTCAGAAAAAAAGCGCCATCTGTTACACACTGCGTACAACTACGTAAGCTCGACGCTCGACGCTCGACGCGATAACTTTGTATGGGCGTACAAGGCTTGTTAAGTTTATTCGCGGTTTATATCACAGGAGCGTCGAATAAGTTTATGGTTGATTAAAACTATATTTATTGTATTAAGATGTACGTGTATAAGTATTGTATTAAAATGTAGGTGTAATGTGACAATACTACACCTTATAAAACAAAGCACCCCGCCGCGTCTGTCTGTTTGAATGTTTGTATTTATGTTCGCGATCAACTTAAAAGCTACTGAACGGATTTTCATACTGTTTCACCTATCAATAATTCTTGAGGAAGGTTCTGGTGTATAATTTGTTAACCTGTGCGAAGCCGGGGCGGATCGCTAATAATGTAGAAAAATATGGAATAGCATGAGTCCGTGGTCCGTGGCTAGTGACTCTTCACTGGTTAAAACGCATAAGATGGATTTATGGACGTTTCTAGCTATAATTTGTTACGTTCGTAGGTACATTAGAAAAGAGGTAAACAATCTTGACGTGTCTTTTATAGAAAAGCGCTACTTAAAAATTACTGACTATTCTTTATGAAAGCAGAAGAATGTAAATAATCGTATATGATATTGATTTATATTTATAACTGTTACACATTTTCCGTGACTTATTTTCAAAAGTGATTTTCAATATAATGGCACGTTAATATTGCTTACTTTTTTTCTAATGCTAATAAAAACGAATTATTGAGAAGTCATCAGACATCATGTAAAGTCAAGGAACTTGAATTAGAGTCGGACCAAAAAAAGTCTACAGTGAATTTGATCGCCCACGCAGTGCAAATGTCATTTATACGTCATAATTTCATAGAAGTTTAAATAACAAATAAAAACACATAAAAATAAAATAACACTTGCACTGCGTGGGCTATCAAATCCGCTGCAAACTATTCTTGGTCTGACTCTATGTAACGTTCATGCCTTGTCTGAGTAGTAATATTCAATTTTAAAGCCGGGATGCGATGTAGTAAGGTAAACGTACTAGTGCTCGACATGCTAATGCCCAATAGATGATACATTGTGATTTTGTTGTCACCTCTATTGACAATGCCTTAAGTTCCAAGATGACATGTACTGGGACCGCGTCTAGCTCCAGTACGTATACCTTACGGGAATCAAATTTCTTTACAGTTTGCATCAAATAAACAACTCAGTAAAGGAAGAAAATGAAAATCAAAAAAGGACAATATATAGTTTTAAAAGGCCAAGTTATAAAATTATGGAAACAGCAGTTTCAAACATGTTTTCTTCTTTATACATTATTTTTAACAAATGAGTTTTAATCTTTAATATTTTCTTTAAAATAAGGGTCATTACGTTGACGAATAATACCGCTCCAAATTTCATTTCGTGTTGGATCAAAAGGAAATCTGCAATATTTCAAACAAATTCATATTTTTATTGTTAAAGGTAATTAATTACATGTCAAGATTTGTTACATAATATTGGATGAAATTTAACTAAATGTAAAGTATATAATCAGTTCAAATACAAATGTCAATCAGAATAATTATATTAAAAATCATAAAAATGTATCTTAGATTGTATGTATGTATAAACTCTTTATTGTACAAAACACAAATTTATGGCACAGGATAGGCAGTACAAAGGCGAACTTATCCCTCTAAGTTTCCGTTATTCTACGTTATTTTGTGATGTCATTATCGTCTCAGGCGGCAATGCAATATTTTAAACATTCGCGCCGTGCGGTGTGCCGCCCTGTGTAAGCCGGCTCTGTCAAGGTCAAAAAGTTGGCCGAGCTACTAGCTACAGTCCGATAAGTACCTCCCGCGCTTTCGCGCGTAAAATGCGGCGAACAACTGTTTCTATCAGTTTCTTGCTTGCAAAACAGGTAGAGTAAAAAAGAAGGAATCTATACAGCGATACAAACATGATGCAAAAATATAAGTAGGTAATTAAAAGTAATAAATACAGCGATGTGAATTAATCGGTGTTTAAAAATGCGCGCTTTGTTGCTAGCGCTTACCTATTAAATTTTTTTGAGTTTTACCAACATTTAATTAAACACTTATACCTGACATGAATTAATATATATACCTAAATTAAAGTGCGTATAAGTCCCTATGTCAACGAATAAAACAATAACAAATATTTGATCTGGTTATTTTGAATGTTTTTAATAATTATGTAAAACAAAACGGGATCAAACTCTGTAAAACAGACAATAGGTACTTACTTTAATTTCAGTAATTATATTCGGTAGGTAATGAACTAATCATATTTAAGTAAATTTACCTATACAAATTACGCATTATGCATTTCTACTTCATAATAACTTCCAAAGAGAAATTACGTCCTTACAAGGTTAATGTGTTAGCGCTATGACGTACGAGCGAACATCAGTAGCGCGTGAGAATGAAATAAAATTATCTTTTAAAATTGGGTTTAAGCAATAAATAAACGTAATTGGAAATTACTTACCGATGATATGAGATCCCATCTTTTTTCTTACACTTCCGATCATGATTTTTGCACCCTTTTACAACGCAATGAGGCATTTTTATGTTATGCTGCGTGACAACTTTCTACTGCGCAACTCGCCACACGACTGAGCGCCGTGGTGTGATAAATGCGATTATCACACCCATGTAGCGGCCCCCTTTTCAGTGCTCGTTAACCGCGTCCTTACGAAGTAATATATATGTCAATGGTTGAAAGCTTAAAATTTTATGTGAGAACTTGTCAATCGTGAAATTTAAGTGTTATGAGTAGAAAGTAGAGAAGGAATTTTAAACCTTAATGCATTTTTATTCAAGTTTTGACATTAAGATGTTTACAAAACCGTTTCCCAGGTCGACATTTACACACACCTGTTAAAATTTTAATTATTTGACATACATATACATTATATATAATACCTAATGGGGACAAAAGAGCTGGCAGCTTTCTCGCTCAACGCATAAGCGTTGCGATCCAGCGAGGAAATGCTGCCAGCATTCTTGGCACTATGCCCCAGGGGCCCTCTCTAGATATAGATTTTTAGGTATTTTTTTAGGTTTAGTTTTAGTTTTGTAGGTAGTTTTAATTTTAGGTTATTTTAATTGTAGTTAGTTTAAGGGCCGCCCCACATCTAGCGTCTTTCGAGCGTCGGCGTCTACAACTCTATGGCCGCTGCTCGACGCAACGTCGACGCAACTGCGCAGCGACGTCATTTTCCATAGCGCTGACCAGACGCCGACAGACGCCGACGCTCGAAAGACGCTAGATGCGGGGGGGCCCTTAGATTTATATTCCTGTTTATGTGTTTTAGTAATTTATACCTAATTATCTTACTGTCTCTTGTAAATACCCCGTGTAAAGGTAAATGAACCATTTAACCTAATATAAATTATTTTTCTCCAATATGCTCGGAAATGTTCACCTTACTGTAGCAAAAATACTACGGGAAGTTCTTCGTTAATGTCAAACTCTAATTAAAAAACATCAAACTATCGCTGTCCTGTTCTAGCGGACGGGAAGTAAAAAAACACTACAGTAATAACTTATTACTGTAGTGTTTTTTACTTTTTAATAATATAAAACGCAAACGGCCACTTATTATTGCCGCGAGCCGCTTCTACACGACCCGATCAGCTATCATTTCACGTGTATGATCGTGCGAATACTGCTTAATAAAATCAAAGATTATTTTTATATTTTTTTTAAATCTCATCCGTGTTCATAAAGCTTATATAGTTTGTCAAAGGACTTTTTCATTTCAAACATAGACAAAGAGAATCATACTATCTTTGTCTTACACTAGTACTAGCACCCAAAAGAAAAGGATGGGTATAGTTTTCCTGGTTCTTACTGACTGAAAAGTTGGTTTGACCAACTATATTGCACAATTATATTGAATGAACGAATACTGAATGGCAGAATAAGTTTGTAACATTAACTTTAAAAAAATAATTAAAGAGGGAAATTGTTTTTGACATTTTGGATGTGAAAGTTTGATTTGAGTGATGCTTGATGGTTAAATAATAATTATTTTAGCTTATTTCCTCGCATGTTTGGAGAAAAGCACTATATATGCCTCGGCAGGAATAGCAATTCGTGGATTCGTCTTCTTTGTCGGACTCCGCTTCGCGTCGTCCGACAAAATCGAAACTCATCCACGAATTGCCCTTTCCCGGCCTCTGCAATAATGTACTATACTTACCTACTTCAAAATTATTACTAAAATACTTTATTTAACAGATTAATTATTGTACTTGTATACGTAGTAGCCAATCGTGTCTTAGTTTATAGAAATGATTGAACCAAATTGCTTCATACCACATGGTTAATTTTGCAATTGATAATTGACCACTTTTAATAATCTTGACCCGAAGCTGATTGTGGATGGTGACAAAAAGTTCCTTAATCATTATAGGTTCAGACAGCTATATGTATATACGTCATAATTTCATAGAAGTTTAAAATAACACCTGCACTGGGTATGCTATCAAAATCGTTGCAAAATTTGGTCTAACTTTGACAATTACGTGAGTAACAGATTTATTTACTATGGTTCGATAACTTTTATTATGCGATGACTTTACATTCAGCCCAGGAGAAGGTCAAACTAAGGTCATAAGGATATTTGTTGAAATATCTTCAATCCTCAATTATTATATCGCAGCAAATGTCGGAAACTGTTTAAAAACCTTATTTCTCGAAATGGTTTTCGAAATAGAACATTTAAAAAATATGAACAATCCTAATTCTAATAATTACCTTGGGTAATGTCATTACAATTTTAGGTTAATTTTCAAGAAGCGATATAAACCGATTGCAGATGACAACTAAATTGAAATTTCAGTCAAATATACGTAAGATATTGTATTTTCAGGAAAAGATGGCGCAATCGGTTTTCGGAGTATGGGACTACGCGATAATGGCCTTAACAATGATTGCATCCATCGCAATTGGACTATATTTTCGCTTCAGCGGCGGAAAACAAAAAACAAATGAGGTTATTAACTTCCTAAATTACCAATGGGCTACTGTAATTCAATCACTATTCAGTAACTGTACTATTAATATCATTTGTTTTGTTTTTTGGTTTAAATTACCTACAAAAACTTTTAAGACTACCGTCTCTATTGTTTACGAAATTATGCAATTAGTTATTTCATACGATAAACGAATTTATTTCATATTAATATGTGTATATATGTATACTCTTTTTACAGGAGTATCTTCTCGCAGATCGAAACATGTCTATACTGCCCGTGGCAGTTTCCCTGATGGCATCTTTCATGTCGGCCATTACGCTTCTCGGGGTGTCATCAGAAAATTATTCCTATGGAATGCAATTCGTCGTCATCAACATATCGTATGGCATGGCCACGCCGATCGCAAGTCGGTATTACCTGCCAGTGTTCTTCGGGCTACAGAAGACGAGTACTTATGAATACTTGGAACTGCGCTTCGGGCCTCACATACGAATGCTAGCCTCCCTCACCTACACTTTACAAATGGTGCTCTACAACGGTATTGTGCTATATGCTCCTGCTATAGTCCTCGAAGCCGTCACAGGCCTGGACAGACTGATATCTATACTAGTCGTTGGATTGGTGTGTACTTTCTACGCAACTTTAGGCGGAATGAAAGCCGTAATCTGGACTGATCTTTTGCAATCCCTATTGATGTTCGGTGCTGTGTTCAGCGTAGTTGTATTCAGTTCTGTACAGCTTGGAGGCTTTGGGAAAATATTTACAATTGCGAAAGAGAGAGGAAGGCTTGAGTTTGACAGGTATGTTCTTTAATACAGCTTTAATAAGAAAACAAAGTAATGTATGTGTGAACTTGTCTGCTTATACTATTATTTTGTTTTTCAGTTTTAGTTTCGACCCGACAGTAAGGAATACTTGGTGGTCACTGAACTTCGGGGGTTTGATCACCTATTTGTCTCTGTATGCGGTTAATCATACGCAGGTAAGTACTACTACTACTTATTCTAGCAATGTTTTAATCAAGAGCTGATAAACCATGGAAAGTATCCTCAAATAATATTTTTAAAGCATACGTAGCTTTGGGGTCATCCATTAATTACGTCACACCAATTTCTAGGTTTTTTTACCCCTCCCCCCCCCTTGTCACACTTGGTCACATTTGGCAAACCCCTCCCCCCCTAGTGTGACGTCACATTTTTTCTACGAAATCGCCAAATCGAATTAAGTAAGTACCTAAGTATGATTAATATTTTATCAAAATATTTTTGACGATATAAATATTAGTAATTTTATAACCCAAAACTGCATAGGAAAGAAAATTAAACGACTAAAAAGTATTTTCGTTTTAAAAACTTGTTATTTAAATGTACAGCGAACTAAATAAATTAAATAAATTTTCGGTTACTGATGAAGTTAAAGTGACGTCACAAAGTTTGTGTCTCCCCCCTCCCCCATGTCACAATATGTCACATTTTCTTGACCCCCTCCCTCCCCCTAAACGTGTGACGTAATTAATGGATGACCCCTTTATAGTTTTACCAATTTCTTAAAAAGATTCGTTAAGGATACTTTCCATGCTTTATCAGGTCTTGATTAAAATATTGCTGGAATAAGTAGTACTAGGGCTGTTGTAGGTATCACATTTATTTTTCTGTAACGACGAAATTCAAATCAGCAATTAAATAGACTAAGAAATCATACGTTTGATTGGACGAGAAAAACGCAAAGGTTAAAATACTTTCCTACTGTGTAGATTCAGCGTCTTCAGACGGTGAGAACGCTGGAGCGCTCCCAAGCGTGCCTGTGGTGGAGCTGGCCGGTGCTCTCCGTGCTCAGCATCTGCACGTGCATGAGCGGGCTCGGTATTTTCGCCGTGTACAAGGACTGCGACCCACTGGCGGCCGGCAGTATCACTAAGGTAAACTTATTTCTGGGAAGCCACTATCAGACTTGTGACTAAGGATTTGTGACTTACGGCAGGCGTGCCTCACTCCGCGATTCCGTCGCTTTGCTACAGGTAGCTAAAAGTCCATCCGTTCGACCCCAATTTTGGGGTTTGCCATAAGCCGCGCGTGGCGCTGTCGCCACCTAGCGGCCATATCTGTGCTGATCGTGACAGACGCGTTTTGTTACAGAGTGAGTCTTCTATACCTAGTACTATTATTTATTCTGTGCTTACGGGAACCAAGCGTCAAAAAGGCGTGTGACTTAAAATGAAAATGTGTCGTATATTTTTTTATACTCGAACTCTATCTTTATTGAGTGGAAAGATGGATGTTAGGCAATGTTATTTAACTTTGTATTGACATCGCAAAGATAATTGAAGCACAATATTAATATTTGAGGTAAACTTTTGTTTTTTAACCGACTTCCAAATCTCAAAGAAGGAGGTTATCAATTCGGTTGTATGTTTTTTTTTATTTTTTTATTTTTTTTTATATTTTTTTTATGTTTGTTACTCCATATCTCCGTCATTACTAGATCGATTTTGAAAATTCTTTTTTTGATTGAATGTATATGCATACAGATTGGTCCCGTTTTTGTCAAAACCCAGTTCTGATGATGGGATCCATGAGGAATCGAGGGAACTCCTCAAATCTTAAAGGCATACATATAGTGATTTTTGGGTTTTTATCAACAAATCAAGCATATACACCCAAAAAAGTGACATTTGATGAAGTGGAACTGCTGATGATGATCAGAACGGAACTCTTTAACGACGCATAGTTCACGGTTGGCGATTTGTCCTCTTCGTTATGTTTGTTAAGCAATTTAAGTTTGTAAGCCACATTTTTGTCAAGCTCGAGTTCTGATAATGGGATCCATGAGGAATCAAGGGAACTCCTCAAATCTTAAAGGCATGCGTATAGAAATTTTTGTATTTACATCAGAAAATCAAGCATTTTCATTAAAAACTGTTGCATTTGATGAAGTGGAACTGCTGATGATGATCAGAACAGAACTCTTCAACGACTCATAGTTCACGGTTGGCGATTTGTCCTCGTCGTTATGTTTGTTAAGCAAGTTAAGTTTTTAAGCCACATTTTTGTCAAGCTTGAGTTCTGATGATGGGATCCATGAGGAATCAAGGGAACTCCTTAAATCTTAAAGGCATGCGTATAGAGATTTTTGTATTTACATCAGAAAATCAAGCATTTTCATTAAAAACTGTTGCATTTGATGAAGTGGAACTGCTGATGATGATCAGAACAGATCTCTTAAACGACGCATAGTTCACGTTTGGCGATTTTTCCTTTTCGTTATGTTCGTTAAGCAAGTTAAGTTTTTAAGCCACATTTTTGTCAAGCTCGAGTTCTGATGATGGGATCCATAAGGAATCGAGGGAACTCCTCAAATATTAAAGGCATACGTATAGATTTTTTTGTATTTTCATCATAAAATCAAGCATTTATGTTAAAAACTGTCGCATTTGATGAAGTGGAACTGCTGATGATGACCAGAACAGAACTCTTCAATGACGCATGGTACACGTTTGGTGATTACGAATTTCGATTTTGACTTGGACTGGGACCCGGACTCGGACTCATACCCGGATCCGGTTCGGACCCGGATCCGGTTCGGACCCAGACCTGGACTCGGATCCGGATTGGACCCGGACTCGGACTCGGACCCGGACTCGGAACCGGACTCGGATCCGGACTCGGATCCGGACTCGGACACGGTCTCGGACCCGGACACGGACCCGGACTCGGACCCGGACTCGGACCCGGACTCTGACCCGGACTCGGACCCGGACTCGGACCCGGACTCGGACCCGGACCTTGATCCAGAAAACCACTATGATACCTTAACTAAATAAACAACTATGATTACCTACCATAAAATTTATGTAGGTATAAAGTACGATGATGCCAATCTTACTAGCCCCTCTCGCTTAAACCCCCGTACACCGCACGGCATGCGCCATTAAGTGGGTTAGGTTAGGTTTGAACTGCGATCCTCACAGAACCGAACAAGGATTAGGTTAGGTTAGAACTGCGAGCCTTACAGAAACGAAATGCTACTTGAAAAGTGGGTTTGATTAGGTTCGAACTGCGATCCGCACAGAACCGAACTACTATCTGAGGAGTGGGTTAGGTTAGGCTAGAACTACGACCCTCATGGCTCCTTCACGATGGGCCAACGCCGGTCACTCCAAGGGACGCATTTATGCGTTAGAGGGAGCAAGTGATATTGCTATCTCATTCTACCGCATGGCTGCGTCCCTTGGAGTGGCCGGCGTTGGCCCATCCTGTAGAGGAGCCACTATACAGAAGCGAAATGCTAGTAGAAAAGTGGGTGGTTTTACCTCCTTTTCTACATAGTGTACCATCTACAATAATCTTTCATCGGCCCCCATGGAAGTCGGTTTTTTTTTCTTAAAAATTATGTTTAAACAGGTAGGTTAAATTGTCTGCACGTGTTAGGTATACCTAACTAACCAATGCAGATAATTTAACCTGTTTGACATTGGATGACAAGACAATGACGTTAATGACAATGTCATATTACTGGGTTACAGTATAGGCAGGGCTGCGAAACTCCTGACTTCGGCCAAACTCGGCTCCGCTCGGCTCAGCATTGCTCTGAGCAATTTTTGAATCTTTGACAGCATGATTCGACCCTGAACCGCTGTTTAAACTTCGGTTTTGTAGGAAGTTTCCTTTCTTTACGGTAGTACTATTATTTATTCTGTGGTATAGGTAGGGTTTCTGCCCGAGAATTCTCGAGGCGGGAAATCTCGAGAAATTTGTCCTAAGTCGAGACGGGAAAAAAATTGTCTATGCCTCGAGAACTCGAGAAATAAATCTCTTGTGATAAGTAAAAAGAAAACGCGTATAACACGTGGTGTGTATATAGTGTATTTCTTTAGGTAGTTAAATTAATGTAAACAATGTTTTTTTTTTACATTTTCATGTACTTAAACCATTTACTACTAGTAGGTAGTTATTTAACCAACCAAATAAAAAAACTGCCTTGATCCGTCCCCTAGCGTTCTGGCTTCAATCGATTTTCATGTTTTGAAACTTTTGAACTATCTTGACATTCATGACGTGTGTTTTTACTGAAAAACGCTATTATTTTTTTTACTATTACTTATGAAAGCAAAATAATATAAAATATCGTATATGATTTGTTAATTGTTACATATTTGCCGTGATTTATTTTTCAAAAGTGTTTTTCAATACTTACCGTTTTATTAGGAAGTCAAGATCTCGTATCTTCTTTTTAATGCAAAAGTGAATTGCCTATAGGACCTAGGATGTATTAACAAAAACCTCAAAACTAAATTACTATTGATAAATTAAATCGTCCCAATATATTCCTATTAGCAAAATATCTCAATTGTAGCAGCTTCGTCGCTACGTTCAGTAAGTATTAATATTACCTAGTAAAACTTCTGTAAGTTTGTCACATCAAGTTAAATTTATTAAGATATACACGACAAGATAAAGATATATTATACACTATATTAGCATATCACATCGCCGTCGCGCACGCCTGCACCTATAGAAGTATAGTTTTTGTTTGAAACGAGCAATTTAAGGTGACTAAAAATTTACAATACGTTTGATTATTGATCTCACCTACGATTCGCGTGAGTCTTATTTGTAAAAAAGCAAAAAAAATGGAAATAACATGGTGTTTTTACAACTTTCAAAATTTCTCGAGATACTCGAGAAACTCGAGAAATCCTGGTCGAGAATTCCCGTGCCTCGAGAAATCAAAAAGGCCGAGAAACCAGAAACCCTAGGTATAGGCTATAATATTAGTGTTATGTTGCATGATAGATGGACCAGCTAATGCCGTACTACGTGGTGGACGCGATGAAATCCGTGCCCGGCCTGGCGGGTTTGTTCGTGGCGGGTATCTTCAGCGCCTCGCTGTCCACTGTGTCAGCCGCCTGCAACGCTCTCGCTGCCGTCACGCTCACTGACTACGTTGGCAAGTATGTGAAAACAGGCCGCGTAGCCAACATGCCAATCACTACACTTCGTAGCGATCGAAACGCAACTGTCGCACTAATATGAAAGAGTGATAGAGAGACACAAAGCGTTTCGTTGACGAAGCGATAGCGATTGTCACCTTGGCTAGTATTGTTGTCTACGTGACAGCGTGATAAAACGGTGCCCGTCACTTTCTATCCCGCGGAGTTAAAAAGTGACAGTTATTTTATCACGTGGATAAAGCAATCCATAATAAGCCAGCTGGCCGCGTAGCCAAGATGCCAATCGCTTACGCTCCGTAACGATCGAAACGCAACTGTCACTGTCGCGCTAATATGGAAGAGTGATAGAGAGACATGACGCTTTTCGTTGACGAAGCGATAGCGATTGTAACCTTGGCTAGGCCGGCTGATACGGTAGCTTTAGCATTATGAAGTCCGCGTCACTGACTAAATTTTTGCGGTGATTGATTGATTTGGAAATAAAACGGGCTAAGCGGTGCGATGATATTCAGACTGATAGGGGGTTATATATTACTGATACTGATATCGATGAATTAAAATTAACTTACTTACTTCTCAGGGATGAAACTAACTTAACTAAAATAGGTAACATAAAGGCGATTTTCAATCTGACCTTTGAATATTCCATGCTACTCAAGAGGAATATTATCGTAAGTATTTTAAAACATTAGATAATAACTAGTCGCCTACTAGAGTACTAAAAAGGCTTAAAGAATAATGTCAAGTAAACAAACACACAGACAGCAAATAAGAAACATTGTTTAGCATGATAAGATGCAACATTAGACAAGGTAATTTGCAAGGTATTTGCATATTACAGTTTTTAAATGATATCAATCATATTAATGCAAATAATTCTACTTCATCATTCTCTTGCCCTTGTCCCATTCACTTCGGGTCGGCGCAGCATGTCTTTCTCTTCCACACTTCTCTGTCGCCCGTCATTTCACCATTCACCAAATAAATGCAAATAATTCTACTTCTTGTATGTACCTAAGTCTTAAAAATAAAAAAGTAGCTAGGTATTCACGTTATGTGTATCTGTTGCAAATATTTTGAGTACCTAATGTACCTATTAAACTTATACCAACAAAGCCAATTTTTTTTTGTATATTTCAAGATGGTGCCACGTGCGTGTCTCGTACATCCCCTGGCTGACGAAGCTGGCTGCCTGCGGATATGGCCTCGTATTCCTGGCTCTGGCCTTTGTGGCTGAACATTTGGGAGGCTTACTTCAAGCAGCGCTCACCATCTTCGGAGCTGTCGGAGGACCAATGCTCGGAGTCTTCACTTTGGGCATGTTCACAACCTTCACTAATGAAAACGTAAGTGAAAGTCTTCATGTACCTGGCTGTGGCCTTCGTGGTAGTACGTCTGGGCAGCCGCCCAGCTTCAAGCAGCGCTCAGCATCTTCGGAGCTGTCGGAAGACCAATGCTCGGAGTTTTCACTTTGGGCATGTTCACAACCTTCACTAACGAAAACGTAAGTGAATGTCTTCATGTTCCTTGCTGTGGCCTTCGTGGCCGAAGGTCTGAGCTGAGGGGCTTACTTCAAGTGACCCTCACTATCTAAGCTGTCAGATGTTCGGAGTATTCACCTTGTGCATGCTTTTTACCTTCGCAAATGAAAAAGTAGTGAAAGTTCTGAATCTGAATGCAAAGCAAGCAATATGTAAACCTAGTTCTGGCATGGATAATTCAAGCTAAATGGTACGGAGTCACGGCATACATGAAAATGAAAACGTAAATTTCTATTTGCAAATAATAGAAAAGATATTAAATAGATGTAAATCTAATAAGTCTTACTAGATCTTTCAAAACAAGTAACATTTACGGTTAATGAAGAACCAAAGATTTTAGCTTAAATAAATATGTATTACGAGCTATAGTTGTTAATAAAAAAGCCGTTAGGTAAATACCTACTGGTTACGTAATACCAGTACCTACGACTAGTCACTACTTCAGAGCAAAAAAGTAAATAAATACGTAGTTAATCTTACGGTTGGCTGCAATTCTATAGAACCACGTTATATGTAATTCATGTTGTAGGTACACAAATCAATTACTAGAATAATCTAGTAATCTATAAAGATTTCGTTGAAATAATTAATGGTTTACGAGAAAATAATTGCACACAGATTTGTAGATTAGTGAAGGTACCTATACACTTTTTTCATTTCATGTTATTTTTATGTCCTGTTAAGTTTAATAACCGAAAAAATTAAATCGCACGTACAAACAGCAACACTCCTAACTGTACATCAGTGGACCTTATTACAAAAGGCATAAGGTCCGCCGATGTACAGTTAACAGTGTGGGCGATGGTACCTATTAACGTCCTATACATGCCCTGTTAAGTTAAACGTAAGATTTTAATCGCACTATTAACTATTTACTTCAGCAGTGATGGTGATCAAAAATCTTTTCGTTATAATTCCAGGGCGTTTGCGTGGCCCTACTCAGCGGGATGGCTGTAACACTGTGGATCAGTTTCGGAGGCCCGCGGCCGCCGCCCGTCAGTCTGCCGGTCAGCGTCGCTGGGTGTGCTGCCAACATTACCCTACCAGAGACTCGGACGACGGATCCCAGTGACTACTTCTACTTGTACAGAGTGTCTTACTTGTGGACTAGCCCAGTGAGTAGAAATGACCTGTGGCCCATTTTATAAAGCTACAAGTTACAATTTACAAGCGGAAGTCTCTTTCTAACCCTATGTTTTAGAACGAGACTTCCGCTTGTAAAATTGTAACTTGTAACTTTATAAAATAGGCCACTGTTATTCTCCCAACAACTTGCAATTAAAAACACTTTTCTAGGTCTCTGTCTCTTTGAAAGTAGAAAATGAGAAGACCAAGGCCTAAATAAAAGCAAATAAAGTACAGAACAGACAGAGGCTAGGCCCTAAATTTAGCACCGATAGTGCTGATACTCGTTCGCTTTTACGACGCGTCGCAGACTGCGGATATTTTATTCGAAAAATAAGGTAAACGCACTGGTGCTCGACGCGGTCCCAGTACATGTCAACATGTCATCTTGAAACTTAAGTAATTGTCAATAGAGTTGACAGCAAGGTGTCATCTATTGGGCATTAGCATGTCGAACCTTACCAACAGAACGGTGCTGATTCCATCCAGATATTCCGCCTCTCTGGTTTAATCAGTGATTAAAAATACTTGGTGTCATTTTCAGATAGGATTAGTATGGGTGCTGGTGGTAGGTTCACTTGTGTCACTAGCGTGGAAGCGGCAGCACCCGTGGCAGCGAGCTGGTCGCAAGCATCCCGACCCAGCACTCTTCACACCGCCTCTCGCTCGCCGGTTGCGACACACGCAGGAGACGAAAGCTGATGTACAGGTATGAATGTTTTTTTAGAAGTATATACGGGTCTATGCCAAAAAGCCGCTATTGACCGGTATCCAAAAAAAGGCAATTGGCATGTCCCTGGCCAGCCAGCTGGGAGTCCGATTCTAACAAGGTGATATTTTTAAACCAGAAATGTCACTGTTGGCAGCTGACAGCTCAAACATCCACAAAAGCTTCAGAATAATAAATTAAAATCAGAATCGGGCTCCTGGTATTGCACGCTCGATGGTTTCTACGCTAGCCAAAAATTAATAGGTACAGTCTGGCAAAAAAGAGTAGAAATTAAAAAGTGGCAACACTGTAGTGTCGTCCCTTTCAAACCAATTTATATAAGAAAACGGGACGACACTACAGTGTTGCCACATTTTAATTTCTACTCTTTTTTGCCGGACTGGATTTCTACTGCGAGGGCAAACTGCTTCTAAACTTCAGCATGCGCACAACACACACGCGGCTTACCCACTTCAAGCAGCATGCCTCTTACTTATCTTGTTATGGATTTATCTATAAAGTGTGACGTAATTTGACTATTGGATTACGTAAAGTCAGGTTACATTGGGCTTTAGCTATTGGGATTCATTCTGTGCAGGTTTAATTATTGCATTAAAATTATATCTTCAAGTGGTTGATTTTAGATGTCCATTCGCGATATTTTTTATAAGACCCTTACGATATACGTAACGTGCTATTAATGTGGACCAAAGTTGGTTCTCTGTTGGGTGAATGTAACTTGAGCTACCTTTCACATTTATATGAATTTCAAAAGCATGAAGCAGGTTATTTGTATATTATTTTACGTCTTCGTTGCTCTTGAGTCTGAAAACAAATTAATAACGATGAAGTAATCCCTAAATTACCATTGCTTGTTGGTCTTCTTACCGATTTATACTTATATTTTGCTTATAACACTGTAGCGCATGTTTGGCACATTCCTACGCAAGTCACGAAAGTAGTTCACGCACCCATGCTTCACTGTGGGATTTTACTAAATATATTTAGAGAAATAGATTTATAAATCTACATGTTAACATTAAGCAGTTTACAATAGTTATTTGTTTTACAAGGGGGCAAAGTTGTTGTTTAACTGCTCGTGCTAATATTGATACCCGAGCAAGCGAAAGATTCCAAAAAGCGAAAGATTCGAAAAATGGAATTTTGAGCGTTGCGAGGGATTCAAAGCACGAGGGTTAAACAAAATTTGCCCCCGAGTGAAACACAAAATTTTTCACCACACCAACCCGAAGCAAATATTAAATGTAAAATATCAAACAAAATCAACCCAAATCAAATCCAAATGAATGTTATTAAATATTTATCATCCAAAATCATCATTTAAAAGTCAATCCTACCAGCAAACATAAGAAAACAACTCAATATTTGCATTTGATTACTTTGCCTCACATGTGGATAAAATGCAACTTTGCTATTTGTTTTTGAAGTGCAAAGTAATTCTTTCCGAGCTGGTGTGGTGAAAACAACTTTACTGGCATGGTATGTCCGTACTGCCCGTGCGCTGCAGTGGGCGTCCAGTTTATATTATTTATTATTTAGTTTGCTATTTCGTCTTGCATGTGCATGCTTCCTTAGTGATCTGTTATAGATGGATGCCTCCTATCTATGAGCCAGCTTTACGCGTCGGGTTTTTGTGAATATAAGAGGTATGTCATAGCTTGTTAAGTCTTACAATACAAGTAGTGCTTATTATTTTTATGCTCATTTAACTGCATGTCTTTATGCTTGCTTACAATTTGAATTTGGATAGGTACTATAAAACTGCATTGTGCTTAAGTATAATTATTGGTATAGATTTACTCTGATTTCAATATAAAATGGTGTTAATTTGATATCGTCTATATTTTATGTATGGGTGTTATTTAAGACCACCGAAACGATGAGATACAATGTCCTTATCGATAAGAAATGATCTGACAACTGATGTACAATTAATCGACCTTTTGACCCCATCGACCATACAATTCGCATGACAATCTACAGTTGCCATTACCAAAACTTATATACAATAATACTTATATAGAAATGACTAGGTACACTTATATTCAACGGTTTATTTTTTGTTTTCAGTGCGAGCTGTTAAAGCGGTGAGCAACCGAACTGGCTACGTAGTGTAATTTATTTATGTTTTGTATCTTGAATTTAGATTTATGTCATAATTTAAGTAGCAAATGGTAAAAAAGTAGTAAATGTAAAAAAATGAGTATATGATTTTCTTTTCAGTGATATTTTAGTCAGACAGACAATTTTTTTTAGTTAGGTAGGTGAATACCTAATTAATAAACTATAAAATCGATATTTGGCCGTAATACGAGTCTCGAATAAATTAAAGCTATTGCTTTTGTTGTGATTGTTACACCCTTATCTTAGTGAAAATACTTATACATATACACTCGTAATAGTAGGTATAGTCGTTCGATTTGTAGCTGGCCCAAAACGGCTAATCCTTTGTCTATTGTTAAGTAAAAGGCATATATGCGGCTATATTTAATTGTTATTCAGTGTGTAATGACTTCAATGGATACTTACGTAGTCACATTCCTAAATATAGGTAAATATAGCCACTAACCCCATGCACCTTTGTGATTTACAGGTACAGTTCGACATAAAATAGTAGAAAGTAAATAGACCAATACAAGTCTGCAACGATATTGATAGCGCACGCAGCTCAAGTGTTATAATTTCATAGAAGATTGACGTTTAAAACAACACTTGCACTGCGTGTGCTATCAAAATGGTTGCAGGCTTTTCTTGGTCTAACTCTAGGTACGTAGAGTCAGTGCAGAGTTAGCTTAAACGGTATCTGTTATTTACCAATTTACTTATGATAACTCAAGTACTTAATAATTGTAATTGAAATTTTTAAATTTCACCATATTATCCTAAAAGGTCCAGAGTGTTAAGTAGGTAAGTATAGATTTATGAACGGTAGTATCCAAGTAAATTCAAAGAATATCCAGGGTAAATCACCAAGGCATATTTCATGATATTATTCATATATGTATTTATTTTAGGAATATAAATAAAATACTGTAAATTTCGACACTTTATGGTCTTATTATTATACTATACAGGATACAACAAAATAGTGGAGATCCGTTTAAGGGCATACCTATTCAGTATCGTGTTCTGGTTAGGGAAAAGTAACTAGATTTTTTTTTTGCCGCGAAAAAAAAACTCCTATGGGGCAGGTCGTCTTAAGACGGCTATTCTTCATGCAAAGGCGAAAAATTTTCTTCTACTTTTTCCTAATCAGAACACGATACCAAATATGCCCTTAAACGGATCCCCACTATTTTTGTTACATCCTGTATACTTAGTAACGGTGTTGAAAAAATACCCTGTAATAAACTAGTAATATGACAATATTATTATTTAGGGTACCTACTTATTTTTGTAGTACGGTAGTAATTGTGCTTGACAATAACCATTTAAGAGTACCGTAATAGATATTTACAATACAAGTGCGGAAAGGCGATTCCTATGTTACTATGTAGTTTAAGTACTTTAAGTTAAAACACGACCCAAGGGATAATAGGGACTTCCTACTTTCCGCACTTGTATCGTAAATAATAAATAACTAGGTATTACTTTGATCCCCATTGAGTAAAAGTGCTCTAACAGTTTTTAATATAAATAATTATATACCTACCTAACCTATAATTATTACAACCTCATTATTATAAGTGTTAGAACAGGATAGTAATGATTTAATAATAATAAAAAAAAAACAAAGTATGACGACCGGTCTGGCCTAGTGGGTAGTGACCCTGCCTATGAAGCCGATGGCCCCGGGTTCGAATCCTGGTAAGGGCATTTATTTGTATGATGATACAGATATTTGTTCCTGAGTCATGGTTGTTTTCTATGTATTTAAGTATTGTATATCTTTATATATTAAGTCTGTAAGTCTTTGTACAGTGAAACCTGGATAACTGGGATCTCAAGGGACGAGCAAATTTTGTCTTACTTAAAGAGGTTTTACTTACTTACTTACCCAGGCTCCCAGTTAGCCAGGTACAAATAAATTTCTGTCTCATTTACAGAGGCTCCCATTAATAGAGGTGAGAATAGAGGATATATCTCAGTTATAGAGGTGGTTAATAAGGTATTTTGTAATTACCTTTAAATGTTTAGGTAAAATAATCCTTGTCCCTAAATATTTTTTAAGTCTATTTAAATATTTCTTTGAATTTATTTTGAATGATTTTCCAAAGGATAGATTTTTTCAATTAAATTTTATACGGACGGAAGACGCAATGAGTATTATAAATTAATTAAACGAAAATTTCAGCTTTCGTTTCGATAGTTTTAACTACATAAAGCAACTAAATGAAACTTGAAGTCGTTTAGACACAATTAAGCAAATGCGAGATTTGTGGATAGACTAAGAGTTAGGAAGAATACGGAAATAGATCAATAAAGTCCAAGTTAGAGAGGTCATAGATTGACGTTATCTCAGATACAGAGGTAATTCGTATAAAATAAAAAAAAAACAATTAGGAAAATGTAATCTTATAAATATAGTCTCAGTAAAAGAGGTAAAATACACTCTCTGTCTCAATTGTAGAGGTAAATGTGACTATAAAATCACAACAACTAATCCCAGTTATAGAGGTTCTTTTTTTCTCACTAACAGAGGTAATTCAGTGCTAAAGTGTCGGGACCGCACCATGAGTTCCAGCTATAGAGGTTTCTCACTTATCCAGGTCCCACTTAACCAGGTTTCACTGTATATTATATATATCGTTGTCTGAGTACCCACAACCCACAACACAAGCCTTCTTGAGCTTACCGTGGGGCTTAGTCAATTTGTGTAATAATGTCCTATAATATTTGTATTGTATTTGTATTTGTATGTACCTAGGCACATTTTGAGGTAAGAATGTTATAAATGAGTTTATGTCGGCAATTAATGCACTGCACAGCTGTGATAGTTTAACGAGAAAACGATCTTCCATTGCTTATAAGAAAAAAGTTATTTATTGAATAGTAGGTGTAAAACTGAATTTTTAATATATAAGTTTGTAATATTGCTATTTTAAGTATTAGGTACGTTAAGAGTGAACCTCGAATGATAAATGTTGCATTTTTAGCTACTTATTTATATATTAATTTAGATAATAATTAGATGAATGGTGTTAGATGTTGTTTTATGGTAAATATAATGAAATTTGGACGTTTATTGATTGTGTTTTTTTTTTAATCATGATCAATCTCAATTCATTTGTTATTACATATTAACAATCTACGAAAGTATCATTCTGATCAAATCTAGAGCATTGTATAGAGCTACAATCATAGTACTTACCTGTATCAAGAATGTTTATATCTTATATGAATACGTGGTATTTTTAATAAAGCTGTTATGCATAAAAATGTATAAAAACTAAAAAATATTTATAAATAAAGGACTAATACATGTTATAGTAAAATGCAATAATTTTACTTATTTTTAAACACATCTCATAGATACCTGAACATATGAACTACATGACACTCCACATTTAAGCAAATCACATTTTAAGTTTTATCCCTATTCACCCCAGCCATCCCTATTCACCCCGGTTGACTGTACCTATACTTCCTTAAACTGCAGCCGCACATATCGCCCGGGGTTGCCTGGAGGTTTTCCTTTTATGTCGATATCTTCTTCGGAGTAGCGATAAGTTTGCGCGGTGTTTATATTCCAAATATGGTATGACAAATATCCTTAGAGAATATAACCAATTTTTTTTTGGTTATACAGTGGAACCTGGATAATTGCAATCTCAAGGGACCGGCCATTTTTTGTCAATTAACCAGGTTTTTCATTTAAGCAGGTCGCGTCAATTAACGAGGTTCAAAAAATCGTTGTGTCAATTATAGAGGTTTTCATTAATAGAGGTTGCGTTCTGACAAATTTATTTTATGGAGGTGCAAATAATCATTTAAAGTATATTTACACGCTTACGTTCTGGGTTTCTGGTCTATATATTGCTTCTGTCTATACTTGCACTTTTACACTACATTAATTACCACTTTATTTTCTTATCATTTGGGTTTTAAAAATTCCCTTGAATTGTAAAAGAAAGTTTAAAGTTTTATTAGAATGTAAAAAGCATACCTACTTTGTTTTTTATTGATCAAAACTATTTCACCTACTACAGGCTGTGATAGATACCCAAAAAATAAATTGAATTCTGGATGGAGATAGAAATAAAATGATCATTGCTATTAAAATATTGTTTCTGCTGTCTACAACTACATTATTTCAATTACAGAGGTAATAAGTAAGACTCGTTTCAATAATAGAGGTAAAAACAAGAGCAAAAATAACGGATTTTTTTAGCACAGTGTCAATAATAGAGGTCTTAAGTTGCGATGTGGTCAATTATAGAGGCAAAATTACGAAAAGCACAAAAATCTACATTGCAATTAAAGAGGTTCCAAAATTTCAATTATAGAGGCCTTTTGGTCTCAAGGGACCGGGACCGGACTTTTGGTTGCAATTATTGAGGTTTTCCATTTATCCAGGTGCCAATTAACCAGGTTTCACTGTATTGTCTAATCAAATATCAGTTGTAGTTATCAGTTGTAACAAAAGTTACTTATCGTCTTTTGCTTGCTATCCCCTACAGCTGCATGCACACTATTACACTGGTAAATATCAAATGATATATCGTAGGTACATAAGTCCCTAAAAATTCATAGTATGACTCGGGGTTTGAATCCGCAATCGCTCTTACAAAATAATTTTGTGACATTTTATTCTTATGGGCAGAATTTTCGAAATACCTTGCACCTGTCCATACTATAGTCATGTCTCGGTTTGATCACCGAGCTGGTGATGGTAAATAAAACATTCTTAAGCCCGAAATACCTGCTTTCATAAACGCTGTATGACATTCTGTTCTGTAATCAGTGATCAGTGACAATTATACTATACTTGAGACCGTCAATTAGATAGCGATAGCAGAATCCTCTCCAGTATACGTGTGCGTTTGGACGGCGACAATCGTGTTGGTTTTCGTTGTAAAAAAAATCTTTATAATGTTTTAATTCAATGGCGATTTAAACGAATATGGACGAGTTAGCTATTAAATATGCGTTAAGGGATTGAATTTATTTAGTCAGTGAAAGTATAGTGTATGTAACATCTATATTCTCTATAAAACAGTGACACCAGCATCAGCATAGGTAGTAAGTATGTATTTATTCCAAAAAATACTAAGCTAGGAATATTTCATTAATAACGACGAGTATTTGGGTCATACCCTATGAAGTGCTCTTATTTTTTTCATTTCCTAAAGTATATTGGCAATTCAAACGCTCAGAAATTTTGTAAGACCCAAAAACTGCGTCGGAAGATTTTATTCATATTCAAATTTTGGGGTCATGGTTACAGTGGCACCTCGCTGTCTAAAGTGTTAGCCATTCAAGTTCCCTTTTTAACGCACGTTGTGTCAAGTTCATAAATATGTACCTATATTTTTTATGAATGAATGATGATTTCATGAATGGAATGTGAAGAAATGTATACCTACACATATATGAACTCGAGTCATTGCAAATTGTCTTCCGAGACATACCTAAGCTAAAGTTTTAACTCGCTGGTAGAATCTGTGCAGAAAAAGAAGACTCGTGGAATATAATATATGGGGCCTAATACATTTCACGACTCTTCTCTTTCCAAACAGACTCCATAAGTAAATGAGAAGGTTCGAAACATTAAATAATTTCAATCAATAGTGTTTGGTTTACCAATTGTGACTTGTTAGCAATTGGTGTCACATTGATGAGGCAATACGAGTAGTTGAAAGTATTGTGGTGTCATCAATTACACATTACTTAGCGACCCGCTCCGGCTTCGCATGAGTTAACAAGTTATACACCTAAACCTTCCTCAAGAATCACTCTATTGACAACCGCATGAAAATCCGTTCAGTAGTTATTGAGTTTATCGCGAACAAACATACAAACAGTCAGACGCGGCGGGGGACTTTGTTTTATAAGGTGTAGTAATGTCTGTGCGAAGAGAGAAGAGTCATGTCATGTATGGGGCCCCACACATTTCACGACATCTCTTTCCGAACAAACTCTATCAGGAAAAACCATGACTGCGAGTCCGGATGTATCAGTTCAATAAATTCATTAATCATTATTTATCTATGACAACTGGCAGATTTCTAAATTGTCAATATTTAGTGTGATTTAGTACAAGGTTATAAATGTTATAATTATAAAATCTAGCTTTATTTTCCAGGAAAAATGGAGCAGTCAGTCTTCGGGGCATGGGATTATGTCATAATAGCGGCAACGTTAATAATCTCTACCGCTATAGGAGTGTACTACCGCTTCAGTGGAGGGAAACAAAAAACGAATGAGGTTAACAGCATATACTGCATAGTTTTCTTACTTAATAAGTTGTATGGGAGGTACTCCGAGGGGAGGTATGATAAAACGTAGGTGTTAAAAATAAAAGTTGCTTGAAACTAAATACTTAGGAAGCTTAAATAAAACTACAAATTACAATAATGCGAAAATTTTGGCAAAAGGGAGTTAAAACTTGTTACAGATGTTTTTTTTTTATAGAGTAACCGCTCTAAGTCTATTTATTTCTCTTTGTCATAAGTTATCTCTTCCTCTTCTTAAGCCTCTTCCTATTTATCTGTTATTATACAACACACCAATAATAATTGTTATCGAAGTAATACCTACAACGTGATAATCATACTTATCTTATTAGCTGACTTTATTGCAACAATTTCAATATCAAAACGCTTAACTTTATTTTAACCAAAATTTTATTGTCATATATATTTTCAGGAATTTTTACTTGCGGACCGAAACATGTCTATAATGCCAGTCGCAGTATCTCTGATGGCTTCCTTTATGTCTGCCATCTCCTTACTAGGAGGATCATCAGAAACCTACACTTATGGCATGATGTTTATACTAATAAACCTACCCTACGGTTACGGCACACCAATCGTAACAAAGCTGTACTTACCAGTATTTTTCGGGCTCCAAAAGACTAGTACTTACGAGTATTTAGAGCTGCGATTTGGACGTTATATACGTATGCTTACATCTCTAACGTACACCTTGCAAATGATATTATATAATGGTGTTGTTCTTTATGCGCCAGCTATTGCTCTAGAGGCAGTTACGGGACTTGACAGACTGATATCTATATTAGTAGTTGGGTTATCTTGTACCCTTTACGCAACTTTGGGAGGAATGAAAGCTGTGGTGATCACGGACGTTCTGCAGTCTGCGCTAATGTTTGCAGCAGTTTTAAGCGTTACTGCATTCTGTTCCATACAGCTTGGAGGTTTTGGCCAAATTTTTACTATCGCTCGAGAGGGTGGACGTCTGGATTTTTCGAAGTAAGAACCCTGTATTAAGTCCTGTTAAATTTGATCCGACTATATATATATCCTTGAACTTTAATGAAAACAATCTTTCCTCTTTTCAGTGTCAGCATAAGACCAACGGAGAGACACACGTGGTGGTCCCTGAACATCGGTGGTCTGATCAACTATTTGTCGCTCTACGCAGTCAATCAGACACAGGTTTAAAGTAAATTTTCGCTTTCTTTTATCGTTTCTTCTACTTTGACATCGTGAAAGACTGTAGCTAGAAGTGTTAGAAGTTTAAAGGAATCAAAGAACGGCTGTGTTGCTACAATAGCCGCTATAAGTGGCAGTTCCAGTTCCAAATCAGCAATTATTTACAATTTAAGTGGCAAAATGTCAGGCCAAACTGCAACGCAGAAAACATGTCACGTACCTACCTAGTATACAATACCTACGCTACGTTGATTTCAGTGCCATCGGTTTTTTAGTACAGGGTGCATGGTCTTTTGGTACATACGAATAAATGAAACTTATCAATAACTGAAAAGTGGTAGGTACCTTTGCCCTAAAATGTCCTAAATCTGTGTAAATTCCAGGTCCAACGCCTGCTAACAGTGAGCTCGTTGAAGCGCTCGCAAGCATGCCTGTGGTGGAGCTGGCCGGTGCTCGCCTTCATGAGTTTCTCCAGTTGTCTCGCCGGTATCGCCATGTACGCCGTGTATAAGGACTGTGATCCGCTGTCGTCGGGAAGTATCACTGCTGTAAGTCGACTCGTAGCTTTGATGCATAATCAATCTGAATGCTTAAAGAATGTTTACAATATAGGTGTTATAGAAATACGAAACGTGATCATTGAACTCTGCCCTGCCTATCCGTAAAAGTGTCTTATACATGTATAATTTAACATTTTGTAGATGGATCAGCTTATGCCATACTACGTGGTGGACTCTATGCGAAGAATACCGGGCATCTTAGGGTTGTTCGTGGCTGGCATATTCAGCGCTACTCTATCTACTGTGTCTTCTTCCTGCAACTCCCTGGCTGCTGTCACATTGATAGACTATATGGGCAAGTAAGGCATAGTCTTCTTAGATCATTTTTAGAAATGATGGCTGAACCAGATAAATTCCCCGGAAAACAGTCGTTATTCGGCCGCTGCAAAACGCTTCAGACTTGCTAAGTCAACTGCTTCGCTGGCGACCCTAATCCAATGAAATAAACCTGATCTAAAACAATAAACAAAACTCTGATGTTACGGTTGAAAATAAATTACAATAAAATTACGCAATTTCATATAATTCTTCTCGTTATAATCGTTTTAATCAGTAAGGGAAATCATAATATATAAAATTGCAAATGATAAAAGTCTGAGAATCCTCATTTTAAACATCTGTAAGACTTGTATTTAAGAAAAGTAAAGCTTACAATAAAACCATTTCCCAAGATGCTGTCACGTCCGCAAGTCCTACATCCCCTGGCTGACAAAGCTGGCGGCCTGCGTGTACGGCCTCGTGTTTCTCGGCGTGGCGTTTATAGCCGAGCACTTGGGTGGCGTGCTGCAGGCGGCGCTGACGATCTTTGCTGTGGTCGGCGGCCCGGTGCTGGGTGTGTTTACGCTTGGCATGTTCACTACCTTCGCCAACGAGGCCGTAAGTACTCTTATTATGAATTCCTCTACTGTTTCTTATCTTGTACTGTCCTGATGTCACACGCCAATCAGGGCGCGATTTGCGATATATTTTTTTTCTTGCTTATGTTGTCACCGACGTGAATCCTATTCCTAGGTACATTAAGTTAACATCATATAACATTTAACTTTTATCTGTTTTACATACTGATTACATTTTAAATGTCTCCTATATTTTTTCCGCAAATAAGCGCTTTTAGCGCAATCCTTCAACAAATACTGGAATAAAAATCTATTTCAAAACAAGTTTCATATTTTACAGGGCGCCTGCACAGGCTTAATCAGCGGGCTGGCATTGACGTTGTGGATCAATTTCGGCAGACCCCGGCCTTCCCCTACCCGACTACCTGTTAGTGTGGAGGGCTGTGTCGGTAACACCACTCTACCGGTGGTCCCAGAAGTCAATCCTGGAGACTACTTCTACCTTTACCGGCTGTCTTACTTGTGGACTAGTCCGGTAAGTGAAAATTACACAAACCCATATCTGTGACTACAGATGAGTAAGATCCGCCGAGTTCAGGTAAATACGTAACAAAAGTAGTGCTATTACGCTTATAATAATAGGTACGACGATAAATGTGTGTAGTGTTTAATTTTTTTTTATTAAGTTACATCCATTTGGAGCATGCAGCTTTTTATAATTAATTTGATACTGAACTTTGAATTAATTGTTGCTAATTAACTCATCTCGACAATTACAAAGATAACGCATTGCTCTTGGATTTAAAGTCTTTATGTAACGCTTTACCCATTTAGATAAGATTCTCGTCATATATATTACGTCAAGATCATAACCTTACAAAAATCATCTTGCTTCATTCAAGTTAAAGCAGAATACTTTGTATTGCTCTTTTATTCACATCTAGTAGATACTTTTTATCGGCTTGAATAGTTTATGTGGCAAAATGAAAGGCAAAACTGCAACGCATAAAACACGTCACGTAGTAGGTATAAGAGTGTCGTCGGTATTTTAGTCAACCTTCCGTCGGTAACATTTTTGGCTACAGTCAGTAGGTACCTACTACGACAAATGAGTTAGAGTTAGACCAAGAAAAGTCTGCAGTGATTTTGATAGCCCACGCAGTGCTAGTGTTATTTATTTATACGATTCATAGAAGTTTGGCGTTTAAAATAACACTTGCACAGCGGCAGCGTGGGCTATCAAAATCACTGCAGACTTTTCTTGGTCTAACTCTAGCGATTTCCGAGGTCGTTATACGTGTATACCTGCTACCTGTCAAAGTATGAAAATGTAGAGTAATTATGTTTCTCTGTTTCAGATCGGTTTGGTCTGCGTGCTGGTAGTGGGTTCTGTGGTGTCCCTGCTGTGGAGACACCAGCAACCGTGGCAGCGTGCTGGCCGAATCCATCCTGACCCTGCGCTCTTCACACCACCGCTCGCCAAAAGGCTTCGGAAAAGTCAGGCGGAAAAGTCAGATATTCAAATACATCAAGTAAGTTTTGTTGAATGATATAAAACTACGAACTAACTTCCTACTTTGAAAGTCAAGCTTAAAATTATGTATCGCGCATTTTTAATGCTAACCCGCTTGCGATGTAGACCGCCGCACTGTACTGCCAAGACTAGAGTTTTATATATTATGATGTGATAGCGATGCTAGACTATAATTGCTCGAAGGTCTTGTGCAGACCGACCGCTCCCGTTAAAATAATTCATCACTATCAACTTTAGATACCCGCGATACTATTAATTTATATCAGCGTATTGAGCCACTAAAAGCAATAACACTGGCAAAACAACTGCCGTATTATATTAGATTCCTCCATGAATTGCTCCAGAATTCCAGATTGATATTGATGTGACGGGCAGTTATTATCAGACATCGATCGTAAATTATAGCATTTCGGTGCAGCGGAGCGGTGTTAACGGAATTGGTATAAACAATTTCAGCCCTAATGATTAATTAGCGTCAATTATGTTAACATTAACCTTAATTTACCAGTTAGAATTATCTATACCAATTCCGTTAACATCACTCCACTGCACCAAAAATGCTATAAAATTTTAATGTCTAGTTATTTATTACTCAATAAAATTGCCCCTATTTACATAAGTATGACATAATAATGTAATCCATTGGGATAATTATCATTTGGATCGTTTAAAAGTATATTTTCAGGACTAGACCAAGTTCAGTTCTGCCCTAAAATAGATTTCGTCCTGTGGGTAATGTTACCCGTTGAAAAACACCTCACTATTGCGTCATCCCAGAGAAAGAAAAATCTTTTTTTGGGATATTGTTGTAAAAACAGTTTTTTTTTAGGTCGACGCGTTAACTGCAGCATCGTCAAAGTAAGGTGGAGACTTCTTAGTCAGTGCCAGTACCAGTGATCCAGTCTACCAGTGCGTTTTCTCTCGTACTGTTCATGTGAATATGCCTATGCTTAAGCTTAGTACTTATATTATATAGGGTAAATTAAATCTAAATTTATAAAAAGTATTTGTTTTATTTACCGGACGCACACTAATAAATTCTCTGGTTTTATCTAACAATATTTATGTCAGTGGTTCACCATCTACATGAAATTTTATCTCGGACAAAGGCGACATTGTTTTTAATTAAGTACTTACCCTATTAGCTTTGATATTTATGTCCAGACTCTGACATACGATCTTACGATATAAATAGGGTAATTGCGCTAGTTTTCGTCCAGCTCTCCAGTCTCCACTTGACGAAATTTGAATATAAACTTACATACCTACAACTTTGGACTTATTGCAATCACTAAATCTATCTATATAAAAATGCGATACCGCAAGTAGCAAATTAAAAATATTATTTGCTAATCTGTCAAGTGGCCGAAAACTAGAGCATGGACGGAAAGTAGCGCAATTACCCTACCTATAATAGGTACGTTAGGTCTATGCCTAACGTATACTTCAACTTTTTTATTTGTTATCTTGGTAATAATAAGACGTTATAAATAGTTTTCCGTATCATATCTATGATGCAAGTAATCAAGGTCATATCTGTAACTTGTGACACACAGGCGTATTCGGGAAACGAGATAATCACAAGATCGAGAGACGATATAGAGATCAACTAGATTTACATTAGATATCGACTAGATGTGACTTGGATATTTAAGTCATAACTTGTCGAAATCGTTCAAGAGGACCTCCAGAATCACGGAAACGTCAAATTTGACATATCCATCTTACAAATATCTTTAAATTATCCATATCGTAACTTGTTGAGGTCTAGTAGAGATCTAATTCATTTTCAGAATCGAGCCGATACTCATGTAAAAAAAACTAGGTATTCATAAAAAAATATAAAAAATGCCTATATATTACCTTAATCATTAATTATGTTTACATTTATTTGAATGCAGCGTGCAATAGTAAAAATAGTAAGTAAGTTAAGCAGATAAAAATCCTTCAGGGCGTTTGGTGAGTTCCTCTAAACGTCGACGTAAGTATGTGTTCTAAAACAAAAGAAAAATAAAACTGATTTAGCATGTATTTATATTTTATTGGACACTACTATTATTTAGGTTCCTCCAAGCTACTATAGCTAATGAAGACCCAAAAATATAATTCCTGCCACAGTTGTGAGAAAAAGACTAAAAAAAACCTCTACAAAAAAGTTGTTTATTAATTATTATTAACCAAATAAAATAAACGTTAAAATCTTTATTATTAAAATTTTAAAGGTTATAAAAATAACTATTATGTTCCTTTTCCCTACATTTCATTCCTGTCAAAATTTCACAATGCTACAACGAAGGATCAAAAGGTATAAATAAATATAAACATGGTTTCTAAAATAGGTAAGTAAGTACTATCTCCAATTTTATGGATAAATAATATGCAGATGGCGTTAATCTTGGACACGGCGATTATAATCGTCATTCCTCTCTCTCTTTGCGCCTCTAACCACCTTGGGCCTTGCCCCGCTGTTGGCTTCACCTTAGGTTAGGTTTTTAATTACGTGTTTATATGTATTTTGTATTGTTTTGTAAATGGTTTTTATATTCTACTTTTATATTCATATAGTAAAAACCTAAGACTTGAAATGAATAAAGATTAATTTTCATAGAATTTTATTAAATTGATCACTCAGAAATACCTCCTGAAGCAGATCCTCCTCTCTTTCAGCGGCGATTTTCAGCATTTCCTTGGACTTCTCCAACAATAGGTCTTTGTCTTGAATGGTCCGTTTCAGATTGGCTATTTCGACGCGGTACGGCTCGAGCTGACGAGACTAGAATATGTAAAACGTGAATTACATTTCGTATGCTTTGAAACACATTTTTAGATAAGATAATATATGGTCATATGCGAAGAGCACGGAACTAGAAAAATGGAAGATCACGCATGACGACGAAAAATGTGAACGTTTTGGGCCCATATTTTTTTATACTATTTGACCTCTGTACATCCACTCAGCTTCGCATTAGGTGCCACAGGTGTACGAGCACATAAACAATAAAGCATTGACGTAGTTGTATGAGTGGTCAACACTATTATAGCTTCCAGTGGCGGCGCGTCCATAAAAGCCGATTCCCACCGGCTTGCCTGTTTTTGGACGTTTGAGCAGAGTTATAAAGGAAATATGTAAGCCAAATTAGCCCCGGCTTGCCTATGGATATGTTTGACGCGCCGCCACTGATAGCTACACTACACTACAGCGAGACTCTTTTTTTTAAATTTATTAAAATTTACACGGTCATACGAGTATATTGTCAATCTGCATAAAGAACAACATCATAGAGTCTGTTCGGAAAGAGAAGAGTCGTGGAATGTATGAGGACTAATACATTCCACGACTCTTCTCTTTCTGAACAGACTCTAACTGCAAAGTATGAAAATAGCTCTACCTTATCTGTTCCACTATGCCCGCTGCTGGGTCTCGAGCTGGATTCTGTCCGTTTTTGCACGCTAGACTTCTGTTCAGACTGGAGTTTACTCACTAAGCCTAACAGAAAAAAATATAATTAATAAACGTAAAACATTTTTAGAATTCCGTACCAAAAAGTTACAAAAGGAACCCTTATTAAAATGCGCGCCCCTCTCCAGAGCACCTACTTTTACGCCCATATTTAATGTAATTTTGTAGACACCGTTCTATTACTGCAAAACTTTTGTTGTGTTTGTGCACAGTACGTCAATAACATGATTTTAGATGAATAACTTAGAAGAGGAACGCAGTTTACGTTTAAAATCATAAAGTCGCAAAGTGTAAATCGCCTAAAAGTAGGTACCTACCTCTTAACGTAAGTATTGTTTGCTCGAGGTCATTAACCCGCTGTTGATGGGAGCTGGTCGGGCTTGTTTCAATACTGTTGATCCTCATAGTCAGGTTCATATTTTCTTCCTTCAACATCTCGCAGTAGCTGAAAAGCGAGTTAATGTAGAAAGAAACAAACAATCTCCGCTTTTCCTATCGCACTCACGATTTTTTTAGATCATCCTGTCTGCTACGCGATACGGCTATCTCATTACTCCATAATACTTATACGTCCCTTAAATTGTCCAATGTGTATTCGGCATGAGAATTTAGAATACCTAACTAAAGACAGTGACATTGTCAAGATGCAAACGGGATGATGCAAAGAGGAAGGATACACAAAAAGGTTACCTCTTCCAATAGTCTAATTCCGGTTGCGTTTCCTGTACGGTCTTCATCGGCGTTCGAATCTGTGATTCTAAGAGCGATGATTCCAACTTCAAAACTTGTCCTTTTAGAACAGTGATTTCGGCTAAGCTTTTCTCGTATTCTGAGACTAGGATCTCGTTGCCCTGAAACGTAAGAATAGATATAGTAGCATTCTCTAAATTTTGGAAGGGAGGATAGAACGCACGAGAGATAAAGGTTAACCCATAAGCAGTAACATAGACCAAGTGAAAGAATAAGTGAGGGTCACGTCGTATAAAAAAGTTGACGCAAGTAATAGAAAGCTGAAAGATACGAGAACGACAAAAGAGATGGTCAATACTAACCTTTTCCGCAACTTCTAGAGCAGCGATCCGTCTCTGCTGAGCCTCCACCCTATCAAGGAGTGCTCTAGAAGATACCGGCAGCGGTGGTGGTGAATCGTAACGATCGGTTTCTGGCTCACGAAGTGACTTCTCCGAGTATTCTCCTTCTTGTTTCTCTACCAGAACCTTGCTTTCCTCTGAAATTAAAATGTTACAGGTCTTTTTTTTTAAATAACTCTGCATACTCGTATAGTGTGAGAGGATATCCATAGCTCGCCTGCTTATATAAGCTGTTTATTAAGCCTGACAATTATCTACTGTGAGTAACTTAATTTACAAAAAATAAACTCACTAAGTAACCGGTACTAAGTAAGTTCTTACGTTTTACTTCATTGAGTCTTGACAACAAGACGCGTTTTTCCTTCTCTAGTCTTGAAATCGTTGATTTCGCCAGGTGCAAGCTGGCTTCCAATTTCTTTACTTCTTGGCATTTATCTTCGTATCTTGTCTGCCAGCGATCTGAAGATTGCTGTGCTCTACAATTAGGTAAAATAAATTAAAACAAACAAACAAGTTTTGAATCTTTTTCCACCATTCCATTATCTAACAATCGAGAAGTACTAAGTCAACTTGATCCCAGGCAGCAACCCAACCATCGCTTGTTACAACTAAAACATAATCAGGATTTTCATTAAAGGACTGAACATCGAGACCAACTTTATACTTGTTACAAATTAAATGATGTGGTCTTACTTCTTCCATTTATCCCAAAGCGCGACACTGGAATTGGTGTCTCGTCTCGCACTAGAGAGTTGCGCGGTCAGCGATGCAATTTTATTGTGGAGGCTTGCTGTTTCTGCAGTAGCCACCCTGCTGCCTGATGTACTACTGCAAATAGTAAGACAAAGTTAGTCCGGAGCACAGTATCTAATGCATACTGGATATTATTATACTAATCTTTTCCATGCGTAGGTACATAATAGTTGCTAAACGGTAGGTACTGCGCTAAGTTCTACTTACATGCGAAACACTTGATTCTTCAAGTTATGTGCGTCGAGACGGGCTCTCCTTTCCCTGGACGCTAGTGCCTTAATCTGCCGTCGCAGCATCCCGTTCTGCTTGCTGATTAGCTGTTTCTCTCGACGGAGGCGCTCTATTATAGGCTCTTGCCTTGAATATAAACAAAATATATAAAAAACCTATTCATTATTAAATTATTAAGCTGCTTATGTATAGCTTAGACGAATCTAGCTACACCATACGTAAAGTTTTTTTTTTAAACCGTTTGGGCTACTCGGTGGCCATACTTTAAAAATTTTACGTTGTAGCATCAAAGTGGCATTTAATTCGGTATTACAACATAAGTAAGTAAGTAAGAAAGTAAATATTCTTTATTGCACCAATAATCATACATCTTACATACATGTAAAATTACAAAGAAATTTTAGTGGAACAATAGAACCCGGTAACAACAGGCGGTCTTATCGCTAAAAAGCGATCTCTTCCAGATAACATGGTAAACAACATACCAAATTGTTGACGAAGTAGCAGGCAGCCTAGAATCGTCATGCATATCTTGCAGATCCAGTGCAGAATCGAACTTAAGTTCCAAACGCTCTGATCCTTGCTGGGACACCCCGTCGCTTACTTCCTCTACTTCCACTATGGCAGACAAATCGAAACTCGGGTCGTTCACTGCCATTATCGTTTGCATGTTCATTATTTGACTCTGTAATATTAATTAAAACGTTTTAGATGTGACTACAGGTTTTCCGTTGATTGAAAATAAACAGAAGAACACTTATAGGTCGGAACCTATCCATGTTTCAACCAAATCATCCATGTTTCACCAAATTTTCCGTTTGTTGTGGTCAGACCAACCCGCTACAATAAATTTCGTGTTTTTATAGGTATAATACACTAGTCGCTGAATCAGTGGAACAAATTACTGCTTTGGTGAGACAACCTTAATAGGTTGTTAGTACAAAAAACAAACCTTTCGAACAAATGATCAAAATAAAAATAAAACACAAATATATATATATATATAAATAAAGTTTAAATAAATAAATAAATATGCCAATAAATTTAATTAACTCAATAGGCTAACCTTCAGAGTATGAATGGCAGATCGTAGTTGCTCAATCTGCACGTCCTTATCAGCTAATTGTTTGATATGAACAGCTTTTTGCTCGGACAATTTGGCCCGTAATCCCAGGTGCTCGCGCTGAGTCTCGCTTAGTTGCGCCAGCCAGTGCTGATTCTCGGCTTTGTATGACTCCACCTAATATGCAGAAAAAAATTAAAAAAAGGAAATGTGTATCAATAATTCCAAGTTGCAAAGGAATCGAAATTAAACTCACTTCATGAAAATGACGTTCTTCTAATTGCGAACTTAACTGTTCCATTTTAGTCAGTCTTTCTGACGCTAAATTTTTCCAACGGTCTACTTCATTTTGGTAAGAAACTCTGTAAAAACCAACTTCAATTACTCATCTATGTTGCAATGCCGAACATAAAAAAAAATCGAAACCTGTCCAGTAATGACGAAGATATAGAGTAACAAACATAAAAAAAAAACATATTTAACCGAATTGATAACCTCTTCCTTTTGAGATTTGGAAGTCGGTTTAAAAAGGGATAATCACTTACAGGTCAGTCTTACTTCCATCCAACTTGTTTCTTAAATTAAAACACTCATCTTCAAGTTCTAAAATCTTGTGTGAATATTTTGCAACTACTTCTTGCAATTTTTCGGAGTAGGAGGCATCTGATTCACTGCCTCTTCTGTAATTAAGGAGTTATGTTTTGAGGTAAATGAGAATGTTTACAAAAGACTAATCTTATCTTGTTAGTTGATTGATTTCAGCAAACTTTTTGAAGACGTAGCTAGGTAACATATGACGTAATTATTCATAGTGAAGCCGTGGCATTTAAAATAATATTATAAAACTTAATTATTACCTCTCTAACTGAGTTTGTAATTCAAAAATCTTAGTTTGTAGATCTTTTGTAGATTTATTATATGCCTCTCTTTCAGCTTTTATCAACTTTTGGCAATCTTCTACAATTGTATTTTTATCCTTTTCTATTTGCTTAAGCGAAATCAAAAGTGCTTTATTTTCTTGTTGAACAGAATCTCCCATTTCATTTGACTGTGATATTTTAATTTCTTTACTATCAAGTTGCCTTCTCAAATCATCTGCAGATGCGTTCAAAGTTCTAATCAAAGCGTCTTGTAGATCGTTTTCTTTTTGTAAATCTTTGATTTTTGTTTCTAGGCTTACTTTTTCAGTATTCAAATTTAAAATATCTATAGTTTGTCGCTTCGCTAATGTAATACCATCAATAATTTCTTTCTTCTTTTTCTCGATTTCTGTTTTTAGGTCATTTATAATTTTATTCAAATGTGAGATTTGCAGATCTTCATCTGTTTGTGCTAGTTTATTGATTCGTCTCTTTTCCTCTGAATTGGTTTGAATGAGAACATTTACCGTTTCTTTTTTATCAAGCATTTTAACTGGAGAGCCAGGCAATATGTCTGCATATTTTTCATAATTAGAGTTTATTTTATTAGAATTTGCGACGAAAGGTTTTAAAACTTTTGGCTTTGGTAAAGTTATCGTTAGGCTTCCTGAAAGAGAAACATATATGTTTAATTAGGTATTTGAATGTTTACCTATATTACAATAATGTATTAAAAATAGGCTTTATGCTTACTTCGTGAAGCAGAGTCATCGTCTGATATAAGATCTTCAACTTCCATGTTTGACGCGTTGACGTTTTCATTGGAATGTTTTGTACTAATAATACCATTAGTGGACGATTTAGTCACGCCATGATTTATTAGCAGTAATGTTTTTTCTAGATAATTGCAATGCTTGGTAATTTCACCGATGGATTGCTCGAGTGAGTGAATTTTCTTGTTCAAATAATCCGTTTCTCGGGAATACTTGCTTTTCTAAAAACGTATTTCACTTTTAAAAGTCAACATTTATCAATGCATTTTTATGGATTCCCCTACACATAAATGTTCATATACCTACATAATTCTCCGTGACTATTTTTATATTTTTCAAATTTTCATGGCCTTAATTAGCATTAAAAATTAAATAATATTCAAATCGCACGAGTAAAGCCAGAGCAGCTAACAGCTTACGGTCCAACTCTCATAATTTTTAAATGTTTTAATTCCCTCTGAGGCATTTGGGAATTGGATGGATTGTGATTCAAAATACTTTTTTAGACCTAAGGTAGAACATATCAAAAATACATACCGTCACAAGTAGCTGTAATTTATGTTGGCACGCATCATCTTCTTCCAAACATTTGTTCTTAGATATATCCAAAATTTGTTCATATACGCTATGTTTTATGATAAGGTTAGCTTGTAAGTCTTCTATTTCATTCAATTTAGCATTAACCGAGAATGTTTTTCTGGATAATTCTTCCAAGTTGTTTTGATATTTCTCTAAAGAGGTCAAAGGTATGCATCCCTGATACTGCTGACGCAGAACTTGCATCACGTCGTACAAATATCTGAAAGTTGATTTAATAATAAACGGATTAGAGTACATTTAGAAACCCATGTTTAAAATAAAATTTACCAAACTTTACTAACCTAAATTTTGTTTCATATCTCTGTGCGTATAAATTAAATACATTTTGCCGCGCTTTGAACATTTCTTCAGCTTCAACCCGCATTCGCCTTTCATTGGTCAATGTTAAGTTCAATTTGTCAATTTTCTTTTTATATTCTGAGACTTGCAAATGGGCGATCAAAATTTCACCACTGAGTCTGTAAGTCATTATGATACGAGTAAATATAATAATTTAGCTAGATAGAGCAACAATAAAAATTATATTAATGATAATTTCGTCCGATACCCTTAAATTACCTGGCCACAATAGCTCTGTTGTCTCCAGTAGATTGCAAATCTAATATTTGATGTCTTAACAAATTGATTTCCACGTCATTATCAAGTTTCTTATATTGAATCTCCTGCAACTAAAAATATTCACAGTTTAATGCTTGATCTTGCAACGTTATTCCTGTTAAGCTCTACCCAAATAATTCTACTCAACCGACTGGTACCTACTGACTTACTTGTAATAATGAAATGTTTAATTGGCTCGTGGTATGTTGGTTTTGTTCCTTGAGAGACTTGTTTTCTTCCATGATTTTAAGTAATTGTTTTTTTAAATCATCATTATCTTTATTTGGTAGAGTAGCCAAATTATCATCTCTGCAATATATTAGACGACATGTTATTGTGCTTCTAATTGAATACTATTCATAATTTTAGGTTGGACTCACATTAGTTTGGATTGCGATGTTTGAAATTCCATATTCTTCTCTTGTAGATATTTTATCTCTTTCTCCTTTTCATTCAATTCATTACACAACTGTTGTATCTGTTTTTCAAAAAGATCCGACAGTGTAGAAGTTATATCTTTTGCTGCACTTTGATCACTGCAATATTCTAAAAAGAAAAAAAAATGGCAAAGAACATGCTTAATTATGTATCTATAATATCTTACCATCTGCCAATTGTATCCTTACCCTGGATATATTCTCTTATTGAATTTAATACTTCAATCTTGTCGTTTTCTAATCGCTTAATTAAGTTAAACGGTTCATTTTGAGCGTTTACGTTATCATTTAAAGATTTTCGATATTTTGTAATGACATCTGATAACGTATTATTTTGTTTCCAAAATAAATCAATGGATATGGATTTTCTCAACTTGTCTGTAAGATCTGCTACAGTAAAAATAAATCTGTTGATTTGAATTTCGTATTGCGACGCTGTTAACATAGCATCTCTTTGACAATCTAAAAGTTTGTTCCTTATATTTTCATTCACGGTTCTAATATGCCTGTAATTTTCTTCTAAGTAGGAGCATCTACGTTCTAAAACGGCAGCATCAGGAATGTTGATCAATCCTGGAGAATTTTCACTTATACTATCGTCCATGTTATTTACTATTTGAGACTTCAAGTTCTCTATTTGAGCCTTGTATTGTTCTTCTTCTATTCTCCAATTGTTTCGATCATCAGCGGCCTGAACCGCCAGTGCTGTCATTTTATTGTATAATGCGTTTAGTTTTTTATGAAAATATGCTAATCCCGATTTCAACTGATCCTCATACACAGAGTCTCGTTTAGAAATATAATTTATAATTTCGTCCTTATCGTTTAAATCTATAACATCGTGTTCTTCAGATATCCAAGATCCAAATTCACCGATATTTACATCTGGATCAGAAGTTACATTTATAGTATCTTTCGCATCTGATTTTGTCGTCGATTCAATTTGTGATATTTTTTCCTCTAGCTTAGTAGCCTTCATAGATTCCATTGATAGTTTATCCATCACATCAAATGTCTCTTTCCTAGAAAAATTCAATTAATGAATAGTTAGGAAATTGACATATCAATTTTATTAATGTTATGACGGTTTTTAATTTAGCTTATCAATACACTAGGCACCTCACATACCTACTGCAGTTGCACTTACCTCGCTTCATGCAATGCGGTAAGTAGAGCGTCTCTCCCACCTAGAGCTGCCTTCAGTTCCATAACGGCTGCCATGTGCGGCGCAAACCAACCAGCTGAGTGCCGAGCTTCCATTGAATTCAAGACCGCTTCCAAACTCGGACATTGCAATTCTAACACTCCAGACGTTGTTTTACCTGAAATACGAAGAAATCCAAACGTGGAATAGTCGTCGTGTGTACGTGGTGTAATTGAATTTGTGCTGTTGATTTTTAGAGGATATTAGAGGAATTTTAATTACTCACTATTATCCTTTAAGAAGTTCAATATGTCTTGCAGGCCTTTACGAAGACCCTCATTTTCCTCCGTTATAGCTTGCATTTCGGCGTCTCTATCTTCATTCCGTTTCATAATTTCATTTGCATTTTTCCGAGCAACTGTAGCTAAATAGCTGTGATAATTTATTAACAATTACAATTTGATCATAAATCAAGGTTAATAATAAATTGACGGCGAGCCATTGACCAGGTTTTATAAAATTAATATTATATAAATTGGTATGGAATAAGTCGCGTATTAAATATAGAAACCTACCGAGAAGATTCTCCTCCACCATCCATAGGCATTTCATCATCACATATTTCATCAATTTGTTCTTCTCCGTGCCCAGAGTCAACGATAAACTTTTTCAATTTATTTAGTTTTGTAATCAAACTGCGATTTTCAAGCTCCACAGAAACCAGTTTATTTTCCATTGCTCTTAATTCCTTCGTTAGTGTCATGTTTTGGCTATCAATAGCCTGATATTTACTTACAATATCCTTGGAATCGATTGCTTCTCCAGGAGGAATGTTTAGTTTTTGCCTATTTATAAAACAAACTTGATAACAATGATTTGATAGCAGTATTTCACACGAAAACTTTAGTTTCACTACATAAATCCGAAAGCCACAGTAATCATAAATCAGAGACTATTTAGGACTTACCTCATAGTTTCATTTTCAAGTTGTAAGTGGTTCACTATTTCATTTAACGAATTGAATTCCTTAACTAATTTCTTAAGTTCTTCATTCTTATTTTTTAACTGTTGTTTATTTTGTTTTAAACTATCAACTAAGGCCTTAACACCTTCGTCCTTTTTAACCAGTTGCAATTGTGCTGTAATTTCAGCTAACTGAAAATAATAAGTAAGGTAGTTTTTTTAAACAATATGTTAAAATAATATTTACTGGGTAATAATTGTTGCTTTCGTACCTCCTTTTCCCTAGAAGCTATTAAGTCATCAGATTCCGATAGTGCAGTAGTCAGTGACTTTACTCTTTTCTTGAGTTTGCTAATGATAATCCTTTCTTTTCCTTCATCACTTTCGTTTTTGACATCAATGTTAGAGCACTCCGCTGTATCATCTAGAGTTGATTTTAGATGCTCGTTTTCCGCTTTTAAACGTTCTATTAATTTTGCACATTGCAGTAACTTATGTGAAGCCTCTGATAATTTTTCTTGTAACTCTTTTAGTTTGTATTCTTCTGCATTTGATTTGCGCTAAATAGTAATTTTGTTGGTTAATAATGCATTCTGCGTAATATTCATAGTTATATAGTTATTTTTATGTTGTATTTATTTAAAACAAAACACTTACTTTAGGAGATATCATTTTAGGGGTTTGAATTAATTCCTCCTTTAATTTTGTATTTTCGTTTTCCAATGCCTCTATTTCATTTCGTTTTGCACGTGCTACGTCCTAAAAAAAATAGTTTGCTTGAGAAATGGTCGTATTATTTAGTATGGTAGGGACCAAAAGTAAGTTGTCCCTAAAGATATTTTATTGGTATCTCATTTAAGTAAATTACCTTCCAATGTTGAGCCTTAGCTTTGATGTCTGCCAAAAAACTTTCTTTCTTCGTCTCACTTTCTTGTAGTTCTTTTTTCAAAGTCTCTATCTCAACCGAGAGCTGTGTTTTTGATTGTTTAGTGTACCCTAAGTTTTCTGTGAATAAATTAATGAGCAAGGAAATGTAAGTAGGTATTAGCCATTGTTTTTCGATCGTACTTTCTGGCAATGCTAAACTAATAAACTTTCAGAAGTGAAGGAGTTTTTGTGTTTGTGTAGGTTATGTTATAATACTTTAGTTCGTTTTTCTTGTTTAATAATTGTACTGGAATTTGTCATAATGATTTAAGACTAACGGCACCTATTCCTTTGATAATTCGTAACTGAATTGATTTACCTTTTAACTTGGTGCATTCTGTGTTCATGGCGTACATTTGGTCGGTTAGATTTTCGATAACTGCCGTAGCTTCTGTAAGTTTATTTTTTTAATACTGAAAGCTTTTCTTTTAATTTATTATTGTCGTCCTCTAAGACCTAAAACAGAGAAAGGCAAGCTAATACAAGACATTCTTTCGAAAAATCGTTTAAAGTTACAACAATTTGTATTTGATTCTATTCTGGTTCTGATGCTGGTCCCATATTACTGGCTGTTATAAAATGTTACATGACATCGTGTAAAAAAGACAACATACCTAATTAAAAAACTATCAATACTATCATGGCGCCCCTGTCGCACTGTGTTATATAACGTTATATATATGTTATATGTACAATAGCCAGTGTGGGACTTCCGTGAAAACACATTAATTTATAGGTACCTACCTACTAAATTTTAAATGAATATGGTAATCACACATTTTGTATTAATGATTTAGCGACTGATTATAAAAAAAGTATGTCGAATTTAATAACACAATACTTAAGTAAGGCTCAGATAGAGATAGACGTGAGAAAACAAACCATCCTGTAATACTTAAATGATATAATATTTATACTAAAAGTACCTTGACATCACCGAGTAGTTTCCTGATATGTCTATTCTTCAACGTAATCTCGTTCTCGAGTTGGGCCACGGCATTCATTTCAGACAACGCGTCTCTGCTGGACTCCGTGTCATCATCGTTTTTCCTTTCTTCTAGCTTGGACTTTTTTCCTTCTAGCTCCGCTATGTCGGCGTAGAGTTGTTCGAGTATTTCTTTATTTGCTTTAATGACTTCTTCCTGGTCGGCGATGGTGTCTAACACACTGTCGTTGCTTCTTGTTGGTGACGCTATAAATAGGGACATAGGAAGATTAACTGCCGTATTCGAACTTCAAGATATTCACAAGAGACGACACGTACTAGATCCATTCTAGATCGTTATAGTTTGGATATCAACTAGTTCTCTTTCGCAGCGCAATTCGGGCAACCAATGTCACTTTTATGTTAGATAGAGTAAGATATCTATTAGACGTGAATTGGATCTCTAAGTCATATCCTGTAGAAATCGTTCAAGAGTACCTCCAAGAGTATCTCCAGAATCGAGCAAAAAATGTCAAATTTGGCAGGTTAGATCTTAAACATATCGTTATCGTATCTTGGTGATGTCTAAAAGATATCTAATAAGTAGATGTAGACTAACTTATTATTACAGTTCGAAAATGCCACGAAAATTACGGATAGTGCTTACTTATTATGGAACCCTAAAAATGGACTGCACCTTCTGCACCACGCTGTTTACCTATATTAGGTAGTTAATTTTTAGCATTAGATAAAGACTATGCGATCTTGACGTGTCTTTTAATAAAATTGAAAAACGCTTTTTGAAAGTCAGTAGGTAAATATTACTTAAGGGATGTCCATAAATTACGTTATCGTTTTTTGACCCCCCCCCCCTAAAATCATCCAATAATCATGCTTCGAATGACCCCATTTCCTCCTACGTCATGCTACCATCATCCAATGATCCCCCCCACCCTAATTTGAAATGACGTAATTTATGAATAGCCCCTTGTGAAAGCAAACCAATGTACATAATCGTATATGATGCATAAAAATGTTACATATATGCCGCACTTATTTCTCATAAAGTGATTTTTCAATAAATAGACACGTCCAGATTGTTTACCTTTTTTCTAGCCGACTAAGTAAAACTTCGACTTACCCACATACTGCCCTTTCACTTTGCCTTTGCTGCCTTTTCTTTGAGTTTCTAACTGACCGAGCAAATTGTTTACCTAATCAAACATCAAACAAGTTTCTGTTAGAAAATTCAATATAGTTATGTAGCAAGATTTCTTTTGTTTGGGTAGTCAACTGAAGATATAAGACTCTGTCAAGTACTTAAATAAAATACTTTGTGTGTACTTTGATATAATACCTGTTCATTTTTAAACTTCAGAATATCCTGTGCGAGGCGAAATAACGTTTTCAAGTCCGTAAAATTTAGTTCAATATCGTCAGCTTCCATCCATGATAAAGACTCGCAAAGCTTCTCTTTGTCAGCTTCTTTGAGTTCCCTTTGAGAGAAACTTAGCAGTTCTCTCCAGTCCGTCTCTACCATTTTGAAAGTTTAATTCATTTGGGAATATTTGTAAAATGTGTAATTTAATAACATATTATTGTTGCAGTACACGAGACATGTCAAGCGTGACGCAGCTTAATGTTTTGAAGTTCGCGCCGTTGCTAAGCAACCGTATCTGTGTTGCTATATGAAAATAATGTAGCTTTGAGGTTGCCTCTGATTGGGTCAATGCCGTTGGAACAATAGTACATTACTACAGAGGCCGGGACGAAAGGGGTTGCCGGCCGAAGACATATAGACGGCCGAGCGAAGCGAGGCCGGATAGGTCTGAGCGCGGGCAACCCCATTTCCCGCCGAGGTATGTATAGTGCTTTTCTCAAACATGCAATGAAATAAATAAAATAAAAAATCCACGAAACCCAAGTTTTATTTATAGAAAAAAGTAAACTACACCCAAAATATAACCAACACGTACCTATATCATTATCACGCGTATGTTTTACACGAGTCGTGTAGTTTTACTACCCGTATATTTTCATGTATCTTTGATTTTTTCGCCTTGTATCCGTCTGACTGTCGTTTTCGTCACATAAGTTTACATAGGTAGTCTTTCATGTTGACATCATGTTTCACATACATCGTTGCTTTATGTATGGAGTAAATAAGTATAATTTCCACACTGTTGACGAATTTGTAGTTACATTCATTTAAAATATGCCACAAAACTGTTTCTAATAAACTGTAAGCCATTTTTCTTAGTTTCTCAAATAATAAAATTGCCATAAGCAACCATATACAAATACATACTTCGTCTTTGACTTGGCGGCAGAGGCAGCAAGTTATTTAAAATCAATTCTGCTTACGCTGCCAATTCCAGCACCTACGATTACAATTAATATTAATTTCATTATTTCGTCGGAACTCATATTAAAGTCAAAAAATCAACAACGCACCATAAATCCAATAAAACAGAATGAATATTTTTCAACTTTACCTCCATAACAATTTAAAAAATATAACTACGCGTGTTTGAGTAGACCTTTTTACCGCTAACGTTTAGATGAAATATTTTAAATGTTTTTATTTGTGTAGTTAAATTTATAATTTAAAATTATAGAATGTATTATTTATTAAGTTCATGTTGATTTTATACAAATAAAACTGCAAATTATAGCAAACATTGTTTTTTGTTTTTTTTTTATAGGCGTAGTGCCAGAGTGTCATTACGAACCATAAAGCAAATACTGCCTCTAGTTTTTTTTAATGGATGAATGCCACGATGCTGTGTCACAAATATCTGTGAAATGAAAATTAAAAAAGAGGACTTTGCCGGCCTAGGCCTGCAAGATGTGTATGAAATTCCATTAACGACCTTTTGTCCTAGCCGCACCTGAAACGTCATACTTCGCAGCTTATTATAAGGAACATAACATCAATATTTCATTGCATGTTTGAGAAAAGAATATTAACTGCATTGGAAATGTTTTTTATGGAGCGACACTTCGAGCAACACGGAAGGGAGGCGGCATTCGCACTATTTCCCCTCTGCCGAGGTACAAGATTAGCGCGTCAATCTAATCTAGCGCGGGTAATAAAACTAGTTGTACTTGGATGTTTCACTAGACCGAGTCCAGACGCGCGCGTGAACACTGCTGCACAAAAATGCCTGTTTGCTCGGTTTTTTGCTATAAAAAGAGGTCGGGGACATCAAATTTACAAAAAGAAAGTGTTACATTTCACATGTAATATTTTTTTTACATATCATACGTTTAATTACATTTAAATACAATTATTATATTTTAGTCTTTTGGATTTATCGATTTTGCTCGCTCAGTACAAATTGCGGATCGGTCGAGCGAGAAATCCGACTTCTCATCTCTCAGAATACAATGACATACTTCAACGAAAATGTGTTAGTGTGCGTGTTGTGACACTAGTCACTCGTCCGTACACAAAAAGAGAACGAGGTTTGCAAGATTTGTCTTTGACGTGTGTCATTTTCTATGTATTTGTGTCGTCATTACAGAGGGCCTACCGCGAACCACGTTTGACGTGTTGCCTCCCTGTCACACTTACGTATGAATTTACAAGTGCCATAGAGAGGCAACACGTCGAACGTGGTTCGCGGTAGGGCCTCTGATTGGATTTTGTATGTAAGTGTGTGAGAAGTGCGACTGTGTGCACCTTCCCCCCGCGAAAAATGGCAGAAAGGTTTGTACGGTGAGATATCGCTTGGGCCCCTCCCTTCCGACGTGTCGGAAGCCGGTGTTGCTCGAAGGAGCGACATGTTCACCTCAGTGACAAGCTCTAAAAGGTCGTTTCTCAAAAAGTTGGCACCGCCACCTGTAAATAGGTTTATGTTAGAACTTTTTTTTCGTTATGTACTATTTTTATATATAAAAAATTAATACATATTTAGAGAGACTTTTTACACAGAGGCCTAATACTTTGAAAAATTTTTAATAAATATTGATTACAAAAAAAAATATTGTAACTACGTTTATCCGTTAACCTGCCGTGTCCCAACGCGAGGTACTGATGTTCCGAGCTATGAAAACCACACAAAATATTAACTTAATTTAACGGCATTACCGTACTTTATTAACATATATCCTTAAGTTTTAAAGTATTACTATCGCATAACAATATTATACTTATATTTTAAGTTATTCGGCTTCAAAGTTTGTCCAAGGCAATTCTTAACAGTCACCTGGCGCATCACATTCACGACGATTGTATAACCCCCACCGCACCTTTCCCGTCTCACTCCGCACGAGCTGAAGCCGTCACTCATCAGCTATCACCTGGTAGGACGAAGACGTGGTTATTGTGCTTCGCAAATAAAACACAAAAGACAAAGTATCGGAAATTGGAGTTTGTAATGGGTAAGTACTCTTTATCCTGGAGTCGATATCTTGCTAATTATGTAACCTATCGCATTACTATCAAGATATGTAACGTAAACAATAGTTTAGTTTTATATGCCTAAGTATGGAGTTCATCAAGCTAATACATTTTGTGTATTCGCGATATAACTGCCATTTTCCCCATCACCTGCATATCGTCCACCTGGCTAAAACTGCCAGGTGGATGAGATTTTGCGGCAGGTTAATGTCACTGATACCACAACTAATACTCGTAACTATATAATTATATAGCGGTTATATCGCTTTTGTGTGTTAATTTAGGAATAAAAACTATCCTGTCTGTTAAAGCTGCATATTATTGAAATTTTTGTACTTTTGTCTTAAGTCTCGTTAACCTGTCCAAAAAAGTCAGGTGAATGATGCAATGGCAGGTGAACGAAGCGTCCTTCACCTGCCATATGACAGGTGATCGATAATTATTTAAAATCCACGTTACATATACTCAAACTAGATTTGTGACGCCCCACGGGAAAAGGTACCTTATGAGGGTTTTTAGTTTTAGACATATATTAAAATGTTTTGTAAAAAGTATAAGTACATGCAGATTAGTCCCGTTCTTGTCAAAACCCAGTTCTGATGATGGGATCTATGAAGAATCGAGGGAACTCCTCAAATCTTAAAGGCATACATATAGTGATTTTTGTGTTTTTATTTACAAATCAAGCATATACATTCACAAAAGTGACATTGGATGAAGTGGAACTGCTGATGAAGATCAGAACGAAACTCTTCAACGACGCATAGTTCACGTTTGGCGATTTGTCCTCTTCGTTATGTTTGTTAAGCAAGATAAGTTTATAAGCTGCATTTTTGTCAATCTCGAGTTCTGATGATGGGATCCATGAGGAATCGAGGGAACTCCTCAAATCTTAAAGGCATACATATAGTGATTTTTGTGTTTTTATTTACAAATCAAGCATATACATTCACAAAAGTGACATTGGATGAAGTGGAACTGCTGATGAAGATCAGAACGGAACTCTTCAACGATGCATAGTTCACGTTTGGCGATGTGTCCTCTTCGTTATGTTTGTTAAGCAAGATAAGTTTATAAGCTGCATTTTTGTCAATCTCGAGTTCTGATGATGGGATCCATGAGGAATCGAGGGAACTCCTCAAACCTTAAAGGCATGCGTATAGTGACTTTTGGATTTACATCAGAAAATCAAGCATTTTCATTAAAAACTGTCGCATTTGATGAAGTGGAACTGCTGATGATGATTAGAACAGAACTCTTCAACGATGCATAGTACACGTTTGGCGATTTAGATTTTGACTTGGATTGGGACTGGGGCTGGGACCCGGACCCAGACTCGGGCCCGGACTCGGACCCGGACTGTGACTCAGACCCGGACCTAGACTCAAACCCGGAGTCGGACCTGGACCTGGATCCCGGCTCTTATCTGAACCTGAACCCGGACCTAACCTGACCTGACCTTGCACCAAACCTGAGTTCCACTAGGTACTGCGAGGGTTCATCATCAGCTCTATCTTGGGTACTGCTTTCCCAAGTGCTCATCAAGACGTGTCGAATGACCAAAACAGCATGTGTCTATGTTGCACCAAACCTGAGTTCCACTAGGTACTGCGAAGGTTCAGCATCAGCTCTATCTTAGTAACCACTTTTCCAAGTGTTCATCAAGACGTGTTGGATGACCAAAACAGCGTGTGTCTATGTTGCACCAAACCTGAGTTTCACTAGGTGCTGCGAGGGTTCAGCATCAGCTCTATCTTGGGTACTGCCCTCCCAAGTCCTCATCAAAACGTGTCGAATGACCAAAACAGCGTGTGTCTATGTTGCACCAAACCTGAGTTCCACTAGGTGCTGCGAGGGTTCAGCATCAGCTCGATCTTGGGTACTGCCCTCCCAAGTCCTCATCAAAACGTGTCGAATGACCAAAACAGCGTGTGTCTATGTTGCACCAAACCTGAGTTCCACTAGGTGCTGCGAGGGTTCAGCATCAGCTCTATCTTGGGTACTGCCCTCCCAAGTCCTCATCAAAACGTGTCGAATGACCAAAACAGCGTGTGTCTATGTTGCACCAAACCTGAGTTCCACTAGGTGCTGCGAGGGTTCAGCATCAGCTCGATCTTGGGTACTGCCCTCCCAAGTCCTCATCAAAACGTGTCGAATGACCAAAACAGCGTGTGTCTATGTTGCACCAAACCTGAGTTCCACTAGGTGCTGCGAGGGTTCAGCATCAGCTGTATCTTGGGTACTGCCCTCCCAAGTCCTCATCAAGACGTGTCGAATGACCAGAACAGCGTGTGTCTATGTTGCACCAAAACTGAGTTCCACTAGGTACTGCGAGGGTTCAGCATCAGCTCTATCTGGGGTACTGCTCTCTCAAGTGCTCATCAAGACGTGTTGGATGACCAAAACAGTGTGTGTCTATGTTGCACCAAACCTGAGTTCCACTAGGTGCTGCGAGGGTTCAGCATCAGCTTTATCTTGGGTACTGCTCTTCCAAGTGCTCATCAAGACGTGTTGGATGACCAAAACAGCATGTGTCTATGTTGCACCAAACCTGAGTTCCACTAGGTGCTGCGAGGGTTCAGCATCAGCTCTATCTTGGGTACTGCCCTCCCAAGTCCTCATCAAAACGTGTCGAATGACCAAAACAGCGTGTGTCTATGTTGCACCAAACCTGAGTTCCACTAGTTACTGCGAGGGTTCAGCATCAGCTCTATCTTGGATACTGCTCTTCCAAGTGCTCATCAAGACGTGTTGGATGACCAAAACAGCGTGTGTCTATGTTGCACCAAACCTGAGTTCCACTAGGTGCTGCGAGGGTTCAGCATCAGCTCGATCTTGGGTACTGCCCTCCCAAGTCCTCATCAAAACGTGTCGAATGACCAAAACAGCGTGTGTCTATGTTGCACCAAACCTGAGTTTCACTAGGTGCTGCGAGGGTTCAGCATCAGCTCTATCTTGGGTACTGCCCTCCCAAGTCCTCATCAAGACGTGTCGAATGACCAAAACAGCGTGTGTCTATGTTGCACCAAACCTGAGTTCCACTAGGTGCTGCGAGGGTTCAGCATCAGCTCGATCTTGGGTACTGCCCTCCCAAGTCCTCATCAAAACGTGTCGAATGACCAAAACAGCGTGTGTCTATGTTGCACCAAACCTGAGTTCCACTAGGTGCTGCGAGGGTTCAGCATCAGCTCTATCTTGGGTACTGCCCTCCCAAGTCCTCATCAAAACGTGTCGAATGACCAAAACAGCGTGTGTCTATGTTGCACCAAACCTGAGTTCCACTAGGTGCTGCGAGGGTTCAGCATCAGCTCCATCTTGGGTACTGCCCTCCCAAGTCCTCATCAAAACGTGTCGAATGACCAAAACAGCGTGTGTCTATGTTGCACCAAACCTGAGTTCCACTAGGTGCTGCGAGGGTTCAGCATCAGCTGTATCTTGGGTACTGCCCTCCCAAGTCCTCATCAAGACGTGTCGAATGACCAGAACAGCGTGTGTCTATGTTGCACCAAAACTGAGTTCCACTAGGTACTGCGAGGGTTCAGCATCAGCTCTATCTGGGGTACTGCTCTCTCAAGTGCTCATCAAGACGTGTTGGATGACCAAAACAGTGTGTGTCTATGTTGCACCAAACCTGAGTTCCACTAGGTGCTGCGAGGGTTCAGCATCAGCTTTATCTTGGGTACTGCTCTTCCAAGTGCTCATCAAGACGTGTTGGATGACCAAAACAGCATGTGTCTATGTTGCACCAAACCTGAGTTCCACTAGGTGCTGCGAGGGTTCAGCATCAGCTCTATCTTGGGTACTGCCCTCCCAAGTCCTCATCAAAACGTGTCGAATGACCAAAACAGCGTGTGTCTATGTTGCACCAAACCTGAGTTCCACTAGTTACTGCGAGGGTTCAGCATCAGCTCTATCTTGGATACTGCTCTTCCAAGTGCTCATCAAGACGTGTTGGATGACCAAAACAGCGTGTGTCTATGTTGCACCAAACCTGAGTTCCACTAGGTGCTGCGAGGGTTCAGCATCAGCTCGATCTTGGGTACTGCCCTCCCAAGTCCTCATCAAAACGTGTCGAATGACCAAAACAGCGTGTGTCTATGTTGCACCAAACCTGAGTTCCACTAGGTGCTGCGAGGGTTCAGCATCAGCTGTATCTTGGGTACTGCCCTCCCAAGTCCTCATCAAGACGTGTCGAATGACCAAAACAGCGTGTGTCTATGTTGCACCAAACCTGAGTTCCACTAGGTACTGCGAGGGTTCAGCATCAGCTCTATCTTGGGTACTGCCCTCCCAAGTCCTCATGAAGACGTGTCGAATGACCAAAACAGCGTGTGTCTATGTTGCATCAAACCTGAGTTCCACTAGGTACTGCGATGGTCCAGCATCAGCTCTATCTTGAGTTCTGCTCTCCCAAGTGCTCACCAAGACGAGTTGGATGACCAAAACTGCATGTGCCTATGTTGCACCAAACCTGAGTTCCACTAGGTACTGCCAGGGTGAATAGACAGTAAGATTGAATGTTTACTTATTCACAGAAACTTGTTGTTAAATTGGGAATCGAATCGAAGGTGAGGTGGGTCAGAATCCAAAATTTTAATCATCATGGTGGACAATAAGGTCCCTTTTTACAGAAGATGACACATTTTTCGATTATTTTTAGAAGGCATTGAAAATGATGTGGTGGACAGGTGGATGACACTCATTACAGGTGAACGATGACAATAAACCAGGTTAACGGCAACGGACACAGGTTAATGACGCCTCTCGATAACCTGTCAATATTTTCATTGGAATTTGTACTTATTTCTCGATAACCTGCTTCTACTATCGATAACCTGGAGACAAAATATCTTTCACCTGTCCTTGATATCATTAACCTGAATTTCAAACGCCTATATCTCCTAAACTAATTGAAGGAATTGCTTCCCTTCCACATTTTCTAATAGTTAAAGTTGCCTTTTAACGATCCCAATAAAAAAAATTCGAAAATGCAAAATTTTTGAAAATCGTTAACGTTAGAGTCTGTGCGGAAAGAGAAGAGTCGTGGGATTTGAGGGCGCGCCAGTGCTATTTTATGGTTTTTGCTATGCTGACAACACTGGTCCCGTGATTATAGTACGACACTAAAGGTCATGATACTTGTACCCCTTTTGTTCCGGTTTTTTACCATGGCTTACTAAACGGAGCCTGGTGGTGGTGTCGGCTCGTCAAATCAATCCTCTGATTTAGCGCAGGCACTAGTTTTCTTTTTAAAACACACTTTTTTAGGGTTCCGTACCTCAAAAGGAAAAAACGGAACCCTTATAGGATCACTCGTGCGTCTGTCTGTCCGTCTGTCCATCTGTCACAGCCAATTTGCTCCGAAACTACCGGACCAATTAAGTTGAAATTTGGTACACATATGTAAGTCTGTGACCCAAAGACGGATATGTAACGTCAACAAATGAATTTTAAACATAAGGGCTACTTTTGGGGGGTAAACGATAAAATTAAAAAACAAAGTTTTGAAAACTATATCGTGTTACATATCAAACGAAAGAGCTCATTTTGAGAATCTCAAATATATTTTTATTATAAATTTACGATAAAACGTTTAGAAGTTATTCAAGAAAATAGACAAAAAATGACCATTCCCCCCCCTCTATCTCCGAAACTACTGGGTCTAAAATTCTGAAAAAAATACACAAAATAGTCCTTTACCTAAAGATGTCAGGAAAACCTATCAGAAATCTAGAGTCAAGCGTGAGTCGGATTTAAGAACAAAAATGCGGTTAACGTTTTTTTAGGGACACAGCCGCAATGGTTTAAGTGAAACGTGATGTAGACAGCTATTGCGAAGGCCCTAGGCCGATATCCGCATAAGGCCGAAGGCCCGAAGCTCCCCAAAGAGGCGTGCCTTTAGCTTCAAGCGACAGTCGGACTGAAGACAAAAAATGCGACTAGGCTGTATCTGGCACATAGTCGCAATGGTACTTGTAGTACAGTCAACAGCAGAAATTGCTAAGCGGCCGAGGTGTTCAAAATTACCCTGACATGCTCTTATTGTCTTAACTATAAAGTCGCGTCCAGATCATTTTAAACCACTCTCCCGCTTAGCAACTTCTGCTGCTGACTGTACTGATTGATTGGGTTACTATTGTTACGTGTTTTAAAAAGCAGTAGGTATACAGGGTGGCTAAAAAATAAACTAAGTGTATTCCCGTTGCCAACGTGCAACCTTGAAATCGCGAAGAAAAATTTGGCTGTTTCATACATTTTGGCTGGTCCGTTTTCTATGGGAGGATACTTCTATTTTCGCGATTTCGGGGTTGGTCCCATACTAAAAGTTGCTCAGTATAATCCCAAAACCTCCTTGGCTACGGGAATACACTTATTTTTTGGTCGCCCTGTAGGTATTTTCTCTCTTCGGCCTTCGCTTTTAAAACACTTTCGGAAGTTGTAGGAAGCGCGACCCGTCGGACGCTCGAGTTTTCAGCTCTACGCATTTGGACACTTGTAGGTACTATTGTTCGGCATTTAATCTTCAGAGATGTAGAGATATGCCACCACGCCAGAAAACTTCATGTTACATCTGGTTTTTGATTGACCCATTCGGGTTTTTCAAGACGTTTCACTCACGTCACGTTTCACGTACAAAAATATTTTGAAAATTGTGTGATGTACGGAACCCTTGAAACGCGAGTCCGACTCGCACTTGACCAGTTTTTTTTTTATGTTTCAGATACTAAAAAGTGACAGTGCGATTGACAAAACTGCTAAAACTAGTTAAGAATCTGCCCAATACAACTGTAATTTTAGTACCAAACAAGATAGAGTCTCATTTATGTAGTTATGTACTACCTAATCTGTGCAGTCCAACAGTTATTTTAATACAAAACCGGGTAGATCGGGTAGAAATTGGGCATTAGAACTGTAATTTTACTATCTGGGATATATTTCACCCATTGTAAACTTGACTTGTAATGTATGTGTACATTATTAATAATAAATATGAATATGAATAAAAATAGTGCATAAGTAGGTAGGCCTTATTGGGATATGTCCGGTTCTCTCATCTCACGATATTTTACTTCGCCGAAAAGTCTGCTAAATATGAAATACTTATAATTTCGTAACTAACAGAACCTAGTAAACGAACTTACAAATAAAGAAATATTTTTATGAAAAGGTTTTATTCTTTGTAATCGACGTCTTAATTAAAATATTCAATGTCACTTATGTTTGAGCTAGCTTCAGAAGAACCAGGGACTGATGTAAGGAACTGGATGTGCTTGAATCCGGCACGTAGATTACGAATTCTTGCATATCACCTACTTAGCGGTCCTTTATTCGAGATACCGTAGGTACTTTTACACAATCCTGAAAAAAAAATTACATATGCATAAAATGGCAAGTATCAAGACTATTTGTCAGTTATTTTAAAGATCATGAATGACCTGCATATTTATGAAAATTAATATATTTTGAATGAATATACTTACCGATTATTTACCGGAGACAAGTTACTTAGGGGGCTTATTAAATAGGTAATTATTTAATATTAAATACAACATCAATACCCGCGAATAGCGGAAACACGTTCCGCGACTTTTTGTAAGTCGATAGTCGGCTTTTAGCCGTTTTCTTTCCGCTGACAAAACCGAACAATGATAAATATAATTTTTCTTGTGGTTTTATGTACGGTTTCATCGTGTTTTGAAAATATTTTATACATAAAACTTGCGCTTTTTGTTAATAAAAATATACAATGACAGAAGTTTGTTTACTTTTTACAAGACAGTTGTCAAAGGTTGGATTGCCATATAAAATTTAAAATGTTAGTTCCCGTTTCTGCCACGACTCTTCTCTTTCCGCACAGACTCTAACCTGGCGGTGCCAACTTTTTGAGAAACGACCAAAAATAAAGAGAAAAAAAAACTGCATTGGAAATATAGGTAGAGTCTGGCTAGCCAAAAATTGTTGACAGATATTTCGTTGTTGTATCACCAATTGTCTATGATTTAAAAAAAAGCTAAAAGTGAGTTGTCAATTTATGTCATTCATTCAAATTGTTTGCGGTTTATAAGGGGTTTATTGTTAATAATATTAATAATTTCCATACTGAGTGATGTTCGCAAACTATTATTTAAGCTCGTAAATAATTACGACAATGTGCGAAGTCGACGTGTAGCGTTGTATAACGAAAAACTGCAATGTTTACAACTCCTAACCAAATGTAAACAAATTAGGAGGTTGGTGCTCTATAAATATTTTGATACTTTAAGTACTAGTTCTAACATTTGCCTATTACTTTGATTAAGTACGTGAATTTATTAATGCCTGAATCTCATAAATAGGACAAGTGTATAAAAAAACGGATAAACTAAAAGTTCTGAAAAATATCTATAAAATCTAAATATTGGAACGTAAACATATGTGTTTGTTGTTGACTGTACTTTAAATAGTGGTAGAAATTATGTAAGCTGACTTTGAGTGCACGTAAACTTTTATTTAGCTTATTTCCATAGGTACCTTACTTGTGCACAGAATACCAAAAATATTATCTAGTATCAAAACTATAATTCCTACTAAGCAAAGTGTGACCAGCCCAAGATTTTTTGAATTTCCCGCCAATAATTTAGGTAAAATTTCAGTAGCCAGACTCTAGTTGGTCTTTAGAGTTGGTCCAACCAAATTTCGACGCTTATCATGAATAGTGGCATAAAACAAAATTAAATGCCGTTCGATTTTAAATCTTACCAGTAAAAGATAGAATATTAAATGCAATAGCATTTCATTTTGAGTTGTGCCACTATTCATGATAAGCATATTATATTCTTTGATGATAAGCGTCGATTTGTCATTAAATGAGAACAAAAAACTATACTCACCCTTTTCTTTTGCACTAATACTAGTGTAAGACAAAGATAGTATGATCCTCTCTGTCTATGTTTAAAATGAGACAGTCCTTATGTATTTCGAATTACACTTTTCTCTTTCCTTTTTATTGCAATCGAAAGCGACGCAGCAATATTGCCCAAAGTAGGACAACCGTGTGTGCATATTTTATGGCTGCTATTTAACTGATCACCAGATTTAATAAAATTTAATACCAAAAAAATCTACTTTACCACCCTAAAATCATAAATGATCACCAAAATTATAACACCATTTTAATGCGAAATGATTACCAATTTTATTACATTTTACTACCCTATTAAAGGAAATGACACCAAACTAATCATTATTAACCCAAAAATTGTAAATGATTACCAAATTTCAAACCCCATTTTAATGTCAATTGATATCCAAATGTTTACATCTTGCTATTCTATTAAATAAAATGACACCAAAATAATCATTGTAAACCCAAAAATAGTAAATGACCACCAAAATTAGAACTCCATTTTAATGTAAAATTATAACCAAATTTTTAAATATTGCTATCCTATTAAAACAAATGACTCCAAAATAATCATTGTAAACCCGAAAATAGTAAATGACCACCAAAATTGTAACCACAATTGTTTCTGTATGGATCACAGTTCAAAGTTCAAACCTAATCTAACCCACCTTTCTAGTAGAATTTCGTTTCTGTATGGGTCGCAAATCAAACCTAACCTAACCCACTTTTCTAGTAGCATTTCATTTCTGTAAGGGTCACAGTTCAAACCTAACCTAACCCACTTTTCTAGTAGCATTTCGTTTCTGTAAGGGTCACAGTTCAAACCTAACCTAACCCACTTTTCTAGTAAGTAGCATTTCGTTTATGTATGGGTTGCAATTCAAACCTAACCTAACCCACTTTTCTAGTAGCATTTCGTTTCTGTAAAGTTCGCAGTTCAAACCTAACCTAACCCACTTTTCTAGTAGCATTTCGTTTCTGTAAGGGTCGCAGTTCAAACCTAACCTAACCCACTTTTCTATAGTAGTGTACCCTATGATGGGCGTGGAACCAGTAATGGGACAAAAAACCACAAATCCTGTAAAATAAGTGTCTAAAAGTAGTTTATAAACACTGCCTGTATATTATCATAAATAAGAGTCCTAGAGCTGATTCAGTTTGAATTTTTATTAAATTTGGTTGTTTTTTAAGAAATTGGCGACAACCCAAAAGTTGTCGTGTCACTGAAAAAAAATACCACTACGAATTCTTAACAACTTCGCTAAGAGAGGTGAGTTAATTTATTAAATTTTAATTAATTAATACTTGATGAAAACTAAAATGTGTTTTGTTAATTGCATTTACCATGAGATAAGGTATTCAACATACTATGTTGTGAGTCCACAGATGTAAAAAAATAGTGGTATTTGGCCCAATCCCATTATAGGAGCTGTAAAACTGCATACCTCCTATAATGGGAAATTTACATAATGATGCTTGTCATGCCATCATTTCATGTTTAAACAATACAGAAGTAAAATGTAGTTACGAAATATGTCAACCAGGAGGTATGCTCGGACTTCGGATAAATTAATATCGTTTTTTAGTGTGGATCAAATCTTGGTAGCCGAGTTTGAGCCACTTTCCCGTTTTCCGATTGAGTTGAAATTTTGTATTCGTAATTAAATATGCAAATCGGATGATAATGCAATATTATGATAACATGGACCAGATCTGATGACCTATTTCAATATTTTATACTGATAGAGCAGTGTCCATTACTGGGGGGCCCATTACTGGAGCTTTGGTGTCCATGACTGGAGAAAAATAGCATAGTTTTAATTTGTTAAGTATGTGGAAACTCATTGCAGTATCTTTGATACAACACGCCTGAAACATGAAAGACGGGTAGGACTTTCATCTTTCAATACGCTAAGCGGTAGACCATTCACATGTATTAGGGAAATATCACAAATACTCCAAATTCCCTCTTAAATGTCCCATGACTGGTGCTGTTACTATAGTAGCATTTCGTTTCTGTATGGGTTGCAATTCAAACCTAACCTAACCTACTTTTCTAGTAGCATATCAGTATGCTATTAGAAAAGTAGGTGAGGTTAGGTAGGTATGCGGTGTGGGGTACGGGGGGTTGAGCTGAGCGAGAGGGGCTAGTAATTTTGGCATCATTTTACTTTATTTGGTAATACGTATACATTTTTTGGTAATCATGTGGTTTATTTAGGTGCAAAAATCTCATTAATTTGGTCTTCAAGATTTGGTGATCATTAATGATTTTTGGTAATCATTCAATATATTTGGTATTCGAATACAATTTGAAGTGCAGTCGTAATTAAAACGGTGGTACATTTGTAATTTTAGGGCTTCTTTTTTTGGTGTTCAGTAATTTTTTTTGGTAAGCATGATTTTTTTATTTAGGGTACCAAAGTATTTTTTGGTGGTCATTATATTTGTAGCCATATTTTATTGTACTGAATCATTAGACTAGACTCGAGTTAGACCAGGCGTGGCTCACTCCGCGATTTCGTCGCTTTGCTACAGGTAGCTAAAAGTACATCCGTTCCACACCAATTTTGGTGGCTAGCCATAAGTCGCGCGTGGCGCTGTCGCCACCTAGCGGTCATATCCACGTCACGTCTGTCCTGATCGTAATAATAATAACAGACGCGTTTTGTTAGAGAGTGAGTCTTCTGTAGGTACCTAATACTTTTATTTTTTTATTTTTTTTATTTATTCTGTGGTTAGACCCATTGATTGCTATCAAAATCATTGCAGACTTTTCTTGATCTAACTGTATATGTACAATGGTGATAATGATAATTATTGATAATGGAGAGGTGGGTATCCTGCTAGCACTTTCGATAAAAATAAAAACAACAATTAAATAGAAGGATTATTTTATTAAAGTGATGATTTTGAACAATCAATTACTGTTACCATTATGTCGTGGTGTCAACAACAAAATAAACCATTTGTGCTTTTAAAAATAAATTAACAAGAGTAAATACAACAAATAGGTTAAAAATAAATGAAAGCATTTGGTATGTTCTACATAAAACAAGCATGACATAGGGCGAGAGGGCTTCACTTTCGAGCTTAACTAGAAACTTTACGAGTAAAGATTACAAAATATATATTATTGATATAACTTAATACAGATATAGTATGCGTTGTTAGCTAGACATGTACCACAAGTAATATCATATTCTTTACACAAGTCACAAAGGAAGCTGAATTTTAGGCCACAATGTAAAAATATACTTACAAAATTTGATTCGTGACTAGACTTGATAGACACAACTATAAGGAAAACGATCATCCCTGCAGCGCGGGTCATTTTAATATCCGACCATTAGGTACATTTAATTCTTTTACACTTCAAAGTACTCCTAATTAAAAATTAAGCATATAAATATTGTATTGTCAACCGTTTCCGAATATACCTCGCCCTATATACATTACTGGGTGTTTATTTGAGTATTACGATTAGTGATTAACTTTTATGCGGTAACTAATATTTTTTGGTAAAACCTTACACTTCATTTAATAGGTAATCTTTGTCGCTTTTACTGTGGCCAATAATCACAAAACGTCTAAACTTTGACACTGTTAGCATGTTACCGTCATTCCAAAGTTTAACTTTTGCGGATATGTATACGTACAAAATTGTTAGTAACACATATTAGTACCGAACGCTCAGCTTCGTTCTTTTAAAACGTCACTTTTAAAAGACAAGCTCAATTCACTCCTACACGTAAATAAATAACTATGCTAAGTAATTATACAAGTATATAAGTATTTTTATTAATTTCTTTACACAATTATACAACGTCGTTTTATTTTTTAACATACTCTTTGGGACGCACAACTTAGGATAGCTTACATTAGCTGAGGGCTGTTAGATTACGATTTAGTCAATTAAATAGACAATGACGACAGAAGCCTTAACATCCACGGAGTTAGCACATTTTACGGTTAGAACTGAGATTCTAAACTACTCAACAAAACCCGTCGAACATCACCGTATATGTATACCAACAGCCAAGTTAAACATGAATGTGATACATTACCATACAAGATTATTGGAGACTACGGATTGAGGCAGTATAGATAAATATACAAAAACGTTATAAAAAGTCATGGAGTTTGGTTTCTTTACACTATAAGATATGCCACGTCTGTAATACAGGTTATATAGTTTTATAATTAAGCTGTAATTGTGTGTGGCGCCCGTTGGCGTTCGAGTCCCATTCGACAAGGCTTCTTTGTGTTAAAGCATTTAACAAGACCTATCGCTTTGCCTCGCTATTAAAGTTGAGCCAAGACGTATGCGGCAATACATACAATTTGACAAGTGTTGGCTCAACAATCGAATAGCTCGACTCTTCGACCTAATAGAGCTATAATTTAAGGGCAGATACAGATATCTTTTTCTATACAGCTTTGGTATACCCTATGTTTATATTACATCGCGTCCGGTCCACCCTCTGCAATCCAAGCTGACACACTCGACAGGCATTAAAAGTACATACGAACGAGTGCGGAACCCTATAATAAGGTACAATCCTAAGGGGGAAATCACTTTATTGTCATACTCAGTGTTTCACTCGTTTCCTTCATAATTCGAATCTTTCGAAAGAAAAAAGGCTGTTTATAATATTCACAATTCGCCTTTCGCTTTCGAAGTTAATTTACCACTTTTATAGCTTACAAAGATTTTTCGCTTCCGAAATACCATGAAAGTTCAATAACCTACGAGTCCCAGGGATCGTAATCTATCAGCCACATCTCGACTTAGTTTCAAATTTGATTGATCGTCAATGCTGGGGGCGATATCGCGTCCGTGGGACTCGGGGTTAGTGTCACCACACACTAGCGTCTTTTGAGCTTCGGCGTCTAGTCAGCACTGTGGAAAATGGCGTCGCTGCGCAGTTGCGTCAACGTTGCGTCGAGCAGCAGTCATAGAGTTGACTAGGCGCCGACGCTCGAGAGACGCTAGTGTGGGTGTACCCTTAATTAGGCATAATGTAAGTTACAACGGTAGTAGTGTGCGTGTGTGTGTCAGCGGTGGTGGCGGGGGCGCGGGCGGCGCGCGCACAGCGTGGCGCTGCGCAGGCGCCGCAGCAACGTCGGCCGCTATCAGATGCGCTCCACGTAGTTGCCTGCAAGATAAATGTTTCAAAATTATAACACCAACGAACGTTTCAATAACGAAATACGGGTATGCGCCTCCAAATTCATTTTTAGAGCACCGTACAGAACTTTGTTCACGGTGCTCTTATGGGATCACTTCGGTCTTGCAAATCGGTTAAATGCGTTTTTCTCAAAGACCGTTTGATGTAGGTACCTGAAATTTGGAATAGTTATGGCAAGTACCATCACTAACACTGTGAATAAGTCGAAACGGCTTATTTCTGATTTTAGGGGGAAATTTAGGGGTTAAGAGGGGTAGGCTGAATTTTATTTTCAATTGTAAGAATCGTGTGGGGTACCATTAGAAAGCTTGCAAAAAATTGAGTCGATGGACTGATTTTGACTTCATTTTAGAATGCAATAGTTTCGTTAAAAAATGCATTTAAAGTTGCAAGTTTTCATACAAAAATTTTCACCTCTGTCCTGGCGATTTTCGGGAAAACTATAGCTAACAGGCAGCTGACCAGTCAATATCCAACTAAAACGAGTATGGAGACGGCGGGAAAATTATCAGGTTAACTCTAACTTTATTAGTTTTTAAACTGCAGCCTGATCTTTGGTTGCTTAGGGCTAGCTAACTGATGCTTACACTGGTCATTCATATTAAGAAGTAGTTTTAGTAAGTAAGATCCTTACTTAAAACTTTGGCATTGAAATTTATGACTTATGTCTTTGATACAAAGTTTAATTCTACTTACTTACTTTTGTGAGATATTTCATTTTTTTTCTGAATAGCCTACTATAAGTATGAGAGAGTAAAAGACCTGCAAAATGCAACCTTGTTAGAAAGCAAATAAGTTTAAATTTCGAACGGGCTTTCCAACCAATGGACTATCGCAGTGTGCTCAGTAAAGAATCATATTTATTAATGGAGTTTATCAGTTCAAATTTAAATTAAGAATTCCGTTCTTCACTGTCGTTGTGTTTTTTTTTTCACATTAGAGCACATAGAGTTAGTAAAGCGAATAGAGATAATAAAGTCATTCAATATTTATTAACAGCTATGGCGTCATCTACCTATAGATTTTACTGAGAGTATCTGATTCGTGGGAACATTACCTATTCCTTTTCATTAAGTACCATTACATTTATGTATTAATTGTATAATGTACCGTAAAACGGGGTGAAAAGACACGATTTTCAACTTCAAGGACGATTTTCACCAATAATCCAAACGATAAAAGTAAAAATTTAGACATCATTTTATGAGTCTTGGTTAGTTCTTCAATTTTGCATTTGTGAAATCAATTTTGACCCACCCAATTCAGAGAAAATCAAAGAAAACTGCCTGTTTTCTCCATATCCTTAAAACGGGGTCGATAGACACATGAAAGAGGTGAATAGAAATAGGAAGTTTTACTTAGTTGTCATAGGCATCGAATTTGGTCATTATTTTGTTGATACTCAATTGGCATATAGTATATATATCTGTTAAACAGTTATTTGATACAAAAATATTTTTTCGAGTCTTTTAACCCCCAAGGCGTGTTTTTTCACCCCTTTATGGTATCTAATCACCCCATATGCGTGTCCACTGACCCCTTTTTCACGTAAAAGTGCTTGTTGATAGTTATTTGCAAAAAAATGCTTAATTGTAGAGAAAATTGGTGATATTATTTATTATTTAGGTACTACAGATACTATATTACCAGGTTAGCTTACTTTAACTACGTTAATGTCACTACATTTACCGCTAGAACAAAGTTCAGACAGGCTTCATTTCTTACCTCGGTGAGGTCTTCCTTTAGAGTCAAAAAAATCTAACTTTTAGGCAGTTTGATTAACTTCTTTTGGTATCAATGTAGAGAATAAATAGTCTACTATATACGTATTCCACAAAATCTGATTTTAGAGATGTACGTTTTTAAATATAACAACTTGAAAGAAAAAGCTCAAAATTTCTCTATTCACCCCGCGATTTCTGTTGACCCCGTTTTACGGTACCTATGTATATATTTGAACCGATCGGTGAGAGCAGCAACTAGATACTGTTCTGTTACGAAAAAAAAAATTAAAAATCACAATTCACAGTTTTTGGAAACAAAGGTAAAGTTGACGAAATATAAAGTAAGCCGATCTTGTTCAAACTTGTTTGAGTGACAAAAATGTCAGTTAAGATTTGGTACTCATGAATTCCAGTTCTACTAAAATATTTTTGCTTTTAAAAACTGATGTACAATAAGTCCAAAATTGTCCGGTAAGTTAGGTTTATATTCAAATTATACGCAATTCTTTGTAGTAACTCCGCCAAGTGGACGGAAACAGGTACTGGACGGCAACCTGACGCAGTTACCCTACTTGAACTAAAACTTAGACATTCTCTTTATTCATAATTCTTCTTAGGCTAGGGTTTTTATAATATGAATATAAAAGTAAAATATAAAAACACTTACAAAACAATAAAAAATACATATAAACATTTTAAAAAACCTAACCTAGGGTGCCGCCGGCAAACTTAGACATTTATTATTAGGTACTTATTTCTATGACTTTTATGAAACATGAGCAAATTGATTAATACTTTACGTTAATTACATTTTGAGTCAGAAACAAGCCTAACGTCAAAAACCGAGAAATGCCGAATCACAGACTTACCTAATTGTAATATTATTCCTTTTTGAGTAGTCGTGCCTGCCCAGTCTACAAGTTTAAAATACAACAATTGCGACTATATCAAAGATTATGAGGCTGTATGTATACCCAGTATTTTTGACGGATTTATTAGTTTTTCATGCTCGAAGTTGCCTGTCAACTCTGACGTATATTAAATTGTCAACTATTTTGGTGTTTGAAAGAATCAATAATTGGCAAAGTGCCGTGGCAGAAAAAGCCATTCTCACAAAAAAAGAATCAATAATAATGAAAATGTTCAGACAAGTGGAAGAATATACATACTTCAATATGTTATGGATGCTAGTTTAAGATGTAAAAACAACAGTTTAGCGGGATGTCAGTTTACGAAATGGTTTGTACAAATTACAGAGAAATTCATAATAATTTGTTTCTACTAGAAATGTGCCTTCACCAAACGTTTTAGATAAACGGTATTAGGCCTATATTATATAAACGTTCTTGATTTCGGTTGGCCGAAATGGGACTTACGATTTTTCCCCTTTTCACCTCCAAGATGAGGTTGATTGTTAGTGTTAGAAAGCTGTAATTTGGTATGGATATACAATCAACCCGACAAGGTGGTAAATAAAATCTTTAATCTCAAAAAAATATATTTAAGGTAGAAGCTTTGTAACTTCTACATTACCTATACTAGCCCAGAGGACTTTAATAAAAGTCCAAACTCCAAGGTCCCAGAGCTCCCAGACATTACCTTCTTATTTCCTAGTCAATAAAATGTACTTATGGGATAAATTAGTATTAGTATCCAAACTTAAAACCACCTAGGGATGTGTCGTACGGTGCTCTGAACACCGTAGTCTTGACTTCGTGCTTGGCCAATTATTTTAATTTATTGCCGTAATATTTTTTTGCATCGCCACCCTGGCTATCGAAACGCTAATGTAAAAGTTGTAAGGATAACGAACACGGGCACAGCACGGAATGAAAACACGTAGGCAAACCAAAGATATTCTACCAGAACTGGTGAGCTTGTGCACCAAAATACATATAGCTTGAAACACAGAAACCAACTACGTAAAATAGTAGGATTAACAACAGGACATAACACACTGAACAAACACCTACTTAACATGGGTAAAACTGACAGCCCCATGTGCAGAGCGTGCATGGAAGACCAGGAAACAACAGAACATATTCTCCTAGACTGTAAACAGATATAAGTACACAGGAACAAGGATTCCGTGCTGAAGGAGGTAGTTAGCAACCTAAAAACTTTGCTAGGTTTCGTGAAGGAGCCTGGGGTAATTAGAGTAGCGCTACCTCGTTTCACGCAAAATAGGGACAATGGATGCCGTTTTGCGGAAGGCCCAACAAAACTAACTAACTAACTATGGGCATGGCATACCTGGGAAGGTGCCGAAGCGGCCGGTGCGCTGCGAGGAGCCCACGTACCAGCCGTCGTCGCACTTCTCCAGCAAATACACGGTGTCACCCTCGTTCAGTTCCAGCTCGTCCGGGTTCTGGGGGTAAGGTTAGCGAGCATGGACACATACCTGGGAAGGTGCCGAAGCGGCCGGTGCGCTGCGAGGAGCCCACGTACCAGCCGTCGTCGCACTTCTCCAGCACATACACGGTGTCACCCTCATTGAGTTCCAGCTCGTCCGGGTTCTGGGGTCGGTATTTGTACATCGCTCGGTACCTGAAAATAACGCATACAAGTATGTATATTAGCAGGGCTCGGACAATTCATGCGGATGACGTCAAACCACTCATAGAATGATTTCAAATTTTGTAACTTCGTTCGACATATCACACGAAAGTTAGACATACAAACATCATCCTGTGTGCAAAATTACGTCATCCGCATGAATTGTTCGAGCCCTGTATATTAGTTTTCATCTTGTATTTATTCGAACCAATTTTCAGCATGGGTGAATCCTTGTAGAATACTGATTTCGTGTCTCCCCACGGAATAGGTGGGACTCGCCATTTTTCTATGGGAGCAAACTATTTTCTGTTGCGTTACAAAATGTAGCTTTTATCTTGTCAAGTTGTTAATTTTAACGTGTCAATGAAATACGTATGGATTAAATGTCAATTAAATGCCCGTGTAAACAAAAAAGTAAAAAAATCAACATGGTTTTTGAAAAAAAAAAAATTCTACTAGAGGGAATCTAGGGACACGAAATCAGTATTCTAAAAGTTGATTCACCCTTATGCGGCAGAGATGACTACGATATTGAACTTCGTATATTATAGATATATATATTTATATATTTAACCTTTTGAACGCCAAACGGCGCATACATTTGCCGTGCCACTGACGCCACGAGGGTAAATTTGTGAATAAATAATGCCAACTTAAAAGTGGGGTGTTTTTCAGTAGATTATCATCAAGAAACGATCGACGTCAAATGCCGTCTTTGGCGTCGTTGTCACGATTTTGCGTTGACGTCAATTGCCGTCTGTGGCGTTCAAAAGGTTAAGTATCTTAATAGCTGGTTAGTTTGAAGAAAACAACATGTGAAATGTATAACTTACGGCACAGCTTCAGCGTTAGTATCAACGTAGAGCGGTTCGGTGTTGTTGAGATCCACTCCAGCGCCAGTGGGTGGCCCGTACCCGCGTTCCGATGGGGTCAGAGCTGCTTGCGCTGTTTTTGTCGTGTACCCTGAAATATAGATATTTAACAACTCATAAGATGTATACACGGTGTAACATGAGCAAACCGAATAATTTTAACAGCGTATGCCTGATCATATTTTAGAGACAAAAATGTCCAATAAACTTTTTTGAAATTCGCCTAGTTTCAGATATAATATTAATTTTAAAAATAACAAGTTTTTATTGTTACATAGTGTCCCAAAAGCCCTATTTGATGGTGATGTTGCTGCTATGGGACGTAGTCTAAATATCCTTACTGATAGATGTCAAAAAGTGACAAGTAACACTTTGCAAAAAGTAGGTTTTACGAAAATAAATGTAAAAATCAATTTTAAGTGACAAGTTTACCGATAACATTTATTTTTTTATGTACAAATACATTCAAAAAAATTACCAAGGAAAAATTATATGAGCCAAGTTAATGAGCATGGAGGGGCCGTGTCGTACCGGGACACTAAGCTAAGGCTGGCTTCGGACCGACGAAGGCGGAGACAGCTTCATCACGCTGCACCGACAAGAGCCCAGCTCTTAAAATGAAAGAAGAGTCGCACCTGGCAGCGGTTGCGTGGAAGGCGGCGCGTTGGCGAGGTTGGGGTTGTTGGGCGTGGGCATGTAGCTGTGCGCGCCCATGCTGCGCTTGGCGGAGCCGTTCAGGAGCCCGTGCGCCGCGGGAGACGCCACCGGCTTGTCCGACGCTGCGATCGATTGGATTTCTGAAATAGTAGATTGATTTTAACCCTTTGACCGCCGTTGTCCGGTATAGAAGACAACGATAGAACGATACGCTGGCGCCGTCGTCTTGTATACAAGACACAAATTCAACCACTGAGTTAATGTGAAAATAATAACAATTGCAATTTCATTTACACTCGTGTTCATATTTAAGGTCTTTGTTTTTTCATTTATTTGCTTTTTAAGCCGCTATATAAATCCCTTCTTTTATAATAAGGCATTTAAAAAAATTGCTCCAATTTTCAACATTTTTCATGTTCCTCGTCGCCGTTGTCTTGTATAAAAGACAGCTAGGGATGGGAATGTTAACTCGATATGGGAATTTTTAACGTAAATATAAAGTCAGAAATATGTTTTTATCTAAGTATTTGAACACTTGTTAATGGCCAATTTTTTTCAACGAATAGTAGGTAACTACTTACTAGAATACGTAGAACGAGAGTCAGATAGGCATAACTATATTTAAAGTTCAGGTAGCTTCTTTAGCTCTATAAAGTAGAGTCAGACAAGTAAATTTGCCATTGTAGATTGTGGACTATTTAATTGCAGAAGAGATAAATAAAAAAAATAATTGATGTTATTTTATAGCTTAGTGGGAAGGGATACACCGCAGCGACCGCTTCGCACAAGTGTGGTACAGGGACATACCTGTTTATCAGACTTTACTTTTATTGTTATAACATTGAAGTTAATGTGTAATTTTTTTGTAACAAGTCGTTGAACGTTTTTTTGATAAGAGTTAACCTATAGATTAATGTAAACCAAACTGAAATTATAATGATAGATTCTAATTCCGGAATAATATCTTCACTCATTAAAAATTCAACCCACGTGTAATTTTCACTAAAACAGTTCCGGTATATTGACTTTATCGACACATGATGCGCAGCTTTAACGTTACGCCAATAAAGTTTACGTACCGACAAGCGCTTACGCCGTTGACCTAGAGACTATTACTACTTGATCCGCGCGGAAACAGTCCTTGTCGGTCTGCATTGCGGGCAGTCCATGGGCGCCGTTGTCTTGTATAAAAGACTTCTCATACAGCCTAGTGCGGCGATATCACGTCTTGAATCGACATTGTTTAGTGGTTGTTTTTTATGTTAAATCCCTATATTTTAAACATTTTCGGGTGTACAACATATGTTTAATTTTGGCAATTTGGAATGAAATTAAAACAGGATAAGAACAAAGCTAAATTAAAAAGATTTTTACCATAATATTGTAAATATCGATATCACTATTTGCAATCCCTAAACTTTTTATTAGTTGTTTACTTAAAATTTGCTCTGGCGTGTGAGTGAGCGTCTTTGCGGACTAGGTCCGGCGGCCAAAAGGTTAAATGAAAATTGAATGAGAAATGATAAGATAGCGCCGGTCGCTGCTGCAAAAGCTGCGTTCGGCTTATGATAGGGATCGTGGCCCACAAATGGTCTCGCCGGAAGATCAGCGATGACTTTCAGGTCGGTATTATGCTGAGGCGAGCCCATTTCCTTGTAAACTTTAACGCTTATCAATTTTATGAATATTTGTAGCTTTTAGGTATACTCTTGTGTTTAATTTTACTTTTAAGTTTATCACGAATAAAATACTTGATTCTGATCCTGAAAATCACGTTAAGAGAAATAGTCATAACTGGAGCAGCAGCGGCTCAGACCGAGCCCTCGGTCCGGTCTGAGCCGGCTGCAGCTATTATTAAATATGCCCATTTTGTTCTTATTGCACGTTTCGCCTTACTAGAGCAGAAATCCGAGCTAAGTAGAGTATGTATGAACAGGCCGGTTACTTGGTTTATGCGACATGTTTCTATAAGCTATCAAGACGACCGTCATATCCTCTCAACAAATATACTCTATTTTTTGCCATTGCGGCCCTCCCACCAGTTGTGGTCGATACGTCACGTCAGCACTACCACTTCGCCCTTCTTCAGAGGAAGTTCGATCAAGAGTTAGAATAGCGTCATAGGTCTAGATACTCACCAGGTTTATTCTGACTAGGCTCCTGCAGTATGGTCACGTAGCTATCAGGGAAGATGCCGGTCTTGTGGCCATTGCGTCCCTCCCACCAGTTGTGGTCGATGCGTCGCGTCAGCACGACCACTTCGCCCTTCTTGAGGGGCAGTTCGAGGCTGGTCTGGGCGGTGAAGTCGAACTTCGCACGAGCTTTGCCCTCTTGGGCGACGGGCTTCTTTGGTGATTGTGCAACGTCGCCTTTTAGTATCTGAGAATATTTAATTAAAAAATGTAACCACTGGAGATTGGGATATGATTAATTTTGTCAGATAAAAGTAGACGGAAATATATCAATTTTGATAATGTCAGATAATCTCGCATTTGCTTGTCAAATTCTGCCTAAACAAATATATTAAATCATAATTGTTAAGAAGTATGTATGGCCTAATAAAATGTAAATGATTAATTATGATTCATAAGAGCTTGTTGCTAGGCCTACATGAATAAAGTATATTTTATTAACATAATATACACCCCAGAAAAACACAAAGCCTAAAACTCGCATACAGAGAAACGTATCATAAAGAGATCATTCATTTATTTAATCCTGCATTGTTCGTTTAATTAAGATAAACGTTAAAAGTTTTTTTCTAATGATCACTATAAACCAACACCATCTCTTTAATTAATTAAAACACTCACCTCAACATAATTATAGGGGAACAGTCCTATCCTCCCGTGCAGCTCGCCCTCATACCAATTATTATCTATCTGCCTCCTCACATGTATGAGGTCCCCTTTCCTAAAGCTCAGCTCCCTCTGCGTCTGCCCGTTGAAGGCATACAGAGCGCGGGCGACGATTCTCTCAGCTTCGTCGTATCGGTTGAGAGCGACAACGCTTTTTTGTGATGGTGTGAAGTTGTCTTGATGACGCCTGTTTTGCATATCTTGTAGTTCCTGTAAAGTAGAAGTTGGCAGTGATTTTTTTTTGGCTGTGAGAGAAAAAAATATATCAATGAAGGCGAGAAACAGGAACCTGGCTAAACTTGATGAACAGTATTTGTGTACTAAACAAATTCGGATTATTTCAAGCCAGCGTCTAGTTTCGGCAGGCTAACAGGCTTATTAACGCATTCACTGCCGGGGGGCGTGGCCTAGGAACAAACTTGTATGACGGTGAACGCACATGTGCGTCGGGGGCAGTGAATGTGTGAAGATTACTGAAGATATTGTAAAACTTTCATTACGCCCCCATAGTATTTAAAGACGTTATATAATAAGTATTTTGGCATACGATTTTTTTAAAAGGTTTAAGGTTGATTTAGATATATCAGCAAAGGTCGATGCCCGTTTTAATTAAATGCAAATATATTTAGATGTACACAGCGATGAGTATCGTGACCGTAGTCCGAATAGGAGCGTTATCGAGAGCACTAGAGCGTCACAATAAAAATATTTAAAATTAGTACCTAAGTTGATCGCTTCACACGGTTTATGAAATCAGTAAGTTATATGTAAATACGAAAAAGGAAAATACGAATAGCGGATGTTTTAATTTGCCATAACACCATGCGAAGCGAAAACCGATTTTATAATACGATAAATCAATATACAAAACATGATGACGCATAAAGAAAATTGTGAAAATACGTTTTAAAAGCGTTTTGATATTACAATGATGAATATTAACGATGAAAATAGCGATCTGTTAAAGAGCACGATATATTTTTTTATTTTCAAATATAGTTAATATAATAAATACATCAGCCACACATCTCTCAAACGTCACCTTTATGGCGCCATCAAACATTTCAATGTCGTGAGGTTGTATATCATTCTCCTGTAATCAACATACACGTACAAATAAGAAGGGAAACTACACAAAAAAATCCTTACACTAACCATAATCAGTACCGTAAAATTACAGCCTAATTTACATGATAGTAATATAATTATATCAATAACGATATCACGCACTGAGCTGCACTCGAAGTTATTCACATCACATTGTTTGATACACGTAACTGGTACAAAAACCGGCGCACGCAATGATCGCTTCTGTCGCACGCTGCGTGTACACTGATGGGGAAACTTCACGTTTTATTTAGCTCTCACTGGACTTTACTATAACTGTAACTATTGACCTCTATATATCAAAGGCTAAGTGCGAGATTCCTATGGCTCGCGCAAAAACAGCGGCTTTAGAATCTTTGGAATATTGTACGGTCAGTTGGTCAACGGATTTTTGTTACTCAAGGTCGCTACAATACCGGATTTGCGGCATCTCGTTTGTAATGTATTCGTGTTATGTACGTGCACGTTTGTTTGTTTTGTCCAAAATTATAAATGAATATTTTCACATGCGAAGTAACATTAGCACACGATGAAATGAAACTGGGTATAAAAATGACAAATCATTATTTGTAAACTTTTGTAATCTGAATATAAAGACGTTTTTACCAGTTTCACTTTCATTTCATAGTTTTATAGCATGGCTACAGAAAAATTAACTACGATTTTGTATTTCGCGTGAAATCTCCTCCGCCTTTTTTGCACAGTGCAACAAAGGCGGAATTTAAGAGTGCATATACAGTGAAACCTGGTTAAGTGGGACCTGGATAAGTGAGAAACCTCTATAGCTGGGACTCATGGTGCGGTCCCGACACTTTAGCACTGAATTACCTCTGTTAGTGAGATAAAACGAACCTCTATAACTGAGATTAGTTGTTGTGATTTTATAGTCACATTTACCTCTATAATTGAGACAGAGAGTGTATTTTACCTCTTTTACTGAGACTATATTTATAAGATTACATTTTCGTTATTGTTGACGACGACTTCAAGTTTCATTTAGTTAGTTTATGTAGTTAAAACTATCGAAACGAAAGCTGAAATCTTGATTTTAAGGAACAAGAATAAGCAAATTTTCATTTAATAAATCTCTAAGACGCAATGAAGTCCGTATAAAATTTAATTTAAAAAAATCTATCCTGTGGAAAATCATTTAAAATAAATTCAAAGAAATAATTAAACAGAATTAAAACTATTTAGGGACAAGGATTATTTTACCTAAACATTTAAAGATAATTACAAAATACCTTATTAACCACCTCTATAACTGAGATATATCCTCTATTCTCACCTGTATTAATGGGACAGAAGACACCTCTGTAAATGAGACAGAAATTTATTTGTACCTGGCTAACTGAGAGCCTGGGTAAGTGGAAAACCTCTTTAAGTGAGACAAATCTGCTCGTCCCTTGAAGTCTCACTTATCCAGGTTTCACTGTAATTATGTACCTAGTACCTAACGACCATCACTGTTACGGTACGCAGAACTACGGGAATAGAATTACATCTCTATTCACAAATCTTCATGGCTTTCTCGGCGTCACGCTCTCCGCCCCTAATTATATTAAAAACAAAAGCAAACGTAGTAAATAGAATAGGAATAAATCTACGTTAACACAAGATTAATTAATTAACCCATTAGAGAAAATAGAAGTAACGTACTGTTTATGATTGCATTCAGGTTAATCAGGTTGGTAATAAGGCTAAGACGCAGCTAGAAGAGCAATAACGAGTTATTGCCATTTTGGCTAATTGAAACCCTAGAGTTTGCCGTAATTTTGGTAGTCACATAATCAAATTGTAAATTGTCACAAGTCCAGTAAAAGTATTTAATTCTGTTAAATGTCTAATTTTATTAGATATTAAAAGGAATAAGATTGATAATTCACTTATAAAATTGTATGAAATACGATTTCCAATTTCTCAATGCAACTCCGACCGCAATCATTGGCATATAATTTCTCCACTGGCAATAATCGCAGTGAAACTCGGTGAAAACTTATCTGCAGTACTGTGCAACATCCGGCGTCACATCTAGGGTTGCCAGATCGAAAGGCGCTATTATCGGGAAAAAATACCAATTTTTCGGGATTTTGGGACTTGAGTCGGGAAAAAAATACTTTCAAATTAAAGTAATTTTATTAAAAACAACGATACATTACACACATTACATTATTGGCATTACGTTAGCTACGCGCTCGACGCCGGTCGCTCGCTCGCTCGACGACAGTTCGGAACATGAAATTATTATTTTATAACGTGAAGCTGTTTTTCGGGACAATTTTCACTTCGTCGGGAATCGGGAACACGTGCTAAAAATCGGAAGAATCCCGCCAAATCCCGACCATCTGGCAACCCTAGTCACATCCGCTGGTAACGAGGGAAAACAAGAGTAGATGACAGGTATGTTAACTAGTAATGAACAGTAATTGAGAACGTGTTTATGGTATTGGTGATGTTGAAGTTGGATTGGTAGAAAACGATTCTCTAAATATAAGGCCTGTATCAAAACCCTTAGATGCTATGAAAATCGGTTGGAAGATATTTACTAAAGAATGGCTATCAAAAATACATAATAATCGCATTGATGTGAAGTCCTCCTCTAAATAATGAGATTATAACTTTAAATAACAATCACATTATGCAGTCCACGAGTGATATCAAAATAAACGCTATCTCTTACTTATATAAAACTTCACTCCTATTTGTATTCTAGACATTAAATTCACTGATTTCGAAAGCATCTCCAGCAAAATGACAATAATTATATTCTTGTAGTCACTACTAACAGCAAAACACTTAACTGAACACTGATAGATCTTATTTCGTTACAATAAGGTTTACTACTGGCTAGCTGAATGTAACGGTGATACAATCAGCGATAACGTGATTCGAACGCACGCGCCGGTAGCAAATAAAAAAGTCTCGACGCACGTTCGACCGTTCGTATGTAAACACTCAATACTATGAGCACGTTTCCACGCCTCGTACGAAACGCCGTAACCGAGTTTTAGTTCGATAACATGAATGTCGTTTTCCAAGATGTGTTTGCGGTGGAAACTGGAATGGAGGCGACACGAGAGAAACCGCATCGAGATAATGTTTCTTGTCGTGCATGCGTAGAAAACTAAGTTAATCTACATATACATTATCTCGAATGGCGATTGTTTTGTGCATTTAGCGGGCTCTAGAGCAAAACAGCGGAATCCACTGTTACATCATTATAAACACAAAGTTATTTAGAAAGAGTCGTTATTAGAAGGTGTATTATGCTTAGTTAGTTGTATTTTCAACAGCAGTTGGCATGAATTTTGTTCATTATTTAATACAAATAAGAAGATAATAATAACGTGCTGGTATTCGGTATGCTGAAATTTTAAAAAGAATTCCAGCACAACGAATTCAAGATATCTATGCTATAAGCGTTGGTACTTTTTCTATATTTTAGTAAAGAAATCTTAAAACAAATATGACCCAATTTTCTATTTAAACCTATACTTCCACAGGTAATTTGGCTTTGTCTCACGTTTTTGTATATTAGTTTAAGAACAGAACACTTCAATTTCAGAAAAATATTTCCTGCCTCTAAACGTTTGACAATATTACCTGACACCAGTAAATCCTTCAATATTGGACGATCGGGGCTATCGATCAAACTGCAATGGCGTGCGGGCTTAACGAGATTAAACATATCGCCGCGCGAACGTTGACTGACGCGCTAATGGTATTCTGATACCGCGGTATTAGAGAGGTATTCAAACTTTTCTTTAATGTTTCGATATTGTTATGATACGACTTTAACACGCCTTGCAGTACATCTCGCTCAGACTTATTAGAACTTAGAGCTTGTTGCTTAATGACTACTGACATGACTTGCAGTACAGGCAGTATAGTATCAATATAAAAACTTTAACAGATTTTAAATTTAGAATAGCGCTCCTGCAGTGATTAAAGGTTCCAATTAAACAGCTTTCTTGAAAAGGGAAACTTGTTAGAGGAACGCGTTTAAATACTAGTTTATAACAAAAAATAACGTTTTACAGCTGTGTGCAATAAAGAGTAATAAGATAATAGTCGATAAGAAAATTAAGGAGAGAAAAGGGAAATAGTGCAAGTTAAAAAAAACATGAAATCAGCTTATTCAGTGTTATTTAGTGCTAGCAGCAAATTCTTATAAAACTAGAAAACCCAATAAAATTAAACGATTGTGTAATTATTTTCCACCGAAGTTTTACATCTACAGAACGCAATTACGAAACTCTTCTAAAAGACGAAATGTACTAATAGTGTAATGGTCCATCATTGTTATTGATTTTTGACCGACTACTTTTCGTTACTTACGACGATACGTCGTGTTTTTCCTTACGACGATATTTTCTGTCCTGGCTCTCTAACCTCTTTATCTTACAATTTACGTAGCTATATACGATCCAACTGTATTTTTAACCAAATAATCAGATCTGCTCATGCGAGGCAGTCGTAACTCGTAAATTTAAAATACGACCGATATTCACAACCATGGCAATAAACGAATCCTGAGGTTTAGCGTAGTTCGATACAGTGAAATCGCGTGACTGGGGCGAATCATTCACCGTCATTATTCTGTTTACCAAAACGGTTCCACCTTTTAACCCGACACACGCTTTTACGGTATGAGCATGATATATCGAATTAAAGTAAAACTATAACGCTCGCTCTTTAAAGACTTCAAAAGAGAAACGGATTTGCTTTTTTAAGAAAAAATATTTCGATTGTTTTGTGGAAGAATTTCCAAAATTTCCTGCAATTTTTTTAGATCGTTTTTTTTTTAACTAAACATTAGTGTGAAGTTTTTAAGAACAAGAGCAACAGTGACAGAAAAGTCCAGTTAAGAGTAGTTTTTTAAACATTGATGTACCACCTGAGGCGTTCTCAGGGACCAGCGGCAGCGGGTCGTGTCGTACGGGACATCTGTAGTGGATGTCCACGTCGCTCTACGTAACGGTCCCCTTACCTGCAGGTACTTGTGCCGCCTCTGCTCCCTGTACAGCCGCTTCATGTGCTCGGCCTGCTGGCGCGCGAGCTCCCGCTCGGGCACCAGCGGCAGCGGGTCGTGTCGTACGGGACATCTGTAGTGGATGTTCACGTCGCTCTCTACGTAGCGCCGCGGGGACTCTGTAGGAAGGACAGTAATTAGTAAACTATTGTAAAGCGACTATAGTTCATAAGGTAGGAATCGATGACTCGATTATTTGTGAGTTTTTATCAGACTGCATTTGCATACTTGGGTGGTAACAGCATCTTATGAACTGACCTTGCTCTATTGACCTACTTTAATATTTTATAATATTACAGCTACGGCGGGGTTGTTCACCTAACTTGTAATGATACATTTGTCTCTTAGTAAATACCAGAGATATCCTTCTAAGATGATATAATTATTTTGGTAGAAATTTATTGAATCCTAATTACATATACCTACACGTTCTATATAATTTAAATGTTTAATCATTAAAATATTAAACATTACTTGTTTATTATAAATGTGATTTGGAGTTTTGATACCTTTCCCATTGTACTTATGTATTTAGCAATACATAGGAAATTTTCTTCGATGAGTCATAAACATCCGCCGATGCGCTTATAGAGTAGTTATGCACTGAGAACATTCTCATAACAATGATTGTTATTGTCCTTATAGCTATATCTATTATATATCTTAATGAGCCATGTTTGAAGAATGTAGTGAATTCATTGTTAAGGCTTAGCTACTATACTATGTATATGCTAACGTGAACTGAATCGCCATCGCAAAACACTATATCCTTGTTAAATATTATTGTAATTTGTGACACGAAACGTAAACACCAGTATTCATTAGTTATAATTATTCTACTTTCGCGAGAATTTTATTTCATCATTAAGTGTACTTACTTCGGGTAAAACATATGAGCGGAAATTTAAAAAAGTGAAAGTTTCGGATGTAATGTTATGGCGTCTCAACTTATGCTGTAACATAGCTATTGATGATTTGTGTCGATTATGTGATGAGACGTAACTTTACACGCGGCGGAACTGGTTTTACTACCAGCTTTAAAATAAAATGCAGTACTATTTGCAACACGTTTCACTGACCACTGGTCGATCTTATCTCGTTGCCATAAGGTTTACAATTAGACAGTATAATATGACAACGATGGTTTGATCTACAACACTAAATGCTACGTTCGAATATAAGCACTGATGCAAGACGTTACAGCTCATAATAGCGTAAGATGTATTGATAGATAAGCGGAAGTAATTAAAACCGAAAGGAATGATTAGGCGGTGTGGAAATTACATCATTTTGGCGTTACGAAAAGTTCAAACTTTGACCAATTTCTTTCTATAGAAATCTTGAAAAGACTGTAATTCAATTATATTAAAAAAGTGGTCGTTACACACCTTGTTAAGTAACAACTGTTTTATAATTGTTCAATAGGAATGAGCTCGAGATGTAACGGCACCAATCAAGTACATTGAATGTTTCGCAGATGTATTGATAGTTATGTGTGCTTTTTACCTAGCTTATCTTAAGAGGGCGTAGAGGAGGGTAAATTTTCAGATTCTGTCAAATTACCCCATTTCACACACAAACGCAGCTCACGCACACTACCTCAATTTACTGGGACAGGTCAGTGACCCCTAATGTTTTTTTAAAGGTGCTGCTTCGAGTTTAGTGTTAACTACTAACCTTCTTTGAGGAATTCAAACTGTCACAGCTTTCCTTTGTGAGAAGACAGAGAAAAAACACTTTTTTATATATAGCTTTCCTTGTTTGTTCATGTCATGTCATAGGTATGTGACGTATTAGGTAATTAATTATTTTCGTTGTTGACTTTTGTATTAAGATAGGTTCAAAACGGCGACGCTCTTAACCTTCGAGCAACACGGAAGGGAGGCGGCATTCGCACTATTTCCCCTCTGCCGAGGTACAAGATTAGCGCGTCAATCTAATCTAGCGCGGGTAATAAAACTAGTTGCACTTGGATTTTTCACTAGACAGAGTCCAGACGCGCGCGTGAACACTGCTGCACAAAAATGCCTATTTGCTCGGTTTTTTGTTATAAAAAGAGGTCGGGGACATCAAATTTACAAAAAGAAAGTGTTACATTTCACATGCAATATTTTTTTTTACATATCATACGTTAAATTACATTGGAATACAATTATTATATTTTAGTCTCAAGTAATTGTTGGATTTATCGATTTTGCTCGTTCAGTACAAATTGCGGATCGGTCGAGCGACAAATCCGACTTCTCATCCCTCAGAATACAATGACATACTTCAACGAAAATGTGTTAGTGTGCGTGTTGTGACACTAGTCACTCGTCCGTACACAAAAAGAGATCGAGTTTTGCAAGATTTGTCTTTGACGTGTGTCATTTTTTATGTATTTGTGTCGTCATTACAGATTGGATTTTGTATGTAAGTGTGTGAGAAATGCGACTGTGTGCACCTTTCCCCCCGCGAAAAATGGCAGAAAGATTTGTACGGCGAGATATCGCTTGGGCCCCTCCCTTCCGACGTGTCGGAAGCCGGTGTTGCTCGAAGCTCTTAACTGTCCATCGGTGGACCTTATGCCTTTTGTAATAAGGTTTACGGACTGTCAGTTAACAGTGTGGTGGTGGGCAATGGTAGGTATGCGGTTTGTAGACAGACCGAATTAAACCTAGGAGTTTTATTATTAAAAATATAAGAAATCATCTCATCTATCTACTCGAAAAAAGTGGACTATATCTAAAATTATCCCTTTATTACTTATAGGTCTTGTAACATATTTTTTTACAACTAAAGACGCTTATTTAATTTCACTTATAACTTAATTTTTAAAGCTCTGTTAATAATAAAGCTTTAAAAACATCTAATAAAATTCAGGTACTACACTTATACTTTTGTAAGTCAGTAAGTGATGCTTACTTAAAACTTATTGGGAAATCAAATAACTCATAATTACCTATATTAAAATATATAAATGTACTATTTCATCTCATTTCATCCCAATCCGCATTGGGCTAGCGTGGGGACTATAGCCCAAGCCCTCTCGCGCATGAGACGAGGCCTGTGCTCAGCAGTGGGACGTATATAGGCCGAAATGATGATGATGATTTCATCTCATACGTTCAATAAGGCCCAGGACCGGGCCTTGTCACCCGCACTGACAGAGGGCCTTTTTAGCCCTACATAATATTAAAGAACTGTGTCCCGGATAGTATGGGTTTTGGTCCATGGCGCGTCCTGAAGTAACTTATACAGTGTGTAATCGTTAAGTGTAGCCAGGCTATAATTCCGTAAATATAACAGATATCAGAAAACTTCAAATTGATATCAAAAGTGCGTTACCCAATGAGTAAAATTACATTTATAACTTTTTTTAAATAAAAGTAGAAATATCTCAAACATTAACTTCAAACCCTCCCATACATTTAGTACGACGACTCACCCCTCAAAGAACGTCGGTGTCCTAAGAGACAAAACTGCTTGAGATTCATTATTTGCGATAGTAAACTGTAATAGAATAATAAAACTACCGTTTATTAAATAATAATCTCAAGCAGTTTTATCTCTTACGACACCAACGTTCTTTGAGGGGTGAGTCATCGTACTAAATATTTAGGAGTTAGGGAGGGTTTAAAGTTAATGTTTGGGATATTTCTGCTTTTATGAATAAAAATATTAATGTATTTTACTCATTGGATTACGCGCTCTCTATATCAATTCGAAATTTTCTGATATCTGTTATATTTACGGAATTATAGCCTGACTACACTTAACGATTACACCCTGTATATCATTAGATAGTTCATAGCCTATATCGATAGAATATATCGTTCTTATGAGCGTATTTGGTGGGCATACCTTATTATTAAAAAAGTCTACTGCTTTATACTCGGAGTAATTAACAATGGAGCCGCCATTAACAGGCGTTCCCCTCTGTCGAAAATAGGCGGCCAATGGTCAACCACATGTCAACCATATGTATGGACTGACGTTTGGCTGACTTGACGTACCTATACATTTGATGTGCCCCTCCCCCGCAAAAAACGGCAGACTATTTTGTACCGAAAATTTTAGACATGGCGTCTCCGTTGGTTATATCCTCTAAGGCTTTATAATAGGGTGGCACTGGTGGCAGAAACTCATTTCATTTGTAAAATTATCACCTGTAATTTATCTGTAAAATATAAAAACATTGTATTCACACTTTTCAAATGCCAGATGATTATTTTATTTAATTTTATTTCAATATTTAATGTTTGACTTGCCACGTGCGGTGCCACAATTATTATTCAGAAAAAATATATGAGTGCCTATTTTATAGTGATACTTTTTAGAATGGAGAATAAATGAGCAAAATTTAACAATTTTTTTATTTAGTACAAATCACCACACTGTGATTGTAAAAAAATACATATAATATTCATTTATTGTGCAAAAATCAGTTTATTTGTATGAATCGTTATACATACCTATAACGATTATTTAAAAACTGAATTCCTCGTCCCTAGATTATACAAAAATGATATATAACTTGCCCTAGTTGCTAAGAGCATGAAGAAATATAGCATAGATTGGACCGGGGAGCCGACCATTTCCCCTCTTCCCTTATTTTTGGTATACGGTACGATCTCGTTGCTACCGGGCCTTATCAGCCCATTATTTGGTAATAACGGTATGCAAGGCATCTAACACAACTAATAAAACCTCCATGAACAGAAATAGGTGACATATTTTATAAGATTTGACAGTATCCAAGAAGAATCTTCAGATTCAGAATCATTAAACGGCAACTAAGCCACTAGTATTGGGTTGCCTATAATCATTTTTCTGTGAATGTACTCGTAAACCTCTATCCGTTAGTATGCGATTCATTAATGGACGCACCATGGCCCAAATCGGGACACAGTTCTTTAACACGTAATGTTAATAATCAGTGAACATTATTAATTACGCTCAAATGCTTAAGTTTCAGTACAGGTAAAAGTACATATGAGCTGTACTTTTAATTGTTAGTACAATCGGCATCAAATAGATAGTGACGGCCAAAGTGACCAAATATAGTTATAGGATCTAAATGTGAACGAATAAGGTCAGGTGAGGCATATAACCTTTATATTAACTGAAATAGTTTTATTAATAATCAGGATATTATGACCAAACCAATTCAATATATATTTCTCATTTGTTCATGTTTCTTACACTGCTACTGTTGCTATTACTGTTACCGACACAAACACCAGAGAGGAGGAGATCAAAATACGCATCCAAAACGCCCTGCGGTGCAGTGCAGCCCTCCACAAAGTGTTGGTGTCCGGGCTTCTCAGCAAACATACAAAGTTACGGATATATAAAACCGTTATACGGCCTATCCTAATGTATGGCTGTGAGGCCTGGTCCCTAACACTAAAAGAAGAAGGTCAGCTCCTGGTAGCAGAGAGAAAAGTTTATCGCAAGATCCTGGGACCTATTCAGAGAGATAACGGCACCTGGAGGATCTGGAAAAATGCCGAGATCGAGGAGTTAGTGGCCGAACCCAATATCATCGGCGAAACGAAAGCGCACAGACTTCGCTGGTTCGGTCACCTACTCTGAATGGGAGAGGATCGGGCTGTCAAGAAGGCGTTCTTGGGACGTCCGACTGGTAGCCGTCCGGTGGGTCGGCCCAGGTATCGCTGGGAAGACAGTGTGGCGGCGGATCTACTTCAGCTTCGCGTCAGTAACTGGCAGGAAGTTGCGCAGGAGCGAGACAGGTGGCACGCTCTCGTTTCGGAGGCCAAGACTCTCTTTGGATCGCTGAGCCAAAATAGTTAGTTAGTTAGTTCATGTTTCTTAATACAGCTTTTGAAAAATCCATTTTATAAAAAAAACATACCATGTTGGTTCGGAACCGGGCCTTGTTACTGGCACTGACAGTGGGCCTTCTTACAATTAGTCATAGTACAAGTTCAAGAATAACAGAAAATACTACCGGGCCTTATTAGCTTTTATCATGAATTAATTTCATCTTAGATTTAAAATGGTCTATAGTAAAATACGGCCTACATGAGTCATGGAAAAACAAATTGTATTTTATTTAGTACCTATTTGTTGTTCAAAATCTTCAGTAAGCTAACTTATAAGACTCTTTCTATTATAATTAATCTAGATTGACAGTTTACTTAGCAAATTGTACTTTTACCTTTAGGTTTTATGTCGGAAATATTTCACCCAATTTGTACTGAAACATAAGCATTTGAGCGTAATTAATGATGTTTACTGATTGTTAATCTTAAATATACCTATTATGTAGGGCACTTAAATTATTTTAGCGGACCAAGCGGATGTGTATGTTTGTGGACCACTTTTTTATTTAAATAATTAAATTGTAATTCATTCAAAAAAAGCTATTACAATTAGGGATTTAGATACCTCACCTACCTTATTACAAAGCATTACAAAAATGTCCAAAGGCCAAAGCCACGCCGATAAGACATAAGACCTCATAAACGACTTCATAAATATAAACGTTCACTGAAAAAACCCAAATTCATTTCTGATAATTTTATTTCGTTACTGAGTTATCGTTTTGCACCGAATATCAATGAAATAAAAGCACGTTGTTGTTTGATAGATACATTTATATAAACATCGTCACATGAAACCAATATAGGTACTCGTAAACCAGACCACTGCGATGCCACTGGCTTTAAATATCGTTCTTTCAACTGATGATATAGCCACAAAAACCCGCTGAAACTGCAGGTCGAGTCTTGATTTCAATTTCTTGATGATATATCATTGCATTAACTTTCAAAGCACATGATAGATCTTAGAATAGCAACAAAACTGGTTGAAACTAAGAATTTTATTGCTGAAATTATGTGAACAACATTGCTTCGTCTTCATAAATAAAATTTTAATAGTTTATATTGTTTAGGCTAAAATGTGAAGAATTTTGTTGATAAATTGTTTATCTAGTATATTGACATTATGTCATATATGTTTTTAAAATGACGTAATATGAATACCAGCACAATGAAAATTTATTCCAATAAGAAATAACAAATCTTCAAACTTTTTTCATTTTAAGTGAATTAGGAAGAAGCTAATTATACTGATTTGGTTGTATTAATATATTTTATTAAATAATTTGTCATATTTTTTAAGTATTATGACTCGTGAATAAAAATAAATCGAAATTTTAATGACTCTAGATCTCCGTGTGACGTTATTTATTTACCCTATTAATTTTGAACACAGTTTTTCACTGGTATCATCATTCGTATACGGACATGAATTTCTGTCAATATATATGCCAAATCGAACTGTCAACTTGGAAAAAAGAAGTACGCGTCCGCTTCCAACGGCCCACAGCGGGCATCTGAGGAGAAGGAGAATTTGACAGATATGGCGGATGTATGGAAATTATACGAAAGTTTACGTTTACGATTGAATTTCACTGTAGCCTTTAAGAGGAAAAATAGGAAAAGCCTGATTCGTTGTAGTCCAGTTATCTGGCTTTCGAAATCACTCGATTTTATAGCATGAGCATCGATTTTTTTATACAAATTTTACTAAACGCTGACACTCGTTCATCACGTTTTAGGTACAACTTTGCATAAGTGTATTTATTATATTGTAAAACATTTCAGATTTTCAAGGGTGATTCGTTGTAAACACACTCTTTGGGATATTAATGACATTTATTATAATTTTTTTTATCAAGAGATGTGAACGCTAGCGACTAAACGGTGACTGCCTTTTTCGCTGATTTTGCTCGATGCAGTCTTAAATCTAACGCTTTCCCTTCAATACAAAGAATACTGTACAAGTTCAAAAAAAAAAATTCACTTTATCTCAAGATAAGGTTTGAACAACGTATAAGTAGTGTTGAAACTTCAACTTATTAAAACTATGTTTAGCAAATGTATTTTTGATGTTCTTCAAAAGCACACGTAAGTTATATAAAATCACTATAACCAGCTCCTAACTATTTAAACCATTGTTTGCAAGTTTTAAGTCAACATTGTAAGCATACGATTCGGGTGGCCCTTCGGAATACGTAAAACAACTTTCACGATCTTGTCAGTCCGGGCACGTGCTTGCATCACATACGGACATTTCCACACGAAAAGATAAGGCATAACTCGAATGGAAGATTGAGCTTTATGTCATGGCGAAAGCTATTTCACTATCTTACTGTTGTCTTTATATGAACTACATGAAGGAATGTTTGATAGCGCCAAGTACGGTCACTGAGAACTAGCTACGATTTTCTTGCGTGTAAAACACCTTATAAAACAAAATCCTCATCCGCGTCTGTTTGTGTGCTGGTTCGCGATAAACTCGAAAATTACTGAACTTATTTTCATGCGGTTTTTACTTATCAATAGAGTGAATCTTGAGAAAGGTTTAGGTAATACTTAATTTGTTAAGCTAAAGCCGGGGCGGGTTACTAAAATCTTGCTACAATCTAACAATATTATGTTTTTTTAATGAATCATAGATCCCGATGGCTTCAGTGGGATGCATGCCGGGAAGACGCTATATATTCATTATTTTATTCGTAATGCATCAGCTGGAGATTATAACCCGAGTGGATTAATAATCATTTCATAACTGACATATGATCTGTCTACATCTACGTGTACCTAGTTTCTTCATCTTGATTTGTAATGTAATTTGATCATTGGATTTCATTCGTATCAAATTAGATACTAAATTAGTGTTATAAGGTAAATTTACGAAACGTACTTTCTACTACTTTCCTCACGTAATTGCGGAAAAGAGTAAATAAAAAAATGAACTTTCGCGAACTGCACTAGCTAGAGTAAATAAGATGAAATTAAACGCGTACTTTTTATGGCTAACCAACCAACCAAAGAAATCAATTGACTTTATAATGTTGGTCGAGTTAGTCTCGGCATTGACATAATTCGCTTGTATCTTATAAAGACTTGACAGAATTTACTAGATATTAAAATGCATTAGCACTAACTTTAACGAGTAATTGGATTCAATTCTGATTATGTTTGGTCAATCATCTGCACGGTGAAGGATAACCGTTAAGTTGTACAGTCATCTGCAATAATATCTTTCACATCAAAACGCGCAAAATGAATCAACGCCATCTTTATTCTAGAGCTATATTGACATATAAGAAGCCATATAAAACATATTATCCACATTATTGAGCCCTAAGATATGCAAAAACTTATACCTACTGACTTATCTTGACTGAGAAGACTGTACTATTGACAGGAATGTTAAGAAAATAAAAAGATAAACCTATTGAGCATTGAGTCAGATATGATAACGCAGGTCGGTACGGTCAGAAGAGATATCTATAGTCATTAATATAAATTATTTCAGATACCTTAGTATTAATTAAAACTTAATCAAATCATTACGACTGTTAAAACTTGAAACGAATACAATTTTCAAGTCGTTTGCAATAATATTTCGATATCGCGTTTTCACCGCAAAATTAATTTGACGAAATCATTTAACATTTGTCAAGTACAATTTCGGTAAGTAACAATTTGTTCGTAGCAGCACGACCTACGTTATTTTTCGTAATCTGCCACTAAAGCATAACGAGACTAATCAACCATGAAAATCTCAAGCACGTCTTTTTACAAATAAAACTTAAGTACACAAAGTGAAATTCATAGTTCATTAACAAAACAAAACATTTTGATCTATAATGAGCATAACAAATACTTAAAGGTAAAAAAAGAGAACTTAAAAGATTTATATGTTCATGTTCAAAACATTTTAATTAATAGTATGTATTTAGCTCTGATTTCTAAAATGTTTTAATTTTTTTGGTTTACTGTAAAAAAGTTAGTGGGATTGGACGCGTGTTTTGACGACCTACGTTGAAAAAAAACTTATTTTATTTAACCATATACCGTGAAACTATTTTTAGGACCAATCTGTAAACCTATACGTCAAGGGCATGAAACGTATTTTGACGTTAGTCCATTTTTTGCTATTTTGACTACGAAACCCCTAAAAGAAAATAAGGTTACTAAAATCCCAGTATCGATTAATCATTTGTTGTTATAATGTTGAATGAAATATTAAATATTATACGTTTGTGCTTGTCACTAATTTATTTGATTAATCAAATCTCATATCCGATTAAAATAACTAATCACGTTACATCACCAAATTAAAATAACACACCGTGAGCCGTCATCTTCTTGATTTGCTTCAGAATACCCATCACGGCACTTCACTCCACAACAAACGCGCACAATCCGTCTTGTCTAGTTGTCCGTCTGTCAACGCCGCGACTGTCGGCCGACGGGCACGATAGATCAGATGCTTTGCTTTCTTGTTACTTCCACGTCCATAGCGCCGGCCAGTCTCCCGCCGAAACCGTAGTGGTCACTACATTCTCGCCGCGGTCAGTTTGCCATTGATAGTGTGAAGGCATTCACCTAATCATATTTTGTTTTAGTTTACGTTCCGAGATAACGATAATAAATAGAAATAAGATTTCGAAAAAATATTTACTTATTCATTGGTTTTAGAATTGTCTTTAAAATTTGGTCTCGCTTAAACCTCTGGAAGTCTACTTTTATGATGGTTTATTTTTGTAATAATACCATTAACCTCTCGTATGCGCGTGGACCTCGTGGATTAATTTAATTATTAATTAGGTAGAGTTCAATACTTACGTGAATCCGCGTTCGCATTATGAAATTTCGCATTAATTCTACTTGACCAACGCATAATTTGATAATCAAATTGTGGGGACAAATACGTGACAAACAATGAGATTATTTAGTTAACGGTATCATAAATAGAAACAATGATTTATTAACTAACAACGTTAAACTGTTGAATTAACTTGATTTTTTAGAATAGTTACGATTATATTTATGACTAATGTTATATTTCATTCTACTTTTAATGAATGAACGCCGGTCACACGAAGGTATACACAATCACAATACGGAATGCAAACAAAAAATAATCACGATACGTGAACAATCGTCGATAATTTCGGCTACGGCTATTGAAAACTCAACAAAAAAGTGCAATTGTTCACATTAACGAGCAAGTACTCACTGTATGGCAGTGGAGCGTAGACATCCGGATATATATTAGTCCTGTTCACCCAATCGCTGGATTCATGCATAGTATGCCTGTTATGCGTATTTTTAGCATCACCAGTTTTCCCTCTGAGTGCTACTACTGGTTTTTCCCGATGATTTTCTCTTTCGATCTCGTTGCTTGATAAATTATGTATGGATGTTGAGAGTTTTCTTAATTGGAACTGATCGTCTTTATAAATAGTCTCAACAGGCGCATCAGAACTTGAGGAGGCCGGTTTATTTTTTTCTAATTGCATCGATTTATAGTCATCGGTAAGCTTATCGGTATTGGTGACGTCATTTTCGGTAGTTGATTCGGTTTTTACGATTGTAGGCACCGGCGGTGGACTATGACTACCTTTTTCAATTGATTCATTACTCCTATTGCTGTCCGTGTCATATTTGGCATTTTCTTTAGGACTGCCTTCCTTGGAAAAGTAAGCACCATCATCTACGTCAGTTTCACTCTCATCATAAAGCAAATTTGTTTTCACATACTTGTTCATAGCGATAATCGATTTAGATAAGGATCCTGAAGCCGGTACGTCGCTGAAAAACCCATCGTCTTCATAATTTGTTTCATTTTTCCGTATGTATCCGTCCGGAGGCGAATTGCCAGAGTTATTTGTATCCATTTTTGCACCACACTGTACAAGCTTAACACAATGGTTGTCGGCGCAAAACTGAAGTCAAGATAAATAGAGATATGGATATTTTATCAGTGAAGAACTTGAGATAACACTTATTGTCGATATGTTATAACAAACACACGGCACTTCATTATTAAAATATGTAACACCGGCTCGTCTGACGATCACCATTAAATTGAGCGGAGGCCGCACACACTGTTTACAATCGAAAAACCGAACCAACAAGTTTTTTGCGCGTCAGGGTCAAAAATACGACCGTGTAATACGGCGTCTTACTTTGATCTTAGGAATGTATATAATTGAAATGATGATACGAGTTTGTTGATAACCTAGTGAATGTCATTTGGTTACTTGATTTTATAATAAGAGGTCTTAATCGCGAGTCGAGACGTATGTTAGCGCCGGCGGTCAGACAAAACTTGAGAGCCCGATTGTTTTGAACAAAGGCTATTGTTTTTTATTCGCACAGTTAAATATTAAGTACAAATCACGCTCGCTAAAAATTTTCCGGAATGAAAGTACGGTTACTGAGATTATCTAATGTAGGTTATCTGGCTTTAGATATAGTTAATGAAGTCATGGTAGACACAACATTTACTCTGTTACTCATATAAAACATGTGTCGTTCGGTATAAAACATACTTTTGGGCGTTCGGCACCAACAACTAACCTTAGTAGTAGTCTTGGAACATCTAAAGTAATAATGACGCCAACCATTCTAAGATTCCGTTAAGGTTAAGGCATAGTTTTTATACCGAACGACACTTATTATCTCTAACTTACCGGAATCGGAGTGGGTTCCGTTTGGTGTACGCCGCGGTGGTTCCGGAGCGGAGTCGGTTTCTACCAGAGTAAAACACGATGATGAGGGAAAACAAAAAATGCAATGATAACATAAATTAACAAATGAGTCTTTAGCTAAAGAATTTACTGATATCACATTTTCTTTCTCGAAAATGAAAAGGTTTCGTAACTAGCATCCTTTAAGTGGGATAATGGAAGGTGCCCACGCGACATGTGACAGTCAATAAATTCTTTAACTCGGAAATTATATTTACAAAAGGCAGCTCCAAAATTAAACAAAACATTAAGTAAATGATAAAGTAAAATGAGATTTAACCTTGAAATGTGACCGTGTGACGCGAAGGCGTGACGAAGGGCGCTAGGCGGTACGGCCACGAGGCAGGCGGCGGTCGCGGGGGCGCCCGTGGAGGCTCGTAGCGACTCGCCGGTCTGTGTGCCGATGCATTAAATTCTTGTTTGGCGAACACATCGCTTTTTAATATCGAACTCAATTTAACCGGATCTTTGGCATGCGGCTTAATCACTTTTTTTATTGGCGATTTCCTCCCGTTAACCAAATTAGAAGTATCTTTAATGGACCTATTATTATCGCTGCGTTTAGGGTAACGATGCGCTATCCACGGACCGGCTAGATACGGTGCAATGTCTCGCAGCTCGCTCATGTCAGGAGCGGAAGCGTATATTTGCCCTAACAATGACATAGTTTCGAATCGGCGTCGAATACGATTCACTTCTCCGGGGCGGCATTCTAACGCTTCTTCTGCTGATCTAGAGCGTGGTGTGGCACGTCTTCGAAGAGCTGCTAATTTTGATATGATATCGATGTGGGGCATGTAACGATTAGTCGGTCGAAGAGGGACTCGCGCTACGGGTAGAACCGTTTTTTGCTTGTACCTTCGGGTACTATCGTAATGTTGGACATTTCGTGATATCTCAGGGTCACTAAGATGTCGCCGCAGCACCGCGCCGGCCGCAGTGGGCGAGTCGAAGCGCCGCGCCAGGCGGCGCACCTCACCCGCCCGAGCCAGGTTGAGGTACGCGCGCCAATACCGCTCCGGGTCGGGCGACGGGCTCCGACTGCGCCAGATCGTCTCATCGCTCGAGCACAGTAGCGTGTCTGGTGTACGCCGTCCTGTCACGTACACTTCCGAATGGGGTGAAGGCGACCTCGATAATATTCCGGGCTTCGGCGGAAGCGACATAAATTTATTTTTTTCACTTTCACCGAATAATTCTTTAAAATTTGTGCACGATTGCGATTGAAATATTTGTGGTTTTTGAGGTTCCTCTTTTTGATCTTCCACTGTGTTGTTTTTACATTTATTCGCAGTTTCTTTATCATCAGAACTATCTCTTGCGTGGTAAATTATTTTGGCTTGATCGACGGTGTTTTGCGATTCAAAATATTCCACTTTTTTCTTAACATCTTTGCTGGGTCCCCTGTAAATGACAGTCTTATTAGAAACATCCGAACTACCTGTTTCAGTTTCGCTTGCAGATGACGGGTGTGTTGTTTCAATGTTTTCGGCCTGAAGGGACGCTTGCTTACTCTCAATAGTTTCGTTTTCTAGATTTTCATCTATAACACCCACAGTGGATGAAGCATTTGAAGGGACCAGTTGATGTTCTTGTGTAACAGGTAAGGACTGGGGCGTTATTTTTGGGCTGTCTTCAGACACTGACCCATCTAGTTTGTTTATTCTGTTCATGATTTCTTTACTCAGTGTTTGGGATATTTTTCTCTTTTCGTTTTCACTGAGACTCATCTGTATTTTATTAACATTATTTTTGAGATCTTTAACTGATGGCACTGAACATGCTATAGCAGCAATTGAGTCCGATTTGATTAATTCGTTTTCTTTGACAGGCGATGAGCAAGTAGAGTTCAGAGAATTACTTCTTACGTGTAAAGTGGAGTTTTTTACATCTTTGGTGTCCTTTACTTCTACGTAGTATTTATCATTATTTTTCGCTGACTTAGATTCCAGCTCTTTGCTGTATATAGCATTCAACTGGTTTTTTAAAGCATTTACTTGTTCCATCGATAAACTGCTCCATAAACGGTTGCCAAGACCAATTCTTTTTCGAAGTTCTGTAATTGAAGCATCTTGCAACATTACTGTAGGTTTTACATACACGATAGAATCTCGATTTGACTTAATTTCATCCTTTCTGTTAATATTGAAAGCAGTTTCAGCAACACTAGTGCCTCGCCAAAGAGGTTTGTATGTGTCTTTTGACTGTTCTAGTTCCAAAGAGTCAAATTCATTTCCTTGTTGAAATTGTTCTTTGAGATCTTCTACAGATTTTTCCTTTATTCTCAATCCCCGATCACTGTCATAGTTCCACCTAAAATCCTTTACATCTCTGGGATAAAATAAAACGTCCTTTTCTGATTGTGCAATTCTTAGCTTGTGATAAAGGTTGTTTAATTCCTCCTCAGCCCTTTCTATAGCTCTAATTTTTTTCCAACGATCAAAATCTATAATTTCTTCATATTTTTTTCTATGGCGTAAATCGGCTGTTGATGTAGCCCTTTCCAACTCGCCAACTCTTTCTAAATATGAATAATATCTGTTAAGTTCTCTAAATCTCTCGGATCTAGATTTAGAATTTTCCATGTCACGAATATATTCGTCATAATCTGGGTCCTCCGATGGAATATTTGGGTTACTTTTGGTCTTTGTGATTTTAATATTTATAGGCTGCCTTTTCTTGGCATCATCTGCGCTTCTCGTACGAATTATTTTTTTGGGCTCCACTTCCTCATTTAGCTTCCCACTTTGGATGCGTGCATTATGTATTCTTCTATACGATGGGGATCTAAACGAAACTGGTGACGTCGATTGGCTTCTACTTGACGTTCCTAAAGTATTCCTTTTTTGAACTTTAGGTGATACAGGTCGAGAAGTCTGAGAAAAGAAAATAGTCGATGGTTGCAATTTCTCTTCAAAATGCATTTCTTCTCGTTCTAGTTTGGGTTTCCTATGTGTTATAATCGGCGATACTGGCCGCGAAGTTTCAGTGAATATTATTTTTGTTGGTGACAATGACTGCCTTTTGACCTTAGAACCTTGATCATTTTGACTCTGTGTTTGTTTACGAGTAACTTTAGGCGAAATTGGCCGCGATGTTTGAGAGAAAATTAATTTTGAAGGCGACAAAGAATCTCTATTAGAACAAGGCTTGTCTGGCTTGCTTGGCCTTTCGCGTTTGTAAAATATGACAGTAGGAGATATAGGCCGAGATGTTTGTGAGAAATATAACTTGTTCGTTGGAGGTTCACTTCTACTTCTGACCGTGGCGAGGGAAGAATTTGACCCAAACTCTTCGCATTTTGATAAGCTATCGAACTTACGTACTTCCTTGTACATCCTTCCGGGCCAAGATATAGAGCGCGGGGCTTGAACTTTTGCAGGACTAGGATATCTATCCCACATTTTAAAACGCGACAAAGATACTGGTTTCCTATGAATCAAATATGTATTTAAGGACTTCGTGGAGTAATTGTCTTGAGGAAAGGACTGGAACATTTTTGCTTTTTGCAGGACGGACGTCTTCTCTTCCGGAGACAGCTGTGATATTGACGGTATATGAGTACCCCCTAAGAAAAGATGTTGAAAGAATGAATCCGATACAACAGCATCACGAGTTTGTTTAATGTCCTTGGCACTTATTTTATTATTTCTCAAGTCTTCAAATGATCCGAAATTAGACACGTCGTTAGATGTATCCCCAAATTGACTAACCGAATCACAATCGTCAGATGACTTGGTACAACTTTTTACTTTGGACACTTTAATTTTGGGTGGTTTTTTCACTGGCTTATTAATTTCTTTCGACTTTTTACTACATGACTCATGACATGGGACACTACGAGGTCTTAATATTACGCTGTCAAGAGATTTCTTCTTTCTCAAATTAGTCACTGTCGCGGTTTTAATTTGGTTTTGATTTTTTGTGCCCCCTGAAGCTTTGGAAACGGTCGACACTTGAAGCGGTTTCGATTGTCTGTAAGCATCAGGTTTGATAGTCAAACATGGGCTTGATTTGGCTTGATTTGACAACTTATATTTTTGCACTTTTTCAGCAGTCCGCGTCATATCACGACTTCTGTGCGAAGGCAAATTTGCATTAGACTTCAAATTTGATACACTTGATGTGGCTTTTAAAGGGTTCAATCTAGACGAACTAACATTGGATTTAGTTATGGGTTTTGGTTTTATTTTCGATATTTCGATTCGTTCATTACGTTTTTCAGCACTCCATAACTTGTCTATTGGGGTTACTTTGTCTAAAATATTTGAAATAGGTGTTCTTCTGCCAGCACCACCTTCGATGACAACAGATGCTTGGGAGTCGTTATATCTGCTGTGTAACGGTTTGGCATATTCTGTGGGCAACAAAGTATTTCTAGGCGAACCAAAGCTGCTTGTTCCTGTAGCTCTAATTTCATTTGCTAAATTTTTAGGCAGACTTCTGGTAACAGAAACAGTGTTTCTTCTATTGATAGCTGGTGGTGCAGACATGGACATAATTCGACTTCGTGTTGTTTTATCAGTGGGAGTTTTATTATCAGGTTCTCTTTTACTAAGTATTTGCGTATTTTGTCTGGTTAGTTTGTGGCTAATTTTATTTTTCAGAAAGTCTACATTAGATTGAGAGTGTACTGTAGTTGGAGCTGATGATGTCGCAGGCTTTGTAGATGTCACAAGTCTTAACGTTCGGCTGTTTTTGGAAGATATCCTTCGAGGAGGCGCGGGAGGATAATTTGCGACTCTAGTCGGCACATCAACGCTTATAAAGGACGGTCCTTTCTTCTTGAATTTGGTATCTCGCTCAATGCGGGTGACCGGATAGCAAATAACTTCTTGTAACTGAGGCGACTTCTTGTGGACTCTTATCTTCGTCAGTGTGGGAGAAATCGGAATGTATTCGATTTCCGATTCGTCTGTGGAATTTTAACCACCGTTCAATAGCACATTCTTCATGTAAATTGTGCTAGTTAGACGTGGGTAAAACGTGGATGTGCTTTCGCATTTACGTGTCTGTAAAGCATTTTTTGCGACTAATTGTGGAACTACAAAAATCGTGAATCAAACAAAATACGTGTACTTAATTTGAGTGATTGTTTAATTTTGGAGTTTGCAAGTTTAATTCATGCATTACCTGTTAACGTAGTCAGCCGAAGACCCAGCACCTTGTTATAATAAAATTTAGGCATGCGGAATTATAATAGAAATATGGACTTACCTCATATGAGTTTGGTATCGAACTAATATGGTACGCGGACAGAATCGTAGTGATTACGAATGACCTTGAGCGAGCAAAATTAACAATAGTGGACATGTGGACTAGACCATGGGTGCGTCATACAGATGCGCCGACCTTAACCGAGTTGTAGGGGATTTTATATGAAATACTTCGCTGCATTTATTGAGAAATGTAATATAATTACGACAATAGCCTTTATTGACGTAGAAATCGCCTTTTGGTCTCTAGTTTATTTTTAAATACAATCTGTACGTAACATAATAAGTTTGCCGCATATACAGTTAAAACCACCACCGTTACCAATATTAGTCTATTCTAAATTTGACATGCGGTTTGTGTCATAATTTTGGATTATTTTTGCAAAATTAACCTAATATACTTATAGCTAAAAGCAATTATTCCGTATTGCGATTTATATCATTACTTAAATATACTATCTTACAATTATAATCGATATTCCAAAATAAAAGGATAAGGTGAACGGTATATGCACGGAAATCACTGGCTTCATATATATCCCGAGTATAAGAATATTTCTATGTAAATTTATTACCTCGACACGTCAGGACAAAAACAACAACATTAAATTAAACGATTATCTTGTGTTCGGCTTCGCAAAAAACTTTCAGTCATTCTCCTACATATACCATAGTTACCCAAAACAAAGCGGATTTGGGTATAGTTTATACGTATATAAATGTGACGTTTTCGGGAAATGGTAATGGTAACAATCGCAATTTCTAATTATATCCTTACACACGTCTTTTTAACAATAAGTATAAGTTATCTTATGCCTGAAAACGCCACAAACCTATTGTTATATATATATATCCTTATCATTAGTTACCTGTCCTAGGAGGCGCGGGCGACCGGAACCCTCTAAGCGGGGGCTCGCCGCCGGCCTGCAGGTCTCTATAGGCCGCGCGCCGCTCCGCGGGGGACAGCGGGCCTTCCGTGTCGTCGCGACGGCGGAACACTAGCGTTGAGTCGGACTCGTAGCCTGACTCTTTTAGGGCTCTGTTGAGTGTAAAAAAAAGGGGTTGCTACAAGCACATCACATTTTGTAGCCAAATATTTTAAATGCTAACTAGAGAACAAATATACCTTAGATAATTTACCAAGCTAAGGGATATATATTTCCCACATACGGCACTTCAAACATGTGTTCTATTATCGATGAGTAATACTGACATTGTTTTTTTTGAAATATCAGCCTGGTAAAGGGTTAATACGGACCCTAGATATATTATGTGTTCCGTACTCCACATCGGATATCTTCATTGAGAGAGTAACGCGATCGTTGACCAATGATGCCGCTAGCGTCTATGTAGTCGCTCCGCCCCACGCCGTGACGTAGTTCCGCTTCCACTTCCTGCGAACCGTTGCTCGCTTCCCGCCACTCGCCACCGCCATGACATTGTTTCGTCGACCGTCTTGACCGATGGTCCGCAAATATTTTTTGCGTATATTTTTGCAGCATGGTGCTTTAACATTTCCGATCCAAAGCTCGGTCGATTAAATAGTGAGATATGGCAGAGATCGCCACTATTAGTCTTTTGGCGGTCTCGCGATCGAAGTCATCGAACGGTGCTTTTCGATTCTACCCACTTTTTTCTTGCTAAATTAATTTTCACATTCCATGCTGCTAAAATCGTTACCGTTAACTCGCATTTTCGAGATCGAAGTAGGAAGTGCGTCAGTGGTTTTTGTTAACAAGTGGTAACAAGTCGCTCCGCATCGGAGAGGGAACGTGCGGTCATCGTGCCTGCGGCGGCGGCGGCGGCGCGGCGGCGGACGGCCTGCGCGCGCTGCTTTCGGGCGCCGCGCTTCGCTGATAAGGAGGTTTGGATTGTCTCGAACCATCCGGTGAGCCAGTTTAAGATATTCTAATTTTATTGGCGTTCAGAAGTTACTTCGTCACTCGCGGAGGGTTCTCAGGCAGTAGCCTGGGAGTACCTCGTGTTGTTAGTTGCGGCGCGACCGGGGCGCCCCGTCCCCCGGCGCGGGGGCGCGGGCCCGGCGCCCGCCCCCGCCCGCGCGCGCCGCGTCTTCTGCTGTCGTCCAAGGTGACTCCGAGACACCGCGCCGCTGCGGGCCACGGTGGACGCCTCCAGTCCGCAGGACTCGGAGAGACGTCACACGCCCGCTCCTGTTGCTGCAGTCGCGGTGCGGACGCCTCCAGTCGCGGTGCGGACGCCTCCAGTCCGCGGGACTCCGAGAGACGTCACACGCCCGCTCCTGTTGCTGCAGTCGCGGTGCGGACGCCTCCAGTCCGCGGGACTCCGAGAGACGTCACACGCCCGCTCCTGTTGCTGCAGTCGCGGTGTGGACGCCTCCAGTCCGCGGGACTCCGAGAGACGTCACACGCCCGCTCCTGTTGCTGCAGTCGCGGTGCGGACGCCTCCAGTCCGCGGGACTCCGAGAGACGTCACACGCCCGCTCCTGTTGCTGCAGTCGCGGTGCGGACGCCTCCAGTCCGCGGGACTCCGAGAGGCGTCACACGCCCGCTCCTGCTGCTGCAGTCGCTGTGCGGACGCCTCCAGTCCGCGGGACTCCGAGAGACGTCACACGCCCGCTCCTGTTGCTGCAGTCACGGTGCGTACGCCTCCAGTCCGCGGGACTCCGCGAGACGTTACACGCCCGCTCCTATTGCTGCAGTTGCGGTGCGGACGCTTCCAGTCCAGCGGGACTCCGAGAGATCCGCGTGGCTCTGCGCGTCACACGCCCGCTCCTGCAGCTGCGGGCGCATCGCGGGTGGATCGCGCCAAGGTGAAGGCGGACCGCTTCTGCGTCCCGACTGCTCGAGCGGAAGGAAGGTAAGTTACGTGTAAGCAGTGGAAAGGCTACGAGTACAGCGACGATCGCCGCGTTGGTTGCCGGCCGTCATGACGTCGCTGGTGACCTACGCGCCGGTGGTGGCCACCACGATGGCACCGCCGAGGGCAACAGCGTCGCCGTGATGATGCGTGCAACTACGAGCCTAGCCATCGGCGCCTCCCGTGCCGGTAACGTCCGTCACGCGCACCGGCGCCTGTCGAGCTGGCCGCCACGACGGCGCCTCTCGCACCTGAGCCTGGCGACGGTGGCCGCCATGATGGCGCCGCCCGCTCGATGACACCGCCTGCCCCCCGAGCTGGCCGCCACGATGGCGCCTCTCGCATTACGCATCGACGCGGCGGCGGCGGCTGCCACAATGGCGCTGCCCGCCACGATGATGCCGCCCGCCACGATGGCACCACCACCTGCGCACGCCTCTCGAGCTGGCCGCCACGATGGCGCCTCTCGCCTCACAGCAGTGCCTCCCAGACCAGCCAGCCAGACGGCGACCGCCTCATGCACCGGTGCCTCCCGAGCTGGCCGCCACGATGGCGCCTCTCGCCGCACGCACCGGCGCCTCCCGAGCCGGTGGCGGCGGCCGCCACGATGGAGCCGCCCGCCTCACGCGACAACGCCTCTAGAGCGGGCCGCCACTATGGATCCTCGCCTCACGCACCAGCGCTTCCCGAACCAGTGGCGGCCGCCATGAGCCGCCCGGCCTCAGGCACCGGTGCCCCCCCCCCCCCCCCCCCCCGAGCCGGCCGCCACGATGGCGCCCCTAGCTTCACGCACCGGCGCCTCCCGAGCGGCGGCGGTTGCCACAATCACGCCGATGCTGTCCACCGATGCTGCAACTACGACGATGTCGTCCCTTGCTCGCTGGGCGCCACAGTATCAGTTTTGTCCTGTCCACATGGTTCCATTGAGGTACGCAGGCGCCTATAGCTATGGTGCAGGTATAGGTATGGTATGGTACAGCACGAACAGACCGCTAAGCTCTTGGTTTCGGTTAAAGAATCCTCCGGCGACGGCAGACGAGGTCGTAAAGAGCCCCGTCCTAGCGCGGCTCGACTGCCCGGAGTTGAAAGCGGTAAGATATGTCGATACTCAGAGGAAAATACGTCGTGTTCCCGGGCTTCATAAAGGTGCTGATCGACTTCGCTGTGTCGCTTCGAAGCTCCTACGACTTCTCGAGGCCATGGAGTGGTCCAACCGGAGAACAGCTAGCGACAAGGCCCTGTGCGACCGCTCGAAACCGAGGTGAAAGGCATCGAAAAGGTCTGCAGACTTCACATAATTATCTCTACTTGCTCGCGCTCTCCAGCTTAAGTTCCGTCTTACAAAGACGAACTCGTGCGAAAAGCCATAATAAACAAAATGGGACAAATAAACCCGCTGCGCCTGAACAAGCTTGAGTTTCCGGTGCTAAGAGAAAGGGGCCAGGAGGACTCCAGCAGTTTCCATCTGTCTGTATTCGACTTTATCGAAACAGTTTTGTTACGCAAAGCGCCAAAATCGATTTTAGACTTGATTTCATCAGTTCGATTTCCTTAAAAGCATGCTACTAACTCGATGCCCTATACTAACTCGATATAGGGTGTCTCTTCGGATAAAGCGAATTAGACCATCACGCTCCTAGACATCACGTGGGACACGCGGCACAACACACCGATTGAAAGTTTTCTTTTTCGCGACATACAGGCCTGCCTTGCTGCAGAGTTTCTCGCAGAAATGAGACTCAATGCCTTCTGTTCAGTCTCAAATTCGCAAACTTTAGTTCATGGAGGAAGGTGAAGCCTTCGCAGTCCCCAGCAACACGGAGCTGCCGAAAGCCTCGCACCACTTTCTTCCTCATCTTATGCAAGCAGTCCGTTACAATCTCCAATATTGGTAGACAATGTACGAGGTAAGGCCCTTTCAGCGAAGAGTAACCGTTAACGGGCCGCATCTGCAGCGCTGACGACAGAAGTGTAAACATACAACCGCACCGGTACAGTATACATAAAACGACGGCGACACTACATCCCTTCCGTTACTACGGCTGTCGCAAAAACTGCTGATGCCAGCAGATCGTCTACAGGTCGCGCTGGTTGCTTGCTACTTGCCAGGTCGGTACAACCCCCGAGGGCAACGGTTTATCAAGAAGTCACTGCGCGCCCGAGTGGCAGCTGCGCCCAGCAGCCGCCGAGACTGTCTTCACCTGACAGGCGCCTTGTTGACCGGCCTCCGCTTTCGAGAGCCCTCGCACTGTGCCACGGTATTTCTTAACAGACTCATTGAACTGCTACCACGACCTTTGACAGCTGCCTGTGAGACTTGGCATGGATGTCTCCACCTCCCAGCCTAGTCTGTGTACTGCGACGGCGTGATAAGGAGTCTTAAAGCAGCTGTGGTAAGCTTGCAATTTACTGGCGGTCCTAGTGAACACAACGTCAGACCGCCCTCCCTTACGAGTCAACGACCTTAAGAATGAGGCGTAGCTCCTGTCAGATAGGACGCTCCAACACCGAGCTGGCGGGATCAGGAGTGACGTCCGCTACTGGCGTGACTGGCGCATGCATATAACATGGCAAGGTCTAACGCTACGTAGCGAACGAAACGTAACTGTCACTGTCTCACTAATATGGAAGAACCGGATATTCCCGATTCCGGTACTGTGTTTGTATAGAAAACAGTAACGGGAGCCCCTAGATCGTCCCCTTGTCTAGGCTGCATGTACGGCCACAATGTAGAAACGGTATTTATGGTGCATCAAAAATAAGATCAACTGCCAGGTACCTCTATCCAGTGAAGTAGCGAGCTATCTCAGACGTCTATTTCTATTATCCATGTTAGCTTTCAGAACGATACTCGTTCATAAGCCTCTCACAAGTGCTGTGTATGAACCACTATCGGACACTATGCCTTCTTCCAACGCCATTAATAGCGAGACCAGCGCCTCCCAAAGCACCAGCTTGGGACGCGAGACATCTACTTGCCCTAATTTAAATAGCCCTACAACGTTAGGTACGTTAGAAGAAGTACGATAGAATAGCTGCCGCACTTTTGCTGTTAGCATCAGGCCGCAGGGTCAATGACCTTACTCTACTACACTGTAGCCCGGGCAATTATATAGATAACTTTAACGCTATTATTTTGTGTCCGAAATTCGGCTCTAAACCAGATAACGTGTCTTACCGACTGGACTCTTAGAAGCTCCGGAATAAAGTATAGACCCAGTATAAGTAGGTAGTCTGGGTACGTCACCTTGCGAGAATTACACAAAATGTTAGGGGACACTTCGCTTATTTCTTTCAGCCACAGTCTCATCCAAGCCGGCCTCGCCTACGATTGCTTTTGATCCACGATGTACTTAATAACTAAATTGGCTGGAAAGCTATTCACTTAGCGATATTTTCGCTTATGTTAATTGGGAACATGACTCGCCGAGATTCTGCGGATCGGATGCGATTTCGAATGAGAATTCTCTTAAACCAGTTTAAGTCAGATTCGAACCTGAGATTACAATTTCAATTCTCAATTTCCTGTAATTCACATTATAACGAGTCACTGTGATTTCATGGGTTGCAATATGGTGTATACATATTTATTCGTTCTCTGAGTTCTATGACAGTAGGTGTAGCCCTATCGCTTGCGCGCCCGCTAACTCGCCACCAGGAGATAATAAACAGGTCTCAATGAAGATATCCGATGTGGAGTACGGAACACATAATATAAAAATTTTACCTTCCAATAAAATTATTATTATGTTTCCTATCCACATCGGATATCTGAGTAATGCCTTCCTGGCAGGCTACTAGGCTACTTTTATGCCGACGGTACTTCTCCTCAACAATGACATGGCGGTGGCGAGTGGCGGGAAGCGAGCAACGGTTCGCAGGAAGTGGAAGCGGAACTACGTCACGGCGTGGGGCGGAGCGACTACATAGACGCTAGCGGCATCATTGGTCAACGATCGCGTTACTCTCTCAATGAAGATATCCGATGTGGATAGGAAACATAATAATAATTTTATTGGAAGGTAAAATTTTTATAATTTCACTGATTCTTAAAAATTCAACTCAATGCACTCTTACAAATCCCAATTCACTATAATTTTAATTATGCTTTTGTAATGAATACAACGGCAAAGAAACTCACCGCGCCATATTGGATTTGGATAAAATAGCTGACGTAATATCTTTCTTCTCTTTCGGCGATGCTTGTGGCAGTGACGTCGTGCTCTGTGCTGATATTTGCTGCAAACAGTAATCAAGTTTTATTCATAATGTAGTGTACATTTAATGTCAATTGAGATACAGTGAAACCTGGACAAATAGGACCTTAATAAAATAACTCTTAAAATTTCTTTCAATACTGACTGAATCCAAATAATTTAACCCTTTGACCGCGAAATACATCATTCCCTTCGTGCATTCCGACTAGATTCACGATGACGCGCCGCGAACCATAGGCATGGCGTCCAAAGGATTAATATAATTAAATAAGTATTTTTAAACGACATTTCTATTTACTTAATCTAATCATTCAGAATAGTGCAAAACAACTGGTAATATTCACTTTTATTGCATGAAACTTTTCGCCAGGATCTCTGAAATTGAGAACGGTACCTTCACTGGTATCAATCATAGAAAAAATACTTAAATGTTTGAACATTGGGATTCATTTCATCCAGGTTTCACTGAAATAATAAACTGAAAATATCCATATCAAATAATAAAATAGTATTAATTAACATCACGAAAGTATCGTGCTTTCATGCTATCACGGAAATAGTGTAGTCATTATCACGGTTCACAGTCAAAGCCACTTGTACATTGGTTTTAGAAATATTAACTTAAATATCAAGTAAATAAGACACAATATATACATTAAAATAAAAAAGGCAAGCAGTCAACGAACATGCTAGCAATAACAAAAAACTGTACAAGTAAAAAAACAGAATGTTAGACAATGATAATTAAGACATTCAATTAATATATCATGCTAGACACAAACAACACAAAAACAAATATAGAAAATACGAGCTCTTTGGAATTAAATCGAGTAAATTGACGTGCAAATTATAAACATGCCGCAATATAATATGAGTTATGAGCTTGTCAAATAAATTATATTATAAGCTGATACCTCGTTAAAGTTTTTCTTTCAGAGGAATGTATTACATATAGATATAAACACTTTTTTAAAACCTTTTAACCGATTAGAATTTTTCATCGAACGTGTTCGTGTCAAAATGTCAAAATAAATAAATAGGGGTCGGTTGCGCCAAATAACCTGTCACGGTCAAAAAGTTCGCAAATTTTTATTGAAGGTATGGGAAATTTCGTAGTCACTGCTGATTGACGTTGATTCGTCCTAACGAACTTCGTCTAAGCAACAGCGGTTTTAATTATTTACACATTCTACAGAATTCGTCATGCTGTGTACTTACAGGCAAGTACCTATATTAGATTTAAAAGTGAAGATATGTCATACTCAACATAATGAGCGGAATAAATGCTTTGAGTTTCAGTCTTGAGCGCATAAGACATAATCTTTACTTTTTAAAATATCACATACACCAAATGCATACAGGCAGACATGTTAAGGTCCTTACGCTCTTCTGAATCGCGCGAGCGAGCAATGTGGTGTAAGGGGGCAGGGGTGAGTTGTCGTCTAGCCACTGTTAGTGCCGCCACCGATTAGTGACCGAGAGATGGGAAACAGGTTAGTGCATGTTGGGGCATAGACAGCTTTACTAATACATTTTTAAAAGTCGAACGAGAACTTATAGCGTTGCTACAGGACGTTTATCTGAGGCGATTGGTAAGATTATTATGGTCAGCTAAGGACTGATTGAATTGCCAGCTTGGAGCTGATTTATAATTTTAATTATGTAAAAATGTAATACATAAACGACGAGTGGCGGAAGACAGAGGAGGCCTTTGCCCAGCAGTGGGACACATATAGGATAGGCTATTAAAAAAATAGTCCCGAAACTGAGCTACCTTTTACTATAAAATCGTCGCATAACTTTTTTACCAACCGGCTGAGATAGGGTACTAATCAATCACAATGAATCCTTGTTCGATTATATACTTCAGCAACACTAATGAAATGAGACTACTTTTCTGTTTCTAACTGTATAGTTTATATCAATCGCAACATGATGTGCTAGGGGCGCAGGAATCCTATGTATGAGCCCCTTAAATTCAACTGAATTATTTATTATTAATCTTAAAACTGGTCCATAAATATTCACAACTAACGTCCGTGTGTTTAGTTAATTCTACTCTTCAAATTGAACGATTAGTCTACGCTTGGTCTACGCACATTTTTTTATTGCTTGTGTGATATCCATTTCATTAAGAAAAAAACCGGGCAAGTGCGAGTCTGACTCGCGCACGAAGGGTTCCGTACCATAAGGCAAAAAAAAAAAAGCAAAAAAAAACGGTCACCCATCCAAGTACTGACCCCTCCCGACGTTGCTTAACTTTGGTCAAAAATCACGTTTGTTGTATGGGAGCCCCATTTAAATCTTTATTTTATTCTGTTTTTAGTATTTGTTGTTATAGCGGCAACAGAAATACATCATCTGTGAAAATTTCAACTGTCTAGCTATCACGGTTCGTGAGATACAGCCTGGTGACAGACGGACGGACGGACGGACGGACGGACGGACGGACGGACGGACGGACGGATGGACGGACGGACAGCGAAGTCTTAGTAATAGGGTCCCGTTTTACCCTTTGGGTACGGAACCCTAAAAATGGTTTAATAAAGCAGTTACGTTTATAGCGTGACAGGCGACGCCAATGATTGCTGTTGATGGAATTTAGTTTTTATAAACAATTATATATTATGCCTATATTCTAAAAGTCCTTAAAATCATCCTTGCATTTTAACCCCGGAATCATCACGTATTAGTAAAGTTGTCTGTAAAAGGCAGATTGTTTGTAATAAGGAAACTAATCTTAAAGTAGATAATAAAAGATAAAATCAAAATGCTACTAATTCTAGTTCCTAATTTATTATTTATTACTATCGAACACTGAATAGCTGATATTCTTAATCTGGGCTCATTGTTATTAGAAGCTTTGGCTCCAATTTTGGACCCCAGTTTTGGTGCCTTCTTTCTCAGAAATAACTTCTCGTAGTAACATCTACAGATGTCGGTAGTTTAGCCAGTAGGTATAGATACACTTTCTGCATTCTACTATCGAAGTTTTTATGATGGTATGTATCACTTCCGACCAAAATCATCGTCACGTTTAAATTAAAATTAGTATAAGCAGGCGTGGCTCACTCCGCGATTTCGTCGCTTTGCTACAGGTAGCTAAAAGTACACACCAATTTTGGGGAAAGCCATAAGCCGCGCGTGGCGCTGTCGCCACCTAGCGGCCATATCTGTGCTGATCGTAACAGACGCGTTTTGTTAGAGAGTGAGTCCTCTGTACCTAGTACTATTATTTATTCTGTGGTATAAGTTAACTGTCATCTCCCTTTCTCCATTTTAAGTATAAATAGATACTTTTGTACCTAATTTCTTTTAGCAGTAGGTAAATATACAGGATTATTTTAGCAATTAATTAAAGTCAGACATTTTCGAAACCCACATCTTTCTTAGCATACGGCAATACACAGTGTTAAATGGGTGAAAGTACAATAGGGTTATCAGTTATCACAAACACATAGATAATAAAAAGATATTCGTACCCCATCAAAAATGTCCATGACCTCGTCCCACCACTAGAAAAGAGAAATATATTGTTTTTCTTTGATAGTGTTCTTCGTGGGTGTAATATAATGAAATATGACATTATTTAATCTACTATTTTTCTATACGAACTGCATACTACAGGGTTCAGGAATCTTGTAATATTAAATATTGACGAATGCTTACACAAATAAATTGAAGAAGTAAAAGGAAAGTTTGTAGAGTCGGACCAAGAAAAGTCTGCAGCGGATTTGATAGCCGACGCAGTGCAAGTGTCATTTATACGTCATAATTTCATACAAGTTTAACGTTTAAAATAACGCGTGCACTGCGTGGGCTATCAAATACGCTGCAGTCTTTTCTTGGACTGACTCTAATAAAAGTATGGGTTGACATGTCAAAACTGCACTGCACCATGGACAAAGAAAAGAAGAAAACCAACAACGTGTATACAAAATCACGTTTTACCAATTTCCAATATTAAGGTTATTTCCAGATGGCATCACTAACGCGGCAGGTCTCAATTCCATATATTTTGTTTAGCACTGAGATCTCTGGTTAAAATAACTCATCTTCCATTCAATAGATGGCGCTAAATATTGGAGGAATAGGACTTTGTAATGGGCTCTGTCAGTCTTCTTGTTTTATTAAATTTGTCCATGACATAATGATATCATTCATTTGTTTCTATTTGCGCCAGCACTCGTCTATTTACCCACACTAGTGCAAGGGATGAATGAGGTTATTGCCATAAATGAACACCATGGATGACCATTGGGTACCAATGTTAAGACGAAACAAATTATACCTGTTTAGCTTCTTTGTCAACAACTGAAGATCTGCCGGGGACATAGTTCTCTATTTTCCCGGGCTGATTTTTGTACACTTCTTGACTAGCTCTTGCTGATGCTAAGGTACTATACCTGGAATAAAAGAAAATATGTTGATAAAGGAGATGCCGTGATTGGTCAAGAATAAATTCAATATAGTATTCTAATATGACAATGTTTCTTGTGTCAGTCTTTTGAAAGCGGAGAATAATTTGGAATATGTTGTCATAACCTCAGTCACCCAGAGACCTAAAAACAGGCCTTCTAATAAATACATTTTATAAAATAATAATAATCCTTTGTAATTTGAATATTTTTTCAGACAGTTAAAACTACATTTGTCTTGGCTATGGCAATAATATGGTTTGGTGGGTGGCTAGGTTATAAAGTTGATAAGTTTCTTAAGTAATTAACTTATTACTAAATAAATGTATTTTGTCTGCTTATGCCTTCATCTTCGTGGAATGATGATGATGGTCTAAAATTATTCCATGTCCTTCCCCAGGCCTCACACTATCTCCATGCTAAATTTCATCTAAATCAGTTCAGCAGTTTAAGTGTGAATGTGAATAGGTAACAGACAGACATACAGAGTTACGATCGCATTTATATTATTAGGGATTTATTGTGTTTGCTTCTTGGATAATATTAAAATAACAATATACTTACTTATTACTAGGTAGATATGGCGAAGTGATTTCTTCATGGCGTCTCTCTTCCTGTACAGAGGTGGTCCTTCTCCGAGGGCTGTTAGTGACATCACTGTCGTATGCATCGCTCCATGTGCTGGAACCCAGTCGGCTCAGGCCACCTTCCGGCTCACTCAGGTAACCGGAGCGGGGATCGAAGTATGCATACTGGGACTTGTTGGTCACCCTCTGCGGTTGTTGACCTGGATTAGAATATTTGTTTAAGCATAGAACATAGCAGTGATAGTATAGTTTGGCTGAACAACCATGTCACTAGAAAATATGGTAGTCAGGCCGTAAAAAGTCTGCAGCGATTTTGATAGCCCATGCAGTGTCATTTTAAACGTCAAACTTCTATGAAATTATGACATATACATAACACTTACACTGCATGGGCTATCAAATCCGCTGCAGACTTTGTTTGGTGCGACTATAGATACGCTTCTTTTTCCTTTCTGACTATGTCTTATGTTTGCAACCATTTTTCCACTGATATGGTTGACTAACCAGCCTTGTCACACATCTGTCACTGCCTTAAAACTAGTAAGCATATTTTCGTCGGGTGACAAGCAAAAGTCACTAAGTACCTACTATCAAAAAATTTTAGTAACAATGCACTTTATTACACTTGTAACACGGTTTATTGTCCAATAATTTCAATGGTGTTAGTTAGTGACATTTGCTTGTCACCCGACGATTTGTAAACATGAAAACCACCTTTAGCCTTTTGTTTCATATGATATGTTAGCTAATGTTCTATTGCATTATGTGTCTTCTTAACTGTATTAGTTATTTTGCAATTTATATTCATTATCACTAAACTATAATTGTGTGTGAAAGCACTAGATGTAGAAAAGTTAAACAAAGCAATTAAATTAATGTAATAATGCACTTCTGTGTGGAGTTATACAGCCACCGATGTTGTGTGAAAATTTGGAAAAAGTGTGAAATAATCACCTCGGCGGCTTTTGTACCGAATAGTCACAAAATCGTCTGAAAAAGAAAATGTATAAAATAGGGACAGCGTCCGACATACAACACCTTCGACTGAGAAATAGTAAAATAATGGGTCTTAATAAAGGGAAACTAATTAAAATAACAAAAAATAAGGTCTGTAAAATAGTTAAAGACCTGGAAAGATTTCAAATAAAAAAAATTGTACGCTCAATACCAAAATATAAACAAAACTCACCGTCGTATTTGTTTTTGTGTATGGTGTCGTACATTTTCTTGTACCATTTTGACTGGTCTTTGACTTCCTGCAATTATAAAAGTTCCCATTATACCTAGATTTACTTGAAATATTCCTGTACTTTATATAAATTACATTATTTTTATTATTTTTTTTTAATTTTGTTACTCTTTGTGCTCTTTCTACGCTTGTGCGATGACAAATAAAATCCGTTTCGTAAACTTTTCAACCCAACGGTAATAGATACTAAAATATTATAGTAAAACGGAACGCAAATATAAAGTTTCAATACACGTAGGCAACGAAACTAATTAATTATTTACAGCATTCATAAATTAAAATTGTCTAATTAATGAGATAAAAAATAGGCATTTATTTTTAAAAATAAATACGGTCAAACTTTCCATTTATACAAACTATTAAAAATCTGATAACTTGTATTAAAAGTGAAATTAAGATAATGAACCATGTGCTTAAACTTTACTGAGACGTAAAAATAACTTGTGTTTTTTTTAATCTAATCCCGCGCTTTATGAGAAAAATCTTGTCTCTGACACAGACAAAATCAAGTAAACCTCAAACTTCTTTGTTCTGTAAGTACACATACTTACAGATCTCAGAGCTACTGGCATGCCGTCTTTGGTCGTGGGTCCGATTCCTTCAACTTTTTCATGAGCATGTGCCATTTTACGTGGCCCTCCGCGTTCGTAGTCGCTCCTGTCCGCCTCTCCCTCACTTGCGTACTCTCTGCGTAGAGCGTGGACTGAAATTGAAATAAAACGTGTTAACCATAGGTAGACTGACTAAGGCTTTGTTGAACATTCATTAGAATAGGTCCTCCTATATTCCCTTCGGGAGAAGGGACCAGTAAAATCATCTTACGACAATTCCTCATATCCGTGTATGTACCTACATGTTTTATTTTTAGAGTCTGACTAAGCTAAAACCATAGACTTTGCAGTGACACAGTAGGGAGGGTTACTACATATATACATCATAGTTTCATATGTAGGTAGTAATTTAACGTTTATAGTCTCGGAGTAATTAACAATGGAGCCGCCATTAATAGGCATTCCCCTCTGTCGAAAATAGGCGGCCAATGGTCAACCATATGTATGGACTGACGTTTATCTGACATGACGTACCTATACATTTGATGTGCCCACCCCCGCAAAAAACGGCAGACTATTTTGTACCGAAAATTTTAGACATGGCGTCTCCGTTGTTAATTACTCCGAGTTTATAGTGGCATACCAATACCAACCAAAAACAACTCCCAAAAGTTTGAGAGAAAAAAAAAATTAAGACGGATTTGGGATGGTTAGTCTAATATGTAGGGCCCTATTAGCATCATTTTAAATATGAGTCTAAGGGCCACTTGCATCATGCCACTGACCCGGGGTTAAATTGTACTGGTAACCATGGTAGCTCCAGGCGGCGTAGCACGGCGGCGTTTTTATCCCTTGTCACCATACCTGTCACGTTCTAACAATTATGTAAGTGCGAAAGGGACGCGCATAGTGAGTCGATAAAAATGGAACCGTGCTGCGCCCGCAGGTTTAACTGGTTAATTCCGGGTTAGTGAATGGTGCAAGTGGGCCTAAAAGTATCATCATCATCATCATTAACTTATGAGTTATTCTCTTGTCGGTGGAGTATCTTCCAGCTTTCCCTATCCTGCGCCAGCACTTTGACTTTTTGATACGACACGACCCCCCACTTTTTCTTTCACTTGCTCCAAAAAGCTTGCTAAAAGTATCGGTATTTTAAAAATAGATAGATTTGTACGGATGAACTTTGGTGTCAAAAATACTTACTGGGATCGCTTTTCGGTGGAGAAACTCTGTCACGGGGCAAACGCGCGCTATCTCTTTCCTGTTGCAGGTAGTTGGAACCTCGCGAGAATTGCCCCTCTGAAAAATTCATTAAAACGAATTTAATTCTACGCATAATCCCAGTACCTATTATATGTGTGATATGCGCTTACGTTTTAGGTTTGTTTAGCTTTACTATCCTCTTTTAGCTTTGAAATTTAACATATACCTACCAAAGTACTTATAACTAGAATCTGTGCGGAAAGAGAAGAATCGTGATATGTAGGTATGCGATCCAATAGATTCTACGACTCTTGTCTTTCCGCACAGACCCTATATAAGTACCTACTTATAACATCCGTTAAAAACAGGGTTAGAATATTTCTAACAGCCACCTACCTAATATCGCTGTCATAAACATGAAGTAACAAACTCAACGAGCTATGTTTCTTCAATTTGTTGTCCTATTCCTATTAATTTCTTTAAGATTTACGCAGCGAATTAATTTTTTTCTATATATTTTTATGGCCCAAAACGCGTTAATTCACTTTCTTCCCTTTCATGCCGTTCTCACCCAGTTCACCCAACTTTTCTTCGTCCACTAAAACTTTTTTACTAACACTACATCCATATTTTAACACTCTGCGACAGATCAGGTAGGTCTAAGCCAGCTTTGGCAGTAGAAAATTAGATAAATGTAGGCGTGAAGAAAAATGTACGACTGATCTCCCATACTGAATTTCGTGTACTTACAGTACATGCGTACAACTTTGTACGTAATGTACTTACACTTACAGTGCATTACGTACAAAGTTGGCTTGCCACAGAATACTCTCTTACTTAATGTTATTTTCAGGCCGAGCCACACCGGCTTGCGTGTGCGTGATGTGCGCTTGTGCGTGCGCTAAAATGTTGGAGCCGCACACGCACACGTCACGCAAGCGGTGTGCCATCTCTCATAAGAATCTGTATACTACAACGCCGCACGCGCACGTGCACGTCACGCACACGCAGCCGGTGTGCACACACTGAGAGAAAAGTACAACAAAAATACACTTAGAATTACAAAAATAAACTTAATCCGGGGACAAGGAGAGTTAATAGGAACAAATTGACTTTTCAATTTCTATTAGTTCTTGCAATTTATATTATCTGTTTGTTGAAATTGTATTTGGGATTACTGAGCTGTTTGTAGAAATAAATAAACTTTACAGAAATAGTGCAACGTCCATAATTATTACTAAAACTTCATTTTTTCCCCCAGTACAGAACTGTTTTTTAATTCCTGGTGATGATTTTTCTCTCAGTGCAGGCCATTCATCTTCATGTTTCCACGCGCCCGTAACAAGGTATGTTACTTGTACTTGATCCCCTATTGTTAAATAACGTCAGGTAAAAAACACAATTAGGGTAGGCAACAATTCCCCATATCGCAACGTACCCGGCAACTGTCATCTCATCAAGTATTAAATGCTATCTGGCCCTTGTCGCTCTATAATAACTTGTCACGTATTTTTCCGCCTTTATAGTTGGGTACAAGGGGCGTAGCTGAATAAGTTTTCGAACGTGGGTCACAGTTAAGTCGAATATCGGGTGACATATGTCTGTAAAAGGTGTTCATCGACTAATAATGCGGAAAGTTTTCAACGAAATACGTACCTATTTATTTCATACAGTATCACCACAGTATAAATACTTACTGTGTATGAAATATCTCAAATACCTTTACATACCTAATGCTAAGGTAATATGTATTTCTATAGGTAGATAGCTAGTTACATCCACTTTAAAAAACCTAACTTAATTCGAGTTGAAAAAGAGTGTATGTATTATTTTTTGTTCCCAAAATATAATATATATTTTGCATTATGATTGCTTTGCTTCATAGGTACCTAGTGGCATTTAAGCCATTAAAGTCTGTGTTGTCGATCCCTGGAACTTACCTAATTAGTTAGGTATGGATGGAATATTATAGGTATTATGTATTTGAATATCGATTTTTTTAATAGTGCATGCTTTTGTTTGCCCAAGTTTGAAGCAGCTTGCTTTAAATTTGACATGCCAAGTAATTGTTTGTTCTTAAGTTATTAAGAGCCTACTTAAAACTTAATTAACATACAAGTCACACGTAGGCCGATAATCCTATCGATTTTCTAGTGCCGTTAAAGATAATGCGGTGAATTATCGAGTTTTTGGTAATCTCTAATTAGGGGGTGCGACTCATCAGTGCGTAAGCCAATTACTCCAAGTTTGGAGGCAATTAGTCGTCATTCCCGCTCTGCCCTGGGAATAAATTACGATGTTCCAAATTTCCGATCCAGACCGTGTATTTTCAAAGCTAAGGAAAGGGCTAGACGTTTTGTAAAATGCCTACTAATAGAGTCCGTTAAGTTAACTCTACACTGACTTGGAAAGCGACGGAATATGGAAACGCGACAATAAACATCAATACAGTTGTACAGCAGTAAGCAGTGGTGGCCGAGTGGATATGACGTCTGACTTTCAATCCGGAGGTCGCGGGTTCAAATCCTGGCTCGTACCAATGACTTTTTCGGAACTTATGTACGAAATATCATTTGATATTTACTTACCACTAGCTTTTCGGTGAAGGAAAACATCGTGAGGAAACCTGCATATAAGTGCGTCAAGCAAATCTTGTCAGTAGCAATGTAAAGCAAACTAAAGTAGGGCAACACTCAAAGAGTAGTATTGCGCTAAGAAAAGCAGCAATGTACAATGTACATCGAACCAAAACTTTTTTTTCGCTGAGCGCGCCCTGTTACGTACGTCAATTCAAATTGTCACTCGTGGATTCTCTAATGAAAATGTTTGAAATTGTTAAAAAATGGCATTTAAATGGTATGGACGGACAATTTAAAAGCGGTGTGTGGTGAATTTGAAGATCTCAAAATAAAATTAGAAGTGGAATATGCCGTTAAACAAGAATGTAATGAATAAAATCGTTGCTTCAGCAGGTAGATGTCCTATTGGATTTTAATATTTTATTAGATTTATATCTTGGAACTGTAAGCATCTTATCTTTGATTAAGCACAATTTTATTTAATATATTGGTATTTAATGGCGACACAGCAGAAATATCTCTGGAAATAGAATCGATTCAGATTGTAAACAAAGATGATGGCTGTCATTCGCGATCCACATTCCACAGATAAAACACAGATGACACGCGATTTTCGAATTATTCGAACACAGTGTTGCTAACCCGCGATTTTTCAAATTTGCCGCCGTTTGCTACTGACAAGATTTGCTTGACGCAGATACATCTGCGAAGAAATTCAAAGGTGTTTGTGAAGTCCCCAATCCGCATTGGGCTAGCGTGGGGACTATAGCCCAAGCCCTCTCGCGCATGAGAGGAGGCCTTTGCTCAGCAGTGGGACATATATAGGCTGAAATGATGATGATGATGATGACAGTTGTATAATTTTGTCGCCATTTTTTTTTTCAAGTCGTTGAAGTCGGTTTAGACGCGTTCTTGTGACGAACCCGTTATATTTCTATTTATAAGTACATATACTTCTTCGAGATCGGTATTATAAGTGAATGGTAATCGTGAGGAATGATACCCCAGGTCGCGACTTGCTGAAAAAAGTCTAGGGTAAAGTATTTGCCATGTCTATTAAATAGGCAAACGTAAAAGTGCAAGAGGCACCCCTCTCACTTTACCAAATAATCTTGAATCTGAGCCCGCGGCGTAAACTTTAACTGCATCTTAAAACAAATTCATATCTCTTTACATAACACGAAAATTTCAACTCTATACACGACGATCTAAGGTTCCTTATGCACTTGGTAAAATCTGTAGGTAAGTAGTGTATCAAATTGGTTTTATACGGCACCGAACATCATCCTAATGACATGGGGGAGACATGAGCTGATTCAGACCGCTTACTTAGCGTAGGCAGCGTTCGGCAGGATACCCAGGTTTTTAGGGACGTCGAAATTCTAAACAACTATGTGTAAATGGGGATCACACTTATGCTGGTTTACAAGATTGAGCAGCGATCGAAATGAACATCCGCGAAGTCAGAATGTCGGTGGCTCTACACCTCCGACCAATTTAGATAACATTTAGACTGTTATGTTATGAATACTAACAACTGCTTGACAAACGCCTAAGGGTTGTTTGTTATAAGATTAACATAGATTAGGTGATAAACGCGCTTAAGCTGATAATTCAAAACTGCCTGTGTTTTGATAGCAAATTTTTTTTACTGCGCTGACATTTGGCATAAATGGATATATTTTGGTGCAATTTTTTATGACTCTCTTTTATAGATCGACAAGGCCCTTCATTGCGAACTAGAGGGAGTTAACAGAGATTTGCCACCTTTCCGACCGCGAGCTATTTGATATGGAAACAGACAGGGCGATAACCACAGCAAGTAGCTTCTGGCTTTCTGCAGAAGAGTGACGGTCCCCACCGCGCACGAAACAAACGAGACGGCCAGAAATGTTTTCCAAGGAGTTCAGCTAATAGCTATTCCGAGCGGCAGCACTGATATAGTCAAACTGCATCTCTTAGGAAATTGTTCGGATATAACTAAAGTGATTTCTACCTCTAGCTTTCTGCAGAAGAGTGACGGTGGGGTTCTGTGAAGGTGCTCACAAATATCTGAACACGCCTCTATTGTCAGGGCATTAGAGTGCGTGTTCAGATATTGTGAACACCTTGGCCGCTGCGATAAATCTGATGGCGACTGTACCTCTAGCTTTCTGCAGAAGAGTGACGGTGGGGTTCTGTGCACGAGGAAGACGGCTAGAGGAATTCGTCAAGGAGTTCAGGCTGGTAACTGCATGCTGTGGTTATTGCGAGTAGCAGCACTGATAGATGCAGTCAAACTGCATCTCTTAGGAAATTGTTCGGATATAACTAAAGTGATTTCTACCTCTAGCTTTCTGCAGAAGAGTGACGGTGGGGTTCTGTGCACGAGGAAGACGGCTAGAGGAGTTCCCCAAGGAGTTGAGGCCGGTAGCCGGGGCGCTGTGGCTGGTCCGCAGGCGTCCCTCGCTCTCCGAGCCGCTAGTGCAGCCGTTCTGCTCCGAACTCTGAAAATATTACACGGAAAGGACATTAGGTATATAATCGCAGAGATGACTATAGTTAATTTTTTTTAGCATTAGAAATAAGGTAAACAATCTTGATGTCTTTTAATTGAATAACACATTTTTAAAATAAATGTGACGGCAAATATGTAACAATTATGAATCTAATACGATCATTTATATTCCTCTGATTTTTAAAAAGCGTTTTTCAATTAAAAGACATGACAAGATCGCTTACCTTCTTTCAAGTTCTTTCTAATGCTAAAAAAAACGAACTATAGGTAAGGCACACTCTTGGCTTAAAGGACTCGCATCCAGGCCATAATTGTTAAAAAAAATAAAAAAATAAGGCACACTCGGCATCAAATCACGGAAGAAAGAATGAGCGCGCCGCGAACTTCTTTCTTTTGTGGCATCAAATAGACAGTGACGGTCAAAGTGGCCAAAATATATCGGAACACATCCTTATTTCTATGGTAACAAAGTTATACTTGATCAAGCGAATCTTGTCAGTAGAAAAAGGCGGCAAATTTGAAAAATGTAGGCGTGAAGGGTTATGGTCCCATAGTAAATTTGAATTTCGCGCCTTTTTCTACTGACAAGATTTGCTTGACCACAATGTATTTGATGCTAAATGTGCATTACGTCTATAATATTACCTATACACCAGTTTATCTCTAAATACCCATCGAATAATTATGAACGACCTCATTTACCTAGGTAAATGTTTAAGTACACGCTAACTCAGAAATTCATTACAATGCTGTTAGGTAATGTAGGTACTAAGAAATTTACTAAGAATTTAAAAAGCGGTGACCTGAATAATAGTCATGCAAATTCAGCCTGAAACAGTTTCTCTTAAAAAGGTTCTCAGCTCAATTCGTTTAAGCATATTATTCTGTCTGGTATTTTAGTCATTACATTACCAAAGGTAATTTAATCTGCCTAGTGAAACTTTCAGTCCTTATAGCACTTGCCACCGTTGAAGAGAAATGTTGAAACTTAAGTAAATCGATGACTTTCTTCTCGTGTTAATTAAATAAGATGTTTTATTTTTTATATAGCAATTGAACAAACTTGAGCGACTTCAAAATGTTTGCATTAGGTTTATTTTCGGGTTGCGCAAATTCGATCATATATCAAGCTTTCGTTCGCAGCTTAAGTGGTTGCCTATCCGTTTCCGTCGCAACATACATATTCTTTCCCTCCTGTATGTAACGCTGTTTCATCCCAATACTCCTTTTTATCTCAAAACTCAGTTTAAATTTCTTTCCTCCATTCGTTGCTCGCAAAATCTGCTACTGGTTCCCCCTCCTTCTTCTTCAAAATTTTACATTAACTCTTTCAGTTTTCGCGCTGTCCGGCTGTGGAATGCTCTGCCTATTGATATCAAACGTGCTAAATCACTCTCTATTTTTAAAAGCCTCTTAAAAAAACATTATTTGTCTCTTTCATAAATTTTTCATTTTTTTTTAACTCCTTATTGTTTTATAGCCTCCTTTGTCATCTATATATTTATTTGTTATTTATATAATGTTTATATAGTAATAAATGTAGTATATTTTTATTTCTTATATTTGTAGTATATGTATTTTATTTTATTTTTATTATTTGTTTTATTTTCGCACCACCCGTTAACTTGAATTTGTTTCGCCTTCTCACTATCTGAAGGTTGTCTGGAAGAGATCGCTGTTTAGCGATAAGTCCGCCTGTTGTTACCTACATATTTGTACCTGTTCATACTTTTGTACCATTTCTTTTGTAGTGTGCAATACAGCATTTTATTATTATTATTATTTGTATCTCCTTGGATATCACGGGCCTATAATCCCGGTTTTTTGATAGGCTTGCGTGGGGACACAGATCCAACACGTAGAGGCCCCTTGGAGAGCTTTTATGTCATGTAGAACGCCTGCTGGAACCCGTTCACAGGTGCAACAATAGACACCCGTGAACCGGTCTCAGCAGGCATTGGGACTATTGTAGAAAAAGAGAACAGTATACCGGTCTATGGATTGAAGTTTGGGTGGACTATGAGACTGGGCTATTGTAAAAGAGGTCCGGACACCTGCCATAACAATGTTAACACCGTCATCGAGGCAGGCGGTGAGTCGCCGCTGACTAGATGGGCCCCTGAAACTGCCGTCGTAAAGACGACCAGGAGCAACATCGGTGTGAGCGGCTCAGGGGTGTCGAGAGGTGTGCGCCGCTTTCTACCCAGTGGCTGTTAATAGCCACTGTGCCAACTCGCGTCTTATGCATCTTTCACTTCCACCCCTGGAGCATATAGCTCTAACGACTCCTCTCTGGACGGCCAATGAAGGCAAGCCAGAGCTGAGAGTCCTGCGGGTCCCCTTGGGGTCCACTCCGACCGACGAAGACACGCCGGAGACGGAGACCCTGACCGACTCTCGGGAGCACTCGGGTCCGTGGGGTCGTTACTCCCCAACAGCTCGCCACAAGCTGCCCTGCGGGCTTATTATTATTATTATTATTTGTATCTCCTTGGATATCACGGGCCTATAATCCCGGTTTTTTGATAGGCTTGCGTGGGGACACAGATCCAACACGTAGAGGCCCCTTGGAGAGCTTTTATGTCATGTAGAACGCCTGCTGGAACCCGTTCACAGGTGCAACAATAGACACCCGTGAACCGGTCTCAGCAGGCATTGGGACTATTGTAGAAAAAGAGAACAGTATACCGGTCTATGGATTGAAGTTTGGGTGGACTATGAGACTGGGCTATTGTAAAAGAGGTCCGGACACCTGCCATAACAATGTTAACACCGTCATCGAGGCAGGCGGTGACTCGCCGCTGACTAGATGGGCCCCTGAAACTGCCGTCGTAAAGACGACCAGGAGCAACATCGGTGTGAGCGGCTCAGGGGTGTCGAGAGGTGTGCGCCGCTTTCTACCCAGTGGCTGTTAATAGCCACTGTGCCAACTCGCGTCTTATGCATCTTTCACTTCCACCCCTGGAGCATATAGCTCTAACGACTCCTCTCTGGACGGCCAATGAAGGCAAGCCAGAGCTGAGAGTCCTGCGGGTCCCCTTGGGGTCCACTCCGACCGACGAAGACACGCCGGAGACGGAGACCCTGACCGACTCTCGGGAGCACTCGGGTCCGTGGGGTCGTTACTCCCCAACAGCTCGCCACAAGCTGCCCTGCGGGCAGCACTCGGGTCCGTGGGGTCGTTACTCCCCAACAGCTCGCCACAAGCTGCCCTGCGGGCAGCACTCGGGTCCGTGGGGTCGTTACTCCCCAACAGCTCGCCACAAGCTGCCCTGCGGGCTTATTATTATTATTTGTGTCTCCTTTTGGATTTCACGGGCCTATAAATCCCGGTCTTTTGATAGGCTTGCGTGGGGATATAGATCCAACACGTAGAGGCCCCTTGGAGAGCTTTAATGTCATGTAGAACGCCTGCTGGAACCCGTTCACAGGCACAACAATAGACACCCATGAACCGGTCCCAGCAGGCATTGGGACTATTGTAGAAAAAGTGAACAGTATTCCGGTCTATGGATTGATGTTTGGGTGGACAATGAGACTGGGCTATTGTAAAAGAGGTCCGGACACCTGCCATAACAATGTTAACACCGTCATCGAGGCAGGCGGTGACTCGCCGCTGACTAGATGGGCCCCTGAAACTGCCGTCGCGAAGACGACCAGGAGCAACATCGGTGTGAGCGGCTCAGGGGTGTCGAGAGGTGTGCGCCGCTTTCTACCCAGTGGCTGTTAACAGCCACTGTGCCAACTCGCGTCTTATGCATCTTTCACTTCCACCCCTGGAGCATATAGCTCTAGCGACTCCTCTCTGGTCGGCCAATGAAGGCAAGCCAGAGCTGAGAGTCCTACGGGTCCCCTTGGGGTCCACTCCGACCGACGAAGACACGCCGGAGACGGAGACCCTGACCGACTCTCGGGAGCACTCGGGTCCGTGGGGTCGTTACTCCCCAACAGCTCGCCACAAGCTGCCCTGCGGGCTTATTATTATTATTATTATTGTTTCTCCTTTTTGGACTTCACGGGCCTATAAATCCCGGTCTTTTGATAGGCTTGCGTGGGGATATAGATCCAACACGTAGAGGCCCTTTGGAGAGTTTTAATGTCATGTAGAACGCCTGCTGGAACCCGTTCACAGGCGCAACAATAGACACCCGTGAACCGGTCGCAGCAGGCATTGGGACTATTGTAGAAGAAGTGAACAGTATACCGGTTTATGGATTGATGTTTGGGTGGACAATGAGACTGGGCTATTGTAAAAGAGGTCCGGACACCTGCCATAACAATGTAAACACCGTCATCGAGACAGGCGATGACTCGCCGCTTACTAGATGGGCCCCTGAAACTGCCGTCGTAAAGACGACCAGGAGCAACATCGGTGTGAGCGGCTCAGGGGTGTCGAGAGGTGTGCGCCGCTTTCTACCCAGTGGCTGTTAACAGCCACTGTGCCAACTCGCGTCTTATGCATCTTTCACTTCCACCCCTGGAGCATATAGCTCTAACGACTCCTCTCTGGACGGCCAATTAAGGCAAGCCAGAGCTGAGAGTCCTGCGGGTCTCCTTGGGGTCCACTCCGACCGACGAAGACACGCCGGAGACGGAGACCCTGACCGACTCTCGGGAGTACTCGGGTCCGTGGGGTCGTTACTCCCCAACAGCTCGCCACAAGCTGCCCTGCGGGCTTATTATTATTATTTGTTTGTCCTTTCCATATCTCGGGACCATGGGATCCCGGACCTTTGGGAGGCGTGCGTGGGGCCGAAGCCAACAGCGCAGAGGCCCTTTAAGACAGTTAACTCTAAAAGCAAGGGATACACATGGCAGATACCATCCCCGAGCGCACAGTATGATACATCCGGAGATGGTCCCCGCCAGGTGCAAAGACTATTGCAGTGCAGCACTTTTGTGCTGCGATGGGAACTAAGGTCATGGGCTATTGATATGCAAGTTGGATGGACTGGATAATGGGTTATGGGAGGAGACTAGCGGACACCTGCCGTGACAATCAGTCTCAAAATTGTGTAAGACAGGTGGTGACTCGCCTACTCATTTAGTGGGCCCTACAACGGCCGCACGCACAGTGCGACAATAGGGCAACACTTCGGAGCGGCTGTAAGGTTGTCGAGAGGTGAGTCTGCGGTAGCCAGATCCCGGTGATCCGTTCAGCAGGCCGCCGGCGTTATGACATTTTACACTTCCAACCTGGAGCATAGGTCCCGCTCTTGCGACTCCACTCTGGCCGGCCAATCAAGGCAAGCACAGAGGCGAGGGCCAGATGACAGGGCCCTCTGGAATAGGGGTCCGCGGTGTCGCCACTCACCGTCAGCTCGCCACAAGCTGCCCCCGCGGGGTTATTATTATTATTCTCTTTATTTATTTATCGTCTTAGGTTAGGTATTTTTATAATATGAATATAAAAGTAAAATATAAAAACACTTACAAAACAATAAAAATACATATAAACACATTATAAAAAACCTAACCTAGGGTGCCGCCAGCAGCGGGGCAAGGCCCAAGCTACCGGTGGTCAGGGCTGCAGAGAGAGGAACCGACGTACTATCCGCGCCGTGTCCAAGATCACCGCCTTCTGCATCTGTCCCTTGATCCAACCACCTAGCGAGAGTCTCTCGAGATGTTGGTCGAGACTCTTCGCTATTAAACCGTTCACTGAAACGACTATCGGGACAATGATCGTCGAATCAACATCCCACATGGCGGTTATCTCGTGAGCCAAGTCTAGGTACTTACTGGACTTGTCCTTCTCGGCCTTCACGAGATTCTCATCATGGGGGATGGTGATGTCAACGAGCATGGCCCGACGTTGCGATCGATCTATTATCACAATATCAGGCTTATTGGCTACAATAGTCCTGTCAGTGATGATAGATCGATCCCAATAGAGCGTGGCACGACCATTCTCGAGAACAGGCGCAGGTGAGTACTTGTAGTACGGTACTTCGCAGTCCACAAGGCCATATAGAAGAGCAAGTTGCTGGTGAATAATCCTGGCTACGAGATTATGTCTGTGCAAGTACTCGCCGTTAGCAAGATGAGAGTTATTATTATTAATATTATTTTGATAAGTATATAGAATAGAGCAAGAAGGTAATTATAATTAAGTAGATAGGTAGGTACTTAAATTCTATTTCAAACGTAAATAGTTGGGATTTATTCAGGTACCTAGACTTTGCTTTTACCGATGTTGCTATGTATTTTACTTTGTGATACCTCAAATAGTTAATTGCTTGCGAAATATGAAAGGATTAATAATTTAAATTAGATTTTTTTTTTACCTTGATAAGGTGGCATTGAGGTTTGATTTGAGGACTTCTTATAATCTCGTTCGTTGAAGGGTTCTTCAACTGTCTTTGGGTCATCAAAATTACATATGTGTGCCAAACTGCAACTCAATCCGTAATTCCGTATAATCGGTACTTACCTGTTTTATAGTCAGTAGTTTCGGAGCAAAATGGCTGTGACAAACGGACGAACAGATACGGTAGGGACAAGGGATCGGATCTTTTTCATTTTGAGGTACGGAACCATAAAAAATCAACAGCACTTTGCAACCTTAACCACATTCACCGCCAGGCTGGCGGGTTCTTTCATAGTCGCTTTTCGCTACATACGGGTTTTCGGATGTTAACAGCTACGCTCGTAGCGCGTAGAACGCGCTGGCATTGATAGAAACTTACCCCAAACTTCCTACGACTAGGCGGCGTCTCCTCAAAGTGCACAGGCCTGAAGGACTTCCTTGGCGTCTGGGGCGAAGCGCCCGGGGTCCACACTGGCGGTGGCGGCGGCGGCGGCGGCGGCGCGCCCGGCGAGCGCGCGACCGGCGCGGGCGCGGGCGGCGGCGTCGGCGCGCCTGGCCTCCACACCGCTGATGAAAAAAAAATTGCCCGATTAGTTTATTGAAGCAGAAATCCACATTGTATTTATAGTTAGTAGTATAAATACAATGTGGATACGATATTGTGTTCATTCCTCAGACTAGGTTAAAGCATGAGAAAATCAAAGTATTATTGTAAGTACTTAAATAGTGACATAATTACAATGTACTTATATATTTAATTTTAAATTTAGCTATTTCACAAAAAGTTCATTTCAGTTTGAAAAACACTAAAAATTAAGTATGCCACCTGTATGTAACTCATTAGGTACAGGTTGTATATTTGAAGATGATGGCATTAGTTTGATTAACTCCTTTCGTGCCAGCCTTCGTCATAAAATAAATAGCGTAATGGTCGAGTAGGAAATACTTTCGTGGAAAAGTTAATAACGATTTAATATTAAATTAAGAAGATTCGTTCTATTGAAATCACAATGTCCATTTAAATCAAACAACACTTTGTTGTTACATCCGCACAAAATGATATCATAGAAAAATTTATTGTAGTCACTAATATCCAGGAACAGGATTTCCAGGCGTTTCACGTCACTATGTATGTACCGCTCGCATCCTAGTGCTCAGAATAGGTTTCCAAGAATCTTAATGCATCCCGTTAGTACCCATTGTGATTTCAGAAGAAACGCGGCACAACTTTTAAAAAGAATGGAAGCACATTTACTGCTCCGACAGTTGCGTGATAAATGAGACGTCTGTGTTTGTATAAATGATGCAATTTAAGTATTAAACTTAGTCAGGTATCTAGGTAGGAATGGTACATCCATGTCTTTTATTATTTCAGCATAAGTCAGCATTAGCGGAGAGTCAGTATTATACTTCAATCAAAACTAAAACCATCGGTTAATTAAAAGCACATTCATCAGTCAGAATGAAAGTAGCTCCAGACATGAGCAGTAAGTAACGAGCTAGCATTAACCTAGAACTGCAAATTAATCATAAGCAATACCTATAACTCTCCATGTATAACCATTGAATCAGCAGCATAAAGGTCATAAATAATGGAGTTTACTAGACCAGAACACAATAAATATCTAGATCTGACAGACACGTGATATACAATGACTCACAGTCAACTTAACAACAGATAGGGAAACATATTGATATTCGACCCGTTTATAAAACATATCAACATCATAATTGAAATTTGACGCTCGGTCACGTCAATTCCAATCAATTTGGGTGCTTTTCCATAGTGCTGCATTTTACGATTCGACAATAAATCTCTGCGGAGCGTAGAATGGACGTATGTTTAGTACTTTAGAAGCAATAGGTCGCAAGTATTGTATTTTTAGTGATACTTTCGACGCAATGGCTCCGAGGTGGAGTGTTTAGCCGGTCGTTTTCAGCAAATTGGGTTAGCGGCACTCCTAGCGACGTAATCGCAAAGCCTATTTAGGCTGTGATGTGATCACAGTTCACACCCTACGCGAATCCGAACATCAATATTTGTATTCACTATACGTCACTCGACGTGGAATCCTTTAATCAGGATGGAAGGGAATCAGTTTTTCCGTTAGTTTGCTTGCGGTTATTTCGACGTTGTTGGCGGAAAAAGCCACACAATATGTTCAGAATGAAATATTGCACGTAAAATATGTAGGTAGCACCTATAATTATATACCTAGACAGTATTAATGTTGCATAAGTATTAGGTAGTGAATGATAATATTTTTATTCATTCGGAACTAAACGAATACTTTTACTTAGGTATATACTTATTCTTAATTGTAAATATTTCGTAAGTAACTAATTGAATTTAAATTTAATACATATAATGTCATAAAGTCAGCCATATAGTGTTTGTGTCATATAGTGTCATAGAGAGTGTGTATTTATAAACTGCATACTATGTACATGTACACACCAACATTGTAAGCTACTACTCGTATTTCGGAAGTGCGGTGCTTCTTACTACAAGTATACTTGTAGATATATATATATCTAGGTATTATTACTTAAAAAGAGACATCGGCACTTCGGCACAGATGTGAAAAGTTTCATTTACGTTACGAAATAAATATGTATGTTTCATTTTCATATTTCTATTTTCTACTAGACGACGAATTATACACGGAAGCAATTAAATGCCAAATTTTAATACCAATTTTAAATACCTACCTACTTATTCGGTAATGTAATGCCATGCCAATGCTAAGCCACTGAATTGTATTCAAATCAAGCATATTGATGTAATTAAGTACTTCTCGTGAAACATGTTTAAATATCTTCACGTGTAACAGGATATCTAGTTAATTATAATTATTTACAAAATAAGCCTTCAAGATTACAGATCACTTGACACGTTAGCAGGGATTTAATCGAATCAGCATAATTGGTTATTTATCTAAAGCTTGTGCCAACATCAAAGTAAGCGCGCGCAAATAAATTAAAAGTGAATCCAATTAAGGTCAGACCGGGAAAAATCCACATTTTAAGTTGAAGAGTACTCCTGTTGTGTCCAGCAGCGAGCCGTGTATGGGATAATGTGCCGGGAAAAGTTGGATCCGGAAGCTCATCGCGTATAATACTTTATTCACACAAAATGAGTAAAAATACAGAAATGTAGAACAGTAATCTCATTTGCCTAGCAAACCCATTTGTCATAAAAGTCGGTGATGCCAACACTGACAAACGCACAGTTTAACTACACTGGATAAGGTACGTAGGAATTTGGAATATTAGTTATTTCGTAGTTTAGTGATAATTAATTTTAAGAGTTTTTGACTATTTATTTTGTGTGTATAAAACATAGGAGGTTACCTGTGTACATACGTATTTGGCTTTCCTACTGCACAACATCATTTAGCGATAGAAATAAATTAGGTATATTTAATTTTACCTGAGTTAATACGCGGTAAGCCTTAAAAGTTATCATAATTTGCAATCAACGTCCAATTTACAAATTAGTGCAACTTAAATCCCATTTTAAAGTCGCTCAGCGAGTCATTAAGAGGTCCCCAGGGCTAATGCATATAATCATTAGCAAAATAGATCACGTACCATTACAAACCGTACACAGGCGGTATTTTTCTCAAGCACAAAGAAACGTTTCAAATGAAAAACGTCCTAAGCGAGTATGTGACTAGTATACCATTACTGCTTGTTTTCCTTTGATGGATGTTTGCATTACGCATTCTAGCCGCGCGCTGGCGTCGCACGCGCCGCCTCGCTAACTTACGGCACCCCTAATTTAATTATGAAACTCCTTCCAATGTTAGCATTTGGGCAACTCCGGAGATGACCCGAAACGAAACTATACTTGTTTTCTTTCTAAATTCCACGCTAGTTACAGAAGTTTAAGAAAAAATACTTAAAAAAATTGTTCTTTCTCAAAAAACATTGTCTGCGTCTAAATCTCAGAATTTATTTTCCGTAATATGTAAATAAAAATGATCAGTTCACAAATTTGATTCAAAGGATCTTGATAAATAAATAAAAAGTTAGCACGATAATTTTCCGGCTCACTGGCATTTGCTTTCGCATTTCGCACAAGGGGTGACAATTTCCATGTGCATTTATCCCGGGAAACTTGATTCTCCTGAACACTATGGGGAATAAATTCATAATAAATGATACTCCTGAGGTGTCTTAGATTGAACCTTCAGTTTTGTCCCGGTCTTATTTAAAAAAAAATATAAAATCCATAAAGCGATTATATTTTTGAATGGAAAAAAAACTAAACTTGACCCACGCAACTACTGAATGAATTAATACAACTAATTGCTACGAGTACCCACATTCATGTGGCATACTGCATGTTCGTACACTGTGTCATGATCCTATTGTTACTAGTTATCCATGAATCCTACCATAATAATGACATTGTAGAGTCCACGGTCAACACACCATTCACTAATTACATAAAACGAGACACTGAGTAGACATTAAATATGTTATGTAATGTTCGTTTATAAAATTTACTTTAACGGGACTTACACTTAACTGGACTTATACTTATTAAACTTTAAAACTAACTCCGACGTCTCTAGGACGGCATTGTCCCCGTGGTCTCAGAGAAAGACTGTCTAAAGTTGCCATTGAATGTTTTTCACACGAGTTTAAATCGGTAGGTACCTAATATTTTTTTGTTAAGTCATAAAATATAAAAGAAAAATTAGAAGTTAATAACTTGATATAACTTTAGGATGGTGGAGGTGGATGCAAAATTGCATCAAAAATACGTAAGTAACATCACACAATTTCATAGCCGTGCAGCATCAAATTCAATTTAAATATTACCGAAATTCAATTGGTTCGAAATTGGGTAGTCTGCCGATATGTTTTTAACCGTTCTCGTCTGCCGAGGCAATTTAATTATCGACCACTCGTGGGGGTTCATAATAGCGACCGTAATGATGTTAAGAGTCGATTCCGTAAGTTGCATCTAATGTCGTGAGATTTTATGTCTTGTTATATAACTTATTTATGTTATACATAATATTTAATCCGATCTATTTAATATTTACAGACGAATTTTGCTACTTACTTAAAAACAACTAAGACTTTACTTACCTACTAGTTTGCTACGTACTTAAAAACAACTAACTAAATAAACAAACAACAGAACAAATATAAATGGGACATTATTACACAAATTGACTAATCCTCACAGTAATAGAAAATGTAAATTTACAACTGAGATCCAGAAAATAGTTTCATAACACAGAGGCCCGACATTATAAATATGTAGTAGGTAAGTATTTTTAAATAATTATAATACTATTAGGTACAATAAAGTACATACCGGCCTGCAAGTGTAACTTTAATATAGGGTGGTATGTACTGACTGGTTCTGCTTCACCTTGCATTAAACGTTCAACATCCGTTTAAAAATACACTAAGGGCTGCTCTACCTACTACCTAGTACCTACTGTTCAAATATCGAATTAAAGATCAACGTTAACACTGATATAATACATGATCATGGATTGCCACCAACAATAACAATTAACACATTGTAGAGACAAATAACAACAAAGGTTAATTAATTCAAAGACTTTGTTTGATATCATGAGTTTAAACAAATGAAGCTTACAAATTTAGGCGACATTGCAGAATCAGCAAGAGGCAAAATGACAAAAAGGTCGGCAGTTTATTTTTCTGAAAGATTTAGAGCAAAATTAAATTATTGTGTTGAAGATGCTAATAGGGTCATTAGTTTGGAGGACTGGCAAAAAATTGCAAAAGAGGAGCCTCATTATTCGCAAGACGGAGACTTGTTTCCATCACCTGAACTTATTATGAAAACGTCTTTTTAATTTTTGCCTGGTGGTGAAAGGCGATTAACGTAGTCTCTGGACACTTTTATTTTAACGCTGCTTGTATTGCATACGAGTTGCTGGCCCTTTAAAAACTTATATGTTTTTTTAAGGGCATCAATAATTGCGTATGAAACAAGGCGCCAAAGTATCTGCCACCCTCGAATACTTTTCAAAATTGAGATGAATGTCTACAGTTCTCCTACAACAAGATTTGCTGCCAGTCTAATTTTGTATTCTACATACGAGTGCATGCCTCTTTTTGTTAAGCTATTAGAGAATATGACCCGGGAATAGGACCCGGGTATGTCCTTATAGTTCGTTTTTTTTAGCATTAGAAAGAACTCCACAGAAGTAAGCGTACAGTTTTTATCAGGCTCTTTAATTGTTAATAATTATTGAATTATCTAATGTAGCATGGTCAATACATATAATTTACTTCAAATTATTACCGCTTAAAGTGCCGGATTAGGAACCACAAGCTTACTTCTGCGAAGTTCTTTCTAATGCTAAAAAAAACGAACTATAAACTATGTCCAAAACCACCGGTGGACGGGCAGCAGCGTCCCTCAAATTCGGTGTACTCGACTGCGATCGCCAACCCGCCTGCCAAGCGTGGCGATTATGGCATTCACCCCCCATCCGGCACGTATGGAGGTCCAAGGGGGAGGCCTATGTTCAACAGTGGACGTCTTATAACTTAGATGATGATGATGATGATTAGAGAATACTTAGTAGATACTCGTAATTTGGACGCTGACTGTTCAATAAAGTTCACCTTGGCAATTAAAGTAAGTAGATTACCCTTAAATGGATATAATATGGTAGATTTCACGTAATATTCGATAACCTTTAGCTAGAGCTTTATTGTAGTTTTAACCGTAAATGTCACGAGCACCCAAAACTCTTATAAGAATCCATCATGTCATCATCCCAAAATCACTCCCCCTCGACATTTGCACGGCAATATAAAAAACCCTGCACGTAAACTGCAGGATGTATTGACTATTATGCAGGTACTACATAAAAAAGGCGACAAAACTTCACTCCGGGAAATGTGACACAGCATACCGTTAGTCTACTGCAACGTAATCCTGGAGCGCCCATAAAATGCTATGCCACAAAATATTTCTTTCCGGAGCGACAAGAAGGCGAGGAAATTTTCTTGAAAAATGTGCGAACAGAAATTCCGCCCTACATTTGTATATCTGAGAGTGAAATATGCGCAAACAGCTCTCAGTCATTCTCCCTTTATTAAAACTCTTCAAGTATTTAAGGAGGGCACAGTATTTAATTTGCACTTAGTCTGGAAATCTCTACGGCACCGCATTGCAGACGGCATTTTCTTAATAAATTTGGTCTGGTTTTTAGAACTGTGATGCAAACTACACCTTATCGAGACCTTAATTGCTGACTGACTTCAATAGGTTAATTATGGCTTGCACCAAATCGATAAGAGTTTTTTAAGAGTTAATTAACGAATATACCTTATCATTTTTAAGTCAAGGTTAACATATATTTTTAGTTAATCCTTATCCGAATATTTAATAAGCAAGCTTGTTAAAAATTTCCGCTTAAAAACAGGAATTTTATAAAGTAGTCTGTTAAATTATATATTGATATATTCTTATTACCTTATACATATGTAAAGAAAATATCGGTCAGGTAATTTACTTCTTGCCCGCCGACTCAGAAGAATGGAAACTTTTATCATTGCGAGCCTCATAAATCTTAATCTAGTGTGAAACAAAGAATCGGATATTTTATGTGAATATTTACACAGGTTTTGTTTCTGCGTCGCGATGTGCGCTGTGGCCACGATTTTCCAGCACGATTTTTCGTGAAAATCCCTGTAGATGGGAATATTGTTGGTGAAACTGGCTCGCGTTGGGAAAGCCTGTCAATGTTGATAGTGCATTTTTATCCGTTGCCGACGTACCGACGTAAAAGTGGCATCGAATGCATAAAAATGAGTAAATATGTGGCTTCGTAACACTGACTTTTTGTAATATTTAATTTTAGAGCCAGCATATTTGACAATGTTCGAATTTATATAGAAATGCATATTACACAATAAAATATTATCTTATCGTGATCTTATCTTATCTTACCAACTGATCAGACAGAAATCAAGAAGCATGTATTGTTTTTGTTTACGTTTTATGTGAAAAGGTTTTTGTTTTAGGTTTTAAGTTTTGAAATGTATAAAAATACAGTGTATATAATGATCATTGTGCTTGCTTGTTAATTAAAAATTATCTTATTCATTAATTATATTCCAACAAAATAACAGACATCAATCTGGATCTGTATTTATTTTAATTTATTGTAAAGTAAAAATGTTGGATATTCTTGATACAGTAAATTGATTTTCATTCGCTATCTTATCTACTTGATGTAATGCAGTTCAAAAAGCGAAGTTATCTTATCAAGGAATTGACTGCGTTTCAATTCCAGATAGTTCCACTGAATATTACCTCTTCCGGGTGCATTTCCACGTCTATTTTATTTATAGAAATATAAACTAAGAATATCTGGGCCACCGAGAGCCAGCTTAGAATGTGATAATTTTATATACACATACACATATTTATTACTGCGTACATACTGAGCAGGTATACCATTATTATTAATATTAATACTAAATATAATTTAACAATTATTGTCTACATTGGTTGTCAAAACAGAAGAAACTCAGGAGTGAAACCTTATTAAGTTAATTATTTAACGTTTTATCCTAAAATGCTTTTAAATATATGTATCATAATGACTGGTACAGTTGCAACAGAACCACTTATTTCAATGCATCTGAGGTACCTACAGTCATGAAGTATTTAATACTTGATATACATATGGGTGCAAACAACTTACTCAAAAATATGTCTCATTCGCTGACATAGATAACCTCTAGCCGCCCATACGTCAAACCTTGCCAAGAAAAATGAAATGTTATTTTGTCAACACAAAGTTCAAATTAGAATGGAACAGGAGACCTTTTTATAGGTCTCTGGGCGGCTAGAGGCTATGGGACATATTTATGAGTAAGATGTATGCAGATACACACATTTTTACAGTTGACTGTAATAGTATAGAAAGCCAGAGAAGGTGCAAGTAAGTAATATGTATATAAGTAAGTACCTATAGATCTACAACTACAAATACAAATACTCTTTATTGCACACCTCACACCAACAAATCTATTTTGTACTTTAAGACCATTGTAACCGTATTATTATATTTATATATTACTGCGAAAAAAACATATGTATAGATATTTGTATTCCCGTTTTAATAGTGTAGCCGCTAGCAGGCGTGGCTCACACCGCGATTTCGTCGCTTTGCTACAGGTAGCTAAAAGTACATCCGTTCGAATTTTGGGGTTTGCCATAAGCCTCACGTGGCGCTGTCGCCACCTAGCGGCCATATCTGTGCTGATCGTGACAGACGCGTTTTGTTAGAGAGTGAGTCTTCTGTACCTAGTACTATTATTTATTCTGTGCCGCTAGCTACGTCAGAATAGTGATGATTTTGTTTATCTAAACTTACACCTTCACGTTTCCTGTTTTCGCGGCAAGCGTGTCCGAGGATTATGCAACTTGTCAGCGCGCCAAACGCTCAGGTGTTCTGACCTCCGTGCCGGTTGTGACACACCACCTTGTGAATCATTTGTGTTCTTCACTTATCTAATCGAGGATACAATTAACACAATATGTTCAAATTCACGGATCAATCGGGAAGTAAATTTAAACAGTCACTCCACATTTATTTGCGTCCTGGTGAGACAAGTCACCGATAAGAAGCTTCTGACTCTTGTTTTCAAAATAATCAAAATATACCAGTAACGACTCTATAGTAAAATATTGTGTTTTACTTGTTTGTGTAGTAAGTAATATGCTATTTTTTGTGACTATATTCTGAATGGAATATGGTTAAAATAGCTACGGCGTTGACACACATCTGTGCTTCTCAAATAGATACTGCTATTTCCGTCGTTCGACTCTCTTAATGACTAGGCGATCACACATCAAATCCACTTTACCTTCTGTAAGTAGGCCTGCTCTTTAACAAATTACCCTACCAAAGTGAACAGATTTTTTGTGCCTCTCGCAATCAGTATCGATGTAGCTTCCGATTTTTCAGCCGCGAATACGTTACGCCAGTCTCCCTCGATTCGTTTGAGAACGGTGCAGGTAATGTAGGATTTAGGCACTCCCGTCTGGAATTCAGCGAAATGTCAGTCTCAAAAGACTGACATACCTACTTTTAGATTGTCATGTCGGATATTGGAAAGGAATTTTCTTCATTTAATCTCGACTAAAATGTTGTTACCGATCTGTGGAATGAAGAAATTGTGTTTATTTTTGAAAGCAATACAATATATGTAGGTATTAGATAAGAACTAAGTAACTGTTCTGTTTTCCTTGATTTCAAAATATATGGATAGCGAATAAATTGATTAGAAAAAAGAGTCAGCATTGGTTTTGAAGTAAAGTAATCCTCTTCCTCGTCCAGCAAAGAATAATTTAATGAATGAAAGTAGGTCCTATAAATAATTCGGTCGGCAGATGCGCCGACTTTAAATCATAATAATTTTATAACTTATAGCTACCTACCGCACTCGCTTCGTCATAATTGTGATGTATTATGCTATTAAAAAGACAGTAAGAAACTGGAGATGAATAAGGGTTTAGCAAATTAATAAAAGTAATTATAGATAGCGGCGCAGCTCCGATTCTCTCAGTCGAATGAGTTGCTTTCTTAATTAACTCCGATGAAAAACTTGGTGGAGAACAATAGCCGCGGCAAATTGAATTCATTTGCCGATACAAACATTTTGGTGAATAATTAACCATGGTTCGAGCCAATGACAATCGAACATTGCTACTGCATTCAGGTAAACTATACCGAATAGCTATTGAACGTCAGCGAGCATGCGATCAACGTGATCAGCGTTTGATATTCGGCCCATTCAGTCCTACAACGCTAAGATAGTGCATTAGGCATCCGCTAGGCCGGCTTAATAACGTTCCATTAATCACAAATCTAACCAGATGTTTAGCATTCAGATCAGAACTTAGCCTGAATTCAGAAACCATTTTACTAACGGATGTTTAGCTACAATGTCCAAACAGTAGCTTTAAGTATAGCGAATAATCGTAAAGTAGGTATAGAGGTAAATAAAATAAACGTACAATGTATCGATAAACAGTATCTTTGTTGCGTCCCAAGGTGAGGCAGCCACCAGCATGAGACAATGATCGTTTATGCCACAATAAACGTTAATGTTGTGTGAAACAGCAGCGATATTTAAAGGCGCCGAGTAAAATGTGTAATGTTATAAAACGGAGCAACGTAAGGTCGCAGGGCATCTGGCACGAACAACATGTGTTTTGCTATTTTTATCTCCACCATTCACAGAACTGATATCACTAATTACGTACGCTGTACAAGCGCTTTAAAATGTTTATTAATTTGCCTAATCCAACACCCCGTTTTATTCTACAGACCGTTAAAACGTTCTGTTGTTTCGTGTAAAATTTTGATGTGCATTGTGGTTTGTGTCGCACTTAAAATACGGGTAGTATTTTGTTATTGGCTACGCTAATTCAACATTTACACCCGTTTGAATATTTAAATGAACCGAAATTACGAATATATATTTATTTACGTTAAACGGTAAATAAGTGCGTAGTGCCCACGAATAAATGTATAAATAATTCGAACATCAACTTGCACTTAACGTTAAAAGCAGAAGTTTTTTGGTAATGAATATAGCAAAATCACGAGTAAGGAAATTTCCTTAAAATAAGTCGTCGTTACAGTAGTACCTACTCATTTCCCTTACGGAATAATTTAGGAGCCCTTTCGGCTATGAGCGTTTTGGAGTTGTACCTTTACCTTAGAAAACAAATATTATGACAGTTACTTTACATACGAAAGGGCCAAAGTTCACGATTGCCTCGCCTTTAGTGGATTCGCGTAAACAATAACAGTACAATGGGGCTTTCAGGTAGACTGACTCTTTTGTCCCCCCGCGGGGTGGGACTGCCTTCTTATAAGAACGTTATGGAGGCACCACACCTGGGCTGGTTGCATGCAAGTCCGATATAAGTGCATTACAGGTCATCATTTACGCTACGGTACCCGGCTGAAGTCTATTAAGTTTCATGTAAGCAATATATAATGTTTAAGTACAAGTATAATATTGGTATGAGGTAACAGCTTCATTAACTTTCCTTCAGTGAAACTTTATATATTGAATATGAAATATTTATGTGTTGGAGAAATCCTGTTCCTATATATTTCGTCACGGCACATAAATTACGTATCTCGCTAGTTTCAATAAATCTTTCAAATAGGTACGGTCAGCCAAGAAAGTGGTCTACCACTTTCTGGGCTGATTTGGTTGACATACACAACTCGGAGTAATTTTATCATTGTAACCACTTTTTAAATATTAACATGATTCTCCGGATGTCATGTCAAATACATACAATATATATGTATATGTAGGTACCTAAGTTTCCATATACTCAATACCTGGACGCTCATATGCCCACGTCCTGCCTCATGAATGTAGGTACGCGCATGCGCTTGCAAATTAAATTACCGACTTGCGATGCGCCGTTTATTAGATACCGCCGTTTCCTAACGCGGACTGACAGGCCAGGGCTCCTATTACTAGACTCTATTAACTACCACATTAATCAAATAATGCACTTAGTTAACTGGAACAGAGGTATAATATAGATGTAAGACTAAATTATGCAGTTAAAGTGAGAGTGACTGAGCATTATTTAAGATTAGCGACCCGCCCCGGCTTCGCACGGGTTGACAAATTACACCACACTTGGCACTTAAACCTTCCTCAAGAATCACTCTATTGATAGGTGAAAAACCGCATGAAAATCCGTTCAGTAGTTTTTCAGTTTATCGCGAACAAATACACAGACACGTACGGCGGGGGAGTTGTTTTATAAGGAGTACTCGTAGTGAGATATTTTATTAGATGCGGCCGTTTTCTAATAGGTACGACTCATATTACTAGAATTTATTACTCGTACATCAATAAAAAACGCAATTAGCTATCTGCAATAAAGGTATACCATTTAAAGTAGCTGCAAAACTGATTATGCTATTAAACTGAGAGTAACGACTTTAACAACTTAATAGTAAGCTATTAAGTTGTTACGCATTTGTTTTAATGGTATTGCAGCTCGCACGATCTGCTAGTTACGTTCAAAGGTTTTCATTTCCACGCAAGTACATATTCTGAAAACGTTTATGACATCTTTCTCCTGTATAACCGAGACTACCTACGAAAATATTTTAAGTTCAAATTCAGTCAAGTTTTTTTTTCTTATTGTATTAAAATAATAGAAACGGGTCATTTTATAGTATAAACTTGTGCTTATACTTTCGTTGGTTTGTTTCCTGTAGACATCGCATAGTTAATGGAAGCTTAAGCTTAAATATTTTTATGCAACACCTTTGCAGGCGGGATACATTTTTTAAGTACTCTACACTCAAATAAGAATAATTACGGGTTATAAATATAATTATATACCAGAGTCGTTAACTTTCATTGTATTGTCCACAGAAGTGACCTTCTTTAGAATGTGTTTGACCCAGATATAAAGTAACATTCCACTTTCAAACATATGAAAATCATACAACACCACGATTTTTTGTTAAAAATACGGGTACAAATTTTAACTTTATTCTTTAATAACTTTCCGACGTCGGCAATAAACATAAATAGCATGACGGTTACAGAAGACTCCGAACTTGCTCTCACATCGCACGACGAACTTTCATTGAGTTGGCTCGACCGTCTTTCTACGTCAAAGACATTTTTTCTCGGTACACCTAAATCTGAACGACGTAATGGGAAAAGTTGTAACAAGTATTCAGAACCTATTATGTGCCATTAATATTCTGACGGGACGCACGACACGACCAACTCTAAAAAGTTAAATAATAAATACTTTGGTAGGCACCTGTATCCGATAATAAGTGTAAAACTGACTAACTTTTCCCTCATTTATTCATATACATAATTCCCATACCATACTTCAATATTAACGTGTAAGAATAACCTGTCGTGCAAACTAATCGTAATTCCAGGTAGAACAAGGCTGTACAGTGCAATAAATAAAACTACTAGTACGTGAATATGGTAATTAGGCTCTTAAAAGCACGTATCAAATAGAGTTACCTAGTACTTGGTTACCCATACAGAATGTAGTAAAAAAAAACCGGGCAAGTGCGAGTCGGACTCGCGCACGAAGGGTTCCGTACAATAATGCAAAAAAAAACAAAAAAAAAGCAAAAAAAAAACGGTCACCCATCCAAGTACTGACCACTCCCGACGTTGCTTAACTTTGGTCAAAAATCACGTTTGTTGTATGGGAGCCCCATTTAAATCTTTACTTTATTCTGTTTCTAGTATTTGTTGTTATAGCGGCAACATAAATACATCATCTGTGAAAATTTCAACTGTCTAGCTATCACGGTTCGTGAGATATAGACTGGTGACAGACGGACGGACGGACGGACGGACGGACGGCCTAGTAGGGTCCCGTTTTACCCTTTGGGTACGGAACCCTAACAAAAAAGTATGTAATTGTAAGTTTTCGAAAATATATAATAATACCTAAACGGCTACCTCAAGTTGAAAATGTCAGCCAAATCAGATCGTTGTTTGACACAATTATAAAACAAAAGTAGCGCACGCACTGAAAACCGCAAGAATAGGCGTATGGGCAATTACCCTATAAGCAGCTTAAACGACCACTAGTAGTTCAATCCCCTACGGGAAACCTTAATAAAATTAATTCAGTACTAGCCCATGCAATTTGCGGTGGATTTAAATCCATGCCGTGGGCATTAAATGAAAGGATATAATACCTACAGTCTCCACAAATGAAAACCGTTTGTAAAGCTCATTGTTACCAATGAACGTTGCGAGGAAATTAAATTACCTATCTACTGATATTGGGCCTAGTAAAGGCCTATCTTGCCCCAATTTACTTTTGGAAATGGAAGGACGATCAAGTTCCGTTTCTTTTTCAAATGATTCAATAAAAAATCATGTTTGCGAAGTTCGGATACCTAGTATCTTTTATGTCGTTATTAATGTTGTCGTCCAGAATTTAGATCCAGTACCTTGAGAAGCGATTTCTTGACCCTGATTCTAGTTTTACGACTCTGTTGCCATTGTCAACCTACTAGTTCTACTCCTACCTTATGTTCTGGCCAATTTAATCTGGTCCATACGTCTGGCGACACCATAAACAAGAGAAGAGTCGTAATCCGGAATCGTTGGACTGCGAGAGTTCAACGTTAAATGGCAGCTGCGTTTTATTTTACGATGCCCATTAAATGTACCATTGCGAAACTTTTGGTAGACACGGCTTTGTATGTAGTAGGTGTGAAAAATAGGGCTTAATTTATGCATGTAAAATTTTATTGGCCTATGTTCTGACAATATATTACGAGGATTTGTAACCTTGCTAACATCCACACAACACGTCTGCAATGTAACATGAGTCAAAAATAAATTGTAGTCTTCAATTAAAATAAATTTAAATTAAGGCTGCTCCAACGAAATGCTTATCTGTTGGTCCCGACTCCTAGCATTAATACAAAACATGTCGTCAGATTTCAATGATGCTGTACTTTTTGGTACTCTTAATATATTAGAGGATCTAGGGTATTTTGCTCCAGCAAATTATCCTCGCATTACCAGGATTACAATGGCTTCGCGGGGTTAAGCTAGGAGTATAATTACTGTAATTTACGAGTCGGCATTAAAGACCTAGGACTCTTCAATTAAAATTATTTGACGGCAGTGGGAATTTCGTCGAACGAGCAAACACGTTTATTCTCGGTTTTTGAGTTGCTTCCAGCATCGGTGCGGTAAATACGTTCGTGTTCGTATTATTATTATTTAAGTATCTGTTTTTATTTATTTTATTTATTTGGATCATCAACAGCAACACAAAGATTAATACGAAGCGTAAACTATTTAAAAAATAGGTTTACAAAATATAACAAATAAAGAATTATTGTTAAAATAAATCTTTATTTATTTGTTATGTGATCACTGATCACGTTCCTAATAAGTACCATGAATGGTTTGCACTTGCATGTGCTAGTACTGCTATAGTTCGTTTTTTTTTAGCATTAGAACTTGAGAGAAGGTAAGCGATCTTGACATGTCTTTTAATTGAAAAACGCTTTTTAAAAATCAGTAACCATTACTTATGAAAGCAGAAGAATATAAATGATCGTATTATATTCATAATTGTTACATATTTGCCGTAACTTATTTTTAAAATGTGTTTTTCAATTAAAAGACACATCCAGATTGTTTATTTCTTATGCTAAAAAAACGAACTATAGTAGTGCACGTGCAAAGAATACAAAGTCGTTGACGGCAAGAAACCTATATAAGTATGTAGCAAAGCCACTATAAAAATAGGCATCTCCCAAATTGTGAATTACACCACGTTTCTATAGTTACTGTAACTATCGCACCCTAGGTTGCCGCGGTACAAAAACAACAATCCTTACTAAATGATTTGGCATCTGATCGACATCGTCTAATCAAGACTGAAGCCAAACAGAGATATTCGACTGGTGAAATGAATTAATTCGTTTGATGCATGTAACAGCCGACTTCAAAGCCCCGTAGCTGACTTTATGACCTTGTAAAATAACTGGCTTCATACTTGTGACTTGTGACAGCACCATTCGACACGGTAATAAAAATGTGAGATGAAAGTTATACCTATATTATATATAAATATTTTTAAGGTGCTTTGAGATATCTGAAAAGCAGCCCGATTCAGATTTTAACTTCTTTTTATGAAACGGTTAAGGATATGGTCGTAACAGTTGTGACATTTCTGGACCAGAAAGATACATTTCTGTACAGACAGTTTCATAAAAAGAAAATGAATCTCAATAGTGCTTTAGAGAACCTAGCCAAATTAATGACATTCGTTTAAAGAAAATGCCCATCAAAACCTGAATAATGGATAGAGTTTCACGCGACTTTTATTTCACATATGTCGTGACATATTTTTCCTAGTTTACGTAATCGATTGCTGTCTTGGTTACGGATACGGCTCCAGCCCTGAACATCACTACAAACATTTTATTACCATTATTCGTAATATTCCAAATTCCATTTTTTCCAGAACGCTAATGGTTGAGTTAAAAATTACGTCTAACACAATAACAATCGCATCAAAAGAGGACAGAATAGTTAAAGAATTTCGCCGCAGAGGAAACCTCCCATTAGCATGAAAGAAATAAAATAAAGGGCGTTTTCCGTGGTTTTTCCCATTAGTATCAAACAGAAATAAAAGGGGATTTTACTTAAGGGGTAAGGTGAGCTGGCATTTCATTCATACTTCGATTTTAAGTTTCCATTCCCCGACTGTTTCCTCATTTGAAATGCAAAACCTACTTAATTACATATATGATAATTTTATTATCGTTTTAAGATTGTAAACAGGTCTTTCGGTCGGTCTTTTTAGCTTATTTTTTTTAACTTTATACGTATTTAGCATAAGGAGGTAATAAACCATAGCAATTCATTCACATTTATTATTCTGTATATGAAAAAAAAATGTTTTACTTTTGAAGAAGAAACAGTCGAGAGAAGAACTTAGAAATTGTTAGAATGCGAGGTTATGTTTCATCTTAATTTTCCATCGTTCTCAGCTATCGCTGACAAAAAGCGCCACATCAGGGCTCCTGAAGGGACTAATGCTCGCTTTACGGCGCCTTTTGATGGCTATTTCGGATATGATTGTCGAGCAACCCATAAAGAAGTTTCCTTATAAACGTTTACGCACGACGCGTTAAATTTGTTTTATAGGCATTGTTCACTCGCGTTTTGAATAAGAGGATGGTTTTAACAAAAAATCGTTAAGTTTATCTACAGCATTTCTTCAAATTGCTGATGAAATTCACGACGGGAAAGCTGGAAATTACCTACCTTATTTTTTTACTACATTGTGTGTTACTAATCTATATAAAATACAAAATAAACCACTACTTATAAACTATTTGCCTTTACTAATGTAGAACACCTTCATATTATTCTTATAGCATCACAGAATGACAGTAAAATGAATTCATAAGGTAAACATGGGCATAAGCCACTCTAGCAAGAACATATCGAGGTTGATTAGTCTATAATTAGTAGGTCAGATAATCACGTAATCACACAGCAAACCAAACTAAAAACCTTGTTATTATTAGTCTCATTCCTTAGAACATCGACACTCAAACAAGCGTACAAACAATTTTCATCTGTCCCTAATAATGAACAAATACTTTCAAGGTAAATTCATACAATTCTTATGTTAATATATCATGAGGCACTTTGTCATTTACCTGCGTAGCTTGATATTTTAATTTTACAGAACATTCATATGCCACATAATACCCAGTTTATGCCTTCCCCTTATTTGTATGCAAATATATTTTATGCTGAACGTTTATTACTTTTGGAAATAGGTTATGTTCGTTCAAATACGAATCAGGTTTCTGAAAACGGTTATTTATTAAGACGTGTTGTTTTCAATAAGCTTGTTTATACTTGAATTATTCAGCAAATATGAAACAAAGGCTCAATTTACTAAATAATAATATTCAAAATTATATTAGATCAATGGTCGTCAAAATTGTATTGTCTATTAATTTTGCAACAAACGATACTTGTCAAACTACACAAAGGGGTATTGGTTTTTTACGAGATGCGATAAACCAGATTATTGTAAAACAATCAGGAATTTCTAAAAAATGCTAGGTTAGGTCATGAATGCCCAGTTTCCCACAAGTCAAGGTGGACAGATGGATAAACAGATGGACACACACATCACGATAATACCTGGCGACGTGGAGCGCGCTTTAAACCGCGGTGCGATCATGACGGTCTCTGGAAATCACAATCAAAATAATGAAGTCTCTGGAAATGTAATCAGCTTTACCCTTAGGCTCTACTATTAAGGCCGCATTGACAACTCGAGGACTTAGCACTGGTATCATTAACCCTTGAAGCACCGGCTGATATAAATTAAATTATGTAACCTAATTCAACTTTCATCCAATAGGCAGATAGAGGTTTCTGACTGCCATTATCATTGAAACTTCTAGTCCTAAATGAGTACAAACTACGGTTTGACCTCAAAATTGTTGGGACAAATCTTGATAATATACTCTGGGTTTTCTGATCGCATTTGAAAGTGTTTTAATTATGTATTCTTTGCTTAGCAGAACACATTGAAATCGCTAAACTTTAAACATAAGATTGTAGATATTTCTCACAAAACTAACTTAAAACGATACACGCTAACGATCTAAACTAGATAACTAACTAAAGTCTAAACTACTCAACTACTTTAAGAACTTTACAAAACAGGGGCAAACGTTGGAACATGCGTTCTTGATACTTGGGAAATGTTGTTGATGTAAATTATAACATGTTCCCTATGTATTCACTTCAGAAGTTAATTTACAACTGGACATAAATATTGTGCATAAATGATGCAGTGCAAAATTTAAACCATACCCGAGCGAAATAATTAAACATGTAGTACGTACTTAGTAGATACATGACATGCTCAGATATCCTGCTATAGAGATATATTATGTACCTACGCAATGTCCAATTGTCCACTATTGTTTTAAATAGTCTTACATATTGGAATTCTTCCTCCATGGAGACCTAATAACAGCGAGAGCACAGTCTCATACGCTCAACAAAATGCTATTCTGGGCTAATATTGTGTGGAGCGATGCAAGTTCACTTGAATTTATGAAATAAAACGTGTAATATTTATTTTGCGACGTTTATTGGATACAAGGTTAATTATGTAAGAATTTATTTTAAGTTTAAATAAATATTTTTGCATAAAGGTTTTTAAAAGTCCCCTAGTTCAGTAGAAGCGTTTTAATAAATAGCATAGTCATATTAAGTAATACCTATACATATAGTTATATTGGATTGAGGTTTAAAGGACATCAATTTTATGGTTTTTGGTTTGTGGTTCGTGGCTGGCTCCAATGAAAATAAGTATTAGTTTCTTTTTCTAACCACGAGTTTAATATTGTAGATATACTTTGTGTATCATTTATATATAGTTAAAAACCATCCAAACACTGAATGTATACATACAGTATACAGTAACAAAAATCATAGGTAAACACAACCGACAGTCTAGGTTAAGGTGAGGGATGTGGGTCAAACGGACGCGTCGGCCGAGAGCGTGCTAGGCAAATATTGAATTAACGTGAACGGAATAATTGTGGAGAAAGCTCAGATTCCCCCGGCAGCAGTGTGTCAACAACACCATAAATAATGACGGGCGATCCGTGAGTGGAATCATAGACAACATGCTCAATAGACGTGCGAACTCGGACAACGATTCGTCAATTGTCGCTTGACAATCAAAACACCGTAAAATAATGTAATCAACGAGTCACAACACGTATATAAAGTCATGAATTCATGTTCAACTTAGAACATCTACTATTCTAGTTTAGAGTTATGTCGTGGAATTGTGTTTTGTTATAAACTTGGATTTAGAACGTGACCAGTCAGGGTTCGCGTTCGCGATACAAGCCTGCGGGTAATGTGAGAGGATCAAGAGAATTTCCAATCTGTTTCAACAGATTGGAAATTTATCTAGACCACATCTGCAGTAGCTACATCTGGTTATGTTTTTAGTAATTAATATATAGTTACGATTTAAGTAGGTACTTAAAACCTGTTTTTTAAAATTATTATTTATTTACAATACTGTTTTCATTTGTTATCTTGGTACATTGTTATCTGTAGCCTAAATCTCATATTTTGAAGTAAAATTCGGTTTGGATGACACAAACACAAACATGAAACGATTTTGTCCAACTGTAGGTACGTTCCCTTTACTTTATCCTTATATATTTATGCCGAAACATGCCGCGTGAGTAAATACTGAATTCTAATTAAATAAGGTCCTAACCTCAAATTCTTTATTTACTACATGGACCTACGCTATGACGTCTGGTATGAGTGGTTAAGTTTGATAATTCATAGCTTTATTACCTAATTTGTAAAATGTTTATTGTATAATAGGCTTCGCACTGGTAGATCAATTATACACCTAAATCTTTCTCAAGAATCACTTTATTGATAGGGGAAAACCGTGTGAAAATCCGTTCAGTAGTTTTTGTGTTTATCGCTTATATGACACGCGCAGACACACAGACAGACAGACGCGACTTTGTTGTTTAAGGTTTAGTGATAAGAAATAGTAATAACGTTTAGTGGTTTGTTATGGTGTAGGTATAGGTAAGATACGTTCTAAATATGACTTGATGTGTCGTTGGAAATATGTCTTTTGATTTTATTTACTTATCACAACGGGTTATTACGACGCAGACGAGGCGGGGTACACAATTAAGTTCCGCTAAAATAAAACAAAAGCCCTTAACATAAACTCAATATCGTGTTTTTCATCTACATGCAAATGCGTTTGCACGCACGGAAAAACTGCGACACCCAATCAAAACAGTATTGTTGCATATTTTGAACCAGCACCTTTCTGGTAATTAGTGCCCAGTACTAACAAAATTTGCATACTAAAAAATTCATTTGTTTTGTATCAAAAGCAATCAACAAATTTTCGGTCAGTTAAATTTCCAACCATTCGAAATGAATTTATTTATACGCTTCGGCGAAATTGTGATGGTGAAACTATTACGGGGATTAAGCGGGTTCCATTATCTAGGATTCTCTGTATTCATGACAGTGACCCTCCATTCGTTAGGGAAGGGCTCTCTAAACAAGCTCACACCTGGAATTTACCGCGGTAGACGGACGAGAAATATGGCCGTCGCAGAGCGAGGCGATTTTAGGTTTGATTGCCCAGCTTTAATCTCGAGTATAACCTACTAATTGAATTGCTTTATTCTTTTGTTGTTCATATAATTTTGTATACCTACTTAATAGTATAGTGGTGGTACAGGCTTTAGGTTAGTTCTCGCTCATGTCGTCTCGGATATGGATGCATATGGTATCGATGCATTCAGTGTAATGCGCTGAATACAAGCGCGCGCGTAAGTGGTGGGGGTAGTTGCTGTGACGTCATAAAGTCGGCAGAACAAACTTTTTTTTTTATTTTCCTTTAAACATACCATGTGGGGTACAGTCGCCATCAGATATATCGGAGCGCCCAAGGTGCTCACAAATATCTCAACACGCCTCTATTGTCAGGGAGTTAGAGTGCGTGATCAGATATTGTGAACACCTTGGCCGCTCCGATATATCTGATGGCGACTGTACCAAATGAAATGGCTTTGTGAGTAGATCACAAATATATGACGACATACACGACACGACATGAACGAAAGTCCATTTCTAAAAGACTTTGCGTTCACTTCTCGATAGACTATAATATTAATTACGCTTAATTCTTTGCGAACACTATACTGAATTGAAGAAGTTCAATTATTCAAAATACAATTCACATACAATAATTACATAACACAATTTTAGTTTCGTTATAATGAAAACAAGACCGTAGTTAAATCGTTCCCAGGTAAAGCTTGCCAGTTGGCGCTCACAGTTGGTCCATGAAATCGAATTGGCCCTCGGTCAGAGACGAAAATAGTGGTAATATCATATTAGTAACAAGACTCTCGAGCCGCGGTTTCATTTTAATGAACTGAGTTTGGAGCTCGTGCTAACGGATTTGTATTTTAGTCAGTTGTAATACTTATTATTGTTATCCTTCATAATAAATTAGCGGTAGTTAACAGCTGTGGCAACAGGTTAGATACGTCGTAAAATTTTAATGAAAAATATGCCTAAATATTGTAAAGGATTAAGTATGGCGTGTAAGGGCAAATTTACTACAAATTTGCATAAAAAAATGTAATACCGCGGCTTAAAAAAACATACTTACCACTATATTGCTAAGATTGTGGTGCACCTATGTTTATTATACTTATCTAGCTTCTATCAAAAGTCATCGTACCCATATTGATACTTCAGACATTTGAATTTTATTTACTCATGTAAAATCAGCTATTGGATAAACTCGTACCTAACTCGTACAATTGTATGAATGTGTAAAATAAAAGTGTTTTAATAAACCGAAACAACGATTTTTAACGCCTAAACTCACAATGGGCGAGTCCGGTAATGGATTCCATATGCGATTTGTGCATATAGAGTTTATCATCAACAGAACGGGGTAGATATCTCAAAAATAGGAAATAAGCTTAAGAGATACATTTCAAATTTATTGAGAGATTCTATTTTAGGTGATTCCCAAATTAAAGTGGTTAAACTTGAATTGGACTTAGAAACTTCCAAGAGTTTAGCTACCTGATTAATAAAATAGTTACCGACGACGTTTAATTAATACGACCATCACTGACGAGTAATAATTCAGGTTTTATCTAAGCGTAGTAAGATTAAGGATAAAGCATGACAGGGAAAATTTCAGATTTGAAGGGTAGTTAGTGGTAAATGAATATCCGGCCACATTTCCAAAAGCAGACCAGACGCTGTAATTTTTTATTTATAATTCCTTCGTTCATTTCAATTTTCCTGCAATTTAATTTAATTGTAATACAGTGTCAATAGTAATATCATACGGACTGATAGCATCTAGCCCGCATAAGGTACCCCCGGTGAACGCATATATTTAGTATGGAAACCGCCTTTAGGAACATTACCGTTCAAATTCTCGGGCCAAATTAGCACACATACAAAATTACGCCTACATTTAAATAAGACGACGCGTTTACAGAGCCTGTAATCAAAGCTGGTAAACAAAATAATAGTCATCTTTTTTACACTAATGGTACATAGCTAAGTGTAGATGAAATGCATATAATGTCAATAACTACCAATCAGCGACATTAATCCGCTAATAACCTTCTTGCTGTACGTACTGGCCGTTGAGAGTTTGCGGATCATATTTGATTAGAATATGACTTGGACAGGGATAGGTTTATGCCATACATTGAAGAACCAGTCAAATAATACACGTATAATAATTTAATGCAGATTAAAAGATAACTAGTTAAAATGTTGTTGTGAAATGACAGACTAACTCAACATAAGTAAATATATCATTGTTGTATAAATGTATTCCGCTATAATAAGTATTTTGTATATTTTATTATCAATTTGTATGGCAGTGCGAAGTCACATTCAGGTATAGTCTGTCCGTTTTTCTAAGATCAAGTACGCCATTGTAAATGTATGGTAAACTTGATCTTGGAATTCGGACTGGCTATACAGCCTGCAAAATTTACATGGGTACACGAATCGGGTCAAAAATATTTGAAAAGGCGGAGTCACAATAAATCCCCACTTTAGTTCCAATGGAAATATTTTATATGTATATAGCCGGTCAAGGAAGTTTGTCAGTAGAAAAAGGTGCAAAATTAAAATTTTGTATGGGACCACACCCGTTCGCGCGCTTACATTTTCTAAATTTGCCGCTCTTTTCTACTGACGGAAATGGCTTGAGAGAGAACCTACATATATGTGACGGTAGAGGGTGGATTCGAATGACCAACATTTTCAGATAATGTGTGTATTTGTTAAATTAATTCAGTGGAAGTGTATCTACATATAGAAGACCGGGTATGATTATCTCACGAGTTATATCTCATGAATAGAACATATTCTAGATATCTTTCCAGGCGTCCACTTAATTTCATGTCTCTCTAATTGGACAGCTTTTTTCCATAGTTCTCTGCGAATAGCATCTTGTGGGAATCTGAATGGAAAGTAATCTAAAATGATAATATCAAATTTGATTATTAATTTGAAATAATTAGATAGTTTTTTTACAGCTCCATTCCATGAAATAAAAAAGGAAAATACAAATCTGTAAGAAAGAATTCATTACTACATTTATAATTATATAGAAAATACCTAAACCAAGCACAAGTTAATTAAATAGTCTACTTCATTTGGCATAACACCATCCCTATTATCCTCGCAATTTAAAAAGTCGTATGTTGTTATGAAAGTCGTATGCAGTTATTACGTTTTAGATTAGCACGGTAGTATTGAAAACAAATCGTCATGTTTATTCCAAATTTTACTGAAGTTATCTGTTTACTACAAGTGAAAAGTGATTCCACTATCCTTGGTATAAACTAAAATAACTTCTGCACCACTTCACGACACATGAAGACACTTTTAATTACAAAAAAACGTTGTTTTTATAAATCAATTTAGCCATCCGTCACTGACTGTCATCTCGGACCAACTAAAGTTGCGAATCGAATAGTTTGTAAGCACCGCCTACAATCGAATAGTTTACGTTGGGTCATAACTGAGCGGACAGAATACTTCCATGTATATCAGTTCGCTGGGTACCCCTTATATAGCAGCATGACGATAACATACCTGTTATCGTCATTATGTAATAATTAAATAACATGTCCTTATTGTTCATTGACGCAATACAGAATATCGACAACGTCCTAGACAAAACTTATAAATATGATGATCGAGCCAAGCTTTAGCGTATAATCGTCATTATAGTTTATAATCGATTCTATCCGTACTTCACGAATGCGCATTAACAGCGACTGTCGCTTGTTTATTTACAATACGTATTATCGAATGTTAACATGTTGTTTAGCATCAAGGTCTGTGCTATTTTAGAGGTGAATCATGGCTACGATAATAAGTTAACGGATTAATCCTTATTTAAATTAAGGATGATAAGAGATTACTTGAACTGACGAAATAGTTTGAAACTCAGTCATGTCTTCAGTTTTCTATGGGGGCAGTGAAAAAGTAAAGACACGACGAGTTTTTACTTAGTTATTGAGTTGATCTGATATTATTTATAATTTTGGGCTTGGGCTGATAGAGTGGAAGAAGTTCACTGATGTAAGCTCGACAGTAAGTCTGTCTATAAAAATAACCCTTGGGCCCGAAATCTCTTTCTCCTTACTACATCATAAGGACAACAAATATTGCACATACGTAAGTATTGACTGCGATCTGTGACTAAACTAGTTACGCGATATCCTAGAATTATTTACTCATAGTTACTAGTTAGTATAGACTAACCGCATAGTCGATGCACTAATTAACAGGTAATTACTATTCCAATGTTCTTGACTAGATGCTGTTGACGTAAGTGCCCTATGAGATTATGGCTTCAATCTCTTAGGTACTTTATTCTCAAACAGAATGAATTATTGGCAATGCCGCGGCCACTATTAAGTAAATACTTCAACATGTTTCTGTTGTTAAGATCCTAAATAATATCCACAATACCTTAAGTATTCTATTTGCTATGGAAAATACTTTTATTTTTAACTATACGGCCATTTCGAGTAAACGGATATGTCGCTCCAACGACGAATGTGTGTGTGGTATTTGTACTTAAATTTATAATTATTATAACTGGCCAAATAGTAAATTAACATTTTTTTCAAATAGCGACTATACAAAGAGCTAGCTCAGCATTCATTAAATGGCTATCACTTTCTAGAACTTTATTTACTTTAATATTTTTGTATTTAATATAGGTACCTAGGTATAGGGTCTTAGGTTAGTTAATCACATAACTTGTTTATTAACAACTGTAGGCTTCACATACATAAAATAAAACGAAATTTCCAATACGGTCAGAAAGTACCTATTTATGTCGGAAGTTCCTCCTTGTATTCCTCCATCAAAATAAATTTTACATTTGGAATTTTACAATCTTATAAGTTTATAACACTAATCATTTAACCAAAAACCTCGCATGAGTACCATCGCCCACACTGTTAACTCTAATAAAGTCCACCGATGTGCAGTTAGGAGTGTTGCTGTTTGTACAAAGAATCCCCAGCGGACACGTGGTGGGTTATTGAGTTGGGCGCGTCGTTTCACATGAGCGCACGAGCGACGCATCAATAGGGCCCAGATCCTGTGACTGTACCGCACCCACGGACTATTCTAACAACAATAACAATCACACACACACAACTATAATAATCCTACCGCACAATACTGGCATAGCATCTTACAGTTAATAACATTATTTTATCAATGTAATTTTCCATGTTGACGTGCTAAAGTGTCCTTGTGGCCTATTTGCTGAATAAATGTTGAAGTTTGAAATAAACGAGAAATAAATATTTTACCCGAAATATTACTGAAATACCAGCAATAAAAAACTTGAAATGGAGCAATGAAGAAGAAGAAGGTACTAGAGTCTGTGTTTTTTAACTATAAAGTACTAGGTACTCCATACATCTTCTATGCAAGAAACAAATGAGCGTTACATACTTTATACTATTTTCTATAGGCTTCTACCGTCTGTTTTTAGGGTTCCGTACCCAAAGGGTAAAACGGGACCCTATTACTAAGACTTCGCTGTCCGTCCGTCCTTCTGTCTGTCACCAGGCTGTATCTCACGAACCGTGATAGCTAGACAGTTGAAATTTTCACAGTTGATGTATTTCTGTTGCCGCTATAACAACAAATACTAAAAACAGAATAAAATAAATATTTAAGTGGGGCTCCCATACAGCAAACGTGATTATTGACCAAAGTTAAGCAACGTCGGGCGTGGTCAGTACTTGGATGGGTGACCGTTTTCTTTTTGCATTTTTTTTTCGTTTTTTTTTTGCTTTATGGTACGGAACCCTTCGTGCGCGAGTCCGACTCGCACTTGCCCGGTTTTTTTACTTCGTAGTAAAAAAAACAGACGGTAGATGTTCGATAAAACCATTATAGAGCTTTTAAGCATTATAAATTATAAAGTCGATACTATTAACAGAACTAAGAACTAGGTACGTCTATTTTAATACATTTTAGATGAGCATACAAAGACCAAGATTTCTGTGAATCCATTAGAACACCGTACATAAATAAAAACATTTCCAGCTATCCCAACTCTATGCTTGGTTTACTTTGAAACTCGAATATGGCTTTCATCATTCTATGTATTTTAAACATACTACTACATACTACATTTGATTTTTTCATTGTATGTGTAAATAATGAGAGTAATAAACTTATTTCAGATAAATACAATAATTCTCTTATCAGAATACTGGTAATTTACAAAAATTAAAAATGGCCTAATTGTATTAAATATTTGCTCATACGCTTACATGTTATGATTTAAAATTACTTAAATTATTACTGGCATCTAATCACAACATGATTAAGTGAGGCATCTATGGATAGAATTTCTACATTAATGGATAATTAATTTAAGAGCCTAAACGGCTTAACATAATCTTAGAGTTCTTTAATATTAAGACCCTTAACTTTATATTGAAAAATCTTCAAATTCCATAACTTAATTATCTCAACTTGTTAAAGCTATTTTGTTCAAGTACCTAATATACAAATTGGTAATCTGTAGACGCAATTTAGTAAGCAATCCTTACAAGAGATTATTACGGAGATAGATTACCAATTTTATGGCTTTTATACGGCTTCGGCGCCAATTGACTTTCTCTTTAATTCGAACCTATTCATTCGTTTACTCTTTAGTGAATATGTATAGATGTTGACTACCAGAGGACTACCTATGTAATTAGAATGATGGAAATCTTAATACGTTCGTCATTAAAGTCATTATTTAGTAAGTGATCTCAGATCTGGTATAATGTGACCAGTGCAGCGCAGAAACGGCGTAGTTATTTGCTTACTTAATAAGCTTTAAAGCGGGGACTTTTCCCTATGTAGTTAACTTAGGAGTAACTTACTAGCAAGCGGACTGGGCGGATGTAGGTAGGTACACTGGTTGGTAGATATATAAACGTTATGGAACTTATTTAGAAAATTGATTATCCTCTACTCGATTTGCAGATAAAAACCCTGATAAAAACCAAAACAAAACTACGAATGTGTTTTAATTGACATGAATATAAACATTTACGTGAAGTCCCTCACAGAAGCAAACCAAGCTAACTTCTAATTTGGCTCCACGAGGATTTTCGGTTCTCACCTAATTGCCACGTCGTACCGAACTTTTCACATAGCGAGCTAAAGGCAGGACAGTGTAGTGTCGAATTTGCGGCATTAGCAGAATTACCCGGAGTTGACTACCCCTGTTGGCTTTGTTCGTCTGTTTGCAGATGCAGTGTTGCAGTTAGTGCACGTATACCTTTATGTATACTGTAAATGTTTATTGCAACTTGTACAGACGACTTTGAATTTGTATTACGCTGTAGTTGAATCTGATAGCATGTGTACTTTTGTAAATGGGGTTTGGCGCACGATATCCATTATCCACTGAGATCAGATCACCTAGCTTATTATTGGTATTAGGCAAATAATTATGTCGTATGAGATCCCATTGACGCTATATTATTGTATTTATTTGTCACAATATGGTACATTTATGTAATCTTAAATTAGAATTAACGCAAGTTCCATCATATTCTACTGTGAAGGCGGTATGATGGTGATGGTATGATAATGGATGGTAGTGAAATTAGGTAGGTGTTGGGTAGGTGTATTATAAATGTCTAGGTCGCATGTCCATGTCAAAATATCCATAACTGTAACCTGTCGTCCATAATGTGTCAAAGTTCCTCAGCTTTACTGTACCTAATGCTGTGTTACTTATTATTTAGACGCCAAACAATCGATACTAAGTTGTTTACAAACAATCGATAGAGATAATAACCTGTTCTAACAGTCTATGTTTTGAATACTTAGGTATCGATACTTTGATATTTCTCTGCTCTCGACCTTTATATTTAAATGACGGTGTTTTATTTAACTTGTCCGATAACCGATAACTATTCCAACGAGTACTGTGGGGCTACCGCGAAAACCGAAATTCGCAAATTGCGGGGATCTTTCTCTTTTACTCCAATGAAGGCGTAATTAGAGTGACAGAGAAAAATGCCCGCAATTTGCGAACTTCGATTTTCGCGGCTATAGCCCTGAACTCGTTGGAATAGTTATAAGAATAAACACAAGAAAAACGTGTTAATCGTATTGATAACATGGAATTAATCCTATCCGTCTATTTAACTAGGGACTGAAAAATCTATCTATGTCAGGTCAATGTGGCTAATTCCGCCATAGGAACTATTCCGTCCACGAGCGTATTATTGTTTGCTTTTCATAGGAAAAAATCCATTTGCAATGATTGCTGATTCTAAAAGCAATCGCTGCTTTGTCGACGAAATTATCAATGTTGTCCGTTGTTCGAGAAAAACGCTAGTGGACGGAATAAGGCACATTCATATTATCAATAGAGGTGACAGCATGGTATCAACGATTGGGCATTAGCATATCAAGCACTGGGGTGTTAACGATTTGTATTGTATTTAATTTCCTTTTTATTTATTGAAGTTATTCATAATAAAGTTAGTTCATCGCAAAGTTTCAAAACTTTTAAACTGCTAATGCTTTTAATGGCTTGTATTTTCATTCGTATGAAAAAGCAAAAGAGTTGTATTACCAACTCCGTAAACATAGATAACGATGTTCGTTAAAACTTGTCAAAAGAAAAATTGAGTCGCTCTTTAAAAATATTCAGTAGGTACTTTGTTGCAGACGAGTATTCTCAAAGCTTAATTAGGTAAGGAAATTCAGTAACTGGGTATTATCGAAGTCAATAGTTGGACAAACAAGGCACTTAGACTTGAGTCTTAAGATTAGTCACAATACTACTATGCAGATACCTATAGGTATCTAAGAAGAGATCTTAGATAAGTACGTACTAAGTCTAATGCTGGGTTAACATGAGGTTTCACTATCGCTTAGTAGAAAATGAACATTTTTATTCTTCTATAGGCATATTACAAAGTATTACCTAGACCATAGTGTAAGCATAGTAAAATATTGCATAAAAAAGCAAGTTGAAGTAAATATATGTATGTAGTATCCTAATATATGTTTAAGCTTAAATCACAATTAAAAAAAAAGTGAGTGCTTAGTAGTTATTTACTTATACTTATAACCGTGTAGACAAGACAAGTTTACCTACCTATTATTTAGGTACCTACCTATGTAGTTAACCATTAGTAATAATTGAATTATACGGATATACTCAGGCTGCATGTGAAAAAATCTACGTATTTGACGTTCAATTCATACAAAGTAATTAATTTATATGTAACTCTATTTACATATATGCATTAAAAAGTTCAAATCAGGAAGGAAATTTTAAGGATGGTTACAAATTAGCCGCAAATAGCACAATAAGTAACTATTTACAAATTGTGTTACCTATGATTACCAATGACAAATACTAACCTCGTGTAAACCAAGCATAAGAGCCAGTATTACTCAACCTGTCCACGTACCTACATCTAAAGAGCCGGCACCATGTGTGGGTCTCGAGACTAGGACATAGCGCACCATAAGCGGCGCCTCAAAGGGCAATTACGTTAGTTGCAAGATGCACTCGTGGAAATTGATTCGTCGATTTCACGGTACCAATTCAAGAGATCAGAGGTCTTAAGGGGGATTGTGAGCGAACGTCCAATTAAAAAAAAAAATCGACTACCAGTTCCCTTTCTAAAGTACTAGATATTAAAAAAATTAAGTTTTACTATTGCACATTTTAAATGTACGATTACTTTTGGAAGCTGTCAATAACTAAACCTCAAAAAAGAATTTTTCGTTTGGAATAAGGAACGCCAGAGCCCTCTTAAATACTTGAACACCGAACGATTCGTCTCACGCCTACGCGGTCTTTTACTACATTTTTATTGTAACTTTATCTATATTTTTTATCTTACTCCTACTGTTTTAGCTTAATGGCACGAGATTTAATCAAAACCCGTTTAATGTGCAAACGTTTAATTAGGCAATCTGACTATTTTATCGTAAGACCAATTCCTTTAACAAGTAATTACATACTTGTACATGTACATACCTAAAGATTAACAGTTGAAAGTCACAAAAAATAAATCACACTGAAAACGAATTATTACTACTTAAACTTAACCAAGCTACAACTAATAGAGACTCTAAAGAGAGTTCTAAAAAATAATTAATTAAAAACAAAAAAACCTACCTAGATATATCATGCAACGTTTAAAGTAATCATAATCACAAGTTGATTTTCTATATTTAAAATCATCATCTTACTGACTTCTCGCATTTTCGGGAGCTTGGCAACTAATTACAAGAGTTGTTGTATTAATTTTAATTAAATATGTAATTTAATACACAAATATGTGAGAAAAGAACATTACATCTAGTAATGTACTTATTTATAAGGACTAGGTCTTCTCGAGCATTATTAACAGTTGTATCGCCAAACGGAAAATGTTCAAACTATATAGTGGAGCGCGGAATCCTTTCTATTAGCCACAGCACTGCAATAATTGGATCTTATTGGAACTTTTACCGGGCAAGACTTCAGGTTAACGTCACATCCTAATCACATATTATCGGACACTAATTGTGTAATAGAAGATTATCAGTCATCAGTGTAATGCCCGCAAGGCGGCGTCCGAGCCCTGACCTAAATATCGTCATCGTCCGCAGAGCTGGGTTGTATTCCTTCATGACCACAAAGACATATCGACTCGGTACTAACCAGTATACTACGATCTCAACATTTATATCAAGTATTGCGATTCCGATCCAATGAAAATACTTGTTAAAAATAAATTTAATTAGTCAGATTTTCTTGTTCTTGAGACGAAAATTTACTAGTCCATGAAATAGTAACGAGCCTACAAAAATAAAGGAATGTCTCCTTTAAGTAAAATGAGCCAACTTAAGGATTTAAGGTAGTTTCCCTCCAGGGCCCGACTTATCTTTCCACACTGTATACTCATGGACAAATTAGAAGAACGCTAAAAAAAGATTTAATTACTGGATTACAATTACAGCACCTAAAGTAATTCCAAATTAGTTATTAAACTTTTTTTTGTGTTCCTCTAAATGTGTCCATGAGTGTATGTATACTTGTATATGAGCATATTACTATATGACGTATTGTCACTAAACTTTCGTAAGTTTCAACACAAATTGAAACTGGGAAGCGCGTTTAATTTAACTTGCAAGATTTGATTACACCGACTAAGAGAGATACAGAGACCATTTAAAAACTAAACAACTGAAAACTTGTAAAAAATTATCGTTATAAAAACAAGATAAGAATAAGTAAATTGATGTATTTTTTTGTTGTGATATTATCATATTATTTAATCGCGATTATTGGAAATTTTCAATAAAATGTGGTAAGTACGCTTAGAATATACTCGTAATTTTACTACTTAATGTCTCTGTGAAGAACAGTTGCTGACGCTAGGCAAGCGATTGGAAACGCTAGCGTTGTTTACTTTGCGGCTATGTCTTCTGCTCTATGGGTCGTGTGAAGGGAAAAAACTATTAATAATTATAGCCGCTTTGATACCAGCGAAAGGAGTGGCAGAGTATAAAATATCAAAGCTAAAGCTACATTGACAGATTAATTAAATAATCCCCAAAATTAATGCATTTTTGGAATAAAAATTAAAAAACATTGAATACTTTAAACTTGTGTTTATTATGTACTAAATATTTAATGAAATATTTTGTATCGAGTGAATAAATGGTTAGAATCACTTTTAAACAATCTACAGAATTCCGTTTACACAAAATAGGTACTTGTAATTTCAAGCCGTATTGTGATTTCTTATTCAGGTATTTAATTTCACTTCGATGTTGTCGGCCGTTTATCGAACCTTTTCGGGGCACCGAATAATTACGACTTTAATTACAAGCAGAGTTTTCGGCATTTTCCCAAATTCTCTATTTACGACTGCAACTTCTTTCATTACTAACGGTGTAGCGGGGAACCTACCGTATACCGGTTCTTCGTTTTTAGGGTTCCGTACCGAAAGGGTAAAAACGGGACTCTATTACTAAGACTCCACTGTCCGTGTGTCTGTCTGTCACCAGGCTGTATCTCATAATCCGTGACAGCCAAACTATTATACGCTATAACAACAACAAATACTAAAAAGTACGGAGCTCTCGGAGAGCGAGTCCGACTCGCACTTGTCCGGTTTTTTCCTCTCATGTCTGCATTACTAGAATTGCTTTCAATGTTCCTAACTAATAATGTTCTAATTACATAAAGAGTGCTAGGTAGACATCAAATCAAAACTAGGTACTATAAATCGGTCTGGGAAACCTCGAAATAAAACAAAATGCCATTGCTGAAATAATAACTAAACGCACGAAAAAAAAAGAAGAAAATGCAAATAAAAATAAGTAAAATTTTACTTATTAGCATTAACAATATTGATTGTTTACTGATCCTAATTTGATGCATCCCACATGTATCATGATGCGTCCAATTTGCATATTTAATATCATCCCGCTAATGAAAAGCGCCGTTACTAGTCCTAATTAACATTAATTGCTTAAATGAAAACAGTCATGCAACTGAGGCATTCACATCCTGCTGAGTTTGTGTAAATTAACGTACGCTTTGCAGAAAGCGCTTACTGTTAAACTTCCTAAATATAATCTTAAAATAACTATTTAAAATTTTGTTTAAGTTAGATATTTTTGTTTATAAAAGTAAGTAGCTCAAAATGTTCGTTTCTAGATTATTTCTCAGACCAAATATTATATTTTATGTTTTTTCGAGGTTTTATGTGAAATTAATATGTATATGTATAATGGATGTATATTTAAACAGCTGTTTAAATATAAATGCAACTTGCATAAAAACAACATACAAGCCAGTTCAGACGTGCACATCAAAGCGAATAAAAGAATGATATCGGAATCAAAATTGGCCTATGAGTTTATGATTTGTATTCAGTATGTAAGACGTATACCTACTTTATTTTTAATTTGGGAATCATTATTTAATGAAATGGGGATGATATGTAATGTATATATGGGAGTGTCATTATCATATTAGGTACAAGTTCAATAAAGTTGCGAGCAAAAGAGTAATGTGATAAATTAAAAAATCTTAGACGAATTAAAAACAAACATTTTTTTCTATTTTAACCACCACGTGGCACAACTAAAGTTACAGAATCTTACAGTAAATATTCCAGTCGATTACTCTAATTTGTAGTCTCCAAATTGATCATTATATTTATAAAGTCTCGGATAGATTAGAAGAAACAAATTCCCGGAAAATCCCCCGGGATTACCTTCTTAATCTTCCCTATAGGTAATTTGAAGGTAACAAAAGAACTGCTCTCAGGATCAAGGAGATAAGGAGAGTGTCCACAAAGACGCCTGTCTTTTACTTCTGATGGCTATGTAGATAGAGTGCTTAGTGGTAGAGACAGGAAAATGTTAAAGATTGGCCGTCTGTTTACAATTTTGTTTCATTCATTGGCGACATTAGCGTCATATTAGAATCCTACATTGTAATTTTCTATTTATACCTAATGTACTTAATAGTTTTAAGAAATTAAGTGTTATTATACTCTGCTAAGTATAGAGCCAAACAATTATCGTTTTAGTGATATTTGTAGTAGGTATTGTAATTTATAGCGCGTTGAACCCTGCTTAACATCGAAGCACTATCAAAGTATTTCAGCTTTCACACATAAGATACGAGATGGCGGTACTCTGCTAACACATCATTGTTCCCCTTTGACTCTTCCATACCAAAAAATGAAAGTCAAAAATTATTTAAGGAGTTCCGTGGCATCATCTACCAAAACTGAAAAATAAAGGTTTTTATAGAGTTTGACAGTTTTTATTATTGTCTTATCTTTTATTATTGCTAAGTATTTCGACCGTGACCCGATGCAGTCTGGATCTTATAGTCTTATTGAAGATGGTCATCGCCCACATTTTCAATTCATAGAATAATTTATTGCACAATTCAGAATAACTATTATGCAATTGAAATAATATGTTACGTGATCATTTAAGGACCGCGTCGGCTAACATCTTTAGGCCTTCAGGTATTTTTTATGGCTCCTCTACACGATGGCCCAACGCCGGCCACTCCAAGGTACGCATTCATGCGTTAGAGGGAGCAAGTGATATTGCTATCTCATTCTACCGCATGGCGTCCCTTGGAGTGGCCGGCGTTGGCCCATCGTGTAGAGGAGCCATTATACATTTTTGACGTATGAAATGAAAATGACGTTAAGTTAGTTTTATTTGTGAGAATTTTTCGAAAGTTGTTTTTATTTTACTAGTTGCTTCAATAAACATATTGAACCTACGGCTTTAGTAAAAAAAAAACTACATATAAAAACTTTTTTATATTTTTTTTCCATAAGTCATCCATAGATCTGATCGATCCAACCAATCATAATAACGTGATTCTATAATGTAACATTGGAAATTTCATTCAACTTGGAGACGTATTCGGGAATAAGATAACGACTTGATTTCAAAATACAACATTAGTGCATCTAGCTCGTTCCCATGTACTTGTACGAATGTGACGCGCCGATATCGAAATCCAGTTAGTACCACATTTTAAGGTTTTGAATGTGCCTCATTGTTTCAACTGCTGAATATATTGCGGCCGGCAATATATGAAATTATGAGCATTTCCAATTTGAAAAAGGCTAGCAATATGGCTTTTAATACGTCCATGCGTAACGTTATGGTTAATTAGTGATGCCACTAGGATTAAAAATAAACTTTGTTTCAGCGGGCATAAAGGCCTGTGCACACCTGTGCGTGTGCAGCTCCAACATTTTAGCGCACGCGCACGTGCACGTCACGCACACGTCACGCAAGCGGTGTGCCGTCTCTCATAAGGACCTGTATACTACAACGCCGCACGCACACGTGCACGTCACGCACACGCAGCCGGTGTGCGCAGGCCTTTATGATGACTCTAAAAGAGTCCGGATGCGACAGAGATGGCTTCAAGAAGGTGGAGAGGAGAAAGAAGTCAGCTCGTCCGAATCAGTGCGGTACCGCACCGACTGGACCTAACCATTTGCTTCGTCCTGCAACACCGACGACGCTGCTGTATGTGTCCCGATTACACTACCTTACGAAGGTCGAGGAGATCGTGAAGTATGTACGAGCCAAGTCCGGATTCATCCTGAGGGTCGTGAAGTTGGAATCTCGACACAATGTGAATTTTAATTCTTTTGTGCTGAGCGTTCCGACTGAACAACTAGCGACCTTCACCAAGGAGGAGTTTTGGCCGAAGGGTGTCAAGTTCCGGCGGTTCCGCGGCCGGCTCCCTGACACTGCGGGGTTGCGAACTGCATCGCAGCCATAATTTTGTTTTTAGTTTTAAGATATATTTTGTATTAATATGTATGCTAGTTTTAAGGTATTTATCTATGGGCCAATAGTTGCCTGAAAATAAATGTTTTCATTCATTCATTCATTCATTAACCAGCTAAAATTGTTTCAGCGAAAATTTTGAAGTATTTTACAAGAGTTGTCCATTCAAGGAAGTAGAAGTTGTTCTGATTTGAATATTAACGTAAATTATAAGTACCTGCACCACAGAAGGCCCGGTTTCTGACTTGCTACCTTCCAAATTTTCATACTTCTGTAAGTGTGGACGGGGTTCAAATTGTGAGTATGTTTCCTAGTGTTACCATAGACAAAAATGCAAGTTAATTTACTAAACATAAGAAAAAAGAATAACGATAGGCTTTCTTTGGTGCAGGTACTTTAGTTGCAGGTTACAGCTTGGCAAAAAAGAGTAGAAATTAAAAAGTGGCAACACTGTAGTGTTGTCCCGTTTTCTTATATCAATTGGATTGAAAGGGACGACACTACAGTGTTGCCACTTTTTAATTTCTACTCTTTTTTGCCAAGCTGTACAAACACAGTTATCAACGAAAATATTTAGCATAATACACGGTGTAATTTTTGTTATGTGATACAAGATGTGTACGCGAGTGTACTTACTCGTTGCTATGATTAACTTTTACTATAACACCAACTTTGAAAACATAAAAAAACATTCCGGTCTCCATACAATTGTCGAAATGAACTTTAATAGGGAACACCTTATTTTTTTTTGCAATTTTAGGGTTACCGTCATAACAAAAGTTGCTCACAGTAATATATAGGTACCTACCTTGTATTACCTTAAAAAAATATGTGATGTCGTTATATGTTAAATTGAAACTTTACTATTATGACAAAGCATTATGTAGTTCCATTGAACTACTGAACATGACAATGGACTGAGTCTAGACCAAAGAGAGTATATATTATTGTCTAGACTCACATAGATCAAAATACTGATTTAATGTGCGCCTTGAGACAGGATAATGTAGGTGAATGTCAAAATAGTTAATGCGGTTTATGAATTACAGCTTTATTGCTTGCAATAGTAATAGTATTTTATACAATCGTGATATAATACATAGCTTTTCAGTCGAGTACCGTGTTTAGGCAACGAAGCTGGCTGAGTTGCCTAAGTAAGGTACGAGATTGAAAAGCTTGATTATATCACTATTGTATACAATACTTTTTCTACAAGTAAAAAAAAATATACTTTAAACTAGTAGACTCAAGGTAAACAAACCAAAAGTATACAGCACGCGAGCAGCCGTGATACCTTCATACTGGTCCGCGCCCCCGCCCCCATACAACGGCGGGCTGTACAACGACACCTCGTAACTCATGAGGCCCTGGTACTTGCTCCGTGGTTAATTCAATTTTAAAACAGTTTTTTTCTCTATTTTAGCCACCGTAGCCTATGGAGACTAACAAGTAACGCTAAGCGGTTTTCGTAGTCTATGGATATTCGTATATTAAGGGTGTCACATGCGCGTTTCCGACTTATGAAGCAATTATTCCTACAATAAAACCTAAAATAAATAATTTATTTGAGCTATGGTTTTGTTTTGTCCTCTCGACTGCGGCGAGCTGTGATTGGTCAATTTCATTATAGTTGACTAAACTGTATCGTAATGAATATTATAGTTGAGTTGGGAACTCATACATTAAAAGTACCCAAATGCAGTTTGGTATACGAAATCTTAATTCAAAAATTATAGTCGACGAGTAGAAAAACCAACGTAAGCATAGAATACAGTATAATATTTTCATTAAACTATAGTACATTGTAGGAGAGGACGGAAAACCGCTAAAAGATGGACGAGTGAGTTCGAGGGCCGACACGTTAGTGGAGGGAGGCCCTCGAATAATACGAGTCCATCTTAAGCGTTTCCGGCCGAGGCATTACATAGTGCTTTTCACGACTACTGCGAGGAAATAAGAAAACATTTGCATAACTATAAGTACTAGCCCGCGATTTCTCTAGTAGCAAATTACTAGCCACTGCCTGTACTGTCTCTTGAATTTCAGTAGGCGTCAGCGTAAGAATATCATTTTCTTCACTAGAAGAACTCATTTTTATAGCGAGCGTAGATACGCGTTTCTTATATTTTTTAGTCAAACACAATTTACACTATCCAATTCAGTAAGTATTTTCAAATCCCGCCTTTTTTACTTTTTTTACCACTTTTAAGAGGCGTTTTTCTGTTATTTGCTTCAAACCGACTCTAAAATTAGAAGCGTTTTTCCAAAAAAAAACCACAAACAGCTACAAAAGTAAAAAACGCCTTAAGCGTGAACTGAATGGATAATTGTTAAAAAAAATGAAGTGAATGGTTATGACATTTCTTTTTTTTTAAACAAGAAATTGGTTCTATAAATAACCTAATTTTATTTTTGAAGGAAAAAGTTGCGCAAAAAAAGACCTTTTATTGTTTTTTATGTTTTAAATTATACTCATTGCTGTAGCGAACTGTCACCAATGACAGATGATGATAACAATGAAACATTGTAGTAGTGGTGGTTCAGGTGCTACAGCTATTGCCTACTTTCCAGCTTGGTTTTAGACCATCTATTGCCACATTTCCGAACAGTGGCGTGAAAATATAATTCCTGTCTCATAGTATTGTAATTATAATACTAGCATTGATATTTCGGCGTGTTTTACCTCGTGACATAGCCAATACTTGTTCAGTTTTTGAGAAAGATACGATGTCACCGGTGGACTGCCGGCCCAACTTTGCTGTTCCAATTACCTAACTAATTCGAGGAAAGTTGAAAAAAAGGAGCATTTCGTTATATGGCCGCCATGGTGCAACTTTGCAATGTCTCAAATTAGGTACCAAAAAGGAATGTGGAATTGTGTCTTGTACATTTATAATACGCACTTGTCCCGTCTTTCAGTCTTATATGTCAAGCGTATGAATACCCACCCAAGTATAAATAATTTCAATGTTAGGTATGCCAATATTATTTCAAATGTTACTAATTTATTATAAGGAATTTGAAATGAATATGTAACTCGCATAATATGTGAATAAATAATTAAATACACGTTTTGACATTCATAGAAATGTAATAATTCGATTCATTGATAGTAAAATGAGCAATTCCCAGTAGGTATTCAGATTTATGTTAATTTACTTCAATGATCCCTCATTAATATTAATAATCATAGATTAATATTAATACCACGAGAAAACGCCTAATTTCGTGTCGCGATAGTTATCAATAATACACAAGTATGTATTCTGTAAATCGCGCATTGAATTAGAAACAAGAGATAACGTCATTCAAAATAAACGGTAAAGATAAACAATACGATCGCGACCTTCCATCTTATCGCTAATCTAAACAAATATCTCAATAAAAATCTAATATATTGCCTACTTACTTTCTCAATAACAATCCTTTAGCCCAGGCTGATCACATTAACACGATCACTATTTGTTTATACACGGTTATATCACGGTGACATTTCCCGCGTCACGGTCGAGGAGCGGCGGGTAGAGGGGGGCGGGGCGTGTGCGGCGTGCGTCGTGCTAGACGGCCGCGGTCGTACTGGCGCGCTGTGATAACGATGTGACGCGGAAAATGGAAAACAATGGAAACTCGACATATTATGGTCATTTTGTCTGCTCACCATATAGTTGGTAAAAGGCTAATTTTGAAGAACTGTACTCAATTGTATAATTCTGCACTGAAAAGACAGTCGTTTCAGTCGGAGTAGGTACGTTTTTCAAGGCAAATTGAAACGATACTTGAATCCTATAATAAAGATATGAAATTCTACCTACTTAGAGTAGGCATTTGGTTACTGCTCAATGCTCACTATAGAGTTATTTAACTCGAATGAGACGGGGCTCTACGAACTCTGCACTATGATACTCAATTACTCATGCGCCTAAAATTCGACACTCAACTTGACACAAATGTCATCACAAAGACTTGGTAGACAATCAATTAACTTTTATTTGTATTCTATCTAAGATAGAAACTAAAATAAGAAAGAAAATAGAAAATCGTCGTTAATGAAAGGCTTTGTTGAAAATACGTCTTGAAAGTATATAAAATATGACTACCTACTTGTAACTACTCTCTATAAAGCACTACAGTCTAACAAGTTTTAAAGAAGATATAAGTCGTAAGAAGGCTAGAAATACGAGGATCAATACCGTTGACTAAATGAGCATCAGAGTAAATAAAAATACGGTCGAATTGATAATCTCCTTTTTTGAGTCGGCTAAAAACCGAATCGAGTGTTGAAACTATAAGGACTCTACAGACTAGAGTAGTTAATGCCGATCTCTGGAACAATTTTGAACAAGATCGGCTTCTTGAATAAAATACTAAACGGCCCGATTCGAACTTTAAGATACGTCAATTAATACATCTAGAAACGATATGGATGTGTCAGTGTCAAATGTGACGTTTCTTCAAATAAAAACGTCACTTTTGACACTGACACATCTAATCCATATCGTTTCTAGATCTCTTAATTGACTTATCCAAAAGTTCGAATCGGGCAGTTACACCTTTCACTAACCTACCAGATATAATAAAACACTAATATACCAATTATACCATACGGCGGCGTGTCGCGCCGCAAAATTGTGATGTTCTCACATAAAAACATTCCATGCCTAATTTCATAACTCTTACAAAGGAGATGAGTCATAAATTGATTTTATATTAATGAATTTCCTTCGCCCCATCCCCCACAATCCAGCTGTTTTAAAAATGGGGTCACGATATTTAACCACGATTACCCCTCTGGATGTTATCGTGCCACCCCCTGCCATATTGTGTATTAGTATTATGGCTCCTCTACACGATGGGCCAACGCCGGCCACTCCAAGGGACGCAGCCATGCGGTAGAATGAGATAGCAATATCACTTGCTCCCTCTAACGCATAAATGCGTCCCTTGGAGTGGCCGGCATTGGCCCATCGTGTAGAGGAGCCATTAGGGATGAAACTCTGATATTGGTTAAAGGACATCGAAGCGTGTCTATTCCAAATAATAAAGCTTAGAAATCTATTAGTTCTTTAGTGCATATAGGTTAGAACAAGGTAATGATATTCCTACTAAAATTACCCGTATAATACGGGCCGTATTGGAGGGACTGTACGCAACGACATAACTTACCAACATGGCTTGGTAAGCGTCGAGTCTCGCTGGCCAAAACGCAAACAATTTTGTTGTTTATTGGAAAATATTATTTTCACAATTATAAACTTTACTAATGTATATCAATGCAGAAAAAGCATATAAATAATAGAATTTTAAAGCAATACTATGTATGACTACTATATAGTTATGCACTTTTTCAACAAACGCTACCAATACGTTTTCGATGTTATTTTGATTGCTTCTATCGTAAAGACAGGGTTTATTCATTAGAGTTAGCCTGTTAGTACTTACTTATCGTAGATTGAGGTGAATTTCCACTCCGATTCCGATTCGAACTTTAAGATACGTCAAATATTACGTCTAGTTACGATATGAACAAGATATGCCAGTGTCAAAAGTGACATTTCTTCAAACAATAATATCACTTTTGACACTGATATATCTAATCCACTATCGTATCTAGAGTAATCTAGACGTATCATAAAGTTCGAATTGAGCAGTGTATATTCTAGATTACCTTTAGAGTTGAAACCATTATACGTATTCGGATATAAATCGTCCCAAGGGCAGTAGATAAAACAAAAGTCCATTTAAGAATTCCTTTTATTCCTTTATGTTTTTCTATTTGGATTGCCTCTATTCCTACCTAATACTGTGTTACTTCGAGTCCAACGACGGCCCGTTTCGAACTTTAAGATACGTCAATTAATAGATCTAGAAACGATATGGATTAGATACCTATGTCAATGTCAAATGTGACGTTTCTTCAAACAAAAACGTTACTTTTGACAGTTTTGACACTGACACAACTAATCCATATCGTTTCTAGATCTATTAATTGACGTAACTTAAAGTTCGAATCGGGCAGTGTGTCACTTCGAGTAGACCGAGTCCCTATTGACTGAATTATCTTGTCGAAATGCTCTCATTCCCTTTGATATAGCGGGTTTCTCAAATATCTACCTTTTATTATTTTTGCGGCTAGAATTGATCCGCTGGGATGATGGGGTAATGAAATATACGCCAGGGCTTGATTTTTGAAATCAAATTAATTAAAGGAATACCGGCAATTCGTTTATTTCGTTTTAATTTTAATTGTGTATCTACGAACCATAGGGAATATAAAGAGCTTCGATGACATTAAGACTATAGGCATCTTAGCAGTTTGTATATCGTTGAAATAGTTAAGAAGAAATTATTTAATACCTACCAACATACATACTTAAATAACTAATTCCAGAGGTTCCAGAACAGTGTAGGTACATTTATTAATCGCTTGGAATCCTCTTTCAGTATAAAATCAGTCCAAGAGACGCTAATAAATAGATAAACGTGTAATTTGAAAATGTTTCGTAGTAAGACTCTTGAAAACATATCGGCCGAAATAAAGCATCTCCTTGACAAGCAAACGACGGTACCGTCGGGGGCCAGCGTCATGATGAACATAATATAATAGCAGTCGAACAAATAATACACTCAAACTCACATTAAAGTCGCCCTTAAATTCGCACGTCGTTCGTCGAGACAGGAAGGGCCGAGAATAGACCGAAACAAAATATCTCGAAATAAACTCAGGCGGAGTCCACTACGGTACCTACTTGGACTGCAGGCCGTGAGTTACCATTGGTTACGCAAGCGCAAGCGAGTCGACTTCTCAGGCTAGCCAGTGTAACGTGGCCTCTAGATGCGTGACAACATATTTTATCTACGAGTATGTCGGTCTATGGTTGACGCCGACCGCTGGGTACCTACAGCATTACGGTCTTTAAAAATGTTGCTTTCTTCCCAGGAAATATGACGCTGCGTAGCGTCAGCCTGAGACCAACGCTTCATATTATATTCTTCATACTCGCGAGGTGACAAAGTAATCGCACTACTGCGGGAAAACCGAGGAAAAACTTCCGCGGCCCTGGATTTACTATCTACACTTAAATTGTCTGTTAAGACTAACGTAAAGTTGTAGTGTTTAAATTGATTTTATATGTTTTAATTAATGGCAAATGCCATTAAATAAATCACACGGAAACATTACTATGTATTTGCCAGACCGCACTTCAACCAAAATATTAAAAAAATAAGTTGGCTTGATAGAAAAAGATCACGAAATAATGTCAAACTTTCATTTATTATCAGTTCTAGTTTCTCGTTACGCTGCATAACAGAGCAATAAATAATTTTAGTATAAAATAGCTAGTTATATAGCCGAGGGAGCTAAGAAGCAAAATTTTGAACAAAAGTATATTTACAGAATTATCGAAGTAAAAGGCAAAAGAGTTCGCGTTGAAGAGGTACAACGTACTCTACCACATTTTATTTATTTATTTTATTTTATATATTATGTAATCGGGGAGCATTTTATACTGGTCTGCCTGAGCCCACAGCACGATAAGCGATTTTATTGACATTTCAGAAGGGGAATTAGGTCCCGAGGCAAACCAGACTCGCGGAATACTCGCTTGGAATCCGTTAAATATTTCCGTGGTAGGCAGTTAGGCGTGGGTGACAGCTACTTTGTATACTTTGTCTTAAACTTTCACAATTGTTCTCAAATTTATTATAGAAAAGGCTAAATTTTGGTTTACGATTGAATACTTTAAGTCAGTTATTAACATTTAAGGGCTACTTGGGCCATACAGGGTTAGCCAGTAACTGAAATAAGCCCTACGTACATGTCGTTGAGGTGGTTTTCAACAACAGTTCCACGTTATTAAATATTAGTCAGTTCTTTTATTGAAATCATTTATTTGTCGATGAAAATGAAAATAAATACACCGGTAACTCGTGGCAAAAGATTAGTTTAATTAATTCCTTTTTTTAGTGGTTTCTTTTTCTCGACTCGTATAGGAATTAGTGTTGTTTATTCATTTTTAGCTTTGTATAATATTATTAACGAATTAACCCAAATAATAATTGAGAATAAATCTTTTAAGTGCTAACTAAATGCCACGAGTTACCGATGTATAAATCACTATTTAATTATATGCCTATTAGACTTGAGGAGTTCCCTTGATTCCTCATGGATCATATCGTCAGGAATGGTACCTATCGAAACATATACGTTATAACACTTATAACGCCGGGGAAGTGTAAGTAACTCAATCCGATACATCCGCGGCCTACGCCTTCCTACGTGAGTGCATCACAGGTATTTTGCCAAATAGCAAATAATGTGCGTGATTCACACAAGACTTGGCCGTGCTATGAGAAAAGGCAAATAGAAATGCCTAACGTATATTGATCGAAGAGGTAAAGCTTAATTTACACATCTAAGTTATGATTGGGAATATTATCAACATTAGTTTGTACAGCGGCGTAAAAGTTTATTTCACTTAGGTTGAAAGTTTTCATAGAAAAACATACTTAAACCGCCTATATTTTCCAACATTTTCTTTGAAACATTTTGTCCCAAAGCGACGTAATATTACTTTACTTCATACTGATTATTAAAAAGTCCTAAAAAACTATGAGCCTCGCCAAAATTAAGCTGCGTTAAATGAAAAAGTACAAAGTAAGGAGGGACACGAAGTTTCCACATTGAAAATAAGTAATGGTGTGGTTATTACATGGATTTTTGAGTACCTAATGCTATTTGTGTTCAAGTTTAGAAGATATAATTATAAACCAATCGACCCTTGAATTAAGCGGGGCTTCAGTACAAAACTAAAGTGATCTAATTAGCCGAGTTACGCAACCCAATGTGTTTATTTTGGCCAGCACACTTATTCCGTAGAACATTTGATTCAGAGGAAGAAACAGTGCAAAGATTTAGAAATTTTGCTCCTTCTGTCTAGAACGGATGTGTAAAAAATGATCTGTATTTAATTGTGTGAGGTGACAACCAGTGCGTTTTTGTGGCTAAAAGTGATAGAGGCATTTTAGCGACTTTCAAAAAGGCGTAATAGCTGCTATATGAAGTAGGGTTTTTCAAGGTTTAATACTTCTTGGGTACCTACTTATACCAATTTTTTCTGTTAGATAGTTATCAGTCTATTTACACAACCATTAACAATTAACTAATATAACGTAAACCGGTCAGACCCTCAAAACAAGATGGATACGGCAGTCATCCCATAATTGTGCCGTATTGTCGTCAATTTCACGCTTATATAAATCAAAAATATTGACGACCGGTCTGGCCTAGTGGGTAGTGACCCTGCCTGCGAAGCCGATGGTCCTGGGTTCGAATCCCAGTAAGGGCATTTATTTGTATGATGATACAGATATTTGTTCCTGAGTCATGGGTGTTTTCTATGTATTTAAGTATTTGTATATTATATATATCGTTGTCTGAGTACCCACAACACAAGCCTTCTTGAGCTTACTGTGGGACTTAGTCAATCTGTGTAAGAATGTCCTATAATATTTATAAAAAAAAGAAAAAAAAAAATTACTCGTACATTACGTAATAAGGGCTGTGATATATTAAGAGTAGGAGGTTTCATTGTTAAGAGATTGCTGAGCTGTTGTTGGGAACAAACGGCCAGACTAAACAACGCAACTCGAGCAAAATCAACGCTACTCAATCAGAGAACACATTTACTGTTACTCAAATACATAACGAACAGTTACCGGTACCACCACATTTATGGCTCTTTAATATGTATTTTATATGTTTAGTATCTATAGTTGTACAAGTAGCATGAGACATGAAAGTATTTTAATTAAAAAAGTTATTAAACATCACTAGGTATTTTGAAATGTTAAGTACGGAAGAAGTACTTAATAGTAAGTAGGTACCTACTCCATATAGCACCGCAACATCCAGCACCAAATGGTAACCTGACCCCGCGGCGCCAGATGGACAAGATTGACAGAATCTCAGTTAAATAGTAACGAGAGGACAAAAAGTTCAAAATACCAGTTTATTGTACCATTTATGTGCTTGTGAATTTGAGTAAGTATATAGTTTTATTAGTATTACTTTTATTTGTGCGAAGAACTTATTGCTGTTTTTTCGTATATAGAGTAATCTTTGATAATTGTATGCTGAACTATTGCTTGTACGTCGAATACGTATGTCGATCCCTATGATTATTGTGAAGGAGTACTATTGTTTACTTTCTTGTACGGCAGACTGCGCTCGGGCCAGATTAAACAATATTTATAGTAGCAGATACGCTTTTGAACTATTACCACCTCACGTCATCAGTGATATTCGCTCTCGACGAGTGTACAATCAATGTAAATTTAGCTTAAAGGGAAATGGCAAAAGAATGCAAATTAACGATAACAACGTAAATTGGGGTCGAATACTAACGAATCGATATACATTTTGATGCAGAATCGGTTTCTACCGACACAAAAAGCTGAGAACATGCCCCATTGTGTGTTTAATTTTATTGTATTATAATTTACATACAGTCAAAATATTTTAATTTGCTTTATTTTAAGCAGAAACACTACTATAAAAAATTTAAACATAAATAAATCTCATATATGAAAGAAAAAGTGACCAAGGCCTCCTTCATTATGCCTCTTGCCTAAGGCTGGAGTCGAACCAGTGTCATCTGCAATCGCGGCAGATGCCTAAAACCGCTCTATTATTTACATTGTTTTATACTGCATACTGTCGTTATGTATTTATAGGTTTTTTTAAGGGTTCCGTACCCAAAGGGTAAAACGGGACCCTATTACTAAGACTTCGCTGTCCGTCCGTCCGTCCGTCTGTCTGTCACCAGGCTGTATCTCACGAACCGTGATAGCTAGACAGCTGAAATTTTCACAGATGATGTATGTCTGTTGCCGCTATAACAACAAATACTAAAAACAGAATAAAATAAAGATTTAAATGGGGCTCCCATACAACAAACGTGATTTTTGACCAAAGTTAAGCAACGTCGGGCGAGGTCAGTACTTGGATGGGTGACCGTTTTTTTTGCCGTTTTTTGCATTATGGTACGGAACCCTTCGTGCGCGAGTCCGACTCGCACTTGCCCGGTTTTTAATTTATAACAACAACGCAAATGGCCTAAGCTGATTCCACATCAACAAATGTGATGAATCTCTAATGTTATCTGTGGCGGCAGGATCACGCCCGTGCCCATCCGCGCGCAATGCCAGAACAGATGAGTATCAACGGCGCTCCAGTCGAATGGTCGCAGATGGTTCTCGTAAAACCCGCTCGGCGAATAAATACTGTATTTTATTTAAAAATATGCCTTTTCAGGAAAATCTGGTTATACAACGTGATCGAGTGCCTGACTTTTAGTAGATACCTAAAAACGACGGTGACATCATCGTCGCTTAGTAACCATAGTAGGTAGGTAGATACATCCAAGATTTGCTTAGTTTGGGGATAGGTCAATCTATATAAGATTGTCCCCAAATATTTACCACCTTACTTATCACCTGTCCCGTTGTCTGTAAGTTTGTTAAACACTCTAAACAAATCTTGCAAGCTTTCACGTAAAAATGCTAATACATCGAAATCAGTATATCCGTTTGAAAGCTACGATGCCACAGACAGATACACAGATAGACATGGACGTCAAACGTATAATAACACTCCTCTTTTTGCTTCGGGGGTTAAAAATTAATCAGTATGCCTAAGTGCGCTCTCCAACTACGAATGTTGCTACAAATCTCGTGGTCACAGTACGCGTCACCAAAAAAGTAAAAAAAAAGGTAAAGTAAAGTATACGCAAGTAAACTCTGCAAGCAATGACAATGTCCAGGTCAGATGTCGGCTGTTTATCGGTATCAGCTCATTAGCGGCCGTAATAGAGAGGTAAAGCGATTTGCATCTCATTGAGCCGCCCGGCACGAGTCCCGTCATGTGCGAGCATCTAATTAACAAGCGAAATATTCCATGTTCTGCCCACCACAACAACGACTGTACAACATGGAGAAAGAAAAACATGCGGATATATCCAAAAGTAAAATATTTAAGAGCCCTTCAACGTGCACACTAGCGCCACAGCTAAATAATCGTGATTATTTCAATTTAACGAAAGATATTGAAAAAAGGGGGCCGCTACGTACTGTACTTATATTGTGTATTTAAGTACCTTTTGAATACATCAGACTAGTTTTTATGTTGCTGGATTCGTCAATCTATGCGTCCAAAGTTAAAACGGCCGTTTTTGTTTTGAGTTCCTAGATCGACGAAACCAGCAACACAAAAACTAGTTTGATGTATTCAAAAGGTACTCAAATACATAATACAGTACGTAGCGGCCCCCTTTTTTCAATATCTTTCGTTAAATTTAAATAACCACGATTATTTAGCTGTGGCGCTAGTGTGCACATTGAAGGGCTCTTAAGAACAGAAGCTTTAAAAGTCGGAAAAGTGTGGAAAAAGAACAGTCGTGAAATACGTATAGGTAAGTGACGCAATACATTCTATTAAAAAAAACAACGGGTTGCACTCCGGAAGTGCCGCCAGAAGTGAAAACTGAATGACATTGTAATAGTTTTTCGATCAGGTCACGTGTCCGTCTTACAAAGCGTCTTATGTCTTACGCTCTCGCGAGTTTAACATTTTTTCCCCATCACAAAAAGTGCACAGAGCGGCTAAAGAACTTTTCACTCCAAAAAATATTATAAGTCCCTAGTTTCTGTTTGATCTTTTGTTTAGCAAATGTGGAATACCTACTACATATAATCCCTGCATTAGTTTTTGTAGTACGTATTGTTTGCTGCGGCCAGCGGTGATTTCGAATAAGGGTTAGTGCATCTGACATATTCGATTACAGGGTGTTCAGCGGCAAATAGGTGCGTTGTTTGGTAAAACGAGTCCCCGTTTTATTTGCGGAGTTTTGCCGTTTCGACGCCACTCTTAGTAATTTAAGCTGTTCCTTTGATGGAGATGTCATGTGGAAAAAATGTGTATTGTATTTATTGACATTTAATTGGAAGTAAGGTACCTATATAAAACGATATTAATAAAAAAACAGTATTAGTAATATTTGAAGTCGTCATAGGTTAGGTTAAATCTATAATATTAGGTATAAATCGAAACAACACTAATAATAGCCATATAGATATATAGATATAGACGCATTTTGGGATTAATTGAACTACATATATTAATTTAACCTAACCGTTAGCGGTTGGTTACATACTTTGAAATAAGAATATTCAAATTTTTATATCATAATATTACGAATAAAGATATTAATTTGTTTTCAAGCGAAAAGAGTTAGAACTTAAGACATTTCACGTTCCAATTTCAGACAATACAATTGGTTCGCACAGAGCTTCTTCGCCCAGCGTCCAGGGTGCGTGTCGGCTGCGTTATTAATTTAACCGCAGACCTAATTAATCTTGCCCGCTGCGGACTCTCCCACGGTAGGATCCAGCATGGATCAGGCGTATTTGGACCGAGGTTTACAAGTAAATAAGCGGTACGGTTTCGACTACATCAAAGCAAGGATAGTATAGAATATTCCCTCTTTAAAGTCGGACAGCCATGTTCATTTTCGAATTGATTTACTTCGTATGTGATTTTCACTTATTGATATTTGAAATAAAACTATTGAAACGGATTATATCGCGTACATTGAATTCATCCCGATGTTTCGAATCCTTTACAGCGTTCGTCGTCAACGGGTGACTCAGTAACTAACGCGGTAACCGCGAAGACATTATTGATATTTGGTCAAAAACACATTGGTTGCAACGAAACATTATGAATTATGATATGATAAACACGTTGCATTCAAACTATATTTATTACCGATAAAAATCTACGCACCCTTACAATGAACAGCGCTTTCGATTAGGTTCACTTAGTTATCAATCAAAAGTTATTTAACTCCATCCTTTTATTTAAGACACTTTCTGCTCAACGAAAGGTAGGTGTATATGTTGTTCATCTGTCGCTTTTAACAGCAAGATAGCAGATGGGCCTAGCTCTTAAGTCAAAAGAAAACGTTCTAAAAATTAGCCAACAGTGGCCCAAATGACTCATCGCAATCCTATTTCGTAACCACTCGCTTGTTTCGGTTACCGATATCAATATATCACTTATCTTCGCATCGCCATACATACCGCCGGATTCGAACTTTAAGATACGTCAATTAATAGATCTGGAAACGATATGGATTAGATGTGTCAGTGTCAAAAGTGACGTATTTGTTTGAAGAAACGTCACAATTGACACTGGCATATCTAATCCATATCGTTTCTAGATCTATTAGTTGACGTATCTTGAAGTTAGAATCGGGTCGAGACTTACCCTTTGTTTAACATTGTACAGTCACCTGCAATAATATGTTACACAACGAAAGCCGCAAATATATCTGACACGATCTTATTTGTAGAGCCATAAGGGTGTATCACATATTTTTGCGGCCTTCGGAGAGTAACATATTATTGGAGATGATTGTACTCTTTACTATTGAACATAACGCCACAGGACCAGTTACCTGTCTTAAACTCTCTGAGGACATTTTCGTCATTTATTAGACTTCGGACGGAAAATAGTAAAACCATGTTTTTATGACGATTTCTTCTTGGTAAGTATATAGTGTGGTAAACATTCGCGTCCAATAAGTGTCGGCTATTCCCCCGGCATGACATCAAACAGGCTGACACTGTAATTTGCCTCGAGACATTTGTGTTGACAAAACTCTACGATAATAATCAACAGTCTAACTGTGTATTATAATAACGAACCCTTTTGTTAGCCTATTCTGTCAATGACCATTAATGAAGCCCTAAACCTAACTAAGAATGTCTTGTTTTTTATATGTTTTATATAATTTTACTGAACCTACGTCTTAGTCAGTTGGTGTATTTGCAAATAAGTATTTTATTTAACAAAATTTGTAATTTTTTACAACGAAAAAATTATATACTTGATTATTTAATTCTAAACTGAAACTGACAACATATAGCGCAATACTTTACAAAAGACAGCAATACCCATATATTACATAACCTACATATAACAAGATTCGTATGAGCCGCAAAATTCGTCGCTAAAGCTAAAACATTTCGAGGGATATAATCCTTACTCACATGATGAGCAAAACTAAACTAAGCAAGGATTTGTACGTGATGAAAGGTCCAGTATTCGCAAGCGTTGTACTCTGTACGGAACATCAAAGACAGTTTTATAGAAACGTAGATAACCCACTTTTTAACCGACTTCCAAATCCCAAAGGAGGAGGTTATCAATTCGGTTGTATGTTTTTTATTTTTTTTATTTTTTTTATTTTTTTTTTTATTTTTTATGTTTGTTACTCCATATCTCCGTCAATACTGGACCGATTTTGAAAAATCTTTTTTTGATTGAATGTATATGCATACAGATTGGTCCCGTTTTTGTCAAAACCCAGTTCTGATGATGGGATCCATGAGGAATCAAGGGAACTCCTCAAATCTTAAAGGCATACATATAGTGATTTTTGGGTTTTTATCAACAAATCAAGTATATACATCCAAAAAAGTGACATATGATGAAGTGGAACTGCTGATGATGATCAGAACGGAACTCTTCAACGACGCATAGTTCACGTTTGGCGATTTGTCCTCTTCGTTATGTTTGTTAAGCAAGTTAAGTTTTTAAGCCACATTTTTGTCAAGCTCGAGTTCTGATGATGGGATCCATGAGGAATCGAGGGAACTCTTCAAATCTTAAAGGCATGCGTATAGAGATTTTTGTATTTACATCAGAAAATCAAGCATTTTCATTAAAAACTCTCGCATTTGATGAAGTGGAACTGCTGATGATGATCAGAACGGAACTCTTCAACGACGCATAGTTCACGTTTGGCGATTTGTCCTCTTCGTTATGTTTGTTAAGCAAGTTTAGTTTTTAAGCCACATTTCTGTCAAGCTCGAGTTCTGATGATGGGATCCATAAGGAATCGAGGGAGCTCCTCATATCTTAAAGGCATACGTTTAGAATTTTTTGTATTTTCATCATAAAATCAAGCATTTACATTAAAAACTGTCGCATTTGATGAAGTGGAACTGCTGATGATGATCAGAACAGAACTCTTCAACGACGCATAGTTCACGTTTGGCGATTTGTCCTCTTCGTTATGTTTGTTAAGCAAGTTTAGTTTTTAAGCCACATTTCTGTCAAGCTCGAGTTCTGATGATGGGATCCATGAGAAATCGAGGGAACTCCTCAAATTTTAAAGGCATGCGTATAGAGATTTTTGTATTTTCATCAGAAAATCAAGCATTTTCATTAAAAACTGTCGCATTTGATAAAGTGGAACTGCTGATGATGATCAGAACGGAACTCTTCAACGACGCATAGTTCACGTATGGCGATTTGTCCTCTTCGTTATGTTTGTTAAGCAAGTTTAGTTTTTAAGCCACATTTCTGTCAAGCTCGAGTTCTGATGTTGGGATCCATAAGGAATCGAGGGAACTCCTCAAATCTTAAAGGCATACGTATAGAATTTTTTGTATTTTCATCATAAAATCAAGCATTTACATTAAAAACTGTCGCATTTGATGAAGTGGAACTGCTGATGATGATCAGAACAGAACTCTTCAACGACGCATAGAACATGTTTGGTGATTTCGAATTTCGGTTTTGACTTGGACTGGGACCCGGACTCATACCCGGATCCGGTTCGGACCCGGACTCGGACTCGGACTCGGACCCGGACTCGGACCCGGACTCGGATCCGGACTCGGACCCGGACTCGGACCCGGACTCGGACCCGGACTCGGACCCGGACTCGGACCGGGACTCGGACCCGGACTCTGACTCAGAGACCCGGACCTTGACCCGGAAAACCACTATGATACCTAAACTAAATAAACCACTATGATTACCTACCATAAAATGTGGGTATGATGATGCCAAACCCCTCCCGCTCAAACTCCCGTACACCGCACCGCATGCGCCGTTAAGTGGGTTAGGTTAGGTTTGAACTGCGATCCTCACAGAACCGAACAAAAGTGGGTTAGGTTTGGTTAGAACTGCGAGTCTTACAGAAACGAAATGCTACTAGAAAAGTGGGTTTGATTAGGTTCGAACTGCGATCCTCACAGAACCGAACTGCTATCAGAGAAGTGGGTTCGGTTAGGCTAGAACTGACCCTTACGGAAACGAAATGCTACTAGAAAGTACTCGTTTTACCTCCTTTTCTACATAGTGCACCATCTACCATAATCTTTCACCGGGCCCCATAGAAGTCGGTTTTTTTTCTTAAAAATTATAATGTGTTATTATGAACATGGCACAGAAAAATGGATTTGCGGCTGAAGAATAGAATATAATGCCATAAGTACTATAACTTTTTAATCAGCCAGTTTTTTGTTTATGTACTGTGTTTGTTTTTAGCAAGAACGTGCGCAGTGCCTTGTTGTATGTATATAGGCGCCAAAGACGTTATATATATGTTTTTTTTTGCCATCGTCATATCGAGAAACGTTAACGTTGTAGTAAATTACATGATATTATATATTAAAGTAGACAGTAATAATGTAAAAAAACATGGTTCTTTATTTTTCATACTTCGCCTGTTTTAATTAATTTGTACATTTTGTGTTAGCAATTGCTCCCTAATAGAACGTAGAGATGTACCTAATTAAACTGTACCTACTGTAAAAATATAATTAAAATGATTCCCAGCAGGTAGTGAAAGCAGAAATTATTACAGAGTAAAATAATTTTACTATTACAAATTGAGGGCAAGGTCCGGGAATTCAAACATGACTTTCCGTTGTTGGGGGCACCTAATCAAAAGTTAGCGTCGTTTGGATCCCCCACAGGCAACTGGGCTTCTGAATATTGTAATAATCGGAATGTGTTAACAAACCCTTCGCCAAACAAAGTTTAGAAAATTACTTTTAAGTATCCTGTACGAAATTTCCAAAACACTTTTAAATCAGAATTTTCGGAGTTCTGGTTTATATACAGTATCTAGGCAACAAAAAAATTTGAGACTTATTAAAGTCACATAGTCTCGCAATAAGCTGGCCTGCTTTTCTCTCACAATTTAAAAATTATAAGCATGTAAGTGGTGGACAAAAATATTAGATTAAGGACCAGTTGCACCAACCACATTTGACAGACTGATCAACGTCAGCTGCGCGCCCCGGCGCTTTACTATGAAACTTTCCATACATAAAAATTTTGCGAACTCTTTAACGATACGAACAGTTTGGTGCAACCGACCCTAATTATTAGTTAGTCATAGAAAAAATTGGAGTAGTCATGGACAAAACTGGAGATGGCCGTGCTGGACCGCGAAAAATGGAAATCCCTTCTGAGAGCCCTAATGTCCGTGATGAGGGATAACAGGATATCATCATCATCATAGACAAAATTAAATATCTACTAGGTTTTATGGACGTTTAATGTGTATTAATATGAATGTAAGCAGTTACTCTAGGTATTTAAATCTGATACTAATATCATCCAGCGTAGGGCCAAGGCCAGTGATCTCTTCGAAACTTATACAATACGCATCCGAGTCTGCCAAAGAGACTGTCATTTGTTATAAAAAATAATATTGGCAAGTTTTCTTCTGGGAAACTAAAATTATCACTGTTAGTCATCGGGCGAGAAAAGAAACTTCCTTTCAAATTTAGGTCACTAGACATCTAGTGGCGGCGAGGCGAACTTCCGTCGCCGAGTGCGGCGTTTCGAAAATAGATGGCGTTGTCGTAGCCGATGTCAACGGTGAAAAATATTGGCAGCCCACGGAAATCTTTGAGGGAAAGTTTAAAGACTCGGAAATGGTATGAGAAAGTTTGGAATAATAGATTTATTATAACAGTTGTCGATTGTTTTCATAGTTTTGATTTCAATTTATCGAATCAAACTTATTTCCTACTTTTTCGCGGCGCGAAGCCGCGAACGCAAGTGTGGCGCCGATTTTCGCAGACAGCGAAATCGACTCCACACTCGCGTTCGCGGCTTCGCCCGCGATTCACGCGCATAGTCTGGAGGGGGCTTTATGTTGCATAAAATATTAGGTATAATATTAGAACCCTCTATTTGTAAAAAAAAGATTTTCCTTAATAGGTAAATGCTGCCTAAGCCGAAAAGCGCTATCTCAAAAACAAATGATTTTGAAAATAGAATTCTCAGTTATAGAAACTAAAGTATAAATTAGCAATGCATTTTCTTTTGAGATAGCGCCACTCGGCTTAGCAGGGCAGAATGATACCTTTGGATTGTTTGGATTTAGTGATTTTTTAAGCAGTTTTCTTGAGCCCTATAACAAAACTATACGAATATTATGAAACCGCTTTAGGTTGAACCTCATATCTATCCAGCTATCAAACAAACATAAAAGCTACCTACAACTCTACCTACAATTGGAAATCCACGTGTGTCTATTTTTCCAATTTGTAAAGTAATTTTTCACGTGCCTAATCGGACGTGTCGCCAGGACGCGACATGACGCGTCAGGGATCCAACAAAGAGTTTGTCGAAAAGCCCGCGGGCGCGCCGGAAGCGATTTGGCCACGGATGTGACGTCACACGCCGGTGGGGCTCATTGTGCTCCACCATTGTGGAACAAGCCCAAAGGCATTGAGGCACAGTTTTGTTTGAGTCTTTGGATGGTTTAGAAATTGAACTTTGAGGAAAATATACTTCAAGCAATGAAAACGAGTTTCATTTGGAAAATGCGTGTTTATATAAATACGTACCTATGTGCTATATGTATTTCATTACTCCTTTCGGCCTACGAATGCCTGACATTTATTTTCTCAGGAAATAGTAGGTAGGCATTTACGTATAAATTACTTTTACAGTACAGTCACCTGCAATAATATGTTACACAACGAAGGCCGCAAAAATATCTGACACGATCTTATTTGTAGAGCCATATGAGCGTGTCACATATTTTTGCAGCCTTCGAAGAGTAACATATTATTGCAGGTGACTGTACATATGGTCCTACTTTCCCGCACTAGTGCGGGAAACAGCACTTTTCGTGGGCATGTCAAAAGTTTCAAGGTCCATATGTACTGTAAAACGTTGTACTTATGATACACGTGCGAATAAGTAATTCGCAACTCGTGTCGATTGAAAACACTCCTTTCGGTCGATCGCCACTCGTTTCGAATTTCCTCTTTTCCGCACTTGTATCGTAAATAACTATTTCGTCAACTATCAAGTTCTGGTATTCAAAATTGATTAGGTTTTAAAATGGACAGTCAGAAAACAAGGTATGCGACAAAAAACAAGATGAAATACTTACAGCATCTGGGGTAAAGCTAAGAGTTTTCGACCTTGCCAATTTTACAAGTATTACAAGCCGCTGATGTCACCGACGGCAGTTATATAATTATTATTATTAGGTATCTATTTTGTTATCCGAAGTGTAAGGATAAAGTGATGGTCACACAGATTGTAACATCGATGATTTTGAAACAAAAACGTAAGGTGATGAGACTGATGAGTATAAAACGGATTTTCGTAATAAACCTTGTACGATGAATAGCTAGTCTATAAACTCTGTGTTAATTAAGGGATTCTATTGTTGCTATTTTTCTATATAGGTAAGTGAAATTCGCTTTAAAGCAGGTAGAAATAACTTGTTTTGATATTATAATTTTTTTAATATCAAGTATAAATGCTACTGCATAAGGTGTTACTGCAGTTACTGTCATACTAATATAGTTATGTAACTTATTAATGTTATAGTTTGTAAAGGAATGTTATGAAAGTGAAGGAAGCGAAAGAGGTATGTCAGGATCGTAGCAAGTGGAAATCCGTGGTCTCTGCCTACACCTCCGGGAAACAGGCGTGATTATATGTAGAATGTATGTATGTATGTATGTTAAAGTTTGTGATTGGAAGTTGGAAGTTAGACAACTTGAAATAAATAGGAGTGCAATTAATAACTGACAGAATGATAAACGGATAAGAAAAACCTTGTCGACATTTCTAAGATAAGACTTGAAACTAGGTAACATGATTCAATAATATTTGTTATTATTGTCTTGTTTTGCACTCAAACGACAACAGCGTCAGCAAATGACTATCAGCAAAATATTATAATTACATAGTAGGTACATATGGGGCTACTTAAGCGCATTATTAGTGCGACAATTAGCACATTACGCAACTATTTAAAAAAAATTATAGGGCCATATTATGTACTCATGGGTACTGTAAAACTTTGTACGATACACGTGCGAATAGGTAATTCGCAACTCGTGTAGTGTCGTGTAATGTATAATTATCTAGGTACACGTAAATACACGATTCTTATATTCAATAAACTTAGCAAACCTTTGTTAAATTGTCCCTTACTAACAAACACAAATGTCAAAATGACAGATAAGGACAAACGATTAACACCGGCTTGTTAGACTTGACAATCGTTTATGAATGGCGCTATTAGACTTGTTAAATTATAACTTGTAACTTTATGAAGTCGGGCCATGGTGATTAGACATAAACGGTTCGCCACGCCAGTTTAAATACCTATTCATAGCGCTATTTCCAGATTTTATAGAGCTCAGTGCGCCTCTCGCGCACTTGACGCTCCAGTCAAATAAAGAGTCAAGGGTACCAGCTGCCCAACTCAAAATATCCAAATCAAAAAAAAAAAAAACCAGATTTTACAATATTAGTAAAATAAATATATGTACTTATTTTTAACTAGCGACCCGCCCCGGCCTCGCACGGGTTAGCTAATTATACCACGTGTCCCAAAATTCAACGATAAGCTGGCACCAGAAGATGGACCTGCTCATGACTACTCGAGGAAACATAATAAAAAAATATATCTCAATTTATTATAGAATTACAAGAAAAAATAAAAATCGACAGCCCTACAATTCCTTCCAATTCCCTCTGTCTACAATTTTAATTTCTTTTTTAAATTTTTTTTTTAGGGCCCCCCCACATCTGGCGTCTTTCGAGCGTCGGCGTCTGTCGGCGTCGGTCCAGCGCTATGGAAAATGACGTCGCTGCGCAGTTGCGTCGACGCTGCGTCGACGTTGCGTCGACGTCGGCCATAGAATTGTAGACGCCGACGCTCGAAAGACGCCAGATGTGGGGGGGGCCCTAATTATGTTTCCTCGAGTAGTCATGAGCAGGTCCATCTTCTGGTGCCAGCTTATCGTTGAATTTTGGGACACGTTGTATATGCACCTAAACTTTCCTCAAGGATCATTCCATTGATGGGTGAAAACCGCATGAAAATCTGTTCAGTACTTTTAGAGTTTATCGCGAACATACAAACACACAAACAGACTGACGCGGCGTAGGAAACTTTGTTTCATAAGATGTTGTGATTGGACTTTTAAAAAATGTGTATCTATACTTTCTTCATAATATTTCCCCAGACACGAGTTACGGAACGTATCTAAACATATTATTAGATGTGGCTATACAATACGAGCACGCAGATTCATTTTTACGACTGCCATTGCCATGGCATATTGTTCGCTAATGGGTATGCATTATGGGCGCAAATTGACTGTATCATTCTCTGATGACGTTTGCGATGTGACGTTAACGGAAGGAAGCTATTTACGCCATCAGTAATACGTTTGGTTGGAGCTGAAGCCCTACCGCGACCCACGTTACGGATTTTACGTGTTGCCTCTCTGTCACACTTGTAAATTCGTACGTTAGTGTGACACGGCAACACGTCGTCGTCGTTCCCGGTTGGCCCTCTGTATTCGTATTTGTTTATGTCAACTTCTGACATCACTAAAGTATATCCATGAATGGATTTCACTTTCAGTGACTTTGAAATCAGTCCGTTATTCTTTGAAAACTTTGCTGCAACCATTACTTTACGTATGTATGTAGCTATGTATAAACTCTTTATTGTACAAAACACAAATTTATAGCACAGGAAAGTTAGTGGGATGAAATGTAAAATTTAGTAAAAACTGACCATTGCGGCTACCACCACTTTGGCAGTGACATAAAAGCTAGCGTGAACGTGATTTACCTACTTTCTATGCATCTCGCTCGTAACTATAGTTGATTTTTTTTAAGCTGAACGTTTAGAACTATGAGCCCTCATAGTTCTTAACAGTCAGCTTAAAAAAAACAATTATATAGACTGACATGTATAGAAAGTAAATAACGTAGAAGTTAGCGTATATGTCAATATTGACACTGTCACTGACACACCAGATGCTATTAAAAGACGTCCGAAACCGCTTCTGTAGGAGTTATAAATAATAAATATTAAGTATATCTACATAATGCAATAGACGATCACAGATTAGGTAGGTATACTCGTAACGTATAACCAACATGTTAAATGCGAGTCTTAAGTCAAGGTTAGGGGCGTCATAACTATCATAACATACAATGTCAACAGTATATTCAAAGTCAGTTTAAGGGCCAGTTGCACCAACAACAGTTAACAGACTGATCAACGCCACGAAGCAGAGATCTACGAAATTTCCCATACAATAAAATTTAGCGAATACGTGACAATAATTGTAATTTAATGACAATTTATTGATGATTTTTATTGAGTAATTTAGTGACAGACGGTTTGGTGCAACCAACCCTAAGACTTGAGCTGCTGATCTATTTGACTTTTCTAACACACATTATAAGTACTTAAGTAATTGAAATTGTGAATACTGTGCATGATTTTTACTTAGTTACAAACACGAATTTAAACTGGGTAAAATTTTGCAATGGCGAGAAACGGCACAGGACCGGGATCAGTGGCGAGCAGTTGTGTTGGAGGCCAAGACACACTTTGAGTCGCTGCGCCAGAGGAGTAAGTAAGTAAGTAAGTAAAATTTTGCATAACTTTCTGTAATTTATAGAGGTTATAAACTACATAGTTCTATCACAATTTATAAATAACATTGCCTACTACGCTACCTACCCCTACTTGCGTTCAACGATAGCTGGGGCTAGGTTAGTAATGTACAGTGCAATAGTATGTAACTCTTCGAAAGCCGCAAAAATATGTGACACGCTCTTACGGCTTTACAACTAAGACCGTATAAGATATTGAGATTTGCGCCCTTTTTTGTGTAACATATTATTACAGGTACTACTAAAAAAACAACTAAATGTTGGCTCGTGGTCGCCATATAAAATAGCCCTTTAAATAATTACCTGTCAGCAACTGCCGCTTCACTTGATACGCAGGTGCTTTATTACGAGTAATACCGATATGAATATTTGTCATTTTATTATTCAGGCCTCCGCGAAATAATGGATGATTAAATTGAAATTGTCCGACAGCGGATCTGGGGCCCGATTCTCCAATGTGCATCTGACGTATCAGAATTATATCAAAAATTTGTTGGTGCACATGCACTTGCTCGCGGTTTCGTCTGTGTAAGAATTTCGTACTTTTATGGTATTGAATAGTAGGTTTAGTTTCTATTAAACCCCACTTTTGAGACATTGTACATACTGTGATGAATTATTTTAATGAATGTATTAATTATACAGGATATTGACTCTTGGAGACACTATACATCTCTAAGGATAACTTGATAAACTACTTATATAATCTTATAGTTCTGACACCTAGAGACATTTACACCTCTAAATATTTTTTTTTTTGTGTTTTGTATTTGTATTTTGTATGTAATTCGACATTAAGAGACCATATACATCTCTTAGTAATTGGAATACGTTAGATTGAATTGTTAGTTTTATTTTATAAAATTGTTGATGTTATTATTTTTGCTTGTAAGTAAATTCAATGTTGACGTGTAAAACTGTCCTTGTGGCCTATTTGCTAAATAAATGTTGATGTTTGATGTTTGACTGTATCATCGCCCAGGCTGTTAACTGACAGTTCCTAAATCTTAATATTTATGGCATAAGGTCCACCGATGGACAGTTACGAGTGATGCTGTTTGTACGTTTGAACTAAGTAACTGATTTGTGACCAACCATAGAACGTTTTCAAAGTGTCAATTCATAATAATTTTACATTGCTTCAATATAATGCCGATCAATCAGAAGTCAGGAATCAAGTTGTTCAATGGTGATATTAAATTTATTATACTGATTTTTGTTTTCAGAATAAGCCTCGTACCTACATTATTATGAAGTCGTCTGCGAAGTTAATTGAAATGCCTACGTTATTGGCCCCGGGTCAGGGGTTCTGAACAGTTTAATTTACTGCGATTGATAAATTTAGATAGTGCCACTACGGACCCCTCGGTCCGTTATTGTGTCGGAGTTGAGACGCATTAGCAATAAAATTTCTATTAAATAAACCTTAGGTTGGCCTCGCCGTCTATTCCTTTAGTTCGGTCGATTTATAAAGTCAACCCAACGTGGAATAAGCCCGGTTGTTTATTGAGACTGCTTTTGAAATGTATTCGAATGGTATTTGGCAATGTATTTAACGAATGACCTTGAGCTAAAATTGTAATGTTAGTGTATAAAAAACTTGTTTGTGATAATTGTGATGATTGCATCGTAACATTTGTCTGGCATCAAAATGATACACGTCTAAGTATGTTCCAATGAGTTAGATAGTTTAAGTGATATTAAGCGAAGGAAATTATGTTTTTTTGCATCTATATCTTACTTAAATAAAATGAGTATAATAGGAACCAAAGACATCAACTCTTAGTATAACAACATGTTATTATGAGTTATGACATAAGTGCGAACTCGAGACAAAAGGTAGAATAGTTAGTCCAAAATCTCGTTAGACATAAAAGCTAGTTTATGTTTACTAGGCCATAATGAATGAGGCAAGAATAACCCTAGTGAAAGATCGAGCGGTGGTCATACGCGGAGTATGTACGCACGTCACCAAAGGCCATACCGGACGGAATTAGACGGACTAAATATTTTCAGGGACGATGCACTTGACTCCTCAAGAGGAATTCTTCAACATTTTCGGTTTAGACCAAATCATAAATGTTAGTTCTTCACAGGTTTCAAAGTACAGCTGTGAGGATTGAAGCTGTACTTTAAACTTAATCTACAACACTTAGTTTGAAATGAACGTAGTTTATAAATTTCATTTTCTACGTTTTTTTTTGTATCATCATTTTACTTTTTGCTATTGAAAAACTGATTTGTCCTTTACTAAGTAATTTTAGCCGTTTTGTATTTATTTAGGTTTCAAACACCAACTTGGTCCAAAAGATATGTATTTTTAATGTTTTTATTAAGCCGTACGTCGTCGAACAAACAAATATTATAATGCGCCTCAATATAATAATGATTTCTGATTTAAGAGCCATTCCAAGATCCAACTATGTTATAATCAAAACCGCATTATCGTCAGGTGAAATGCTCCTTTAATCACTTAATTAACGCGGTTTGGTGCTAGCTCTAATCCAATTATCATGTTTATCACTGTTAGTGTGTGTCACGTGATAAGGCATTTATCTCCGGGCCGCAGGGGCAATGGCTGTCACCTGCACTGTATCATTATCACAATAATCATTGACATTGTAAACAACCTTTAGAGCATTTACATTGTTTTGTCCGAGTCATATTCATACAATTACCCGTCACGGCAGTGCATTTTGAATGATTTAACGACATTCATAGGTGACAGCAATTCATTATATATTATGTTTTATTAGTTACCATACCATTTGCTTACGTACTTCAAATTACTTTTTAATCTAGTGAGCTCTATCAGTCACTCCATTTAAGCATTTCTAATTATCTTATCAATTAAGATTACGTATTGTTTTGTAACGGCCGAAACATAAAAAATATTATTTGTCTAGTAAAGTCGTTGATTTTCACGAAAAACCTTAACACTTAATAGGTAAGATTATGTTATGAAAAACGATTAGATTCGAACAAAGAGATGAGATAGACTAATAGATACGATTACTGAGTGGGTGTTTCGTGTCCCAATTCCAGTCACATAGCCGTCGATACAAACACATGTTGCCGCTGTCAGAAATCAATTACGGGTGGAAATCCTCCAGGAAAATATTGACGGGAATTTGATCTGCTACTGATTACGTAGCTTTACTCTTTGACTTTAGCAATTTTCGCTTATAATGTGTAGGGTAATTTCGCATCGTGGAAGTATAAGTCATTAACTTTTTTAGGTTTTCATTTAGATTTTTTCCTTATGTTGCAGTATTATGATTGTTGGTTGCCGTATGATTTAAAATTGGCTACCCAACTAGTTTGTTAAATAGGGTATTAAGGCAGTGACCAAACAGTATTTTTATCCAAATAGTCAACACCAACTTGAGCTGTGAATGAATTGATGAAGCCTTCGTGACCCGGACAGTCGAGACGAGTGATGTGGCTTCAAGCTCCTCGGGTTGATACGTTTTTTTATATTTCGTTGCCGTACTCAGTCACTTGAAAAATAAATACCTGTAGGTACCTATATGAAAGTATTATCCGTGTGTTATTTATACGTAATGTTAGTCCAGTCTATTATGAACAATACGAACGTCGTGCGCTTAATCCAGCTGCTCTAGTTTTTGACAGTCGCAAGTGGACGTGGGTTGATACACTATCGCTGCTAGTCTGAACCAATTACATATATATTTTTCATCGGAAATATCCTACGTCACGCTACAAAAATAGGTTTACTATGAAATGCTAGTACTGTATGGTGGTTCTGGTCTACGTGACAGCGTGATAAAACTGTGTCCGTCACTTTCTATCCTATGGTGTTAAAAAGTGACAGTTATTTTCAGTTATTTTATCACGTGGATATTTATCTGCAGAAGGTAATTCAAATTGACCTACTTCAAAACAATAAATTTCGACCGCCTGATTTTTTGCACTAACGACCTATAAAACTATATATTTATGTTGGCATAAATCCATACGCACAGATGTGTGTTTATTTATTCATGTTCATATAAAATCGATAATACCAAGCTCACTGTAAATGTTGCATTAGATAACTCCATTCACGTCTGTAATAAATCTGCTTCAATCCGATACTGATGATGTATATCCTAACGTAAAATACTGACTCATGCTCAATACATTGGGACTGGGAAAATGCATAAACGGGAAATACTCACCACTTAGAGCTGATCATTTGGATTCTCCAATAAAGTACACAGATTTGATTGATGTTATCTGAACACATGTAGAACTAAAAATACATTTCGCATTCACAAACTACACTCATGCAAAAACACACAGCGTCTACACACAAACGAACATATACAAATGTTAAATTAAGTCTTATTAAATATATGTTTTGTTAGTATTCACTTGTTTTGCAACAATCGAAAAAACATTTTTCCAACAGCTATCACTAGAATAATCACTGCACACAATATCATAACGTGCGGGGATGCTGGTCCAGTACTGGACTCACCCGGACTGCTTTTCCCCTGATCGGTGTCCTTCACAGTGAAACGAACGAAGTCTTGCAGATGGCTAGGCAACTTCTTGACATCTTTTTCTTCACCTCCTTCTATAACTTTAATTTTGTGCTCAATTACTTTTGGTTCTTTATAAACATCTTTATTATTCTCATCTCTCTCATCCTCTGTTTCGGGATCTTTAATACCTAATTTGTTCCACCTTTCTCTTGCTTTCCAAATAAATTCTTTTTCGATTCTATTATTTACTTTAGAATCAAGAAAATCTAAGGCTGACATACTTTTAGAAAAAGGGTTTTCCGAAGTAGATGCCACAGGTTTACTATTGTTGGTTATTTTTATTACTTTTTGTTGCTTCCTTTCTTCGCGTTCAGCCATTTGATTGACATACTCTGAATACATTTTCTCACGTAGTAGTTCTTCTTGACTACTGCTGAAAACAGACAACTTTCCTTTATCTGGTTTTTCTGGTACTTTTGGCGATTTAAGAGCAGACAGTTTTATCTCCGAATCTTTTTTAAGAAGCATGCTGTGACTACTAGAACGGGTAATTTGTTCGTTATAGACTTCGGCTTCTGATATTAGCGGAGCCCTGGGCCGTTGTTTCACCTGTACAGGGAAACTAAGCTTTTCATTTTCAAGTCGACGTATTTCAGCTTCTACTTCTTTTTCTTTTTGTCGTATATATTCCATTTGCTGGTCACACAAATCTTTGGGCAAAGACGGTCTTCTTGGAGCACTTTGGTCTTTGAACTGATCTCTAAAATCTGTGTAATATCGATGCATATTTTGAATTGAAGATATATCATTTTCAATTTCTTTACTTAAATTACCAGTTGAGTAGTGAAATGATTTTCTCTCATTTTTAAAAGAGCGAAATGAGCTATCTGTAAAATCAGAACTTTCGTCGCTTTCATATATTGATGACGAAAATTTACGGGTTCTAGGGGGAGGAACAGGTTTTAAGTTGCTTGTAAAATTTCTAGCCGAATTGTATTGGTCTTGTTTTTTAAGCATGGTTTGTGATTTTTTGTCAATACTTTCTATTTGGTCTAATATTTTAAGTTGATTCTTCGATTTCATAGAATTCATATTATCAGTGACAGCTGGGTCACGTATCAACGCCAGTAACCGAGACCCAGTTTGGGATTTGAATGGCACTACGGGACCGTTATCTGGTCGCTGGTTTTCTTTTCTGAACTCTTTGTCATAATATTCGTTATAACCTCTTCTATCAACATACTTTTTATGCATATCAACAAGTTGACTAGCATCTTCTTTAGTTATAACTGTATTTGTTTTTTCCATTAACATTTTTTGAGATGGTGATAAGCAAACATAAACAGGTTCCGTTTCTGTTGGCACCCCTACCCAATGATTTTCATCTTGAGACAATTTCAATGAGGAATTGCGAGGTTGCACTGGAGGTGGATTATGATCATTATCCTTAGAAGATAATGTTACCTTTTCAATAGATGAAACATCAGGCAAAGGATAATAAGGCATATTTTCTTTAGATTGAAACTGTGGAATTCTTTGTGATCCAATCGCAGTCGTTTTGGTTTCACTGTTAGAGTTCTGACTATAAATTGTTATATTTTGGAGTCGTTTTGATGCTGATGCCAATTCTTCTAGTATTTTATCACCATAAGGAAAAGCTGCAATTTTTTGTACACATAGATCTTTCAATGTGGATGGCTCGTCTACAGTTCCTTTTTTATATTGTGAGGCGTTCCCTGTAACATATTCAAAAACATCGTTTACATGACTTGAATTACTAGTTTCAATTGTGTGTTGAATATTGATGGGGAGTTCGCTCATGTCATCATGCACAATGTTAGAGACATCGTTAAGGGATGAATAAGTGGGGTTGTATTTGGCCGTGCATTGGGAGGAACCAACACTGCTAGAAGAATCTTGTCTATTTAAGATTTCTTTTCCATTTTTTTCGGAGGATTCAGTATCGGACGAAACTTCCTTTATTAAAGTATTTATAGCATCATTTAATTCGCATTTTAAAACTTTCATTTCTAGGTCGTATCCGTTATTTGATTTTTGTGATTGTGAGCTACTGATATTAGTATTGTTGGTATCACACGTTGTATTTACATTACTATCAGACTCAACGTCTTTGACAGTTAAATTAGTCTTTATCTCATCAGTGGATAAGACTACTATTTCATGAGAGTTAAGAACTGACTGGTTGTCGTCTCCTTGTTTGACTTCTGTTGGTATTTCAATTACTCGAGGGATGTTTTGCGTGGACGCTTCTTGACTTGCAGCAAATGTTTCCTTAAGCAAGGTCTCGGTATCAGTTACTTCAATGGTTGGCGTTATCATTCTGACTGAAGCATCTGTCTCAACTCCGTCATCCCCGTCTTCACTATTGTCATAAATTGAACTTGTGCTACTCGACGTATCCGTTAAATATACAATTTCAGCTCCAGTCATTTTTTCCACATTTGACACTGACCAGTCTCCTCGTGCTTCACTGATTTCCGGTTCTTTTAACTTGGTATCAAGAAGCATGCATTGTTGTTGAATTTGCCTTCCAAACTTATTGTGATTCATTTTAGTAACAAACTTATTCGTTTTTGTCTTATCTTCAAATACATCATCGTCTAAATCGTCATTAACATTTTTTCTTTCGCTTAAATATGATTGGCGCCTTGAGCTTTTTGACGACTCGCCACTTCCTTCTTCATCAATCACGTCTAGTGTCCTTGGAGGACCCAGTCTATTAAATATAAAGTCATCAGCAGATGCTTTTTTGCGTAGTCTATGCTTAACTCCATGATTTACAACTTGTACGGTTTGAACAATAACTTCAGATGAATCATAAGTTGAATTAGTTAGTGGAAGATTTTGTAAACAGTTGCGCAAAGATTCTTCTTCTTCAGGGGTCAACGTCCTGCTTTGTTCACTTGGTGTAAATGTAATAGGAATATCACAAGTTGTTAAAGGTTTAGTTAAATCACGAGAAACCATCGGGCCTTCTTCTAAATCATCTGTCTTTTCCCATTCTATATCCGACTCAACATCAGATACTAAAACACTACTGCTATCAATTAAATGTAATGTACTTTCATCGTCAGACTGTAAGCCACATTCTTCGGTTATCTCAACAATTTTTGTAGCTTCCTCATTATCCAAGCTCTTGCTTTTTACATTTGCGTTTAATTTGGGTTTGCCTTTAAGTGACTGCTCAGGAGATTCCACGACGTATTGCGGGTCATTAGTAGCGCTATCCACTGTGAGTTTCATGCTGTCGACAGTGTTTAAGTCCGGCAATTCAGTACTATTGCTATTCAAATCTTGATTCGTGCTTAACTCATTGTCGGAAGTATTCTTAGAACTTTTTTCATCTTTTATTGTCTCCTTCTCATTTAAAGGTATTGTAATTTCAGGTTTGGTTTCATTAAGTGTTGAACAAGTTTCTTTGTTTTCAACATCAGCACTACATGATTCAGAGCTCAAAACGCTTTCTACATTGTTATTTTTATTTTGTTCTTGTTTGTTTTTATTCCTATTGCGTTGATTTTTATTTGGCTTACGTCGTTTAGGTTTTTCAGGCATATTTAAATACGGATTGTAATCGTTATCACTGTCACAACGTTATCACACAATCACACGCGGCGTCCAATCAAACGCGGCTCGCGCCCCCGACACCGGTGTCTGCGTAGGAGTCGCGATTTTGACGGGTTAGTTGCGTCGCGTAGGGATTTCGTGGTGTGCGGGATGAAGGGCTCGGATAGACAGATCGCGGTTTTTCAGCGAGCGGTCACTGGCCGTGCCAGTCGTGTGCTCTCGCGGCGATTTACTGATAATTATAAATGTTTGGAGTACACGAGCGCCGTGGACTTTATTTTTACGCGGACGTACGAGCGGTGCGCGCGCCGGCGCTGGCCGAGGGGAGTGAGCGCGCCGGCCTCTTGCGCCCGCGCGCCGGGTTTATCGTGCACTATGTAAATCGTATATTGCTAATTAATATTGCACGCACACACTTCCACTATTTAGGGACACCTAACGGGCATAACATTCAAAACAATAGGCTTTGCAGGACGTATAAGGGTTGGCTTTGTTGGAATAATGTTAGTTTACTCGTGAAGGTTGACGCTCCAAACATGAAACACAAAGTAAGCAAAAAAAATGTAAGACATAAATGCACATTGTATTTGACACAATGTAGTTTTCCGCTTATCCAGACCATGCATTATCTTGAACGACCGACGGCGGGGGTTTAAAAAAGTCTTTAAGGCTTTATTTCCTTGCTCCGACCTATTTCCGCAATTATATGGAAATTACTCTTTGAGCGTTTTCTCGTTCCCGACGTCTGAGAATAGGTTAAGTCTTGTAATATTTCTTAAAAATCTTGTAAGGATTTTAACCTGAGATTACAAGTTTGCTTGTGAAATCCTTTTGAGATAAACTATATTTATTGCCGATTTGCGGTTATCGAATTGATAATACATGTTATCAAACGATAAACATTTTGAATAATTGTTAATTTAATTACAGTTTATAATATGTATTTAATAATTTATAAATTTCATTTACTTTATAATTTTATTTTAAATAAATTAAGTAGTGCTTATGAATATTATTCAGAGTTGTTGATTACATTCATCAGCTTAAGCCAACAAAATGTAATTTAAACTTTTTCATATCTTAAGTTAAGTACCTATATAAAATTTTGTGAAACAGGCGGTGGCCGGTTACAAAACAAAGTAATGAAAATATGATTTAATGAACCCTTTCACCGTATTCACTCAAATTAGCGATGCAATTTTCATTTGAATTTTAATATACAATGTGTTGAGGAGTAAAACTTTAACAAGTATCTACTTACTCGTATAAAGGTATCACGAGAGCGCAATAACCTTAATCAAAGTTTATACAACAGGTATATACGTGAGTTACCGAAATAGACAGTTTAGAGGTGCATTTCACGCTCACTAAACTCAGTTTATTTATAAAAAGCTACATACGAAGTTAGGCCAAATTGCGAAACTTAAAAATGCACGTAGGAACCAAAAATATCTTTACAATTTTGCACCTTATTTCGCAGCACTAAGATGAAAATACGTGTAGATATATTTGACGCTGGCCGTGCCGTACACTCGCCCTGGTTATTTTTAAAGAAACATTATTGGACATAGGTGCGGCTTGCTTACTCAGGAAATATAGTTACGTAGCCAGGTACTCGTAGACTTAAAGTGGACTAACTAGAGTAACTAGCCCCTGCATCTAGACTGATTGAACACTTCCACGCTTGCAACGAAAGATATTTATAGAACTAACGCTCTGTTCTTAAATTATTTCATAATAAAACATTAAATACCTTAACGACAAAAACGCTTGCATTTTCCATTGAGCCAAATGTAGTCGAGCAATGTAATAGGTACCACATAAAATCTTTAATTGCAATTTCAACAACGCATTTGCAGGATTTCTACGAAATTAAAGCAATAACGGAACATAGACATAACGTTAGTGAAGTTTGGAATGATGCCTGGATCAACAAACATGTCTAATGCTATCTATTTATTTACAATGCAACTAGTAGGAACTTTGAAATTCTGAATATCTATTAATGATGGAAAATCTAAAATATTAAATGATAATTCAAAATAAATCATTTTGTTCAAACACTAAAGAGCCACCTCCACTAACCCACTTAGTTTCATTCTGGGGTTATTTATTGGTATTGCACGCAGAACGTATACATATTTCGTTAGATTTTTTTGGTGTTTAAATAAGAAAAAGGAACTAAGGATTTTCCAGAAAAACGTATAGTCCCTATAATGAATACATACGAAAAAGTATCCAGATATGTCTACTTAACACGTAATAACTGACTTATTAGAAATTTAAAAAAATGATATTAAGCTTCATAATATATGAACCCGTGCAAAATGTAATATAATTGTCATTATTATGGATTTCCGATTTGTAAACTTTCTTAATGAAATTAATCTGAATCAGCTTTGTTTGCAAGATGTTTGCGCGTTCCGTCAGAGGTATAAATAAACTGGAGTGGCGACACACTCGATACATAATCGATCTATGTATATTCATTTTGTCATCATTTTATCGCGTAAAAAAATATAAAAATGAAAGACCTATGGGATCATGTCTTAGGTTTATCGTTTGTCAACTCTTCAACTGTGATTTATCCAGTCATCGGCAATAATATGTTAGGTACTCTTCGAAGGCCGCAAAAATATGTGACTCGCTCTTATGGCTCTACAAATAAGTTCGTGTCAGATATTTTTGCGGCCTTCGTTGTGTAACATATTATTGCGAGTGACTGTCCCACAGATTATGTTTGTTTCATTCGTCTGTTACAGTCGTTACATGAATTTTATTAAACATATTAGGTAGTTATATACATGCCCGTATAAAACAATTAAAGCCATTTTAATTGCTTTTTATACCACACTGATGTGAAACAAGAATGGACCACGTCCCTCCTAATGGTAAGCAGATACCGTAGTTGTATAGATATGCTTATTATAAACTAGAGGCTAATTATTGTGTGCATTACCGATCTCTTATTATAAATATAATATGCAACGACTTCGACTATGACAATATTTCGAGTGGGCTGTTTAGTATTTTTGTATCACAAAATTACTACTTATGTCAAGACAAAAATCTATTTTAGGCTGTAACTTTCCTCAGTCCACTTGCACAGTTGCACACATGTATTAGCCCTGCTCTCAAAGAAAAGAGGTCAAGTACGAAACTTTATGGCAAGCAATAAATTACCAAGCACTGACAATTCAATTTTCAGTGACTCTTCTTTTTACTCGTGCATATGTTTATACGATATCTATGTATATATATAATCCATGAAATCCTATAATAAATTTAGTTTTCGTAGTATAAAAAGCCTTATTTTCTTTGCATTCGCATGTCATTACTTGGTATTAATAACTAATATGACGTGATCAATTTACCTTTAAATTACATAAAAGTATGAAAAAACGGCCGCTAAATATTTGTTAAAACAATAATACCATATTTTGACGTAAGTACCGCTATTATTTAAGTTGGCCTTTCGACATTAGAGATTTGACGTATCTATACGCTTAATAGCCCAATTACACATATTAAAAGACAGGCGACACAAATGAGAAAAATGTAACAAACCGTGACACTGAAAACATCGACCTATAACCCTTTAACTGCAGTTGCAGCTGCATTCCACTGGACGACCTTTGGTATAAATACGAAACCCAATAAAAAGTCCGGTTATTTGTTAGCGCCGTGAAAAAACAAACGGATGGTGCATGACATAATCGCCGCACGGATCCGGGCCACTGTGCCAAATCGACTGCCACCGACCGCTTTTTTGGCACGCAGTCAAGGGTTTATAAGGTGAATGTGTCTTGTGTGAGACAGGCCTGCGTTCGACAAAATTGGTCCTGATATTGAAAATTAATATTATACATTTAAAAAACAATGCTTTAAACTTTAAAGGGACGTTCATACCGGCCGGAGTTGCAGCGTGTCTAGTTATCAGATGAGACTCCACCAACACAAACCAAAAAGTTTACCGAATTTAGTTTTACTACCGGTACTACCTATACAAGCATTTGCACTGTTTCTGTGGCACCTTTTGCGAAAACAATCACAAATTCTATTTTCTATTTAACGCTGGGATAGTGGCAAGTTATGGGTACAATTGAATTTTAACATCAAATTCAGCAACTTTATGTGAACTAGGCCTAACGGTCGGAAGGGTCAACGATAGCAGTTACCACGGTCGCTCTTTTTCGCTTTACGAGACTAAGCGTTTGTTGTAGAGTAAATAAAGTTAGTAATTTATTACAATACAAGTTTCTTAAAAGGCTTTTAGGGCAGCATCATTTCTTTTAGCAGTAGTTAATATTGTTTCAATTTTGCATTTGCTTTTGCAGTATCGGGTGTTGTATTTTGAAATCAATGATATCAACTAAGAATTCGCACAACATTCGCGACGAGTTCGCGACCTTTTCACAAGGCCGAAACATCTAGTAGGTGTTTTTTGTTTTCTCTAATATTTTGACAGAGGTTACGGGTTACTCAAATGATTTCCCTATAGGTACATTATTTATGTCGGAACGTCGATGACAATGTTATTAGTATCAACTCCATTAATTGACATCAATTAGTCTGGGATGTGATCCGTCGATCCGTGTAATAAGGGGGACAATTCTAACGTGAATCTGACTTATTGGAATATGACTGATATTGTATTTGTTTATGAACTCATACTCGTGTTATTAAAAATGTATTACTTGATACCTACATAGAGCCGAAATGAATGGACATCAATCGCAATGCTCAGCTCGCTGGACGTAAGAGACTTTCTTAATCTTCATGGGTAGTTAGGAAGGTTGGTCCGACGGTTTTTTAGAGCTTATTTTTCCGCAAGGAACATCAACATGTGCTGAAGATTTATTAATTTACCAAGCCGCCGCCGAATGCTTTGTTGCAAGGAAGGCGAAGCTTACTAAAACTACTGTCGGTAAACGAAACAATGAACTTGCAAGCGCTTTGACATTGTATAAAGTGCTACGGGCACGAAAACTTATGTTCAAAAATACCTTTGACTCTTATTCAGGTATTGTAAAATGTTTACGTAATACCTAATAGAATGTTTCATTTCATTGTAAGAAAATATGTACATACGTAAGTAGTTGAATGATTTAGATATAAGAGTTTTATTTCGTATAATTTAACCAAGTTGTATTCTTCTTCTATCTATCTCCATTAATCTTATAACCTACCTGGGTAGGTACAGTCACCAGCAATAATATGTTACACAACGAAGGCCGCAAAAATATATGACGCGCTCTTATTGTGCTACAAATATGATCGTGTCAGATATTTCTGCGGTCTTCGTTGTGTAACATATTATTGCTGGTGACTGTACTTATGAACTTACTGATATTGTATAAAGCCCAATTTATTTTGCTGTCTGATCTGTACTTCTGGGAATGTTACGAGTATATGTAAAAACAAACTTGACTAAAGCCTACATATCTTTCAAACGATGAAAGTTTCCGAGAAAAAAGTTTCATATGAAGTCTACACTTGTGTTTGTTAATACACAGGAAAAAAAAGAAGTTTAATATCTGTATTGAAGACACAGGCGCGAAGTGAATAGCGAAGATGCTGTGTGTCAACATGTATAATGATATTAATAACAAAGTGACGCCTTGGAACCTAATTAAGCTTCTGTGATAACAACCTTATTTTCCCGGATAACGACACATTTAAATATACATTATGATAGTTTAAATAGGAGCCTGAACTCTAAAGTACCTGACGATTCTACTGGGATATAAGCTACGATAAGAGATAGATCACAGTATTCACAGATTGTTGAAACTATTCCCCGTCTACAATATGACTATGCTAACAAATGCATAGGTTAGTTTACTGCTATCACCTGAATACGAATAACTTTACATCATCAACGTACACAAGTACAGTCGGACAAAACTAAGGCACATGATTTCAGGACCGGACAAGCCAAGCGGGAGGTCGTCGTATCACAATCGGGCATTTCACTTGCTAATACGGCCGCATAATACGCCGTGTCTCCTTGTGTATGTTTATACGTCATGTGCCGTATTTTAAACAGCTCTAAGGCTAAATAAATATTGTTGGGCTGAAAATATGGGTTTAATACCAGTATTCATGCCACATTTCTTTGTGAGGTTTATTTCATTTGGGTTTCAAGTTTTATTTTGGTATTTGGCAAATATAACACTCATACGATAAATCAACTTTAAGATAGGTATACGCGATGTCCGCGAAGCTATGTAGAATTAAAATTTTGGCAAATAGAAAAACAATTTGGGAACTATATTGGAGCTTAGATATCAAAGCCTAGAGTACCAGTCCTCGTAACCGTAGTAAGTTCTATCCGGTCACAGTATCCGTTAAACACATTACACTCCAAGGGCATCTATTTCTATTTAAGTTGGTGAAAACAAGTCAATTGAACAAAGGGTTTGGGGTCAAACGGAACGGTAACACGAGCCAAAAGGAAACAAATGAGTACACACGTTTCGCGGAGCTCTGCGCCGGCGCAGGTGTCGGCGGCTTGGCGGTCACCGGCTCGCTCGGCTCGGCTGAAACAGAACAAATACAAATAATTTATTGAGAAAAGTATAGTACAGTGGTTGTTTGGAGGAGTCGCCATCATCGGACACGGCGAGGAGGACTATATAACGTTCTTAAAGACTAACCCCCTTATTCATAAACGTTTACTAATGTTGACAAGCCGATAATAATCGTTTGTCCCTTTCCATCATACCAATATGTCGGAAAGGGACAAACGATTATTATCGGTTTGCTAACTTTAGTAAACGTTTATGAATAAGGGGGTAAGAATTTACATAGAGACACGTCAGACACGTGGTTTACAAATGCCTGAACAGGGATTCCCAGAACATCTGTCAAATACCTATAAGGGCCACTTGCACCATCCCACTATTCCGGGGTTAACCGGTTAAACCTGGAGTTACCATGGTTACCAGTACAATTTGACACTGGGTTAACGGTTTAACGGGTTAACCCCGCGTTAATGGGGTGGTCCAAGTCGCGCTAATACATATGTATATTACTTTTTACGGTGCTAAAGGTATTGTTATTAAACAGTATGTATGTCACGAGTCACGATGTATGTAGAATGGTAGAATGGCCTCATGGCATTAAGTTCGCCTTTTGTACATTAAGTTATTCTTTTGTGCAATAAACTTTTAAATAAATAAATGGTAACACTGTCAAGCCATTTTCAATTTATACAGATACAAAGAATGAAAATGAAGGTCTAAAACCAATTTTTAGGGTTCCATAGCCAAACTGGCAAGAACGGAACCCTTATTTTTGTCATGTCCGTCTGTCCATCCATCCGTCTATCTGTCCGTAAGTGTCACAGCCATTTTACTTAATAAAACATAAACTACAACCCACTAATACAAATTTCAGTTTCATTTTAACTATACAGAGACCAACTGAGGTCATTATTGTTTAGTACCTATGTACAAATAAAGCTTAAACATATGATGAGTATTATAACTACACCTTATAAAACAAAGTCCCCCGCCGCGTCTGTCTTTTTGTGTGTATGTATGTTCGCGATAAACTCAATGTTATTCATATTCATTCATATATTATTTTAATGAATCCTGGAATATATTCGTAGATGTATTTTGTGAACCGCTATACTAAGTATATGAGGAAAATTATAATCCCACCAAAAACATTCTGTAAAAAACTAGCCAAGTCTCGATGGAGCTGCTTGTTTATCTCTAAAAAGTAATGAAATCTAGACAAAGCCGTGCCAAGTCTAAGGTTCCTTACTGCGATTTCTTTATTATTATAGTTAATGTTGTGTGACTTGGCCGTTGAAGGGTACACAAGGGTACAAAACCAGGTGCTCCATGACACCATTGCACCAATCTGCCATTGCACCAAAAAGAAGTGTTTGTTTCAGGCTCAATACATAAGTATTATTGAAATACGCAGCTTTATCAAGCCTACAATTGACTGGTTATTGAATCAACGTTTTCCAAGTGGCAATTTCCCATCGTCAATGGGTAGCGGTTCTGGCGACAGATTGGTGCAATGGTGTCATGGAGCACCTGGTTTTGTACCCTTGTGTACCCTTCAACGGCCAAGTCACACAACATTAACTATAATAATAAAGAAATCGCAGTAAGGAACCTTAGACTTGGCACGGCTTTGTCTAGATTTCATTACTTTTTAGAGATAAACAAGCAGCTCCATCGAGACTTGGCTAGTTTTTTACAGAATGTTTTTGGTGGGATCTCATCTCTTTTTGTAGGCAGTCCTTCTTTTCGGGTACTCATACCCATACTATGTATACACATATCATAACTAAACATATCTTCATTCATACTCACATCGTACATCGTAGTGTACCTTTACTTTACCTACTATTTGTAGGAACTGCAACAGTAACTTTGTAATATCATATATTTATATGGGATTACAAACTTACTTATGCAGTTCTTAGATCTTTAAAACGTGACTGATATTGCAATATTTTTAGGTTTTCCCTTTATGTGGCCATTAAACCCTAACTCTGTACCAAATTTCAGCTCTCTGAGTTTATGGGAAGTACTAGTTCTATTCTGATGATCATGAGTGAGTTTCATAAATGCGAAACTTTGCTTTCGCTTAACTTCGGAACTAAATGACCTACAGACTTGAAATTTTGGATTTTAAGTATGTGATTATAGCTTACTGGATGACCAAAATTTCTACGTTCTGGTCTTATCCAGAGGTTCTCAAATAGGGGCCTGAAAATGCGGCGAAATGGTTCCAGTAAAGGATGGTACGGCAGTGTTTGCTTCGCGCTCGACTTGGCGGGGGCACTGCCGTGCCCCCCGATATAATTATTTTTAGGGGGCGCTCATAAATTTATATAACTAAAAGAGAAAAAGTATAAACATGTGAAACACCATTCGATGGCTTTAAAACCAATTCTAAAAGGAGAGACATACACTCGTAAGAAAAGGACAAGTACATATTTTTAGCTACATCATTACTAGATAGATAGGTAAACTTTATTAAACTTTTCCAAAAGCCCAAAGCAAAAAACATATGAACGACGAACTGAAAAGCGGGAGGAATTAATTACGTCGAGCGAAACCATTTTGAATACTTATTTTCTCAACTTCATATAAATGTTACCGCAATCTTTAATACAAACTATATTATGAAAGGAATAAGGTCGCTTTTGTAATGTCAAAGTTGAGTCATATAAGAGTTTTAAAGGTTAAATAGTTGGTTTTCCGGAGCGGCATCACGTCAAAGTTTCGAAACAAAGTTGCAGCCGACAATTTGGAAAATCCTCAACCTCTTTTTACTTTTCAGCTCAATTAACGAAAATCTATTAAAGCTGATTCCAGGGCGACTTATCTTTTGTTAAAGAATACAATGAAATTCATTGGAAATTTCGCAAAAGTTAATAGTGGCCATTTTCAGTCTGTATAATTTAATTAATCCTTCGTAAGCTTCGATGGACAGAATTTACCTTGTGGCATTGTTCCACTTACATTGCTAATTTTATTATTATTCTGTTTGCGATATATTTTTAATAGGAGACCCGTTTTTTTGTCGTCGTATTAAACAATCCTGTCAAATGCTGACGATGCAATGCTGCGTTTCAAATGTTGAAAATGTATCTGTCAAGGATTGCCCTATACAAAGAAGTCAATGTTTCCTCATTGGGATGAGTTTATAATAAAAAGTATGATAAAAATATTTACTCAAACAAAACAAATATCGCGTCGCGACATCTTGGCAAACAATAACTAGGAATGCTCGCTCCGCTTTGTTTATGATTCGTCAGCGTTTCCACTATGCTTCTTAAGTTCTTATTGTTCTAAGATGCTAGTGTGAAAGCACATTTATTGATATACTTTTCACCAGACACAAAAAACAACGAACAATTTTTTTTGGAGCAAAGGGTCACTTTCAATTCTTGTTTAACAATTTACTGTTATCATAGCAAAGAATAAGCACCATTGACACAGAAAAATAAGGATTTTATGACGTTCCTTCGTATTTCTTACTCGATTCTGGCATCGACTGTATACCTACTTTTTTATCATAAAGAAATTAGCATAAGAAATACTTAGAAGTACCTAATGGACTTGTGCTTTCATATTGTTTTACCTTAACTATTTATATTATTATGCCCCGTTTTGAAAATAATATTGATGTTGTTACATTTCTTTATGTATGTTAATGCATTTCCGATCCCAAGGCTGCAATGATTTTAAAAAGCACTTTATCATCGTAATCACTGACAGTATTTAAATAAATATTTCGGTTGCCATTCCGTTAAATTTGTTATTATTTATGACCCAGCTCTTATCTGTTGCGTAAAGTTCAGTTAAGTCCAACTTCATGTTTATAGTCCGCAAAAAGTTACCACATTTGCAATGTCAACACACGCCTGATTATTTTATGATACAAAAACACTCACCGTGATTTTAGTGTAAATTGTAAACATTCTGCAAAACATTTGCGAAACCAATCAGTTTCAAATTACATATTTTAAATTAAATTAGCTCGTTGTTTTTGCTGAACAGACGCTGGGCCACAGCTGGGTGTTAAATTAAGACGTCATCGAGTCTAAATTTATAATGCAACCACTTTTGAATTGACACTTTCGGCGAATGTGTTTGAGCCGTCCAGTTGACAGTACTAAAGTGCGTTCAGGCCTGTAGTAGAAACAGTCGCAACCAGGAAGTGCTGTCCTAACATTTTGGCACGGACGGCCGCGGCCGAGCCAGTGCACTTTAACTGCTAACTAATAATTCGCAAAACATTTTATCGCGACTGACCTGTCTAACTAGACTTTATGTTCTTTAACAATTATGACTAGCCGGAGGTCACACTTAAAACGGTTTAGTGAGACGAAACACTTGGCAAGCGGTTTAAATAAGAACCCAGGGCTCTCGGGCACCGGGTTAGTTCAGTAAAAATAAAAGTTTGTGCGCTTTGAAATAATGCAATCGTAAAAGTGCAGAATTCGTCAGTTTAGTTTTATGGTTGGCGCAGTAGAATTTATTGGAAAATTTTAAAGCTAAAATGGCTTAAACACGTGCCACGTATCCATATCGATAGCTGTATTAGTAACCTAGAGATAAAATGAGAAAAGCCATCGTATTTTCCAAAGTATATTCTCATTTTCACTACACATATTTCTCAGTTCAACAAGGTAAATTAAAGTGTACTTACAAAAATACATGGTTTATGGAGTAGCTACGGGCGAGCGGCCAACTACCCCGCCGACTGACATTTGGAATATGGCAACAGTATCGGAAAGTCAATAAACATTTCAGCTTTTTAGGGTTCCGTACCCAAAGGGTAAAACGGGACCCTATTACTAAGACTTCGCTGTCCGTCCATCCGTCTGTCACCAGGCTGTATCTCACGAACCGTGATAGCTAGACAGTTGAAATTTTCACAGATGATGTATTTCTGTTGCCGCTATAACAACAAATACTAAAAACAGAATAAAATAAAGATTTAAATGGGGCTCCCATACAACAAACGTGATTTTTGACCAAAGTTAAGCAACGTCGGGGGTGGTCAGTACTTGGATGGGTGACCGTTTTTTTTTCTTTTTTATTTGCATTATAGTACGGAACCCTTCGTGCGCGAGTCTGACTCGCACTTGCCCGGTTTTTTACGATATTGTCGCTGCTGGACTGCAACTCGTAACCATTGTGTGCCAAAAAATTGCGTTGCGAATATGTCGACCAAAAATGAGAGGGCTTTAGAAAATATTATACTAAAAGAGCTCTATTCAAAAGTTCAAATGCGCGGTGAGTAAACGTCGTGTTTAAATAAAGACATCTTCATAACAATTAAAAATCATCTCTTACCTTAACAATTCAAAGATCCGGGATAAAAATCTGCTTAAATCCCTTTTTCTAAAATACAAGTCTCCTTCATAAATTATTTGAAGCAATTACTTCTAATTTGTTTTCGTCCCGCAAGGGCCGAGCGACCCAAAATCCCTGCCCACATTATTGACAGAGCCCTTAGAAGCGGCAAACATTTTCAAATAAAGTTGTCTGTCTCAATCACTGTTAAATCTGTCGAAGTCTTAATTAAAGCTCCAGCGAAGCATCTAAAGGAAATTTTATTACAACTCAATAATTTAATGAAAGGATATCTCTCGACAAGACGATGGGTTGATTTTTGAGAGCCCTGGGCTTGTGTTCTCATTGCTTATCGACCGCAAGCGAGTCAAACACTCACTTCATTCACTGTAACTGTAATCTTAAGATCAAAAACAACTATGCGTAAATAGAAGCCATTTATACTGATTCTCTTGAGAGTTCGACTCGCCTGCGGCTGACAAGCAAGTGAAATATGCCTCCACGAGGAGGGAACTCTTTTACGAGTAGTAAGATTTCAAAAGCCTATTTTCCATTGGACTACGGAAAAAGCGCTGCTATGCCGCTAACCCTTTGTGTGTAGCAAGGAAAAGGCTCAGTTGACTTAGTGGCCCTTTTCTTAATCTGAATTGCTGATTTTTGTTGAATTTGAACTCATTTGTAAGTATTTTGTTTTAAATAAAACCTAAATCTTGTCTGAAACAGAGGTTATCAGAAAAACACATATACCTACATATATGTATACTTAAACATGTATGTCAGGTTAACACGCCCAAGCTGATATTAGTAATAATTGAAAGTTTTTCACTAAATTCGCATGTCTTTGAACGTAGAGCTACTTGTCAGAAAAATAGCCTGTAAATCTATTGGATTCTGAAAAAAAAATACCGTAAATAAACATGAACTTAAAGAATAAACGATACTCGCCGATCGTTAAACAGACCACCTCAACTCTCGCTACGTTAGAGAAGAAATCAAGCGGACTCCTCCAGATATCGGAGAAATTTGCAAATAATGTATTTAGGGTCGGGCCGGTAGCACTTTGTTCCAATGGAATCAGATTATCCGTGCGCTGCAGGCGTAATTCGTTTTAAATTTCTAACAGATAAAATGGAACTGGAAATTTTAAACGTAGTTTGCTATTTATAAACAACGCTCGATTTCGAAGCAATTAGCTTCTGCGGGTATTATTGCTGCACCTTAATTACGGAGTAGGTATTGCAATCTGTTTGCTATTTAGTTTTTATCTCGATAAATTGGACGAGCAGTTATTTTGAAAACTCATATAATATATTTTTTACTGAAAAAATTTTCTGTTTTACCGTAGAATCAACCTATAAATTTTGGCACATTTTGCAAGTAGAGAAGAATATCAAAATTAAAGCGAATTACGAGCATCTACATGCACCTTTATGCGCTGCATTTTGATGCAGTAAACAAAATATTATAGAGATGTGAATGTAATTTACTTCTTAATTTAATACTGATTTGTAGAGTGTGTTCTTCGAATGCCTTTAAAATAAATTATCATAACAAAACAGTATACCTATAACAGAAAATCAAATATTGATAACCTGTATGCGTCTGTACGTATCGCGTCTATTGTTTACAAACAAATATTACGTAATTTTGCGCTGTAGACTACGCCGAGCCTTTACTGAAAATAGAAGTAATTGTTTAAAACATACCTCTGTATATGATTCCTCAGGTTTTCTATAAGATCACTAACAAATCCGTAAAAAAATGATCAGGTCAGAGACCACGGCACCGGCAGCGAGGTCGGGGGGCGACTGCCACAGGGCACGCGCCCACAATGGAGTTCTATATGTAAATCACAATAAAATACCCGCTTTGTGCACTGATTGCGACATGGTGGGCTAAACACCCGACTGTCCTGGTCTCGTGTATACTAATCAAATGACAATACACCTAATATGGTACGCGTTTTGGTTTCGTTTTGCGTGTGAACATTGCGAGTTTTATGAATTAATTATTGGCCGTAGATGTGCTTAATAAGATTGCACCGTTTAAATTCAGTGTCTATAGATTAACCAAAATTGTTTAAAAATATTAACTATAATGCCTGGTGTAAGATATTGGACTTAAATCGATTGCTCTTATAAATATATTAGAATATTTTATTAAATATATTGAAATTATTGAACACATGTGATTCTGCGTTAAAAAGTTAAGCATTATCTTGCCACTAAAGGGAAAGTACTTTTTTAAGCACAATTTATATACATTTACAGTTTTGCGAGTATAACATATTTTAATATTTAAAAACATTACGTTAAAACACAATTACTTATGATAAAATTGTGCTCTATGTTGGTATAATAATTCCATATGATTATTCATAGTAAAACTAACGATATCCCTGGACTAAGTCCAAATACAAGCTGTCCAAACCACGAGCTACATCCTTCAATACAGATTCGGTATAGTGAACGAACATAAATCCATATTAGTTGACTGTACAAGACCAATACGGGTTTCCCACGCTGACAATAGTATTTACTGTGGGCCCGATTCTGATTGTGAAATAGACATCTATTAGACATCTTTTAGACATCACCAAAATACGATAACGATATGTTTAAGATCTAACCTGTCAAATTTGACATTTGCGCGATTCTGGGGATACTCTTGAACGATTTCCACAGAATATGACATAGAGATCCAATTCACATCTAATAGATATCTTACTCTATCTAACGTAAAAGTGACATTGGTTGCCCGAGTTGCGCTGCAAAAGAGAACTAGTTGATATCTAAACTATAACGTATCTAGAATGGATTTAGTACGTGTCGTCTCTTGTGAATATCTTGAAGTTCGAATACGGCAGTGTCTCTGTTTAGCTGTACTGTTGAGTTAAACTTTCAAAGCTGCTTATTGTTTACAATGAGGAGGAGACAAGTGTTGTTAGAAGTTAGAAAATGTAAGATATGGCGATTGTATAGTGAGCCGCGAAATTGCATGGAGAAATTGTGAATAAATTCATTGGTAAGTCGCCATGCACTTTTGCGGCTGACGGTACCTTTGCATGAGCTTAACAATAAAACAAACGTTTTTATTTTAGGGTTCCGTACTGAAAGGGTAAAACGGGACCCTATTACTAAGACTTCGCTGTCCGTCCGTCTGTCCGTCTGTCTGTCACCAGGCTGTATCTCACGAACCGTGATAGCTAGACAGTTGAAATTTTCACAGATGATGTATTTCTGTTGCCGCTATAACAACAAATACTAAAAACACAATAAAATAAAGATTTAAGTCCCATACAGTAAACGTGATTTTTGACCAAAGTTAAGCAACGTCGGGCGTGGTCAGTACTTGGATGGGTGACCGTTTTCTTTTTGCATTTTTTTCCGTTTTTTTTTTTTGCTTTATGGTACGGAACCCTTCGTGCGCGAGTCCGACTCGCACTTGCCCGGTTTTTTAATCATATGTAATATATAACTCATGGTCAAGGTCTCATGGAAGTTATGTTATTAAGATACGTGTATTTTTTGCCAATGCGCGAAATTTACATTCCTAAATGATTAAATAATTATTTGAAATAAATTCAGTTTTGGTACAAGCTTTTATTGCTACTCATCGAGACAATTCTTAAAACCCCAAACACAATTAAGTTGCATTGTTTCATCAAAGAGTGCCTATGGCCACCACCTGTCTCCATCAACAGATCAGCTCGATGGTACCATCACAAATATTGCATGGTCACCCGACTTACATATCTGAACTTGGTTTTAGATTTGATTTGATATGTATGCAAATTTTCAGCTTCATTGGGAACCGAAAAGTGAGTCAAATTTAACTTGCAAGATTTGATTACATGCCTACACGCAGACAACGGGACAGGTGAAACTAAATAAAAGCTTGCAATGACAAGTTTAGACGTATCTAGTATATATGATTAAAATATTTTAATATTTAGATATATTTAAGTTACTTTTGTATGATTATTTATGTACCATTAACCTTTTGTATAATAAAACTTTATTCCTTGAATATATGTGACGTTCCACGACAAAAGGTACCTTATGGCGGCTGGCGCTTACGTCGCATATCGCCGCAATAATATTAGAGCGGCGGTAATAATAGCATAAGCGCCGACCGCCATAAGGTACCTTTACCCGTAGGACGTCACATATGATGTATATATGATAATAATGTAGGTATTCTAATATGCTAATAGCAACACAACACATATTGTATGATATAATTATATGGCGGAACTGCAATAACATTCACAGATCGTCAATATTATTGCAGTTCCACCGACGCTTCTCTATAATATACTAACAACCCGTCAAAATACAACATATAGGTAACCCAAACAATCCTTATAACTCTGCTTCTAAAATAAGTATATTATAAAACCCTAACCTAAGACCTAAGATAAATAAAGATATTATTGCTTATGAGAATAAAAAGGAATGGGAACTTGTGAACTTTTCCAAGATTCATTTTCTAACAGAAACGTCTGCAAACTAAACTTAAAAATATAATGCTTAGATTGCTTAGACTGCAGACTCAAACTAGCGACTTTGCTTGGCCTTGGAAATGGATAGGCGCTTCCCTAAAACGCATATGAAGGAGAGTGGAAATATTCGCTGTAATCCCTGTCAAAGGGAACCTCGAAAGGAAGAAGGGGGAAGGGAGCCTCGGTGGCTCAGTTGATAGAGCGGCAGGCTGGTATCCTAGAGTCGCGAGTTCAAAGCCTTTCGAAAACAGGGGGCCTAGTCAAGATGGCAATCGTTGATAGAAAACGCCATGAATCGCGATCGCGATGTCAGCACCTCATTCAAATAATGTGTCAACGTTATGGTTACATTAAAATAGATGCCTGTAAGTATATCAGCCTTTGTTAAGTCACTATAATGCGCAGTTCCGTGCACCGTGATTGACATACAATTATATTGTCCAAAGACGAGGTGTGGCGGCTGTCAGGCTAATTGTCCGGGTCCAAACATCCATCCATCACCCGCGTCATCCACGTCGCACGCATTCAGCGGTACTGAACGACCTTAAAGTGGGACACGGACGACTTGCGAATGAAAAAGTTTCAATTGGTTAGCTGAATTGCGGCTATTGGAAGCCAGTAAACAGTCAAGCGATGTAGGTAAATAGTCCTTCAGCAGGCCTATTATGGGTGACTTTATCCACGTGACAAAATATCCGTCGCTTTTTAAAAGAGCGCGTTTGAAAGTGGCGGATACCGTTTTATCACGCTGTTACGTAGACACGAATGACTGTCATATCAGTACAGGTCAACTGCAGTTTTGTACAGTCGCCATCAGATATATCGGAGCGGCCAAGGTGTTCGCAATATCTGAACACGCACTCTAACGCCCTGACAATAGAGGCGCGCTCAGATATTTGTGAGCACGTTGGCCGCTCCGATATATCTGATGGCGACTGTATACTCGTACAATGAAAAAATTAAACGACTGTTCTCTAATGTTGATGGCATGATCTTCTGGAACCTGATTTATGTACCTACTTAAGTCTGCAGCTTGATAAGTTTGATAACATACCTACATGCATATTCGAATGTACACTGATATTGAGCTTGTTTGAGCTCGATTCAACGGACCCACTCCGTTTTGCCGCATGAATAGTGTTAAGTTCTAAGTTTCTAAAATAGGTACATATATGTATGTTAGTTTTTAAAGTATTAACTATGAGCCAATAGTTGCTTGAAAATAAATAATTTCTTTCTTTCTTTCTATTTACCTACCCCAAATGTCTGAAAAGATAATTAGGTGACTGTAAACTCTGAATTTCTAAACGAAGTCATAATGAAAATGCTTCGCTAAGGTATACGCTGAAGCTCAAAAAGTTTTCAATCACGGTCTTGTTTTGTTGTCAGTACGGCGTTATTAGCTTTGTGAACTTTGGTTCAGAGATAAACAGAAAACAGAGATTAGTTAATAATATAAATACCTACAAAGAGTCACGGAGTTAAAGCGACAATACTTTTGTCAGTCGGTCTAACATAAGTTGCGTTTTTTTTTTTTTATTTATTTCCGGAACTACTGGGTCTAAAATTTTGAAAAACATACACAAAACAGTTCTTTGTACCTATAGATAACAGGAAAACCTATTAGAAATTTGCAGTCAAAAGTTAGTCGGATTTATGTACGGAACCCTAGAAACGCGAGTCCGACTCGCACTTGGCCTGTTTTTTGATTAACCTTTCATGTGTGTGGTGGTCAAAAATCATGGGTTCACTGCTCGCTTGTGATTTTTTCGTAGAGAAGAGAACCTCGTTACCGAAAAAATTAAAAATATGACTTGAAATTCGGACAGTATCATTATCAGATACAGACAATAGGTTAACAGAATGTTCCAAACTAAAAAAAATCTTCTGAAACTCATGAAAGTCTTAACTCAAACTAAGTACCTGGGCTAGGTTATTGATCGATTTCAATAATACTTGTCTTACGAGTAATATACTTGGACGCTAAAACCCCTTTAATCGGCCTCACGTGTAAAAAAAACAGTACAGAATTGTGAGTAAAATATAAAAGCAATAATATTCGCAGCACGAGCTTCGGATTAAAGCGGTCTCTTTCAGGACGGACGAAGTTTCCTGGCCGATTTAAGCACTAAGCTCAGTTTGAGGGACCGACTACAGCTGGCTCACAATGAAGAGTTCGAAGAAATTCCGGGTTAGAGTTAAGTTGACAGGTTTTATGAAAATAGCCGATATTGAGGACTCGTCGGGACTAAGGCGTAAAAAGTAAATTATTCATTTAAATGTACAGAATATGCGATTTCATGCCCGCAAAACATTTTACGGCCTGAAAAGTACAGCATTTATTATCTGCGTTATGTTAAGGAAAGGGAGGACTATTTTGGAAAGCCGGTTGAACTTGTTAGCATCAAAAGAAATAAGAGTGGGATTTGCGTTTTATACCAAATTTATATTACGTAGGTATATTAAATAAAATATAACAATATTTAAAGCACGAGCCTCAGATAAAAAGGGTTTCTTTTAAAACCGACGAAATTTTGCGAATAAAATAATATTGTAGCAACACACAAACAAATATAGTAGTCAATTCATTAATAAATTATAATTGTAACGCTTCTGCGAAATCGAGGCGTAGTCGATATTGGCGAAGAAATTAAACGAAGAAGCGCAAATAACAACTGCCAGAATTATTCCTATTCTCTTACCAAGCGCAAGTAAATTAATGTTCGTTCACAGTTCAAGTGTGACCGCAGAACCCATAATAACTCATCATTTGAGAGTATACTTTAGTGTTATGCCCGAGACAAACGCTTGTCTGATCTCTGAAAGCAATAGAAATAAGTGTATATTCAATGAATAACGATACCGCCGCCGTAACTAGACCAAATTGCATCATTACTATTCAATAAAATTCGCGTGGGAAGCCGATGTGTGGCGTTCCTTCTCCCCATTCACACAATCAGCCTAACTTCTATCCAGCACAAACTGATCCTGACAACTCCCTATTGCCCTAGACTTTATAGGCTTACGTAAACTGGTGATACTCATCATCAATGCATAGGTGATTTTGATTATGCAACACTGATTGTCCAAACACAAAATAGTATTTTGTACGTTTTCAATGGAGCGTGGAAATCGCTGGACCAATCAAAAGGACGGAACTGAGCCTGTCAGGGCAACGCATTGCGTGGACGCACCTTTTATATTTTCGATAGTGAAAAGTACCGTGTGTACTATTGTATTATATCCGGTGGAGTAATTTGCAATGTGTACATTGATTCTTTCATTGGATGGTTTCACATTTGGTAAAATGCGAACATTTACAGGCATTTCAGATACAATCAATGTCACAACAAACTATGTACATAGTACATCAACACATCCTCTGTTAGAAGGCATGCCATGTGTAATATTTTAATGTGGGCCAAATTGTAAATCTTCTATTTAGTTATGATGGATTTTAGTAGCTTTTATTCAGATTTCTGATGTCAAGTCTGTATTTTTTTTACTATCTCCGTATAAGCGCTTAAGTATATCAACTTTTCTAGTGCTGATTCCATTCTGATGATGCCAATTGGATGCCAAGTAAGACGGATATAAATGCATTTTGAATATTACATTAAATATTATGTATTTCAAATAGGTCGTTAATCTCTTTGTCCACTGCGTTCAGTAATGGAATATGAGTAAAATTTAATGGGGAAAGCTTTTCAATGCCTCAAAGCAACCTTCGATGTAATCTTATAAAGGGACTTTTGGGTTTTATACTTCCTATTCATAATACTTACTTACTCAACAATTTTTCATATAAAACTTAGTGAAGTGACATATGTTACGAGTAAATGATATGAAAAATTCTTGGTAACATTCATAACAACATGTGTGTTCATAACAACATATACCTTCGCAGTTTTTGCCTCTTAAAGTTGTCGAGATTTTGTCATCTGATTTTCAAAAAAAATATTAATAACTAATCATTAGGTACCTACATTTACCCGGGTACCTATCGATACCACCTTTATAGTATCCGCAATTTTTAGTGTTTAAGTTTGTAAATTACTTTATAATTAATACATATGTTACTTTTTGATATTTGATATATAAATAAATTCGTTTCCTCTTCTTAAAATAAAAACATTACAAAACATTAATAAAAGTTTAAATACCTAAGTAGGTACATTGTATAATAGAACAAGAACACAATAGAGGCAATTTTGGGTCTGTACCACCAGACGTGGACTAACAGAAGTCGAGGATAATGGTAACATTCCATTTCTGACCGCAGCTGCACTACTGGTACTGAACGCGTCGTTGTTATTGTCAATTGCCATAGTAAAATGAACAGTAGTGCAGCTGTCGTTGGAAATGGACTGTCACCTTAACATTGTAGTTGCTGCTGCTTTTCACTTCGACCGCAAGAAAAATAGATATATTATATTTAAGGTTATTTATGCCAGCAATTATACATTACGCGACCATTCATGTACAAATGCAAGCCTAGTGAACTGTGCTCTCTATATTACAACCATATGCAACTTAGCCCGGGAGCGTTGACCCGACAAACAAATAGTCCATACGTGTGCTTTCGATCATTCACGAACAACTTACAATGTATTTTTACAGTAAATATTATTGTAAGCCCATTTTACGGGTAGATGTCTTACTTAGGAACGGTTGTACCTACTTGAAGGGCTTTTAATAGCTATTATTGTGAGTACAATTAATAGCCGCTTTTATTTTTTTTCAATGATATACGAGGCAAACGAGCAGACGGGTCACCTGATCACCCGCAACACCAGACGGGTTGTAAGTGCGTTAGCGGCATTTAATATAGGAGTAGGTACGCTTTTTTTTAAGGTTTGAAGGTCGTATCGATCCAGAAATACCGCAGGCGACAGTTCATCCCACAGTTTAGCTGTGCGAGGCAGGAAGTTTCTGGAGAAAAGCAGGAAACGATTATCTGCTAATTACCTATTTTACAAATTCTTAGTATTCAGTCTGTGATGTATTTTTTTGACGACATCACTACAACACCTTATAAAACGAAGTCCCCCGCCGCGTCTGTCTGTTTGTGTGTTTTTATGTTCTGGATAAACTCAAAAACTACTAGTGGATTTTCATGCGATTTTCACCTATCAATAGAATGATTCTTGAGGCATTCCTCTTATCTTATCTTATTGTTTCCTCAATATTGATAGGTGAAATGTCTAGGTGTAGTATAATTTGCGAAGTATAATATAAGTGCGAAGCCGGGACGGGTCGCTAGTATAATATAAATTACAATGACAATGTTCAAGTTTTCTTTGCAAACAGCAAACCAAAGTAAGGCTTTTGTTTACCATTTCGTTAGTCGTACTAAATGCCCCAACATTTCATAATTCCTTGGAAACTTAACGTTGGATATTAAGTACTTATTCCGTACGTTGGTGTTTCATTTTCATTCAATATTGCATGTCTCCTTTTTAACACACGATCTAGGCTAGGATGAAAAAAAATTGTCTGTGTGCGGCGGAGCCATAGCTGCTCTAAAAGGATGGCTAATATGATTATATAGCCTTTTAACCGGATTCACGAATATATGAACAATGAAAAGGTATCGCCGGCGGCTTTCAAATTAATAAAAAAATAACGTATCACCAACAGTCGTAAGTTTTAATCAAAATAATAACAATAAAATCAGTTACTTTTGTATATTCTGGGACCAATTGTACACTCAATATAAATGATTCAACGGAGGACAAAAAGAAATCTTTCAATAATATTCCAATATCTTTCAGAGAGGGTCTCTTTATCATAATCTTTGCGGAATACCAAAGGGCCGAACCGCAAAACCCGCGCATCGGCACAAAACTTGCCAACTAAGCGAAGATACCTATTCAAAATATTTGGGTTAAATAAAATATTCAATGGTCCAATCAACATTTACAGACATCATGCTTTAATAAAGAGGTTAGAATTTCTATCTTAATTTAAGTAGGTACTACCTATAAATGTGTGGAAATTCTATATGGGTAATGCTCTCTCAGAATCACCTACACTACATTTAGTAACCTCTTATATGATGATCAATTGATCATATAAAACTCTGTTTCTGAAAAGTTGCATTATTTATGGGTACCTCCTAAAAGGTCCGAGATATACTACTAATTTTCCTTCATCCTGACGTTCGATTCGATTCAGCTTATAAACTTCAGTCCCACAGGGGCTCCCGACTGACACCTAGTTATAGAACTATTGTTCTTACTGAAACATCTTAACTGAATTGCCAACGTGTTTCAAATTCTAATATGTACATATCTACCTAACGTTAATACACCTACATTTTGGCCAATCAGAATTGGCAAAAGTATTTATCGTAGAGAACACGAATAACGCCTAACTTCACGCAATCTTAAATATGCCCCTGAATCAATTTATAGTATCTATCTAATTAATACTAGAGGAGTTTAGATAAGTACGTATTTTTGCCAACCTTTGTTAAATTTGCACTGCAACAGAGATAGTATATTAAACTATACTCACCATAATAAAAATGCTACGGACGAATAGTAACGAAAATATGGCTAAGAATTTTAATATTTTCTTCCCATACACGGAAAGGGAGGGCCTCTGGCTCCTATCATAGGAATTTTCATAGGAAAATCCAGTAGTTAAGTGTTTTGCATTTTTGCATATTTTCTTTTACGTAATTGAGTGATATTCAAGAGCTTAATTTACTTTGTAAGTAATAATATTATATTTTCTTTAAAAATAGAAAACGTAAATCTACTCAGTTAGTAATTTGAATAATGGATACGCGAAAAATTTAAAAGCATTAGGTACTTTAGTTTCATTTGAAAAGGATTCATAAGACATTTATTTATTTGTTCATTTAGAGAGAAGATACTATAATTTAATTTTAGGTTAACAAATTATTATTTATGAAATATTTTGTTTGTGTTATTTAAATGTAGATTCTTAAATAAAGATAAGAAAATAGTTGCCCCGAATGGTCCCGATGGTACATTAAAATATGCCAATGATAAACGAGCACTTTAGTTACACTTGCTCTTAGAGAGTTTTGTTCTAAATATATTCGTAAAATTTATAATCAAGTTCTTACAAGAAGGTTGGTCATTAATATTATTATTTGTTTGCTTGAAGAAAAATTGTAAGTCATAGGAGGTACATATAGTAGTGTACCCTATGATGGGCGTGGAACCAGTAATGGGACAAAAAACCACAAATCCTGTAAAATAAGTGTCTAAAAGTAGTTTATAAACACTGCCTGTACATTATCATAAATAAGAGTCCTAGAGCTGTTTCAGTTTGAATTTTTATTAAATTTGGTTGTTTTTTAAGAAATTGGCGTCAACCCAAAAGTTGTCGTGTCACTGAAAAAAATACCACTACGAATTCTTAACAACTTCGCTAAGAGAGGTGAGTTAATTTATTAAATTTTAATTAATTAATACTTGATGAAAACTAAAATGTGTTTTGTTAATTGCATTTACCATGAAATAAGGTATACAACATACTATGTTGTGAGTCCACAGATGTAAAAAAATAGTGGTATTTGGCCCAATCCCATTATAGGAGCTGTAAAACTGCATACCTCCTATAATGGGAAATTTACATAATGATGCTTGCCATGCCATCATTTCATGTTTAAACAATACAGAAGTAAAATATAGTTACGAAATATGTCAACCAGGAGGTATGCTCGGACTTCGGATAAATTAATATCAATTTTTAGTGTGGGTCAAATCTTGGTAGCCGAGTTTGAGCCACTTTCCCGTTTTCCGATTGAGTTGAAATTTTGTATTCGTAATTAAATATGCAAATCGGATGATAATGCAATATTATGATAACATGGACCAGATCTGATGACCTATTTCAATATTTTATACTGATAGAGCAGTGTCCATTACTGAGGGGCCCATTACTGGAGCTTTGGTGTCCATGACTGGAGAAAAATAGCATAGTTTTAATTTGTTAAGTATGTGGAAACTCATTGCAGTATCTTTGATACAACACGCCTGAAACATGAAAGACGGGTAGGACTTTCATCTTTCAATACGCTAAGCGGTAGACCATTCACATGTATTAGGGAAATATCACAAATACTCCAAATTCCCTCTTAAATGTCCCATGACTGGTGCTGTTACTATAATTATGTTGACACAATATATTTACATTTATTACCAAGGTGTAAAAGTATAAAAATATCTTTGACTTTGATTGTATAGTATAGTGTGTGTGTGTGTGTGTGTGTGTGTGTGTGTGTGTGTGTGTGTGTGTGTGTGTTACCTATGAATTGTTAGACTTTAGAAGTCATCCAAATTAAATAAATATTTTTTACCAGCTAAACTGCAAAGGCCGGCTAATAAGTTCATAAAGCTTACAAGTTCGATACGTCTTATTGACCTACTTATGTACGTGCTTAAATCATCTGTAAAGATACACAAGCCCTAATGATGATACCACAGCAACACCTACTCTTAACTGTCCATCGGTGGACCTTATTACAAAAGGCATAAGGTCCACCGATGGACAGTTAACAGTGTGGGTGGGCGATGGTACCTTACTTACCTAATACTAATCGATAAAGGATTAAGGAGGTGGATTCGTAAATTATAACAGAAAGGAACGCCATGCCAGTTGAATAATATATGCAACCTTTCGTGTGTATGTCATAAGCCCGTCACATTTTATATTAACAACATCAATTCGTGCTTGAATATTAGAGCTAGTTACAGTCGCCATCAGATATATCGAAGCGGCCAAGGTGGTCACAATATCTGAACACGCGCTCTAACGCCTTGACAACAGAGGCGTGTTCAGATATTTGTGAGCACCTTGGCCGCTCCGATATATCTGATGGCGACTGTACGTATCGGTACTTACGCTGCACGGTGGGCCGACGGACATGACTGTTATTAATTACTACCTACCTACAGTTAACGACGCAATATAGGAAACTTAAGACGAAACAGGAGCTGAGTTTTAAATATTTTAGGAATACATACCCGTCTCGCTAAAGGAAGCGGCTCCTAAAACTAGTGCGATAAGAACAAGGCGAAAAATCCTGCGTAAAAATCTCAAAATTCGAGGTTAGGTACTCGACTGTTTCCTCCTCCAAAACTTAACCAATCGTAACCAAATTTGGAAATCTAAATGATTAATGAATTATCTGTGTCGGACTGTTTTGCTTTTTTGGCCGATTGATATCAGTTTTGAATACTACGCCTCTCATTGCGGCATAGTCAATGAGGCCATTTTGGCCATTTTTGAAGGGCTCTAGCGCATTAAAAAACAAAAATATCAAAAAAAGCAAAACGGTCCGACACAGATATTGGCAATATTAATCTGTTTTGAAAAAATCATTGCTCTAGCATTAAAAACCCATGGAGGAAACAGTCGAGTACGTATGGAGAAATGACCACTCCTGTTGGCTCTTAATACTCGTACAACTTAGTTATATGCGACCTCCGTCATCGCCAAGTTATTACCGACACAATCTGGCTATCGCATGTCTGGACTTTACGACCCTTACGCCTTTTTTACAAGCGCCCATAAAAGAATATCCGCCAACTCTCGAGGGAAAACCGTGACATGATATTTTTGGGATATTAAAGTTACACAATTACCTTTCAAGCATGCCTCTAAAAATATCTTTGATATATAATTTTCTTTCAGGATATTTTTACGCTGAAGATATATATTTTACATTTTTCTGAATATTACAACTTGAGTAATTTACCTTACAACTTCGCCAGTTCTCTTAAACTGTTAAGAGTCGATAAGTTATCAAAATACAAATTTTTCACAAAAACACATTACTTACATAATTGCTTAATTTAATAGAACTAAGGTAATAAGTACTATTAATCCGTAGTTAGTAGACGTAACAAAAAAATCAAACTAATTTTTATCTCTTCTTTGATTACGTAACGTTTGAAGAACCAGATTAGCTGTCATCCTTTGAAAAAATCATAATAATATTTTAAGGTAATATTATATTATTAAATAAAATACCTACCAATTTTCACGGGCGTGGGCTCAACCACTTTCCTCCCCTTTTTATTCCTCTTGATATTACATGTTAACTTCTCAATAGCTTTCAGTATCTTTTTGCTGACTTTGTTAATAGTTCTTCGTTTCGGATCGATGTACTTTTTCGTTAGTGGTTCGCCGTTGACGGTTTTTTCGCGGCCCGAGTGCGAACTTTCGTCAGATTCGGTGGCAGAGGAGTCTGATACTGGATGGAAAATGTAAGGACTGCTTGAGAAGCAAGGAGAGTTCATGGTGGCACATTAAAACACTACACTATTTTTGCGGAAATGCAACCGGGGGAACGCTATTTAAACAGAGTGACACTGTTTTCTTCGGTGCTAATAAGTAGGAAACACTGGGGTTTAAGGAGCAACCAAACTGAGCAGAGTCTAGATGATTGTAGGGCAAAGTCGGCGAAGACACTCGATCTTAAGATTGGGCCGCTAGCCCGGCTGATCTGTGGAGCGTGGCGGGCGCTCCCGGCCGCACCCCGGGGACCTTGGTCCTACATCGTTTGTTCATTACGATTAATGGCATTGTTCTATGACAGATTGCGATAATTCAAATATTAGAGCTCAAATGATGTAACGATTTTGATAGTCCCTTAAATAGATGTTAATGTGGCAACTAAATAGATGGTGTATTCCGGTAAAACCTTCACTGGCATGCAAACAGGCACAGGACATATTCGGCATAACAAACTGATCTGGATACTGGATATCTATGCATAAGTACGTATATTAAGTGTCAGTGATGGAGCGTTCACAAAACTCTATTATATTCACTGGCTTGCCCATTCTAAAGGCAGTTAAGTAGGCACAGCTTCAAAAAACAGACAAGAGCGGGACAAGTGGCGTACTAGAAGAGAGGCCTATGCTCAGCAGTGGGCGATATAGGGCTTATATGATGATGATGAGCTTAAAAAAACAGGCAAGATTTCCGTCGTAGCATAATTTTTACGTAGCATTTTTAACTAATGCCAAGAAAGAGGTTATTTCAATTTGCGTCTGTATTCATTCACCGTTAAGGTATCGCTTTCCCAGGTTCCAATTTCGATCTATCATTTAATTATTGCTTAAAATGTACTGATCCTTGAAAATATACTCTCCTAAGTCAAGACATAAAACCACATCCCAAATTTATTAATTTCAAGCCTTCGAGTTATCTGCAATTTCAGAGTTAAGCCATAAACCGACAGAATGCTAACAGTGCCGACAACAAAAGGAAACAATAAACATTACAGCCGAAAAAGTAATTAGGCAGGAGTGAAGATAATTTTCTGCCCCGACGCGGATAAGATAGATTTCCTCGAGGGAATGATTTCCGTTTCAATGACTTCTTAAAAAAACTATTACAGCATTTGTTGGGTTAAATGAGGTCTTTGTGGCCGGATGACGCTGCTTTATTTTCGGGCGTTATGTAAACAGAAGTGGCTGAAATTGTTAATACAATAGCTTTTAGATATTTCTATATCACGTCAAATCTTCCAATGTCACACTTGGTAGGTAGTTATTTATCTAATCATAATCACGTATTATGGCCCATTAGTAATTATTATTGTGTTTCCCAATGACTATCCTATAAAATACAATCAGAGTCCAAAATGTGCAAGTGCCCAAAGAAAAGTAAGAACCTAAACAAACCAACCGTTCAAAATAAAATAAAATTACAGTTCTTAAAATATGTAGTTCTTCAACTCTCTATGTAACGCCTGTAAGCAGTATGAAGGCAATCGTTCGTATCATCTGTTGCTATAAAAACTTCAATAGGCGTCTGAATGAATTTATTTCTTAAATACGACAAAATACTTGCAAACTGATACCAGATCATGTGACCCGGCTTAGTATATTTTAGAAACAAAATTGCATTCGTAATCATTAAGGTTCTCCAGAAAATACTTTCGAAATCAAATGCAAATCCGTTCATCTCTCGAAAACCGAATGGCAATTCCTAATAGAATTCGTATCTGCAGCAATAAATGCATCTGCAAATTTCCAAAATCTGTCCGAAATACCGCTGCTACTTTCAAAGGGTATGCAGAGAACTCATTAATATTTCAATGCCTTTTACCCGGTAGGTAGGACTTTTTTCTGAAAACAAATGCGGTGATCTGCATTCAGGCGCGCCTCTCAGCCACTCCGATAGCTCTTTAAACAAGTCTGGATCAGTTCTCGTACTCACACGTGACTCGTAACTTGGGAGGTTTTAGCGAAGGAACTTTCTTAAAGTTCTACTAATGATGGAAGTCTTACAACTTGATAGGTTCTCTAGAAGCTAATACACACTACACTACATAGTTAAGTTCATAGTGATGTCTGGGTCCCGAAAGGCTGCGGTATGTGGTATGTCGCTAAACGTTCAAAATCATGTTCTATTGTCATGTTTTCAGCTATTTATTGTAATACAAACCGGTATAGTTTTCAAAACTATTCTAGGTAATTGTTTATCTTATTTAAGCTCAGTTATACAATTTCGTAAAGACTCGTATTCACCGCTCCGATTAATCTTGAAAAATACTGTGCGAAATGTTGAAACTTTTCACTCTAGTGCGGTCTATCTACATGTTTCGTACAAGCCCCTTTTAAAGTACTGAGTATAAATCTGCGCTTTAAAAGAGGCATGCACGATAATTTAACAGTACAATTTCTCATGATTTAATGTGTACGGGCGTGTCGCCAAGGTAAATTATTGCTGCCGCCCCTGGAGCCGTGTAAACGTATAATATAGTTCAAGATACGTATTGCCTCGTATCACCGATTATAAATTGTGTCGCAGGTATCTAATGCGTTAATTCCCGAGTAGCACTCACAAACGTGCGTACACGCGACATGCTTCAGGCTTGAGGAAAGTCATCGACATAAATCCGTCGTATCGGAACCGGGGGCTTTAACAACCGCCCCTTCCTTCCGCATAATACGTCTCGCTCAAAATTAACTGCGTTGCATACGTGACTACGGCAGAACTATGTAATATTTGATGCTTTAAGCCTTCGGAGAGTTTCTCATCACTTGAATGCCTGACATAATGTATCATGATTCATGACTGACACCGACAACAACTACTTTAACTACTTATTTAGTGTTATTTCAAGGGTCAAGAATTACATTACTTTTAATCAATATTTTAATATGCTATTGCATACGATAATGTCGCTTAAGAAACCCATTATTCTAAATCTACTTATTTAAGGACTTAAGCTAGACTTACCTTCAGCGACATCGTTGTTCAGATGCACAAAGTGATATTTAGCACTTGAAGATGCGGAGTTTTGCTCCTGATTGTTCGCTCTCAAATTATCGTATCGGTTTTGAGTAGGCGTTGTCGGGAAATGTTCGTTTCTTGTCGATTGATGTGTGGAGCCTTGATAATATTCTTTTGATGCTTGCGTTTCTGGTAAACCAAAACTTTTTCTTTCCCCATTTATATACGAACTTTTTGTATCTCGATTATTTTCCTCTCCAGATCCGTTGAAAACAATTTTTTTAATAGTCTTCACTTCCTCTATTTCACTTATCTTATGCTCCGTGATCGTCGAACGCTCCGTTATTTCCTTCGACTTATGAAAACTATTATCGCTCATGGAATTTGTCATATTTTTAGTCTCGCTTTGAAATGTTCCGTTAAATTTGTGCTCTGGATTTAAGTATTTTTCAAACGGGTCACTATTTATTCGGTTGGATCGAAATGGGTTTTTCATTTCATTTTCATTTGGAAGACTTGGATTGTCTCGATTAACGTTATCATAAGAATTATCACTTTTACCATTGGCAGTAGAGTTAGCATTTAAACCAAACCCATTAATTTTTTCAGTAAAATTTGAGGAATTTTGGTGACTACTGGATCCAAAATCGTTTGAGGCAAAATACGAAGGGGATTTTAAATCTGGACTAGAGTCATTGGGTTTGTTAGTTTTATTTCTATCTAAAGTAGATATTGACGATTTCCCATTCGATATAGGAAGTTTGGAAGCACTTGTATAGTTCGTGGGTAATGTTGTATAAAAGGGGTTGGTTGGATGGAACTTGAGAGGCTGTTCGACGGGCGCGGCCGATTTCACCAGAGGGGTGGAGTTGAGAGAGGGTAATGAGTTTAGTGACGAGCGAAGGGGCGACGACGGGGCCCAGGTTTGAGTTATCGGAGGCTTGATGGTTGCATAAACTGGCTCTTGTAGCGTGGCTTCTTCTGTTGATGCCAACAACTGCGAAGGCCCTGAAACCAAACACAAATATGTTAATTGCTAAACTGTTCTGAGATGATAATAACATCGATAACAAAATAAATAAATAGTTGCTTAAGAAAAAAAACATAAAACAACTCACGATTATATTATCAACTTATTCAAAATAAAATTGTAGTACAGCTGCAAATATACAGCAAAAGTAAACAGAGGCAGAGACTTCAATTTCCAAAGTACAGGAACGATTTTATATCATAAAGTTTAATCTAACATAAACTTGAGCATTGCTCTAGTCGTTCATTGTGGAAGTTCCTGCACTAACTCGTCCTCATAGTTATATTTCCTTCCAACATTCCAAGCAAACAGCGATAAAGTCGCCGCCTTGTAAACTGTAATAGAGCTGTTATTCAAGGAAGGCATATGTAGGTATAGTTCATTCAAGAGTATTTGTGACTTTTAGTCGTAAGTCGCGAAATATAAGGTCGTAAATTTCCAAACGTATGCGGCCGCGGGAAATTATTGTCAACTAGCTGTTGCCCGCGACTTCGTCCGCGTGGAATCTTATCTTCAACATTTTACATCTTTAGTACCTATAATTTTCATATCCAAGCAATGTTGAAATTAAGTACTTTTCTTTTTTAGCAAGTTGTATGAAGTTTTATTTCAAGTGGATTTTGATGTTGGTTGCTGAAATTACCTTTCTTGTATTCTCATAATAGGTACCTATGCCCTTATACAAAGATTAAAGTTCCGCACTCACAAAAAGTTCAAGTTCCTAGCTTAAAATTAAATTTACACCCCAAGACGAACTTTCACCCCCTTTTTAACCCCCTTAGGGGTAGAATTTCCTAAAACGTTGCAATCACTTTTTTTGTAATCGGCTATTATGCCTTTCTAAGAAGTTTCAAAGCATTTGTAATGGATTAAAATTTTCAACCCCTCTTTAACCCTGTTAAGGGACGAATTTTACAAAACGCTGAAATTACTTTTCCTGTCTTCTAATAATATCCCTAAATACAAAGATTCAAGTCCACCACTAGAAATAGTACATTGTGTATTAAGGGCGGGAAATAAGAAATTACGAACGAGTGTCAATTTTAAGCCCGACGCGAAGCGAGGGCTTAAAATGTTCACGAGTTCGGAATTTCTTTACCGCCCGTGGCACACACAATGTTTTTCATCACACTTGTAAGGAAAAAAAGGAGAATTAATAAAAACAAACTTCTGTATAAAACACTTTTCCGCCCTAGGGCGAAAATTTCAATTTCCCGCCCGCAAGCCCTACGTGTAAATAAGTGTTTTTCATCACACTTGCTCGGAAAAGATTTTTTCCGCCCTAGGGCGAAAATTTCAATTTCCCGCCCGCAAGCCCTACGTGTAAATACATCTTTTCCGAGCAAGTGTGATGAAAAAAATTTTGATTTCCATACAAACTTTCAACCCCTTTTTCACCACCTTAGGGGATGAAATTTCAAAAACGCTGAAATTAGTTTTCTTGTATTTTAATAACATATCTTTTTACGAAGTTTCAAATTCCTATCTTAAAAGAAAACTTTAACCCCATACAAACTTTCATCCCCTTTTTAACCCCCTTAGAGGTTGAATTTCTCAAAATCGCTTCTTATCTCTTGTACACTTTATAAATGCAATCTGGTGTGCAAATTTCAACTTTCTGCCTTTTGTAGTTTCGGCTCTGCGTTGATGAATCAGTCAGTCAGGACACTTGCATTTATTTATATAGATGAAACCGATGGTGATATTTAAAATCTTCTTATCTCTTAAAATCTGTCTAAAAGTTTTTTTGTGTCAACGCAAATAAGCCTAAAGCCTGATGCTTGATGGTAAGCTGCTACCGTATTATAGACGCTTGAAACTCTAGCGGTATAAATATGCATGATGCGAGTCCATTAAAACCTGAAGGCTTTTTTTTTAATTCATTAGGTATGCCTAATCGAAGAGAATATTTATAGTTACTCGTTCAATTCGCTCGTGTTCGCCGTCAAATAGGAATATAAGTACGAGACAACAACAAAACGAAATACACTAGGAGGCGGTATATGAATTATACGTTTCTTGGCGAATATTTTGAGATTCATATTGCGAGTTAAATTACGAGTATAACAGACGGGCGTACGTGAAGGATTTCCATAAGCCAGGCACTAATGTGCGCGGAGTATTCGAGACTGGATTAGTCTCAAACGTAATAAAAATAAACCTAGGTACCCTGAGAATATGCCGATGCACATACATAATTGTCTATTTCTTCAGACCAGCAATAAGGTTTACTGTGCGAATGGAAAATCCTTTATTTTAGTACCTACCTATCTATTTTAGTACCTACATATTGTTGTATATTTTGGTACATATTGCAAACTTGCTTCTAGTTAGGAGTGTTGATTCTTTTCACCCTTGACTTTGTGTACAATCATTTTGTGAAGATTATGAAAAACAACGAGCCGTATTTGCGGCTCACATAGTACGGCAACTATCAATTCAGTAATACATTCGCATTCACGATCTTACGAAGTTTACGACAGAGGCATTTCGCATCTATACGGGCAATACCATAAATTCTCGTGTTTATCTCTGGTCCTGATGTTTACGGACCCAAGGATCGAACTGTGGCCGTAATAGGGCTCACGGTTTTAAGAAATACTTAACTAGAATAATATAAATTCGTGATAGAAATATAATCATTACTGTCATTAGGTACCAATCAAAGAAGAGAGTAAAATTTTAATGTGTAATTTAATTCTTTGGAACTGGCTACAATACAGTCCAAGCGGACGTTAGGTTCACTCAGTTGCAACTTGCAGGTAACCGGACAAATCGCGCGATTCGGAAAATGAATTACTATTATTATTTTACTATTTCATATCTAGTGAATCTCTATTTCATTTCCCGAATCGCGCTGAAAATATTCACGAAAGGAGAGCGATTAGGTACCTATAATTAAACTCACTACTGTATTGATAATTGAAGAGACAACCGGGAAACTTATTTATCTATCTAAACATTCTAAAACATTTCACATAATTTCTTAGTTGGACTTCTGACCACGCATACATACAGATAGATATGAAGACTACACAAGTTCTGTTATTTCATTAGCTAAACATAAGGAACCACACTGCATAATCCTCCTACTGGGGCCACTATGAATCTCTAACAATAAGCCAAGTAACGTACCTATAGCCTGGAGTCTCCGTCAAGCCGAGAGATTGCGACTAATCTCATCCGCGGCCAAAGCTGGGATGCATCCGACCGGACTCTATTGCAAATCAGTCGATATATATAACAATCTCACTTTTAACAATATTCAATTTAATTTGTAGAATAGCAAATAAAATGTAAAATACACTAGCAATAGAAACATCACATCTTACGCTCATGAGTATGATCATGTACACCTTCTCACGGACAAAAAAACTTAAAGTTTTGGAGTCTGGACCTTAAAACTGAGAGCGAGGTTCTGCTTCCGCCGTTAGTAGAAGAGCCGGCCGCAAATTTTCTAACCGACTTGATACCACGATGAAATGCACAATGGTTTCCCATAAAAGTGATGCTAAGTCCGAATTCGATAGTCTGCCACGGCGGAACTTGCCGAAAGTACGAAAAAGAAGGCCACTTCCGGTGCGAAAAAAGGGGGCTGATTTAACCCATCTGATACCGAAATAATAGTTATGGCAGCAGTTAGAAATTTACATGTAGACACATAAAAGCGAAGTCTGCCAGTATTTTTTTTGCCGGAAGTGCTTGGCAGACGCTCTCAAAGGTGGCCAGCGGGACCCCTAATTTAACCCATCTGATACCACCATGAAACCAATTCCAGTCGGTAGGTATGAACCCTCATGTCAGGAATATATAAGTCTGCCAAGGCTTTTCCTGCCGAAACACCTTGGCAGACGAGATTATGTAAGCAAGGTCGGCATCGGTTACCCTACACTAACCCATCTGATACCACCATGAAACCAATTCCAGTCGGTAGGTACGAACCCCCATTTTAGGAATATATAAGTCTGCCAAGGTTTTTCCTGCCGAAACACCTTGGCAGACGAGATTATAAACAAGATGACCATCGGTTACCGTACACTAACCCATCTGATACCGCCATGAAACCAATTCCAGTCGGTAGGTATGAACCCTCATTTCAGGAATATATAAGTCTGCCAAGGCTTTTCCTGCCGTAACACCATGGCAGACGAGATTATGTAAGCAGCATCCACATACGAGGGATCCGTATTTTGGGATTATACAGATTACGGACATTATTAATAGCTGTAGGCTTATTTATTACTTTATGCTTATACATATTTGTATATTATTATGTTATTAATAAAATATATTTATAATTTATTAAACCTAAACTTAATACATTGGGAATTCATTACCTGCTTACGGCAGTAGTAGGGATAAGTGGGTCAGTTCTGGCTCACTGAGCCAGGCCAACAGTCCCTCCCCCTTTTTTCCCTTGTTGAGGCCCTGCAACCTTGCCTTGAACCCAAACTAATGTCATTGTAGCTCGAATCTAACCTAATTTATTTTTATTGCTTTTAGAATATTTCAATTATCTACTTTTGCAAAGTTAAAGGTTATCTCTATTTCGCAAAATGGAATTTTAATGTGACTTTAATGTATGTGCAGTCTACTTAGTAATTGGGTTTAAAGATATAAAAACACACATTTTATTTCCTATCCTAAGTATCCTATCCTAAGTTTATTCAAATAATATTCTGAACATATATAGTAATTAGACTGGTCATATTTTTCATAAAATCGATTTCGACTGGCAAAGCATATAACTTTTTGGCAACCGGATTTTTTAACCTAATTAGACCCCGCTGAATCCGAATTTGCCGGTTGCTCGATCGAAATCTTGACCGGAAGTGAGATATTTGACATTAAAGGTCCCTTTTTTTCGTTTTTCGTAAATAACTCTTAAACGGTGGCACATAGCAAAAAATGTTCTATTACATAAGTATTCTGCATAAAATTGCCTACAAGAAAGATTCAGTACAATTTTTCGCTAGGATCTATATTCAAAGAGATTTTAACGCGGGAAATTTAATTATAATCACTTCCAAGGTCCCGTTTTTTAGGTTTTCGTAAATAACTCATAAACGGTGGCCAATATCAAAAAATGTTGTTAGACGTTAATAATCTACACAAAATTTTGAACAAAAAAGATTCAGTATACTTTTCGCAGGGATCAATATTTAAAAAGATAATAAAGAGGGAAAGTTAATTATAATAAATTCTAAGGTTCCTTGTTTTTATTTTTTCGTTAATAATTTGAAAAGTATGACTCATAGCAAAACAAAAATCTTATACATAAATAATAAACGTAAAATTTCCTACAAGAAACATGCAGAACACTTTTCGCTAGGATCAATATTTAAAAAGACAAAGCAGCGGGTAAGTTAATTATAATCAATTTTAAAGTCCCTTTTTAGTTTTTTGTAAATAACTCGTAAACGGTGTCCCATAGCGAAATAGGTTTTTAAGAATAAATTATCTACATAAAATTTCCTCCAAAAGACATCTAGAACACTTTTCTCTAGGATCAATATTTCAAGCGATATTAAAGGAAGAAAGTTAATTACAATCAGTTCACAGGTCACAATTTTTTAGTTTTTCGTAAATAACTCGTAAACGGTGGCCCGTTGCAAGACAATATTCTACATAAATATTAAACATAAAATTGTCCACAAAAAAGGTTCTTTACGCTTTTTCGCTACGATCAATATTTAAAGAGATATTAAAGGGGGTAAGTTAATTATAATCAATTTCCAGGTCCCTATTTTTAGGATTTCGCAAATGACTCGTAAAATAAGGCTCATAGCAAAATAAGTTCTTAATGTTCTTGTAAATAAATAATCGATATAAAATTTTCTACGAAAGACATATGGAACACTTTTCTCTTTTTAGGGTTCCGTACCTCAAAATGAATAAAAACCGGCCAAGCGCCAGTCGGACTCGCGTTGCAAGGGTTCCGTACTTTACCCAATTTTTAACAGTGTATTTTATATATGTTAAACGCGAGTGAATTGCCTTTAAAAAACCTGTAGGGATCGGTCCAAAAACTAAGTAATGTCCGACTCGCGCTTGACTGCATAATTCAAATAGGTTTTCCTGTCATCTATAGATTCTATTCTGTATATTATTTCAAAATTTTAGACCCAGTAGTATCGGAGATAAAGCCCCCTTCCCCAAAATAAAACATTGAAATACAAAAAAATACCCCCCCCCCCACTTTATCTCCGAAACTACTGGGTCTAAATTTTGAAAATAAAATTAAAATAAAATAGTTCTTTACCTATATAGACGTAAACCTAAAAATAGGAACCTGGAAATTGATTATAATTAACTTACCCCCTTTAATACCTCTTTAAATATTGATCGTAGCGAAAAAGTGTACAGAACCTTTTTTGTGGACAATTTTATGTTTAATATTTATGTAGAATATTGTTTTGCAACGGGCCACCGTTTACGAGTTATTTACGAAAAACTAAAAAAAAAGTGATCTGTGAACTGATTGTAATTAACTTTCTCCCTTTAATATCGCTTGAAATATTGATCCTAGAGAAAAGTGTTCTAGATGTTTTTTGGAGGAAATTTTATGTAGATAATTTATTCTTCAAAACCTGTTTCGCTATGGGACACCGTTTACGAGTTATTTACAAAAAACTAAAAAGGGACTTTAAAATTAATCATAATAATACAAATAACATATAACTAAGGCTTACAAATAAAAATTAAAACTATAAATTTAAGAAAACAAACCGCTCCTTGCCGTTCCCGGTGCAAATGTGCCCATGATGCTCGCAGCATTTCCACGCTGGATCACCACGGACAGCCTTTGCACAAGGAACGACTCGGAGCGGGGACCCTCCCCTTTCTGTCTGAGTCGACGTCCCAAATCACGAGTGAAGCGTTTCGCGTCGGCAGAATTGAGTATAATTAACTTACCCGCTGCTTTGTCTTTTTAAATATTGATCCTAGCGAAAAGTGTACTGCATGTTTCTTGTAGGAAATTTTACGTTTATTATTTATGTATAAGATTTTTTACTTTTCAAATTATTAACGAAAAAATAAAAACAAGGAACCTTAGAATTTAGTATAATTAACTTTCCCTCTTTATTATCTTTTTAAATATTGATCCCTGCAAAAAGTGTACTGATCTTTTTTGTTTAAAATTTTGTGTAGATTATTAACGTCTAACAACATTTTTTGATATTGGCCACCGTTTATGAGTTATTTACGAAAACCTAAAAAACGGGACCTTAGAAGTGATTATAATTAAATTTCCCGCGTTAAAATCTCTTTGAATATAGATCCTAGCGAAAAATTGTACTGAATCTTTCTTGTAGGCAATTTTATGCATATTACTTATGTAATAGAACATTTTTTGCTATACACCACCGTTTAAGAGTTATTTACGAAAAACGAAAAAAACGGACCTTTAATGTCAAATATCTCACTTCCGGTCAAGATTTCGATCGAGCAACCGGATCGGATTCAGCGGGGTCTAATTAGGTTAAAAAACCCGGTTTCCAAAAAGTAATATGATTTGCCAGTCGCATCAAGAAGGAGAGCGATTTTGAATTTTTTTGTCTAGTCTAAATATCATTACTTATTCTGTGTACAGTGGAGAAAACGAAAGAAATCATGCAATTTGATTTTGCTATTTTTAAATAAAGAGTAACTAAACAGTATTTTCCACAGTTGTTGGTAATGATACCATCTCTTCATGAACATTTTATGATACCTAACCTTCCAGTTTTCGCCCGAATTAATCAAAAACTTCACCAACTCCATTTACACCAACCAAATAGAAAACGGGTCCGTGTCCGAATTCGCGATCTCGAGTCCGGGTCCGCGTCCGGGTCCAGGTTCAGGTAGAAGTCGAATTCAAAATCTTGCTTGTTTTGCCAGTGGGGTAACTTGCTTAACAATCAATTAGAAAAAGAGAAGTCGTCGAGGAGTTCCGTTCTGATCACCATCAGCAATACCACTTCATCAAATGCCACTGTTCTTAATGTAAATCACTATACAATGCCATTAAGATTTGTAGAGTTCCCTCGATTCCTTATGGATCCCATCATCAGAACTTGAGCTTCACGAAAATATGACTTAAAAATCTAACGTGCTTAACAAACATAACGAAGAGGACAAATCCCCAAACATGAGCTATGCGTCGTTGAAGAGTTCCATTCTGATCATCATCAGCAGTTTCACTTCATCAAATGTCACAATTCTGAATGTAAATGCTTGGTTTGTTTAAAATCCACCAGTATCACTATATGTTAGAGTGGTTCAAAAAACATTTTTTTTCCTAAGGGGCACCCCCTTATTTTGTTACACTTATTATGTTGATAAATTGAGATTATAGTTGAGATAAATTAAGAAACTTGGTGTATAAGTTTCTTAATTTATCTTAACTATACTTCGTTTTTTTTAGCATTAGAAATTAGGTAAACAATCTTGATGTGTCTTTTAATTGAAAAACACATTTTAAAAATAAGTTACGGCAAATATGTAACAAGTATTAATCTAGTACGATCATTTATATTCGTCTGCTTTCATAAGTAATAGTTTTTGAATTTTGAAAAGCGTTTTTCAATTAAAAGACATGCTAAGATCGCTTACCTTCTTGCAAGTTCTTTCTAATGCTAAAAAAACGAACTATACAATAGTGATGGGTAGGACATCAATTTTAAATGAGTTTGTATGAGTACCTCATTTTCTAAAATGAGGTGTTACAATGTCTTACTTCAAATGAGGTGAGGTACTAGCATATTTTTAGCGTCGACTATTCGATTAATCCAACGGGCCAACGGTGCAAAAATATTTTATAAATATACATATTTATGTATTCATCACTTCCTTTGTAAATTAATAAATAATAATAATTAAGGAGTGCAATTCTGGAGGTAGAAGGTAAGAATAGAACTTATAGGAGAAAGATCCCACATAGTAGAGTCTGTGCGGAAAGAGAAGAGTCGTGGCAGAAACGGGAACTAACATTTTAAATTTTATATGGCAATCAAACCTTTGACACCTGTCTTGTAAAAAGTAAACAAACTTCTGTCATTGTATATTTTTATTAACAAAAACCGCAAGTTTTATGTATATGTCGGAGCCTGACACCAGAAAGACGTATTGCAGCGTTATTGTTCATTATTTTAGACGCCTGTATAAAATCGATTAGCAATGTTGAGCTACGTATTATTTGATACTTATTGATTGTAACAAAATAAATAAAGTTGTGTAGAGAGTAACGCCGTCTATTGGCCCATTGTTGATATAAAGTTGCGTAGAGTAACGCCATCTATTGGCGTGTTGTTGAACTAAGATGACAGGTAGAAGGCTTTGGAACGTCGAGAGGTTTTTCTCGAGTGAGCGTAGGCACGAGTGGCGTTTTTGTCGGTATGTTGGTAGACTGGTCGAGCAGGTTTGCCAACTTGACTTGAAGCGGGAGCAGGGTGGCTCCGCCGCTGGTAGTTCTTCTTGATCGGACCGCGCTAGAGATCGGACGTACTCGTTAGCCAACCTCGTGCCTAACTCGCTACGTTCCTGAAGGCTTATACCTGAAGGATTATTCTGATAGCTTATAGAATCTAGCCTTCTTTAACCATTTAGCTAAGTGTTTTATTTCAAGTGTTATTTTGGTTTCTTATGTTTCATTAGTAGCTTACTTTTGTGAAATAAAGAAAGGATGTGTTATGTGTTGTTTTAACTTGTTTTGAAAATATTTGTCCCTCTGAGTTTGTTGCCGGTCCCATATCTAAATCTTCTTAGGTCAGATGTCTAGGGTTGTAGCCGGCTTAGTTTGACTTGAATAAAGATTTTAACGGTTTCATGTGATCTTTTTATTTTGAAAGTAATCCGTTAACATCCTTAAAGAAATTAGTTCTTTTTATTATTTAGTACTGAAATATAGTAGGCACTAGTATGGTTAACGAGTCCGAATATTTATTTCATGTACTGGTAGCAATGGTAGCATACTGGTTTAGCTGTGAAGTAATACATCGAGATACTACCCCACGCGCCAACCGCCTTTAAGACCGTCGGTATTCGACATATATAATATTTTCAAAACACGATAAAACCGTACATAAAACCACAAGGAAAGTTATATTTAACATTGTTCGGTTTTGTCAGTGGAAAGAAAACGGCTAAAAGCCGACTATCGACTTACAAAAAGTCGCGGAACGTGTTTCCGCTATTCGCGGGTATTGATGTTGTATTTAATATTAAATAACTACCTATTTAATAAGCCCCCTAAGTAACTTGTCTCCGGTACATAATCGGTAAGTATATTCATTCAAAATATATTAATTTTCATAAATATGCAGGTCATTCATGATCTTTAAAATAACTGACAAATAGTCTTGATACTTGCTATTTTATGCATATTTATATGTAATTTCTTTTTCAGGATTGTGTAAAAGTACCTACGGTATCTCGAATAAAAGACCGCTAAGTAGGTGATATGCAAGAATTCGTAATCTACGTGCCGGATTCAAGCACATCCAGTTCAGATGAAGATAATTCTATGAGTGTCCCTGGTTGTTCTGAAGCTAGCTCAAACATAAGTGACATTTAATATTTTAATTCTGAGATCGATTACAAAGAATAAAACTTTTTCTAATAAAATATTTCTTTATTTGTAAGTTCGTTTACTAGGTTCTGAATAAAACTTTTTCTAATAAAATATTTCTTTATTTGTAGGTTCTGTTAGTTACGAAATTATATTTTATATTTAGCAGTGACTTTTCGGCGAAGTAAAATATCGTGAGATGAGAGAACCGGACATATCCCAATAAGGCCTACCTACTTATGCACTATTTTTATTCATATTCATATTTATTATTAATAATGTACACATACATTACAAGTCAAGTTTACAATGGGTGAAATATATCCCAGTTAAAATTACAGTTCTATTGCCCAATTTCTACCCGATCTACCCGGTTTTAATAACTGTTGGACTGCACAGATTAGGCAGTACATAAATGAGACTCTATCTTGTTTGGTACTAAAATTACAGTTGTACTGGGCAGATTCTTAACTAGTTTTAGCAGTTTTGTCAATCGCACTGTCACTTTTTAGTATCTACAAGTGTGTTTTAAAAAGAAAACTAGTGCCTGCGCTAAATCAGAGGATTGAGTTGAGGAGCCGACACCACCACCAGGCTCCGTTTAGTAAGCCGTGGTAAAAAACCGGAACAAAAGGGATTCAAGTATCATGACCTTTAGTGTCGTACTATAATCACGTGACCAGTGTTGTCAGCATAGCAAAAACCATAAAATAGCACTGGCGCGCCCTCAAATCCCACGACTCTTCTCTTTCCGCACAGACTCTAACTTAATTTGCTGCTTTTATGAAACTTGTTCTAATTTAGCTCTTTTTTATTGTTAGATTGTTTTGTCCTCCTCCTTGCTACTTGATATAGTTTTAAGTATAATAATCACTAGCGAGAGCGACCCGCTCCGGCTTCGCACGGGTTAACAAATTATACATACACCTAAACCTTCCTGAAGAATCACTCTATTGATAGGTGAAAACCGCATGAAAATCCGTCCAGTAGTTTTTGAGTTTATCGCGAACATACAAACAAACACACATACGGACAGACGCGGCGGGGGACTTTGTTTCATAATATGTAGTGATATATTTCATAACCATAAAACTACCACATTTTTAACAAACTAAGGAGAACAAATTCAATATTTTCACATTATATAGAAGTGACTAACTTACCACTTCAGATAATTTAACAGTAATATCATCAATATGATATTAAACAAAGCACCATTCGCTCCGGCCGCCGCCGGCTACATTTACATTTCATTTTTTCATGCAAAAGGCACCAAGGAAGATCCGCGGGTAAATTTAATGGCGAAAACGATGTCCATATTTTGTTATTTTGGTATAATTATAAGAATTATCACTAGGTATTAGGTATTAGAGAACTAAAATTAGCTACAACGACGTACGAACGAACAAAATAAATAAAAATATGTCACAATCATAATTTATCAGTCCGAAGTCGTTTACAAATAATGTTAATAAAAAGTATTGCAAATTCAAATCGTTATAATTTACATCTACATGTTTATTTTACCTATGCAAATTATACTTACTTTTTATTTAATAAACTTGAAACTTATTGAAATGATCATATATTGTGTACGCTACAGTATTATATTTCAATAATATTTTAGTCACTAAAGGATTACTGTTTATAAGCAAGCTTCGTAAATGCCTGTCTGGTATACAGAGTGCGTACCGCGATCCATGTTCGTCATGTTGCCTCCCTGTCACACTTACGTACGAATTTACAAGTGCAACAGAGAAGCAACTTTTCTTCATTTGAGACATTTTGAGTTTTGTATGTCGGCGAGCAGGCGAGCACCTAGCGCCTCGTGCCATCCAGGGACTCTTTTGCAAGTTGTGAGGAGCGTTGATTTTTTGAGGTTCGCGAGTGAATTTGAAAGGATAAGAGTTTTTTTGAAATTTGAAGTGTGTGAATGATTTGTGTGGCAAGAGGTGTTTGTGATGCGCGCGAGTAAATGAGTAAAATGAATAGAGGAGTGAAGTAAGACATTTTTGAGTTGAGTGGTACAAATGAGGTGCCTCGCGAGTGAGCGACTCAACACTGCTATACAAGGTGGTGCTCAACCACGTTGAAATTTTGTACGTTGTTTGAAATCCAACAAAAAGAGTAACTATGATTCAGAATTTTATTTAAAATATCTGGTTTCACACTATTTGCACATGTGATGTATAAGTTTTGAAGTAGAAAAACATTTTCTTACAAAATAATATCTTTTAAATCACACTTTCAAATAATGTGAAAACTACTACTTACATAAAAATCAAAAAAATAGTAACTTATTTTTTTTTTTGATTTCATACAATTTGAAAAATGTCAATGTGTTTGAGCACCCCCTTGTAGTTAAGATTGCAAGATGCTTGGCGTATTTTGTCAACATAATAAGTGTAACAAAATGAGGGGGTGCCGCTTCTTCTAGCTAGAGTTTGAATTTTTCCCATACAAACGTGAACCACCCTTACAAGATTTGAAGAGTGCCCTCGATTCCTCATAAATCTCACCATCAGAACTGGGTTTTGACAAAGACGGAACCAATCTGTATGTATATACTTACAAGTTACAACTCAACTAAAAAAATAATTTTCAAAATCGATCCCAAAATGACGGAGATATCAAACATTAAAAAACCGAATTAATACCTCCTTTTTAGGGTTCCGCAGCCAAATGGCAAAAAACGGAACCCTTATAGATTTGTCATGTCTGTCTGTCTGTCCGTCCGTATGTCACAGCCACTTTTTTCCGAAACTATAAGAACTGTTGAAACTTGGTAAGTAGATGTATTCTGTGAACCGCATTAAGATTTCAACACAAAAATAGAAAAAAAAAACAATAAATTTTGGGGGTCCCCCATACTTAGAACTGAAACTTAAAATGTCGTTTTCATTAAACCCATACGTGTGGGGTATCTATGGATAGGTCTTCAAAAATGATACAATACAATACAATACTTTTTATTGCACGCCTCACATACACTTAGTTTACAATAAATGGACAATAACATAAAAAAACCGGGCAAGTGCGAGTCGGACTCGCGCACGAAGGGTTCCGTACCATAATGCAAAAAAAAAACAAAAAAAAAGCAAAAAAAAAAACGGTCACCCATCCAAGTACTGACCCCTCCCGACGTTGCTTAACTTTGGTCAAAAATCACGTTTGTTGTATGGGAGCCCCATTTAAATCTTTATTTTATTCTGTTTTTACTATTTGTTATTATAGCGGCAACAGAAATACATCATCTGTGAAAATTTCAACTCTCTAGCTATCACGGTTCGTGATAGACAGACGGACAGCGAAGTGACAGACGGTCGGACGGACGGACAGCGAAGTCTTAGTAATAGGGTCCCGTTTTACCCTTTGGGTACGGAACCCTAAAAAGACAATAGAGGTAACAACAGGCGGTCTTATCGCTTATGATATTGAGGTTTCTAATATCATTTATTTCTAAACTGAATAGTTTGCGCGAGAGACACTTCCAAAGTGGTAAAATGTGTGCACCCTCCCCTCCCCCTTTAACTTCTAAAATAAATTTAACTTCGCACTGAATGATGACATCGTACGGGGCTTAAAGCCCCCGTAACGCAGTGAACGTGTTAAAGTCACATTAAAATTCCATTTTTCGAAATAGAGATTTCAACATTTAACTTTGCAAAAGTAGATAATTGAAATATTCTAAAAGCAATAAAAATAAATTAGGTTAGATTCGAACTACAATGACATTAGTTTGGGTTCAAGGCAAGGTTGCAGGGCCTCAACAAGGGAAAAAAGGGGGAGGGACTGTTGGCCTGGCTCAGTGAGCCAGAACTGACCCACTTATCCCTACTACTGCCGTAAGCAGGTAATGAATTCCCAATGTATTAAGTTTAGGTTTAATAAATTATAAATATATTTTATTAATAACATAATAATATACAAATATGTATAAGCATAAAGTAATAAATAAGCCTACAGCTATTAATAATGTCCGTAATCTGTATAATCCCAAAATACGGATCCCTCGTATGTGGATGCTGCTTACATAATCTCGTCTGCCATGGTGTTACGGCAGGAAAAGCCTTGGCAGACTTATATATTCCTGAAATGAGGGTTCATACCTACCGACTGGAATTGGTTTCATGGCGGTATCAGATGGGTTAGTGTACGGTAACCGATGGTCATCTTGCTTATAATCTCGTCTGCCAAGGTGTTTCGGCAAGAAAAACCTTGGCAGACTTATATATTTCTAAAATGGGGGTTCATACCTACCAACTGGAATTGGTTTCATGGTGGTATCAGATGGGTTAGTGTAGGGTAACCGATGCCGACCTTGCTTACATAATCTCGTCTGCCATGGTGTTACGGCAGGAAAAGCCTTGGCAGACTTATATATTCCTGAAATGAGGGTTCATACCTACCGACTGGAATTGGTTTCATGGCGGTATCAGATGGGTTAGTGTACGGTAACCGATGGTCATCTTGTTTATAATCTCGTCTGCCAAGGTGTTTCGGCAGGAAAAACCTTGGCAGACTTATATATTCCTAAAATGGGGGTTCGTACCTACCGACTGGAATTGGTTTCATGGTGGTATCAGATGGGTTAGTGTAGGGTAACCGATGCCGACCTTGCTTACATAATCTCGTCTGCCAAGGTGTTTCGGCAGGAAAAGCCTTGGCAGACTTATATATTCCTGACATGAGGGTTCATACCTACCGACTGGAATTGGTTTCATGGTGGTATCAGATGGGTTAAATTAGGGGTCCCGCTGGCCACCTTTGAGAGCGTCTGCCAAGCACTTCCGGCAAAAAAAATACTGGCAGACTTCGCTTTTATGTGTCTACATGTAAATTTCTAACTGCTGCCATAACTATTATTTCGGTATCAGATGGGTTAAATCAGCCCCCTTTTTTCGCACCGGAAGTGGCCTTCTTTTTCGTACTTTCGGCAAGTTCCGCCGTGGCAGACTATCGAATTCGGACTTAGCATCACTTTTATGGGAAACCATTGTGCATTTCATCGTGGTATCAAGTCGGTTAGAAAATTTGCGGCCGGCTCTTCTACTACGTCCCCCGCAACTCGTCGCCCAGTTCCATGGTCCCTTTTGGCCACAGGGCAAATATGCCCTTAAAAACGAGGTACAGTCGGATAAATAATCGATCAAACAACTGTCAAAGAGTCGTCTAGACTTCTAGAGAACCGTTAGTGTAGTCAGACTGACCGACCGGACGGGCAATAAGACCGGATCTGAGGAAGCCATAAAAAATAACAACCAGGCACTCAATCTAATAGAACTATGTACATATTTCGTAATAAACCTAGTGAAGTAGGTACCTAACTATAGCAGTCGGAGTCATGTCGGGAGATTGTCACTAATCTCATCGTACTGCGACTACCTAAGATGAATCCGAACGGACGCTATTGCATAGGCACGACAAAATTGTAAGAAATAGAATAAGCAGACGCTATTTCCATACACATTGGAAATTGGATGTGAAAAACGGAGATTAAGTAGTTTGTTTGAAAATGCAATTATAAAATTGTAATTGTTCTTGATTGTAGCTTGGTTTCATTCCTAGTATTAAGTAAGAGGGTTTTCTGCAAAGCAATAACGGTGATACCTAAATCTTGAGTTTTTTTTACTATATACATTATACAGAACTATTAGTTTGTTCGAGATCCTGAAAACGGTGAAAAATAAAGGTAAAGCTCCTAAAATTACGTTTTATACCTCATTAGATTCGTCATGATGTCTAGAAAAATGTATTCGAAGCGTGTATTAGCACACAAGAAATATCAAAAGTTATAAGCAGAAAAAGGGAGAAAAAAGTAAATATTTTTTATTTCCCCAAAATCTCAAAAAGTATTCATATTTAAGAAACGAAAATTCATATTATTAAAGAGGACGATATTTCCAATAAAACATTCCATACTTGTAGAACTGTATCTCTATTATTTATACTTTTAATTCACCGCTGAACACAGCCCTCCACGCTTCATTTTCAATATCCACGCGCGACGTGAAAAAGCGGTTACGTAACATTAAATATAATTTTAAAGGTATTAAATATTCATTGATAATTAAAAAAAAAAAGGTGTATTTATAACATGTCAACAAATGTACTACACCTAGAAATTTACCTTAAAATTATTTTTTCTACAAGTTAGGCAATTGTTAATTAGCAAAAAACTTCCGTCTTTATTGAAAACGACAAAAATGTATAAATAACTATCGTAAAATTTTGTCACCTTCTAGAGCTCTTCTCATATACATGCTTAATAAGTTTACATTATAAAAATTAGAAAAAAAAGAATAGTTTGGTTAAAATGTTCTTTTAAGTTTTACAATTTTACCTTGATTTTTCGATTTTTGTCAGTTTTCTATGTTATTCTAAAACGTATTTTAAGCAAAATATTAACTTTATTAAAACTTTTATAATGTGATGTTATTAAACATTTATATGAGAAGGGCTCTACAAAACGACAAAATTTTATGATAGTTATTTATAAATTTTTTGTCGTTTTCAATAAAGAAGGAAGTTTGAGAAAATTATGCTGATTAACAATTGCCTAACTTGTAGAAAAAATAATTTAAGATACATTTGTTGTTGACATGCTATAAATACACCATTTTTTTTTTTAATTTTCAATGAATATTTAATACCTTTAAAATTATATTTAATGTTACGTAACCGCTTTTTCACGTCGCGCGCGGGTCCTGTAAATGGAGCGTGGAGAGCTGTGTTAAGCGGTGAATTAAAAGTATAAATAATGGAGATACAGTTCTGCAAGTATAGAATGTTTTATTGGAAATATCTTCCTCTCTAATAATATGAATTTTTGTTTTTTAAATATGAATACTTTTTGAGATATTGGGGAAATGAAAAATGTTTACTTTTTTCTCCCTTTTTTTGCTTATAACTTTTGATATTTCTTGTGTGCTAATACACGCTTCGAATACATTTTTCTAGACATCATGACGAATCTAATGAGGTATCACATGTATTTTTAGGAGCTTTATCTTTATTTTTCACCGTTTTGAGGATCTCGAACAGACTATATTTACATATATACAGTACGGAGTATAGTACTGTCGACAGGATATTTCTGAACCTGTTTAAACGTAAGTAGGTATATTAATTTGATTAATAACACATCAAGTTGCTTTCCATACAAGAATTATACACAAAAGTTTTCATTGCTCGTGCTCGAGTTAACCGTACTTTCCAAATAAGAGTTTAAAATAATAATAATGCAGTATTTGATAATAGGTCCCCGCTTAGCTTGCCGATGGCGTTGACAGACCGCCGCAATCGAAGTCTGTATGCAGTCCGAGATTTATCTAGCGGTAATTAGTTCGCTTCCTATATTTCCTCACTCTCTCGACTAATCCTTAACGCGATTCTGTTTGTCTCTTTAGATTATTGGTACCTATATAATGCCTTAAGACATTAACGGTACGATGGACGGAAAGTTTCTAAAATTGTGAAATAACCAACGTGGAAAATATTCCAAAAATTCTTTCTGTTTCCCTATACGAAAATTGGGGAACCAAATTTTGCATTTCTAAAATAGAAAACTACAGCGACTAGTACTTATTTTGTTATTTTGTTTGTGTTTTGACATTTTGTAATAAAAATAAGTTAGGTATTTAGTTGGTAAAAGCAGCAAAAAAAGGCGTGAAATGTGCATTCGCAATTTACACGTTCCTGTGTCGGTAATAGGCATAGATTGGTTTCCTATTCAGGCTACTTAGGGGTGATCTTTAGTTCAATTTCTTTTACGACTTTTGCTGTGAAAAATCGCAATTAAAACTCTTTTAGTGTTAATTGTAAAGTAAACCTGCTAATACCAGTACCGTTTCGATCTCTAACGAGCAGCAACTGCACTTTGCAATAAAATGGTGGCTTAGCACGGGTTTAGTGTTTGTTGCAAGTCTTCTGAGTATAAATTTGAAGAACTTGAATCTTTTTTACGAGATTCAGCGCTTTAAAATATCCGAGTCTCTTAAGTCCCGAGTCAAGTTTTTTCTTAAACGCAACTCAAAAGGAGTCGAGCCTTCAAATACCATACCATACCTTTCGTTCGAAAAGATATTTAAGACCTATTTGCTCACGATACATACTAGGTAGGTACGATATAGGTAGTAGAGTGTATTATTGTATTGAATAGTTATTGTATTTATTTGCCATTAAATTTGGAATTTAGCAGCACATATTCCGATTCCAATTGCCATTACCGGGGATATTGCCAATGAACTTGTTAAAATCCTGTGCCCACAGTTGTGCCTCGCCGGCGGGGTTGGTCTGTGCCGGCGGCGCATCGACGGTTCCGAGCATTGAACGTAGTGTCAGTGTTCTAGTTTGTATGTAACCGGCGCCGTGAGAAACGACAATGTGCACGAAACTTAATAGTATCTGAGTTCATTTACGAAACTAGAGGTAATAGAGACTTGCCCAGGCGGAGCACTAGATTCGCAAGCTGATGTTTCAAATTATATCTACTATTTATCCTTAGCAGTTGGTAACAATTTATTAAGTACCTATAGTTAACTACGGACTGGGTGAATACCCTCATCGTATTCGTACTGACATTGGTGTATCTGGCTTGTACTAATATCAGTAATATCAGTACGGGGGAGATGCATTGTGAGTTACTTCATGCAGCGGCTAGCGAATGTCAGTGTCTAACACGTGGTAAGGATATTGAAAACTTGGCTGTGTGCTACTGATTTTTATTGTGTTAAGTAGGTAAGTCAAAATCAAATAGGTACATACTTAAACTACATATACGAGTATGCAAGACCAAAAAACTTGAAAACAGAACCGTACTGTCACCTGCATTAATATATTATACAACGAAGGCCGCATACATATCTGACAGGATATTATTTGTAGAGCTATAATAACGTTTCACACACATATTCTTGCGATCTTCGAAAAGTAACATATTATTGCAGATGACTGTACCCATTTGAGCAAATACAACAGTGCTCAAATTCAGCGTTTGGTCTTCAACCTTTCATGTGTCTAGTCCTTTATTCGGTGTACGTCGTTTCCATATAAAATTTGTACATTATGATAATTATTTCAAAAGTAAACTACGAAAGGTTAAAAAGGGACCATCGTGTTTATTTGCACAAACGGTAAACAACACAAATAACATTCAATAACTTACTTTTTAACTCGCTGCCTCTGCTTATTGATCTTCGCCGAGGTGACATCTCTCGGTCCCTGTGGGGTAAAACTTGTTTTAATAAATATTGTCCATGGCAGAACCTGACATGGGACAGCGGAAAGATGACTTAATTTATAACAGCATTAATAGAGTTAGACCAAGAAGCGATTTTGATATGATAGCCCACGCAGTGCAAGTGTTATTTTAGACGTTAAACTTATATGATATTATGACTTATAAATAATACTTGCACTGCGTGGGCTATCAAAACCACTTCAGACCTTTTTTGGTCTAACTCTACAAATTTTCAACAACAAAGCTGGAGAGTATCCATTGCATATATCAAATCAATATCCCTAAACATTGTGTGTTCTGTTTAAAAAAACTATATGCTTTCGTATTGTTCTTTTATGTTGAATACATGTATTAAGACCACTTTGTATCTATTTCACATAATTCGATAGGGTTATCGCAAGATTCACATGCATCCCATTGCCAGACGCCCGCAAGTAACACGAGAAAGTCCATTTGGCCCGTCATACAGAGATTAAGCAAAGTGCTTCAATTTGCGGCCCCGGCTAATCTGCGAATGGGCCGATGCCGATGTCCGTGCCCATGAAACACTGAAGAGTGATCGGATTAAATCTGGCCTGATGCGTAACTGAATACACCAACGTATCAGTACCTCTAAAGCTTGTAGGAAGTCATAGAAGCTTCAGTAATGCTTCGCGCCCGGATACAAGTTATGAAGAGTTAGTGTTACAAAATACTCGAGCCAGGTATGGTTGCAGTTAGATATTTAGTTTAATTTTATAGCAACAAATTAATTCATTTCCCTTTATATAACTAAGCTCTAAATTCAATAAATTTACATATTACATATGTAGCTCAACGTCGCATTGTCTTGGAAGTAGACTACATTTTAACGCCATTTTAACGGATCTATAGTATAAATAAAAGAGTTAAAATCATTGAAAATATTACATTTCAATACTAAAGGCATACGAATAACGTTCCATTTATGGCTTTCATCGCACATTCTTTTCCGTTGTTTTTCTCCGCCGCCATTCTACTCTGAAGTTATTTTTACGCGAACCAATCTTCCGCATTTAAAGCGCAAACTTCGTATGTGAAAATAATTAATAAGGCCTGGAAACAAAAACGCTCGTTGTAATTTTGTTTACGAGGAAACTCTGAAAACTTTTTCGATTAAATTACTCGGCAAAATAGCCAGCTGTTCTAAGTATTGATGCCTGTGCCATTAACGATTTCTCGGTTGCACCCTAAGCACCACTTGCACCATTCCACTAACCCGGGGTTAACTGTCGAACCGCTTAACCCGAGGTTAGTAGGATGATGCAAGAGGGGTCTAACTTGGAGGATATAACCAAACGTAGTAGCCATTAACAGGCGTTCCCCTCTGTCAAAACTCTAATGTCCAATGGTCAAACACATTGTATGGACTAACGTTTATCTGACATGGCTATAAAAAAAGCCACGTTACGTATACATTTGAGGTGCCCCTCCCTCGCAAAAATCGGGCAAAAGTTTTGTACAGAAAATTACAGATAAAGCTCTCCATTTGGTTATACCTTCCAAGGGGCCTAAAAGGCCTACGAGCCGGGGTTCGAATATACCGGGCTGTCGTTACAGCCCGCGATAGACACAGCCAAAAAGGGCCTCGCCCTGACATGGCCTCCCCACGCCCCCCCAAGGGGAGTGTGAGATGATCCTGCTGGGGGTTCGAATATTGTTGTTGTATTGGGTTGTCGACGCTGCTCTCAATATTAATGCCCTAGCTATTGTATCATTAAATCGGTGCATAATGCAACGGAGCATCATCGTATTATGATTTCAAACTAATTTCTACCTTTATTTGACGTTGTATGTTTTACTATCTACCCTTTTCGGATTGGAGTCGTGTTAGATTTTAGTAAGCTATAAATTATGGACCACTAGGGCAAAAACGGGGGCGTTATACGTGGTGGTAAATAGTGCGGCGTGGTCGCTTATTTTATCCACAAAAGTAATGGTTTTACATAAAGTTAGGATTACATTGCGATATTTACTTCGACTATGTCTCAATACTTCTAAATATTATTTTAATTACAATTGTTATTTGTTGTCCGTAACAGTTTACTTTACTTACTCGTTCAGTCCGAGTCGCAGCACGGGCCCGCTCCTCACGGCATGAGCGTTGCTCATGCCACTTGTGGCCAGGTCGAGTCGTTGATGGACGGGACGACTCTCTCACTTTGCACAGTAATATCTTCACTAATTCGTAAGTCCGACTCGCTCCGCGCAGCATCAACGTTTCTCATGCCGCACATGACTGGCCCTCTGATAGATGGTATGTCTCCCTCCCACCATAAAGGTTTGACAAAGATAGAAACATCTTTACTTACTCGTTAAGCCCGAGTCGCAGGACGGGCCCCGCTCCGCGCAGCATGGCGTGCGCGTCGGCGTTGCTCATGCCGCGCGTGGCTCGCCCGTTGATGGATGAGATGACATCTCCTTCACGCACGCCGCACAGAGAAGCCTTCCGCCCCGGGTTCACCTGGAACAGAAAAAAAAAACATTAGCCATGATGTCAATGAGCTCGTGGTTTTTTTTGCACCTGTAAGTCTTACATGCTCCGCGCAGAGTAAGTAAGGTCACGATAATCTAACAAGAGAGGGGATTAGTTGATAATGGAATGTTTCCTTCGTCTTTCTCCGAGCCCACGGGAACAATGCCCTCCTCGAAACGTCGGAGGTAATTTTATGGCTTAAGTATTGCGCTATTACGTCCCGTTAAAGTAAATAATAACAAATTGATAAACTCTTTAAAAAACTTAATAACAATAATATTATTTTTCCAGATTGTAAGGTCCCTTTTCCCTTTCATTAGAAACAGGTTATTTAGCAACATTTCTTAAATTATATTAAGTAGGTAATAACGAAGATTTCAGTACGGTTACCATATGGTATGGTAGAATAGAAGACAGATTAAGTAACATAATGTAATTGTATCTTAAATGTTCAACTATTTTACTCCAACTTTATCGAATAAATGTTAAATAATCCGTAGGTATAATAATTCAATATAATATGTGACATTTGCATGTGATAAATCTTTGAATCACCTTTGTTTAACAATCGTATCATCAATTGGTTTTGTAAAATACTAATAACAATATTTTTTTCCATACACCAGCTAATCCCAGCGATACGTTTTACCGTGGATAGGTATTTTGTTTGGCTTAAAGCGAAAAAACATCCGGCATTTGTATGCGAGTAACGGTGCGATATTTGAATTCACTTTGATCACGTTCGTGCCTCGTATCGCACACTCGGAGTGAATTTATTTTTATCTCAAGTATCATTTCATCATCATCATCATCATATCAGCCCTTTATCGCCCACTGCTGAGCATAGGCCTCTCTTCTAGTACGCCACTTGTCCCGGTCCTGAGCTAATCTCATCCAGCAGTGACCCGCAATTTTCCGGATGTCGTCCACCCAACGAGCCAACGGACGCCAGGCGCTTCTTTCATTTGAAAGCGGCCACCATTCTGTTAACATTTTAGTCCACCTGCCATCACTCTGCCTAGCAACATGTCCTGCCCAATTCCATTTTAGTTTGGTAATGACGAAACCCACGTCATGCACCTTGGTGCGGCGACGGATCTCGACATTCCTTACTCGATCTTGAAGCTTGATACCGAGCATGGCGCGCTCCATGGCTCTTTGTGCTACGCGGATTTTATGCACAGCCCCCTTAGTGAGCGTCCATGTCTCGGCACCATAGGTCATGGTGGGCAGGACACATTGGTTAAAGAGGCGAGTCTTCAGGCATTGTGGAATGTTAGCAGGTTTCAGGATGTCCGCTAATTTATTGAATGCCGCCCAACCGAGCTGGATTCTCCTGGAGATCTCCTTCTGCTGGTGTGTTTTGTCAAATGATAGAATATGTCCAAGATACAAGTATTGCTCGACCACCTCCAGTCTTTCGTTCCCAACCATAATGGTTGGAATCGATTTACTAGAGATGTTCGTCATAACCTTAGTCTTGGACATATTCATCTTAAGGCGCGGTGTGTAGTAAAATGCGCTTTTTTGTAAACATATTTACAGACTTTTACAAGGATTTCATGCTTTATTTTCTAGTATGTATAACTTTAGTCCTTGAACTACGTTATTGCTTGTCAGAAACACAACGGCTCATTATTTTCTCGATAGAATCTTAAGTTGAAAACATGCTTAAAGCTGTCTTTTGATCCATATTTTAGAAGTACTACGACGAAAATGGATATGAAACTTACCTCATTCGATAGCTTTTAAGTAAATCTTCGTTATTGCTGGTCCTTTTATCGATACGTTAATCTTTTCATTCATAATTTTATGAATTCAACTTTTGCCTACTAAATTACACCCTACGCGGCAATACCTTGCGCCCATTCCCCGCGCCAGTACGCCCGTGGCCACTGCCAGCGTCGGACCTATGCTAGTTTAGTGGACGTTTCATAAAATGGGTAATCACTGTATAAATATGCAAATAATGTTATACACACAATGTTTTTCAACATGCTTACGAAGAAAAGCAAAATGATTCTTAATTACTGTGACATTTCAGACATTCGCCCATCATATTGTCATTTTATAACAAGTTGGGAAGCAAAGGCACACACCCATCTAACCAATCCGGAATTCAGTCACGATTGATAAATTGTGTAAACATATTTTATTAAAGGCTATTAAATTAATCAAATTTAATCATTTTTAAACATATGTGTACGGATTTCAAATACATATGTGGGAGTGTTTAGTGTATGGTTACCACCATCATTTCACCGCTTTTAGTTTCCGAGTTACCTACATGCGTTTTAAGGGAAGTGGTCGAAAAATGCCTAAAATGGTTTTCTGTTTAATATTGGGTAAGTTAGATTGCATGTAGCGGAGATGAGAATGATGAGATGGATGTGTGGCGTGACGAGAATGGATAGGATTAGGAATGAATATATAAGAGGAAGCCTGAAAGTTGCACCCATAACAGAAAAAGTAAGGGCAAATCGCCTAGCGTGGTACGGCCATGTGATGCGGAGGGATGAAAGTCATGTGACGCGAAAGGTATTACGAATGAATGTGGAGGGAAGTACGAGGAAAGGAAAACCGAGGAAAAGATGGATGGACTGTGTGAGAGATGATATGAAACGAATGCAAGTGAATGATGAAATGACGGGCGACAGAGAGGTGTGGAAGTGAAAGACATGCTGCGCCGACCCCAAGTGAATGGGACAAGGGCAAGAGAATGATGAATGATGATTGGGTAAGGTAGAAGTACTAGTGCTCGACGCTGCACTAGTATTCGACATGGGTATAGTGTGTAGCTTCCAAATAGAACTCGACGGCTAATCCTTTTGTTAAGTAAAACCGCTAATGCCACGTGCTACAACCTTCTTCTTTCCCCTGCCCTTATCCCACCACCTGCATAAAAAATACGTACTTCAGTTACTGAATGCCGGCGAGTCGAACGCTACAGAACCAGTCTAAAATGTGTCATCGAGATGCGTAACAAAGGCGCGTTATCGGAGAGCGCACCTACACTGGTTTTTTTAGCGTTGGCTTAGCCCACGCTCAGGTGCCGAATAAAATAATTAAGACCCTTTTTTGCAGGTAAGTAGCACGTGCGGTTTTACTTAACAATAGACAATAGGATTAGCCGTTGAGCTCTAATTGAAAGCTACACACTATACTTTATGTCAAAGTAATATAGGTTAAATTTGAACGGCGACGATCTTTCTGTATTCAAATTTAATTCTTGTCACTTTGACATAAAGTGCCCGTGTCGAATACTAGTGCAGCGTTGAGCACTGGTACTTCTACCTTATTTCCGCCAAGTCCGTACCGTGCTATATGGAAATTTATTCCAAAAAATGCTGTTTTTATATACCACACTGGTGGCAAGCAAGCATACGACCCGCATTCACCATAGCCTATGGACGCCTGCAGCTACGGGGATGCGACACATCATGCAAATGTTGATTGATTTTATATAAAATAAAAGTCCTAATATATAAAATAAGCTTTCATAAGTAATAGTTACTGATTTTTAAAAAGCGCTATTCAATTAAAAGACATGTCAAGATCGCTTACCTTCTTTCAAGTACTTTCTAATGCTAAAAAAACGAACTACAGTATTCTTCCTTATTTTCAATACCTACTTGCCCGAAATTGACTTCTGGAATTAGACCAAGTCTACGACGATTTTGATTGCACACGCAGTGCAAGTGTTAATTATAATTTCATAAAGGTTTGTCGTTCAAAATAACACTTGCACTGCGTGTGCAATCAAAATCGTTGCAGAATTTTCTTGGTCTAACTCTATTATATTTTTAAGGTAAGTAAGTACTAATTTCTGCCTCATAATAATTGGGTATAATTTGATTAGTTTCTTAGTTTGTCGGGGTATACTCTCATATTGTATATAATTTCATTAAATACTCATTAAAATACGAATTTGCTAATAAACCTTATTCGATATTAATTGCCGGAAAAAATCCCGGAACTGACAAATCAGAATATTCAGAATACCGATGGCGCCAGAATAAGGACGTAGACGTGCTGCGCGAGAATGGTGCGGCGGGGCGCGCGGGGCGCCCGCCCGCCTGTTCTACCACTCGTCTGCTTCACCCCCTCGGAAACGTAAAACTCCAATATAAGAGCGCCTATTTTCAAAGAAGCATGGTATAGGCTTTCAATCATGCTTTGGAGATCTTCCAGGGTCTCGGCAAACAAAACAATGTCGTCGGCAAATCTCAGGTGCGACAAGAAGACACCATGGATATTGATACCAGTTTTGTCCCATGCAAGCGTTTTTATGACGTCTTCCAGTACCGCCGTAAAAAGCTTGGGTGAAATGGTATCCCCTTGACGCACTCCCCTTTGGATGGATATTGGGTTACTGAGTTTGTGAAGCCGAACTTGCATTGTTGCCGAGCTATATAGCTCCCGGAGCACATCCACATAGCGAGTGTCAACCGAGCAGCGATGGAGAGAGTCAAACACGGCCCAATGTTCGACACTGTCGAAGGCCTTTTCGTAATCTACGAAGGCCATGCACAGGGGCCACGAAGTATCATTTACGAAACATTTTCCCACTTTCATAAGCAAATGTGTATGACGTTTACAAACCGCGTTGGGTTCCCGCCGCCGAGCCGCCGGAGAGCAAAACTTCAGCATGTTGGATTCCGGAAAGGATTCCGCCCACTTCCTGCCTGTGGCCACCCCAACCCACACCGGTTCACACTTAGCACACCACAATGTGCCTTAACATGAGCACAATTAAACCGTTGAGGTAGGTCTTTTAATCTTTTAGATCGCTGAGCGCGCCGGCACGATCAACATAGTTCCGATAAATATAAAGCTATATTAAGGCAGCATTTTCACCGAGGCATTTACAAATTTACACGAAAAATTCAAATTCAAGGTTTTGTTACAATTAGCTGTTATATATTCTAAATTGTCTTGTAATTATTTTGTTTGGTCGAATCACAAATGCAGCTCACGGTATGAATTTAATTCAATATAAACGAAACAGATCCGGAGACTAACGACACACAAATTACGCAGCAAAAAAGTTAACTACTTAATGACTTAACTCTGATGACATAATTAAGGGAAACACGCGACTGTCACAACATTTTACAAAAAAACACAAATCACTGGTCGTAAGAAAGCTCGAAGCGCTACTGAGCTTTCAAGGTGTGTTATAGGCAATTTTATCGAATCATCGTATGGGCATTATTCGAAAATGCATGCGCCTCGTGACGACACACGCCCATTGTTATGTCGGGGGCTAGTACTCACGTCGAATATTAATCTCCACTAAGCTGAGTGAGGAATCGTGTATTGTCATTGCACAAGTTATTGTGCAAACCAGAATAACAAGACCTCGAGGTCTGTAGCAACTATGCATAATCGGAAAGAGCTTTTATATTGGTGCTCCCATAGGTAAACTCGCCAGTGTCCGATAAGCGGTCAAAATGAGACCACCGGTGGTTTCCGTGAGCTTGTGTTGTCCAGGAGACATAGGCCAATGAACTTGTAATCGCAGAATCAGATCCTGTGAGATTCTGATACTTCCACACGTTCTTACAATTTCGATAAGTAATCAAAGTTTTATTCGAGTTGAAAAAAGTAAAAAAAACTGATAATTTATTTAAGTGCACAAAACTTCTACATATTTTTTTATAAAAATTGATCCATACTCCTGTCAGATATAGAAATCAGAACAGATGTTATCGCTCAAAAAACTTTAAGAAGATACTTTAGCTTTTCTTCAAAACACGAATTTGTAGAAGTAACTTTGGAAATTTTAATAGTCGATCAGAAAATTGTCGAGATTATTGTAAGCCTTTATGACTTGAATTTATAATAAACTGTTATTAGCTTAAACAAGTCCTGAGGGGCGTTCGGGACCTATCTGTAGTCTATCTACCGTGCTAATTTAGTTTTGAAAGCCATTAACGAGGAAACCGTCTGAATACGTATCTTGAAGGCTTTAGAAAATGTTTTAAATCGTCCTGGTAACAGCACATCTGAGCTCCCAGCCGTTGAATATGGAAAAGAAAAGGCTTTCGCGGTAAAGGAAATTCAAATTGTGCAAGTGCAATTGTCCCAAGTGTAAGTTCTCTAGCAAAGAGCTTAACCATGTCCCTTCTTAGTCCCGCAAAATGGGAATTTTTAACGAATTCCAAACTGACAAGAAATTGACAGATGTACTTAATGGGAAAAATTTTTTCTCAAACATGCAATGAAATATTGATGTTATGTTCCTTATAATAGGCTGCGAAGTATGACGTTTCAGGTGCGGCTAGGACAAAAGGTCGTTAATGGAATTTCATACAAGTCTTGCAGGCCTAGGCCGGCAAAGTCCTCTTTTTTAATTTTCATTTCACAGATATTTGTGACACAGCATCGTGGCATTCATCCATTAAAAAAACTAGAGGCAGTATTTGCTTTATGGTTCGTAATGACACTCTGCCACTACGCCAATAAAAAAAAAAAAAAAAAACTATGTTTGCTATAATTTGCAGTTTTATTTGTATGAAATCAACATGAACCTAATAAATAATACATTATTAACCAAATTCTATAATTTTAAATCATAAATTTAATTACACAAATAAAAACATTTAAAATATTTAATCTAAACGTTAGCGGTAAAAAGGTCTACTCAAACACGCGTAGTTATTTTTTTTTTATTGTTATGGAGGTTAGCGATGTGACGAGTCCACTTTTTTTCGATTCGAATCATTCGAATCGATTCGGCCACTGATCCGAGTTGAAATTCGAACTGACTCGACTCGACGGTTTGCGTGGTTCGCGACAAGGTCACGGGCCGCGGAGCCGCAAACGAGTCAAGCGGCAGTTGTTGTAAACAGAACCTTCAGGACACCGAATTAAGGTTTATTTTTCAATGGCCATACTACCAGTGAACTCGACTCGGGATGCCGAATCAAGCGGCAGTTGTTGTAAAAAGAACCTTCGGGCTACGGAATTAAGGTTTATTTTTGAATGGTCATAGTACCACTCAACTCGAATTGAAACGGCGAATCAAGCGGCAGTTGTTGTAAAAAGAACCTTCGGGCTATCGAATTAAGGTTTATTTTTGAATGGCCTTAGCGTAGCGTTGACTCGGCTCGGAGAGTTGGTGAATTGGCGATTCATTCGCCGAGTCAGCGGATCGGATACCAAGTTACCAGTCAGTTTAGTGGCCGAGTTGATTCGGATTGCCAATAGTCTTGATTCGAATCAACTCATCTGTAGGTTGATTCGGATTATTCGAATCAGATAACTCGACTCGCCCATCGCTAATGGAGGTAAAGATGAAAAATTTTAATTCTGTTTTATTGTATTTATGGTGCGTTGTTGATTTTTGTACTTTCATATGAGTTCTGACGAAATAATGAAATTAATATTAATTGTAATCGTAGGTGTTGGAATTGGCAGCGTAACCAGAATTGATTTTAAATAACTTGCTGTCTCTGCCGCCAAGTCAAAGACGAAGTATGGATATGGTTGCTTATGGCAATTTTATTATTTGAGAAACTAAGAAAAATGGCTTACAACTGTAAGCGATTTTTCTGACTGAAGTGTTGACGAATTTGTAGTTACATTCATTTAAAATATGCCACAAAACTGTTTCTAATAAACTTATTAGAAACAGTTTTGTGGCATATTTTAAATGAATGTAACTACAAATTCGTCAACACTGGAAATTATACTTATTTACTCCATGTATAAAGCAAAGATGTATGTGAAACATGATATCAACATGAAAGACTATGTAAACTTATGTGACGAAAACGACAGTCAGACGGATACAAGGCGAAAAAATCAAAGATATATGAAAATATACGGGTAGTAAAAATACACGACTCGTGTAAAACATACGCGTGATAATGATATAGGTACGTGTTGGTTATATTTTGGGTGTAGTTTACTTTTAGTTTTTTCTATAAATAAAACTTGGGTTTCGTGGATTTTTTATTTTATTTATTTCATTGCATGTTTGAGAAAAGCACTATACATACCTCGGCGGGAAATGGGGTTGCCCGCGCTCAGACCTATCCGGCCTCGCTTCGCTCGGCCGTCTATATGTCTTCGGCCGGCAACCCCTTTTGTCCCGGCCTCTGTAGTAATGTACTATTAAATTAAGATTTTAGTGTAGGCACCTAAATAAGGTATGAATGCCATTATTTTTCTTTAGATCTATTCTTAGAGCGTTTAATAACTTTGTAAGGGCAAAGTCTATGTTTAGGTCGAGTATTATGGAATACTCTCATTCGATAGGTAATAACAACGCTAGTGAAATAAGGATAGACATATGTAAAAACACTCAAGTAAGAAAGAGATAGCGCTATACGAATAAATAACATTTCCAAGATGTCGTTGTTTCAATAACAAGTCCTTACAACTGGAGAAGTCATGGCTGTCATTTTCTGTACCTACGAAACAGTCTGCCGATTTTTGAGGGGGAGGTCACGCCAAATGTGTTGCTATTTCTACACGATTTGTACGGAACGTACAAATAGCCATGTCAGTCCATATTTTGAGGGGTAAGCTCTTAAAGGCAACTCCAGTTATTAAATGCTCTAAGGATCTATTTAAACACGGTGTGTACAACTTCAAATAAAATGATATGATGATGATGATGATGAACAGTTTAATAACTGTTCTAGTATCTATTGAATACTAATTTTATCAGGTTAAAACTTACTCTCCAACGTAATACAATTCTAGACAGTCTCATTATTTTCCAAAGATCCATTAAATCTCGGAAAATTGAAGTAGCAATCATAATTAAGCCGTTAGCTAACTGGATAAAATGCTAGCTAATTCCTTGGAGCTCTATGAACAGTTATAAGTAATGAAATGCGCAAGTTTCCGCCATTGTCACTTGCTTTAACTCAAAACTAGATCAGAGGCTCGTCTGCGCCATTCCCCGCATTCCGGTGCCTTTGAAGTTAAATAACTTAAATAAGTTGGTGTTAAAATAATACTTTTGGATGAAAGTTTGCAAACTGTTTTGCTACCAAAGGAAAGTTTGTGGTTAATTCAATCAATAAAAGCTGGACTCGACACCACACCGAAACTTGACGCAGTGACTGTGAAAACGTTGCGTCATGCGTTGGCGTATTTTAAGTTTCTGAGTGATCCATGTTTTATGTAAGGTCAGCCAGGGCAATTGCAACTATGAGACAAATGCAAGTACCTACTTACTCTAAAAGTACAAGAAGTGAGTCTAGAGATAGAGTTACTGTCATGCCCCACTTTCGCTAGTCATAAAAGAGAGTTCAGCCATGGTTATGTGGCTCTAGCACTAGATTCGCTTAATAAGCATAGCGCACAGAATTTTCATATCCCATATCATGTTATGGGCGTTAAAATACTTATAAATACTTTTCATAATTGCTTATAAATCTAAATTAGTTCAGGTGTTCAATTGAGCAACATTGAACACAAATCTATAATAGGTACAAATCCTAAATTTATTTTTCGAGATGTGATTACTGCACTGCTTTAGACGACCAAGGTGACCACCGGTGCCGTTGCAAAAATATGATAATACGAGCAGAAACAATTATAAATCTAGAGAATTTTATTGAATGTAAATATATTGTTAAAAATGTCACGATTGAAGAGGTGATTACGCGACCATAATATTTGCTTACTTGGAAACTCTGCGTGCTAATGTAATACTGCCTATGTGTGATAGGATAGGGAATATATTGTCGCATTGTATGGGCATAGGCAGCGTTACACGACCATCTCTAGTAGCGCCCTGTCGGGTGTCCCGTATGAAAGTGCAGAGGGTGTGAAAAGAGGGTTATAGTGAGGTATTGGGTGTCAAGTATATCTGGTCGAGTTATGTTAGGGCGCATTAGCAGGCGGGACACGTTTGCCGCGTGACTCCGCGACGCACGTGGGTTGCCTATACGATATAAACCCGTATCTACTGAAATCCCATGCCCAATTTATTCTATTTATTTAAAGGCATTCCGTATTTTGCACTTAATCTTGTATCAGATATTTATACACATGTATTCCTAGGGATTTGGTTTTTGATGGCCGAGAAGATTGATAAAAGCTTAGAGAAAAATATGAGAAGCAAAGGATGGGCGTCTTAAAATGTTTGATGTTTTGAACACTGAACATACTGTTAGTCAGATTTTAACGGACATACGTACATTAGCAAAGATTAATAAATATATTGAAAAAAATCTAGCCAACAAAAGACAACATAAGAAAATGCGCCACATGAGACATAAGCGATGTCCAAGTAATGAATACCAAATAATTGCTACCCTATATTTCATTTTATCCGTTACGGAAGCTCATTTGATCCGTCTTACGAATCCTTGGCATTGTTAACGCGCCGTCACACGAGAAAGCACTGTCAACCCGCAATCTCGACGTAATGATGCTCGACTGTGACCTCGCGGAGGTCGGACTGTTGTCATTGTAACCGCTTACCGAGATACGAAGACTCAAAATCACGACTACCATTATCTATGTTCCGAGGGAACCCCAATTTAATAGCGATACGAATTGCACAATACTGTCTGTGTCAATGTCAACCCACAATCTCAACAACCAGTATTTAGCTAAGCTAAACCCGGCAACCTTCAAATCAAGAGTGAACAGGCACCTTCTGGGCGAGCTCGCTCCATCGTAGGCCACGTCTACGCCTCGGCTAGTCTGTGGCCATGAGTAAGCCCATTCATAATAATAATAAAAAAAAAAAAAGCGCGAAGTATGTTGCGAGGGAAGTTTTTCGATGCGAGAAAAATCAGAACGTGGAAGTCGCATACTGGCAATAACGGGCGAGAAGACCAACCAGTGGACATCCACAAAGTCACACGAAGTGTGTGGTGGTAAAAAACTAAAAGCGACGGCGGCCCTGGACGGCACTGGACTTTTCTCTAAACATGAAATTAATGTTTAATATTGGACCAAAATAAATATGTACCTATATTAAAACAGGAAATTCTGAAAAGAGGGTCAAGGTCGTAGGTATACGAAAGAAAAAGTGACCAAGGCCTCCCACTTGGCACTGGATGCCTCTGATCTGAAGGCATCTCAGATCAGAGGCCTCCAGTGAAGGCAGATCATCAGGCAGGCCTCGAATGAAGAGGACGCTGGTTCGATTCCAGCCCTTGGCACTGAAGGCGATAGAAATTTAAGAAGAAGGCCTAGGTCGCTTTTTCTTTCGTATGTTATATCTATTTTAATTTACAAAAACTTTTTAACATACTCGTCGAACCAATGGGAATATGAATCCTGTATTCTCATTACTAGCCTCTCTTTAGACGACCCAATATAAATGTGCCATTCAAAAACGAATAGTAGTTACAGAAAGAGAAGTCAAGTTATACTAGTACTAGCAACATCTGGATGAGGTAGATGGAAAGGCCCTTAATCCAAATTAACCGCTTTGATCGGACAGATTAACCGCACTTGGACGTCTTAGAGACATTTAGGTAATCAAGGAAAAAGACTAGCATTCATACGAGTTAATTTATTTCTTAGTTAAAATGTTGCACAAATGGTGTTTGTGTGTAAAGGCATTGGACATAAGTCAGATAGTTTTCTTATTCCTTTGACTGACTTAAAAGTTGTGACTTGTGATATCATTTCCGTAATATACAAGATAAATGTATAATTATGTCAAAATCTAAAAATTTCGAGTTACAACACCAAAAATCGATCCATTTAAATAGTTGTATTTAATGTAGCTCACTAGTCCATTAACTCGAACATCATCTCATCCCATAAAACAACCCATGGTAAGAATCATCATGTAGTTCAGAAGGCAGTTATAGTTCTAAACATAATGACCCAACAACAACAAACAAGTGTTATTGAAGGATAGCTTGTAAAAACCGACTCCACTGATGAAATAAACAAGCATCAATTAACTCAAATAAGCTTAATTGCTTAGTTACCTACGTTTAATAAACACTTCTAGCGATTGTCCCGTCCTAGTCATTAGTCGTTGTTACAACTAAGGCAACCTTCGGGGCCAGATGTTTTTATACTAATTGAATTACTTAATCGTTAACTAAGTTTTGCATTTAAAAGGAATATTTAAGCGATTTAAAAGTAGCGTCCCCGAGCCACTTTAGAAAATTCTTAAATGGCACCTGCATACTTAAGTTTTATAAGAAAACTTTGCCTGTCGAACTACCGCCGCCTAGCAGATTATTCTGGGCGTCAGTTTTGTGTTTTCATATTTATTTTGTTTTGATTTATTAACATTGTTCTCTCGTATTCGCTATTTATTGCAGATGAAGGAGTTTGTAATAAAAATGTCTACACCATGCCGGAATAAACGTAATTTGTTTTAGTATTGGATATTCCTGTAGAATCTGCAATACGTTCTTTATTAAAATAATGTTATTTGCTTTTAAATGTACATTTATTTATCAAATCACAATTTTAGCCTAAAAATATAATAAAATAAACTACATAGTAGGTTGGGTACCCACCAAATAAAACAGTTGTGAAATTGTATATTAGGCACTTAATCCAGTAGTTAATTGAATATCTAAATTTAATGTCATCATAAGGAAGGTAACCCAAGCAGTTATATCAGTAGCAAAAAGCATTTTAGCAAAAGTTATAACTTTTCATTTTAATTTTGGTTATGATTAATTCCATTATATAAATGTAATGGCGGATAACAAAAGCGTTACCTAATTAAATACAAACAATCGAGAATAAGAATCGACATCGAATGAATAAAGCGTAATAGACGTTATTAAAGGTAATAACAATGATAGCAGTTAATTCAGTAGGCAATAAAGATATTAAAGATCCTCTCTCATTCTCATCGCGGTTAATATGTTAATTTTAATAAAGCAGGTTGATTCCGAAATGATTGATTACTGTTTTCCGAATAAACAGTCGTCACGATCTTACTCACATCAAATGTGCGCCGCGGAGTATCGCTCAAGCTCTGGAAGAAAATAAATTATGTAGCAAATTCATTACCGAGGGAAAACACAAGGAGATTGATGGAAAAACAAATGTGTATTGGGACGTAAACACACATTAAATAGATACCTACTTACAATTGGTAGCAAATAATAAAATGATTTGGAATAAACAAGTACAGTCGCCATCAGATATATCGGAGCGGCCAAGGTGTTCACAATACCTAAACACGCACTCTAACGCCCTGTACAATAGAGGCGTGTTCAGATATTTGTGAGCGCCTAGCCGCTCCGATATATCTGTACAGCCACCAAGACTATACCAAAGCAAAATGTTAGCAAATATCTGAACACTATACTCTAGGTATTATTAAGGCGATTGAATTCATCTATAAGGCACTGGTCCCACCGCGAGCTAGTAAGCTATGAGCTATCGGCTATAAACGATAAGCACTCCCGTGTAAATAAAAGAGACACGGCGATATTTATAGCTCACCGCTGGGCGAGTAACTAAGTTCGTGTTTATAGCCGATAGCTCATAGCTTACTAGCTCGCGGTAGGACCAGTGCCTAATCAAATAATTATATTTTAGACCTCGAAAACCATAACATAGATATAGCTATACAGCCTATACCACGCATGCGAATATTGATAATTTATTCTTTTCGCCAAATAATACATGCTTATTAGACTTAATATAGCGATTGTCACATATGTATTTGAAGTTTCTAAAACACCAATAAACTACTTCGATTGCCAATTTAAGTGTTTCTTCATCGATACAAACAAATAGGCAGGTACCTACTCGTCAGGCAGCGAAAAAGCGTGTTTTATCACACTCTGGATCTTCTTGCGTATAAAGTAGGTTCTAAGGATGAGAGCCTGAGAGGAAAATTATTATTATACTACAGGTCATACACATATAAAGTATATAAACCTACATTCGTAGGTATGTAAAATCAGTTAACAGAAAGCACGTTTGAAAACTTTTTGATTTAGGCATTCTAATGGAAAAAATTGGTTGGCCTTAGTTATATGAAATTTATAAAAGTATTCGATTAATACTGTGACCTCATTCTAGATAGAACGAGTAAACCCAGTTTTCTGAACAGCTATCACATATATATGACCACCCAATGTAGATAGCCTTTTTATTCCACACATTAATATTTTCAAACATGTAACGAAAACGTTTGTAATGCTAATATAAATTGCCTCAAATAAATGTACGGACGCGGACATTTAAAATTTAAAGCAGGATGCGATCGGAGCGCGCTCTAAGTAATTAACTTTCCTAATCCATCGGGAATAGAACCTGTACCATGATGATACTATTCAGGTTGATTGGGTTAATGAAGATGGGTTCTGGCACGTCACCAGTGCGGTTAGGCTTTTTACGTTTACGGCAAAGGAAACCTAAGCCCCAAAAGGAGCCCGTTCATTGAGTAATGGGAAATCATATTAGGGTTTTAGGGTTCCGTAGTCTGCCCGACCGTCTGTGACTTCAGAGGGGGTGGAAAGCAAGGAAACAAATATTAACCTCTAGCCGCCCATACGTCAAACCTTGCCAAGCTAAATGAAATATTATTTTGTCAACACAAAGTTCAAATTAGAATGGAACAGGAGACATTTTTATAGGTATCTGGGCGGCTAGAGCTTAATAAGGCGCGCGCCGCGTGAAACTTGCGACGGAAGATCAGGCCATAGTGCAGGTTTTACCTCGTTACTCGGAAAATAAAGGTAATTTGGCTGGTACTATATTGTACTTAAGCCTGACTTACCCGTGATATCCTCAAAGGCTGGTTCTGATCAACGCCCCCATGCATTCGGAAGCCCCAAGGCGCCCCGCCCGTCAACTCAACCTCGCGCGCCGTCATGTTATTACACCATTGCTGTCCTGAATTCCTTTTCACTGCTGAAGAAACCCTTCCTTGTACAGAGCGAGCATTTTGTCGCTTAGTTTGTGATGTCAGATTCCATACTTTGATCTGTAACAAAACAGAAAACATAATGAATAATATTTTTACCAAGGATGTTGGCGGCATTTCCTCGCTGTATCGCAATGCTGATACGTCGTGCGAGATAGCCGCCAGCTCTTCGGTCACCTTACGTCATCGTCAACCAAACGCTTCGCGATTTCTGCGAACAACTTATGCCCGCTGCGACCCCATGGACCTAGTTTCAACTCCAAATGGTAAAAAATAGTACTCTCTACCGAGGCTCTTATATTTGTTACGTTTTAAAATGTCGGCGCTTTCCAAATTGATAATTTGGTAGGTGGTGACAGGAATTAGGACACCTACTATTATACATACATATATATGTGACGTTATCTACGAAAAGGGACTTATCGTCGATGGCGCTTACACCATTAAGTATTAACGATGCTCCGAAATAAATACAATGCCGCGCGACGCTGTGCGGCATAAGCGTCATCGACAATAAGGTCCCTTTTCATAGCTAATGCCCCATATATATCACGAATGCTTTAAACGAGCAATTAATGCGATAATAAATCGTCCAACAAATATTGGATATTATGACACTGACACCAAAGAGCATATCAAAGAGCATATAATCACTACGTTTTAAGAGTCGGCACTCTCGAACAATCCTCGAACCGAATTATGAACGTACATATCCCAACACACCAAATACAGGCTTAAAGATCTCGCATCCAGGCCATAATTGTTAAAAAAAGAAAAACCACACAATACTACCAACACAAAAAAAACAACGCTAGGGCTCGACACTTCCAGTACCTACTGTTTATCGATATCGATAAATGTGCGATACGTGCTGCTGTATTTACCTACTGTACTACCTATTAATAAAATAAAAGAACATTATATATATATAAACAATTTTATTTTACATGATAAAAATAACATAGTTTATTATTCAAGTAGGCATATTACAATATGCTGAATTCGCGCGCATTCTTTTTTAATCTGGTCCCTTTTTATTGAAGGCACTGGATGGAGAATGATTTCCACAAATGAACTTGTTTCCATTCAGCTTTTGAATAGGTAAATAAATACGCCAAATCCTCATTTCCTTTTCCTCAGCTTTGCCCATAATCGACATCTGAAATAAAGAGATTATCGATAAAATTGGTCGTACACTATTCGTGTCATAGGTTACTTAGTTTTTTACTTAAAAATACTTTATTCACAAAATATTTTCGTTTTAATCATGGATTGTACACGACTAAAACTAATTAAATTAGTAACTGTTAACGACTCAAAGTAAAAAATGAAAATATTGCATACAAACATCAGTTTACCGACCTGTTCGGATCAAGTTGGAAATTTGGCCAAAAATGCGTCAGTAGTTAGTCTTCTTACACACCCACTACAAACTTCACATTTCCTTAAAGATTTGGCCCCCATTTAAATAACAGCTAAAGTTATTTTACCAATTACAATAAAAAATAACCACGTATTTTCACGTTCACGACAATTCAAATGACGTTTGACGTTTTGACGTTTTACTACCAATCATACCAACCTAAAGAAAAGTAAGTATAATACGTCTATGTTAAAAGCAAGTATGGTATGTGCCACCAAAATGCAACAGCAGTCATTTTAATTCGATAAGATTATTTCTATGCCTCAATGTTGGTAACAAGGGCTTTCATAATTTATCAAAGTATGGGGTGTCGATGGGCTGACTGACACTGGTTATAAGCAATACATAATATTATTATACTCTTTGGAGGTACCTATGAAAATAATAAGGATGTCAAAAGGATATAATACTAGAAGCGGTGCAAGTGTTATTTTTATACGTGATCATTTCATAGAAGTTTGATGTTTAAAATAACACTTGCACTGAGTGGGCTATCAAAATCGCTGCAGAAATTTCATGGTTTAACTCTAGGCTTGGAGGATATATCTTCCTGTATGCACCATCTATGCACTATGCACCATCTATGCGCCTACTTCTTAGAAAGTATTTTATTTTATTTATTTATTTATATGAGCCTAGAGTGTCCCACTGCTGGGCAAAGGCCTCCCTCCTCCCTTTCCACGTATCCCTGTCTTGACCCGTCTCCCACCAGTACCTATCAAAGGCGTCAAGGTCATCTCGCCAACGCCGTCGAGGTTTGCCGCGACCCCGGGTTTGATGTGGGACCCAATTGGTTGTTGTTTTTGCCCACAAGTCATCCGGCATACGGCAAACGTGTCCCGCCCAGTCCCACTTCAGCTTGGCGGCTGTTTCAGCCACATCAGCTATTTGGGTTTTGGAGCGTAGTATAGTGTTTTTGATGCGATCGGTCAACTTCACGCCGAGAATACTACGCTCCATGGTGCGTTGACAAACCTTGAGGGTGGATTTCTGAACTTTTGTCAAGGACCAAGTCTGTGCTCCGTAGGTCAGGATGGGAAGAATGCACATGTCCATGAGCTTTCGTTTAGAGAAATAGGGAAATCTCCCTTCATTTGCTCTTTCATAGACCAATAGCTTTTCCAGGCACTTCCAGTTCGTCTTGCGACCTCCTTGTCCTGTCGTGCCTGGAAAGAGACTATTTGACATATGACATTTCTTCTCCATCAACTACCACTTTTCTTTTTGGGCTGTTAGTCATGAGCTTGGTCTTTGACATGTTCATCATTAATCCTACCTCAAGGCTTGCCCTGCTTAGGTCTTGTAGCATGGCGCCGAGCTCCGTGGCTGAAGACGAAAACAAGACTATGTCGTCGGCGAAGCGGAGATTTGTTAATCGCCGCCCACCGACGTCGATACCTTTGTTCTCCCATCCAGCCGCCAGCTTCCTGAATATTTGTTCGAGGGTACTAGTGAACAGCTTAGGCGACAGTGGGTCACCTTGCTTGACGCCCTTCTTTATATTGAATGATGGGCCGGGAGCAGTGCCGGATTTAGACATTTGCCGCCTATAGGCTATGCTGGTTTTGCCGCCCCTATCCACCTCGCTTATAGCTTTTTAAAGTACTTTCCAATCAGAGGCGTTTAATTTAATAGTACAACGCACCATAGTCATATTAGAATGCATATAAGGTGATGTCGCTATTCTAGATACAGATTTATATGAGCCGTTTTTGTCAGCCAATGACGATCTGACCTCGTTATATGTATTTGCCTGATCTGATCGGCGACCGATGGGTACCGCTGGGTTTTGGCCATTGAGAATCAAGGTAAGGAATTGGCAGTCAGGCTGGATATAGCAAAGGAGTTTGGTCGGATCTGGCATCGATTGCTCGAGGGACTATGCTATACAAATGGTTTATATTGATGGGCCACAAATAATGTACCTCAATAAAAACGCGAGCGTAGAGAGCGCGAAATTTTTTAGGTACAAATAGCGCAATTTGATAGAAAATGGTACCTACATATTTAAGTGTTACTGTCAGTCCTCACTTATGGTGCTCAGACTTGGTCTTAGACGGAAGCTCAGAAGTCCAAACTCGGAGTTTGACAGAGAGCTATGGAGCGCAGCTTATTAGGTGTGAAACTAAGGGATCGCATCCGGAACACCACGATGCGCTCTAAAACTCAGATAATAGATGTAGCTCGAAAAGCGGGCAAACTATATTCAGACCGTAAAAAGTCTGCAACGATTTTGATAGCCCACACAATACAAGTGTCATTTTAAACGTCAAACTTCTATGAAATTATGACGTATACATAACACTTACACTGCGTGGGCTATCAAATCCGCTGCAGACTTTGTTTGGTGCGACTCTAAAGTAGACGTGCGCGCCGACCTAAAATTTGCCGGCGGCGGCGCGCCGGCTTTTTTGGTCGGCGCGGCGCGGCGGCGCCGGCGTGTAGCAATTTTTTTCATTTAGGTATTACCTCGGAGTAATTAACAACGGAGACGCCATGTCTAAAATTTTCGGTACAAAATAGTCTGCCGTTTTTTGCGGGGGAGGGGCACATCAAATGTATAGGTACGTCATGTCAGATAAACGTCAGTCCATACATATGGTTGACATGTGGTTGACCATTGGCCGCCTATTTTCGACAGAGGGGAACGCCTGTTAATGGCGGCTCCATTGTTAATTACTCCGAGGGTATTACCTACTAAAACTGCAAAAATTAACTATGTATAGTTTTTCACTAGCATTATACTTACGCACACGCTATTCTTGTACATATCCCCGATTCTAATATACATTTTTTTTTAAACAAAAGGGGGTGGCTGTCTTCACGCTAGCCAACCCAAACCACTTTTTTTAAGTTTTATTGGTCTAGATAGCAAGATATTCGTTAGTTCATGATTGTTCAGGCATTAGAATCATTAGGGCCCCGAACCATTAAATTTTTATTTTTTTGGTCAAAGTGGGCTGTCTTCACGATAACCACCCCACCCCGAAATCAGCCAAATTAACTATGTGAAGTCATCGGGCGACGTTAGTTCACGTTTGTTCAGGCATTAAAATCGTTAGGATCTCATTAGATTTGCCATAAAAAAATATCGAAAATAGTACATTATTATCGAGGCTCGGAAGTAGCTACTTGCAAGCTGAGGATTCGTTTTAAACGGACGACCTTGGGAGTCCGTTTAATTGAATCCGAAGCCAGCAAGTAGCCTTCCAGCCGAGTCATATATAGTGCTTTTCTCAAAAATGGTGCAAGAACTATAATTATCACAGAAATATTTCACGAAAGCAGATACAGATCTTACGTATATATTTTTACAGAAAAAAGCCCTTGCCGCCTGTTTATTTTTTTTTATAAAAAAATAGAAGTGTATTTTTCTGCCAAAAATACGCCAACCTATTTGAGACAGCTAAGTAGTCGCGGTACTAATCATCTGTTTGGCTGTTTAATGGGCCTGTGCCTTCATTTGATATGGCCATTTCAACTTTTAAAAAGTTTGGAAGTTTGCAGTCCCAAAATCGAGACTGCAATGTTTTTAAGTTTTTAATTTTTGACTGACCATAAACTACGCGCTTCGCGACCTATTTTTTAGACGGCAAAGTCGACTTGGCCGTCCATTTTTGAGAAAATTCATATATACGGCCGTGCACCGGCGCGCCGAGTGGATGAGCCGGCGGCGGCGGCGCGTATGAATGGCGGCGCGGCGCGGCGGCGCCGGCGCGGCGCGCACGTCTACTCTAAAGTGGGACTGGGCTGGTTATGTCTGCCGCATGCCGAACAACTTGTGGGCCAAGTTAACCACAAAGTGGGTACCCCACGAGTCAAACCGGGGAACCGGTAGACCTCGTTGGCGATGGCGGGATAACTTGGACTCCTTTTTGAGAGACTGGCCAGATGTAGCTCAAAACCGGGACGAGTGAAAGAAGAGGGGGGAGGCCTTTGCCTACCTTTATATGTGGCCCATCAATAACGTTCCTAAATAAAAACGCGAGCGTAGCGAGCACGAAACTTTTTCGATAGAAATAGCGCAATTTGATAGAACATGGTACATTTTTAGGATTCCAAGCTTCAAAACGGAATCCATATAGGATCACTTTGTTGTCCGTCCGGCCGTTTATCTGTCTCAATATAAAGGGTCTTGACATGACAGAGGGCGGCAAAACCGACAAATAAAGCCTGTTATTTAAATTTTACAAATAAATAGGGGAGCGGCAAAATTCCGGTCAACCCTATCTGAACAGCAAATAAAATATTTTTTTGACCCAAATTTGCCGCCCCCTAAAATCTGCCGCCCTAGGCTTCAGCTTACTCAGCCTAGTGGTAAATCCGGCACTGGCCGGGAGACTGTAATTTTATGCAGGCAGTACTTGAGGCATAGATGTTGTGGATGAGATTAATGTACGTGGGTTCTATGTTTTGTTCTTGTAGTGCGGTAAATATAGATGAATGAGATAAACTATCGAAAGCTTTGGAAAAATCTACGAAGGCTAAATAAAGAGGAATTTTATATTCTATGTATTTTTCGATGATCTGGTTTATTGCGTGCAAGTGGTCCGTGGTAGAAAGACCAGGCCGAAATCCGGCCTGCTCGGGAGGTTGGTGACTGTCCAGTTTTCCAGCAATGCGACGTTCTATTATCTTAATAAAAGTTTTATAAAGGTGTGAGATGAGGCTAATGGGTCTGTAGTTATTAATGTCGGATTTATCACCTTTTTTGTGTAATAGAATTATATTAGAGTGACAAAAAGTTGTTGGAAATTTACCGAATTTTAAAATAGAGTTGAAGAAGTTGGTAATATGAGGTAAAAGAGTTGGTTCCCCTATTTTTAGTGCTTCCGCCGTAATACCATCCTCGCCGGGGCTTTTACTGTACTTCAGAAGTACAATAAGTGATCGATCTATCATCAACGAAAATATTTTTCTCATTACTTTTCTTTTCTCATTACATTTAGGCACTTGTCCCACCGCCGACGATGAGCGATAAGCGAGTAGAACGATAAACTAGTTAGAAACGAGTGGGCGAGCGGCGAGAAGCGAGTGTTAGTTCCAATAGTTTTGTCGCTCGGCTATAGGCGAGTGTTCGAGTGCGACGGGCTATTACTCGCGTCACTTGCTCGGGCGGTGCAGCGTAGCCGAACACGCAGACTGATTGGTCTCGCAGCTTGAGTTCTAACTACGAAGCGAGCATCGCCGAGCGAGTACCGCTGAGCTAGTTTTATCTTATCGCGGCGACAAACTAGTAGAGCGAGTGTTCTCGCCGGCAGTGTGAACAGCCAGCGATGAACTATTAATATATGGGTCTCTTTTACTAACACAGGATCCTAATCTTTTGTTCGTTTCTTGGGCGAGACAATCGCCGATAGTTAATCGCTTATTTTATTTATTTATTTTAATCTTTATTGCACAATACATGAAGGTACAAATGGCGGACTTAATGCCTTAAGGCATTCTCTACCAGTCAACCAATCGCTTACTCGCTCTTGGTGGGACAAGTGCCTTAAACAGGTACCTAGTTTATTACTGTAACTAATTATGAATTGAGAACTGAATGACGCATTGCTAGTTGCTACTAAATCACTTAATGCATGGGTGGCAAGTGTATATATAGTTTTATGGCTCAGTTGGTTTGTTCTTAGATTCCTACCTCATAAACGACCGAAGTATACACCATAAATCCAAAAGGTACACTTTTAATGCTTAAGTATTTATATTACTATGACTCAAAGTCATTGACGGTTATTTTAAATGTTTGCTTCAGAACGCCTACAGGAAAACCAGAGACTGATTACATAGCGCATTGCTGAAAGTGTGAGTTCATTCCACTGGTAATCATCAGACGTCTTTCTATTCAAGACTAGCAAATCAGACTGAGCTTGTATTCAAAACTAGCAGAACTACCACAACATTGAAAGTTTAGGTTAGCAAAGACCGACATCATCATCATCATATCAGCCAGAGGACGCCCACTGCTGGGCATAGGCCTCCCCCAAAGAGGGGTGTGTAATGATCAATATAAAAATAATTAATATATTTTCTGTAGATATAACAATATTTAATATAATTTCAGAAAATATAATAACTCATTTTGTATAATATAGATTTGGTATATTATTAAAATGTTTCATATCATTTTGTATAATTATCTTTTGATATAACACTCATTTATTATAACGATCATGTGATATAATGCTCATTTATTATAGGATTTATTATAGAAGTATTATTATATAAGCATTATTCGGTATAATAATATAGTAAAGGTATTTTTATGACGACATATGTAAATGTTTAACGCAGATTAGGTAGTGGTTTGTTTTGTGTAATGGAGGCAAATTGTAACCTAACCTAACCTACTTTTCTGGTAGCGGTTCGTTTAGTGTAGGGGTCGCAGTTCTTGACCTAACCTAATCTAGTATTCTGGTAGCGGTTGGTTTTGTGTAGGGGTCGCAGTTCTTAACCTTACCTACCTAGTTATAAATAGCAGTACGTTATACAGGGTGTCCCAGAATTCGACGTCAAGCCGTAAACGGATGATAGACCAAGTCATAACAGTTATCATAAAAATACAAAAAAAAATCCAACTCATGTTCTTTAAAAATTATGGTCACTTTAAAAATTCACTAAAAAATCCACACCCTGTAATTATTCAAGATTACACAATAATAAAAAAATTAGAATAAATTATGGAATTTGTAGTAACAAGAGTTAAAGAACCATTACAGGATGTGGATTTTTTAGTGAATTTTTAAAGTGACCATAATTTTTAAAAAACATGAGTTGGATTTTTTTTGTATTTTTATGATAACTGTTATGACTTGGTCTATCATCCGTTTACGGCTTGACGTCGATTTCTGGGACACCCTGTATGTAGAAATAGTCGTTTTTTGTAGTCTCTAATATTAAAATGTGGAATTATATATCTAATAAATTATATCAACAATTCTATGATGATGATGAAGATGAAATAACTTTATATCATAAATTCAGTATAGAAAATATGCATTATACTTGAAGAATGTTATGCTAAATGTTATTAGATCAATTAATCTTTATATAAAATGATAATTTATATCATATGAAAATATATTAAGTGTTGTTATATCATTTAATAATTATACTAAATAAGCGTTATTGCAACTGATATTATAATAAAAATGTTTATAGCCATCGATACGCACCCCCCAAAGAGTGCCACAATGACAGGTCTTGCGCCACCAGCATCCAGCGGATTCCCGCGACCTTTACCAGGTCATCAGTCCACCTTGGAATTGGGGCGGAAAGGTTCTCGAGTGACGACCACGTACCGGAAGGCGCAGCGTGGGTAGACCCCAAACAAGGTGGAAAGGTCGACAACTTGGGCGAAATTCTAACAAGCTTTTGAAAAAGTACCTACCTAAAACTTAAGGAAGTATGACTATGAAGAAGACAAGGGGGAGAGAGATGTGGAGATGACCAAACGGGATAGTCTTATGGAACTTTCAATAGAAATAGCAGAGAAAGCGCTATTAGGTTAATTAGGTATTGTAAGTCCTTGTGATAGTCTCTTTTCAATTGCCACATTAAAACGATAGACGTCTTGTTGTACCACACCAAAGTATCACCAAAGCTTGGTTAGCAACAACTTTTTTTAAATATTATTTAATTCTTAACAATTTTACAGGTACAGTGTAAGACAAAGATATAGTAGGTATGATTCCCTCTGTCTATGATTAAAATGAGGCAGTCCTTTGACAAACTTTAGTTACTATATGTGTCGCTTAACTTCAAACTCGGGTAAATCCATTGGACCCTCTCAGCAAATATCTACCCTATTACGTTTTCTTAATACCAAAATCGCATAATCTGACAGATGGATTTACCCGAGTTAGAAGTTAAGCGACGCATATACTCTTTGATATTGGCAGCCAAAAATAAACAGCCACAGAATATTCCCTTCAGACTGTCATGTTATGACTGTGTCAGTGCGTTTGATACGAGTTTTCCCGTGAGATTTATATATTATTGGTGGAGTCATGAAGACTTTGAGTTGCATGGAGCCATAACACCTCCATAATACGTTAAAAAATGTATTGATTCCCATGATGTTTGCTGTGTTGTGTTTAGTGAATAGATGCATGTGGAAATGTTTTGAACACCGACAGCTCGACAACTCGTAAGTGGTATTTTTAAATACATTTTGCACACAAAACTCTTAATACTTGCCTAACTTACGTGTTTCCAAAAGCTAATCTAGTTTAACTCGCTCATTCACCCACTTGGTTTCTAGGCCACTTTAGCGCTATCAAGTCCTAATTTACTGCATAAACAACAGTATAATCACGGTTCTAAAAGCACAGCTCAGCAGGAACGTTATTCCAATCGCATTCTGAATTCCTGTGGGTGCTGTTTGCTCTAGGGACCCAGTATAATGGCTGTACAGACTGGAATAGACATCCTGTGGTCCCTGAGACTGGCGACCGTAGGCACAGAATAAATAATAGTACTAGGTGGTACAGAAGATTCACTCTCTAACAAAACGCGTCTACAGGGTGTAATCTTTAAGTGTAGCCAGGCGATAATTCCGTAAATATAACATATATGAGAAAACTTCAAATTGATATCGAAAGTGCATTACCCAATGAGTCAAATTACATTAATAACTTTTTAAAAATAAAAGCAGTAATATTCCAAACATTAACTTGAAACCCCACCATACATTTAGTACGACGACTCACCCCTCAAAGAATGTCGGTCCCGTAAAAGATTAAACGCCACGGCAGCGACAGCGCCACGAACGGCTTATGGCTAGCCACCAAAATTGGTGTGGGACGGATGTATTGTAGCTGCCTGTCGTAAAGCGAGACTAAGGTAGGTACTCTATACACGCACCATCACGAGAGCTGACGTGGCCTTTGAGGCCGTTGCAAAAACAGATACGATCAAATCTTGAAGAAATGAGCGTACTCCAATCTTAAACGCCTGGTTGTGACCTTATAGTGGAAGCACGGCCTCCTGAAAAAAGCACCATGAGTATCATGACCCCACATTGAGGGTACCCGAGTATTCTTTTATTCCATCTCGTTGTTACGCATCGAGAGGTCAGGTCACACATGAGTCATACTAATCTAATCCGGAATCGCCCGTGCTCGCGGAACCAATTTGAATACACGCTCGCGGTCAGTGTATAAATCGTAGTAATGTGGACAAGGCTTGCCGAAGTTGCCGAGTGTGAGGGTATAATTAGTTTCGGGTACGACCAAACTGTCTGTCATCGTTAAAGAGTATTTTATTGTATGGGAAATCTCATAGTCAGATGAGTGACGATGACGTCAGTCAGTCTATCAACTGTGGTGGGTGCAACCGGCTCTTAGAGGGAAAATGTTAAAATAATTTGCTAAAATGCTGCAAATACTAGTAGAGTCTGTTCGGAAATTCATTGGGGCCCAATATATTCCACGACTCTTCTCTCTCCGAACAGACTTTAGAAGGTTGAAGTATAGTTCAGTAAAGACCTTTAGGCAAAATAAACTGTTAAAATAAGAGTCGTATCATCGTCAACAAGTTTGTGAATAAATAAATAGGTAAGGGTATAATTTTACCGTTTTAAAGCGCTTCATTCAAAATAAATCTTACTGTAATATTATTCAATATACCTATGTATAGTTTAGTTCTCACTTCAGTGACATTATTTTCCTGTAAATTAGAATACAAGCTGAAAGAATAGGCGTCCTGATCCTGATAATTGGTTTCAGATCCACAAATCATACACATATATACAAATATGACAGACTTTGACTTAGTGAAAGGAGAGTCTAAATAAATATGTATCAAGCAGTTTGAAGGGTTTTACAACTTTCCGCTTTGCTAGTGACGTCAAAGGCATTTAATGAGGTATTGGCATTATGTAATTTAAGTCTCTCCACCCCTCATGCAAGTATGCTTTTGACAGATTAATGATTGCTCTATAATCATATTTGAATGGACTCATATTATTCTATTTTCATTTAGCACATGTTAAAAAAATTGGTAAGATACCTACTTTATTTTTGGAATTAAAAAAAAATTACAAAAGTACTGCACAACATATTGGTCTTCAGAAAAAATGTGCAATTAATTTACTAGGAAAAAGCGGTATACCTAGTAAAACGCTATACATATGTAAGAATGTAACCTTAGTCGCATTACTTCTAAATTATTTTAAGTCTTCACGCTGTCACGTAGACAAGTACGACCATCATATCCGTGCAGATCTTATTTAATTTATGCGCAATATGCAACCGTTTTCGCCTATGTATAATCAGATCGATATTATGTAATATGTATAGTATCAGTTTGAAATAAATAGAATGCATGACAAAGCCGACGTGTAGTATGCGTCACACGTAGGCTATTCTCGTTATATTGTGTTTCAGAACATTATGTTACATTGTCTAATTAAGTATATACAGGTATAGGTAAGGTGCCGGGGGCAATCTAGACTGCGAGGTAATTTAAACTAATCAAAATATCTTCCATGTTTTACATTATTAACTAGAGTCACACACACGACGTCTATTCCGCTATCTGGGCTTAATTAAAAAAAAACCGGCCAAGTGCTAGTCGGAATCGCGAAGAGTGCCGTACCATTACTATTACCGCAAAAAACAGCAAAAAAAATCACATACAACAAATGTGATTTTCTCACGGATCACTTAAAGGTTGGTGTACACTGGTATCATTTTAAAAACCGGTAAAGTGCGAGTCGGACTCGCGCACGAAGGGTTCCGTACCTACGCTACAAATTTACACTATACATGGCAACAAAATCACGTTTGTTGTATGAAAACTCTACTAAACTATTTATTATATTCTGTTTTTTTAGTATTTTTGTTATAGCGGCAACAGAAATACAACATCTGTGAAAATTTCAACTGCTACTGCTGCTATCACGGTTTAAGAGATACAGCCTAGTGACAGACAGACGGACAGCGGAGTCTTATTAATAGGGTCCCGTTTTTACCCTTTGGGTACGGAACCCTAAAAATAATTGAAGAAATATGTTTTTACCGGATTCCGTTACGTAACAACATGAGCGTGTAAAATTAATACTATACATATGCCTACCAATATATGTATTCACTCCAAATTGTATCTACAATGTAAGGCGTGTCCTTACTTGCAGTGCGCCCGTAAATAATTATTTAGGGTTACGAAGGCCGTAGTGTGCGTAATCGCGTACCTATACATAGATCTATTCCTGTCAGATTGCATAGGTGTACGTTTACACCAAAACATTTGCCCAATCCAATTTAATTGAGAATCAATTAGGCAGACGTGGAGTTAAATATTATTTTAAAGGACGACCTATTATTTCATCTAATTCTAAGTATAGCATGAGAACAAAATGTGTTTGCTACACTAGGTATGGGATTATATTATATGGGGATTATGGGATATGTGATCTACGTAATATCTAGAATTTAAGCATAACTCGCTTTACTTAACCAATAATACCTATACTAGCGACCCGCCCCGGCTTCGCAAGGGTTACACAAAACCTTAACACATTCACTGCCATGAACACGTATGTGTGTTCATTTTGTACTGAAAACGGGGCGCCCGGTACCCAAACTGTTAACAAATTACACTCACACCTAAATCTTCCTCAAGAATCACTCTATTGATAGGTGAAAACCGCATGAAAATCCGTTCAGTAGTTTTTGAGTTTATCACAAATACTAATGTATATACACACACGCGGACAGATGCGGTGGGGGACTTTGATGTATAAGTAAGGTGTAGTGCCGTCCTTATTCAAATAAGAGACGATTATTCTACACTATTGAACTAATAGTTGTTTCTTAAGTGACAAGCTAACACGCATTAACCCCTATTATTCAATTACAAATGAAACTCGGCCCAATATTTATGAATTTGACTAGCACTTGACCGGGTCATTTATCATTTATCACAATTGTAACAATAAATTACTGAGCGGACGATTAAATAAATTAAACAAAGCCGGTGCATCGAGCTCACTTATTGTAAAAGGTTGTAAGTATTGTAACTATATTTGCTTAAATACCAGGCGGGCGCCATTAGTATATACCTACATACATCGAAATACCGAAAGGAGCAGTTGCAAAATAAAATTGAAAACATGTTGATTAACCCTTATTCTTTGACAGTATTATGATTAGATAATGTTAGATAAAGTTTTTTCCATATTCAATTTGCCTAGTAATTTTCTAAAAAAAAAACACAATTAGCTCTTTAAATATATCGCCTTAATAACAATTATTGATACTTACAGCAAGCATCGCATGAGTTTTCCAATAAATCATTGTGTTGCTAATCTTGGAAAATCTAAGCGTTTTTTCGCCTACTAAAACGAACATAACTTATTGCGCTAATAAATTAAGCATTGAAATCAACCGAAAAGTTGGTCGAGTTATTTAGATCCGCCCTGTATACTTTTATACTGGGAAGGAGAGATGAAAACGTATCACATTTCCAATGGCGCATAAATCCTTATAAAGCGAATGATTTTTATAGAGCGGTGAAGCTGTAGCCATGTGTTTTTACGCCACTACCCTTTCAGAATTCCTATTGCCAGCGAGTATTCGACGCAAGAAAATCTATAGGTTTTTATACCCCGATGGGCAAACCAGTGGACGGTCGTCTTGTGGTAAGTGGAAACCTAAAATTATGAACAATTACCACACAGGTGTCACTAACTCGTTGTCAAACCTTTACAGAAGATACGAGGATGCATTGAATTGATAGAGGAAGAAATAATTCACTTGACGTCAACGCTGCATTTCCTAGATACCTAAAATATATACAATGTAAAAGTAGTAGTGTTATTAACGCTGGTCTTGGTCTTTAGTAATGAATTACTTGTCCTAATGTGAGGCTGCTCTAGATTCGAGGAAGAGGACATTTTTCTGTGCCCTAATTCTTGAAATAGACGTAAACATATGAACCATATAGAGAACCAGTAATAATGAGTAATTAGATATTACCAAAAACAAATCCGAAAAGCTCAAAGTGGGTGGGAAAACGTAGGTGTAGATAAGATGATTTGAAGCTTATTATCGTGCACAACATGACTTTATATACATACATGTACGAGTAAGTATAGTTATAAAGGAACGCTGGATAATGGCGGCAAAGGACCGAGTGACGTGGGGATCACCGGAGGAGGTAAAAAGCGTTTCCACATTATCCTATCCGATATCGGATGAACACAAAAAGTAAAATATTAAAAAAGCGTTAATAGATGCCACGGCACGGGGCCCTCTCCAGCAGTATTTTTCCAAGGGGTCATCCGATATTTGATATCGGATCGGACAATTGGCTAATATGCTGCTGATGGCGATGATGAAGACGTTGATGATAAATCAGCGAATGAATTAATGATGATACTCGGTGATTTAATTACGAGTATCGTACACTGGACCATCTGAGTCAATGCTTGTGTTAGCGAAGCGCTAGGAATAACAGCACTGCAGTCAAAAATATTTCTGTATCAATCATTCATGTTGCCCGAGTTGCAATTTGGTGAATTATTTTTTATTGGAACGGATTGAGATGATATTGATTGGGTAATGCATGGTTTCATTGACTAGGCATATAGTAAAAGATTAAACGCCTTAACGTAACGGTACATAATGTGTTTAACTTAATAGGGTTTCGTTATCAGGTTTAGATTATAATTTTGTCTCGTATGGCGCAGAATAATAATGTACAGGGAGCGTTATCTATCTATACAGTGTGGAAGTCTAATACGGGCGAATCTCTTAACGGTGGTTAGTATAGGACAAAGTAAAGGTAATTAAATAACATTTACTTAAAGTTGCAACAGTAATTTTGTCCATACAAAATAATTCAGCCCGCAATGTAATGCAAACACACTCACGTTAAACGCTCGTTGACAGGTTACTTTCAAAAACTCCTATTGCGTATGTAATGTATTACCTGTCATGAGTGGGTAAATAATAAATAAGTATGATGTTTTTTATCGGACGAAATTACTATAGTTTGAAATCAAATTACATCAAAAAATCTTATTAAAGCAATCATTTATTTTAATAACGACCCATTGAAATTACAACTGAAATGTACTGAAGTTGCTGAAATACTTACCTAAAGAAAACCAACTAAAAGAGAAAACTAAAAAACACAATTTACAACAATACAAATTTTGAGAAACCTGAGTTTAGTTTCTCTCTTCTCTTCCAGTTACGGGCAATCCTTCGCGAGCTCGCTGTATCGCGTTTACAATAATTACTCGAGCGTTTCTTGGTACAACCCGATGAGGGAATCGCTCTCTGTACACACTAGCGCTCGATGACCATTTTGTAGTGTTTCACCGTAAATTAAAATCATGTCCATTAATTCAGGAGCAGTAAAAGTTGTTAAACGAGGCATTTTTATAACATACGATTACTTTTGAATCGAAAGACTGACATTGTCAAATCAGAGTTGAGATAAAAAATAAGAAACTTGCAATTCCACCAAAGAGTTTGCCACGTTTTCACACAATGTACCAAGTTTTGTGGTGTTTAAACGGTTTAGTTAATTCTCGAAATAATTTTGGTAATAACTGTACAACTATTAGGCGGGCCGTATGCTTATTTTCCGCCATCCTGGTATAAAAAATCAGGCAAATTAAATACGAAATGAATACACAACAATCACTTATGAGATACATCAGTATCTATTAAATGAATTTTCAAAAAAGGTGTGCTATCAAAGGTGTTTGTCTATTGCTCAGATTAGAAATAATCACGTCAAGTGCTGTCATCGTGACTGATTAAAATGAAGTCAGTTTCTTGTTGATAAACATGATAAATAAATAAGATTTAATATCTTTTAACACGCCTAGTAGTACTTTTATCTACCAAAATAACTACAAAACATTAAACGCTGTGTAATGCTAACATGTATTGTGAATGTTCCTCCAGATAGGTAAGTTTGTAAATGCTATTGTTGTATTGCTAATGAACATTTGACTTTTCGGTACCGCAACCATGTTTACAGTACATTGCTGCTAAGAAATTTTTAAAAAATTAATTATGAGATCGTAATGAACTGCAACTTAAAAAAACCTTTTACTTCATGATTACACTAATGAATACTATGTCCGATTTAATTTATCGCCCGTATAAGAATTCCACACTGTATATATAAATGCAAGTGTCCTGACTGACTGACTGACTGACTGACTGATTCATCAACGCAGAGCCGAAACTACAAAAGCCAGAAAGTTGAAATTTGCACACCAGATTGCATTTATAAAGTGTACAAGAGATAAGAAGCGATATTGAGAAATTCAACCCCTAAGGGGGTTAAAAAGGGGATGAAAGTTAGTATGGGGTTAAAGTTTTCTTTTAAGCTAGGAATTTGAAACTTCTTAAAAATATATATTATTAAAATACAAGAAAACTAATTTCAGCGTTTTTGAAAATTCATCCCCTAAGGTGGTGAAAAAGGGGTTGAAAGTTTGTATGGATATCAAAAAAAATTTCGAGTGGTGGACTTGAATCTTTGTATTTCGGTATATTATTTGAAGGCAGGAAAAGTAATTTCAGCGTTTTGTAAAATTCATCCCCTAACAGGGTTAAAAAGGGGTTGAAAGTTTGAATCCATTACAAATGGTTTTGAAACTTCTTAGAAAGGCATAATAGCCGATAACAAAAAAAAGTGATTGCAGCGATTTTGGAATTTCAACCCCTAAGGGGGTTAAAAAGGAGATGAAATTTCGTCTGCGGGTGCAAATTTTATTTTAAGCAGGGAACTTGAAACTTGGTAAAAACCTTTTAAATTAAAATACAAGAAAACTAATTTCAGCGTTTTTGAAAATTCGTCCCCTAAGGTGGTGAAAAAGGGGTTGAAAGTTTGTATGGATATCAAACATTTTTTCGAGCGCGAGACTTGAATCTTTGTATTTGGGGATACTATTAAAAGGCAATAAAAGTAATTTCAGCGTTTTGTAAAATTCATCCCCAAACAGGGTTAAAATGGGTTTCAAAGTTAGAATCCAATACTAATGCTTTGAAAATTCTTAGAAAGGCATAATAGCACATTACAAAAAAAAATTGAAACGTTCTTGGAAATTCAACCCCTAAGGGGATTAAAAAGGGGATGAAAGTTCGTTTTCATGTGCAAATTTTATTTGAAGCTAGGAACTTGAAACTTTGTAAAAAGGTATTAAATTAAAATACAAGAAAACTAATTTCAACGTTTTTGAAAATTCATCCCCTGTGGTGGTGAAAACGGGGTTGAAAGTTAGTATGGATATCATACATTTTTTCGAGCGCGGGATTTGAATCTTTGTATCTGGCGATATTATTGGAAGACAATAAAAGTGATTTCAGCGATTTGTAAAATTCATCCCCTAACAGGGTTAAAATGGGGTTCAAAGTTTGAATCCATTACAAATGCTTTGAAACTTCTTAACTTAACTTAACTTCTTCTTTTCTTAGAAAGACATAATAGCCGATTACAAAAAGAAGTATTTGCAACGTTTTTGGAAATTTTTACATTTTTGCATTTTTGAAAATCATCCCCCAAGGTGGTGAGAAAGGGGTTGAAAGTTTGTATGGAGATCAGATATTTTGTAAGTGCGGAACTTGAATCTTTATATAAGGGCATAGGTACCTATTATGAGAATACAAGAAAAGAAATTTCAGCAACCAACATCAAAATCCACTTGACTTAAAACTTCATACAACTTGCTAAAACAGGTACTTAATTTCAACATTGCTTGGATATGAAAATTATAGGCACTAAAGATGTAAAATGTTGAAGATAAGATTCCACGCGGACGAAGTCGCGGGCAACAGCTAGTATACAAATAAGTACATAGTTATAAAGGAACGCTGGGCGGTAAAGGACCGAGTCACGTGGGATCACCGGAGGAGGTAAAGAGCGTTTCTACATTATCCTATCCGATATCGGATGAACACAAAAAGTAAAATATAAAAAAGCGTTAGAGTCTGTGCGGAAAGAGAAGAGTCGTGGGATTTGAGGGCGCGACAGTGCTATTTTATGGTTTTTGCTATGCTGACAACACTGGTCACGTGATTATAGTACGACAATAAAGGTCATGATACTTGTATCCCTTTTGTTCCGGTTTTTTACCACGGCTTACTAAACGGAGCCTGGTGGTGGTGTCGGCACGTCAAATCAATCCTCTGATTTAGCGCAGGCACTAGTTTTCTTTTTAAAACACACTTTTGTTTTTATGTTTCAGATACTAAAAAGTGACAGTGCGATTGACAAAACTGCTAAGAGTGACATTCCATTTCCAACTGCAGCTGCAATACTGTTCATTTTACTATGGAAACGCGTCGCTGTCATTGTCAATTTCCATAGTAAAATGAACAGTATTGCAGCTGCAGTTGGAAATGGAATGTCACTTTTAAACTAGTTAAGAATCTGCCCAATACAACTGTAATTTTAGTACCAAACAAGATAGAGTCTCATTTATGTACTACCTAATCTGTGCAGTCCAACAGTTATTTTAATACAAAACCGGGTAGATCGGGTAGTAATTGGGCATTGGAACTGTAATTTTACTATCTGGGATATATTTCACCCATTGTAAACTTGACTTGTAATGTATGTGTACAGTAATAATAAATATGAATATGAATAAAAATAGTGCATAAGTAGGTAGGCCTTTTTGGGATATGTCCGGTTCTCTCATCTCACGATATTTTACTTCGCCGAAAAGTCTGCTAAATATGAAATACTTATAATTTCGTAACTAACAGAACCTAGTAAACGAACTTACAAACAAAGAAATATTTTTATGAAAAGGTTTTATTCTTTGTAATCGACGTCTGAATTAAAATATTCAATGTCACTTATGTTTGAGCTAGCTTCAGAACAACCAGGGCCCAGTTTTATAAAGTTACAGGTTACAAGAGTACAGGCTACATGCACCTGTAATGCACTGTGAACGGCTACAGGTGTTTTATAAATACACATAGATAATTACAGTTGTAAAGAATCACGGTCAATCTCGATTACATGTGAAATCTACAAGTGTGAAGGACATCACTATTTTAAAACAAAAAACGTCTGTCATAGATACTCGGTGCTCTACTAAATGCTATGTTATTGTTTGTTGAGACTTTGTTGTAAAATATTAATTACTGGAAAATGGCCAGAAATTAAGGAAAAATCGAGTGGTTGAGAGCGGTGTTCGATGCCAAGGACGGATGCTTTTTGGGCCGTTTTCAGATTCAGATTAAGTTAGATTTAATGAAATATTTACCTAATAAGTAAATAAGTACTGTTTCAAATTACATTAAAATGTATCGTTTCGGTAGCGGCTCAAAGTACGCTGTGTATCGAAAATTATGAATAGTACACTTTATCATAATGTGAATACACTATACTTAAATAAAGAGACGAATGCTAATAAATCAACGACAAATATAGGCACCAGTCCCTTTCCGTTGCCTAGTAGATAAAATAAAACGAATCATCAATAAAATCAATATCAAACATATTGTCACTTTATTTCCTATTTACTACATATATTTCAGATACATTAACAAAAACTGATAAAGTCAGTGCATGGAAACGTATGCATGCCCTGGCACAATCGTTGGCGTTGGTGCCTAACAATAAAGAGTAAAGTTTTAAATCTCTCAGAAAACGAATAATTACAATTAAAATTAAGAATTACGAGCGAAAGAGCGAGTCACTGAGACACTACAAGTAGCTGCTATTGTGCTGTTACAGGACTCAAGACGTATGTCAGTTTTTGTTACAAGTGTACTAATCTACACTTGTCATTTACAATATTTTTATAAAACGCTTGTTCGATTATGAGTTTAAAACTATTAAACTCCCATATTTTCGTCTATGGTTGAGCTACAGGCACTTGTACCTGTAACCTGTAAAATTGTAACACAGTACTTTTATAAAACGCAAATTGTAAAAAACGGAGCAAGTGTTGCCAGTAAACGCCTGTAAACTTGTAACTTTATAATACTGGGCCCTGGGACTGATGTGAGGAACTGGATGTGCTTGAATCCGGCACGTAGATTACGAATTCTTGCATATCACCTACTTAGCGGTCTTTTATTCGAGATACCGTAGGTACTTTTACACAATCCTGAAAAAAATTACATATAAATATGCATAAAATGGCAAGTATCAAGACTATTTGTCAGTTATTTTAAAGATCATGAATGACCTGCATATTTATGAAAATTAATATATTTTGAATGAATATACTTACCGATTATGTACCGGAGACAAGTTACTTAGGGGGCTTATTAAAAATAGGTAATTATTTAATATTAAATACAACATCAATACCCGCGAATAGCGGTATAACGTTCCGCGACTTTTTGTAAGTCGATTGTCGGCTTTTAGCCGTTTTCTTCCCGCTGACAAAACCGAACAATGTTAAATATAATTTTTCTTGTAGTTTTATGTACGGTTTCATCGTGTTTTGAAAATATTTTATACATAAAACTTGCGGTTTTTGTTAATCAAAATATACAATGACAGAAGTTTGTTTACTTTTTACAAGATAGGTGTCAAAGGTTTGATTGCCATATAAAATTTAAAATGTTAGTTCCCGTTTCTGCCACGACTCTTCTCTTTCCGCACAGACTCTAATAGATGCCACGTAACGGGGCACTCTCTAGCAGTAGTCATTTTCCAAGGGGTCATCCGATATTTGATATCGGATCGGACGATAGGCTAATATGCTGCTGATGGCGATGATGAAGACGTTGATGATAAATCAGCGAATGAATGAATGATGATACTCGGTGATTTAATTACGAGTATCGTACACTGGACCATCTGAGTCGATGCTTGTGTTAGCGAAGCGCTAGGAATGACAGTACTGCAGTCAAAAATATTTCTGTATCAATCATTCATGTTGCCCGAGTTGCAATTTGGTGAATTATTTTTTATTGAAACGGATCGAGATGATATTGATTGGGTAGTGCATGGTTTCATTGACTAGGCATATAGTAAAAGATTAAACGCCTTAACATAACGGTACATAATGTGTTTAACTTAATAGGGTTTCGTTATCAGGTTTAGATTATAATTTTGTCTCGTATGGCGCAGCATAATAATGTACAGGGAGCGTTATAATTTATATTTTAATCTAAGTTATGAGCAGTCATGCGCGAGTGTTATTACATTTAGACGTATTAGTCTATAACGCCAATTTTTTAAAAAGCATAAGCATCCAAAGGTGATCTATCACCTGCTGATCTCAGTGATCAGTGTAGCGTTCTCTCTCTCTTCCAAGCTATAAATCCCACATGGTGATGGCGTCAGCTTTCAGTATCTTTCGCTTCCACTTTGCGCTATCCTCAACATCGTTCCGTGTGGTGGCCGGCTTTAGAATAGCGCCAACCTTCACATAGGATAGGGTGTCGTACGAGGCGACTAAGTCCACAAACGAAGTAAGAAGCTATTTTGTCACAGGGGAGATGGTCCTCTTAGCATTGTTTTGCAATCCATCTAGGAGAAGGATACTCCAAAATAAAACCCGGAATGGAGTTTCCGTAAGGCGCGAGTAGGGTCCAACCTGAAATATGCGGCAGATTCCTGAAGCTGACCTGTCTCCACACGTATTGGCTCGCCTTTCCTGTGGCATAAGACAGTGAAGCCGAGAGGGTAATGCAGGTGCTGGGCATCCCTGCGTTTCCTTAATTCCGTCCCAGGCGGTGTAATGTATGTTACACCATAAATCGTCTGCAATAGACGTAAAGGCCAATGATGATGCTTGATTCGTTGATAAAAACCCAAAAATCACTATGTGTATGCCTTTAAGATTTGAGGAGTTCCCTCGATTCCTCATGGATCCCATCATCAGAACTGTATTTTGACAAAAACGGGACCAATCTGTATGCATATACATTCAATCAAAAAAAGAATTTTCAAAATCGGTCCAGTAATGACGGAGTTATGGAGTAACAAACATAAAAAAAAATAAAAAAAAAAATAAAAAAAATAAAAAAAATAAAAAAAAACATACAACCGAATTGAGAACCTCCTTCTTTGAGATTTGGAAGTCGGTTAAAAAACAGCTAGGTATAAATGTTTACCCACAAAAGCCATAATGATTAAGAAATAATAGAATTCCGTTAAAACATCGTATTTCTTAATCTCCGCTTTTATTTCGAAAGTCTGTAAACAGCGCTGGTTCTTTTGAACCGACTTCCAAATCTCAAAGAAGGAGGTTATCAATTCGGTTGTATGTTTTTTTTTATTTTTTTTATTTTTTTTTATTTATTTTTTTATTTTTTTTTATGTTTGTTACTCCATATCTCCGTCATTACTAGATCGATTTTGAAAATTCTTTTTTTGATTGAATGTATATGCATGCAGATTGGTCCCGTTTTTGTCAAAACCCAGTTCTGATGATGGGATCCATGAGGAATCGAGGGAACTCCTCAAATCTTAAAGGCATACATATAGTGATTTTTGGGTTTTTATCAACAAATCAAGCATATACACCCAAAAAAGTGACATTTGATGAAGTGGAACTGCTGATGATGATCAGAACGGAACTCTTTAACGACGCATAGTTCACGGTTGGCGATTTGTCCTCTTCGTTATGTTTGTTAAGCAAGTTAAGTTTTTAAGCGACATTTTTGTCAAGCTCGAGTTCTGATGATGGGATCCATGAGGAATCAAGGGAACTCCTCAAATCTTAAAGGCATGCGTATAGAGATTTTTGTATTTACATCAGAAAATCAAGCATTTTCATTAAAAACTGTTGCATTTGATGAAGTGGAACTGCTGATGATGATCAGAACAGAACTCTTCAACGACGCATAGTTCACGGTTGGCGATTTGTCCTCGTCGTTATGTTTGTTAAGCAAGTTAAGTTTTTAAGCCACATTTTTGTCAAGCTCGAGTTCTGATGATGGGATCCGTGAGGAATCAAGGGAACTCCTCAAATCTTAAAGGCATGCGTATAGAGATTTTTGTATTTACATTAGAAAGTCAAGCATTTTTATTAAAAACTGTTGCATTTGATGAAGTGGAACTGCTGATGATGATCAGAACAGAACTCTTAAACGACGCATAATACACGTTTGGCGATTTTTCCTTTTCGTTATGTTCGTTAAGCAAGTTAAGTTTTTAAGCCACATTTTTGTCAAGCTCGAGTTCTGATGATGGGATCCATAAGGAATCGAGGGAACTCCTCAAATATTAAAGGCATACGTATAGATTTTTTTGTATTTTCATCATAAAATCAAGCATTTACATTAAAAACTGTCGCATTTGATGAAGTGGAACTGCTGATGATGACCAGAACAGAACTCTTCAATGACGCATGGTACGCGTTTGGTGATTACGAATTTCGATTTTGACTTGGACTGGGACCCGGACTCGGACTCATACCCGGATCCGGTTCGGACCCGGATCCGCTTTGGACCCGGACCTGGACTCGGACCCGGATTCGGACTCGGACTCGGAACCGGACTCGGACCCGGTCTCGGACCCGGACACGGACCCGGACTCGGACCCGGACTCGGACCCGGACTCGGACCCAGACCCGGACTCGGACCCGGACTCGGACTCGGACCCGGACCTTGATCCAGAAAACCACTATGATACCTTAACTAAATAAACAACTATGATTACCTACCATAAAATTAATGTAGGTATAAAGTACGATGATGCCAATCTTACTAGCCCCTCCCGCTTAAACCCCTGTACACCGCACGGCATGCGTCATTAAGTGGGTTAGGTTAGGTGTTAGGTTTGAACTGCGATCCTCACAGAACCGAACAAGGATTAGGTTAGGTTAGAACTGCGAGCCTTACAGAAACGAAATGCTACTTGAAAAGTGGGTTTGATTAGGTTCGAACTGCGATCCGCACAGAACCGAACTGCTATCTGAGGAGTGGGTTAGGTTAGGCTAGAACTACGACCCTCATGGCTCCTCTTCACGATGGGCCAACGCCGGCCACTCCAAGGGACGCATTTATGCGTTAGAGGGAGCAAGTGATATTGCTATCTCATTCTACCGCATGGCTGCGTCCCTTGGAGTGGCCGGCGTTGGCCCATCCTGTAGAGGAGCCATTTTACAGAAGCGAAATGCTAGTAGAAAAGTGGGTGGTTTTACCTCCTTTTCTACATAGTGTACCATCTACAGTAATCTTTCATCGGCCCCCATGGAAGTCGGTTTTTTTTTCTTAAAAATTATTTACCCTCAGGTATCAAACTGATAGGTGAAATATATTTGATGTCAGTCTCATTCTTTCCTAGTTTATCCCAAGCAGGCACACCGACGCTCGCGGACTTTGGTTTATACCTACAATATACTAGGCGTTGTGATAGTGAAGGCTCAATTTATGGTGCAAGTACAGATAACTTCCCAGTAGACCTCGCGCTATGGAGAGTCTACGACAATTCGCGCCTAACTCGCACTGATATAGCGGAAATAAACAATTGAATTAACATGGTATTTCACATGGAAATGATTAACTTTCATGTCGTCAGTTACTTCGTAACTGTAACAGTGCTGTGACATTGGGTGATGACTTGATGAGTCTGAGTCTCATCACAGCAAATTTAACTACATGGGTAATTATCCTCTAATTGGTGTAAGTACATAATAAGTTTTGTAGCGGAAATAATTATCTACCAAATCTAATACTTTTCAGACAGATACCGTTGTATAACATTGTGCGATGCAACTGAATCTATCGCTCGTGGGATAGGATAGCAATTTATAATATAAGCACAATAAACGGCGAAATTAATAAGCGACTAACCGTATCAAAAAAGGGCGAACCTTTAGCTACATTTACCTTTCAGCGGTCGAATCACACCCAAGCTTTACATTCGCTATTCGTGCAAGTGCAAGTACCAAAGAGTTAGTGGTCTGGCAAAAAGACAATTGCGGAATGGTTCCCCATCACTGAAAGGTTAAGGTAAAGAGCAGTGGCTCTATATGCTGTATCTTGTGGAGAGCAATCTCGTGCAAGTAAATGCAACTGCTTGAGGCGGCACTATTAAAAAGGCGTGTCGGGAACTGCTTCGTTTCCGTCTAAGTCTTTTAAATTAAAACTACCCGCAGTTTGCACATATTTTTATTTTATGTTTAGTTTATCGTTCTGCATTCTAACTCCGATTTCTTGCCTCGACAAATAACTTTATTTTATATCGTATGTGATGTGATGTGATGATGTATCTAACACTAATATCAAACTGTTGAAGTACAAATGAAAGAAAATTTCAAAGCTCATATCATAACATTCTCACCTACTAAGAAACGACTTCTCTGCAATATCAGATTAAGATTTCGTCAAACTGCTTGCTGCTTCAATGCCGTCAAATAAATAGACGTAGGTACAGTCAACTGTAAAAATATGGGTGTAGACAACTTACTCAAAAATATGTCCCATAGTTCTTAATTCACTGACATAAGAGTTATGGGACATATTTTAGAGATGATTTGTGCACCCATATTTTTACAGTTGACTGTATAAGTCAGCATCAAAAGAGGCAAATCAATGTATGCGTTAAAAGTGTCTGCCGTTCTCCTATTATAGCTTAACAAAAATAAATAATGCCTGTAAATATATATGTATATATAACAATTATATTGTTGCAAATTCTTTTTCTCAAAAATGGACGGCAAAGTTGACTTTGCCGTCTAAAAAATAGGTCGCGAAGCGCGGAGTTTATGGTCAGTCAAAAATTAAAAAGTTAAAAACATTGCAGTCTCGATTTTAGGACTGCAATGTTGCATACAAATTCCATTATTTGTCGAGTTCCAAACTTTTTTAAAGTTGTAATGGCCATATCAAATGAAGGCACAGGCCCATTAAACAGCCAAACAGATGATTAGTACCGCGACTATTTAGTTGTCTCAAATAGGTTGGCGTATTTTCGGCAGAAAAATACACTTCTATTTTTTTATTAAAAAACATAAAAAGGCGGCAAGGGCTTTCTTCTGTGAAAATATATACGCAAGAACATGGGTTTTGTAAAATATTTCTATGATATTTATATTTCTTGCACCATTTTTGAGAAAAGCACTATATATGACTCGGCTGGAAGGCTACTTGCTGGCTTCGGATTCAATTAAACGGACTCCCAAGGTCGTCCGTTTAAAACGAATCCTCAGCCTGCAAGTAGCTACTTCCGAACCTCGACAATAATGTACTATTAACGCTTACTGTTGACATTTAAGTATACCTACCTACATATCTCTCTATTTCGAAAAATATTCGAGTTTGGCGAATACTTTTAGCGCGATATTCCATAGGCGTATTGATGCTGACTGTACACATTTTTTCCTCATCTCTCGTGTGAAACTGTCAATTCACTCATATGACCCCAATTTGTGACTCAGTATTTTCTACAAAACCCAACTACTTGGGAAATCTCTTTGAGCCCGCACGTTGCATCCCGCCTCGATGGCGGCGTGCGAGTGACGGCTGAATCGGCCCTGTCACCCATCGCGACGTGTCACCCACAATGGCCTTTTCAAGCTACTACCCTGTTCACGTTCAGTTACCGTTATTTAAAGTTTGTTCGTTTCCTTTGGGAATGGGTAGAAGTGAGAAAAGTTACTTCATGGCAAAATTGTATTTGTGACATTAACATCCAATTGCCTTCTTTGTATGTCAAAAATGAATTCGTGCTCAATATATAATAAGTAGCTATTTATATGGGGAACCAGTGGCGAGTCATACAAATCTGATGGTAAGTTGGAAGCATGTTGGAAGCAAATTTGTACAACCAATGTCAGCCAAATGCTATTTATACAAATCAGCAATCTAACACTGATGATATTTTTGAGAATATTGATGAGGAAGTAGCCATGTTTTTCTAAATGACCCTTAATTAATTTACTGACACATACAAAAACCTAACTCGCTAAATAAGGTTACCTACAGTTTGCGCTAAACTGTTGCCAACACGTCGAGAACTCCGCGTGAGTAATTGCCTCAGTATACGAAGCTCCTAAATTAACAAAGCCAACTGCTACAGCTTTTGTTCCCTGCATTGCATAGAAAATGTGCAGCGCAGTGAAGTCACACTGTGGTCACACTCGATTATGGAGCAGTCCAAGGAAGTACAGTCCTTACAGAGAAGAACTAAAGCATAGCACGTACAGCTTCTTACTCTTTGCAGTACGAGTCTGTAGTCTCTAAGGTCAAGTTTCTAAAGGCCTGCAACGCACATGTAACACCCATGTAGTTGCAGGCTACAGTGACTGCTTAGCATCAGGCGAACCATATACTTCTTTGCCTCTGACATGGTATTAAAAAAAGTGAGTAAGGGTGGCGTTGACATCGAGGGACCTACATTAGTCCGGATCAGAAAGGATGGGTCAGGCGCTTGTGACACACCTCTGTAGAATCTGTATTAAATAGTTGCAATACTCGTACGAGTATGTATGTATCTACAGTATGCACTTTCTATGAGGTATTTTGCCACCAACGTGATAAAATTGTACTAACTTAAGTTTTCATAACTTTGTCGCGAGTCTTTATTGTCGACTGTACTGGCGCAGTTATCAACCACATCAAGACTTTCGTACAATTCCTACAAGGTCACATATGAAATATTAATCTAACTTCCGAGTGCTCGAAAACACCGGGACAGGTGAAAGCAAACAGAGACATGTAATAACATCGAAATAGCGAACATTTACGCATACAGGTACCTGTCCGACGGCTGACGGATCGCCAAGTTTATTGGAGACGTGAATAGACCTGCGTCAAACCAAGTGTCAGTACAAAGACGTTGCTAGCTCATAATAGAAGCTGACTCACCTTACATTTGGCTAATCGAAGGTTAAATATAACATCAATATTACGTTACGTTTATAAAAGAACGCGGTCCAGTTTTAAACTTGCATCATACGGAATGAATTTCAAACATTCCGCGGTTCAATGTTAATTTTCAGTCGATGTTTTATGGATGGGAAACGTTCTGGAATATTGAATAGTTTTGTAAAGCAATACCGCCGAGTTGAACTATTTGAAACCTTTGCGGTTATTTGAAATCAACCATAAGAAAAATAGTATTTAAAAGGTAACCTTGCAAGTCGGAACTTTGGAAGAGACTACATTATATTATTTTAAAAGCTAATAATGATCAGAGAAAACTTGATTCGATCACTAATACATAGAAAAAGTATAGATAAATTTCGACCAAGATAACTTGGTCTAGATAAATTTTGCCCCCTCTAAGCCGATGTCTGCTAATGATTTTACTGAATTCGAACAACCCCAGGGGTTACAATTAACAGTTGTTGAGGTAATTAAAAGAGATCCAAGCTGTTATCGTTTGCTCCGCAATATACAATAAAATAAGATTATTGGTCGTGGACAGCAAAATAATACTGCGTAACAGAGGTTTAATAGGAGGCATGTCGTGGTTCCCGTAATTAATTAAATTGACCCTTACCCGCGGGCGCAGAAAGCGTCTATAAACAAACAATATCCAATCCAATCTCACCCTTATTACCATCACTTTAGTCGCCAATTTTGTATGAAATTGTATCGGAATTGTCAAGAATTTGGTATTTTATTACTTGGTCGGTTCACCTAGTGTTCTGGCAAAGGGTCGGTATAAAGGGACCGAGTTTATTCCCTGTTGTTAGTAATAAGTTTATGAAGAACACGCCGAAGGTAGGTACTTTGATTTGCTTTCAGTGTACCTTTAACGATATCAGTGGAGTTTCCGTTATTTTGGATTTTAGACGGCAAAGGATCAACGATGTTGAATTTAATTTAAACTAAATCGTTTATTTCAGGCATCAAAGACTCATATTTCATTCATCATTTACCATATTAATTCAAGTTTGACGATATTTGTCCATTGCGTCGGATCGATTCGGCAGGTTGTTCCGTAACCTCAATACCCTTCATCCACAATTTGATTAGTTGAGATGATCAAATTTGGTTTGGTTTTGTTTGGTAAAGGTACGGGGATACGCTGGGGCGGCAAGGATATTGAGGCACTCTTTGAAATCTGGTATTAAAGCTTCTATAGGTAAAGCAGAAGCAGAGGAACCATAGAGGTATCTGAGGGGACCTGCCTAAAGTAATGTAACTGAAACTACGACCCTGGAAAGTTTGCCAAATCGGATCGACAACGATGAAGCCCTCTAAATCACGGTGGTATAATTGGTACTCCAAACTAGGGATCCCGCCAATAAAGCCAAATTCCACATCCATACAGTCCGACCTCCTAAATGACAGACCCGACATATTTTAAGTTTAAAAACAACAGTTGTTGCACGAGTTGCAGTCGCCGCGAGCATTCGAGCCTGAGGAAGGACCCCTGAAGGGCCCGAAACATGTCGCCAATAGCGACTAAAAATTCAAGTGAGTGAAACCTTGTCGTCTAAACAGGTACATTTTTACTTCACAGCAGGAGTCAGGAAACTTTTTCGCCCCTGGGCAATGGGAGTGGAAATGTGGCCGTTGCCCAGGGGCGAAAAAGTTTCCTGACTCCTGCTGTGAAGTAAAAATGTACCTGTTTAGACGACAAGGTTTCACGGGCCCGAACCCTTCAGGGGTCCTTCCCCAGGCTCGAATGCTCGCGGCGACTGCAACTCGTGCAACAACTGTTGTTTTTAAACTTAAAATATGTCTCACGAAAAATCTACCTACTGAATAAACAGATGAGTTTCTTTACACTATTATGAAACTACTCTAAACTTTTGATAAAGCGAAACCGAAGTACTTTTGTGACGATGACGTCAATATACCACCGAACAGAAATGCAAAATAGAAAATGCTAAATGCACCAATATACCATGTATCGGCATTCAGTGACGTTATGGATTACGTACTTGGGATGCACTTTAAATAATAACTACGTACGTATGTGGGAATCGAATATACGACCGGTATAAATCAGGCTGACAGCGTGGACTTACCGCAGAACATAGATTACCTCTCACTAGATCCTGTTAGTACAACAAAACTAAATTTATTTAACGACGAACTGTTAAATGTTCTTAAATCTAAAAGATTTCATTGAAATATTTATTTTGATAAACACTAAACCAAAGCTAGAATTTATTTTCTACATTAAAGGTTTATTGTGATTCACATTTTTTTCTTTAACCGAAGGAGTACTGATGGTCTATTGGATATTAGTCAAATTATATTTTCCATTTATTCCATAATCTCATACCTAAATAATTAAATTTTGTTCTGAGGATAGACGTAATTTAAAGCATAAACAACGCGGAATACAAGTGAACGGTGCGGCTTGCGGCGCGTCTTTCAATTAATACCTACTTATGAATTCTCGTTAGATAATTAAATAGCAACAGTGCGACACGAAACTCGTGTTAAAGCCTGACCAGGAATATATGATCACGCGCCATGTTGCGGAATTCCACTGGAACGAATTTTTTCATACTATACTGAACTGTCACTATATACATGAGAATAACAGCGCCCTCTTGACAATGATCATATACTACTGGTCGGGCTTTAGTAACGAGCACGCGAGTTGAATGCCCCATCTAGTGGTGAGTAGTGGTCTAAGTATACCACATAAGCTCGGTCCCCGATCCTCGCCTGTTCAAACCGTTTCACATAATCCGACACGATATCGATATCGGAGCCAACAGACTTTATTCTACATTCGATGACATTTTACGTGCTTTATATATAAATGCAGTATTTTTTTTTAGTTAACAATGGTAGAAAAATGAATAATGTATGCAAAAAATTGTAAATAATTATAAATAGAATATTGACATGTAAACTGGTTTTATGAATAAATTGATTATGATTATGATTATGATTAGAAACAAAAAAGTTAGTTAAAGTGCAGGGAGCAACGCATCTTTTTCTGATCTGGCGTAACAAACGCATTTAAGTTTAAAGAATTTCAGATTAGAAGTCACTACAAATAATAAGCTTGTTGTGCTCACTCCTGTGAAGCAGATCCGTTAACTGTAAACAATCAAAATCAAATATTCAAAGGGTACCTATACGTACAACACTCTCATCCAGTATTGAATGGGTGTCATCCAGACCAGAATGACCATCATATCTACCAGAATGTAGTTAACATTTTGGTTCACCTGCCATCACTTTGCCTGGCAACATGACCCGCCCAATTAAATTTTAGTACCTATGGTAAAGACATATCCTACGTTTTGCACCTTGGTGCGACGTCGGCGTCGGATCTCGATATTCCTCACTCGGTCTTGAGAAAGGAATATAACAGAATCTGTTCCTATATACTCTCAGCATAAACCACGTGCGGAACGGCCCATATTTGCTATTGGGTCAGCATGAACGGGCCGTTGTACGCAAATACCGGCCGAGTATGAATCATGCTGCAATTGCTTTATAACCGCATCCGATCATTGCAACATGGGAACTGGATCAAAATCTAAAATAGTTCGTCACTGACCCCGGCGAAATGTCCAACAAATTGGTAAACAGATTGTTTCAGAAATACAAAACACATTTAAAATTCGAAGATACAATAAATTAATGCCGCGCTTAGTATTACATAGGTACACTAATAACAAAAATTGCTTGTGGTTATATAGCTACAGAATATCATAAGTAGGTACCTATAGTTGCTCTATAAGTACCTTCTGCCTACGGCAAGAATCCTATCGCGCTACGAGAATATAAACACAGATCCATTTATTTAGGCCATATTCTATTAAAAATTCCCCAGCAACTGGTCGACCGGAAAACTTGCGGAATTCTGCGCATAGCTGCGAAGCATACATTTACAATTTTACTTTTGCATATGTTTTTTTACGCTCACTCTGAATAATATATTACATTGGCAGCATCCCTTTTTTATTCTATTTAAATAGGTCACGAAATGGTAATCTGTTTCGCTTCCGTAAGCGACAAAAGCTTTAAAGTTATGAAAATATGGAAAAGAAAAAATCCCCCGTAATGTTATAAATGTTATAATAACCCGCTTACAAATACGAAGTATGCCACAGCTGGTCTGATAATGTAGCCGGAGCAAAAATTCTGTAATACTAATATGCTAATATAATAACACAACGCAATACTATTGAGTATGACTAGTTGAAATTACGTCTAAACACCGTGCAAAAAGTACAAATAAGTTAAAAAAAATTTGGTTACTAAAATTATGAACGAGCACATGAAAAAGGTGGCGGGAAAGTGTTCTAAATAGGACGGGTAAGAAGAAGTTAGACACTCGTCAAACGATTTAAAAAAATAACTAAGAAAATAAGTTAATAAGTTCGCGATAGGGGGATCAAAAATGAAACTAAATATTGTCAAACGCGGCACCGCGACATAAAATAACATCTCTCCCTTGCAGCTACTCCTATCCAAAAAAATGCCGCGTTGCACACGCCGATATCATCCTAACCCTATAACTTAATATTGTTATGTAAATGATAACGAATATGTGTAATCTATCATGCTACCAGCATACAAAGCCACACTGTGGTACAAAGAGGCTGCGGTCAATACCCTCACAATAAGTCTTTGAAGTGGCACCTACTTGGTCGAGAACGACGTTTCAAACTATTTTAATATTAAATGCAAGTGGTCTTTCTAGAACTTATCAATCATTTTCTTTGTGAAAGTTTTCGAACTTACAGTTAAAGAAAACAGCTTCGCATTTTGAATATTTTAAGAGGATCTATGAGCTGTTTGGTGGTTCGCCTTTCAACTGCGTTTGCATAAAGCATTTTTTCAATAAAATTGGAATACTTTCATAACAAAGTTCCTACCTAGGTTGCTTGTTATCAGCTAGTTAGGTACTAGTTACAACTTACATAAGAGCGTGTATGAATCATCATCTACTGTCTGTCCAAATGTCACGTCACTCGGAAATTATGTAGGTACCTCAATAAAGTAGGATTTACGCCACCATTTTGTCTCATATTACCATCAGGTTAGGTACTAGAAGACTTGAGAGTGTTCAACTGCCAAGCGAAGAGTTGACATATTTATTTGCAACAACAATGGTTACATTATCAAAATTCAAATGTTATGTTAAGTAATCTCTATTCGGCTTGGTAACCATTGGCAAATACAATTATTGGATTAGAGGTAAGCGTTCATTCTGAAGCAAAAAAGTACCTACTCCTCCCACAAACCCAGCATTGGAAGGAACAACCATCGAGCAGCTTTAAAACAGTTTTGTTCGGCTTTACAAAACCATTGATAGATACAGTTAAGGTTATCAAAGAGCTTAATAACGATCTCTTTAAATTGACTACGCTGTATAAAATAAATTGTAGAACCATTATTCAGTTGGCTCATTTAAGTCCAAAGGATCTGTAAATTCTAGCCAAAAAATTGCCTGGCTCTGTGCCAACTGGAAATGCAGAATTCAATAGTGCAGTGAAAAATGAAAACAGATAAATACCAGTGCTGTCGCTGTACGTAGCAATCTTCTTTCTTTATTTCATAAGCAAGAAAAACACAGTTTCATTTCAAACAACCAAGAATATTAGTACCTCAATTATTTGGTGTATAGTCTCAGATTAACACCCCTCACTTTAAAAAACTCAATTGTATTTAATGGAAAATAAAACGAGAAACTAGTAGTTACTTTCCCCGAAAATGAATTGCTTAAGTAACATGTTCTTGAGTAGGTACCTAACTTAGTAAGAAAAATCGTGTTACGCTTTTAAAACTTCGGTGAGAGACTTGTGTAAGAAAACGTCACAAAACAAATACTTTTGGTAACTTAGCGAAACCAGATTGGCAAAAGTTCGGAGACGTACACGTTTAATTAATGTGAGTCTAACTTATTTTCCTACATTTCCTCTAAAATGTAGTGGTTAGGGTTTCTGCTCGAGAATTCCCGAGGCGAGAAATCTCGAGAAATTTGTCCTAAGTCGAGACGGGAAAAAAATATTCATTGCCTCGAGAACTCGAGAAATAAATCTCTTGTGATAAGTAAAAAGAAAACACGCGTATAACACATGATGTGTCTATAATGTATTTCTTTAGGTAGTTAATAAATATGAACAATGTTATTTTTACATTTTCAGGTAGGAACCTACTTAAAACATTTATTACCAACCAAATAAAAAACTACCTTGATCCATCCCCTATCGTTCTAGCTTTAACCAATTTTCATGTTTTGAAACTTTTGAACTATCATGATTAATGACATTCATGTAAGTAGTGTCTTTTTATTGAAAAACGCTTTAATTTTTTTTGTAAAGAATTACAGGAATGTAGTAAGCTAAGCCACGAAAAACGTTGTCGCCCTGCCTGACACTGTTTGTATAGTCTGCAATCTGTCTGCAATAGACTGAAAGGCCTATGAGAGAATAAGTGTAATAACAAATATTACAAAATTAAATTACTATTGATAAATCAAATCATCCCGATATATTCCTATTAGCAAAATATTACAATTTTAGCAGCTTTATTGTTACCTTGAGTAAGTACGAGTAATTCATAGTAAGTAGTAAAACTTCTGTAAGTTTTGTCACATCGAGTAAAATTTATTGACTTGAATATTGCTGCCTAATAAAATACTATATTGTGGTTTGTTTACATTTTGTTCAATACCTATCTAAAGAAATACACTATAGCATAACAAATCGTCGGTGCGCACGTCTGCACCTATAGTTTTTTTGCTGTTGTATTTTTGATTATTAAGTGCAATTTATGGTGACTAAAAATGTACCATATATTTGATTATCGATCTCACCTACGATTCCTACGAGTCTGATTTGTAAAAAAGCAAAAAAAAATTAAATAACATGGTGTTTTTTAGTTAGCTTTCAAAATTTCTCGAGATACTCGAGAAACTCGAGAAATCTTGGTCGAGAATTCCCGTGCCTCGAGAAATTAAAAAGGTCGAGAAACCAGAAACCCTAGTAGTGGTTGATTTTACTTAGTTTGATAAAACGGGACAAATAGGAGAAATTCTGTGAATACGAAAGAGACTTTGATGAGAGACCGTCTTTAAGAACTATAAACGCGTTAATTAATAAGCATAAGCAGCAGTTTGATTGCTTCTAAAAATACGAGTATTTGTGCCTTTAAACACCTGTAATATTTTAAGCTATTTTTTTCTTTTATCTTAAGTTTGCGGTTACAGTTCAAAAAACTTTGAAGTGCTAATGTTCCGTAGGCACCTATTGCATAAAATGTATCTATCATAATAATATGATTGTTAGATTGATCCATGAAGCTAGATTCGTTGCTATAAGTACGTCCGTAAGGTGAACTTAGTCACCCTACTGAATTTGGTCATCACTTGTCATCAGTCATAATTTTGCCAATCAGTCATTCAAATCTCCCAATTGCAAAATTATTCGCAATTGCCGGGTTCAGATCAATGATTTCGAAGATGAAAACTGCCCGTTTCCTTTTAACCCTTTCGCATCCCAGCTAAGTGAGTCACAAATAAACGACAATAGCGTTCAACGGGTAGTAAAACTTATGAGGGCTATATGCCCTTATTTTCACTTATCTGTAGTTGACCGTGTAACAATACGACCCTCGGCGACCCATTTGTTGGGTCCTATTTAACTACTTTCATGCTGTTAAATATTTGTATTTTCGTTTAATAATTTTACGGTTTAGACTCACTTGTTTTAGTCACTCGCGCGGCATAGTTCGGAGAGCCTAGGTCTCCTTTCTCAAGCACTAACAGTGCGAGCAGCGTCACACAACAACAGTTTAAATTCGATTTGTATTTTCGTTTACGAAAATCAAGTTTTTATTTTTCCAATGGAAATAATTACGTGAATTTTCAAAGCATTTGTGGTCTCGAAACATTTTTGATTTTCTTTTTGAGTTTGTCGATGTTCAATTGTTATGAGAGATGTTTCAGTACCAGATGAAATATTTTTTTTTCAGTTTTCGGTCTCTGGTTTTTCAACTTAAATATTTCGCAGTTCTTCTTCTTTGTCGTCACACTCTTGTCAGAATGATCGTGGTTGTCATATCAGGGCGCATGGAAAGCTTCACAATCCGTCGCCATTCTTCTCGTACTGTCCCTAGCTTCTTGTACATTTATTGAGTGGTAGACCGGGAGATAGTGACACATTTTACTGGGTCATTTGTACCAGTATGGCGGTTCGTCAGGGATCTAAGCATGTAATGAAGGAAAGAAAAATGATGGTCATAGCGCTGGTACCGGCGGCCCAATCGCGTGGGCGTTAGTCGAACGTGTCGGATAAAATACGAGTGTCGAACGATTTGTTCCACAAAAATCCTCGTATTTTCCGATAGTCCATAAAAAAGAAGTAGGCGGTAGCGTAATGCCATACTTCTCCGGTGTGACTTACAGCCCGCCATACTGAGGCGAACACATTAATTAAAAAAAAAACAATTCAATCATTTGTGCCAAGCTAATTTTTGCACAGGTGATCATCGTCGAGCAGCCATTCATGGACATCACCATGCCATACTCTTCGGACGGTTCCAAATGGCCGCCATACCGCCCCGCAAGGGAGTTAATTTTTTTTTTGCTAAACGATTTGTACCAGTATTGCATTTAAATTTTTGGAAAGTATTTGATAAAATGTGACCGTTATTATAATTGCCATACTTATAGTAGAGGGAAAAAGTGCTGCCATACTTGAAAAACTTATTTAATCGACACGTTTCAAAAATACGACTATGTATACGTAAAATATTTTTTTACAGCATGGCATCATCATATTCTGTTTGTTTGGATACAATTATACTAAAAAAAAATATTTCAGATTATAAATACGGGGCGGACGACTGTGAGACTTAAGCCAAGACTTAAAACTAAAAACAATTTTTTGACGATTTGTACCAGTATGGCATTTGGATTTTTGGAAATTATATGATGCAATGTGACCATTATTATATTTGCCATACTTCTAATAGGGGGAAAAAGGGGCACCATACTTGAAATAAAAATAAAATATTGTACACATTTGCCACCTCCTACAGGTATGGCATTATGAGATTTCCATTTATGATCACACAGAAAGTCTTGAAAAAAAATTTCAAGATGGCACAAATCGTTTAGCAATAAAGAAAAAATTAACTCCTTTGCGGCGGTATGGCGGCCATTTGGAACCATCCGAAAAGTATGGCATGGTGATGTCCATGAATGGCTGCTCGATGATGATCACCTGTGCAAAAATTAGCTTGGCACAAATGATTGAATTGTTTTTTTTTAATTAATGTGTTCGCCTCAGTATGGCGGGCTGTAAGTCACACCGGAGAAGTATGGCATTACGCTACCGCCTACTTCTTTTTTTATGGACTATCGGAAAATACGAGGATTTTTGTGGAACAAATCGTTCGACACTCGTATTTTATCCGACACGTTCGACTAACGCCCACGCGATTGGGCCGCCGGTACCAGCGCTATGACCATCATTTTTCTTTCCTTCATTACATGCTTAGATCCCTGACGAACCGCCATACGCCACAGCGCTATGACCATCATTTTTATTTCGTTTATTACGTACTTAGACCCCTGACGAACCGCCATACTGGTACAAATGACCCAGTAAAATGTGTCACTATCTCCCGGTCTATGGTTCATTGAATGCATTTTTGACCAGGTCTGACCAACGCAGTGGTGACCTACCGCGCCTTGTGCCTTCGACTTCCTTGCACTACAAGTCTTCCGACAGATGTATCGTCTCGACGTGTAATATGTTCAAAGAAAGTGAGAATACGACACTGGACGATGGAAGAAATTTCGCAGTATTTTACTGAATAGTTGTCAGCATAGAGTTATATATTTGACAGAGGGAATGTCACTTAAGACAAACTGTGACCCTGCAATGGCGGACGGTTTGAAAGTGTGCGTGTAGACGAGTGATACCATGTAACACAAATTCTCCCCTAATGGTGAAACAATTATTTTCAATATCGTCCTTGTTTTCAAATATTAAAATAGTACAGTTTTACGTTAGACGATAAAAAAGTGTCTACCTAACTGATTTTATAGGTCTTGAAAATGCGCATTGTTGCACAATTACTTTGTGCAAATATTATTTTCAATACCTAATGATATTTAACTTGTATTCTTGTATTTATCTGGTTTTAAATAAAAAATAAATATAAGGTAAATGTACTAGTGCTCGACATGTTAATGCCCAATAGATGACGCCTTGCTGTCACCTCTATTGACAATGACTTAAGTTTCAAGATGACATGTACTGGACTGGGACCGCGTCGAGCACCATGAGTATGTTTACCTTACATAACATATAAACGTTAGCTGTCAAAAATTACATGTAAACGTCTTTAATTTCCTTATTATCGGGAAATTACCATACCGATCTAGTTTGAAATGCAAAATCAATAATTTAGCTATTTAGCTAAATGTCCTAAATGATCTCTTATATACATAATGATTTAATAAGAAGGGCATCAATTACCCTACTTTCGGGAAATTACCCTATTCAACTTCCTGGTCACACTCCTATTTCGCATTTATAAACAATGAAATATGGAGATTTTATGTACAATACCATGATAATTGATAAAAATAGCTATGAAAAGTTATTCCGTCACTTTTTTTCTTTCGATCGGTACAATTCTTGCAGGATTTAACTACACATGCCGGCATATTTTACATTTTTCTTGGACAAATTTACTTCACTGACGTTTTGATCCGTCTGACGGCAAACTGGTGGATGAGGGCATTGAGATAACTGTCAATGTGTGTGTGTCACGCGTAAATACTAGGAAATTGGTGGATGATGGAATCACAGTTTTTGTCTCAGCAAAACTACGTCCGTAGTATTCTAGGTCCATGGTTGTCAGTATGTAAGTGACATATTAATTTTATTACAATCTAAACAATGATAGACATTTACTAAAGTTACATTAGGTTTCCGCTTGGAAATTAACGAAGAATCTCGTTCAATGCCCTGAATGGGTTGCCTAATTAGCTCGTGTTAACTTACTTGCTAACATTTCACGAAGTGCTAATTCTAGTTACTAGCCTTAATGCTAGCAAACTTCGTTTTGGACTAGAGTAGATAATTATTTCGTTTAGTTTTCCTGCAACGTTCCTTACTTTCTGCCCCGTAAAGAATATTCGCTGTTTCTGCATTTTAAAACTCGTTTGGTTATGTATCTTGTGGCATGGTAACAAGGTACACAATCGAATGAGTTTGCAAATGCAAATGCGTGGAATATGCTTAGCGCGGCAGATTATTAGACTGCAGGGAAGAAAGTGGCAAGAATTACGGGTTTCGGGGTTTAAGTATGTCCACGATAAGACACTAGGTGCCTAATAGAGTACTGATGTTATCTATTATGAGTCCGACTTATACGAGTAATACTCGAAATAGGTAGTACAAAATCAAATTATTTATTTCAGATTAGACCAGTGTTAGTGTAAGTTATTAAATTTTATTGATAGTTTATTGCGTCCATAACATTTTGGGCGTTGGGCGTCTTACTCTTATAATAGAAAATATTTCAGTTTTCATTATAAAATAATTTCATATCGATTATAAAGCTCCTACAAATAGGAGAATATATTTTTTTAGCCTACTATTTAAATACTACGGCACAGTAAAGATAAAAAATCGGTCGAAAAAAATCGTTCATAATTGACGTTCGACCAGCATCATATCATGGTCGCATTTTTATAACCTGTCATGTCATGCGTCACTTTCGCACTTTAATACTTGTTAGAACGTGACAAGCATTGTGAAAAGCGATAAAAATTCGCCGTGCTACCGCCGCAGCATGTGGATATCACGGTCGCATTTTTATCTCCTGTCATGTCATGCGTCACTTTCGCACTTTCATATTTATTAGAACGTGACAGGCATGGTGACACATGATAAAAAGGCGGCCATCTTTGCTCTACTGAGTAAATAGGAACATATATTGTCTTCGGTAGTCTTGCTTAAAATACCGAGTGCATGGTGTGATCTAGAGATTTTTGTCGTCAGAATTGTCAGAATTCCTGTCACCAAAAAATATACCTAATCTTTGACGCGGCGCCTACTGTTCGTTATAGATAAGTGGAGAGCTATACGGTACGTTTTAAATGAGTGGCAGTGAAAAGGGTTGGGACAGATAACGCCGGACGGTCGTCGACGGATCGTAAAGCTATCACCGGAGCCGTTTATCGCAAATCTTTTGCATATTGAAATGATTTCCATGAAGCTTAGAGATAATGCGGGGAAATGGGGCGTTTGCTTAGCTTGGTTCTGCGGATATTGGAACTGAGTATCTGGGTCACGCAAAATTATAGTCGTCCTTTAACTTGCACTATTGGCAGATTAGTTTAAACTTGGTTGGTTGGCTACGCTAATAATATGAATATTGTCTTTGCTATCGTTTTTACCAAATAATTCATATTAAGTACAGCATCTGGGAGACCGAGCTTTGCTCGGAAAACATAAAAACTCAAAAATGCGCGTTTTCACAGAGATAGACCTAGCTAGACCGATTTATCGCCCCCGAAAACCCCCATATAGCAAATTTCATCGAAATCGTTAGAGCCGTTTCCGAGATCCCCGAAAGAAATCCTACGAAACAAGAATTGATCGCCTAAAAGTATTAGATTAGATATACCTGTTTAAGTTGCTTTTAATCTCAATCTCCTCTATGTAGAAGTTGTAGGCAACATTTGGATTACCTATTTTGTTTGATTATTGGTACACACACTACTGAAATGCGCGTAAAAAAGATCAGAGTGCACTTCGATTTTTCTATCGGACTTACATTTATCGACTTTTGTTAGATTTTAAATTATTAAAATGCTCTAAAAATATTGTCTCCTAGCTAACCCATAAAGTGAGCTAGCAAGCACCTAATACGTTTTCGATCCTATTTCAGATAATAGATAGTATCGACTGTCGGCCCAAGCTAACTCTTCACGGCAATGACAAAGTGTGATATGACGTTTGTTATGACACGGCTACACTTGCTTTTTGTCTTGTCACTGAAAAAAAAAAAACTATAAATCCCGAAAAAAAAGAAAAGAAAAAAGTCCTGGATAAGCCCTGAAACAGACAACGAAGCCGTAGTTATCGATCGAAACTCCTATCAGTGATGCCCTTTAGTAATAGAGCACTCAAATAGGCACTTGAATACTTAACGACTTTTATTTTTCGGTCCGCCACGAGCAGAAGTAATTAGTATATAAGACATGAAATGAACAGGAAGTAATTCAAACCCGTAAAACGGGTCTACCGCGATATAATTTCATTGTTGTTGTCGTTGTTGCTGGTGCAACTCAGCTGAAACGTCGGAATTTAAGGTTAAAACAAAGGAAATTATATCACTGTAGACCCGTTTGTGTAATTATTTTAAATATGTGTAATACAAACAAAACGCGAGAGTTTAAAGTGTAGGTACCTCCCTACATATTTTCTTTTTCAACAAATGAAAGATTGGAAAATTTACTACTCTCGATTTCATTCCCAAATATGTGAAATAGTTGCCAGGAAACTTGCAAGCAGGGACAGTCGGAACATTCCAGTTAGGTTTTCATTCACTGTAATTCTATTATGTACTAGGAAACCATGCTTCATTAGAAATATTAAAGCGAAGCATGTCGTGGAAATTTACAACCCTTATGAACCGAAAGCGTACACCACAAGTCAGGAATTGAACATCGGGTTTAGTATCCAATGGTAAGTAAGTGCTATAAATACGCGACGTTTTATTTTAAAAGACATTAACATTTTAGTGATCGATTTTTGATTGCGTGCCTATTCTATTCTACTCGTGCCTTACTGCGTTATACCTCAACAATAAAAATGTCTACAACAATATTGTCTATGTTTAAATAAGTTGCTATTAAGTTACCAATACCAGGCGTGGATCACTCCGCGATTTCGTCGCTTTGCTATAGGTAGCTAAAAGTAGGTACATTTGTTCGACCCCAATTTTGGGGTTTGCCATAAGCCGCGCGTGGCGCTGTCGCCACCTAGCGGCCTATCTGTGCTGACCGTGACAGACGCGTTTTGTTAGAGAGTGAGTCTTCTGTACCTAGTACTATTATTTATTCTATGCCAATACCAATCGTTTCTTTTTTTTTAACGTGGAATTTAGAGTCGGCCGGAAGAGTCCGGCCCATATTTGACAGTATATATGTATATTCTACGATGAACTACCGTTACCTAGTTTGCATTTGCAACAGCGCCATCTTTTAGGAAATTAGGACATCAAACTATATCGGCTCGAACAGTCTAACCTCTTATTTTATAGAAAACGGCAAATAACATCTATTTGCTTCCTAAACAAAAAATGAGCAATTAGTAATTATTAGAGTCTATATCATCAGGTCGATGAACGAACACTTGTTCATTGTTAGATACATTTACGTCATTCTTCAGTTTATAGTTCATTTGATACCGATCATAAAACGAGGTTATTGTTCAGGGGATCTTTATGAGTGTACAGTCACCTTCAATAATATGTTACACAACGAAGGCCGCAATAATATCTGACACGATCTTATTTGCAGAGCCATAAGAGCGTGTCACATATTTTTGCGGCCTTCGAAGAGTAACATATTATTGCAGGTGACTGTACAAAACCGACTTGGTAACATATCCAGTGTAGATTTTTTTTCTCAAGGAGCGATTGCCGTTTCTTTTATAAGAACTTGCACGATTGTCGAATTTTTCTAGCATCAAGGCGGTTCTAGAGAGTAATTTTTATAATGGTACTAAATCGTCGAATCAAGTAATTCTATCAAATATTTACTTGAGGTACTGAATCATGATTATTTAATTTGATTGAAGATTTTCTAAATATTGATAACGTAGCGCGACAGTAGCGACTGTCTTTAGAGCATCCCAGAAGTGTTTCGCACGTGACGTTATTTTTACTTCTGATACCTACAGCTAATAAGCCGATTTTTGACGTGATTAAGTTTTTATAACTTAGCTTTAAATTCAACGATTTCAACGGTATATAATAAAGATAATTGAAGTAAGTGCCGTACGCGTCTCGTCCCCGACAAAGTAGACCTCTTTGTGGAATTCCCTTTTGTGCTCAGTATTGAACATCCAGCGTACGGAGAAAACAAATAAATCTTAATCCAATACGGAGTTTACATTCTCAGCTCCTCATTTCAAGTGTCTAGGTATTTCCCCCTATAAGACGAGTGCCGCTGCTCTCTCAGTGCACGATACGCTGGAACCAATATCAAATAATCTTTATTTTTTAAATTGGAATGCGCCTTCTATCTTTAATTTGAGCTTGTAATGTAAACTCAGTACTGAAGTCAGATTTATTTGTTTTCACCCTATGGCGGCTAAATATGTACACGAAACAGATGGTCGTATAAGGACTGTCGGGTCAAGAGCGCTTATAGGGTTAAGTAAAGAGTTAGTGGTCATTACCGTAACCAAATTTCCCTTAATTTTCTTACGGGGAAAAGTATGGTCACGGTCAGAGGGTCTCTATGTTAACGTTTTATTTACCTACGATTTTATCTAGAGTAGCCGCCTTATTCCGGTTGACCTGAATCGTTGTTGAATAAGTTGTATTGCAGCTGAATCACGGCAAAAGTGTGCGCTGACTAAGCCTACCTTTCCATTGAAGCAAAGACGAGCAAAGATGAGAGGAATCAACCAATAGCATATATACTGTTGGATTACAACCCGGCAAATTGGTTGATTCCTCCCACCTCCGCTCGTCTCCGCCTCAGTGTAAAGGCAGCCTATAAGGAACCCACAAGGAACCTACCCAAGTAACACAACGTAGCTGAATATTGTTTGAATAATAGAGCATGCCGTACTTAATGCTGAATAAGGTAGCTGTATAACAGCTGAATAAGCGTTATACAGACGTTATACAGAAGGTTTGGGCGCAAAGTGGGCAGTGCCCACGCCGCTTATTTCTGAATAACAGTAATGTAATAGCTATATAAGTGTATGCCCACACATTGAATCGCTGAATAACACTTGTATAGAGGCTGTCAAAAGCTTATATACCACTTTTAAACCAAAGTTATCCAGCTTTGTACACAATGAATCAGTTATTCACACGTTATGAAGCTTTTTGTGGGCGACAGCCGACCCGCGGAGCACAACCGTACATACTTATTCCATAGATGATCCTAAGTTTTGAATCCGATACTTAAGTTGTAACAGTTAACAATAAAGATCTTGATCGACGTAGGTAGCCTAAGATCTAGGTAGACTATGTATTATGCCTAAGTTGTAATGTTATTTGAGACCTAATTTAACCATTAATTTATAATAAGTACTAGAACCTATCTCTATCCCAGCCATAATAAGAATGAGCCCAAATTTGCCTACATTCAATTTATATTTACGTGGTGAACCCATACCACGGCGAAAGACAGCTCTTTCGTTCTGTAATTGGTCCACAGTAGAGCGGAAGAGTGTGTGTGTAAATAGGTATACAAATGGTATTTTTCCCCCAAAATAATTGGGGAAAAACTTTGGTACTCATACCTACTTCAGGGCCTTCAGGCTTAGAACTGCGGCTAGAAGTACGTATGACAAACATTGTGGAAAATGGTAAAGGTTATGATCTAGGTAAAATCTAGACTCACACTTTTCTCCTCGAACCGTAGGACAAGAAAATGTGCATAACAAATGTTATTCTGACAGACTTTGGCTCATTAAATTAGATCTTGTAGCTAGACCGTAATCATGCACTAGTTTAAACTATTACCAGTATATAGAACGTAGTTAGACGCATCTAAAAACATATAGTTATATAGCCGAACGATTTAGCTTAAAGTAGGAAACTTAGATTTATACCAAATTGAAAGACAAAAGACTGGAGCAGATACGTCTAAACTTGTGCATTTTTACCAAACAATATTAGCCAATCACAATCGAGAGACCGAACGCGTTAGTTGGTGCATGCATGAGTTTCTGTCACTCCCCCTTTCTGGGGGTGTGCGTTGGCCATTTCTGGGCTACGCCCATTTTGGCGGCTTCTGTCGCGGGCTGTTACGACAGCCCGGTCTGTTGTTGCCAATTGGATTGGCATTTCTTCTCCTTCTTGATCTTGTGACTTGGTTGGCCATCATGGCTTGGAGGTCATGTTGGCCAATCTGCGGCTTTGCGGACTACGGCTCTGGTTGCGGCACGAGTTCTCGCGGTTGGGCTCGTGCGCGGCGGGCATCTGGGGGGCGGGCATGGAGGGGGGCTATCCCTCTCAACAGCTGGTGTCGTGACGAGTCGGCGTTGGCGAACATCTTGCGCGCCAGTTGTCCCACAAACTCGTCCAGTCTCTGGAGCTTCAGGTCTCTGAAGATGGTCTCGTTCCGCACGTAGCGTGGGGCTCTAACGATGGTCCTGAGGCTTTGCGTCTCCGCCTGTTGGACTCTGCCGTCCTGGCATACCAGGCGGGAGACGCGTAGGTCAGTCTGGACCGTACGTAAGCCTTGTAGATCCCCAGCTTTGTGCGGAACGGTAGGCTGCTGCTGAGGACTGGACGAAGTTTAGCGCGAGCACACTTCGCTCGCCTTACCACCTCGTCCACGTGGTGTTTCATCGTGAGGCCCCTGTCTATTGTGACCCCCAGGTACTTCGCCGTGTGCTGCCACTGGATCTCCTCCCCGAAGAGTCTGAGTGGCGGCGGGTATTCCTTCGCTCCTGTCAGGAGCGCCTGCGTCTTGCCCACGTTCACCGAGAGCCTCCAATTGGTCAGCCACTCGGGTAGGACGTCAAGCTGTCTCTGAATTTTGATGGCTGCGTGTGCGGGTGTTATGGACGCTGCGTAATACGCTGCATCGTCCGCGAATAGTCCCAGCTTGACGTCGCCGACCACCGGGATGTCGTCGGTGAACCAGGCGTAGCACGCTGGAGACAGGCAGCTCCCTTGAGGAACTCCCGCGAGGATCGGGCGCTCCGTAGAGATGGCATCTTCCACTGCCACGTGGAAGCGTCTCTGGGTCAGGAAGGAGCGCAGTACGCGCATCACTCGACTTGGGACCGAAGATGTCGACAGTTTGTCCAGCAGGCCCTCGTGCCAGACTCTGTCGAAGGCCTTCTCCATGTCGAGGAATACTGCTACTATGTGCTCCTTCTGGTTCATCCGCTCTGCCATGAATGAGAGTACGCGCGTCAGTTGAAGTGTCGTCGAGTGCTCGGTGCGGAACCCGAACTGCTCCGGTCTGGGCTCGATGTGGGGTTGGAGCCTGTTCAGGAGCAGTCTCTCGAACACTTTGGAGAGGGTACTCAGCAGCGTGATGGGTCTATAGCTGTCTGGTCTCCTCCTGTCCTTCCCTGGTTTGGGGATCATGATGACCCGGCCAAGTTTCCAGGCGCTTGGGAAGTGCCCCGAGCGCGTGATCCCATTGAACAGGCGCGTCACCGCCGCGATGGTGTGCTGCGGCTTAGTTGGTGCGACAGAGTTCTAACAATGTCGCGCGCCAGTAATTACCGTAAAGAGAGCCGCTAACACTTGATCGTCATTGGCTATAATTCAGTGCTCGAAATCATACAAATACGAGCGGAGCAGGAAAATCCTAGTTAGTTGCGATCCGGGACCCCAACATGTAACACGCGAACCTACGTGGCCTGACCCTAGGCTAGAACCTAAGCTTAAACCTAGTTTAGTAGTGCTCCAAGACCCGAACGAGTAACCACGCGAACCGACGTGACCCGATCCTAGGCTAGAATCTAAGCCTAAACCTAGACCAGGTGTGATCCCGAACCTGAAACGCGAACAGTAAACTCATATTTAAGTGAACCTTGTGAACAGTTGTGAACCTTTCAATAAGAACCTTTATATAAATCAGATCCTGTGTTTATTTTGAACTTTCTCTTACGATCCGAACCTGAGCGAGCTATCGTAGATGTCACTGTAGGCGACCGTCACCTACACTTTTGGTTCCAAAGTGCATTTTTGCAGAAAATATATTCAGATATTTGTGTTAAATCAATGATTTGTCTTCCATTTTAATTTGTGAACTCGTGTCAAAGTGTAGTTTCTGCAGTGAAAACTTACAAAATAAGGAGGACATCACCCATATATTTATTTGATGTTTACATAACTTCAATTTCATTGCGCATGCGACTTTACTGTTAATATATATATGCATTTTATTTAAAATTTTAAAGCGCCGCGTAAATAATGCACCGTTTCAAAAATAAATATAGAAAATTTACTACTCCATATTTAAATTTGTAATTTTTCTGCTTTGTTTAGATGTTTTAGTGATAGAAAATGTACTTTAACAAGTTATGCTACGATAAAACTAGTTTTATAAATGAATAAAATGGGTTTTTCAGTTCATTTTCAATTCCTATATAATTGTAGAGGTTAGAAAGTGAGCAACCGTAATGGCGTCCGACTGTGCTGAATATAAGCTGCTGCCACAGCTATTATTGTGCTAATTTCTGAATAAGCATTCACATTATTCGCGTTACTAAGCAACATGTTAGATAATAATGGTCTTAACACAACAAGTTTTGAATAACATCAGTATAATAGTAATTGTTTTCTCAATCTTAAAGCCTATTAGGGTTCTATACACAAATAGTAAAAACCACATAGATCCTCGCTACTTTGATGATAAAACATTATAGGTATGTAACACGGGCAATATTCAATCCTACTTCCCACTAATATTATAAACGCGATATAATATATAAGTTATATGATAAATCTGGGGGCACGGCAGTTTACACAGTTATTTTTTCCGTTATCAGTTCCGACAAATATGTAGTAGGTAAAGGTAACGCAAAGATGTACGACGTGAGTACGAAGATGTATATAATATGAGTGGTATGGTTACGAGTATGGTATGAATATGAATATGGTATAGGTGCGAAGGTGAGGGTATATCATTCATTCATTCATATTAGTAGCGGGTATCACGGGTATGAGTACAATTAAGTATAGTTTGATATGGGCAGTATTGTTTAGGTATGAGTACGAGTACAGTGTGGGATGGGTATGAGTAGACCCACTTGAAAACTAAAAACAGTCTGTTCAAATTCGACAGGAGAATTGATTTCGCTATGAGGGTGATTATTTTATTTTTCTCATACCCAGTCCAGTCTACAACTTTTTAATGCAACAATATGAATAACTAGCATTTGACACATTTTTTGCCAACTAACAACAACCTTAAATGGCCATTGGTAAACTTTATCTCGTTGCAGTAAGGTATGAAAATGGTCAGTTAACAGTGTTTACGATGGTAACTAGCAATTGTTTTACGTCATTAAAAGTAGAGATGCAACGGATAGTTGTTTGGCCGGATTCCGGATATCCGGCCTGGACACTGGCCGATTATCCGGTATCCGGCCGCCGGATATTCGGCCGGCGGAACTATACCTACATTTCGGTTTTTCAGGTGCGCATTCTGCAGGTTTGACCTGTTTCCTAGTAAACGCTCGCGCGGACTCATTTCTAGGTTCGAAATGAGTGCGCGTGCAAGTCAGTGGAATGATTTAATTGTTTTAAAATAATAAACAAGTACGATTATGACCGTGTCTGTTTCTTAAATCCAATTTGTTTACTCCGAAATCATGCAATGTTACTATCCGGTATCCGGCCGAATAGAAGGTCACTATCCGGTATCCGGCCGGATAGTAAAATAGTGGCCGGATAGGCCGGATAGTAACCGGATATCCGGTGCATCTCTAATTAAAAGGACTATGCATCTTGTGTAAAATAACCAATCGAAGAGAATTGTTAAGAAAACTAAACCCCGATTTTTTAAATAATGGTTGGATTAAAGAATATGCGTATTTATTCTTGATGCGTTCAAAATAAAATAAAAACACGCTCAAGCTCAAAGCAATCAGACTCAAGTAGCACTGTTGACCGTGTATAAAGCTACGGAACCCTCTCCACTGCGCACTTGTTGATACTAAGCAGTAGTTTGAATAGCGCTTCTCATTGCGTTCATTTTGCAGCTTTTAGCAAGAAAATATAGTATATGTGTACTAAAATCGCTATAACTTAACTATAAGTGTTGTTTTAGTATTTATTATTCAGACGTTATGTCAATAAAAGCCATAATTAACCCATATATGCAGCTACTGAATAACAAATAATATGTGGACTTTATTACAGCTTCCAGTAATAGCGTCCACCTTTATTCAAAAACTAGCGTTAAAACAGAAACTGCAACCGCTTTTATACAGTTGAAAGTCTTCACCGACGCTTCTTTTCAGCATTTAGTAGCCACTATCACATTTTTCTTAATATTGTCTGCTTAAAATCATACAACACAGAATATATACAGCTAATTGCTGCTAATGCTGCTATTATGCAGCTTTTAGTAACCACAAATGCTTTAAGCTGAATAATGTCTAAGTAACTGTGTAAGAAATAAGTATTATTCAGCTTTAATATGCAAAACCGATACTATGCAAAATTTATTCAGCATTTATTGGTATAAAGGCCCCACTAGGCCCACATATTTTCTTATTCCGAATTTAGTAATTTCCACCGCATATACACAAAATTTATGCAATCTTAATTTGAATAAGATGATAATTTTACTCTATTATCCTGCTTGTGTGTTACTTGGGTAAGTATTATAGCCTCTTTTATAAGTGCATCATTGCAAAATGATAACACAATTATATTGCTTGCGATATGTCAGTCACAAAGATGCGTTTGTTATTACTAATAATTAGTATACCTACTACATATAGGTATATTGTTAGGGTCAGTTGGTTACTTGTTTTATCGAAACACGTGGCCGGAAATATTAAACTTTCACCGATTTCTGAACATCAGCCCTAATAACTTGGACTGAAACTTTATGCGTAGGTGACTCAAATTTTAATGTTACCGTAAAACGGGGTGAGTAGGTTTCGCAGGGAGAGTTGGGTTATGAATGGGGAGAGAAGGTTTGAGAGGGGGGTGAGAAGCAATTTTAAGGCTACTGCTACAAAAATAATGTATTCCAATTTAAAATGGGGCTATAATAATACGCATAATAAAAAAAAATCGATCCAACAATCTTCCAAAATCACCTTTGTATGAAAAACCCTCTCACCCCAAATACGAGGCACTACGGGGTGAGGTGGGTTTTCCTCTTTATCGTCAAAGTTATGAAATGGAACTACCCAAAATAAAATACAAGCTAAAATACAAACGTCCGAACCACTTATTATATACACCATTCAGTTTTCACATGTAAAAATAAAATTTTATCGAGGTTGAAAGTCAAATTTCACCCAACTCACCCCATTTTACGGTACTATCTATTCTGAGAGTAAAACGAGGTACCTACCTACCTACGTGATCACAGTGTCCGTTTATTTACTTCATAATCTTAGTAAAGGTTATAAAAAATGAAATAAAACGGAGACGCCAACCCGTTCAAAATAAAACTCAGGGCTGAGACATCAATCATAATTCTTATAATTTAGACTGTTTAATTGACCGTTAACTCTAACACTGGATAGGTATGACAGCGGAAGCTACACAGACAGGAATTTATTTGTTTTTTTTTTAATCTTTATGTAACAGCTCATCGAAGAAAATGAGGCAAATTTCATATAGCATGTGCAATCATGCAATGCAATCGTAGCCATATTATAAGTAGGGGGAAGCGGGGTAGATAGGCACAAGGGGCAGTTTTGAACACCCACACTAATTCCTTAACTAAAAACTTATGTTCACCTTTTGCAACACTAAAACGTGGCTTTGTATGTGTGAGTGAGGTACGAGCTTCGGCACATCTCTCCTGACAGCCGTTGCCGCTTGGTGCCTGAAAACGTGTTTCCGCGGTCGCATAGTAAATAAATTAGGTGTTTTTTATCGAGTTGTGGTGCGAAATTTTAGACTTTACCGGATGAACATCATAATGAGCACTTAGTACGTTTATTCAGTAATAGTGTTAGCTTATTATTTTAAAGTAATACTTAATAGTATATTTTTAATAAATTATTTTTAATTTTTTTGACCATTGGGGTACTTTGGTACAATAAAGATTGGGGCAGTTTTGAACATATCAAAGTGCCCCTCTAGTGTATCTAAGTGCCCCTGCCAGTTTTTGTTGTGATTTTTTTTACTGTGTAGTAGTTTTTTTACGTACAAAGAGTAAGAAAATTAACAAAGAAAAGTTAAAACAACCAAAGTAGCTTTTTGTCAAAATCTGACACTGAATTCATTAAAAGTTGTTTTTTGTAGTGTTAATGCAGCTGCTGCTTAATAACTGTAGTATGTTCTAATAGCACCGCACTTAATAGACGTTTTATAATGTTGAAAAAGTTTACTACTGGTCAGCTAACCGAGTTGGTCTGTAAAGTGTGCTCTGGGGGGCAGTTTGAAACACTTACCGGGCACTTTGATTCACGTGCCAAAGTACCCCAAAATGATGTATCAAAGTGTCCCATGTAATGTATCAAAGTGCCCTGCAGGTGGGGCACAATTGAACAAATCCCATTTTTTGTTAAAATCCATATATCTCTTTTACTGGCCATAAATTTAACAAAAAATGATACACTTTTTATACCTTAGTAAATTTGTCATCTAGTAAGTACAAAAAAAATGTATTTTTAGTTCATTTTGGGGCCTAAAATCGATTTCAAAAAAAGGTGTACCAAGCTGCCCCGCTTCCCCCTACTACTGTAGACAGTTGTACTTCGTGTTCGTAATTTTTGCTGTCAAATGCCTTCTTAGATAGGTACCTCTTTATTTAATTCCGTAGGGTGTTCGCGTCCATACTTCCGTGAAGTATCTTTCATACTAAACACGTTTACCGAATATCACGCAAGATGGCGCTGTACCGGGAGTGGCGATTTCTACATCGCGCTATTGAAATGTTTATGGGGATTGTATACAAAGGGTTTGGAATATATTTTTCTCAAAAATGGACGGCAAAGTCGACTTTGCCGTCTAAAAAATAGGTCGCGAAGCGCGTAGTTTATGGTCAGTCAAAAATTAAAAAGTTAAAAACATTGCAGTCTCGATTTTGGGACTGCAATGTTGCATAAGTACAAATTCCATTATTTGTCGAGTTCCAAACTTTTTAAAAGTTGAAATGACCATATCAAATGAAGGCACAGGCCCATTAAACAGCCAAACCGAAGTTTAGTACCGCGACCATGTAGCTGTCTCAAATAGGCTGGCGTATTTTCGGCAGAAAAATACACTTCTATTTTTTTAATAAAAAAAATAAAAAGGCGGGAAGGGGTTTTTTCTGTGAAAATATATAAGTAAGAACGTTGGTTTTGTAAAATATTTCTATGATATTTATATTTCTTGCACCATTTTTGAGAAAAGCACTATATATGACTCGGCTGGAAGGCTACTTGCTGGCTTCGGATTCAATTAAACGGACTCCCAAGGTCGTCCGTTTAAAACGAATCCTCAGCCTGCAAGTAGCTACTTCCGAGCCTCGACAATAATGTACTATTGAATATATTGATAATTGGCTTTATTTGTGACTGGTTGTTTAATTTCATAGTCAATCCTTCATTGGTACAGATTGCCCTTTTTAGGGTCCGTACCCAAAGGGTAAAACGGGACCCTATTACTAAGACTTTGCTGTCCGTCCGTACGTCCGTCCGTCTGTCACCAGGCTGTATCTCACGAACCGTGATAGCTAGACAGTTGAAATTTTCACAGATGATATATTTCTGTTGCCGCTATAACAACATCCTCCCTCCTCTCATACAACATACGTGATTTTTGACCGAAGTTAAGCAACGTCGGGTGGGGTCAGTACTTGGATCGGTGACCGGTTTTTTTTTTGCATTATGGTACGGAACCCTTCGTGCGCGAGTCCGACTCGCACTTGCCCGGTTTTATTGGTAAAGTTAGGAGTACATACAAGGGGCGTAGGCTCTACACCCAAGAGCAGCATTATCAGTTAGAATTTCATGTAAAATAGTAATTTTCGATTCGTTCGTTTCATTCCAATTTTCATATCATGTCATTTCAAAAGTATTCTGTATCGATTATTAGGGATTTAAATTTCATCGAAATTAAAATCATCAACGTCTTAACATCACGGTAGGACTGGTCCATAAATTCAAAGTCGCTCAGCGAGCTATGGAAAGGGCTATGCTCGGAGTCTCTCTGAGGGATCGTATTCGAAATGAAGTCATCCGTCAGAGAACTCGTCGTCGTCGACATAGCCCACCGGATTAGCAAGCTGAAGTGGCAGTGGGCCGATCATATTAGCCGTGGAACCGATAACCGTTGGGGTAGACGAGTTCTCGAGTGGAGACCGCGCATCGGCAAGCGTAGCGTAGGACGCCCTCAGACTAGATGGAGCGATGACCTTCGCAAGGCGGCTGGCAAGAGCTGGATCAGAGTTGCCGCAAATCGTGCTCAATGGCGTACAATAGGAGAGGCCTATGTCCAGCAGTGGACGAGAGTAGGCTGATGATGATGATGATGATGATGATGATGACGTCTTAACCTCTTAATTTACTTTAGTATCTACGGTGTCGGCCACTAAATAACTACTGTGATTTATTCAGAACTCTTGATTAGATTTTAGGGGTCTATACCGCACTTCAAAAATTACCAAATCGGTTCATGAATCTTACAACTTACAACTATCTGGCGAGCATGAAGATGGTACCTACCAAAGGTTATTATATTTTATTCAGTTTTTGGGATTAGTTAACATTTAAGTAGCTTTCGTTTTCACGACATAACTTGGACAATATGGATTTAAATTATTCAAAGTGTGTTTTAGCTTCATATATGAAATCAAACGTTTCCTATTTAAACTATACCCATCTATCTTTACCCTCAAACATGAATAAACCCGCCAAAGTGCTAAACACGACGGAACTAATTGTTTGTGTTCCCCTTTAAGTTAATAAACGGCTCCGAACCAAGTTTGGGAAAGGTTCTACACATGCTGCTAATGACGGGCAGAGTAAGGTTACATGTACGTACTTAACACAAAACACTTCCTAACAGGGTGGAATATTAGGTATCGACTTTAGCGATACCCAATTCAAATAACATTGATATCGATTCAAAAATAGAGATAGACTATTGCGATTAAGACTTTAATTTTCTTTGACTTAACTGAATACTTTGTATTACCTACTTGAAAGAGACTGCCATTGAAAAAATGAAAAAAAAACAATGTGTCTGATCAAATTGAACGATAATAACTAACTCTACAAAACCTTAAAACTAAAGTTTATTTAGGTAACTTTAGGTAGATACCTAAATCTACTAATAAAATACCGAAACATAATCATCTGAATGTTAACCCCCGTGTCTGTCAATAAAGTCTACGGTTTTCCATTTTACATATTGCTTTTCAAATAAGAATTATATTTTATCAAGGTAAGGCGCATAACACGCATCAATTGACTTTTAGTTTACTTGCCCGTATAATAATATTTTATTGCTAAAGAACCAAATAACTGATGCAACACCAGGTTCCTACTAACAATTGTTCAAAACACAATAATACATGCTGAAATAAAAGCCGGTCGGGCCACAAAAATTGAAGTTAAGTGAACAACAGCAGCTTACACCGAAGTGAACATCGCATATAGAACAATTAAACCGAGCAGCCCTTACCTGAATGCACAATCTATAGCACAGTCCAAAACGTCAACACAGCACTGAGTCACGACACTGTTCAGTTATAATTACACCGTACTAAACGCACATGAAATCGGAACATCTTACATCCGTGCCTGGAGCCGGCGGCTGTACCAATCTGTTGTCTTTCAATACATAAACAAACTCAGAGCGGACTGAAGCTAGCAGCGTTTGAGGGGCTACCACGAATTCTGCTGTCGAGTATTTGAAGCTATAGTTCGTTTTTTTTAGCATTAGAAAGAACTTCGCAGAAGTAAGCTTGTGGTTCCAAATCCGGCACTTTTAGCGGTAATAATTTGAAGTAAATTATATGTACTAACCGTGCTACATTAGATAATTCAATAATTATTAACAATTAAAGAGCCTGATAAAAACTGTACGCTTACTTCTGTGGAGTTCTTTCTAATGCTAAAAAAAACGAACTATAGCTACTGAGATGCCGAATGAGCATACAACAGTCAGTGCGATCTTTCTTTATAAATATGGCAATTCGTTTGGTCGTATGTATTTGTCCAAAGTTTTTTTTTTACTAAAATAAAAATATTAATACTACTAAAATTATTATTAATTATTGTACATTTGATAAGTTCTTTGTTTTTATTTTTTCTCTCTCTTCATGTAAATCATGTATTTTCAAACACAATCCTGAATTGTTCATGAATAAATACTAACATAGTATATGACCCGAAGTGAAGGAAGCGAAAGAGGTAAGTATGTAAGGTAAACGTAGCAAGTGGAAATCCGTGGTCTCTGCCTACCCCTCCGGGAAATAGGCGTGATTATATGTATGTATGTAGTATATGTATATGACTATTTAACTCAAATGGATAGTTCAAAAAGCACTACGATAAGAAATTCACACATATGAAACATTTTTCTTGTAACGTTCTCAGAGCCACACATATTTTCAATTGATTATTTCCGTCTATAAGATTTAATGTACCAATGCAGTTTTAGCGACACCGATACGCAACCAGGACATTGGGTAGGCCCCAGATTAGCGCTACAGTGACGTCGCTTCCGCGTCTGCGCCATGCGCGTTGGGGTCGCCCGATGCCTCGCAATTTTCGATACGCCAATTTATACCATCCGCCCCTTTAATAAAGTCTACGCAATGTTTGACTCGCCGCATGGTCACCCTATGTTTCAGCGCAAGAGATAAAACCAAATAAAAAATCAACTCTATAACCTCACGTTTAGGTCGAGACTCGCTTGGGGATCGTGAAAAAAATGCTGCACCCGCATTTCGTAGGTGTATATCACGTGCGTTTAAAGAGGGGCCAGATGATTGCAGTGCAGAGCTTCAACAAGCCCCTAAAAGTTTCGGATTGCTAACTAAATAAAACCGTGTGTGTTCCTGTTCATGAGATGAGATATATTGCATTCCCAGTTCCATATGGTTGGCTTTAAAATAAATCGTACAAAGCTACAATGTTCCAATTGCATTCACATGTGTTATGCCGGTTTGCGGAATTATATTAGTTTCAAGGAAATTGTAAATTTGTAGTTAACCTACATTATACTCTGAATGAATGTTAATTTATTCATTTGTTAAATGTTTAGGAATTAATTTGGTTCTTCGGGTTAAGTTCGTAGTTAAATGTATACCTAAGCAATAGACAAAACAATGCTTATGGCTTCTCTACACGATGGGCCAACACCAAGGGACGCATTTATGCCTTAGAGGGACCAAGTGATATTGCTATCTCATTCTGCCGCATGGCTGCGTCCCTTGGAGTGGCCGGCGTTGGCCCATCGTGTAGAGGAGCCATTATAAATGTTTTAAAATGTGTGGGTAAGTATATGTTATTGGTGAGTATGTATATACTCACCAATAAAATACGTATGTCATTCATTTCTAATTTTCAGTGTGGTTTGCTCTAATAATTTTAATTTTCGGGTAACACTAGTTTAGTTAGGTACATTATCAGTCTTCAATAATATGAACTAGTTTCGTTGAATGCAACGATTCCACTAAATACCTACTGCCGTATTCGAACTTCAAGATATTCACAAGAGACGACACGTACTAGATCCGTTCTAGATACGTTATACTCGTTATAGTTTAGATATCAACTAGTTCTCTTTTGCAGCGCAATTCGGGCAACCAATGTCACATTTACGTTAGATAGAGAAAGATATCTATTAGATGTGAATTGGATCTCTAAGTCATATCCTGTGGAAATCGTTCAAGAGTATCTCCAGAATCGCGCAAATGTCAAATTTGACAGGTTAGATCTTAAACATATCGTTATCGTATCTTGGTGATGTCTAAAAGATGTCTAATAGATGTCTTTTTCATAATCCGAATCGGGCCCCTAGTGCCATTTCCATTAACCATAGCCCTAAAAAAACTACCTACATATCTAATCGGAATCAGATTCCAATACGTTTAATAGGTAGGTACCTAGGTACATTATAATATTTACACGAAGCCCAAACAAAATATTATGATTAATCTAATATTTTTGTTTTGCATTATGATTATATATGGGATAAGACTGAATGGAATAAAATAAAATAAATTATCTCATTATTTTATACTTTTAGAAATATAATAAATAAGAGGTATTGTAAAGTGATAGGTAGGTACCTAACTGGGCGAATCAACTTTTTGAGCGGCCCAAATATGTCCACAACTTTTAAACTTCGTTGTACCTTTAATATAATGGCTTTACCATTTTCAGAAACCCGATTTCGAGGTAACCCCAGAGACATTTTGAGTAACGCAAGGGACACTCAAAACTGTAGGTCAAAAAGTTGATTCGCTCAACTAACTGTTACTGCTTAAACCACTTTACGGCTTGTTTCTAATATTCATTTATTCCTTTAAAAAGTGCAGTGTTGCAAGATTCGTGCATATATCTGGATATGCAAAATTTTTAAGGCAAGGAAAATAATAATATATACAAAAATATACATTTATTTATCATGTTGGTCATGGTTGACCTAATTGTGCTTTTGTAAGATAAATGGTTGATTGTACAAAATCTAATCAGACAAAGTTCCTTAAAATAAACCCTTAGGATCCTGAGATTTTGTAGTACTGACTGATGATTTCTCCCACAATCGACACACACTTCACAACTGTCTAAATCATCACCACCGACCGAGCCTTCCCCTCTTAAGGGGTTATCCGCATGGTCTAGAATTCAAAATGACTAGTGTGTTGTTTTGCCTAAATCGCAATTAGTCTACATCGCAAACGGTCTAGAACGCAAAATGCCTGAATTATTTTTTCCGTTTTATCTTAATTTTATAGCGATGTCGACGGAGCGCCGCTCCGCGGGGCTCCTATTCTTTGCTGTTTGGCCTTCGGCCATTTGAAGACACCTAACGAACCTAACCTACCTATGTAAAATGTGGTGATATAAAAAGTGGGCATTTTGCGTTCTAGACCATTTGCAATGTAGACTAATTGCGATTTAGGCAAAACAATACACTAGTCATTTTGCGTTCTAGACCATCTGCGGATAACCGATGCTATGGCTAGGACCGTGAACCTTAGGAGGTCATTACAGACAAACAATAAATTATAGCGTTTTAATATAAACAGAATTTTCAAAACTGTATGTGCCCATAGCGAATTTAAATTTTAACAAATGTAGCAAAAAAGTCTTATCACCTTTCATTGTGCATTTAACAAATACGGATTAATATATAATACCCGCTCAATAAAGTTACATAAATGTAAGCCTTAAAGACTATATTCAAAACGTTTCTTCTCATAAACTAATCTAGCTTAGAAGATATAGGCGCTTATTACATTCATACAAAATTAAATACATATCATGTCAATATCCAATGGTACTATACGATTTTATAAAATTTTATATTGTAGAGAAATACTTGATATCAGTCAAAATACTGTAAAATAAAGATTTTGTCGCTACAGTGACCAAATCTTCATAAAATTTTACTCAAATCACTAGGATAGGATATAGACAGCTTAAAGTAGGTATAGAGATAGGTGGTATCGGCACCAGACAGCCTTTTCACTCCATAAGGTGGAGGTTCGCGCCGCGACTGACAAGCGACCGAGACAGAAGACCGCGGCCGGACACTGCGACCGTCACTTGACGGTAGGCAACACACAAGCGACAGTTCGGTCGGACAGACGCGAGTCTGTCCCGCTCGCGTAGATGTCGCCTGTCTCTGTCTCGCTCGCAAACTGTCGCTTATATGTTGCCTACCGTCAAGTGACGGTCGCGGTCTCCGGTCGCGGTCTTCTGTCTCGGTCGCATATGTCTCTGTCGCGGCTCGCAGCATACTACAGGCCAGAATTGAGATTACACAGTTTTTGATCAATCATTCACCTCAACTCTCCTGCTCATAACAGTCATAACTATACTTTTATTAATAAGTAGGTATATTACAATAATAAATTCCTTTAGAAAATGTACTATACTCACTTTCCTTGATATGGGTATTGATAAATGCACACTCATGTTTATTTTTCATTTACCCTCAATTCATAAGTTTTTAACCTTGTCAAAGTTAGAATACTGATGAAATATATCGAATATGTAATACAAAAAAATATTAGTTGACTTGATAAATAAGTAATTATTATCTTAGGTACAAATCTACAGTATAATTAAATATCGTGTTCATATATGTATAATAAAATTATGTACCCGTACATAGGCCTGACAAAGGAATAATTTGGTCGTGAATATGTATTCATACGTAGCAAAAGATTATTAAAATCGACTAGCTTTAATAAAATACCTAAAAGTTTAGAGATCTTTTCACTTATGTTTACTTACTTTAATTGTAATATGTATGTATACAATTATATGCACATAAAACAATATCGTGCAAAATGTGGTATCATAAAAACAGTGCCACAAAAAATAATTAAGGGTAGGTATCTACAAAATTGACTAGATTTACATAATTTGGTTCACATAAAACCCTGGTATCGATACAATAAGTTAAATAATAATAATAAGTATACAGGGTATTTTTAAACGATCCTTACAACTCCACAAAATCCTACTTATGCTTAAAAATTGAACTTTTAGATCAGCTCTACATTTTGAGATAAATTATAAGTATTCTAAAACAAGTGACTACATTCATCTTTACACCTTAATGGTCAAGGTGTGAAAGAGGCTCTAGTGTGTTGAATGTGTATTCCTCTCAAATACAGGACGCTTTGATAAGTAGGTGCATAGCGATACGACATAACAGATGGCGAACGCCGAATAGTTCTGAGTTCATTGAAATAGCGCATTTTACCCAGTTTCCATAGCCTTTCGAGACTAATTAAAAGTTCAATCATTTAAGGTATTCAACACTCAGTAGTATTACCGTATTCATTAAGTATTTTCCACTACCTATGACCATTTTAACCCGCCAATAAATAGTTCATTTGTACTATAAAATCAAAATCAGTCTCGCATACTGTATTTAGTCCCAATATTGTTTATGGCTAAACTAAAATATATATTTCTCATTTAAAATTTTGAAACTTAACTGTTCTCGATACTTGTGTCTTTGGCACTTAGGACAAAAAATCGAAAATGATTGTAAAATATTAGGGGTGTATAAAATCACAGATAATAAATACGAGAACCCACTGCGGTGCGCAGCGACACTACATCCGTTTTTTAAGATTCGCTTAGTATTATAATGAAGATTGATTTTCCAACTTTCATTAATGTTATTCTTTGGCCAATCGCACAGCACATTGAAACGAAGGCCTAAGTACGCAAACGAGTGATCGCATTCATTTTCTACGAAATCGTCCTTCGGCCACGCTAAGCATAAGAGCGGTAACTCGTTTTGAAATGTCATTCAAAAGTATACCTTGTACTTGTACAGTCGCCATCAGATATATCGGAGCGGCCAAGGTGTTCATAATATCTGAACACGCACTCTAACGCCTTGACAATAGAGGCGTGTTCAGATATTTGTGAGCACCCTGGCCGCTCCGATATATCTCATGGCGACTGTACCACATGTTCTATTGAAACACAATACACTACACTTACAATTGAAAGACATTTCAAATTGAGTTCCTGCTAATATGCTTAGCGCGGCAGCCTCGGTTGCACAAATTTCGAATGAAAACGTGTGCAATATGCGACTGGCGTTACGCACGCCTAACTAAAGTTCGTTTTTTTAGTATTAGATAGAACTTGCAAGAAGGTAAGCGATCTAGGCATGTCTTTTAATTGAAAAACGCTTTTTAGGGTTCCGTACCCAAAGGGTAAAACGGGACCCTATTACTAAGACTTCGCTGTCCCTCCGTCCGTCCGTCTGTCACCAGGCTGTATATCACGAACCGTGATAGCTAGACAGTTGAAATTTTCACAGATGATGTATTTCTGTTGCCGCTATAACAACAAATACTAAAAACAGAATAAAATAAAGATTTAAATGGGGCTCCCATACACCAAACGTGATTTTTGACCAAAGTTAAGCAACGTCGGGAGTGGTCAGTACTTGGATGGGTGACCGTTTTTTTTTTGCTTTTTTTTGGTTTTTTTTTTGCAGTATGGTGCGGAACCCTTCGTGCGCGAGTCCGACTCGCACTTGTCCGGTTTTTTAAAATCAAAAACTATTACTTGTGAAAGCAAAAGAATATAAATGATCGTATTAGATTCATAATTGTTACATATTTGCCGTAATTTATTTTTAAAATGTGTTTTTCAATTAAAAGACACATCAAGATTGTTTACCTTATTTCTAATGCTAAAAAAACGAGCTATAGCTTCGTGCGTCATTCTAGTAGCTTCTGTAGTGTGCGTCGCAGTGGGACCGCCTTAAGTCTAGCAGGAGCAAGGCTTGCTGTCCTGCTTGGCCTGCAGTCTCTGCAGCGACTGCCGCCGCCGTCCCGACGCGCACAGCATCGCGTACTCTACTGACGACTCCATTCTGAAAGATACGATACGAAATATTAGGCGTCTTCACATTTGATGCAGATCGGTACGCTTCCTCGCTATGAAAATATTTAGGTATCAAAAATGCAGCTTATTACATAGTAGAAGGGTATTACATTTCTAGGAGTAAGTATTCTATTGTTAGACAGCCTAGGAATAGTGTCCTGAGCCCGAAACTAGTTAAACCTGTCTTATAGGGATCAGGGAATAAACCACCGCTACTTCTAGCAATGCAAAGGTTGGTTGTGAAGTATACACAAGTTAAAAATATTATACCGAAGGTCTGATCGCTTACATATGTACTATTTTACGTATACAATGCAACATTTAAGGCAACAATTTTTATCGTTTAACAAGGATGATAGAAATATGACATTGCACTTAGACCCAGTATCAACTATATACTAATCTGTTTATACATTTATATTTACTATTAGACTATTACTATTATTTATTATACCTACTACTAAGATAATGCAATGCAATGCTATGCAAGCGGGATAGCGCTATATGCTCATCATCATCTTTGCCAAACATTAACTAGGTGAAAAATCAGCACACGCATACTCCACTAATAGAAGGTCGGTAAAGCAGAAGGAGTGAAGCCTTTCCTTTCTGACTGTATCTGAGCTGAGCGACGTATGACGTTCTTATAGTGTGTAGCTTTCAAATAGAGCTCGACGGCTAATCCTATTGTCTATTGTTAAGTAAAACCGCTCGCATACCCACAACCACCTGCATAAAAAAATACGTACTTCGGTTACTGATTGTGAGTGCCGGCGAGTCGAACGATACAGAAGCAGTCTAAAATGTGTCATAGAGATGCGTAACAAAGGCGCGTTATCGGAGAGCGCACCTACACTGGTTTTTTGAGCGTTGGACTAGCCCGCGCTCAGGTGCCAAATAGAATAATTAAGACCCTTTTTTGCAGGTAAGTAGCACGTGCGGTTTTACTTAACAATAGACAATAGGATTAGCCGTCGAGCTATATTTGAAAGCTACACACTATACCTGCAATCAATTTTTAGGTCTGTACCCAAAGGGTAATAAAAACGGGACCCTATTACTACGCCTCCACTTCTGCCTGTCTGTCACCATCACATGAACCGTGATAGCTAGACAATATAAATTTTCACAGATGATGTAAGGTACCTGCGGGTAATAAAGCCTGTCGGGTAGTAAGGCCTAAGTAGCGAAAATCTTATTTAAAATGCTTGCTTACACTCAAGGCCGCGGTAAGTAACACCTAGCGGACAAACAAGGAACTACAAGTTCGTTCGGCGCGGCTGCCCCGCTCCCCGCCGCCAGTATTGCGTCATTCAGTTTGCGAAGTGGCCGCGTGGCACGTGTAACAAAAATAGGCCCAAAAGAATCGTAAGTATCTTTTGTACTATTGCATTTGACAATGTCAATTGACGTTTATTTTCTTTCTTAATAAACTCTTCTAATGGGCTGAATATATGGTCAATGTGATGTGATCCAAATATTTTTCATTCTTTTTTGTTTATAAACGTGGTTGGTGGTTATTATGGCCTACAAAAAATACCTATAGGCCTTATTGCACTATATGGAAACGAATTTTCTCTTAGGCTTTATTATCCTCGTATTTAAAATATCACTTTTGATTATTCTATAACTAAGTTTAGGTTACTACAAAGTTAGTGTGTAATAAATTGTTATATTTTCATAGTGTGAAACATTATTTCTTATAGGCCTTATTATCCACCTACTTCACATATCGGTTTAGGTGTATTGTAATAATTATTTTTTTATGAATTAATTTATTTTTAACGATTTGTTTTGAAATACAAATTGTCAGTATATAAAGACAATTATTTCTTTTAGGCTTTATTATCCTCCTACTTCGCATATCGGTTTTTCGTATATATATTTAATGTATTTTAGATAACCACGACGTTAGTATATAACGATTTGTTATATTTTCAGTGTTTATGACTACAATGCCGCGAAAACGAGCATTGTGGTCAGAAGATGCCTTAGCGTCTGCAGTTCAGGCAGTTCAAAGAGGAATACTTAGCACATACAAAGCTGCAGCGAGGTATGGGGTTCCAAGAAGAACTATAAGAAATCATCTCAAGAGTGGCAATTTGAAAAAAACACTAGGCCGAAAAACTATACTGAACAATGACCAAGAAACCGATCTTGTGAACAGAATAATCAGGTTTGCTGATATAGGTTTACCTGTGACAACACGCATACTGCGTCGTTTGGTTTATAAATTTTGCGAGGTTAACGACATCAAACACAGTTTTAATAAAAACATGAGACTAGCTGGAAAAGATTGGTACAAGGCGTTTATGAAAAGGCATCCAGAAATATCAAAGAGAAAGGCTCAATTCATGAATCCAGCCAGAGCGCAAAAGCTGAACAAATTCATTGTCGATGATCACTTTAAAAGAATAAACGAAATATATAATCAACTTGATCTAAAAGATCATCCTGAAAGAATTTACAATATGGATGAAAAAGGTTGCCGCCTGACAATCCACCATCAGCAAGCTGTTCTAGCTAAGAAAGGAGCCAAAAGAGTGCATTTAGTATCATCGGAGCATGCAGAAAGTGTAACCATCGCAGGATGTGTAAATGCACTAGGTACTGCCATACCACCGATGATCATATTTAAAGGCAAGCGGTTGAAGCCAGAATTATACGATAATTTGCCTGCTGGATCATTAGTTGAAAAATCTTCGAAGGGTTATATGAACAATGAACTTTTCAAAGAATTTTTAAAGCACCTGGCCAGATACAAAAGTGGTGGAAAATGCCTTTTGGTATTCGACGGAGCCGCCTGCCATTTAGATCTGTCTATCGTCGAAGTCGCTGATTCACTCAACATATCGTTATACTGTTTGCCGTCAAATACCACTCATGAGCTCCAGCCCCTCGACAAAGCTGTCTATCGATCATTTGAACACCACTGGGATGCTGAAGTTTTGTTATTTCTGGACCAAAATCCAGATAAGAAAATCACCAAGGCTCGCTTCAATGTGATTTTAACAAATGTCTGGTCCAAATGCATGACCCATAGTAACATTACTAGTGGTTTTAAGGCTACTGGCTTGTATCCTTTGAACCCTCAGGCTATTCCAGAGACTGCTTTCGCTCCATCAATATTATCAGAAGCTCCAGCACCTCCAGTTTCAGATGCAGTCGAGGAAGAGATTCTGGGATGCAGTTCTCCAGCTGAAGTGCCCTTAACACCAACCAGAAGCTCTCCAATTAGCTCGTCGCCTGAAATGTTGTTAGCCTTAACGAACAACTCCCCAACAATGCTCAACAGATCGCCATCAGAAGCATTGACCCCAGTAAGGCCAACAACTTCAAGGTCGCGTAATATGTCACCTTCTGGAACATTGTCATCAACGAATAGTACTTCAGTTAGACCGGCTGGGACCTTTTATCGCACGGTTTATAATAGTTCTACTTCCGATGATGATGAAGACAATATGCCGCTCATTCAGTTGAAAAAATCTGCATTTCAAGATCTTATGCCTACGCCGCTCAAAGCCTTAAACAAAACACCAACAATTAGGAAAAAAGCTATTAATTATAGAGGTACTCCAGTAACAAAAGATCTGTTTGACAAAAAGGCGAAAGAAAACAAAAGTAGAAATAGTAAAGTAAAATCTTCCATGGCAAAGAAGAAAAATACCTCTAAATCCAAAGGCAGAGAAAATAAAATCCAAGAAAGCTGGTACTGTCATGGCTGCCAAGAGGATAAAGTAGCTGACATGAGAAAATGTGTTAAATGTGGTAAATGGTATCACGAGGAGTGCGTCGGTTTGTCAGCGACAGACACAGAAAATTTTGAATGCCCAAATGGATGCTAGAGGAGCCCATTATTTTTCTCATTTTGAATTAACCTTAATTAATAATCAATATTCTTAAATTTATACACGTGTAACGTGAAATTAATTTGAATTTTATGTTAAAGTAGACGTAGGCCTTCTTATCCTACAAATAGTAAAATAAGGCCTGTAGTAAAATATGGCCTACAGGTAAGATGGTAAAAAATATTTAATTTTGTTTTTGTTTATGCCAAAAATGTGCAGTTTTTGTTTATTTGTTATGTACGGTACTCTCCAAGACTGATTATTGTTCCTTATATTGATAGTTAAGTGACCGGAAGTTACTGATGATTTTGGGTGCTAAATAAAGGTTATCTAGGTTATTAAGCATCTATGCTTAGGAATATAAACGTAATTATTCATCTTAAATGATTATTGATCTCATTGAGCCAAATATATGACGTATTTTGTTATTAAAAAGTTGTTAAAGTCTTAGGCCTTTTTATACTGCCACAGTAAAATAAGGCCTATGAGCAAGGTTTTTAAAAACATTTTTTTATGGGTTTGTTTTTGGCTGAAGCTGCCATTTTTTTAGTTTGTTTTGCTGTGCATGAAACTGCAGAGTGATTAAAATTAAAATATGTTGATTTTGTTCGCAACTTTTCATTTTATTAAGAATCTCCCTTAGCTAGGCCTTAATACCCGCAAGTACCTTAGGTATTTCTGTTGCCACTATAACAAACACTAAAAAGTACGGAAACCTCGGTGGGCGAGTCCGACTCGCACTTGTCCGGTTTTTATATGCTGTTCTTCTCCACATTGACCTTACCTATGATTCTCTCTATGCTCCAGCCCTTGCTATAAACTCCACTATACTTAGCTTTTAGGGTTCCGTACCCAAAGGGTAAAACGGGACCCTATTACTAAGACTTCGCTGTCCGTCCGTCCGTCCGTCTGTCACCAGGCTGTATCTCACGAACCGTGATAGCTAGACAGTTGAAATTTTCACAGATGATGTATTTCTGTTGCCGCTATAACAACAAATACTAAAAACAGAATAAAATATACAACAAACGTGATTTTTGACCGAAATTAAGCAACGTTGGGCGGGGTCAGTACTTGGATGGGTGACCGTTTTTTTTTGCCTTTTTTTGCATTATGGTACGGAACCCTTAGTGCGCGAGTCAGACCCGCACTTGCCCGGTTTTTATACGATAATAAACACACTTACCTGATCATCACTTTGTCTAACAGTATCTCAATAGCGCGGTCTATGTTCTGTCCGGACTTAGCGCTGGTCTCTAAATAAGGCAAGTTGTAGTTCTTAGCGAACTCCCGAGCTCTATTCTGGTTGACCAGGCGCTTCTCTTGGAGATCGCATTTGTGCCCGCAGAGGACGATGTCGGGGTCCTCGCTCAAACTGTGTGTCTGGAATTAAAAAAAAAACAATAACTGTAACAGACGAGTTTGTATACAGTAAACACTAAAATTATTATATTGAGGATTATAATCATTAATCACAAAAAGATTTAAAGGCTAATAGGTATTTACACAAAAGTTTTAAAAATACTGTTGTATAGCATGGGTCTGCATACAGGTAATTTGAATTCTAGGTAAACTCGCTGTCTGACAAAAATCGATGTTTGACTTGGTCTCTCTCTAATGCTAAAGTCGTGTAAAACGACTTTAGCTTTGCTCACTAGACCGTGCCTTAATAACTGCTTGGAGCAGTTACGAGCCGAGCGCGCAATTTGAGTGAATGAAGCATCCACACTGACATTTTTTCCAAATTGTCATTGTCACCCAATGTTATACAATATACAGTCCAAATTTAATATACAACCTTTCACAACTAGGTATAATGGTGCTAAATGAACATTACCTTCAACTGCTCAATCCAATTCCTGACCTCCAGGAAAGAGGCCTCATTCGTCAGATCGAAGAGAAGCAGAAAACCCATCGCGTCACGGTAGAAGGCTGTTGTTAGACTTCTGAACCTGAAATTCATTGTAATAAAATGTTCAATGTTGGGTTATCTGTATCTAGTATATAATTTGTTCATGCAAAAAAAAATTAGTCTAACTATATAACATGCTAAATCAGCGGTCGGCGACAAGCGGCCCGCGAATCCCTCACTTGCGGCCCGCGAGCCCCCCTGGCTATTTTGTATGCAATATTTAATTGTCAAACAACATTGTCTGATAAAGTCACTCCGGAGGTCGCGGGTTCAAACCCCGGCTCGTACCAATGAGTCATTTGATATTTACTACTCGCTTTTCGGTGAAGGAAAACATCGTGAGGAAACCGGACTAATCCCAATAAGGCCTAGTTTCCCCTCTGGGTTGGAAGGTCAGATGGCAGTCGCTTTCGTAAAAACTAGTGCCTACGTCAAATCATGGAATTAGTTGTCAAGCGGACCCCAGGCTCCTATGTGAGCCGTGGCAAAATGCCGGGATAACGCGAGGAAGAAGAATGTCTGATAGAGTCACACATTAACAAAAGTGCGTCCCGCGTCAACTTCCTTGACTACTATGTGGCGCTTGGCTGGTAAAAGGTTGCCGACCGCTGTGCTAAATGATAAACATGCTTACAGTCATTGTGGATACATTGATTTAAATAGATTATTACAGTATAGGCGAAGTACTTACCAATACTCTGTGTTTTTTTAAACATGCTACACATCAGACAGCTTACAAATGCAGATAATGATGACAAATGAATGAACAATGAAAATAAGGGAAGGTTGTGCTGCTCAATTTTTTTTTATCATTTAAAAAAACAAACATTCTATTCTATTCTATTCTAAAAACCACTAAAAAAATATGCCACTGTCTAAGCCTCTCAACTCAAAATTTTGGTATCCTTGAAATACATGAATGAGAAGCAAAACACTTATAGAATGCTACAATGTTTAAATATTTTCCATGTTTGTTTACAGTGTTTCTAGATAATATTTTTCAACCTAAGAGCCTAAGGGTAACATTCCATTTCTAACCGCAGCTGCATTACTGTCAATTTTGCTATGGATTTGACAATGACAGTGACGCGTTCAGTACCGGTTGTGCAGCTGCGGTTAGAAATGGAATGTTAAATACCATATGGGGTGTGAACCTTTACTAACACGGAAGCTAAGCCAGTGCATTATTATGACCTCCGATGACTTAATATTGACCTACATTTATGTGACTGCTTAAGAAAAAATACGTCATGAAGTAGAAATGAAGCCAACACATTAACAGATATAAAAAAAATCATGCCATTGGACCATGGGGGCTGTCCATAAATTACGTCATCGATTTTTGACGATTTTGGACCCCCCCCCCCTAAAATTATCCAAAAATCATGCTTCGAATGACCCCGTTTCCTCCTACGTTATGCTACTATCATCCGAGGTCCAGACCCCCCCGCCCCTAATTCGAAATGACGTAATTTATGAATAGCCCCATGTTACATTTAGTGTTTGCACAATGGATCTGAAATGGATGGTAAGATCCGCTGATCCGGATCCAGATTGCAAACCCTAGTTACGTTGCAACATGTAGGGACATGAACTGGCACACCAGTACTGGTGCCATACAAATCAACAGTGGTGCAGGTTTTACATACAGGGTGTAAATGCAATACAGACAAACATTTTACGAATGAAAGGTTTTAGTATAAAATAAATGTTAAATAGATGGATTTATGAAGATATAACTGACACTTGGTAATAAATTTATGAATATTTACCAAGCAGCTATGCAGGTGACACTAACATGCAATGTTACTATGCCATGATAATGAACAGAGACAACAGGACAAGATTAGCTATTCACCTTATAATTTGACATGTCTTACGTCATATTATAAGGCAAATTGCTCCTTTCCGAGCTCTTATAATGAAACTTTTACATTGTGGATGAAACTGTTTTGTATGATTAATGTAATTAATGTTAAGTTGTTATGACACCAAGCTGCAAAATGGCATGGCTACTTTATGAATGGATAAATTTAATGTAATTCAAAATTTGTCCAAGCACTTGTGCAGCTTAATGTACAATCACATTGGATCTTAACTCGACATTACGTATAAATTATTTCCCCATACCTCTCTTGTCCTGCGGTGTCCCACAATTGCAGATGTATTCTGTGTTGCCTTCCATTCTGTTGATAAATCTGTAATTTCAAATTTTTCAATGAGTTACGAATAAGTATGGTGTTTTTGTAACACAACGGATGCAATGCATTTTTTTGGAACAAGTAAAGTAAAGTTGTGATCTTGTATTCAATGCCCAGAATTAGGAGTCTTCAACCTATCAAATTTTAAAAATCGCCTCATTATAATATATTTTTCGTCGTTTGTTACTAATATTATAAATGCGAAAGCAATTGTCTGCCTCTTTGTATTAATTTTCATCACGCTCAAACCGCGAAATTAAGTGTAAGTATGCGAATTACCAACCAATAAATAAAAGTAACATACTTACCACAGACTTTTCCCGAAAATCAATACCAACTGTCGAGATAAACTGAGTGTGAAATACGCCGTCGGTATATTTATACAGGAAACTGGTCTTTCCAACTCCTGAATCGCCAACGCACAGTAGTTTTATAAGATAGTCGTAATCCATATTGAACGAATTTTCAATTAAGCCAAAGGTAAATGCAGGGGTTTAATCTGCCACTAAATATGATTCATAGTATTTTTCACGGAATTACTAGTGTTTGTAAGTTTAAAATTCACTGATATTGTAAATTTAAATTAAATGATAAACTTAAAATCACAACAACACACACACCCAGTTTCGTTGCAAAGTCTGTCACAATGACAGTGGCAGTTGGTTGTAGCACCTACTGACAGCCATCTGACAGCGCTTGACAGTTTACATCAGGAAGTTGCGCCCAGAAATCGCATTATTATCAAGTTCAGAAAAGAGTTTTCGCTAAGAAATACATTAAAAATTTACCGCTTATACTTTTAGTTCACAATTCATATTTTACATAATAATCTAATCGGTACTTGTATTATAGACGGCTATACATCAGTTTGTTAATCTTCGTTATTATTCGTTATCCTCAAGTATTTAAGACTAAATATATCAAAATATGATTGATTAATTGATTATGAACGTGCTCAAATCGAAATGTCATATGATTTTTTTTGAAGTTGACTTGTATGGAGTGTAGAAGTAATCATCTCTACCTTCCATATTGACTTGCTTTATTATTGTTATTTACCACTTTCAAAATTTTAAATCTTTGCATTTTTTATTTAAAACTTTGCAGTAATGACAGAATTAGCAAAAAAAGAATCCCCGAATACTGCACATAGTGTAAATGTCCACGTAGAATATTGGTAACCGTATTATTAGGTACATTTACACTAGTCATAAATATCAAAAAATACAATAAGGTATGTTTAATGCTTGTTTTATTTCAGTGGTGTCTGTGACTATGGGGGACATTGCCTTGCACTTGCTCAGACTATTCGACAAAGTACTCCAAATGCTACAGTCTTCTGTAAGCGAGGACGACAAGGTTGGTTTATTAACCATGTATTTATGTAATCATCATCTTTTGTTGTTGTTCAGCTTTTATGAACTGTTCAGTAAAATTTATTTTATATTGCCCTTAGTAATTACTGATTGGGAGAATACATACCTGTAGTAATTTACCCTAAAGGTGTTTTTTTTTCTCTGAAATTTAATGTTAAAAGGACACTATTCACTTTTAATTAGTATATCTTGCAAAATATCCCTGTAAAAAGCTTAAGTTTTGTTTTATTGTGGACTTAAAGTACTTTTCTTACTTCCCAGGCAGTTTCGAGGTAGTAATAAATGATAAATTGGTATATTCAAAACTCCAAACCATGGCATTACCTGATTACAATGAAGTGTCTCAAGTAGTGTATGATGTATCAAATGGAAACACACCGAGGGAGATAAAAGGACAACAACCAATCAACTGTGTAATATCATAATATGTATTTATAAAATATATAATGTATATATTTAGCTTTAACTTTGAAAATCCCTGTAACAAACTAGTCTTAAATGCATCTTAATAATAAGGCAAGTTTAAATCTAGTAGGAATGATTTTCATTTTACTGTCATCCAAAAAATCCATACATTCCAAAATATTTGATGAATAATAGTACCTTATACTATGAAATACATAGGAACTTATATTTGACCCTGTAAACAAAAAATAAAATCAATAGAATAAAATACACATCTGTGAAAATAACAAAAAAAAAGTAATACAATATACAGTGTTCTAAAATATAGCCAATTCAAAAAAAACGTTTTGAGGAATTAATTCCCAGCAAGCAAATAATTTTAATACCTTCACTTGGTCCTAAACATGTATAATCCGAGTTTGCTTCATCCCAGGAGGTGTGGACAAATTTATGGAGCCTTGGGAGATACATTTTACCTTGGATTAACAAAACCACTCAATGTAGAAGGAACCACCATCAATTACAATGTCACCACTCACACTTAATTCTTGGTTGCAAGGTTGTTGTGGATCAGACACTGGTGAATAAAAATTTCGGATGTTAACACAATAATTTTACCAAAAAAATTCTAAGTTGCGGTCATTTTTTACAATCTTTGACTATGAATTCATATTACGGTACTTTTCAGATCATCAGATGTCAATTATTATCATGAAAAGAGCAATTTTTCCGTCGGACGCAACTACAAGCAAAAAACTGAAAGAGAGTAGGTAAATATTTTTCCACAACTCCTGGAACGGAGCAAACTCGGATTACACCAAATGAAGGTATTAAGAAATTTTCCAGCTTGTTGGAAATTATCCCTGGAAAACATCTAATTTGACTGGCCTAATATGCATCCTTATTGCGAAGTTCGTGCAAAGTTTGAGTGGTCAGAGTTTGGCTACTTTTCCACTTATAATATCTAACAATAATAGACGAAATATAAAAATACTATGAGGTGCAATGATGTAATAAATATTATAAATAGTGTTTGTACAAACTGTCATAGCATATGCAGTTTTGATTCTAATATGGAATGTCTTCAGACCTTGTCCAGTTTAAATATTCTATTGATTCACTAATAACAGTAATCACTGTCAATGCAGTGTCCATATAAAATTCATATTATTAATCAGACTTGCATATCTGTTACCACATATCTAACCATATTAAGGCTAAAGATGAGCTATCTACAAAGTACAAACTTTACAACATACATAAAGGCTCAAGAGCAATAAAAATAGGCCAAGTTGTATTAGAGATTCAATGATTGTATAATTTATAAAATGACTTAGGCTTAGAATTCACTGCGATTAATAAAATTTGTTACGGTTTCAGAACCACAAATGATTTAACGTACAGTCAGCAGGTATTCAAAATGATCTTGAGGCGACTTTATTGTTAAGAGAATAAGAGCGTATCAAGGTAATTTTGAACACCGCGGCCGCTTAGCAACTTCTGCTGACTCTTCGGCATGCTTCATAAGCGAACGTACTTACAAGACTGAAACCGTAAGAAATTAATCACAGTGCACTCTAACGGCTCTGCCACGACATCGAGCTATTTACGACGGCGGGAGAGATAACCATAGGTTGGAGCGTGACACAGCGATCGGACATTTCACTCCAACCTATGGTTATCGCTCCCGCCGTCGCAAGTCGCTTGATGTCGTGGCCGAGCCGTAAGCCTAAGACATGCTGCTTTGAGTTAGACAGCTTATGCAGATGGCACTGTCCTTCATGCATTATGCGGTTGTCATATGTTGATGATTTGACAAATCAGTTACCATAATAACCTTACAGCGCCATCTCCTTTAGCCGGAAAACTCGGGGGCAAGTTAGCTTTGTATAGAATTTGTGTGACCTGTTTTAGTACCCTTGAGTTAAAAATCTAATGAAGACCACATATTTTTATCCACAAATAAATATCTAAAGTGCATACAAAAATTTCTACCTGTAAAATTCACATCTAATTTCATCTAGTTTCTAATTTCCTAATTAATTTCACCTGCTTATATTATCATCATTGATTATTGGTTTGACTGGTGATTGTGTTTTCAGTGTGGTATCATTAGACCCGTCAGTTGTACCAATATATGTTAAATAGATTCCGAATCGCAGTTTCCCGCTAAATTGTTCTGAGATTGTTCTAAGGGGCTCCACAGTCTTCTCGCCTGTTGACTGGTCTATACAGACCATTTGACAGCGGTTACATTGGCCTTCCACCTAAAAAAAAATATATTCTATTTCAAAATATTATATTTCATTTTTGTTAGTAGTAGTAGCAGTTGCACCGCCCACAATCTCTCTGCTTTGCCTTAAGGTTGACTGGTAGAGAATGCTTTTGGCATTAAGTCCGCCTTTTGTACGATAAGTTTTCTTTTGTGCAATAAAGTTTAAATAAATAAATATTTATGAATACGTGATCTACTCGTATACGCCCACTTTAAATACTTTACTGTACATCTGGTGCTCCATTACGATACCCTGTGTTATAATAAGCACATTATGTAACTACGGCTTCCTATTTTTCGCACTTACAAGTGCGAAAAATGGGAAGCCGTATCGTATATAACTATTACTATAATACCGTACTACTAAATTGGCCCATCATGTACTCGTACCTATGTTCAGCAAACTTAAAGGTTTCTTTCACTTTCTCAACTTTTGTGACTTTATGCAAAAAACATTATATGAGCTGCAGTCGTCAGCCAGTGGTTACGAAGGTATTGGGCTGATGTGAATATTTTTATTCAATGCACCATAGCCATGAGAGACTATTACTTACGAGAACTTTTAAGAATGGCTTTAAAAATAATTATTGCTTTGGTCTGTTGTAAAGCAAGAAACCAAGAAACAATGATGCAGTAGACAATTTGTATTACCTTAAATTCCTGTCGCCCAATAATGACTCGATGCCACTCTCTCTCAACAAGCTCTTCATCCATATCTATAATCAGATTTCCTCTAAACCGATCAGTTAAATGATCCACGTCATCACTGAAAAACTGATCATCAATTTTTTCCTTTAACCATCTGACTGTTGCCTTGTTTATAAGAAGGAATTGTGCTTGGTTGCTTAGAGATAGTAGCTTGGTTTCCGATTCGCCTTTCTTTTTTATTTTTCTGTCATTTGACTGTCTCACTAGGCGTAAGTAAGAGATTTCTAGAGCTTCAGATATCCAGTCGGCCACTTCGTCTCCACAATCTATGCCTTGGACAATGTCTGTGCAGACTTTGGAGCTGCAAATCCTGGATTCTTTTAGTTTACTTTCTGGTGAGGGGTACAGAGGTATCGAAATGGGGTCCTTGCCTGAAACATAAATTTAAGATACAGTCCGCCACAAACTTGTAAGGTAGGTGTGCTGAGAGAACGTGAAAGAAAAAGAAAGAATGCTTCTTAGGAGTTATTGTGGAAAGGAAAGTACATTACAATATGTTTTAATTAGAACAGGCCTGTAGGTACGTTTTTGTATTTTGCTCCACCTGATCTTAGTCTTTGCGGAAAAAGAAGAGTGGTGGAATGTAAGGGAGCCCATACCCAAGTAACATTTTAGTCCTATAATTTCAGTTTTTATCGCTAAAAGCTTGTATAGACGTCGTATTAAGGTTTCAGAGGTGACCACCTGTTGTATAAAAGCGTTTGGCAACACCTTTTTGCTCTATAGGCTTATACAGCTAATGTAATCTATAAGCAATTGATGTAAAGGTTTACTTCACCATTTTATAGAGCCGTTATAGGCGTGTACTATAATAGCGTCAAATATAACCACTATAGAGCAATATTACTGTATAATAGTATATGGAATCACTTTTATGCAACTAATTTGCGTTATTAAGGTTTTCTGCAAGCAACTATAGTTTTAATGTTTTAACAGTGACAAAAACCCAACTATACAACGATTTTACGATATAGAGGCTTTAGAGATCACTGCTATAGTACATAATACTTTAGTAGTTTGCGCTATTAAGGTTCCCTGCAAGCCGCTATAGTTTTGTGTTTTAACAGTGACAAAAACCCAACTATACAACGATTTTACGATATAGTGGCTTTAGAGATCACTGCTATAGTACATAATACTTTAGTAGTTTGCGCTATTAAGGTTCCTTGCAAGCCGCTATAGTTTTGTGTTTTAACAGTGACAAAAACCCAACTATACAACGATTTTAGGATAAAGTGGCTTTAGAGATCACTGCTATAGTACATCATTCTTTAGTAGTTTGCGCTATTAAGGTTCCCTGGAAGCCGCTATAGTTTTGTGTTTTAACAGTGACAAAAACCCAACTATACAACGATTTTAGGATAAAGTGGCTTTAGAGATCACTGCTATAGTACATCATTCTTTAGTAGTTTGCGCTATTAAGGTTCCCTGGAAGCCGCTATAGTTTTGTGTTTTAACAGTGACAAAAACCCAACTATACAACGATTTTAGGATATAGTGGCTTTAGAGATCACTGCTATAGTACACAATACTTTAGTAGTTTGTGCTATTAAGGTTCCCTGCTAGCCGCTATAGTTTTGTGTTTTTACAGTGACATAAACCCAACTATACAACGATTTTAGGATATAGTGGCTTTAGAGATCACTGCTATAGTACATAATAATTTAGTAGTTTGCGCTATTAAGGTTCCCTGCTAGCCGCTATAGTTTTGTCTTTTAACAGTGACAAAACCCCAAATATACAACGATTTCAGGATATAGTAGCTTTAGAGATCACTGCTATAATACATAATACTTTAGTAGTCATATGAACACTATTATAGAACTGTTTTGCTCTATAGTAGCGTTTTTGGGACATATTTATAGCGTTAAAAAGCGCTTTAGTAGTTTTCAAATCCCTATTATATATCATCGCTGTAAACGTCGCAATGACTATTTTATATCACAAAACTGTTGTATAGTGGTTTTGTTTTTTTCTTTTAAAAGACAACAGCGTTATAGCTGAGTTTTTATGTCTTTTATAAACCGAGTTAGATACATAAAGGTAGAAAACGACTACTTGTAAATGATAAATTTGATCTGTAATGGCTACTTATATCTTGCTTATATAAGTTCAGGCCTAAGCCACATAATGTGGTTCCGTACAAAATATTTTAATATTAATGAATTGATAAAAAATACCCCAGTGATATTAGTGATTGTAGTTCAGATTTATCATCAATGATTTAATACAAGCATAAAATCGTGGCGGTTTAGATATTTATCGACATCCATTATTAGCACATTTTTTTACCAATCACACTGAAAAAGAAAACAACAGTAATTAACTACATCTAAATTTAAAACAAATCATAATGTCTTTCTAAAGAGTTTGTAAGTGTAACTGGGTCACAGCAAAATTCTTTTGGAACCCTAATTTTAATCATGATGGCGGTGAATATTTCGTCGTAAGTTCTATAGTTAGCCTATAAAAGCGTCGGATTTACTTCTTGGCTGCATAGTAGTAACTATGGTGAATATCATAATATTTTATTAAATTATTTTATTAAAAACATAAATAAATCGAGGGGGCATTTAAAATTCCTTATTAACCTTATACTATTCTAACGGTAAAACTTCCGTCCCATATACTTTTTGCACTAAGGACCGAATTATTCGACATCTAAATAACGCATATTAATATAAAGTCTTTACTTATCACCATTTTACTTAGTATCGTTTTTGTGAAGTAAACACACAACAAAACCACTCACAATAGTTGATGGAAAACTTGGTAGCAAATTGCGTTGTAAAGGAACTATGAATTCTGCAATAGTATAAAAAAAGCACTATAATAGAATTTCAAATACTACTATAGTATAAAACAAGCACTATAATGGAATCTCTAATGCTACTATAGTATAAATTAACACTATAATGGCGTTACTGACAACAAATTAGCACAAGAGTCATCATTATATCACTTTTATAGACCTAAAACGTCACGACTGACACTGCTACAGGTCTACTATATCACTGAATGGCACTAAAGATGCGCCATTTCGGCTTTATACAACCTTCTTAGGTCTTTTATAGGACCTTAGGTGGTATTTAGGAAACGTTCTATTGACCACTATAGTACCACAAATTGTTACTTGGGTACATTATATGACTCTTCTCTTTCAGCACAGACTCTTTACGAAATGAACTCCGTACTATACTACCTACTCTTAGTCAAAAACGCTGGAGTCCAGAATTTACAGAAAAAAAAACTTATTACAGAGAAAGATGTTAAAACTAAAAACTTACCTTTAAAATTCAATATCAACAATTTCTTATTTAAGTCTATTATTGGTTTTATCATGCACATCAGCATATTCTGTTTCTGAGTCAAACATAATCCATTGTCTTTCACAATCATCCATTCCCTGTCATATTCGAAGCCTTTCGGCCCCATTTTCCAATCGCCTGTAACTTTGAATGCCCCACATGATTTTACGGGGAATACATTTATTTCTATTAATTTTATTTTAGATTCTAATTCAGGAGAATCAGTAACATCACGAGTTTCTAAGAGTTCAATTGGAATTTTCAAAGTGTCGTCTTTGTACAGTGGATTCTGTACAGTTATGATAATCTTGGTAGCGTAACGCTTTGGTTTCCTGTATTTGTTCTGAAGGTAGCAACGGCATATCGTTAGGACTAGCGTATCGACGTCATTATACGTGTTGTAATACGCGAAAGAAACTCTTATAGCTCCCGTAGGCTTGCCGTGAAGTAAATCCACTTGGTCCCCGCATTTGTGGCCAGCTTTGAACATGTCTTTCAAGTCCTTGTTGGATGCTTTTAGGTGGCGTTGGCAGGCGCCTGAGTTGCAGAAACATCCAGTTCTCACGTTTATGTTGAAAAGCTCCGCCATATGTTGGAACTGAAAAATGAATGAAAACACACATACAAAGTTACATATGAGCGCCATAGTCTTATGTCTATGGCATAGACGGTCACTGATGCGCGCGGCTACACCCCAATATCAACCTTCGTCCATCCCAACAAGGTTTAGGATGACAAGCCGCACACTATAAGCGCGGCGTGCAAAGGGTTAAACATAATATGCAGCGCGAAGTTTGTGACGGAGTAACAGAAAGCAATGATTGGGGTCGACATAAATCAATTAATTTCAAGTTTTCGCTTAAGGTCGGATTGTTGCCGGGCATGGTTAACAGTGTGGATGTGGTTATCCACTGTTAACTGACATTTCATATACATAGCTTATTACAAGGAAATAAAGTGCACTTCACCAATGGGTAGTTAAAGGTGTTGCTGTTGTGTGCCTAGCTTAGCTATATAATAGAATAAGTAATAGTATTATCATAGCTATAATATCGGTTGAAGATAAAGGCCCAGTTTCATTGGATAGATATGAGGGTTACGGAAGATTTCCATAACGCATGTTATACTTAAAGTAGTTGCGCATTAACGCATGAGTTTCACTTCTTGTTCTTGTTATACCGCCTACAGAGTCACCGCACGCTGTAAATCGAGCAATAAAACTATACCGTAACTGACGTAGATTAAATCCTAAGCGGATGGGGCCACGAGCGCAACTATAGTTCATTGTTTTTTTAGCATTAGAAAGAACTTCAAAGAAGATAAGCGATCTTGACATGTCTTTTAATTGAAAAACGCTTTTTAAAAATCAATAACTATTACTTATGAAAGCAGAAGAATATAAATGATTGTATTCTATTCATAATTGTTACATATTTGCCGTAACATATTTTTAAAATGTGTTTTTCAATTAAAAGACACATCAAGATTGTTTACCTTATTTCTAATGCTAAAAAAAACGAACTATATAGTTATTACTTCAGAGTAAAAAATGTTGTATGTTGTTGTGTATCCGTGTCTGTTAACCTTTTCTGCATACCATTTATAGTGAATGTTTTGAATATAGTTTTACCTCGGCATATCCAATGAATGTTCCGTCTTCTCTCAATAGATTGAATGTTACAATAGCTCCCTGTTTTCTAATATCAGTAAACTCGTCATCCATATATAAAACAGCTGCTGGAGCGCCATTTGCATGCTTGAGATTCTTCAGTTGCTCATATAGGTCATGAGCCAGGCCGAATGTGTGATATGATATAGTATCCATAATATCATTATTTATTACTTTTGGTATTAATCTTTGCATTGTATCGAAACAATGTTTCAAGGCAAGAATCGATAAGAAGTTGACAGTGCCATCTTCAAATCTGTAAAAACAAAATAGGGAAGATGTTAGTTTCTTACATGCAAATATGTCGAAATAGAGCTATTGTATAAGTACTATAAGTACCAACTACACATGTTGAAACTATTTGAGATGAAAAGAATTTTAGCAAAATCAGGTAGAGTGACATCACATTGATCAGCCTCAAGGGTCACTTTAGTCTTTGTCATTGTCACTCAATAAATCTAAATGACTTGGATTTGCTTCCTGGGTCATGAGATGTCATTCTTTATTTCCTTCTTTAGACAATAATATTGAATATGAGTCCATATTATTGTTAAAGTAGTTCCTCTCTGATACTTTCAACATTTTCTAACATGCAATGCAGTAAAGTATTGAATACCTTTCATGTAGGACTGTCCTTTTCATATGGAAATCTTCTGTACTCAACACAATATCCACTGTACCTCCTCCAAAGTACTGTTTATCATTTAGAACATTAGCACTACTATTCTTTACCAATAGCGCTCCTAACCCGGTCGGGTAGCCAAATATTTTGTAAAAAGATAGGCAAATGTAATCAGGTTGTATCTTAGATAAATCTAGTTTATTTGTCGGCACATATCCTGCAGCATCAAGTAGCACATACCAGTTATTTTTTAAAGTACATAGTAGTTTCTTTAAACAATGATTGAGGCAGCCATTTTTAATATTGTCAATGCAATCTAAGGAATACTTGTATCCATTAAAATTACTCTGTGCCGGGTATGCCAGAAGAGTGTTGCTGGTATTTTTACTATGTTTCTTCCAGGTTTGAGAATTTGAAGTGCTCAAAGCATCTAAGAAGCTTTCATGTGAAATGTGAATCACGTCTGCATTTTTACTCTTTGCAATTTCTCTGAGCCCAAGAACAGAAGTATGGTTTTCTTGGAGGTAAACAAATGAACCACTGTGGTCATCACTAGCAAATTGGAATGATTCTGCAGTTAACTTGAGTGACTGAGTGGCGCCTGAGGTAAATATACAAGTGTATTCTGACGGATCTGTATTAAAATGCTTTAAAACCATACATCTCACTTGCTCAACACAGTCTGCTGTATATTTGTCCGTATGTGTGTTCATGTACATATTATTTAGTAAGTCATTATTGACAAGATGCAGAAGGCTTTCTGGGAACAAAGCAGCGCCAGCATTGTCTAGGTAACATCTGCCTGAAATTAGCATAATAATAGTCATAAGTACAGAGAAAAATAATAATAATGTTTACACAAGTGAATGATAAAATTAGACAGTAAGAGGTTGAATTCTTTTGAAACCATCCATGGGCTATAAAAGGGAAAAATATCTGTAGAAAGCACTAAAAGGAAGATTCAATTGGCCTCCGATAAAATAAGATATGAACTATTTGGGTGAATTTAAAATTTAATGAAATATATCAGCAAAAGAAAAGAAAAACAGTTTTGATACTTTTTAAAATGTCACATGTAAAATGTTAAGTTATATAACTGAAAGGTACCTACTCTCTTGCCGACTCCGAAAAATCTCAAATATCCTTTGACATTTGAGACAGATTGATAGTCTGTCAGTAAAGTAAGTGACCTACTTAATAAAGGTTTCTAATTTCTAATATTACGGGCAAAACACAGAATAACTAGTACTCAACGAATTTGAAGTCAAACCAAATAATACCTACATGTATTATTATGTACTCAAGTTATGGTAACAGTTATGTAAACAAGTGATTTAAAATATTTTAAGTTATAAATTATGAAGTGAAGTTATAATGAAAGATGTTTACATATATTCGCATGTGCGCAACTCACCTTTTAATCGCTTAAACTCTCCACATATATTTTGCATTTGATCGTTACTAAATACTTTACTTAACGTCGTCATCTTGGCACTACTTTGGCTTTGATTAACGGTCTCTGTAACAAAATAAAGTCGCCTTTACTTCACACATTCGTTTTTTGGTTTCACTCCACTGTTTTTTTTTTTTATTCAATAACGAAACATACGATTGACGGCGGCCGCGGCTGATGTTTAACTGATGAAACCATTACATATAATTTCTTGTTGTTTTGCAACCTTGTATTTGCAGTAAACATTTAATTGAACACGGAATTATCTATTATCATATGACATACGAGCAGGTTTTAGTATGTGTTTACATGTGATAACTTAGGCCTGCATACTTTTCTTTAAAAAATTAAGATTACAGCTCTCTAAAATGATCATTCAGTTCATTATAATAAGGTCTATTATAAAATGAATCAAAGATGACAGATAGGAACGTAAAACAGCGACTGCTACAAGGCAGCACTGAGGGGCTACCGCGAAAACCGAAATCCGCAAATTGCGGGGATCTTTCTCTTTTACTCCAATGAAGGCATAATAAGACTGACAGAGAAAAATGCCCGCAATTTGCGAACTTCGATTTTCGCGGTTATAGCCCTGTAGTTGTTCGGGCACTGTTCGGGCACAGAATAAAATAATAGTACCTACTAGGTACAGAAGACTCACTCTCTAACAAAATGCGTTAGCGATGTTACGATTCGACTTCACAAATCGGTTCAAACCGATTTAGGTCTGAAGTCGACTAAATCGACGTGAGTGTTCCGTAAATCGACTTAAGATACGTTCACCCGCTCTAAACGCATCCTTTCATATTTGTTGATGCGTCACTTTCATTTGACATATTGAGGATTAAAATGTACACAAATCGATTTCAAACCACGAAGAAAAATGTTGCCATGCACATTGCCGCCATTATTGAGTCGAGTCGAAACTTGGTATCTACAGGTAAAGTAAAATGAAACTTATTGTTTATGTTGTAAGGTTCAATTTCGCATGGGCTTAAAGCGATTGATTTGGCGGTATACTTGGATCGGTTTGGAAGTTTTGCGCCGCGTCGATTTGCTAACTCAACGATTCGCGGCAATGTCACGAAATCGCACGAGACCGCACGCTCTTTCCTGCTTGCTCGTATAGTGCTTTCCCGTTTTAGCTTTAGAAATTATAAAATTGTGATTTACCGCGCAACAAAACTAAAAAAATATTACAAAACTTTTAAGTCAACATTTTTGCTGTCGATCGGATCGAACAAAGCGTAAAATTGACAATTCAATTTCCTCAACTCAAAGACTACGGAGCGGTTTGAACTACTGATACTTATTTTAAGTCTTAAAAAGTAGAAGTTAAATCGACTTGGCCAAATCGGTTTGCAAACCGATTTGGGTTTAAATCGGAGTCGACTTATTCGGTTTGAAAATTTTTCGATTTGGCCCATCACTAAAATGCGTCTGTTACGATCAGCACAGATATGGCCGCTAGGTGGCGACGGCGCCACGCGTGGCTTATGGCTTTCCCCAAAATTGGGGTGGAACGGATGTACTTTTAGCTACCTGCAGCAAGCGACGAAATCGCGGATTGAGCCACCCCTGGTTCGGGTATTCCCTTGAATTAATTTAAAAAGTATATTGGACGTGAATGCGACGGTCGAGCTATTTTAATTTGTTTTGTGAAAGAAAGATTTAATAGGCACGCACTTAAAAGTAGTAGGCAGATATTTGCACATTTTTGCTGGTATTCCATTACAGATGGCGCCAGCGTAGGTTTTACCTGTCAGTCCTACGAATATTGTTAAACTTTTGTTTCTTTTTGGAATGTTATAGCTTGGAAGCCAAATCACTTACAGTTAGATCATAACTAGACTGGTATATACTCTGGTAAGCCAACTTTGTCAGTAGAAAAATGCACGATATTCAAATTTGTGTGATCTTTGCACCTACATTTTTCAAATTTTCCGCCTTGTTTTTTGACAAAGCTGACTTGCCAGAGTTATAAAACCTAAGTAGGTATGCTGGCGCCATCTATACAAACCTTTGACAGTTTCCAACCCCATCGGTTCGGTTCGGAAAACTTTCTTACTTACCTACTTGTACGTACGTATGTATGTGCATGCTTCATCATCATTATCATCATCTCAGCCATAAGACGTCCACTGCTGAACATAGGCCTCCCCCTTTTTTGGGGGGTGAATGCCATAATCACCACGCTTGGCAGGCGGGTTGGCGATCGCAGTCGAGTACACCGAATTTGAGGGACGCTGCTGCCCGTCCACCGGTGGTCTTGGACGTGGTTTAAGAACATACCCGGGTCCCATGTACATGCTTAACTACCTATAACTTAAAGTTTTTGCAAAAGAGTAGTAAAAACCCGGACAAGTGTGAGTCGGACTCGGTCACCGAGGTTTCCGTATAATTTTAACTTACCTATGTATTAGGTATAAGTATATTACTTTTTTTTCAAATGTGTATAAAATTATAGTTTTCAGATTTCTCCCTGTACCATCGCCCGTTACAAGAGATTATAAGTACTTTATCTGCCTGAATAAATAATGGTGATGATGTTAACAATCTTATAAGTACTAATATGACCAGTGATCGTACATTTTCCAGCATATTTGGTGCAGCAGAGTGGTGTTAACGGAATTGGTATATGTAGATAATTTCAACTGAAGTGGTAAATTAAGGTTAATAATTATTAACGTAATTAACGCTAAACGCTAATTAATCATTAGGGTTGAAATTATTTATACCAATTCCGTTAACACCACTCCGCTGCACCAAATCGATTCACGTGGTGTTAACGGAATTAAGTATAGATAATTTGAACTGAAATGGTAAATTAAGGTTAATATCAACGTAATAAACGCTAATTAATCATTAGGGATGAAATTATTTATACCAATTCCGTTAACACCACTCCGCTGCACCAAATCGATTCACGTGGTGTTAACGGAATTGGTGTAGATAATTTCAACTGAAATGGTAAATTAAGGTTAATAACAACGTAATAAACGCTAATTAATCATTAGGGTTGAAATTATTATACCTGTTCCGTTAACAACACTTCGTGCACCAAAAATGCTGGAAAATGTACGATCCCTGTGACATAACGCTAGGTTTTTATTCTCATGGACAGTGAGCAGGAAGCTAAAATTGCGATAATTAGGTAGGTTACCTACCTACTTAAAATACCTAATGGCCAGTAAGTCTGTTACGGCAATTGCAATTTTGTCAATCTACAGTACGGTCCGAATACCACCTAATTACGTACAGTCACCTGCCATAATATGTTACACAACGAAGGATGACTTGCCTGTTAAATACTTTCAGATAGAAAATACGTAGGTAAAACATAGTCAAATAGCGTAACGTATCTAAAGGTATTCATTTACGATTTAGCTGCAGCGCACACATCCGTAGTACCTTTAGAGCATCGCCTTACTAAATTGCGTTACACCAATTTAATTATTGCTTTTATGGAGGGCTTTTAGTAGCTTTTAGTAGCAAGCGGTGGCGTGATCGACTCCCCTTAAGTGAATTGACGTCCGCGCCGCCCTGTTTATAGATAAAGGGAGTATGGTATTCGGAAAATGTCTTTAAAATGGCTCTTTTAAGAGTTTCGTGCATCTCTGAGGACGTTCGCTCTTAGTAGGATTCCCATGTAACTAGTGTTTGCATGTGTATATTTTTGGTCTGTCTGATGCTCGCTCATTCTGAGGAATGTCTTATTGTCTTTATCAGATTAGGTGCAATGTATCAAAATGCAATGTATCTATATCTAATATCTATATCTATATAGTCACAATACATTCTTCTTTAGTAAAAAGGTGGCGATGTATCATCATCTCATCGAAATGCATTTGCTTAATGTGTCTAGTCTAGGCTAGCGTTTCTTTAGACCGGTTTAAGAATAATCGTTATTTATAGTTTTTAAATAACTATTTCATAAACAAGTTGCCTACAACATTTTTTAATGAAGACGTTCTTACACAGACAAAACATCCTCCAGACTGAACATAGTCGCGCTACCCCCTCTGCCACGCATACGGTAATTTTACTCCATGTTCGAGTCGAAAGTGTCTTTGTGTGACCAGCCCATCGACACCCCATACTATGATAAACTATGAACGTACTTGTTACCAACATTGAGGCATAGAAATAATCTTATCGAATTAAAATGACTGTTGTTGCATTTTGGTAGCACATACCATACTTGCTTTCAACTTAGTCGTATTATACTTACTTTTTTTAGGTTGGTATTATCGGTAGTAAAACGTCAATAACGCCATTTTAAATTGTTGTGAACGTGGATATACGTGTTTATTTTTTATTGTGATTTAGAAAAAATACTTTAGTTGTTATTTAAATTGGGGCCAAATCTTTAAGGAAATGTGAAGTTTGTGGTGGACGTGTAAGAAGACTAACTACTGACGTATTTTTGGCCAGATTTCCACTTGATCCGAACAGGTCGGTAAACTGATGTTTGTATGCGATATTTTAATTTTATACTTTGAGTCGTTTACAGTTACTAATTTAATTAGTTTGTATTAGTTTTAGTCGTGTACAATCCATGATTAAAATTAAAATATTCTGTGAATAAAGTCTTTTTAAGTAAAAAACTAAGTAACCTAAGACACGAATAGTGTACGACCAATTTATCGATAATCTCTTTATTTCAGATGTCGATTATGAGCAAAGCTAACAGGAAATGAGGATTTGGTGTACCTATTGAAAAGCTGAATGGAAACAAGTTATTTGTGGAAATCATTCTCCATCCAGTGCCTTCAATGAAAAGGGAAACGGATTAAAAAAGAAAGCGCGCGAATTCATAAGTACATATTGTAATTTGCCTGCTTGAATAATGAACTATGTTACTTTTATCATGTAAAATAAAATTATTTATATAATGTTTTCTTTTATTAATCCACGTGATTTATCGATATCGATAAACAGTAGGTACTGGAAGTGTCGAGCCCTAGCGTTGTTTTTTATGTTGGTAGTATTGACATGTATTTGTTGTTTTTTTTTAAACAGTTATGGCCTGGATGCGAGTCCTTTAAGCCACATGTATTTGGTGTGTTGGCACAATGTACGTTCATAATTCGGATCAAGGCTTGTTCGAGAGTGCCGATTCTTAAAACGTAGTGATTTAATACTCTTTGTGTGTGACGTCCGTGTTTTTGAACGGACCAATCATGGCACGGTACTTCGCTCACCTCGTCCCGCTCACCCCCGCATTTTTGGCATCATCGATTGCATGAAATAATTGCTCTAAACTCGGTCTGGATGATTCCTAGTCTATGCGTTCTTATCTCGTACCGAAACAAACGACATGTCCTTTTTTGCAAAAAATAAAATCATAAAAAACTTACCACAGTCAGGTAATAGGTAATTGCACAATTAGTACAAAAACTAAGACCACACTTTATCGTAAACAGGATCAAAAATGCGTCCCAGAGACGGGGGTAAGTGGTTCACTTTGTATGACGATCACAACGTCCTTCTAAAAAATTACACACCACTCAAAGGATACACAAGAAGATTTATTAGGTACTGGCTAGAACAACAACAAACTGGAATATTATTTATTTAGACCCCTTTGTTTGCCTCTTAAATCCACACATAAATATAGTATGTTCTTTACTTATTTCACTTTATTAACAAAATTGAAACGTTGTTGATTAACTTGTCTGTTCACTTTTGCGTAACACACTGCACTCTTTCCACTCTGACGGCAAATGATTTACCCCTATCAAGAGGCTCTTACTTATAGGTCACTAGTGCCCTATTGTGTACTAACAGCTGGTATGCTATGTATGGATAATACCGGCAGGTATTGTCTATTGATTAACATATCGTCAATTGCCATCCAATCTGCTTTGCTGAGTATAACTCGATTGCATACTATTATGATTATTCATCGGTACAACATAATTGTTTGTGTAGTAACTTTTACTAAAATAAATAATAGTGTAATTGTACACAAACATAATGATACAGATTATTAGGATGACTGGTCTCGGTTATTTGTTGTTGTTATGGGCAATGTTAAACCACAAATTTAATTTGTGCGATAGATTACAATACTGGTTAAATAATTCAAAGAACGATTTTAATGTATTTAACACATCCAAATCAGATATATATAGATATAATATATGTATTACAGTTAATTAAATATTTCAGTTTCTCTATTCACGGAAAAAATGTAAGTAAATACATAGGTATCTAGGTAGTTTAAGGCTAATAATAAATTACTTAAATGGAAGGTCATTTGGGAAAACGAACTAAATCACCAATAATTAAATAAAACTATTTATTTATAGGCATGCTGATGATGCCGTTACTCCAATAACGCTAAAGAAATTCTTTAAGGCTTTGGTTCAGATAAGTAATTGCGCTTCAACGAGTTAACTTAATTCAATTGTCCATTGTCACCTACATACAATAGGTTATACTCATACACATGGAATACAAAAAGTATTTCCGTATTTATTTCATCACCTGTCAATAAATCTGTTTATTTTTTAAATATTTTTTTGCATTATTGTACATATAAGGGGTCATCCAATAATTACGTCACACGTTTAGGGGGTGGGAGGGGGTCAAGAAAATGTGACATGTTGTGACATGGGGGAGGGGGGATTCACAAACATTGTGACGTCATTTTAACTATTCATCGTAATCGAAAATTAATTTATATTTTTTATTCACTGTACATTTAAATAATGAGGTTTTGGAAGTAGGTAATTTTCGTTCCTAATTGGTTTTGTGTTATAAAATTACTAATATTTATTTTACCAAAAATATTTTTTATATTAAAACAATAATGCCGAGTTAGTATTGCCGATTTCGTTGAAAACAAAATTGCCTAAAATGTGACGTCACACCAGGTGGGGAGGGATTTGCAAAATGTGACCAAGTGTGACAAGGAGGGGTCAAAAACCCTAGAAATTCGTGTGACGTAATTAATGGATGATCCCTAAGCTTGTTTGTTTCTATTTTGGTGTGCAGGAGCAAGTTAACACGTGCACATTATACTCGCTTGCCTAGGCGCGACTAAAGGCAACTTGTACAATTTGTACAAGGTAAGCGCTACAATTTTGGAACGCTTATATTATAACCTATCTAGAGTTATAATACTTATAATATTGTTGCCTACTTAATGAAAACTGCGAAGTCTAAATATGTAATAAGTTAAAAAAAAGTCATTTATTGTTGCAAACCATACAGTAAGTAACAGAAAAAAACAAGGAAAAAGAAAAAAAAAACACAATAAGCACATAAGTACAGTACCTTTCTTAGATGCTTTTATAACTGTTATAAGATAAATAATTGTAACTAAACACGTTTAAGCAACATATCGTAAATATTTACATTTACTAGGTATCTCAGGTTTATTAACTGTCATTCAATTCCTACGTAGAAACCTGTGGTCAGAGCAAACTCGAATTCTGTCGATATGTTCTACCATTGCCTATGACGAAGGTTCTCTAACAAATTTACACAGAGGTCGTTCATAACGTTTTATCGTCTTCGCCACAAATGTCCAGCATAAGCCTGAATATTGACTGTGTATAGTTTATGCAATTAGGGGTCAACTTATTTTGGTGAATGCCTACGGACGAGACTAATAGTTTTGCGAGTCAAGTAAGGTAACTATCCAGTGTATACGCAACGACGTCTACATGCGGACGAATTCACAAGCAAACATATAAGCCAAGGAATGTGAGATCTGAGACGCAATGGGTACACGTACCTATGTGTTACACGTACGTGTATGGCACGTTTACCTACCTTGAGCAAGCCTTCGCTCCATAATTTGGCCTGGATACTGCGAACCTGACAAACAAATATTAAAATTAAGATATAACTGCAAGAACCATAATCATTTAATTCAATATATTTAATTTAGAGAGAGTTCGTGACAATTATTGACTGTTGGTTAATTTATGTCGGTTAATGGAAATCTACATTTTTGCTAATTAATTTTATCATCGTCGTATTTAGTTCACCCACCCCGTATACCTATTGCACATACCCCGTATATTGTAGTACCTACTTACTAAAAAAAAATCAGTTACACTTACAAATATTGGATACTTATTTTTGGTGCGACTGATTTCCAGCGAACAACTAACGAGCAATGTTGAAATGCTACTCACTCATTAATTGTAATTGGAATCTAATTACTCAGGTACTTGTTCTTGTTATCAATTACTAGATAGGGACCTACATTTGCATAGGGACCTTTTGTTTAACTTGTTAAAGGCAAGTAAAATTTTCATCGTCTCATCTAACAGAAGGTTTTGAAAAACGGGTAGGCTATAGAGTTAGACCAAAATAAGTCTGCAACGATTTTGCTAGCATACGCAGTGCAGTGTTATTTATACGTCATAATTTCATAAAAGTTTGACATTTAAAATAACACTTGCGCTGCGTGTGCTATCAAAATCGTTGCAGACTTACGTACCTCTATCAGTTACACAGCCTCAATATAATTCTTGAAACGTCTTTTATTACGCGACCGATCTTGACTCTTTTTACAGCTCGCCCTCGCTCGGATGCTCACCACACTGGGCGGCTCCAGGTTTAAGGCCCTCCGAGCAGCTCGGTGGTGAGAATCAGGTGTCCAATGTCAGCCACCCTAAAGTTTGGCTTTGGCCTAACACGGAAGCCTGCATTTGGATGCATCACATTCGCGGTGATCGGCTCTCAGTCTTGGCAGGGCGTCGAAGTCTTTGATTGAAGTTTACCGGTTGCACGGCTCAAAATACATTTCAATTAGCAGGGTATTTTCAACCGCACAGGAATACCTCCAGGCTATGACTCCTAAGCCAGTCTAAGTTTGGTGCCTAGTGTAAATATTTCATGAGTGGCATCGCCCCGAGGGAAGGCTTTGGGCCGGGCGGTTTAATTTGGATGCTAGCGACTATGCGATCACCGGGTCATTGAACAATTAACACAGCCCCAGTACGAATTTGATCAAGGATCATAAACACAACACGACCTAAACATAGATTAAAATTAACACCTACCCACGAATAATTTACATAGAATTAACTGAGTTAAAAAATCGATGATGGATATATTATGTTAAAGTTAGAGATCATAAAAAGCAGATCGTTACAATGATTTAAGTGACACCACCATCATCACAATCATCAGATTAGTTATGGCTTCGTAAAACTATTGGAGAAACTTTAATTTTTAAATTAAATTTAATAAAAAATTATTAGTAAAGTAATATTTTTTTTTGTGTATTCTATATGTAATTTATCAAGGTTTTCAGTTGTTTCCGATGTAATATCTTTTTAGTTTTCTCCTTGCATAATTTTTACACGTATCTGTTTAGCCCGATGGTTGACTGGTAGAGAATATTTTTGTATTTTTTGCAATAAAGTTTAAATAGATAAATTAAATAATAAAAGCCAAAAAGCGAGCGATAGCGATGTATAGCGATTAGTACCTGGTTTGGTATAATAAATTAATAATAGTTTTATTTTATAATTACTAAGGTGTACCCTTGTTTTGCCGACAAATTTTTCATCGAATATTATTTCATCGACAACAATTCATCGAAACAATAGTACTAGTAATATTGTTTGGCGTTATTTTGTTTCATATACTATTTATTTCAATTTTTCTTACTGCGTAGAAATACTATTCAACGAATATTACTTGATCGCTAATTCGTTTCAAATTATTTTAATTGGCACAACTACTAAACATTGCAATTCATTTGTTCGACGTATTACTTTAATACATTTTTATATGTCGTACTTTAGATTTAGGTTAGGCTAGAACTGCGACCCCACACAGAAACGAACGGCTATCAAAGTCGGTTTAGGTTAGGTTAGAACTGCGATCCCACACAGAAACGAACGGCTTTCAAAGTAGGTTTAGGTTAGGTTAGAATTGTGACCCCACACAGAAACGAACGGGTTTTAAAGTAGGTTTAGGTTTGGTTAGAATTGCGACCCCACACAGAAACGAACGGCTATCAAAGTAGGTTTAGGTTAGGTTAGAACTGCGACCCCACACAGAAACGAACGGCTATCAAAGTAGGTTTAGGTTAGGTTAGAACTGCGACCCCACACAGAAACGAACGGCTTTCAAAGTAGGTTTAGGTTAGGTTAGAACTGCGACTCCACACAGAAACGAACGGCTTTCAAAGTAGGTTTAGGTTAGGTTAGAATTGTGACCCAACACAGAAACGAACGGCTTTTAAAGTAGGTTTAGGTTAGGTTAGAACTGCGACCCCACACAGAAACGAACGGCTTTCAAAGTAGGTTTAGGTTAGGTTAGAATTGTGACCCCACACAGAAACGAACGGCTTTTAAAGTAGGTTTAGGTTTGGTTAGAATTGCGACCCCCACAGAAACGAACGGCTTTCAAAGTAGGTTTAGGTTAGGTGAGAACTGCGACCCCACACAGAAACGAACGGCTATCAAAGTAGGTTTAGGTTAGGTTAGAACTGCGACCCCACACAGAAACGAACGGCTATCAAAGTAGGTTTAGGTTAGGTTAGAACTGCGACCCCACACAGAAACGAACGGCTTTCAAAGTAGGTTTAGGTTAGGTTAGAACTGCGACCCCACACAGAAACGAACGGCTATCAAAGTAGGTTTAGGTTAGGTTAGAACTGCGACCTCACACAGAAACGAACGGCTTTCAAAGTAGGTTTAGGTTAGGTTAGAACTGCGACCCCACACAGATACGAACGGCTATCAAAGTAGGTTTAGGTTAGGTTAGAACTGCGACCCCACACAGAAACGAACGGCTTTCAAAGTAGGTTTAGGTTAGGTTAGAACTGCGACCCCACACAGAAACGAACGGCTTTCAAAGTAGGTTTAGGTTAGGTTAGAACTGCGACCCTACACAGAAATGAACGGCTTAAATTATTGTTACCAACCTATTTATAATTTGGCCAAAAACAAAATGGCAGCTACCCACATAAACTACCCACATAGCTATAATCGCGCAGAGTGAGCCGACTGACAGACTGCGTGTAGTTTCTATAACGAATTATTACAAATTGAAGTAATTTTACGCGTAATACAATTTATTAAATACAATACAAAATGAAATAAGAAAACCCGTAAAGAAATACCACGATATAAACTATACACAAAATAACTCAAGTAACCAATTAAAAGTCTCCGATTTAAATTTACTAGTATCGATTCTTCGACGCAATAACTTGTCGATGAAATGAAAATACTTGAAACGTTGTCTTCGAAATAACATTCGATGAAATGTCTGTCGGCAATTCAAGGGTAAACCAATTACTAAACATTAACACAATTAGTGTGCACTTTTGCAGTATAGTTTGGCTTAAAATGCCGCATGCAATCAAATTATACAACCTATTGGTTTTATACAATAGCAGTGAATTAAATATGAGACCATAAACTAAATTAATATTATACCTGAGCATGTGAAAATTCAATAGGTGAACTCGCGAGCACTACGTTACGTTTACGTTGCTGAAAACGCTAATAATTTGGGGCATATTGTTTAATATTGGTAAAGTTACATAATGCAATATTATTACTTTCAACTTGTATTAGTTCAGTCCTTTACTGTGAGTAGGTATTCCATTTTGTATCGTTTCATAAACGCAATTACTAGCCTCAGTTTTTAGGGTTCCGTACCCAAAGGGTAAAACGGGACCCTATTACTAAGACTTCGCTGTCCGTCCGTCCGTCCGTCCGTCCGTCCGTCTGTCACCAGGCTGTATCTCACGAACCGTGATAGCTAGACAGTTGAAATTTTCACAGATGATGTATTTCTGTTGCCGCTATAACAACAAATACTAAAAACAGAATAAAATAAAGATTTAAATGGGGCTCCCATACAACAAACGTGATTTTTGACCAAAGTTAAGCAACGTCGGGAGGGGTCAGTACTTGGATGGGTGACCGTTTTTTTTTTCATTATGGTACGGAACCCTTCGTGCGCGAGTCCGACTCGCACTTGCCCGGTTTTAAATTTATATTTTATCCCTTCCTTATAATATTATACAAGTCAAAATGACAGATTAAGACAAACGACAATTAGCTGAATTGATTCTTGTAGCGCGTTTATGAATTCTCACTGACCCACGTATACTACTTAATTTGACAATTGTTGCTTGACAATACGGTAAACAATTAAATGAGTTTTACTATGGCTGTTACGGCTGTTACGTTTTGTTGGCCAGAATTAACAGAGCAATTAAATTATAACTACAAGGAAAGTCACTTAAATTATTTCGCAAGCCGAGGGACCTTGATGTTTATTAAACATGCGCAAAACAATAAAAATCGTTATCTTCCTGCTTCCTTTGTCATTTCACCGGGACAATCGATCTTTCAATTTCTTTTGGCCATTGGTTAATTTTGAAAATTCAATCAGGTATTAAGGACAGGACAAGGTACTTCTATAATTACCTCGCAATTTACTCACAATTCTACTGTAGGTAGGCTTCTTGTATAAATCTGTTATTATTACTCAAAATTTATATTAACTACTTAAAACTTATATCGTCATAGCTAGGTGCAGTAAAACAATTTAATTTCTTAGGTACACATTTTGTAACTTTGTTACAGTGACAATAGTATGAGGTTTCTAGCAACTTTCATATTGATTGTCACTGTTACAAGGTACGAAATGGGTCGGAAATTAAATTCTTTGACTGTACCACTATTTCAAGTTATTCTTGTTTTGTAGTTACCTCATCATCATCATCATCATCTCAGCCATAAGACGTCCACTGCTGAACATAGGCCTCCCCCTTGGACCTCCACTCGTACCGGTTGGAAGCGATCCGCATCCAGCGTCTTCCGGCGGCCTTAACAAAGGTCGTCCGTCCATCTTGTGGGTGGACGTCCTACGCTGCGTTTGCTAGTCCGTGGTCTCCTACAATGATTTTATGTCAGAAGTTTAGATTGTACTAGTATATTATACAGAGTGAAATTGTTTTGTCTGACCATAATAGTCACTCTGAGGTTGAATATGTACATATGTACTAGGTCATATTGAACAACTTTTACTATAGGGCCCACCCCGAAAAGCAAAATAATCTGTTGTCGTGTACATTTCAGCGAATTAAAGTTTCCTATGGAACAAAAGATTTTCTTTTTCGCTATTTTGGGGTTGGTTCCGTAGTAAAAGTTGTTCAGTATAACCAACATATTCACCCCTCACAGTATGGTCAGACATAACAAAATCATCCTGTATGTCTCTGACATCTAATTGGAAAACGGGTTATGCCAACATTCATTTCTAACCGGGTGGGTAGGTAAAAGTAAAACAAACATGAGTTACCTGCGCCGGGCCAAAAATTAAAAACCCCGCTGTCGACCGGTGTCGCGAGCAGCAGTCTAGTTCGAATTCCACCATTTTCTGCGTCAAACTCGTATACTACTCACGCCTTTAGACGCAAAAACAATCTTGGATCATTATTTTTAAGGTTCGTAATCCCTAAACGTATCACAGAGATATGAGGTTGTGAGGGATAGTGGCCGTATTGCCTCTCTACACTCAATTTAACGTGGAAAACACTCTGCTTTGTCCATATAATGAACGCGGCCGTAAGCCGGGCGACAGGCCCTTCATTGCTGGATGGGACAGTAATGATCGGTCGGGAATAAAGGTCAAGTTTTAAAATAACCCCCTAATTGTGGAGGGGTTTAATTATTTATTGCCTTTTACAAAAGCATGGTATCCACTGACAGTGTCTCTGTACCGTTATGTGCAGTTTTTTGAAATCCCTTAAGAGCTGATTTAATAGAGACGGCGTGCGAACTCGCATGCGAGTTTGGACGTAACCAACAGTCCGCAGTGTAACTAAAATCGCATGCAAGATCGCGCGCCGTCTAAATCAGCCCTTATTGTATTTGTGATTTACCCTCTGTTGAATTCAGAGGCTGTTATAAATAATTATGCGTGTTGTCTCTATTGATGTCATCGGTCTGAAATATTGCATAAAAGAATAAATAAATTTTAACTGAGATTTTTTTATATAAGTAGAAAGTTCAATGTAAGGTAATTGCGTCAGTTTACTGTCCAGTGTTAGTTTCCGTCGACTTGACGGATTAGCAAATATGTACCTAATTAATTCATTTCAGTTATAATTTGCTACTATTGAAATATATTTTTATGTAGATAGTTAAATTGTTCAGATATTAAGGATTGCCTTAGTATAAATTTGTGCAGCAATGAAGGATTATATTCAAATTTCGCAAAGTGGACGAAAACTAGAGCCGGACGAAAACTAACGTAATGACCCTATATTATTTGTATATTTAATTTCATAACTATGACGTCATTAAATTTTTAAATAGGTTTGATTCATGTTTGATTGTATTCAATGTTTTGTATGCGTATTTCTAACATAACGATAGGTTTGTGATCTTCAACGCTTAATTATATGTAGAGAGTTTCACCTTAAACTGCAGTTGCTCATGCATAACGCTTGAAATTAATGAGCCCATACGCTCTTTATCGTGTCCTTGCTTAACCGGTTCTAATTTTATCGTGAATAGTTTGAAGCGCTCGTGGTCGTGTGACTCGTGTGGCACCTGGGGATCGATTTTTGAATTTCGTGCGCACGATTTAGTGTGACGTTTTTGTTTGAAGAAACGTCACTTTTGACACTGACATATCTAATGACTCCTCTACACGATGGGCCAACGCCGGCCACTCCAAGGGACACAGCCATGTGGTAGAATGAGATAACAATATCACTTGCTCCCTCTAACGCATAAATGCGTCCCTTGGAGTGGCCGGCGTTGGCCCATTTTGTAGAGGAGCCATAATGGACCGCGAGAAACGAAAAGATTTCCATGACTAATCGCCTCCCGGGCGATAACTCGTATATTGGTTAACGGCTATGTATGAGGATCCCTCATGGTCGTCAGCTGGCGCTGCGTTGGTGGGTTGAGGAAAGGCAGCCACCGAAACATGTAAAGAATTTTGATACTCCCGTTTGATACTTTGTCAGAAGATAGTTTAGATGTTATTATAAATAAAAACAACCGTCAGCCGGATATACAGGGTGATTCCGGGGTCGTGGAGCAAGCGATCAAGGCATGATACACAAGCCCATACTGAACAACTTTTACTATGGGACCAACTCCGACATCGCGAAAAAAAAATTGGTAGTTTCATACATTTCGGCCGATCACTGTATTATGCCTTGATCGCTGGCTTTACTATGGGACCAAATCCGAAATCGCGAAAAAAAACTGGCCTTCCCATAGAACACGACAACATGTGATCGGCCGAAATGTATGAAACTACCAATTTTTTTTTTCGCGATTTCGGAGTTGGTCCCATAGTAAAAGTTGTTCAGTATGGGCTTGTGTATCATGCCTTGATCGCTTGCTCCACGACCCCGGAATCACCCTGTATAGCGGTGGAAAGACCGTGTTAATTGCATAAACATGTAAAAAATAAGCGCTGTATCTTTTTATTATAGTAATAACTAAATCATGAAACTTTGCATGTAGGATTTCATCAGGTATAAACGCCTTATGGATTTGAGGACATGATCAACTGACGGCCTTTCCATCGCGATACAAATGGCTGACTATTTTTTTAATTCATGATAGCATCTAAACTATCATCTTACACAATATCAAGCGGGAGGCGATGACTGACGATACTTGCTCCTGGCCCGCGGTCTATAATCCATATCGTATTTAGACGTAATAAATTGACGTATCTTAAAGTTCGAATCGGCCCGTAAGTCGGAAATCCCAAATACAAATTTAACAGCATCGTTCGCAACTTCGCACCGTCCGAGTACAATAGAGGCCGAAAAAGTTCGTTAGAAATAATAATAAAAGTGACCGATTGCAGTCCTTTATATTCCCGGCTTACTATTCTTATTGGCCATTTCACGTCGCAGCACTCGACTTCGTATATTGCTGCTTTCCACAGAGTGTTACCTTAGTAGATGTTACATGTTAGAGCTGTTTCCCTCTGAGACGTTCAGTTTTATGCGGGTACGGTTTTTTGCAGGATCCCGTTTTAATAGTAGTGTAGGTGCTAATATAGTAACTTTCACACGAGGATTCTGTTTGAGGGATCCTGCATGCATACAACAGTAACTGGATTCTGCAAAAAACCGTAGGTACCCGCAAAAAACTGGACGTCAGTGGGAAACAGGTCTAACAGGAGACCCGTAGAATGGATACATTTTACAAAGTTCAATTGAAATTTGCTCTAATCTATATATCTAATAATGACAGTCGCAAGTTGTAGTTGTTAATGAGGTCGTAATTATTGTTTTATGAGTTTAGTTCTCATTACAATTTAATTTTGGAAGATTGTTCTTAATTTCTAGGGAGGTACCTATTTTCATTGATTAATACTTCTTGATTGGACCTATATAAACCGCATTTATATCTAGGCAGATGCCGGCGCGAATACTATGAAGGCAAGTTCTAGCAAACGAACAATACTCTAATTAATGTTGAAAACAATTGAAACTGGAATTGTGAGTCTACTATTGCATGAAAACTTTGCAGATCATGATTGTTGGCTGGAAGTACTATTTCCGTGGTCTACTATGTATTGGATCCTCTACACGATGGGCCAACGCCGGCCACTCCAAGGGACGCATTTATGCGTTAGAGGGAGCAAGTGATATTGCTATCTCATTCTACCGCTTGGCTGCGTCCCTTGGAGTGGCCGGCGTTGGCCCATCGTGTAGAGGAGCCATATGAGTCGGTGCTGCAACCGAAATGAATGGCCAACAAATGTCTATCATCATTTTTTCGACGCGTGCTCATTGCTTCGGGCCTGGCTGAACGCCGAATGAAAAATGAAAATGTAATATTTTTTCACCAGCCCTGCTTAAATATACATAAACATGCACACAAGGGGTTTTGACAGACAGCTCAGTGTAGCTGATGTATGTGATCGTTCTAATGTTTATTTCCGTCTTATATTTAAAATACCAAATTAAATAATGTTGTAATGGTTTCTCCTTATCTTTCCCGGATTTTTTTTCGAATCTGTAGCGTGGGAAAAAAGCTTGCGCAAAAATGCTTTTGCATGTCCGGCGTTTCTTCTAACACATTTAGGGCCAAGAACCCGACTGTCGGGTACACTGTTCGTAGCGACTACGCGCTACATACGGCGAAACCGTGGATACGCGCTACGAGCGTAACCCGTAAGTAGCACTTAGTGGCAATGAATGTGGTCGCATTTATATGTAGGTTGAGAATCTTTGTTGACGGATTTATACGTAACTCGTAGTAGTAACTAGGGGCCGATTTTTGAATTTCGAGCGCACGATTTCGTGTGGATCCCTTCAATATGTACACTACTAATAGGCATTTTAATTCTACTAATAGACTTGAGAACGAAGTGGTCAGTACCACTTTACCCAATTTCTATCGCTCGAATTTTCAAAATTATCAATTCTCCGTTTTCCACAGATTTTCGAGTGACGAAATCGAGCGCTTGAAATTCAAGAATCGGCCCTTAGAATATATCTACTTACCTAAGACCCACTTGCACCATCCCACTAACCCAGGGTTAAGTGGTTAAACCGTAAACCTAGTGTCAAATTGTACTGGTTACCATGGTAACTCCAGGTTTCACTGGTTAACCCCGGGTTAGTGGAATGGTGCAAGTGAGCCTAAGTATGGTAGTCTTATCCCTGTGTCTTAACCTAAATGACTGCCGATAGTCTCTAAATCATGATGAAAGCTACGAGTTACGAGTACCTAATGCACATCAAACTAGCAATCACACACCGCGGCGGATCAAAGATTGCCGGCACTTACCTACAGTGCGTTTCACGTGACGGTGTCAGCAAACACTACGACCACAGATTATATAAAACACGATGGCAGATACGGCAATGTAACGATGAAAACACTAATACTGAATCATTCTTAGGTAGGTACAGCGCGGTCCGTTGCACTTGCAACCTCTAATTATACTGTAATGTACTGGTCATAAAGAATCGGTCACTCTCTTACTAAATTAGTAAGGAACCATATTTTTTTAAAGTGACGAATAAAGATGTAGGTACATTTGTAGGCTGTAGGCATGTCCCACAGCTGAACTAGCACTTGATCTCATTTTGACATCACTCTCATCTCAATGCATCTCGCTCATACAGATACGATTTGATTGACAAAACGCTGCTAACTATACATTATATTAGAGGTAGGTACTGTCAGCCAAGAATGTGGTTTACCACTTTTCGACTCTATCATCTGATTGATAGAGTCAAAAAGTGGTAGACGACTTTCTTGACTAACCGTACATTAGGTACAATCAATAATTAGGTAATTAAGTTAAGAGGGAGTTAGCACGTTGTACAAAAAGAGAAAAGGTTTTTCCACTTCTAAATATTTTCCATTCTCCATGATTTTTTAGTAGGTATGTTATTGCCACAATAAAGAACTAGGTTATAGGTTTTCCTTTTTTTTTAAATTTGCCGTAAAGAACATTAAAAGTTTTTTTTTTTCATAAAAAGCGAAACCCATATACATAGAATATATGAAGCGATATATGGTATTATGAAGCAATCGACATCAAAATCAAAGTGATATGTTAAGATTTAGTTAGTGGAAAAGTTTTCTCCCGAAATGGAAATTGAATGGAGAAAGTAACTTTTGCCAGTAGCCATACTTCCGTCTTAAGTGAAAAACGATCGGATTGTTCCTTTTATTTGTTTAATCTATGCTATGGCTATACGTGGGATAGGTGACACGGCTGCGATTTGTCGGCGGGCTTTATTTCCGGCCGTCGCGTGGAAACGCGATAGCGGTTATATTTTATTTCCAATATTTCAGTAATCGAAATAGAAACACGGCTCCGGTTTGTGAATCGCGTACGTGCGGCGTTTGTCGCCGATGCGTTTATTGATAAAGTTGAATGCAATGGAGTTTTAGATAGGGCTGCAGATGGTTGCGTTTATCGCGTACGACGAGACATGATATAATAGCGCTAACCTTTCTGTCGCTATAAGGATGAAGGATTAGTCGTTCGGGGCCATCTACAAATCGAACAACTATACCAAGTGTTGTCAGAAAATGACGTATGCTGTATCATTTCAATTCTTCTGCCAATGAGTAGCTATACCACATTTTTGGTATAGTGGAGTTGACAGACATTTCCATAATATATTTACCCGCCTCTGAAACACTGACCTCAGCTTAGTATGGTCGTGTTCGAGCACATATATTTTTGGAACGTGTTGAATTATAAAGATGCTTGTGACGTCGACTGTACAAATTAACACGTAACTAATAAGATTTTCCCTCTAAAGTACCTATATTTTTTAAATAACTTCATCTTCTTTCAGCATCAGTCCTCTTCAACATTACTTTTGCTAATCTTTAAATACGAAACTTTACACGTAAGTTTATTATTATTTGACGATTTACGAAAGAATTTAAAAATCAGCTTTATTTGTGAAAACCTTTCAGCACTAACAATAAATAAAAACAAAAAAAACTCGTTAACCAGAAATTCTGAAAAATAAACAAGTAGCTTTACAAAAAACCGGGCAAGTGCGAGTCGGACTCGCGCACGAAGGGTTCCGTACCATAATGCAAAAAAAACAAAAAAGCAAAAAAAAAACGGTCACCCATCCAAGTACTGACCACTCCCGACGTTGCTTAACTTTGGTGAAAAATCACGTTTTTTGTATGGGAGCCCCATTTAAATCGTTTTTAGTATTTGTTGTTATAGCGGCAACAGAAATACATCATCTGTGAAAATTTCAACTGTCTAGCTATCACGGTTCGTGAGATACAGCCTGGTGACAGACGGACGGACGGACGGACGGACAGCGAAGTCTTAGTAATAGGGTCCCGTTTTACCCTTTGGGTACGGAACCCTAAAAACCAACAATTATCGTTATTTTGCTATACTATTCAAGCCAGGCGCTATTGAAACGGTTTTTTTGATATTTTGATGGAAGGGCTTTTGTTTTGTCCGGAATCAAATTTGGTAGCGGGAGGGAATTCAATTGAGCGAAAATTGGAATGTCAAGTCCTGTCTAAAGCTGGCAACCCCGGTTATACCAGAACACAAAAGTTATATATGAATATAATGGTACCGGTAAAAATTGAAATATTGTGTTATTTTTTTACCTGTCAAGCAAATGTGTCGCTGCAGGTAAGCCTTATTTATTAAATATTAAATATTCGTTTGTTTTTATCTGTCATTTTTATATTTGTGTTTATTTGTTAGACAGGGCCATAATATACAGGGTGATTCATGAGACGTGAGCAGGACTAATCCTGCACACTCAGTAACTGATAATTAATTAATCGATCACCATCGTATTTAGGTGAAACAACGACAATTTTTCCTATTTTTAACTTTTTGGTGAGGGCAAATTTAACTGTCTACAATCATGGTTACCCTACAAGACCTAATTAATAAACATAAAACCTCTTTAACCGTAATGACAGCATTTTGATTACGAAGAAAATAAACTGTCAAACTTGAGTGAGATACGAGTTTTCAAAAGTAACCAGACCGTGATGACAGTGATGGCATTCAATTTGACACAGGATATCGGTAGTTTAGTATTCTAATTTTAGGGTGACCATGCATGTCGTAAATAAATGTATTAATTTTTTTTTTCAACACGAGTAGAAAATTAACGTTAATCTCACTAATACTGATACGAAACAGTTGCTTATAATTTACAAAATGCGCAGTCTTAGTCCTGCTCACGTCTCCTGAATCACCCTGTATTTTACTGGTTAGGTTTATGGTAAGTTTTATAAGTCCAGTTTCACACCAGTTTGTATTTGGAAAGTTATATTATAGCACACCGTTTTGTGCCAATAAACATTAATTCGACATCACTATTACTGACGTCACAAAGCCTCCGTAGGCTACGGTAACCGCTTACCATCGGACGGGCGGTGTGCTTGTTTGCCACCAACACATTAATTAAAAAAAACTCCATTATATCGCCAATAAATTAGTACTTATTTTGCGAAGCTAATGACAGTTGTCACAAGAAACACGGGAATTGTCACGAAATTCCGACACAGAACTCATTTCCTGTCAAGCATTACCGAAAGTTCTATTAAATCGTGTGACAATAACCATCATCATCATTATAAACTTCGCAAGAGAAATACCTGTTTTTTGCCGATATAATAAAGTTTTTTTAAATACAATGATGGTGGCAAACAGGAATACGGCCCGCCCGATGGTAAGCAGTTGTCTCAGGTTTTCCAGCCAACCTTCGTCGTGCTTCTTCACTCCCACGCATAGGTCTCTACGCCACTCGGGTCTCAATGCAGCACGTTCCTCCCGGCCGCCGGCAATTAGGTGTAATAATCAATACCATCCAATACATTATTTTCTGTATTTTCATACCACAAAATCATTAAAAATTACTGATACACAAATTAGACTGAATTTTAGAAATAACAAGCATAACGAACTGCGTATTGGACGTGCAGCTAACAAATGGTCAGTCCGGCCACACCTAAACCTCAAAAATCACTCTATTGATAGGTGAAAACCGCATGGAAGTCCGTTCAGTAGTTTTTCAACACACAAACTGACAGGCGGGACAACGACGACGACTTTGTTTTAAAAGGTGTAGTGATAGTTCATATCCCTTTCAAAGCATTGTAACCGGTTAAGCAGCGTTCAAGCGAGAATTTATGTAGCATAGGCTATAAACAAGTTCTTTGCTCAATAAATACGTTCTAATTTGTCTAATGCGATCACTCGGCCCAGCGGTCGTGTGAGCCTCTCGCCTAATTACCCCTTTCAGTCCTCTGCCCTACTTCAAAGTGGCACATAAATAAAACTCTAACCTGCCCGTGCCCAGCCGACATGACTATTGGAGTAGAGCATTTAGGTTAACGAGATCGATGCATGCCATTATGGACCTTATTGATTGCTGTTTATTTACTGAACAATGATTTTAATACCTATAGTCCGTTTTTTTAGCATTAGAAAGAACTTCGCAGAAGTTCGCTTGTGGTTCTAAATCTGGCACTTTTAGCGGTAACAATTTGAAGTAAATTATGTGTATTGACATGCTACATTAGATAATTAAATAATTATTAACAATTAACAAGCCTGATAAAAACTGCACGCTTGCTTCTGCGGAATTCTTTCTAAAGCTAAAAAAATGAACTATAATAATGGTTGGGACCAGGTCTGGGAGCAAGCAGAAGTGCCTTCTTTTAATAAATGTAAGTATTAATATAAAAGTAAGTACATTTTGGTAAAAATTCCCTGCTGTGGACAAAATAATTAAAGGTAACGACCCGACATAATACAGGCATATATATTTGTATCACGTTTTACTTATTTGAGTCTCAAATACCAGAAAAGCGTGTCCCGCTTATAAGCGTTTGGTGCTAAAGCTTCTGGTTCTCTTTGCGATGTCTAGCCTACAATAAAATGTTAATGATTATGACCCAAAAAATATTTATTGCCTAACAAAAGAAAAACAAAATCAGAAACAGATTTACAATGTTAATAAAAGTGCATACTTACAACAACAACTGTTGTTGTTTATAGTGTATAGTGTTGATTATGTATTTATATTCAGATATTATTTTCATGTACATAGATTAATCTAAATATTGAGCCTAAATTAAGATAAAGTCTATATCTTAAGTAAAGTCAATCAAAATAAATTGCATACCTACCTACTTTAAAAATACGATCGGGTCCGTTTTAAAAACTGGTGCTTTAATATTATAATTAAAAATAATAAATTTTTTTGTTTGTTTTCCCTTTCTTCCGAAAATTTGGAACCAAGCCAATAATAAAATATTTAAAATTATATTACATTACATACGAGAGATTTTAAAAATCAGTTCGAAAATAATATCGGATACATTACATTTTAAATAATGATGTAACTTTTTCGTTACTGCTTTTAATATTAAGCTTTAAATCAATTTAATACCTATTGGAACTCTTAATAAATAATGTTATAAGTAAGTATGTATTTTCATTATGTACCTTTTTTTGTTAAAGTTAATAATGGAAATGGGAAATGTAAAATGTTTCGTTCACCAAAAATATTAACTGGCGAAAGCACATTGAAAATACGAAAAGTATATTTTTAATATAAATCAGAGTGAGTGCCCGCAACGTTATTGGACAACAGAACTAATTGTTTTAAAAGCTTTTCCCATTGATGTCGGATAACCGCTCTTCGATAAAACCCTCGCTTGTAGAGATTTATCGTATTGCTATCAAAATATCAGTGAAAAGTAGATACAGGTTATTGATTATAGTTACGATTTTGAATACCTATACCTCCCTAGATAATATGTGAAGTGTAGTAACCAGGTAATTACTTAAAACAATTATACTACATACTTATATCTGCTCTCCACATGATAAAAGTAAGATGGCGTTTAAAATTCGTGGTTTAAGGCGAAACAAGAGCTGAGCTAGTTCTCGATTTTGAAATTTTGAGATGAATATCGCCGTCGCCGTACGTTTGTATGGAGAAATGACCACTCCAGTTGCCTCTTAATTGGTTGTGCATCTACCTCATCAAACGCGTATAAAGTTAATCCCATTTCCATTCCACATCATTTTAATATGTCATGAAAACTGTTAGGTACTCTGTATTGGATTTTCATACACCGTTCTTAAGTACACTTATTTTCTTTTCCGAAGATTGAGAGTTATTCTTATTACCCATACGAAAGAGGGTAAGTACTTGTCGTTCAGACGTGGTTCGAACTTTATCCATCTGTTTATTTGTCTTTCTACGGCAATGAAATGGCTTTCAGGTGAATGGAATGATTTCATGCGAAATAATGATGCAATGAAATTAAGATGAACTCATATGAATATTGCTGTTGAAATCGTGTGCTTTTTCGACTTTTCCTTTAAATTTTCGCCAGAGATTTACGGCTGAATAATTTAATTGGCTCTATTTGAAGCTATAGTTATGAACATATCTAGGTTATACCTATAATTATACAGTATTTTTGTTAACACTTTTCTGCTAAGAATCATAAATTACTCGGGTTTATTTAGTTTTGGATTTAGAGGTCAATAAGAATATAACGCCGCCAAACGGCTAGTACTATTCTAATTAATTAGTTTTTAAAATTTAGTTTTAATAATTAACCGGCATATATGCAGTGATAAATTTTAGGTATGTGTAAGGTTTTTACCGTACATTTGGATATGTAAGAATACCGCAAAATGTCCCTCAAACGTCGGTGCAGGCATACACATTTTAGTCAAAACGTTGCGTTAACGCTACAAAACAAACTTAGTTAGTGACCCTACATACATAAAACTAACGATGCAGAACCCTAGTATGCACTGGTTTGGAAGTGAAGCATTTTGTTTCAACCCTAACGCAGGGAGTAAAGGGCGAGTAAGCTGCGGCTAAAACTGTTATGGAGAAAGGCGCAGTAGGGACGGGTTACGAGTACAATACCACGAAAATAAAATGGTATAAAGAAGGGTTATGCAAATAAAAATAATAATTATAAGCTGGTGTCTCGCATGTCATACAATAATCCTCATAGACACTTTAGCAACAGAGTGCTCAAATTTAATAACAAACATCCAAAATCGTCCTGGTATATTACGTCTTTTTAGGGTTCCGTACCCAAAGGGTAAAACGGGACCCTATTACTAAGACTTCGCTGTCCGTCCGTCCGTCCGTCCGTCCGTCCGTCTGTCACCAGGCTGTATCTCACGAACCGTGATAGCTAGACAGTTGAAATTTTCACAGATGATGTATTTCTGTTGCCGCTATAACAACAAATACTAAAAACAGAATAAAATAAAGATTTAAATGGGGCTTTCATACAACAAACGTGATTTTTGACCAAAGTTAAGCAACGTCGGGAGTGGTCAGTACTTGGATGGGTGACCATTTTTCTTTGTTGCTTTTTTTTTTTTTTTTTTTTGCATTATGGTACGGAACCCTTCGTGCGCGAGTCCGACTCGCACTTGCCCGGTTTTTTTTTCGCGTTGTCGGGGTTGACTGAATAGCAAAAGTTGTTACATGTGACCCACATTATCACCCCTCAAAGTATGGTGAGTTGAGTAACAAAAAAATAGGGCGGAGGCGGGTCCATATGCAAGGAATAATTTGCGGCCGGTCGCTGCTTGCGATGGGTCTGCCTCTATGGTAGCTACCTGTCCGGTAGTTGGCATGGTGAATGGTCTCGGGGGGAGCACAAGTTGCAGAGATCCTCGAGGCAAAACTGGTTGTGCTCCTTCCCGAGGTTACTGCCTGTTAACTGCCTGGTTCTACCGTAGAAACAGGCAGAACGGAAACAACCAGTTGAACTATCTCAGGGTGAGTTTTGCAACGGATCGAACGCCGGGCTCGGAAGTCGATGATGTCATCCGTATGACTTCATCTACAACGGGGCCAGGTAAGTGAACCAGTGCAAAGAACACCCTTCACGTAATCCCAACCTAGCCCTATCCCTCAGATGGATCTGTATTTGTGTGCCAACATCGAGAGGCCACTGTAGGTTCGTCTCCTTTGACGGAGGCGAGCATGCAGGGGCGGGAAGATTGGTGGCCGCAAATAACGATCCATATCCTACGTAATCAGCCGTAAGCGATGATGTGGCATGTCGCAGCGGGCTTCTCATCCACAAAGAAGGATGATTAGCGGTAGAATGCCACCCGCGTGTTTGTGCCGTGCGCGGGGACCCGTACGGGTGGAGAAGGAGATCCTGGGAGCGGGCGCGAAGCGGGGGTCTGTTGTCGTTATCCCCGTTAGAAGAAGTTCCTTTGGCTCTAGATTCATCTCACACGGGAGGTCTAGACCTAGCCAGTCAAGATCAATCGGCTGTTGTGTCCAGTCAGATGGCCACATGGCGAGTGTCCTGGGGTGTAGGGGTCCATAATCGGCGGAGCACGACTCCCATGTCGGCTGTGGAGCTGACTAGGGTTTTGGCACCGTGCGGATTCATGGGCAACGCACTTTGGGACGCTATATCAGCTTGGTATCCCTGATGCGTCAAAGCATCCCAAATGTGAGGCTCCGAGGAGGGTGGGGAGCCAAGCTGCTGAAATTTTCACTGGTGGTTTATGGACAACATAATACCAAAAACGACGGAAGGAGGAGAAGCCGGACCCGTACGGGATGAGGCAAAGGCGCATAGCGCAAAAGTTGCTGCACCAGCTCTTAGTGGGCCTGTCCCTGACAGGAACGCGAGAGTAGGTAGCGGTAAGGTTTGGAGGTCCGCGAGGACGGAGGACGCGCACGGCGCGAAAGGCAGAGGCCATGGTGGAGCAGGCCACTCCAAAGGTACCACTCGCGCCGAGCAAGTTCCCCCAGGGGGACCGACTAGCGCAGGTGCCGGAGGAGTAGGCAGCGGAACGATGGCCTACTGCAAGAGGCAAACGGGAGCACCGCTTCCAAATCCTGCTGGCGTTGCTCCGGGCGCCCTCGACAGCGCGGCCATGCCTAAGGGCGTGGACGTGCAGTCGGGTGGAGGAGCCGCTAAGTCCAGGAGGCAGAAGAGGCGTGCGAAGGCGCGACTAAGAACGGACGCGGAATCGGTGGCCGGACCCTCCACAAGTGGAGCGGGAAGGCCACAGAATAAGAGGTCACTGGGGGCCAGTGGCGACTCATCTCTGCTCGCCGGTGACTCCAAGAGAGCGAAGGTAGGGGGATCGTTCGCGGAAGTCACGGCGAGCGAGAAGATGGCCATCGTCCCAGTGGCCTTTCCTGCCGAGAAAGTGGTGCAGGAGCATATGTCGGCCATCGTAGGAGCTCTGCTCCTATTTCTTGACAAGGCCGAAGAACCCATGCCCGACATCACACTCGGCAACCTCGTGGGGGGCGCGCTCAACGTCACCTGCAAGGGGAGGGAATCCGCGGCATGGCTCGGCACGGTAATCGGAGGTGGAGAGATTGCCGGGCTGCGCCTGAAGGTCGTGAGTGCCAAAGATCTGCCGAAACCGGTCAAGATGGCCTGGAGAATGGTGGTCGATGGCACTCAGGACATGGCGAGAGCCCTCAGGGTGCTGCAGAGGAGGAACCCTAGGCTGCGCACGAGCGAGTGGAAGGTAGTCGACACCGTGGAGTCGGGGCCGAGCACCAGGCGAATCGTACTGATGGACCGGGTCAGCCGGGGCCGCCGTCATCAAGGAGGCCGACTACGTTCTGCACACGGGGCTCGACACCAGCCACTTCAAGCTTCTGGAGGAAGCGCGGGAGCAGGGGCCTGGGGTGGCTGAGGTCGAGCCGTGTAGGGAGGGGGGTGAGGGGGGGAATGTAGCCCAGAAGGCTACGGTCGCTGTGGCGACAGGGGGGCCCCGGAACGGGAGGCGCCACCAGCCGGTGACGCACCTGTGGAGGTGGCGGAGGACCAGCCGGAGGAGGCGGGGGGCATGGTGCAGCTAGGAGAGGACCATGCTGGACCGCGCATGACTCGAGCATCGTCACCGATCTCATCGATGGCGGGCTCAGAGGATCTGCGTGGTCTGGCGGAACTCTACCTGGAGGGTACCATGTCACCTATGTCCTTCGACGACACGGTCCAGGAGGTGGCTGCTGATCTCAGCACCACCAAACAATAAACGCCGCAATGGAGGGCTTAAGGTGCGTACAGATTAATCTCCAGCACAATAAAGCAGCCACTGCCCTTCTGGCTAAGCTGTTAAAAAGCGATAAATTCGATATTGCTCTTATACAAGAACCATACATTTACAAAGGTGAGATAAGAGGCTTAAACGGTACTGGCGGGACATTGTTATATGTTTGTCCTGAGAGTACTATGAGGACATGTATCTATGTTAAAAATGGCATTGACACTCTGCTTCTACATGCTTTCTGTTCCAGGGATCTGACTACGGTCAAGATCCAAAACAAGGGGGGGGGGGTAAGGCACTAATCATCTCATCAGCCTACCTTCCCTACGAGGCAGCGGATCCAATCACTGGGCAACTGAGGGATCTCGCTGCTTACGGCAGCCAGGCGAACACCGACCTGATCATCGGCTGCGATGCAAATGCTCACCACGTCATCTGGGGGAGCTCGGATGTCAACAGAAGAGGAGAGAAGGTACTGGATTTTCTGGTAAGCTCTTCTTTACAACTATTAAATAAAGGCAATGAACCGACATTCGTCAATGCAAGGCGGGGGGAGGTTATTGATATAACGCTAGCGTCCAACAACGCGAGTAATAAGATTAGCTCATGGCATGTCTCTGGGGAGATTTCTTTATCGGACCACAGATATATATATGCTTCAGGTATAAGACTAAAATCCAATTAGAAACTATACGCAAACGGAATCCCAGGAACACCAACTGGTTAGCATTCAAAAGTGACCTGGAGGTGGAACTGGGAGACCCTAAAGGCAAGTTAAACTCTATTATTGACATAGAACTTGAAACAGACAGAATAGCACAAGCTGTCTATACAGCTTGGACAAACAACTGCCCGGAAAAGAAAATCCTGGCAAAGAAGGTGCCCTGGTGGAACCCGGAGATTGCAAAACTCCGGAAGGAAACCAGAGCTGTCTTCAATGATGCTAAAAGGACCAATGACTTCGAGCATTACGCGCGAAAACTCACGGAATACAGCAAAGCTGTGAGGAAAGCAAAAAGGAAAGCATGGATGAACCATTGCGATCAAATCAGGTCCATACCGGAAGGCATGAGACTTACAAAGGCACTAGCTGCAACAAAGTCAGTTCCACTCACTTCCATCAGAAGAAGTGACGGAAGAATGACTGAAACGGGGCTAGAAACCCTCAAAGTTATGTGTGACACACACTTCCCAGGTTCGATAATACATCAGAGCGTAACGGACGATGTAGCAACCGGTGCAATGGAACAATCCATCAGCACGACCAGGTACAACTGGGACACGTCTAAAAAGGTAGTAGATCACGATTAGATACAATGGGCACTATCCACATTTCAACCATACAAAGCCCCGGGGCCAGATGGAATCTACCCCATACTACTACAAGAGGGCGCTAATGTACTAATACCGCACTTAGGTAGACTGTACAGAGCGTGCATAGCCTTCGGACACGTACCGCGTGTGTGGAGGATGGTAAAGGTAACGTACTTGCCTAAACCAGGCAAAGCAGATTACACAGAAGCCAAATCATACAGGCCGATAAGTCTGTCATCGTTTTTCCTCAAAACACTGGAGAAACTGGTAGACAGACACATAAGGGATGGTCCTCTTAAGAGGCATCCGCTGCACCAATTGCAGTGTGCGTATCAGCCGGGTAAATCGACTGAAACGGCACTACACCTGGTGACAACCAGAGCGGAACAGGCGATAGAGAACAAAGAACTATGTCTGGCCACTTTTATAGACGTGGAGGGGGCATTTGACCGCACCACGTATCAGGCAATCAATATTGCAGCATCTAAACATGGCATAGAACCAACAATCTGTAGATGGATTGGTACTATGCTAAATAGCCGACTAATAAAATCCTCCCTTATGGGAGATGAAATATTAGCTACGGCTACGAAGGGTTGTCCACAGGGTGGGGTTCTCTCACCAACTCTCTGGAGTCTGGTAGTTAACTCACTGTTGGAAGAACTAAACAAAGGCCCAATACATACGGTAGGGTACGCAGATGATTTAGTGATTCTTGTAAACGGGAAATTCCCGGGAACAGTATCGGAAATCATGAATAAAGCACTGAAGCAAGTGGAAAGATGGTGCAACTGTCATCAACTCTCCATAAACCCAGGCAAAACAGTAGTAATACCGTTTACCAGGAAAAAGACCCTTAATGGCATGAAGCAGCTGAAGCTTTATGGAAGGGTACTGGAAATGTCCAATGAAGTGAAATATCTAGGCGTTACACTAGATAAAGAGCTGAACTGGAGAAAGCATGTCGAACTAACAACCACCAAGGCACTTAGAGTGTTTGGAATGTGTAGATCGGCTTATGGCAAAACGTGGGGTCTAAACCCAAAGGTACTAAGATGGATCTATACCATGATGGTAAGGCCTATCATCTTGTACGGATGCCTGGCATGGTGGCCAAGGACACTAAAGAGCACATGCAGGGATGCCCTTATGAAAATACAAAGAACGGCATGCATGGCTATTACTGGTGCGTTTAGAACGACGCCAACAGCGGCGATGGAGGTACTGCTAGACCTCTCGCCGCTACACCTAGTGATACAATCTGAGGCGCGGAAATCGCTACACAGGTTGACCCTAACAGGACTCTGGAGCGATAGCAAGCCAAAGACCAAACACACAAACATGGAATGCGACAATTTCATGGAAAGGATTACGAACATGGGCTGCGATAAGATGCAACCCAAGTTTGTGTTCCATAAGAATTTTAACGTTAAAATTCCAACAAGGGCTGAGTGGACCGAAGGTCTTGAAGCACCAATCTCTGATGAAAACGACATTATATGGTACACAGATGGGTCTAAGACAGAATCTGGTACGGGGGCAGGCATTTATGCAAATGACTTTAGTAGTAGCATAAGCATGGGCAATTACGCCACTGTCTTCCAAGCCGAGACATTCGCTATAATTGCCTGTGTTCATGAGAATATAGTTAGGCGAACCCAAGGGAAGAATATCTATATACTCAGCGACAGTCAGGCCGCTCTCAAAGCGCTCGAAGCTCCCAGAGTGGACTCTAGACTGGTATATAATGGCGTCCAAGCTCTGAACCAGCTTGGAAGGCAAAACAGGGTGCAACTGGTATGGATCCCAGGGCACGAGGGATTCATAGGCAATGAAAATGCAGATGAACTCGCCAGAGCCGGATCTGTAAGTAACCTTATAGGTCCGGAACCATTCGTGGGGCTCTCACAGAGAACCATCACAACGGCTATTAAAGACCATACCAAGACTAAACACCAGGAAGAATGGGATAGTCTGACGGGTCTAAAGCATGCAAATCTCTTTATGCAAGGAATAGACTCCGGCTGGAGCAAAAAGCTTTGGAAACTTAGCAAAAGACAACTCCAAATCATAACGGGGGTGTTTACTGGCCACTACGGGGTCAAAGGATTCCTGGCCAAGATGGGACACTCTGACAACACCGATTGTCGTATGTGTGGCGAAGAGGAAGAGACAGTAAGACACTTAATGTGTGAATGTCACGCCCTCGCCAGACAAAGAATGAAGGACTTTGGAGCAGGATACCTGGAACCAAAGGACTTTAAAACGCTACCCATGAGCTCCATCATCCGACACATGGATATGGTGGGAAAAGCTCTTGAGTAGTTGACGGATCTCTTCTAGGGGGTAACTGCACAAAAGATCCCTATGGGTCGAAGTGTATCCGCAAGGGCCCCCGAAAACAATAAGATAAGATAAGATAAGATAACAAAAAAAATAGTATCCTTTATTGAATTAATAACCCTCGGCGCTACTGTAGCGGTGTTGTCGGCGCCACGCGGTGATGAGAGGAGCGCTCTAAGCGTGTTCATGAATTATTAACGGGCCGACTGCCGATGAGTCTGTACCCGCCTTTATTATCCACGTCTCTTTGATCGACGATCGATTGTTTCTAATTTTTAAACCGGTTTATAAAGGTTAAAAAATAGCAGTTTAGTCACGTCAAGATTTAGTTTTAATAAATAAGTGCGGAAAAAAATTGCTTGACTTTGACTAGCTTTTGTACATCTATCAAGCAAAATTGCTCAAGTAGATTGAGCTCAATCTTGATGATGAAGGTATTAAAATACCTAGACTCCTTTAAACTAGATCTCACCACCGACTTTGACAGAACAAAGTGTGGAAGTGTTGTCGTAAACGTTATGTTTCTATATGAAAATATGGCACACTGTAATATTTTTGACTTAGGTTTGTATATTGACTTATTTAGGTAGCTTTTCCTTTTTTCCCTTATTATATCTACCTATGTATAATATAACTATAAATCTTATAGATTGCTAGTACAATAAACCATGTCACCAGTGGATTAACACATCAGTAAAGTTATGTGTAAATGTGTAGTGAAGTTATGTGAACTTATGTGCGACAAAAAGCGAAACCGCTAGGCATCTAACGGATACGTCGTAGTAACTGTTTGTGAAGCCCTTATACTGTGCCTGCGTTTTTTATTACGTACCTTCTCCTTTTTACTATCTACTTGCTTTTACTTAGCTTTATTCCATACTATAAGTCTGTATCTTTAGGTATTTCAATAAAAGTAAACAATCAATTTTGTAATACATTTTCGGGTAGTTCTAACATTTATTTGTTAACCGACCAAATACAAAACCGCCTGGATCAGTCACTGAACGACCTGACTTTAACCTACATTATTTTAATGTAATGTTTTCATCTACCCTCAACTGGCTTAAGGAGCCATTTGAGGGTATATTTTGTTTGCTTTTATTTCAATACCTAAAGATACAGAGTATAGCGACCCGCCGCGGCTTCGCACGGGTTAACAAATTATAAACCTTCCTCAAGAACCACTCTATTAATTGGTGAAAACCGAATGAAAATCCGTTCAGTAGTTTTTGAGTTTATCGCCAACAAACGTACAAACACACAAACAAACGGACACGGCGTGGGACTTTATTTTATAAGGTGTAGAGATATAGGATGTTTTACCAACTAGCCGCAGTGGCTACCACCAGTTTGACATTGACATATTCGCTAACGTCTGCGTAACTTACTTTCTATGCCTACATCTCGCTCGTACTGGCATATTAGGTAGTGCGTGCGGGACGTATATAAAGTAAGTTACACAGACGTTAGCGAATATGTCAGTTTGACACTGATAAGGCAGTTAGTGGTAAAATTGCTGGTTATGCTTTCTGTATCTGGTTAATCGCCAAAGGGAGCATTCCACGGGCTGTCCCGTACAAAAGCAAATTATTAGCTGTGTTGCGACTTTTTTCTGTGCATATTTTTGACCATTTGTCATACAAAAGGAAACTCTTATAACTTTAAATCTTCAGAAACTTCGCGTTTGTACGGGACAACGGTAGACAATTTCATGGAATGCTCCAAAGACGTCAGCTGAAACGATGTTCACAATTAACACGATAGGCGTGGCGTTTAAAGGGTTAAGCTAATATTTTGTATACGTCCGTTGCTTTATAATACTAACATGGAGATTTGATAATTCTAAAGGAACTCCTCGACAAAAAACGCAACTACATCGAGCTTGGGCTCATTAGAAAAGGCTTGAGGAGGCTGCAAAGTACTGAACCTACAGCTTAGTCAAAAATAGAAAAGTGTACGTGGGTATCACAAATCACAATATACTTTTTTATACCTACCTACCTAATTTGTAGAATAACAAGTGTTGTAAAAGTTTCTAGTGTAGGTACAGTGTAGTGAGCGTTTCTTAATGTACTTAGGAGTACATATATTGTAAATACTTGAATGATGTTTCTATAAAAAGACATAAAATAATCATACTAACAGGTGGTTTTTTAAACTATTAGCAATATTCTGCAATTCGATGTTATGATGAGTTAACAACTATTATTATGACATAACTCCGAAAATCAGCATGGGTGGGTGCTATTTCACTTTATCACATTCACTGAACGAGAAAATATACGCCTACACAGTCCTTTTACATTACGCGTCTACATTTCTAGATCTTAATACAGTTTAGCACTAATTGGCTGTCAGTCACTTACATCGTAGATCTACGAAGGATTACTGAATTACAATAGAAACTGCATGATTACTTAGAGCGGACATCCACTACACGATAATTAACAACGGGAAATTGATTACGCGTATAGATGAGATTAGCGGCCCGAGTGCGTTGGTAGCACGCGATGATCAGCTGCAATAAGTAATAGGAAAACCCAGTAAAATACCAGATTGAGCAATAAAAATAAAACATATCACTTACTACTCTTTAGAGTGCCAAAACAAAATTAAGTAATATGGTAAAAAAATAGACTTGGTTATTTCGCCGTGTGCCTGCTATACTGCCACAATTCAAAAATTTTGATTTTCTGGATTATTGCAGATTCGTATTCAAAATTGTTCAATTTACGACCTTATTTCGAGAGCCATAGCAAAAAAGGTCTTTAAGAGCCTTTTTCTCATAAGTGGCCTTATGCATTTGACCATAAATTGTCAGACAATTCCCTGCAATACAGCCACTTTTGAGTTGTGGCTATAAAGCACACGTTTTAAATGAAGCTTTTGAGTTGCGTCCTAGAAAATAATAATTAGCTGAGTTACACATAATATTATTATCGCGTACAGTGATCTTGTTCCTGGGTCTATATTAATTCGCATAACGTAATACTCCTAATTCAAATTGGCATAAGACAGATTACGCATAACTTTTAAATCGCATAACATTATTTCGCATAACTGAGTACGCATAATGTTAATGCGCATAACGTTTATTGTCATAACAATGACTTAGTATAAATGTAATAAGCATAACGCTACTTTGCATAATTATTAAATGGTATAAATATAAAAGGAAGGTAACAGATTGTTATGTCACCATAAAGCGGTATTTGGAGGCAATTGCAGCCAATTTAAATTAAAGTTTAGTTTGGATGGTTTTTTTCTATCCTACCGATTTATAGGTATAAGTTCTATTTACCAGTTAGAGGTATTGACAAATGTAATTTTGATTGTATATATTATTTTATTTATTTAATATATCTGAGGAGATAATCAGGATGTGAATATATCTATAATATTATCGATCTGTTATAAAAAAAAACCTAACATCGAAGGCTAAGGCCTTCTGAACCTAACCTAACCGAGTTGGTTAAGTTGGTTTCGTCCTGATCCATTTACATTATAAAATTATGCTAATTCATTTTATGACAGTTACAGTTATAGTTAATAATGTTATGCATATTTAAATTATGCGGAGTCATTATTATGCGCAATAAGTGTTATGCTTTTTTATTATTATGCCTGTTTAATGTTATGAACAATTATTTTATGCCAAATCTGTTATGCGAATTCATATTATGACAATTAATGTTAGGCGTATTAAGGGGCACCCCTTGTTCCTATCAAAGTTGATATAAGTTCAAAAACTAAAACCCGACTACTGCAAATCGCGCTCTAAAAAGTATGAAACAAGATAGAATTCTTATCTGAAGTTATCAAACAGGAAATATTATAAATGTTATAATTTTTTTAATAAAAAAATACAACGTAATAAAATGTATTACATTTTTGATATATTTACAGAGATATTCAAAGGATCGCCGTGCATGGTCGTATGCCACGATTATAATCTTTAAGGTAAAGTGGCATACGACCACAGCTATCCTCTGAATCTCTGTAAAAATATAAATAATGTAGTAAATTATACATATTACGTTGTATTTTTTTATAAAAAAAATTATAACATTTATAATATTTCCTGTTTGATAACTTCAGATAAGAATTCTATCTTGTTTCATACTTTTAGAGCGCGATTTGCAGTAGTCGGGTTTTAGTTTTTGAACTTATTTTTTATTTAATTAATTTTGGGGTCATGACTTCGTTACTAACTACCTATTCGAAGTCACTTTATATTACTTTTTCGAGGGCATCCCCAGTACAGAAATACACGCAGAGCGCCACATATATCGGGCTGCGCTATCCTTTGGCATGGAGGCGCTTTCGGCGCCCAGCTTTGGAACGTGTACAGTGCGCCTCCTACGTCGGGCTACGCCCGACTCTATTACTATGAGGGCGCCGAAGGCGCCCGGCTTTGGAACGCGTAGAGCGTGTCTTGTACGTCGGGCTACGCCTGACTCTTTTAGTATAAGGGCGCCAAAGGCGCCCGGCTTTGGAACGCGTAGAGCGAGCTTCGTACGTCGGGCTACGCCCGACTCTTTTAGTATGAGGGCGCCTTCGGCGCCCGGCTTTGGAACGCGTACAGCGAGCTTCGTACGTCGGGCTACGCCCGACTCTTTTAGTATAAGAGCGCCCAAGGCGCCCGGCTTTGAACGCATACAGTGCGCCTCGTACGACGACGGGCTACACCCGACGCGTTGAGTATGAGGGCGCCGAAGGCGCCCGGCTTTGGAACACGTACAGCGTGCCCGCACGTCTTTTGTACGGCTGTTTCATGCATTTGCCCGGATTTGGCAAGCGTCCAGCGTGTCACGTATGTCGACACTTTTAGTATGAGAAAGTCGAAGTCGCCTGGCTTTGGACTGCTTGCAGCGCGCCACGCACGTCAGGCTACGCCCGACTCCTCTAGTATGAGGGCGCCGAAGGCGCCCGGCTTTGGAACGCGTACAGCGAGCTTCCTACGTCTCTTGTACGGCTGTTTCATACATTTTGGCTGATCTGGACTTCTATACCTATTCACGTTATAAAATATTGCAGGTCATTAAAAAAAACACTATGTTTATAGCGGCCAAACAAATTTATTTTGCAAATACCTTCTTGTATCGCCGTAGTCGGGTAATACGCGGATAGAATCCAGAGCGCTTGTAGATTCGTAGTTCGAATTACCTACCCGATAAATTAATGTTTCATCGGGTGCATGCAAGCAAAGCCAGTCGCAAAAGCTAACAATATTTATATATTTGAAATGTGCTAACTGAGCTCTTTCAAATGATATACATCACGTAATCATTACTTATTTTTATTTTTTTCGTTCGTGACTTTATGACCTCTAGAGGACGCCTTGTTAATTTTTTGGGACTTCATATAGCCTATAACCAGCGGACGATTAAGATAATTCGAATGACATATCGTTTGTCAAATTATAATGTGTACTTTAGAAGTTATGAGGGAACAAATGAACATACATACATACATACATACCCACATACATACCGGTCAAAATCATAACCCTCCTTTTGCGTTGCCGTAGTCGGGTAAAAATAAAGGGATTTTAACTATTTTGGTGTTTTTATTTATATTTGCATGGTAACCTTTATCCAATAATTTTGTGTTTAAATTTGGCCGCATCTCAAAATCTTTAAAAAACGTTTCTGCAATACGGCCACAACTCTAAATACCTGTCTTTCGGGCCTTGTGTCTTAAAAAAATATACATTTATTTTAAAAAGTGGCGTGGTCATAAGGAAGGTTATATCATTCCGAGTAAAAAAAGCTAAATTTTAAATTCATAGACCTAAAACTAAAGGAGTAAGATCCTATTAAACACCCTGAACTATACTCTCAAAACTTTGAGACGCGATTTCTCGAAAAAACGGTTTTTTGAGATGTGGCAGTGTAGCAGGCACACGGCGATTTATAGATGTCGGCGGCCGATCGTAAGATCAGGCAGATCGTAATGTTTCTGTGTAACGTTTTGACGATAGTCACATGAAACCAATATATAGGTAGGATAGGTTCGTTAGGTTGCTTCAGATGCCCGAAGGGTACTCTGCCCAGAAATAGGAGCCCCGCGTAGCGGGGCTCTGTCGACTCATGGAACGAGTTAAAGATTTTCACGTTTCACGATATGCCTAGGAATTTCACGATATGCCTGATCTTACGATCGGCCGCCGACATAGATACTATCAGCAGCATAAGTTACTAAGCGGGCGAGGTGTTCAAAATGATCTTGACGCGACTTTATTGTTAAGGGAATAAGATCGTTATTAAATATTTATTAATCCAAATCATAGTTTCAAAGTCAATTATATCAGCCAACATGCGCAAACAACTCGATTAGTTTTCATGTATTCTTTAAAAAGAGTTATAATCTGAGCAAGGAATTTGTCGAACGAAACGTAGTACAAATAATTGTTAAGCAGGCCACTGACGAGCCTTCCAAATGGATTCATCCAAATGGATGGCATCCATGTATTAAATAACTATTGTACGTTTTTGACATTCACGCACCGATTTTGGATTGCAGCCACGCTCCTTGGACTGTTGGAAGGTTCGTCAGTGGCCACATTTACGTTGGCGTTGGCACACAAGTATGTATAACCAATTTAATCAGAATCATAATGTTTGCCGTGGGATCTTTGGCAGTGTTTGAATACTATTGTTTGCATAAATAATATTCCGATAAGGTCTCACCCATGTGTCTACTCAACTACTCACGAAGATCTATATATATACTTATATATATATGTATATGTATTACGTATACAGGTTACATTAAATGCTCAGACAATGCTCAACGTCATTATTAGGTACTTATTCATGTAATAGTTTTAAGCAGATATCGATTTCAATTATGTATATAATTATAAACTTACTTACTTACTTACTTTGTTGGCGCGGTGACCCAAAATGAGTCTTGGCCTCCAACACAAGAGCACGCCACTTTGATCGGTCCAGAGCGGTATCCCGCCAGCTTTCGCCGACGCCGAGCTCACGGAGATCTGCCTCCACTCTATCTGCCCAACGGTATTTAGGACGACCAACAGGACGGCGCTCAGTTGGTCGACCCAGGTAGGCCCTTTTGGCTGCCCGATCTTCACCCATCCTTTCGAGATGGCCAAGCCAGCGGAGACGATGCGCTTTGGTCTCACCTATTATGTTCGGCTCGGCTATCAGGTGTTCTATTTCGGCATTCTTTTGGATCCTCCAACTGCCATCGTCTCTTTTGACGGGGGTCCTTGGGTCAACATCCGAACTCATAACGCCTTACGCTGCAGTGCTGCGCTCCATAAGGTTTTGGTGTCTAAGCTTCTTAGTAGACGTACTAAGCTACGGATCTACAAGACCGTGATCCGCCCCATTCTGTATATAATTATAGAAATACAATATAAATATACCTAAATTAATAAATACCTATGCCAATAATTTACTCAAAAAGACCTCCGCGAGCTGCACCGGGTGAAAAGGTGCCCATCACACTTACCATGTTGGATGGCAATGGCCAACCTTTGCACCAGGTACGAACCCGTGCGAGCATCAGAGCTCTTCTCCGTCAGTTAAGTTATTTATGTATTATGTGTATGCTTTTTTCCGTATTCTCTTTTTGTGATGTGGTGCACAGTAAATAATACAACAATGATTTGTGTATAATACAGGGTGTTTGGTACATCGTTTGCCAAATTAAAACGGCAGATAGGTTGAGTCATTTGCTATCTGGGGTCATCCATTAATTACGTCACACGTTTAGGGGGAGGGAGGGGGTCAAGAAAATGTGACATATTGTGACATGGGGGAGGGGGGAGACACAAATTTTGTGACGTCACTTTAACTTCATCAGTAACCGAAAATTTATTTAAATTATTTAGTTCGCTGTACATTTAAATAACAAGTTTTTAAAACGAAAATAGTTTTTAAGCGTTTAATTTTCTTTCCTAAGCAGTTTTGGGTTATAAAATTACTAATATTTATATTATCAAAAATATTTTGATAAAATATTAATAATACTTAGGTAATACTTACTTAATTCGATTTGGCGATTTCGTAGAAAAAATGTGACGTCACACTAGGGGGGAGGGGTTTGCCAAATGTGACCAAGTGTGACAAGGGGGGGGAGGGGTCAAAAAACCTAGAAATTGGTGTGACGTAATTAATGGATGACCCCTCTTCTCAGGCCTAGAAATTTTTGATTTGACGCATATTTTTTTTTCGCTTCTATGCCAGTTTTTCGTAAATTTCAAATTGTTCTTGCGTAGTAGTAAAAAATAACCATGGCCAATTTTGTTTTTCTTTATCAGTCAAATCAATCAAAATCAATGTTGTCAATTTTTTTGGTAATTTTATTAGTCTTTATTTTGAGTTTTAGTCGTGTGTCGATAGATGGCAGTAAATTTACAGTGACTACAAAATGTACTATGACAGGACCCCTCTATACGATCTATTCTCTTTGGTTCTAGGTATGCATTCTTTTCGAAAACGGTTTTTCGTTCGGCCAGAATGAACAATAATCTGATACTGAAGTCATATACTTACTTGATCAGTTAGTTAATGTCTATGTTCTGACATTACGCCAATACCAGTAACCCAACAGTCCGTGAAGCCGTTCTCCTCAAACGTTAACTTGATTTGGTAATAACAGTACCTTATCCATGCTCGCAGAAAAGATAACTGTGCAGTAACTCGGCTTTTAAGCTTGTATATTCAGCATGCACAGATTACTGAAGCTATATAACCTATTAAACTGAAAAAAATATTATTATGATCTATCGAGCACACATTAAAGTGATTTCAGTAAGATTAACTGCTACCTATATACAATATCAACTAATGTACGTACATCGTAAGTAAGTACGTAACGTACGAACGGTAAACTTTACTGCTTGGTTCGACAGGCTCATACGGAACTGTTTAAAGCATTAAACGTTAATGAAATTTCAATTGTTTTAAACGATTTTTTTTCCAGTGTATATGTGGCACTAAGATAGATATAGCCGTTATATAGTTATAACCCTAGGGATATAATTATATGACGTAACATAGTTATACGAAAGCGATTCATTACTATCTTACTAGGTATATAACTATAATACGGCTTTAGTTTAGTGATATAGTTATATTACTGGATTCAGTTTAGTGAAATAATTGTAAGTAGGAGTGCAGCGGTGCGGCGGAGGTATAGTTATATCCCTAGGGATACGACGGTTTGCGTGGTTCGCGACACGGTCACGGGCCGCGGAGCCGCAAACGAGTCAAGCGGCAGTTGTTGTAAACAGAACCTTCAGGGCACCGAATTAAGGTTTATTTTTCAATGGCTATACTAGCAGTGAACTCGACTCGGGATGGCGAATCAAGCGGCAGTTGTTGTAAAAAGAACCTTCGGGCTACGGAATTAAGGTTTATTTTTGAATGGTCATAGTACCAGTCAACTCGGATTGAGACAGCGAATCAAGCGGCAGTTGTTGTAAAAAGAACCTTCGGGCTATCGAATTAAGGTTTATTTTTGAATGGCCTTAGCGGGTTACATATCAGAATACCGAAAACTGATTTACCTAATGTTGAATCACCTATGCTTGATTCACCTATTTTTAAATTACCTATCGAACATTTTACCTAAACATTGACTGACCTAAGTTTATAATACCTGAGCTCAAATAACCTAATGGACGAAACACCTAATGCACGATATAACTAATGCACGTTTTACCTATTGCACGTTTCACCTAAAGCTATTATACCTAATGCACGAATCACCTATAGCTGATATACCTAATGGACGATACACCTAAAGCTGATATACCTAATGAACGATGTACCTAAACTTGATTTACCTAATGGACGAAATACCTAAAACTGTTAAACCTATCGCACGAAATACCTAAAGTTGATATACTTCCTGCACGAATTACCTAATATCGATATGCACGGAATACCTAAAGTCTATATACCTACAACAAAATTCATATCATTTTGCCGAATGATCAAGTGGCAATTCCACCCAATAATTCGTATGATTTCCCAATCTTACAGTAGAAACTGTTTGTTCGGATAACAACTTAAAAATACACTTTTTCAAACGCTACTTTTTAGGTAGTAGAATGATTTTGTAAGTCTGATACAAAATTAGTTATCTTATCCTATCTTATTAAAAACTTAATTTTTGTAAGTTAACATCATGACAATGAAATAAAAGTCGGTTTTGGCACTGTTTGGTCGCAGTTAACCTAACACGCTCCTCCTCGCTTTACTCGGCGTCGCACCTATCTCGACTCTGATAAATGACTAGACCTTATATTATAATAAAAAATAGCCAATTGAATGATTTGGCTAAAAAATGTATACTAAATGTTGTATGTCCTAGTAATATTCTACTAAACAATAATTATATTTTTTATTTTAGGTACATATTTCGTTCATTAAGTGCATCGACTTCAGCTATTGCGTTCATTAGGTATGTTAACTTTAGGTAATTCGATCATTAGGTATACCAACTTTAGGTAATTCGTGCAGTAGGTATGTTAACTTTAGGCAATTCGATCATTAGGTATACCGAGTTTAGGTATTTCGTGCATTAGGTATATCAACATTAGGTGTTTCGTGTATTAGGTATATTAGCTTTAGGTATTTCGAGTATTAGGTGTTTCAACTTTAGGTGAATTGAGCATAGGTATTCTGAGCTTAGGTAAACCAATTGTAGGTGAAACGTGCAATAGGTAATTCGTTCATTAGGTGTTATGAGCTTAGGTTAATTGATCATTAGGTATTTAAAAAAATAGGTGAAACGAGCATAGGTGATTCAGCATTAGGTAAATCGATTTTCGGTATTCTGATATGTAACCCCTTAGCGTAGCGTTGACTCGGCTCGGAGAGTTGGCGAATTGGCGATTCATGCGGATCGGATACCAAGTTACCAGTCAGTTTAGTGGCCGAGTTGATTCGGATTGCCAATAGTCTTGATTCGAATCAACTCATCTGTAGGTTGATTCGGATTATTCGAATCAGATAACTCGACTCGCCCATCGCTAAAGCGTGGAACATAGGAGATAATGATAATATTTTGAATTTGTCGCGTTTTTCAGGTTTAATTTCTAATATATCGGCATTTTCGTTGACCTAAAAAAGGCTTTTGACACGGTGAGTCATTCTCGCCTACTGTCTAAGCTGAGCTCAATTGGTATTTCGGGAAATGCATTTAAAATCCTACAATCTTACCTGACCAATCGGAAACAAATTACCAAAATAGGTCAACTGAAGAGCGAAGCTCAAGAAATTAAATACGGCATTCCGCAGGGATCCATTTTGGGGCCTTTACTTTTCCTGATTTACGTGAACGACATGCATAACATAGGGTTAAAGGCCCATTTAACATTATACGCCGATGATACATGTTTATTTTACTTTGGTCCCAACATAGACACTCTAATTGAGCAAGCGCAAAATGACTTAAATTTACTGCATAATTGGCTTCTTAGTAACCTACTAACTATGAACGAATCAAAAACTAAATACGTCATATTTGCTGCTAAAAATAAAATCGTATCAAATCATGAACCGTTAATTATAAATCATGTAACACTGCAGAAAGTTCAAGAAGAAAAGTACCTTGGCCTAACCCTTGACGATAAGCTAACATGGAAATCACATGTCGATTCTCTACGCTCTAAAATCATGTCACTAACCGGTGCACTTCGACAAATTGTATGTTGTTTGCCGAATAGGGTTCGCTATACTATTTACAACTGTCTTGTCAAACCTCACTTAGACTACTTAATAGAAATATGGGGATCTGCTGCAAAATCTAACTTGAAAACCCTGCAAACGGCGCAAAATAAAGTTGTGAAATTATTATTCAATTATAAGCATCTCACACCAACTAGTACGGTATACAAAGAAACTAAAATATTAAACATTTCACAAACATATATTTATAATACCTGCATTTTAATAAGAAAAATAATAAATAAAAATATACACAGTCACATAACATTTACAAAAAGATCAGAGGTGCAAAAACGACTCACTAGGCAAGCTAATAATATAATACTACGTCCACCTAGAACACTGTATGGAAAAAAGAACATAATATATGAAGGAGCTCAACTGTATAATAAAATACCTAATGACATAAAAGTTGCCAAATTAATAACAATTTTTAAAAAAACTTTAAAACATTATATTATCACAAAATAAATAATGCCCTACTATCCGAACTTCGATGATACTATGATTAATATCACATATTGTAAGGCTCGGTTAATGCAAATGTATGAAATTATAAATATTACACTTAATTATAAAAAATAGGAATATTAATTAATTTAATTGTTAGAAAGATTTATGTTACTTACATATATTTTAATGTAGAAATTGAATCAAGCATGCACAACCGTTAACTAACTAATGTTTAAAGTTTTGGTTTAACTGGCCTACTACTTGTTTGTTGCTCTGCGCATGTTACCACGGGCATTATTGTAAGTACGAGTACCTACCTCGTTAACAGTTCTGCATGCTACCCTCTTACCTAGATATAAGTAAAAATAATTCTGTTTTTCTCAGTAAGTGATTTGTAAAATCTTATGAGAAATAAAATATCTTAAACCATATATCGATTTTGGGGGAAAGAAGGTGGGAACCAAAATTGTTCAGAATTTGATTCTCTACAAGTTTAGTCCTCTTCATTTATGTCGTAAAGTTGAAAATAAACGAGATGTTGAAAATATTTTGAATTTGTCGCTTTTTTCAAATTTTATTTCCAAACTATCGATCCTAGAAGAAAAATTGTGAGAACCAAACTTGTAGAGAATCAAATTTTCTAAAATTTTTGTCCTCACGGTTTTACTGTAAAATCAAAAATGACCGAGTTATTCAAGAAAAACCGTTTTTGGAATATACACAGGACCCCGATTCAGTCTACTTTTTGAATTTACACTCCCAGTGATTCCCCCGAGGGACGTACGAAAAAAAAATCCAAGAACTGATTATTCACGGGAAGGATCGGTTTTTTTGGATATAATGACTGGACTAACTTGTAGAGAATCAAATTTCCTACAATTTTTGTCCTTACGGTTTTACTGTAAAATCAAAAATGGCCGAGTTATTGAAGAAAAACCGTTTTTTTTTTAAAAAGACCATTTTTTGAATATACGCAGGAGCCTGATTAAGCCTACTTTTTGAATTTACACTCTCAGTGACCCCCCCGAGGGACCTACGAAAAAAAAATCCAATAACTAATTATTCACGGGTCAAAATCTATAATGACTGTACTAGAGTAAGAAGACAAGTTTCTCGCTTTATACCTTTTCTGTGCACGAACAGCGAGAATTGAATGCTAGGTTAAGTCTAATGTACCTGGGAAGAATTTACTTGTAAGAGTATGTAAGTACACCTACTTACGAGGAAATGTTAGAGTATAATGGTTTAGTAGCTCAATATTTAAAAGGTTAGTATATAGGTACCTCAATTTTCACTTCTTTTTAGGGTTTCGCAGTCAATTACAGTCGGACCAAAAAAAGTCTGCAGCAGATTTGATAGCCCACGCAGTGCAAGTGTCATTTATACTTCATAATTTCATAGAAGTTTGACGTTTAAAATAACACCTGTACTGCGTGGACTATTAAATCCGCGGCAGACTATTCTTGGTCTGACTTTAGGAACCCTTATGGCTCCTCTACACGATGGGCCAACGCCGGCCACTCCAAGGGATGCATTTATGCGTTAGAGGGAGCAAGTCATATTGCTATCTCATTCTACCGCATGGCTGCGTCCCTTGGAGTGGCCGGCGTTGGTCCATCGTGTAGAGGAGCCATTATAGTTTCGCCATGTCCGTCTGTCTGTCTGTCCGCGGCTTTGCTCTATGATAGTTAGTGCTAGAAAGCTGCAATTCGGCATGGATACATAAATCATGCATTTTTCCAATCTTTAACCGAATGTTTTCGATGGATAAAGGTATACTTCGATTCACCAATTTCTGAAAATATGTTGAAATATTTAACTAACTCTACCTAGACAATATGATTGACCACATAAAACTGCATGTTTGCATCATTCATGAATAAATTAATGTATCTAGTTTAAGTTATTAAAAATAAACGAGGAAAGGCTTTTCCTCTGATTAAAATTTTTCTCATATTTTTATACTTAACTCTAATTTTTAGTTATTAGTTTTGGTTTTGTAGATAGTTTTAATTTTAGGTTATTTTTATTGTAAGTTTGTTGTTTAAATAGATTTAACCTTTATTCTTTAATTTATACTCAAACCGCCACTTGCACCATCCCACTAACCCGGGGTTAACCGGTTAAACCGTTAACCCAATATTAAATTGTACTGGTAACCATGATAACTCTAGGTTTAACCGGTTAACCCCGGGTTAGTGAATTGTGCAACTGGTGCAAGTGGCCTTAATTATGTAATGTTTATTTTTATTTGTAATTCTAATCGAAAAGAACAACATAAATACTCGTATTTACATAACTAAACGACATAGCTGATTGGTCGGTGACAGGCCATAATGTGTTAAGTACACCAGATTATCTGTAACACCTCAATTAATTCCCATCCATCATTTGTGTTAACAAATGTAATTATGGCTAGTTTACCTATTTCCAATTACCTTTCATTAACATCAAATTTATATAACTACGGCGACCAAAGTAAGCGCGCTACAAATTTAGAAAAGAGAACAGTTGGAAAATGTAAAGCCGTTTTTTTATTAAAAAAAAAAAACAACCCAGTTCAGAATAGCTTTTTAAAAGTATACTAAAATATAAGTTAAGTTCATAATTCAATGTTCAATGCCACCGGACGAAGCCTGCATTGCGGATTTCTTATTGCAAACATATGTAAGTACATTAAGTTTATAATAAAATACATATTCAATGTTATAAAACTCAACATTAAAATATTCCTGTGTAAAATACAAGATTATAAAGCAGAAAACATGCCCAAATTTTCCTTATTAACATCAAATCTTGTCTCTCCGAAAATATTTTACAATCAATGTTGAAGCGATAAAGTGTCCGAAAATGTCCTATTTATTGGAAAATATTTAGTTCACAAGTGTCACATCCGTGACTATGCACATGATACGAAAACCTGTGTAAAATAAAAGAGTGTAGATGACCAATTTAAATCGACCATGAAGAAACATCGTCTACATTTTCCTAATTAGGTACTTAAAATCATATGTTGTGTCTTGGGATGTTCAAAAACATTTTGCAATAAACGTTCATGCGATAAAATGTCCGACAAGAGCCGTTTCCTATTTATTGGAAAATATTTAGTTCACAAAACTGTCACATCTGTGACTGCACAGGATACGTGACGTCCGCGTCCGCCCGTCAACGGTGTTCTGAGTGGCATCTTATTTCCTCCGCGCTGGAGGCTTGTCACAGTACTATTCAACACTGTTCACTGACAATACCCAAACCTTATTGCGAGGACATAAGGTCGACCGATGGTCAGTTAAAGAGTGTTGGCGTTACTAGTATTCTATAGAGCTACGCCGGAAATCACGACGCGCTACTTTACACTCGTGCTTTTGTTATGTATCAATAGTTTTTCTTGCATTGATCTGTCACGGAGATGTTTTTATCTGAATGGTATATAGGGGCTACTTGTTAGTTTCGCTTGTGACACTTTTGGGTTCTTCGTAAATATGTTTTACCTTCTTACTTTTGCAGGTATTTTTTTAGCAAAATGCTTTTACAGGTTACGTATTCTGGGGTATTTCTAGCTTTGTTAGTAGTTAGAAAAGATATTTTTATAAGAAAACTTGAAAGTAAGGTTGATAAATTTTAATAAAATAGAGACGTAATTTAATAACTTGAAGGTTAGCTGGAAGAGATTTCTTAGATCAATTAGGTCGCCTTTGTACTCCCATTACTGTAATTTATTTTTGTAAACCTATGTTGTGTACAATAAAGTGATTACTACTACTATTTATAATTATAACTTATATTTAGTTATTAGGTGGGCTGAATTATTTACCTACAAATATCTACTCACGCCAAGTACATGTAGGTAACGACCGCATACGCTAGCAGGACATGGTAATTGACATGTCACCACCAGTTGCGCGTACAAAAGTGCAAAGATTGTAGAAAATTTGCTGCCACGATAATGTTAGTCCGGTAAACAACTTTTAACGTGATCGCGACTGCAACTCGCAATTGACGTACTACTAACTACGTAATCAACTAGAAATGAAATTTTATGAAAGTTGAGAAGAGGCTTAGGTTTAAGTACATAATATTGATCATACTTGGTCATAGAGTAGTGTGATAGTTTAAGTTTTCCCCGGGACTCTTATCTCCAAACATTGTATTAATCGACGTAAAGCGCATATATTACTTCAATCCCTTATCAGGGGTCTTTTTAGTAAAACGCGTGTGTTAACAAATGCATGGACTTCCAATAGCCGAGTTGAGTTTTCTGTTTCATAAAATAGCAAAACACCGTTAACAATACTAGAAATGTAAAAAAAATATTTCGTCTCGAATTTCCAAAAAGATTAAATTAATGTATATAGGTATGTACTATTCAAGCGCTTAACGATATGCGATATGCGTGATGCAATAAAAATTTACTAACGTCAGTAAGTTTTACTACAAATGCAGTACTCATACTATACTTACTCAAACCACTGACACGCTTGCACTAGCGGATATAATATATGTAGGTTTATTAGATTATGGTCACATCCTTGGATACGTACTGACGCCCCGCTTGTAACGACCGCAGAAGCTCGCAGGATATCGTAATTGACATGTCACGACCAGTTGCGGATACAAAAGGACAGAGATTGTAGAAAATTCGCCGCTACGATAATGTCAGTCCGGCAAATAGCTTCCAGCGTGACCGCGAGTGCGGTGGACAACTCGCGATGGACGGAGGGATGGATTTTATCACAAAGGTCGCGTGGAAAGGTCCGATTCATATAAAATTAAAGAAGAATCAGACACATATTATTAGCCATACAACTTGCTTTTTACAATTGGCTCGTATATGAAACATATAACAGTGAATGAGACCTGATATCGCATATCTATCAATCTATTCGTTTTACACGTGTAACCCATTAATTTTGTTTGATGTGATGAAAGCGGTGACGAATTAATTTACTTACTCTCTTCTACAGGTACCTACAAGACTTCCACGCGCCAAAGATATCCTTTAAATGATTATTACAAGATACAATACCTATAGCTTAATGTCGTTCTCTAAGTCTGAAATTATCAACGTATTTATAAGTTTAATTGACATAAATCTGAAAGTAATATATAAAAAAAAACTAGATACAGTTTGAAATATTTTTTTTTGTAAAAACTTAAACGTTACTAGTTAATTGATCACAGAGCTTGAATTGAAATATTTTTCAACAACTTCTAAATCCATTCAAAGCGCTCATGTAAACCAATAGAGAGACAATAGGTAAGCCTCGATGTTAATTGAATCGGCATCAGATTGCAGGACGCCGTCGGTGCAGTGGTAATTGTGTTACCAACAAACATGTCCGGGCTGAGAGCTCCTAATGGTGCCCATTCAACGTGACGGCTTTTTTACATACCATACCAGCCGCCAAAGAGCATGGGCATACAGACACTACACTTTTTGTGAAGTTGATGACTAAAACTATAAGATTTTTACTAATGTGATGGTCAATTAATTTACACTTTGTAATTGAAAATAACTATTTAAAAACTAAGCTTATAGTTTTAGTTAAATTAGGTTTGTGCAAAGTAATGACTGATTTAATAAATTATTTCAATTTGATCGCAATTAGGGCTATTCTTCTAGTACTAGTTTACAATTTTAAGAAGTAATAGAAGTGCTCTATTGTTTAACTTTCTTAAGCTTTGATAGTTGAAAAATTAAACATTAGAAGAGTATTCATTATTTATATTTAAAAATAAGTTTTATTTCGATAAGGGATATTATATTACACAATAATTTTGTAGACTACCTAATTTATTTGACAAAAAATCTCACCCATGTTTATTTTATAAAAAAAAGCATGAGATTTTTTTCTATAGAAGGACGAGTTAATAATTTTTAATAAATGCTGAAACATCACTCTCCTTGGTGAACAGAAAAGGCCAAGCTCCTCAATGATTAATATTTATCCTAGGTTAATTTTGTTCAGTTAAATCACTGAATACTTTCTTTTTAATCTTAATCGGAAAGGCTGAACTGCCCTTCTCGGCTGAAAGGCTTTATTGAATACGAAAGCACGATCTTTATCTACAATCTCTAGAGGTGCTATGAAAGACATTTGGTTTTTCTCTTATTCACTCGAATAGCGAGAACCAATTATAACTTGTAAGTAATCCTCTTATCTGAAACTCTGCGAGTCGACGCTGCCCGCCACTCTGAATATAATTCACTTTATCCATATTCAATATCAGATCGTGCGACGTCGAGCAAATAGAGCGATTCAAGTGAGAATTATTATTGGATAAAGCTCTCCTCTTTCCTCTTTGTCTATTTTCAATGTTCACTGGACCGTAATAATTTACGTGTTGTATACGACGTGACTCCGTTATTTTAATCAAATTGTGATTCTGGTTGCTTATTGCCCAGTTTAAAAATAAGTATATTATGTAAGTATATGCAGATAAGAGTTTAAGAGCCAACAGGAGTGGTCATTTCTCCATACAAACGTAGTCCTCGTTTTCCTCCGTGGTTTTTGAAGCTAGAGCAATGATTTTTTCAACACAGATTAATATTGTCAATATCTGTGTCGGACCGTTTTGCTTTTTTTGATATTTTTGTTTTTTAAGGCGCTAGAGCCCTTCAAAAATGGCCAAAATGGCCTAATTGACTATGCCGCAATGAGAGGCGTGGTATTCAAAACTGATATCAATTAGCCAAAAAAGAAAAACGGTCCGACACAGATAATTTCATAATCATTTAGATTTCCAAATTTGGTTACGATTGGTTAAGTTTTGGAGGAGGAAAAAGAGGACTACGAAACCTCGATTTTTGTCATTTTTACGCAGGATTTTTCGCCTCAGCTGCAGTTGTCCCTATCGCACTAATTTTAGGGGCGGAGTCAAGTTTCTAAATACGTACACAGCCAGAAAAGTGATGGGCAATAGTCGACATTTAATGTCGATAATCTAGTGATGTAAGAAGTTATCGATAAACCGTCTTGTGTGAAAATATCTAGATCCTCCTAAGACACAAGGGGTTTTGCGTTGAGAGGGAACACATTTTTGTAGTTACATAGGTACAATCTATTTTGAACTTTTTGATTCTAATATTTCAAATTAGAAATCAAAATCAAAAATATTTTATTGCATGGTTATGGGTTTACAACATTTTTAGGTACAGTCACGCTCCGTAATTGTCGAGCAATTTAAGGTCCTAGCTAGGGAATAAAATCTCGCACCAAGATTGGCGATTCGAGATCTCGCACGAAAAATCTGAATCGAGATTGGGTGTTTCGAGATCTCGACAGTCAGATTTTCGGGATCGAGATTAATATCTCGACGAGATCGAATTTGACAAAGTAACTAAAAATGTGTTATTTTAATCAATAATCTCTAAGAATTCCATAGATATAGACATCGTAAAATCGGGCGTATGGAGATATTCCTAGGAATATAATGAAACGCCGACATTTCATGATCTGCCTAGCGAACACCAGCGATTTTGCGCAAACCTCAAGGTGTGATATTCTGATATTCCTATAGTCTATAGGCAAATTAAACAAATACCTAAAACTGGTATGGACGTGTTCCTCGTGGTCTCCAGAATATGAATAGACTGGTTTTTATTTTATCGAAAAAAAGGAAGGAAAAAGTGGGCGGCCGACCAGCATTGATATTTGTTCACGTCTTTAGTCCTATGGGACCGATCGGTTCGTGTGAGATGTCGTTTGAAAGAGTATTAAACGTGCAATTATTGTTTTATAATAACCGTAGTCATGACTGTAGTCATTTACAAAATATTTAAAATATATGATTTTTTACCGTGCATGGATAGCATAAGTACTGACAAAACATGCGTCTAACTCAATAAATTATAACTTTACCGCAATTAATGTTATTATAAAATATACGAAAAATTTCATTAGCTTTCCAAAAAAGTTTTATTGATGTATGATATTATACATATAACAAAGTAATGATGAATTTTGTTCCGTCACGTAAATGGCGGGCGACCGACCTCAACTGATCATTATTTCTCGGGTTCTATTTTACTGATCAATTGGTGATGCATACCATTAGAAAGAATATTAAACATACTATAATTGGTTTCTAATAACCGTAGTCATAACTGCAGTCATTTACAAAATCATTGAAAATATGTATATGATTTCTCGATCAATTATTTTACAATGCGCCCGCTATGAAGCTAGGAATATCAAAGAATGCATTGCTCTGATGGATCTGCCGTCTCTTTCATAAGGAAGATCGTGATATGCCTGGGTTAATATTAGATCAGGAAATGGTGGCGTTTCATGATACGCCAAGGATTACGATTTTACGATATGCCGCCGACATACTACTTATTTAAGGTACCTCATGTTATATTTTGAAAATAACAACAACAAATTAAATATTTAACATAAAATCAATTTTTATTTTTACTTTACTTCTATGAAATGCTATCGATGTTAAACCACTATTTACTAATGATGTACCGACTATTGATTTGGCCGACTAGCCGACTAGCCGACTAATCGGCGCTAGAATGGCCGATTAGTCGGCTAGTCGGCCAGATCATTAGTTTCGTCTAAGTTCGGTTCAGATGCACTTAAAAACAACTGTTTTATTATTTATTTACTTATTTTTAAACTTTATTGCACGTACAAAAAGTACAACAGGCGGACTTTATGACGTTATAGGCATTCTCTACCAGTCAACCATAGGGTGAAACAGAAAAGCGTCCATGTGGGTGCAGTGAGAAATAAACAGAAAAAAAACGTAACTACCCCTTTCGTCGCGCTATTCTTCATATTATAAATAGTAACGCTAAAAATTTAATAAATAAAAGAATCCTAATTTTTTATTTCATCCAACAACCGGATAATCGGACAAGAAAGCGACCAAACGGTCCATAATTCGAACAAAAGTTTTCATGAGCACCCTGAATAGGACTTTGGGTAAAATAGGTGAAAATCTTATGTAAATATTAGCTGTTTATTTCTTTTTGCCCTGTTTTTCTGTCACTTATAAAGTGCCGACTAATCGGCCATTTTTGCCGACTAGTCGCCGACTAATCGCCGACTACAAATGAGGCCGGATAGTCGGCTTTCCCGACTAGTCGGCGACTAGTCGGTACATCTCTACTATTTACCTTTACTTAGAAACTGCGTAACAATAATAGAGCTAAAGCCGGACACATAATAGCACTGCCTGAACAACATGAATCTAAGGTCATATATTACTTAAAACAAAGTATTTCACTTTCAGTCTTGTTCGAGATCTCGAATACATTAATCGAGATCTCGACCGAGATTGCATATATCGAGATTTCCTGTCAACTAGGTTAAATTTCGAAAATACGTGCGAGATCTAGCGAGATCTCGAAATTGCGAGATCTAGATAGCATTCTCTAGTCCTAGCTGAATTGGTTGTTTCATACACTTACTCTTACTCTATAGAATGTCCAATCCTGCCTTACAAAGACGTTAATATTTATATTTGTCATGTCTATACTTCGTTTCTGAGCATTATTGAAAAAAAATACTTACTTGATACTAGTATTAACCACTAAGTACATAAATAGGGTAATTCGCCAGTAACAGGCCACTATTAGTAACTGGCCACGCCAAACCAAAAATGAATTCTATTCACCTATAAATAGAATTCATTTTAGTATAAGGTGGCCAGTTATTGAAACCTTATACCTACTAAAATGAATTCTGTATAAAGGTGAATAGAATTCATTTTTAGTTTAGGGCGGCCAGTTATTGGCGAATTACCCTATTCGATATCGAGTTCCGTAAACGTAAGCCGGGTAAGTAAAAAAGTTCAATCGCAATAGGGTAATTCGTCAGTGGCCACCCCAAACCAAAAATGAATTATATTCACCTATAAATAGAATTAATTTTAGTATAAAGTGGCCAGTTATTGAAGTTATTGAAACCTTATACTAAAATGAATTCTGTTTATAGGTGAATAGGATTCATTTTTAGTTTAGGGCGGCCAGTTATTAAAAGTGGCCAGTTACTGGCGAATTACCCTACTTAGTAGTAGCAGTAACAAAAAGTGGCAATGCAAATTGCAATCAGTGAGGTGCGCGTCGGCGCGAGTACGGGCGCACCGCACGCGTCTGTGTGCGTGCATTACACATACAAATACAGTCTCTCACGCCGCGGTTACGCCCCGTCAGAGCGACGGGTATATTCAGCTTGAAATCTCAAAATTGACTTTTAGCTCAGCTCCCGTTTCGTCTTAATGTGACGTTCTCTCGCAAAAGAACGCTCGTTGTTTATTGACAATAAGGCGCTAGAATTCAATTAGAAATCAACAACTAACAATGCAGTAACTTTTGCCTAATTACACTCGGATGAAATTATTAAGAAGGTTTTTTCACAAAGCAAGTATCTCAAATATTGTTTTATTGTTACAGTAAGCACCAAAAATACTACAAAACAAACTCGACGAGAGCAAATAATTGCCTTAGTGGGTAACAACAATGTATTTGCTTGGGCCCATGTTGGGCGCCAGTTTTACGTGACACGAATTTTACGGCTGTCTAACCGTGCTACTAACAGCTGATTTAATTTTAACGGAGTGTTAATCAAAAGTAAACGAGCATTTATCTTACTTTTAAAAGAAATATATAGTAAATCAAATGCGTTATTATGTTAAATATGATAAGCATGTGCAGTGTAATGGGCAATTTGGGCAGTCGTATAAGGAAATGGATACTTTACTCCAATAAGATACATAATAATATTAAATACAATCATTATCTCGTTTCGAAAACAATTTGTTATTTTTAACTGTACGGTAAGTGTAAACACTACGCTATGTGCAAATTACAACTGAATTTGGAACCAAGAAAGTTCTATATACTGGTCTGCCGCAGCATGTTGAATAACGAATAAGCGTTTGTCATTTTCTGAAAAGAAAAAAATATATTAATACAATAATTTTTGAAATCGGTTATTTTTATGATGCTATTATAGTGCAACTTAAGAACTTACTGTGGAAAATGTTTGTATAGATATTTCTTCAAAGCCAGGGGCTTGAAGCGGGAGCGGGCGCAATGATCGCTGCATGATAAGAACCAAGTATGGCCGTATCTCACGACCAGCGTTCCAAAACGAAATATTCCAGCAAGCATCACTTACTGATCTCACCTATAAAAAACATAATAATATTACTCATCTCACTGATGACCTAAGGTAGACATTAAATTTACACAACACGGCACTTTTTCGTCTCTTGTGCTTACTTTTAATCCCAGAAAGGTGCACAAATAACACGGGATGAACACTAACGTGGCCGTTGCACCACAAAGCAATACTAGTATAGCGTTAAATTCACCCTCGTCCAATTTCTGAAAAGAAAATTAAATATTAATCAACTGAGCCGTGTTCGGAATATCTTATTCTGATCTCGAAAGTTATTCTTTTTCAGCTAAGAATACCCAATCTTGAAATGCGAGAAATTACTTATTCTTCCATAATTTTACTGAAGCTTTTTTGACCTATTAAAAGGGTGTATTAAGCCTCTTTACCCAATCACATTATTTCAGGCTTAGATACCCCGGAGTACAATACTTTCCCTGTATTTTAATTCTATAAATGCAAACTGTCGTGGATGATAAAGATTTTTTAACAAGTTTAAGATTGAATTACCTCGGCGGTACAGTAGGCTGTCAAGCAAACCACAGGGCCACAAAGTTTTTGTTCATACATTAATAATTTCTTGTAAACTCCAGCGTAAGCCTCCATCAAACTGTGAAATGTATAACATTTAGCTTAGTAATATTTTTAAGTCTGATGTTCATTAAATCAGGAGGCGAGAGTGCTCTTACGTGTACATGGAGTGATGCTGAGAGACTATTTCTCGCATTCTGTATTTTATTAACTCTGCGTAGTGCGCTTTCTCTTCTTCGTTGGTGGCCGGGTTGATGTCCTGCAAGAGATCTTCGATGGCCCAAATTACTAAATCGGCTTTTGTTGCGATTTGTCTCACCCACACCACTTGTGTTTGTATCATAACTGTAAGTAAAGGTTGGGGAGCGTGAGCTTTATTTTAAAAACGTGTTGTTTGTTAGGTATTTAATTTTTGCAATCTACTTTATCTACTGCATCTACTTTTCTGTTTATTTGGTGACATTATATTTTATTGATTTAGCAAGCTATTATTAATGTATTCTGTAAGTTCATAGGCGGCTGGTATTTTTTTAGACTTGTTAACCTGGTGAGATAGTCTACGAGTACAAATTACTTCTGATAATTTTATCGTGATTTACATGAAAACTGTAAACAATAATGCAATATTGTCCTAAACTGGCACAATAAATAAGTGACGTATGGCACATTTTGACACGTAGGTAGGTGTAATTGTTGCCATTTGAAAAAGTCTATAATCAAATGTTGTTTAGAAAAAATCTCAGTTCCTCATTTCGTTAGACAGAGTCTATCCGGTTACTAAATTATATACCTACGTATATGTGAACGGTTCATTCAAGCCATACTCACAAACATAGTTGTATGCATATGTTACAAAGCAGAAATTCGAAAAGTTTAAGGCTATTTCATAAATAGGCGTTTTTCCAAAGTCCAGGTCCCAAAACCAAAAGGGGACTAGTAGAGGTCGCTGACTGCCGTCGCCAGGAGTTCTTGTCATTAGGTAGTAAAAGAGCGACAACAGAGCAAATGAACTCATGCCAACTGCAATGCCAAACGTGAATATCACAGAGCACAGAGACACTTTCCATGTTTCCAATTGATTTTCGAAGAATCTCTCTCTGTAATGTGAAAATAAATACGTTTCTTGGAAATGAAAATAATGTTTACTTCCGAATGATCCTTTGACACGAGTAACAAAGGCTTATCACTTTTCCGACAGTAGTAGATTTCAGATTTGTACTTATTATCTATTTTCTATCGAAAAAGTGATCAGGGATCTTTACCGAGAGTTTAATTTTGATATTTTATTTTTGTTGTCATGGAATTTAATTTGCTGATTTTTTTTTAAGTTAAAACACTATCTGTCAGAAAAGCCAGCCTATTTTTCAATTTTGTGAACAGCAGTCTATGAAAAATATCATTTTTAATACCTATAAAATGATTACCTGTACTTAGCTCCTTCAGCACACACATATCGGAAATCCTCTCGCAGAAACCGCAACAAACAATGATAGTGTGCCTTATCAAGTTGGGTGCAGGTGAGAATCAGCAACTTGTATATCAGAACGATACAGTACACACCAGCCTCGGTTGTGATTGATATATCGAGTAACATAATGCCGTGAAAAGTTGAGACACCAGCAAAAAACACAGCGACTGCTGCGTCGAATACATTTACCGCAAGAGAGATGTAACTGTAGAATAATACATAGGTATATTATATTTAATAAAATAAAAATAAGATTTGCTCGAGGGCCTGTAGCCACTTACGGCGCGATTCGGGAAATGAATTAGTGACTCACTAGATATGAAATAATAAAGGTACCTTATGGCGGCTGGCGCCGCGATTCGGGAAATGAATTAGAGATTGACTAGATAGGTATGAAATAGTGAAAATAATATCTTTACTATATCGTATCTAGTTAATCTCTAATTCACTTCCCGAATTGCGCCGTTAGCCGCGGAGCACACAGCTAAAATATAACTTGACGTTTGCTTTAAAAGATCTAGGAAAATGCAGGTACTGTAATTACAAAGGTTGTCTGGAAGAGATCGCTTCTAAGCGATAAGACCGCCTGTTGTTACCTAGCTCTTAACTGCATTTCATTTGCTGTGTATTTTTAAATGTATGGTGCACAACAAAGAATATTTTACTCACTTACATAACGTCGGTGCGAATAAATAAATCGCCATGTATTTTTAAGATACTTTTCAGGAGACAAAAATAACTGTTTATTTTCCTGTTTGTAATATATTTGTTGCGCCTGTATTTTTTTTCTGATAGATCAATGATTTTTACATGATACTTATGAAGAAAATAAACAGATTTATGTATATGTAATTTTTTACAATATTATTATTTTAACCAAATGTTGCTACATAGCGACTTAAATTTGGTTCATTAAAATCGTCATGTGTGAAGTTTGTACACATAGCGATTTGTTGCCAAAGTAACATAGTACGAGAGATGATACATAGAGGATTTTAGGGTCTATCTCGGGTAATCCATTCTACAATAGATGATACATAGCGGATTTTAGGGTCTATGTCGGGTAATCTATTCTACAATAAATCGCCATGTGCAACATTATCGCCATCACCCTCGACGGAAATCAAGGCATTTAATATCGTTATGAGCTAAAAATTCACGTAGCTATTTTTTTGTTTCTGTTCTGTTATTTTTTTGGACAAATGTTGTTCTGTGTTCACATAGCGGAATTTTTATTTTCAAAACTAATAAAGATATAACAAAAATATTTATGTGGGTCGACGGAAAATTTAAAAAGGAATTCAAATATGCCAAAATCAAAAAATCGTAATAAATAAAAAAGTTCTAATTTAGTTCTAATTTATTTAATTTCTCCTTCTTATTTTATCGAATTATATCGGATCGGATCCGTATAGTATGACTGTTAACTGTTAACTGTTAAAAAAGCACAGCGATTTTTTTATTCGCACCGACGATAATAGGTAGGTACTTTAGTGGAAATGTAGGAAAATAGACACTCGATCCATCACTGGCTGAATAAAAATTACCTCTTGCACTGGATATTTGATAGACTTCCTTTCCCATTAGGTGACATTTAAATCAACTATAGTTCATGTAGTCAAAAAAAAAATTTAGATTTCAATACATTACCTCCACTTCGGTATAGGTTCGTCAATTACTGTAAACGCTTTCATCATAAAATAAAACGTAGAATGAAACTTGTAAGGGTCCACCTGCCCAGTGGAATAGTCAAAGTCATCTTTATTATAAAGCCGTTTCAGTTTTTCTAACATGGTTGCGACTGCTGCACATCAGCGACAAGGAGAAAGTGCTACAAGAATACGAGTAGGTAGCTAATTCTGCATGCGATTTAGAATTGCTATCGTTTTTATCATGAATATAGAAATATTGTAAGAATTTTATTATTTTTTAATTTCATGACACAATTAATTTCATGAAATGATTATTAACTAATTCAACAGGAGTATCGTGGATGACTTTATGTACGTGATAAAATTACCGTCATTTTTTTATACCGGGCCATTTAAAGTGACGGACGTTGTCTCCTGCTGTTACGTCGACAAGAGCGACCATCATATCCAAACAGGCTTGTATCGCGTTTATGAATAGATAAGAAGGTCGAATTTTTCTTCCGGAACCTATTATGTTGTAAGTAGTAACATTGCTCGTGTAGGTACCTAAATATTTACTGTATTAACATTATTTGTAACTGAACTAAAACCCGAAAATCGTGACACAATAAAAAATATAATACGTAATACGGCTTCAATTCGATTAAGTGATTATTTCCAGTGAATTTTACTAGCTGTTCTACTCTTTTATTAGGTGTTCACGATATTTTCTGGCTCATAATTTCGAGGTTCAAATTACATGGAATTTGCGGAGACGCCGCGAGCGGTGTCGCGTGCGAAGTAGTTAAGGAAACGAGCACCCTTGACTCAATTTATGGTAGCAAAGTATGATTTAGGTACTTGTAATAGATAAGTGATGATTTTATTACTCTACATAAAATGCGAAAATCCCTTGCAAAATTATAAAAGTACCACCTAGTTAATTATAACCTACTTAAGAACCATTGCTGATGTCATATCACAACCCTTTCAGATCAGTTTATCTGTTTGAAAGCTACACACACAGATACACAACTTATAACACATATCTTTGCATGGGGTATTAAAAAACGGAAGTTATGAGTACCTACACTGCGTTCATCGGCGCTTTATTTCCGATGTATAATCAGTGCAATTTCGCTCAAGTAAGGTAAATACGAGTATATACTCTCTGGAAACATCCTAATAGAGATTTTGTAATAGATTGAAGTTTGTATTTGTTTTTTGCGCTTTCAGATTAGGTATACCTACAACTTAAATTTATTTTAACTTCATATTGTATAGGCGAGGCGTCTATTCGTCGTCAGTATAACTGATTAGAGTGATTAATAATAATATGTAAGAGATTATATGAAGCAAATGTATGTCTGTTTCGTAAAACATTTCGCAATACGAGTATACCTACTCTTTACATCAATACGTGTATCAGCAAAGTTGTACTAAACCTAACTTAGTTGTCGAGATAATATGTATATAAATTACAGCCGGGACGTGCTTTAAGTTGGATTGTGAGAATTTTGCATAATACATTGGAACTAAAATTTCAATGTATGAGGTTATAGCGCTCATACTCAAGCTTGTACATTTAATATATTTATATTACATGTACCGTAAAATGGGGCGATTTTAGGAAAGTTTCAGGTAACTTTGATAGTTTTAAAACGGTCCCTAAATTAGCATTATTCATTGTTCTCTCAAGCAGTTCATGTTACAAGGCTATTATTCATTCTTGTTTATGAATACCGTATAAAAATACATACATTACGGCTTAAGAACCGAAATTTCAAAGCCGCCCCTGCATTTCAGTCTCTCGGTTTACCAGTACTGGTAATGGCCGAATTGACAGGTACTGGTAGGTAATTATAAAAGGTAGTAGGTATTTGTAAATTAAATAAACGAACAAGAACACAAATGTTTGAAAAATAAAAGGAAAAATGTAAAAAATCACTGTATTATATATAAAATATCCACAATATCATCGGCGGGGAAACATCCCGGAATTCCGATCTGAGGCTTGAGATTTTCCATAGCTGATTTCAAATTACAAACATTGCGATGTTGTTAGCAGACGGCTTTCTGAATTAAAATGTCGTAAATTAACATTTTTATAGCACCGCAAAAAAATGTAATTAGCTACTACCAAAGCAATTTCCAGCTTTATTTAATTTCACACAATTTTAGTGCTAGATTTCGCTATAACAATAGTAAGTAGGTATCTAATCAACTTAAGTACTTTGCGTTACACAACTGATATATTTGTCAAAATACTTACAGAGTCTGTTCGGAAAGAGAAGAGTCGTGGAATGTATTGGACCCCATACATTACACGACTCTTTTCTTTCCGCACTGACTCTATTAGGTTTGACGGACGTCTATGAATAACAGTTAGTAGGTACCTACGAGTATTTGACTGTATCTATTTATATAGTCGCCGTCAAATATATCGGGCGGTTTAAGGTGTTCACAAATATCTAAACAAAGCCTCTAAAATTCTAGACACCTAATCAAGATGTTAAAGACCATGTTCAGATATTTTCGAGCATCTCGGTAGCTTAGGTGTATCTGGCGACGACTGGCTGTGATGTGGGATGGCGACTGCACATATATGGTTATAGACATAGGCATAGAAAAATATGGTTCGATGATCCATTTATGTACTTAAAATTAAGTCGATTATTTACACTGAATGACGGTCGGATTGTGATTACAAAGTTTAATCAAGTATAACAATTAAGAAAACTATTACATTGGTCTATTCGCTCAATTTGTACACAAAGTTGGCTAATGGCTAAAACAAATTGTCTTCAGAGTAACACTTGAGCGATAAACCTCACGTTTACAACTAGACACAGGTGGCTGCAGTTAACCACTGGCTTTATGTTACTGGGTTTTGCTATTGGGTAGCAGTAGCAGCAAAGAGAATTTAGACTAGAGGAATATTGTCAAAGTGAATTATGTGGTCAGTAAATTTACTGCCATCTTTCGACACAAATGATTAACACTTTTAGAACGCCACTTAACTTTTATCCTCATTTTTTCACTGATATGTGTTAAATTTGTAAAATGTCAAAAAATATCGCCCTCTAGTCGAGGATAGGCCAAAGGTATGGTGCCACCTTTTCGATCGATGACACGAAACATAAATAAGGGGCTTGTCCAAAGAGGTGCAGGCGTCTACTAGGCAATGGTGACCGCTTACTATTATGTGAGCCATAATATTGTTTTCCACTGACTAGTATAAAAAATACTAAAAATAGTGGTCGTGTACGAGTGAAGAGGTGGCTAATCCCTGGAACGCTTTTCGAGCAACGAACGTAATTATAGAGTGGTACCTGGGAATTAGTTACAGCTACCGTGCAGAAATGTTGATATTTTGTAATGTAAGACTTGTAAGAGATACGTAAGAGCCTCATAATCTTTGTAGATGGGCACTTTCATTTAAATTGTACTAAAAGCGCGACTTAAGTCGTGTTTCAGTAACGTCTAACCGTTACATTCCTGACAAAATGTATGGGATTTGACATTGACTGTCAGTTTTGTAACGATTGCACATTTAAGTGAAAATGCCCAGGTAAAACGGATTCGCATGAAATTGATTTAATTATAATCTGGAATAAGATATGCAGTCAGACCAAGCTAAGTCGGCAGCGATTTAAACGATCTTAGTTTGGTCTGACTCTAGAAAACTTTTGTTCTTGAAATTATCTTCTAAAGGGATAAAATAGAATATGTACGATTAGCGGACTCAACATATCTCACATTAATGTATCTAAGTTCATTCACAGAATATTCAATTGACTCCCACACCATCGCATCAAGCTCCCACGAATGCGCCATTTCTTTTAAATCCATTGAAGCTTGCCTGTTACATCCGCCTCCAAACTTGGACATCGCCGGAACCAGTTTAAGTATGACATTCGATAGCACAAAGTTAGTATGGATCTCTAAGTCAAATTATACTGGGTAACTTCAGATAACCAATGAGAACATTCCTGTGCATCGTTGTGATTGGTGTCACGTAGCCGACGACCTAACCGGTCGGTGTTAGCCGACAAATTGATATTTTCAAATACGCGGGAGTAAATATACTTTTCCGAGTATTATAAAAATGCATCCAACGTAAACAAATAAAAGCGTCCGGAATCTATGTGGTTAGTTTGTGGAGAATTGGTATGGTCGCTGGTGGATTTAAGATACATATAAATCGATAGTATAAGTGTAAATACACAAAAGCGGTTGGCGGTGTTTCAAGTGGATGAAAATATATTTCGTATTGTTTAATGTTGTTTACTTTATTATCATTGTGGGTACTTAGATAAATAATTAAAAGATTAAACGAACTTACCTGTAAGTGAAGTTCTATCTGTATTATACGATATGCCTAGCCCGAGACATATCATATATTATTTCACTTGAAGAAGCCACCTTTTCACGTGATATTCAGAGAGTTGGCCGCTAATAAAAACTTAAAACTCGATGACACCGCTGACGACTTCATTACTTTTAGAGCACTCCTGCAATCACTGAGCCTTGCCTGTGAACTCCAACTTCCAATAAATGGGAAACATTACTGTCAGGAATGTACAGGGAGGGAGGGTGCCTCCTGTCTCGGGCTAGGCATATCGTATAATACAGATAGAACTTCACTTACAGGTAAGTTCGTTTAATCTTTTAATTATACGATTATGCCTAGCCCGAGACATATCATATATTATTTCACTTGAAGATGTTCAGAGGTTGGAGTTACGGGCAAGAAGATAAGAATGTTATTCTCCATAATTATTATATTTATTATTATACCGTACCTACATTAGACTTAGATACAAGTGGTAATGGTATATTTAATCAGTAGGTAAGGTTTATAAATAAACAAAGAATCATCCTTTAAATATAGATTCATAAAATATTTGCATAACTATACAGCACTGAATGCGGCTTCATATTACTAACAGATATAGCAAAACTTAAAATATTTCCGAATTGTACAGGATAAGTACTGGTTGTAATTCTACATCTAATTTTTAAATATCTTGAATATTTTAAATATCAAAACAAATACCTTTCCTAGTCCAGCATAAAAGGTTAGATGCATGTCGCATAGAGTGTGGCGTGAATTTTTTAATGTCCACACCACTCAAGCAGAAACAACTTGAATTAACGATCTGTTTGAGGCACTAGCTTAAAGACGAAAAATTATTTCATAAAAAATGATGATCTATAATCCCCTAGCTGAGTGAAAACAAACAGCAAAAGGTATGGCATTTTAAAGCCAAAACTGTGTAAAACCTGTTATACGCTGCATACTCTGTCTATAGGTAAATTCTGAACATTTGTTAATGCGATTTTTTCCGTTACTAAAGTAGAATTAATTGAACATTGTACCTACTACATTTTTTATAAAAATTTTAAGACAATATTCTATAATTACATCATGTACACTTCTATCAGAAAACTCCTTCAAAAGGCTAAGTAGAAAACGTTAACCTGTAGTGTACAAGAAAATAAAAAGGTTCCTTCCTTTAATCAGTAGAACATAGGGTTCTTAAGGGTGACTATAGCAGAAAATTAGAAGGTCTATATACTCATTAAGATTTGTGAGACAGCAGCATCCCCAAACAGAGTAAGTATTAGCACGGCCAAGAGATCCTTATTACAAGAATAATCCATAATCATAAGGTCTCATCACACTGGATTGCGAATCATAAACAGCCGGGAAAAATCAAGAAGACCATACAGAACCCAGCCAATTGTAGAGGCAACAATATACTTAGCTAACAGGTAGCTCTCATCGCAAACAGATCGATAAACGATTTTCTCAGCATAGAAATGTGATCGAAAACATCATTTATAAATTCCATTTATAATAGACATTGTTAACAGCTAGGTTCTCAATTAGCTTTCATATCTACATTAGATTTAGGTGACGTCTAGACCAAAATACCAAAAAATTACAAATTCCGCACCACTGTCCAAATTTACGGGTTAAACCGTTAAGGTACTACGTAATACATAAGGTAATACACAATTACATTAGAGGTTAACTTTAAATTTATAGAAAATCAGAAACTTATAACGACAGTCAGTTAATTCCAAGTAATAATTAATTTATATTTTTCTCCGTCGTCCATACATAAACCTCTCGGTGTTTTCACGTTGTACCTATATAAAAACCTCCGTCAGTAGGTATTCGAGCTGTCAGAAAAAATGCAAATAGAAAACTCGAATTGTCAAATATAGGTACCTACATTATAACATATATAAGTGGATATAAAATTGAACCACCGGTATAAAACACTTATGAGCACTTGTCTATATCACCATCTATCACTTGATGTACATAAGATAAGATAATAATTTACATGTACATGTACTTGTACATGTACCCACAAGATACTTCTTGAGCTACAGCTCAATGACAGGTTGGGTACTAAAATTACTATAATTATGTGTGATCTCGCAAACTCCCATATTGACATAATTATAAAGTTTGTATTTACTTTTTCTCCAATATGCTCGGAAATGTTCACCTTACTGTAGCAAAAATAGTACGGGAAGTTCTTCGTTAATGTCAAACTCTAACTAAAAAACATCAAACTATCGCTGTCCTGTTCTAGCGGACGGGAAGTAAAAAAACACTACAGTAATAACTTATTACTGTAGTGTTTTTTACTTTTTAATAATAAAAAACGCAAACAGCCAATTATAATTGCCGCGAGCCGCTTCTACACGACCCGATCAGCTATCATTTCACGTGTATGATCGTGCGAATACTGCTTAATAAAATCAAAGATTATTATTATTTTTTTTAAATCTCATCCGTGTTCATAAATTCTTATTTCAAACATAGACAAAGAGAATCATACTATCTTTGTCTTACACTAGTACTAGCACCCAAAAGAAAAGGATGGGTATAGTTTTCCTGGTTCTTACTGACTGAAAAGTTGGTTTGACAAACTATATTGCGCAATTATATTGAATGAACGAATATTGAATGGTACTGAATGGCAGAATAAGTTTGTGCCTTTAACTTTTAAAAATTAATTAAAGAGGGAAATTGTTTTTGACATTTTGGATGTGAAGGTTTGATTTGAGTGATGCTTGATGCTTAAATAATAATTATTTTAGCTTATTTCCTCGCATGTTTGGAGAAAAGCACTATATATGCCTCGGCAGGAATAGCAAAACTCATCCACGAATTGCCCTTTCCCGGCCTCTGCAATAATGTACTATTAATAGTATTAACACAGTTGTTTGTTTCTCACTTATGGCTTGTCACAGATAAGGTTAACAACAAAAACTAATTATTTCACTACATAGGTTAAAGCTAAGGTACCTACTCTATTATTTAGAGTAATGGCTCATGACAGTTCAAGTGTAGGTACAAATTTCCTTGGTTTACTATGAACAGTATGAACCCTAGGCACTTCAAAGCAAATCTTAACCAGTATAACCTATACCAGTTATATTAGCTTAAAATTTATATATACTTTAAAGACTTACTTTGTCATTTCCAAATTAAATTATGCAGGTTAACTCTGTCAGGTCAACTAGATTATTCCATGTTGCGAATAAATCAATTTTATGACTCAAATTTAAATCAGTCTTGGTTACTATTGGGCTGGGACGCCTGGGGCTGTAAAAACGTAAATAGGAATTTTATTGTCCATCGGTAGGTTAACATTACACGCCAGTTTAAATAACCGGTATTAATCCTGTTATAAATAAAATAACAGCCTCTTATAGTCGTGAAAAAATTTGTTGTTTGGAACGCTGTCTGCTGAGAGAGGCACAATAGAAGGGAATATGTATCCATGACGCCAACACAGAACGACTGCACGAGTATACGTCTTAAATGATTTCATTTATTTCCAACAAGAAACGAAGTACTTAGGACATTTATAGTTAGACATAGGTATATAACATCACAAAGCACTGTTGAGGCTTTTATTCTTTCCTCTCTTTTCTTCTCTTCTCTCTTCTCTGCTGATGATATCTGCCCCCCCCCCCCCCTTCTTCTTGTTTGTAGTGGCCCTAGTGAGGAGGGCCCGGTAGTTTACCTGTGCCTTAAACTATATCAATCATCAACCATCAAACTGGTGTTGAAGAATTCTACGTCTAAGACTGTAGACGCCGATTTCGTGGCACGGTTAGCACCGAAGTGAAAGATAATATATTCAGTGTTCCGCCGGTTAACAGCAGCAAGCTTTCTGATTATTGGTATTCTCAACAACCTGGATACCTCACTTAGAGGCTCAAACATCTGTAGTTTTATTTTAACAGACTGAACGTCTACTGTCAAAAAACATCCAAGACCTTTAGTTTAAATAACATCGACCGTCAATGGCCACTCCTGGAGATTTTTGACTCTAAGCATCGTCAGGTGTATTAACAAGAATGATGTCTTGATCGAGATTTGGCCTCAAATCAGCTATGCAACAGAACCTTATTAACTTAATTAGCCGAAGTAACCGTTTCGACATTTTCAAAATAGTTTTCTCAATCCTCTTAATCATTTCGGTATATATTTCTGTATCATAGGTATTTCTTGTTCGTGGATAGTAATGCCTTACCAAAGTGCAGCTTCGACAAGAACTAGAATAGAGCATTTGTTTGATTCTACCAGAATCGTTCAGACATTACATGCCTATACGTTGCGATTTACCAGAATCCTTTAGACATTTCATGCCTACTTATGCGTTGCGATACTTGCGATTCTACCAGAATCGTTCAGACATTACATGTCTATACGTTGCGATCTACCAGAATCCTTTAGACATTTCATGCCTACTTATGCGTTGCGATACTTGCGATTCTACCAGAATCGTTCAGACATTACATGTCTATACGTTGCGATCTACCAGAATCCTTTAGACATTTCATGCCTATTCGTTGCGATTCTACCAGAATCGTTCAGATATTACATGCCTCTGCGTTGCGATTCTACCAGAACCGTTCAAACAATACGTATCCATACATTTTGATCCTACCAGAACCGTTTAAATGATAGATCTGCACCTTAGTGATCTTACCAAGAACATCGACGTTTAGACAATTCATAATTATTAATTTGTGATCCTACCAGAATCGTTAGCACAAAACATGTCTATTAATTTCAGACAGTACTTATCTACATGTATGATCATTTACGATCCTACCAAAACCATTTGGGTGGTAAATGTCTACTCATCCAATTTCATTTAGGATCCAATCGTTTCGAACAGAATCATTTAGTGAACAATATATATATAACTATTTGTTATTGAATTTGTGCACTCCGACTGAGTTTGTGACTGTGTAAATGGCACAAGCACCCAAGTGGGAAATGGGCATATGAGTAGATAGTACTCGTACTAGTACTACGATTGTTAAAATACTCGTAAGAGCATAATAATTTCAATACAATAGACAGAATCTAGAAAATAAATACCTGGCAGTGCGGAAGGATTTACCAAGCACTTTAGGTCATGTTTCCGCTGGTGAACGGACAAACTGCATGTTCAATATGTTCATCGTCCGGCAGGTCAGCTGTTATAAGATCCTCCGACACTCATTATAACAGGTCGGTGGAGAGGGGGGCAATAATCCTGTACTCTCAACTTGGTACACTCTTTACACACTAAAAGAAATAATTTATAGAAAATATTTTCGTGTTATCACTGACACGTGAAAAAAGTGAATGAAGTCGTCAGCGGTGTCATCGAGTTTTAAGTTTTTATTTGCGGCCAACTCTCTGAATATCACGTGAAAAGGTGGCTTCTTCAAGTGAAATAATATATGATATGTCTCGGGCTAGGCATAATCGTATAATTGACATTAATTAAGTATATATCTGTTGTCGTACTATACAGCTCGGGACACACTTATCCCACGTACGCAACGTTTGCAATGCATTACGACATTCAGATGTCACCCTGAAATTTGTACGCTTATGGTAACATACTTGTCATACGCAACGCAACGCATGACAAGTATGTTTCTAAGCATACTTTCAGGGATCAGATGCCATAATGCATTGCATAGCGTTGCGTAGGTACGTGGGATGTGTCTCTGCCTTACAAGTAGCATATAATAAGGCGTAAGTACTGACCCTAACCGCCGCGTTTAATAAATAAGGAATATCTTAAACATTAGGTACCTATTACTTAGCTACAACGAAGCAAGACAATGAAAGTCGTAGTACGCATTTGATTGTTGTATGTATCTGTCAAGAGGAAAGCTGTCTACCGCTCGCCGTATCCCGGCTGTATTTATATTAGCAAGCTATATACCTGCGAGTCGAACCAGACTAACAATGGCCTCGAGGCCGCGAGATACAAATACATACCTAACTTTGTCATCTTGGCGTACCATCACGATAGAACGCATCTGGACAAGATCGCAAGTTGTTTAGTCGACCATATGGAAATACTGCTAGCATCATGGGCACCTTCGCACCGGGAGGGGCAGGAAGTTTTGTATGAATATTTGTAAATATGTGTAGTTTAATTTGTGTTTATATGTATTTAGTCACACCAGTAAATATACACTATAAACAGAACTGTTATACTAAAGAAAAAACTCTCTTCAGCTTACGTGGCCAACGCGCTGAACCTCTAGGCCTACTGGCCATTGGAGGGGTGATTAATATTTCTTTAGTTAGGTTCTAAAGAAAAAGTGACCTAAAGTATTGAAGTTTAGTATATAATTTAATAATCGAAAAAAAGCAAACCAAGGAGCATAACTATGGTCAATATATTATATTATATTAAATTGTGTAGGTACAAATACTTTCTATAATGTCAATATCCAGAGAGGAAAATAAGGAATATATTTGTATGGGGAAACAGTCGTCTCCTTTCCTCTTAAGGCTAGTTGCTAAGTAAGTGGTTATACTGATTCATCACGACCTTGGACTCGCCAGGGGACTCGGTAAGTGATTAGAATAACCTCCAGGTAGCTTGAAACTCCTGTTTTACTCTAACTGAGCTTTAATTAACCACGTATCACTTTACCAACCCGGTACTTGACTTGCACCTTGTACGGAGCAAAGAATATAATACTCACTAGGAGAAGAACGATAACTCCATACAAAAAAATGTCCCCTTCAAAAGTTCGTTTATACTACTAGCGCTCGGTAGGATACCATTGTAATTAGAATTGACAACCCGTTTAGCCTAGCGGGTATTGGCAGTAATCCAGTCCAGGAAGCTAATGGTCCTGGGTTCGAATCCCGGAGAGGGAATTTCTTTTTGTATTATTTTATTTTTTGTTGGGGTCAGGTTTTTAAGAGCCCATCAACGTGCACACTAGTGCCATTGCTGAATACATTAAACTAATTTTTATGTTACTGGATTCGTCAACCTACCCGTTCAAAACTAAAACGGCCGTTTTTGTTTTGAGCTCATAGATTGACGAATCCAGCAACATAAAAACTAGTTTGATGTATTCAAAAGGTACTTAAATACACAATACAGTCAGTAGCGGCCCCTTTTTTAAATACCTGTCGTTAAATTTAAATAATCACGATTATTTATTTTAGCAGTGGTGCTAGTGTGCACGTTGTTGGGCTCTTAAATTAGCATATCACAAATAAATAAAGAAATACGTTATAAGATAATGATTAGGTACTATATTTAAAAATTCGTCAAATATAAAAGGTTACAAAAAGTTACGTATTATTAAGATATAAATATTTTCATTCCTATTAGGATTACTGTATATATGTTAGGAGCAATACATATAAATACATACATTGATATGGCAAATGTTTACAAGTTGTTATTACATCATCTATCCGGTTATCGGATATTTCTGCTCCACAGCTCCACGCAGCGTTCTTGGTCACCGGAAAACTAGTCTGTATATGCAGCAGATACGTGCCCTTTGAGCTTTTTCCAAGAAATCATATGACGGGCCAGGATTATATTATTATCTCACGCTCAAGCCATGATTCACTTTCTAAAACAAAATAGTCACAAATTAAACAATATTACTAACGTCGCTAATTCCTAAGGTCTAAATTTACCAGCTTACTCGTAAACATGAAAATGAGAGGTTTTACATCTATGATGAATTTAGATTATAATTTCGGACGCGATATAGCGTCCGCGGGACTTACGGGGATAGTAAGATTAAATTATTATATTTGAATTTGGTAATTAGTACGCTCATTTTTATTTAAAGATTGATATATTTCTTACCTTGAAATTATCGCTGTTTCTGGTTTACTACAACGGTTTCCACACACTCATTAGGGCTTTTCATAATCCGGATAAGAATTGTTGATGAAGTCGCCATTGCCGGATACATAATACAGCAAGGAAGGAAGAGAGATAACGGTTTAAATTTAACTAAGTCTGTGCGAAGACGCATTTAGATATGTTGCTCGTACATATGAATAGTTTTTATTTTTAAATTAATAGTAAAATAAATATATTTCAAGTGAATAAATCGTTTTATATGAAAATTAATATTTTTGGCGTTACATGACTTAAATGACAGCATTGACATTACAGAATTTTGTCTTGTCTATGTTCTTACCGGCCAGACTCAAATCAAGGCCTATCAAAGAGGCCTATTGACAAAGATTTTTTTTTAAATTTTATCAAGGAGGGTAGAGGCACGTCTACCCTTCATAGATTTTATGAACATAGACAAAGACAAACTGAAATAGATAATAATTTACATATTTCAAAAAATAAATAATAATTTACATATGACTTTGACTACTTCATAAAATACAAATCAAAATATATTTGATAAAATAATTGGATTTGTTCCTAGAAATCGTATAGACAAAGCCAGTTCTAGCAATGTTGCTGTAGTAAAATATTTTTATGGTAATTACTAGCAATACAGCTCTAGAAACGGAGCACACATGTACAATTATGAAGGGTCACGTCATTCCAAGGAAGTCAATAGGCCTTGGTACGGAGGAACTCAATTTGAATTCGTAAACTCGCCGCGCAGTCTCAAATTTAACGTTTATTCAAATTTCACTTTTAATTACGTTGGTACCTTAACTTTTAACGACATTTTTTAGCGTCAAATTGTATTTATGTCGGCGGCCGATCGTAAGATCAGGCATACCGTGAAATTCCTAGGCATATCGTGAAACGTGAAAATCTTTCACTAGTTCCCTGAGTCGACGGAGCCCCGCTACGCGGGGCTCCTATTTCTGGCCAGTTTGCCCTTCAGGCATCTGAAGCAACCTAACGAACCTATCTTACCTATATATTGGTTTAATGTGACTATCCTCAAAACAATACACAGGAACATTACGATCTGCCCGATCTTACGATCGGCCGCTGACATTTATATCACAAGGAATTATTATCGGAGTTTTCTGAAAATGCAGTCAACGCGGCGTATTATGCGGAGAGAAGATCACGTAACTAGCAAAGTTATAATAAAGTTGTGGGAGAAAACGATGCCCGTGTCTGTGGAGCTGAGGTATTCAACACAGACATATTACTGCATCTCTTCCTAGTCGAATCCTCATGTCTGAGGGTCGTGACCACCATAAGTCGCTCTGTGCTGTAGTGCTCTCCATCCTGGCCGATTCATTGCCTTCCTTAAGGAACCCTGCATATTACTGCATAGATGTTGCCAAAGAGAATAGATAGTATATAAGGCTATTGCCATAGTTGTAGCCACGGTACATTTACTGCTATCTATCGACACACGGTTAAAACTTAAAATAAAATTGAAAATGTATAGATTAATCAAAATATGTATACGGATAAATTATTTTTATTGTTCCATATTGACCCATTTTCTTTCACTGATATGTGTTAAAATTATTAAATATCAAATGGTGTTGTCAACGCCATCTAGCCGAGAATAGGCCAAAGGTAATGGCGCCATTTATTCGAGAATGACTTTTTCTTGATTTCCAAGGCACGTTTTTTTCTTAAACTTTATTTATCTTATACGGAGTTACATATATCTCTGATGTTGCGTACTTTGATGTGATTGAAAATTATTGTATGTCAAACGAGTGTGTTATACGGCCCCGACACTATCATGGATACTGACATTACTTTGACGGAATGACGTTTTTAGTGATAGTGTAGGGAGTGTAATGAAGGAATGACGGTAAGTAATGAAGTTTATTTTAATAATTTCAGTCAGTATTGGAGTTATGTCAAAGTAATGATACTAGAAATGACATTATACTGACAGTGAATTGGTTAGAATGATGGAATCAGAAATTACAGAAAGAATGATGGACGATAATGAAGTTATTAAACATTTTTAATATTTTTGAAGAAATGTCAAAATAATGACATTATACTGATAGTGAGTGGAGCGCACCACTCTAATCCCTCATTCCGTCATTTAAAGTACTTTAGAAGAAGGTTTTATACTAACAAGAGTCATTACTGGCATTTAAATCAATAAGTGAAGTATACCTACTCTATTATCATTGCTCTAAAGTTTATTTTCACTTGACTCTTAAGAAAAAAGGAAAACATGCAGAATACGATGCACAAAGAAAATCTCTGTCCCTTTCTAAAAGTTTCCATACATGAAATAAAAATTAAATACCTTTTATTTTATGTTGTTTACAACAATTTAATTATATTTTTACCGGGAAACGCGAAAATCTAAATTTAGTTATCTGCCTCTTTATCGTTCGAATATGCAAAAGTGAGGATGATGATGATGAAAAGTGATAGAGAGGTTAGATAACGAAATTCGTGTTTCACGGTAGACCCCCAGAATGTGATGGATTGTGGTAGTGGCGCCCCCTATGCAGAGTTTCGAGTAATATTCCCTATTCAGGGAAATAGAAATAATATTACGCAATACTCTGCGTAGGGGGCGCCTCTAGCACATACTGAGGGCTTACCGCGTAATTTCGTTTTCTGCCTCTTTATCACTCTTGCGTATTCGAGCGTTAGAGACTGATAACGAAATTTCGATTTTCGCATTTCGAAGTAGACCCTCTGAATTTGCTAGTGGACCCTACGCCGACTTTTGCGTAATATTCCCTTTTGCGTTTTATTTCGTGCATGGAGTTTAATATATTTTTTAAAATATGGTCAACATCCCTATTTTGTATATTCTGTATATGGCCTTATATAGTAACATGTTGTAAGTATGCATCTATCCTATAAGTAAACTCTCTGGTTTATGGCATTATTTATAAACGCGTTACTGGCCTGAATTAGCTATGAATAGTTTTGATCTTCTCGTTTTGGTCTTTATCTCTCATTTTGACTTATGCATTTGTAAGAAGGATAAAACATATTAACTAAATCAGGCCTGTAAAGCTTAAAAAGTTTTATGACTAATTGAGAATGAATAGTTAGTGTTTATGGTTGAATGTTCCATATAAGACTATCCCGTTCGAACTTGCTTTATGACGGACTCTTTTTTTATACCTCCTTACTTCGAACCTCCACAGATATTGTTTTTACTAAACGTCAGGTCAACCGCAGAAACCCCGACTAGTTTTAATCAGCAAAATCCTAACCACTTTTTTAATATATAACATAATTTTGTACAAGTATTAGTATTTCGGATACCCCAAAATCCTGTGTCTTAAAGTGGGCTATAATGGTTTGTACAAAATAAAACGAAAGAACATGTACATTAAATTACAATGAAATAACACAATAAATTGAATATAAACCAATCCAGTACTTACGGTGCACGGAAATCTCAACGCTACGACTACACATATTTCGTCGGCTAGAAGACTGGCGTCAACTAACAAACAACTTGTTGTGTTGCTGTTTGCGAGCGAGCAAATTCGAATATTGGCGAGAACTTTTAAATTTTAGCAGTGTTTTAAGATGTTATTTTATATTTTAGCGCTTTGATTCACTTTACCGGATCCGAGACCGGATCCGGTGAATTTTACCAGATCCGGTATTTTGAAAAATGTGCCGGATCCGGCCGGATTACCGGATCCGCCGGACCGGATTGCAATCCCTACATATCAGGTACCTTTTTTCTTAACCAAATACGTATACATTCTTACATAACAGAAGAATCCAGTAGGTACAGTCAGCGTCGTATAGTAGGTAGCATCCAAAGTATTCAAATAGTTCGGTATACCATATAATAGGTATGTATGGCGTACCGAACTATTTGAATAGGTACTTTGGATGCTACCTACTATATAATGCTGATTGTACTTTAAGAATAGTTTGATTCCCGGTTCGTGGTAAGAATAAAAAAAAAATTTGGATACATTTTTTAACTACCAATCTTTCACACAGTCATGGCGCACGCACGCACGAAAAGGTTGAAACAAATAAATATTCTTTTTAATTAACTATTTCTTTTTCTGCATTTTTCTGGCTCATCGGGCATAGAGTTGCCACAGTACATAGTATAATTACGACAGGTTAGAAATATTTGAATCGATGATTGAATAATGTCTTGGTTTTGTGTTCTTCAAAACGTACACTACAACATAACTAAGAACGGTTAGGAAAATAATAACTTAAAATTCCCCGTGAAAGGTAATGATGAAAATACTGATAAGTGTGTGGGGAGATTTAGGAATGTCATGACCTGACTGGACCAAACGCTGGAGCGTCATAAAATTTCATGTCATTGCTAATGATAGTGTCGGGGCCGTATTAATGTCAAACTGAAGAATATCACATCACATAGCATCATATACATCGACTTGTTATTTAAATGAGCAAAGTTTTCAACTGATATCGAATTAAATAAATAGCTTTTATAAGGGAGGTGGGGCGTACAATCAGGGAGAGGACCTCTGATGCTCGCGCGGGTTCGTACCTGGTGCAAAGGCTATCCAACGTGGTAACGCGGCAAGTATCATGGGCACCTTTGCACCCGGTGCAGCCCGCAGAGGTCTTTTAGATTAAAATATTTAGATATATTTAAGTTACTTTTGTATGATTATTTATATACCATTAACCTTTTGTATAACCTATACAAAACATACCTATTACTTAAAAAAATTAAATAAAACAATTAAATATTTTTATTTAATAAAGATCGAGCTAGTGGAGTTAGTGGCCGAACCCAATATCATCGCCGAAACGAAAGCGCACAGACTTCGCTGGTTCGGTCACCTACTCAGAATGGGAGAGGATCGGGCTGTCAAGAAGGCGTTCTTGGGACGACCGACTGGTAGCCGTCCAGTGGGTCGGCCCAGGTATCGCTGGGAAGACAGTGTGGCGGCGGATCTGCTTCAGCTTCGCGTCAGTAACTGGCAGGAAGTTGCGCAGGATCGGGACAGGTGGCACGCTCTCGTTTCGGAGGCCAAGGTTCTCTTTGGATCGCTGAGCCAAAATAGTTAGTTAGTTAGTTAGTTAAAGATCGAGCTGGCAACTAAATATGAAAGACTTAGTTAATTAGAAAACTTTACCTTAACAGGTTCTAAAACGAATTTATACGGAGAAAAAATCGGAAACAAAATTGGCCACGGTACGGTTTGTGTTCTGCATGTTTTATGGCTCGTCTACACGATGGGATTCCACGCAGCCATGCGGTAGAATGAGATAGCAATATCACTTGCTCCCTCTAACGCATAAATGCGGCCCTTGGAGTGGCCGGCGTTGGCCCATCGTGTAGAGGAGCCATTAGCAATACAGTTAATGCGCATGCCAGTGCATGTCTATGACTAGTCAGTACTAGTCACTTGTTTTTAAATATGTCTGTGATATTCGTTATCGACGTTGTTTGTGTGATCCCAGCAAGAATTATGTTTGTGTTACATTTGCTAAATAAACTATTAGATAAATTCAAATGAAGAGCTAAAGCTGTTTTCATTAAGTTTGCAGCGTCGATCGATTTTAAATTTACTTAGTTTAAGCGTTGCCATGACAATGTGACCAAGAGTCTAGTCTGATCAAGTCACGAGAAACCTAAAGGGTCAACTAATAAAATGTATCATGACGTGCGGTATGTCAAGTTAAAATAAAATCGAGCGACACAAAATCTCCCATCGTCTATTAATAAGAATTGGTTATTAGGGCAAGAGGTTCCACTTTCTATAACCTTTCCAAGTTATGGTGGTGCTGGTTGGTGGCTGCTGGAAACCTACGTTATGTCCTAGTACTTATTTAGTCAAAAACCTAAGTCTCAGATTTTTTTTTAACTAAAAGCTTTTTGTGAAATCGTAACTTGGCCTATTCATTTTGACGCGGAGAAAAATGAAATACGAAACATTGATTCACTGACTGGGAATTTTAATTAGTTCACATAACTATGCCTGCCAAAGCAAATTTCGGCAAGGTGTGCCTCTAAACTATGAAGCGATGTAACATTTTGGCTCGTCAGCCTCATCTTTGTTGTGTGCTCACTTGACGTTCCGTTAGACGGAACGCGTGTGCTCCGTAGATAACGCATAAAGGCATACCGGCTGCCAATATTGAATACATTTACCCCCCAACTCTCGACCTTTCAACTTGGTAATAGAGAGACTGGTTGAATTTCAGAACGTAAGTGAATTTTGCAAGAGTTTGACACGTGACGCGGTACCGGCGCGATGGTTCCTCTCAGTCTAAATTGATCCTGTCATCCCTCGTTGCGAATCGAAGTCGTCATGCCATTTTATTATTTATAAATAAATATTCATTTTTAGGGTTCCGTACCCAAAGGATAAAACGGGACCCTATTACTAAGACTTCGCTGTCCGTCCGTCCGTCCGTCCGTCCGTCCGTCTGTCCGTCTGTCTGTCACCAGGCTGTATCTCACGAACCGTGATAGCTATACGGTTGAAATTTTCACAGATGATGTATTTCTGTTGCCGCTATAACAACAAATACTAAAAACAGAATAAAATAAAGATTTAAATGGGGCTCCCATACAACAAACGTGATTTTTGACCAAAGTTAAGCAACGTCGGGAGTGGTCAGTACTTGGATGGGTGACCGTTTTTTTTTTTGCTTTTTTTTGTTTTTTTTTTTTGCATTATGGTACGGAACCCTTCGTGCGCGAGTCCGACTCGCACTTGCCCGGTTTTTTTATCCTTTAAACCAGGAACCGTTACCGTTATAACTAAAAATCTATATATCTCATAGCTTTCACATTATTTCTGTAGAATAACTAGTTAGTATTTAGGTAAGGATAATGATTGATCAGATTATCTAAATTATGTGCAAAAATATACATAAACAACCAAGATACTGAAATTGGATACCGGCTAAATTTTATGAAAATTATATCGGTATTCGGTGCTGCTTTAAACCTAGGTTTGAATCCATGTAAGGATATTTTATTTATGATTTTTCACTAGGTATACCGCTCAAGTACCTATGTATTTATTATGTAAAAATTTAAAGAATATTCTTGTAATAAGTGTCTCTCTCTTCTCTGTGTTATTTTTAAAAATACCTACGAGTAAGTGTTCCTTGGGTTCAGTGTTACTTTCATGATACAAATTCTGGGAATCACTGTAATCACGCAGCAATAATATTACCATCACATAAATAATATATTTACGTTTAAAACTCATATTTACTTTCTTGATATTTTGTAGATACAGGGTCATTTTTGGACCGTTAGCCATATGATGTGAGGTGATTAGGTAGGCCATATTGAACAACTTTTTCTATGGGACCAACTCCGAAACCACAAAAAGTTTTTGGCCGTTTCATACATTTTGGTCGAGGGGATGTCGACGTTTTCTATGAGAAGGCCAAATTTTTTTTTTTTGGGATTTCGGGGTTGGTCCCGTAGAAAAAGTTGTTGAGTACCTAACCATCCTCGCACAATATTATGGCTAACGGTCTAAAAATGACCCTGTATAAATACGACGACGAATAATCACGTCATCATGTCTGATGTACTTTTTAGTTCGTATGTATTTTTAGGCTTAAATATTCTAGGTTCGCAACTCTAAATATTGTATTTTGGCAGGATACCTAGTAACTGAATCAAATTTCCTCATGCCAAATTATTATACATGGCGATGTACGGCTATCGGATGAATTTTGAACTTGGAGTAAACTTGCAATCTAAATTCATAGGACGCGGATTCGCAGCGCGCTGGCCCGCGCTCTCGGTTTTACTTTTGTGCAATAGTTTGCTAGGTCACTTTGGTCAGCCTGTATTTGATGCACCTAATATAACATTCCAATAAATAATAAAGTTTGACTGTTTCTTGACAAGATAATATATGAGAATAATCCCGAGCTAAGTAACCTAGTTAATTAGGTACATTATTATGTGGTTAATCGGATCCCGCCCCAACCGCCCAAGATCATATTTATCGTCATAAGTAGGTAATAAGGAATTGTTTTTTTTTGAGCCTAATATCCACATAAAAAGAAAAGGTAGGAAGTACCTATAACTATAAATGTTTAAGATCCGAACATAAAATATATACTTAGTGTTAGAAAGTAAGCAACCTTTTACACGCTCTCAAAAACAAGAAAAATGGATCGCTCTAAATGAAAAATTGTACACAAAGTACCTACCCGTTTTAAGTAAGGTGTATTTAAAAATATGTAACGTAGGCACTAAAGTTTTCTGTCATTCCTTCAGCGCAAATCGCTAAAGTAAAAGCGTAGCATATTACAATTCCCGTCAGTTTAGCTCAAAAGTGACGCGCGAGTTTCACGGGAGTCGTTATCACGTTATACACCTGAGTGTTCAGTTCACATCCGAGCGGGCACCAATCACGCGTGCTGCGCCAACTACAATAAGATAGCGGGGCTATTGTCATATTTAGTCAATAAAGCCTTTCAAATCAGCTAATAATAGTATATGAACACTGAACAGTTCATAGAACGCCAATGATAATGTATTTGCATAAATTACCTCTACATTGTGTTTAAACTGTTACGAAAATTAGCTATTTTGTTACTCGAATCTAAGCGTTTTTATTAGCTATTTTGGTACCCGTATCTAAGCGTTTTTTCTGTTCGTAAACCTTTAAATTTTCTTTACATCGAACGTAAACTAACCCTGTTCTATATACATATACGGTGTAACATGAGTAAACCGAATAATTTTAACAGCGTATTCCTGATCATATTTAGAGACAAAAATGTCCTATAAACTTTTTTGAAATTCGCCTAGTTTCAGAGATATTATTAGTTTAAAAAAAAACTAGTTTTTATTGTTACATAGTGTAAAAGGCCTTTTTGATGGTGATGTTGCTGCTATGGGACGTAGTCTAAATATCCTTATTGATAGATGTCAAAAAATGACAAAAAAAAAAGCAAAAAGTAGGTTCTACGAAAAAAAATTTAAAACCCAGTTTTAAGTGACAAGTTTACCAATAACATTTATTTTGTATGTACAAATACATTCAAAAAATTGAAAAAACAAAACGAAAAAAAATATTTTTTTTGACGAATTTGACCTAAACTTATATTACATTTTTTACTTCTTTTGACCTCAGAAATGCGTGGTTAAAATTATTCGGTTTCCTCATGTTACACCGTGTATACGATTCAAATCTACTAAATGTATAATACTATTTTTCAACTGATTTAGAGTAAAAACACGTAAAGTAGGTAATAACAATTCAAAACATAGAACAGCGGCTTATTTTTTATATGTAATAAAATAATGCATTGTACTTTTAAAAATTGTATGTAACCGGGAAAAGTAGTGACGGTAAATTTTGTTAAAAGTTAGATCCCTTATTCTTATTTCTATTTATAAGATAAAATATGATCATTATTGACTCCTGCAAACTTAAGATTAATTGTACAAAAGTAAGCCCTTAGGCCTGTAACTTATACTCGTATTTAATACCCGATAGGATAGAGGAACAAAATCTAAAGGAAGAACTCATATTAGAGCTTATCAATATAAATCGATGTCGTTATTTGAAGCGGAATCCCCAAGGGAACGTAAGGGTTCCGCGTTATCCCTATAAGCCTGCGCATTAAAGGATTTTAATGCCTAATTAGTAATTACAATGTTTTCAACAAACTTCCTTTGATCTTCTATTAATTAGCTTTAGGTACTCCATTTTGCCTTCATTTTTATTATGTCTTTGTTGGGGAATGAGAGGTTTATTGACATTATTAGGTACTAGATTCTTGTAACAATGTAAGTAATTAAAATGCAATATATTAAAATTAGACATTTTCTGAAATAAAAAAATACAAAAATTGTTAGTTTTATTTACACCAAGGTATATCACATTGTCGACTGTTGTAGGTTCCCATTTTAAATAAGCGTGGAGTATTTAATAAAAACACAAAAGGGAAAACTGTAATAACACCAATAACTAGGTAATTAATTACGCCACAAAAGCTACGCTAGCCACAAATCAGTCTACGTGTCAAAAGTATTTACCATTTCTAATAGCTTAACAAAAATATACCTACATGTTTGTCTCTATTAACTATACTTACTTACCTTTAACATCCTTACACAATTTTAATATAAATCCTCAAGCCCCTTTCATGTAATCGGAAATGTAACTACATACTACGATGATCTCATGACATAATATGAAAAATCTAAACAAAAATTCGACCTCAAAGTAAAAAAGTCAGCTCGCACCAATAATGTCACAAAATATAAGCGAAGCACGGCATGTCAGTTTCTAATATTAAAAAAAAACACTCCTCGCTGATATTTTAAAATCTAAGTCTCCACAGTGACAGATATAAACCGTCCTTAAAAAAGGTAAACTGTGCACTTCATGTTTTTCAGATGCGAGGTACGCTTTTAAAGGATCTTCCGGGCTTTGGCCTTTCACTGCGAGGTTGTCTCGGCCAGCGTTAGAAAGCACTTCGTGATTGGATACATGGGATCTCAAGCAGTTACTTACAGGTTTGTGGAAAATTCAGGGCTTCTAATATTTTGACTTGTTAGGACTAAATTGATAAGTATTTGAAATGAAGGTAATAATTTTTTTAAATTGTTTTTTAACTCATTACAGTACCTAAATAAATTAAACAACACAAATGTGTGTATTAATAGGTTGATGAACTTGCTAAGTGAGGAAAGCTTTAGGCTTTAATGCTAAAGGTAATTATAATGTCCATTCCATACTCATTATCCATTAGTACCATAGTGCAATAAAGATTAAATAAATAAATCGCCAGCGCCGTTAAATAAATATTTAACCGAAAACACTACTTTTTTCTTTTACATGTAGTTTCATAAAAATAATAAAGCTCGTGTTTCATTTAGATTGGCTGCCGGGGTGTAATATCCAGCTTTAAAAGAGTCAAAGATGTCTTGCTGGAGGAACTAAAAGAGGCGAGTAAGTTACTTATGTTTTCTGATGAGAGTGTTTATGCGTCACGCAGTGATAAAAGTACAGTCACCTGCAATAATATGTTACTCTTCGAAGGCAGCAACAATATGTGACACGCTCTTATGGCTCTACAAATAAGATCGTGTCAGATATCTTTGCGGCCTTCGTTGTGTAACATATTATTGCAGGTGACTGTACAATGCAAGAGGAGATAGGTAAGTTACTATAAAAAAAAACAATTCAAGCTTGTATTACTACTACTGAGTCACCTATTTGTAAAATTAATGAATGTAACTATTAATTCTGACGCGACGACACGACAGTTAAGTAAATTGAATGGTTGTTTTTTTTTTCAGAAAGTTCATCACGGGACTTGGACACGGGATGTAAATCAGGGGCCGGCAAATGTTAGAATAAAGGTTTGTGAGAAAAACATGGTAAAACGCACACTTAATAATGTTCACGTGTAAACAAACTTTTTGTAAACATTATGTAGAAGAAACTTTACAAGTTAATAAGCACGTTAATAATTGAAATAAAAGCTCACCCACACACTCTAAGAGCAGCCGTTTTTAAATTATTATTTTAAGAATAACTGCATGCATTATACTTAACTTATTCTGGTTGCTGAAGCTAACTACGATGTAAAGTGAAAACATGCCAGATAATTAACTTACTGTTGGTAGTTAGTACCTATATAGAAGTTATACATTTATACAGTGGTCTGAGTGGAACATTCCTTAGTTAATATAGTAGTGCTGAAGTATTTCTAGAAGTTTGTAGCACTCGCTCTGAACACCATGTCGTATTCTTTGAACTGTGTGCGCGACTTATATGAATAAGTAATTTACTTAATACTGTCTTTTTCCTATGAAATAAATTATTGCCGCTTAATAAATGATTCTTAATCTTGGATAATTGGAATCTAATAGTTTCTAGGGTGTCCATTTCTTGCTTATTTCCAATACAATTTACTATTTGGTCATAAACTACAACTTTTGTCGACAGCTACATCATTAATGCTGTTTTTATCACGTTTTTATAGAACATTCACTATGGAGTTTCCATATCAAAAGATTCAATACTCAGTTCAATTAAGTTGGTACTATTTTCATTAAGTAAACTGAACCTAATCCAGATGTTCAATTATTTAACTAGGTTCGTGTTCGTAGATTTAAGAGTAATTTAAATAACAAAACTTTTTAAATAATGGAAGGTAGATTTTGTAAATCCTGTAGAAATATATTTCTATTGGAATTTGATTTACCTATTATACTATCGTTTAATATTGTTTGTTAAGTTTAAAATTTAAGTCAATATCGTTATTACTTATTATTTGTAACTGCAACTGTACTTATTTGTATTTTTTGCTATCTCACCTAAAAAACGGCAAAAGAGATACCAATCGGTAAAATTGGCATACATATAACAGTGACTACCGATTTTCATACAGGATTTTAATGTTTGCATAACTGAAGGTTGTGAGCCGAAGTCTGTAACTAATATTTTTATAAAGCCATCTTTAAAGCCGCCGTCATAAAGGCGGAAGGCTAAACCTGCCGTTGTTCATCAAAGTTTGTGTGAGAACGTGACTTATCTATAAGCGGCAGGCTGAAACGGCGGCACTTGCCGTAACACTCGCCGTTTCCAGCCTGACAATTACTTACGTCTTTCATGTATGTACGCTTAATACAGACTTTTAACGCGACTTAAAGGGATAGGGTAGCGAAGCTCGGAAAGTTGCCAGACTTACGCGATTATCACACTGATGGGGATGTATCCCGGAGTATGAGCGAGACAGATTATGTATACAATACACATATATACCGATGTCCCACTCGTAAACCGGAGCGGCTTGCGGATCCGTTTACATTGCGAAGACTGCATGTAGCTGCGACCGATGGCTGCTGGGACATAAATGCTCTTGAGGGGCAATCCAACCTGTCCTCCAGCAAAGTGGACCAACGTTTCAATTCATTATTTAAGATTCAAAGGCGTTTTTCTATCAACGACTGTCATCTTGGCAAGGCCCCCTGGTCAAACACGCAAGTAGCCAATGATGAGGGCAACGCTCGACCAGTAATTGTGGAGATCCGTCGGAATATGAAATAACAGACATGATTCTAATGTGAATAGCGCATGATGAGTTTTCTAGGAAATAATAATTCCGTAAAATATTCAAGGCCTGATTCAAATATTAATTACAATTCCAAATATGGTCAGAGTTTAAGTCACTAAATAAATGAACAAGTTATTTCGTTCTATTTCAAACCAGAACAAAGACAAACACATCTCGGTTTTGGATTCGTTGCTTGTTTTAGTAATAAGTACCGAATTCCTATCGTCACCTTCCGACTAGGTACATCATCAGGCCAGCTGATTAACGCCAGAATTTTTCATTGGACGAGCATAAGCGTACATTGTGTTTTAAAATTTAAATTGTACTTATAACATTATTCCTATCGATATTCCCTTAAGTGCACATTTCACGATAACACGTCCTGAATTATGCATGTGTGTCATTCCGTTATAATTGCTAGACCCGCTGACCACCGATCAGTCTCCGCCACCGGAAATGGTCTCCGCCATTACGGAACACATTAATTTTTCACATCCGGTCGCCGACAAATTGAGCTTTTCACCTCCGCGCTGGACTTTGAGACATGTGTTGGAACTTTTGGGTAATTGAAAATTTGGCGAGGTTTAACTGAGTTGGATTAGCTAGAGTTACATGTAGCTGACATGTATTAACATTAGCACCTGACTGGGTGATTGTAGCACCTTTTATTACTTATATGTGACCCCTGTCGAAAATATCGAAAGTGCCTAAATTGTAATCAATACACAGTTTAATTAACTGTGTATTGATTACAATTTAGGCACTTTCGATATTTTTTAACAACTTACAACTTACATTTATACTATCCCACTTTCTACTCTCTTTTTCCTACTTCAGATTTCAAATAGCTGTACATTCCATTCGTGTAGATTTATCGATTTCATTTTATATGTTAGTAGGTAGCGAAGGTTGTTTTTTTCCACTTGACGAAGCCTCCGTTGCTTATTTTGAACTATGGATTGATGACTTGCTTGTGCTGATTTTTTTTTACTTAACTTACATTCACCTTAATATTTTCGACATAACTCAGTATTTATCGTATTTATGATATAGGAACCCAATTCAAATAAAAAAAGGGTAGAAGTTCCGTGTAAAGGTGACAGTCCATTTCTAACGACAGCTGCACTACTGTTCATTTTACTATGGAAATTGACAATGACAGCGACGCGTTCAGTACCGGTAGTGCAGCTGCGGTTAGAAATGGAATGTTACCATAACGGATATAACACCATGCAATTGCAAAAAGTTTTATTTATTCCTAAACTGCAATACACACAGCTTTATAAAAAGCTTGAACTCCGTGCAAATAATATCATTGCTAATAAATTTCAGTGTAGCCAGAAACAAAGGAAATACGATTACGGAACCGGAAGTTAGTATAACTTCGGCGCGTGGAGTAACATCCGCATTTGGCGGACATATGCGGCCCATTATATCTGCAGCTGCAACTTATACGGTCACGTCATGTTTAGAGGCATGTTATAGCAATTTGTGGGTTAATTTCTGCACGAGTTCATTAATAATTTGAATTTGTTCGTGCACGCAAAAGAACGTCAATATTTTCTCGGAGCAATGCTGAGCCGAACAAAGCCGAGTTTGTCCGAAGTCAGGAGTGTCTCCCCACTGGCAGAAGTATGGTAGAGTTAGACTAAGCAAAGTCTTCAACGATTTTGATAGCACACTCAGTGCAAGTGTTATTTTAAACGTCAAACTTCTATGAAATGATGACGTATAAATAACACTTGCACAGTATAAGCTATCAAAATAATTGCAGACTTTTCATGGTTTAACTCTAAACATACCTCCTTCCTGTATTGGGTCCCTCTGTTGATATCGTTGTCATGGTGGAAATTGTCACATAGGAAAAACAGGTGTATTCCCATTCGTTAGGGCATATGAGCTGTCCCGTACAAACACATCGTACCTTTTACCGTAGTAGCGATATTTAACTAATCGTCAGTACCTATATCTCGGTACTACAGTCGCCATCGGATATATTAGAGCGGCCAAGGTGTTAACAAATATCTGAACACACCTCTACATATAAACGTAATATGTAAATTTTATTTTTTTAATACTCTTAATTCTTATGTCACTGGAGATGTAAATACACAACTGCATACTTCGCAGCACATTTATAACGAAATGCATCTTCTTACTTAGCTTTGCAAAGACGAGGCTAAATGCTCGACGTAACATTACGATGCAAGATTTCTGCATACCTTGGCAGTAATAAAACGGATGGAGCTCGGAAATTGGCATAAAATAAGTCCGCTTTTTGATATGACTTGTGTATTCCCCAGAGGCTGAACTTGCCTTAAAAAATTGATAAGGATTGCATCTGGTTTTGATACGATGTTGAGTCGTTTTCGTGTCATCAGGCATCTTACGCGAACTAATAAGTGCGAGCGAGATGCCTTATGAGACGAAATTGGTTGCATTTCATGAGCCCTATTAGCGTTAGCAGCTCAGGAGTATTGGTGCAGCGGCAGCAGCGCATTCTGTCTTAAAATCGTATCGAAATATATATGAAGAAAACCATATCAAATTGTTAAAATAGTGTCGGCCTGCGGGGAAATGTTTGTTACTGCAATTTTATGCTTCTTACATGACATCATTTTATTCAGTACACATACCGTTTTTGTATTTTTTTTGTTTCGACGTCTTTGAGAAAGTAAGTGTATATTACATACAAATAATAGTCTCTCACAATCAAAATTTATAGGGTACTTTCCGTTGACCTAGAACTATAAAATTTGGCAAATTAAGTATATCGTTTTAAATACTACAAGTACAAGGAAAAATTTTAAAACTAAAATTATAAAAAGTAAAACCAATAAGTTAAAGTACGGAACCCTCGGTGGGCGAGTTCGACTCGCACTTGTCCGGTTAAATTTTTTTGCTCATGACATGATAGTAGTCTAACGTCTAACACGCGTTCCGTATCAGAATATAGCTGTAACTAGAGTTATCTACCTACCTATTAAGAATCTTCAGGATCTACATTTGTATGGACATCACGTGCACCTTCGTATTTGTCATGTTGATTTATAATCCCTGGTGTGAATAGCGCTGGACACGGTCGCTGACGGAAGCCATGACTCCGCATGACGCGCGCACAGACATATTTTTTATTAGATAGACTACATACATACAAGCCTCGAATGAAAAGGCCTTCGATTCCATTTAATCTTGAATTAATTTGCATTTGTACTGGAAAGTTTTGATGTGATGATACTCATACGTATTCTATGGCCATATCCTACCAAGCTGACATAGCATAGGTTAGCTCAGGTTGCCTCTAGCTAAATTATGTACCTAGTGGAGGAAAAATAAATATTTAAATATCTGTGGAATAGTTGTTAATTGTTCTAATGCAATCTAAATGCAACCACAGCCATATAAAATTTATTATCTCTGAAAAGGTCTGGACCAACTGATAGATGTGCAAGGGCAATCAGCAACCAAAGAACACCAAAAATTTATTACATTAAAACAATACATAGGCAAAGGGTTAGGTAATACATATGTGGGTAAGGTAGAAAAGTGGTTTCAATCGATGTGTGGAAGGGCGGCACCGTCGTCGAACCCAAGCCACCTGGCGGTGGACTTAAAACGGTGGCGTGCGCCTCGGATACACATGCCGGTGGCACGTGGTGTTCTGCCTTTTCGCAGAACTATTTTTGGCGGAATTTCATTTGCCAACCAACATTTCGCCGACGTTTCACTTTGACAACTAACGATTAGCAAATTTTTGTATGACAACGTTTCAATTGGTAGAATTATTGTAAAGCAGATTATTATACCGCCTCTAAACTTTTGGGAGACTTATCATTTCTCAAATCTTTCACTTGGTCGAACAACTCTTGGACGAATAACGTTTCGTTGAAGCTACAGTTCGCTTTTCATACATTAGGCAAGTTACAAATTAGAAAAAGATACATACCAAAAAATCAAAAATGGCCGTTGTTCGACTTTTTATAATGTATATTTTAATATTTGAAGCCAGTGGCAGCGAGCGAGCGAAGCGAGCGAGCAAGACCTTCCTGGGCAGAGCCGACTTGGATATGGTTAGGTTAGAAGACTAAGGCGGGAGCTTTGCTCCCGCCTTAGTCTTCGAGGTTATTTTTTTTTTCAACAACCTAAAAATTTTAGATTTTAGGGAAAAGTTATTCCTACAAAACGTCCCCCCTTTGGCACAGTCTGACCAAATGAAACAATTTGTAGACAATAAACAACTAAGTGTATATTATGCCAACTAAAACATTCTACGACATGAAAGTTGGCATTTTGAAAATTGGCATTATAAAACACAGACCAAACGTTTAGTTGGTAACTGTACGGTTGGCAAATAAAAAAAAACCATTTGATAAATTGGGAAATGAAAATTCGGCGAAATAAAATTCCGCCAAACGTGAGTTGGGAAGTGATAATCGGCCATACAATTTTCGGCGATAAATAAGAGAACCGTGGCACGTATAACGGCGATACTGATCCTACATCTCAGCCTGTATATGTCTGCGGGCGTATGACGCGTGTCGCGCTTGATTGATGTCCCATTTCGTCTTTACTGACAACCCTTATTTAGTTAAACCCCTCGCTGTGTAAATGTGACAAATTCGATTGAGCTAGTTTGATTAAGATTTATTGACAGGCATACTGTTCGCGCTGACTTTACAACTATTGTTCAACGATATTTGAACTCCTAATAGTGACAAAGGGATCTATAGGTATTGAGCGTTTCAGTAAAATGTAAATATGTGATCAGCCGAAACCATTTATGGGCCCGATTCGGATTTTCAAATAGACATATATTAGATATCTTTTAGACATCACTAAGATACGATAACGATATGTTTAAGATCTAACCTGTCACATTTGACATTTGCGCGATTCTGGAGATACTCTTGAACGAGTTCCACAGGATATGACTTAGAGATCCAATTCACATCTAATAAATATCTTACTCTATCTAACGTGACATTGGTTGCCCGAATTGCGCTTCAAAACAGAACTAGTTGATATCTAAACTATAACGTATCTAGAATGGATCTAGTACGTGTCGTCTCTTGTGAATATCTTGAAGTTCGAATACGGCAGTAAGCCTCATTTAGAGGGTTCAAGAACTTGCATGCGATTTTCGTTACATTGCGATACTTATTTGGTCGATCGACTGAATTCATTGTTCTCTGTATTTAACAATGTATTGAATATTGCATGCAAGTTCTTCAACTGTTTAAATAGGGCTTTAAATTAAAGAATTTCCAAGAGGCCGATTTTGGCAAAACAAATTGTTAGTTTTGATTTTGTTCGTATACTTACGTATACGAACTTGACACGATTCGTAGTAGTCTCACGCGCAGCAATATGTACGAGTTTGTTGTTTTCCCAGTGCATTTCGCGCGCACCAATCAGAGTGAGCGATTGTCAAGGTCGTAACATAAGAAAATCAAAACGTCAAAAGTGAAAAAGGAATCGTTAATACTACTTTTAAACATACTTAACTACTAAATACGAGTACCTAGTTCCTAAAGTTGGTTTTGCTATGTTAGTGTTAATTTGGTTACTATTAAGCTAATTTTGCCTGTTTGTAGAGTTTCCAGCTTTTTATTCTAGTTCGCTTTAAAACTATTTTTGCAGTTAGAAAGTTAATAAAATATTCGTCTTGTTACAGAACCAATTCGCTATCTGGAAAAGGTGAAGCTAATACTCGGTTGAACTTCCAGTCCTGCGAGAAACAAAACAATAATTATGTGAGTTTAGTTCTCCATTTTGGTGAGTACGGCTACCATCAGCTTGGCATTGATATAAACGCTATCGTGAACGTAATTTACTTTCTATGCATCTCGCTCGTACTGACATATTAGTGCGAAAGAAATATATAGAAAGTAAATTACGTTCTCGATTGCGTTTATGTCAATGCCAAACTGATGGTAGCCGTACAGATAAACATAGTTCCCAAATACTTATCTGATTTTGTCTTATGTCTCAAAATAATCGCACGGAGACTGCGGAATAAACACAAAAAACTTGTTTTTAATAAAGGAAACAATAGAATTATAAGTAATATTCCAAACTAAGACCAACACAAGGACGTATTTTGTCCTCTTTGTTAAATGGATATGTGGACACATTAACACAATTAAAGTAGGTAAACTGTAATTAATAAAAAGGCTAATATGATAGTACGTACATATGTATGTATAAATATTATTAGATGTTCAGGATATCTCGAACGGATCTTAGTTTTATTTTTAAATGTTTGACAAGTGACAGTTAGTTTTGCCGCGATTTTGGAACAAGAATGACATTGACAGCGGGATTGAAAAGAAACAGTCGGTGCATCTACAAATTAAAGTTGTTAATTATATTTAACTAGAAAGTGGAATAAACATTTTTGTAAGTCAGTCAGTTTTAATATATATTAGTATGCTCTTTATGTATGTAACTACGAGTATTATGTACGTAAATATATTGTTATTTATCTGTACTGATTTTTTTTTCTCCTACTCTTGTTCTCCATTTATTTTGCTACCCATTTATTTATTTCTTACCGTAAATTCTACTACCTGGAGGTTGCCTGGAAGAGGTCGTTTTTTAGCGATAAGACCGCCTGTTGTTGCTTAGCTCGTTATGTTAATTAGGTATTTAATATTGTTTTAACTGTACGCATTAAATAATACTTAGTACTACTACTACTACTAATAGAAACTTGAGCGATTTAATGAAATACTTATAAATGGCGGCGTAGATGCAGGGTTTATTGCTCTTTATTGACACGTAACACTACACAAAATCAATTACAGTCCTCTAAAATGGCCGCTAGACGGAAGGCCAGAGAGATTAAAAAATAAAATAAATGGGAAAAAAGAAAAATTGAGATGAAAAGTGCAAAAGTTGGAAATGTTTCGACGCAGCCGCTTGTTTACATGGCTCGGGCAACTTCCGACTGGTGCACGGTTAAATATTTCTCTATAAAGCGTTTGTACATCATTCGAATTGTGCATCAAACATATGTTGGGGTATCTAATTAACTTCTACTGAACAGTTTGCGCGGCTACGTTTTGAATTAAATGTAAATATTGTGCAGGATAAATTGTTTCCTTTAATCGCGTATTTTTTTACGTACTTTTGTGATATTTTATTCAATATTTCATAGATAGTCTAGTTATATAAGTTTAATTATATAACTAGATCGTTTGTAGCTTAAGAAAAAATTACCTCAGTAGTAATAACTCATTCATCTGAAATTCATATTAAATTAAGTCTTGAGTCGTTTTACTTACGTTTTAATTAGGTACTAACATTTTAATCTACTCAAAGGTTAACTGGAAGAGATCCCTCAAAGGTATAAGTTCACCTTTGTACTTGTTACTAATTGTATGTTATTTTTTATATGTCTTTTTGTACAATAAAGAGTTTACTACTACTACTACTACTACTACTACTACTTAATTTCACTAACAAACATTTATATAAATGACAATTATAGCTATTTCCTATAAAAGAAATGGTTCAATGTTTCAGTAGTTAGCATAATTATTGCATTTTCAAGTAAGTAAACACAGGAAAAGTTAATCTGAATGTCTCCGGACACAATATCCTCTAGCCGCCCAGATACCTATAAAAAGGTCTCCTGTTCCATTTAAATTTGAACTTTGTGTTGACAAAATAAAATTTAATTTTGCTTGGCAAGGTTAGACGTATGGGCGGCTAGAGGTTATGGATAGGCAATCGCTCAGCAAATAGCAAAGTACGAGTAACAGCTAGTAATAGATTGATGGATTGACAAGGGTGGCAGCCACGTCAGATCCGATATTATATTGTTTGAGGCGAATAAAGATGGAAGGATGGAACTAAAGTTAGTAAGTAATATGCTCAAGCATTTGTGAACGCAAATCTTTGAGTTTGTCTAGTAGAAAGCTTTTGGTCCCTAGACGCTGGTAGTTTCTCGTAGTTTTTTTCTATATTTAGGGAGGTTAGTTTGACGCTACTTACCTCGGTACTACACTGTTTATTATGTACCTAATGTGTTCTAAAGCTTATTTTATATCTCTTCACATCATCGTAGGTATATCGTATATTTTTAAGTATACGGGTTGGTTGCATTCTTGAAAAATACGTTTAGAGTTTTCAAATAGAACAAAATTCCATTAACGGAAAATTGAATCGGAAATGCCAATAATCAGCTTAAGATAAGTACCATTTGTATTGTTTATTTTAACTTGAAGAGGTGTCTTGAAAATACATCTGAAGTTCAAGATAAAGAAACACTCATTAATATTATCAAAATACTTTCCTTTGTATTCATAACTACCTACTGCCAAATTCCAGAAAACGGACGAAACTAAAATAACACCTAACTATTTATTATAGTTTCACCAGATTAATATATAATACCTATTTGTACCTTTACTCGTACGTGGATGTCACAGACAGGAGTGGCGTCACACGTTCGCATTATTTAATCTGATGGCTCCTCTACACGATGGGCCAGCGCCGGCCACTCCAAGGGACGCATTTATGCGTTAGAGGGAGCAAGTGATATTGCTATCTCATTCTACCGCATGGCTGCGTCCCTTGGAGTGGCCGGCGCTGGCCCATCGTGTAGAGAAGCCATGAGAGGTCAAGTTGACCGCATATTGCGGTTGGCATTCACACCCTTTTACACAAAACAATTTAGTCTACTACACCCTCTCGTAAAATCTCCGCTCTAAAGAATTACGGCGGAGACTCACTAGTTTCTAATTCATTTCCCGAATCGAATCGAGATATGAAATAGTAAAGATATGTGACCTTCCACTGCAAAAGGTACCAGAGCCGTGGTGACTGGCGCCGCGATTCGGGAAATTAATTTGAGATCCTTTTTCCGTGGAACGTCACATATCTTCACCATTTCATATCTAGTATGAAATGGTGAAGATATGTGACGTTCCACGGAAAAAGGTACCGAATAGCGGCTGGCGGTTACGTCGCATAGCGTCGCTATAATATTGGAGCGGCGTTAATAATAAGCGTAAGCGCTAACTGCCATAAGGTACCTTTAACCGTGGGACGTTACATATCTTTACTATATCGTATCTAGTTAATCTCTAATTCATTTCCCGAATCGCGGCGTTAAACTACTTTAAACGAGTACTTCGAACAAAAGATAAAACAATCAAGGAAGTTTTGGCGGGCTAACAGAAATACCTAAAAAGTTCTAGAAATATTTAAACGGATGTTTTGTAAAAGAGACATCTCAATAATCAAGACTGTATATCATCAGTCATCATACTTTTGCCTCCGCTCTGTTTTATATTTGGTAAGTATCTGTGGCAGTAGCAACTCAACGTAACTTTCTTAAGAATACTACATAAGTAGTTAAATTGATAACATTTAGAAACACGGTGAGGCACTTATTTTGACTTTATTTATTATAATTATAGTAAGAGCAAAAGAGTACTAGAGCAAATACTTAGAGCAAAGAAAAAAGGCATATCTAGGTGCTAATGGGTTAAATATTATACGATCAAATATAGTTTATTTGAGGCCCATCTAGAATATCGCTCGAGAAAACTGAGCCCTTGACCGATAAAGTAAATAGCGTTAAGTGTAGACACAAAAAGATTCAAGATGCGAGATTTCGCTTCATTTTGAAACGGACTTAAATGGCGACTGCCCGTCTTATTGTTACTTATCTCCATCACAAAATACTTTTACTTCCAAGCGGCGTAGCACGGCGGCGTTTTTATCCCTTGTCACCATACCTGTCACGTTCTAACAATTATGTAAGTGCGAAAGGGACGCGCATAGTGATAGTCGATAAAAATGGAACCGTGCTGCGCCCGCAAGTCACTAGCTGAGAATAACCCATGGGCCCGATTCGGATTTTGAAGTAGACATCTATTAGATATCTTTTAGACATCACCAAGATACGATAACGATATGTTTAAGATCTAACCTGTCAAATTTGACATTTGCGCGATTCTGGAGAAACTCTTGAACGATTTCCTCGGGATATGACTAAGAGATCCAATTCACATCTAATAGATATCTTACGCTATCTAACGTAAAAGTGACATTGGTTGCCCGAATTGCGCTGCAAAAGAGAACTAGTTGATATCTAAACTATAACGTATCTAGAATGGATCTAGTACGCGTCGTCTCTTGTGAATATCTTGTAGTTCGAACACGGCAGCATGTTTCCCTCGTCAGGTTTGCAGTGAATTGTTGGAAACTTTTTCCAGTTTTGTTTGTGCCGGCAACACGTTTGCGTCGCGCCGATAGGGAAATCAAGTGTCAAACGCTAAGTGACGGCCGAAGTTTTAGTTACGAAGTTTACTTAGGTACTTACATTGTATGATTAAATAATTATGTTGCTTATCTACTTAAATATGTAGGTATACGTTTCTTGAAAATTTGTTAATCCAATACCTACTGTATTAGTTATTTACGATACAATTGCGAAATATAGGAGATTCGCAACGAGTGGCGAATTTTAAAACACGACCGAAGGGAGTCCTATATACTGTTTGTTACTATATTGAAATCCTAAAACCTCCATGAAACAGTTTTGTGGTGCAATATAAAGAAAAAATATTCTCTTTCCCGGCCTGACCTTAAGTTAAATGGATTTACACGAAATAAAACAATTTTAATGGATAATTTCACGTAAGTATAATAAGTCTACCCGTGGCCACGGGTGCTGGTAAAAGGGCTTTCAAGCTTAAAACATCGGGATGTGCTTTTAATTCATTGTTGGTACGGTAACGGGTTATATCGCTTAATTATTATTTTTTGTTCTCGAATAACCATAGGAGATACTTATACGTCTCGGAGTAATTAACAATGGAGCCGCCATTAATAGGCGTTCCCCTCTGTCGAAAATAGGCGGCCAATGGTCAACCACATGTCAACCATATGTATGGACTGACGTTTATCTGACATGACGTACCTATACATTTGATGTGCCCCTCCCCCGCAAAAAACGGCAGACTATTTTGTACCGAAAATTTTAGACATGGCGTCTCCATTGTTAATTACTCCGAGTTATACGTAGGTAATATTGTTTATATTACGAATTCGGACGACCAAATCATAATTTATTGTTATTATATGTCTTTAACATAAGTACTTTGGTACTTTAACCAGAATAATAATATAAGACTTATAAATTCAGCTCTCGTTAGACGTAGTACCGCCGTCTTACCGAATGTTGACAATAATAGCAACAGTAACAATAAACTCTTGGCACAGATCACTACTAATACCTACTAGATGGAGCATTTAAGCTCGAGGTCAGGTCACCACACACGTTTTACCCCGTTCATACAGAATGCAATATGGCGACCGCCTTTAAAGTCGTATGCTCTTAATTGTTTTTACTCATGTAATTTAAAAGTACGTATATGTGTAAACTTTTTTTTATAACCGAGATACTAAAATGACAATTCGATTTGACACACACCGATTGACACACCGCTTTTGTACTAAAATAACACATCGGTTTGACAAATTGGGGCTGTAGGCTGTCGGGCCGCCGATGGTGAAATAATACGCAAACAAATTTTTGCTAAAGCTGAAACGCGTCTCCGTTTAGTTAATTTAATTTTAAAATTTGAATCAGGCAATAAGGCCTATATTACAAATACCTTATAGACTAACACATCCAGCGAAACTGTGGAATGAACTGTCGCATGCGGTATTTCCGGACCGACACGATCTTCAAATTTCAATCCCATCTTAACGGCTAAAATCAGGGGGCCTTCCGCGTACCACGTTCGACGTGTTGCCTCCCTGTCACACTTACGTAAGAATTTACAAGTGCGACAGAGAGGCAATTACGTCGAACGTGGTTCGCGGTAGGCTCTCTGGCCATTCATCTGCTCGTTTGCTTCTATATCACAAAAAAATTGGTGAAATAACGGCGTGGTTCCGATGAACCTGCTCTTGTGTCGGATTCGGTAGTAATGAAGTGGTATCTAGAGGGTGGTAATCCAAAACTCCCAGCAAGACGAGATGTGCAGTGGTACAGCAGTAATACTTGGCCGTCACTCTGTCTGGGAATTGAGTACATAGTGTCTGTAACTGCAACTCAGTTACTGCAAGACAGATGAAATTTATTTCCTTACCTGGAGCGGTATTTGACTTTCATGATGACGCCTTAACCTTGAAACTGAACTGGAATTATTTTTTATTTTATTTCACGGGCCTATAAATCCTGGTTTTTTTGTTTGGCTTTCTTAGGGATATAGATTTAACACGTAGAGGCCATTGAACATCGTGTAAACCATGATCATTCGATTCCTAGTTTGCGGTGACTCTTATTCCCGTTTTATATCCAACTTTATTCTTAAGAATTTAAATAAAATAAAAACCACATTTGAACAGGGTGGGACTGGGCTGGGCATGACTACCTCATGCACCCAAATAGGTTGGCCAAAAGGCACTAAGATCTGAGTGGTGTCTCAGTGGACACTTAGAGACTGCCACCGGAAGGTCAATTCGAACGTACCCAGCTGCAAAAGTGCATGTCCACTTTATTCATGAATTCCATCATAGTATTGGCGCGAGCGAGACGCACGGGCGAATGATAGCAAAATGACCTCATTTTGTTGTCAAAATGTAAGCTTGAATTGACCTGCGAAAACAAATAGAACTGACATCTCATCTCATATGGTTGCCCAGTTGTCTATCAAAACATATGTACCTAGTAGTAGCTAGGTATATGAATGTTTATTCATTTAGGCCTATACTAACTACCCTTATCGTATCAAAAAATATGCGCAGTATACAAATACGAGAGGGATGCACAAAATGAGTAAATAAAAAATAAGATCAAAATGATATCAATTTGTAAGTTTGAATTGGCCTCCTGCTTTCCTAGTCAATCGATTAACTGGTAACAAGTTGTTAACTTAAACAAGAAGTTGAAAGTTACACATTTCTACATCAAAAAATAAAAACTGTAGGCACCCATCAAAGATAAGTTAAAAGAGTAACTTTTATAGTTATAGATTGTGCTGCTACAGCATAAGTATTAAAACAGTAACCTATCTGCGGAATTTATATTTGACGTTCAAAATCGACGACGCGACGCAACGACTTCTCGTCCCTACTACCTACCTAATTCATGTTAATTCTGATGAAAGAGTGTCTTTGTTGTGTACATCGTATCTTATTTCTTCTTACAAGAGTGACTTACTGCATACAGCACTTTAATCACTCTGTGAGAAATTGTAAAATCATCATTCAACTGGAACATGAGCACTGATGGACACAGATATCTCAAAAATATTATTATTTCCACAACGACCTGTTATAGGGCAGCCTCCGTTGGAGTTTCGAAGAAAACTCTTGAATACAACCCAAACAGTTTATTAAACCCAAAATACACTGCACAAACTTACACACTAAAAGATTTAGGATATTACTAGATCTATGTTAAAGAGTAAATTACGAGTGACCATGTTTTTACTGTTATTCGAATTTTTATACAGTAATATTGCTGTCAATGCTTCACCTACATTTTAGTTTTACCTGGTAAGCAAAATAATTATACATGTGCTCATATGCTGCACAATTAATTTGATCAAGCACGTAAAATCAGAGTAGTTTCGTTAGGTAACTGACTTTACCGGTATTTTATTGTCTTTGCCGCTACATAAATTTGACTTTACACTTTTCTATGACGATTTTTTTGTGAATTCATACTTAAGTATACTATTTGGATACAATGTGACATTTGTGATCTATCATAATTGTCACTAAGAAATAAATGATTTCATTATAACCACGTCACTGACAAGATTAAGTACTCGTTTATATTTACTCTGATACTATGCTATGCCAAATCTTTTGAGGGCTTGGAACGCGGGTCGCGTAAAACTTAAAAATATTTTCCCAAACACTTAGAGCATTTAATAACTGGAGTGGCCATTAAGAGCTTACCCCTCTGCCGAAAAACTTGCACTAATATGCAAACTTTTGTATAGACTGACATGGCTGTTTGTACGTTACGTATAAATCATGTAGAAATAGCAATACATTTGACGTCCCCTCCCCCGCAAAAATCGGCAGACTGTTTCATAAAGAAAATGACAGCGATGACATCTACAGTTACTAAATGCTTTAAGTATTCGGATTAGTATGTGACATTTGTGATTTCCCCCTAGACAACTAGTAGCTAAATTCGGTTAAGAAAATGGAATTAGACTTCCACTCGCATAACTGGTTATCTCCGCGGAAGAAATAGTGCGTCTAGTTAACCAGTTATCAAACTTGGTTGTCTGAGTGGAACAAAGGGATACATCATAATATAATTTTCACTAAGAAATAAACGATTTCATTATAACCACGTCACTGTCAAGATTAAGTACTCGTTTATATTTACTCTGATACTATGCTATGCCAAATCTTTTGAGGGCTTGGAACGGGGGCCGCGTAAAACTTAAAAATATTTTCCCAAACACTTAGAGCATTTAATAACCGGAGTGGCCATTAAGAGCTTACCCCTCTGCCGAAAAACTTGCACAAATGTGCAAACTTTTGTATGGACTGACATGGCTGTTTATACGTTACGTATAAATGTAGAAATAGCAATACATTTGACGTCCTCTCCTCCGCAAAAATCGGCAGACTGTTTCGTAAAGAAAATGACAGCGATTACATCTACAGTTACTAAATACTCTAAGTATTCGGATTAGTATGTGACATTTGTGATATATCATAATATAATTTTCACTAAGAAATAAATGATTTCATTATAACCACATCACTGCTAAGTAAGAGATTAAGTACTCGTTTATATTTACTATGGTACTATGCTATGCCAAATCGTTTGAGGGCTTGGAACGCGGGGCGCGTACAACTTAAATATTTTCCCAACATCTTCCCAAAGCTTTGTTTACTTGTTAATTTGACAGACGAACGACAGCCAGCGAATTCTCATTACAATGAAGGTTCCGTTACTTTTTTGATGAGAAATGGGTAATAATTGCCTCTTTTATAATTTACTGTTTCTTTGAACAACATTTTCATTTTGAGTTGATTTTAATCGATTTCCCGGTTTGAACAATCAGCGTGGAATAAGGTATGTAGGTAATAATGAGTATAGATACCTATCTAAGTGGTGTCTATAAGTTTTTATAGACTAAAGAAAATTTAGGAAAAATATAAACAAGAAATCGTACCTACCTAACTTCAATTAATAAAAGCATATTTAATGTACCTACGTACAATGAGTTTCGCAGAGTCTGCTAAGTCTGCTTCATCTTTGGATACCACAGATAAATAAAATACTATTACAGTTAGACCGTAAAAAGTCTGCAGCGATTTTGATAGCCCACGCAGTGCAAGTGTCATTTTAAACGTCAAACATCTATGAAATTATGACGTATAAATAACACTTACACTGCGTGGGCTATCAAATCCGCTGTAGACTTTTATTGGTGCGACTATAGTACCTGCTTAAAACTAAAGCCAGTATTAATGAAAATACAATATAACATAGGCCATGTTAGTTTTCATGGTTTCAGAAAGATATTTAAAATACTATCATGATTCACCAGTATCTTGCAACATTGTTTTTTCAATACGAGTACAAAGCGAAAGGCACCCTCTAAAAGCTCGCCCGTACGAAGGACGAGGAAATTTCAGAGTGCACAATACAAGCCTGTAACGTTGCATAATATGGCGCGTGTTCAGCCAAAGTATTCGTTATGGTATTTGCTACACCTAGCCAACCGGGGCATATGTTTTTCGATATGACGCCGAACGTCAGGTGTTCATCTCGAGACTATCAAACCTAAACAGACTCTATGGTATAAGCCTTACGTGTTTTATTAGCCGGGCACGTGAGGAGTTGTTTGTGTCATATAGGAATAGCGTGGACTTGAGCCCTCCCTCTCGGAATTCGCGCTGCAGTAGAGGGTACTTGAGACTTTGGCGATGTGATCCGAGCGGCGATATTCGCGGGCGCGGGACTCCACTCGCTGCATCCCTCTTGCTCCCGGCTCGCGGCGCGCGGCGAGCGGCGCTCGGCGGGCGGGAGGCGCCCGGCGTCACTCACGTCGACTCGGTCTCCTCGGTCGTGTGTCCGAACCTCTCCTGTCCGCGACGTGCGATCTCTCCGAACCCTACCGGTACTAACGTACGCCGCGTCCTAGACGCGACTCTTAACAACATATCCCTAGCGCTTAACCCTTCACAGACCCGTTAACCTGGGCTCCGTAGTAACGGTCAGTATTCTTTCAAAGTTGAGTTTCGAAGTTTTCTCTCAGTGTTTCGGACTATATAAATACAACGCGTCAGCGTTTAAACTTTAAGGGCTTGTGTCCTACCGTAAATAAAGGATTGTTTGGATTGACGGAAAGTGTCTGAACTTCTGAAGTGAAGCGAGCTGCCTTCGCGTTTCATTTGCATCTGTCAAACAGGTAAGTGGTCTGTAAAGCGGCGTATTTACGCCGGTCACACACGCGGCGCGCAGTCTGCCTCGGCCTCCTACATTTGAATTATTAAAACGCTGACTGATGTGCCGGAGGCAGACGTTTGCTAGCTGTAAGCTGGGAGATATATCTGCGACAATAGCACGGCTCATTCATAACGACTACGAGTCGGGACAAAGACACCATTCGTTAGCGGAATTTCAAAGTTTTACCATCGAGTGTTTTGACTAGAAGTCTGTATAAGTTAGCGCAAAAAGTTATTACAGATTTCCTTGATATTGAAGGTTATTTATCACAAATATTAATCACGTTGCGTTTATTACTCAATAACCATTGCGTTGACGAGATTTAATTTAGTTACCTATGATTTATTTTACATATTTCTCGACTCGCAATATACGTCACACTCATAAATATCGTGCTCATAAATATTTTCAACACTTCTCACCTGCACGGGCTTAATTATAAAATGACTGTGAGCTTGTACCTATTTGTATTTTTAGATCCACTACACTACGCAATAACTGGGTGAATAATTAATTGCACCGTAGATCAAACCGCTGATGATTATTCATCTGTAAGATTTATTATTGTATTTACTTCCAATGGTCAAACAGATTAAACATTAAGTACTCGTATACCAGCCATAAAACTACAGGTAAGCTATAGTTTGACCACTTATCTCTAGCGGTTGGTAAAGAAGTAGCGCGAAGAAGTAGATAAATTATTATTTTACGTACCTACCTACATAACATAATACATACAAATCAGTTTCATGAAGCCAAGCCTTCAATCAGTGCGGAGCTGACCATAATTACTTTTACAGTAGGTACAGTCAAGGAATTTAAATTCCGACCCATTTCGTACTTTGTCACAGTGACAATCAATATGAAAGCCGCTAGAGACCTCATACGGTTGTCACTGTGACAAAGTACGAAATGGGTCGGAATTTAAATTCCTTGACTGTACCTACATGTGGTGCTTCATTACGACACCATGTGCTATAATAAGCACATTACATAACTACGTCGAAAATTTAATGGCTCCTCTACACGATGGGCCAACGCCGGCCATTCCAAGGGACGCAGCCATGCGGTAGAATGAGATAGCAATATCACTTGCTCCCTCTATCGCATAAATGCGTCCCTTGGAGTGGCCGGCGTTGGCCCATCCTATAGAGGAGCCAAAAAGGGCCATATGTACTGTAAAACGTTGTACGATACACGTGCGAATAGGTAATTCGCACTTGTATCGTAAATAACTAATCTACTAACCGCCTCAGGTAAACGGTAAACCTATAGTAGTAAATACTCGTGTATTCAACTCTACATTTCACTCTTAACCAACTAAAGATAATGGCCATGGAATATTCCTGATCGATCAAATTGTGCCTACTCAGTAGCTTAGAATTGTCCCGATAGGTATTATGTGGACATACAAAGAGCCGTTACATAGCTAATAATAGGTATCTACTGTGCACTCAAGTGAACTAAAATGCAGACGTGACTACGCATAAAATATTCTCTGTTCGTTTAGGCACCCACCTCATGCATGAAAACATCATAGTTTTTATGAACTGAAATGTAGATTTTGCTTTGTATGTATCGGAAAAAATATGGTGATTCATCAGTTTAGTTGGTATTGCATGTAACCGAATATGTGCATAAAGGATGACTCACGCTAGACCGGGCCGGGCCTGGGCCGATGCATCCGACACGTCATTTTCTATGACGGCTCATCGGTGATCACGTGGTGCTTTCTATAGAAACCGAAGCGCCGGAGGCTCCGGCCGGTCTAGCATGAGTCATCTGTGGACGCAACTGTCAATTTTATTGCTTTGAGCTTATCAAATTCACGGGATTTTAATGGTTATAAACTGTATAAAGTTAACCTTAATGTAGAAGGCTTTGATTTCGAAGAAAGCTATTTATGTCTACTCCCAAACATTCGAGGTCTGCGCTGCACTGCATTCTCTTTGCAGCCTTACGCTACTCTGCAGGTGTCCCACAACCATAACTGCAGCGTATATTACTTCAGATGCATACTTTTAAAACCCACCATGAAGTTGGCTACTCAATTCTTTGGAAACTTTGGGACCGGTTCGGATTTTAAAATAGATATCTTTTAGACATGACACACCAAGACACGATAACGATATGTTTAAAATCTAACCTGTCAAATTTGACATTTGCGCGATTCTGAAGATACTCTTGAACGATTTCCACAGGATATGACTTAGAGATTCAATTCACATCTAATAGATATCTTACTCTATCTAACGTAAAAGTGACATTGGTTGCCTGAATTGCGCTGCAAAAGAGAACTAGTTGATATCTAAACTATAACGTATCTAGAATGGATCTAGTACGTGTCGTCTCTTGTGAATAGCTTGAAGTTTGAATACGGCAGTTTTAGATCAGTTCTACCAACAGCCTGTCTCAAAATAAATAAGTCATGCTGACACAGCACACTATCGTACTACCGCGATCACTTCCACTCTTTGGCAGATTGTGGAGCGTGCGTGTGTGTCATGTCTCATGTCCCTGCCATATCTCAAAGGTTACGATTCTACATTCTTTCTATCAGGGGAAATTAAGGTAATTGGATAGTCCATTTGTAAATAAACACTACTTTTATAATTTTAAGGTTTTGAAAAGCTACATTACGAAATTGATAACCTTCCGATTTTACTTTTACGTAATTTTAAATTTTTATATTACTTATAGGAAAAAAATTAAAAATGTACGCTTCCGGCAGGACTTGAACCCGCAACGTCCGCAATCCGTGCGTTTGCTTTAACCAATTGAGCTACGGAAGCCTACCAGAAACTCGCGAATTTTTCCATTCCTTCCCTTATGTATACACGTCGCCTATGGAGTGGCATATAGCGACATCTACCCAACAAAATTTCCAAATTCCAAATTATTTATTTGTTAAACATAAGTACAACAGGTCTTAAATGTATAATAAAGTATCACTATGCTTCGCCATATGGCATACAAATATAGAAGACATGTATGGCACATTTTAAACTAAAACTTAATAAGTAATTAAAATAATACACGTTAAATTAATAGGTTACAAAATTTCCAGAGTCTGACAAAAATCTTGAATTGAGTAGTATGCCTTAGTTATTAGGAAATTATACAGCATTTTTTTAAATTCGTTTAAATCATTCTGTTTTAAAATCTCTATTGGTAGTTTGTATTTTTGGTGCCATTCCAAAAAAGCTTTTCGCTAGTAATGCAGTTTTACATGACCTAGAGTTTATTTTATGTTTTTGACGATAACTATTGATTGAAATAGGAGAATTGGTCAGGATTAGACTTATTTAAGTTATTCGTGTTTACCAAAAACCTTGTTTATTAATAACATCTACTTTATACAAGAATGTGAATATGGATATTCACATTCTGTCGGTGCTAATTTTAAGGATATGGAATTCACTTATATACTTACCTGAACGTTCCCTGTGACAATTTAACCGTTGAATTTTCCTTGGTAATACGAATAATAACATCCGTTGTTAAGTGATTTATTAACATCTGAAAACATGCCTTCACCACGTTATTGCCCAAATGTATTCAGAGGTTTAAGGAGGGATATCGTTGAGATGGGTAAGGCCATTGTTGTTTTATGTTTGCTACATTGTGCTAATTTGTTTTATGGAACGTTTACGAGTACAAGATGTTATTATTGTGTAGTAATGTATGCAATCATCCCTATTTAACGGTTGGATGATCTTGTTGACGTGATACATGTTGACTACCTCTGTTATCAATTATCGATGTGGATAGATTGACGGATTAGTATTTTATTGCATAACTCACACCTCAGCAAAATAAGTACAGAGATTTTTCTTTCATTTTTCAGAAAATAAAACTGGATTAGGATTATTGTCACGTTGAAGATATTTCAATTGTGTGTCATTGCTAATATATTATACTTATTCCAAATCCATCGTAAGGTCTGGTCTAGTTTAAGGTGATATATGTTAGTAATTTTAGTTTTTTTTTTTTAAATTTATAATTACACAATATCATATAAAAAAAAAGAAAAAAAAAGTAATTTTAGTAATGGATTCAATGCATGATATTCTCCAGATACGCACTCTACTCCTTCAAAAATGCTCTAAGTGCTTAAGTAGGTACATGGAATGGTAATACAAACGTGCCAAAAGGACATTAAATAAATATAATCACTACCGTCAACAAAGTTAAACTCATTCCTGCAAATAAAATAAATATTCCGCTAACTTTCTCCTTAAAGGGCTTTTATGGGTTAAATTATATACGCCTAGGGGCGCAGAATGGAGACATATTCCACTATTGGGACCTCGGGACTTATTATGGTCGACCTAGATGCCCGGCCACGGGAAGTGCTGTAGTCCTATTCATATTTCATACCCTATTTCAGAGTGGAATTGTGTGTTTTTCAATAGCCTACCAGACCGCAATTTATGAGAAGCTCATAAGACCCGTCTATAGCTCTGGAAAATGACATATTGTGATAAAAGTTTGAATCAGGATAATTTATTACATCATGTTTTCGAATGTTGTAGTATCATTGTCGGGCCTCGGTATAGATTTACTAATTCACTTTTTAGCACAATTACCACGTTGAACCCTTAATAAGGTAACCTACTTAGGGTTTGAAATTGGTCGTGGTTGGTCCTGGGTTTGAATCCCAGTAAGGGCATTTATTTGTGTGATGAACATAAATATTTGTTCCCGAGTCATGGGTGTTTTCTATGTATATATATATATATATATATACATATATATATATATATATATATATATGTATCTATTTATCTATATAAGTATGTATATCGTCGCCTAGCACCCATAGTACAAGCTTTGCTTAGTTTCGGGCTAGGTTGATCTGTGTAAGATGTCCCCAATATTTATTTATTTAATTCTACTGGAGAGTCGTTTACAAATTATTTATTACTGTTCATTGTTAACATTATTTCAGTAAAATGAAAATTTCTAATTAAGTTCAGTTGATCAATTGCTTTTTGCCTGCGTCGGTCAGCCAACGCGTGGGGCTCTTGTTGAAGCTCCTCGTTGTGGAGCAAAACTCAAAAAACGTGATTTACCCTTTATAAGTTATTGGTTATATACCGGTTGCACCTATGTATTTTTATTTAATTAAAACCAAAAACAAAAATGCACAACAAACGGAAACAGCATTTTTAATATCTAAGCCACAAAGAAAGAAAAAATGTTTTAACAACGAGTCTAGTTTCTGCGGAACAAAGCACTTTCACTGCAGGAAGATTAATAAATTTATTCACTATGAGCACACCAACTGTTCTCATATTATTCTAATTTAATAATATACTTTTAGATACGTGTTGTTGATATGTCTATAGGTTCAGTCTTTGTTCTATCTAATTTTAAATAATAATAAAAGTGTGTTCTTTATTTAATAAAATAAAGGCCAATATTAGGTTGGGACCACTGCAGAAATATTTTAATATACATATAGTAACAACACCAGTCATGGGACATTTAAGAGGAAATTTGGAGTATTTATGATATTTCCCATAAACATGTAAATGGTCTACCGCTTAGCGTGTTAAAATATGAAAGTCCTATCCGTCTTTCATGTTTTAGGCGTGTTGTATCAAAGATACTGCAGTTAGTTTCCACATATTTAACAAATTAAAACTATGCTTTTTTTCTCCAGTCATGGACACCAAAGTTCCAGTAATGGGCCCCCGGTAATGGACGTGGATCCAGTAATGGGCCCCCTATAATGGACATTGCTCTATGAGTATAAAATATTGAAATGGTGAATAAATCACGGCAAAATAAAACAATTTTTGGTATAAGCTTTTATCGCTGAATGTATTTTGCTTTCCACAGCCAATTATTATTGTATTAGATCCATCGAGACAATTCTAATATACCCTAACACAATTAGTTAGGGTTTAATGCGATAAAGTTCCCATGGCCACCTCCTGTCTCCATCGTCAGATCAGGTCCATGTTATCATAATATTGCATTATCATCCGATTTGCATACTTAATTTCGTACTTACACAAAATTTCAACTGAATCGGAAATCGAAAAGTGGCTCAAATTCAGCTACCAAGATTGGACCCACACTAACTAACAGGGCAAGTTAAATAAAAGTTTGGAAAAACGATATTAATTTATCCGAAGTCCGAGAATACCTCCTGATTGACATATTTCTTAACTACATTTTATTTCTGTATTGTTTAAACATGAAATTATGGCATAGCAAGCATCATTCTGTCATTTGTCCCATCATAGGAGGTACGCAGTTTTACAGCTCCTATAATGGGATTGGGCCGAATACCACTATTTTTTTACATCTGTGGAGTCACAACATAGTGTGTTGTATACCTTATCTCATGGTAAATGCAATTAACAAAACACATTCTAGTTTTCATCAAGTATTAATTAATTAAAATTTAATAAATTAACTCACCTCTCTTAGCGAAGTTGTTAAGAATTCGTAGTGGTATTTTTTTTCAGTGACACGACAACTTTTAGGTTAACGCCAATTTCTTAAAAAACAACCAAATTCAATAAAACTTCAAACTGAAACAGCTCTAGGACTCTTATTTATGATTACATACAGCCACAGTGTTTATAAACAACTTTTAGATACTTATTTTAGAGGAATTATGTTTTTTTGTCCCATTACTGGTTCCACGTCCATTATAGGGTCTACTACTATAAGTCTTTTTGTTAATTACTCTATTTATTAATTTTGAGAACAATAAAAGGTATTGTACAGTCACCTGCAATAATATGTTACACAACGAAGGCCGCAAAAATAACTGACACAATCTTATTTCTAGAGCCTTACACTGAGAGAAAAGTACAACAAAAACACACTTAGAATTACAAAAATAAACTTAATCTGGGGACAAGGAGAGTTAACTAATAGGAACAAATTGACTTTTGCAATTTCTATTAGTTCTTGCAATTTCTATTATCTGTTTGTTGAAATTATATTTGGGATTACTGAGCTGTTTGTAGAAATAAATAAACTTTACAGAAATAGTGAAACGTCCATAATTATTACTAAAACTTCATTTTTTCCCCCAGTACAGAACTATTTTTTAATTCCTGGTGATGATTTTTCTCTCAGTGTAAGAGCGTGACTGTGTAGGTACCTACAGAATATTCTCCATTCTAATTCTACCTATACCTATCCTTGCGTATGCGATCATATTTGATTACTTCTATTGCAATAATTGCAATGATGTTCTACGAATTGATAAAAGTTACGTCAATTGTTTATAGTTCTCCTCTAAATGTAGGCTGGCGTTTAATATAAAACAAGCTGTGGCTTCGAGAACTTACAAATGGAAACTAAGCGGGGAATGATGGACTGCCCGCCACTACAGTCACTTTTAAGAGGATTTATGTACAGGCGCTACTTACTCGGGTGCAAAATATTTAGACCTCATCGTATTTCATGTTGGTCATGAATATGGGAAACAATTACTTACTTTCAAAATTCAAGCATGTTAACGGGAGTCAAAGGGATTCCATTGTCTCGACTTAACACTACCAGCCGGCGTATTATGGATGGTTTTATCGATCTTTATCCACGTGATAAAACAACTATCACTTTATAACACCGTGGGTTAGAAAGTGACGGACACTGTTTTATCACGCTGTCACGTAGACAAGAATGACCATCATATCCGTACAGCGCGAGCTACGCGCTACTTACAGTTAATAACATATACTAATCTATGCGCGCTACGATCGTAGCCGGTAACACGGGAAAAACGGAGAACCCGCCTGGCGGGTCGCTGGCAGTGAATAAGTTAAGCGATAATATACATATGACTAACTCATAATTAATGTGGTGAAATAGTTTAGATCGGAAAAAGATTTTGTTTGATGTTATAAATATTTCATTTATTATGTAGGCACCTACTGTACTTAAGTAGGTACGGATGTACAAACACATACATATTAAATAATCAATATTAAATTTTATTTAAAAGAAAAGGAAACCATAAATAAACTATGGTACCATCTTCACGCAACATGATATCAAATGATACCATAGGCAGTATTTCAACGTTGTTGTATTGTTACACGAATTAAAAACGAAGGTAAGTACTAATATGACTTTGCATCCATTCCATTTATTTCCTCAAATTGCATCGTTATTCTTTCCGCCGTGCATGTACATATTTGTACGACTTTGCTCTCAAATCAAGTCAAGTGATGTTAGAAAATTGCCGAGTGCCGGTTGACGCTGCAACTTCTAGCTAAGCGCAATCGTCCCCAACGGCTTTCGTTTCACGGTACCAAGTTTCAAAGCAAGTATCTTGCCATACCAGTTATGCGAGCCATGGCATTGCTGCGCCCGTCTTGGTTTACGTACTTTGAACACTGGTTCGGAACATTACACGGCTAGTCTCGATCTAAACCGATCTATTACTAAATAGTTCCGAGGATGTTCGGTTTGCTCCCAGCAGCTACTTACTAGGATTAGATTAAAACGGAAACTACGGGGCCCGATTGACATGTTTATTCTATAATGTGTTTCAATCACTATCACTACACCTTATAAAACCAAGTCCCCCGCCACGTCTGTCTGTTTGTGTGTTTGTTCGCGATAAACTCAAAAAGTACTAAACGGATTTTCATGCGATTTTCACTTATCAATAGAGTGATTTTTAAGGAAGGTGTACTTGTAGGTAGGTGTATAATTTGTTAACCCGTGCCAAGCCGGGGCGGGTCGCTAGTAAATGATAAAACGTGGTCCATATTCCTTTTGTATTAATTTTGGCAGATGCCAATGATTTCATTATAAGAAAAAATATATTAAAGAAGAACAAGAACAAGGAAGTGATTTTAAATTAAAAAAAAGTTAATATTACCCAATTGACAGTTCAAAAATATCTCTGCTTTAGTAAACATAAAGAGGAACATAAATAAATAAAAGACATTCGTCGTATTAATAGTAACTTTTACTTTTACTATTTAAGTTCCAAAGAGACATAAAACTGTTTTGATTACTTCAGGCGTTGGGTTCCACACATTTGCGCAAAAGTATTTTACTATCGTACGTAAAAAGAAAGTATTTACTCGACATATTAACATTAAATCACCCGCCGGTTGTCCGCAGAGGTTTGGATTGTTGGTGGCTGCAAGGTATCCATTTTGATATCTGAATTAAACATGATATTTGTGGGACAAGTGGATTTGGGAAATTGGTCTACGTGCCATCATTTTATAGTCAAAGTATTGAATACCAGAGATGTGAAAAATACTTTATAAAAAGTATTTAAATACAAAATACAAATACTTCCTTGATAATACTATTTCAAATGCAAAATACAAAATAGTTTTTGAATTTGTATTTAAATACAAAATACGAAATAGGTATTTTCAAAATACTTTTTTTAAATACAAATACTTTGCGATAAAAGGTACTCTGAGTAGTGAATACCTAGTCTGAATTAAAAAGTATTACTCGGAATTTCCGAGTTAAAAAGACTCTCTTTATTCATTGAAATCAATCCTCTATCTGGGTCAAACAAATTACTGTGTTACGTTCTTTCCTGTAGACATACACAAGAGTTAAGGGCTATAAAGGTTAATTTTCTTATTTAACCCTTACCCACGTAAAAAGGTCCTCCTTTTATTTACAGAACTATGACAAAATCATTACTTACATGCCCACAAGCTGTTAACTATTGCCCACAGGAGAGAAAAATGTACAGTTCGCGCGAACACGCTAGTTTTCTCTCCTGTGGGCAATAGTTAACAGCTTGTGGGCATGTAAGTAATGATTTTGTCATGGTTCTGTAAATAAAAGGAGGACCTTTTTACGTGGGTAAGGGTTAAATAAGAAAATTAACCTTTATAGCCCTTAACTCTTGTGTATGTCTACAGGAAAGAACGTAACACAGTGATGTTTGACCCATCTAAAGTGCAAATTTCTAGTTGTTTGCTCATATTAACCGGTAGGATGTAGGTATGGATGATGGTTTTTAACGGCCAACTTTTAAAGCATTAATTTGTAATGTTTTACAGCTATTATAATGCCTCTCGTTAGTGTGATGAAAACGTCTCGTTTGTGTTTCACCAGCGCAAAAAGTTTGTTCTCCTCTCGTGCCTTGAAACCCTCGCAACACTCAAGATTCAACTTTTTTAACCACTTGCTACGCTTGTGGTCATTTGCGACGTTACTAAACAGCAGATTCAACAGTTCCATGTTAAAAGAATGACAGAGTTGCCAGGATTGTAACATCAGAAGAGATTGTAACTCCTACCTACATTACCTACCTACTATAAAGTATTTTGTATTTTGAAAATAGAAAATAGGTCCCAAAAACTATTTCAAATAAAATACAAAATAGTTTTCTTCAAAAGGTATTTAAATACAAAATACAAAATAGGTATTTTGCATTTTGTATTTGCATTTTAAATATAAGTATTTCAAATAAGTCACATCTCTGTTGAATACCTTATCACAGTAACAATCAATATGAAAGTCGCTAGGGATCTCATACTATGTCACTGTGACAAGGTACGAATTAATACTGAAATTATATTCCTTGAACGTAGGTACTGTTTGTATTTATTTTGAAAGGACATACTCTGTATCAACCTTTTACTTTTCTGTTTCTTAAAATCAAATTAACAGTAAAAAGTTTAATCATTTTATTTTTATAAAAAAGGAATGATAAAAACATTTTTTTGCGCTAATAAATAATCATTAACGTCATGTCCCGCCCGTCATTGCCCGTAGAACCGATGGCCGTTGGGGCGGAAAGGTTCTCGAGTGGCGACCACGCACCGGAAGGCGCAGCGTGGGTAGACCCCCCACAGGGTGGACTGATGACCTGGTGAAGGTCGCGGGAGTCCGGTGGATGCGGGTGGCGCAAGACCGGTCATTGTGGAACTCTTTGGGGGAGGCCTATGTCCAGCAGTGGACGTCCTCTGGTTGATATGATGATGATGATGATGATGAACGTCATGTCAGCGGAAAAGCGTCCAAAGCTGCATGATGCAATATTTTTGCCCAGCGGTCCCGTGCTATCTTGACCTAAGTTCTAAATTTTGACTCTAAAAAATGGTCATATGTCAGACGGTGATATTTTTCTAGTAATTTAGCGTACCTGAACCCATAGTGTTTAACTCATCTTATAAACGACGCACCAAGTCTCCCGGTAGTCTATAACATAACGGTAGTATCAGCTTCCGTCAACGGGTGATGCTCGGAACAGGTTCCGTCGTTAGAACCATACGATAGCGTGGCCACCGGTCAAGCCCTTATAGGATTTTATCGATACTTTAAAGGAATCGATACTATTTCTGCATCGTAATCACTTCGTCGAAGCAAATTATGGCGATAAAATGCTTTCCAGATATATGTTTAGAAAATAGTCGAACCACACGTACAGTAAGCGTCAAAATTAGCTTAAAATACAATGCACCAAAAGTGTCTGCCAACATCAAATACTTTTCTAAATAGAGATATATTTTGTCAGCATTCGTTCAAAAGTACCTATATACAGACTGTTTGTTCTATAAAAATATAGACATATTTATTTGTGTTAAGCTATTATAGAATAAATGTCCTACTTCGGCCACATAATGAGGAGGGGAGATGAAAGCCTTGAAAAGCTGATCATTGTTGGAAACACGGAGGGCAAACGAAGCCGAGGACGATCTCCAACAAGATGGAGCGATCAATTAAAAGGGGCCCCATCCTCAACCAACTTTTGCTCGGTTGTCAGAGACGCGATGAACAGGCACCGTTGGAGGCAGATCATAAAGATCAGGTGTGGAGCATCCACATCCACCGATGACCACGATCCTCAGTCATGAGGGAGCGAGCAAAGAGAGAGAGAGAGATTATAGAATAAATATTATATGAGATACTTTTGACGCTCACGACTATGCTACTGCAATATTCGCTAACGTCTGCGTAACTTACTTTCTCTATATCTCACCTTATGCGCGTACGAGCGAGATGCATACAAAGATGCGTACAAACTAGCGAATATGTCAGTGTCATGTCAGTGATAAGCTCGTGGTAAGAGTATTAGTAGATTGATAGCCCCTATATCAGTCAGGAAGCACAAGTAAAAGTAACCCTTCGGGAAAAGTATAATATAAACGACGCGTGCAGACGCATGTAACGTGCTGGAATCAGCAGGCAAAGCCATCATTTGTAAAGCTCAGGAGACCGAGCTGCCCCCAATTTCCGATAACGTAAAAGGACGTAATGCAAAAAGAAATCATCGTGTCTTACGCCATTCTGCGATACGCCATCATGCGAGGGCTTTTTATATCAACTCCCGGATCTTACTCCTAGATTTTACTCATTATCTTAGTGCAAAACATGCATGTGTCCCCATTCATCCGTGTTAAAACGCATTCCTTTTCACTTTTTTCGTTGCGTGCTTAGAAAAATAACAATGTTTTGCTCGTGTCTGGCGGTAAATTTACCTCCCGTACGTGTTTCATTCCCTTAAAGGTCTGTATTGCAGCCGGAAAATAAATGCAGCCATAAAGGAAATTAGAGTATTTAACGGCAGTAAATATATGGTATGGCAACATTTTAAAATTAATATACCGTTGACATCAATAATTTGCCGTTTATATTATCATGCTCATATTTTAAATGACATTTCATGCTAAAACGCGATTGAAAACCGTGCATCCGCATGGACAACTCGAATATTGCATTTTCACTCGGATGACGTGTCGACTGCATTTTAAATAACTTAGCCGGCCTCGGGCAGATATTCTGTATTGATTTTAAGGTATTTTGGGAACATTTGCTGGGATGCTGTGTAGGCAGCCGCCATTTTAATGCCTTCGAGTTTTGTCGCTGCTTTAATTCTATTTTATATAAATTAGCGCAGCTTAATTTTATTTCTATTTTTAGTTGAACTGCTCTATAAAGTCCATTCGAAATGGATGTTTGAAAAGAAAGCTAAATCGAAACAAAATTACAGAGATGAAAGGAATTTAAACACTTTTCTGCGCACATTCCACTTGGGCATTTCCTGTTCAGTTCCGTCCGTTTAGCATTCGCTTGGCAGTGGGACGTGCTTTCTCGCTTGAATGTCGAAAAAGATTTTCGATGATTTTCGAGCACGTGTCCTCCGTGGACTGTATTTCGGTATTTTTCGTCAGTTGTCAATCTAGTACGCGTGACTGGCTCCCCTCCTTCGCCCCGCTTCGCGCATCACTGCTGTGACGAGATAGATTTTGCTCGAAACGGAAGCGATATCGCCTCCAACACGAGTCTTTGAAAAGATTTTCTCATTGTAAAAAATAATTGAATTGTAACATTTGGTTTGCGATAAGGTACCTACAAAAAACATTTAAAATTAAATTATATTAATTAAGCGGAGTGAAATATATTGAATGGTTTCTCTTTTTTGATGTTATTGGTACCTAACTATGTGTTTTTTATACACGGTGACTAAAAATAACTGCATTCCCGTTGCCAGGGAGATTTCGGGATTATACTGAGCTACTTTTACTATGGGATCAACCCCAAAATAGTGAAAAAAATGTACTTACCCTCCCATAGAAAATAGACCAGCCAAAATGTATGAAACAGCAAAAATGTTTCATACATTTTACATCCAAGAACACCCAACGGCCACGGCTCACTGAGGGAGCCTGGAGTCCCATCAGCAACCTAGTTGGCACAGGCAGTAGTTGGTGCTCCGTTCAAAACTTGGTTCACTGAAGTCACAGAACACTTACTTTTAAGAAAGCGATTGCGATCTGACCTTTGAAACTAGGCCCTTGGCCTCAATGGGATTCCCTTCGCCAAATAGCGACTGGTGAAATATCGAAATTTGACTATGACGTCTTAACCCCTTACTGCATGTAATAAAAATATTTGTTTAAATTTGAACTTTAACAGGACAGGTGTCAATAAAGATTAATTTCATATCCGCCATATTATATGGCTTCGTATGGGGTAAAGGGTTAAGTAGACTTAATAGACAAAACCTTCCAGGGCTAGAATAGAAGTTTTCACCGTAGCAAAAAGGATTAAAATTGGCATCAATGTCTGAAGCTTAAATAAACCTAAACGCTATTATTCTAATTCCCCTATAAATAATATATTTAGCTAAAATGATTATTTAGGTAGGTTAGGTTAATATATTTAGCTAAAATGATTATATAGGTATTTAGGTACCTTTACATGTCATAATTCCAAATGTATCTGGATTATAAATTTGGTCTAAATTATCAAATCTAGATGGCAAATTAATGGCATAAGTTATGATTAACGGCTAAGCAGGCCTAGTCCACGCATTACCGTTATAGCTGCATAGTTTACTGCAGTGTACGTCGCAGTCACTGGGGACTTTTTATGGTCAGTTCTGTTAGCGAACTAACCAGGTATAGCTTTTAAGCTGATTACCTATTCGATATGTTTCAAGCTAAACTTATTTCCGGCGTAACTGTTGAATTGAAGTTTTGACTGTTTTTATATAATCTGATAAAAATATAAAGTTTTGCAATATGTATGAACTCGCGTTTCTAGGGTTCCGTACATAAGTCCGACTCACGCTTGACTGCACATTTCTAATAGGTTTTCCTGTCATCTACAGGTAAAGAACTAGTTTGTGTATTTTTTTCAAAATTTTAGACCCAGTAGTTTCGGAGATAAAGGGAGGGGGGGAAATGGTAATTTGTTGGCTATTTTCTTAAATAAGTTCGAAACTATTTATTGTAAAATTATAAACATGTGCATCTTTGGGTCACTAATTTACATAAGTGTACGACATTTCAACTTAATTGGTCCAGTAAGTAGTTTCCGAGAAAATAGACTGTGACAGACAGACACACGAGTGATAAGGGTTCCGTTTTTTCCTTTTGAGGTACGAAACCCTAAAAAAGGCTTTTGATGCTGTAGGTTATTCATTATTCAGCAGAATAACATTAATGATGCGTCATATAATACACACAACCGCAATCCCGGAACATAATGTATTTTTAATTTTTAAAACAGCATTCTGAAATGGAATGTAAATCCGTACGTGTATCGTAATTTTATATTAATTAATTTGCATTTTTTCCTTTAGCGCCAGGTTACCGTGTATGAGTTTACAATTGTTATTGGAATATCATCATTTCGGAATTTAAAATATTTTATTAAATAAGTAATTAAATAAACGAGAATATTGCTTGTAAAACATAATTATATTTCAGCTGGTGATATGTATATACAAAATCAGTCGTTGTATATTGATATGTATGTCTGCATGTGTCTTTGTGTATAGACAGTAGGTACATAGACGATGTTGTAGTGTTAAATAAATGTATTTATTTTCTTTATTTGTAAATAATATAATAATAAGTATTTATTTATTGGAAGACTGCCACTAAGTAAATGACATCTGACGGCGCGATATTTAATATTAAACTCCATTAAAATTAATTATTTCCCTTTTCTTTCTCAAATATTACGGCTGACCTCTACACAAAGAATCCATTCAAATTTTGATAGTACCCGGATTTCGCATTAAGCCAAGCTCCTCACGTCAATAGGAATGCATTGAGTGCCGAAGGTGCACGTCTCAATATCGCGAGAAGTGAGCGACGTTCCCTCGAGTGGGTTTCATTGTTTCCCGATGGCGATGGCGTCTCGCTAGTTACTCAAATAAATGTTCTGCGGAGCTATTCAATGAAGGAAAACGAACACCCATTGAATGAGTAATACTGTATTGCACGCTTTAGAATCATAGCGAAAGTCTCGCTTGAGTTTAGAAAGACGAAATAAGTGAATTATTTTGGAAGGTATTGCTGATGGTCTAAGGACTCTAAGGTATTCTTTGTACATATTTGCGCCAATTGCGCCTAAAGCAAGTCCATAGTTCATTTTCTTCTCGCAATAGTAGCATTTGCTCAATAATTAAAGTATATGTCCATTCGTACTTATGCAAAGTCTCGCTAAATATGTAAAAAATAATCGACAAATCGAATCTAACTAGATATCGGATTCAAGCCATCATAGAGCTAACTCTATCTTTCTTGGTCTAAGACCAAGAAAAGTCTGCAGCGATTTTGATAGCCCACGCAGTGCATGTGTTATTCATACGTCATAATTTCATAGATGTTTGTCGTTTAAAATAACACTTGCACTGCGTGGGTTATCAACATCGCTGCAGACTTTTCTTGGTCTAACTCTAACACGTAGTCGTTATTAAATTCATAATAATGACATATTCTGAAGTAATTTTAAGCTCCAACAATCTTAAGTTTTTTTTTTGCTTGTGTTCTAATATTTATATTCACAAGTAGTGGAAATGTGTCTAGCAGAGTTCTCTCAAGATTATCAAGTGCCGAGCGAGGCTTAACGCTATCACACGTAGAGAAACCTACAGAACAGGCAGATTTCACTTGTAATACGAGTTGTTGTGAAGCTATCGAGCTAATGCCACGGCTTGCATTTCGAAACTGATATCACGATTGTGTGTAGTTTTGAAGTTTGGGTTGTCTGTTTCGTACCTATTTGCCTGTATTTATGCCAAAGCGTCTGTGTAATGCTATATTACGGCATTAAGTGGACAACTTCACACGATTGCAGGCAATATTACCTTTGTTTATATACGGTGGAACATTTCTAGAGACTGAGCTGAAAGGATAGTGATCTACAATCGAGATATTATAACAGTAAAGCTGCATTAAAAAGTAAAACAAAAACATTAAGATGAAACATTTTTATATCAGTGACAACTCTACAAAATTATTTACATTTTAAATTGACACATGTCCTGTCATTCATAGGATCTACTTGCTAGGGTTGAAACTTACAGATTATTGCACTAATGTTTAGCAAACTCTATCTTAACAACGGTTAGAAATATTAACGTGATTATGATTATAAGTAAAAATAAAGTAGGTACTCAGCCTAAACAATTCCTGTTTGCATAAAAGCCCCTCATTCTATCCCACCCGATATACATTTTATTGTAATACAGCGTCAAATTTTACACGTACGAGTACCTAAAGGTTGTACTTATAATTATGGTCAAAAGTATTAAATAAATCGCAATCGGCGCAAACCCCTTTATCCCCCTTCATATTATTCCCGTTTCCATTAAGATCGCACTAGCGCCGTGTTCGTTTACATTAATTAAAGCTGCACGCTTCATACAGACAAGCCTGCTTCGACGTCTGTCCTCTCGCGCACGTCAAAACAAAAGCTCGACCCGGCCACGGGTCACTTCACTTGCCTCTACTCCACAAACAACTATCGTAAACTCGTATTGCATCACTAGTTTGTCCCAACATTCAACTTAAAACCGACCGAATAAGGTCGAGATTGCAAGCATGTGAATTAAAAATAGGAGGTATCTGTTCGTAACCGCTGCTTAGCTTTCACACTTGCTGGAATGAGGTTCAGAATTCTAATGAGAATTGGTGCTGTCAGTGTTCATGAATACGTCGAAGGCACGTATTTGACACGCGCTTAGCTGTGTCGTTTGTGGTTTTTGCCTAAAAGTTCAAAAGCACAGGTTTAATTTCGTCTTGTGTACCTACCGAGTACATGCCCACTATGATCACTGAATATTTTTTGATTGAAACGTTTATTCAACTAATACGCTTTTTTAGCAGCCTACCTACCTACCTTATTACCAAGTGACTGGCACAACACAGGCAGTTAAGACTATTATCTATTGTCACGGAAAGAAAAAAATAGACGTTTCCCGTTTCGCAATATACTTGGAATGGAATTCGCGATGGTTTTTATATACACGGAATATTAATTTAATAAGACTTTATATCCTCAAGAATTTGTATGATATACTTAAATAATTTAAATAAAGAAATGCGATTAATCTATAAATAAAATGTGTTTTGTGTTTCGCCTCCTAATAAATTGTGATTATGTGTGCTTATAAAAAACATTTTATAGACCATAGACCTAGATGTAAGCAGGTATCCGGTTGCCCGCATTGACTAGGCTGCCGAGGGTCCCAGCCACTCCGCGTACACATGAAGCCTTTTTATAGGTCATCAACCTAGGCCCGGGATTAGCAATGCATTTACTGGATGGGTCAACCAATTACTATTGTCGTGGCTAATTTACTCGTATACTATCGTACTAAAGATACATTAAATTGTATGTACCTATAATATGATCGATAACTACTTACGTCACAAGTTATCACAAGTCAAGCTGGACTTATATTATATGTATATTCAGACACCATTTTTTTCTAAAAGAGTTTTTTGAATTGAATTTAAGAATCGTCAAATTAATCGTCAAGTTATTGAATTTTAACACTTAGTTTAGTTAATAGACTGAATAAAAGAGGAATATAATTTGAATAAGAATATTATTTAGCGTCTCAAGTTATAATTTCGTATAGTTGAAATCAGACGACTTAATGGACTAGAATTTAAGTGTTATTGTACTAAATACAGAGGGTAGCATACATATTCAATTTAACCCTATAAACTGTAATTGACACCTACATAAATATTTTATGTAAAATACTAAGTAGGTATTTAAAGGAAACATATTGTATATTGGTATTTGTTGCAAAGACCCTATTAGTATCCGAAACTACAATTAAAGTGATATATTAACTTCTTCGGTAACTACCTAGTCGAAATCTCAAATAATGAAAAATAATTAATTATAACCTACGCTACAAATACATACCTACAGACTGATTAAGAGAAGGTGCCCACATGGTATACACAGGTACATACAGATTTATTACTGTCGAAAATGCTAAAGATGGCTGCCGCTCTAGTATTGGACTTACGAATCACCTAAGTGTCGCACTTTACTGGACGCTGTTTAAACCATCACACAGTTGATGAAAAAGGCTTTTTTTTTAACCCGTGGAGCGCCCTACACAGACACGTGTGCTGGTAACTAATATAGGAGTTCCATACTACGGTAATTCTGGGGCGCTCCAGGGGTTAATGCTAACGACATTATTTTTCTAACCTATTATCAAAAAAACAGTATACAGCTTGAGTACAGTGCGGATGTAAATCAATCTAGGCCGGCATCCAAGTTTCTAGTTAGTTCCCAGAGAGCGCATCTATCCGCTGTATATCAACGTGGGTAATAGGAATTGCGCGGTATGTTATGGCGCCGCGCAGTAAACTTATTAAGAACAGTACTTGATCTCATTACTTAATGTCCTTATCATCATTTTTTTTTTCATAATTTCAGCCTTTATGCATCCCACTGCTGAGAACAGGCCTCCTCTCATACGCGAGAGGGCTTGGGCTATATTCCCCACGCTAGCCCAATGCGGAATGTCCTTATAGTACCAATAATCATATGCAATTTTTAAAGCATTTTGATTAGGTATTTAAGAAATCCTAGCAAAAATTAAGAAATAATATAATAATTACTTTAAAGTTATATAAGTTTTATACATATAGCATTACAGCTAGGCATGTACCGTAAAATTAAAGATATGCCGTCGTGACGCCAAAATCACAATGATGCAATTAAAACTTTTCCTAATGAACACAATTAAGGCAGATGAATATACTTTATAACTTACCTTAATTATTTTCTTTCGCAGTTGGAAAAATTACCTAGGTATAAAATTAAACTGCTGAGTAATAGCCTACTTTTAGACATGGTATCAATATTTGCCTTGTATATGTATTTTGCGTGTGAATGAATTTTTATAATTTTGGATCTGTACATTTTGGAGAAGGGGGAGAGCGAAGGCGATTTATTAGATGAGCTACTGTTAGCAACTTGCCTACTGTGACGACGTATACTGGTCGCGTAGCACCCCATTACTTACCCGTTCCGCGCGAAAAAGAAAGTTGTTATTTTCATCTGGTAATTTTCCTCTTAGTTATAGCAGGTACCGACAGAGCATTAGTATATGATGGTTCCCATTAGGTGTAATTATTAGCTTTAATTGATTCATTTATTACAAAAAACAGGGTAAAAATAACAATTAATTTACGAAACATATAAAAAAAGTTTCCCATAGGAACCTTTTTCTAGAAAACTTTGAATTGCGACATTTTAAAAGTACCAAATACGACAATGACAGGATCATTGAGCCATCATCAGGTCCTAAGTTATACTAAATATTTTCTATGGATTTCCAAAAAATGCTTAGCATAGGTATTTAAAGCACTTTGAAATCGAGGTGGCGAAGTGTGGCTCGTTAATAACAGTAACACGCGAAATTGTTTTGACATTGACACTCGTATATACCTACTTACTAGTTTTTTACCTATAGGTTACCTATAGCTAGCGGATAATCTGGCACCAAATAAAATTTAATAGGTACTTGACGAAGTTCAGTTGCACAAAATTCTGTCACCGTTAAAACGTTAGCAAAATTTTATTGTATCGTAAAATGGTCATTTTTTAAAATTTTATCATAGTTAGGCACCCACTAAGGAGAGAAATTTTATAGTTCACCGCTGAGTGGCGTTGTTGATAAGTTCCTTATTTCTGGTGGAGACTAACACTTACAGATTTTCCATTTATGTCAACATTCATTGTAACAACAAAATGTTGACAAACAATGGGCAATCTTTGCTAATACCTGTAACTGCTAACAACATTTGCAATATTAATTATGCGGCCACGGGCTTAATGTCCTGGCATAGCGTTGTCATTGCTCACGCGAGTGCTGGCGAGTTGAGTTCTCAATCGACCCAGTGAAACGTGACCTGACGAAAAAATACGTAGCACAAAAATCTTGGATACAAGTGACGTCCGGATGGCAACTGCAGCTGTATTACTGTTGCGACGTTACTAAGGATAACATTCTATTTCTAACCGCAGCTGCATTACTGTCAATTTTACTATGGAAATTGACAATGACAGCGACGCGTTCAGTACCGGTAGTGCAGCTGCGGCTAGAAATGGAATGCTACCATAATGCAGCCTTGACAAAATTTGCTTGGTAAAATGAGTGACGTTGGGTGCCTCACCACTGCCGCGATTATGACGTTCAATCCGTAACTCCTTTTATCAAGGAAATTGACGGATACAGCGGCGCGGCGGAATCGACGCCGCAGAAGTAATGTCGCAATAGTAGTATAACTGCAGTTGACATCCGAATCATTTTAAAAGTAAAGCGCAGTCAGGATTTTTACCGCTCAACTATGGGGAGATCTGTCACCACGCCACTCTGAACTTATACTAAATCTTTTACTTTAAGATCGCTTTCAACAGCACAGTTTTAACAGACACACAATGCCAGAATTGTCATGTACCGAAACATAAATACAGTTAACGAATTTTATTTCCAATTCGTTCCTTGTCACAGTGATATAAAAAATGATCAATATAAATCGCTAGTAGGTACATAAGTACAAAAATGACCAATGTCGAAAGAAAAATAATTCTTAATATAACAAAATCGACCTAAACATTCCCCTATTGTTAGAATCGACTTAGTATTTGGCTTCTGAATTGATTGTTTATAGAATTTTAAAATAAAATGTTTTTTAGGAAGATCCAGTTATACTGGTGAGCATGTGATTATCCAAGCAATTGGATTGACTCCCCGGGTTAATAACGGTCGGTGCCCGTAGAATTCACAAACGGCAATATGCCGCGCATAACTATTTGATGAGACCTTTACAGAATCATCTGTTGGGGTCCAGAATTCTACGGATTTCCTGATGGCTCGGTCAATGCCAGGAACAATGAATTTGTCTAGGAATTAGGCCACTGTTCAACAAAAATATAAAGTTTCGTGTTTAATAAATTATATCATTCTCGATTTTAGCATAAGGGTATGTGCGGAATACGAGCCAAAATTTAAATGATGATTTGACTTATGTTAAATAGCACAAAACCGTATACCTATATTGTATTTAATTATTCTTACCTTCGCAAACAAAAATCTTTCCCAGCTGATATAGTCACTATAGTTAGTACTTTATCTACATCTTAAGGTGGCCACTGACGAGCCTTCTAACAGTCCAAATAGCGTGGCTGCAATCCAAAATCGGTGCGTGAATGTCAAAAACGTACAATGTCTAATATTAGGATGCCGTCCATTTGAATGAATCCATTGTAACGGCACCCATTTGAAGGCTCGTCAGTGGCCTGCTTTATATGATTGGTGTAACCGGTCTTAGGTATCCTGTAAACATGACATTTTTAACGTCTCATATCAGCCTCTTATCCGCTACAAGTGCTACAACGTCTTTACATCTACTTACACACAGCTGCAAAAGTGCCTAGGTACCTTTATAAATTGATTTAATTCACTATACATCAAAGTTTTAGGAAAGCTTTTTACATGGTGGGATTAAATCAGGCTCATGTTTTTTTAAATATCATCAGAGTATCAAAAGCACGTTAAAATATTTTATGATTTCATAAAATCCCAGTAGCGCCGACGTAAAATGTCATGAATATTAGAATTATTGAAGTGCTATAATAACGCGCTTCAGAAACTTTTTAACGCTCGGTATTGCTGTGGGAAAATCACATTCACAAACTAACACGTCGAATGTGAGAGTAACAAGGGTCCTTTTTGTTTTGTTCAGATGCGCAAAAGCAAAACGGAAGTGAATTCTGTAAAGTTTCTGCAGCGAGCAGGTTGAATCACGTATTGGAACTGTCAATCTTTTAGCAGTTTTGTAACTCCAGATTTTCCCTGATTAAAATGCTTTTACTTCAAACAAACTTGCATTGAACGTACCTGTCAGGAGTTTACGGAAGATAATTGATTAGACTATACGGGCATACGTGTCGAAAAAGCAAGGCACAGTTCATCAATTTAGAGTGGATGTAGAGTAAATTACTTTGTGTAGAGACACATTAATCAATAGCGGATGATTAATGGAACCCAGCATACGATCCTGATCGTTGATGGATTAGCCCTCCATATGGTCCTGCATAATTTGTTGAATGATAAGCATCTGTGTCCTTGTTGGTTACAGTTTGCGCCCGCAATTCAATTAAAAAAAAAAACATTTTTTGCAAAAGTCAAGCCTGGAGCAATAATCGAACTTTACACATTGATCCTAGTGCGTTTCTCTTATTTCTATATTGTTGGTCAAATAATTAAAATATTTCTTGTCGTAATTAAATACTCAAAAAAAGAATTATTTCGAAAATCTGATATTTTTTTGAAATAAGTAAACATGTTGATATAACGTTCCTTTATAATGTAAGCCTAACAACCGTAATGAGAGAAATAATATGTTCCTTTTCCTTTTTGGAGACTTCTTTAGAAATCTGTTAACAAGGAATAAATAGAACGTTTTTATCCGGTCGGTCGAAGTATTCAGTTGCCTCCGGCGGTTGCGGCGTAGAGATTGGCAGCTTAAATCCGTACAAATCCCGCCTAGTGGAGCCTCCATGGAAAAAACACAATCGTATCAAAACATTCGACAAAAAATATGTTACCCCTTACCTCGTAATAGAAAGCAACGTGACATTTTCGCACACCCCTTCCGTTATCATATTTGTGGAATATCGCATAAAATTTGGCACGCGACCCTCATTTTGAGAGTTTTTCCCGTAAAAGAGTAGACTTATTCCGATGATGGGTAAAGAAGACAGACAAGTAAAGTAGAGGGAATTTCGATAGCTAAAGTGGAAAATAATCAATAAACCAGGCAGTCGACTAGTTGTGATGGATTTTATTAGCGAACTGACAAACAACAATATAAACAGTCAAAATAACATTAGAATTTAAATATGGAATTAAAAAGGAACTTAAGACTAGACATAGATAATAGTGTAAACGTATCAAAACCTATTTACATATACACCCTTAACATCCCACCCCCTTGTGTGCGAAAGCACACAAAACTAGCCAGACTAGATATAAACTGAGACTTTATGCCTCTAATCTGACCAATTTTTTAGAAGGTCGACGAAGAATTCCACCTGATGTGGCTACGTCCACCACCCTGACCACTCCGTCTCTGCCAGGGAATGTAGCAACGACGCGGCCGCGTGGCCAGGTTCCTCGGGGTAGGTTCTGGTCTACAATGATGACTAAGTCGCCAACAGTCAAGTCGTGCTCTCTGTTCTCCGCTATCTGGCGAGGTTGCATGGTTGGCAGAATTTCTTTTACCCATCGGTTCCAAAAGTGGTCGGCCAATCTCAACGCCTTCCTCCAGTCAGCACGTCTTAAAAGGTCTCGGTCGTCAAGGGTTGCAGGCAGAACCTGGTTAGAAGATGAGCCAATTAGAAAGTGGAAGGGCGTTAGGGTTTCCTGGTCTTCAGGGCCAACAGGGACATGGGTCAGAGGTCGAGAATTTACAATTGCCTCAGCTTCTAGAAGGAGAGTTACTAGGACTTCGGGATTAGGTTCTCTTTCACGTAATGTGGCGTTCAGCGCGACTTTGATGGTGCGAATCAGTCTCTCCCAGCATCCGCCGAAAAAAGGAGCAGCGGCAGGAATAAAGCTCCATTTTATTCCTCTATTGGCAGCAAAATCGTAGACCTCGTGCTGATAAAATTCTCGTAAAATTCGGTCTGCACCAATAAAACATGTACCGTTGTCAGAATATACAGTATTGGGAGTTCCTCTTCTAGCAATAAACCGTCGCAGGCTCATTATTGCGGAGTCAGCAGAAAGGGAATGTACAAGCTCCAGGTGAACGGCTCTGGATGTCATGCAGGTGTACAGGGCCACATAACGTTTCTCTTGTCTTCGACCGATCTTGGTATTTAACGGGCCGAAATAATCCAAGCCAGTGTACGTGAATGGGCGGCGGTGGTGGGCAAGCCGCTGAGGAGGAAGGTTACCGGTCATCGGATTCATTGGCTTTGCTCTTTTGATGCGACAGAACAAACATTTGCTGGTGACGCTTCGAACAGTACTGCGCAGATGAAGAAGCCAATATTTTTGTCGAACCTCATTGACCACCATTTCATTGTTTGCATGTCCAGCCTTGCGATGGTAGAAATTGACCAATAAGCGCACTACTGGGTGTCGTCCATCTAGAATGATTGGAAACTTGATCTCGGAACCGACGTCTTGTACGGCAACGATTCTGCCAGCTAGGTGCAACAAGTTGTCTGGCCCCATTCTGGGAGAAAGCTTCGCCAGGCGACTACTCTTTGGTATCAATTCTCCACGTTCTATTATTGGGATTTCGTCACTAAATGATTCAGACTGTACTTTCTTCAGGACGTGCCTTTCTGCGGCTTCCATAAGTTCCGCTGTCAGGGGGGTTAGAGTGGTGGACGTAGGTGTATTCGTGCGTTGACGAAGCCTAACATCGGTGCTAGGAGCAACGCGACCTACGCGATCTAAACCCGAGCGAAATTTAGATGCAGCTTGCAAAACGCGAGCAGTAGCACGAAGTAATCGTAGCCAGTCACTAAAACGACTGAAATCCGCGGTAATTGTCAGATGACCAACCACAAGTCCAGAAGTCTGCTTCCGCTCTTCCTGGACTATAGGCTGACCAGCTGGTTCAACAGGCCAATTCTCCGGAGGATCGAGGAGGAACGAGGGACCTGTAAACCATCGGTGGTTTGGATTAAGATGAAGCGGCTTAATCCTAGTGGCATCGTCCGCAACGTTCAAATCAGTTGGGACCCATTTCCAATCTTGCACGCGCGTATTTTCTGTAATTTCTCCTACGCGATGGGCCACAAAGGGTTTGAACGTTCGTGCGTCACTTCTGAGCCAACCGAGGACAGTTCTTGAATCTGTCCACAAGAAAGTTCGTAAAGGTTTTTTCTTATGAAACTCTTTAATAGTGACAGCAAGGCGAGAAGCTATCAAAGCGCCCTGCAATTCTAGACGAGGAATTGAAGTGGGCTTCAAAGGTGAGACTCTCGTCTTACTGGTGATGAGTGCGAGCTTGACTGTACCATCTGCATACAATAAGCGCCAATAAGCGACGGTGGCAAAGGCAAGCTCGCTTGCGTCCGCGAAAATGTGTAGCTCCCTGTGTATAGGTTCTCCATTGAGCTTGGCGTACCATCGTGGAATCCTAATTGTAGATACGTCAGACAGTTCCTTAAACCACTCGTTCCACTTTAAAATCTGTGATGGTGGAAATGGTGTGTCCCAGTCAATATTGGATCTCCACGCCTCCTGAAGCAGTATACGCCCTTTGACCACTATTGGGCCCAACAAACCTAGTGGGTCGTATACTTTCATGAGGTGGGACAACACTTTGCGTTTATTAAAACTGCCCTGTAGTATGAGACCTTCTAAACCGGTCCTAAATCCGATAGTGTCTGATATAGGATCCCATGAAACACCTAAGGCTCTGACGCTACTTGACTCACTACCAAGTGACATCTCACTAGTCTGGGCGGCGCGCAGTTCAGTCGGTACAAGACGCAATGCTCCTTGATCGTTAGAAATCCAGCCACACATTTCGAAACATGCGTTACGATGAATAGTCACAACATCGGATGCCATCTGTGCAGCTTCGTCCACATCGTCCAGGCTATCCAGGAAATCGTCCATGTAGGAACTATGGATACTTGCGTTGGCTGCCGCTGGATACGAATCTTGGTGAGACATAGCGTTTTTATGTTTAATGTACAACGCAGTAAAAGGACTAGACGATGCTCCAAAAATGACAGCTGTCATCCGATATTCTTTTAGAGGCGTTGTTTTCCTTGACTGAACGTCGCGCCATAAAAAACGTAGTGCGTCACGATCTTGTTCACGGATTTTTATTTGAGGAAACATTTCCTTAATATCAGCTGTTATGGCAACAGCGCCCTCTCTGAACCGAAATAAAATACCTATCTCCTTTAGGTCAGGCCCGAGCCGAGGCAGCGTTTTCAAAATCTGGACTTCGCCGAAGACAATCATTTCGGGACAAGCAAATGTACGTTCGAGTGCTGCCATGATATCTTCGGAAGCTGCCGCGGTGTTGAGTAAAGAGGCGACGGCCTCCCGGGCGGGCCCGCGGAGTGCGTTATATAGACGCGCCGTATTTTCTGCGGGGGAATAAGAAGTTTTAGTACTATCAAATAAGTACTTAAATTGAAGCCATTGTGACGAGTTGCCATAGAAAGTTGGAAGCTCAATTTTAGCTTTTCTTGGCACGTCTCGTGCGGCGAGCGCTTTAGCTGCGGCAGCCGTATCGGCAATAGCTTGTAAAAGCGTGGCAGAGCCGGTTATTGGCTCGGTTTGATCTTGACGGCGGCACTCTTCATTTACATGATCATTGTTAAAATCAATCAGTGCATTATCGTGGCCGTTTTGACGTTTGACGTCTTCACGCAATAAAGGTGAATTAATACGGTTATTTACTACATTACACTCTACAGTAGGTTCTGGCCGTAAATTTATAGGGGGATCGGCGGTCATGGTGGTAACTACCGCTATATGTGGCGGAATAGTTACACCCACTTCGGCCCGTGTGTCTACGGGTTGCCTTTCCTGATTTACGTCACGAACCCAAGATGCTGTACGAGAATATGCATTACTAACCGTGTGATTGGAACGCTCCTCGGCTTCTAAGGCGGCTATTTTCGCTTCAAGTTCAAGCTGTTCTACCTGTTTAACCTGCTCAAGGAGTTTCCGTTCGCGTTGAAAGAGCTCTTGTTCCCTTTCTATGCTCTTGCGGGCCAAGTGGGCCTCCGCGGTCAATCGTCGTGCCCTAATCGTGGCCGATGATCGCGTAGAGCCCGAAGCGCGAGACCTGCAACTGAGGGGAACATTAACTTGTTCGGCGCTGGTGCCGGTTGTGAGGCACTCGCGAGACGTCCCGGGGATTTGCGGGTCGGAAGCCGCGGGTGGTACGGTGGCGTCGGCCGCACCGTGATCCAACTTTTTGGACTGGCCGAGCCTACCCGTGGCAGGGGTACCCGTTTCCGAGCGCGTCATTTTAGCGCTTTTAGCCGACTGCTTGGTTTTAGATCGCAAGATCATAAGTGAGGAAGAAGGACCAAAATAAAGAAGACAGACAAGTAAAGTAGAGGGAATTTCGATAGCTAAAGTGGAAAATAATCAATAAACCAGGCAGTCGACTAGTTGTGATGGATTTTATTAGCGAACTGACAAACAACAATATAAACAGTCAAAATAACATTAGAATTTAAATATGGAATTAAAAAGGAACTTAAGACTAGACATAGATAATAGTGTAAACGTATCAAAACCTATTTACATATACACCCTTAACAATGGGTATTCTAATAAACATAAAGGCCCATTTACATGTATAATTGTGGTAATAGAGTAGAATTCTGAAACCTACACTGTACGTCGGATCCAGTTTAGAGACTTGATAACGACAACGACATCTTATTGACACTTTATTAAAAAGAGCAATGTTATGTCTATGTATAAATAACCCCGTTAATCATACTCACAATATGTAGGTTCAATAACACATTATGTGTACCAAAATTATACTTGAATTCCACTGCTTTCTGAAGGAAAAATCCAAAAAATTTAAGCCACAATGTGCTTGTATGTGATCGGAAGCAGGAATCCATCTCCTGTCGCCTGCAATCGGAAAACAATACGGTGCACTCGTCGTCGCAATGGACACGAAAGTGCACAAATACAACCAGCTTTATGGCTTTCCAACATTGTCATCCATTTTGTGTATCGGGTGATTTAAAATAACAAATGCGTTTTGAAGGAATTGATAGCTTCAGCTGATGGAAACAGGATGATATAGACATAGTTAGATGTAGCAAATATTTTATATTAAAACTTGCATGAATTGTTACGTAACCCTCACTGAAACATTAGTATAGGTTTTAGTGCCATTAAATCTATTTATACTTTTATATAAATTAACTGCACGCTTTTAAATACCTTTATATTTAGAGTAGACACCATACGCAGCATGGGACGGCTTCCAACAAGTCATATTGGTAATCGAGGAACACCGATGGTCGCATACATAATGTATCCAGTAATAGTACTTAATTTCGCTAATCGTACCCTTTCGGGCTAAAATAGTCAATTTCTAGTACTATAACGTCGTGAATTGAAATCCAGCATGCATTGTCCATGCAACTATAACCTTACTTAACATACGTAACATATTAATGTGAAACATAAACGTCGAGTACCGGTCTTTCACGAGTCCCCACCATTGTTAAAGAGCTATGCTAGTGCTAGCGGCACCATAATTGTGTGCAGTGCAACTTCTGTTCAATGTTAAGTTCTAAACTACAAATTATACAACCCACATTTAATTTGTTTGCAAGTCAGCGTTTAAGCTGGTTTGAATAGAATTCGTATATGTTCGTGTTGATCTTGAGTAGCTTCTCTATCGCTAACTTTCCGGCTTCATTCATTGAAATCTACTATTGTAAGCGAATATTAGCATTTATGGCAACAAATCTGGAAAAGTTCATAGTGGCAAGCTTAGGCTAACCGTAACTTTATTCTTTTAATGTTTTTAGATGCAATTAAGGTACTCGTGATGGCAAAAGTCGATGAAAGTCATATAGGTACTCTAAGTGTACATCACTCGTTAATGCATACATATACGGGATTATTGATAAAAACATTAAAAAATTAATATAATAGTATAGCATTGAAATACGTATGAAAATAAATGCTGAATTCACTGCCAACTTAAGCGAAGAAAAGAATCCATTCAGTGCAATATAACGAGGCAAAAACACCAGACAAGTTGGCTTTTAAACATTTTTATCTGCGTTCGGACGCAATAGACGATTGCAGCCAATTATTCCCGTAGACGCACACTCCCCTATTGTTTCATGACTTTGTTCTGGAAAAAAGCTATTTTCTACTAATTAGGCTTAAACCTAGCATGTTCGCAGTATTGTTGAACGCCGGTAGCTTGTTTCTAGTGGATAGGGTATGTGAATATATGTAGAAGTCTTTATTTAATTCATGTGTAATGTACACATCAGTAATTTGTAAAGAAGTATGCTTGAAACAAATTGGGCCGTAATTAAAATTCAATTTATCTGTAATTTACGAGTATTACATTTCAAACTTAATGGAACAGTAACCAATTTGTACTAGACAAATGATTATTTGATGCGAGAAGACATCCTTCTATAAGTCTAAACAGAAATAATACTTTTCGATTGCTTGCTTCGACATTAATGGCGCTGAATACATTGTTGGTAATGAAGCTTATTAAATAATAATTAAGTTACGATCTTTTTCTGACAATGAAATAGAAATACATAGTTTATAGAAATAGAAATATGTAGTTTATTCGTGGCATAAAAAACAGACAAAAGAGGAACAAAAATAAAACTTACACTTAACATTACAACACATATCATTACATAACAGAACAGTAAATAGCCACGAAATGGTCCCGACTCAGCATGGTGTTAGCCTTGATGGGCCAACGCTGGTCTTTCGTCGGGGCCATGGACGAGTGAATCACGGCGCATGGAGAGCTAAAGAATATCAACATTAATAACTAATACTTATAAGAAGAAATTATGAAGCAAATATGTACATTTGAGTAGGGAACTATGAAAGCACCCATGAGGCTCATGAGACATGTTCACCTATAGTGTCCAAGCCTCAATAAAACTCAGATAAAAAAAAAGATGTAAGTACATAGATGAATCTCTAAACAAGGCTAGCTTTAATATCTTTAGCTTTCTGGAAACAGCAAAAAATTATATATTTTAGTAATTTGAACCAAACAGGTTACCCAATCACCGGACACCGGTGTGAAGTTAGCAGCCAAAGTTAGCAGCCGCCGATAACCCAACCAAATTAAGAAGTCAAAATTTTTAATGTAAAAAATGTCATAGAAAACCACTAAAAGAGCACCTGATACATGTAATTACAAAGTAACCATACCGAACAAGACCACAAGTGATGAAAAACTAAAATATGTACATTTTCGTCACAGAACTCATGCTATCTGTAATATCGCCTAATAAAACGGCAAGCTAGCTCTAGAGGTTTTTAAAACCGGTTCCATGCAGCATGCAGCAAAAGCTGCTGGGATCTATAAGTGATACTCGACCATAAACTTGGAGAAAAGGGGAGACCAAGGCAAACTGAACCCAAAATATTCTAAATAGTTCCAGTATTCAAAGATTTTTACCATGAAGGACGGCAAGCAAGGGATTTTCGACCTATGTGACAGATAGCTACTGTCATAACCTACAAACGATTGTGCGTCGCAAGTTGATACTCGATCGATAAGACTAGTCAATTAACAGAAAATTATAAAATTAAGATTTTCTAACTTAAGTGGCTGCTGCGAGCTACAAGTGCTGAAACGGCCAGCAAGAGATTTTTGAAACCTGAACTATACAGCTAGATAATCATGCTAAAGAACTGCTGAGAGCTTTAAGTGATACTCGACCGCAAACATTGTGAAAAGGGGATACCAAAGCGAAATGTACCCAAAATATTCTGAAAAGTTGCAGTTTTCAAAGATTTTTACCATGAAGGACGGCAAGCAAGGGATTTTCGACCTATGTGACAGATAGCTACTGTCATAACCTATAAACGATTGTGCGTCGCAAGTTGATACTCGATCGATAAGACTAGTCAATTAACAGAAAATTATAACTTAGATTTTCTTACTTAAGTGGCTGCTGAGAGCTACAAGTGCTGAAACGGCCAGCAAGAGATTTTTGAAACCTGAACTATACAGCTAGATAATCATGCTAAAGAACTGCTGAGAGCTTTAAGTGATACTCGACCGCAAACATTGTGAAAAGGGGATACCAAAGCGAAATGTACCCAAAATATTCTGAAAAGTTGCAGTTTTCAAAGATTTTTACCATGAAGGACGGCAAGCAAGGGATTTTCGACCTATGTGACAGATAGCTACTGTCATAACCTATAAACGATTGTGCGTCGCAAGTTGATACTCGATCGATAAGACTAGTCAATTAACAGAAAATTATAACTTAGATTTTCTTACTTAAGTGGCTGCTGAGAGCTACAAGTGCTGAAACGGCCAGCAAGAGATTTTTGAAACCTGAACTATACAGCTAGATAATCATGCTAAAGAACTGCTGAGAGCTTTAAGTGATACTCGACCGCAAACATTGTGAAAAGGGGATACCAAAGCGAAATGTACCCAAAATATTCTGAAAAGTTCCAGTTTTCAAAGATTTGTAGCATGAAGGACGGCAGGCAAGGGATTTTCGACCTATGTGACAGATAGCTACTGTCATAACCTACAAACGATTGTGCGTCGCAAGTTGATACTCGATCGATAAGACTAGTCAATTAACAGAAAATTATAAAATTAAGATTTTCTTACTTAAGTGGCTGATGAGAGCTACAAGTGCTGAAACGGCCAGCAGGAGATTTTTGAAACCTGAACTATACAGCTAGATAATCATGCTAAAGAACTGCTGAGAGCTTTAAGTGATACTCGACCGCAAACATTGTGAAAAGGGGATACCAAAGCGAAATGTAACCAAAATATTCTGAAAAGTGGTAGTTTTCATAGATTTTTACCATGAAGGACGGCAAGCAAGGGATTTTCGACCTATGTGACAGATAGCTACTGTCATAACCTACAAACGATTGTGCGTCGCAAGTTGATACTCGATCGATAAGACTAGTCAATTAACAGAAAATTATAAAATTAAGATTTTCTTACTTAAGTGGCTGATGAGAGCTACAAGTGCTGAAACGGCCAGCAAGAGATTTTTGAAACCTGAACTATATAGCTAGATAATCACGCTAAGGAACTGCTGAGAGCTTTAAGTGATACTCGACCGCAAACATTGTGAAAAGGGGATACCAAAGCGAAATGTACCCAAAATATTCTGAAAAGTTGCAGTTTTCAAAGATTTGTAGCATGAAGGACGGCAAGCAAGGGATTTTCGACCTATGTGACAGATAGCTACTGTCATAACCTACAAACGATTGTGCGTCGCAAGTTGATACTCGATCGATAAGACTAGTCAATTAACAGAAAATTATAAAATTAAGATTTTCTTACTTAAGTGGCTGCTGAGAGCTACAAGTGCTGAAACGGCCAGCAAGAGATTTTTGAAACCTGAACTATACAGCTAGATAATCATGCTAAATAACTGCTGAGAGCTTTAAGTGATACTCGACCGCAAACATTGTGAAAAGGGGATACCAAAGCGAAATGTACCCAAAATATTCTGAAAAGTTGCAGTTTTCAAAGATTTTTACCATGAAGGACGGCAAGCAAGGGATTTTCGACCTATGTGGCAGATAGCTACTGTCATAACCTATAAACGATTGTGCGTCGCAAGTTGATACTCGATCGATAAGACTAGTCAATTAACAGAAAATTATAAAATTAAGATTTTCTTACTTAAGTGGCTGATGAGAGCTACAAGTGCTGAAACGGCCAGCAGGAGATTTTTGAAACCTGAACTATACAGCTAGATAATCATGCTAAAGAACTGCTGAGAGCTTTAAGTGATACTCGACCGCAAACATTGTGAAAAGGGGATACCAAAGCGAAATGTACCCAAAATATTCTGAAAAGTGGTAGTTTTCAAAGATTTTTACCATGAAGGACGGCAAGCAAGGGATTTTCGACCTATGTGACAGATAGCTACTGTCATAACCTACAAACGATTGTGCGTCGCAAGTTGATACTCGATCGATAAGACTAGTCAATTAACAGAAAATTATAAAATTAAGATTTTCTTACGTAAGTGGCTGATGAGAGCTACAAGTGCTGAAACGGCCAGCAAGAGATTTTTGAAACCTGAACTATACAGCTAGATAATCACGCTAAGGAACTGCTGAGAGCTATAAGTGATACTCGACCGCAAACATTGTGAAAAGGGGATACCAAAGCGAAATGTACCCATAGAGTTATATATTTGACAGAGGGAATGTCACTGAAGACAAACTGTGACACTGCAATGGCGGACGGTTTGAAAGTGTGCGTGTAGACGAGTGATACCATGTAACACAAATTATCCCCTAATGGTGAAACAATTATTTTCAATATCGTCCTTGTTTTCAAATATTAAAATAGGACAGTTTTAAGTCAGACAATAAAAAAAGTGTTTACCTAACTGATTTTATAGGTCTTGAAAATGAGCATTGTTGACAATTACTTTGTGCAAATAATTATTATTATCAATAACTAATGATATTTAACTTGTAACATATCTGGTTTTAAACAAAAAATAAATATAAGGTAAATGTACTAGTGCTCGACATGTTAATGCCCAATAGATGAAACCTTGTTGTCGCCTTTATTGACAATGACTTAAGTTTCAAGATGACATGTACTGGACTGGGACCGCGTCGAGCACCATAAGTATGTTTACCTTACATAACAAATAAACGTTAACTATCAAACATTATTCATGTAAACGTCTTTAATCTCCTTATTATCGGGAAATTAAAATATCGACCTAGTTTGAAATGCAAAATCAATAATTTAGCTATTTACCTAAATATCCTAAATGATCTCTAACATAATGATTTAATAAGAAGGGCATCAATTACCCTACTTTCGGGAAATTACCCTATTCAACTTACTGGTCACACTCCTGTTTCGTATTTATAAACAATGAAATATGGAGATTTTATGTACTATACCGCGATAATTGATAAAATTAGCTATGAAAAGTGATTCCGTCACTTTTTTTCTTTCGATCGGTACAATTCTTGCAGGATTTAACTACGCAAATATTTTACATTTTTCTTGGACAAATTTACTTCACTGACGTTCCGATCCGTCTGACGGCAAATTGGAGGATGACGGCATTGAGATAACTGTCAATGTGTGTGTGTCATGCGTAAATACTAGGAAATTGGTGGATGATGGAATCACAGTTTTTATCTTAGCAAAACTACGTCCGTAGTATTCTAGGTCCATGAATGTACCCAAAATATTCTGAAAAGTTGCAGTTTTCAAAGATTTGTAGCATGAAGGACGGCAAGCAAGGGATTTTCGACCTATGTGACAGATAGCTACTGTCATAACCTACAAACGATTGTGCGTCGCAAGTTGATACTCGATCGATAAGACTAGTCAATTAACAGAAAATTATAAAATTAAGATTTTCTTACTTAAGTGGCTGCTGAGAGCTACAAGTGCTGAAACGGCCAGCAAGAGATTTTTGAAACCTGAACTATACAGCTAGATAATCATGCTAAATAACTGCTGAGAGCTTTAAGTGATACTCGACCGCAAACATTGTGAAAAGGGGATACCAAAGCAAATGTACCCAAAATATTCTGAAAAGTTCCAGTTTTCAAAGATTTGTAGCATGAAGGACGGCAGGCAAGGGATTTTCGACCTATGTGACAGATAGCTACTGTCATAACCTACAAACGATTGTGCGTCGCAAGTTGATACTCGATCGATAAGACTAGTCAATTAACAGAAAATTATAAAATTAAGATTTTCTTACTTAAGTGGCTGATGAGAGCTACAAGTGCTGAAACGGCCAGCAAGAGATTTTTGAAACCTGAACTATACAGCTAGATAATCATGCTAAATAACTGCTGAGAGCTTTAAGTGATACTCGACCGCAAACATTGTGAAAAGGGGATACCAAAGCAAATGTACCCAAAATATTCTGAAAAGTTGCAGTTTTCAAAGATTTTTACCATGAAGGACGGCAAGCAAGGGATTTTCGACCTATGTGGCAGATAGCTACTGTCATAACCTATAAACGATTGTGCGTCGCAAGTTGATACTCGATCGATAAGACTAGTCAATTAACAGAAAATTATAAAATTAAGATTTTCTTACTTAAGTGGCTGATGAGAGCTACAAGTGCTGAAACGGCCAGCAGGAGATTTTTGAAACCTGAACTATACAGCTAGATAATCATGCTAAAGAACTGCTGAGAGCTTTAAGTGATACTCGACCGCAAACATTGTGAAAAGGGGATACCAAAGCGAAATGTACCCAAAATATTCTGAAAAGTGGTAGTTTTCAAAGATTTTTACCATGAAGGACGGCAAGCAAGGGATTTTCGACCTATGTGACAGATAGCTACTGTCATAACCTACAAACGATTGTGCGTCGCAAGTTGATACTCGATCGATAAGACTAGTCAATTAACAGAAAATTATAAAATTAAGATTTTCTTACTTAAGTGGCTGATGAGAGCTACAAGTGCTGAAACGGCCAGCAAGAGATTTTTGAAACCTGAACTATACAGCTAGATAATCACGCTAAGGAACTGCTGAGAGCTATAAGTGATACTCGACCGCAAACATTGTGAAAAGGGGATACCAAAGCGAAATGTACCCATAGAGTTATATATTTGACAGAGGGAATGTCACTGAAGACAAACTGTGACACTGCAATGGCGGACGGTTTGAAAGTGTGCGTGTAGACGAGTGATACCATGTAACACAAATTATCCCCTAATGGTGAAACAATTATTTTCAATATCGTCCTTGTTTTCAAATATTAAAATAGGACAGTTTTAAGTCAGACAATAAAAAAAGTGTTTACCTAACTGATTTTATAGGTCTTGAAAATGAGCATTGTTGACAATTACTTTGTGCAAATAATTATTATTATCAATAACTAATGATATTTAACTTGTAACATATCTGGTTTTAAACAAAAAATAAATATAAGGTAAATGTACTAGTGCTCGACATGTTAATGCCCAATAGATGAAACCTTGTTGTCGCCTTTATTGACAATGACTTAAGTTTCAAGATGACATGTACTGGACTGGGACCGCGTCGAGCACCATAAGTATGTTTACCTTACATAACAAATAAACGTTAACTATCAAACATTATTCATGTAAACGTCTTTAATCTCCTTATTATCGGGAAATTAAAATATCGACCTAGTTTGAAATGCAAAATCAATAATTTAGCTATTTACCTAAATATCCTAAATGATCTCTAACATAATGATTTAATAAGAAGGGCATCAATTACCCTACTTTCGGGAAATTACCCTATTCAACTTACTGGTCACACTCCTGTTTCGTATTTATAAACAATGAAATATGGAGATTTTATGTACTATACCGCGATAATTGATAAAATTAGCTATGAAAAGTGATTCCGTCACTTTTTTTCTTTCGATCGGTACAATTCTTGCAGGATTTAACTACGCAAATATTTTACATTTTTCTTGGACAAATTTACTTCACTGACGTTCCGATCCGTCTGACGGCAAATTGGAGGATGACGGCATTGAGATAACTGTCAATGTGTGTGTGTCATGCGTAAATACTAGGAAATTGGTGGATGATGGAATCACAGTTTTTATCTTAGCAAAACTACGTCCGTAGTATTCTAGGTCCATGAATGTACCCAAAATATTCTGAAAAGTTGCAGTTTTCAAAGATTTGTAGCATGAAGGACGGCAAGCAAGGGATTTTCGACCTATGTGACAGATAGCTACTGTCATAACCTACAAACGATTGTGCGTCGCAAGTTGATACTCGATCGATAAGACTAGTCAATTAACAGAAAATTATAAAATTAAGATTTTCTTACTTAAGTGGCTGCTGAGAGCTACAAGTGCTGAAACGGCCAGCAAGAGATTTTTGAAACCTGAACTATACAGCTAGATAATCATGCTAAATAACTGCTGAGAGCTTTAAGTGATACTCGACCGCAAACATTGTGAAAAGGGGATACCAAAGCAAATGTACCCAAAATATTCTGAAAAGTTCCAGTTTTCAAAGATTTGTAGCATGAAGGACGGCAGGCAAGGGATTTTCGACCTATGTGACAGATAGCTACTGTCATAACCTACAAACGATTGTGCGTCGCAAGTTGATACTCGATCGATAAGACTAGTCAATTAACAGAAAATTATAAAATTAAGATTTTCTTACTTAAGTGGCTGATGAGAGCTACAAGTGCTGAAACGGCCAGCAAGAGATTTTTGAAACCTGAACTATACAGCTAGATAATCATGCTAAATAACTGCTGAGAGCTTTAAGTGATACTCGACCGCAAACATTGTGAAAAGGGGATACCAAAGCAAATGTACCCAAAATATTCTGAAAAGTTGCAGTTTTCAAAGATTTTTACCATGAAGGACGGCAAGCAAGGGATTTTCGACCTATGTGGCAGATAGCTACTGTCATAACCTATAAACGATTGTGCGTCGCAAGTTGATACTCGATCGATAAGACTAGTCAATTAACAGAAAATTATAAAATTAAGATTTTCTTACTTAAGTGGCTGATGAGAGCTACAAGTGCTGAAACGGCCAGCAGGAGATTTTTGAAACCTGAACTATACAGCTAGATAATCATGCTAAAGAACTGCTGAGAGCTTTAAGTGATACTCGACCGCAAACATTGTGAAAAGGGGATACCAAAGCGAAATGTACCCAAAATATTCTGAAAAGTGGTAGTTTTCAAAGATTTTTACCATGAAGGACGGCAAGCAAGGGATTTTCGACCTATGTGACAGATAGCTACTGTCATAACCTACAAACGATTGTGCGTCGCAAGTTGATACTCGATCGATAAGACTAGTCAATTAACAGAAAATTATAAAATTAAGATTTTCTTACTTAAGTGGCTGATGAGAGCTACAAGTGCTGAAACGGCCAGCAAGAGATTTTTGAAACCTGAACTATACAGCTAGATAATCACGCTAAGGAACTGCTGAGAGCTATAAGTGATACTCGACCGCAAACATTGTGAAAAGGGGATACCAAAGCGAAATGTACCCATAGAGTTATATATTTGACAGAGGGAATGTCACTGAAGACAAACTGTGACACTGCAATGGCGGACGGTTTGAAAGTGTGCGTGTAGACGAGTGATACCATGTAACACAAATTATCCCCTAATGGTGAAACAATTATTTTCAATATCGTCCTTGTTTTCAAATATTAAAATAGGACAGTTTTAAGTCAGACAATAAAAAAAGTGTGTACCTAACTGATTTTATAGGTCTTGAAAATGAGCATTGTTGACAATTACTTTGTGCAAATAATTATTATTATCAATAACTAATGATATTTAACTTGTAACATATCTGGTTTTAAACAAAAAATAAATATAAGGTAAATGTACTAGTGCTCGACATGTTAATGCCCAATAGATGAAACCTTGTTGTCGCCTTTATTGACAATGACTTAAGTTTCAAGATGACATGTACTGGACTGGGACCGCGTCGAGCACCATAAGTATGTTTACCTTACATAACAAATAAACGTTAACTATCAAACATTATTCATGTAAACGTCTTTAATCTCCTTATTATCGGGAAATTAAAATATCGACCTAGTTTGAAATGCAAAATCAATAATTTAGCTATTTACCTAAATATCCTAAATGATCTCTAACATAATGATTTAATAAGAAGGGCATCAATTACCCTACTTTCGGGAAATTACCCTATTCAACTTACTGGTCACACTCCTGTTTCGTATTTATAAACAATGAAATATGGAGATTTTATGTACTATACCGCGATAATTGATAAAATTAGCTATGAAAAGTGATTCCGTCACTTTTTTTCTTTCGATCGGTACAATTCTTGCAGGATTTAACTACGCAAATATTTTACATTTTTCTTGGACAAATTTACTTCACTGACGTTCCGATCCGTCTGACGGCAAATTGGAGGATGACGGCATTGAGATAACTGTCAATGTGTGTGTGTCATGCGTAAATACTAGGAAATTGGTGGATGATGGAATCACAGTTTTTATCTTAGCAAAACTACGTCCGTAGTATTCTAGGTCCATGAATGTACCCAAAATATTCTGAAAAGTTGCAGTTTTCAAAGATTTGTAGCATGAAGGACGGCAAGCAAGGGATTTTCGACCTATGTGACAGATAGCTACTGTCATAACCTACAAACGATTGTGCGTCGCAAGTTGATACTCGATCGATAAGACTAGTCAATTAACAGAAAATTATAAAATTAAGATTTTCTTACTTAAGTGGCTGCTGAGAGCTACAAGTGCTGAAACGGCCAGCAAGAGATTTTTGAAACCTGAACTATACAGCTAGATAATCATGCTAAATAACTGCTGAGAGCTTTAAGTGATACTCGACCGCAAACATTGTGAAAAGGGGATACCAAAGCAAATGTACCCAAAATATTCTGAAAAGTTGCAGTTTTCAAAGATTTTTACCATGAAGGACGGCAAGCAAGGGATTTTCGACCTATGTGGCAGATAGCTACTGTCATAACCTATAAACGATTGTGCGTCGCAAGTTGATACTCGATCGATAAGACTAGTCAATTAACAGAAAATTATAAAATTAAGATTTTCTTACTTAAGTGGCTGATGAGAGCTACAAGTGCTGAAACGGCCAGCAGGAGATTTTTGAAACCTGAACTATACAGCTAGATAATCATGCTAAAGAACTGCTGAGAGCTTTAAGTGATACTCGACCGCAAACATTGTGAAAAGGGGATACCAAAGCGAAATGTACCCAAAATATTCTGAAAAGTGGTAGTTTTCAAAGATTTTTACCATGAAGGACGGCAAGCAAGGGATTTTCGACCTATGTGACAGATAGCTACTGTCATAACCTACAAACGATTGTGCGTCGCAAGTTGATACTCGATCGATAAGACTAGTCAATTAACAGAAAATTATAAAATTAAGATTTTCTTACTTAAGTGGCTGATGAGAGCTACAAGTGCTGAAACGGCCAGCAAGAGATTTTTGAAACCTGAACTATACAGCTAGATAATCACGCTAAGGAACTGCTGAGAGCTATAAGTGATACTCGACCGCAAACATTGTGAAAAGGGGATACCAAAGCGAAATGTACCCATAGAGTTATATATTTGACAGAGGGAATGTCACTGAAGACAAACTGTGACACTGCAATGGCGGACGGTTTGAAAGTGTGCGTGTAGACGAGTGATACCATGTAACACAAATTATCCCCTAATGGTGAAACAATTATTTTCAATATCGTCCTTGTTTTCAAATATTAAAATAGGACAGTTTTAAGTCAGACAATAAAAAAAGTGTGTACCTAACTGATTTTATAGGTCTTGAAAATGAGCATTGTTGACAATTACTTTGTGCAAATAATTATTATTATCAATAACTAATGATATTTAACTTGTAACATATCTGGTTTTAAACAAAAAATAAATATAAGGTAAATGTACTAGTGCTCGACATGTTAATGCCCAATAGATGAAACCTTGTTGTCGCCTTTATTGACAATGACTTAAGTTTCAAGATGACATGTACTGGACTGGGACCGCGTCGAGCACCATAAGTATGTTTACCTTACATAACAAATAAACGTTAACTATCAAACATTATTCATGTAAACGTCTTTAATCTCCTTATTATCGGGAAATTAAAATATCGACCTAGTTTGAAATGCAAAATCAATAATTTAGCTATTTACCTAAATATCCTAAATGATCTCTAACATAATGATTTAATAAGAAAGGCATCAATTACCCTACTTTCGGGAAATTACCCTATTCAACTTACTGGTCACACTCCTGTTTCGTATTTATAAACAATGAAATATGGAGATTTTATGTACTATACCGCGATAATTGATAAAATTAGCTATGAAAAGTGATTCCGTCACTTTTTTTCTTTCGATCGGTACAATTCTTGCAGGATTTAACTACGCAAATATTTTACATTTTTCTTGGACAAATTTACTTCACTGACGTTCCGATCCGTCTGACGGCAAATTGGAGGATGACGGCATTGAGATAACTGTCAATGTGTGTGTGTCATGCGTAAATACTAGGAAATTGGTGGATGATGGAATCACAGTTTTTATCTTAGCAAAACTACGTCCGTAGTATTCTAGGTCCATGAATGTACCCAAAATATTCTGAAAAGTTGCAGTTTTCAAAGATTTGTAGCATGAAGGACGGCAAGCAAGGGATTTTCGACCTATGTGACAGATAGCTACTGTCATAACCTACAAACGATTGTGCGTCGCAAGTTGATACTCGATCGATAAGACTAGTCAATTAACAGAAAATTATAAAATTAAGATTTTCTTACTTAAGTGGCTGCTGAGAGCTACAAGTGCTGAAACGGCCAGCAAGAGATTTTTGAAACCTGAACTATACAGCTAGATAATCATGCTAAATAACTGCTGAGAGCTTTAAGTGATACTCGACCGCAAACATTGTGAAAAGGGGATACCAAAGCAAATGTACCCAAAATATTCTGAAAAGTTCCAGTTTTCAAAGATTTGTAGCATGAAGGACGGCAGGCAAGGGATTTTCGACCTATGTGACAGATAGCTACTGTCATAACCTACAAACGATTGTGCGTCGCAAGTTGATACTCGATCGATAAGACTAGTCAATTAACAGAAAATTATAAAATTAAGATTTTCTTACTTAAGTGGCTGATGAGAGCTACAAGTGCTGAAACGGCCAGCAAGAGATTTTTGAAACCTGAACTATACAGCTAGATAATCATGCTAAATAACTGCTGAGAGCTTTAAGTGATACTCGACCGCAAACATTGTGAAAAGGGGATACCAAAGCGAAATGTACCCAAAATATTCTGAAAAGTTGCAGTTTTCAAAGATTTTTACCATGAAGGACGGCAAGCAAGGGATTTTCGACCTATGTGACAGATAGCTACTGTCATAACCTACAAACGATTGTGCGTCGCAAGTTGATACTCGATCGATAAGACTAGTCAATTAACAGAAAATTATAAAATTAAGATTTTCTTACTTAAGTGGCTGATGAGAGCTACAAGTGCTGAAACGGCCAGCAGGAGATTTTTGAAACCTGAACTATACAGCTAGATAATCATGCTAAAGAACTGCTGAGAGCTTTAAGTGATACTCGACCGCAAACATTGTGAAAAGGGGATACCAAAGCGAAATGTACCCAAAATATTCTGAAAAGTGGTAGTTTTCAAAGATTTTTACCATGAAGGACGGCAATCAAGGGATTTTCGACCTATGTGACAGATAGCTACTGTCATAACCTACAAACGATTGTGCGTCGCAAGTTGATACTCGATCGATAAGACTAGTCAATTAACAGAAAATTATAAAATTAAGATTTTCTTACTTAAGTGGCTGATGAGAGCTACAAGTGCTGAAACGGCCAGCAAGAGATTTTTGAAACCTGAACTATACAGCTAGATAATCACGCTAAGGAACTGCTGAGAGCTATAAGTGATACTCGACCGCAAACATTGTGAAAAGGGGATACCAAAGCGAAATGTACCCAAAATATTCTGAAAAGTTGCAGTTTTCAAAGATTTGTAGCATGAAGGACGGCAAGCAAGGGATTTTCGACCTATGTGACAGATAGCTACTGTCATAACCTACAAACGATTGTGCGTCGCAAGTTGATACTCGATCGATAAGACTAGTCAATTAACAGAAAATTATAAAATTAAGATTTTCTTACTTAAGTGGCTGCTGAGAGCTACAAGTGCTGAAACGGCCAGCAAGAGATTTTTGAAACCTGAACTATACAGCTAGATAATCATGCTAAATAACTGCTGAGAGCTTTAAGTGATACTCGACCGCAAACATTGTGAAAAGGGGATACCAAAGCGAAATGTACCCAAAATATTCTGAAAAGTTGCAGTTTTCAAAGATTTTTACCATGAAGGACGGCAAGCAAGGGATTTTCGACCTATGTGACAGATAGCTACTGTCATAACCTACAAACGATTGTGCGTCGCAAGTTGATACTCGATCGATAAGACTAGTCAATTAACAGAAAATTATAAAATTAAGATTTTCTTACTTAAGTGGCTGATGAGAGCTACAAGTGCTGAAACGGCCAGCAAGAGATTTTTGAAACCTGAACTATACAGCTAGATAATCATGCTAAAGAACTGCTGAGAGCTTTAAGTGATACTCGACCGCAAACATTGTGAAAAGGGGATACCAAAGCAAATGTACCCAAAATATTCTGAAAAGTTCCAGTTTTCAAAGATTTGTAGCATGAAGGACGGCAGGCAAGGGATTTTAGACCTATGTGACAGATAGCTACTGTCATAACCTACAAACGATTGTGCGTCGCAAGTTGATACTCGATCGATAAGACTAGTCAATTAACAGAAAATTATAAAATTAAGATTTTCTTACTTAAGTGGCTGATGAGAGCTACAAGTGCTGAAACGGCCAGCAAGAGATTTTTGAAACCTGAACTATACAGCTAGATAATCATGCTAAATAACTGCTGAGAGCTTTAAGTGATACTCGACCGCAAACATTGTGAAAAGGGGATACCAAAGCGAAATGTACCCAAAATATTCTGAAAAGTTGCAGTTTTCAAAGATTTTTACCATGAAGGACGGCAAGCAAGGGACTTTCGACCTATGTGACAGATAGCTACTGACATAACCTATAAATGATTGTGCGTCGCAAGTTGATACTCGATCGATAAGACTAGTCAATTAACAGAAAATTATAAAATTTAGATTTTCTTACTTAAGTGGCTGATGAGAGCTACAAGTGCTGAAACGGCCAGCAAGAGATTTTTGAAACCTGAACTATACAGCTAGATAATCATGCTAAAGAACTGCTGAGAGCTTTATGTGATACTCTACCGCAAACAGTGTGAAAAGGGGATACCAAAGCGAAATGTACCCAAAATATTCTGAAAAGTTGCAGTTTTCAAAGATTTTTACCATGAAGGACGGCAAGCAAGGGATTTTCGACCTATGTGACAGATAGCTACTGTCATAACCTACAAACGATTGAACGTCACAAGTTGATACTCGATCGATAAGACTAGTCAATTAACAGAAAATTATAAAATTAAGATTTTCTTACTTAAGTGGCTGATGAGAGCTACAAGTGCTGAAACGGCCAGCAGGAGATTTTTGAAACCTGAACTATACAGCTAGATAATCATGCTAAAGAACTGCTGAGAGCTTTAAGTGATACTCGACCGCAAACATTGTGAAAAGGGGATACCAAAGCGAAATGTACCCAAAATATTCTGAAAAGTTGCAGTTTTCAAAGATTTGTAGCATGAAGGACGGCAAGCAAGGGATTTTCGACCTATGTGACAGATAGCTACTGTCATAACCTACAAACGATTGAACGTCGCAAGTTGATACTCGATCGATAAGACTAGTCAATTAACAGAAAATTATAAAATTAAGATTTTCTTACTTAAGTGGCTGATGAGAGCTACAAGTGCTGAAACGGCCAGCAAGAGATTTTTGAAACCTGAACTATACAGCTAGATAATCATGCTAAAGAACTGCTGAGAGCTTTATGTGATACTCTACCGCAAACAGTGTGAAAAGGGGATACCAAAGCGAAATGTACCCAAAATATTCTGAAAAGTTGCAGTTTTCAAAGATTTGTAGCATGAAGGACGGCAAGCAAGGGATTTTCGACCTATGTGACAGATAGCTACTGACATAACCTATAAATGATTGTGCGTCGCAAGTTGATACTCGATCGATAAGACTAGTCAATTAACAGAAAATTACTAATTAAGATTTTCTTACTTAAGTGGCTGCTGAGAGCTACAAGTGCTGAAACGGCCAGCAAGAGATTTTTGAAACCTGAACTATACAGCTAGATAATCATGCTAAAGAACTGCTGAGAGCTTTAAGTGATACTCGACCGCAAACATTGTGAAAAGGGGATACCAAAGCGAAATGTACACAAAATATTCTGAAAAGTTGCAGTTTTCAAAGATTTTTACCATGAAGGACGGCAAGCAAGGGATTTTCGACCTATGTGACAGATAGCTACTGACATAACCTATAAATGATTGTGCGTCGCAAGTTGATACTCGATCGATAAGACTAGTCAATTAACAGAAAATTACTAATTAAGATTTTCTTACTTAAGTGGCTGATGAGAGCTACAAGTGCTGAAACGGCAAGCAAGAGATTTTTGAAACCTGAACTATATAGCTAGATAATCATGCTAAAGAACTGCTGAGAGCTTTAAGTGATACTCGACCGCAAACATTGTGAAAAGGGGATACCAAAGCGAAATGTACCCAAAATATTCTGAAAAGTTGCAGTTTTCAAAGATTTGTAGCATGAAGGACGGCAAGCAAGGGATTTTCGACCTATGTGACAGATAGCTACTGTCATAACCTACAAACGATTGAACGTCGCAAGTTGATACTCGATCGATAAGACTAGTCAATTAACAGAAAATTATAAAATTAAGATTTTCTTACTTAAGTGGCTGATGAGAGCTACAAGTGCTGAAACGGCCAGCAAGAGATTTTTGAAACCTGAACTATACAGCTAGATAATCATGCTAAAGAACTGCTGAGAGCTTTAAGTGATACTCGACCGCAAACATTGTGAAAAGGGGATACCAAAGCAAATGTACCCAAAATATTCTGAAAAGTTCCAGTTTTCAAAGATTTGTAGCATGAAGGACGGCAGGCAAGGGATTTTCGACCTATGTGACAGATAGCTACTGTCATAACCTACAAACGATTGTGCGTCGCAAGTTGATACTCGATCGATAAGACTAGTCAATTAACAGAAAATTATAAAATTAAGATTTTCTTACTTAAGTGGCTGATGAGAGCTACAAGTGCTGAAACGGCCAGCAAGAGATTTTTGAAACCTGAACTATACAGCTAGATAATCATGCTAAATAACTGCTGAGAGCTTTAAGTGATACTCGACCGCAAACATTGTGAAAAGGGGATACCAAAGCGAAATGTACCCAAAATATTCTGAAAAGTTGCAGTTTTCAAAGATTTTTACCATGAAGGACGGCAAGCAAGGGACTTTCGACCTATGTGACAGATAGCTACTGACATAACCTATAAATGATTGTGCGTCGCAAGTTGATACTCGATCGATAAGACTAGTCAATTAACAGAAAATTATAAAATTTAGATTTTCTTACTTAAGTGGCTGATGAGAGCTACAAGTGCTGAAACGGCCAGCAAGAGATTTTTGAAACCTGAACTATACAGCTAGATAATCATGCTAAAGAACTGCTGAGAGCTTTATGTGATACTCTACCGCAAACAGTGTGAAAAGGGGATACCAAAGCGAAATGTACCCAAAATATTCTGAAAAGTTGCAGTTTTCAAAGATTTTTACCATGAAGGACGGCAAGCAAGGGATTTTCGACCTATGTGACAGATAGCTACTGTCATAACCTACAAACGATTGAACGTCACAAGTTGATACTCGATCGATAAGACTAGTCAATTAACAGAAAATTATAAAATTAAGATTTTCTTACTTAAGTGGCTGATGAGAGCTACAAGTGCTGAAACGGCCAGCAGGAGATTTTTGAAACCTGAACTATACAGCTAGATAATCATGCTAAAGAACTGCTGAGAGCTTTAAGTGATACTCGACCGCAAACATTGTGAAAAGGGGATACCAAAGCGAAATGTACCCAAAATATTCTGAAAAGTTGCAGTTTTCAAAGATTTTTACCATGAAGGACGGCAAGCAAGGGACTTTCGACCTATGTGACAGATAGCTACTGACATAACCTATAAATGATTGTGCGTCGCAAGTTGATACTCGATCGATAAGACTAGTCAATTAACAGAAAATTATAAAATTAAGATTTTCTTACTTAAGTGGCTGCTGAGAGCTACAAGTGCTGAAACGGCCAGCAGGAGATTTTTGAAACCTGAACTATACAGCTAGATAATCATGCTAAAGAACTGCTGAGAGCTTTAAGTGATACTCGACCGCAAACATTGTGAAAAGGGGATACCAAAGCGAAATGTACCCAAAATATTCTGAAAAGTTGCAGTTTTCAAAGATTTGTAGCATGAAGGACGGCAGGCAAGGGATTTTCGACCTATGTGACAGATAGCTACTGTCATAACCTACAAACGATTGTGCGTCGCAAGTTGATACTCGATCGATAAGACTAGTCAATTAACAGAAAATTATAAAATTAAGATTTTCTTACTTAAGTGGCTGATGAGAGCTACAAGTGCTGAAACGGCAAGCAAGAGAAACAGATTGAAATAAATGAAAGATAAAAAATATATACCTAAATATAGTATTAAAAAAAATTAGCGTTTAGGACAACGAAAAAAGTATGATGTACAAAACAAAAAAGGAATGAAAAACTTGTGAGACGCATGTCATTACAATAAATCACAACTAAACCAAATGTATCGTGACAATAATAAAAAACGTAAAGTAAATCAAAGAAAATAAATGAAAAAAAAACAAAATCAGATTAAAATAAATATGTAAAAAACAATATGTTAGAGTTTAGGATAGCGAGAACGATATGATGTACAAACTACTAAACTAATGTGTCGTTACAATAAAGAAACGTAAAAAAAATGAAATAAAACAAAATTTGATTTAAAAAAATAAAACGCAAAAGAATGTTATGTTAGCGAAGGGACAGACAAAAAAAAATAAAAAAGAATGTTGCACCACTGCACCATACTTAATAAATCAAAGAAAATCAATGACAAAAGCAAAATCAGATATAAAAAATTTGGCCAAGTCCGAGATAGCTCGAGGCATTTAGTGTTCCGTACGGCTACCATCAGTTTGGCATTGACATAAACGATATCGTGAACGTAATTTACTTCCTATAGGTATATCTCTTTCGCACTAATATGTCAGTACGAGCGAGATGCATAGAAAGTAAATTACGTTCACGCCCACGGTAGCGTTTATGTCAATGCCAAACTGATGGTAGCCGTACCGCTCGCATCGTTACATTTTACAGGGGTTGTTTGCCTGTTTTTAGGATACCGTATTCAACTACACACACAGAACAATAGTACAAAGTGTCTAAGTGCGAAGGCCGAAGGCCGAGCTTTTGCAAAATGTCATCGCTTTAGCACAGAGCAATAGTACAAGTGTCTAAATATGAAGGCCAAAGGCAATCCGACCTCTGATTTGTTAGATGTATTTTCCGATATTTTTTTTTTCTTGTATAATAAATTCCGATCGTCTTTTTTCCCTGTATAAAAATTTCCGCACGCCTTTTTTCCCTATAGATATATTTCCTGGTATATTTTTTTTCTTGTATATATAAATCTGAACGCCTTCTTTCCGTATAGACATATTTTCCGATAGATTTATTTTCTTATACACAAATATCTGAACGCCTTCTTTCCCTGTATTTTTGTTGTTTAACGAAAAATTTCATGGTCATTCATTTTACTAGGGGCAAAACTTCTTATTTGCTTGGACCCTGTCTGCATTTTGCATTGTTTTGTTACACTGGACTTTGAACCTCTGATATTATTAATGTTCAAGTTCACGCCTACCATATGGTGGTCAGATAACTTACAGGTGAGTATGTACGTATCAGCAAACATGCGCGCGCGCACCCACACATGGTCGAGACATGACGTTGTTAGCACACCGTCGCGTACCTCCTCCCGCGTACACTCATTGATTCCGCTCTGGAGCCCCTGTTCACACAAGGTGTTTTTATAACTCTCGACAACACTATTCGATATCAGTATATTTATGTTCGTGTCCCCATTTAGACACTTGCATTAATTACCTGTGTTTAGAACTGACCTCCTGGATGCTTCGGGCTTTCGGCCCAATGCGACTTCAGCCTTTGGATCTTGCGACTTAGACACTTGTACTTAAAAATACTTGGAAAAGTTACGGGGGGTGCGCGTCTGTCGGACGCTTCGGATCTTCGAATCGCTCCTTCGGCCTTTGCATTTAGTTAGATTCTTGTACTATTGCTTTGTGTTTGAATACCGAAGTCGAGCATCTCGCGAATGCTTGATGTATTATAATAATTTAGAGTAAGGCCAAGCGCGCACCACGATTTTTTGTCCTGCGATAATTTTGTCGCAGAAATGCAACGTATGTGTTTATATGTTAGTGCGCGCATATGCGACAAAAAAATCGCAGCGATTTTAAAATTGTGATTTACCACATTTTTCCGCGATTGTTCGCGACGCGATTGTCGCAAAGTGATTGCAGCATGCGGAGTTGTATGGCCCCGCACGCACTATGATAATAAAATCGCACCCCGGCCGGACCTCAGTCGGCATTTCGCTCTACAAACCCCAACATCTCGGCACTTGCATCTCCAATGGAGTCTCAAAATGAGACGCTAGATGTTGACCATTTAATTATGGAAATAGACGGGGATCACCTTTGTGTTATAAATGCTCAAAGTCATACAGCAATCGCATATTAAAGACACGTTTCATGACAAGCGACTGGTACGAAATCCATGTTGAGAATGAACAAATCGTCGACTTTTTCATCGCAGTGCTCGCAGTGAATTTTTTGCGATATATTAAATGTATACTCCTTCAATTTGAATTTAGAACTCATTATTATTTTTTATTTGATTTTGTTTCTAGTTCTATGCCATATATATAGACTTTAATATTATTTAGAACTGCTAAAAACAAGATCGGCTTACTTTAAATATTTCGTCAATTTTACCTTTGTTTCTAAAAACTGTGATATTTAACTGTCATATACTATTAATGTCTTCCAAAATTATTTTCTCGTAACAGGACTGAGGGGCTACCGCGAAAACCGAAATTCGCAATTTGCGGGGATCTTTCTCTTTTACTCCAATGAAGGCGTAATTAGAGTGACAGAGAAAAATGCTCGCAATTTGAGAACTTCTATTTTCGCGGTTATAGCCCTGAATCTTGTTGCTCACCGATCCGTTCAAAAATATACATAAGTACTGAATATAATTAATAGATATTATAATTATACAATTAATACAGAAATGTAATGGTACTTAATGAAAAGGAATATTGTGTATATTGTTTCGACGAATCAGATACTCTCAATAAAATCTATACATGAGGCCAAAGCAGTTCATAAATATTAAATGACTTTATTATCTCTATCCGCCTTACTAACTCTATGTGTCCTATTGTGGAAAAAAAAAACAACGACAGTCAAGAACGGAATTCTTAATTTGAATTTTTCAGATTTTTGAGATGCCTAGTCCATTGGTTGGAAAGCCCGTTCAAAATTGAAACTTATTTGCAATATAATAAGGTCGTGTTTTGTAGATCTCTCTCATACTTATAGTAGGCTATTGAGATAAAATTAAATATCCCACAAAAATAAGCAAGCAGAATTAAACTTTGTGTCAAAGACATAAGTCATAAATTTCAATGCCAAAGTTTTAACTAAGGATGTTTCTCGCCTAATATGAATTGACCAGTGTAAGCATCAGTTAGCTAGCCCTAAGCAACCAAAGGTCAAGCTGCAGTTGAAAAACTAATAAAGATAAAGTTAAGCTGATAATTTTCCCGCCGTCTCCATGCTTCTTTAAGTTGGGTATTGACTGGTCAGCTGCCTGTTAGCTATAGTTTTCGCGAAAATCGCCAGGACAGAGGTGAAAATTTTTGTATGAAAACTTGCAACTTTAAATGCATTTTTTGACGAAACTATTGCAGTCTAAAATGAAGTCAAAATCAGTCCATCGACTCAATTTTTTGCAAGCTTTCTAATGGTACCCCACACGATTCTTACAAATGAAAAAAGTTTCAGCCTACCCCTCTCAACCCCCTAAATTTCCCCCTTTAATAAGAAATAAGCAGTTTTGACTTATTTACAATATGAGTGGTGGTAATTGCTATAACTGTTCAAAATTTTAGGTATCTATGTCAAACGGTCTCTGAGAAAAACGTATTTAACTGATTTGCAAGACCGAAGTGATCCCATAAGTGTTCCGTAAACAAAGTTTTGTACGGAACACTAAAGAAATGTACAACTGAACTGTCTATCAAATTGCGTTTATACATATATCGAAATATTTTCGTGCTCGCTTCGCTCGCGTTTTCAGTCACTTTCTAAGATATGACGATTGCAGCAGCATTACTCTGTTGCAACGTTACTGCTGCAGCACTGTCAATGTTCGTGATAAAACTATGTGACTGATTTCCATACTAAAAGAAAAAATCTACAACTGTATATCAAATTGCGTTTTTATATCGAACAATTTTCGTGCTCGCTTCGCTCGCGTTATTAATAACTTTCTAAGCTATGACGACTGCAGCAGCATTACTCTGTTGCAAAGTTACTGCTGCAGCACTGACAATTTTCGTAATAAAATTATGTGACTGATTTCCATACTAAAAGTAGAAATGTACAACTGTCTATCAAATTGCGTTTATATATCGAAAACAGTGGGCGTGGTTTACTCGCCTGCCGTGTAAGATGCTGCAAATCTTGAATTAACGCAATTATTCATAGAAAAAGTAATTGAATATGCACCGTTAATACGCCGTCGAGAATCACTCTAGAAATAGTGTTATTTGATAGCTTATGTAATGCACTCCACGATGCAGTGGGTGTGGATTACCAGAGATGTGACTTATTTGAAATACTTGTATTTAAAATGCAAATACAAAATGCAAAATACCTATTTTGTATTTTGTATTTAAATACCTTTTCAAGAAAACTATTTTGTATTTTATTTGAAATAGTTTTTGGGACCTATTTTCTATTTTCAAAATACAAAATACTTTATAGTAGGTAGGTAATCAAATGTAACTGTGGCAACTCTCTCATTCCTTTAACATGGAACTGTTGAATCTGTTTAGTAAGGTCGGACATGACCACAAGCGTAGCGAGTGGTTAAAAAAGTGGAATCTTGAGTGTTGCGAGGGTTTCAAGGCACGAGAGGAGAACAAACTTTTCTGCCCTGGTGAAACACAAACGAGACGTTTTCATCACACTAACGAAAGGCATTTAATTGGCTAATTGGCTGTAAAACATTACAAATTAATGCTTTAAAAGTTGGCTGTTAAAAACCATCATCCATACCTACATCCTACCGGTTAATATGGGCCATTTTATTTAAAGTTGTCCCCTACATTTTTTTTTTTCAAAATTGACATTTTTTATGTTATTTCTACTCAGAATCACGAGCTCTTTCTATCCTTATAGGAGGAAAAAGGGTCCCAAGGTTTTTTCCCATTCTGTTACCATTTTTTCATAGACTTTGTATGGCGGTTTCGGAATGGAAAGATCGAAAAATGTATGGAAATCTTGGGACACTTTTTTTCTCCTATTAGGATCAAAAGAACTCATGATTCTGAGTAGAAATAACATAAAAAATCCCAATTTTGAAAAAAAGTGCAGGGGACAACTTTAAGTAGAATGAATGCCCCATATGAGCAAACAACTCAAAATTTGCACTTTAGATAGAGGATTGATTTCAAAGAATAAAGAGAGTCTTTTCAATTCGGAAATTCCGAGTAATACTTTTTAATTCAGACTAGGTATTCACTACTCAGAGTACCTTTTATCGCAAAGTATTTGTATTTTAAAAAAGTATTTTGAAAATACCTGTTTCGTATTTTGTATTTAAATACAAATTCAAAAACTATTTTGTATTTTGCATTTGAAATAGTATTATCAAGGAAGTATTTGTATTTTGTATTTAAATACTTTTTATAAAGTATTTTTCACATCACTGTGGATTACTCGCCTGCCGTCTAAGATGCAGAAAAATTTCATTGAATGTAAATGTTCATATAAAACCTGATTTTCTTACTAATTCCCTATGCACCGTTAATATGCCGTCGAGTAGGTATCACTCTAGAAATAGTGTTATTTGATAGTTTATGTCTGTAGGTTATGACAGTAGCTATCTGTCACATAGGTCGAAAATCCCTTGCTTGCCGTCCTTCATGCTAAAAATCTTTGAAAACTGCAAGTTTTCAGAATATTTAGAGTACTTTTCGCTTTTGTCTCCCCTTTTCACAAAGTTTGCGGTCGAGTATCACTTAAAGCTCTCAGCAGTTCTTTAGCGTGATTATCTAGCTGTATAGTTCAGGTTTCAAAACTCTTTTGCTTGCCGTTTCAGCACTTGTAGCTCTCATCAGCCACTTAAGTAACAAAATCTTAATTTTATGTTAATTGACTAGTCTTATCGATCGAGTATCAACTTGCGATGCACAATCTTTTGTAGGTTATGACAGTAGCTATCAGTCATATAGGTGGAAAATCCCTTGCTTGCCGTCCTTCATGGTAAAAATCTTTGAAAACTGCAACTTTTCAGAATATGTAGGGTACTATTCGCTTTTTTCCGCCCTTTTCACAAAGTTTACGGGTGCGTATCACCTAAAGCTCTCAGCAGTTCTTTAGCATGATTATCTAGCTGTATAGTTCAGGTTTCAAAAATCTCTTGCTTGCCGTTTCAGCACTTGTAGCTCTCATCAGCCACTTAAGTAAGAAAATCTTAATTTTATAATTTTCTGTTAATTGACTAGTCTTATCGATCGAGTATCAACTTGCGACGCACAATCGTTTGTAGGTTATGACAGTAGATATCTGTCACATAGGTCGAAAATCCCTTGCTTGCCGTCCTTCATGGTAAAAATCTTTGAAAACTACCACTTTTCAGAATATTTTGGGTACATTTCGCTTTGGTATCCCCTTTTCACAATGTTTACGGTCGAGTATCACTTAAAGCTCTCAGCAGTTCTTTAGCGTGATTATCTAGCTGTATAGTTCAGGTTTCAAAACTCTTTTGCTTGCCGTTTCAGCACTTGTAGCTCTCATCAGCCACTTAAGTAACAAAATCTTAATTTTATGTTAATTGACTAGTCTTATCGATCGAGTATCAACTTGCGATGCACAATCTTTTGTAGGTTATGACAGTAGCTATCAGTCATATAGGTGGAAAATCCCTTGCTTGCCGTCCTTCATGGTAAAAATCTTTGAAAACTGCAACTTTTCAGAATATGTAGGGTACTATTCGCTTTTTTCCGCCCTTTTCACAAAGTTTACGGGTGCGTATCACCTAAAGCTCTCAGCAGTTCTTTAGCATGATTATCTAGCTGTATAGTTCAGGTTTCAAAAATCTCTTGCTTGCCATTTCAGCACTTGTAGCTCTCATCAGCCACTTAATAATTTAATATTTAATATATTTTTATTTCGGATAACAAGATCCATACATTTTAATAATTACATTACATATATAAATACCTAATACAATAAATTAAATTAAATTAAATTAAACTACTTCTTAAAATACTTAACTAAGTTTGCCCAACAGCACCTCTATGGTCCATGTGCATAGAGTTCCATTTGCGCACTATTGGACACTGTAAATTGTCTATAACAGTGTTCAGAAGGCTGCTGGGGCTTTCCCTAACACGGCGCATCAGGGAGGCCACTCTCTTGCGCATTATGGCTTGGAAGCCATCCACGCGCGCTTCGGCAAACATCCCCGACGCACTGCAAAATCGAGGCAACCCCAACAACATTCTGAACCCGTTATTATACTGAATGCGTAAGGCATTGAGAGATCTCTGCGTACACTTGACCCACAGGCTGCACGTATAAAAAGACTGACAAAATGCCCTAAATAGTGTTATTTTGACGGTCTTCTTACTTAAGTAGGAAAATCTTAATTTTATAATTTTCTGTTAATTGACTAGTCTTATCGATCGAGTATCAACTTGCGACGCACAATCATTTGTAGGTTATGTCAGTAGCTATCTGTCACATAGGTCGAAAATCCCTTGCTTGCCGTCCTTCATGGTAAAAATCTTTGAAAACTGCAACTTTTCAGAATATTTTGGGTACATTTCGCTTTGGTATCCCCTTTTCACAATGTTTGCGATCGAGTATCACTTAAAGCTCTCAGCAGTTATTTAGCATGATTATCTAGCTGTATAGTTCAGGTTTCAAAAATCTCTTGCTTGCCGTTTCAGCACTTGTAGCTCTCATCAGCCACTTAAGTAAGAAAATCTTAATTTTATAATTTTCTGTTAATTGACTAGTCTTATCGATCGAGTATCAACTTGCGACGCACAATCGTTTGTAGGTTATGACAGTAGATATCTGTCACATAGGTCGAAAATCCCTTGCTTGCCGTCCTTCATGGTAAAAATCTTTGAAAACTACCACTTTTCAGAATATTTTGGGTACATTTCGCTTTGGTATCCCCTTTTCACAATGTTTACGGTCGAGTATCACTTAAAGCTCTCAGCAGTTCTTTAGCGTGATTATCTAGCTGTATAGTTCAGGTTTCAAAACTCTTTTGCTTGCCGTTTCAGCACTTGTAGCTCTCATCAGCCACTTAAGTAACAAAATCTTAATTTTATGTTAATTGACTAGTCTTATCGATCGAGTATCAACTTGCGATGCACAATCTTTTGTAGGTTATGACAGTAGCTATCAGTCATATAGGTGGAAAATCCCTTGCTTGCCGTTCTTCATGGTAAAAATCTTTGAAAACTGCAACTTTTCAGAATATGTAGGGTACTATTCGCTTTTTTCCGCCCTTTTCACAAAGTTTACGGGTGCGTATCACCTAAAGCTCTCAGCAGTTCTTTAGCATGATTATCTAGCTGTATAGTGCAGGTTTCAAAAATCTCTTGCTTGCCATTTCAGCACTTGTAGCTCTCATCAGCCACTTAATAATTTAATATATTTTTATTTCGGATAACAAGATCCATACATTTTAATAATTACATTACATATATAAATACCTAATACAATAAATTAAATTAAATTAAATTAAACTACTTCTTAAAATACTTAACTAAGTTTGCCCAACAGCACCTCTATGGTCCATGTGCATAGAGTTCCATTTGCGCACTATTGGACACTGTAAATTGTCTATAACAGTGTTCAGAAGGCTGCTGGGGCTTTCCCTAACACGGCGCATCAGGGAGGCCACTCTCTTGCGCATTATGGCTTGAAAGCCAGCCACGCGCGCTTCGGCAAACATCCCCGACGCACTGCAAAATCGAGGCAACCCCAACAACATTCTGAACCCGTTATTATACTGAATGCGTAAGGCATTGAGAGATCTCTGCGTACACTTGACCCACAGGCTGCACGTATAAAAAGACTGACAAAATGCCCTAAATAGTGTTATTTTGACGGTCTTCTTACTTAAGTAGGAAAATCTTAATTTTATAATTTTCTGTTAATTGACTAGTCTTATCGATCGAGTATCAACTTGCGACGCACAATCATTTGTAGGTTATGTCAGTAGCTATCTGTCACATAGGTCGAAAATCCCTTGCTTGCCGTCCTTCATGGTAAAAATCTTTGAAAACTGCAACTTTTCAGCATATTTTGGGTACATTTCGCTTTGGTATCCCCTTTTCACAATGTTTGCGATCGAGTATCACTTAAAGCTCTCAGCAGTTATTTAGCATGATTATCTAGCTGTATAGTTCAGGTTTCAAAAATCTCTTGCTGGCCGTTTCAGCACTTGTAGCTCTCAGCAGCCACTTAAGTAAGAAAATCTTAATTTTATAATTTTCTGTTAATTGACTAGTCTTATCGATCGAGTATCAACTTGCGACGCACAATCGTTTGTAGGTTATGACAGTAGCTATCTGTCACATAGGTTGAAACTCCCTTGCTTGCCGTCCTTCATGGTAAAAATCTTTGAAAACTACCACTTTTCAGAATATTTTGGGTACATTCCGCTTTGGTATCCCCTTTTCACAATGTTTACGGTCGAGTATCACTTAAAGCTCTCAGCAGTTCTTTAGCGTGATTATCTAGCTATATAGTTCAGGTTTCAAAAATCTCTTGCTGGCCGTTTCAGCACTTGTAGCTCTCATCAGCCACTTAAGTAAGAAAATCTTAATTTTGTAAATTTCTGTAAATTTACTAGTCTTATCGATCGAGTATCAATTTGCGATGCACAATCATTTGTAGGTTATGACAGTAGCTATCTGTCACATAGGTCGAAAATCCCTTGCTTCCCGTCCTTCATGCTACAAATCTTTGAAAACTGCAACTTTTCAGAATATTTTGGGTACATTTCGCTTTGGTATCCCCTTTTCACAATGTTTGCGGTCGAGTATCACTTAAAGCTCTCAGCAGTTATTTAGCATGATTATCTAGCTGTATAGTTCAGGTTTCAAAAATCTCTTGCTGGCCGTTTCAGCACTTGTAGCTCTCAGCAGCCACTTAAGTAAGAAAATCTTAATTTTATAATTTTCTGTTAATTGACTAGTCTTATCGATCGAGTATCAACTTGCGACGCACAATCGTTTGTAGGTTATGACAGTAGCTATCTGTCACATAGGTTGAAACTCCCTTGCTTGCCGTCCTTCATGGTAAAAATCTTTGAAAACTACCACTTTTCAGAATATTTTGGGTACATTCCGCTTTGGTATCCCCTTTTCACAATGTTTACGGTCGAGTATCACTTAAAGCTCTCAGCAGTTCTTTAGCGTGATTATCTAGCTGTATAGTTCAGGTTTCAAAAATCTCTTGCTGGCCGTTTCAGCACTTGTAGCTCTCATCAGCCACTTAAGTAAGAAAATCTTAATTTTGTAAATTTCTGTAAATTTACTAGTCTTATCGATCGAGTATCAATTTGCGATGCACAATCATTTGTAGGTTATGACAGTAGCTATCTGTCACATAGGTCGAAAATCCCTTGCTTGCCGTCCTTCATGCTACAAATCTTTGAAAACTGCAACTTTTCAGAATATTTTGGGTACATTTCGCTTTGGTATCCCCTTTTCACAATGTTTGCGGTCGAGTATCACTTAAAGCTCTCAGCAGTTATTTAGCATGATTATCTAGCTGTATAGTTCAGGTTTCAAAAATCTCTTGCTGGCCGTTTCAGCACTTGTAGCTCTCAGCAGCCACTTAAGTAAGAAAATCTTAATTTTATAATTTTCTGTTAATTGACTAGTCTTATCGATCGAGTATCAATTTGCGATGCACAATCATTTGAAGGTTATGACAGTAGCTATCTGTCACATAGGTCGAAAATCCCTTGCTTGCCGTCCTTCATGGTAAAAATCTTTGAAAACTGAAACTTTTCAGAATATTTTGGGTACATTTCGCTTTGGTATCCCCTTTTCACAATGTTTGCGGTCGAGTATCACTTAAAGCTCTCAGCAGTTATTTAGCATGATTATCTAGCTGTATAGTTCAGGTTTCAAAAATCTCTTGCTGGCCGTTTCAGCACTTGTAGCTCTCAGCAGCCACTTAAGTAAGAAAATCTTAATTTTATAATTTTCTGTTAATTGACTAGTCTTATCGATCGAGTATCAACTTGCGACGTACAATCGTTTGTAGGTTATGACAGTAGCTATCTGTCACATAGGTCGAAAATCCCTTGCTTGCCGTCCTTCATGCTACAAATCTTTGAAAACTGCAACTTTTCAGAATATTTTGGGTACATTTCGCTTTGGTATCCCCTTTTCACAATGTTTGCGGTCGAGTATCACTTAAAGCTCTCAGCAGTTCTTTAGCATGATTATCTAGCTATATAGTTCAGGTTTCAAAAATCTCTTGCTTGCCGTTTCAGCACTTGTAGCTCTCATCAGCCACTTAAGCAAGAAAATCTTAATTTTATAATTTTCTGTAAATTTACTAGTCTTATCGATCGAGTATCAATTTGCGATGCACAATCATTTGTAGGTTATGACAGTAGCTATCTGTCACATAGGTCGAAAATCCCTTGCTTGCCGTCCTTCATGGTAAAAATCTTTGAAAACTACCACTTTTCAGAATATTTTGGGTACATTTCGCTTTGGTATCCCCTTTTCACAATGTTTGCGGTCGAGTATCACTTAAAGCTCTCAGCAGTTCTTTAGCATGATTATCTAGCTGTATAGTTCAGGTTTCAAAAATCTCCTGCTGGCCGTTTCAGCACTTGTAGCTCTCATCAGCCACTTAAGTAAGAAAATCTTAATTTTATAATTTTCTGTTAATTGACTAGTCTTATCGATCGAGTATCAACTTGCGACGCACAATCGTTTATAGGTTATGACAGTAGCTATCTGTCACATAGGTCGAAAATCCCTTGCTTGCCGTCCTTCATGGTAAAAATCTTTGAAAACTGCAACTTTTCAGAATATTTTGGGTACATTTCGCTTTGGTATCCCCTTTTCACACTGTTTGCGGTAGAGTATCACATAAAGCTCTCAGCAGTTCTTTAGCATGATTATCTAGCTGTATAGTTCAGGTTTCAAAAATCTCTTGCTGGCCGTTTCAGCACTTGTAGCTCTCATCAGCCACTTAAGTAAGAAAATCTTAATTTTATAATTTTCTGTTAATTGACTAGTCTTATCGATCGAGTATCAACTTGCGACGTTCAATCCTTTGTAGGTTATGACAGTAGCTATCTGTCACATAGGTCGAAAATCCCTTGCTTGCCGTCCTTCATGCTACAAATCTTTGAAAACTGCAACTTTTCAGAATATTTTGGGTACATTTCGCTTTGGTATCCCCTTTTCACAATGTTTGCGGTCGAGTATCACTTAAAGCTCTCAGCAGTTCTTTAGCGTGATTATCTAGCTGTATAGTTCATGTCTCAAAAATCTCTTGCTGGCCGTTTCAGCACTTGTAGCTCTCATCAGCCACTTAAGTAAGAAAATCTTAATTTTATAATTTTCTGTTAATTGACTAGTCTTATCGATCGAGTATCAACTTGCGACGTTCAATCGTTTGTAGGTTATGACAGTAGCTATCTGTCACATAGGTCGAAAATCCCTTGCTTGCCGTCCTTCATGGTAAAAATCTATGAAAACTACCACTTTTCAGAATATTTTGGTTACATTTCGCTTTGGTATCCCCTTTTCACAATGTTTGCGGTCGAGTATCACTTAAAGCTCTCAGCAGTTCTTTAGCATGATTATCTAGCTGTATAGTTCAGGTTTCAAAAATCTCCTGCTGGCCGTTTCAGCACTTGTAGCTCTCATCAGCCACTTAAGTAAGAAAATCTTAATTTTATAATTTTCTGTTAATTGACTAGTCTTATCGATCGAGTATCAACTTGCGACGCACAATCGTTTGTAGGTTATGACAGTAGCTATCTGTCACATAGGTCGAAAATCCCTTGCTTGTCGTCCTTCATGCTACAAATCTTTGAAAACTGCAACTTTTCAGAATATTTTGGGTACATTTCGCTTTGGTATCCCCTTTTCACAATGTTTGCGGTCGAGTATCACTTATAGCTCTCAGCAGTTCCTTAGCGTGATTATCTAGCTGTATAGTTCAGGTTTCAAAAATCTCTTGCTGGCCGTTTCAGCACTTGTAGCTCTCAGCAGCCACTTAAGTAAGAAAATCTTAATTTTATAATTTTCTGTTAATTGACTAGTCTTATCGATCGAGTATCAACTTGCGACGCACAATCGTTTGTAGGTTATGACAGTAGCTATCTGTCACATAGGTCGAAAATCCCTTGCTTGCCGTCCTTCATGCTACAAATCTTTGAAAACTGCAACTTTTCAGAATATTTTGGTTACATTTCGCTTTGGTATCCCCTTTTCACAATGTTTGCGGTCGAGTATCACTTAAAGCTCTCAGCAGTTCTTTAGCATGATTATCTAGCTGTATAGTTCAGGTTTCAAAAATCTCCTGCTGGCCGTTTCAGCACTTGTAGCTCTCATCAGCCACTTAAGTAAGAAAATCTTAATTTTATAATTTTCTGTTAATTGACTAGTCTTATCGATCGAGTATCAACTTGCGACGCACAATCGTTTGTAGGTTATGACAGTAGCTATCTGTCACATAGGTCGAAAATCCCTTGCTTGCCGTCCTTCATGCTACAAATCTTTGAAAACTGCAACTTTTCAGAATATTTTGGGTACATTTCGCTTTGGTATCCCCTTTTCACAATGTTTGCGGTCGAGTATCACTTATAGCTCTCAGCAGTTCCTTAGCGTGATTATCTAGCTGTATAGTTCAGGTTTCAAAAATCTCTTGCTGGCCGTTTCAGCACTTGTAGCTCTCATCAGCCACTTAAGTAAGAAAATCTTAATTTTATAATTTTCTGTTAATTGACTAGTCTTATCGATCGAGTATCAACTTGCGACGCACAATCGTTTGTAGGTTATGACAGTAGCTATCTGTCACATAGGTCGAAAATCCCTTGCTTGCCGTCCTTCATGGTAAAAATCTTTGAAAACTACCACTTTTCAGAATATTTTGGGTACATTTCGCTTTGGTATCCCCTTTTCACAATGTTTGCGGTCGAGTATCACTTAAAGCTCTCAGCAGTTCTTTAGCATGATTATCTAGCTGTATAGTTCAGGTTTCCAAAAACTCCTGCTGGCCGTTTCAGCACTTGTAGCTCTCATCAGCCACTTAAGTAAGAAAATCTTAATTTTATAATTTTCTGTTAATTGACTAGTCTTATCGATCGAGTATCAACTTGCGACGCACAATCGTTTATAGGTTATGACAGTAGCTATCTGTCACATAGGTCGAAAATCCCTTGCTTGCCGTCCTTCATGGTAAAAATCTTTGAAAACTGCAACTTTTCAGAATATTTTGGGTACATTTCGCTTTGGTATCCCCTTTTCACACTGTTTGCGGTAGAGTATCACATAAAGCTCTCAGCAGTTCTTTAGCATGATTATCTAGCTGTATAGTTCAGGTTTCAAAAATCTCTTGCTGGCCGTTTCAGCACTTGTAGCTCTCATCAGCCACTTAAGTAAGAAAATCTTAATTTTATAATTTTCTGTTAATTGACTAGTCTTATCGATCGAGTATCAACTTGCGACGTTCAATCCTTTGTAGGTTATGACAGTAGCTATCTGTCACATAGGTCGAAAATCCCTTGCTTGCCGTCCTTCATGCTACAAATCTTTGAAAACTGCAACTTTTCAGAATATTTTGGGTACATTTCGCTTTGGTATCCCCTTTTCACAATGTTTGCGGTCGAGTATCACTTAAAGCTCTCAGCAGTTCCTTAGCGTGATTATCTAGCTATATAGTTCAGGTTTTAAAAATCTCTTGCTGGCCGTTTCAGCACTTGTAGCTCTCATCAGCCACTTAAGTAAGAAAATCTTAATTTTATAATTTTCTGTTAATTTACTAGTCTTATCGATCGAGTATCAACTTGCGACGCACAATCGTTTGTAGGTTATGACAGTAGCTATCTGTCACATAGGTCGAAAATCCCTTGCTTGCCGTCCTTCATGGTAAAAATCTATGAAAACTACCACTTTTCAGAATATTTTGGTTACATTTCGCTTTGGTATCCCCTTTTCACAATGTTTGCGGTCGAGTATCACTTAAAGCTCTCAGCAGTTCTTTAGCATGATTATCTAGCTGTATAGTTCAGGTTTCAAAAATCTCCTGCTGGCCGTTTCAGCACTTGTAGCTCTCATCAGCCACTTAAGTAAGAAAATCTTAATTTTATAATTTTCTGTTAATTGACTAGTCTTATCGATCGAGTATCAACTTGCGACGCACAATCGTTTGTAGGTTATGACAGTAGCTATCTGTCACATAGGTCGAAAATCCCTTGCTTGCCGTCCTTCATGCTACAAATCTTTGAAAACTGCAACTTTTCAGAATATTTTGGGTACATTTCGCTTTGGTATCCCCTTTTCACAATGTTTGCGGTCGAGTATCACTTATAGCTCTCAGCAGTTCCTTAGCGTGATTATCTAGCTGTATAGTTCAGGTTTCAAAAATCTCTTGCTGGCCGTTTCAGCACTTGTAGCTCTCATCAGCCACTTAAGTAAGAAAATCTTAATTTTATAATTTTCTGTTAATTGACTAGTCTTATCGATCGAGTATCAACTTGCGACGCACAATCGTTTGTAGGTTATGACAGTAGCTATCTGTCACATAGGTCGAAAATCCCTTGCTTGCCGTCCTTCATGGTAAAAATCTTTGAAAACTACCACTTTTCAGAATATTTTGGGTACATTTCGCTTTGGTATCCCCTTTTCACAATGTTTGCGGTCGAGTATCACTTAAAGCTCTCAGCAGTTCTTTAGCATGATTATCTAGCTGTATAGTTCAGGTTTCAAAAATCTCCTGCTGGCCGTTTCAGCACTTGTAGCTCTCATCAGCCACTTAAGTAAGAAAATCTTAATTTTATAATTTTCTGTTAATTGACTAGTCTTATCGATCGAGTATCAACTTGCGACGCACAATCGTTTATAGGTTATGACAGTAGCTATCTGTCACATAGGTCGAAAATCCCTTGCTTGCCGTCCTTCATGGTAAAAATCTTTGAAAACTGCAACTTTTCAGAATATTTTGGGTACATTTCGCTTTGGTATCCCCTTTTCACACTGTTTGCGGTAGAGTATCACATAAAGCTCTCAGCAGTTCTTTAGCATGATTATCTAGCTGTATAGTTCAGGTTTCAAAAATCTCTTGCTGGCCGTTTCAGCACTTGTAGCTCTCATCAGCCACTTAAGTAAGAAAATCTTAATTTTATAATTTTCTGTTAATTGACTAGTCTTATCGATCGAGTATCAACTTGCGACGCACAATCGTTTGTAGGTTATGACAGTAGCTATCTGTCACATAGGTCGAAAATCCCTTGCTTGCCGTCCTTCATGGTAAAAATCTTTGAAAACTACCACTTTTCAGAATATTTTGGGTACATTTCGCTTTGGTATCCCCTTTTCACAATGTTTGCGGTCGAGTATCACTTAAAGCTCTCAGCAGTTCTTTAGCGTGATTATCTAGCTGTATAGTTCATGTCTCAAAAATCTCTTGCTGGCCGTTTCAGCACTTGTAGCTCTCATCAGCCACTTAAGTAAGAAAATCTTAATTTTATAATTTTCTGTTAATTGACTAGTCTTATCGATCGAGTATCAACTTGCGACGTTCAATCGTTTGTAGGTTATGACAGTAGCTATCTGTCACATAGGTCGAAAATCCCTTGCTTGCCGTCCTTCATGGTAAAAATCTATGAAAACTACCACTTTTCAGAATATTTTGGTTACATTTCGCTTTGGTATCCCCTTTTCACAATGTTTGCGGTCGAGTATCACTTAAAGCTCTCAGCAGTTCTTTAGCATGATTATCTAGCTGTATAGTTCAGGTTTCAAAAATCTCCTGCTGGCCGTTTCAGCACTTGTAGCTCTCATCAGCCACTTAAGTAAGAAAATCTTAATTTTATAATTTTCTGTTAATTGACTAGTCTTATCGATCGAGTATCAACTTGCGACGCACAATCGTTTGTAGGTTATGACAGTAGCTATCTGTCACATAGGTCGAAAATCCCTTGCTTGCCGTCCTTCATGCTACAAATCTTTGAAAACTGCAACTTTTCAGAATATTTTGGGTACATTTCGCTTTGGTATCCCCTTTTCACAATGTTTGCGGTCGAGTATCACTTATAGCTCTCAGCAGTTCCTTAGCGTGATTATCTAGCTGTATAGTTCAGGTTTCAAAAATCTCTTGCTGGCCGTTTCAGCACTTGTAGCTCTCATCAGCCACTTAAGTAAGAAAATCTTAATTTTATAATTTTCTGTTAATTGACTAGTCTTATCGATCGAGTATCAACTTGCGACGCACAATCGTTTGTAGGTTATGACAGTAGCTATCTGTCACATAGGTCGAAAATCCCTTGCTTGCCGTCCTTCATGGTAAAAATCTTTGAAAACTACCACTTTTCAGAATATTTTGGGTACATTTCGCTTTGGTATCCCCTTTTCACAATGTTTGCGGTCGAGTATCACTTAAAGCTCTCAGCAGTTCTTTAGCATGATTATCTAGCTGTATAGTTCAGGTTTCCAAAAACTCCTGCTGGCCGTTTCAGCACTTGTAGCTCTCATCAGCCACTTAAGTAAGAAAATCTTAATTTTATAATTTTCTGTTAATTGACTAGTCTTATCGATCGAGTATCAACTTGCGACGCACAATCGTTTATAGGTTATGACAGTAGCTATCTGTCACATAGGTCGAAAATCCCTTGCTTGCCGTCCTTCATGGTAAAAATCTTTGAAAACTGCAACTTTTCAGAATATTTTGGGTACATTTCGCTTTGGTATCCCCTTTTCACACTGTTTGCGGTAGAGTATCACATAAAGCTCTCAGCAGTTCTTTAGCATGATTATCTAGCTGTATAGTTCAGGTTTCAAAAATCTCTTGCTGGCCGTTTCAGCACTTGTAGCTCTCATCAGCCACTTAAGTAAGAAAATCTTAATTTTATAATTTTCTGTTAATTGACTAGTCTTATCGATCGAGTATCAACTTGCGACGTTCAATCCTTTGTAGGTTATGACAGTAGCTATCTGTCACATAGGTCGAAAATCCCTTGCTTGCCGTCCTTCATGCTACAAATCTTTGAAAACTGCAACTTTTCAGAATATTTTGGGTACATTTCGCTTTGGTATCCCCTTTTCACAATGTTTGCGGTCGAGTATCACTTAAAGCTCTCAGCAGTTCCTTAGCGTGATTATCTAGCTATATAGTTCAGGTTTTAAAAATCTCTTGCTGGCCGTTTCAGCACTTGTAGCTCTCATCAGCCACTTAAGTAAGAAAATCTTAATTTTATAATTTTCTGTTAATTTACTAGTCTTATCGATCGAGTATCAACTTGCGACGCACAATCGTTTGTAGGTTATGACAGTAGCTATCTGTCACATAGGTCGAAAATCCCTTGCTTGCCGTCCTTCATGGTAAAAATCTATGAAAACTACCACTTTTCAGAATATTTTGGTTACATTTCGCTTTGGTATCCCCTTTTCACAATGTTTGCGGTCGAGTATCACTTAAAGCTCTCAGCAGTTCTTTAGCATGATTATCTAGCTGTATAGTTCAGGTTTCAAAAATCTCCTGCTGGCCGTTTCAGCACTTGTAGCTCTCATCAGCCACTTAAGTAAGAAAATCTTAATTTTATAATTTTCTGTTAATTGACTAGTCTTATCGATCGAGTATCAACTTGCGACGCACAATCGTTTGTAGGTTATGACAGTAGCTATCTGTCACATAGGTCGAAAATCCCTTGCTTGCCGTCCTTCATGCTACAAATCTTTGAAAACTGCAACTTTTCAGAATATTTTGGGTACATTTCGCTTTGGTATCCCCTTTTCACAATGTTTGCGGTCGAGTATCACTTATAGCTCTCAGCAGTTCCTTAGCGTGATTATCTAGCTGTATAGTTCAGGTTTCAAAAATCTCTTGCTGGCCGTTTCAGCACTTGTAGCTCTCATCAGCCACTTAAGTAAGAAAATCTTAATTTTATAATTTTCTGTTAATTGACTAGTCTTATCGATCGAGTATCAACTTGCGACGCACAATCGTTTGTAGGTTATGACAGTAGCTATCTGTCACATAGGTCGAAAATCCCTTGCTTGCCGTCCTTCATGGTAAAAATCTTTGAAAACTACCACTTTTCAGAATATTTTGGGTACATTTCGCTTTGGTATCCCCTTTTCACAATGTTTGCGGTCGAGTATCACTTAAAGCTCTCAGCAGTTCTTTAGCATGATTATCTAGCTGTATAGTTCAGGTTTCAAAAATCTCCTGCTGGCCGTTTCAGCACTTGTAGCTCTCATCAGCCACTTAAGTAAGAAAATCTTAATTTTATAATTTTCTGTTAATTGACTAGTCTTATCGATCGAGTATCAACTTGCGACGCACAATCGTTTATAGGTTATGACAGTAGCTATCTGTCACATAGGTCGAAAATCCCTTGCTTGCCGTCCTTCATGGTAAAAATCTTTGAAAACTGCAACTTTTCAGAATATTTTGGGTACATTTCGCTTTGGTATCCCCTTTTCACACTGTTTGCGGTAGAGTATCACATAAAGCTCTCAGCAGTTCTTTAGCATGATTATCTAGCTGTATAGTTCAGGTTTCAAAAATCTCTTGCTGGCCGTTTCAGCACTTGTAGCTCTCATCAGCCACTTAAGTAAGAAAATCTTAATTTTATAATTTTCTGTTAATTGACTAGTCTTATCGATCGAGTATCAACTTGCGACGCACAATCGTTTGTAGGTTATGACAGTAGCTATCTGTCACATAGGTCGAAAATCCCTTGCTTGCCGTCCTTCATGGTAAAAATCTTTGAAAACTACCACTTTTCAGAATATTTTGGGTACATTTCGCTTTGGTATCCCCTTTTCACAATGTTTGCGGTCGAGTATCACTTAAAGCTCTCAGCAGTTCTTTAGCGTGATTATCTAGCTGTATAGTTCATGTCTCAAAAATCTCTTGCTGGCCGTTTCAGCACTTGTAGCTCTCATCAGCCACTTAAGTAAGAAAATCTTAATTTTATAATTTTCTGTTAATTGACTAGTCTTATCGATCGAGTATCAACTTGCGACGCACAATCGTTTGTAGGTTATGACAGTAGCTATCTGTCACATAGGTCGAAAATCCCTTGCTTGCCGTCCTTCATGGTAAAAATCTATGAAAACTACCACTTTTCAGAATATTTTGGTTACATTTCGCTTTGGTATCCCCTTTTCACAATGTTTGCGGTCGAGTATCACTTAAAGCTCTCAGCAGTTCTTTAGCATGATTATCTAGCTGTATAGTTCAGGTTTCAAAAATCTCCTGCTGGCCGTTTCAGCACTTGTAGCTCTCATCAGCCACTTAAGTAAGAAAATCTTAATTTTATAATTTTCTGTTAATTGACTAGTCTTATCGATCGAGTATCAACTTGCGACGCACAATCGTTTGTAGGTTATGACAGTAGCTATCTGTCACATAGGTCGAAAATCCCTTGCTTGTCGTCCTTCATGCTACAAATCTTTGAAAACTGCAACTTTTCAGAATATTTTGGGTACATTTCGCTTTGGTATCCCCTTTTCACAATGTTTGCGGTCGAGTATCACTTATAGCTCTCAGCAGTTCCTTAGCGTGATTATCTAGCTGTATAGTTCAGGTTTCAAAAATCTCTTGCTGGCCGTTTCAGCACTTGTAGCTCTCAGCAGCCACTTAAGTAAGAAAATCTTAATTTTATAATTTTCTGTTAATTGACTAGTCTTATCGATCGAGTATCAACTTGCGACGCACAATCGTTTGTAGGTTATGACAGTAGCTATCTGTCACATAGGTCGAAAATCCCTTGCTTGCCGTCCTTCATGCTACAAATCTTTGAAAACTGCAACTTTTCAGAATATTTTGGTTACATTTCGCTTTGGTATCCCCTTTTCACAATGTTTGCGGTCGAGTATCACTTAAAGCTCTCAGCAGTTCTTTAGCATGATTATCTAGCTGTATAGTTCAGGTTTCAAAAATCTCCTGCTGGCCGTTTCAGCACTTGTAGCTCTCATCAGCCACTTAAGTAAGAAAATCTTAATTTTATAATTTTCTGTTAATTGACTAGTCTTATCGATCGAGTATCAACTTGCGACGCACAATCGTTTGTAGGTTATGACAGTAGCTATCTGTCACATAGGTCGAAAATCCCTTGCTTGCCGTCCTTCATGCTACAAATCTTTGAAAACTGCAACTTTTCAGAATATTTTGGGTACATTTCGCTTTGGTATCCCCTTTTCACAATGTTTGCGGTCGAGTATCACTTATAGCTCTCAGCAGTTCCTTAGCGTGATTATCTAGCTGTATAGTTCAGGTTTCAAAAATCTCTTGCTGGCCGTTTCAGCACTTGTAGCTCTCATCAGCCACTTAAGTAAGAAAATCTTAATTTTATAATTTTCTGTTAATTGACTAGTCTTATCGATCGAGTATCAACTTGCGACGCACAATCGTTTGTAGGTTATGACAGTAGCTATCTGTCACATAGGTCGAAAATCCCTTGCTTGCCGTCCTTCATGGTAAAAATCTTTGAAAACTACCACTTTTCAGAATATTTTGGGTACATTTCGCTTTGGTATCCCCTTTTCACAATGTTTGCGGTCGAGTATCACTTAAAGCTCTCAGCAGTTCTTTAGCATGATTATCTAGCTGTATAGTTCAGGTTTCCAAAAACTCCTGCTGGCCGTTTCAGCACTTGTAGCTCTCATCAGCCACTTAAGTAAGAAAATCTTAATTTTATAATTTTCTGTTAATTGACTAGTCTTATCGATCGAGTATCAACTTGCGACGCACAATCGTTTATAGGTTATGACAGTAGCTATCTGTCACATAGGTCGAAAATCCCTTGCTTGCCGTCCTTCATGGTAAAAATCTATGAAAACTACCACTTTTCAGAATATTTTGGGTACATTTCGCTTTGGTATCCCCTTTTCACACTGTTTGCGGTAGAGTATCACATAAAGCTCTCAGCAGTTCTTTAGCATGATTATCTAGCTGTATAGTTCAGGTTTCAAAAATCTCTTGCTGGCCGTTTCAGCACTTGTAGCTCTCATCAGCCACTTAAGTAAGAAAATCTTAATTTTATAATTTTCTGTTAATTGACTAGTCTTATCGATCGAGTATCAACTTGCGACGTTCAATCCTTTGTAGGTTATGACAGTAGCTATCTGTCACATAGGTCGAAAATCCCTTGCTTGCCGTCCTTCATGCTACAAATCTTTGAAAACTGCAACTTTTCAGAATATTTTGGGTACATTTCGCTTTGGTATCCCCTTTTCACAATGTTTGCGGTCGAGTATCACTTAAAGCTCTCAGCAGTTCTTTAGCGTGATTATCTAGCTGTATAGTTCATGTCTCAAAAATCTCTTGCTGGCCGTTTCAGCACTTGTAGCTCTCAGCAGCCACTTAAGTAAGAAAATCTTAATTTTATAATTTTCTGTTAATTGACTAGTCTTATCGATCGAGTATCAACTTGCGACGCACAATCGTTTGTAGGTTATGACAGTAGCTATCTGTCACATAGGTCGAAAATCCCTTGCTTGCCGTCCTTCATGCTACAAATCTTTGAAAACTGCAACTTTTCAGAATATTTTGGGTACATTTCGCTTTGGTATCCCCTTTTCACAATGTTTGCGGTCGAGTATCACTTAAAGCTCTCAGCAGTTCCTTAGCGTGATTATCTAGCTATATAGTTCAGGTTTCAAAAATCTCTTGCTGGCCGTTTCAGCACTTGTAGCTCTCATCAGCCACTTAAGTAAGAAAATCTTAATTTTATAATTTTCTGTTAATTGACTAGTCTTATCGATCGAGTATCAACTTGCGACGCACAATCGTTTGTAGGTTATGACAGTAGCTATCTGTCACATAGGTCGAAAATCCCTTGCTTGCCGTCCTTCATGGTAAAAATCTATGAAAACTACCACTTTTCAGAATATTTTGGTTACATTTCGCTTTGGTATCCCCTTTTCACAATGTTTGCGGTCGAGTATCACTTAAAGCTCTCAGCAGTTCTTTAGCATGATTATCTAGCTGTATAGTTCAGGTTTCAAAAATCTCCTGCTGGCCGTTTCAGCACTTGTAGCTCTCATCAGCCACTTAAGTAAGAAAATCTTAATTTTATAATTTTCTGTTAATTGACTAGTCTTATCGATCGAGTATCAACTTGCGACGCACAATCGTTTGTAGGTTATGACAGTAGCTATCTGTCACATAGGTCGAAAATCCCTTGCCTGCCGTCCTTCATGCTACAAATCTTTGAAAACTGGAACTTTTCAGAATATTTTGGGTACATTTCGCTTTGGTATCCCCTTTTCACAATGTTTGCGGTCGAGTATCACTTAAAGCTCTCAGCAGTTCTTTAGCATGATTATCTAGCTGTATAGTTCAGGTTTCAAAAATCTCTTGCTGGCCGTTTCAGCACTTGTAGCTCTCAGCAGCCACTTAAGTAAGAAAATCTAAGTTATAATTTTCTGTTAATTGCCTAGTCTTATCGATCGAGTATCAACTTGCGACGCACAATCGTTTATAGGTTATGACAGTAGCTATCTGTCACATAGGTCGAAAATCCCTTGCTTGCCGTCCTTCATGGTAAAAATCTTTGAAAACTGCAACTTTTCAGAATATTTTGGGTACATTTCGCTTTGTTATCCCCTTTTCACAATGTTTGCGGTCGAGTATCACTTAAAGCTCTCAGCAGTTCTTTAGCATGATTATCTAGCTGTATAGTTCAGGTTTCAAAAATCTCTTGCTGGCCGTTTCAGCACTTGTAGCTCTCAGCAGCCACTTAAGTTAGAAAATCTTAATTTTATAATTTTCTGTTAATTGACTAGTCTTATCGATCGAGTATCAACTTGCGACGCACAATCGTTTGTAGGTTATGACAGTAGCTATCTGTCACATAGGTCGAAAATCCCTTGCTTGCCGTCCTTCATGGTAAAAATCTTTGAATACTGGAACTATTTAGAATATTTTGGGTTCAGTTTGCCTTGGTCTCCCCTTTTCTCCAAGTTTATGGTCGAGTATCACTTATAGATCCCAGCAGCTTTTGCTGCATGCTGCATGGAACCGGTTTTAAAAACCTCTAGAGCTAGCTTGCCGTTTTATTAGGCGATATTACAGATAGCATGAGTTCTGTGACGAAAATGTACATATTTTAGTTTTTCATCACTTGTAGTCTTGTTCGGTCTGTTTACTTTGTACTTACATGTATCAGGTGCTCTTTTAGTGGTTTTCTATGACATTTTTTACATTAAAAATTTTGACTTCTTAATTTGGTTGGGTTATCGGCGGCTGCTAACTTTGGCTGCTAACTTCACACCGGTTCACCGGACATGGTTAACGTATTTCAGGAAGATTTTCTTGAACCGAAAATAATTAGCTTAATACTCGTATTGCAAATGTGTTAGGGGTGTGGTGCGGCAAGCCTACCAAAAGGACCACAAAGGTTAATTAGGCAACCAGCAAGCATCGGCAACCTCACAATTAACTGCTAATCCGTTTTGATTGGCCGCCGGGCGCGTGCCGCGATTTCCTTGTGAAGCCGTATTTGACTTGACGGTCGCCCAGACCATTATGCCGTTAGCTTGTATCGTTTGGGACTATAATTACAGAAAAGCTGATTGGAAATGTTACTGATCATGCTTTTTTAATGCTCGGTAATTTAAAGGTGTTAGGGTGCCTACCTGTTTAAAGGCTATCGAAAATAGCAGAAGGTAGCGATCACAATCAATCAGAAATAGGGTACTAAAATTTCAACTCTTATGCACATAAAGTATCGCCGTTATAATATCATATCACGCTATATCTAAGACTAAAAAACGTAATTACAACTGCTTGCAAGTTAAGCAAACAATTAAACTCCAGATTACCATAAAACTAGTACTACCTACTGCCTTTTGTAAACCAGACAACATTTTTAACTTTGCTGGGTTGACTTTATTGCATTTTATAAACTCCTGTAAAAAAGGACTCGTTTATAATGCTTCTAATCTTATTAGATACATAATACAACCTACACCGTGCTTTGCCTACTGTTCTGTGATGTGTTGCGCTTATCGGCAGTAACTATAAGATAAAGCGTCCCTCCCTATCGAACTTTTAAATTTCGTTTTTGGCTCGAGTAACCATATGCTTAATACAATTTGGGTTAATGTCCACGAATAATTTACGTACCTGAAGGTAGATTGCATGTAATGTTCCTTAGTTGTTTCGAACCAACTTTAGTTCATCAGAGTATCTTGACTCACTCCGCTAACCTGCGCCTCGTAACCGCATTGTCACTCCCAAACTCTAAGAAAGCAGTAATTATTCAGGTTAGGAAGTTGCGCACGAATTCGGTCTTCGTGTATCGGTGGCATTAAGATGGCTATATGTTGCGGTTTATCGAAGGTCTACGTATGTCTATCATGTGCATGTGAAATCATATATATTATTATAAGCATACCTGCAACTAATAATTTTACATATGAAAAGCGATTCCCGCAAAGTCTAAATGTATTCTGGTTTAGCGCAGCAGCGATATATGCTACTTATACAATGAGACATAATATAGTAAGTAGGTAAATAAGTAAACGCTTTATTATACGAAAAGAAAGAAATATTGGTTACATCAGATAAAACATTATTATAACATAATAAAAACACTAAACACTACGAAAACTTATAAATAAAAATTGGCCCTAAGTCGTAGTCCGTAGGTAGGGTGCCCAGAAGGCTGGCCGCATTGCCTCGCTGAAAACATATATTGTAGCCAGTAAGTATATAAGTATGTATATTAATACTACCTGCATGCAGATCACCTCTCCGGTAAACCACAGTATGTACGATCAGTTTTATCTATATCCGGTACTGAGCAGCTTTTCTGGTACTAATTCTGAAACAGATTAAACATTAAACTTGTTTTTTCAAGTTAAAGTTATCCGGTATCGGTACTCGTTCAATAAAACAGCAATGCTCCTCGAACTGTATTCAACTCCTTTGAATGAAAGTTGTGATTAGTTTCGGTACCAATCCGATGGGTGCTTGTTTTTGTTTCGGCTTGTTGAACGCTGTCATACTGCAGGTTGCAAACACTTCGGAGAGAACTAATTACTGTGTACTGGTACAACAGAACGAATAAAGTTCCCGTTAGGAAAGGTATTGGATACAAGCCTCCTTATTCATAAAACTTTACGGGCCTGATTTAGTTAAATTATGTTTTTCCTTTCTTAAAAATACATAAGTTTAAATGACAGATCCAGAATCATAATGACAGATCGCGGGGCCGCAGTCCAACGCGATAATCCGACCAGATTAGCAAATCGCTATCCATGAAGGTCCACGCCTTAGAAGTCGCAAGGGATCGAATAGGCTGGAAATCTACAACCCGGAATCATGTGCTCCTCTAGGAGGTCACGACCCTCAGCACTGAGGAGAACGAAGCAAGGAGGAGGAGGAAATGACAGATAAAGACAAACGATTACTAGCTAATTGAGGCTTGTAGCGCGTTCATAAATAAGGGGGTAAGTTTATATTTTAAGATTTACATCTTATTTGGTTGTGGTTGTTGTCCAAAATAAAATAAAGCACAAAGGTGACTATATGACTCATACTCTCATACCATGAGTATTCCAGAGTCCATTAAATCGCAAGTCATGGATTACGTCACAACTTATCCTTGAAAGTTTCGGAGTATCCTAAGGATAATTTGATAGCTTCGTGTGGTTTGGCATGAAAGCATACCTACTCGTATTTAATGGTTTATATTTAGATACCTTCACCATTCAACTTGTTACAGGCTGTTGTCTACTTAATATCTGTTAGTTTATAATCACATCTTACTATGGTTATTCTTTAAAATTCTTGTGAAGCATAAGCATAAATCAGTAAACATTTGCTCTTTGGGAAATAGGCTAATATGTAAATAGTAAACTCCATACCAAAATAATTTAGCGTAAAGCGCTTTGTGTGCAAAAATTATTAAGAAATATTGTATATTAATATTGTAATCATCGACTATTGTAATCATTTTGGGTTACGTTGTAGGTATTTTAAAACCACATACAACTTACTGAGAGGTCAGACTATGACATATGTACTACCTATGCTTTAATTTTAGATCATACAATTAAGAAAATTTACAAAAAAAAATATTTAATTGAATTCGATTGCATTCATTGTCCGTTTACGAACTTGCCATCCTTTAAGATTGAAAATTCCTAATAATCACTAAGTATTTGAAGTAGGTACAATATAATATTAGCCGCTAACACGACCGTTCTAAAATATCTTTAAGTTATTTATATCCCAGTATTCCCAGTAGCAGTGACAAATTCGCTCTTAGTATATTTAGTAGGAAATATATTTCAATAATGACTTAGTTACATGTTAATATGGAATCTACTTCCTCACTACTGGTTTTGATACTTATTATGTAGCTATCTACATAATTAGTATCAATATACATCTGTCGACTACTCTTTATTCAGTGTACTTATTCGTAAGTAGTACATGTAGGGGAGACCGAGGTGAGTTGTGACAGAGGAGAGTTGTGACATCGTTGATTTTTTGGAATCTATTAACTAGAAACTAGGTCGCAACAGTGTGCGTTTGTTAGCTCGTAACCAGAACTAACAAACGCGCGCTATTGCGACCTAGTTTCTAGTAAATACATTCCAAAAAATCGACGATGTCACAACTCTCCTCTGTCACAACTCACCTCAGGTGAGTTGCACCTTACATACTCATGACTCTGTGAGCTGTAGGCCTTGCGAATTCCCATGGCTCTGCTATTTAATAATAAGTAATCCAAATACTGTTTCCACAAAAAAGATGTTTAATTATTGAACCTACTCACAAAATTATATGAAACTCGATCGGTTGAAGATTTATACCGTAGAGGAAATATCCGGACATACGAAAGTATTATTGCCCATGTTGAAACTGAGACCTTCGCTTCACTCAGTCACTAATCTTACTGAAATACTTGAATAGAGTAAACCAAGTCTGCAACGATTTTGATAGCGAACGCAGCGCAAGTGTTATTTTAAACCTCTATGAAATTATGACGTATAAATACCACTTGCACTGCGTGTGCTACGTGTACTATCAAAATCGCTGCAGACTTATATGGGTCTAACTTGAGGTATCTAATTTTCTTAAAATTACATTTTTGGAGCCGTAAAATTATAAAATGTCTTATTTTATTTATTTACTACAAATGTAATATTACATTATGATGCTCATTGTAAATAAGAGACTCGAGAGACCCAGCTCTGAGTATTTAATGAGTAGCTATGCTAGTTTTAATTACTTTCCTAAGGAAACACGATTATTTATTCTTTTTGTACGATGGCTATTAAAATTTATTTATAAAAACTCGCATAATAATTTAATTACCTAGTTACTTAGCAGAAAGTAAGGAAATATTGTATTTAGAAATGAAAATGGCTTAAGTGGTACTACTATGAAATTAACATTTTAACTAGGGAGATCTGCCTAGCCCAATACCTAGGATAAATAGGTAAAGCCGTTTCTTTGCCGTGAGACTCCGCCGGTTTTTATTAACCTATAATTTCGCGGTGTCTACAATTAAAACACTAAGTTTTGCGAAATATAGTTAAAAGAAATACGTAATAAGTATATTCACTTAGCGAGAGTGGGTGGTATACATTGACATATGAGAACGGTTTATATTGACATTATAAACCTACTCGTTAATTGAATATAATTATTATATTTAAACTAGCAATAGGGACGGGACTAGGGAGCGGTTTGTTTTCTTAAATTTATAGTTTTAATTTTTATTTGTGCTAGTTGTAATTTGTATTCCTATAAATTAAACTATGTATTCATTTTATTTTGACAGTTGAATTTCACTAGCAATTGGCCGTAATAATAAACTTTAACTAATCATACCTCTAATAATACACACTACACACCCAACATCAACCACATTCTGTGAATAGAATTAACAACATACATACAACACATTAAGGAATTATTTTTTGCATGGTAACCCCGAAAGATTTCACCTCAGGGCTGAAGGTTTATCCCAAACAAATATGGGAGCAACGTATTATGATCACATTTCCTTTTATAACCTTTCCATCGCTTTATCCTCGGGAGAAGCGTGGACGGTGGGACTGCGCATGAAAGCGCGGGACTTTTTCGCGTTTATTTTGTAAAGGGCTCGTTTATTGACTGGGCAGATCATGGCGCTCTGACGTCATGATGAATATACCGCAAAACATTTTATTGCTCATATGAATACTACTTTTGTTTCTTTCGTGATTTGACTGATTATGATAAATTTATACAAACGGGGGGGGGGGGGGGGGCTTCAATACAAACGGGAGCAATTAAAATACTGAAAAATACTTTTTAAATAGCAAATAAAATGCTAGTATAGTTAGCGTTAAATACTTATTAAGTACAAGCCTTTTGTTAACCTTAAGGACGACTCTTCGGAGCGGAGCTTCGGGCGCTTACTTTTCTATGACGTGACAGGCGATCACGTGATGCTTTTCATAGAAAACGATGTGCTGGAAGCTCCGGGTCGGACACGGTCCGGTCTAACGTGAGTCATCCTTTACACGGGTTTTTCATGTCTTTGAATTACTTGTGACTACTATATATGTAATTAAAAAGCGCATTAAGAGGCAACTGGGAGGATGCACGAATCCTCAGACTGCTTAATTTGACTTCGTATATTAAGCAGATTTAAATTGCTTCGTTAATGTTCATTGGGATATTAATTTATTTTATGGACCTACATATCTCAAATGCATATTCACACTCTGGTTGATACGTAATAATGTAGGTAATGTCAATTACAGCAAACCATGTTCAAACAACTATATTTATCAGACTAAATTAATTTAAATAGACTTACAACAAATATGATTATAGGTATAATTTAATAATGATGCCATATGTCATCATTATTATTGTTTAATATTGCATTAAGTACTTAATTATAAGTAATTAAGTATTGTGAAATTACGAACCGCCATTCAATGATTATGCATAAAAAATTAAACAATAATTAATTTTCATAGCAAAACATCAGTGAAGGGTGCTCAGGTGTCAAAGCGCCTTGCTATTTGCAAATGGCGCTATTTGAAGAATGTTGCTTTAATAACCTCCGAGGTTCGGCGGCGCGAGGCACCTTCGGTCAGCGTTATTGCATGTCCCTGCGGGTGACGGGTACAGGCGAAATTATTCAGCCGAAGCTTAATTTTGGGCCGGAATGAGATTGGATCGAGAGCCGGTAAATAGGCACTTAAGAATATTATACCAAAACTATTTTTGGTTACGACTTTGTAATAAGCACATAAAGCCGGCCGTGGCCTATCGGATTTTAAATACATTATGCTGAAAGTTGTTAGGGACTAAACAATTTCTAACAACCTAAAAACAGGGGCTTAGAATTGAATCCTTTGATACATAAATATTGAAAAATACATTTTTGACACAAATAATAAAGTGTGTACGAGAAGGAGTGATATTTTTCCTTTTACTCTCATTTTATTGCATGTATCATTGATTATACCTTCACACTGTATGGGTATGTATACCTATGTCGTATACGCATAGTATAACGTTCTTTTGTTCTCGTTTTTTTACTGACATGTCGAATGTTTATTGTTTACCTAATGTACGAAGACTGATACTCTCAGGGAAAAAACCGAGGTTTATATAAATTCATTGATATCTAGAATATTAAGTATCGCATAAAAATCCAATTCCCAGCAAGACATCCTTGTATTTCTAATTTTATAAATGGACTTGGGAGTACATGTTACATGACAAAGGAAGGGCCAAATAGACGGACATAATATATGAGCTACAACTCTAAAGTTTGAGAAGGGTGTGCCGTTTCAAGGACCATGGAGCCAGATATCGTTACATATACCATGTAATAATGTTCCTAATTAATTTACATAATGTTTACTACAGTTTGATTGTGCAATTGTTTAATAAATGAATGTTAAAATTTTACTTTTTTGGGAATCGATCTAAATCTGTACTAGTTTACCTACAAGTCCCAAGAGTTACGCCGACAATAAAAATTGGATTTGCTTTTGGAAAAAAATAGTTTTCCGTGTTTTCACAACATAACAATGCAATGCTTACATTAAATACATACTTTTCGCAACAAGTGATAGTCATTGTAGTCGAACGGGCACTCGGCACTCGGACCGTTACAGTACCTAAATAAAATCTTATTTTGTAGTTTTTTTTTCAAATGATATTGGAAGTTTTTTTTAGTCAAATGTTACTCAATCAAAATTTGTTAAATGTAGAACATATTTGATTAGATTTGTTCTATGATACCCTTCTAGCAAACCAAACATTGGTTCCGTCAAGACCTATTGATGGATAAGCAAAGTACGTGTTAATGCGCCAATACAATATGTTATTGAAATGCTCTAAGCCTAATAGAAATAGGAGTGATTTTCGCTTGCGTGCGTAAAGGTTACGCACACGTATTATGGACGTTGTGACTGTGCTTGCGGTTTGCGGTCAGACCGCAGGCTATCGGCGGACACACGACGCCTCGCTGTGTTTATGCAGGGAAAACAAGCCTGTAATACAAAACTAGCGACTGTATGTTTATCATATTTCTATACAACTCAAGCCGATACTAGCTATTTAGTTGCTTTGTTTACTTAGGAATAAAACATAAGAAAAATTAAATTTTGGCCCATGTAAAGTTATTTTCGAATCTCGACTTTAATATATCTTACATACAAACCGAAATATGTAGATACATAGGTAATATAACCATCTCTTCCATTGTCAGCTGGAAATAAATATTATAAAATCGCTTTTCATTCAACCTTATTCAACGCGCCGTAGCATATAAGGAGTTATTTGATAATAAGTGTTACGTATTAGCAACTCCCAGAGCTAACCGCGTCTTTAAATGCTTGTTTAAGAATATCATCAAGCGAACACTGAAACCTGATGAGGATTAAAAAAAAAAATCTGGCAAAAAATCACGGAGTACCTAATGTGTAAAAATATCAAATTATTGACCCTTTGTATTATGAAAACAAACTTCTCGAAAGTTGATATCAAAAGGTCGTCAGGAATCAGAGTCAAATCGTGTGAGCGGAGCGTGGCTGGGCGGATCAGTTTTCAAAGAAAACACCCTTTGCTGCCCACGTTTGCTCTTCTCTGTGGGAAGGCTGTTTAAGCCCAAAACACACGGTCACAGTTCATGGTGGAATTATTTTGGATAATGCGCATGAATTAACCAACGCGTGGAATAGTTATTTGTACAACAAGAGATCAAAGTTTGATATTTCTTCGAGTGCTTATGTTGAGCCCCGTGCAAGCGAAAGATTCTATAATAGATTCACGAGCGTAGCGAGTGAATCTAATTTAGAATCTTGAGCGTAGTAAGGGATTCAAAAGCGCACGAGATGTAAATAACTTTGATCTCGTGTAGTACACAAAATTTTTCACCCTAAGCAGTGAGAACATACCTAGAGGGACAGAGATAATAGAACCCAAGTATATCGAACTTGTATTAGACCCCGCATGTTGAAATGACATTTGACTATAAAAGTAACTTGAATGACATTTTGTCTCACTCAGTGAGCAAAATGCGATTTTGCTCACTCATACTGTCTCACTAAGTGAGCAAAATGCGATTTTGCTCACTGAGTGAGACAAAATGACTCAGTGAGCAAAATCGCATTTTGCTCACTGTTTTTAAGAAGCAAAGTACCCTTGTTCGAGCTGCTGAGGTGAAAATATTTTTCACATTCATAAATATTTTTTATATCAAAAATATTCCTGGTCGGAACTCTTAATAAACCTATGCCATGCCTATGTACTTATATTTAATATTGACCTCGGTTACCGCGATAGTTACTCAGAAGATATAACTATTTAAACATTTTTAGAGATCGCTTTTTAGCGATAAGATCGCCTGTTGTTGGTTACCTCTGCTTGTATTTCTGTTTTCTTTTGTATTGTCTTCTGTTAATGAGGTGTGCAATAAAGAATATTTGTATTGTATTGTATTCTAGTCGTAATATTTGACGTATCTTAAATTTCGAATCGGGCCGTTAGACAACAAGTTATTTAATACGTGTACACCGGCCTTACAGACTAGTTTTCACAAGTAAAGGCCACAAATTATTGGCCTTTTTATTCAAACTGTACGGGTAACGGGTGTACTAGTTTAGTTAGCCCACCAGACCGCAAAGGTGCTTTTCCCTGACTAATGCAAATTATCGTCTTTGAACTCTGGTGATATTTTAGTTAGTGTGCAAAGGATTAGTAGATTAGATAGCTTAAACTTCTCTCTTCGGAAATATTAATCAAAGGTCCTGCCTTTTAAATATCAGAGATCTAAGGCAGGAATGCTGACGGGAATGGAAAATTTCTCAATAATTTTGTTAACAAAATTTGGCATTTCTATTTTAAGTTGTAACGAGTCTCGAGCTCACAATCACGTGTTCTCCGATTAAAATGCAAAAATAAAAGAGACTTCACAATTTCATACAATTATCTATTTAATTTTAGTTTGTCCGATTAATTACGGTGGTTTTATTGGTGCGATTCTAAGTAGAAATAATGTAAAAATTCGCAATTCAACCACAAACATTTGAGCTTACAACTTTAACCAAAAATGCCCAATTACTGAAATGAATATAAATTGCATGCGCGTATTGCTCGAAAGACGTCTTTAGATATGTTTAAACATAGAAAGCGCGGAAGTGCTTAATTTATAAATAAGTACTTAATAGATTATTAAAGTAATAATCTTATTGTTGTCCATAGGTACATCAACTTTATTTCCTACAATAGGAGCCTGGCCAGTAAATCACTTCTTCAGATACGTTCAAGTAAGTTTTTTAAGTCTTATTTTTGCTATGTAACACGAGAATGCTAAAATATCTAAGGAAAATTATTTGACACTTAATAGTTAAGAGTGGTCTAACAACTAACACAAAATATTTAACTTGGACAAATCCATATCCATGATAAATGGTACCTACTGCATTTCATTTTTTCAATCAAAACATGTTATTATCAAACATATCCAAATATTATCTGTTCTTGTAATACTTTAATTTTAAACTAAGGGTCCTGAAGGGGATAAAACAAACAACCCGATAGTGGACAGGTACAATTTAATTGCCGGCCTGGTTAAGTTTACACTTTTGAGCTTAAACACTACTTAACGACTTATTGATAGTAAACTAAATTTATATTTATCTAACCGGGTTTTAATTATTGTTGGTGATACTTGGTCGATTGCGCTATTGGATAGTTAATACTAAAAGGTGAATAGTCCAAAATCGCAGTTTAGGAAAAAGTAGTGAAAGGCTTAGCTGCACTGTAGCGACAGTCGACGGCTCTCTCTCGACCAGATGGCCGGAGGTTCCAATAGCTCCGACTCTGGCGGGGCCAGCTGCACAGGTCGACTGGCACAGAATCTGGCCTACCAAAGGCCGCGCCCCTAGTAGACACCTCCTGGAAAATTCCGGGTACGGGATTAGTTCCACTGGCTCAGGTCACGCCAAGAATCTGTGGTCCGTGCCACGTGAGAGTCCGTTTCACATAGGAACAAGGGTTTCCATGCGTAACCCTTTGGGGTTATATTACAGTATAGAATTCAGCGCTACGCGGGATACTTTTATGTGGCCGCATGGCACGCCATACAATTTCTGACAAAAGTATATGAACGACGCCTTACCTGTCGGAGGAAAATCGTCTTGCCGGGGTTTATGAGTGATCGAATATCAACTCCGAAGTGCCCAGGACGCTCCTGGTTCGCCGTTTCGGGAAACGGGTTAACCTCAAGGTACACCTGAGGGCAGGCTGAAATAAACGGTTCACGTCAATAATCGCATAATCCAACAACAGATTCCGAATTTCACGGTCTTCACAAACGAATGTAAGATTACTTACCAAAGATGAGAACGTTGTCCCAATTATTTAATATAAAGCCGAGCCCGGCTAGGTCGGGGAAGAAAATCCAAGTCCCAAAATGGCCGAATCACTCTCCCTCGGTGCCTCCTCTTCGATGTTGCCAGGGTTACAATCCCAAGGCATTTAACAAAACTGACGTGAAATTCTAAATACGGAAATTAGAACAGAGCGTGGTAAACGCTGCTGGACAAGCACGGTATGATATTTTTTAAGAAAGGGAAAGGAAGACTCGACAATCTATACATTCCTACCCCTTCATGGAGAATGATAATAATTATTTTGGTAAGAACTAGTTGTCGATCGAACTGGTTTCGAAGGGATTCAGACCTATCTCCCTGGTGGACGGAATCGCTGCCAACTTGACAGTCCATCGACACTATTCGAGACACAGATTTAATCGCCCGTCCGGCTTCATAGAAGTATTTTGTTATCTAAATATTTTTCCATTACATTCTGTACCGGAAAGGAAAGAATAATGAAGCCTTATTTCTATCTCTGTGTTACATATTGCCTGAAATCAGTTCCGATAATTCCAGATTTAGGCCGACTACCAATTATTTGGGTACATAGTTAAATGCCAAACTGCGACCTAAATCTGTGTAACATGGCCCAAAATACCTACATGAAACATAATCCAAGCTCAATCGCAACATTCACTCATAATGAGTTCACGAAAATAATACCATAACCGCTAATTAACACCCGCTAATGGCCAAGAGTTCATAATATGCTCCCATTCTCTATATTCCTTTTTAGCTTCGCTAATAGTTGTTTTTCCCCAGCGCCCCTCGCTAAGTGCAATTTATATTAATACCGTCATATTTTCGCGTTGGTTACCCGCATTTTCATATTAACCTTGGTCCGGGCTTCATGATAATGCGAGGGTCCTCTGTCATTTGTTCCCAGGATGATTAAATTTACACGGCTAACGCTCTGTGCTTTCGAAATTAATTCCCCAATCAGTAGTTCAGGAAAGATTTTAAAATATGCATTTATATATTTTTTTTTATATTTTAGGTGGTTGAGTAGGTAATGGTCCGTAATTATATTATTTCATTTTTTTTTTATTTACATATGTGACATCCCACGGGTAAAGGTCCCTTATGGTGGTTGGCGCTTACGCTATTATTAACGTCGCTCCAATATTATTGCGGCGCTATGCGATTTAAGCGCCACAAGGTACCTTTTTCGTGGAACGTCACATATATCATTTGTTAACCATTCCGCTCCTTTTCCCATCGTCCCATAAGTCCCATTTACACATAATGTTTATGAGATACGGCCATACATAATATATATTATACATATATATATATATATATCCCGTCTATATATATATATATATATATATATATATATATATATATATTTATAGACGGATAGCTTAATACAATAGAGGCTTAGTAATCTGGTTTCAGTATGTACAGTCAGCTGCGGAGAAAAGGTACCACCCCTGCATACTACTTAACTTTTATGTACCCTATTATTTAAGTGTTAAGAAACCCTAGAAAAAGAAACGTAAGAACACAAAAAGCAAAATTGCTACTAACATAAATTCCTCAATTTTCTGTGACAACAATTAAAACCTGCATAAAGTTTGTGTTTTTAAATGTAATGCTACATGACAGGTACGGCTATCACTAGACACTGACATATTCACTAACGTCTGCGTAACTTACCTACTTTCTATAGTTTCTATTTCTATACATGTCGCTCTCACTAATACGTCCGTACGAGCGAGATGCAAGAATACATTATAAGTTAATAATATTATGTATATAATATGTCAGTATCAAGCTCGATGTAAGGTTACAGGTACCAAAATCATTAATCAACGGTTCACATATGCAATAATAAATTATTTGATCATTGTCACGACCCTTTTGTGGGTACATAATGAACTCATATCATATTACATACAAGTCATACAACCTCTTGAATAATATGAACAGAAATAAGCCTATTCACATAGGATTTCGTTGGTCATTGTTCCTCCCTGTGTCCAATTCCATGACGTGTACTTTGCATCCCATCTTGTACCTATTCGTACAGTCGGCGCTATTATTTCATACGAAATTGCTGAAATCTCTTCTGACAGTTTTAATACTCGACTGATGCCCATTTAATATTTATACACGGCCGAACCACGGCACAGTGCAGCCGGTTTTTAAATAGCACACTGGAATTATGCATTGTTGCGTTATTTATTATAATTCCATATAATATGGAATGAAAAAAAAAAACCGCCAGCTTTAGATTATGTTTACAGTATGTAACGTTTTTGGGTATTATGGTACGCATGGAGACATTTTAATTAGGTACGTTCGCACTCGGTGGTTCGTTTTCGTTTTTTTAATTCTCAGTAGGTATAATTATAGAAGTTCATAATTCCAAAATTTTCATGCAATTTTTTTTTATTAGCCAGAAGATGCGAGTTAAAACGTAGGTACATGAGTTAGAATAACTTACATTTTGACATCAAAATAATGTCATCTTGTCTTCATTCGCTCGAGTATTTAACAAAATGACTTCAAAATGCAAGCTAGAAGTGATTTCTAAAACATTTTACGTAGATCATGTAGAAATAAGGATGACTAAGAAAGCTCAAAAATAACCTAACCTTTTGTAACAGCTAAGTAACAATAGTATATTACTGTACAATAGTGTATTATTCACATTAAATTTGTAAATATTTACTTCTTAAGTGTATGAGGTGCTCAATAGAATTGCTCTCGGAGCTGCAGATTGGTAGTTGCCGTCGCCAGAAATAAATCGCTGCCGCTGGACGTATCGTTCCCTGCTGCCGTGTCAGTGGATACGGATACACTTGAGACACGGTCATTTTATTTAACTACTCGTATATAGACGTTTGCTTAGCGATTACTACCAATAGGTTTGTTCTATTAAATCAATAAATTACGGTAGCGTCGGTAGTACATTTACTTTTATTTACTATTAAATGTCCATTTGGAAAAAAAAAATGACGAAGCCTGTTGCGGATATCATCATTGGTTTGTTTTGGATGAAGCATGTTGCGGATTTGCATTTGTAGCCACCTGACGAAGCCTGCGTTGTGGATATCCTAATTAAAATTTTGATCATAATTTTATAGATGTTAAATAAAGAACTTTATATCGTCCATTTGGAATTAAATGTCCGTTTGCAGTGACGTAATTATCTTTAGACAGTACTTATATTCAACATAGGTACTTCAATTTGAACCTTAAGTCATTTTTGTCGCCTTAGTTATTTTGTAGAATATGATTCTGTTCATATCTAGATATCGCATTATTTGCGTTGTTTTTCTTCTCAGTATTTTAAGGAAAGATTATGACCAAACAGCAAAACTCCTAACTTACAATAACGATAGACCTTAATTATATTACAAAGGTCCACCTATGTATAGTGTGGGCGATGATACTTAGTTACAAAACACAGAAGGAAAATAATTTATCGACTATTTTGTTATGTACGCAATCCGACTTATATTTATTAGTATTTATATCTAATATTTTATTCTTGATGTGTTTATCTTGTGAATTGATGGGATCCGACCTTACTGTTCCCAATTATAATGCTATAATTGAGAACAAAGACTCCCTCTACACTTCCGAGCAATTTAAGCTTGATAATTGGCTTTTGGTAGGCTTGTACAAGATCTGGGCTCTATGTAGTATGCTATGTAAGTTTATGTATTAACTTCACTTTGCCTTCTTGGCTGGAAGGTCATATGGCAGTCGCTTTCGTAAAAACTAGTGTCTACGCCAATTCTTGGGATTAGTTGTCAAGCAGACTCCAGGCTCGCACGCAAAAATGGCCCAGGATAACGTGAGGAAGAAGATGTACTAACTTAATTTGTTCCGATCACTAGATAATAAACAGCTCTATTAATTGTTAGTGTAAAATGAATAGAATGCTAATGAAACTTAATGTTAAATAGACTAGCATTTAACTAATTTCAACTTTACACTTGTTCGTATGAACAAAGGATGCACATATAATGCACAAAGGATACGCTTAGTGTCAGTTCTTGTTAATCTTAATTCTATAAAAAAGTTCCGAGTTATGAGTTTCTCGATCGGTATTCGCTCAACTTTTATTAAAACCAGGAGAAAGGCTTTCAAAAGGCACGCAGGAATGCCTTGTGAACGCATATACTCTTTGAGTGGGACTCGAATATGGTTGAATGGTGGAGCATACATAGCTTAGAGGTTTTAATCTCTAAAAAGGAACCGGTTAGTACAAAATAACAGAATTTGTAGTAATTGAAGACTTTTTCGTATAAAGATGGGGAAAAATGGCTCCATCTAGTGCCTAGAACCCGCTGAGAAGTTGCTAAATGTAAGTACATAAATCTTCTTTCACTATTCCACTGAATTAGCTGCTTTGATTAATAGCGGCATCGGTCCGTAGAAAAAATACTGGATAGGTTTTCAGTCCAGGTTTACTTAATTTCAGTCAGGACAAAGCTCGACAGTTTTGGACAGACAGACGGGATTTGGACAATATAGCAACTGATATTATTTACCAATCAATTTTACCTTTTATTCTATTATAGATATATTATAATTAATGAAAAATGGAAGTTCAATATAAACATAGTGGTTTTACAATACATGAAAAGCAATTTACATATCTGACTTTTTTTCAACTGAAATAATTATTTTTAATAATTATTTTTAAGCATGAGTCGTGACTTAATATAAAACGCATTTAAAGGATTTGCAAGACCGATGTGATCCCATAAGAACTACGTCAACAAAGTATTGTATGGAACTCTAAAAATAACATTTTAAAAAGGCGCAATCAAATGGTACTTACGCCTACAGAACCATCAAAGAGCAAGTTCAAACTCAAAAAAATAAAATTTTATATACCTTATTCAAAATAAGTAGGTAACTTATCTACTGCTATAAATGCTATAATCTTAAAATGAACGAAATATTATTCAGTAGGTATTTATCGGTACCTAATAACTTAAGTGTTTGTAAAATATTTTAAATACTCTTCACGCGTTTGTCTTGCGTGACAACGCCCGACACGTCCTCTCGACTGCTCGCATTCTTTTCATGCCTCGCGTGTTTCTATTTTATAACTTAACTAGCTGTTGTCCGCGACTTCGTCCGCGTGGAAACTTATCTTTAGCATTTTACATCTTCAGTACTTATACCTATAAATTTCATATCCAAGCAATGTTGAAATTACTTTTTTTTAGCATGTTGTATGAAGTTTTAAGTCAAGTGGATTTTGATGTTGGTTGCTGAAATTACTTTTATTGTATTCTAATAATAGGTATGCCCTTATACAAAGATTCAAGTTCCGCACTCACAAAATATCTGATCTCCATACAAACTTTCAACCCCTTTCTCACCACATAGGGGATGAATTTACAAAAATTTTTAAATTCGTTTTCATGTTTTTTTAATTTAATACCTTTTTTTTGCAAAAAGTTAAAGTTCGAAGCTTAAAATTAAATTTACACCCCAAGACGAACTTTCAACCCCCTCTTCACCACCGTAGAGGATGAATTTTCTAAAACGCTGAAATTAGTTTTGTTGTATTTTAATTTAATACGTTTTTACAAAGTTTCAAGTTCCTAGCTTAAAATAAAATTTGCACCCGAAGACGAACTTTTATCCCCTTTTTAACCCCCTTAGGGGTTGAAATTCCAAAACCGTTGCATTTACTTTTTTTGTAATCGGCTATTATGCCTTTCTAAGAAGTTACAAAACCATTTGTAATGGATTCATACTTTCAACCCCTTTTTAACCCTGTTAGGGGATGAATTTTACAAAACGCTGAAATTACTTTTCCTGTCTTCTAATAATATCCCTAAATACAAAGATTCTTAAGTCCCGCACTCGAAAAAAATTTGATATCCCTACAAACTGTCAACCCCTTTTCCACCACCTTAGGGGATGAATTTTCAAAAACGCTGAAATTAGTTTTCTTGTATTTTAATAATATATATTTTTACGAAGTTTCAAATTCCTAGCTTAAAATAAAATTTGCACCCTCAGACGAACTTTCATCCCCTTTTTAACCCCCTTAGTGGTTGAATTTCCAAAAACCTTGCAATTAATTTTTTTTTGTAATCGGCTATTACTCGTATGTCTTTCTAAGAAGTTTCAAAACCATTTGTATTGGAATCTAACTTTCAACCCTTTTTTAACCTTATTAGGGGATGAATTTTACAAAACGCTGAAATTACTTTTCCTGTCTTCTAATAATATCCCTAAATACAAAGATTCAAGTCCCACAGTCGAAAAAATGTTTTATATCCATACAAATTTTCATCCCCTTTTTCACCACCTTAGGGGATGAATTTTCAAAAACGCTGAAATAAGTTTTCTTGCATTTTAATGATATATCTTTTAACGAAGTTTCAAATTCCTAACTCAAAAGAAAACTTAAACCCCATACAAACTTTCATCCCCTTTTTAACCCTGTTAGGGGATGAATTTTACAAAACACTGAAATTACTTTTATTTTCTTCTAATAATATCCCCAAATACAAAGATACAAGTCTTGCGCTCGAAAAAATTTTTGATATCCAAACACAAACTTTCCAAACAAAAGACAAACTTTTAACCCCTTTTTCACCACCTTGGGGGATGAATTTTCTAAAACGCTGAAATAAGTTTTCTTGTATTTGAATTTGATACTGTTTTACAAAGTTTCAAGTTCCTAGCTTAAAATAAAATTTGCACCCGAAGACGAACTTTCATCCCATTTTTAACCCCCTTAGGGGTTGAATTTCCAAAAACGTTGCAATCACTTTTTTTTTGTAATCGGCTATTATGCCTTTCTAAGAAGTTTGAAAGCATTTGTAATGGATTAAAATTTTGAACCCCTTTTTAACCCTGTTAGGGGATGAATTTTATAAAACGCTGAAATTACTTTTCCTGTCTTCTAATATTATCCCTAAATACAAAGATTCAAGTCCACCACTCGAAAAATTTTTTGATATCCATACAAACTTTCAACCCCTTTTTCACCACCTTAGGGGATGAATTTTCAAAAACGCTGAAATTATTTTTCTTGTATTTTAATAATATATCTTTTTACGAAGATTCAAATTCCTAGCTTAAAAGAAAACTTTAACCCCATACAAACTTTCATCCCCTTTTTAACCCCCTTAGGGGATGAATTTTGAAAAATCCTTTCTTAGTGGACCCCTAGACCTTATAAGGAATCTAGTTGCCAAATTTGGACTTTTTAGTCCCAGCGGTTTGGGCTGTGCGTTGATTTAAGTCAGTCAGTCAGTCAGTCAGGTCTTTCACGTTTATATATATAGATTTATTTCTAGGTCACGTGGTTTACGAAAACGGCGCGTTCGATATGCCTCAACAATGTAAGAAATTTAATATAGGGTTGAGCTTTCCCTGAACCTTTGCGTTCGAGGTTTGGGAGTAAAGGCGTGCAATGAGTACCATTGATTAATTCTAAGTTCATTATTTGACTGTTAGCAGCGTATCTGCAATATAGCAAGTGCAGTAAAGCAAAATAGCATAATCCTAATAAATATACATTTTGGAAATAGATAACCTCACTGTATGTGTATGAGATGACTTGTTTCTAATTCCGCAAGGATTTGCTCACACTTATATATAAGGAAGGACAAAGAAACCTACAACATAATTGAAGCCCTTGAAATTATCACGATCCCATAATCCTATGGGATTATGGGATCCATAATAGATAATCCTATCTCCATAATATTTGTACTCCCTCTATTAGAGTGGGCTCATCGCCCACTGATTAAATAAATGTAAGCACGAGGCGATCCTAGGGCATCAGACACGGGTAGCCAAATACCCAGGTGAACCATTATTAAGTGCGCTCTGAGATTACGCAAGGTAGTTGTGGATATTAAGGTCATTATTCACTCGGAGTTCGAAGATCGACTGGCTCGCGCTGGCACACTACTTTGGAATAGCTTGATTCGATGAGGTGAATACATTCATATGATTTCATACACACTAACGTCTTAAAAAACCAGCTCAGTTACCAATTTTTTTGCTTCAAATTATCATAAATCTCATATACCTATACTTACTGCCGGATCCGAACTTTGTTAGAATCGGGCCGTTACTCACTGGCAGCTTTTTAGGAAATATAATTTTGATTCTAATAACTTCTTGAAAAAGCATATTAAGTTCAGTATATTAAATTTGATTACTTATAGGAAGCTTTACGATATACAGAAGATAGGAGTGTATACTTATGTATACATTCTTTTAGACGTTGCTGACTCTCTAAAATGCAAAATGAAGGACGCTGCACCAGATAGCTTCTCGGGCGACGTTCGAAGGTACTAGAGGTCTGTTTACTTTCAAAGATATAAGAATTTGAACTCAGCTATTTTCAAATAAGGCAAATAATTTGAACTTAAAACAAGTGGACCAATATATCCCATCAAATTTTCTACGACATATAGCAAATTTTGAAAAGCCATTCAGTAATGATGAGGGCATTTTATCAAACTATTATCAGTACCTACCTTAGTTTAATATAGATAACCCAATTGCCTAAAATAAAATAGAAACGATAAAATATAATCGAAAGAACAGATATCATCACCCACACTGTCAACTATACAATGTACATCGGTGGACCGTATGCCTTTATAATAAGGTCTACCGATGTACAGTTGAGTATTGTTTGTACTAGACAGGTTTCGGAAATTTTAGTCTTTTTCTTATCTGAAAGTAAATTGAATGTCAACATTGCTTTGTATTTCGACAAAAAGAAATTGTAAGATAAGTTTGTGCTGAAATACAATATTTCACTACAAAAATCGCTATTGACTTGTTCATCCTTACACGTGAGATTTTATTGCTTGCTTTGTAAAGCCGCGATGTCACTTCTATGAAATGCTATGTATTATTACTTATAAATAGTACAGTCGCTCCCCTAACGCTTAAGAGGGCGTAGAGGAGGGTAAATTTTCAGATTCTGTCAAATTACCCCATTTCACGCACAAACGCAGCTCACGCACACTACCTCAATTTACTGGGACAGGTCAGTGACCCCTAATGTTTTTTTAAAGGTGCTGTCTCGAGTTTAGTGTTAACTACTGACCTCCTTTGAGGAATTAAAACTGTCAAACTTTCCTTTGTGAGAAGACAGAGAAAAAACACTTTTTATATATAGCTTTCCTTGTTTGTTCATGTCATGTCATAGGTATGTGACGTATTAGGTAATTATTTATTTTCGTTGTTGACTTTTGTATTAAGATAGGTACAAACGGCGACGCTCTTAACTGTCCATCGGTAGACCTTATGCCTTTTGTAATAAGGTTTACGAACTGTCAGTTAACAGTGTGGTGGTGTGCGATGGTAAGTATGCGGTTTGTAGACATAGACCAAATTAAAACTAGGAGTTTTATTATTAAAGATATAAGAAATCGTCTATTTTACCTACTCGAAGTGAACTACTTATATCTAAAATTATCCCTTCATTAGTTATATATAGGTCTTGTAACATATTTTTTACAAGTAAACACGCTTATTATATTTTACTTATAACTAATTTTTAAAGCTCTATTGATAATAAGGCTTTAAAAACATCTAATAGAATGCAGGTACTACGCTTATACTTTTGTAAGCCAGTAAGTGATGCTTACTTAAAACTTATCGGGAAATCAAAAAACTCATAATTACCTATATTAAAATATTTAAATTTACTATTCCATCTCATACGTTCAATAAGGCCCGGGACCGGGCCTTGTCACCTGCACTGACAGAGGGCCTTTTTAGCCCCACATAATATTAAAGAACTGTGTCCCGGATAGTATGGGTTCTGGGCCATGACCATGACGCGTCCCGAAGTAACTTATACAGGGCGTAATCGTTAAGTGTAGCCAGGCTATAATTTCGTAAATATAACAGATATCAGAAAACTTCAAATTGTTATCGAAAGTGCGTTACCCAATGAGTAAAATTACATTAAGGGGTCATCCATTAATTACGTCACACGTTTGGGGGGGGAAGGGGGTCAAGAAAATGTGACATGTTGTGACATGGGGAGGGGGAGTCACAAACACTGTGACGTCACTTTAACTTCATCACTATTCATCAGTAACCGAAAATTAATTTATATTTTTTTATTCGCAGTACATTTAAATAATGAGGTTTTGGAAGTATGTAGGTAATTTTCGTTCCTAATTGGTTTTGTGTTATAAAATTATATATATTTATTTTACCAAAAATATTTTTTTTTTAAATAATGCCGAGTTAGTACTGCCCATTTCGTTGAAAACAAAATTACCTAAAATGTGACGTCACACCAGGTGGGGAGGGAGTTGCAAAATGTGACCAAGTGTGACAAGGAGGGGGGGAGGGGTCAAAAAACATAGAAATTAATTTGACGTAATTAATGGATGATTCCTAATAACTTTTTTAAATAAAAGCAGAAATATCCCAAACATTAACGTCAAACCCTCCCATACATTTAGTACGACGACTCACCCCTCACTGTAATAAAATAATAAAACTACCGTTTATGAAATAATAAATCTATTATTTCATAAACGGTAGTTTTATTATTTTATTACAGTTTATCATCGCAAATAATGAATCTCAAGCAGTTTTATCTCTTACGACACCAACGTTCTTTGAAGGGTGAGTCGTCATAATCATAAATCATTTAATCATAAATCATTTATGTTGCTTAAAACATGGTACAATAGATGGTCAACAATTATAAGTGAAGCACACATTTCACCAGTAGCTGGCATGCAAAATTTATACCTACAATTATCGTATCGTCGTACTACATGTATGGGAGGGTTTGTGAGTTAATGTCTTAGAGTAGAGTTAATGTCTGGGATATTTCTGTTTTTATTTAAAAAAAGTTATTAATGTAATTTTACTCATTGGGTAACGCACTTTTGATATCAATTTGAAGTTTTCTGATATCTGTTATATTTACGGAATTATAGCCTGGCTACACTTAACGATTACACCCTGTATATCATTAGATAGTTCATAGCCTATATCTATCGAATATATCGTTCTTATGAGCGTATTTGGTGGGCATACCTTATAAGTTTCAGTACAGGAAAAAGTACATATGAGCTGTACTTTTAATTGTTAGTACAATCGGTATCAAATAGATAGTGACGGCCAAAGTGACCAAATATAGCTATAGGATCTAAATGTGAACGAATAGGGTTAGGTGAGGCATATAAGGCCCACCTTTATTTTAACTGAAATAGTTTTATAAATAATCAGGATATTATTACCAATTCAATTCAATATAGATTTCTCATTTGTTCATGTTTCTTCATATACCAAAATAGTTATAATAATATTCCGGCGCTTTTGAAAAATACACGTTTTATAAAAAAACCATACCATGTTGGTTCGGAGCCGGGCCTTGTTACTTGCACTGTCAGTGTCAGTGTCTGAGTCATAGTACAAGTTCAAGAATAACAGAGAATATTACCGGGCCTTATTACCTTTTATCATGAATTAATTTCATCTTTAATTTAAATGGTCTAGTAAAATAAGGCCTACATGAGTCATGGAAAAACAAATTGTATTTTATTTAGAAAGTACCTATATGTTGTTCATAATCTTCAGTAAGCTGACCTCTAAGAGTCTATCTATTATAATAATTAATGTAGATTGACAGTTTACTTGGCAAATTGTACTTTTACCTTTAGGTTTTATGTTGGAAATATCTCACCCAGTGGCGTGCAGTGGAGATAAGACTTAAATCGGGCTCTAGAAGAGTCATTCTTGAAGGAATGTAACGCAAACTATAAAAATCGGCAACTTTTTTTTGGTCATTTTGTATGGACTGCCTACCCTAGTGCCTACCTTTTTTTGTATGCACTGCACGCCACTGATCTCACCCAATTTGTAATTAATGATGTTTACTGATTGTTAATCTTAAATATACCTACTTAATATTATGAAGGGCACTTATATTATTTTAGCGGACCGAACGGATGTATATTATTGTGGACCACTTTTTTATTTAAATAATTAAATTGTAATTCATTTCAAAAAAGGTTATTACAATTAGGGATATAAGTAGATACCTCACCTATCTTATTACAAAGCATTACAAAAATGTCCAAAGGCCAAAGCCACGCTGATAAGCCATAAGACCTTAAAACCTATAAACGACCTCATAAACATAAACGTTCACTGAAAAAAACCAAAGGCATTTCTCATAATTTTATTTCGTTACTGAGTTATCGTTTTGCACCGAATATCAATGAAATAAAAGCACGTTGTTGTTTGATAGATACATTTATATAAACATCGTCACATGAAACCAATATAGGTACTCGTAAAACAGACCACTGCTGGTATTGGCTTTAAATATCGTTCTTTCAACTGATAATATAGCCACAAAAACTCGCTGAGACTGCAGGTCGAGTCTTGATTTCAATTTCTTGATGATATATCATTGAATTAACTTTCAGAGCTCGTGATAGCTCTTAGAATAGCAACAGAACTAGTTGAAACTAAGAATTTTATTGCTGAAATTATGTGAACAACATTGCTCCGTCTTCATAAATAAAATTTTAATAATTTATATTGCTTAGGCTAAAATGTGAAGAATTTTGTTGATAAATTGTTTATCTAATATATTGACATTATGTCATATATGTTTTTAAAATGACGTAACATGAATACCAGCACAATGAAAATTTATTCCAATAAGAAATAACAAATCTTCAAACTTTTTTCATTTTAAGTGAATTAGGAAGAAGCTAATTACACTGATTCGGTTGTATTCATATATTTTATTAAATAATTTGTTATATTTTTTAAGTATTATGACTTGTGAATAAAAAGATGTCGAAATTTTTATGACTCTAGATCTCCGTGTGACGTTATTTATTTACCCTATTTATTTTGAACACAGTTTTTCACTGGTATCATCATTCGTATACGGATATGAATTTCAAACTGTCAAACTGGGAGATCCTGGTACGCGTCCGCTTTGAACCAAGCCCAGCGGGCATCTGATTGAAAGGAGAATTTGACAGATATGGCGGATGTATGGAAATTTTACGAAAGTTTACGTTTACGATTGAATTTCTCTGTAGCCTTTAAGAGGAAAAATAGGAAAAGCCTGATTCGTTGTAGTCCAGTTATCTGGCTTTCGAAATCACTCGATTTTATAGCATGAGCATCGATTTTTTTATACAAATTTTACTAAACGCTGACACTCGTTCATCTCGTTTTAGGTACAACTTTGCATAAGTGTATTTATTATATTGTAAAATATTTCAGATTTTCAAGGGTGATTCGTTGTAAACACACTCTTTGGGATAATAATGACATTTATTATAATTTTTTTTATCAAGAGATGTGAACGTTAGCGACTAAACGGTGACTGCCTTTTTCGCTGATTTTGCTCGATGCAGTCTTAAGCGTTTTTAGTGTCCACGAAAAATCTGACAGACCGACCTACCGCTCAATCGATAGGTAGTGTTTTTATAGGAATTTAATTTTGATTTACCGTTAAAAAGTCACCAAGTCAATTTTATTATAAAACCGTACACTTTTCGACCGTTAGTCAGCTATGCGTGGATTAGTGTGTAGCTATGTACCGGGGCCCACTTTGCGGGCTTTTATGAATGGAGTTCAATAATGGGGCGACATCAAACGACTAAAATCGTTATTTCGCGAGGTATTGTAATGTCAGCCCTTTTAAAGGACTTGGGTTCTGAAATGAAACGTGATATTCACAATTTTTGGCAACTTGGAAATAGCATTTCTGAATCAATAACCACCTAATATTTTCAATCTCTTTTTGTTTAACAAACACCCAAAAATAATTTGTCTCTAATATTAGAAGTATTAGAACAAATTAAATTGTTTTCGGAAAATATTTTAATTTGTTTTTATTTTAGTTTATGATTTGTGTTTATCTTAGCACTGCCATAAAAATATTGCTTCACGGTTTACTTCGTAGATATGGACGGAGCTGCATTTGGCTGTAAGCTGAAGCATCCTGTGAAATTCAAATAATTGACCACCATCAAATATGAGCCACCCGTGATACAAGTTTTCATAGCGCATTATTACACTTTCTACCTTGTTGTTGTTGTAGGTCTTCTCTTGCTGCGTCCGTCCTCCAGTCTTACCCAGTCCCCTTTAAAGCAATATGTCTCACTCTTAGCCGCTTAGTCTGAAATGTCACATAGCTACTTATGTCTGTGGCCTTGGTCCCATAGAAAATTTTAGACTTTAGTTAATTTTGCTGGGCATTTTCCGGAAATCGACATCCACTGTGCCTATTTATTTTGCATGAAATGAGGTAGCCCTACTCTTATCACCCCAGCTCTTTCACGAAGCCTAGCAAGGTATCCAGGTTGCTAATTGCCTCCTTCGATGTGCCCGGATACCCTAGGTAGGTATTTAGTCTTAGCTTGCTCCATTGTATGAATAAAAGTGCCAAAATAAATATATCCATTTTATTTCAATATCCGTGCGTGGCACAGCGTACGAGCTCAGTGAAACTTGTGCAAGCGCAACACAGGTTTTTCAATAAAACATATTACGCTACTGAATATGCCTCCAAGGTTTAAAATACAACAGAGTTAATTAAAATGGAAAGTACGCCCCGGGGACAACGAGCGATGACGTGATGGCGCGTTGTTTATCCGGCCGAGCTCTCGCGGAATAAGTGCACGTTTACCCATTAGAAATTATAATGGTGTTAAAATGATTGCGGCATTAAATCCTAGTTGGGGTCGTGTCGTATTCACGTTTTTATATCACTTTTATTAGAGTGAGCGTTATCACCGCAATAGCCTCCGGAGTATAAGATTATTGAGGGCAAGGATGTTATTTCAATTGCTGGCCGAGCACGGGCAAATATAATGCTCAAGCGGATCTCAAAATCAAGATGAACCTAGGTCTCATGGTCCTGTTTATTCGCCAGTGTGAGACAGAGTAATATAGGCGTAAATAATATACCTAATAGGAGATAGTAATCTCCATACAAAACGGTGAGTAGGTACTAGGTTATAGAGAAACAGAGTTCCCACGAACTGGAAATCTTCAGATCACGAAATTATGAAGATTAAAGTATCCGTGGAATCTCAAATTCTCAATCAGTCATTCGGTGAGAACTGGACTCCGACTGACCACTATAAGCATAGTCTTCGATTACGCATAATAATTACAAATCTCAACTTCGAACTTACACTTGTTCTCTTTAGTCGAGAATCTGCTGAAGAAGCGATTAAAACAATACGTAGGTACTCGTAGAACCATTATCCCCGTTGACTGACAATATAAGGGTAGGTATATTAATTAACGTTACACCACTACTAGGCGCCTGAGTGAAACGCAAAGGGAGCTGATAACGTTTGACTATTACATGCTTGGCTAAAAGGGCTTATCCCGTTATAAGTCGCAAAGCTAAATACGCTATTTTGGGTTAGAACAAGAGTATAAGGTAAGCAATAGAAGCTTACGGGTCACATATAGGGAGGGACCTTTGGTCGCTTCTGTGGTATATGAAGTTCAATTGAAGCGTTGCCCTTTAGTACAGAGAAATCTACCTTGCATTATAAGAAACAAATCATGCAGACATGTTCAATTTTGGGTAAGATTAATATTGAATGTTTGATGTTAGAAATGATAAAAACCGAGCATTTGTCTACCGTCTTCAAAAAGTATGAGGTAATGTGTGTATTTTTATAGAAATAACTTTTGTGTTAAGCAGAGCTTTGAGTGAAATGGAACTGACAGCAAAACATGTACTTATTTTTATACCTTCATATATTATAAATATTTTTGCTAAAAATAAAACAGTTTCTGAATAAAATCGTAATGTTACAAAACACGAGTTCCATAAATACATAATTACATAACCGGGCACCAAATTTGATTTTGAATTTACCTAAAATGCAAATTTAGGAGTGGGTGAACACGAAATGGAATATTAAATAAGACTTCAGACGCATGATACGGCATCTACGCTCTCAATTAAATTATGTTATTGAATAAGTGTGCTGTGACATGTGAAGTCATTCTTAGATTTGCAGGCTACCGCGAATATGAAAATTGTAAGATTTGGAAGATCCTTCTTGCGGTATTTGAGCGGCAGAGATGGAGAAAGCTGATTTTTACTAGAATTTAATTGCAAAGCTCTTTTGGCAACCGAACTTGTATATTCCAATTACCTAACCTAACCTGTAATTAAAAAAGAAACCATTTTCTATTAATTTGGCCTGTTTAAGCTTTGGAAATACCTATAGTTTACGGTCTGCCTAATAACCTACCAAGTTTACCTGTTTTGATTATGTACATGACTTGAGATTCAGATTATCATATATTATAATCAGTTTACCGGGTCCCGTGCTTATGCCGTGATTGTTTTCTTATCACGGGTACATCTGGAACTAAAGATATTGTAATATTGACTTTCTATATTTTTTGATAAGAAAAGTCTTTTTTGAAATTGGGTAGATAGTCGTGGCGATGGCACAAGCGGGTGATTCCCATATGTTTCCTTGGTCATCGTGCACGAACTGTGTATAAGTACTGTTTTACTGGATCAATCGTGAATGAATTTTGTCGTGGCTTCCGACCTCCGTGGCGACCTGACATAGACCGATTGACTGACTGGCTGACTGACATACATATTTGGAACTTTGGAACTCGGACTTTAAATTCAAAATTAGACATGACATCCACAAGACAAAACCTGACCAGTTCACGACAGATAGCCGACGAAGACGGACGACACAGACCCAACATTGGTCCTTCAACCTCAACAACCAGACTATGGAAAGAAGAGGGTCCTTCAACCTCAAAAACCAGACTATGGAAACAAGAAGTAAAAAGAAGACGCTCGCGGCTATCTGTCGTGAACTCAATTTCCTAAGTCGTCCCGTAAAATACGAAAACACATGACGTCGTAAACGGCCTTTGTTACAAACTCCGTGTAAGCATCGTGGCACCAATGACACTGACAGAAAAGACAAAAGAAATCGGACAAATATAAAATATATTTGGGAATTATTTCCAAATGACCGTCTATCCTACAAATATACGCCAGAAATTATGATCGCAGGACAATGCGAATTTCGGCCGACTGAATCATGAAGACTGCGAACGCGGCCACTCACATCGCCCGTAGAGGAGCCGAGCCGTGCGATGGAGCCCGCGGCGCGGCGGCGCGCCACGCCGTACCACCATGCAAGAAGCTCGCGCTAGCGACGAAGCGACCTACGACGACGACCCGCCGTGTTCACAGTAAACAAGAAGAAATGTGAACTCTGCCAGAGGTCACGCCACACGACTGCTGCCACACGACGCTGCACGCCGAGTCGAAACCCGCCGAAACGAAGCCTACGATGCCCGATCCGAAACCCTATCAGCCGCCGCTGTCGTCACTCACGTCATCCTCAAAATCGCTAGAGTGATGGTCAGTGGGCCGCTGGGATCGGAGACCATATTGACGATGCTTGACGAAGGAGCGAATGCCAGCCTTCCGGACGAGTACATCGCGCCCTGCCTTGGAGTCTCCTGCCCTGCGAGTCCTGCGACGGACCTAGGACTCACGGGAGCCTGCAGCCTGCAGGACGCAGACTGCGGCCAAGGGGCGGCAGCGAGTCAACATCAACGTCCACGACATGAAGGCTGAAGACTCCTATATTTTTGTGTTAAATATTTAGCTTGTCCTATGTATAAACATAACTCATACTTAGGTAGGCTATTTAGGTAGGCTAGGGCGTAACTACAATTTAATAAAGTTTTTCTGACGACTTAGGGACGACTGACGACATTGACGAATAACTGTTACTTCTTTTAGATAGTGACAATATGATAGACCTTAGTAGGAGCTTAGGGAGTTCTTCCCAGGGCATAACTGCAGTGACTCTACATGTCCCTGAGACACGTAGTGCATAGAAAAATCCTGACATTTGCCTAATGACGTTGCAGTCCTGCACTAATGCACTTGTGACGAACTCAATGACGCAATAAAACGGTCATTTTGACCGAGGGATTTGGTGTCAAACCGTACATCGATGTTCCTCGGTTGAAAAAACGACTAAAGAGCCATAGCCTTTTTGGAGAATACGTCAAAATTAGTAGATGACAGGTGGGAGACAGGCCTCCTTTGGAAAGATGACATAACTAACCTACCTGACATCTACAATTTGACGCTCAAACGTCCTGACGGCATTAAAAAGAAAATGTCTAAACTGCCAGAGTTCGCGAGGCGTTACTCGGATAAGGTTAAAGTAAACCTCCAAAAAGGCTATATTTTAAAATTAAATGACAGACGTATACATACAGCTGTCAGTACAGGAAAGACATGATTTCCACCACACTTTGCGGCTTCTAATCCTAGCAAACCTGACAAGCTGCGATTAGTTCTTGACTGCGCCGCTAGGGTGTCGAGGAAATCATTCAACCTCCTTAGCGGGCCTGACTTCCCGACTGACGTCATGGGTGCTAGTCTCCCCCGCGTTTTGAGGGAGTATATCCAATTTGACAGACCTACGACGTTCCTGACCGACTGTACTGACAGACCTACGACGCTCCGGACCGACTGACCGACTCGCCTGATTACTGGGTACTCTAAGCTGACGTTGTCATGGGTGCTAGTCTCCCCCGCGTTTGAGGGAGTATATCCAAATTTGACAGATCGACGACGACAACGACGACGACGTACGGTCTATACTGACAGACCTAGGACGTTCCGGACCGACTGACCGACTCGCCTGACTATAAATATTTACCCGACTGACTGAGCGGTTATCGCCGTTTGTCGCGCATCGCGTCACCAAGTGCCGAAGTCACCGAGACGGACTTCCGTGACTGGAGGTGGGTGCCGACGGACCCTGACCATGCCGACAACGCGACGCGCGACGCAAGCACCAACAACCGCTCAAGACGTCTAAACAGACCTGTCGACTTCTACTACTGACTTGCAGTTACCGGTGACCATACTTTAAGACCGACGACGCAGGTTTGAACTGACTGCCCCGACTTAAGCGACGACCTGACCAGACTTGACGCACTGACTTGAGTCATGACTTGACCAGACTTTGACTCTACGTACCGACTTGACGCTGCCTGACACGGACCAGGTCAGCACGGCCTGACACGGCTCAACGTGCTGACCCGGCCTGACATGGCTTGGCGTCTGACCCGGCCTGACATGGCCTGGCGTCTGACACGGCCTGACACGGCCTGACGTGGTCTGACCCAGGCTGTCACGGCCTGACGTGGTCTGACCCGGCTCGACATGGCTTGACACGACCTGACCTGACTCGACATGGCCCGACTTGACTAAGCCACGGTGGTCGGAAGCCCCTCGGCCTTTGAGTATTGGCAGACATCCAATACTGGAGGTGGGGATGTCGTGGCTTCCGACCTCCGTGGCGACCTGACATAGACCGATTGACTGACTGGCTGACTGACATACATATTTGGAACTTTGGAACTCGGACTTTAAATTCAAAATTAGACATGACATCCACAAGACAAAACCTGACCAGTTCACGACAGATAGCCGACGAAGACGGACGACACAGACCCAACAAATTTGTTTACTATAGAGACTGACGTTTTGACACTGGTTTCACCGGTTGTGGTCACTGATTATTAAAGTCTCCGTAAAATGTAAACAGAGATTCAGGTAAACCGTCTTTTAATTACCCGTCGATAATCTATTAAATTAGTCACGGAACGTAATGTGTTAAGGAAGATTAATGTGACCCGTCGAAAGAGACGATGGCAGTTAGAGGATCCGAAAGAATGCCGAAAAAGAGCAACTTTCTTACAACTTAAGTAAGCAATTAAACATTTCGAATCACCCATATCACTTTATAATAATCATAGTCAACAGTCCGGCACATTTTAACACTCACAATATTCACGAACAGGATCTGACATTAGATTCCTTGGCGACAATTTCTCAATCTCCAAGTCAACGATAAATTGAAACCATCTCCCTATTGTAAAGTTTGTCTCTGGGGTAAATTAGTGTTAATGCTCACAAAGGCGTTGATAAATTTAATTTGGAGAGCGCAAATATCATCGTTGTCTCACAACGACGATCCTGGTCCTTAGTGCGACTTATCGGTATTACAGTCCACTAGACTCCACGTCAAGCACATCTCGAATGCGATTACTAGATGTCCGCACCCGCCTCGTATTTATTTTATTATCCCAATGAAAAGCTAATGGCTCCGCTGTTAAAAGTGAATGAATCACGGTGGCTTTTCTTATAGGTTTTTGTTATCATATTTAAGTTATTACCGTGCAATAGAATTTTATTAACGGTTTGATGATACATTAAGCGGTGGCAGCGGTTATTAAATGCTAGGTAACAAATTATGAAAATACACTGTGATAATAATTTCCAAAAATTATGCATAAAATTTTGGTATATATAAGTAATTATTTTTATTGAAGTAGCGATATGGCTACAATAATGCTACAGTAAAAACAATATATTTGTTGTAAATCCTACTCAAACGTCCTTCCTTCCCGGGTAGTCCTACTTCAACTGACCTTCCGTCCGTTCGAAAAATGTATCGTACCTACGAGGAAATAGCGAACCGAATGGTCGCCGTGTGAACGTAGCCTTACCCTTTCCTCTCTTCGGCATAATGACTAAACTTTAGTAGTATGTTACTTATTTATGGTGTTTTACCTTAGTGGAATACATGTATTTATTCTTAATTACTATTAAAGCTGCATTGTAGGTCACCATTTTATGTAGCAATTAATTAAACTGTCGGCTGTACTGCTCAAACTGGCCAACATTTGTTCAGCTACTTTTAAAAATAACTTGTTCAGATTTTTAATACACTTTAAAGTTTATTCTAAGACGCAATGAATTGCGATTTTTGTTACTTATAAAGGTTGATAAACAACTTCAATTACGATGATGATAGCATACATTGACGATAATAATTAATTTGTGTGAAAAATAGGAGGTCAAGGACGTCATAATTATTAAAAGTTGTTAAAATAAAGTTTATCTACACACATATCATAAACTGTCTATGATGCCTTCAAAATTCGTAAATAATGGCCCACATTACGATAAACTATTTTGTTACAGCAAATTTCTTATCTGTGAAAATGTGGTAATAGCTTCATTACTATATCAAAATCGATTTGGTAATGCATTTCAAATTTCGAACATCTCTGAAAAAAAAGCAATTTGATTGGACCCCTATTTTCATATCAGTTGAGATGACGTTTTATTCGAAATCAAATGACAATTGCATACAATATTGACAAATCTCGCATGTAAGTTGGTATCGGACGATATGGTAATCGACCCAGACTCTAGTTTGTCTTTGAATTAAAAAAAACTACGGATGCGTGACCTGCGTGAAAAAAGTTTTCATTTGCCGCCATTTGACGTACAGTTTATCTTTTAATTAGTTAATAAGTAAAAAATAATTTGTTTTGTTGTTTTTAAAGAAACTATAACAAATGTTTCGTGTAAAATGTGCGATAAAGATATTTGGGAGACGCCATCGCATATCCGCGAGTTCCGCCAGAGAGCAAAGTCGGCTGTAGTATGAAGTTAGTGAATATATCATAGAAAGTTTATAATATGTGTGTAGATAAAGCAGTGTATGTAACTGTACATAATTAGGCATTAAAACACTCGTGTGATACTATTATGAAACTCATTTCATTCGTTTCATAAACCCACACTCGTATTTTAATGCCTTTCATTATGTAGCAGTCACATAAACTACTATTTATTGTTTGAGGAGTACAATAATACATGTATTATGTTTTAATTATTAGCTCGTTTAATTATTACAGGGCCTGAATGTCTTGCCTCCGAGTAACTAAGTAAGTAGGTAACCCACACAGTTAAATCATGACAGCGTCAAAAGCTGCCGTTTACATCTGAGCGGGATTAGGCAGAATCCCTATCAATTTGCACACACGATCTTCTTAGCTCACAATAAAACCCTTTTATATGGAGATAATCCAGTTTGTAGCTCACTAATTCACAGAGACGTGGCGTACGACCCGTATCTCGGTTTTGACGTAAATATTTCACATTAAACCTGAATTTCCCAACCCAATTATAATTTTATGCACACTGTAGCTCGCGATATTAAATATATGGAATATTTTGGGAATATTGTGTTTATTTTAATGAGGGTTTCCGCGATCGAGATTTTCGCTAGATGGCAGCACCGTGACGAGAGGTCTATTTGACAGCTGCTGTCAAAATCCACCAATAAAGAAACATGGTTAAACATGATTGGTGGATTATGACAGCTAGACCTCTCGCCACGGTGCTGTCATCTAGTGAAAAACTCGATCGCGGAAACCCTCATTAAGAGGAACTAGGCTAGATGCGGTGAAGCAGTGTTGATCAAGTTGCCTGCTGACATATCATCGATGAAACATGCTAATTGTTGAGGTCAACCAGACAGAATAGGTATTCTGTCTGATTTCTGTGATTGTCAAGACAAAAACAATTGTTATTGTCAGCAGGTGTATGTCATAGTCACTGCGTGAAACAATTACTTACTAATGCACCTAAATACTAACATTTCTATGAGTAATGGATATACTTATTCATTCGATCCACACACAACTCTGATATGTGAATACTGCTTATCCGCAAGGATTAACGTTTAAATTTTTTATTATATACCTATCCGGAAGGCATTGCAAACTCAAACCCTAACTTTACTTTCTTTTTTCTATTTCCCCCTTTTTACACGCAATTTTAGGATAAGTATATTTATTTTTTGAAGGTAGGTATTGTTCTAGACCGTAGAATCAAAAGCTCGTCGGACAAGTCTAAGCTTAAGATGCAAAAAAATGATGGGAATTTCTTGCTTAAATAAATCTAATCTTAATTGCATAAGGGCCACTTGCACCATCCCACTAACCCGAGGTTAAGCGGTTAAACCGTTAACTTAGTGTCAAATTGTACTGGTAATCATGGTAACTCCAGGTTTAACCGGTTAACCCCGGGTTAGTGGGATAGTGCAAGTGGCCCTAAGTATAACAAACTGCCACTACTTATGTATGTACTCTTAATAGTCGGAGGTAATTTTCAGGTTAATGATAATAATTATGTGTTTATTAATTACCGTTTTTTTAAATAATAATTTTATCCCTACATTTGTGTTGCTTAGAAAGCGACAAAATGCATGATTCAGGAGGGCGTATATCATTATAAAATCACCAAAGTAATATCTATTTGTAAATATTGCCCCCACATTACGACTCCTTCCAATTAGAGGTAACAAAATGTAATTTAACGCTAATGGCGTATGACGCGTATGTATACGAGTAATATACCTATATATTCGTTTGCAATCATGTTTTAAAAGGTCGCATTAAATGGTCTTGATGTAAATGCGTAATTGGTGTTAGCTTAACGCAACGGAGCGACACATCGGGTGGAATTACATCTGCTAATTTGAGACTCGAATTAATATTGATTTTGATCAGTTCTATTAAGTGACTTGATGTATGTCGGTATGCTACATTTGCCTTATACCTACTTCAGCATGTGTTAATTCCCTGCTGGTTAATGATATGTGTTTGTATTTAAATAATAATTTGGTCCCTATCCGTCATTTTGACACTTGTCGCATTACGACTCCTTCCAATTAGAGGTATGACAAAATGTAATTTAACGCGATTGGCGTAAGACGCGTATGTACAGTCAACTGTAAAATTATGGGTGCACAAATCATCTCAAAAATATTTCCCATAGCTGTTATGTCAGCGAATTAAAGAACTATGGGACATATATTAAAGTGTGGACATGAAAAAATCTGGTCGGTTTGAATGCAGTCTGTCGGCGTTCATTTGTTTTAAAAACAAAAAAAATTATGTCAAACCTTACTGTCAATACTCGATTCTATCAATCTGTTTCGGTATTTTTGTAATATATGATGTAATTAAAAGAATGCCGTCCAAAGAACTTGCAATACGAAAAAAAATCGTGAACATGTTTCAAGAAAATCTAGGCATTTCACAAAACGACATTGCTAAGTGTCTGAAAATCAATAAATCGACGGTACAATCGGTACTTTCTAAGTTCAAAAAGGACTTGACTGTGGAACGGAAGCAAGGAAGCGGTAGAAAAAGTGGACCTGTGGACAAAAAAAAGGCAAAGAAGGTAGTCGAGTGTTTTACGAGAAATCCGGGCATATCTATCCGAGATGTTGCAAAACGTTGAAAGTGTCCAAATCGTATGTGCAGAAAATTAAACGTTACGAAGGTTTAAAGACTTATAAAGCTGTAGTCAGACCTAATAGGTCAGAAAAACAAGAAAATTCTGTCAAATCACGCTGTAGAAAATTGTACGACCAGTTTCTGACAAAATATGATTGCCTAGTCATGGATGACGAAACATACGTCAAGGCTGATTTTAATCAGTTACCTGGGAAACAGTTTTATGTGGCAAAAAATAAGGCAACTATTCCTGATGAATATAAAAAAATTAAATTATCAAAATTCCCAAAACGTCACATGATTTGGCAAGCGATATGCTCCTGCGGTAAGAGGAGCAAAGCTTTCGTGGGTTCTGGGACAATCAATGGAGAAGTTTACAAGAAGGAGTGTCTGCAAAAGAGATTGCTGCCTTTCATCCAACAACATACGGGTTCTGTACTGTTTTGGCCGGATTTGGCGACATGCCATTACAGTGCGGTTGTCATGGAGTGGTACAGAAATAATAACGTAACCGTAGTACCAAAACAAGCAAATCCCCCCAATTGCCCAGAACTGAGGCCCATTGAGAAATATTGGGCCATAGTGAAAAAAAATCTAAAAAAGTATAAAACGGATTGTAAAGACGTTAAAACTTTTAAGGCGAAGTGGCAAAAAGCTAGTAAAGAAGTTTCTGATTATGTTGTTCAGCGAATGATGACGAAGGTGAAGTCTAAAGTACGTAATGTCATACACACGCATAAACTTGAGTAACTTTTGTATTGCATTTTTATAGCCTCTGACATGTATTATTAGTAAAAAAAAAGTTAAAACATTAAATTTCGTTTTATTGAGGAAATTACAAAAAAATATGTACGACCAAATTTTTTCATGTCCACACTTTACTTAGAATAAGTTGGCTGCACCCATATTTTTACAGTTGACTGCATATACGGGCAATATATGCCTCTATTCCTCTATATTCGTTTGCAGGTTACAGACATTAAATTTATATAAATCATCTCAAAAATATTTCCCATAGCTGTTATGTCAGCGAATTAAAGAACTATGGGACATATATTTGAATAAGTTGACTGCACCCATATTTTTACAGTTGACTGCATATACGGGCAATATATGCCTCTATTCCTCTATATTCGTTTGCAGGTTACAGACATTAAATTTATATAAATCATCTCAAAAATATTTCCCATAGCTGTTATGTCAGCGAATTAAAGAACTATGGGACATATATTTGAATAAGTTGACTGCACCCATATTTTTACAGTTGACTGCATATACGGGCAATATATGCCTCTATTCCTCTATATTCGTTTGCAGGTTACAGACATTAAATTTATATAAATCATCTCAAAAATATTTCCCATAGCTCTTATGTCAGCGAATTAAAGAACTATGGGACATATATTTGAATAAGTTGGCTGCACCCATATTTTTACAGCCTCTATTCCTATATATCCGTTTGCAGGTTACAGACATTAAATTTATTTCATGTCATTAACACGATAAAATTGCATTATTTTCACTTTTATCTGACGTTTCAGCTTATATCGGGTAGTCTATACTAGTAGCAGAGATATATATAACTCCGTATAAGATAAATAAAGTCTAAGAAAAAAACGTGCCTCGGACGGCCAAGGAAAAGTCGTTCTCGAATAGATGGCGCCATTACCTTTTTACTATACTCGGCTAGATGGCGTTAACGACACCGTTTGGTATTTAACAATTTTAACACATATCAGTGAAAGAACATGGGTCAGTAGGGAACAATATAAATTAAGAATCATTTATCCGTAAACATATTTTGATTATTTTATACATTTTCAATTTTATTTTAAGTTTTAATCGTGTGTCGATAGATGGCAGTAAATGTACCGTGACTACAAAATTGACAATGACAGGACCCCTCTATACTATCTATTCTTTTTGCTAGTAGTATTGCTTACTAATACTCGTATATCCATTGACATTTTACTGGGACGTCAGTTTTCCGTGACCATGTCAGTTAGTGCAACCCGGCTGACACGACCCGTTAATGACATGAAATATATGTACGAAACGCGAGAGTTTAGTGTTAGGTTACACAGTAAAAGTGTCTAAATTCTAAAAATGCGACGTCTATCACTAGTTTTACCTTGTGTGGTGGCTTTTTTATACCACATTGGTGTCAAACTAAACATTTTTCATTTGTGTGTTAATATTAACTCAACAGATATGATTAGAAGAAAATAAACGCTATATGCACCTAAGTACAATGAGTACTATTAAGTACATTATTTTTGTACATCGTATAAGTACTAAATAACTATATCTACTAGCTAGAAACTAATTGACGCGCATTACTTAGTTACGGTGGTGTCTCAATTCTATTTGCTGCCCAAGATTATTGACCTAATTCAGCCATTAACATATTCAAATGTACTATCACATATACAAATGTTCATTCAGGCAGTACGATATTACTGCGAATATGTGTTCGAATTTATATAGGGTCAGAATACAACGTTGCGATCTAATACTGTTAGGAATATAATTTTGGGTGATAGGTACTATTTGGTCCTATAGTCTGTATCTTTAGGTATTTAAATAAAAGTGAACAAAATCTACCCTCAAATGGCTCCTTAAGCCAGTTGAGGGCAACTAAAAACATTACACGATCAAATAATGTTGGTTAAAGTCAGGTCGTTCAGTGACTGATCCAGTCAGTTTTGTAGGTAATTGGTCGGTTAACCAATAAATGTTATAACTACCCGAAAATTTACAAATTGTTTGTTTACTTTTATTTAAAAATCTAAAGATACAGACTATAAGTATATACTATCCAGTAGCGCGTTCCTGTGACGAAGTGCCTATTCTATTTGATATTACAAAATGATAAATAATATATTAGGTTAATAATTTTCAAAACGGTAATACTGATCGAAATATACACATACATAACTAGCGACCCGCTACGGGTTCGAATGGGTCAACAAATTATACAACTAAACCTACCTCAATAATCACTCTATTGATAGGTGAAAACCGCATTTAAATCCGTTCAGCAGTTTTTGAGTTAATCGCAAATAAACATACAAACAGACAGACGCGGCGGGGGCCGTTGTTTTATAAAGGTGTAGTGATATACTACATAAATACCGTAGGTAGTATCTATTCTGAATCTATTCTCAGACATTTTCCTAATAGGAATTTAGGAAGATTTGTGTAGATTAAATTATAATATTTAACTAGGTAAGAAGAGAGTATTGGTACACGTATTAGATTTAACGGTGTTCCCTATTTTTGGAAAAACATTTTAAAACGAGGTATAGAACAAAATAGTCCTAATTATCACCATGAATGAAAATATTTTTTTTGGGTTTACAATTTCCCAAATAACGATTCACCAATGGTAATTGTACAAAACACTTTTAATAAAGTAAGTTCAGTCACCTCAAAAAGAGACCCTTGACAAGAACACAATTCGCAAATGTTTTAATTTGTCTTATAAATGATTTGCATGTTAAATTATCACCGTATTTTTCAACGCACGTCGTTGTAAGATAATAAACCTGAACAATATAGACTTTTTGCGGCCTACGTTATATTACACTAAAATAATAATAAAGTCTTATCACGTCATGAAACAGTGAAAGCCATGAAAGCTTCAGTTTGCTACAAAAGCGTATGAATAAACGCCCGGAACTCCTTCGAATGTGTATGCCCTGAAAACTGCAATGCGTCTCAAATTCCGTCTCGAGTGACTTCGCATGCACCGGTATGGTTTACGGTCAAGAGGGCACGACACGTATCGCCGCGGTCCTAACGTATGCCATCAATTTTAGATGACCCGACCTGTATAGGACGTGGCTCACATCGCAATCAAGCGAGCTGTTCATTTGCTTGTGCGTTGTCTAATACAACATGCATTAGTTTGCTTGTAGCACGAGCTTGGCTAAATACGTATTAATAATAGCTGAATAACGATAGCTTGATGCAAGTACATTTGCGAATGTTGTTAGCTACGGGACCATAATGTTATGATTGAATTTTCTTACTATAATAAACTGCTTTTATATGTTTTATATTTTATTCTGCATACATAATAAGTAGTATGTATTTCGGAGGAATCATCTGGGAGCTTTAGTATACAAAGCGTTAAAATAAGTAGGTATTCAGCAGCATAAAAAATATTTCATAAAATATAAGGTTTATTTTGCTTGTATCTATTTATCGGGAAAAGAAAAGTAGTTTAATATTTAAGCCTTATTCATATTTAAAGCAGAGGCTGGTAAACTGATTTATTAATATCGATTAACGTACTGGAAATTCATTACTCTTTTTAGCTCTCTCGCTACAATTTTATAAATATTTTTATTGATACACTAGAAGGATAAAAATTATTAATCCCAATTTTTGTTCACATATCAAGTTAATTGGTTTTCTTTCAATATGACTGCAAGGCCGGGCGTACATTGGAGACGAATTTAGGTCGTATATTTATTATATAAGGCAAAGGTCGTACGAATATCGTGCGGCAACTGAATACGTTATTGAGTTATAATTCAATGACATGTAAGTTAGTGTAATAAGGTAATAACACTAACTCGCAGAAATAAGCGCGAAATCAATAATCGCAATTTTACTACTTTTCAACTAGAAGGCAGCGACTATGTTGTCTCTATCGTGGAACTTGACGAGGTACAGTCGCCATCAGATATATCGGAGCGGCCAAGATGTTCACAATACCTGAACACGCACTCTAACGCCCTGGCAATAGAGGCGTGTTCAGATATTTGTGAGCGTCTTGACCGCTCTGATATATCTGATGGCGACTGTACAGTAAGTGTCCCACTTTAACTCTCGTCGTCATACTAGCCGTATAGAAAAGTGGACACTTTTGTTAGGGTTCGACTAGTTACTCTCAAAAAGACTTAATCTCAGAAAGAGAAATCAAATCAACCAGATAGATAAAAAATCTTTCATTTGTACGCTATTTACGATACTTTCTGCAATCTTCAAAATAGTAAACGGACATGTAAATCTAATCCTATTCAGGTTAACCCTGTAATGGCGGCCCAAAGAGAAAATGTTCGATACGCAAATCTCGGCACCAGTGTGCGCGCTGGACTCTGATTCTGTTTTATTAATTTGATATGGTTTTCATCTGATTTAGATACGACCTTTTGTCGTGTGTGTCACTATCTGGTATCCGGCCTATCCGGACATATTTTTACCCGCCCGAATACCTACCAATTAATTATCAAGCATATCACGCGCACCAATAAGATCGAGCGAAATGTATTATGAGACGACTTGATTGTACCATCGACCACACTTAACTGTCCATCGGTGGACCTTATGCTTTTTGTAATAAGGTCCACAGATGGACAGTTGAGACTCTCACCTGTCAGCAACACTCTCAACTTGAGTGTTGCTGTTTGAATTACGGCATTGATGGTTCACGGTCAAGGCCGGTCAAGGCCGGATCATATAACACTTTAAACTCTCGCGTTTTGTACACATAATTAATTACACAAACGGGTCTACCGTGATTTAATCCGTCCGTCCGACATCCGTTGACATTTGTTGGGACGTCAGTCTTTCCGTGACCACAGCTGGTGCAACTCAGCTGAAACGTCGGAATTAAAGGTAAAAACAATGAAATTAACCCTTAATCAAACGGAACACTTTTTATGAGATTTTTGAAAACTAAGAATGGTTTTTAGGTAATTTGGGTGCGTAGATTACGAAACAATATGTAAAAAGAATTTTAGTGGGGGGGAAAGGGGGGTTTTGCGGTGGGAAATAATTTCCCGTTATCCGTAACGGAATAGCAAAATTTTAATGAAGTGGGAAATAGTTTCCCATTGTCCGATACGGTTACGAACTTTTTACTAGTTAGTAGCTCCCCTCCGGCTTTGCTTGGAATTCAAGTATGATCCTTTGACGTTATCTTTAAAAATCAAAGAAACAAATAAAAGAAAAAAGAAAACAAAAACAGGCACAGATTTTTTTGTGTAACAGGCAAACGGGCATGTATTTTTATTTATGGAAAGCAATTAAAATTTAGGTGGAGAACAAACACTGGGAAATAATTTCCCACTTGATAAAACCTACCATTTTTTTTGTAAATCGTACGTTCCGGAACAAACAATGGGAAATAATTACCCACTTACTAAAACCTTAAAATCTTGGCCTAATCATATCGTTATCACAATTCTTTTCAAGCAAAACACAGGGAAAATAAGTCTAGTTTATGATAGTATTCAGTGTATGCACTTATAAGATTTTTTTTCGCACTTAACCTCAAAACACTAAAAAAATTGTCGTTATTGCATAAAAAATCACAACAACTGACATTGACTTTGACGTATGGTCACAAATGGCGACCATTAGAAAAGTGTTGCCATTTTTCAAATTCAAAATGTTACTAAGATTTTAAATTTGTATGGTTGGTATCGCTGAGTGCTGCCTTTAAAAAGATAAAAAATAGTTCGTAAATTAGAATGAAGTGGGAAATAATTTCCCGATATTTGATTAAGGGTTAAGTATATCGCGGTAGACCCGTTTGTGTAATTAAATATATAAGGCCGGATCAAAATTAGATGAATACCATATCAAAGTTCTAGGACAGAACTGGCCTCTTAGTGATGCAAGTGTTGTTGGCTAAATCCGCTCAAATATGGATACGGAGATTCTGGCTTCCGACGATGTAGTCTATTGCACTCTTGAATATCGACGCGCCAACTCGAGAATAAGTCGCAAATAAGATCCTATAGCCATTTTCTGATTCCTACTTCTTGAAATAAAATATCTAGTGTGGGTTGTTTATGTATTTATTTTGCACAGTTAACACAATAAAGATAAACATTACCTATATCACAAACATCTTATCTGTATATAATCTCTTATCAAGGTAAAATAATTATTTTGTTGTTTACTAATTTTATGGTATAAATGTACGTTTCCAATTGTGGTTATTTTGAAAACATATTTAAATACATGCACGAAACCTACAGTAGGTAGATGTTAACAAATGACGAAATTGTAAGTGGTTGAATCCGTTTATCGCAGCAATAAGCCCAAGTATAAACTAACTGTAACTTCCGAAAACTTGATTCGTCCTAACTCCCGAGTTGCGACTTATACCGAGTTAAGCCAGTTTCTCCCAAACACCATATTAAACACTTCATTGTGACTGAATTTCGCTATGAGATACCCGATTATTTCTGAATACGACGACGTTAATTGTTACCTATTAATAATTGCTTCCAGAATTGTTGAATATATTAAATAAAAATGCTAAATTCTGTAAAAGCGAGAAAGGAACAAAATGGTAAAAACAAATATAAACTACTACTGTTTAATGTGAAAAATGTAGGCACTTATTGCAATAAAACAGACTGAAGCTCGCTTTCCTCGTGAAACTTCGCTTGAAGTATACTAATTATGAGGTCTATTTACTCGCGATTGTTATTTTTTGTATTAATTATGCTTTTTGCTTTGTTAATTATCCTCGAGAACATTAGCCGAGGAACGCGCTTGACCTCAAAATTGTTAGAGATATTGTTTGTTTATTCTCAAGAGAGTGTGTTGGGGGAACAATAAGAACTTTTTGTAAACAAACGGTAGCAGGTAATGAATATACTGGAACAAAGCACCGAATGCGGCCCCTCATTAGCCATTCACTCGTTGTGCCTGCCTTAAAAATCATTTATAAAAGTCTTGATGAATGTTGGCCCTCTTCATTTCATCTGTCTACTTTTTAAAACGGCAAAATTGTTCAACACGTTTTTGTATTATATTTACGTGAATGAATCGACGTTTTTAAATTAAAACATCAATTTAAATTGTTAGTCACACGGTGGCTTATCGTTGGAAAGCAACAATAAAAGCCTTAACGATCAGATTACTTATTGGAAAACCATTGTCGTTGAAGGCTTTCAGACATTTTGAAATAATATGCAATGTCGTATTGAAAATTTATCTCATTGATTTACTTTGTTTGTCTGTTACTGGTGAGTTGGCGACATTGGTAATAAATACTGTTTAATAGCAATTATAAAATTAAATTTAAGTATACCTACTATCTACTGGCGATCAGGACCTAAATAAATTTTATGGACAGCATTTTTGTGAGAATATTTTAATTACTTGAAACAAGCCTAAATACAAAGATTTAAGGAAATGTATTTCTAAAAAACGGTAAAAACAGCTTTCTTAAATTTGAAGTAAACGCCATTCTACGAACTTTTATTTTACTCGGGAAGATTATTGACATTGTTTTATTTATATATTTTTTTTGTCTAGGTATGTGCTCTTGTTCGTTATCCCACCAACTTAGCGGCAGCTTACCTTCACAATGCTTCATTATACAATATTAATTTAACCAGTTTATGTGTTATTTATAAGATAGAACTTGGTCATAAAATAAGTAAACGATCCATATGTGAATGTGTGCTATTAATGTTATAGGTTTTAATCATATTTATATTTAATAGTGCTTAAATCTAACTATTGTTGAACAACAGATAATAATTCATATAGACTGCTTTTGACACCTTGTATACTAGTTGCCATATCATCCCGAAAACAGACATCTTAACCGCCGAGAATACACGAGGAGTGGGGCCCTATTTACATTCTGCGCATCTAGAATTCTGACAGTAATTTCAGACTGAACTTAATAAATCAACATCCACAATTTGTGAGAACTAAGCATAACAGCATAAGTTAGTCGGCGATAAGTAAGCGTCTGGGGCGATTAAGGGAGGAGTTGTGATGCGACCTCGCGAGACCAAACTTGAACCGCACCATGCTTAGTGATTTGCGATTCTTGCTCTTTGTAGCTATTCACCTACACTTTATGACGATTAAGGAGTACTTCTCTATTCATAAATTTAATTTTATAACTGATCCCACTAACCAACATCGTAGAGAAGAATACAATAATGTAGATTTGATTCTGTTATGTAATCGAATTTATGTGTTCGAAAATTTAATTATGTATTTTTTACAGTGACTAGATGCGTGGAAGTAACGATCTAAGTATACCTATTATTTTTGTACCTATTTGATTAACAATTTTTCGCTTTATACTTTTTGCTGGCGTACTAACTAATGCTAAAATAGTTTACCTTTGACGTTATACCTCAAAACGAGAATTTCTTTAATTAGCCTATAAAAATGTTTAAATACCGAACAAACGCACACAACAATACGCATGTAACAATGGAATTTAATTTCTTGTCATTGTCATTAACTTTCGAGAACCGCCGCTGTAAAAACTCCTAATAAGCCTTGTTTTTACTCAAAGTGCGGAATTAATTCAAATTAAGGTATCATTTAAACAAGAAATATGCTTAAATGGACCTGAACAGAATTCGTTAAAAATAATTCCAACTCCATTTTAACTTCTTTATTAAGTTACAGAATTTGTAGAATACAAATCTATTGTGTATACTTTGAGATTCAACTTGCAATAGATGTTCGAACTTTTAAGATAAATTGCTGGATTGCAGTAGATTGCTTCTCAGATTTTGTTACTGCCTTATTTTGAGGCAGTAAGGTTTAAAATAACTAGTTAACTTTCGAGTTCGAAACTTTGAAAGTAGATCAGTTGGATGTCGTGTTTATCACATGATGCAATTCTATCAATGTTATTTCTATGGGGCATTTTTAGTAGCTCAATAAAAAATACAAAAAAACTAATACTGGATACAGTGTGTTTTCTGTAACAGGAGCAATAAATTAAACTGTACCTAGGCTGTACTCCTCAATCTGACCAACATTTGTTCAGCAAGTTTTGAAAATAACTCATGATTTAATTTTTATTACACTTTAAAGTTTATACTAAGACGCAATGTATTGCAAATTTTGTTATGTTAAAAGCGTGACAAGTAACGTCAAACACACTGATGTCAGCGTACATTGAAGGCAATATTTATTTTGTATGAAAAAGAGGAAGTCTAAAGGATTCGTAATAATTTTTAAAAGTTGCTTAACAAATGTTGGTCAGTTTGAGGAGGACAGCATTTAGTTTAATTTATTGCTCCTGTTACAGGAAGCATTCTGTATATTACCTACTAAAAATAAAACCAATTATCTGCTTTAATTAAATCAATATAGTTTTGTATAGAAACCGTATCCGACTCACTCCCTCGAATTAGATTGTAAATTGATTGATTGTTGTATTTCCTAACAGGAAACGTTTCGTAGGTATCATTTGATTTCTTTATATCTTAACTGGAGTAGGTATGCAGAAGCTCAAACTCCTGGTCATAAAACGGGAGGGTAGCGGATACCAGCAAAAGGTCGCGTGTATAACCATCCTTATGCAAATGTAACGATAACACGCCTTTAGGGTCAATAAACTGTTACCTACTCACTTTTATGACACGATAAGTCGCATTTACCGTCTTATGTCTTCCCCATATGGCTTTTTAGGTCACGCAGTAATTTTCTGTGTTAATGCTTTTCTTGTTTGTTTCAGATTGTTAGTACATCGTAACAAAGAAATCGTCGCTGAGGTATGTGCGAGTGATTAGTTAATTGTCCATATGTTGTTTTTTATGACGTGGTTAAAGGACGACTCACGTTAGACCGGGCTGTGCCCGGGCCGGAGCTTCCGGGGCTTACTTTTTTGGTAATCACGTGATGATTTCCATAGAAAACGATGCGCCGGAAGCTCCGGCCCGGTCTAAAGTGGGTCATCTTTAATGGTTTGTTAATTTATTTATTTATTTATTTATTTAATCTTTATTGCACAAAAGAAAAATCTTATAGTACAAAAGGCGGACTTAATGCCATAAGGCATTCTCTACCAGTCAAGTCCGTTAATAACATTGAACTTGTCACAAATGTTAGGAATGGACATTGAGCATGTTTTTAGACATGCACAAAAGCTGGTGTCTTAAATAGTAATCCCTTGCAGGAAAAATATTACAAAGATTCGGTTGTATTCGTTACCTACAAGAACACCGGCCCTTTCCGAGCTAAGAACAGAAATGACCCCTTGTTTCTTTCTTACTGGGATCTTTAACCTTTATCATTAGGAGAGCGAAGGAGCCCGCAGGCACGTGATCTTAATTCTACGAACACGCTTATATATTAATTGATGTGTTCGCCACTAACGGTCAATTAATGAGAGTTTTACCGTTATTATAAATAAAAAAAATCGTAGATACAATTTTATGCCTATTACGTATGTAGATACATGTAGATACGTAGTAGGCATCTATTAGAATAATTCGAAGAACGGTCTACATTATTAGTTGTAAGAATCGTGTAAGTTTCATACCAAATATTAAAAGGAAATTATGCTTAACTACATAAGATTAAAATATTCCTCAATGCGGGTACATCAAAGAATGATAAATAATAGGGTTTTTCCATAATCACCACCTGCAATTGTTGAAGTACAACAATATAAACTTTAATGTATAAACGTCGGCACAATAATACAATATGGGCGCTATCTCAATGTAACTGACAGAGATTAGTATTGATAAGACCATTATCAAGGCATGAATATTAACTATAGAATGTAATATTTCCTGATTTCCGGTCCAAATTATAGTTATGGATATAAGTACCTAATAGGCACATTAGTGCAAATACTACAAAAAGAGTTTTGGTTAGATAGTTGCGCTACCTACGTGTTAAAAACTATGAGTTGATTGAATATTATAGTCAAAATTCGTTAAATTTATCATAAACATTTATCATAAGTATTTTCGACATTTCACCACAGCTAGAACATTAATGACTCGCAAGTACAAAAACATGTTATAGCGAAATACCAAAACTGTACCTACAAGCGCACGACAGACAGGGTCCGACGAGGGTCTGAAGGTTTTTGCAGATATGATATGGACCCTTTGTATGTTAACAACTTTAATATCTTGAGTACTACTGATAGTGAAGTCGTTTTAATATTAATTATACCCGAGACTTTATTCATATAATAGGTTCATGGCAGTTCAGCGGGGTAACGCAGCCAGCATCTTGGGGACCTTGCCACAGGGGCCTTTTTTAGATTTAGTTTAGATTAGTTTTATTTTATTTTAGAATAGTTTGTATTTAGTTTAATTTTAAGTTATTTTTATTTATTGTTTTTTGACTTGTTTTTGTAGATGTCCCTTCTTTTATCAAAGAGTACCTAGTATTAGAATAAATAATGGTTTTCTGATGAAAATGAGTTTCCTATACTAAAGTATTATAAATATTCTTGTAGCTACTAGGTACTTACAAATAGAATTATAATATTTGTACAAATTATTTATATAACATACTCGTATATGTATATACTTACGCTATCATGGTTTTAATAAATTATATTAGTAGTTACTTATCGCAACTTGAATGCAAACAGGGACGCAGTTAATTAGAAATCACTATTAAATATTATAATGGTAGCTGGAAATATACTAAAGTTATGGTAACTCTACATAGCTACCATATTTATTCAAATAATTAAGTCTAAATTACATGGCAGCCAAACTTTATGAACAAGCTAAAGTTTAACTTCATATTTCTTACTGACTAAAAGGACTAAATAAATTGATACCTATTCAAACGTCTTTTAAAATGAGAATGAAACGCAAATTCGCGGTCGATAACCGTCTGAGCATGCCACCCTCGATACTGCTGACCCAAAGGGCTTGACATTTAGGGCCCCCAGCCTTTAAAGGCATAAGCTGAGCACTCTTAAAATCTTCGCAGATTTTATTTCATACACCCCTAAAAGTTAATAGAAAAAACGACTTGGCACAGGCATTCAACAATTTAACGAATAAAGAATAATACTTCGTTATTGTACTTATTTAAAAATAATGCTGTAAGTACCATTTAAATGCGTGCGACGTCTTAAAACAAGGATACTGCACAAACGAGCGGAGAGAGAAAGAAGTAGAAAAAGGTTTTCTAAGTAAGACAGTGCGGCTCACAATAATAATGCCGTACAACACAATGGAACACCTTTTATTTGTTTTGCTTCAGTCAGCAGTAGGAAAATTTACGGTTGTATGGTTTATTAAGAGGTCGCTCACTTGGAAGCGAGACTGTCCGATGCGAACTTTAAGATACGTCAACTGATAGATTTAGAAACGATATGGATTAGATGTGTCAGTGTCAAAAGTGACGTTTTTGTTTGAAGAAACGTCACATTTGATACTGACATAAGGTCAATGTGGGTAAGTCCGTCTACAAGGCAAGTCCGTCAACACGTTATAACTTTTGAATTTGAAGGCGTATGCGACTTTGGAGTCCAGTCGATTAACCAGGTTTTTGCGCTAGTTCCGTCACTGTAAAACAGATGGCGCTGTGACAACCAACTTCAGAGCGATCCGCCTCAAGAAGTCATTTCGTGTTTTGAACTCGAAGTCATAGTGCGACAGCAGTTCGAAAAAAAATTGTTAAAAATAGTTTTAGAAAAGATTGTGCATCAAAAAGTAACTACGTAGGTAGCATAAAAACCAGCTGTCTTTATTTTATTTTTAAAATATCAGAAATTAGCTTAGTTTTGTAATTATACGTTCCACAATTTATCATATTAAAATTTGACTAAGTTGGAAAGTCCGTCTATTATGTTCAAGGCAAGTCCGTCATAATCCGTCAAGGCAAGACTTTCGTTAATTCAGAGATTACCAACTGTTTTTGCGACTTTAATATTATAACGATTTGATAAGGTATCAAAAAATCCTCCTGACTTTGCGCATGATGTTACTTTATTAAATGTTGATCTCAGTAAATTAAAATAAACGATTAAAATTCATTTTAAAATCACTTTTGTTCTTTTATTTCGTAAATCAAAAAAATAATTATGTTTAATTATTTGGCAAAAAAGGTTTACCACCCCATTTTTGTAGACTTGCCTTTGTTTTAGAAAAATGGTATTTATTTCGAATCTGAACCGTATATTAACAAGTTTAAAGTACATATTTCATTGTCTTGATCCGTTCTTTTTAGGAATTTGACTACGAACATATACGCACCCATAGATTGGCAGATATCACTAGACGGACTTCCCTTAAACTGCACGGGAAGCCCGTCTACTCGCCGAATTTTAACAAATGCCTTTTTGCTTAATTTGTGCTTGAAATGATCTGTCACTAAGGCTAAACTATTAATTATTAAATTCTTCATCGTATGCGATTTCAAGCAGTAACATATGTGAATAATTAACGGAACTAGATCACTCCAAAGTCAAAAAAAAAAAGTATGCCGGACTTCGCCACATTGACCTTATCTATTCCATATCGTTTCTAGATTTATTTATTGACGTATCTTAAAGTTCGAATCGGGCCGAGAGAGGATAATTTCGATTTTTTATTATTATTGCGCGGGGCTATAACCCAATTCCTCTCGCGCATGATAGGAGGCCTGTGCCCAGCAGTGGTACGTAATAGGCTGAAATATTATTTTCCTTTATTCATCATTTTTCTTAGGCTAGGTTTTTATAATATGTATATAAAAGTAAAATATAAAAACACTTACAAAACAATAAAAAATACATATAAACTAGGGATGTACCGACTAGTCGCCGACTAGTCGGGAAAGCCGACTATCCGGCCACATTTGTAGTCGGCGATTAGTCGGCGACTAGTCGGCAAAAATGGCCGATTAGTCGGCACTTTATTACTGAAAGAAAAACAGATAAAAGTAATCAGCACTCAATATTTACCATATGTCTTATGTTTATTTTACTAAAATACCTATTCAGGGTGCATACGAAAACTTTTGTTCATATAATTGACCGTTTGATCGTTACGAGTATCATATGTTGGTGGGCTGGTGTTTTCCTCTACAGGTCGATCTCAACTGATTCTCGTGTAATTGCATGTGCAAGTTCGATAGTTACATTTTTTTATTATTATTCAGTTATTGTTTTTATTTAATGGTGGAGCCATGAGGAACTATTAATGTTATTATTGATAATATGTTTTATTTTTTCATCGAAAATGTAAAATTATATAAAAAAACAGAATTAATGTTATTGCAATTTTTCATTTCATTTCTTGTGATAAGGTCTTTGAATCTGTAGATAACACCTTTTAGCCAAGCTAAATTATGATGAATAGCGCAACCAAAGGAGCAAAACTATTGTTTTTCACCTGAACTTATACGAAACCAATAATCTGGCCGACTAGCCGACTAGTCGGCCGACTAATCGGCCATTCGAGCGCCGATTAGTCGGCTAGTCGGCTAGTCGGCCAAATCAATAGTCGGTACATCACTAATATAAACACATTATAAAAAACCTAACCTAGTGTGCCGCCAGCAGCGGGGCAAGGCCCAAGCTATATACCGGTAGTCAGGGCTGCAGAGAGAGGAACCGGCGGACTATCCGCGCCGTGTCCAAGATCACCGCCTTCTGCATCTGTCCCTTGATCCAACCACCTAGCGAGAGTCTCTCAAGATGTTGGTCGAGACTCTAAATATTATTTATTATTATTATACTATATTTCACTAGGACCGCTTTAAAGTAATTAAATACCAAATAGCTTCTGCCCGCAACTTCTGCATGAAATGATGCTGATGATAACAACTACTTTTCCTTGTCTATACTCAGGCTTTTAACTATTTCCATACCAAATTTATTCCAAATCGGTTTAGGCCCACTTGCACCATTCACTAACCCGGGGGTTAACCGGTTAAACCTGGAGTTACCATGGTTATCAGTACAATTTGACACTGGATTACCGGTTTAACCGGTTAATCCCGGGTTAGTGGGATGGTGCAAGTGGCGCTTAGCGGTTTAAAAAGCATGAAGAGGTAACAGGCAGGGTTTCTCCCGCATTGCTAATATTAATAGTAGGCATAGTAGTAGTAGGGATTATTTAATTGAATCATAACTAAAAGGTACCACGGGTTTTCAGACGCATCGCTGATTAACAAGACTATCGAAACGTAGGATTCAACATGCGTATTTATATGTTAATTTAATTCCAGTTGCTTTAACTTTAATGCCCCCGTCTTCGTAATGGCATGCACTGTTACGACCGCAGCGTTTAGAGTAATTTAACTGCCGTTTATACGTTGCCTTCTTATGCTTTAGTTAAAGTTTTATTCCCCCGTTAACTGAGCGTGCATTATACTATCCATAAAATATTTCACTTAGAACGCAAAACTGTAATTTGCCACATTAATTATTATTTATTATCTCTTCAATAAAAATATTTTATTGTGCACCAGATCACACACATCAGTACATTTCTTGTAGGACACTTGAGTGTAATCTAGCTTTAAGTGCGCCCTTGATGTCAAACGATGCGTTGCTCTAGGAGAGCCATTGTATCTAGTGTATGGACACGATGCCCGTGTAAGTACGTACATGTACACGAGCACACATTTTAATGGGCTGGCGTGGCGTTGAATTGCCTGTGAACAAACACTGACACGCGCGAGCTGTTCTCTCTAGTTTTACATTTAATTAACTTGTTATATGCCAGGAAAATCGGGAGTTTCCCTTGAAATTTACGTAATTAATCGCGCTCAATTATTCGTGCGTAATAAAATATGCTGAAGTGGAGCAAAGTTGGCCGTTAGCATCACTTAGTGCGGATTGCATCAGAAACATTAATGGTCCGGTTAACGTCAAATATGGCTGGCACCGGTCTTCATATAGAATACTGTAAAAAATTTCTTGCAATTAACTGAAAACGAATTTTAAAAATTAATTTTATAAACATTAAATATTTTTTAATACTAATTTAACTGCAAACCACTAGAGTAGAAACACGCTTTTAGACTTTTTAAATGTTGTAACCTAACCTAACCTTCATTGCATCCGACACTATAACATATTTACAGTGCAATATTGCCTATACAATTGTCTACAGTATGTACAAGTTTTAAAAACACGCTTGTTACATTCAGTAATGAATGACAACTTTGTTGGTTTTATTATATCTGTAAAATAAAGCATTTCCAATAAAGTCACTGCTAAGAACATTCATGATATAATGGGTACTGTAGTGCTTGCGCAACAAAGCAGCGGCTCAAGTATTAATAAACCTTTGTAACAATGACGGTAACTTGACTCGTGCTCGAGCTGGAATTTACTATTACTATTTATATTTCATGAATCGCATTTATTGAAAATTATTACATTGAATTAATTAATTGTTTACACCTTCGTGTAATTTCATAAAGTTGCGAACATCACAGGGACAAATCTTCCAATATTGCGAATAACGCTTGAGTGAAGTCTTTTAATTAAGCCGGGTTGTAAGCGTTCACGTCTGTGTGGGCGTGCGGAGCGCCCCATCAATTTCTGCTTGACTTCTGATTGTTTGAGGGAACCTCGTTAGCGTACGACGGACGGCGGACCGACCCTCCGACTGTCAGGATAATCCTGGCCCTGCTTTCTTTATCATATCATAAAGCTGTGCGTAGGAAGGTGAGACCGACCCTGATTGCATTTGCAGCGACGGAGATAAACTTCCTCCTTTATGTAGGCTTTTTCTCTAAGTATACGACGTGCTAACTTACCCGTAATTATTAACAACGTAATAAAATGAAACAAAAGCCTGTTAAGCGACACGGTTTGGTTTTTACTAGCCGTTCTTAATTAATTTTCCTCTTCAGCAAAAAACCTTTAGACCCGTCGTCTGCCGTAATCAAAAAATTATTGGTCCTTACTTAGAGGCCCATTTTCGCTGAGTTGACAACATTTTTCACGAATTGTGCTGGGTACACAAGCATTATCTGTGACTGAAATAATATAAAAATCTTTAAAAATATTTTTTATTCTTACAAAAACGAACAAGGTGCGGGTTTTGGGCAGGGTCACAACCAGAAAATGGTCAGTAGTAAACCTATCCCATTACTAAAGAGACATTATTTTTTTATGTTTGACCCAATTTATTATGACATCGCCCTACAATTACCCAATAGATCTCCATCTCTGCCTTCACTACTGATCTGAAATGACATTTTATATTATTAACAATTGTTTTTAAAGTTGGTACATAACGATAGTTATGTCTACATGAAATATACCGATACGCTTTATTATTATAACATTAGATGTAATCCCAAGTCCTTCAGCATCCCTATATCTGTTTTTTTTTAGTAATTTGCTCTTATATATTCTACGAGTATTACTCGACAAAAAAGGGTAGACAATAAATAGCGTTGAAGACCAAATAAATTTCTATCTTTATTGGGTATGTTTGGGTGTGTTATTATTGTTATTAAACTAACAAGCCAATTCGAGCTTTAGGGCTCGATTCGGAAAATGAATTAGATTTCTACTAGACTTCAACAAGTTACGATACGGATAATTTAAAGATATTTGTAAGATAGATATGTCAAGTTTGACGTTTCCGCGATTCTGGAGGCCCTCTTGAAAGATTTCGACAAGTTATTACTTAGATATCCAAGTCACATCTAGTCGATATCTAATGTAGATCTAGTTGATCTCTAAATCGTCTCAAGATCTTGTGATTATCTCGAAATCCGAATAGGCCTGTTAGTTATTCGATCTGTTTCCAATATGATACTGACCTATCAGTGTCAAAAGTGACATTTCTTAAACCAAAAAACTCGAGTTGGCCTATAACTTGTTTAAACTTGTTATTACCGCTTAAAGTAATCAACTGTTCAATAATAGAGATTACAAACCGTTATTTTTATTTTTACCGGTAAATTACTAGTATTTCTCATACTAAATATTTACCGGCTGCGTTCTTATTCAATAAATATATCTACATAAATTATATAGGTATGATTTTGCCTAAAATCTTAAGTTGGTTGCCCAATCAATGCTCTACACATTACAAACTAACAGTTACTATATACTCTTAACATTATCGTCAATAGACGTAAGTACCTACCTAGACAAATATAGAAAACAAATTATGACGACTGACGGCCCGATTCGGATTTTGAAATAGATATCTTTTAGACATCGCCAAGATACGATAACGATATGTTTAAGATCTAACCTGTCAAATTTTACATTTGCGCGATTCTAGAGATACTCTTCAACGATTTCCACAGGATATGACTTAGAGATCCAATTCACATCTAATAGGTATCTTACTCTATCTTACGTAAAAGTGACATTGGTTCCCCGAATTGCGCTGCAAAAGAGAACTAGTTGATATCTAAACTATAACCTATCTAGAATGGATCTAGTACGTGTCGTCTCTTGTGAATATCTTGAAGTTCGAATACGGCAGATTATCGTCAATAGACATAAGTACCTACCTTACCTAGGCAAATATAGAAAAGAAATTATGACGACTGACGCTTCATTCATTATCTTCACTAGTTTTTATTTACCAACCCCGCCCTCCACAGCACTGTAATGATGTGAAAATAAAATATTATTTGTCAAAGCAAATTCGCAATGAAGAAATACCTTCATTTGCGTCGCAGAGTAGATTTAATATTGCTCTGAAGCAACCGACTCTTTAAATGGAAGCAATATTTCCTGGGAAACTTGAACTTTGTTGCGTCAAGATTAGTTTGGTCCTGTCAGATAGGTTACAGCAGTAATCTAAAGGGAGTATCCATTGTCTGAATATTTAAACAAGTTGGAGGTACTTTATATCTTATTAATCTCTCACTTTCTGTCCAGTGAAGTAAGGGGGAAAATGTGCTTTTCCTGCTCCGTATTTTCAGATTATATACTTCTACCTTTTTTGCGGCTTTGCAATCAGGATACAAAGTAGGTAAACAACGTATTTCGTGCATGGATTCACAAAGCATGAATTTGTACAAATTAAAATACAAAGGTTTTCTTCTTTCTAGGGCAAACAATAATTATTAATTTCACTGTTCCTGATTTGGTATAACCATACGAGTATGCGAAATGAAATTAACATTAATATTTAACATTTGAGAATTAATAGAATTTACTTTATCTCTGTTAGCAATTAGGTGTCAGCATTGTGATTAATACATATTCATAGTTTTTAACACTTTCAATCAACTCTATTAAATCGAATATACTTTTTTGCATTTCCAATAATGCTTTGGTATTAATTTGACAACTGACTATCAGTGCATCTCGCTCGCATCAAAAAGAATAGATAGTATAAAGGGGTCCTGTCATAGTAAATGTTGTAGCCACTGTAAATTTACTGCCATCTATTGACATACGACTATAACTCAAAATAAACACGTATAAAATTATCAAAAAAATGAATATATATGGATAAATGATTTAATTATTTTTATATCATTTTGACCCATGTTCATTCACTGATATTTAAGTGTTAAAATTGTTAAATATGAAACGGTGTCGTCACGCCATCTAGCTGACCATAGGCCAAAGGTGTGTGCGCCATCTATCCGAGAATTACTTTTTCTTGATTTCCGAGGCACGTTTTTAGTGTTCCGTACAAAACTTTGTTTACGGAACACTTATTTTCTTAATCTTTATTCATCTTATACGAAGTTACATATGTCTTTGCTCGCATTATGTTTGCCAGTTTCCAAAGCTCGAATGCCATTCCAGTTCGTATTTAAAATGCATAACCGTAATATGCGAAGGCAATAAACTCTAATAAGTAGTATATGTATTATTATCGTGAGCTCTACGCCGTAGCGACGCTACGGTTGTAGCTGGGGCTCGAGCTACGCTATACTAATTTGCTGTTGATAATGTTACTTACGTTAGCTTTATGTTGAAATGTGTAGAGAGAGCTACCGGAATTATTTTGAGTTAAGTTATATGAAATAACGTATTTTATTTATACTACATGTATGGAGATTTCTAATCCAAATTATATCAATCAACCAAGAGAATATATTACGTACTACAATGTAATATTCTACTTAAGCATGCATTCTTTGGTAACCATGAACTCACTATCCTTGGCCACTCTTAATTATGAGGCGATGATTGTAATAACAAGTTATTTATTAATACAATTCAATTACATGTCACTATAGATACTAAAATACTTAAAAATAATTTATTCACATAATATATATATATATATACAGTGGTACTACTAAAAGTAGTACTGATACTCTAGGTCCATGGGGTCCCAGCGCGCATAAGCTGTTCGCATAAATCGCGAAGCGTCTGGTTGACGTAACTGGTGACCGCAGAGCTAGCGGCTACCTCGCACAACGTATCAGCATTGCGATACAGCGGGGAAATACCGCCAGCATCGTTGGTACAATGCCTTAGGGGCCTATTTTAGATTTAAGCTAGTTATTAATTTCGTTTAGTTATAAATTTTATCTGTAGGTATTTGTTATTGATATGCTCTTGCAGTGTAAAAAGTGACCAGAAACTACACTTTTGACACTGACGGATCTTTGCTATCAAATCGATCAAATTCATAACAATAATTATCATACATAATACGATTCCAAGCGCTTGCTAAAGAAAGCCACTGACGAGCCTTCCAAATGGATGCCGTTACAATGCATTCATCCAAATGGACGGCATCCTAATATTAGACTTGTACGTTTTTGACATTTACGGACCGATTTTGGAGCCACGCTATTTGGACTGTTGGAAGGCTCGTCAGTGGCCACCTTACACCGCATCGATCATCAATTCATCACTTTATCATCATCATCATCATCATCATCATATCAGCCAGAGGACGTCCACTGCTGGACATAGGCCTCCCCCAAAGAGTGCCACAATGACCGGTTTCGCGCCACCCGCATCCAGCGGACTCCCACGGTCTTCACCAGGTCATCAGTCCACCTTGTGTCCAATTCATCACTTACCGATTCACAATTCCAATTTTGTTAAAAATAAGTGTCTGTTACATTCCGTGTCATACAGCAACAAACTTGACAGCTCACGCGGCAGATACAAGAGTAAACCACTAATGGACAAACTATAACTTGTTAAAAATTCAACACCGAAGTTACCATCATGTTTGTGAGGTAAACACGATACATTCGAGTCACGTGCGACCCCCAACTTGGAAGGTCAAGCAAGGGTAGCCTTTGGCTCATCGCCATTAAATTGTATGCGAATACGGAGCCCATATTATGCATCCAGATTACCTCCTGATTGAGATTACCTGGTAAAGCCTCCTTGATAGATTGCTTTTGCTTTTGAGAAGGAAACTTTAGGATGCGTCTGCAGTTTCAAAACCGGCCAAGGTTCCAAGGGTTCCGTACATTACTAAATTTTTAACAATATATTTTTTATATATATGTGAAACGCGAAAAACCTTTAAAAAACCCGTAGGGGCCGGATTAAAAACTAAGTAATTGGTCCGACTCACGCTTGACTACATATTTCTAATAGGTTTTCCTGTCATCTATAGGTAAAGACCTATTTTATGTATTTTTTCAAAATTTTAGACCCGGTAGTTTCGAAGATAAAGGGGGGGGAATGGTCATTTTTTGCCTATTTTCTTGAATTACTTTTAAACTGTTTATTCTAAAATTATAAAAAAAGTATGTTTGAGATTCTCACATTGAGCTCTTTCATTTGATTGTAACACGATATAATTTGAAAAACTTTATTTTTTGATTTTCTCATTTACCCCACAAAAGTGGCCCCCATGTTTAAAATTCATTTGTTTACGTTACATGTCCGTCTTTGGGTCACAAACTTACATATGTGTATCAAATTTCAACTTAATTGGTACGGACAGACAGACATACAGACAGACGCACGAGTGATCCTATAAGGGTTCCGTTTTTTTCCTTTTGAGGTACGGAACCCTAAAAATCGTGGGGCCATAGTTTAGGGTAAAAAGTGTATAAGTGGAACAGAATGAAGGATTTTTAAGCAAACTGGGAATTATTAAGGCTACGTACTTTATTAATCACGTTAATATTTCTAGTTTGTTAAACATTAGTGCGAAAATCTGTATGATTCAACCCTATCAATTAGATCCTATTGAATGTCACGAAATGTGTCAAAATAAAACGTAAATATTTTTTTAGGGTTGTCACTGATATAAAAATATTTCATTTTAATGATTTTGTTTTATTTTTAAATCCAACTTTACGATTATAATAACTCGATTGTAGATCACTTAGATAACACTATACTTTCAGATCAGTCTCTAAAAATGTTCCACCCTGTACACGTAAATTGCTTGTGACACATATGGAGCTTTAAAAATTTACCATAACCGCTTACCGTCAGCTGGGCCACATGTTATTTTCTACCAAAGTGGTATTTGATTGATAAATATTACCTGAAAAAAACCTGTATATAGTCATCGTTAATCGTCAAAAGATTGCTGGACAAATGCCTCGTAAAACAATCTTCCCACCTACTGGACGTTCGCTGTTCTAGTAGTTTAAATTATAATATAAATAATACCGGGTGTGGCCTGTAACATGAGCAAATAATTAAAACATAGATTCTACTCCTCAAACGGTGACACTTTTGTTCAACAGCTTTTAAAAATTATGAAGTATTTAGACTCCCTATTTTTCATACAAAATAAATATTATATTCAATGGACGCCATCGCCACGCCATATCATTGTGATTGACGTTGCTTGTCAAGCCTTAGACATAACAAAATTCGCAATACATTGCGTCTTTGAATAACCTTTAAAGTGTATTAAAAATCAAACTACAAGTTATTTTCAAAAGTCGCTGAACAATTGTTGATCAGTATGAGGAGTACAGCCTACAGTAAATTTTTTTGCTTATATTACAGGCCACACCCGGTATAAGAGTTGTTTAATAAATTTTCGTTATATTCGTAGTTAAAAACGACTGCAAAATGTATAATTCTATGATTACGCAATTAGTTCGAAACCCTATTTCCCAAGCGTAGCAGATTAAATGGAATAATTTAGGTTCATAATGGTGTATGTGAAAATTCATTATTCTGGTTTGAGTATCCTGCCAAAGAGTATTTGAAATAGAGAGTGACTGTCATGGTAAATTATGTAGCTACAGTACATTTACTGCCATCTTTCGACAGATATTAAAACTTAGTAAGTCATTTGACTTTTATCATTATTATTTCACTGATATGTGTTAACTTGTTAAATATTAATATTAACGTCATCTACAGGAGCGTAGGCTGAAGGTTGTGGCGTCATCGTTGGAAAACATTGCAGCATACCTTTGGCCTAGTGCATAGTGTTGAGTACATGGCGTTAATAATAATATTTAACAAATTAACACATATCAGTGAAAGAATAAGGATCAAAGACGAAAGATAAAAGATGGCAGTAAATTTACAGTGGCTACATAATTTACTTTGACAATCCGTCTCTATACACTCTATTCTCATTGATCCTGCTAAACCTAATCCAAGAGCTTTTAGGCGCATAACGCTCACTCAAATCACGGATAACTTAGCTATAACTATTAGATTGATTAAAATGCAAATTAATACATTATGTGACGCATTGAATCGGGAAGAGAGAAAAACATAACAACATTCGTATAAAAACATTAAAACAGTTTGCATACCGATAATTGTATACCGCTGTAACTAAACAATTAGCTAGTGACATTCCTACTAAATGGGTAATAACGTTGCCGCAATGCAATTGAAAGTTGCAAAGGATACATGAACTACATGTAAGAAACTATATGTATTGTACTTAAAAATGAAGTATTTATTTAACAAAAAAACAGTAAAGTAATCGGACTTTATATTAATATACTCCAGTGCAAAAACTCACGCTGCGCCAATTTTACGATCGGCCAAGTGCAAATTGGCAATATGTTCCGGGTCATTAAGCTACTTACTGCCGTAATGTGGAATCTAACACGCACGGGCCGCGCTCGAGTTTCGATCACGGCAGACCGCAACAATATCTCTCGACGTTTGGCCGGCCCACTGGCCGCCGAGCCAAGAAAGCGAACTGCGAATTGGCAAATTCGGTATACTTTTGTCTCTCTACATTATTTTTGACGCATAAACGTGATTATGGCCATTAAAGCTTCTGATTAAAAGGTAACAGTTTTAAAATTGTATGTTAAAAGAACGCTGTAATTAAATACCAAAATGAAGAATAAAATCACATCAAATTTAGTGACTAGTGGTTCTGAGAGCTGTAGACTTTGTGCACGCCGACGTTTTGCAAATAATTCCATTGTCTTAAATGCCAAAAAAAACATATAATACTAAAAAAAAATCACAAAAGTCATTTGATAATTTGTAACCTGGAGAGCAGCCGGACATACGAAAGAGTTTTAGCCCAAGCAGAAATTGAGACCATTATTTGCTATGTCAAAGAAATAAGCAAAGTTAGACAAAGCTTTTTAGGGTTCCGTACCCAAAGGGTAAAACGGGACCCTATTACTAAGACTTCGCTGTCCGTCCGTCCGTCCGTCCGTCCGTCTGTCACCAGGCTGTATCTCACGAACCGTCATAGCTAGACAGTTGAAATTTTCACAGATGATGTATTTCTGTTGCCGCTATAACAACAAATACTAAAAACAGAATAAAATAAAGATTTAAATGGGGCTCCCATACAACAAACGTGATTTTTGACCAAAGTTAAGCAACGTCGGGAGTGGTCAGTACTTGGATGGGTGACCGTTTTTTATTTTTGCTTTCTTTTTGGTTTTTTTTTGCATTATGGTACGGAACCCTTCGAGCGCGAGTCCGACTCGCACTTGCCCGGTTTATTTTTATTTTCGAGCAAGTAAGAGATTAGATAGGATAGGATGTAAAAGGCTTTGAAAAACTGTATACTAAAGTGTAAAACCCAATAAAAAACTTAATAAACAGAGACACCTAAAGCATCTACATCACAGCCGCAGGGCTATTTTTCTTTGTTTTAAATACGCTAGGGGACATTCACACTTTAGTTTTTTTTTACATTTTATCCAAAATACTTACACTTTACTTACAGCAATTAAATTTCGGAATCGATATTTCATATCCATTGAGGCGATAATTGAAGAAATCATCCTAAGAGCGTAATTCTATTCGGTGTATGTGTCGGCGGCAGATCGTAAAATCGGGCATATCGAGATATTCCTAGGCATATCATGAAACGACGCCATTTCATGATCTGACTAAGATTTGCCCAGGCATATCACGATCTGCCTTATAAAAGAGGCGGCAGATCGATCAGAGCATTGGCATTCGTTGATATTCCTAGCTTCATACCGGGCGTATCGTAAAATAACCTCGTGAGGATTGCACGATATGGCTGGTGTTCGCTAGGCATATCATGAAATGCCGGCGTTTCATGATTTTCCTAGGAATATCATTCTGTGAGGTTTGCACGATATGGCTGGTGTTCGCTAGGCATATCATGAAATGCCGGCATTTCATGATCTGCCTAGGAATATCACCCTGTGAGGTTTGCACGATATGGCTGGTGTTCGCTAGGCATATCATGAAATGCCGGCGTTTCATGATCTGCCTAGGAATATCACCCTGTGAGGTTTGCACGATATGGCTGGTGTTCGCTAGGCATATCATGAAATGCCGGCGTTTCATGATCTGCCTAGGAATATCACCCCTTGTTGCAAAACGACGCGGTTTTGGAATGAGATGCAATGCTAATTCACAACATTCAGGATCGAGCATAAATATCTATACTCGCCGGTAATAAACGGTACAACACGATTAAATAACCAAAGGATATCACGCACTGGACTGACCTGGTACTGCAGCAATGGCGGAATCCTCTCGATGCCACTAGTTCTTTTTTTACGTTCAGCACCTTCTCCTCTTTCACACGCCGGCCGGCGGTACGTTAAACAGTCTTAGGCCTTTTGTCACGCACGATATATCACTAAAACACTTAGTTTTGGAGGCTTAATACATATAATGTGATTTAAATCGATAGCGGTCGATCCGCATGCCGCGGCGTCTCGCTAGTTCTCTTTTTCGCCAACAGAGGCGCTGCTGAGGCTCATCCTGAGCGTGCCGCCCGAGAGTTTTGGACGATCCTATTGGCTAAAATGTCAATATTGTATCGTTGTGAAGTGCGTTTTGGCTTTGCATCGATAAACGGTAGAAGCGCGCAGAAATTTGATTAATTACTTAAAAACTAAACATTAAGAACGGAACACCCCTTGAGGCTTGCACGATATGGCTGGTGTTCGCTAGGCCTAGCGAACACCAGCCATATCGTGCAAACCTCACAGGGTGATATTCCTAGGCAGATCATGAAACGCCGGCATTTCATGATATGCCTAGCGAGCACCAGCCATATCGTGCAAACCTCACAGGGTGATATTCCTAGGCAGATCATGAAATGCCGGCGTTTCATGATTTACCTAGGAAAATCACCCAGTGAGGTTTACACGATATGGCTGGTGTTCGCTAGGCATATCATGAAATGCCGGTGTTTCATGATCTGCCTAGGAATATCACCACTTGAGGCTTGCACGATATGGCTTGTGTTCGCTAGGCAGATCATGTAATGCCGGCGTTTCATGATCTGCCTAGGAAAATCTACCCCGTGAGGTTTGCACGATATGGCTGGTGTTCGCTAGGCATATCATGAAATGCCGGCGTTTCATGATCTGCCTCTTAGGAATATCACCCCTTCAGGTTTACACGATATGGCTGGAGTTCGCTAGGCATATCATGAAATGCCGGCGTTTCATGATCTGCCTAGGAATATCACCCCTTGAGGTTTGCACGATATGGCTGGTGTTCGCTAGGAAGATCATGAAATGCCGGCGTTTCATGATCTGCCTAGGAATATCACACCCTACTTATTAGATATGCCTAAACGTAGCCAGGCAAATCGTCAAACGTTGAGGTTTGAACGATATGACTGGTAGTCGTTAGTCAGATCATGAAATGGCGGCGTTTCATGATATGCCTAGGAATATCTCGATATGCCCGATTTTACGATCTGCCGCCGACATATGTTTCTTTATTTAACTTGATGTTGTACCTAATGTATGTTTATTACGCCAATAAAATATTTTCTATTTCTATAAATGGTTATGCCTTCCGAGATTTTAGTTTAATTTGAATCTGATTATGAATCGTCCCGTTGAACAGCACGAACTAATCCGATTAAAATCCAATAATTTATTGAATCATTTCACAATAGATCTACTGTTAATGAATTAATTCGATTATTGCTCTTTTTAGCGTCTATCCCTTCGTCCAATGGGTGAAACCATAAAAATAAGTAATAAAGTAACTAACTGGAAAGCTGCAAACGAGCCGGTGCCACAGAAATACTACTAGTACTAATCGGCTCTGCGCTAATGGCTTTTTCTTTTTTCCCTGTTTTAAGTTTTATTCCTTTATTGGCTGGACATAAAAATAATACTCTTAATGTTTGTTAGCTGCTCGCTGATCACGGTAGCTTAGAATCGTGTACACGTTTAACTGTAAATCTTTCGTGTTATTTTTGTCTAAATATTAGAAAAGCTGATGACTGATTGAGACATCTTGATATTAATTACATACTATAAGATACGATACGATCATTTATTTCACGAAAGACATTAACATAAATTGGTTTGAATGATATCAAAAATATACGAATTTTTATCATGTTCGTCGAAAGAAAAATAAAATCGTTATTATAATGTTAACATTACTAATGAATTAAAATTATAGCTACAATAAGGATTCTCATTACAATTAAAATAAGATTGAGTAGGTAAATATTTAAAAATCCAAAATAACATAATCACAATGTGAAATTAAAGAAATATAAGAATAATTAAAAATAAATAAAAAGGGAATTAATTACCCAAAGAGAACCATCGTTACATTATTCTCTTATTTTTCCTTCTTTGAGTCATTTCATGTCGGTGGTTTTTATATTTTTATTATTTCCTTGTTTACAAAGTACCTACTTAAAATATTTCGAAACTAAAAACATATGGCCCCGAATAACTATGAGAACATTAAAATTGTCTGTGATATCAACAAACCTAAACATGTATTAATATTTGACATATTCTAAAATATTGCGAAGGTATGTAATAAAGCAAATAAAAGTAACTTAAATAATGCTGGGGCCCATTTCTCGAACGATATTAGACTAATACTCATAATTAGTCCACCAACTGTAAAGTCGTATGCTGGGTTACCATGGCAACACGCAACACACTAAAAATATTAGACTAATAACCATTTGAGAAATGGCCCCTGGTACTTAATGTAGTTACATAAGTAAGTATACCAATGTGTGTACATGAATCGTGATATAATATCGCCTGGTATTTTTCTCCGCCCACGTGAAAGTATCAGAAACAGATGCGTGTCGTAATTAAAATTTTAATTAGTCCGTCCTCGCCAATCATGAACAGAATGTTAGGTAGGCGGTAAAGCTTCGGACAGACTGTTGAATTGGAGAAGTTATACCTATATAATATTTAAACTTTAGCGTTTTGAACACATATTAACTCACATTATGTGTAAATAATGTGGTGGTTTGAAAATGTGATGTCTACCCTAAACTTTTCCATACACTTTTCGTCGGGTAGTTGCACAAATCTCTGTTTTGACATTTTGCTGGGACATCACTCAGCCGCGACCACGACCAGTGAAACCTGTGTCGAAACGTCGGTAAATCAAGGTAATTGAATATAATTCGCGTTAGACCCGTCTATAAATGTGAGTTAATAAGTTATACCTATATTCAATGTATGAGAATAGAATGAAAGAAAGAAAATAAATTTATTTAACGCCGCAACATTTTACATATAGAAAAGAAGACAACAGACATAAAAAAACATTGGACGTTAAGGAAGCAGGAGGAAGGAGGGCTAAGGAAGGAAGGATAATATAAGGATAAAGACAGGATAAGGTTTCGAAAGTATTATTGCATTATACCTTAGTACACCGTTATTTTAAACAAGTTTTTACATACATATTCATTGTAAACTGAGTTAAAGTGCTTATAAGTAACTACAATGATATCGTTATAGGTAATTTTATGGTAGGTATATACACATTTCATTAATACGTTTTCCGGAACCAAATGGCTCTAATGTCCAAGTAAGTATCTAAATATATGTTTGTAAATGTAGATTTTTTCAATAAGTAAAAGGGACGAGTCAATAGATAAGACATTTAAGGACGTGTTTATAAAGGTGACATTGGGATGGCAACTGCAGCTGCATTTCTGCTGCGGCAGTCACTGTCAATTAACATGAATAAAATATTGACGTTCGCAGCCACATTGCTGCCGCGATTTCAACGTTAAATCCGTCACTCATTTTATTAAAATTGACATTACTGCGCCCGCGTCATGGCCACAGCAGTACTGCAGTAATGCAGCTGCAGTTGCCATCCGTATGTTACCTTAACCAGGTTTCCAATAATTAATCAGTTCAATGATTTGTTACTCCGCTCCGGTGTTATGGTCAATGAAACGTGGCTACTTAAATAAAAATAAATAAATATTTGGGGACAATCTTACAGAGATCGACCTAGCCCTAAACCAAGCTAAACGTACTATGGGTACTAGGCGACGATATATATACGTATACAAATAAATACATAGAAAACAGCCATGACTCAGGAATATCTGTGTTTATCACACAAATAAATGGCCTTACCGATATTCGAACCCATGACCATCGGCTTCATAGGCAGGGTTACTATACCCACTAGGCCAAACCGGTCGGTCGTCAGTCATAACTTGGAAGGCATGTTGCAATTTTTCTTTAAAATAAGTCGAAATGGTCTCCTCTTAGGGTAGAATATGAAAATAAATGACGAGTCCACACCGCAGCCGGACCCTTTTTCTTTCATTTAAGTAATGGCTCTCGGTTCTGGAAGATGCCGGGCAATTAAGATTGATCAAAACTGGCCTTCTCTCAAGTGACGAATTTATCATATTTATGTACCGGGTTCTGGCGGAAATATTTAGCTATTTACAAATAACTTTGTTCTACTTTTTAAAGTTCCGTATGCAAAAGATAACAAGCCTAACACAGCTACAAAGCCTCCGTTGTCCATCTTTTCGGCTGTTTGTCTGTCTTTGAGAAAGGTGCAATCCTCGGAAAACTTAATATAACCGAAAATTATACTATCAATAAATATTAAGACGAAACATGAGCTGAGTATTAAATATTTTAGGTAAATATACCGTCTCGCTAACGAAAGCGGCTCCTAAAACTAGTGCGATAAGAAAAAGGCGAAAAATCCTGCGTAAAAATCTCAAAAATCGAGGTTTCGTACTCGACTGTTTCCTCCTTCAAAACTTAACCAATCGTAACCGAATTTGGAAATCTAAATGACTATAAAATTATCTGTGTCGGACTGTTTTGCTTTTTTGGCTAATTGATATCAGTTTTTAATACTACGCCTCTCATTGCGGCATAGTCAATTTTGAAGGGCTCTAGCGCCTTAAAAAACAAAAATATCAAAAAAAGCAAAACGGTCCGACACAGATATTGACAATATTAATCTATGTTGAAAAAATCATTGCTCATCAAAACCCACGGAGGAAACAGTAGAGTACGTTTGTATGGAGAAATTACCAATCCTGTTGGCTCTTAAGCCAGCATGTTATTCAATATCCGCATGTTCTCGAACGTGAAAGTTAATATAATATTATACGAGTGGAGAAAATCTCCAACCGCATAAAGTACGAACTAGACGTGAATCACTGAACAACGGCCGAACATCTTCGCTGCTGTTTCTCCAAAAGGCGCAAGTTAAGATTATATTGTAGCTGCGCGACTCCGACCACGCTCCATTTCATGTTAGACGTTAGATTCTTTGGAAAAGTTATTTTTCATATTTTGTAGTTTTCTGAGGTAGAAAATGTTTCCAGTATTCATGCGCATTGTATTAAGGAACAATGTGCGGCGAACAAATGACTGAAACCACCTCTCATAGCTTATTTATTTTTGATGTAAGTACAAATATATTTATCACAAGTTTTTCCATGAATAATACCTACACGTTTATTTTAGTTTATTTTGGGTGTTGAAATTCTCTAGATATTTTTATAAGATAATTTTTTATTCTTTAATCTCAAAACATACAATGAATTTTTGAATACTACTTAATCCACTAAATGTTAGACTACGACTACGAGTATATTTGGATATCATTTTCACTAATTGATATACCTCAAAGTAAAGAGCCTAAGGAGGATCGACCCTTAGTAATCCACAAAGTGAAGGCAAATAGATACATAAAGAATTCATAATTTAGTTAGATATTTGGTTACGTCTGTTGATTGGTTCTTATAACGAATTATTTATTGTAATTAATGGTCCTAAATACACATTAGATATTTTTCGCTGATTTTAGAATATTCATCATTGTTACGTTATAACTCAATACGTTGTACGTTGTAAATCAAATAAAGCTGTAATTAGTATTAACTTCCAGAGTCCCCCTTGTTATTATTGCAATTTTGAATTTAGAATCTTCTTATATTCCATTTTAATTCAAAATTCCATTTGGATTAAATCCTTTATAAAGACCTCCGGGACTCGTCTAATTCGTTACTTAAAAAAAATGTGCTTTAATTTGTGAGGTAGGAGCTATAATGTGTTATAAGTATATCCATTTAGAAGTCAATTAGTATTCTTACCTTTATGTTGATAATAAAATTTAAGGCAGAGTGTATGTAAAAGTTTCATATAAGGTGCAGCGGGCCAATTTCGAATAATGGAAATATCTTCCATGTTTTACATTATTAAACTGAAGTCACACTCAACACGCACAACACATCTTTTTCGCAATCTGGACATATATGGCACTCTAGTAAATAATGTAAAACATGGAAGGTATTTCGATTAGTTGAAATTATCTCGCAGTCGAAATTGCCCCGCTGCATCTTATCAATATCAATTTAGAATGTATCTGATGCCACCCGTCAACCGCGATTCAGTAAACAGTGTGTCCCTTAAGTAAAGTTTGTTCTAAAAGGCAATACTCATCAAACGACAGAGGGTAATGTATCAAGTCAATAGTGATTTCGCTAATATCCCGGAGTAGGGTCCCGCCCGCAACTGCCACTTTACCTCACAGTTTCGACGAAAATTAATGGTTCTAAGGTTATAGTCCGAATTGCAATACTCCGAAATAATCAGAAGCAGGACGCAGGACCCTTTTACTTTTGATCAACTATTCGTACATTCATATGTAACATGTCACATGTAAGTATGTACTTCCTGTTATATATGACTTATTGCCTATCTACAATACGTACATTTTTTACTTACATTCTTACTTAATTTCATCGAAAGGATTTTACTGAACTTTTATGTTACTATACCTACAATTTTTTTTCTTAAATATTTATACATACATTTTATGCCATATAAACAACTGGCAAATAAGACAACGGTTTTCTTGATGGTAAGCAGTAAGCACTAAGCACTCTAAGCAGGGTACCTCAAACACTTATTAGAAATATTTTTGCACTCATTGTTAAAATTCTACTTTTAAGGTTTTAAACTGCACAAAAAAACAGTAAATTATTTCCAATACTGTCAAAGATTTGATGATCAAACTTAATTACATTTTATTACAATATGGTAGCAGTAAAGGCGTATAAAACGGTTACGTGATACGTCGCACGAATCATCGGATCCATTCACACACCGAAATTGGGTTTATCGTCAAAATCGGGATTTCAATCAGCAAGTATCGAGTGCTGAAACGTCACCGTCAAGTCAATCAGGGCAAATTGAACATGGGCACCACTGTCACAGCTCAAAGGGAAAACCGGCACGCACGCGTCAATGCTTTTTAATTGAATTTCACTTTTACTTGTATTGAACGCGCTTTGTAACTTAATTAAAAATAAATAAATAATAGACTGTATTTACAACCCAGGGGAAATATGCTCTAGAGAGCGCTTACTGCGAATCACATGAAAAAATGTATTTTGTTAATTGCTGTAAATTACATGAGGCTACATTCTGATATAGTTTCCTGTCAATAATACATTTTAAACGTTTTTTATTGACCAGATTGTCGTTTCACTGTTTTAAAAAAAAATGTAAAATATACCAGGCAACCATAAATACACAAATTGCCGTTAGCCACCCCGTAGCCGTCATTCTGTTCAACTAACTAGCCCGCGCAAAAACTTGAACAATAGGGTTTGTTACGGCAGCTCCGCACTCCGCGGATTTGATCAAATGTTTGTCTTACTCGCGTATCAAAATATAACTAGAATATTTGCTAAAACATGCTTTAATTGAAACACCGTTACTGCACATAATTAGCGAGTTGCTAAACCAGACTTTGTGGAAATACTATGCAACATTGTTATCTCTAATATATTATTCTAATTTACTTTTAATTATTAGAATTATTTTACAACAACGAATATTATTTCAGAGCTTATTAACTAAACTGGTGCCATCCTATTTAAAAAATCTTACACATATTATTTGGTTACGACTATTTATTTTACTAATATTTTTAAGTGCGCTTTTATTTTGACCGGTATTAAAATTTTGCCGTTTCATGATGTTTAAACGTTTATAAACACGGTCGTGTTAAGATCAAAAATTAATGAATTAGTCGTGTTAAGATCAAAACATTAATGAATTAGTCGTGTTAAGATCAAAACATTAATGAATTAGTCGTGTTAAGATCAAAACATTAATGAATTTGTAGAAACTGAATTCTGCTCCTTTTTATGTTATGTGGACCATTTCGTCGGTAGGGACCAAATAATTACACGTTGATTAAGTATATAGGTACTCGTATCTTAAATACTGCAAATTTTTATTTTTGTAAATCGTATTATTGTAACAGTATATTCTGTAGTCTGAATCCGACCGGTATATTAACTGTTTCGTGAGTGGAATACAGTGGCCCCAACCTCGATAAAATTTTTAGTTTTTGATTGTGTCAACATCGATAGGAACAAGTTCCAACGTTTCCCGTTTTTCTGTCCACTATGTTTGGACGTAACGAGCTCATTTAGCCTGCGGCGCGTCCCTTCCTAACAGGATATGTACAACTGAATCTCAAATCAGCATGATGAAGCCAAACCGACATTACTCATATGACCTGCGACTAACTTTGTTAAGTTTGTGCTAAATACTTGTTAAATTATTTCCACGATTAAGGATCGACTACACCGGAATTGACTTCAAATTTAGGTGTCGGTAACAGCATTTGGGCTAGAGATTTCAGTATCAATTGCCTTTCTGATTGCGACAGTAATGCAGTAACAACATTAACGCAATCCGCATCGCAATCAAAACAATAAATCCATATCCCTTGATAGACCATCTGATCCCGAAGTTATGCATACAAATATCTTTAGTATGTTTAATATCCAGTCTTAAGAAGACACCCATTCTAGTCAATAATCATATTTTCTTAAAAATTATGAGAGCTAAAAAATTTACTCAAGTAGGACGCGTTTCTGTTATTTCTCTATAATAAAATATGGTTTCAAGGAGATTCTATTTCATTTCTTGATTAACTGCAAAGAGATAGAAAACAATTAAGAAGCGTATAATGAAGTCCAGTATTAATTAAAATGAACAGGTTTCTGATTTGATAATAGGTAGGTAAGTATCTATCTTCATTAACGATCGTAGCGCGTCTTCTTATTGCGTAGAATGTGCCGTCATTTAGTGATTAAATCTTTGAAAGAATATAGTTTCTCGCTAATTCTTAGCTTAAGAAATAGGGTGAGGCTGGGCGAAGGTTGCATGCAAGTAAATAAAATAAAAGCTCTCACTGCAATACAAGAATACGAGGAAAAGTATTCTAAATAGTGTAATTGATTAATCATCGTCATCTTTCTAAATAATTCGTGCGGTTAGAGGTGGTATGTACCTATTCATTCCGATATTTGATAATTTCGATTATATTTCCAATTTAATTGTCTAAATATATCGTAAATACTTTTATTGTCACTGGCCGGTAGTTTGGAACCAGGCGGCGTAGCACGGTCGCGTTTTTATCGCTTGTCACCATGCCTGTCACGTTCTAACAAGTATGTAAGTGCGAAAGGGACGCGCTTAGTGATAGGCGATAAAAAGGGAACCGTGCTGCGCCCGCAGGACGTATAACAAATAATATAAATGAGTTAAAAGTTATTATGAACGCTATTAATATAAAATGAAATTGACATATCTTGATATACAATACAATACAATACAATACAATACTCTTTATTGCACACCTCACATACACGTAGTTTACAATAAATGGACAATAACATAAACAAAGACAGTAGAGGTAACAACAGGCGGCTTGATATTTGTGTTTCATTCAAAAAGATTACTTATGCAAAAAAATGGTTAACTTCGTTTTTTTTAAATTTGTATGTTTAAGAACTGACAACTTTACCGTGAGAAAACTTTCCCTGTTACACAAAATTTTAGAACTTGGAAGTGTATATTGGAAATTGAATAAAAAAGCATTTGTGTACAAAGTGGGCCGATAATCGATGCTGTTGAATATTTCAAACAGGCGAAACGTGATGAAAATACATTGCCCGCGGTTCCGTGCTGCTATTGCCATACATTTTAAACCCGCTTTCAAGTTTGTTTAGGGAACAATCTGAGAGGTTTCCCTAATAGATATTTTATTCAGCTCTTTAAGTTCGCATTACGGTTAAATTTAATTTAAGAGTTTAAGTTTAAAATTTATTTTTAGACTTTTACGTTGTACACAAACAGAAACAATGCTGAAAAGTTTATTTTAGTAATTCTTTATTCTAGTTTGATTTGTTTTTATTAGTTTAGGTTAGATTTACCTGTGTTTTACGTTTCAAAAGACCTTACTCAAAGCTAAGTTAGTTTATTATTTCACTATTCATTCTTCTAACGTTTTCTTTTACGTAGCTTACGGAGGTTATCTAAGCATCAGTAGGCAGGTTCTTTAAAACATTTTCGTAGACAAACAAGGAATTTCCGATAAAACGTTTGAATATGTCTATACGTATTTTCACACTACAGAACGCATGCCGTTATCGGAAGGTTGTGCAATATCATCTCAAAAGTTTACCAAGGTAACTGTCACTATTTTCCCGCTTTGATACAGCATTTCGCGTAAGAACTTAAGAAGTATAACACACTTACTGTCTTATTTACGGGCGTTATAACACCTATTGTGTTATAATACCCGTAAATAATAGCTGAAGAGCTGGTAGACACTATAGAGTAAGTATTTAAGGCAAGCTGAAGTCTCATACTTCTCCTATCATACCCAGAGTATTATTGGCAAAGAGAAAAAATCTTTAAAACACAGAGTATTTTTGGAAAATAGAAAATATCTTTAAAAATGTAAGGGCTGATATCGCTCCGCTACCCTGCAGACCTGCAGTTCATAGTGTATGATAAGAGAAGTTTAAAACCAATTTTCAGATTACCTAAAATACCTATTTACTTTTTTTTATTCACTATAAAATAAGAACGTCTGTTTTTACGTTTTTTATGTATGTAAGTATAACTAAAATAATAATCATCCTATTTAAAAAAATATTTACCACACCTACATATTTTCAGTTGCTGCTAAGATTGATAACTAAAAACAAAAATAAAATATCTCTATAAATTAAGTTTTAAACAAAAGCGCATGCTGGCTTTATGAGTACAAATAAGTTTTACGAACTAGGAGGTTACATACATTTTAAACGGGAAATCCATACAATTAATAGGCAGTTCCTTGTCGGGGCGCTCGACGCGCCGCGCCGCGCCGCGCCGTGTAATTTCTAAACAGCCTCCCGTCAAAATATCGTCTGCGGATACCTAGGCTGTGTGACGTAACAACACTTCGCCTCCCCTGTGTGAGTGTACCAGCTTATTGATTCATGGCGGTGGATTTATGCCTGCCCTCTTGCTCTTAATCAAAACTACGTCAGTGCAAGAGGGACAGAGCCTACCTGCCGGCAAACTACCCACGTGGCTGAAATACCTCCGCAGACGGAAGTTATCCTGTTATATTGCATGGCCAAACATCAAGCATTATTAAAGCGCCCAAGATATAAATGCCAGTCATAAATTTTCACGCAGCCAGTGTAACAATAATTATGCGCGGATGAAGGAAAACTTGTGCTCTTGTGAGTTATGCGAGCTGTCACGTCAAAACAATCAACCTGTAACTTCGTTTTGACGGCCCATTTAGCAAAGTGGTTTCTATATGTGTGCGCCAGCCTCGAGTAGATAAGTCGAACCCGCGGGTACTCGCGCTCACAAACTAAATTTGGAATTCAGTTCATAAATGCAGATATTTTCAGTCATCTCTTCGTGCTAAAAACTTTGTCCCAGTCCCAGTTATGTCATAAAATTTTCATTTCGTGTGTATATTGAGTTTGTTTTATGATCTAGCTTTCATTTTTGTTTTTGTCATGTAGGTAAATAACCGAGACACATAATTCCTTATCTCAAATATAACAACTTATTTATTAGCAATTTGTACGTAAGACGTGAGTATATAAAGTGTTATATTTATGTTTAGATGTCGTCAGCGACGTATTTGTTTTGGTCCGTTATTAAATCCATATCATATCTGTTTCAATTTGTATTAAAATATTTGGGAGCGAATATTAATTTAAATATATTTCCAAGGTACGTTTAGAAATGGAATGGCAGTGTTCGGCAGTCTGTTCGCTGTAAGCGCTCGCCCCGCGGCGGCGAAACAATCGACATGCTTGAGCAAATAGTCTAAACGAGTAATTAGTTTGTTTTACCTTTTGAAGGGTGGCTTTACCCCGTAGCTTTAGTCGTAATCACATCTCTAAAGCCGAATATCGAAAGTGAACTGTAAAATTGTTATTCGTTGAGGACTTTGAGGAGTAAATTCGTGAAATTTGAAACCATAAAACATTCGTCTTTATTTGCTTTATATGGCGGAGGCGTAAATAAGTTTTAGTTAGCTCGCAAGCCGCTTGGAACGTTAAACTTAAATTACTACTCGGATCTTGATTAACTAATAGGTATCTCAGTACTGAGAATTCAACGAACTAATTCGGGAGCATTTGTTACCAACTTGATACAGACGGACCGGCAGGGACAAAACATTAAATTACATTTTTGGGAATTATTAATTTCATTAGTCCTAAACACTTGAGGAATTGGGTACCTATTGTGCAATCGGTTTCATGTTGTTCATTAAAATCCACTCAAATATCCATTTATTATCAGATGTAATAACATTGTGCGCTGAGTAACACGTCGATGTAACCCAAATCACTAATCAACAAATACCAAATTGCAATTAACAATGGACTCGGAAAAATACCATTACTGGTTTCCATTTACTACTCAACCATTTAGATACATTAATTTGATAAGATTGAACCCAATATTGACAAATAACAAAATACGTAAATCTATGGCTTCTGTATGCAGAATAGATATTTATTTGCCTTAATTTTACATAATAAACACTGTAATATGTAATAATAGTACGACCTAACTGTATTAGGTCATCTTTAAAGGTAGCCGGCATAGTAGTGCAGCTCAGTGAGTTAAGGTGACAGTCCATTTCCAACGACAGCTGCATTACTGTTCATTTTACTATGGAAATTGACAATAACAGCGACGCGTTTAGTACTAGGAGTGCAGCTGCGGTTAGAAATGGAATGTTACCATTAGGTACCTACATGCTGAAACCGTTAATAAATAGCTACTTGAAGTTAGCATAAGTTGTATTATACCGGTATGCGGTATTGTCAGTATCAGAGTTTGTAACAAATATAAGCATTAATTACTGTGTTTAACTTTGAAACCAGGTAATTTGAAAGTTTTCGTTGTGTACATATTTACTAGGCTTTCCATTAATTTAGATATCGGTTCTTAGGTTAAATATAAAATATTCCAAATATGATTATTTTTATTGTACGAGTAATTACCTGAATTATAAGGAATGGATTACATTATCATACCTTAAAAAAATAATACCGAAAACAAATATTTCGACGAATAAAGTTTTACTACTAAACATTGAAAATAGGCTTTCTAGGGAAAAAAACTTTCTGTAGGTCCCAGATTTACTGAAAACTTGGCCTTTCCCGCTAAAAGAAATGTCTTTCACGGGATTTATATTGTAGGTACCTTAAAACAGTAATTTCCTCGCCTGTCACCTTCATTCTGACTGTAATGGAAGGCAGGCTTACGAAGCAATTACAAAAGTTCTTAAAGATTTTAATACAAAAAACCTTTACAGCCGCTTTGGTGGACCTCATTCAAAATTCGTAACAAATTAGCTATGCTCAGTGTTCGCTTCATTTCGCAAACTCCTCATTCTAAGTTTTCGAGAGCATTAAATTTTCACGAAATTGCTTTCGAACTTTTGCTCTCTTAACCCTTATCTTGGCATCGTAACACCCGTGATACATGGAACTTAAAAAAATCTAGCAGATTCACTGTAGTACCTAACAAAATAATTCTGCCCTCAATAAGTCGAGGTACCCTCCTTACTTATAGAAAAAAATAATGGACACAAGTGTCATTGTAAATTAGTTAGTAATAATCAACATGGCGCCACGGAAACAACAGATTTCGGTTCGCACTGGATGTTTTGCATTTATTTCTTAGATTAGTATATATTTTTCCATAATCTACATTTTGATGCATTTACTATTTGTTAGTGCATAAATATTTCCAATGCTTTCGAATTTAAAAACATTTAATACACAGAACCTGACATAAAACTGTTATGTATTATATTTGATACATTGCCAAGAACTCGGAAATGTACATATCGAAAGGATTGTATTACATTTAATACATTGCCAAGTTCTCGTCAAAATAGTTTTACAGGTTTTTATTATTTTTTTTTATATTTGTGGGGTTACAAAACATGTTTGAAGTATTTAATATTAGTTGTCGTATTATTTAGTCATTGAACTTAGATTTTTTTAAAAGTACTAGATGTTATTTAACTGTATATTCGTACGCTGTAGCATAATTGCTACGCCGTAGCCCGTAGCACGGAAAAATCTGTGCATGGCAAAAATGCCCCAAAAGTGAAAAAAAAATTTTTTTTTTACTTTTAAATTATTTGTATACTTTTCATATTTTACTCAACTTTTTGCTGACGGATTTTTTGAAACTTTACGGGATCAAATTTTCCGCCCATGTGATCAGGTATTCGTAGATATAATTTATTTTTACAGGTGTAATAGTTATCTGATGCTTTGGATTGCGTTTAATTAGCAATAAATGATAATTTCTGTTGCATTACACGTTTTATTTTTATTAAAATCCGCATTTTTCTTCTAAAATGTAGGTAACTATATTGTCGACGGATTGGCACTGTATCAAATATGATACATATGATTTTCCGAAATTGGAAAATCCTGGAATTTTTTCCTTATTTTTTAATAGTCTAGTATGCTCAATAGGTGACGAAAAACTAAAAAAATATTTATATTTAAGATATTTTGTGCCTTGCCAAGATAAGGGTTAATAAGCTCCAATCTCGATATTCGAAGAAATAGTTTGAAACCTGATACAGTGTAGCCCTTGCATTATTAACAACGTCTTACTGTTTACTTGCCTAGCTACCAGACGAAAGCGCGACTTTAGCCGTGTTTCAGTAACATCTAACGGTCACATTCCTGACAAAATGTATTGGAAGTGAAAACGGGCATTAACCATAAAAGACACCATTAATAGAATTTAAAGTATAGTCGGTTTACTTAATTTAACAAATGTAAATAAAAGGACGCGTCATACCGATCAAGAGAACGTAGACTCCGGAACGGCGGCGCGAAAACCTAGCGCTTAACTATTTATTGAAACAATAAATGCAATTGCTGAGTGACCTGTGTGGTGAGGTTACCAAAGATGGTTTTTTACCGTGCGGCTATATTCTGACCACTTTATCCGGGTGTCAGAATTCTAAATGAGCCGCTTTTGTAAACGGGCTATTACCCCCGTAGGTATAGGTCTGTGCTTACTGACGGGCTGCGCGCAGTACGAATATAGAGCCAGCCGGAGTTGCCTTAATAATTCAACAGTGCAATGCTTTTACAAAACCTGTCGACGTCAATCCTCATTTAGCGCGCCGATCGAGTCGCTTTCGGATAGTGTCGCTAGACAAACGTAATGGAACTCCCCTGTACCGACAGATCAAATGTCTTACTTTGCTCCAAAATTTTATTTTATTAAGTTGTTTTCAATTTAAAATTTGCACAACGATAAAAACGGACCGTTGAAAAATCCATATAAAAGTCCGGAGGAAAATTCAACAAGTTTTCGTTAATACTCCGGATTTGCTTTGGTGACGTCATTTTGGAAATTACACTTTTGGATATTTAAAAGAGAGAGAGAGAGAGAGAGAGAAGGAAAACCATTACCTTACTATGTGAATAAAATATTATGGTGTTGGTGTACGGCTTCGGCCAATTTGGGCCGCCTAGTGTTATGAGGTTAAATTATTTATTAGATGCTCTCACTTGAAGCAAAATGTTATTTTATCCATAACATTAAAATCTATTTGTGTAAGACATTCTCCTGAAAAAACGTAACCCGTATAGGAGCACTATGTTGTCCGTTCGTTCGTCTGTCAACATTTTATCTCGGGAACGCGTAGAGGTATCAAGTTGAAAAAAAAAACCATATACTCAGGTCTACAGTCTCTTGCAGCTTGAAATTTAATAAAAGAGACAAAAGAGACCGCCGATTATGCCACAAAAAACGTAAGTATATTTAGACACTCTCAAAGGAATCAAAATTTATAGGGTACTTCCTGTTGACGTATATGATCTGTATGAATTCCATTTTTTTCTTTGCCCTGTGCTTGTATATAGACGTGTTATTTGTATTGATGTGTTGTCTGACTAAATGATTTCAATTCTATTATATTCTATTTTTTTTGCAAAATTTTAAAGCGATATCGTAGAGTTTGGCCCATCAATAGTTATTGTGTTTATATTTTCTTCATTAACTTGAAAAACCAACAATTGGAGTTAAGTGGTAAATTAAAATTACGATCCATAATGGCATCCTAACTGCGTAATATTATCAAAATACTCGTAATACTTCCCAACGGTTAACATCATAAACATTTCAATTAATTAAAGTTTCCTTGTCAAGAGCGTAACTTTGAAGACCCTCCTTTGTTTGTCCCTACTCGAACTTTACACTTCCATCTCTATCTGTGTTTAAATTGTAAGTATACCTTTAATTAAAAGCGGTTGGAGCAAATTTGAAATAGGTATTTCAAATTCAATAACACTTAACTTCGAAACTACTTACTTGCGAAATATCGATTAAAATTTTTCATTTCTGAGAAAAATCAATCGCCTATAATTTTTATTTTTGATTACGTGATTTCATAGTATGTTTTATTATAAAGTTTGTTTCTTGCTTCTCCTGGGTTTGCACAAATTCTGATTACACGAATTTAGGACCAAATTAAGGTATTAAAACGATTTCCAGTTTGCTGGAAATTTATTCTTCGAAAAAATCTAATTTGATAAATAACATTATCCAATTAGGCCAATATAACTGGATAATATTATTTATTCAAATCACCGTTGTAAATACGCAAATTTCATACAATGGCTGAATGGCTGTGATTATTTATATCGTTAAGTTAGTTTCGTAAACAATAGAAGCAATTAGCAAGATGTTCGGGGACTCGAAACATGTCCGCGAGACAGACACCCTCATATTTAATGTAATAATATAATGTTGGAACAACCATTTGTCATACATAAATGCCACTGAACTCTAAAAGCACGAGTACACACAAGGTTTTTGATAAACTATATTGTTATTTACATAAAATTGGTTTACTTTAATAGGCAATTAAAATTTGGCACCCTCAGCTGAGCTGCTCAGGATATCAATAAACAATATTAAAGACAACGCAGTTACGTAAGCCTAACTGCCATATTCGAACTTCAAGATATTCACAAGAGACGACACGGACTAGATCCATTCTAGATACGTTATAGTTTAAATATCAACTAGTTCTCTTTTGCAGCGCAATTCGGGCAACCAATGTCACTTTTACGTTAGATAGAGTAAGATATCTATTAGATGTGAATTGGATCTCTAAGTCATATCCTGTGGAAAACCGTTCAAGAGTATCTCCAGATTCGCGCAAATGTCAAATTTGACAGGTTAGATCTTAAACATATCGTTATCGTATCATGGTGATGACTAAAAGATATCTAATAGATGGCTATTTCAAAATCCGAATCGGGCCTCTTGAACGCACTACGGTAGGTAGACTTACACCATTTCGTTCCACATTTGTCAGGTTTTTTATAAATAACCGACATTAACCCTTAACTGGTCTTATGTTTAATGTAGTACCGCTCGACCTCGCACCCCGACGCCATTTATAAACAGATTGCGCAATCTTGATTTAAGGGTGCAAATTAAAAATCAATACCACCCGAAAACTCCAGGCAAAATTATTGTTAATTCATTAGGCGATATTGATATCGTTTGGGATTTTAGTACGTACTTAAGTCCTTGAAAGTTTAAGGTCTGACTGATAATTTATTTCTTATTCGTTGGAGCAGATATTGAATGTACATTTTACGTGATTTTAGCTTAGCTACGTTTTTAAGCAAGCTAATTGCAATTTGATTTAATTAAAAAAAAATGTTAGTTATAAATTTTTCGTCTTCGTAAAAATTCCAATTGACGACTTTATGTGGTACCCGTTCTGTGGCTCTATAAACTGAGCTAATCTAATCAAAATCAAAAGCTTTGTAAGAATTAGTAGAAACAAAGGAATATAAATAAAATTATAGCGTGCCGTATAGATATATTAGGTAGGTATGCGTTTCTAAATTATATTGAAAACGCATGGGTGTGAAGTGATAAACTCAGATAGTAGCATGAATACCACTCTTTGAAACCTGCGATTCACTTCGCCTTTTTTGGGCAAATACGGCTCTGCATCTTTTTGTTTTTCTAAGCAAAGGAAAAGGATGCAAAAAAATATTCGGATAAATATGGTAAAATACTTGAAATACTAGTCGATGGGGGCACGGTGCGCGGGAGCAAGGAAGGCTCATTGTGAATGAAATAACTATATCTACCTTTCATATTATGAGGCTGATTCTAATTTATCAGTTTATTATAAATGTCTTTAAACATTTTACGCGCATCAATAACTGCGAGAGAAAAATAATGACACGACTCTGATTGCATTTCGTGCACACCAATTATATTGAGCAATCTTCAAGCACGTATCAAAACCAGATCAAAAACTTAACAAGTTGTTAAATCACAATTGGTATGTATCAAATCAAATAGAGCCAGTGTCACTTTTATCGTAGGTGGAATCCAATAACGGAATTAAACTTCATATAAATATCCTATCGTGGTGTTTTGGGCACCCGCAACCTTGGGCCAAGCACAGGTAATTAAGCTATAAATTGAACGTAAACAGAAATTTACACAAACAGAATGAGAAAAAAATAAATTATCACTCGTCTTTATCCTGTGAAGCACAAGGAGGGAAAGATCAAAAGATCACTTTAGAGGAGTCTCTTTGAAACATTCGCACGTATACGCCCTCACCAGCGTTGGTTGGCCTTCCCCGCCCACCTCGCGAGTGGGCGCTGCCCGCCGATAACGGCTCGATTCGAGAAATGAATTAGAGATTAACCAGATACGATATAGTAAAGATATATGACGTCCCGTGGGACCTTTACCCGTGGGTAAAGGTACCTTATGGCGGTTAGCGCTTACGCTATTATTAACGCCGCTTCAATATTATTGTGGCGCTATGCGACGTAAGCGCCAGCCGCCATAAGGTACCTTTTGCCGTGGAACTTCACATATCTTTACTATTTTATATCTAGTGAATCTCTAATTCATTTCCCGAATCGCGGCGCCAGCCGCCATAAAATTCCTTTTGCCGTGGAACGTCACATATCTTTACTATATCGTATCTAGTTTATCTCTAATTCATTTCCCGAATCGCGCCGCAGGTTTTTTTTATGAAATATTTTATGGGTCGGCTAACACTGGCTGTTTCATTGAACACAGCGATATAATATCATTTTGCGATATTCGATTTCATTCCGTATCCTTAATAAAACAAACGCAGGAAACTTGGAAATTACTTTTTGCGTTCATACGTGAACAGTAAATAAAGTTTGCATGAACTCGATTATACATAGTAGGTATATCGTGAAGGTAACTTAAATGCTTTTTTTATGTAATGAGTTGGTATTCACGGTGGTACGTCAATTTTTTCCAGGTAGGTAAGTAAGTACTTGCACTTGCCTACCCAACATAAATCGTTGTCGTATCATAATGTAAGAAAAAAAAACATATTTTAAAGATAAAAAAACTAGCCTTTCCTACTTTTGCTACAGAATTTCGCCTTAGTACACATTATAACACCACCACCACGGACCACGGACCGGGTGGAGACCACGGACTAGCAAGCGCAGTGTAGGACGTCCACCCACAAGATGGACGGACGACCTAGTTAAGGCCGCCGGAAGACGCTGGATACTCGTAGCTTCCAACCGGTACTTTGGAGGTCCAAGGGGGAGGCCTATGTTCAGCAGAGATGATGATGATGATGATGACACATTATAAGTATATACATCTATGTATGTATGTATATCTAAAATAGTTTATACCTACAATACAAAAATTCAGACATTGAAAATCTATTAAAACTGGCAAAATTAAATACCTGGGTATACTCTTAACCTTTATAACTTTCCTTACAAAACGTTAATTTAATTTGAGTTTCGTACTTATACAATTCACTGCAGATAACATTTTGCGAGTTCCAATTAAGGCGCCTGAAACAGGGCTTGCTTATTATTTTACACAGAAAATCAGAGAAAACTTGTTACGTAGGTATTCAAGAAGAATAAGATGAATGTTCAACTCTCAACCGCATAGCTTAAACTAGCCTTTGAAGTTCCTTCATTAAAAGAAACCTTATTCTAGTCTTTTTCTTTTATTTTACAACACTTTTTTTATGTACGTACATACTCGTAGTTAACATTATGAGCCGACCGAGAAAAGTTTGAAATTACTTCAAAGGCATAATTTGCGAGCAAAGGAATTTTAATGCACGTTACTATTAATTATGTAAGGACATGTAATTCAAATGTAATAAATACTTGGAGTAAGTACGACATTAGGACTCCAAAATAGTAGGGATCTGAGGATACATGACCCTGGAGGCTGTGTCATATATTCCATTACAATTTAGGGGTTAATATTATTTTACTAGGTGAGGATCTAGCATAATAACCCTTTTAAAGTACATTGAGTTTGTCAAGATTACTCTTGATCGAATAAATAATATTGAATAGCTAAATTCGCGCCTTAGGTCTGATTTAGACCATTGCGGTTGGTTTTCATTGGTTGGTTGAATAGGACCTAACCAACAGTCCGCAATGTAACTAAAATCGCATGCGAGTTCGCCCGCCGTCTAAATCAGCCCTTACTCTCTGACTACCCGTACGCCTTGCAAAGAAGGAAACATCCAGTTCCCCGCCCACAAGATCAGGTTAAAGTCGGGTCCATCCCGCTGGCCCGTCGACAAGAATCCGTCTTAAATACCTAATACGAATTATATCTTTATACATACATACTTATTGTATAAAGAAGTAGACAGGTTAAGCGTTATTACGCTTCGTCTTTTATTGTGTGTAAACTTTTATTGTGATCGACACTGATTCTATGTATGTCGAAATATAACAGATACAGTACAGTAATTTTATCAGAGCCATTTGGTAATCAATTATATTTATTATTAAATCATAATTAGCACGATATGTTGAAGGAAACATGGTCATTTATCCAAATTATAATAGCATTTAATAATGCTGTTAAAGTGTTTAAATATCGGGAGCTCACGTCTAACTAAATAACAAGTTTGTTATCAACTTTAAGTTTTACTCGTATTATAGACATATTCAAAATGGGGAAGTTTATTTTAAATACAGCCAAATACTCTTTTTAAACAATAAAAAGCCTTAAAATAGAAAATACAAACTAAAATTTAATACTAAGCTTAAAAATAAACTATAAATAGAAAATTTGCCCCAAATCACATATTTGTTTTGCAAGTTAAAAAAGAAATGTCTTTTACGAGTTAAAACGTCTTTTTCAACGCAAAACAGAAGACTGTTAACAATTTAGATAAATTACGCCGAAGCGCTGGCTTTAATCACCCTGAGGTAAAGAGATTTAAAGTTTCAAAATGTATCTTATTACATTACGATTATGCAACTCGTTCTAAGTTATTTATCCAGCTAACAACGCCACGTAAGTCTGAAAACTTCTCATTGCCTTCGTGCAAAGTAAGAGCAAATATGGTAATCGGGAAACTATTTTCCGCATACTTCAAGAAGTGTGGAGTTTCCCCCTTGTTTTGTGTTTAACAGGCAGCGGATGCTTTAATATGATAGTGTGCTTATGCATATAGTTATGTGGATATTATGCATGCGCCAATATAAATACTTGAGTATCACAAACCATAGTCTTGGCAATTTAAATTAATCATAAACATTAAGATGAACATCGATCACCCCGGAGATTGACTTCATCCATCTAGCAAGTCGCGCTTTTGGCATGGTTTTCCACGTAACCACTAAGACAGTATAAATTACCTATCCATCCATCCATCGTAACGAATCTTATAATTGTTTTGGGTGAAATAAGGAATATGCTGAGACGTACGTTTCGCGAAACCAGGTAATTACTAGGTACTTAATTTTACGTATTTAATTTTAAACTTGACTTCCGATAAGATTTAAGGGGAAATCGCTTTCAGGAATACGCCACAATTCCTGGACGGCAAAGGCTGACAGACGCATTACGCCGCTGATGGAGCAATCAAGGCTCTCTCTCACTTTAATGGAGTACATTAAAAATCGATGCACTATGCGAGTGCCCCTTAACATCACGTATAGTACTTTGCGATAATGCTATTACTAAAGTGCTTAAATCTGGCGGAATTCCCGGAAAATAGTGCCTTAAAGCGATGTTACTGTCAAAGGGAACATCTTCTTGGCGTGTCGTAACGTGATTTCGCGATGTTGCGTCTTAGGTGAACCGGGGGCAATATGAGCCGTTTAACGATATTGCCATACGAAACGTGAAATAAGATGAACATAGTCTTCCTTAAATAATCGTTTATTATCCTGGTATTAATTAGGACCATAGTTACTCAAAAAAGTGGGCTTTGCCTGCTACCAATATGTTACAAGTTATGTTTGCCTTAAATTACAAAGAAATATGGTCCAAAATTGTAATCGTATCTTAGACGTTGACTTTAAAGAGGGTTCAATAGTAGATTGAGCAAAAGTAAAAAAATGGTTATTTAAACTTCACTGCTTATTCGAGAAAATCGAGAACCGATCCCGGTAAGGGAATACATTTGTTATCTCTGTACGATTGTTCCCAAATATTTATTTATTTTGAATACCTCATAGGTAGGTACCTTCCACTACTAGTGCAGCTGACTGGAGAAATAAGCATTCAGTGTTTAAGATTTATAATTACGAGTATTGTAACAACAAACTGCGTTGAAACTGGAAAACACTGATTACTTGCTACCAAATAATTTCACTGCGATATTAAACCGCATAGGTAAATAAAGAATGGAAATTCCGCTATAACTGGGAAAAAAGAAAGCGATTTCCCGGCATGTAAAATTCACCTTCAAATAAAATTCACCGGCAAACAGAAAGTTTTCATAGTCGTGCGTTGCTAGTATGATATGTTTTCAAACGACGTTGTTGCACGAGTGCATTGCTGGAGTGACACGACTTCGCGGAAATGAAGGAATTTTACCGTCGCGACGTGAATACTTGGAGTTCGGCTGCGAAACTACATACGTTACTGTCATTAATAAATTATTTTCTGTCAACTTATTGTATATCACGTAACTAGATGGTAGAGCAAGTAGATAACAAAGTTTTGAGTGATACCTACTGAAACTGAAGCTAAAACTACATAACTAAGTAACTAATTGTAAGTAGGTACACATTATTTCGAAACATACTAGAGGTAGAAGTAGGTAGGTACGTGTGTTTTAATGTTTAATGAGCCCAGAAGAAAAAATCTAAATAATATGTTTTTCTAATAAATATCAATAACTGAGGAATAAATACTCGTATTTATGTTTATAATACTTCTTATTTATGTTTATGGCTACGATATATGATAGCTATTGTTACTCTCTAAGATAAATCGTCATATACATAGTAGGTACGCACGATTAGTTTAAGCATATAGGTATTGAAATGGATCGGATCATACAATCCTTAAGGAAAAGCCGTCTATACTAGTGTACGTACTATGCGTACTGCCTCCAACTTACATATGTTTGTTGATTTATATGTCAGAAAAAAAACGAGACAAAAAACGTCACATGTCGATTATTTTGTGTCGGGTTCATCCAACATAAAGAAAGTTTCGCGGAGTGCGCCCCGAGCGACTCGGAGATTTGTACAGAACCCTCTTAGCCTTTCACCTACATTCATAGCAGCACTTGACACCGCGTCAAAATGTTGACATCGACCCCTGTTTGTTACGCGTTACTTTAAGGAAGCGTTTTGAGAATAGATACAATACAGTTAAAAAAAAACATTAGGTATATGTAAGTAGGTAAGGTAGTAGAAGTACTATTGCTCGACGCTGCACTGGTATTCGACATGGGCACTTTATGTCAAAGTAATATAGGTTAAATTTGAACGGCGAAGATTTTTCTGTATTCAAATTTAATCCTTGTCACTTTGACATAAAGTGGCCATGTCGAATACTAGTGCAGCGTCGAGCACTAGTACTTCTACCTTACCTATGCTAAGTAAACACCATGCAATTATGCACGGTTTTACTTACCCGCCCTCCTCATAATAGGTATGTGTTTCTTTAATTTATTATATTCTAATCTTGTAAGTTCAAAGTGCATTGGAAATACTTTTATAATATTGTTTCTCAGATTACTTAAAACCGTGGCAAAAATTCCATTTAAATAAGTGTAAATTATTAAAACAGAAATTACATTTCCACATAAAACGAGTACCTAAATAACTACGGAAAAATGCAAAAATGACAAATCACTTTTCCCCAAAACCTTAATTTACATGAAACTAATATCCATCCCCGTTTCCAACAAACGTGACTTTAAACACAAAAAAAATCACAGCGTGTATTTTAAAAGGGCGAAATGTTTCAAAGCTTTCAACTTTTATATTTAGTGAAGCAAATAATTTCTGTCATCGAGTTATCTCCGCTCGGCTTACTGAAGTGACAGGCCCCTTTTAAAGTCTAAAACATTTCAAACAAACGGATATTACCGTCAGAACTGTTCAAAAAAGGGTTACTATGCTCCCTGAAATACATATTGAACTTAAAACAATAAGTGTAACCCACTCGACAGTTTTACACAAAAACAAACTACTTACCTATATATTCTGAGCAATAGTTTAATTCCGAGAACATGAACATTTATACGCGACGCATACGTTTAATTCAAAGCTATGTATTACAAAGACATCGGCCTGATTCTAACTTTAAGATACGTCGAAAAATTGCTAAAGATACGATATGGATCGAATGTGCCAGTAGCAAACGTGACGTTTGCTCAGACAAAAACGTGTCATATATTTAGCAAATTTTTGACGTAAGTACTTAAGTATCTTAAAGTTCGAAACGGGCCGATTGTTAACTCGACCTATTAACAGCTATACCGGGTGAGCCTTGTAATACGAGCAAAAACTTAAGCAGATGGTTCCACAGACTATCTTCCTGGACTCTCTGGGACAATACTGAAACATTGGGAGTTATTAAAAACCTTGAAATCATAATATATCGTTGCAGTTAAACTTGTTGGATCATCAAGCCTAAATTATGCCACAGCAACTATGCTGATATACATATTATTAAATAAATCGTAATCTTTTTGTCCTCCCTAGTACAAAAACGTAGTAAATATGCAAAGACTTTTATACAATATTAAACTCTTCAAAAATAAATCACCGACTGATTACCGATTACGTCAAAAATCTACCATTTGCATTTTGTCCACGTTAGAGACCCACCCTGTATTTGAGAGGAGAGTCGTGTGAAACTCTTAAGATTATAACTTCGTTAATGGTGCTTTTGACATCATCGATTATCTCTTGATGTTAAACAAAATTAGAAACGAACCATTTCCTTAATCATAAGATGTTAGATGTTTAGATTGGAACATCCCGTTTTCGACGGCGAAACAAAAGTTTTGGCAAATGCAAAGTAAGAAGTTTTGTTAAAGACATTAATTGTTTTAATCGATTGAAAGATGACAAGCGTTAGTTCTGATATCATTTTTAATATATAGGCCGAAAAATTTATGGTCTACACCAAGAAATAAAACCCCTCTTTATTAGATATACATATACCTACTGGATAATTAGGTACTTAGTTTATTGTTGCGAAATCTAAATTACGAAATTCATCACACCTTGTTTTCGCTCCTTAGACTTTTCTAGCTAAAGTACCTATAGGCAGCATGTTATAGTACCTACATTTAACTGTTTATTCATATATTGTTTCATGCATGTCTTTCTCTTGTGCCAGGGCTTTTCTCACCCCATCTAACTATATTTTAAATATATCAGCAAGAATGGTAAATATCAAAAACAAACAATGCATAGGGTGTTACATTACAAAAGAAAATAATCGTTGAACACAGGCGAGTTAAAGGCTAGCAAACCAGTGTAATTATTATCTCAGATTACGCACAGTCGTTACCGATCTTGAGGCCACATTTCACTAGTCCGGGCTAGAACTAGACACTCCCGCACTCTTGAATGTAATAGAATTAGATGAATGTTGCTATTGCTACGCTGTTGCTGTCGAGGCAACGACCGACGCCGGCGCCATAAGCGGAAGCGTATTGTTCAGCATAAGTGAGACTCGCTCCTCTTATCAGTCACTGGCCGCGAATGCGCCTCTATTTCCAGGGGACTTTTATGTCTCGATGGAAAACTCGTTCGATTTATATTATATTAGCGCTGACGTCAACTCTTTCGCGGTATAAATTGATAAAACTTGCGCACTTAGAACTCCGTTCGCGGTTCTTCCTTATTTAGCGATGTGAAAAGGCTTTTTGAAATATCTTAAGTTTTCCAGATAGACAGTCAAACAGAAAAACGGTGTAGGCTTAGTAATATAGTGAAGTACTCCTTCTTTGTCTTAAATTCTGTTTAGATACGGATCCTTAAAATGAAGTACCTATTGTAATTATTAGACTAACACCGAAGTAATTTTCTTTGTTTATTTTGCCTGTTATTTTGCTGTAAATATAAAAGATTATTAAAGTCTGCCTTTTTTGTTTCAGGTATGTACTCCCAGGGCGCTGATCAATTTAATACATTTTTAGTTTACATGTTAAAACTATGTAGTACAAAAACAGACCACAGTCTGGCAGAGGTCCAATCACGCAAAAAAGTGCTATCCCATAATCGCGAGTTAACCGCGACACTTCAAAACAAAAGCTCGACGTCCTAAATACGAAAGTAACTACACGTTCAATAATAGACTACGAATTTCTAATACTATTTCGGTAGCTCGCTTGTGCCAGCGTAGCGTCTGAGTGTATGATATTATTGCCAAAATAATAACGTCGGGTAGACAACGCCGTCTTACCCGGTTAGGGCTCGCATTACATGCGCGAGAATCTCGAATACGTTAAACATTCATCTTCTGACTACTATGTTATGGAACTTATTAAAAGTCAAAGCTCTTTTTGAATAAAATCGGCCAAGTGCGAGTCGGAAGTACATCATCTGTGAAAATTTCAACTGCCTGGCTATCACGGTTCATGAGATACAGCCTGCTGACAGACAAACAGACGGACAGACAGACAGACAGACAGAAGGACATATTTACGGGCAGACAGACTGGCGGACAGCATAGGTTGGTATCATTCGGATAGCGACTTTAGCAGCGTTCAGAAGATTCAACCTGTCATATACCTGTCATGTGTCATATACCTAAATATTAGAATTTTGTCACCTTTAAGAAGTAAATTTTTTAATATACCTTTTCGTCACGGCAAAAAGTACTCTCCGGGTTTGCAAAATGCCATACCGTTCTCCATCAATCAACAAACATTTATGCAAAACCAATATTCAGTATGGTTATTAGCCGTACATAATTAATTTCGGAGATCAAATTCAAAGACCGGCCGTAATAATTTACCGTCAAGCGTTTGATCGAGGCGAAATTATTCTCGACGTAACGACACGCTATAAAGGTTTAGCAGCCCTGGCGATCGGCTTCCAAATTAAATGCTGCGTTCGTGCAAAGTTAATCGCCGGACAGGTGCGGCTGACGTACGCCGCGTCCCGCGTCCCGACCATCGCATTCTATTTATTGTCCTCACCTTAGTGACATGTCGCGTATGTTACAAGTATCACAAAATAGTACTAATCAAAAGTTAAACATTCTAAGTACTTAATTATAGCTTTACAGGCCTATAAACACGGTTGTAGGTTTAGCACAAGAGTGCCGCAACGGTATCTTCCCTCCAGCAATTTCTTATAGTTCGTTTTTTTTAGAATTAAAAAGAAGGTAAGCGATCTTGACATGTCTTTTAATTGAAAGACGCTTTTTAAAAATCAGTAACTACGAGTATTACTTATGAAAGCAGAAGAATACAAATGATCATATTAGATTCATAATTGTTACATTATTAGTTATTTTTAAAACGTGGTTTTCAATTAAAAGACACATCAAAATTATTTACCTTTTTTCTAATGCTAAAAAACGAACTATAGACTCGATTGATGGTTTTGTTTAACTTTGAGTTGTCTGTCTCTATGTATTGATATAAGGACACATATTTGCACAAGATTTTTTTGAATAAAATCCTTGTCTTAAAAAATCTTTTATTATGGACATAAAAGACATACTCTATAGCCGCTGAATAAGTAAACTGCATTACCAGGTAGAATTAAAGCGGAAGCATCACGGAAGTAATGGGATAAGGGGAAGAGCCGGTAAGGTAACCAGCAACACATCCATTTACGGCTTACAGATGACTGTTGCGTGCTGAGCAGTGACTACTCCGGAAATGTGACCTGATTAAATAAATAAGTAGTTTAGCTACTGTCACTTACGACGTGATAAGGTAAACGGCCCCAAGTTCGTGTTAGTACGTTATTTCGTTAGTTTTTTTTCTGACGCAAATAATAAGGAATTCAAATATCTTTTATTCAAATTATACATATGAAAAAAATCTGTATTATTTAATCTCTTCAATAAAATGATAACCAATATTTTAGTGATTAAACTAAGAGTAATACGACGGTCGAAACTGTTAGACGGCCGCGAATAGCTGTGTTGTATGCGTGCACTTTTTTTAGGCGTAAGGTGCGCGCTCTCACTTGTTAAGCTTATAGGAAGGAAAAACTAAACCCATTCGAATAAAAGTTTTTGGGAGTGTTTCTGTGGGTTCCTTAGTAATTGATTTGATAAGAAAAAAGATTGAATATATGCATAGAAATAACTTAAAATTGCAATAAATCGACTCACGAAATAGCGGTCATTTTATCTTACGTGTGTCTCCTATTTCGTGCCACTAACGAATCAAGGATTTTCTAGATACATTTTGAGTGCTTGTTTTTAAATATAACAACAAAGATAATTAAAAAAATAAATTAGAAAACAATTAATGTATTTCATGAAGTTTCGTATGAGCGAAATTCGGTATATGTTTTTTTCACTAGAATTCTCATAAAACGAGTTTGAATGTGACCCGAGTAAAAAATTTTAAGGTATGTTCCACGTATATTCTCATATTAACTATGTACTAGCACAATTTTATTTATTATTGAAATTTGATTTATTTTTGTGCATGTCTATTTTTAACGTATAAGATAGTAAATTATTTTTTGTAAATAATAATTATTTTTAATTATTTTTGAATTTTTTTGTTTATTTTTTTATTTTTTATTGAAATTAAATAGTTTGACTTATAATCAAGTATTAAAGTACCCATATGGTTTACCTAAGTCTTAATTCAACCATTAAAGTCGACGAGTACAAAAAACTTTAAGCTAGCTCTCAATTTAACATTTATTATTATTATTATTTTTAATTTGACCTTACAATTATTCGTAAGTAGGTAAGACCGTTAAATATTTAAAATGATTATCAGCAAATTATCAATTTATCACCAATTACTCTAAGAAAACTTTATGCCGAAACAGGGGACACGAATTCACGAATTTAGGAGCTGACCTAAATTTGTATCACGAAATGGGAGCCAAATAAGAGGTTCACGAAAATATTCATATAAAAAAAAGTTTCAACTAAAACCCTACAGTTTATACATTAAATTATTAACAAATAACTAATATAACATATTCAAAAGCTTTCAAGGTATTGATATGCTTAGTAATATAAAAAAAAAATACACAAAGTCTCAACTCACTCTCAAGAGCCTTAACCTGCCGAAACAGGGGCCCTTTACCTTAATTGACATTGTATCTTTAGTAATGTTTAAAGATGGCCACTGACGAGCCTTCCAACAGTTCAAATAGCGTGGCTGCAATCCAAAATCGGTCCGTGAATGTCAGAAACGTACAATGTTTAATATTAGGATACCGTCCATTTGGATGAATTCATTGTAACGGCATCCATTTGAGAGGCTCGTCAGTGGCCTGCTTTAAGGTGACAGTCCATTTCCAACGACGGCAGTGCTACTATACCATTCATTTTACTATGGAAATTGACAATAACACCGACGCGTTCATACTAGTAGTGCAGCTCTGCCGCCTTAAGAAAAAAAACCATAACTGACAAAAAGTAAGTTTCGAGAAAAAGCCAAAAAACTTTGCACTCCTGTTCAAATAGGTTAAATTCAAAGTACGAAGTTGAAACTTTTGTTAATGAACAAAGTAATAGTGTAGAATTTTTCTGCATAGTAAATTATTCGATTATCTTTTTATTTAAATAAGTTATTCAGAAAAAATAGTTTCTGCTTCGTAATATAAATAAAATAAAAATATCTTTACTAATATTAAATGACATAAGTGTGTACTTATGGTTTTTGTGTTAGTTTTGCATTACGATATCTAAGAAATAAAAACACAAGTAGACAGTTGTGCTTATGTTACTGACCGATCTCTTAGCTGAAAAAGCACAATTGGGCACTTTATGTTTTTTTTGCTTAGTTAACGTCTTCAAATTATGATTTATCTCGTTAAAATAATTCATAAAAAGACGATGAAGAATCAGAATTATTTATTAAAAGAAAACAAATGAGATACTTTTAGAGATCTTTGATTAATAAAACTAAACAGTTCCATAATTAGATTGCACTAATTACATAAGTACAAATGCTATCAGATACCTTTAAAATGTCATGATGTAATACAAAACTGAAATGAGGTACAAGTAGATTGTACTAAGTACTAGTCCTTAATGTATTGAGACGCTTCTGATGTTTGTGGCCCGACATTATTATCTTGTTTTTCACCTCTGGCCATAAGAAGCAATCGTCTGCTCCTGGATGACTGCCGCATCGTTACTAAACTGATAGTGATAACAAAAACAAAAAAAAGCGTACACCCACTGCCAAGAAGCAAGCACAAACAGCCTTTGACTTTTAGAATAAAATATGTTTAAAATATTAGCTCAAACACTCAGAAAATTATCAATTATATTTTATCATAACAAAACATGCAATCATAAAAATTACAACACAGCAATACTCAGGAAACAAACATAATGAAAAATAAGTAGTTGGGAAAAGCCTGTTTCATGAACAAGCATGACTGGGCGGTGTATCATGTAATAAAATTAAGCCATGTGCCAATGTAAAACTGTGCGTGTTACTTTGCAACATAAATTAAGCTCGGTGGTGCCGGAGTGATCATACATAGGATCGAAACTTAAAGCCACGTTATTTCAAACCATTGTACCTTAAATTCGTGGTTAGGTTATGTAAAATAGGTAGGTACTCAACACCAGTCTCAATAGACAAGTTACTTAACACCAATATAAATAAATAGGTAATGGTAATTCTAGATACGCATATACATTTGAATATAATAAATAAATGAAATGAAATACGCGCTCCAAGCCTTAACGTAGGTACAGTCACCACACGGGAATGTTATGCCATTTAGGGTTCTTGCTAAATTGGAAATTCTATAGCGTAGTATTGAACTACCAATTTAACTAGGACCCCAAATGGCGCAACAATCGCCGAGCGTGACTGTACTAGAATGACCGCGACAAATATACCTAAAGTTATTTTTTAAAAATAGGCAAAATCTGGAATAGGCGACAAGGTGACAAACGTAACATGGATATAAGTATACTTACGAATAATTTAAAATTACAATCACGTATACACATTAACACTTCTAATATTTTTCGAAGTAGACACAGGAGTCATTAAAACGTGCGACGTACGCGCAACCTCTTCCGAAGGAAAGTAACCTATATCAAGCCGCGCGCGCCGAGTGAACTGGCCGAAATCTGTCCTTAAGGGAACCGGAGAGGAGACTACCTACTAGCCTGATAAAACATAACTGACCACAACGTTTAATAAATAAAGCACAAGTTTACTTTTTTGAAACCGACACTAAGCAGAAAAAGCATAAGGAAGAGTCATACGAGATAGAAAAAACACAACGTGCAACTTGTGTTTTTTCAGATTCCGAGAGTTATGACTAATAATTATTTTATACTAACAATAATGAACATTTCTGTCGACTTATGGGTTTTTTACATAGAAATTTGATAAAATACCAATATATGGTTTTTCTTCTTGTGAAATAATTGTTGGCCTCAAATTCAAGACAAAGGAAAAACAACACAAGTCGTCAATTTAGTACTTTTCTGTCTATGAATATATACTTATGCTTTTTCTTTCTCTAAAAGGCAGCAACTTTACCAAAATGGTGTGTAGTTATGCTTGTCTAAATCGTGACCTATTAGAGATAAAGAAATAACTGCTAGATAGAAAAATCACATTTTTCTTCCTGATTTCGAGGGTGTCAATAACTCAATTTCGCAAAAATTGTCACTTATGGTTTTTTTTCTTAAGGCGGCAGAGCTGCAGTCAGAAATGAAATGTTACCCTTATTGACGGGATGACGGGTGTAACTGTTTACCTGCAACATTTAGATTTTTAGCGTTACTGCTGCAACGTTGCCATGCAGCAATATTCTGCAGGAAGTGACAAAAAGGTTATATATAAAACTAGCTTTTGCCCGTGATTTCGTCTGCGTGGGATGATGAGTACTAAAATTGCCGCAGTATTAAAATTGTTTCCTCACTGAGCGCCGTAGTTAATGCGGTAACTGATCTCTCAAAGCACATCAGCTTTAATTTAAATAAGTACGTTCAGTCAACTAAATAATTGAAATTATTACATTCCTTGCTATATGAATATTTGCCCATCTTGTTTTATTTTGGTGTCTACTAGTTTGTGGTGGTAGATGGTATTAACAGGATTGTTTATATTATAACGTTTATCTACAACAACAATAAATTATAACAATAGGTAATAATAGGTATATGAATGGTATGTTTATAGACTTTTATTTTATTTATTTTTTAGGTAAACAATCGCTTAATTTTGATGAATAATATTTTAAATGGTAATTCAAACTAAACTTAGCATCTAAGTGCACACTCGTTTAACTAATTGACCTAGAGTGTAGTATCTCTATAAAGAATCAGATTTTCGCTTTAACAGTTTTTAGCTTTATTTTTGCGTTTAATAATATTAGATTTTATTTATTGTTTAAATAAGTTTTTGCAAAAATTTCATTTTTGGTACAAGCTTTTATCGCTGACTGTTTCATCACAGTTCCTATGGCCACCTCATCTGATCAGCTTGATGGTACCATAATATTGCATTGTCATCCGATTTATACATGCATGCAAAATTTCAGCTCAACCGGAAACCGGAAAGTGGATCAAATTTAATTTGCAAGATTTGATTACACACAGACAGACAGACAGACAACTGTCAGGTGAAACTAAATAAAAGCTTGTAAAAGCCAATCATAACGAAGAAATACCTAGGTATCTAAATGTTTAGACGCGTTCTAGGTTACACACATGTAACATTGAACATTTTAACTGCTGACGTCAAGCCAGAGTTGACGCGCCTCATTCCGCGACTTCCCGGCTTGTCAGACACAAAATGGAGCGAAGGCAGAGCCTTTTGTACTTGTAGGCTTTGTGTGCAAAGTAAGCTTCCTACCGACGCATCTGTGCGATGATGAAACTTGCCAGACACCGCTTTTAAGCTCGCTTTACGTCTAGAATTAAAACTTTACAGAAGGAAATTAACAAATAGAAAAATACGCATACGCCACGCGAGCGATCGTTTTGCAATAAGTTTTCGCAACTTAATATGTATTTGGTTTAGGCTTTATTTATTTATTTAAACTTTATTGCACAAACAAGGAAAAATCCTATCATTGTTTTTGATTTAAAAGAAAAAAGACTAAACACCGACATTTTTGCAACAAAACGTACGATTCAAATGATTACTTTTTTACACAATAAAATCAATATTTATAAGTGAATATCCTAGATATCTATTCTTAAGCAATAAGATCCATATTCCTTGATTGCGCGCTGTGAACTGCTTCACACATTTTTTTATACCTACAAAGGTATTTATCACTCTGGCATTTACTTGATTGGCATTATGATGTAATAGACTTATAATAAATAACTACAAACTGGTACTTAATCGTAAATTAACTGCAAAACGAACGAAGAGAAGCCTATACTCAGCAGTGGGCGACTGAAGGCTAGAATGATGATGATGATGATGAACTGCAAAACTGAATACTTAATGAGAAAAATATGGGGAAACAGGCTATTGGCGTAATTCGTATCGAGTACAAAAAAGGGAGCATTAATACTTGAAACGCGTGCTCGGTACACGAAACCTTTTGTACGCCTTATTGGCTTACCTCACTCGCCTTCGAGCACTTGATTTGATTAGAAAGCATCCGAAACCAGAACGAAGAAAAATACGCACTTTTCAACTTTACAACGGAGGCACATAAAAAATAATTCTCCCCAAATGTGGTTTCCCATCCACATATTCTACTTTATTGCTCACCGAAGTGAATTGTCAGTCGGGGTCGCGGGTAGGTACAGCGCTCTGGAGTCGCAACATTGTGCCGTATTACAAATGGGTAAGCAAACAAACTTGAACGGTAGCTTATTCCCGCGACCGCAAACTTATCAATGTCAGGATGTATATTTCCGCCCTCTCTGACAAAACAAATTCCACTTGTCAAAATGTTCACGCTATATTCACGGGAATCACAAAGCGAGACGTTTACAAAGAACAGTCCTAACAAATTGTCCCGTCAAGCGCCTCGCCGTGTTTGTATACGGCACGGTCGGCTGCCGCTATGAACGCACTACTAAATAATATCCTTTACTTGGTTTACCTACGGCAAATTGTAATTAAACGTCTCGTTCTAAGGCTCAAGATGCCTTTTTCAGTCGCAAAGACTTTGACAACCGACAAAACGGCATCATATGATGATAGACAATATTTATACGTCATAATTTCATAGAAGTTTGCAGTGTACTGCGTGTGTTATCAAAATCGTGGCAGACATCTTGGTCTAACTCTATCTGTTTTCGTAACTTTCGATAGTTACATAGCTATTCATGCTGACGTTACGTAAACACGGTGTAACATGAGTAAACCGAATAATTTCAACAGCGTATTCCTGATCATATTTAGAGACAAAAATGTCCTATAAACTTTTTTGATATTCGCCTAGTTTCAGAGATATTATTAATTAAAAAAAAAAGCTGTTATTGTTACATAGTGTAAAAGGCCTTTTTGATGGTGATGTTGCTGCTATGGGACGTAGTCTAAATATCCTTATTGATAGATGTCAAAAAGTGACAAGTAACACTTTGAAAAAGTAGGTTCTTCGAAAAAAAAAAACAATTTCAAGTGACAAGTTTACCAATAACATTTATTATTTATGTACAAATACATTCAAAAAATTTAAAAAACCAAACCAAAAAAATTATTTTTTTTTGGCGAAATTGACCTAAACTCATATTACATTTTTTACTTCTTTTGACCTCAGAAATGCGTGGTTTAAATTATTCGATTTCTTCATGTTACACCGTGTTTTTATTGAATTCCGTTAACTTCGGGGTATGGTTAAATACGTTTAAGAGAACTAAATGGCTTAGTTAACTTTCAAGAAAAAAAAATTTATACTTTTTTTTTAAGTTTCAAAAGTAATTAAATGTAGCATATAACGTTGTTGTAACACGAGTATTACATTTAAGTCAACTAAACAATTGAAATCTGTGACATATCAATGTCATTTCGAACATCGATCGACCGAGATTGTACTTAAGTTTATTAGCAAATGTATGAAATCATTCTAAACACTAATCAATATGTGAACCGGCCCTGAGGCAAGTGTACACGTTTGTAGATGCCTTATAGTAAAAAATAATAATGATTGATTATCTCCGAATTGGAGTTAATTAGAACATAGGTGTCTTTGAGAAAGTTACTTGATTTAAGCTCAGGAATGCACCCTTGAAATTAACGGAAATCAAAAAAAACACGGTGTATAACGATTATGTTAAAAATAAAAATTGTTGCAAATATAATATAAGTACAAAGCGCAACTCATTCAATTACCAAAACGCTTAGGAACATTTCCAATATTTGCTAGTCGAAACCTTAACTTTGCAAGTAAAAAGAGGTGCTTAAAACATAATGTCGTCTTATTTGATCTTAACCCTTAAATGCATAGTGATGCCAAATGTCTACAAAGCATTAAACAGCTCACAGATAAAAAAAGGCTTACGTTCGTGAACGCACCTTTATACCAAACGTCAAGTAGTAGGGTGATGATTTAAGGGTTAAATTTACGCAATATTTTTAATTTATAAAAATTACATTCGTCTGAAGACGAAAAGTCGGAAAGCTTGGAAAAATCCAGAAGTTGTTAATTTTTAGTATGTGATTTTGAACGGTGTTTTCGGGGTATGTAATTATTTTATATTTAAAACCTTTATCATAGGTATATCACAAATAGTGTACCCTTCTAATGGTAGTAAAAAATTTCATATATGTATCTATTACTAAAAATTATATATTTACATATAATTATATGATTTAGCCAATTCAACTTCTAACACTGATTTCGCAGTGAAAATCGAAGTAATTTTTTTTTTGTTATTTTTCCTAGAATCGGCAAACAATTATGTGATACATAGATTAATTTCGGGTAAAAAGAAAAAATCATGCATTTAAGGGTTAAATAATCGTTGATTGTCAATCTAGAACTCGACTTAGGTACCTACCTGTTTACTTTGAACAACGGCTTACTTTTGATTGGGTTCCTGTTTGATCTAACAACAATCTTCAAGAGAGAAAAGCCCGTAAAGTAATGCAATATAATGACGTAATATGACAGGTTGAGTGCTGTTCGGGCAGATCTACTGCTTTTTGTTTACGTTTAAATGCCGTAAAATGGGGTGAGTTGGGACAAATCCGAAGTTCAAACCGCAATAAAAGTTATATGAACATATATTCATACAATATGTATATGTATTTTCGAAAAGCCTCCCAATTTCGGTGGTCGAGTAAGAATACTTAAACATGTATGTTTATATCTAGCATGGTATCCCACACGTGTCTAACAAAATGTCGCCCGGAAAGACGGCTCGTGGTGTAAGAGGCTGGTAGAGTGGAGACCTTGGGGAGAGTTACGCCCAGTAGGAAAACCAAAGATGCGTTGGTATGATGACATCAAAAGAACAGCTGCATCAAAATGGGTATAAAGAGCACAAAATAGACCAGAATGGCAAAAATTTAAGGAGGCCTACATCTCAAAGATTGAAAAGGGCTAAAAAGAAGAAGAAGAAGAAGAAGAAGGTATCCCACAAAACAATATACCTAGAGAAAAGAAAACTTTCTTCCTATTGCTGAAATATTATTATACTCAATGTTACGAGAGGTAACTAATTCGCATACTCCGTTGAAGTTTTATGCACAATCCAAAATTTGTTCTCTTTCCAAATGTTCTTTTGTTAGACACTTCGTTATAATTTTCATCTATTCATCATCTCAGCCATAAGACGTCCACTGCTGAACATAGGCTTCCCCCTTGGACCTCCATATGTACCGGTTGGAAGGAGCACTTTTCGACTCCATCGGCCACCTTCTCTGCGTGCAATGTGGCCTGCCCATTGCCACTTCAGCTTGCTAATTCGGTGGGCTATGTTGGTGACTTTAGTTCGTTTACGGATCTCCTCATTTCTAATTCGATCACGTAGAGAAATAAAACTGATCACGTATATCTATTACCTATATGAAAATAAAGCTATTTTCATATCTTTTCTTTTAAACTGTTATATTTTCTTACGTTCAAACTGTAATGTAATGAAATAAATTCACTAGTTCTTGTTGCCAGAGAAAGTACCCTAAATAGGTTAATTAGCCTTTAATTAACGTAGGTTCTGGAGTCCCCTCAGATTCGTATTTATTCCTTCCTTCATGCTTAACGAGTTTCAAAGAGAATTTTATGAGCATAAAAACCTGACGTTTTTTCTATTACCCGCGGCTTCCGTATTCCAACATCACATTTTCTTCTACGCGAAGATTAAACCTATTGTACTGTCACTCAAGGAATCGCATTTCTGACAAATTTTTCTTCACGTAAGGCGAAGCGTGTAACCTGAGTTTTATGCGTCCTTTTCGTTTCGTCTATTTATAATAGGTACTGCGCAGCTCATTTCTACGTGACAGTAAGTGGAGACTGAGACATGGGACACTTTGATATATTGGACCGCTTACACTTTTCTCTCAAAATCTATCGAGATGCGGTCTCGATTTTACTCAAAATAGGTCTCTATGATTGTATCAACAGATTGATATCGTTTATGAGGTATTAATTAAGTACATCCAGCTACAAAAGTGCATGGATAATTTATGAATGAAATCTAGTAATAAAGTGTGTAGTGTGTACTCGTAAAATACGTAGAAATTAATAAGATCTCTTAGAATATGTACTCATCTAATCTCTGGTCTGGTGGTCCACAATACCAGCTCCTTCCTCTTGGCTCATCATCAGGCGGATGGAGATGAAGTTCGTATTGTTAGAGATCCTAAACTTACTGATGGCTCTTAGCTTTCAAAGAGACGTTTTCTCTCTATGCTTTTTCTACCGTCTGTAAAATGGGGAATGCTCTGACTCCCTCTAAAGAAGCAAAGCTCATTCTCACGTCTTAGATAAATGGCACACCAAGAATAAGCGGGCATCTCGCTCGTTTTTTTCCAGAATGTGGAACGAGTTAATAGGTACCTCCTAAGCATTACGACATGGGGTTTTTAAAAAAGCGGGTATTCAGCGTTCTTAGGGGTTGCTTATGTCTATTAGTGTCTCCCATCAGGAGGCTCCTCTGCTCATTTGCTGACTATCATATAACTCTAATAACATAGGAAGGTAGAACGTAAAGGGGAGGTAGAACTCTAATTATATAGGCAGTCACAAGCAGTCTATTCAGATAGGATTTATTGTTTTTTATTTGTAATGTCATTTTTGACAGATCATATCTATTACAAGAAACTACTATCTGAATAGACCTCAAGGTAATAGTTAGGGAAACCTGCTATGTAAGTTTACTAATAGCTGTACTTGATACCGAGGTTTTCGTATGTGCCCGTTATCTGCCGCGATGTAATAAGGTAAATGGAGCCTAAAATTACCCTCCTCTTGCCAGGACTCTCTCTAATTTTCTACTGTAACAGGATATTTTTCTCTTAACTACCAACATTCCCTCCAGCTGATTTAATGTCAGAAGAATTCCACTTTCCTGAGGATATTGTTTCATCATTCATTAATTTTTGGAAGCCTTAATGATGAAGACTGATGTCTACATTAAAATAATATCAAATGTTCGCTAGGTAATTAAGAATAATTAAACAAAATTTGGTAATAGGTGTAGCTAAACGTGAAAAAGGGTGGAATAAAATGTCTAAACATATTGTGACCTTACGTATGTGGATACAGATTGTACAAGTGTACAAACCGTAAATTACTGTAAATTATGATTATGATACAAAATTTCGCTCGATAATTGATCTCCAACATACAACACGACACTTTTATTTTTCTTCTTTAGCTAGCTAGATTAAACTAGGTCATTCTAAACCTAGCAAGTCGAATGTTATCATTTAAACAACAGCCAACTGCACCATTGCCTTTTATTCGTTAAAACCACAACTCTTCCACTGAAAGTCAGTACCGCAAAGACCTTACAAAGCCGCAAACACTAAGTGCTTTATCTTCAAACACTGTAATAAAAAGTGATTGGAAGCGAGAGAAAAAAGGAGTGTTGTGGAAAGTTAAAGTCGTCTAAAATACGTAACAAGTTTATAGTGGAGTTAAGTGATGTGCTGTGTAGTGGTCAGCTTCAAGTGATAGTTTTTTGTTCAGTCACATGAGTGACTTTCAAACCCTCGGTCAGTTTTATGGCGCCAATAATTGGAGACGAACCGATACCAAGTACCGAAACAATTATTGCGTGTTTAAATTTATAAATATCTAATCACAATATAGGTATTATTCGTTTGAGGTAACCAACAATGTAGGCATAACAATTAAATATAGGTATATGTAGTATTCAAGCACTATTTCCCATTTATAATGTAACTTACGTACTTAATAAACATAGATATTAAAATCTTTTCTAAGACTCCATATTTCCAAAATCACCCTTACCAAGAATCTACTACAATTCTTATCTAGTTGTTTATAAAGAACATATTTTATGTACATTTTATTAATATTTAATAATTACAATTACGTTAGTGTTATTTATTCTCGTTCATGCGCCCAGATATGCGCAACATTGATTCAAAGCCCACAATTAAATTATATCACTTACCAATCACGCTAGCTGAATGATTGAATAAACACTATGAACAGTGTTTATTTTACACCAAAAACACTCATGAATATTTACGCGACCTGTGATAATGTCAATAATATTGTGGCACACGTAATAGGTAACTAATAATTACTCTCAGTTTATTATATCTGACTTTATAGCGACTGTGACTGTTTGATAGTTTAAATAAAATTCAAAATTTATGAACCTACTTACTTGTAGACGCTTGCGTATAAAAATTCCATGGATGTAAAAGTCAGCATATGTTGTACAACATATTATTATATTATGTTAGCTACTGTCTAGACAAGCGGCAGCGTGTCGAACCAAGTTCAAGAAAAAGGAAATGACTACGCAGCAATCCTGTCGTGTGTTATATTATATTACACGAACCATTAAGAGCCACTTTCATATTATGTTTTCTTGGTTAAACATTAAGGTGCGGTTACACTAACTATATTCGATGGATAGATTACCATTATTTGGCATGGAACTATTAAAATTCCCTTACAAAAAAAATGTTACCGAACGTAATCTCGATTACAGACGTTTTTACAACCAGCCTGCAGTAAAAAGAAATTGCTTTATTATCATAGCAGGCAAAACAATTAAAACAAAGGTAATAGAAAAGTCATTTTTGTCGGTAAAACGCCGAAACGTTTATTTTTATAAGTCGGTTAGTAAAATACAACGAACTATTTGCCAGGTGTTCCGAGACCCAACGCTTCGTGAACAAAGAAAACGGATAATTAAAGTCAAGCAACGTGAAAAGAGATTTTTAACGAGCCCCGCCGCTTGCCGCGTAATAAGGCTTTATTATAACCATAAAAATCACATAGTTAATTGATACGAACGACCGAGATATTCTTGGGTAATTCGACTGCAATCTTAAGCTTCTTAAATGCATTAATATTAAAATACTTAATATCTAAGTTATTAAATTAAAATTAAATTAAATTTTCTTTATTAAACTCTAACTATATGTTAAAAAATGAGGTTATTTCCAAGTGTAGTGAAATAAGAGACTTGGGTGTCGTAATGGACAATAAGTTGATCTTTGATCGGCACGTTGATTCAATAGTCAATAAAGCATTTAAGGCACTTGGTTTTATCTTAAGCTCGTGCAAGAACTTCAAAAGATTAAAATCAATTAAAATTGTCTACTGTGCATTTGTAAGAAGCCATCTAGAATATGCCTCTCAGGTTTGGAACCCCTGTTATGACATCTATACTTCAAAAATTGAAAGAATCCAAAAAAAGTTTATTCGTTTTCTGAGATTTAAATTCAAAATTCCAAAACAAAGTTATAATCAGCATTGTACCAAACTTCATCTTCTACCTCTCTATATCCGGCGTAATATATCTGACGTAATTTACATTATGAAAATTGCTCAGAACTATGTAGACTGTCCTGATCTATTAGCGAAATTGATGCTCTCAGTCCCCTCACGCATACCTTGTCGCACCAAAAAAACGTTCCATATTCCCTTTGTTCGTAGTAAATACAGGAAAAACTCCTTTCTTCTAAGAGCTTCTAGGTCTTTCAATCAGCTTTGCAAACATCATGATTTCATCGATCTGTTCTGTGACAGCTTTAGTTCTATACGCAAACTAATGAGCCAAGACTTCTCCCACTGTTAACACTTATGTACCTACTTCTGTCGTTTTTTTTTTAATATATTAGTATTTCTCTTTTGTTCTTCTCGTCCACTGTGTAAGTCTATTCTCCATGTTAAGCATGATAAGCAAAATATTAAGTAAGTATTATTTATTAAATTTGTAAGTTCGCACGCTATATACTTTATACAGTTTCTACCTGTGGAAACTTGTAATTGGCTTACTGTTTCTATGTTATTACCTAACTTGTTACTCAAGCTGTAAGTTTTCCTAATAAATAAAATAAAATAAAATAAATAAATAAAGACAACATTATGGTTCATAAATTTGTTAGTTATTGCTTATCATTTATGTTAGTAACAACAGTAACCTAATAAAATATTCAATAATTTGTAAACAAAAGTGACTTTTTTATGTAGAGTAATTTAATGTAAGGATCTAAGGATACATGTACCGAAACTAAATAAAAATACATACTTCTTTAATTTTTCTTATAAACCAAGCCAGGAAAAAAATTTCAACTAGTTATAACTCGTAAACTAGGTAAACTTAAACTCGTAGATAACCTAAATAACATTTTTAAAGCAACGCGAGCCTAGGCTCAAAGCAATAATGCCATCTCAAAGGCGGCCTGTCTCGCATATAAATTGACGAATTTGCCTCCATTTACACCTTTCTGTCATGCAAGCCGGCTCGACGCTGCTAATAGTCGTTAGAGGTATATAATCGCCTCAGTTTATACACCTTAACCTGAAATAATAATTGGTTCAAATTTTGAAGCCCATAGTCAATTATGTTGTTAAATTATTGACCTCAGAAATATCTGTTTAGAAAAATACTCACTAGTCATTTTGCGTTCTAGACCATCTGCGGATAACCCCACGTTTTTAATTTTTTGAAGTGAAAACTTCTTTAGCGACGCTGTGCACTTTTTGAGGTGGGGAACAAATAATAATTTTTATTTACCTATTTGTGCTAATGTAAGTAAATAATCGAGTGTTTGTTAATTTCTCAATTAAATACTCAATCTTACTTACACACCAAGTCAAATTTGTTGATTCTTTTGCTTTTTCTCAAAGACAATAAAATTTGCATGGAATATCGTATTTTCTCGAAAGGGCTGTTTTTGGCTACGAATCATATTGTTTTGTTTAAGTTTATTTTTGTTGTTTTGACCAATAAAGAATATTGTACCTATTCTTTACTACCAGTTACAGGCTTTTCTAAAACAGCGCCTGATCGGATTCAAAGATAACAGATTCTTATAATACAAAAAACAGTAAACAGGCGACGGAAACGACAACATCCGTTACATTACGGAGACAGATTAATAAGCCCGCCGTTCTTTGAAACCAATTTTTTACAGGATTCGCGGAAAATTCATAAATTCCTGTAACGGAAAAAGGGGAATTGAACGACGAGCGAAACAATCTTAACTGTGGCAAGCAAACGTGTTCAAGAGCCAAGCCGTGCTGGTTCATAATAAGGGGTTCCATCAGGGTGGAATACGCCTGCGCCCTTCATCCCTTATCTTATCACGGATCTGTAGGTACCTTTATTTTCTCTTTCCTACAGGTGACCGTTGACCTTCGAGCGATAGCACCGCTCCATTGCCTGGTAACTGAGACTTCATAAATCCTTCGCAGATTAAACAGCGGACGACATGGCAGAGGGAGTTAAACGCAGTTTGCTCCACTTTCTTTTATCTGGATGTTGAACCAATGAGTAAAAAACGGTTAGCAATCCTTTTTTAGCACCCAAGAGCGAGACTCCATTAAAAAACGGTATCGCTCACAGCCAATTGAATGCTAGAGTATTTATCGGAAAACTTAGCACGTTCGTTTTCTAGTGGATATCACTCGAGAAAAACATAAAAAACAAACCTGACAAAGGATATCCGCTGCGGCATTCATTCACGACAAAACATGCACTACGTTTTGGAAATTAAAATTCTATTTCTAAAAATTCAATTGAATATTTCGATTAACCGATAGAGATTTCAATTTCCTTTAGTCACGTGCCGGGATATCGGATCCCGCGGTTGGCTCAGTCGGTAATGAGCGCGGATGGCAATTTCACTAGATGGGCTTTTGGTTACAGGGGAGACTGTTTTTATGTCAATGTGCTTTTAATATGTCTCGCTTGCGTCAGGGGATTTGAGGGGGAGTTTGCATTTTATCGACTCGTTACATATGCTTGCTGATATTTGGGACGGTGTATTATTTTTTTATATGGATACAAAACGTGCAATTTTGAATGTTTTGTGGCTGTATTTACCTAACTACTTACTATATAATCCTCTGTAGCTATATCGTTTCATGTTGATAACCTCATTTTTATTAAAATCTACCATGCCACTTAAAGTGTCAGACAACTGTAAAATAATTTCGTCAATAATACGTCATCAGGTCATCACACTTGTTTTAATCTGGTGATTATAACTAAGTATACATTTTGCTGTTTCGAATTATTACTATTTATGTAGTTAGTTCAAATGAAAACAATAAATTAGGCAACACAGGTTTATTAATCAGGTTAATCATTGAACACTGAAGCCAATCTATAATATCCATTGAATCTCATGATCTCGCCGATAATTATATGTGTGCAATGAAATCGGGTTACAGTTTAGCTTCACGCATGATTTGAATAATTGTCACAATTTCATAACTACTGTGATAATTACTTTATTCAGTACGAAGTGGAAGCAAGATCGTGTACATCTGGATTAACATAGACTTGAAACAGCCGTTTGATTTATACATAATCAGTGTCGATTCAACTCAGTAACTGAAATCAATTTTGTGTTTTCAATAAATAGCCACTTCAGAAGAATATTTATTTACGAAAGTTCAAAGCGAAGCCATTCCCATAATTCATTTTCCCTCAACATTACCTACATACAAAATATTACATATACACAATTAACCGTATTATATTATTATTCAAAGCCCACTGTGTCCCACTGCTGGGCAAAGGCCTCCCCCCTCTTCCTCCACGCCAAGTTAAAATGGGACTGGGCTGGCCATGTCTGCCGAATGCCGAACGACTTGTGGGCCAAGTTAACCACAGAGTGGGAGCCCCACGAGTCTAACCGGGGAGCCGGATGGCCTCGTCGGCGATGGCTGGATAACTTGGACTCCTTTTTGAGAGGCTGGCCAGATATTGCACTAAATAGAGACGAGTGGAGGAATTAACCATATTACTAACAAAATACAAATTAATTTACTAACTGAATTACAGTAGCCAGTGTTATTTATTATATTCTGTATCTATGATAAAGTTACCAAGTAGATCGGAAACAATACCTATAAATTAGGAATATTTCCTAAAATGATAAAGTAACTCTAAGAAGTCTTTAATACGTCCTTACTATAAATAACTCCGTCAACTTAGCGTTACTTATTATGAGGCGGGCACCCCTAAATATAGTCCACAGACAAGATATAGTTATAAAAATATTATAAGCATTACTCGAGCAAGGAAACCTAAGTAAATACGTACACCGCGGGTACATTAGACAGAGTACTGGAGCGGGTCGCGTCGAAATTGAATTTAAAAAATATCACCAAGAGGTGAGTCGCTTGGAAAAAGTCCGTGACGGAATTCACTCCCTGGTGCGATGTGGCCGCATTGTGACATTGACATCATTATTTTAACTGCACAAAAGGGTAACTGCACAAATTATCCCTATGGGTCGAAGTGTATCCGCAAGGGCCCCCGAAAACAATAAGATAAGATAAGATAAGATAAGATAAGATAAGATAAGATAAGATAAGATAAGATAAGATAAGATAAGATAAGATAAGATAAGATAAGATAAGATAAGACATCATTATTTTCATACTGTTGCTGAACCGACAAATTATTACCAAGCTGAAGTAATAGGGCGGGTTATGTTTATTCGTGTGAATGCATGCATTTACCTAAGTCTGTAATTCGCCATACCTTGAAGCTGAATAGGTAAAAGGCTTTTAATAAATACTTAAGTTGTCGTTATATTACAAACATTGACTTTAGCTAATCAAAACAATGAAGAAAAATCCTAAACTTTTTTTCAATTCCGGTTTTTTTCAGTTAGCTTTTAGCCCATAAATATAATTATGTCACCCGACAAAGAAACCAAATTGCGGTCATTGAGGGTATTAAAAATAAATAATGTGAGCATTTAACTTTTCCGCTTCAGACAATTATCTAAAAAATAAGTTAGCATAATCTCATTTTATGATAAATTACCCTCCGTGCGGCTCTCGGCCCCAATTAAATTAATAAGAAAAGTTTGCCGAAAAATATTTATGTAGGTAAATATGAGCAAACAGGTTATGTAAACAAGCAGGTTATGGAAGCGAAGTTATCAATAATGTTATATATAGGTAGAGAAAAAGTAACATACTTACGAGTATAAATAAACTGATTTACCGACGTTTCGACACAGGTTTCACTGGTCGTGGTCGCGGCTGACTGATGTCCCAGCAAAATGTCAAAACAGAGATTTGTGCATCTACCCGACGAAAAGTGTATGGAAAAGTTTGGGGTAGACATCACATTTTCAAACCACCCACCACACATAATGACCGTTAGACCCGTCTATAATGTGAGTTAATATGTATTAAAAACGCGAAAGTTTAAAATATTATAAATAAACTGGTTTGCGTAATTGGTCACATGAAATTGGGTAAGTGTATGAACGCTTACAGACTCCAATTTAACAAAACAATAGCGATGAAAATCTTGTACGATGCTCACGCCCTGATTCGAACTTTATGATACGTCAAAAATTTGCTAAAGATACGAATGGATCAGATATGTCAGTGTCAATAGTGATGTTTCTTCACTTATGACACTGATATTCCCGATCCATATCGTATCTTTAGCAAATTATTGACGAATCACGCTCGTTCTTTTGTACTAGAGCGTGCGCTAATACGCATTGATGTCACACTGAGATCAAGTTATATTATTCGAATGCCGCTTCAGATTAACAGACTACGCGCTACGTCGTAGCACTGTTATCTACGTTTGTGTTTTAAAGAAGAAAAAAAAGGGCGGCCTATCCGCAGCAGTGTAGGTACCTACACTGTGTACCGTGGAACAGTGGAATTTATAAGAAATAGTTTTCATGCGAAATATTTTTATCTTATATTCCGCATTCAAACACACACCTAATTTGTTAGCACATGTGAAACCTTCACCTTAAATTATGAACCACTATGACATAGTTAGTACGTCGTCCAACGTTTACTTTAGAAGCTTTGGCGATTTGTTAATTTGCCAAAAATTGTGCGTTATTAAAACCGTGCCGTTAACTAATTACCCGCATTAAGTTGAACGCGAGATAAATCGCAGGACGTTAAGTGATTTGTGCCTTCCCATTTTATTTTAAATGTGTGTCAGCGGATCACGACATCAATATATGTATATGATATTTTTCCGGGTTACAGGGGAGATGTTTTATGTTGGTACGTGTTACCGCTAAAAGTTTTAAATATTATCAATTATGAAGCACAATCGTTGTACGAAATAATGGAAAGGATTAACTTGGATAGTGTCATGATTAAATTCTGTAACATTAGAAGCCAAATTTCATTCAAATATAAAGCGTATCAAAATAAATACATATTGAATTCGGCCACTGGTTTCAATTTTGACGATTATTACATCAATGTTGCTTTCGAAAGTTGTAGTTTTCGAGCTTATTTAATACGCGACTAAATTTCATTTCGATTGTCGTATTAAATCTAAGCCTAGTAGACAAAACTCGTTAAGAACCATATATTTGTTTAGTCTATGGTGGTGGGTCACTAAATAAACATGTTATTTTAGGGCAGGTCTAGAAACCTCAATCAAACTTTTTAATCCCCCAGTTAACGTTATATTTGATATTCCATTTAATAGATGGTATACCAAAATGAAGCGGCTACTGAAGCTCGCCGCGGTAAACTGTTATCCCGGAAACTCATTATCGTCTAAACCGACCGAGAAATCTCATAATGCTCCCCTTGGAAATGGAAAATTTGATATAATTGAACTCTTAAAATAATTACGAAATTTTAAATGAGCTCTCCAAGTTTTTTTGCATAATATGACGAAAATATATTTTCTAATAACGTTCTAAAATAACTTTGATTAATCGTTTGTTATGTATGTACCTACCTAAGTTAGGCTCCTACTGGTTAACACTATAATAATATGCATTGCGTTGCATAAATTGATAATGAGTAGCATTTTCTCTTAAATTGAAACTAGCGAACTAGCTTCGCACGGGTTAATAAATTATAGGTACACCCTTAACCTTCCTCAAGAATTTCTCTGTTGATAGGTGAAAACCGCATTAAAATCCGTTCAGTAGTTTTTGAGTTTACTTATAGCGAACAAACAAACAAATACACAAACAGACAGACGCGTTGAGGGATTGTTTGTTTGTTTTATGGGGCGGTTTCATTTATAAGGTGTGTAGTGTAGATGAGATAATATTTCCTCATAAGATTTATTATCATTACCTGAACTAGGTACCTACATCCAAGCTTAATACAAAAATTATAACATCAAAATTAAAGATATAAAATGTGACAGTGACTAAAGTGTCTTACCTTGAAACGTTTATATTTTAGCCCACGTAAATAAGCAACGACTGTGCATTACACAAAGTAGCCTACGACGCTCTTTCCTTAAAATTGAATGTGAAATATATCGCCCGCCCATTGCGGCGCCCGCTGGATACTTTCCAGTCCCCAATTTTTATCTGCAAGTTTGTGAGCGTCTGTCTTAAGTCACTTAGAATTTATTATAAACTTATTCTGCGACCCACTTATATTATCGGATTTCACGATTACGAAGTTTGCTTAGGATGTGGGTTAACAACGTAGTTTATCGCGCTAGTGAGGTAAGTTAAGCAAATGGGTAAAGGTAGAAAATTATCTACGGAATTTTCGTTTGGCTTACACCCCGCCGATGTTGGATGAGCAAGGAGTTTTGGGTCTATTAAACTTTTCGGGGTGTTATTTGACGGCATTGTTCCAGACCTCCCGTTTACCGTAATAAGATTTATCTGTCGAGTTAAAACATTGCGCACGCAGCCACAAAACTCGTCCGTTCTAAACAGCCCCAAACATATTTATCATATTAACCACAGTCAGTTAAACGCTGGTGAAAAAGTTGCATAAATCAGTCTGGCCGAAAGTTTAGTGAATAGCATCTCCATTGTCTCTTTATGATTAAAATTTCTGTCGGGCGAGAGTTTTTAAATGAGACCCCGAACAGAGCAGGTTCGAAGGTACGAAACAAACAGACTGGCCAGGGGCTAATGCAAAAACTTCCACGTACCGGAACCGCTGTTTTGTTCACTTCCAAAACATTCGCGTGTAAGTGCTATACTCTGACTCCGACACGAACGTAACGAAAACGTTACAAGTTTCGTTGTTTAACTTTGAGCGTTCGTATTGAATATTAAAAGCATTAATTATACTTTTTATTGCTTATACGAGTTCCTTGCACTATTATATTTCATATAAATAACGCCAATATTTATTAACCTATATTTAATGTAAACGAGCTAGTGAAATCTTTATCTTAATAAAACTGGTAGGTTGTAGTAATGGAGAGGCATATTACACTTCTATTTCTTCGTGTTACCCATGTATATAGGTATTTATATAAATACATAAAACCAAATGAGGTAAAGGAGACGAAGGGTATCCATGTTTATCTGTGACTGTACCAATATAAACGTCGTCGTAAAAATTTTAACTAAATTGAAAGTCCCTTTAAATTTTCAATACACTTTGAGCTCCGTTGGAGACTTGAATTTATCAGACGATCTAAAATAGACGGTGACTCAGCAAGGTACAGGGAATACATTATATTATGGGTATTATAAAACTGTAGGTCATTATTCAGAAGCTCCGAGCGTTCAGTTGCTAACAAGCGCGAGCAGTGCTCACAGCCCTGCTTACACAAGAGTAAGTACATATTTCTTTTAAATGAATATATAATATACAAGACGGGCGCTACGTATTGTCTTTTGGAGAGAGGCCAACAGTTCGCGGGCGGTAATATTTTTTAAATTCAATTTCGGTGAAGCCACAGTCCTCTATCCGACTGGCTTAATGTACACCTGTGAACGCTTAAATGAGGTTCTGTATGGAAATTTAACTTACGAGTATGTCTGTGGCCATTTCTGTCTTTGTTTAGGTTTATTTTGGGGATAACAACGAAAAATTCTTTAACCTTTTCACGGTTCAGTAATTTATTTTAAATAAGTTGGGACCATACCAGCTACGACGTAGCGCTACGAGCATAACTTAATGGTGAATAAGTAGGGTTAAAGCCGTGACATGTTAGTTTTTGAGAGATTTAGTTTTAAATACAACCAAACAAAAACTGTGACGATTCTAACGTCACACATTACATATTTTAAAGATACGATGATTAGTAGGTACATTAAAATTAAGTTTACACGTGCCGGTTAAATGTATCGTCAAGGTCGTTGATGGAGGGACGCTCCTTAATTAATGTTCATCAAGATATCGGTATGTGGTCAACCTCCGCTCACTAAGCAAATATTCGACGTAGTATACAATGTTATCGGCTTTAGCAACTATTTAGTTCCGTTGTATTGCAGCGTTGTATATTTTCATATATATTTTAGTTGGACATCACATAAATGGATAAAACTGTTGACATATGATTACTTAGTAACTATATATTTAACATATATTTTTAAATTTATTAAATAATGTAAATTGTATGTAATTATTGTATTACAAATTCGTGTAGTAATCTAAACTAAACTAATGTTCAAGATATTGTATATTGTAATTTTATATTATGAGAATAAATATCTTAATATATGAGTATGTATTCAGTAAATAGTGAAAGTTCTTGCCTAAATCTTGCTAAAGATTGCCTTCGGAAATGGGAGAGATGCCTTTATTATTAAGAAGGCCAGATTACAAGTAAGCAGATAGGTAGTAAGTGCTAAAACACCATACAAGTTCGGAACTATCTAAAGTAACGTTACACATTTGTAATATTAACAAATGCGAAAGTAACTCTGTTTATTACCTTTTCACGGCTAAAGTACGGCTTTGATTGAAATATGATAATAAAAACTAACTTTATTTTAACCCTGTGGTGTAGGACACATGCTACCTACTTTAGTTTTAAATAACATTAAAAAGACCTAATCCTTTGTGAGAGGAGTCATGTGTAATATGTGAAGGGTGTCGTGTTTCGGAGGTTCCGGGGCAAACTGCCGAATCCGACACTAAAACAGTCGATTCAATGGAGCCGTTTTGTCGCATAAATAGTGTTTAGTTTTAAGTTTATAAAATACATATGCATGTTAAGTCTGTAGGGTATTTGTAATATGGGCTTTGTTGCCTGATTTAAATTTTAAAATTAAAATTTAATTAAATAATTTATTTTTAAGTTAGTTTTGGATTTCACGGGCCTATAAATCCCGGTCTTTTGATAGGCTTGCGCGGGGATATAGATCCAACACGTAGAGGCCCCTTGGAGAGCTTTAATGTCATGTAGAACGCCTGCTGGAACCCGTTCACAGGCGCAACAATAGACACCCATGAACCGGTCGCAGCAGGCATTGGGACTATTGTAGAAAAAGTGAACAGTATTCCGGTCTATGGATTGATGTTTGGGTGGACTATGAGACTGGGCTATTGTAAAAGAGGTCCGGACACCTGCCATAACAATGTTAACACCGTCATCGAGGCAGGCGGTGACTCGCCGCTGACTAGATGGGCCCCTGAAACTGCCGTCGCGAAGACGACCAGGAGCAACATCGGTGTGAGCGACTCAGGGGTGTCGAGAGGTGTGCGCCGCTTTCTACCCAGTGACTGTTAACAGCCACTGTGCCAACTCGCGTCTTATGCATCTTTCACTTCCACCCCTGGAGCATATAGCTCTAGCGACTCCTCTCTGGACGGCCAATGAAGGCAAGCCAGAGCTGAGAGTCCTGCGGGTCCCCTTGGGGTCCACTCCGACCGACGAAGACACGCCGGAGACGGAGACCCTGACCGACTCTCGGGAGCACTCGGGTCCGTGGGGTCGTTACTCCCGAACAGCTCGCCACAAGCTTATTTTCTTTAAGTAATAATACTGTATTGTATGGAAGCGAACAATCTCACACCTGATGATGCCGATGACCGGGCAAAGTGGAGAAGACTGAGCAGGAAAGCGGACCCTGGCGCTAGGCCGGGAAAACTCTAGGTTGAAGAAGAATACCACTATATATTTCTTGTTTGTAAATAAATTAAGACGAAACAGGAGCTGAGTTTTAAATTTTAGGTAAATATACCCGTCTCGCTAACGGAAGCGGCTCCTAAAACTAGTGCGATAAGGACAAGGCGAAAAACTGCGTTAAAAACCCAAAACTCGAGGTTTCGTACTCGACTGTTTCCTCCTCCAAAACTTAACCAATCGTAACCAAATTTGGAAATCTAAATGATTGTGAAATTATCTGTGTCGGACCGTTTTGCTTTTTTGGCTAATTCATATCCGTTTTGAATACTACGCCTCTCATTGCGGCATAGTCAATGAGGCCATTTTGGCCATTTTTGAAGGGCTCTTAAAAATCAAAAAAAGCAAAACGGTCCGACACAGGTATTGACAATTGTGTTGAAAAAATCATTGCTCTAGCATCAAAACCCACGGAGGAAACAGTCGAGTACGTTTGTATGGAGAAATGACCACTCCTGTTGGCTGTTAAATAAACAATCAACGAAGAATACAAATCTTACGAGTATGTAGTAGGTATCTCAAAGTGTAGAAACTATGTGAACATTAGAAAAAGTTAATAAAACACACTATTCATGGCGCATAAAAGGGGATAATAATCCCTTCATAACGTGCGGGGAGCATCCGCGGCCTCATTAGAGCGTTAAGCTGCACCTGCGGCGTTTTACGCTAAAATTCATGAAATAAAGTCCTATAAGTACTAGTTCTATATTTAACATTACACTCGTAATTGTCCTCTAGTATCAGAGGTGAAAAAATCTTTGGTAAATTAAGAGTTGATTTTAGAAAAAAATACTTATAATTATACAATAATCCCTTGAGTTTTGAATTCCCTAACTAGGCAAACTAGGGCAAAAACTTCAAACCGTTTGTTGCAAGTCAGATAGGCTGTCAACAATTCAACAAACCTAGGACCACTTGCATAGGTATGAGCTACTGAAATTGGACGCAACCTCCAATTAAACAAATAATAGACGTCGCTCTGAAATAAAACATTGCACAGACGGATCAAATTTTGTTTGTTGTTGTTTATTTATTTTGAAGTTCTTTTTATTGAAGTTATTGTATCCAACATGCAATTACTGTTCAACAATTGTTCGCTGGATATTGCTCTCTAAAATATTTTTGAGGTCGCACTCCCCTTTCAACTAAGCTGTTAAAAAAATCTAGCTACACCGGGCTAGTTTCATCCGCCAGCAACAATCCCATTGAGGGCACTGCACTCAGGCTCGTCATGAAAGCCACGTTAATTACGAGTTTTTACTGTTCACTTTCGCAACATCACGTCTTCCTATAACATTTATTTGAAAAGTGAACTTTATTCTGTTGAAGATTAAGTTGTTTTAACAATGATGTAACTTGTTTGTCGAGTTTTTCACGTATTTACAGCAAACGTGCACCCTGTAGCGGAAAAATAAACTAGAAGCGCTAACTTCGTAACGTTGTCTAGTTTATACATTTAAATTTTCACGCAAGTGAAAGTTCGCGGCCGGCGGTGTCGGCTAACTCTTGCAGTGTCGCAGTTTGAGCAGCCGCGAGAAGCAATTGCTTCGACACCGTCGTGTGATTCTATTTTGAGACAAATATAGTTGGAACGTTTAAACTGTTGATTTTTTTACTTTTCAACCCAGTTTGTGTCCTTGAGTTGCTCTATTCATTGTATTGTTTTCTATAGTGAGCTATGCAATAAAGATTATTATATTGATAATAGCATCCTCTTTTTTCATTCATTTTTTCAATTTCAATGCAAATCTTTTTGTCTCTGTATAGAGTGCATAGTGCCCATAGCGGACTACAAAATGTAACGTAAGAGAAAATATGTAAATTAACCGTTAGATACTTTCATATATTATAATAAAATAAATAAACCGAATCATTTTTTATATCAGGTAATTCAAGTATCCCTAAATATATACAAATTGATAAACTAGAACCCCCGGTGAGCTATCCCGACTAGTATTAGCCCCTATGAACCCTCGGGGCGGGGGGCCTCCGGCCGGGCTTTATTCACTATACAACCAACTCGGCGAGATAAATCCTCATTGTAAAATCTACTTTAATCCCTAATGTTGCTTTAAGCCTCTCCTAAACAACAAAATACCTAATTCGTATCTCGATACCGATCTTAACAATTTTAGTTTACCATCCGCCCACAGATCCCTTCCCTCTTCACTTCACACTCCATTTACTCCCAAGTTTCTGTTTATGTTAAACTTGAGCATCTTGAGCCCGTCTAAGTAAGTTTATTTGCCATTTCGTGCAAGAAGAATCAGCTCCAGGGGAGGAAATTACTTACATAAAATTGACAGCTGTTTAGCATAAATCGACTTTAGAAAATTAGGCATATTGTGAACATTCTTACATATCAGGCTCACAACGCTTACCACGGCATAAATTTTATGCGAAATATATGACTAGATACGCATTGCACGTACCTAAATAAAAAACTTTCTTATTCATGTTACCACCATAACCAGGCCGCGTAGCCAACATGCCAATCACTTACGCTTCGTAGCGATCGAAACGCAACTGTCACTGTCGCGCTAATATGGAAGAGTGATAGAGAGACACAAAGCGTTTCGTTATCGAAGCGATAGCGATTGTCAGCTTGACTAGACCGGGTGCCTATACATATCCAATTGCTAGGCACAGATCTTCTCTCATTAATCTCTTTATACAAGAGGGGTTGCACTTTAGTCCCAACTCCACACATGCACACCTTTAACCATTACAATAAAATAAGCATTAACTATAGTATTTCCTAATAGTGGAAATTATCACAAAATCTTATCTTATCGTCCTAAATTTCTAACGCAATCCTAAAGCTGATGAAAACTAAACCACCTCAACAATCCTGGCGCATCTAATAAAACGTCTTAACGCGCTCGTTGTACGTAACTGTTAATTTCAGTGGTGTTAAAATATTTTCTTCCCAGTGTACATTACTCGGAGCGACAATAAAAGAGCTTAGTAACTTGGGTGTTAATCAGATTAACTTTTATTAAAGTTGTGTCGTGCCGGCACGAGCACGGGCTGAATATAATTAATCTGATGTCAACTCTACATCTTTGTGTGTCATCTTTGTGGTTTGCGTTATTACAGCACCTATTTGTTTTCTGATTTTTATGAACTTGTTACACTTTTGCCTTAGTTCATGATTCCTTTCTTTCAATTATAGTCTGTATCTTTAGGTATTTAAATAAAAGTAAACAAATAATTTGTACATATACGGGTAGTTGTAACATTTATTGGTTATTCAACCAAATACAAAACCACCTGGATCAGTCACTGAACGTCCTGACCAGTGACGAATTGACCTACATTATTTAATCATGACTGTAATGTTTTCATCTACCCTTAACTGGCTTAAGGAGCCATTTGAGGGTAGATTTTGTTTACTTTTATACCTAAATCTTATCTTATCTTTAATACCTAAAAATACAGAGTATATATCTATTTCGTTTTATGAGAATAGTTTCAAGAGAAATGTTCAGTTAAAATAATGGTGAAAAACAATGCTTGTTTGAGATTCTGCTCAGGTGTGACGCGTGAGGTTAAACTATAGAAGATCAATATTTTAACAATGGTTGGGTGGGTCGGGCGTTTTGAATCCGACACAATGGCCGTAGTTCGGCTATCACTGCAAAAGTTTGCTTAGGACGTGAACTCATTCACTTCTATCAATCCCTTATTCCCATTATTTGTTTACTCTTCAACAATCCAAACGACACATCGTACTTTTATCAACGACACAATTGGAGTCGTAAGCTTGTTATCCTTAAGATCCAATTTCAGATTCTCCTCGAAACAATATAATGCCACGATTGATTTCGGGTAGCTAAAAAGCTATTGCAAATTCACGAGAAGACCTTCGATTTGCAAAAGATTCGAGCGGATGATTTGTTTTACTTTTGTTTTGTTCGTAACGTAAAGTAGTTATTTATGTAGCTAATTAGGTATAATTGTGGATCGATAATGTTGAATAATGAATATGTAAATAGGGAATATTACGCGAAACTCTGCGTAGGGGGCGCTACTACCACAATCCATCACAAACTGGTGGTCTACCGCAAAACAAGAAAATCGAAATTTTGTTACCTAACTTCGCGTTTTTCGCGTTTCACGGTAGGCCCTTATTAACAAACCGCCTTGATGCATTGAAGTCATATTTTATTATCTGTAAAAACTTGTCATAAAACAGTTTAAGGCACAGTATGTATAAGTTACTCTATGGTTTACTAGCTAGCTTAATGATGCACTCTGGCGGCAGAACATTGCAGTAATACCCCCTATTAGTGTTGTTACCAGCGTTTGGTTACTATCACGCCAGGATAGTGGTAATCACAACTTCAATTAAAATCGGGAATTCCTGTCGGCGAAGAGCCGAGGAACCGCCATGCGAATTAATACGCCGCGTGAATATGTTTTAATTTCAATATCCCGATATCACACCCCACCAGTGTCGCTTACATCAAACTTCGATTAAATTAAATGACGGGATTTTAATTAATATTCCATTAAAATTTGTTTGAAGTAAATTTATGTCATGTGCAATGTTTTAATTACAGACCTAGTTGGATTATTTTGAAGATAATATTCGTTAGATCCCGGCGTATGACCTTTAGTGTTTGAATTAAATTGTTAGAGCTGTTATTGACTGTATTTTCTCGTATTGAACAATACCGATACTTAGGTTCGTAGCGGTGTGTAGCACGTAGCATGTAATTATAGGAAAGAGTTAACCCCCCGTTTCTAAACTAGCTTAAACTTATATAACATAACACCCTGAAAAACTAAATTGAGCAGATTTCAATTAAAATACAATTCCACCGGACTGACCGCGATTTATTTTTACATTCGTATAAATGATCCCGGTAAGAAAGTTCGCTAATACTAACAAACGACGCGCTAAACGCGCCAACTCTTTGCTCTCCGCTCCATTTGTCTTGCGGGAATGACTCAAGTAACTTACTGCCTACAGAGAATACTGAAAAAGCTAATTGCTTTAGAATATAAAAAGATAACTTATACTTAACAATTACGCAGTTTTATTAAAATTTCAACGCAAAAAATGTAAAATTTAATAGTAGAATCTACCGCTAATTATTACAACAAACCTACAGTACAATACAGGCTTTCTTTTATTGCGTAGCTGCTATTATTCTCCGAAGTTGGGACTAAATAAACTCCCTTGTCTTATCTTATCTCTATAATACAACCCTTTTCTTTTAAATCCTTACGATCGTTTACATAGGGCTAAAGAATGTTAACGCCGGGAACGATTATAATTATGGCTTAATTTTAATTTGAGAATTATTAAAGTTCATTACTTAAGGGGCAGGGGCCAATTTCGACTGCGGGGAAATTTCAACTAATCGAAATATCTTCCATATTTTACATTATTAACTGGAGTGCCATATAATCCATATATGTCCAGATCTTTATACTCGAATTATAAAACTGAATAAGTTTTGACAGTTACTAGTCACAAGCTTTGAAAATCGGAGGATCGTTTTTAGGGTTCCGTACCCAAAGGGTAAAACGGGACCCTATTACTAAGACTCTGCTGTCCGTCCGTCCGTCCGTCCGTCTGTCACCAGGCTGTATCCCACGAACCGTGATAGCTAGACAGTTGAAATTTTCACAGATGATGTATTTCTGTTGCCGCTATAACAACAAATACTAAAAACAGAATAAAATAAAGATTTAAGTGAGGGTCCCATACAAAAAACGTGATTTTTGACCGAAGTTAAGCAACGTCGGGCGGGGTCAGTACTTGGATGGGTGACCGTTTTTTTGCCTTTTTTTGCATTACCTATGGTACAGAACCCTTCGTGCGCGAGTCCGACTCGCACTTGCCCGGTTTTTTACGTCTCACAAGTTTTACCTAAATTATAAGAAGTATATCCCAATTCAGCAAGAATTTTTCTCATCTAAGAAAGTAAGCGACAAGAAAATTCCCTTGTCAATGTAATCATGTGAAATGTTTCCAAAAGCAACCTAATTTAGGAGCGAAATAGCGGAGCTTTATTGGGTTTAGCACAAACACTCCGCCGACTAGTTGTTTGCTTAGTGGAACCATAGTAAAGGCATCGGGGCATTAGGAGGGAGCAATCGGCAAACCAATAGACATTACATTAATCTCGTGCCATTGCAGGCGTGGATTTGTTACTCAATTTTCCTCGTAAATGAACGTTTAATAAAAATTCCATAAATTACTAGAATTTTACTTGTTTTTAATATCGTGTTGAAGGTTGAATATCCAGCGGTGTTTTGCATTTTTACATTGTGTTAAATTTAGAAGTTTTATAAAATGCTAGGATAAGTGTTAACTGACGACTTATGTCTTAGATAACGCTCGCGTGTAATTTTATAACCTAACCTTCCACAATCCGCATCCATACTTTCAACCACTACCTGTTTCATCAGTAATGTGGATGAATTCCGGGTTTTGGCCTACTGGTTGATAACTATGGTACAGTGAATACTACCACTACTTTTATTCGATTATATGCTATTAAGTATATTTAATTAAATATAAGTTACAATCTAAATTTTCACTTTTAAATGGATTTTTCTATTTAAACATGACTCTTTGTAGGTACCTATTACAATAACAATAATTAATTTATATATGTTTCTATTGTTTCAGATAATATTGAATACAACGTTAAATCTGAGGCATCACGCAGGTATTTTTTATTAGAATATTTTATTATTCTATAGTTTTATATTGGAAAACCTTTGTTTTTATTGTATTACAACTAAAATGGATAAAAATATTTTCCCATCTAGGTATAATAAATCTCGCTTTCCAAAGCATGCCTGTAAAGATATTCGCAGGATTATTAAAACACGAAACTTTTTTTTTGATATATTGCCGTCACAAAATCATAATTACTTTTATGCCTTCCAATTCCAAGCTTAGCTTAGCTTAAAAATCACGTCAAATTTTACACAGGGCCGATATTCCAGTTCGTTTTGTAAGAGCTGCAACTCATCATTAATCCGATGATAGAATTGTATGAAATGTTGGCCAAACATATAGAACGCAAGGGTAATATCACTTTTTTTCTGTTTGGATAAATGTATTTCGAAAAGCAAAACTGAAAAATTTGCCGGTGACACCACCACTTATCACATAATTGGCTTAATGGCCACGACGTCACGCGATTGAAATTGCGTCCGGTTCTCTCGCCTGTACATTCTACAACCCATGCACGGTTTAAAAAAATCGAAATGTTTAAAATCGTTTGCTATCCAGTTCATTCAGGCTCACTTCAGAGAACATCAATTATTTTAAATCCAGGCGCAGCCAGGCATAGTTTGTTTGTTGCAATACGAGAGATCGGACTGAAATCGAACATTGCTTTGAATTTGTAAGTTATTGTATCCGAACAAAGGTTACGTGCAACTTGTTCGAACAAATAAGATTGTTATTTATTTCCAAGCTGTACTCTTAAAGGATTTACTTTCCTGGCAACATTCAGGGTGAAGCCGTTAAAAACATAATGAAGAGTCTTTGTTTCTGTTATTTAATCAGACTTAAACTGAAGGAACCCTTAAAAGTTAAGTTGTTGGTAGGTATAAAACGTGTTTAATTAGGTAATAAATAAGTATTATATTTAGTCACAATGTTTGAAAGGATTTATGTTTCTGAATACATATTTATATTTTCGTGAATTTATATCCATGTCTCTCAAATTGTCTCTAAATTCATGCTTAATAAAGGGAGGGCCCGAATAGCCCGACCAACTATGACCGGGTGAAAATCATTTTAAAATAAGGTCACTTCTATGGACAACATAATAAGAGTTACGGACTTGGATTGATACATATAATATACCTATCACCTTTTTCTTACTCGAGTCTCGGGCACCTAAGTACTTAAAAGAAATATCCCGCCTATGGGTGCACTATATAGGTACATGAAAGACGCGAACGAATTAAGCATATACTATAAAATTAGTATGATCGAAACAAATATTCCAGTGTCTATATATAAGAAATTTTAAAAAATATAGGCATTTATGCATAGTTTACAAGTTATCCATTATTCTACAAAGTAAATAAGTCAAAAATGCCAGTTGACAATTTATTATTACCGCAGCGTGACCTTAGAGCCCTGTTTACAAAAGCTACCAAACAAAATTGAATTAATTTGTACCAGCTAATTGCTGAGTTAAAATTTAACCTACAATAATACAATATGTAATGTTTTCGTAGCACGTACTAATACGTGGGCTATACTTAAAGTTTCTTGATTCTGATATAGATAGATAGATAGAATACTCTTTATTGGGCACACCTCAGTAAAAAGATACAAAAGAAAAGAACAATTGATGAAATATAGAGGCAGACAACAGGCGGTCTTATCGCTAAAAAGCGATCTCTTCCAAACAAGATATATGTATGAGACGACTTATTTTTTTAAGTGGCCAGTCCAAGAATTTTTAGTATGCCCTAAGTATTTGGAATACTTCGTGTTATAAAATTTGCGCCAACGCTTTGCCTGTTCAATTATTTAGTATGTTTATCTTACATTATTTTAAATAATAGAACATTACAAAAATAAACAGCTACGTCATATCTTATAGTTAGTTATTTACAAGTCTTTACAAGTTGTGCTATTTAGGTCGGCAGCTTTTATAAAATTAGAACACACGTTCCTTGCACCTAACTACCATTACCTTATAACTTTGTGTGCGCACATAAAGCAGAGTACAAAGTTTGCTATGGTCAAACTTACCCGCAAGGATGCACATGGCGACACTAAAACCCACTTTACCTCTATATAACTTTGTCAGTAAAACAACTTAATGACCAGTTACAAACACTAAATAATGTACACAGCATAACAACATAGGTACTCATACTCATATAGTATGCTAACCAATGAGCGGGTAGATTATAGGTAACTGTTTTGTAAATATTTTATGTAAAGTTGATTGAACAACAAACTATTATTTAAAAAAGCTCTTAAACATTTGAATGAATGCACGATTTAAACCACGAGTAAGTAGAAACAGAGTTATACCAAGAAAAGTCTGCAACGATTTTGATAGTATACGCAATGCAAGTGTTGTTTCTAACTTTGCTTCAAACTTCTTTCATAGAAGTTCGAACTTTAAAATAACACTTGAACTGCGTGTGCTTTCAAAATCGTTGCAGACTTATCATGGTCTAAATCTAGAATGAATCATTGACAAGTGGTCGATTCACTTCTGTTTTAGGGAACTATTCATGCGTTCTTTCGACGTAGGTATATAATATTCCTATCAAAATCCTGTAATCGTATTAGCTATACAATACAACACAACCACAAGCTTCAAAAGCAGCATTTTTTTTACAAACGAAAAAAAATTGTTCAAAATTCACCTCCACATTTCCAATAGGCAACCGCCAGCTGTTTAATTGGCATAAAAATAACGATGTCGGTTAATGGAATTTGTGTACCTTAATTGAAATACATGGTCGGAATTACTGCAATAATCTCCTTTGATACAGGTAGGTCTACTCATTTAAACCTTAATTAGCCGTAAGCATGGTTTTGCGTTTTTGGTATAAAGCCACAATTTTGACAATAGTACATTTCGATGCTAGTGCGGAAGGTATGTCATTACTTCACGAGTACCGAGATATCTTGCCACGAGCCGCAGGCGAGTGGCAAGACTCGGGACGAGTGAAGAATGACATTTCCGCACGTGTATCGAACGACGTTTTTTAATACAGTTGCGAAAAAATAAGAAAAACATTGTTAATCGTACACTAAACAAAAGTGGTAACAGTGACAGCTCGGTTAAACGTCGTCTTTAAGTATATTATATCTATGGGCGTTTGGCAGCTATTCCGTTCCATTCAGTCAACTTATTAAGAACGGAATTTTCAATATTGAATATTAAAAACTAAACGTGTTATAATGATGAAGAGCTAAATAATTAAATATGAAATATGTAATATTTTTCGTATTCTTACATTAACGGTAGGTTTTTATGCTGATTACGACGTTTAAAGGAAACTAATATTAACACTCATCAATAAGTAGTCGTGAATTGGAACAAGTATAAATTTAAAAAAATTGGAAAAGTAAAAAGCACTAGTTCGAGATAACCAACTTTCCGCACGCTAAACAGCTACGTAAAGTAGCACTTTTTGAGCAACTGTATTAAAAAATATATTTTATATGACTTTTTCAATATATGCAACTCGACGTAAAAGAAGTTTACCTACCAGTTTTTAGGGTTCCGTACCCAAAGGGTAAAACGGGACCCTATTACTAAGACTTCGCTGTCCGTTCGTCCGTCCGTCCGTCCGTCCGTCCGTCCGTCTGTCTGTCTGTCACCAGGCTGTATCTCACGAACCGTGATAGCTAGACAGTTGAAATTTTCACAGATGATGTATTTCTGTTGCCCCTATAACAGAATAAAATAAAGATTTAAGTGGGGCTCCCATACAGCAAACGTGATTTTTGACCAAAGTTAAGCAACGTCGGGCGTGGTCAGTACTTGGATGGGTGACCGTTTTCTTTTTGCATTTTTTTCCGTTTTTTTTTTGCTTTATGGTACGGAACCCCTCGTGCGCGAGTCCGACTCGCACTTGCCCGGTCTTTTATAATTTAGCGTTTATTCCCAAAAATCCTTTGTCAAACATAAAAAAGTTACAAGCCAATCCAAAGACAGGTTAATCCATGAGCTTAAATAAATGATAGTCTCTACTATCATTTACTCATACTCATGGATTAGTAGTAGTAGTAAGTAGTAATCATTTTATTTTACACAACACAGGTTTACATGCATAGCTATTGGGTATAACTCTTTTACGTAAAGGATGATCACATCACATTGAATAGGTATTCACATTTCGAGCAGAGGAATAGTCAGTCTCGTGCCGTGCGTCGTGCGTTGTGCGCGTGCACGATGACATCCCCCCGTGCGCGGCCCGCAGCCGCCATGAATAATGCGAACGCAAAAAATTATATCTGCGATAGCAAGTGCTCCGTGTGTAATGTTATTATCAACGAAATGTTAGCTTTTATAGCTGATAAAGTGGACATCCTGCACGACAAGGCCTTACTTCAGATCTGCACAAGTGCGTATACTTCGGAAGAGATTGAAGATGCCCGTCACATTGCGATGTCGCTTTTAGCCCCAAACAAGAGAGTGATGAGACGAAAAGAAGGTTCCGAAGAAAAGTCCCTTCTGGAGATAATTAAATTAATTAAAGAAAGTGAACCGTCCAGTTTGCCCATTTTTGTTGCCAAAACTCTAAAGAAGCTTCCTGCAATTACGTTCGACCACGTTGACGTAACGGCGTTTCTGAAGGAAATGGCGGTGATAAAAAGCGAGTTAGCCATGCTCAAATCAAAAAACTGTGCTACTCAGCACTGTTCTACCGATATCGATGGTTTGAAAACCGATATAGAAGAAATTAAGCAGTTGCTCAATAACACCAGTTCAAACGATACATCAAACCCGCATTCTAGCACCCCGAAAAAGCGTCAAAACTTGAGTAATGGTAGGAAATCAAACAAACGCCGTAAACAACGCACGGTTGCACATTCCACAGCTGATAACACGGTGGTACATGTACCGAGTAGGGCTCCCGGTATCCGTGTTACACGCCGAAACGAATACCCGTGTTCTTAAGACCGGCGGTGCTAAGAACACGGTTTACACGGAACCGCCGGGATCCGGATACGTATCCAAGAAACGTTCCCAAGAAACGTTTCTCAGATACGTATCTCCGTTTACACGGGTACTTAACACCGGCCCGAACGGATCCGAAACAGTTTGAGCCAATCAATGCTCTAGGTCTGGGTATGCAAGGTCTAGTATTGAATGTTGAATTCAGATGAACTCGTTTGGCGTACGAATTTTTTAAAATTACATATACTTAACAGTTTTAACACATGTATTAATATAACATATTTAGCCAACTATACAATATATGAATGGAAGTAGGTGTCCCTATTCTATATAGTCTACTATTTTTAGTTTTAAGTAGGTGTCCCTATTCTATATAGTCTACTATTTTTAATTTTAAACCTACTCGTCCCTAGTTTAGAACCTTATTTTTTTACTATTGCTTTTAAGCTAATTTCATTACATAATACATTTCAATCAAAGAAACACATTTTATATATAATGGTGTAAGTTATATAGTTTCGCGAAGAATAGGTGTGCAGACAAATACTACCTGCTACTACTTTGTGGTTATTTGTTATTTTTATCAATTACCTAACTGTTGCGCGAGAACAGCAAATCTACCAATGCTGCAAAAAAAAGTACACACAAGCGGCATTTGAAACGCAGGATTTCACGCGAGAACCTTAAAAACCCATGCTACCTTGGTTACCTTGCAATTATATTGTCAAATACATTAAGATAGAACTCAAAATTGGTAATCATTCATGTTCACTTGGGTCACTTTCACACTAGTGCTCAGGTAATAAATGCCGGCCGGTGGTGTTCCATTCATTTTAGAACGTGTTGTTTTCCAATACCCTTTTGTCTGATATCGCCGAAAACAAGTAGCGTCCCAAACTATTATCAGAACTGCCACAACCAATTATAAGCTTTATGTCGGTGTAATAAGGAGAACCTACTAGTCTACACATATATGAAATTGTAAGAAATGCAGCGGCTAAAATTAAAGAAGCAAATGTATCCAAGCAAATGAACAAGAAATAAATATGACTTTTAAAATATTGTGTTTAAGTAGGTATGACTCCAGTTCGCCACTTAGTCGGCCAATTCGTAAAATACGGTCTTTCCAAGTTACTTTAATTTAAAATATTTTTGTTGTTTTGTTGCAAAAAATTGTAAATTTTATTAGTACAGTCTTAAAGTTCATTTTATATGATAATAAGATAATGAATTTAAGAAAAGTCTTACTTTCTGTAAAAACAAGTTTATTTGAAGTCTTATATAAAATATTATGTATTTTGATAAGTAGCATAGGTATACTGTACATATTTCTAATTTTCTACTCGTATTGTAACATTGCAAGGAAAAACTACCTGCTCAGAAAAGGGTTATGTAAACCGTTTATTGAATTTCGACTCTATGAACCACGGAATAAGGTTAAATATGACGGAAACTCGTCATGAATCTTTTGTCTATTTATTTGTAGCTCTTAAGTACGCCGGTTCGTTCCTTCGCTACTTGTCAAGGACGTGTCCGGAGCCACGGGTAAATAAGATCCGTTTCTTCGAATACCCGTTTATCCGTGGAGACGGATCTTAATTACACGTTTCTTAATTACACGTGCGGAACGGGCCAGAAAACCGTGTACGTGTTATTCGGAAACGGGTATTCGAAACGTGTAAACGAAACACGGATTCGACCGCGAGCCCTAGTACCGAGCTCGCCAGAGGAGCCGCGCGAAAAACCGGTCGACTCCGAGCTCTCGCCTACGTCACAGCGGTCTCGAGCGCTCACCCGCACCTGCAATATTGCTGACGGCGGCTCGGCGCTTCCTGCGTTCAGTTATCGTGATAAGCTCATTAGGCAGACAAATATGAACAATAATCGTAATGCAATTAAGGTCCAAGATGGGTCGTCTCAGGAGGATGACTTCACTTTAGTGGAGCGTAAAAAACGGTCGAAACACAAGGGTAATATGTGTGGATCTGCACCAAGTTCTACAAAAATAGTCGTAGCTGAGATTCCTGCAGCTATATATGTGTCCAGGCTGGCGATGTCATCAAGCGAACAAGACCTAAAAGATTATGTGCACGAAAAAGGCGAAGAATGTATTGAAGTCGAAATGCTAAAGCAGAAATATGACACTTCATTTAAATCTTTCAAAATTATTATACGCAAAGACAAGTTGAATACATTTTTGAGCAATACTTTTTGGCCAATAGGAATTAAGTATCGTATTTATCGAGAGCGATATGTTAAGATGGACAAAATGATGAATAAAGTTAAACAGTCTTCACACATATAATTATGAATAGTACACCCAATAATAATAATATGACTAAGACGATTATGGTTTCATACAACATACAACTGTAAATCGATTAAGAGATCATTAGCATATGTGCGGGAGCTGTGCAAAGGGTCCGATATTGTGGCCTGTCAAGAAACTTGGCTTCTCCCGCACGACCTTGACTTCGTGCACGGCATAGACCCGGACTTCGCGTGTACAGCGACGTCATCTGTTGACACATCGGCAGGTGTATTGCGGGGCCGGCCATATGGCGGGCTGGCTATATTGTGGAGGAAATCTAGATTTCCCGACGTTGCTGTCATCAAGTGTGAAAATAATAGAATAAATGCTATTCGTATCGAGTTAGGCACCCGCTCAGTACTAATTTTAAACATCTATATGCCTACAGACCATCCTGACAATCTCGAGGAATTTACAAGCTGTCTCGCGGCCGCTAGCGCAATAATAGAGGAGAGCGATATACAGGTGGCTTTCTTACTTGGCGACTTTAACGCGCATCCAAGTGCAAACTTCGGTCGGGAGCTCTCTAGTTTCTGTGCGGAAGAAAAGTGGTTATGCGCGGATATCGAAAAGTTAGGTATAAACTCTGGCTCGTTCACGTTCATTAGTGAGGCTAACAATGCCTATAGGTGGCTGGATCACTGCGTTGCTACACAAGCTGGTTGGGACACTATCATAGACGTGAACGTCATTAACGATGTATCGTGGTCGGACCACTTTCCGTTACGTGTTGTTTGCGATCTGGACCGAGCTCAAGGACAATGCGCCGCTAGTTGTGACGCCGGGCGGACTGGAGTGCGCTGGGGGATAAGGAATGACCAACAAATCAGAGACTATCACTCGTACTGTGATAAATTATTATCTCAAATAAATGATAGTTTTAAATGTAATTATTGCGATAACGCACATGACTGTGATACTTTAAGTACCTGTAAATTTTTAAATGACCATTTTATTTATATTGATAATTTATACTCTAGTATTACATCAATTTTAACAATAGGAGCTAAGAAAACGAAATGTCCTCGTTTAACCAAGAGGCATTTGAAACAAACTGTACCGGGTTGGAATTTTCATGTTAAGGAATGTCACAGTGCTTATAGACTACATTTTAATTGTTGGCTGGCCGCTGGTAAGCCGTCCACAGGTCAATTGTTTGAAAACATGTGCGCTAGTCGCAGACTTTTCAAAAATAAACTAAGATGGTGTCAAAAAAATGAAGAAAAAGTTAAATTGGATATTTTAGCCGCGTCTAGGAAAAACAAGAACTTTACGAAATTTTGGAATGAAATTAAAAAGCACAGTTTCAAACCCCAGTTACCAGTAAGCGTGGACGGCGCCAAGCAACCGGCGCTTATAGCCGATATTTTTAGTCATAGGTTCAAAGTTTCACCAAGACCCGTGCCCGAGTGTGTGCTTAAGGATGTAGGCCATAGAACCGTCAATGCTCAGCCACACCCTGTTCGTTTCTCTGCTGAAGACGTCGCGAAGGTAGTTAGAAACATGAAGCGAGGCAAATCGCCCGGCCATGATGACCTTAGCCTTGAGCACATACTTTATTCGGGTGACGTCATCTATGGGAAACTTTGCACCTTATTTAATTTGTGTCTGCGGTACTCTCATCTTCCTGCAGACATGATACATACCATTGTCGTCCCGATTGTCAAGAACCGGACAGGAGATTTGTCATCATCGGCTAACTACCGACCAATATCCCTTGGAACGGTGTTGGGCAAGATATTTGAACGGTTGCTGCAGCCCAGACTACTCAAGGCTCTCAGAATAGACGACGCGCAATTTGGTTTCCGTCCCGGTCTCTCGACCGATTCCGCGATCGTAAGTCTGAAACATGCGGTGGACCATTACGTGAGTAACAATACTTCGGTCTACGCATGCTTTCTCGACCTTAGCCGTGCATTCGACCTTGTGAATTATGAAATTCTGTGGGGTAAAATGCACGGCTCGGGAGTACCTGAGGACTTGGTACGTGTGTTCAAGTGCTGGTACGGAAACCAATCCAACTGTGTGAAATGGGGCGACACGACATCTAATAATTATAGAGTAGAATGCGGGGTACGCCAGGGTGGACTTACTTCTCCGGACCTCTTTAACCTTTACGTCAATGACTTGATGGGGAGGCTGAGGAGCACTGGAGTCGGGTGTCACGTGGGTGACGTCTGTGTGAACAGTCTCAGCTACGCTGATGACATGGTGCTGCTCAGCCCCTCCATCAAGGGTCTGAGAAAGCTGGTTTCAGTCTGTGAAAATTATGTCAATTCTCATGGGCTGATTTACAACGTGGCTAAGACAGAACTGATGGTTTTCAAGGCTGGAAGGGGTCCGGATAACATACCGGAAGTAAAATTAAATGGAGAGAAGCTGCGTATTGTGCAGCGGTTCAAATATCTTGGCCATATACTGACGGAAGACATGAGGGACGACAGTGACATGGAACGCGAAAGAAGAGCTTTGGCTGTCCGTGGCAACATGATAGCCCGCAGGTTTGCCGGGTGTAGCAGGGGAGTCAAACGTACATTATTTAATGCATATTGTCTCTCTTTCTACACCTGTCAACTGTGGGTCAGGTACAGCAGGAAATCGTACAGCGCCATCCGTGTGCAGTATAATAATATATTCCGGACACTGATGGGGCTGCCGCGTTCCTGCAGTGCCTCCACCATGTTCGCGGAAGCCAGAATCCCTGACTTCTTTGCAGTGGTACGCGCACGCATTGCTTCCTTCTGGGAGGGGATGCGCCGCTCGCATAACACCATCATCGTGTCGGTGTGCCGCAACATTACATGTAACATGTTTAGGCACTGGCTTTCAGTACATCGAAACGGAAACAAAAAATAGTAACAATTAACTATTTAACTTGTTTTACTTTGCTTTTAGTTTATTTTAGTTTTAAGTTTTTATATTTAGTTTGATATGGGTGTACTATTTACTGTACGTGATGCCTGAAAATAAAACTTTATTTATTTATTTATTTTATTTTATTTTAATATGCATCCGCGGTAGTAAATGGCCATATTTTTTACTTAGAATCGATCTTACTGTACATAATTGATTTCTATCAATTCTCTTAGATTTCTTAATTGATAGGTACACTGATTATGATTAATAAACTGACTTCAACTTAAGAAACAAAGCCTCCAGATTGATGTGATTTCAAAGACGACAAAGAGCCCATAGAACGGTCATTCATTTTAATTAAAGATTCCTGCAACCGTCTGATTAACAAAGTAAATGATAGTTGAACTTCCGGGCGAAAGGAGTATTTAGTCGGGTTACATAGCGACTGCTTACTTTTTGTTCTTGAAACGTGAACTCTATTTTGAACTGTATAAGATAGTTTATTGCAACAACACGATTGAGTAAAGTATAGGAGCTTCAGATAGTAACTAGTAGTCATTGTTCCAGCAACTTATGCAAGATTTCCCTTGGCTCCAGGATTTATAATCACCACCATATTTCATTAATATCCTCGGTTTATTTTCCGATAAAACCTACGAGTACTTATTAAGTTTAGCGGCGAATTGATGCTTCCACATTTGAAAGATATGGAGGAATAATACATGCAAGTTAAAAGGGGGCTTATAATTGTAGTTTTTATATATACATATTTTTTTACACTAGCATTTTTTCTAGAGCGCATCTCTCTAGCACGCAGACAAACAAAATGTTATCTAGCACAAATTACTTATATAACCAACTATCTTTGATACGATACTTGAATATTACAAACAACAAGTTTGCAATATTATATTATACACGACGGAATTAGGCGTGGGGCGTCGGTCGCCGGAAAATGCGGCAAATCCTCGCGGACTTCCGTCCCCGTACCTGCGAGCGAAACCGCCGCCGCCAAACTACCGCTAATTAGTTAGGTATTTTCACGCGAAAACTTCAATTAATTCCGTCAAAGCGCCCACTGGCAGTTCCGTTGCCTTTTTGTTCGCGAGAAAAGTCAAAGGCGCCGCAAAAATCTGAATGAAGTAATGAAATTTCCGTTGGCGAGCCGTTTCGACTCCATGGCTCCTTACTTATCCGTTCCGTTTAGGCGAGCTTTAATGATACGTTGAACAATTTAGTGCCCAGTATTTCAGCTTAAGGGCCCGATTGGAATGACATTATATGACCTAATTATAATTATATTTTTTAAGGACTATGATAAGGGGAGGAGAACAAAAGTGTATGCGCTCTTCACCGGTCATAAAAAATCACACCGCCCGAATCCTCCGGAGAGGTCACGAGGCGCGAACGCGCCGGAGCGCACCATCCGCGGACGCTTGGGATAATCTCATTGAAAGATTTGATTTTCCGCAAAATTAGATAAAAGTAATGAAATGCTCCCTCGAGATTTTGTCAGCTCCAAGACGAATGGATGTTCACGAGGGACATGAATTTAACCTAATGTTTTATACAATGTCGAGAAAATTATAGAATAATGCATTGTATTTTTGTATTTCCGTGATACATTTCAAAAAATTCATAAATCCTCATGGTTAGTAAAATAATTTACTTTTTATTGTATAGAGTTCACGTGAAAGAAAATCGATTTGAAATTATGAAAAATCGACTATTTCTCACTGCACCTTAATAAAATTAACGTCTTCAGGGAGAAAAAAAATACAATATCCTCATTGCAAATAATCTAGCGCTAGCTTCCAACTTTTAGATTTTATTAGTGACTAAAGTGCAGTATGTTATGAAGGGAGAGCGCGCGTCCCCCGCGGGGTATATTCCGTACCTCTTATTCAATTTGCGAGCGAATCAGTTCCGCCAACTCGATTATCTTTCACGACCGGATTTATATGCTTACAAGAGGTCTTTGCGAGATTTAGGTACGTACTAAACTTTATGAAAGGCTCTCGCATTTTTCAGTGGGTGTCTGATTGACTTATCGATAATTTTTTGCTTGCTATTAAATTTGATTTTAGATATTTCTTTTGATGTCTGATGTCGTTAGTGGCGCAGAATTACTACGAATATTTATTTGCTTTCAAGCTATTCCTATTTCAAAAACATTTTCTTTTTACGTGAAAACTAGATGAAGAAAAAATACCTATGCTAAATCAGGCACATTTCACTTCGTTAAGGCGCTCTTATAGTTGAGTTTTACGTTTCCGAGGGGGTGAAGCAGACGAGTGGTAGAACAGGCGGGCGGGCGCCCCGCGCGCCCCGCCGCACCATTCCCGCGCAGCACGTCTACATCCTTATTCTGGCGCCATCGGTATTCTGAATATTCTGATTTGTCAGTTCCGGGATTTTTTCCGGCAAATAATATCGAATAAGGTTTATTAGCAAATTCGTAATTTAATGAGTACTTAATGAAGTTATATACAATATGAGAGTATACCCCGACAAACTAAGAACCTAATCAAATTATACCCAATTACTATGAGACAGAAATTAGTACTTAAGTACTTACCTTAAAAATATAATAGAGTTAGACCAAGAAAATTCTGCAACACGCAGTGCAAGTGTTATTTTGAACGACAAACCTTCATGAAATTATGATTAACACTTGCACTGCGTATGCAATCAAAATCGTCGCAGACTTAGTCTAATTCTAGAAGTCAATTTCGGGAAAGTAGGTATTGAAAATAAGGAAGAATACTGTAGTTCATTTTTTTTAGCATTATAAAGTACTTGAAAGAAGGTAAGCGATCTAGACATGTCTTTTAATTGAAAAGCGCTTTTTAAAAATCAGTAACTATTACTTATGAAAGCTTATTTTATATATTAGGACTTTTATTTTATATAAAATCAATCAACATTTGGCATGATGTGTCACATCCCCGTAGCTGCAGGCGTCCATAGGCTATGGTGAATGCGGGTCGTATGCTGGCTTGCCACCAGTGTGGTATATAAGAACAGCATTTTTTGGAATAAATTTCCATATAGCAGGGTACGGACTTGGCGGAAATAAGGTAGAAATACTAGTGCTCAACGCTGCACTAGTATTCGACACGGGCACTTTATGTCAAAGTGACAAGAATTAAATTTGTATACAGAAAGATCGTCGCCGTTCAAATTTAACCTATATTACTTTGACATAAAGTATAGTGTGTATCTTTCAAATAGAGCTCATCGGCTAATCCTATTGTTAGACCGGGAGATAGTGACACATTTTACTGGGTCATTTGTACCAGTATGGCGGTTCGTCAGGGGTCTAAGCACGTAATGAAGGAAAGAAAAATGATGGTCATAGCGCTGGTACCGGCGGCCCAATCGCGTGGGCGTTAGTCGAACGTGTCGGATAAAATACGAGTGTCGAACGATTTGTTCCACAAAAATCCTCGTATTTTCCGATAGTCCATAAAAAAGAAGTAGGCGGTAGCGTAATGCCATACTTCTCCGGTGTGACTTACAGCCCGCCATACTGAGGCGAACACATTAATTAAAAAAAAACAATTCAACCATTTGTGCCAAGCTAATTTTTGCACAGGTGATCATCGTCGAGCAGCCATTCATGGACATCACCATGCCATACTCTTCGGACGGTTCCAAATGGCCGCCATACCGCCGCAAGGGAGTTATTATTTTTTTTTTGCTAAACGATTTGTACCAGTATTGCATTTAAATTTTTGGAAAGTATTTGATAAAATGTGACCGTTATTATAATTGCCATACTTATAGTAGGGGGAAAAAGTGCTGCCATACTTGAAAAACTTATTTAATCGACAAATTTCAAAAATACGACTATGTATACGTAAAATATTTTTTTACAGCATGGCATCATCATATTCTGTTTGTTTGGATACAATTATAACTAAAAAAAAATATTTCAGATTATAACTACGGGGCGGACGACTGTGAGACTTAAGCCAAGACTTAAAACAAAAAACAATTTTTTGACGATTTGTACCAGTATGGCATTTGGATTTTTGGAAATTATATGATGCAATGTGACCATTATTATATTTGCCATACTTCTAATAGGGGGAAAAGGGGACACCATACTTGAAGTAAAAAAAAAAAATTGTACACATTTGCCACCTCCTACTGGTATGGCATTATGAGATTTCCATTTATGATCACACAGAAAGTCTTGAAAAAAAATTACAAGATGGTACAAATCGTTTAGCAATAAAAAAAAATTAACTCCTTTGCGGCGGTATGGCGGCCATTTGGAACCATCCGAAAAGTATGGCATGGTGATGTCCATGAATGGCTGCTCGACGATGATCACCTGTGCAAAAATTAGCTTGGCACAAATGATTGAATTGTTTATTTTTAATTAATGTGTTCGCCTCAGTATGGCGGGCTGTAAGTCACACCGGAGAAGTATGGCATTACGCTACCGTCTACTTCTTTTTTATGGACTATCGAAAAATACGAGGATTTTTGTGGAACAAATCGTTCGACACTCGTATTTTATCCGACACGTTCGACTAACGACCACGCGATTGGGTCGCCGGTACCAGTGCTATGACCATCATTTTTATTTCGTTCATTACGTACTTAGACCCCTGACGAACCGCCATACTGGTACAAATGACCCAGTAAAATGTGTCACTATCTCCCGGTCTATATATGTCTATTGTTAAGTAAAACCGCACGTGCTACTTACGTGCAAAAAAGGATCTTAATTATTTTATTTGGCACCTGAGCGCCGGCTAGGCCAACGCTCAACAAACCAGTGTAGGTAGGCTCTCCGATAACGCGCCTTTGTGTCATCTCGATGACACATTTGAGACTGGTTCCGTAGCGTTCGACTCGCCGCACTCAGTAACCGGAGTACGTATTTTTTATGCAGGTGGTTGTGCCACGTGGCATGAGCGGTTTTACTTAACAATAGACAATAGGATTAGCCGTCGAGCTCTATTTGTAAGCTACACACTATACCCATGTCGAATACTAGTGCAGCGTCGAGCACTAGTACTTCTACCTTACCTAATATTAAACACAAAACCATTTTAGGCATTTTTCGACCACTTCCCTTAAAACGCATGTAGGTAACTCGGATACTAAAAGCGGTGAAATGGTTAGGTACCACCATACACTAACCACTCCCACATAGGTATTTGAATCCCGTACACATACTTATGTTTAAAAATGATTCAATTTAAAATAGCCTTTAATAATAATAAAATATGTTTACACAATTTATCAATCGTGACTGAATTCCGGATTGGTTAGATGGGTGTGCGCCTTTGCTTCCCAACTTGTTATAAAATGACAATATGACGGGCGAATGTCTGAAATGTCACAGTAATTAAGAATTATTTTGCTTTTCTTCGTAAGAATGTTGAAAAACATTGTGTGTATAACATATTTGCATATTTATACAGTGGTTACCCATTTTATGAAACGTCCAATAAACTAGCATAGGTCCGACGCTGGCAGTGGCCACGGGCGTACTGGCGCGGGGAATGGGCGCAAGGTATTGCCGCGTAGGGTGTAATTTAGTAGGCAAAAGTTGAATTCATAAAATTATGAATGAAAAGATTAACGTATCGATAAAAGAACCAGCAAAAACGAAGATTTGCTTAAAAGCTATCGAATGAGGTAAGTTTCATATCCATTTTCGTCGTAGTACTTCTAAAATATGGATCAAAAGACAGCTTTAAGCATGTTTTCAACTTAAGATTCTATCGAGAAAATAATGAGCCGTTGTGTTTCTGACAAGCAATAACGTAGTTCAAGGACTAAAGTTATACATACTAGAAAATAATGCATGAAATCCTTGTAAAAGTCTGTAAATATGGTTACAAAAAAGCGCATTTTACTACACACCGCGCCTTAACGCTTATATCAGTTACCGTTTCCAAACACTGTCGAAAATAGTTCTACCGCCTACTTCCTTTTTCAACGTCTGTATTTCTCTCTAACTAGATGCTTGAAATACTGAATGAAAATATGAAATATAAAATACCTCGTTATGCTTGTTAAAAAGCAAATAAATCGACGGTCAGATCGACTTTGAAAATGTTTGTTTTCACTGAAACATTACTGCAGTGCTAGTAGCTATGTAGATCCTCTTTATTGGCTCATTGCACTGCAGAGGCGGAGAGGCCGTGAGAAAGCAACTAGTAAGTTGCTGTAATGGGGAATCACTTGGCACATGTACAGAGCAGCGAGCAAGAGGCCAGGCCACTCGGCTCCGTAAACATTTGCCCAATAATTGCGAGTCCTCAGTTACGCTACTAGAATAAATATTCCCGCTCCCAGAGGGGAATGCACGACCGGATGCCTTTAACACAGAGCATTTCTTTATTGGGCGAAAATCATGACTTATTGTTCTATTAACAAATAACTTAGGCGTCTCGGTTTTTTTATTCACAAACTCTGCGAGGGTTTATGCGAATGACGAGCAAGTTAGTTTATTTACTCGCGAAAAATCGTTTACACTTTGTTACTTAATGTTGATTCCAAAATGAGTGTTGTTCTTTGTTTTGCACTCGTAACTCTGAAATTACCCTCTCAGTTTACAGGCAATTAGTAACATAAATACTGTATGAAATTGCCCTCTCTTTGGCAACAAACTGAAAGCAAATTAATTTCCTATCTCAGATCTATACAAGCCACTTTGATAAATCTAGAATCGCCGGTTGTTATCGAGTTAAGGCTTCCGGTTAGCAATAACTTTCATTCAATACCTGTATAAGTTTTACTGCCGTATTCGAACTTCAAGATATTCACAAGAGACTACACGTACTAGGTCCATTCTAGATACGTTATAGTTTAGATATCAACTAGTTCTTTTTTGCAGCGCAATTCGGGCAACCAATGTCACTTTTACGTTAGATAGAGTAAAATATCTATTATATGTGAATTGGATCTCTTAAGTCGTATCCTGTGGAAATCGTTTAAGAGTATCTCCAGAATCGCGCAAATGTCAAATTTGACAGGTTAGATCTTAAACATATCGTTATCGTATCTTGGTGATGTCTAAAAGATGTCTATTTCAAAATCCGAATCATGTTAGTGTAAAGTTCAAGTTTATAGCGTCCGTTAGATGTTGTTCCAATATTGCTGGCGGTGCTTTATCAGCGCTTAGATTATTACCAACTGAAAGAAATAGACATCTTAATAAAATTAATTAATCCATTAACATCAGTTAGTCTTTATCTTTGTTATTTGAAATAAATGATTATTTAAATTTATCTTTATCAGATACAGATTTAATGAAAGTAATTTCGCTGAAACTCATGAACCGTAACTGAGAATGCTGAATCTTTATTTTTAAGGGTTAATCATGTTTATCGACTACCTTGCCATTAAGATCGGGATAAATTCCATAAACCAACGGTTCTGCAGGGGCGAAAGTAAAAAAGTTTTTATCGTCAACATTTTTATTTTGTTTCCAAGTTTTTAATTTTGTTTGCTTAGGGTTTTGTTACATAATTTGTGCTAAGAAATATTCAAGCTCTTAAGGATAATTAATAGCGAATAAAAATCTCGGAATGTGCATTTATTTATTATTATACACCAAAATGAAAAAGATAAGAGCTCCTTAATAACGCCTGAAGTCAAAATTGCTACGTTACTTTTATACTTAAAAATATACAAGCGCTTTTATCCGGGTAAAAGTGGGTAATAAACAATAAATCTGAACCGTCAAGCACTTTGGGCATAAAAGAGAAAGTTGTTGCATGGTCCGCTTAGCCGGAATTCAAAATTAAATTAGCATTTAGTAGGTATCAGATCGAGTTGGACCCTCATGGGCCCGATCGTCCCACCTTCATGTTTATTTATCAGGTCCTTGAAAGGATACGGTTCATAATATGAGCTGGGCTTAAAGAATTTGCATTACTAATTTGTTGCTTAAGCCTTTCAGTGAACCATTTAAGTATCAATGGACTGTGCAGAACGATATGTATTCAATATTAAAACTTATAAAATATCTCATGTTCAGGCTGATCAATTTAGAATACAATAAGAATAAGTTAATAATAAGTTATTTTATGACAATAAAAAATAAGATAAAGAGAAAAACATAAGATAAAAGAGGTACGAGGAGAGATAGGAGAGGAGATATAAGAGAGGTTTAGAATAAGTTATTCTATAGAAAATAAGAATAGCGGATGGCGCTGGAGCTAATATACGGCGTTGCATGAACAAGAGATTTCCTTTGGCAGGATTGGTCCTTAGGACCCAGGGATGGATTCAAGAAGTGGAGCCACCGAGATTTTTGATGTAAATTTTTAGGGGGGGGGGGGGGCTCTCAACTTGATCTTGATATCTGTATCCTTTAAGCTACTATGTAGGTCAAGTTTGGTATCGTTTCCGTTTAAATCGGGGGTGCCGAATTCATTTGTGATATCATAATGACACCATTCCGAAGTAAAAACACATAAAATATGAAAAAAATACTTTTTTTTTAATTTCTCTTCACGCTTAAACTGCTGAACCAATTTAGTTAAAATTTAGTACAAAGATAGTTTGAGTCCCAGGGAATAACATAGCATAATTTTAATCTCAATAATCATCCCTTAAGGGTGTGAAAAGGGAAGAGGAAATTTGTATGGGGATTCAATAACCGCTGAACCGATTTAGATAAAATTTGGTATAGAGATAGTTTGAGTCCCAGGGAAAAACATAGAATAGTTTTTATTAAAAAAAAATATCTTAAAAATGAAAGGTAAGGTGTCAGATTGTATAGGAAATCAATAAACGCTGAACCGATTTCGATGAAATCTATGTCTACATCTTTGATTTAGTTGAAAATGATACTAAACTTGACTTAGAACCTAAACTAAAAGAATTATTAACCTCAAACGTCGCAGACGCTTAACCCCCCCTCCCCCCCCCCCCACCTGCATCAAAAATCTGGGTGGCTCCACTTCTTAAATCCATCCTTGGGTCCTAAAGACCAATCCTGCTAAAGGAAATCTCTTGTTCATGCAACGCCGTGGTGGACCTTTTTTTGCTCTGAGCAAACACAACTAGAAGTCTTTGTTAGGTTTTAGAGATAATTTAGTAAAACTACAAATATTGTCTTAATACTTAGCCCAGCAAAGTTTCAGTAAAAACAAAACTCTTATTTATTTTAAAAGTATTTCTCGTATTACGGCATAAGTATGTAGACACGCACAAGCTGGTGGCACTCAAACTACACCTAACGAGTCAAATTTCGTCGTTCTATTGTATTAAAATACAATGTAAACTCCACAGTAGTATAATATTATACATTACATTCGTTCGTGTCTACAAGCCATCATATTGTCAGGGTGTAATGCCCGCGTCGGTGATACAACAACATTTATCTGAACGCGGTCCTCTTCGCACGTGACAGTGACAAGTGCTTCCGTGAGCGTCGACCGTTATGCTTAACAATGGCTACCCTACATCTGTTCTGCCCACTATCGCATTACAAGTCTTTCTATGCGATTTGTAAAGGTTTCCTCCTCACCGCGATATCGTATCATGTTGACGTTTTCAATAGGTGATAACTAGTTCACAGCCCGTATCGGCGGGAGAATCCTCGTCACAAAACAAAAGAAAACTACTGATGGAAGTGTTTCTTGGGTCCCGATTCAACATTTATTGACAGCCCGGGACGTCGAAAATTCACAAATAGCCGAAAGTATTTTACTGTGTAGTAGATAATAAAAGTAGTCCAGTTCAATATATGCGTATTACAATTAGACAGCGTGCCACTAGTCCTTTTTTTACATAAGTACCTAATTTTGTTGTTATGACTCGAATTAGGTGACATTAAAAAACCGTAAAAACACAAACTTCGTAACTAACTCGGGAGTGTCAGTATTACTGTTTTTATTTCAAAAGTAATACCTATCTGAAAGAGAAAACTATTAAACTTGTCAAATACTTTCAGTGTTTGAAGTCGCAAACTTTCTCATCCCACAAAGCCAGCAAGTTCATAATTATTTGTTAGCACCACCGCAAGTTTAATAGAATGCGATGCAAGTTTAATGCAAACAAAACTAAATTAGTAAAACATGCTTGACCTGCGATTGAACTGCTTAATTTGCAACAAACTTAAACTTTGTAAGTAATAACTTTTACCTACGTGCTGATGTAGCTTCTGCTAAATCGCATACTTAAGTTTGTGCAGCTTTAAAATATGAACTTTACAAGATAATCGTTAAACATATTAGTTCAGAACGAACTAAGATCAACACTGTACACTTTAGTTCAATCTCAAACACTGAAGCTGATGCATGAAGAGATTTGTTGAGTAAACTTAGACTAGGGTGAAGATTGAAGTCAATTAGGATTATGATGACGTATGATAACTAAGTACTGTAGCTAACTTTGTTTCAAACTGTAACGGCTTGCATTTTAGATAGGTACTGAAGTTCATTATAGAACTAGTTAAAATTTTATTCTGAAAACATTAGGTAAATTTGCGAGATAGGTAATTAATAGTTATAGGGTAACCTAGTTATTGGGCCCGAAATGAAAGCTCGTCGATAACTCGTGCAGTCCAGCTCGCTCCGGGCGCGAAGTTACCTGCTGGCCAAACCGCTGACTCTGTCAAACTCCTGAAAATTAGTTTCTGAATTCTGATGAAAAGTTTAATTGGTTCCTCAAAGCCAATATGTGGCTGTTTCTGATAGTTCAATCGAAAAGTTCATGTGACTACGAGTTAGAGAAGATTGTTTAACTTTTGTAATGAAGTAACCTGTGACAATATGTGGTTCCCGGAAAATGGCACTGTGCTTCAAACGAGATTGAAACATGCGTTTAACATAGATATACAGAAGCGAAGCGAAGACTCTTGAGTAATTATCAAATGAAAGTTACCTGCTTGTTTAAGCATAATTGAAATTGTAAAATTTTAGAAGTTTGAGACTTGATACAAATTGTTTGTGGGCTTACGTTGTCCCGAATATCCCTTTTCATTAAATTTATTTATCCTTTCTACGTATCAGTTCTTTATCCTTTTCAGAAGTTCCATCGTATACAGGGTGATCAATCCAAATGGGTCAGTATGGGGAAGTCAGAAACTACGAGAGATAGCGAAATCTGTTCTTAGGAACCATGGCTTCGATTTTAGATTTAATAATAATGGCATTCAATTATTTTTTTAAATCTATCATACATAACCGGGATTCGAACATTGGTCAATATTCTTGTTGTTTGTTTGTATGGCAACTTTTAAACGACGCGTGATAGGTGGGGGGTGCTCGACCAAATATCATAGAGAGCCACGAGACAAAACAAACTACATTAAAAAAAAATCAAAATGGCCGACTTTTTTTTTAATTTTTCAAGTTAGTCCGAGCGCACTGAGATTTGGCATGCGGCGAGCCTAAAGACCCAAGATTACCATGTCAAAAAATTTTTTTGAAAAAATCTAAAATGGCGGCGGACACGGGCAAAGTCAAATTTCCAAGTAGGTTAAGCGAACCCGAAGGGCGAGTTTCAGGCCGGGAGACCGAAGGCCGACCCCAGCGGAATGCCGAAGGCCCGGAGCTTCCACCCCGACTCTCAAAACGCGAGGCCGAAGGCCGAGCTGCGTGAATGGGATGCTTCCAAGCGTTCTACCATACCAAGTCAACTGTCTTGATGAGCGAAGCCGTCGGGCCGAATGCCCGACGGCGAAGCGTCCAGGCTTGCGAAGGCCGAAGGCCGAGCTCCGCGTAGGGCCGAAGGCCCGAAGCGTCACACGTGAGGGGGAAGTTGGAGCTTAAACACGACCCAACACTTTTCCTATTGGGAGTCGCGTTTTGGGAGTCGGGGTGGAAACTTTGGGCCTTCGGCCCTCCGCCAGGGTCAGCCTTTGGCGTCCCGGCCTGAAGCTCGCTCTTCGGACTCGCTTAACCTACTTGTAAATTTGACTTTGCCCGTGTCCGCCGCTATTTTGGATTTTTCCAAAAAAAATTTTGGCATGGTAATTTTGGGCCCCCAGGCTCGCCGCATGCCAAATCTCAGCGCGCTCGGACCAACTTGAAAAAATTAAAAAAGTCGGCCATTTTGAATTTTTTTAATGTAGTTTGTTTTGTCTCGGGGCCCTCTATGATATTTGGTCGAGCACCCCCCACCTATCACGCATCGTTTAAAAGTTGCCATACAAACAAACAACAAGAATATTGACCAGGTTCGAATCCCGGTTATGTATGACAGATTAAAAAAAAAATTGAATGCCATTATTATTAAATCTAAAATCGAAGCCATGGTTCCTAAGAACAGATTTCGCTATCTCTTATAGTTTTTGACTTCTCCATACTGACCCATTTGGATTGATCACCCTGTATAGGTATGTACAATTAGAAATATGTATTAAAATAAGAGGCTTCATATTTCATAAAATAATTTATTAAAGTTTTAACAGGTAGGTACCATTTTTACTTTATCCGAGCCGGTTTATACTCTAAGCTGAGCATACGATTTTTATTGCGAACCTTTTTCTAATAAAATATACTAATTACTGCAGGCACAAAGTTATAGGGGTATTATTGTTCGCGGTGCCATTCTTCTTGGGCCATGCCCCGCGGAATCTGATTAATAGCAGCAATATTCGAGCACGCGCCCGTATGGACCACAAGAATTGTTCCACCAAGGTTCCAACAGCCCGACCAAAGTTTGTATTCTGGCTCGTTACTCATTGCAACCACTGCTTCTATTAATATTTAATTGTGCAATAACATCGTATACACGTGAGTGAGATTACTTTGCTTTTAAACCTTTTAAACTCTGTGCTTATTAGTGGTCTCGTAATACCTTGCCATTACTCGGTAGCGAATGAAAGCACATATTTTAAGCAGCAGCTTTATTTATTTTACAGATACGATTCCTGGTTTTGGATCCAATGATAGCTTATTCGTCAATTTGCATTGTTAATGTTCAGCGATAAATTAATTTGTTTATTTTGCATTTACTTTTAGGTGACGCGTATATTTTCTTTACGCTGGTTAAATATGAAACAATGATTTGAACATTTGGAAACTAATAACTTGGAACGCATGTTTTGGGTGTAATAAAGTAATTTGTGGGATGTCGCATCGTTAAGTGGATTATTAAACACTGAAATGTTTCTGCCCACCCATTAGTATAATGTTTCTGCAAACATTCAGAGTTTGAAGGCAAGCAATCGGAGGCTCACATCGTAATTCAACACATTGCACAATACGCATGTATGTAAGCAGTTTTTATAATTGTACAAATACACATTTGCAATTATTTGTTTGCTTAAAACATTATTTATACTGATTGGGACATAACAAAACACTTTTTCCAAAATTCATAGTAATGTGATAGTTTATAGGTACGTTTGGATACGGCTAAACGAATTAGGATAGTATTGATGATGGCAGGACATAAGAATGAAGTTTATAACCTGAAAAACAATATTGCATTACAAATAACATAATTTTTACCATCCCGGAATTCATCCCCTAAAGGAGTTTATTTAGAATGGAAGTCTAAAAGTTAATACGGGGACGCTCTCAAGGGTAAGAAGGACAGTTGAAAAGTAAGGCCACAAGCCCAATGCCCAATATATTATAAAAATTAAGTCATGTAATAAAAATATAATTATAATAAATTCCAAAATATATTGCGGTCATAAATACGACCACTTATGAAGAACGTATTTTATTTACTTTTGAATAAGCATATTCTAGAATCAAAATATTGTGAGTTTCCGTAATCGACCGGTCCGCGCAAGGTACACCGCGCAACTATTTATTTAGCGTCCCAGCGGGAGACAGTTTCATCAACACGGGTCGCGCCGAGGAAGGGTTACTCATCAATTTTAATTATTTAATCATTTATTGATCCTGGTCATTTAAATAATTATACACAGGAAACAATGGCACTTTAAAATGTTTCAAGCATATAAAGCTAGTTTTACGGTTTCACTCACCAAATATAATACCGTATTACCAACCACCAACCAATAACAATATGGTAATGTCAGTATGTCTCACGATAGTTTAAATTCAATTATTTCAAGCATAAGTATTCTTAGATGTATCCCAGGTAGAACTTAGTTTTTAAAAGTACGAGTATATTCGATACTTTCGGCCTGGTTCGAACTTTAAGATACGATATGGATCGGATATGTCACTGTCAAAAGTCACATATCCGACCCATGTTGCATCTTTAGCAAATTTTTAACGTATCTTATAGTTCGAATCGGGCCGTTTATCTACTGAATGGATTTAAAAAAGTAGATAGTTATCTATATCATCGCCTTAACTATGTATTTATTTTTGAAACTCATCATTAATTTGTCCAAATCTACAGGAGTTACTGTTTTAAGCAATCGATCCGTATAAGGTACACTGGTACACTATACAAGGCGCAGTTATATCTGTTTAGCGTCCCCACGGGAGACAGTTTCATAAAACAGGGTCGTTTCGATGAAGGGTTACTTATCAATTTAAATTGTTTATTCACTTATTGATCCTGGCAATTTAAATTACTAGACAGAAAACAGTGCCACTTTAAAATGTTTCCAGCGTGTAACAAGTATATACTCAGTTCGTCAATTTCAAGAAGAGCGTAGTTTTTCTAAAGAGTGTTACATATTTAGGTACCTATGTATATCACGTGACACAACTATTTTGATGCACTCAATGGATTAAAAATTGAAGATAAATCAACGCATTAAATATGTACGTACATACATGTTTTGAAACACATACACACACATACAGGAGCGATTGTAAGCGATTGGTCCATACAATACACACTGCGCTTTTCATTTAGCATCAAAGACAACCTGATCAAACAGGGTCGTGACAAACGCAGACTTACTTATCAATTTGCATTAGTCTTGGCAAAAAAATCACGGTTTGAATGCGTCCTATTACTTATAACGGTTTTTATAATTATAGATTCATGATACAGTTAACATCCTGTAGATTTGCGGTAGCCATTGAAACCGGTTAGGCGGTCGCTGTAGTCGTATTTATTTAACGGCCCCGCGGGCAGGATCGCCGACGATACCATACCAAAGCTTATTTGCCAATTTGCATCATTAATGCGACGCGCATAATTGATTTAATATGCAAATTTAGCATTTTGTGGGTGTCATATTTTTGTATGATACGTACCAGGTATTTTATTGTATAATGAATGAAATTTAATTTATTAAGATAACTCATAATAAAAATTACTTTTAGAGTTTTACATTTACCTATTTACTTACTCAACTATGATACAATTTGTTTCAATAAAACTACAAAATAATGAATATCAGTAAATAATGAGTATGAGTAATAAGTGTGAATAAGTGAATAATGAGCATAAGGCGTTACTTTGCGGAAATCCATATTAATTAAAATCAAAATATTACTTTATTTTTTTTTTTCGCGTATTAGCGAAGTAATATTTTGGTTTCAATTAAAACCACGAAACTGGCACAAGTCATACTGTTACGTATAGTAGGTAGAGTGATAGGTCTATATAAATTAAGTAGGTATGTGCAGGTAGAAATGAAGGAAACTAAGGATAATTACTGCTAGAAACAAGTTGCTAAGTAAAGTACCTACTTAATTTCATTATCCTAGAATAAAATCCTGAACCAAGTCAGCTGACTAAGATTCCCAATACACAAGCCAGAATATTAAAACTTAAAGCAGCTTTAGATGGAAACTATGAGTCGAAGTTTTTCTTAAATATTTGCAGGAAAAGGCTTTCGCCTTGGCCCGAGCGGTGAATTTTTACTTTTGTTCTCAAAGTTGGGCCGGAATTAGCATTTATCGTCTATAGACTGGATTAAACGGCACCGCGAATTGCAATTTTATTCAGTGACTCTGCGATATTGGAGCAAACTTATACATATAGGTACATTTTAATAATTGACTTAACTTTTAAAAATTAAAACCAAAATATTAGCTACTTTGCTAAGGGCCACTTGCACCATCCCCCTAACCCGGGGTTAACCCGTTAAACCGTTAACCCAGTGTCAAATTGTACTGGTAACCATGGTAACTCTAGGTTTATCCGGTTAACCCCGGGTTAGTAGGATGGTGCGAATGGCGCTAATCCGCGTGTGTTTTCGCGGATTAACAAAGTAATATTTTGGTTTTGATTAATATGGATTTCCGCAAAGTAACGCCTGATTCTATTCACTATTTAAACTTTAAAAAAATTAAAATGCTTTTTTTATAAACATTGACTTCGTTAAAAATATACACAACAAACTGCGAAGCTCAAAGCAACGGAATAAAACTTTCATGGAACTCAAACAATCGCGCGCTTCAAAATAGCTAGTCCTGTAAAAAAGTTAGGGGTCTATACCGTGTAGTACGTAAAGATATATGAGCAAATCGAGCCTAGCCAAATTTGTGTTCGAATGAAATTTGATTCACATGTCCGCGCCTAGGTCGAGCTCGCGGATGAAAGGGTTCATCGCTTTTTTATTCGGAAACTATAGGGACAGAGAGCCCGTTGACGTAACATAGGAAACTTAATCCTGTAATATCGTCATATACTCGTATTTAAACCGCTTAGTATGGTTTATTATCATAAAAGTGATTTACTTAATTATAAAGTCATGATAAAATGAAAATCTACTCACATACCTAATCAATTTTAAACTAGCACAACTGAAAGCAGAAAATAAAGAAATATGCAAACAAAATTTTATTTTCATAGGTATGGCTTTCGGTAATGGCTTAATAAACATTGGAAACTAGTATAAAGGAATTCAATTATTTTTATTTTCTTCTCTTGGGAATTTAAACTGTATTATTATTATGAACACACGCAGTACAATAGCGAAAGGCAAAGCTACAGATTTGTAGGTATTTTTTTATTCGGGGTACATCTGGTCGTTCACATACCCTTGTCTCGGCCCTGCCCGCCATACATCAATGCTCTGCTTTCCTAATATTCTTTTTTTGTTCATTGAATCCAATGAAACACTCAAACAAAATAATGTGACTTTATTTTTAATTTAGCAATTATGTAAACATTTCATTTATTTTAAGTAAAACATAAATAGGTATATGTTCAATAAAATATTTAGGTATAAAAGTTGAAACTATACTAATTATTTATATATAATTGTATTTATACAACTTAATTACCTTTAAAGCGTAAGAGGTTCGAAAAATCTGAACAATGTGTTTTACTCTAGCTAGACCTTTAACACAGACTTGTCACTCGTACAGCAACACAGGTTCTCAATAGTACCGGCCCACCGGTTGAATATGGCAATCGACAATCGAATACAATCGGCCAATCGAAGTATATTTACAGCAAACTTCCCTATTCGCAATCTCTTTTATTCTACCGACATCTGTCCTGCGTCCGGACCCTTTTCGAACCCTCGTTTAGTTTTCGACACTGTGCCTGTCAATATCTTCATATGATAGTTTGTTGCCAGTGACCGATTTGAATATAGATACCTGACATAGGCTCAGGGGATATTCGGAAAACCAATAAAATTGTAGTTTAGGTAGTAATTAGTTAATCATCAGTCATTGTACAATTTTTTTAATGGAATACAACTTTATTTCGTTTTTTAGTTCATTGTAAACTGACTTAAAAAACCGGGCAAGTGCGAGTCGGACTCGCGCACGAAAGGTTCCGTGCCATAATGCAAAAAAAAAAAACAAAAAAAAGCAAAAAAAAAACGGTCACCCATCCAAGTACTGACCACTCCCGACGTTGCTTAACTTTGGTCAAAAATCACGTTTGTTGTATGGGAGCCCCATTCAAATCTTTATTTTATTCTGTTTTTAGTATTTGTTGTTATAGCGGCAACAGAAATACATCATCTGTGAAAATTTCAACTGTCTATTACGGTTACTAGCTATTACGGTTCGTGAGATACAGCCTGGTGACAGACGGACGGACGGACGGACGGACGGACAGCGAAGTCTTAGTAATAGGGTCCCCTTTGGGTACGGAACCCTAAAAACGATGACGATATTCTTACAACAACCTCGTAGGTTGCGACATTGGTACAAAGATAAAATATTTTGTACGTGTATAGACTTTAATACGTAGGTACAGTTTGATTATATATTTACATAACAAAGATTGAGCTATATAAATTTGCAATACAAAAGAATTCAAACAGATCACGCTAAACAGAACATCGCCAAAGCATGCAACAATGAAATACTTTAATAAGCTCCTCCAAAATGACAACTAAAAGAAAGGTGCAGCGTGTCAGCATTTATCAGCAACAAAACAGATATTCAGTTAAACTCGAACAAAAACTATTTGAACCTTCCTCAATGCTCAGCGCACCACTTTGTAGCATTGGACAGGGGATTTCAGTTTTAAGTGAATATTACTTTTTAGCGCGATGTTGCTTATGAAAGGATTTCGCATATTTTCAACAAAGAATGAGAGAATTAGAGTGATAATTGTGAATTGGTCCACACATTCAACTTAACTAGGTAAAAGCAAAAAGAAGTTTATATGCATGCCTTTGACTTTAAATTAAAATCATGTGACTGACATTTATTTATGATTTATAAACAGGTATACCTGTTATGTTGTCTATGAATGTTTTAAAAATGAATGAGTACCTATTAAATATTCTTCTACGAAGATGAGCTTCATCATAAAATGATCGAAATCAAAGTCTAGGTTGTTATTTTTTCCTATGGCTTAGCTATACCGGGTGTGGCCTGTAATATGAGCAAAAATTTAACTGTAGGCTGTACTCCTCATACTGAACAACATTTGTTCAGCGACTTTTAAAAATAACTTGTGGTTTTATTTTAAATACACTTTAAAGTTTATTCCAAGACGCAATGTATTGCAAATTTTGTTATGTTTAAGGCGTGACAAGCAACGTCAATCAAAATAATATGGCGTGGCGATGGCGTCCATTGAAAATAATATTTATTTTGTATGAAAAATAGGGAGTCTAAATACTTCATATTTTTTTAAAGTTGTTGAACAAAAGTGTCACCGTTTGAGGAGTCCAATCTATGTTTTCATTATTTGCTCATGTTACAGGCCACACCCGGTATAAATACAGCACAATATTATCAGCAACATACTAAGCAGACTGAAATGTGAAAACACACAAAAACATTAACGAATAAATAAATTCTTAAACTGAGTGATACGACACTGAATCATTTGACTTTAATTCCATCCATCAACATAGGTAAAGGTACCTATATGTATTTCCTAAATGCTAGTTTGATGTGCAATATCCTAGAGCACGGCAAGTGCGCCCCGGGCAACTGCCGAATTGGGAAGCCTGATGGGAGGCCAACTATCCAATACTATTCCAAGATTTCAACTGTAAGTCACATTAAAGGATCTGACCTTTTAGTTATCCCTACAATACGCTTAGAGTATGTAACGCATATCAGAGACGAATAGGAATAAATATAATATTGGGACCTTTTAAGGTAGCACGCATCATTATTTTTTGCTACTAGTTAATAATAACGCCCACCTAGTAATTGGCCCCGTCAACCTTGTAGAAAGGCAACAGTCTGGTGACTTTCGTACTAATATAGTCGCTAATGAATAGGAGCTAATAATTAGGCAGTTTACCTTACTAATATTAAGTAAGTAAATATTATTTATTGCACCAATAATTATACATTAATCAAGATATGCTTACTAACTTGTTTATATTTATTTTGATTCCTACGTGTGAAGCATATTTATATCCAAAAACAGCGAAACATCTCCCAACAAACGCAACGACTAGCTAGACAGTAATACTAGACATATTTCTGGAACACTGAAAATTTAAATTAAACATTTCATCCGCTTTCAAAATATTACTTCACTCAAAATGTAATAATGCGCAGCGTTGATGAACTTCATGAAAAATATGCATTAAATAATCTACGTAATGATAGTTCGTCCGTCCGTTACAAAAAAAACCGCCAAATCCCGAGCGCATGTTATCTACAAAAACATTCATACACTTTGATAGCGCTAGTTAACACCTACTGACTAGACGTTTTAATTAAATTTCAGTCTACATTGTTACAATTTAGCGCCCCCCGTGTTATAAAAAGTAATGTTAATAAGATCTGGCCTCGGGTTTTACGCAGGTTGTAAATCAGGGCTCTTTTCATTTTGGCAGAGGTGTCTGTTCATTTCTTTCGCGTCGGAAGAAATTAAACTCGTCTATGAGAAATTTCAGGCTCCATTCGGTTTGTTTAACTGAGTTAGAGTAACTGGGTTAAAATTTAATTACATTTAATTTCAAACTTTCTGCTTGATTCTAATATAATAAAATAATTGGATCCTCTAATTTGTCGTAAATAATACTTACACGTGTTCGTATTATGTTTTATAAAATAATTTCGTGTTTGCACGCACATAACGTCTTACGAATATTATGTACGTATTATAGCTACTGACTAAGCTTTGATATCGATATTGTAAATTTTCAGTAATAATACCTGCTTCAAAGGATATTGGAATCGTATTATGTTTCGGCTGTAAGGGGATTTTTAGGTAGGGGAGATCGAGGTGAGTTAAAACAGAGGTAAGTTGAAACAATGTGAATTTTGCGGTACTTATCGTCTTGAGGCAAGGACGCATATTGATGGACCACAGCGGGACGCGGCTAGACGTCGTTTTTTTTACCAAGATATCAGTTATATATGTCTCAAAAATTACGTTGTTTCAACTTACCTCTGTATTAACTCAGCTCGGTCTCCCCTAATGAAACAAAATCCTCAACCGATAAGTTATTATTTCATAATAATATGACTGATTATAATTATGTACATTTTCTGTGAACTTTTATTTATTTCTTACACATTTAGTAAACTTGTAACTTGTATAACAATGTAGAATTCAAGCTTCAAATCGGCCTTCGGACTTGACTATATCTCTCTCTTGCTAATTCCTTAGTTACCGCCCCACGCAGACAAAATATATACGATTGATACATTTTTGTATGTGCAGAAAGCGTAAATAACCCCATAATGATAAAATCTCCCCGTTTATATAAATTACGACTTCCCTACCTACTGAATTCGCCTTTCGGCTGGATTTAACTACACAATCATTCTTGTAAGTCGCCTTCCACGGGTAACAACTCAATGTAATAGTAGTAATCGATTACGAAGTAACGGGTCACCAACATTTACAAGGGTAACGCCGAGAGTTTTAAATAAAAAAGGACCGCTAAATTAGAATAAATAGGTATGTTTTACTTGCTTTCAAAAACATAAGACAACGCGTCTACAATTTTTATACGATCAAATTGGTTTGATGCGCCATTTACACTTCAGACTAATCTGAAACGCTTTATTAGGTACTTATGTACTTTTTACACGGCGATTTTGGATAGAGAGCAGTTTTTATTAAAATAGGAACGCGAATATATTTGTAGTATCAATTACAAACGGCAAATCACGCTGAAGGCGCCGGTACAAAAAGTTGAATTTTGTATAAAATTTGCAAAATTTGCGGGCTGAAATCATAACAATGCGAGAAATAATATTTTTAAATTGACAGTGTTTTTAAACGAATGAATGAAAATATACCCTCAAAATGTTCCCGCTAGTGTGATGACAAATATGGTACATTTAGGTACTATATTTATTTGTCATTTCATTTAGATATTTCTTGGTCAAGCAGATCTTGTCAGTAGAAAAAGGCGGCAAATTTGAAAATTGTAGGCGCGAAGGGATAGCGTCTCAAAGAAAATTTGAATTTCGCGCCTTTTTCTACTGACAAGATTTGCTTGACCATCTATATCTATAATAACCACAACACTTATTTTTCTATTCTTAAAAATCGACTGGACTTAACGCTCTTATTGCACGATGAAGGTTCTATTAAAATAACGCAAAGAAAAGATTATAATATTATTGGCAGATAGACGCAATGCACTGGCGACCAACCCCGTGCGTCAAAATAGCTATTACCCTAAATGACCGTTGTTGTCACAGTGCGGCAAACACAACACCGGGCGTTTAGGACATGTGTGGGGACAATGGCTCTTCCGTTATGATCACAGCACTAGCACAATACCGCCTGCGGTGCTCTAGTGCGGACACGGCTTAAGGCTCTTGTCTCGTCGGTGGTGACAAAGCAATTGGCAATGTACAAATCTTTAAATTATGAGCAGTAGTACACATGCAGTACAGATAGTAACCAGCCTTTTTTTAGAAGAATCTTTTCTCCAAACAAGGAAGGATCCTTTGATTCCGGATAAATGGTCAAAGGCATTGTTATCTATATCATCATCATCGTCGTCATCACTCACGGCAGTCGCAATTGATCTCTGCTATCTCTCTCTCGGGTCGGTCCCTCGTGGCCAGTATCAGGGTTGCATCTAGAGCGGATGATATGCCTCAAGCGGTTTCTGGAGAAATCACAGGATGACGAGTCTTTCACTTGATCGGTACATCTTGTTGCTGAACGACCGCGCGATCTTCTGCCTTTTGTGTTTCCAGCCACAATCAGTTTTTCCAGACTTATAGCCTCTGCGCACTGTGTGTCAAAAATATGAGAGGGTGCGTTGTTGCCATATGGTGGACAGACGAGTTTTCACTCGGAGCTGGGTTTAATGCATTAGGGTGCTCCGCAGTCCAAGGCATTCGCAACATTCGTTTTCAGCACCACATCTCGTATGCGTCAGCCCTTTGTCTCTGGTTATCTGCAGTTCTAAACGAAACGTAGCTATAGGGGAGAGTGCATCAACTATTGGTACCGACGAGTAATTGGGAACAGTGAGATATAGAGTACTTCTAATCACACTACATAATCTTGAGTATGTTTAACACAAACTTGAAGTGCCCTTCATGTGCCTAAGTGACTGTCAGATTCGGAACCTACGCACATGCGGTCAGGATTAATCGAACTAAATATTTTCAACTTTTATTTTATTGTTTATACTTCTTATGATAGATAAGTAGGGTAGAATTTTTGAAGTTAAAGACTCCATATTAGTTTACTTATATACTCTCTGCTTTCAAACCCCATGTGTTTTCAAGTTCACTAAAAGTACAATCGTGAGTGATCATTTTGAATGATACCTATTATTATTGATCACTTGGGGCAATTAGGAACTAAGGAAACTCAAACGCTCCCAAAATTTAAATATTTATTTTATTTACCTATATAGCCCGATAACCAAATTATATATACCTATAATCGATGTCGTAAAAATTCGATCCGATGTCAAAAATTAATTCGATTTGTAACATTCTTATATCATTTTAGAGCGTTTGTTGGAATTTGTGTTCCCGTTTCCCTAACTTTACGATACAGGTTAGGTCGTTTTGACCACTGAACCCTAAAAATCGAGTTCGCCGTGCCGCCTGTCGCGGACAGACAGACGCGTGCGTGATTTTTTGAAGGCTGCTATTTTTCTTTTTAGAATACGAAACCCGAAATAGTAGATCGAATGGTTTAGTTTGTAGGTAGGTAGATCTTTCGCTTCATTTTTCCGTTCTGTAGACTATCGTATTGTCTCTGCTCCCATTGACTTAACAAATTCCTGTTTGACCCTTTGCGTTATATATTTATATGGGCTTGCATATGCATATGCTTTTTTAAATTGTACATGCACTTCATTGTTGTGTTGGTAAATAAGTAACTTTTTATTTTATATTTAATGCATACGTTGTATCCGTATATGCATACTTGCATAGGCTGAAGACGTATATTCTTATTTAGATATCATTTTTACGGCTCATAGAACGACATATTATGTGTATCACATAATTAAACATCACAATTCAGTTTATTACAAAATACATCCTACATACAAAATTGGACGTCAAAATCTAGTTGATTACGTTAAACACATATTACCTGTCACCGGCACTAGGCGGGCGGGAATTAAGCCTCATCTCATCTGCACCACGTCGAGACACCTACACGATACACTGGCTATGCTTGTAAACGGCTACGTCATCATGCATGCAGGATCATGTGACTTGCGACATGCTCTTAATATTTTGCATGTTGTCTCTATAAAGTCATATTAAATATTTTTTTATTTATGTCCCTTTGTTCTGAACATTTATTTATTTATTATTTATTCATTTATTCAAACATATTACACAGTATTACAGTGAGACACTATGGCACTGTGGAATGCATACAATATGCATACAACATGTTTATTGATTTAATGATAGTAATTTAGTTTTGAATGTATATATGAAGTCTCTCAGTCCAGTGTGCCTGTCGGCAAAGGACACTGAGAAGTGTCCTATAGGCTATATTTAATAATATTAGGCCTCATAAAATTAAATATTATACAACAATTTAAACAGATCCACCTAGTCCCACAGTAAGCTTAGTAAGGCTTGTATTAGTTATGAGTATCAGACGGCGCTCTATACATAATATATATAAATACTTATTACATATATAAAAAAAATCCATAACTAAAAAACTATTTGCGATAAGTACACAAATGAAATGTTCTAAATTAAACAAATCGTATTGTTTACGCGCTCAATCTAGAGAATAGTTTCCATGGTTTTAATTCAATCTTTGGTCATTCCAATACAGAATGCTTATAATGAATTCAAGTGTAACTTAAGAATGTGGAACAAGTTAATAATATTCACATTGAATTGGTACCGTATTGGTAGTTTCAGAATATGGTCATTTTATTACAATTTGCGACGTTTACAGTGAACACCTATCTGGTTAACAACTTGATTGGTCAATCCTTAAGAGAAGTTGGAGCTACCTAGTCCGCATGGGAATATAGTTTACTGAGAATTCTTATAAATTAATTAAATTACATTAGGTATAGGTATTTATTCTAACGAGATATCATTTAAAACCTACTGCGGATTTATTTAAATTTCGATAAGGGTTGATATTTCGCCAGAAATTTAACTGATTGAGTATACAGGTGTACTGAGACGAACAATAAACATAACAAAGAGCAAACTGTCAATAAAATTGTTGGCACTACAAATCAAAAGACAGCCTTTTAACTCGAGTTTTATTTCTACAAAGCTAACGTGCTTCAGTACAAAATTGAAGCAGGTCTTTAGTTGATCTGACGATCTCCTGTAACCTCAGCATACAGAGGATGTATTCAGAAATCAAAATTCAACAGCAGTTTAATACTAATTTATAGTAATTTCATACATGTAGCTACTTTATGAGTGACTTGAGTGAGTGAGCGTTCGAAATTAATTATTATTTATGGTGGGGCCCGATTAGGATTATGAAATAGACATCTATTAGACATCACCAAGATACAATAACGATATGTTTAAGATCTAACCTGTCTAATTCACATCTAATAGATATCTTACTCTATCTAAAGTAAAAGTGACATTAGTTGCCCGAATTGCGCTGCAAAAGAGAAGTAGTTGATATCTAAACTATAACGTATCTAGAATGGATCTAGAACGTTTCGTCTCGTGAATATCTTGAATTGAATCCGACAGGTAGTGTCGTCCATCATGAATGGTGATCGTTCTTTAAGCTCAAGCTTTATCCAGCCTATCGTGTTCCACATGAAAATGATACAATTTCAAGGTATTTATTTTCGGTGTTACATCGATCGTACAGTATACAAAAGGTCGATATGGAGATCCTCGAGGGAGACTTTTTCCAGCAGGACGTCTTTCAACTAATATAATAAATAAGTATAAGTTCAAGAAGTGTTGTTAAGAGAGCCTTCCATGCTCTTGGTTCCGAGTTCTGGTTTTTTTTAAAGCTAGACTAAGGAATATCATCAAACCAAATATCTTTCTAGCATTGTCAAAACAATTACAAGAGCAGCTAATTCAACAAGCGATATTCTAGTAGAATTAACACTAGTGTTTTTAAAATTTTTACTAAGGCAACCAATGTGTCTCCGATATAATTCTGAAACTTCAAATGCTCGAGAATAAGACCTCAGTTCCTCGGACCATGTAATCGGATTACCCCACTCGGCAATATTACGCCTGGCACGAGGGAAATATGTCTAAACACTAACAATCTGCTGCGCTCCGCTACGGGGTACACCCGAAAGGCATATCGCCGTTGGCTAGCGAGATTTGAAACAATATTGCGCTCTAATAATGAGAACATGTTTTTTTTTACCATTTTATAAGGCTGTCGTCCAGTTTTTTTATCCTTTAGCTCAATATTTAGTCAATCGCTTTCACCAAATAACCTAGTTCATTTTAGATAGCGGGTGCTGCCTATGCGTGCATCCCATGTCATGGCACGGGCAACGGCAGCATCCGAAAGGGCCTCTAAGTGTTGGGTTCGGCTCCACGCACGCAAAATTACTTCTAAAAAACTGTCATAAAATTTGTATGATACCAATTCGCACGAAGCGCTTTGCTTCTACTTTCCTTATGCGCACTGCCAAGGAATGGAATTCCTTGCCGGCGTCTATATTTCCGTGTTCTTATAACCCGGCAACCTTCAAATCAAGAGTGAACAGGCACCTTCTGGGCGAGCTCGCTCCATCGTAGGCCACGTCTACGCCTCGGCTAGTCTGTGGCCATGAGTAAGCCCATTCATAATAAAAAAATAAATATTGTAATATTTGACAATATTTTTCCCTGTGTGTTTCAAAAACAACGTACCTAAGTTTATAATTTTGAGTGACTCTATCGTACGTATTGTTAGCTGCGTTTAAAGAACAAATTATTGTCGTTTCAACTTCGTACAAATTAATTTATTTATTTTAATCAACATGCCTATTATGCATTGCTCAATCGAAAATCGAAGTCGTGAATATTTCCACTTCTTGTTTGGATGCTCTTTTATTAAATGCAGCCCAATGAACACCCATTCATGCTATATGTATATAACATTTATTTGCGTTTTTTATATCATTGCGAACGGCAGAAAATGTTGTTATTTCATTCCATTTATTTGAACTAAAATAACTATGCATTAAAGTAGGAATCATTGGGTTTTCAAGTTAATACTTAAACGACAGAAATATACAAACAGTGACCTATTTCGAAAATTTAAATCTTGTTTTAGTTTTATATCCACTTAACTTACTTTTGTAAACAAAAACCTCCTCCTCCGTTTACGTGTTAAATAAGCCCTGTAGGTACTATATTTAAAATCAAATATTTCTAATTGAATAATCTTTATATAATAAAATTTTAGTAGACACTAGTTTTACGAAAGCAATTGTCATTGAGCAAGGCATACATCGTGTTGACTAAATAAAACAACATAGAGGTAAACTGAAACTTACATTGTGACATCAAAATTATAGATGGTCAAGCAAATCTTGTCAGTAGAAAAAGGCGCGAAATTCAAATTTTCTATGAGACGATATCCCTTCGCGCCTACATTTTTCAAATTTGCCTCCTCTTTCTACTGACAAGATCTGCTTGAAAAACTATATATTGTCAGTGGCTCTTACGAGTTTGTAATTGTATCTATAAATATTGTAATATCTATCAATGTTACATACATATTTAATGTATTTATGTTATCCATATAGGTAACTTAGTATAATATTACTCCTGATGCCAAACTAGTACTAGGTATCTATTACTAATACATTGTAAGTAGGGTTTGATCGACGGATCAGAAATGTATGGGAAGATCCGCGGATCCGGATCCAGATCCGGATAATTTCATATATATTGGATCCGGATTGCAAACCCTAATTGTAAGTACAGGTCATACATTAGGTAGGTATATTACCTTCCAGTCTGTAGATTTAGTGCTCGGGATTTAACATTTAACCAAGCAACCTCACTGAGTCCGGATAAAGTTACGTTTGTCGGCCCTCTGTAATTTGTGTAGAGGTATGAACTCGCCAATTAAGGAATTTGGTAAACTGCAACATTTACTTAAGCTGTTTGTTCGTGCATTCGCGCGAACGGCGCTAGCCCAATATCGGGACTCAAGGAAAATCAAATAAGCTGGGGGCCTAGCCAACATGACAATCGTTAGCGCTATGACAGCGGAACGCTATCTATCTCTCTGTCACTCTTCCATATTAGATACAGAGAGAGATAGCGTTTCGTTGTCTTTTTTTATTTTATTAATGGTATAACACAGTGATACCTTGTCCTTGTACTAAAAAACGTCACAAATAATGAAAAAATCTAACCTAACTTAAAACTATTTCAATATTGTAGTGGCTACTAATAATTAGACAATAGTACATTATTTTCGAGGCTCGGAAGTAGCTACTTGCAGGCTGAGGATTCGTTTTAAACGGACGACCTTGGGAGTCCGTTTAATTGAATCCGAAGCCAGCAAGTAGCCTTCCAGCCGAGTCATATATAGTGCTTTTCTCAAAAATGGTGCAAGAAATATAAATATCATAGAAATATTTTACAAAAGCAACGTTCTTACGTATATATTTTCACAGAAAAAAGCCCTTGCCGCCTTTTTATTTTTTTAATAAAAAAATAGAAGTGTATTTTTCTGCCGAAAATACGCCAACCTATTTGAGACAGCTAAATCGCCGTGTGCCTGCTACACTGCCACATCTCAAAAAACCGTTTTTTCGAGAAATCGCGTCTCAAAGTTTTGAGAGTATAGTTCAGGGTGTTTAATAGGATCTTACTCCTTTAGTTTTAGGTCTATGAATTTAAAATTTAGCTTTTTTTACTCGGAATGATATAACCTTCCTTATGACCACGCCACTTTTTAAAAGAAATGTATATTTTTTAAGACACAAGGCCCGAAAGACAGGTATTTAGAGTTGTGGCCGTATTGCAGAAACGTTTTTTAAAGATTTTGAGATGCGGCCAAATTTAAACACAAAATTATTGGATAAAGGTTACCATGCAAATATAAATAAAAACACCAAAATAGTTAAAATCCCTTTATTTTTACCCGACTACGGCAACGCAAAAGGAGGGTTATGATTTTGACCGGTATGTATGTGGGTATGTATGTATGTATGTATGTTCATTTGTTCCCTCATAACTTCTAAAGTACACATTATAATTTGACAAACGATATGTCATTCGAATTATCTTAATCGTCCGCTGGTTATAGGCTATATGAAGTAACAAAAAAATGAACAAGGCGTCCTCTAGAGGTCATAAAGTCACGAACGAAAAAAATAAAAATAAGTAATGATTACGTGATGTATATCATTTGAAAGAGCTCAGGTAGCACATTTCAAATATATAAATATTGTTAGCTTTTGCGACCGGCTTTGCTTGCATGCACCCGATGAAACATTAATTTATCGGGTAGGTAATTCGAACTACGAATCTACAAGCGCTCTGGATTCTATCCGCGTATTACCCGACTACGGCGATACAAGAAGGTATTTGCTAAATAAATTTGTTTGGCCGCTATAAACATAGTGTTTTTTTTAATGACCTGCAATATTTTATAACGTGAATAGGTATAAGTCCAGATCAGCCAAAATGTATGAAACAGCCGTACAAGAGACGTAGGAAGCTCGCTGTACGCGTTCCAAAGCCGGGCGCCTTCGGCGCCCTCATACTAGAGGAGTCGGGCGTAGCCTGACGTACGTGGCGCGCTGCAAGCAGTCCAAAGCCAGGCGACTTCGACTTTCTCATACTAAAAGTGTCGACATACGTGACACGCTGGACGCTTACCAAATCCGGGCAAATGCATGAAACAGCCGTACAAAAGACGTGCGGGCACGCTGTACGTGTTCCAAAGCCGGGCGCCTTCGGCGCCCTCATACTCAACGCGTCGGGTGTAGCCCGTCGTCGTACGAGGCGCACTGTATGCGTTCAAAGCCGGGCGCCGTGGGCGCTCTTATACTAAAAGAGTCGGGCGTAGCCCGACGTACGAAGCTCGCTGTACGCGTTCCAAAGCCGGGCGCCGAAGGCGCCCTCATACTAAAAGAGTCGGGCGTAGCCCGACGTACGAAGCTCGCTCTACGCGTTCCAAAGCCGGGCGCCTTTGGCGCCCTTATACTAAAAGAGTCAGGCGTAGCCCGACGTACAAGACACGCTCTACGCGTTCCAAAGCCGGGCGCCTTCGGCGCCCTCATAGGAATAGAGTCGGGCGTAGCCCTACGTAGGAGGCGCACTGTACACGTTCCAAAGCTGGGCGCCGAAAGCGCCTCCATGCCAAAGGATAGCGCAGCCCGATATATGTGGCGCTCTGCGTGTATTTCTGTACTGGGGATGCCCTCGAAAAAGTAATATAAAGTGACTTCGAATAAGTAGTTAGTAACGAAGTCATGACCCCAAAATTAATTAAATAAAAAATAAGTTCAAAAACTAAAACCCGACTACTGCAAATCGCGCTCTAAAAGTATGAAACAAGATAGAATTCTTATCTGAAGTTATCAAACAGGAAATATTATAAATGTTATAATTTTTTTAATAAAAAAATACAACGTAATATGTATAATTTACTACATTATTTATATTTTTACAGAGATTCAGAGGATAGCTGTGGTCGTATGCCACTTTACCTTAAAGTTTATAATCGTGGCATACGACCATGCACGGCGATCCTTTGAATATCTCTGTAAATATATCAAAAATGTAATACATTTTATTACGTTGTATTTTTTATTAAAAAAATTATAACATTTATAATATTTCCTGTTTGATAACTTCAGATAAGAATTCTATCTTGTTTCATACTTTTTAGAGCGCGATTTGCAGTAGTCGGGTTTTAGTTTTTGAACTTATATCAACTTTGATAGGAACAAGATCACTGTACGCGATAATAATAATATGTGTAACTCAGCTAATTATTATTTTCTAGGACGCAACTCAAAAGCTTCATTTAAAACGTGTGCTTTATAGCCACAACTCAAAAGTGGCTGTATTGCAGGGAATTGTCTGACAATTTATGGTCAAATGCATAAGGCCACTTGTGAGAAAAAGGCTCTTAAAGACCTTTTTTGCTATGGCTCTCGAAATAAGGTCGTAAATTGAACAATTTTGAATACGAATCTGCAATAATCCAGAAAATCAAAAATTTTGAATTGTGGCAGTATAGCAGGCACACGGCGAAATAGTTGCGGTACTAATCATCTGTTTGGCTGTTTAATGGGCCTGTGCCTTCATTTGATATGGCCATTTCAACTTTTAAAAAGTTTGGAACACGACAAATAATGGAATTTGTATGCAACATTGCAGTCCCAAAATCGAGACTGCAATGTTTTTAACTTTTTAATTTTTGACTGACCATAAACTACGCGCTTCGCGACCTATTTTTTAGACGGCAAAGTCGACTTTGCCGTCCATTTTTGAGAAAAATATGTTTAGTAGGTATATGTACAGTTATAACAAACAAAAGAAAATAGCCTGTAAAGTCGGTTTACGGACGATAATTTTGCATGATACCGTCTTAAGAAAACATTACCATTACATTACGTAACGTTATAGATCTGTCTACAACGTTACCATTGAGATATGTCCACAACGTGACACTTTTTCGTGCATGCTACCGGTGTTTATCGAATTTATAAGACGTCATCACGTCAAAATGTGAATTTATACCTTTAGAGATTTCTTATACCCAAGCAGCTACTTATTATTATTAACCTAACCTTCCTATGCAAATTACTGCAAGCACCTCCCTATGATGCAGAAAACGCTTGCAAGGCATGACTGTGTAATCGGCTCTTCACATACACTTATTTACCATACAGCATTTCCTCTTTTAACACGCATTTATTAGCATAGTTAGACACCATGCTAGAGTGCTAGTTATTAAAATATAGCCCGTAGGACTATTTGGATCTATAAATACTATAAATACTTAGATCTGTGGTCGAATACTTGATAACATTGCATTGTTAAATTTTTTTTAGAAGTATTTATAATTATGTAGCACTCTCACATTGATAAAAAAGTCAAAATTCTTGGTTCTTCTTATACCTATGTATTAAGTATCTTATATTCGGTCCTTGAATATTATTTGTTTCAAGATCTTTTGTGTTCGTTTGTATGTGTTGTTTCCTCGTTAAATCCGCTATCGCCAAAAAGATACTCGTATTCTGAGATACGGATAAAAATCCGTAAATATCCATCTGCATTTCTGTATGATTGAAATAACAACGTGACATGCTGTGTATTTTTGCAAGCGACCTGAGAATGCATCCCTTTCACGAGGTTTGTAATGAATGCGTCAAGTCATACAAACCAATTAAAACTTGAAAACTTGACGTGAACCCGACTCAAACTTAATTGTATAGTTGCCTCAAATTGATATGATTGCCTGGATTTAGTTACAGCAGCACGTGAAGATAACAGAAGCGTTGTTTAGCGATAAGGTACAACGGCCATTTTGTTGACGCCATTACTCGGGAGACAAGGTACTTTGAGATTGTTTCCTGGCAGTTTTGGGTCCAGACGTCAAACCTAAAGCTGCTTAACTTTTCACGTGTAAAATAGGTGCGACAGGTTTTGTTATATCTTAGTCAGAGTGTCCAAGCTTTGTGGTCTTGCTGCAATCAAGCAGCATCACTTAGTCAGTTAGTTAGATAGTATTTGCATAAGTTTGCAACCATTCCAGAAGCATTACTAACAGCGGCCACCACAGCGACGCGACGCATTGATTATCCAAATAAATTCGATTGACTTGTTGTATCAGACATTGTTGATATTCTTAGAATATGCTTATAGTTACTGCTTGAAATATTGTACATGTACATAATTATGACTTATTAAAGATATCTCAATCTTAAGGGGCCCACAGATTACCCGTTTGCCGGACGACATCAGCCTGTCAGTTGTTAGGAACTGTCACCTTTTGCGATTAACTGACAGGCTGATGTCGTCCGGCGAACTGGTTATCTGTGGGCCCCTTAACAGTTTTCAGATATAAATATATATAGGTACCCACCTACCTTTTTACTTTGCTGTCTTTTTTATTGGACGATGTAACTATACACATGCTCATTTTTATTTTATCAATATTTTTCAAGATTCACTGCACATCAACAATATTTTGTACCCACTGACCGCACAGTTCGTGGTATGACATAAATTTTAAATGAAGGATTATTTGTCCCCGCCACAGTTCCATTCCGTTTCGTCCGTCCGCAGATGTCAAACGAAAGCATATTAAACAGAATGCAGGAAACATGCAATAGTGCCGAATTGGCCGGAGGCTCGCGGAACGAACAAAACGAGGGGTGTATGTAACCTGTCGAAAGGTAAATACAAACAAACTATTCCAATATCGTTGAGCGCTGCTGCACAATGGCGGTCCTGTGTTATGGTCGAGCGGGCAGGCGATAAAATATAGTGGCTTGCAGACTTATTGTTTTACCTAAGTTCCAATCATTTTATGTCTCGTGTTTTTTATATCACCCGAGTGACAAAGTTTTCCAATAGTACGCTTACTCGTCGGTGTGTTTATTTCTTTGACAAACAGCATCACCGAAATGCTTTGTATCGATGCAGTTATAAAACGAAATACCGTATTAAGGTGACAGTCCATTTCCAACGACAGCTGTTCATTTTACTATGGAAATTGACAGTGACAGCGACGCGTTCAGTACCGGTAGTGCAGCTGCGGTTAGAAATGGAATGTTACCATTAGAGACAATAATATACTTACTCGTAGTATATGAATCTAAGATTATTCTACGTTCCGTTTATACCAAGCGAGACGCGCCAAATTGATAGCTGAGCGTTTTCCAAAAAAAATTTACCTTCCATTCATGTCTTCAAAATATTCATATTGACTTTATAGAATACTTACCCTTCTATGTTCAACTGTGCAATAACATCTAAAGTACCGTGATAATAGTTATAGGTATGGCAGAAATATTTAAGGTAACATTTACATGCAACAGCCCAAGACCTATGACGTAAGTACCTACATACAGTTTTGCCCACTGCGCAAGAAAGACAACGCTACGAAGCTACGGCGTAGCAAACGTACTTCGAACAGCCGGGCTAGCACATGATTGGCTCGACAGTATTTCGCCGCGAGATAGACTACCCGTCCCTCTTTAATTAATACAGTTAGAAAAAGATGGGTATGCTATCTTGCGGCGAGATACCTTGGCCTGCTGCAATCATTGTAAATACAACAAAAACAATCGTAATATTAACGCAACATAACGTAATATACCTACGTACAAAAACATTAGCATGGAAATAAAAATCCGTATTAGATACTTAGAAAACATTCGCAAGAACAAACAATAAACGTGTAGGGGTCGAAGCCTTTTGAAGTCCAAAAGGAAAGTAATTATTTGTCTAGGGGTTGTTTTGGATTTCGCGAGTCGCTTAGGTTAGTCTTAATAAATTAATCTGAGCAGAGCTTATTCACGTCGAAAATATGCTTTTTATAGGTACGGGTGGTGATTCATATTTTCACGTCAATAAATTATTTGTAATGGGCGTTTCTGTTGACTAACTTCACGATTTCTTTTTTGTTGGGTTAAGTATAACTTCATATTCCAAGAATGTTGTCGAACAAAATCAATAGGAACTATATATGTATTTAGTGAATTATTTCACAGCGTACAGATATAAAAGAATAAAAAAATAATTAAACTAAAAAATAATATTAAAACTAAAACTAAACTCTAACAAATACACATATTTACAAATAAAAAATGGGAGCTAGCTCGGCGCCGGATGGTAGGGTGCCCAGAAGGCTGGTGGCATTGCCGCGCTGAATGGCAATGTCAATTCGTTGGGCAAGGAAGTACCCAGGAACTTGATTTAATAAAATATTGGTTTCAATTTTCATGACACATTTTCTGTATACAAACCATATTTTGATACATCAATACTTCAAATATCATTTAATCAGCTTTAATGAGATGATCGAGATTGATAAGTATAATATATAAATAACCTAATTTTTTCTCGACCAATGCCTTAGAGGCTCATCTGTCATATCAACCAACCAATTTCCTTTCCAAATAGGCAACTTGTGTTTTCTTTATACTCTTAGTTAACTTTTTCGGAAAGCGATCCATCAATCGAATGATTTCTCTGAATAACTCAGTAGGGTATTTTGACTGGGCATACCTTATTAAGTACGGTTATTTATCTTTAGATATAGGTACTTCGTTACACAAATAAAGTAAAAAGACTGCAGCGAGGGGCTAGTCATAAATTACCTCATTTCAAATTTGGGGGGGGGGGGGGTCTGGACATCGGATGTTGGTAGCATGACGTAGGAGGAAACGGGGTCATTCGAAGCATGATTTTTGGATGATTTTAGGGGGGGGGGGTCAAAAATCGATGACGTAATTTATGGACAGCCCCCAAGGTTGAGCGAATAGGAAGTATTTTTTGAATGCTTATAGACTTTACTTTCAATAATTTACATTGACACCTTACGAAAACGTGCTATTCGATACTAGTACATAGGCTAAAAGAAATTGTATCAGTTTGTAAATAACTTATTTGTTATTTAATGAATAACGATTAAATTGTGTATACATAATTTAAAGAGGTTGTTTCCTGGTCAGTCTAAAGATTAATATAAAATATGAATGAGACAACAAACTCAAAAAATACAGATGTAGTGCATAATTATTTTTTATCGTATATCGAAACGTACGAACGTGTCTTGCTATTTCAGTCAGTCTCGGTACAAAGAGTACTGACTAAGGTTAATTGAAGTAGCAAATACGAACGTTTCCGAGACAATACAAATATAATTTAGGTTTGCACATGTTAAACAATCATTTATCTTGGATCCTTAATGTTCACCGGCATGCAGAAGTAAGGGTCCGACTCAAAAGAGATCAACATGTTCGCATTTCTATGGCAGACCCACGGCTTGCCGGAAACGTAAGAGGGTAGAATAGGTATGTACCTATATCTAAAGATATTTTAATGAGTACATTCTGATTGTGAAAGTGTTCTATCGGTGTTTTGGAAAGTATTTAATACATATTTTTATAACTAACTGACAGGCAAAAGCGATGGATTGCGCTGTAGCGTGGCTTAAACTCCGCAATAATCTGAGGCAATGTGAGTGTAAAACTAGGTGGGTACTAAATTAATAAATGAACAACAACCACGTAAAATTTAAGTATAAATAGGTACATATCTACAACTAGTCCAAAAATACAATAACTAAAACAATACTTAATCTAACCTCCATCACTTAACATAAAACGAATACACAACAAAACCATACATACTTACAATACTACATAGAAATAGTTGTAGTAATAGTAGTATGGTTTATACTTAGATATTATAATAAATATGACCTGTTACTTTGAAGACGACTTCAACGTCAAATAATCACTCAAAACTTTGTTAGTTGATTTGCACGCATCTATATGTTATCTTAACTTACTACACGTACACTTGCACGGATATATTACTACACTTAATACACGCCCACCAATTGTCGTACTCCGCTTTATTGAAGTCACTTGTTACAGTTGTTACACTCCCTTACTCCATTTTTATAAGCACAAAATTGTATTACACATAATGTCATTTTGATATTTAAAGTATGGCTGTCAAATATTAAGCTGATACAACCAGGCTGGCGGACAACAGTGCGCGCAATACACGTACGTAAGCAGATCGCTGTTGAGAAACATAGAATTGTCGCTACTAAATATATATATTTAGTAGCAATTTTCTCCAACCATAACTCATTTACATAGTCGTTAAATTAATTTAACTATTAGCCCCAATTCAAAAACTTCAGCACAATATTTAGATGTAGGTACAGCCTGGCAAAAAAGAGTGGAAATTAAAAAACGGCAACACTGTAGTGTCATCCCTTTCAAATCAATATATATAAGAGAACGGGACGACACTACAGTGTTGTCACTTTTTAGGGTTCCGTATGGGTAAAACGGGACCCTATTACTAAGACTTCGCTGTCCGTCCGTCCGTCCGTCCGTCCGTCCGTCCGTCCGTCCGTCCGTCCGTCCGTCCGTCCGTCCGTCCGTCCGTCCGTCCGTCCGTCCGTCCGTCTGTCACCAGGCTGTATCTCACGAACCGTGATAGCTAGACAGTTGAAATTTTCACAGATGATGTATTTCTGTTGCCGCTATAACAACAAATACTAAAAACAGAATAAAATAAAGATTTAAATGGGGCTCCCATACAACAAACGTGATTTTTGACCAAAGTTAAGCAACGTCGGGAGGGGTCAGTACTTGGATGGGTGACCGTTTTTTTTTTGCTTTTTTTTGTTTTTATTTTGCTTTATGGTACGGAACCCTTCGTGCGCGAGTCAGACTCGCACTTGCCCGGTTTTTAATTTCTACTCTTTTTTGCCAGGCTGTACGGTAGGTAACGGCAATAAAATAATACACATGAATGAAAAGCTCACATAGAAAGAAAACAGAATAAATTTAATAGGGATAACTGATGCAATAGAGTTTGCCGATCGAAGTTTTTTACAGATGGCGCCAGCATAAGTTTTTTCTGTCACTTCTGCGATTAGTGTCAAATTCTTGTTTTTTTGTCTCACACAATAAAACTAAAAAACCGGGCAAGTGCGAGTCGGACTCGCGCACGAAGGGTTCCGTACCATAATGCAAAAAAACGGAAAAAAATGCAAAAAAAAAAACGGTCACCCATCCAAGTACTGACCACGCCCGACGTTGCTTAATTTTGGTCAAAAATCACGTTTGTTGTATGGGAGCCCCACTTAAATCTTTATTTTATAATGTTTTTAGTATTTGTTGTTATAGCGGCAACAGAAATACATCATCTGTGAAAATTTCAACTGTCTAGCTATCACGGTTCGGGAGATACAGCTTGCTGACAGACGGACGGACAGACGGACGGACGGACGGACGGACAGCGAAGTCTTAGTAATAGGGTCCCGTTTTACCCTTTGGGTACGGAACCCTAAAAATGGAATAAATTCAATAGGGTTAATTGATGCAATAGAGTTTGCCGATCGAAGTTTTTTACAGATGGCGCCGGCATAAGTTTCTTCTGTCACTTCTGCGATTAGTGTCAAATTCTTGTTTTTTTTGTCTCACACGATAAAACTAGAAACTAGGGAAATCTATGCTATCTATAAAAACTTTTGACAGTTGTGACAGTTGCCAACCATATTGAAACACTCAAGTTGAATCTAATTTCTATAACATTCTCGTAATTACGACATGTCATAGAGAATACCTATAGTTTCTTGTAGCGCCGAATATCTTCAACATCAAGTAACACCCACACTACAGTTCTGGAATGCAATATGGAGAATTTCTGTAGGTACATTTACTGCTCACGCGGATTCCTGCGGCATATCGGCTTCATGTGTGCTATAACTGCCAAATATACGACATTCGATGAAAGGAGTTCCTGCAGTCGTGAGTGGAGAGGAAAAAAGTGACTTTTCTGTCAACGGTATCCTGTTATTGATACAGTTACCGGATAAATACTTTGTCTCGGCGGGAATGTTCGCTTTGTATTTTTTTTACTTTCAATACATACCTTTGAGTAAAAGTCGGTCTATGGTATTTTTTCAGAGAGGTATACAGATACCAGGAAGTAACAGTACTTTCCTATCGGTTTTGAATTTTGAGCTTTTCGAATTTACGGGTTTTCCACGAGGACAAAAAAATCAAACACAAACACAAATCATCGAAGACAAAAAATCGTCCGTTGGCCGAAGCATTACGGGCGACATTTAATCTTACCCCTCATGAAAAACCCTTTCAATCTTACCCCAACACACTTACCCCTACTTTTGACACTGACTGTACACCATTTTCCCCCATTCATATACTTATTTGCTATCTTCTTACATCAAAGAACAAAATCTTTCAAAGGATAAAGAGGGTCCGACTGATCACAGTAACTCACCAACGATTGAATCCCACATCCTACAGATACAAAAGACGTTGCAACTGCCCAAGAGAATACAAATAAATGATGTTTCTCCCATTCTCTCACACGGGAAAACGCGATCGTGGGTAATATCCTATTAGTATTCGTTTTTTTTTGCAAATGTAGTCTTAAGAATGATTTACGTTACAACAGTCCAGACCTGGGCCGGGGCGTCCCAACACTTCTTTTTCTATGACAGGTGATCGGTGATAACGTGATACTTTCTATGGAAAACTGACGTGTTGGAGGCCCCGACTCGGGCCCAAACGATTGTAACGTGGGTTATGCTTTACTGTTGGTAAATCCTCAACCTCAAGAATTTATCGTATACAGTCAACGGTAAAAATATGGGTGTACAAATCATTTCAAAAATATGTCCCATAACTCTTATGTCAGTGAATTAAGAACTATGGGACATATTTTTGAGTAAGTTGTCTACACCCATATTTTTACCGTTGACTGTACTCCAAAGCGAAAGCGAAGGTAAATGTCTAAAGATGGAATTTCCGCATTAAAAATCCGCTGGCCAAGATAAAACAACGGAATCCAAGACTTAATTTAAAAAGAGATCGTTTTATAATCTTTTTGTGAGGGGATTATTAACTTTAATTGGGTTCTGGACTGCTGTGAGACAGCGTCCATTGTAACATCGCTCCTTTCAGTCCGCCTACTCTTGAAAGCCTACGAATATTTAATCACTCTGTTATAGCAAGCCGCTCCTGAAGCATCAAACAATTGTTTACCAAGTAGCCACGGATGTTATTCGGATTGTAATAATACGATATAAATTTTTATACAATCAGAAGTGTCGTTTTTGACACTGACATCATATCCATAACAATTCAGGTCAAATTCATAACCTAATATTACAATTAGAATATTGCCTCCTGTTTTATAAAGTTACACGTCACAATATGTACTAGAGATTTAAAGGCGAGAAGCCTTTTGACCTCAGACCTTAGAAAAACCAAACTTGTAGCTTTAAGGTGACAATCCATTTCCAACGACAGCTGCACTACTGTTCATTTTACTATGGAAATTGACAATGACAGCGACGCGTTCAGTACCGGTAGTGCAGCTGCGGTTAGAAATGGAATGTTACCATTACAAAATAGGACCAGAAATATCAGTCTACCCTCTTGCTTACACTATGAGCCATAGTTTTCATAAAATCCGTTCTAAGCCCTGACAAGCTGCGGAATATGTCTTATAGCTTGTACTCGTATATGACAATAAACTGCAAATGTATGGACTTATGGAGGGAGTATTTACGAGTCAATACTAAGTAATAAATAATACTAGCTAATAAATATTAGCTAAGCTTGCTACATTTATGCAATTCCGGCATTTTATAGGTAAGTAGGACTTTTTTATAGACTGAATGATTTACAATAACTGATAGAAACGAGGCTATTATAATATAAAAGATCAGAACAAATTCTTGAGCTCTATGTTTTTATCTTCTATCTGTTAAACATGTATACGCGATAAAGTAAGTATGTATTTTATAACCTCAAATTATAATATGACAAAAATAATTATTTTAGATTAAACAAAATATTATTTAGTTTTAGATCCACAAATATTATCTAAAACTAATAAACTAGTATTGTTGTGAGGTCGGAATAGCGGATTATAATATGTTACAATAAACCCCATATTCGGTAATTTAATTAAATATATACCTAAATCTAGTTTTTCCAAATGCCTTAGTTAAAACTAGTTTTAACCTCTTTTTTAATCACATACTTTGAAAATGTACTAATGTAGATACTGACATACGGCTCGATTCGGGAAATGAAATAGATATCTTTTAGACATCAAGAAGTTACGATATGGAGAATTTAAAGATATTTTTAAGATAGATATGTCAAATTTGACGTTTCCGCGATTCTGGAGGTCCTCTTGAACGATTTCGACAAGTTATGACTTAGATATCCAAGTCACATCTAGTCGATATCTAATGTAAATCTAGTTGATCTCTATATCGTCTCTAGATCTTGTGATTATTTCGTTACCCGAATACGCGTGATAGACCATTGTATTCCAATAAATCGACGCACCAAAAACACTCTCCGCTTTACCATTATTTACTGGCTTACGTCGTCAAGTATATATTATTTATTATATGTATGTATATCGACAGCAAATGAATTTAACGTATTCGCCCAATTTCCTGCCAACGTAATTCTTTCGCACGTGGAGGCATGTGTTCGTTACCTATTTCCAACCGTAAGAATAAAAAATCTGAATATTGTTAGTCAGTTAACATAAACAACCAATAAAAAACATTCTAGTAGCATTTCTTATTGTCCCCGCGAGTATCGTTAAAAGATACTTCACCTAATAGCAACAAATATCACAACACACGGGCGTTGCTCACATAGACAAAACAAAATTTTCCATTAACTTTTTTTCCTGGTGTGGTAGGTACTCATTAATCTTGTTGTTTCTTTATCATTTCATGTTATTTAGTTGTTACGAAAGTGCCTACGTCACGACAACAAACTCGCCGTTTATTCACCCTCCTTTTATGTAAATATCCCCCGCTAAATCTCCGGGTGGTACGCAGGTATCAATAGAGGTGGAACACGATCCGTCGTTGTGCTAATGTTTAGATGATGCCACGATCTCTACCAACAAAGTGCCGCTGTATTAAAGCCATCCAAGCCTCCCCTCTGCCCTTACACAATTCGTCTTTTTCCATTAAAAGGAACTCTACAGATACCTCCTTAATTGGTTCTGCGAATTTGGAATACCTTCTTACAAATATCACCGACGTAATTTAGCCACTTAAAAAGAGATCAACGATTGTCGATTTTTTTTCAGCTTGCTACATCTCAAAAATAAATGTCGCAAAATGTCCACTTCAGCTTTTTAGGGTCTAATATGTATTAGGTGTTATAAATGAAATTAACATGTGTTGGTAACACCACTTTTCCACGTAGCCCTCTGTTATTGATTTCAAATAACATAGTCAAATGCGTATTATTGTTATGGTTGTATCTCATTTGTTATTTATACGAGTATTAATACTTACTTCCCTTTCTTTTCAGATTTCCCTGAAACTATAACACGTGACCTGAAGGATATTGAAATGTAAGTAGATTTTAATAAGGTATATTCGCGAACAGCTACATACTATATTTATAAACTTATTAGTTTTATTTTTTCTTTCATACATATATTAGACCAAAATATTATTTAATCAAATTCATTGCTAAATGTAGCTTAGGAAACTCTTTTCTAGCACCATTTACAATAAATGTCACGAAAGATATATATTAGGTAGGTATAGTAAAAGAAATGGAGCCGAAACTTATATTTAATAGAGACCGTGACAAATGGAAAATAATATCTAGCACTTCGGAACCCGTGTCACAGATAAAATATGAATGTAAGTTACTTACGGGATTATAATAAGTTATAGTGGTGATACAAACATCCTTGTACCTTTGTGATGTATCGTTTTAGGAAACGAATACATAAATACGGATACATTAATCCTAGCCAGTTTTAAGTTTCAAATATCTCTGTAAGTTATTAAGTTATCTTTATTGATTTGACGTAATTTCATATCTATGATTTTTAATTACATAATTATTTCTAATTTAGTTACCATCCAGTCCAATTAAGCTAATTAGGTAATTACAGTTAATTTTTTCAAGTTAACACAGATGTCAATCACATTTTTCACGACAAGAAAACTCTAATTAATATTCATCTCTTTCTTGTTTTTCACAATAATTATCAGTCCACGTACTTTGCACATGTTGACTCAAGTCTCCTTAAAACTACAAGAAGACTGATGCGAATTATTTAATTTCACAATGTATTCTAAAACAAATACAACATAAACTGGTACATTTTTAAGTAAAACAAGCCTAGCCACAAAAATTAAAATTGGAAATAAGTTAGGAGGAACAAGAGCTTCCAAGGCCGCCATACCTACATCTGAATTGCGATTTACCTCATCGAACCACTGAGCACTCACCTCATCGAACCAATTCAAGTATGAACTCCAATTACTCATAGCTATTAAGGATCTCAAAACCACCTATCACTGGCCCAAAGCAGTAAGCGATGGAAATACCGTCCGTGCTAATGACTGTGATTAAAGTCTTAGGGCTGCCCCATTTATCATTCCCATTTGGCGCTTTCCAATTTTTCCAACAAAATCAATTACTATGATTTGTTTTACATGCTAATGATTAGGAAAATTAGTATTTTTTTAGTTCGTGTTAACGTAAATGGATGCACCGGGTAAAAAGTACTTAAAAAACCGGATAAGTGCGAGTCGGACTCGCCCACCGAGGGTTCCGTACTTTTTAGTATTTGTTGTTATAGCGGCAACAGAAATACATCATCTGTGAAAATTTCAACTGTCTAGCTATCACGGTTCGTGAGATAGAGTCTGGTGATAGACGGACGGAGACGGACAGCGGAGTCTTAGTAATAGGGTCCCGTTTTACCCTTTGGGTACGGAACCCTAAAAATGATTAATTAATCCACAGGACGTGTCAAATCCTCATGCCTACTACTTGCTAAAAATATACATATGTACTTCTAAATTTAATTCCATTACAATACAAACCCACCAGGGTCCTGAACAGTTCGCGCGTAAATAATCCCATTGTGCTAAAACATATGGACAGACAGCCATAGTTGTTAAAGGATTTCCGGTCTTAAGAGAAACCTCAAAATGCCGGGACACGGAAATGGATGTGAGGAATTATCTTGAAAGTTCCGAATATTTTGCCTCGGGTTAATTGAAAAGCTTTTATCACAATTCACAACATATATAAACTAACGTAGCGAATAGTTACAATAAACAAACTCTCAATTCAACATCCGACTTTAAGCAGTTTGGGCTACAGGGGGCCTAGATAACAATCATTAATAGAAAACGCCAATCGGAACCTAAACAATGTATGGAAATAGTCACGTGACTTTCCGTAGCATATCTGTCATCCCGGTACAGAGAAATAGACAAAATACTCAAAAAAACCATTACCATGCCTTTTCTAAAAGCTATCATTTGAATTTAGATGTAATTCTTGATATCCGAATAACCTCAGGCACATAGTTAGGTACCTACTCATCCTGCCATCTTTAAGATCAACAAACCTCCACCCGTATAAAGGCGTGACGCTTCAAATATTTGGTAGTAACGTAACGGAAAACCAAATCTACTCCATATCAAACAAAGCGGTTGCGTTCCCGGAAACTGTATTACCCGTAAAATTAACCGCATCGCTTTAAAGGATGAACGTCAATTTACGGGATTATTAGACGTGAAAATTCTCGATTAACAATGCAAACCGAACGTGGATCGTGTCGTGTCCCTCTTAGAGGAGATGAAATAATTTTAGGTACTAATTCGGACATTTTGCTAAAATTTTGGCAGGCACCTGTTTGACCAACATATATAATGCTTGATACAGCCCTTGTTAAAAATCTAAGTTATTTTTATTGCTAGACGTTTCTGGAGTGATGAAAAAATCTACAATTGTGTTGAATTTTTTATAAGAGGAATTTATTAAGCATTTTATACTAAATACGGCGCTACAATTTGGTGTCCGAAATATATGGCTATCCCGAACATTAACCGTTAAGGGTTGTCCCAAAAAATTCCACGTTTATTCTCAGGGACCATTCACAAAATTAATACCCCAATGACACTTCAGGCGACGGCGTCACATGTTTCGTGGGCTTTCGTCGTGATGAATGAATTGTTGTCGCGCACGGTGACCGTGTAAGGATTATGTGCTCACCCACGATACATTATCTTTCATGTCCCAACCGCCGTTTTTGACACGGCATTTGAGAGCCCCCCGTATTACCGTTATTGAATTATTGTTGGAAGACAAATGACGGTGCTTGTAAAAATATAATGAACGGAATTTAAAAGCACTAATTAATACCTATTTCATTTTCATCTGACCAAGGATGATATTAACATCTTTCGCGCATGTATGTATTAACCTATAGGTATTGTATATGTACGGGTAGATGGGTTTTGTTTTTGATTTGATTATCAATAGCATTTATATGTATATAGACCATTAGACAGACTCGACTGTGAGAGAATATACCTACATTAGGGGGAGTACTCAAGCAACACTTGTCAGTTAAAAATTGTCTTTGCCTACGCATTTTTACAAACGATAGAATTATACTAATAACAAAATGAACCAATACATAAATAAAATCATTCCTTGCCAGTTTAAAAATATTTCTCTCAACAAAATACTCGAAAAGGCTGATTTAAAACAAAAGAGCAATAAAATTGAGAAAGATTTAATTCCCAAAAGGGGCTGTGAAATCCCGAAGTGTCCGGCCTACATGCAAATGGTCGTATAAATTTTACGGCGTTTGAACGTCGCACTTCAACAACTTTTTTATTTATTTCACTTTATTACTCTTGTTCTAAAATTCTATCACACCTGCCCTTGTCTTACTTTGCCATATCAAACGGCAAAAAGCTATAAAAAGTAGGATTTCAGACCCGCGCGTGACTTGCTTCCGACATTTATTATTATTTGCGTTTCCTATATACACTCAAGACGTCAAGACCAAAACTCATTCTATACAAATTTCCTTCAAATAAGGTACCATTTCCATTTACTACAGCTCATGAAGCAAAGGAAAGCCAAATTAATTGCGGCTTCCCTACAATTTTAACGAACCATCACTGATATTATGTACCTACATAGTTACAAAGAAACGTAGTAATTGCCGTGAAATTCCTGTCAGAAAACAAGGAGGATTACGTCCCTGGTTTCGACTTACCTTGTCTCATCTCATCCATCTCTCTCAAACGAATTAGGCACATTATCATTATAATTATTAAGTATCACTTAGTCGCACTGTTGCACACAAGCGTCTTTCAAACGAGGATTTAGTCTTAAGTCTTCGCTATAACACAACGTAGATTGGAGACTTCACATTGGTACATCTTTAGATTTCCTCGCAGATATATGCTAAATATTAAATTTGATAACGTTATTTCGTAAAGTTACCTATTAGCGGGTCTTGGACCATGGCATTCTGTTTAGAAGCCGCACCGCACGTCTTACCGGTTGACTGTAATACATTTTAACATTACACTATCTTCTCTAGGTACTATTTTACGGTTATAAAATATAAAAAAATAGCCATGCACTTCCATCGCGCTACGGGCGAAGTCGTTACGTACTCCGGTGATCCCGAGGCGCAAACAAGGAGTGAACCAGTCCATTAGTGAGCCTGCACGGAAAACAGCGCGCATTTTTCTCTCACAAATATTTACTACCAGCACTATAAGTGTTCATGATGTGTGGGAAAACTTGCATAAAATAATAAACAGGATTTATGCGCCAGATATTTCGCTTCTTGATTTTAAAATCCGTTCGTGGTTGACTTGTGAGTTAATGCGCTTGCGCGGGAGAGACCCTTGAAAATACGAGAGTAAAATGACCGTAACCAGTAATCAAATTTGAATTCGCTTCAGAGATTATTTATCTTTCTATGCTTACAAATTGTCGTAGTGGTGTATCTAATGGAACCAAAAACGCTACGTGTTGCAATATCAGGGTCTTGACAAATATAATTATATTATTTAAGTAATCCGCGTAACTCAACATTGATGGACGGTATATCTTGGCAAGTAAGTTTTACGAAGGGTCACTTAACAGTATGGAAGATGGTGTTGCATACTCTTTGGAGTATTATCATTATATCATTCTTATTTCAAGTTATCAAAATTCGAAATTATTAAAAAGAAAAGGAAATTGTCACATAATTTTGGGTTTCGATTTGGCAGTCATATAAAAACGTGTTTTTCTCATCCATTTGTAAATATAATCATAATTAAATATATAATTCGCAAGGTAAAATCTCACTTTTATTCCACTCATACATTCCACCTTTCCCATCTTTTTCAGATGGTAACTTGTATAATTATGGTAGCACTCTCTGCTGCGCTGTCGATTATCAACTTCGTAAGATACAATTGTTTCTAATTGTTTTAAACTGCGATACTTAATAACAACTTGGGTCATTTTATTAGCCTAAATGGGAACTTTATAATTAAATTATAATTACTTAATGCATACCTTATAAGGGACGACACTACAATGTTGCCACTTTTTAATTTCTACTATTTCTCATCGGCAATAATTACGATGTAAACATACATATGTTTACATCGTAATTATTGTTTAAATGAAAATTCATCAAATTATGAATATTTCAATTCGTAAAAGAATTTCCTAGAAGGTCACAAAGTCTGGTAGATGATATAAAAGTATTATAATTGGATCTGTAAAAAGGCCCCAAAGGAAAGTTAAGGACCACTTCAACGAAAACTTGGAGGGAAGTTACGCAGTATTAATAATTGTACCTCAGAAAATACTTATTATTAGAAATCCTTTTGATTAGCCTCCAATGAGTCGAATAATTCGGGGCTAAACCACCAAGAATTAACGCTTACGTTCTTTAATACGCTCAATCCTCTTAGGTAAGGAAGTTATTAGCGAATTTATACCTTTTGCCTTTTTTTATTAATTGTTTGCCTTGGTCCCTAACCAACATAATAAAAAACGTTTCATGAATTAATTTAATCTAGGTACTACAATACAAATTTAATTTTCAGCAAAATTAATGTCATTTTATTTGGTATCACGAATAAATCGTCATGATACAATTTTGTACAGATACTTACATGTAAGTAATTAGCCTAATAAATAATGCAAGTACCAACCCAAGTAACAATTTGTGGTACTATAGTGGTCAATAGAACGTTTCCTAAATACCACCTAAGGTCCTATATAAGACCTAAGAAGGTTGTATAAAGCCGAAATGGCGCATCTTATGTGCCATTCAGTGATATACTAGACCTGTAGCAGTGTCAGTCGTGACGTTTTAGGTCTATAAAAGTGATATAATGATGACTCTTGTGCTAATTTGTTGTCAGTAACGCCATTATAGTGTTAATTTATACTATAGTAGCATAAGAGATTCCATTATAGTGCTTGTTTTATACTATAGTAGTATTTGAAATTCTATTATAGTGCTTTTTTATAGTATTGCAGAATTCATAGTTCCTTTACAACGCAATTTGCTACCAAGTTTTCCATCAACTATTGTGAGTGGTTTAATTGTGTGTTTACTTCACAAAAACGATACTAAGTAAAATGGTGATAAGTAAAGACTTTATATTAATATGCGTTATTTAGATGTCGAATAATTCGGTCCTTAGTGCAAAAAGCATATGGGACGAAAGTTTTACCGTTAGAATAGTATAAGGTTAATAAGGAATTTTAAATGCCCCCTCGATTTATTTATGTTTTTAATAAAATAATTTAATAAAATATTATGATATTCACCATAGTTACTACTATGCAGCCAAGAAGTAAATCCGACGCTTTTATAGGCTAACTATAGAACTTACGAGGAAATATTCACCGCCATCATGATTAAAATTAGGGTTCCAAAAGAGTTTTGCTGTGACCCAGTTACACTTACAAACTCTTTAGAAAGACATATGATTTTTTTTAAATTTAGATGTAGTTAATTACTGTTGTTTTCTTTTTCAGTGTGATCGGTAAAAAAATGTGCTAATAATGGATGTCGATAAATATCTAAACCGCCACGATTTTATGCTTGTATTAAATCATTGATGATAAATCTGAACTACAATCACTAATATCACTTGGGTATTTTTTATCAATTCATTAATATTAAAATATTTTGTACGGAACCACATTATGTGGCTTAGGCCTGAACTTATATAAGCAAGATATAAGTAGCCATTACAGATCAAATTTATCATTTACAAGTAGTCGTTTTCTACCTTTATGTATCTAACTCGGTTTGTAAAAGACATAAAAACTCAGCTATAACGCTGTTGTCTTTTAAAAGAAAAAAACAAAACCACTATAGATACAACAGTTTTGTGATATAAAATAGTCATTGTGACGTTTACAGCGATGATATATAATAAGGATTTGAAAACTACTAAAGCGCTTTTTAACGCTATAAATATGTCCCAAAAACGCTACTATAGAGCAAAACAGTTCTATAATAGTATTCATATGACTACTAAAGTATTATGTATCATAGCAGTGATCTCTAAAGCTACTATATCCTGAAATTGTTGTATATTTGTGGTTTGTCACTGTTAAAAGACAAAACTATAGCGGCTAGCAGGGAACCTTAATAGCGCAAACTACTAAATTATTATGTACTATAGCAGTGATCTCTAAAGCCACTATATCCTAAAATCGTTGTATAGTTGGGTTTTTGTCACTGTCAAAACACAAAACTATAGCGGCTTGCAGGGAACCTTAATAGCGCAAACTACTAAAGTATTGTGTACTATAGCAGTGATCTCTAAAGCCACTATATCCTAAAATCGTTGTATAGTTGGGTTTTTGTCACTGTTAAAACACAAAACTATAGCGGCTTCCAGGGAACCTTAATAGCGCAAACTACTAAAGTATTATGTACTATAGCAGTGATCTCTAAAGCCTCTATATCGTAAAATCGTTGTATAGTTGGGTTTTTGTCACTGTTAAAACACTAAAACTATAGTTGCTTGCAGAGAACCTTAATAGCGCAAATTAGTTGCATAAAAGTGATTCCAAATACTATTATACAGTAATATTACTCTATAGTGGTTATATTTGACGCTTTTATAGTACACGCCTATAACGGCTCTATAAAATGGTGAAGTAAACCTTTACATCAATTGCTTATAGAATACATTAGCTGTATAAGCCTATAGAGCAAAAAAGTGTTGCCAAACGCTTTTATACAACAGGTGGTCACCTCTGAAACCTTAATACGACGTCTATACAAACAAGCTTTTAGCGATAAAAACTAAAATTATAGGACTAAAATGTTACTTGGGAAGTAGTTACTTTGAAATTCGGATAGTTTTTGAACCTGAGAAACTTTTAGTCACCGGAAATTCTTGGAAGAAAAAATACAACATAAGATTTTATTTCCTCTACTATAGTTACATATAGTTCGTTTTTAGTGTTCCGTACAAAACTTTGTTTACGGAACACTTATGGGATCACTTCGGTCTTGTTTTTAGTATTAGAAAAAGGAAAAAAAAATTGACGTGTCTTTTAATTGAAAAACACGTTTTAAAAATAAGTCACGGCAAATATAGTTGGTCAAGCAGATCTTGTCAGTAGAAAAAGGCGCGAAATTTTAATTTTCTATGGGACGATAAGCCTTCGCACCTACATTTTTTGAATTTGTCGCCTTTTTCTACTGACAATATTTGCTTGACCATCTATATGTAACAATTATTAATCTAATACGATAATTTACATACATTTAAAAAGCGTTTTTCAATTAAAAGACAGGTCAACATCGCTTGCCTACTTTCTAATGCTAAAAAAACAAGGGGTTGCACTCCGGGAGTCGATCAGGTCACGTGACCTGTCGCGAGTTAACATTTTTTTCCATCACAAAAGTGCACAACGCCGCTAAAGAACTTTTCACTTCAAAAACGAACTATAGTCAGCCATAGTGGAGGAAACCTTGTGTAAGAAGAGTTAGGTACTTTGTCAATATAACGAACCTATTACCTAAACGCCGTTTTAAAATTGCTTAATAGGTTACACAGCTACTTAATCTTTTTACTAACTCCTCCTTCTGACTAAATGTATCTCCTCAGCCAATAGGCTGAGGAGATATAGGAGATATCGAGGAATACCTCGATTTATCTAGGATTGGTCCCTTTTCAAGCTTCAGTAATACTGAACAGGTATTTGTTTTCCGCTCTAGGTCTGAAGTGGTTGTTTAGGATCAAAGTTCATTTCAATAACAAAATCTCGTCCCAAACGTTCAGCCTCCCGAGGCGGAACTGTGCCTAAAATTATATTTACCCAAAGTTAAAGCATGTCAAACTTTCTTAAATGTGAATATGCTTTTGTTTTATCATAAAAAACATCTCCGGGAACTTTTGTTAAGAAGGGAGACACAGTAATTTGATTTCCGCTTTAAGCCTTGTGAGATGAGATAAAAATAAGAAACATGATACCTACATTTCAGATATTTACAGGAAAAGCGGCTAAAAATGTAATCAATAAGTTTACAAAGTTGCTGACGGATGCGAGTACATTTTGTATAGATTTTTTTTGGTAGAATTTCGGTGAATAATAATCTATTTCCTATAGTTCGTTTTTTTTAGCATTAGAAATTAGGTAAACAATCTTGATGTGTCTTTTAATTGAAAAACACATTTTAAAAATAAGTTACGGCAAATATGTAACAATTATGAATCTAATAATTCTGCTTTCATAAGTAATAGTTTTTCAATTTTTTTTTTTAACAATTATGGCCTGGATAGTTTTTCAATTTTAAAAAGCGTTTTTCAATTAGAAGACATGTCAAGATCGCTTACCTTCTTGCAAGTTCTTTCTAATGCTAAAAAAAAACGAACTATATAGTAGTGGACCCTATAATGGTCGTGGAACCAGTAATGGGACAAAAAAACATAATTCCTCTAAAATAAGTATCTAAAAGTAGTTTATAAACACTGGCTGTATATTATCATAAATAGGAATCCTAGAGCTGTTTCAGTTTGAAGTTTTATTAAATTTGGTTGTTTTTTAAGAAATTGGCGTCAACCCAAAAGTTGTCGTGTCACTGAAAAAAAATACCACTACGAATTCTTCACAACTTTGCTAAGAGAGATGAGTTAATTTATTAAATTTTAATTAATTAATACTTGATGAAAACTAGAATGTGTTTTGTTAATTGCATTTACCATGAGATAAGGTATACAACACACTATGTTGTGACTCCACAGATGTAAAAAAAATAGTGGTATTTGGCCCAATCCCATTATAGGAGCTGTAAAACTGCGTACCTCCTATGATGAGACAAATGACAGAATGATGCTTGCCATGCCATAATTTCATGTTTAAACAATACAGAAGTAAAATGTAGTTACGAAATATGTCAATCAGGAGGTATTCTCGGACTTCGGATAAATTAATATCGTTTTTCCAAACTTTTATTTAACTTGCCCTGTTAGTTAGTGTGGGTCCAGTCTTGGTAGCTGAATTTAAGCCACTTTTCGATTTCCGATTCAGTTGAAATTTTGTGTAAGTACGCAATTAAGTATGCAAATCGGATGATAATGCAATATTATGATAACATGGACCTGATCTGATGATGGAGACAGGAGGTGGCCATGGGAACTTTATCGCAATAAACCCTCACTAATTGTGTTTGGGAATATTAGAATTGTCTCGATGGATCTAATACAATAATAATTGGCTGTGGAAAGAAAAATACATTCAGCGATAAAAGCTTATACCAAAAATTGTTTTTTTTGCCGTAACTTATTCCCCATTTCAATATTTTATACTGATAGAGCAATGTCCATTATAGGGGGCCCATTACTGGATCCACGTCCATTACCGGGGGCCCATTACTGGAACTTTGGTGTCCATGACTGGAGAAAAAAAGCATAGTTTTAATTTGTTAAATATGTGGAAACTAATTGAAGTATCTTTGATACAACACGCCTAAAACATGAAAGACGGATAGGACTTTCATCTTTTAACACGCTAAGCGGTAGACCATTTACATGTATAAGGGAAATATCATAAATACTCCAAATTTCCTCTTAAATGTCCCATGACTGGTGCTGTTACTATAAATAGGTCAATTTTTTTATTCCATATTTTTGTGCCCGGGTTGAAAATCGTAGGGTAGGATCAGAAAATACTACCTTAAATTTTATTTTAGAGATTATAATAATGTATCTCGGTCGGGGAGGCATTCACTGATCACATGACATTTGTTTAGTTCAGAGTTCCTTGCAAAAAAAATACAATGACATCGAGGTACAATTTTCCCAAAAAACCTCTCCATTATTTAATTGAACTACAACAAACATTGTTAATGAATGAAAAGTATAATATGATGTAAATATCACTTGAATATAAAATGAAACGTCTGTCTTTTGTTGAATTGAAAGCGATCGTAGGTACACTTTGTGCGAGGCACAGTCATAAATAAATTAAATAAGAGAGCATCGCTAAAGGTCGTGATACTAGACTATAAAATAAGCTCTAAAAGAGTGAGGTACCGCCATCTGCACCCTGAAAGCATTAAAGAGAAAACACCGTTTTTATCGCCCTAGGCGACTTCCAATCAAGAACTTTTAAAATGTCTCATCATTGCTAGTTTATTTGGGTCAGTTAACATTTTACGACACTTGCAGACGAAATGTATAACAGGTACCTAGTAAAAAGAAAACAGTGAAAAGAAAATACATAGGTTTATATCCCAAGTGATCATATTTCTACCTCCTTATGAAACTATAGGTAGGTACCTACCTACATATAGTGTCTACGGGTAACCTAGGTAGGTATACCCACCCAACTCGACAATTACAGTGGGGAGACACTCCAGACTTCGGTCGAACTCGGCTCCGTTCGGCTCTGAGCGGCTACCGCGAAAACCGAAATTCGCAAATTGCGGGGATCCTTCTCTTTTACTCCAATGAAGGCGTAATTAGAGTGACAGAGAAAAATGCCCGCAAATTGCGAACTTCGATTTTCGCGGTATAACCCAGCATTGCTCCGAGCAATTATTAGAGTTGGCACCACTTGACTTCCTTGTGCGTGCACGGCCACAGATAAGATAATCACCTGAATGTTGACAACCCTAAATAGCCGAAAGGGATAGTGCTATATATTAGAAAGGGACAGCATGATTCGATCCTGAATCGCTGTCAAACTTCGGGTTTGTAGGAAGTGTCCTTTCTGTACGGTAATACTATTATTTCTTCTGTGACAAATAGTTCAAAATTATATCAGGCTAAATATTAGATACCTAGGTATTAATTAATGAAATCATAACCAATATGTAGGTAACATTAACATTATAGTTGTTCATATTAGCGAAATGTGGCTCCGCTCCGCAATAACTTTAGTCTAGACAACTGCCCTTGACCGCGCTTCCTTTCCTTCCTGCGAAAAATGATAATGGTAGAAGGGATACCACACCTGCGATCGTCAAATAGGCTCAGTTACCCTAACTGACCTCAATGAAATCATACCATACCACGATACCACCCATACCACACCACCACCATACCACCATACCACCACCACCACCATACCATACCATACCACCACCACCACCACCATACCAAACCATACCACACACCATACCATAGATGGATATATAATATTAGATAGAGACTCGTATTTAACAGGTAGATTGTAATAGGTACAGTCAGCAGCAGAAGTTGCTAAGCGGCCCAGGTGTTCCAAATGATCTTGACGCTACTTTATTGTGAAGAGAATTAGAGCGTGTCAAGGTAATTTTGAACACCTCGGTCGCTTAACAACTTCTGCTGCTGACTCTACTTACCTATATTATTTCCTGAACTTGCTTTCACATCTTACCTGTAGGCACTTTACCTATACAAATTGCTCCGTATACCCCTTCGTCTCACCACGTTTCATCAGTAACAATAAAATCGATGAACCGATTTGCATGGGACAAAGCACTCCGAATTTAATAAAGCCGTGTAGGGACGTTCTTTTTTATAAAAAAAAAGAAAGTTAAAATGAGAGTTGACGTCGCTCTCAAGACAGTTTTTCAGCTCAAGCAATTCTTTTACGTCAAACTAAGTACTTTAATAAAAATTATGCGCATAATTTCTGTAATGCTGCAAGGTTTTTTAGAACGTGTCATAAATAAAATTATTGTCAGATAGGTAAATTATAGAGTCTGTGCGGAAAGAGAAGAGTTGTGGAATGTATTGGGCCCCATACATTCCACGACTCTTCTCTTTCCGCACAGACTCTACACTTGCTCATGTGGAAGTATGTAATTAGGTAGGTACTGTAAATTTTAATTACTGTGATGTTTCAAAATTCGCCTCAAAATTGTATACTGGAACCTTTCACTACCTATCCATGATTGCAGATTTCGATTTTATCATTAATTCAATTTGTTACGAGCTTTTTACTTCTCCAACTTCTTTTTCCCGCGCCAATATTATACGCCACAGATCAGTCACAACTCGCATACAAGCAAAAACGCCACAATTAAAACTGCTTTACCGACCGAGATGACGTTTGACGTTTGAGTGTCAAAAGTAAGTAATCTGCTCTCCACCAGAGGCGCGCCAGTTGCGACATTTTTCTATTGTCTCTGATTTGGTTTGGCATTTTGGCATTACGGCTACGCATTACAAGACAAGCTTCATACCGACGCGTCATCTGCGTCGGCTTTTATTTAATTTTATAATTTTAGTGACAAAGAAAATTGTGATAAGTGTGATTTTATACACGTCTCGGTGATATACATTAGATTTAAGACTTGTTATGTTGTTGTTGAGCTGTGGAAAACTTAATGAGGTAAGAAAAGTGTCACGGCGCTACCTCTCAGGAATTTGTTTGGGAAGTGCGGGATCGATAACCCGGTCGGCACTCGGCTAGCCATGAGGCGCGCCGCGGAGGTTATGTCGCGAGCGCGCCGAGTTCAAGTAACGGTTCCGGCGGCCGGAGCGCGCCGACCGCCGACTCGCATTACAGCCGCAGAATCCGGTCCGGGACCAGTTAGTTTATAATAGTGTCTTGATCCTCATTCGCCGCCCTCATTCCGTTACGCTTGCCGACTGTCACTGTAAATAAATATTCGGTAATCAGCTTCGCTTTTGATCGAGGAGGAGTGCCCATGTCCTATACCTTTAGTGAGCTCGAGTCCGGACGTCCCTTTTGAGATGTGCGCCTGTTTTCCAGCTTACCTTGCCTGCAGTGCGTGCCAAGAGCCCCCGAGTCCCAGCCATTAGATTGAGTGGAGTGCCCCCTGTCTGCCCACACGTAGCCCCGCCGCCACTATTCCGCGCGACACGGACACTTCCAGCATGGAACTGGAGAAAGCCCCCGCTCTCCATGAGGAGGACTCAAAAGTCACCCTCACCATCAGACTGATTATGCAGGGGAAGGTAAGAGAAACCTCTACAATTTGGCATCTTTCAATATAAATATTGTGAAAGTGTTCACTTTACCTTCTTCTAAATTACTACTTGTTTGTGGTGATAGTACAGTACTAGGATTAAAGTTATGTGCCTCAGCAATATTCCGATTAATATCACGGACAACTATGTATGACTCCTCAATTGTGAAGGCATATGTTTAGTATAATATGAAAACAGAGCTTTGATACTAATTGATGTGCATTGTCAATATTTTCAAATTCTCTTACTGCTGTAAGAGAGCTGGGGTACATAACATTAAGCTAGTACTGAAAATGCATTGTATATGGCCTAGTTAGGTAGTCACACAATCCTGCATGCTAATAACTATCCTATTGTTTTCCTTCTCAATGTCCATTGAATGTGCTTATACCTTCCCTCAGATGTTTACTTACTATTAGCTACAGATAATAACATAATGATTCTAAATAGCAAATTCAAATAAACTACAGAATGATTCTATTATAGCATATTCAAATAAACAGTTACAATTTTACGTTACTAGTGAAACTGTCCTCTCAGTAAAATATACCTAGATATTACTTTTAATTGCTCAAATGCAAACATTTTTATCTAATTCCTTTGTTACGGACGGTAATTTAAACCTTAAATAGAAAACCGTTTACACAAAATGTTATATTTACTAGAATATGTAAGTGTTTGTTTTATGGATAAAATATAACACACAAAAATGTCTAAAAATTTATTGTGACTTTGAGTTACAAATAGCTTATTACCATGATTGATACATAGGATCATTTTTATTCTCCAAAATCATCCCCTTACAAAGTGAAATGGGTATAAAAGTTAGTATGAAAGTACAAATGTAGGGGGATCAGTATAGGTACTATCGAGATGAAGTTGTCGTCAGATTTCGATATAATTAGGGAACAAATTTTCATATTAAATATTTTTATATGTGTTATTGGAAATTATAAGTCAATAATCTGACACTTTTTTTACTTTTACATTCTGCATTTACACTGTTAAGGGGCCCACTGATTAACAGTCCGCCGGACGGTATTGGCCTGTTAGTTAGAACAAAATTTGGACAGTTCCGAACAACTGATACCGTCCAGCGGATTGTTAATCAGTGGGCCCCTTTACTCAATTTCTTGCAAATGTCGTTATTCTAATAAATACATTTAAAGAATGTTGTATGCAACATAATTGAAAACATAAAAAGATATATAATTAGCAAGATGTTTTGTACTTTACGTAATTAAAAATTCTATTAAGTCTCCGCTAAGAATGGCTACTATGTTAATATGATTATTTCCAAAAGAGTTGTACATGTTTTCAATATATGGTAATCTAATATGACATTGGTCTTACAAATCTTGTTAGGAACATGCACTTGTAGGGATGCTCGACACCAGATCCTGTTTGCTACCCGTAATGGCTTGCCTACGTCTAGGCTTTCATATTAATGTCAATCAATTAGTATGTTAATGCTCGAGCATTTTACTGATCTCATATTACGAAGGTTTAAATCAAAACCTGGTATCACTGTTACAGTTCATTGAAAATAAGTGTTGTCACCTTAAGTATATAACTTCGCCTTAACTAGCATTAAATTATAATTCCACTAAAATTTTAACATGGGTGTTTAGTTATTGAGCATGTAGGAATAAGTTTTAATATATTTCTCATACTAAAAAATATTAGGCAAAGTTGGAGATGGGTGGCAAAATGTCCTCTTCAACCTAGCGTTTTCCCGGCCTAGCGCCAGGGTCCGCTTTCCTGCTCAATCTTCTCCAATTTGCCTGGTCTTTGGCATCCTCAGTAGTGGGATTGTTGGGGGATTCATGGGTGGCAAAATGTAATTTAAAAAAATATTTTTCAATTTATATCTATTTCTTAGTCAAAATATTATTTTAACATTTTGAATTTGGGCCTCAACGGTGAAGTTAGAGTTCCCTATGGTAAATAGTTTTGCCAACTCTTATTTTCAATTAATTGCAACAATAATAATGGCCAATGCGGTATGCAGAAGGCTAGGCCACATGAAGCTGATTTTTAAACTAGTTTTAGTCCCAAAACTCAACTACACCTGTGATACGACTCATAATTTCAATGTGATGTACTCCCATGGTGGCTCAGAAGTCTATTTTGTTGACTGACTTGATTAGTATAGTAGACTGGCTAGATTGCCTAACAGTTGAACTGATTTAGCACACCTAGATGCAACTAGATTGCTATGACATGCGAGACATATTGATGTTAAGATAGAGGTATAACCAACTCGTACATCTAGGTGCTTTTAATTGGCTGTAATCCAATACAAAGTACATTTGGCACCTGTCCAGCTATTGGCAGTTGCTCAGTTCATAAAACTTATCGATTTGTACCTTTTTCTAATTTATGTCTACAACGTCTAATGCTCTTGTTGTGGTCGCTTGCACTTCCTCAATAGATTTGCTTTGTTTGTGTGTGTGCATGTGAAGAAATTAATGTAAGACTGTTTGTCAGCATTTTAATGCAAAACAAGCATAGCTTGATGATATATTACGTGCTTAATAGTGAGTATTGCGCTTGACATGACATAAATTATGTGTAATGTAAACACATGGTCACCAGCCTGTGTCCACAGAGCACATGTCGTAAGCGAAAGTACAAATAAATTTAAAAATAAAAAGAAATTCTCAAGTTAAAGATAATGCACATTTGTACTTTTATTACACATGTTTTTTGCATTATGTTTCTGATAAGCCGGGGTTTTAATTACAGTCGCACCAGTGTATAATTAATGTAGGTAGAGTTCTTTGCTCCCTGCTTGCAACATCTATCAGCTTCGCTATTTGCGTCTGCAGTCAGTGCATTGACGCCTAGTGTATCAGCATTGTTCACATACTGCAGGAGTCAGGCAGAGTTGCCAGCGACAGCCTAGCCTAGCAGTGATGTATCCCCGTGCTATTATTGCTGTAAAGAAATGTCTGACGGCGCGCTATTATTGGCATAGGAAACCTTTTATGCTATAAATCTTATTGCGTCTGCATTAATTACGGGTGCGTTCGTTGCACAATAGTTAGCCAATTGTGGGGACGTTTTCAGTTGAGTTTTGGAAATTATTCAACGAATATTTATATACAGCCTTGGCTAGTAGTTTTGAGACGCCGCGCCGTCATCTTCCTATTATAAATTATTGACTCTGGACAAAAATGCAATTACGCAAAATACAATATTTTTTCATTAAGGAGACATTTTAAAATGAATGTTAGCAAACATTAAAAACTGAGTGAATGCAATGTATTATTAAGATTCATGTACAATATTTTCAGTTTATAACTAACCATTGATCGTTTGTTTTTTTACAGGAAGTTGGCAGTATTATTGGGAAAAAGGGAGAAATTGTCAAAAGGTTTAGAGAAGAAGTAAGTCGCTTTTATTTTTAAGTTAAAAAATAAAACAGTATGGAGCTTGCTTGACATGTTTATAAGTTATAATTCAGTTACTTACTTATATAATTTAAGTACAATACTGCGTCATTCGTAAAATGTATTCAATGAGAGTTTTGGGTAACATTCCATTTTGGACCGCAGCTGCACTACTGGTACTGAACGCGTCGGTATTATTATGATATTAATGAACAGTGATGCAGCTGTCGTTGGAAATGGACTGTCAACTTGAATGACATTTTTATACTGGTTTTAAAATTTACTAAAAAATATTTAGGGCTTTAATTTAATATAAACGTTTTTGTATTTTCAGTCAGGAGCAAAAATCAATATATCAGATGGATCGTGCCCAGAGCGCATCGTCACAGTCACCGGCAACACAAGCGCTATATTCAAAGCCTTCACACTCATATGCAAGAAATTTGAAGAGGTAAATTTTGTCTCTTCTATATCCTATATAGTCCCTGAGGCATTTATAAAGGATTTAATCCAAATCGAATTTTTAATTAGAATGGAACGCAAGGTGGAACGCAATGGAAGGTTCCAAATTCAAAACTGCAATAATGACAAGGGGGAGGATATTAAAATCTAGTGTAGGTCGCGCTTAGCTTCCCACCACTTCGGCCGCACTTCTAACCCCCTTTTCATCCGCATTGTGGAAAAGATAAATACATGAAAAAAAAACTCAATGATGTAATAAAGTCCGGGAATGAAACGGTTGGTATGTATTATAGGACGAGTATTTCTTAAGCCAAATTAATTAATTATTTCACTTGCAAGCATATCAACATCTCTGAGAGAAATCTCAGTCATTCAAGTGAAATAAAGTAATTCATAATATATGTGTATATGACCTACTTCTTTGAACAACTAATCTCAATAGCTTAGTTATTTCTTAATGGATTTTCCATATCTATTGTCTGTTATTCAACAGATACTGATAAACTCTTAGATCACTCACTCGATCTTTCAAGGCTCAGAGATAAACTTACATCACTCTAATAACATCTAGCATTGTTTGTTGTTTGTATAATAACTATATTTCTTGAAGGATACTGCACTTGAATATTATCTAATCATTGTATTGCATTCTAGGCACTTAATTACCTAAATAGTTTTTAATTGACATCAACTGAGAATTTTAAATATCAATTTATAAAAAAATATCTTCTTCGTAAGTTGCATTGCAATAAAACCATAATGGGTACAGATGAGGACGAGATGAGCTGGGATAGAGCGCAAAATAAAAAGTATATCAAACCCTCCTCAAGAAACTTGCATACACACATGAATTTGCAAAATATTTATTCACGTTTACCGCGTACACGTTCACATTTGACACATTAAATCAAACACACACACACACACACACATTGAATCGAGATGGACAACTTTTGCATCACGATTCACATGTGAACTCTCCCAATTTTAAGGACCCCGGGCGTCACGATAAAGGAGTTATTTGTAGCAGACAAAACCTGAACCATTTTATGTATACGCCATTTCGGTCTGTAGAATTGGACGCCAAATTTGATAAATATTGTGGCGAAATGTTTCCCATAGAATATTTAAAGTTTCTACTGAGAAAATTGCTTTGCCAAACCATATTAAGAGTTTCCCTTATTCGCTGGCTCAGTGACCCAAACTGGATCTTGACTTCCGACACTAGATTTCGCCATTCGTTTCTGTCCAGTGCGATCCGACGCCCTTCAGCCGCTTGGATGTCACACAGGTCTTTCTGGACCTCATCGATCCATCGGTAGGCCTTCCGACCGGACGTCTCCCAGTTGGACGCCCCAGACAAGCTCTCCCTTCCCGTATAAACGCCTTTCTCATTATTTTTTTGACGACCGGTCTGGCCTAGTGGGTAGTGACCCTGCCTGTGAAGCCGATGGTCCTGGGTTCGAATCCCGGTAAGAGCATTTATTTGTGTGATGAACACAGATATTTGTTTCTGAGTCATGGGTGTTTTCTATGTATTTAAGTATCTATAAATATGCTAGTCTAAGTATCCACAACACAAGTCTTATTGAGCTTACTGTGGGACTTAGTCAATTTGTGTAGTAATTTTTTCTTTGTATTCCAGTGGTGCTCTCAGTTCAATGAAGGCGGCGGCGGCGGGTCGCGCGCGCCGATCACGCTGCGGCTCATCGTGCCGGCGTCGCAGTGCGGCTCGCTCATCGGCAAGGGCGGCTCCAAGATCAAGGAGATCCGGGACGTCACCGGCGCTAACATACAGGTATTTAACTGAAAAATGAAATATCTTTTTTATAAAAAAGTAGTAGTAGTAGGAAGTTCTTTCTAATGCTAAAAAAAACGAACTATAAAATATGTAGTGCATAGTACGAGTATAATATGCTGTGTATGCCTTTATTTATTTGTTCTGTTAATATAATCACTGACTTATTTGTTTGTATGGACAGGTGGCGAGCGAAATGTTGCCGAACTCGACAGAAAGAGCCGTGACCATCAGCGGGACGTGCGACGCCATCACGCAATGCATTTACCACATCTGCTGCGTCATGCTAGAGGTTAGTTGACAACCTTATATCCTCCGGAATTTGAGATTTAACTCCTAGAATCCCACGGACGCGATATCGCATCGTCAGTGACAATTAAAATTCAATTACATTCCAGTAACACTGAGGTCTCTTGGTCGCGATAACGTGTCGACAACTTTCATAAAAAATGTATCAAAAGTAAAAAATCCCTATGACTTTGATTTGACATTGCCTATGGCTAGGACTAAGGTATCGAGGGTAGATACTGTAAATGAAGTATTGTGGCATGTGATAAAATTGACGGTAAAAATTTAATCAATCCTCACAATTTGTCTAAAAGGACTAAGGAAACACCCAAACCCAAACATACAAAATGTACCATCGCCCACACTGTTAACTGTACATCGGTGGACCTTATGCCTTCTGTAATAAAATAAAGTCCACCGATGTATAGTTAGGAGTGTTGCTGTTTGTACGTTAGTTTCTAACAATAGTAGTGCTCAATATGATTATCAAGAATGGCGCAATGGTCCAACGCAATGACAAAGATAACTTATATAGCAAGGAAAATTATTCTAGATATCGAAAAAATAACATTCATTTATAATTATAATAATTCAGCCTATATACGTCCCACTGCTGGGCACAGGCCTCCTCACACGCGCTAGAGGGTTTGGGCTATAGGCCCCACGCTAGCCCAATGCGACAATATTCATTTAATGTAAAAAACTAAACATGATCGCAAGGGCCGGATTATGAGATATATGATTTTAGCATTAAATTATTTGTTTTTGTAAAGTCTGTCCACCTAAATCTGGTACAAAAACTTCAAATTTTACCTAACATTGCTTTGACTTTTCAGAGTCCGCCTAAAGGTGCCACAATCCCTTACAGGCCAAAGCCAAACGTGGCCGGGCCGGTCATCCTGGCAGGAGGGCAGGCTTACACCATCCAAGGAAACTATGCCGTGCCTGCACAAGACGTAAGTCCTCTCCTTCCATATAAATGAGCTTTAAACAAATATCTATGTTCAAATTTGCACTATGTATGAATACTATTAGGAGTATTAGAACAAATTAAATTATTTTCAGAAAATACTGGGGCACTGGAGGCCTTGGTCACTTTTTCTTAGTGTATGACATTTATTTCAGTTTATCTATGGATAAGTATGACTTATGACCAAAAACAATTAAATTAGGGGACTGTAATTTACAATAAATGACGATTGCTATTTGTGTTTAAATAGTTTTTGAACGTTAATTGGTTTTACTTTAGTCGGTTTTTTAATATTGAGTTACCATATTTGTAATTTACCATTAGTACAAATAATTTTACTCATAAATGTGGGGTAAAATGCACCCCTTGAAATTCCAATAACGTTTACTAGATTTAAAAAAAAAGTGTATGGCAGCGCCATCTAAATTTTGACTCCGTAGTTAGAATCATTATAGTTGAAAATAATTTCTATAGATTTATAGATTGTGCGAAACAGCTCGGTCTGTATAGATATCCCTCGCCCAAGACACGTACGTGCGGTCGCAATATCTCGGGAGAGGCACATCTACACAGATTAAATTGCTTCCCGTGGCAAATTCTTCATAAGGCGGCTCATTGTGTGTGGACACACCTGTTTAGAGAAATCGAAAAGAAATAAAATACTGCGGTCACTTACCATTGCATAGTAAAACGCCGGACGGGATTTAAGTGTAGGAACAGAACGGTTGTGTGTTGGGGATGTACTCGTATGTTTGAAGGGGAAAGTCGTCAGTTATTGTGTTACCGTTACGGGCATCGCATATACCAGGGGTCTCCAAATTTTTTTATCTGAGGGCCATATTGCGCCTCAGAAACTTTCGCGCGGGCCACCGTCGGTTTTTGCGCCGGGGGAGGGTATCTGGTTGCTGTTGTTAGGAGCAATTCCACTCTCAATGCTGAACCCCTGGAGCCTGGCTCCCGCCGGCCGGTCAGTGGACCCTCCCTTTGGGTGTCGGCGGGCCGGAATGGAACGCGTCGCGGGCCGGATTTGGTCAGGGTTTGGAGATCCCTGGCGTATACCATCGGGGGTTGCCGTGATGGGAAAGGTCAGGGCCGCCACGTGTCGGCCGCTCGCCCGGTAGGGTCGCATCGGTTAACGAGTGGGTGCGCAGGCGGTGTGCGCGCCGGTGTTCCCCCTGCTGGAGGTGAAGCCGCCGCTCGTGGGCGCGCTGCCGCCGCACCACCTGCTGCCCGCGCCGCAGCTGCACGAGCACCACCTCGTGAGTCCCGGGTCCACGCCGACACCTCGCACCGACCTCATAGAGACCCCACACCTGCCACGACACGCCGCCGCCGAGAGACTCCACGTTCCACCAGATTTGGTTGTGCTACTGTTGGATTTATTCGGATACATGAGTTGACGACGAGATATAGTCTTTCGATTGGTAACTGGCCTTGAGCCGCTAATCCTTTGTTTATTGTTAAGTAAAACCGCACGCGCCTCTACTTGTAAAAAAGGGTCGTGTAATTCTCTACGGTTACCGAGTGCTGCCGAGTCGAACCAGTCTAAAATGTGTCATCCAGAGGCGTGTTATCAGAGGGCGCACCTACACTGGTTTTTTGAACGTTGGACTAGCCCGCGCTCAGGTGCCAGTTAGAATAATTAAGACCCTTTTTGCAGGCAAGTAGCACGTGCGGTTTTACTTAACAATAGACAAAGGATTAACATTACGGGGCCAGTTAGAAATCTACAGACTATACATCTGTTTTGTAGAGTACACTGACGCGAAAGTAATGTATAGATTGTAGAACATTTACTAGGACATTTGGGATCATTCCATGGTCCTAGATGTCTTGTTAGGGCACGATACCTAGACGATTTTAATACGATTTCAGCTGCACACTAGATTTTAATGACGATAGTAATCAACCAAATTTGGTGGTCGGATTTGGTTTCTTAAAATTACACCTTGGGCCATATGTTGCAGATTCATCGCCAAGAGGAATTCGAAAGACGATCCAAAACCACTATCATTATTATTGTTCTGAATGTAACTCGTGCCGATGGGCTGCAACGCCAGGTGTAACTGCCGCATCTTCTCTAAACCTTGTAGAACTGAAACTTGAACTTTCGGAATGCTCGATTGGACGTTTCTTGTGGTAGACCCCTCCCCCGAAACGACTCTCGGCCCAACATTTTTTAAACCTTTTTCTTCACCATTAGCTTAAGATTGTAGGAAATTTTCTGTACCTTTTCTGTATGTACGGTAAAGAAAAATGTTAGCAAATGTTGTAAAAATCCGTGTAAATGTGGCATATAAATTTGCGGCGTAATTAGATTCGAACAATTCTGATTATAATTGCAAATGTATCTCTATGAGGTTGTGTGGTTACGGAGTGACATTATGTGATTGGTGCTGCCCCAGAATCCCTTAAATTGGTTTGGATGTGTGGTGTCGAATCCCCTTTAGTTGCAGATTATTAACAATGTAAATACATAGACTAGACCCCGGTGATGTGGAATGTAGGTATGAATTTTATTTTGCGTTGTAATCTCCCTTACGCTTGTGACTCATGTCGATCCCCTTATCTTAAGTGCACGTTCCAGACGAATGTAAATTTTCTTGTCTAGACCCCGTATCCATAAGCGCTGGTCCTTAGAAATAGCTGTATCACATTAATTTTATTAAGCACACTGATCGAACGTGACAAACGGATCATTTAGAAACAAACACATTCGCAAAGCTTTATCTGTTTGTTTTCTGGCATCGCCGAGGTACCCTCGTGCCGAAAACTCACGCACAGTGCATCGTTGCCGAGAAGTTTTCGACCACTCCCGTACTTGCACCTCTCCTTATTTTGCCTTTGCCTCTTCCGAATATTGTTTTAATTTTTCTGTTTACTTGCGATATTTACCGTTGATTAACCATGGTATCGCATGGCTAACGTGACTCGTATAGTGTTCATAGAGTTCAATTTCAGATTTTAAATTAACAGGAACTTTTTAAAGGTGCATTTTACTTGGGCAGCACCATTCAAGAACTCGCGAAGTGGATTCATGCTCGTGCTAAGGAAATTCGCAAATTGAACGTTTTGTAGTGTGAATTTATCTTGCGAATTATCTTAGATTAATGTATTCAAGGTTCTTACCCAGGTAACCCTATCCAGCGATCCCATCCCGGCAATGTCAGAGAAGAAAAACAAGCAGCTGGAGCTGAAATGAAAACGTTTTGCAGCAAATTTTGCGATAAAACTATACGACAGCGAGCACTGCAAGCGCCATCGACCTCATTTCCAGTCAATAATTTTGTACATGGTGATGGAAAATCATCTCAAATTCTGCAATATAAAAAATATTGTTAAAGGTTGGAATGACGACAATGGTGGCTTAAGTTCTCGCGATTTTCACAAAGTTGCGCCTCGCTTCTTGTCACTCCAAAGTCTGATGCAGTCGTGGATGTGGTTTTGCCTACGTTCTTACGTATTTTTTATTTATTTAGTCTTAGAAACTTGTAAATTTTTCGACTACCGTACACATTTGCTTAATGATGACGATGACCCCGTCTCAGACAAGCACTACAGTCATTTATGAGGAGCGACAAAAAGTTGGTAGCGGCTTCGTGAATGAATGTACATATTACATACTAAATGACACTTGAATAGTTTTATGTTGTGTTTTAGATGGGAGGCCTCGCCAAATCGCCGCTGGCCGGCCTCGCGGCGCTGGGGCTAGGCGGCCTCGCGCCCACCAACACCGGGGGCCTCAACCCGGCAGGTATAGGCAAAAGCACGTATTCCCGATTTTTACCTTTTTATTTTTAATTTTATTTCTTCATCGGTGGCTTATAGTTTTGATTTTCACGGCTTGCGTGAAAGGCCAAAATAACGATTTTATGACATCGTCTTTCTATATATGTATGTATCTGGTTAGTTAATTGATTGATTTCATCCAATTGAGGATTTTTTTATTTCATACCTTAAAAAAATATATCTTAATATTGTTTTGTGAAATAAATGTTAAACGAATATCTGGTACGCATATTAATTTCCAAATTAAATGGTAACTTTAAGCCACAGATTGAATAATCACATTTTATTAATCGCTAATTTTGACGTCCCTTTTGATTTGTAGTTAGAAAGTAGAGTAGCAAAACTAATACCCTAACGAAACTGACCATATACTCAACTGAAATTGGTTATCTGACTTTTCGAGCTAAAGCTTAAATTAATAAATCAATATTCACATTTCAGATAACTGCTACGAATACGTCAGATTTCTTTTAATTTTGCATTATTGTAAATATGCCAATAATGGAATGCAGTTTGCAATGTGTATCTAAGTACCTAGTTAGTATTTATTCTACAACATTTAAGTTCCTGTCAGCGCCATTTAGTAGGTGCATCCAAAGTATTTAAATAGTTTGGTACACCATTTATATACTACATGACGCTGACTGTACACACAACTAACAAAATCATAGTTCAAATAAGTCATTAATCAAATTCATGCGCAATAATAAGTGTTTACTTAGTATCCAACTTAGTTCAAAAATAGTTTTTAGATTAAATTCGTATTTAACTCTTTATATGATTGCACGTCTCGCAGAAACAGCGCATACCTAAAGAACTACTAGACCAACTACGAAAGTACTCAAAAAGGTGATTTTAAAATGACCAAATATAATGATGCTCATATTAAATAATGTTAATGTATGAACGCAGCACTGGCAGCGTTGGCGGGCTCGCAGCTCCGCACGTCGAACCAGTCCCGCAACCAGCCCGCCACCAACCAGCAGTCGCACGAGATGACCGTGCCCAACGAGCTCATCGGGTGCATCATCGGCAAGGTAATACATTTGTTCAATGGTTTAAATATATTTTAAGCGACACAGCAATAGAAAACACCTCCTTTTAGTGAGATGAAACCTACCTTAAGGTAATATTCCTCCTGTCCAATATTTGATCAAATGTGGATTGCTTCTCCCTCTTTCTCATTAAACAAAATGACCGTCTATCGAGACGGTTCTAAGGGACTACCCTTAGAACCCTTTAATTTGTAGCAAAATGTGAAACGCAAATTCAAATTTGATCAAATATAGGACAGGTGGAATACCACCCTCAGAACCGTCTCGATAGAAAAGCCACAAATCGATAGAACAAAAAAAAGTGATGATTTGACCGTGACGTCACTATAACAGTTTTCATATAAATTCCATATTGGCAAATCGTTTTGACAGTTTTAAAAAAGAAACTGATTTGACTAGTAGGAGAATACCCCATTATTATTATCTGAAATATTAGTTCGCTTTCGCTAATGCGTTGTACGTTCGACAGGGCGGCACCAAGATCGCGGAGATCCGGCAGATCTCGGGCGCCATGATCCGGATATCCAACTGCGAGGAGCGCGAGGGCGGCAGCACGGACCGCACCATCACCATCTCCGGCAACCCGGACTCCGTCGCGCTGGCTCAGTATCTCATCAACATGAGGTGAGGTAGAAGCTAGCGAGGCCTCACGCCCGACCGAGGCCGAGCGGTTAGCGAGGCCCGACGCCCGACCGAGGCCGAGAACATTTGACGAACGACCTTTCGTCGAACGTTTTATGACAGTACTGAGTTTCTAGCTTATTTGTCTGTAAAATTAAAAAAAGGTGTAGTAACTCTTCAAGGTGTAGTTCTTTGAATTTTTCTACGTATATCACTGAATAAATGATTATATAACAAATAAGAAAAAATCATGTCACTCTAGTTTGATAAGTCGAAGAATGTCGATAATACTGTACTGGGCCATATATTTTGTGGTAACTGAATTGTCAGACGTTTTTTGATTTGACGAGCAGGTATGCCGCATAATGTGAGGAGTCGTATGGTACCATACACATTATCTGTCAAACGAAGCACGAATTTGGTTTACTCTTTACAAATCTACTACAACTAATAAATTTTTGCTAATATGACGGCTGACAGAGACCTCAGTTCCTACTTCAGCTATCAAAATTATCCACGAAAGTTATCTCTGTAGTCAATTACATGTGAGTTACTGCATTTTCTCTGTACTAACAGTATACTTTTCAGAATCTCATAAAGCTAGGTTAAGGTTTTTAACAACAGTCCAGAAAGTTAAAGAAAAATGTAAATGAAATAAAACCTTCGACGAAAAGTTACATTCGATCAAATGTTTAGTAGGTCAAACGAGGGTACACACACAAAACACACACTTGCCTTATCCTCTGCCTACCAAATGACTTACCTCTCCGTTTTGAGTCACGCCTGGCCCCTGAGAATCAATTATTTTAACATCCCACGATTATCCTCTGGTTTATCTTTACCTTTTGACGGGTTGGCTCGATTTCTACATTTTGAAGTGGTTCCATGTTTATTCGATAAATCTTTCCTATGTGCGTGAGGTTGGGTTGGTGAATAAAATCAATTAAATTGAAAAAAAAATATCGTCACGTTACTGCAAGCTTATAAAAGAGATCGTGGTCTCGCCGAGAATTGGGACAAAAAGTTCCGTCACAATTTTCGAGCGTCATGAATAAATATGAAATGTGTCGTCTCGTCGGTTCAAAGGCGTCGTTGAATCTGTGTCGATTAGCAAAACAAATTTGCCACAGATGAAGGAGCGACTAAAGTCGAAGTCGCGGACTGATATTTAAATGAGTTAAAAAAAGAACTTTCTTAATAACGTTGTTAAATTAAGGTAACAATTTTTTTTTATATTTTTTTATTGAGTATGAAAGTAACGTAATTAAATACTTTATAGGCCAAGAAATAAGAAGTTATAGATATCAAGATAAAATTAAAATCCCTAAATAAACTTTCAAGAGCGGGTATCTCAAAAACTATTCAAGATATCGAAAAACTTGACTAGATAAAACTTGTAACTAATTTTATGAGCTTTCGGTTTGTCCTAGTAGTCATGTCGCTAAGATGCAAAGTTTCCAAGATATCAATGAAAAACCGAAAAATTCGACCTTCTTACCCCCCTCTACCCCGCAGCACCGGGGCTACAGCCGGGGACTTTTGATATGTTTACCTCCTAACTAGTCTAAACAAAGTTACGGAGTCAAAAATTGTGTTCCTAGCATTTCCCTCTACAACGTTTTTTGAGCATTCATTTACTGACCTATTAGGGTACATATTTAAACATAAACCGTAGGTATATGTATAATTATTATTTGTACATTATTATCTCTCAATTTTCTGCGTGCAGGTCGGGTTGAAGTTATTATATTTTGTATAATACACAATTATAGACTAAATACTTACTATTGTCTTGGTGCAAAACAGTCCTGTGACATAGTATTTGTTGTATCGGTAGGTACTATCAAAACGAGCTTTCCTCTAAATGCATCAACGCTAACCTCACCTCACGTAATCTCAACCGTCCAATATCCGATCGCGTCGAGCCGGCCCCGCTGGTCGCCTAGCCCTTTACAAATCCTGTCCCGCCCCCGCAGTGTGGAGCTACAGAAGGCGAATCTAGAGGGCTCCGGCGGCGGCGGCGGCGGCGGCGGCGGCGGCGCGGGCTCCAGCAGCAGCCCGCTGGCGTCCGCCATCCCGCTCGCGCAGCTGCTCACCAAGACCGGCGCGCTCGGCGCGCTCAACAGCCTGTCCGCGCTCGGCGGCCTCACCGACCTGCTCGCCGGCTCCGCCCCGCAGCAGCCCGTGCAGACCACCGGCGTGCACCGCAACCACAAGCCCTTCAACCGCCGCAGCGACGACGAGACCCCCACCAAGACCTCTAAAGAGCGGAACAAATATAACCCCTATTAGAGGCGGATTGGATCTCGTCGTTGAGGCTAGGTTGCGCGATAGGATTAAGCCCATTTAAAGCCGAGCCACACCGGCTTGCGTGTGCGTGTCGTGCGCGTGTGCGTGCGCTAAAATGTTGAAGCCGCACACGCACACGTCACGCAAGCGGTGTGCCATCTCTCATAAGGATCTGTATACTACAACGCCGCACACGCACGTGCACGTCACGCACACGCAGCCGGTGTGCACAGGCCTTTAGACGATGCGAGAACTCGCATTTGAGTTACCTTTGCGGGTTTTGATCGGTCGGTTGAATTGGACGTACCCAACGGTCCGCAATGTAACTAAAATCGCATACGAGTTCGCGCGCCGTCTACATCAGCACTTAGTGCCGTTCGGCTAGCTCGTTTAGGATAGCAGGCCGCGGCGTAGACGTTCGATTTTAAACTTAGTTTTTCATTGTCGGATTCTAGGGTAACATGCCATCATTTTATTTTGTTTCTTAATTATCAGATCAGCGTCCTAGACAGTAAATTCAAATGACTAGTACTGTGAGTGCCTATAAATCAATGCGCTCCGACGTGAATTTAGCCGGTGTATGCTGTAAAAATAAAAGCTCAGTTTAAAACCGAATGGACTATGCATTTGACTTTTCGTAGTCGATTTGATAGGGACGTAATGAAGCTAACGAGCTATTTGTTTTAATCACTCCAATATCAGACGTAACCGAGGTTACGAGAACTGACTAAATCATCAATCATTCGGGAATACGTCATTATTTAATTTATCTAAAGAACTATTACGTTCACCACACTGTAAAAATGTGTATAAAATCGGACTTCCTGAAACTAAATTCCAGAAATCATTATACGAGTAGGTTAAGACGTATCAAAATAATCTATACGTCGCATAAGTTGACTAACGGAGTTGATAATCATGTAATTATAATTAATTGACGACGACTGACATACATTAAATTAAAAATGGATGCGTTTCTTTACGATAAAATTCGTATTTTTTTGCTTGTAAGTTTATTATTAGTTCTATCGTTTAGGCTTGTTAGTAATGAAAAGGATTATCTAATACTATTGCAGCCAAACTTGAATGGAAGATTAGTTCGAAAGTGAAAATGATCTTTAACAACATGCATTGAATGCCGAAATCACATTAAAACAATACATTGCGTCATAGTCAACCACATCTAAAAGGTGTCTGCTATAGTATTGCGTAATCTTGATAAGTTTGTTTTAAATTAAACCAAAATACACAATTGCATTTACGAAATAAGAATGTGGTTGTAAAGTAATCGGCAAACGTTCTTAGGTTATTTAAGATCCACTAATGAAGTTAAAAGTACTCATAGGGTACAAATAGGGTCTAGTCGAGTGATTATTTGATTATTTTCCTACGAAAAAGGCTTATTTAGTCAAAATGTTATACTAAAGTGCTTCGCGTAATAACACTCAACATTGCTAATGTCATTTATTTACGAAAGGGTCCAGAATAACTGTGCCACAACTCAAAACTGTATCATTTAAAAATTAAATGTGTCGTTTTCAAGAAAAAATATCGTTCTATTAAGAGCAATCAGTGTAAGGATGGATGCAGGATGAGAAATCTTCTTTAAGAACTTCCCGATCGATATTGATTACCTGAAAACAACATTCATTGTTAAAATTTCGTTGAACACACCTACTGCGATTAGCTAAATTACCATTTTCGAAAACATGCTGTTACTTGATTTTGGTCAAAATTACTATAATTTATTGTAGTACATATATTTAACGAAACACTGTGTTAAAAGCTCAGCGTTTTACGTCTGTTACATAAATTAAAATTCCTCAGGCCACGTGGTTTTCACAGTTTGGTTCGGAATATAGGCGGAAACGGTTAAAATTCATGTTACATGCCGCAACCGTTAGCATTGGTAAATATTAATTATAAAAGTGCTAAATTTTGGTATACTGCCTCGATAAACAATTAATCGTATGTAATTATGACAACTATCGATAACTAGGGATCGTGACAATAGTAGAAAATACATAGATGCTTAAATTATAATTATTCTATTGGAAATACAATGCTTCGCGTATGAAAGATTGTACATATTTCTATTCGAATAAATACAGGGTGTCTAGCGAAAACATCAAAATATACTTCAGAATTACTCGCTTTTAGATCTTTGACTTACTAAACAATGTCGGATAGATTTGAAACATTTCTGTAGAGCAATAAAGTTTTTTAGGAAGTATTTTTGATGGGCATTGTATTGTAAGGTTGTTTGAAACACAAAATTGTAATACTGTGTTATTTTAGAATACACAGCGTTTGGCTCGTTTGTTTGATACTTATAATTAAAGTTAGAAAGTTTGTAGGTATATTGTGTCGTGTTACTGATTCTTGACATTGTGAACGTTGCCATTCGAAGATTGCATCACTGCCACTCTGGAATGAAAGCGCTTTGCCAATTTCAACAGTGTTACAAGTAAAATTTAAACGAATTAATTATAGCCGATCACTTTTACACTTTATGTTATTTTCATGCGCAAACGTATTAGGCACTGTTCTTTTTTACTCGTCTATAAGGGAAAGCAAAGAGGAATGGCTTCTGATCTTACGTTAGATACTTTTCTGCCGTTTGTTCCACTCTAGTATCAAAACTACTCAAACGATTTTGATTCAAACGATAGTACATACTAAAAATTTAATTAATTCTAAAGCACAGGCGACGTCTACATTTGTATTTATAAACAATGGAAGTATATCGCGGTAGACCCGTTTGTGTACGAATTAATTATAGACGATCACTTTTACACTTTACGTTATTTTCACGCGCAAGCGTATTACTGTTGTTTTTTACTCGTCTATGGGCCCATTTCTCGATTATTTTATGGGCCCATTTCTCGTTATTAGTCTAATATTATTACTTATTAGTGTGTTGTCATGGCATCTATACGATGTAACATTTCATGGACTAATAATATTAGTGTAATATCGTTCGAGAAATGGGCCCTACAAGGGAAAGCAAAGAATGATTAATTTTCTGCCGTTTGTTCTTCCCTAGCGTCAAAACTATTCAGACGATTTTGATTCAAACGATAGTACGAGTAACTACTAAAAATTTAATAAATTTAATGATTCTAAAGCACAGGCGACGTCTACATTAATATTTATAAACAATGGAAGTATATCGTGGTAGACCCGTTTATGTAATTAAATATGTGTACAAAACGCGTGAGTTTAAAGTGTTACATTTATATTCCCGATCGTGAATTCTAGTACCGACTGGTATAAGTTACAGTAACTACTATACTGAGTAACTTAGTTTATAACAAAAGGTGGCATGGCAAAGCGCTTTTTGTTTGGTTTTGATGTATATTCAGATGCCATTTAATTTGAATTTGTACGATGTTTAACTAAATTCAACAGCATTGTAGTTAGTGCTACTTCTGCTAATTTTGTCTCTATTGATATTTGCACAGTAGGTGTAGATGTTGTGTATTTGTACCAGTGGGCGAGGTAAAGGCAAACAGATTCGCCTAGCAATAGTAGTTTGCCTTTACGCTGCCTTTCATTAGTTAGTGCAAAATTTAAATCGAGGTCCAATGGAGTGTTTGTACGGTACTTGTAATTCCGCCGCCGAGATCAGTTTTATTTGTAATGATAAATCATGTTAATTTTAAGGCACTTAACGTTTTTCATATCGTTTCAGGAATTATATTACTCGCTAGAATCGTTAAGTAAAAGTGTATTGTTACAAGTACATATTTAATAAAAATAATAATAATATACGTTAGTTTCCTTTCCCTTTGTCTACGCAGTTGTCTTATTAAGCGCAGGTAATTTCTCAAATCTAAAGCCTCCTATTCAAGAACCCACGCCATTTTCCTGCCTACCCAGGCACCACTCATTCCCGTGATACCAACCGAAACCGCCGAACGCCCACGAGTACCTCTCCTCAGCTCACTGGATCCGATGTCCCGGTAAGATGTTTCCTTTACATTTTAATTTACGTCCTAGAATATCCACTCACATTGGGGTAACACCATACGGCATGTTTATAATTTTTGGAAATTCGAACTTCTTTGCCCTGATATTTGTTTCCTCTTATTCCATTTCCAAGCGATCCATAATGATTTCTCACATTCATTATAGCATTCATCTTTTTAATGTAACCGTCTGATTCTTCTAATACGTTATCTTAAATTAAGATTCGTGTAGTTATGGAATTGTATTTCGAGTTCACCTGTAGGTACACTGTTGGTTGAAGCAAGTTGATGATTGTAGTTAGTACAATATGTTTAGTACGGCTCGCTAAAGGTGCGGTGGTGTATTGCAGGATCACGATGGAGACGGCGGGGCTGCCGCTGCCCGGCTACCACTACATCGCTCCGAACCACATCGTGAAAGCGCCGATCCATTGAGCGGGGCTCCTCGGCCAGCCGTCCGTCGCGTGCAAGCTCCTCACCGACCGCGCGTACTACCTCCAGCCGCAGTACGGGACACTGGCTCCGATATATTTCTTCAAGTGAGTGCGAAGACCAAAATGAATCTCTAAAATGAGAGGGGAAGCAATTGGCAAAACTAGATACCTAGCTGAACGTATGTTTACATTTGTTACGAGTTTATAAGTATTTTAGATATTCTTATATTTATTCTCCACTGTATTTAATTGATTGTTCGGAGAGGTCGGTCAAGTAATCGATTATGGAAGGTCGGCGTAATTTTGGCAGCCAAAAAATGTAAGCGACTGACGTTAAAAATTGTGAGTAATCCGTGAGCAGCGACGATGACACAAAGCACTTATTTTATAGCGGACGATTGGTATTTTGTTTTAACTTCACTGGAGCTCGCTGGTCACGGATTATTAATTTATTATTATAATAACAATGTATGCAACAGGATTTAGCTAAGCTGATCGAATTTACTATGGAGTTAAGCGGTCGAGTATTTGAATTATCTGTTGAATTTAATTTTGTTATGATCAGTACTGACCACAAATAAATAAAATGTTCAAAGTACGTTTAGTCGAGCGTCGGCGTATAGTAGGCGTAGAGCGTTATCGACCTCGGACCCGCTGACGTAGCGTAGCGTTAGATTAGCGAACAGAGTGAGAGGGTTAAAGACAATATTTGTACATAAATAATCGTAATGACCTGGAAATTAGGTATTACAGTAACTGTTGCGCCGCTCGGGCGCGGCGCGGCGATACGAAACCGATGGGATCAAATCCTTTAAGAAACTTACATTAAAAGCGGAGATAGAGGCGAAGGAACATTCAGTGCATCATGTAGAGTCGTCTTCGATTACAATCAGACGTTAGGTTTATAAAAATAGAGTTGTTAAATGTGATAGTCTTCTAATTTATTTTACATTTGAATTACTAAGATCTCTGAAACACATAAGCAATGTGTGCATCGGCTACCCGAAAAAATTAAGTCGAATAAATAATATTGGTCTAGGGATCAAAGCCAAAGATTGTTAAAGTTTGTTTAACATTAATATTGTTGTGGATTTATGATAAATTATTCTGAGAGTATGTAGTTAATGTTTAAAATGTAACGTATGAACGTTAATTTGAATTATTTTATCACCCTCTCCAGACTGCTCATCGTATTTAGTCCTAGATCAATATAGATAGTCCTGTGGTAATCGACATATTTCCAAAAAAAGTAAAAAAAAAGCTTAGGGTAATTTAGGTTAAGGTAAGTATAGGACCAGTGTAACATCATGCTTTCCAATTATTTTTCTGTCTTCACAGAAATAAACAAATTTTGTGCCACAAGAAAACAAAAATGCAGTGCCAACGTTTTAATTTGAACTTGTATTTCGTACGTAAATAAGCAATATGGTATAAGTTAATTATAGGCGTACAGTCAGTTTTAAATACGTTTTAATAATTAAAGTGTCAAGTTAAAGCAAATATTTACAAATGTATCCACACACTATTAATTTAGCATTGTAGGTATTAAGATTCACAATTTATTAGATTTACAATATAGACTCGAAACATATCCCAATAACATATTTTCCCTATGTCTTCCCCTTCAGTATTTCAGTAATTAATTATAGAAATTAATAATGAATGATTGTGCCAAAGTTGTGACTAAAATTTTATGTATGGATTTGAATGTGACGGTATAGTACTGATAAAATAAGAACATTATCATTTTATTGATATAACGGTTATGCTAGTCAACCTGTTCTGATGAAAAAGACATTTTAAATTTTATATATTCTAGTCAAAATTATTTCATTCTTGTTTTTGTGTTTATCTAAAATTCTCTATTCTGTGTGGGATTGCTTGAAGTAAATTAAACTAGCAATAATTTTTTTGATAAAATCAATTATATTATAGGTGTAATGAGTCGCAATTAAGACAATGTATAGAGCTTTGTACATTAAGTACCACACAGATATTAATAGGATAAATAGGTAGTGATAGCTCTGGAAGGAGACGGTTGAGAAAAGACGTAAAGTTAATAAAGAGAAGAGATTTTATAGCTGTGATTAAAATTGGGAGTGTACTTTTGTGCAAATGTTCGTCAGGCATGCTGTCGCGTCGATGAAGGGACGCGGGTGTAGGGTTAGTGCACCACGTGTAGTCGCACGGCCACCGTACCGGCAACTTGCACGCGTTTACGGACATTATTTTGTGAGTCGAGCTAGTCTTGGTTAGAACTCGAGTCGTATGAGACACACTGAGTGTCACTCAAAGTGTAGACAGGTCCGTAAATCGTCCGGATTAAAATACTGTATTGTGAAATAACCAGATTTGAAAAATGTTAAACATTTGAGTCTGCTCTAAAATGGACTCGCGTGCCGAATACATAACTGAAATTGAGTCTTAAAGGAGACCTCTAAAAATACTCGAGTCTTAGCCAATACTAGTCGAGGCAGCCGACCGGTCCGCAGCACTGGCAGACTGTCAATAACGTTTATTCTGAATAAATGCAAATTTAAGAGCAATTAGGAAATAACGTTGATTTATCGTTGTATTCAGTTTCTATTAATCAAGTACTAAATATTATTTTATACTCATTAGTATAATAATTGTGGTTCATTATTGTTGTTGTTATTTTAATTTGCTCAATTTTAAACTTGTAAGAATATAAACAATATGATATCATAATTTAAGTTGTTTCGTTGGTCTGTTAGCATTTGTATGTGCAAAATTTATTTGTAAGTTTTTACTTTTTTATGTGTATACTGTGGGGGCAGATTTTTCTTATACTAAAGACAAATGAAATCACATAACCATGACTATGCAATGGTATGTATTAAGATGTGTATAAAATGTTTCAAAAAAGATCTGGTTCTGTCCCTACAGTTGCAGGTTACTTAGCCAAAAACATTATTATTGTTAAATCAATTACTCTTATCATAATGCCATATCAAATATACAAAGGTATTTAGTATGTGTTAATGCAGCAAACAGTACACTGTTACAGGTTCTAAAAATCTCTTTCTGGTTTAAGTGTGTGTGCTTTGCAGCTGAAGCACACCTTAACTAAAAGTTGGTGCCTTTTGTTCATAGGTTTCGCTTGAATATTTTACTGAATTCAGTTAATGTTATAACTTAGCCTTTATTGACAGGGTCCGACAGCGCTGTATTATAGTGTATTAAACTAATAAAATTCAATTTTAGCAAATATTTATAAATGTAATAGCGAATTTCCTTTAAATATTCGTGTTAGCACCTGTATTTTGAATTTTAAATGCACCATTTTCAAAATTCCCTCTTGTATGGCTACTAGGATTATTTGGTTGTAATATAATATTGCCAAGAAATATTTACAATACATGTTGTGCGTCAGAGGGATCGTTTAATATGTAAAATGCAATGCTGTTATTGGATATTTTGCTAGGTACTTGTAAAATCTAATCCGCATACAGGTCTGAGACGTTTGGGTAAAAAGGGTTGTGTGATTTGTTATGGATTTACAAAATTCAATATTATATTGCTTCAATCCCATTTAGATCCTCCTGGGTCGACCTAAAGGATTAAATAAGAGGATGTTTATCTTATTACTATACTAATTAATAATACACCAGGGTAATAATAATACATAACTGCACTTCTCTTCCACAAGCGTTCAAACGGAACATAATTATAGTTCAAAATGCTTAAAGATCTATTCTATAACAACTTGAACATTGCTCTAAATTCTTAATAAACAGAAAAAAGGGAAATTATATAAAACCCAGATAAAATGGTGACAGGCATAGTCTCATAGCGTATACGATCAAATAAAAGGTATGCATGTAAAAATGTGAATAATATTATTTAACCTTGGACAGATTCCATGTGATACATGGTTTGTATGGGCTATGCCGACGTCTGTTTTCAGTGTACTCTTTTAGTATTAATGCTAATGGTATTGACTGAGTATAATTAAGAAAATCAAAAAATGCCAAATAATCCATCTCGTTCTGCAATTCGAGTAAGCATTTAATTTGTTGTCACCAATGCCGTGAAAGCACTATAAGTGTATATCGTTCGACACATAAAAATCGAGGCGTAGCTATACGGAAACCATGAGCTGGCGACTAGAATAATGGGAGTTTTCAGAAGCATAAGGCTGTAATTGAGAAGTTCGACCATATCATTAGATTTTGCATTAATCGATGGACAGATAGACGAATTTCTCACACATTGCATTGATATAAAACTGCGTTGGTCGCTCTCTGTGGTTCGTCTATCGAAATCTATCGCTTTTGCAATATTTGAGTTCTACGAACTTCCATTTTAGACCTGATCGCTTTTTGCGGTTCTAAAAACTCTCATTAACGGACGATATGACTAGTGTTAACATGCCTGGTAGAAAGGTAAACATATCTCACACACAAATAGGGGTAGGTAGTGAAGGTGGACCGGGACACGAGTGTTACGCTCTTGCCACTTAGATGTTCACTCTTAAACTTCGTATCACCATATTTGTCGACATATATAATCGTTTTGTGAATTGTTAATAAATTTTAATGTACTTACGGTTACAGTATACTGTCATGAGGTTAATTTCAATATAAAAAAGTTTGTTTCATTATGTTAATTCAATAAAGTGTGTAAATATCATTGACTTTCATTACTATTGTAGGCAATCCTGACACATAGCATAGCTGACTGATGATAATGATGAAGACATAATTGACGACCAGTCTGGCCTAGTGGGTAGTGACCCTGCCTGTGAAGCCGATGGTCCTGGGTTCAAATCCCAGTAAGGGCATTTATTTGTGTGATGACACAGATATTTGTTCCTGAGCCATGGCTGTTTTCTATGTATTTAAGTACATATTTATATATTATATATACAGTGGAACCTGGATAATTGCAATCTCAAGGGACCGGCCAGTTTTTGTCAATTAACCAGGTTTTTCATTTAAGCAGGTCGTGTCAATTAACGAGGTTCAAAAAATCGTTTTGTCAATTATAGAGGTTTTCATTAATAGAGGTTGCGTTCTGACAAATTTCTTTTATGGAGGTGCAAATAACCATTTAAAGTAGATTTACATTGATTTACATGCTTACGTTCTGGGTTTCTGGTCTATATGTATAATATTGCTTCTGTCTATACTTGCATTTTTACACTACATTAATTATCACTTTATTTTCTTATCATTTGGGTTTAAAATTTTCCCTTGAATTGTAAAAGAAAGTTTTATTAGAATGTAAAAAGCATACTTTGTTTTTTATTGATCAAAACTATTTCACCTGTTTATAGATACTATAGCAAACCGAGTAAAGCGCGCCACTCGTGGACAACTCCCGGCGCGATATAGTAATTAAGTAGAGCGGAAGCTATGGCCATCCGTCTCGTTCTAACCTAAGACGCAGAGTTGCCGTCCCGCTCCCGCGTAGCATCATGGCGAGCGCGGGTCTGTCTTGTCTCTCGACACACGACGCCTCACCGCGCTCTCGAAGAGTTTTGTTTATTTTGTGAATAATTAATGAATAACGGTAGATTAAGTTTAGTGATTATTGGGTTTGAACCCCCAAACTGTGTGAACAAAAATAACTTGCTAGTGTACGGATTCTGTTGTTGTGACTGAATAGATTGACTATAACCTACACGGCAGTATTATTTTATCACTCCTGAGGTAACCCTCTCATATATGGCGCATCCAACGTGAAATAATAACAAGTTCGTTCGAAAGTGTAGTTGAAAGTACATTTCTTTAGTGAGTGTGTCGATATGCCGCCGAAAACGAGAAAAGCGGCCAGTACAGAGCCCGAGACCGACGAAGAACCGCAAAATGGCGGTGATGAAGAAGCTCGCGAGGCGGACACAGCCGACGCGGTGACTACGGCATTGGCCGACATTAATATGTTTTCGACTCAAAATGTGCAAAACATCATAGAGACGCTACAGCGATCGCAGACCGAAGCCCTGAAAGAGTTGTTACAATCAGTATCGTCGCGTACTACGTCGTGTACAGCTCAAGGTCAAGGAACGTTAACGGGCTGCAAGACCACGTTCTCCGGCCAGCCGCAGGAGTCAGTGGAAGCTTTTATTGACGCAGTAGACGCCTATAGTGAATGCGCACAGGTTTCGGATACAAATGTCCTGCGCGGTCTGGCGTACCTTCTAAAAGAAAACGCGGCGACATGGTGGCAGGGTGTGAAACAGCAAATTACTTCATGGCAGCAGGCTAAAGAGAATCTTATAAGTGCCTACGGCGACCGCCGCCCGCCCCATCGCTTATATATAGAGATATTTTCATCGCCACAGCAAACGGAAAACACCGACGTGTTTGTGGCGCGAATACGTTCCCTTTTCGCGCGACTCCCCGAGGGAGATATTTCCGAAAAGGCGCAACTTGACATGACGTACGGACTCATGAATAGCAGGATAAGGAAGAGGCTACGGAGGGAGGACTTCGCAACTTTTAAAGAGCTACTCCGCCGTGCGCGAAGCGTGGAAGATTCTTTCGACGAGGGGGAGAGGAAACAAACACCGTCGCAGGCTTCAAGCCGCACGGTGACCTCAAACCAACGCGCGCCTCCCGCTTCAACAACCACGGCGCGTACGGGTACATCGCATGCCAGCGGCGCCGCGGCCGCGCCGCCCCGGGCGCCGCAATCGTCCGCGCTCGCGCAGCCGCGCGCGCCGGCGCCGACGCCTGCTCAACCGGCGGTCGCGCAAGGCACCGGCGCTGCAGTCACCAGTGTCACCACCGCCGCCGCCGCGGACGCGACCGCGAAAAAGCTGCGACCCGTGTGTGCGTACTGTCGAAGGTTTGGACACTCCAAAGACCAATGCCGTAAGCTCATGAACTCAGGTGAGTCCACGTCTAAGAATAACTCTGCAAATAGTGCAAATGTGCCATCTAACAGTGAAACAAGTGATATTAGCTTTTATAGTATCGATTTTAACCCGTGCAATATCACGTCGAAAGATAGATCGCAAAATCCCTATTTTGCTATGAGTGACACATGCAGCAATTTGAGCCCTATTTCGTATAATAATAAAGTCGAAAGTGGCACTACTCATAATTCTTATGAATTCGATGGGCCAAGTGGTAACAAGATTCCTGCATGTAACACTATAACTATAGGCGAGAAATGTGTACATTGTTTGGTACCTATAGCTTTTAAAAATATTATGTGTGCTAATCATTCTTTGAAAACGACTAACCCTCATTCATGTAACGAACAATTTCGCAGCCGCGGACCGCTTAGTTCTACTATAGTTCCGATGTGTTCTAGTAATAATTCAATAATTTCAAGTGAAGTCGCGCGAAAAGGTTCGATGATGGATAGTCGTGAACAAAACGAGCCTAATATATCAAACGGTCCTAACCCACTTTTGTGCGTATTTAATAATAATCGTGCCTGTAACAATAATAATAATGATTACTCATCGTTCGCGTCAAAGTGCATTAACCCTTCAAATGGCAGGGGCGTTACGGAAGTTGACATGTTTTTTGACGCGGACTGTAGTAAAATTTCTGATGATGAGTTGTTAAATCTGTACATGACTTATGTTGATGGGGATTGCGAGACAGTGAGTCGAACGACAAGACCGATTTTTAATATAGAGATTTTAGGCGTGAAAGGCACTGGTTTGGTAGACACGGGAGCGAGGCGGTGCGTCGCGGGACACACGCTATATGCTATTCTCTTGCGTCGGAACCATCCGCTTCGCACGATAACGCGCAACATTAAGCTTGCTGATGGGGTGTCGCGTACAATGGAAGTACTAGTTACTGTATTAGAGGTGCGATTAGAACAGGAAATCGTTAAAATTCCGTTCATAATTTTCCCTTACGCGACTAATAATGAAACGTTGTTAGGCATCGATTTTCTTACTGCTGCCGGGGTAGATATTGATTTCCTCGAGTTGGTATGGTGTTTTAGCAGGAACCGCACCGTTCAGTATAACCTGTGTTTCGAGCCTACTTCGCCCAGTGTAACCTGTGCTGCCACAAACGTCCTACGGGCTGACGAGGGAAGTCATCTTACACCAGCTGAGCGTCAAGCGCTCGCTGGCGTTCTTACTAGGCACGCACACGTCTTCACACCAGGGGGAGCTCCGACCCCTTACGCTGAGCATCGGATAGAAACAGGTGAGCATCCTCCTATAGCAGTACCACCTTATCGACTCAATCCAGCCAAGAAGGAGTTGATGAAGAAGGAGATTGATAAGATGTTAAAAGACGATATCATTGAAGAATGTGAGTCAGCTTGGAGTTCACCAGCTCTGATGGTGCCGAAGGCGAATGGTGAGATCCGGTTCTGTGTGGACTACCGTCGTTTGAATGCAATTACCAAGTCCGATACCTACCCGATGCCACGCATCGATGACTTGTTGCAGAATACGAAGCGAGATTGCTACATGAGCACCCTTGACCTTCGTTCATCGTACTGGCAGGTAATGTTAAGAGAGGCGGACAGGGACAAAAGCTCATTTGTGTGTCCTTTAGGTACTTTCCGCTTTAAGCGTATGCCATTTGGCCTGAAAAATGCCCCGGCGACGTTTCAACGGCTGATCGACCGCTTACGCTCCTGCTCAGCATTAAAAGACGTAACTGTCTTAGCTTACTTAGACGACCTTCTAGTGATCTCGGAAGGTTATCAACGTCACTTACAAGACCTCGAGGCAGTTTTCAAACGCTTGGCCGAGTTCAACCTCCACGTCAACAGGGAGAAGTGCGCTTTCGCGCGTGAAAGCGTTAGGTACCTCGGCCACGTCATAACGCAACAAGGCGTTTCCAACGATCCTGATAAGGTGAGTGCTGTACTCGAGATGAAGGAACCAGGTACCTTGAAGCATCTGCGAACCTTTCTACAAACGTGCTCGTGGTTTAGGAAGTTTATACCAAACTTCTCTAAGGTTTCCGAACCACTGACACGCCTAACTAGGAAAAATCAAGTCTGGATCTGGGGATCAGAGCAGACTCAAGCATTCCTTGAGCTGAAGCGCCTTCTGACCACAGCTCCAATTTTGGTTCAAGCCGACTTCAGTCGTCCTTTTATTCTCAGGACAGATTCGAGCAATTACGCCCTTGGAGCGGTCTTACTTCAAGGTGACGGGAACGAAGAGCGACCTATAGAGTACGCTAGTCGCCTTCTTAACGCAGCGGAGCGGAACTACTCCACTACGGAAAGGGAAGCTCTCGCAGTGGTGTGGGCGGTAGAGCGTTTTCGACCCTACCTGGACGGCCAGCCGGTCGTCATTGGCAGTGACCACCAGCCCCTCCGTTGGCTGCTGTCACTGAAGTCACCAGCAGGAAGGTTGGTACGTTGGGCCCTTAGACTCCAGGCCTTTGATATCCGTTTCGAATACACTCCGGGGAAGGCGAACGTGGTAGCCGACACGCTGAGTAGGCCAGTCTGCTCCGGGGACTCCCGTGAGGACTGCGGAATCTGCTCGGTTATGGTCGACCTACCAAAGAAGAATCCAGCAGAGTTGAGGCGGGAACAGCTCGCTGACCCCGAGGTGGAGAAGATTATCAAAGAAATCGAGGGTTCCGACGAGGTGGCATCTCGACGATGGACGGAGCGCGGCTACTTAATGGATCAAGGGGTACTATACAGGTACAACCCCGATTCAGATAGTGAGACCCCACAGCTCGTGATACCCAGTAGTCTCAGAGCGGAGATTATAAAGAAATGCCACGACTCGCCGGTAGCCGGACACCCTGGCGTCGATCGTACGTATCAGAAGGTTGCCCAGCTGTACTACTTTACAGGTATGCGGAGAATAATCACTGATTATGTCAAAGCCTGCATACACTGTCAACGCTACAAAGCCACAAATACCAAGCCTCCAGGTCTTTTGCAGACACCGCTCATGAACCAACGCAATGAAGTGCTGGCCATGGATTTATTCGGTCCTTTGCCACCAGGAGACCAGGGGGAGAGGTGGATTTTCCTCGTCGAGGACACTGCTACCCGGTGGACCGAGCTATACGCACTCAAGGACGCCACCGCTGAAGCTTGTGCGGTGATTCTCGTCGAGGAGTACTTTATGCGTTTTGGTCTACCACGTAGAGTCATTTCCGACAATGGTGTCCAGTTCGTATCCGCAGTTATGCGTCAGTGCATGGCAGCTCTAGGGATAAAACAGAATCTCGCCCCGTTATACCACCCAGAAGCCAACCCTGCGGAACGCAAAAATCGAGACATGAAAGCGATGTTAGCACAGCTCGTGGAAGAAGACCACACCTCTTGGCCACGGAAGTTACCGGTGATTCGGTTCGCCTTGAACAGTGCAAGATGCCGCACCACAGGTAAATCACCCGCTTATTTAACTTTCGGGAGGGAAATGCGGTCACCCACAGAGGTCATCCATGACCTACGTGCCATCTTGGATAAAGATAACTTTGTCCCACAGATAACTCCGTATCTCCGATCATTTTTAAACTCCTTATCAGGTATTCGGGAACGTGTGGAGGTCCAACAGGATAAAGCAAAGCAGTATGCCGATACGTCGCGCCGACCTTCAGATGAATTTGAGGTAGGTGACTTAGTCCTCCTTAAGTCGCATCTGCTGAGTAATACATCGAAGGATGTAACTGCTAAGTTTCTCCCACGTCGCGATGGACCGTACGTCATAACAGAGAAGGTTAGTCCTACGACGTACACAATCGCTAGCACCGACCAACCGGATATTTCTCTCGGTAGATACCACACTCAGGACCTTACCCGTTACCAAGGTAACGATGGCGATACCCCACGACCTGTTATTCCTAAGAGGAATCGCGGACGTCCAGCTAAGGCTGATAGGAATGATAGGGTACTAGTCCAGGAGCGGGGGCGTTCTCCAGGACTAGAGGGGGAGCATATAGCAAACCGAGTAAAGCGCGCCACTCGTGGACAACTCCCGGCGCGATATAGTAATTAAGTAGAGCGGAAGCTATGGCCATCCGTCTCGTTCTAACCTAAGACGCAGAGTTGCCGTCCCGCTCCCGCGTAGCATCATGGCGAGCGCGGGTCTGTCTTGTCTCTCGACACACGACGCCTCACCGCGCTCTCGAAGAGTTTTGTTTATTTTGTGAATAATTAATGAATAACGGTAGATTAAGTTTAGTGATTATTGGGTTTGAACCCCCAAACTGTGTGAACAAAAATAACTTGCTAGTGTACGGATTCTGTTGTTGTGACTGAATAGATTGACTATAACCTACACGGCAGTATTATTTTATCACTCCTGAGGTAACCCTCTCATAATACCCAATAAATAAATTGAATTCTGGATGGAGATATAAATAAAATGATCATAGCTATTAAAATATTGTTTCTGCTGTCTACAACTACATTATTTCAATTACAGAGGTAATAAGTAAGACTCGTTTCAATAATAGAGGTAAAAACAAAAGCAAAAATAACGGTTTTTTTAGCACAGTGTCAATTATAGAGGTCTTAAGTTGCGATGTGGTCAATTACAGAGGCAAAATTACGAAAAGCACAAAAATCTAGATTGCAATTATAGAGGTTCCAAAATTTCAATTATAGAGGCCTTTTGGTCTCAAGGGACCGGGACCGGACTTTTGGTTGCAATTATTGAGGTTTTCCATTTATCCAGGTGCCAATTAACCAGGTTTCACTGTATCTTTGTCTGAGTACCCACAACACAAGCCTGCTTGAGCTTACTGTGGGACTTACTTAGTCAATCTGTGTAAGAACGTCTTATAATAATTATATCCTCGTAAGGCTCAATTAACTTAACCTTGTACCTATGTACCACTCAATTTGGACTGTAATTTACACTTTGAAGGTTATTTATTTAGTAGCAAATTTTTGACAAAGGCATACGAAGGGTTATGGGTTATACAATAATATTCGTTGCGTAGAAACTTATGAACCAAATAAAGTAGTATTTATTTTATTCCATTGCTTTTTCAAACAAACGAAATTCATCCCAATTTACTTACACAACAAGGTTCAAATTAAAAATAGGAGAATTTTGTATGCCGGGCCTTACGATGTTATAGTTTTTTTACGTTTGATTTTCTACCTTAACATTGGTAGAATTATGTCGATATTTAAAAGAGGGTATTGACCGTCCAGTGGTGCCCTCATTAGGAGGATTGTGTTTTCTAATAAACCAATTAATAGTAAAATTTTACAGAAATTAATTGGTTAACCTTTTCGACGCCGTGTCAAACGCTAAAGCTGTCATTCAGACGCCACGTCACCGAAGTGTCAAAACTGAAATTGAACTTTATGCATATGCACGTAGGTCTAAGTTGCTCTGCGGTCTGTGACCGATTAATCCGTCTTTAGCGTTGGACCTGCGATGCGGATATATCGGTAATTGGAGTCCAAAAGGTTAAACTAGATGAAGTCGGTTAAAAACACTATCCCCCTAATGAGGGCGCCACTGGACGGTCGGTACACTCTTAGTAACAGAACTGATCCATGTAATCGGCCGTACAGTCAGGATCAATAGTAGTGGATGAAACAATTAACGCGCCAAAAGTATCTGCCACCAAAGAGAGAACAGCGTTTTAAACTGTTTCTGAGTTCACTAGTGATACAAGCGTCTTCATAGTAATGCACATTCATTGCCACCCAGCCAAACAAGACGTCCGCGCCAGGCCACAACAATTTCGTCATATAAAGCAGTATTACCACGATCCCGACTATCGGGACGTCCGGCCTGGGAACGAAATCATGAAATACCCGATAGTCGGGTTTTCGGTACTGAATGTGTTGACGAGGATTCGTGGATTTACCTCGTTAACTCGTTTCTAGTCAATGGCACCACCAGTTATACAGCTAACTTGGCAAAGCATAGGCTGATGAGTTTACCGAGCAAGAGCTCAAGAGAACGAACAGCGGCCTTCTTTTTTCTAGTCATACCGCCATCTGTCGAGAAATACGACATACTTTCTGTTAATAAGTTTGACGCCCTGTTTCAACTAATTGCTCACAAGTTGGCGTGGCAATCGTAAAAAATAACACTTTTTTACGAATTTCCTTTGTTAACAAAAGAAAGGAAACTTATTAAGTTTAGCTGCTTAATAAAAACGCAATCTATGCGTAGCGTACTAGTAGTAGTAGTACTGCCGTAGTTAGGTACCTACTGTGAACGGTAGTAATAAGTACCTACTATGAGATCTACAAATATCTACTAGGTAGGTACCTAATATAAATTGAATTTCTCAAGTCGGTACCTTTTACTTTATGAAATTAATTTTATGCCTTTCATAAACCCCACAGAATGTTCCCATATAACCATTCCAGTTGCAGAATCATCAAAGTGGTAACTAAATGTCAGATGTGTCGTGACAGAGTCCACACAATGTGTCTAGAATTGTTTCGAAACAAAGTGTCGTCGCCGTGTCTACACTTTTCCGTAACAAGGTGTCGACACATTTGTGTGCACTTTGCGTGCGGTTTGCGAATAAATCTGACAGCAAATTTGTGACAGCAAATGTCAAAATAAAATACCCCTTGAAAACCAAGGTTTGTCAAACTACTATTAGTGTCTCGTGTGCTCGTAATTCTAGTAAGTCATCATGGGCGATGCGAATGATAAAAATCGACCAAAACCATACACCATGTATAAACACCCAACACCCGTCAACCTTTTACAGAAAAGTTTTTAAAGAAATGCAATACGCTACTAGGTCAGGCAACGAATGCTCAAAAAAGTTGTAGAGGGAAATGCTCGGAACACAATTTTTGACTCCGTAACTTGGTTTGGACAAGTTAGGAGGTGAACATATCAAAAGTCCTCGGCCGTAGCCCTTGAGCGGGGGAGAGAGAGGGGGCTTTGAAGGTCCCGGTTTTCCGGTTTTTCGATTATATCTCGGAAACTATGCATCTTAGCGACATGGCCAAAATGAAAGTTAATTTAATTTGTAACAAGTTTATTTAGTCAATTTTTTCCATATATTGAATAGTTTTTGAGATATCCGCTCTTGAAACTTTATTTAGGGCTCTCAATTTTATCTTGATCTCTACATCAGTGAAGGTGCTAGGCCGTGTTCCAAAACAATTTTTTTAGGCTTCCGTACCTCAAAAGGAAAAAATGAACCCTTATAGGATCACTCGTGCGTCTGTATGTCTGTCCGTCTGTCACAGCCTATTTTCTCGGAAACTACTGGACCAATTAAGTTGAAATTTGGTACATATATGTAAATTAGGGACCCAAAGACGGACATGTAATGTAAACAAATTGATTTTATACCCAAAAAATTACCATTGCCCCCCCCCCCCCCCTTTATCTCCGAAAATACTAGGTCTCTAATTTTGAAAAAAATACACAATAGTCCTTTACCTATCACGATTATTAAGATGACAGGAAAACCTATTAGAAATGTGCAGCTAAGCGCGAGGCGGACTTAATGTACGGAACCCTTAATACGCGAGTCCGGCTCGCACTTGGCCGGTATTTTTTAAACTCCTCTTGACGCTTAACCGCTGAACCGATTTCGTTGAAATTTGGTATATAAATAGTTTGCGTCCCGGAACAGGACATAGGATAGATCTTATAACCAAAATCATCTTTTGAAGGTGTGAAAAGTGGCGTGAAAATTTGTACGGAAAATCAATAACCGCTGAACCGATTTATATGAAATTTGGGATGGTCTACAATTCTACATCTTTGATTTAGTTGAAAATTATAAAAAACATGACTTCAAACCTAAACTTAAACAGTAAGTATTAACTTCAAGAATTCAATTCTGAATTCCCCCCTGCACCACATTTCACAACTTTAAAGGATGATTTTTGAGATAACTTATTATGTCCTGTCTCGGGACTCAAAATATATGTGTACCTTTAAATTAACACTGTTCAGCAGTTTAAGCGTGAAGAGGAGTTTAAAAGAAAGTATTTTAATAAGTTTATATGTTTTTACTTCGGAATTGTGTCAATGTGATACCATAACTAAATTTGGTACTGTGAATTTATACGAAAACGATACCAAACATGGCCTCGTAGCTTTACTGATGTAGAAGTCAAGATAAAATTGAGAGCCCTAAATTCTTATTACTTGGCCTAACTTGTGTAGAAGGAAAAGGAAAAATAAAAGTCTTCGGCAGGAATATATGACACAAATATAATTTTTAGAGTTACTATTTCAATCATCAAACATAAACATACCTTGATTATATTATTCTAGTGAGATACGCATAGATAAAAAAAACATTAAAAAAATTACAAGGTCGAAATGTCACGGAGCTTGTGTGAGTTATATGTGAAAAATAGAAACTTTTATGACAAAAAAATCTGGACACAATTTAAGAATCATCCAATTGCGTCGAGGAATCATCAGTATTTTTGCTTGTTTCATTACCTCCTTGCTTCTTTTTTTGTCCTTTGTATTCTGTAGCAATTGGTTAGTTCTGAAAATAAAGATAACTTGCGTCGTCACGGATGTCAATTTATAGGTTTTAGGGAGTGCAGAATTCGAAAATGATGACTATTTTATAATCCAAGATGGCGGCTACGCATTTTGTCATAAAAGTCGTCATGAATATCGTTTTATAGGTTTTAGGAAGTGACAGGTCCAACAATTGTCTACATCACTGTAATTGACGTCACAGGCCTCCATGGGCTACGGTAATCGCTTACCATCAGACGGGCGGTGTGGTTGTTTGCCACCAACATGTTAATTTAAAAAAAACTCCACTATATCGTCAGTTCATAAGTACTTATTTTGCGAAGCTAATGACATTTGTCACAAGAAATACGACAATTGTCACGAAATTCCGACACATAACTCAAGAATTACCGAAAGTTCTTTGAAATCTTGTGACAATTTTCATCATTATCATCATAAACATCGCAAGAGAAATACCTGTTTTTTGCCGATATAATAAAGTTTTTAAAAATAATACAATGATGGTGACAAACAGGAATACGGCCCGCCCGATGGTAAGCGATAACCGTAGCCCATGGATGCCTGTGACGTCAGCAACAATGAGACTTGTCGAAATGTCGCACCTGTCACGCTACGTCACATTGTCACGCCAGGGAATACATCTGAAAATTGTGTGTTCCCATTTGTCCCCATCCCGATAAGGTGGAAAAAAATGGGAAATATTTACATGCAAATCCTATTCCATCTGTTCCCTACGGAGATAAATGGGAATACATCCGAAAATTGTGTGTTCCCATTTGTCCCCACCCCGATAAGGTGGAAAAAATGGGAAATATTTACATGCAAATACTATTCCATCTGTTCCCTGCGAGGATAAATGGCATTACATCCGAAAATTGTGTGTTCCCATTTGTCCCCACCCTGATAAGGTGGGGAAAAATGGGAAATATTTACATGCAAATACTATTCCATCTGTTCCCTGCGGGGATAAATGGGATTACATCTGAAAATTGTGTGTTCCCATTTGTCCCCACCCCGAAAAGGTGGGAAAATTGGGAAATATTTACATGCAAATCCTATTCCATCTGTTCCCTACGGGGATAAATGGGAATACATCCGAAAATTGTGTGTTCCCATTTGTCCCCACCCCGATAAGGTGGAAAAAATGGAAAATATTTACATGCAAATCCTATTCCATCTGTTCCCTGCGAGGATAAATGGGATTACATCCGAAAATTGTGTGTTCCCATTTGTCCCCACCCCGATAAGGTGGGGAAAAATGGGAAATATTTACATGCAAATACTATTCCATCTGTTCCCTGCGGGGATAAATGGGATTACATCCGAAAATTGTGTGTTCCCATTTGTCCCCACCCCGATAAGGTGGAAAAAATGGAAAATATTTACATGCAAATCCTATTCCATCTGTTCCCTGCGGGGATAAATGGGATTACATCCGAAAATTGTGTGTTCCCATTTGTTCTCACCCCCAATAAGGTGGGAAAAAATGGGAAATATTTACATGCAAATCCTATTCCATCTGTTCCCTGCGGGGATAAATGGGATTACATCCAAAAATTGTGTGTTCCCATTTGTCCCCACTCCGATAAGGTGGGAAAAGATGGGAAATATTTACTTTCAAATCCTATTCCATCTGTTCCCTGCGGGAATAAATGGGAATACATCCAAAAATTGTGTGTTCCCATTTGTCGCCGTCCCGAAAAGGTGGGAAATATTTACATGCAAATCCTATTCCATTTACGTACAAAAATGTCCCCCTGTCTACTTTCAATCGAGATTTAATCGATAATTTATTCGATTAATATTCAGATTAATGCAATTTCAATCTATGTTAGGTCGACTAAATTAATCGCGATTAAAATATGAGGATTAACTTTTTTTATTTCATTAATTAGTCGAATAAACAGTTAGTCGATTAATGCCCTCATCTCTGACCACGGCATGGCTCCTTACACTTTGAGAATTTCTGAAAACGAATGAACACAAGGAGCCATTTTGCAAATCCAGTAACTTTGTTATTACTTTTGACAGCGCGTGTCATGTGTCAACACAGAGTCGACACAAAGTCGAAACATTTGCGACTACTTTGTGACTGCAATATTTCTCAGCCTTAAACCATATTTATACATCATAATTAACAAGTTTCGTAGTATGTAAAGCGTTATATCTGTTATTTAAGTATAGTATACTCATCGAAGTACTAAAAATGCATCAAATAATATAGTTATGAACACAGGCACTGAGAAGTAAACAATTTCATTTCCGGCTAAACTAAAAGAATGTGGTGGCGCGTTGATTATATTACACTTAGTTTATCAAATCACTCGAGCAGTTTAATTCCCCATAATAATTTAAGTCCTATTGTAATATAAATGCAAACAATATATTACGTCTTGTAATCCGTTTTAGAGATGGCGTATTAATGTCACTTATTTTTATTTAACTATTTTTCCATCTGACAGTTTCCATTTGACAGGAACAAAATGAACGAATGAACGAATGATTTTGGCATAAAGTAGTCGCAAACCCGAAACAATGTGTGCACACGGCGACCACACTTTATGTCACTTTGTGTCATGTGTCGACCCTTCCCCATTTCTGGTAACTGTGTCGACACGGCGACGACTCTGCGACTGGAATTGTGACCGAAACAGACGGTGTCGACACAAGATGTGTCAACACCGCGTCGTAACGGCGACTAGAAATGGTTGTATGGGATTGTTAGATTGTAATGTAATTAGGTTCTTATTAATAGCAGACGTCGTAAAATTTATATCATTTTCGGTGCAGCGAAGTGGTGTTAACGGGGTTGGTATAGATAATTCCAACTGAAATGGTAAATTAAGGTTAATATTAACGTAATTAACGCTAATTAGTCATTAAGGGTTGAAATTGTTTATACTAATTCCGATAACACCACTCCGCTGCACCGAACATGCTATAAAATTTACGATGTCTGTTAATAAGACCGGTTAATATTTTTATGGTCACAAATTATGGTCAAAAAAAAAACAGCCTTCCAAGGTGATGCAAAATCAGGCACTTATTTAAGTTAGTGTACATAATTTATTTGCATAATTATGAAAGATTAACTCGCTTTGTACTCGGAGCTCGGTTACACGCGATGTCTAACAGCTTGACCTGCGAGTTGCGACGCTTTGTTATCGACTTTCCGTCTAGTTAACTATTCTATAGAGTAATTGAAGCGGCGCGGAGTTGTGCTGACGGTTCGTCTAGGTCGTATGAATAGCGCCGGGATATTTAGCCAGAGTTGTCGCTAAACGTGTCCCCGTTGAGGGATGTTGACTTGTGAGGAGTGAAAAGTTTTATGACGGTAGCGATGGCGGCGGGCGGGCGGCGCGCCGCAGGGCGCATGCCCGCCACTGCGCCACTATCGGTGCGCTGCCCCCTGGCGGCTCGCACCGCAGTGAATTGCGTAACAAAGCACACTCGCCTTCAAACGCTACGCCGAAAACTTTCGTCCCGTGCGCGCTCGCGGATTGTACGAGCGCAAAACGACTTAACTTTCCCGCGGCGCGCTTTTCCGAACCTACGCGAAAATATCAAGAAACTCACCCATATTTTCAGTACACCCAGGATTTCGCTTGCGGCTTTTGTTTTTTTTAAGTTTTTCAAGTTGTTAAAGTTGACTGTAAGTGGAGAAGCATTGTGCGGCAATTTAAAACAGTGTAAACGTTACGTGTTGTGTTTAATTGGTTAATATTTGTTTTAGTTTGCTTGTTTTGTTTAATTTGGCGAGTGGTAGAAGCCGCCGGTGGCAGCGCTGGTGGGGAATCGATACCGACTGCGGTGGGAGCGGCGAAAGGTAAATTTTATTAGCTCATTGTTTACCAATAAAATGAAACTGTATAGTCTAAGTAACTCTTACTATTACAAAAAAGAAATTGGAAGTAAGTTCAGAGTTGCTTTCAACAATGAAAAGTTTTATGTGTCAAATATAACTTATTTTGAAATAAGTTTAATGGTATATAATTAGGTGTAATTTTAATGCAAAACGATCGCTTAGAAGCACCGCTATTTTTATTACCTAAAGTCAAGTAATGTAAATAGTAGGTAATTTAAAGTACCTAACCGTAGATTTAGTGCTATCTTCCTAACTTCGGGCGAGCACAACTTAGTGCCTGTGTATTTTACATTTTACCGAGACACTAAAATTAAATTGGACCGTAAAAAATGTTTGTGTAACAGTCTTACAGCTTACATAACTTAACTGAAAGTGGTTTTTCCAAATTTGGGATCCAGCCAAACTGATGACGTACATAGTATCCAAAGGAAACTAGGTCAAATAAATGGGCTAACACTAACATTTTTACGTTGTACGCAAACGTGGTTGAAATGCCTAACTAGGTACTGGAATAGTAGGTACTCTAATTAATAGGCATGAATCAGCGTCTAGCGTGTGTAGGACCCACAGTCGTATATAAATGCCTGAATAAGTCATTTTTATTTTATCAAATATTTTGTAAGAATGTATTTTACTATAGTAGGTACACAAACTTATCCCACGATATGTCTCCACGCACATCTCTGGTGGAAACGCAGCCTAAGAAATACTTTGAGGCAGCTGTTTTTGGAATTTACCGCTTAACGTGTTGAATACTGAACTTATATTATACCTACGATGCGTAGAATGCATGTTACTGCAGAAGGTCTCAACATAGTCGAAGACTAGGTTTAAAAATAGGTTTTTTTATAACGCGAATATAACACAAAATTGCCATGAAACAAACATCTTTGTAACCCCCCCGGTGGCCCCGCTTTTATCGTCTATCTCTATCGGGTCGTCCACTTGCATGTAGGTAATTATCTAAAGCGACACAATATGTTGTCGTCTCAATATCGTGGTTTATCCAATAAATAAAACACATTCTGATTTAAATACAACAATATTACCTGCTTACATAGACATACATAGGTATAGTTGGTCAAACCATTTGTCAGCCAGTAAAAAACCAGGAAAACTATAGGTACTCATCCTTTTTTTTTTGGGTGCTAGTACTAGTGTAAAACAAAGATAGTATGATTCTCTCTGTCTATGATTGAAATGAGACAGTCCTTTAACACGTTCGCGGACGCTCAGTCACACCATTTGGACACCTAAATTTTGTATGGAAATATTGCGACTGTTATAGCATACCTGTCACTACAAATATATCTTTTAGGTTTGTATATGACGCGTAATGCTATGCAAGGCGGATGCTATGCAATCCGCGTCAATATGAAGTATATTTTTTATACGCTATGTGACAACAAATGCTATACAATTCGGATGCATAAGCATCTCCGTCACATGACGTGCTCAAGATGTGATCTTATATGACATCGCATGTTATAGCATTCATTCATCGTACTTGATGGACTTAATGGCTGAGACTTCTGACTTCCTAGAGGCGAGATTTTTGCTCTAAAGACTCATTGCTGACAGTCTTCAAACATTTTTCTACTTCTGTTTCGTTCCCCCATTTCTTATCATTGTAATATTATGTCCTTTTCATACATGCCCCATCCCAAGCACGTTCGTCATTCATTGGACCTAAAATTATGTGATACTACACATCATGCGTTGGAGACCGCATAATATGTCTGAAGAATCTAAATGCCCACTCATGGCATGTTGCAAAGAGCCGACTGGAGCCGGTTGAGCTCTCATAAAAGAGAGAGGTTTTTTCTTCCAGCTGTCCAAGGTATACGCAGCATTTACGCCACCACCACTTTCAAAATCGTCAATCTCTACCGTATTACACTTTTTGAGTTCCCTGTAAGTCACCGCCGCTTTAAGTTCTGGACGTAAACCGTCCACCACTTTTCCTGTCAAGCGATGATTCACCCAACTTTATATTCTTTTTCAGATGCATCTGCACCAAACATAAGGCGTGAAATATACAAGAATTATGCCACAATACTTGTCATAAACGGTCTTACCTTGTAAGAGGTGATCATCGAGCGCCAGCAGGCTTATAATTCACAATTATATCATCAAAACTATGACTAGTAACGTAATTACTTGAATGATAGGTATACACATTCATGCCTCACTTTTTCACATTCACCGTTATCAAAATTTGATTGAAGCACAATAAACCACTAGTAAATATGTTCGTTTATTAAAACACATTGAAAAACTTAAAGAAATTGTAAGAAAAACATTAATTACGATTTTATAAAAATCCGTCAAAATCGCTATCGCGCACGAAAATCACCCAAATTTCATGTGTCTACTCCCAGACGCACCTGCCGGGCTACTAAGGGAGCTCCCATACAAAGACGAATGCTATAACAGGTGCGTCACAGAAAGGGGGGCCCAATTGGAGACGTCACAGGATAATTTTTAACTTCGATAAAACTATGTAATATGGCAGTATGCAAACTTTGATTCTGGTGACTGGTAGAGGAAAAGTTGGTGAATAATATTATACTGTGGTAAAGCGGATTGATAAGCATTTCAACGCAGAAATTTAAAACGAATAACGGATGCTATAGCATACGCGTCACCAGGAGTAGTGCAAAAACGGATGCTATGCAATCCGCGTCCGCGAACGTGTTAAACTAAACCAACTTACCTGACTGATACAATTTTTTGAACGTTGCATGTCGAAATTGTTCTTTTCGCTATTTCCCAGGCATAGAGGGTTCAGGTACAGTCAGCAGCAGAAGTTGCTAAGCGGGCCATTCAAATGATCTTGACGCGACTTTATTGTCAAGAGAATAAGAATGTCAAGGTAATTTTGAACACCGCGCCCGCTTAGCAACTTCTGCTGCTGACTGTACTACGATTCTGTGGTAAATGTGAATCTTTCCTCACCTAATTGTAAAGGGTACGACCCGCAGCCAACCCTCGTCAATTAATTATCTCCAAGAACTAGCTCTCAGAAGCCCGCTGCGAAGGATTTCCACAAAACTTCTAATTATACACTTGTACTGCTTGTTAGGCCACAAAAACGGCCTGAGGCGAAATGCTGATATTCTTTTGCTCCGACTTTTGTCCTATTTTTATCCTCTACTAAGAACAGATGACAAAATTAATTAGGTACTAAACAAAACACTATTTTTAGGGTTCCGTACCCAAAGGGTAAAACGGGACCCTATTACTAAGACTTCGCTGTCCGTCCGTCTGTCACCAGGCTCTATCTCACGAACCGTGATAGCTAGACAGTTGAAATTTTCACAGATGATTGTATTTCTGTTGCCGCTATAACAACAAATACTAAAAACAGAATAAAATAAAGATTTAAATGGGGCTCCCATAGAACAAACGTGATTTTTGACCAAAGTTAAGCAACGTCGGGAGTAGTCAGTACTTGGATGGGGGACCGTTTTTTTTGCTTTTTTTTGTTTTTGCATTATGGTACGGAACCCTTCGTGCGCGAGTCCGACTCGCACTTGCCCGGTTTTTTTAATACCTACTGCCTGCCAAATACTGTAAAGGGGCCCACTGATTAACAGTCCGCCGGACGGTATCGGCCTGTCAGTCATTCGGAATTTTTGTTCTAACCGTCCGGCGGACTGTTACTTAATCAGTGGGCCCCTTAAATGAATCTTGAAGAAGAAACCAGCGTAAAAACAGTTATCAATATCGCATTTTACTCATTGTGTGAAGTAAGAAAAATCAAGGCAGGTAACTTATTTACACAAAAAGCTAGTCTACAATATATTTTATTTATTTTTAATAATGTATAATTGTTATAAATTATTATTCTCGCTACTGAGGTGAAAAGTTGCATGTGTCACGCGATACCTAAAATATCTATTTGTTTAATTGTTTGAGAATAAGCAAAAGTATCTACCTTTTGACGCTTACTTATTATCCGCTTTTGATTCTGACTGTAACTCCTTAACCAGGCAACATGGCCCATATTACAAATACCTTATAGACTATAACATACATGTACCTACCTACATTTTAATAGACTTAAAGCAAACACTATTTAGGCGACAAAACGGCGTGGCTCCTGCACCTACTATATACAGGGTGTCCCAGAATTCGAAGTCAAGCCGTAAACGGATGATAGACCAAGTCATAACAGTTATCATAAAAATACAAAAAAAAAATCCAGTTCATGTTTTTTAAAAATTATGGTCACTTTAAAAATTCACAAAAAAATCCACATCCTGTAATGGTTCTTTAACTCTTGTTACTACAAATTCCATAATTTATTCTAATTTTTTTATTATTGTGTAATCTTGAATAATTACAGGGTGTGGATTTTTTAGTGAATTTTTAAAGTGACCATAATTTTTAAAGAACATGATTTGGATTTTTTTTTTTGTATTTTTATGATAACTGTTATGACTTGGTCTATCATCCGTTTACGGCTTGACGTCGAATTCTGGGACAACCTGTATATACCTACTCGTAACTACTTTGACTGTGATAGACGGTAGGCGTATGTTTATATGACACGCCCCTTAGTGATCTATGGACCATTTAAAATGGGTACCAATTTCCACAATACTTTCGATGTAATGACATTACGGGTAATCATTTATCAGCTACGTAAGCTTGACATGCAATTACCTTAATTGAATACCGGGATTACCGGGTCAATGTCTTTAATAAGGAAGTACATATCAGAATCATAACGAAAAGTTACGAGGCTAGTTGTACGTGACTGCGGCCGTGCGGCGCTGCTTAGCCTGTAGGACACCTACATATACATGTCGGAGCCGGTGGCTCTACGAAGGCATCAGGGGACCATCAGGCATCGGCTCCATGGTGGGCGGAAATAGTGGGCATATCTCGTACACAAGTACAATACAATGTAGATGCAATAAACTCACTGACACTAGTAAATACGTAATAGATACGTACAGCAATTAATTAATTATAATGACAATTAATTAAGTTTCAAATCACAAAGAAATCACACCAAGTTAATCAAAGCTTTTACACCACAAACTTATCAAGAAACGGAAACGAATCCGTGGGTCAAGTGGTACAAGTAGGTACTTAAAGCACACACGAAATCGCACGGCGCGGTTACGGGCTCACGGGACAACACGCGTCCCAACTCAACCATGGCCCAAATCTTAATGCCCGCCCGGCATTCAAAGCTAAGCTCAGAACAAAGAACTAATATCAAATTTCATTCAAATACCAGACCCACGGCTACGTTCGGCAGTGTTTACAATAACTGCCCCGCTTCAAGAAACAACGACGTACTCTGTGACAATCACGCCTAATGCTGTTAATGTAAACATTTGACCAGGAATGCGGGCCACCTTCGTGGGCCCCAGCCACTATAAGCTTACAGGTGCCATGCGCCGACACGGCGATCCTGACTGTCACACGTCCCAGTGTGCCCAACAACATCACAGATTCTCAAAAGTAGTAAAATTCCAATCAGTCAATCTGCTCGGCTATCCTGCCATCAGATCACAACAATGACAAAAAGTTAAGTTCCCAAAATCCATGACGGATCTTATAATCAAGTCGTCAACAGTAACAAATTAAATATTCTCAAAAGACACAGATCAGAAACAGCCCAAAATCGAATTTCTCAAATTCGACACAAACCCATTGTCTCACCATCACACATGTGATATCAAAGGCCACACGCCAAAACAGACCAAAAAGGCCATAAAGCAACCGTAACCCTCCTGTTTGTCACCATACCGCGCAGTCTCCGTACCAGCTACACTGGGTTTGGAATATGACCTACGGCTAGCGACCAAGTCAGTAGATCACGTCGCAAATACAATGCCAGCCATGTGGCATACAAACAACCATGTGTATCATCAAAATCTCGGCATCCAAGTGTATCACCACACCTCGCCGACACGGGCTGATCCTGACTGTTCTCTACTTTCATCAACAGATGAACATTAACCAAATTCCATGGGAACGTAACAGTTTGACATCGAAGCATCGCATCGCACGCATCCAATAGTGCGCTTACTTTTTAGTTTTATTGCGATCAATAGCTAACAAATCAATTACATATCTAAATTATCTTAAACGGACTTTAAAACTTCAAGTCTGACTTAGTTTGATTTCTTTCATGATTTTTAATTTTAATAAATGTAGTGAAAATCATCATGTGCACGTAAACTTCATTCCTCAAAATACAATATCAACCCACAGCGCAGGTTTTGTCATATTTGCTATACGCAAAAATAATATCCACAGTATGCTCCTCCATAAAAAAAACAAACACTTTTTTTTTAAATTAACATAGCTCCCGAAATAACCTTTATACTTGTCAAAATGATGATTATCACCTAACGCATGTAATGATTGTCAGTTTGCTTCGATTTTCCAACTACATACTAACAGCTCTTATAAGTTATAACATAAGTCATGAACAGCATCATCATCATGCCATGTTCTCTCTTAATTGATATCCAAAGCAGTAAAAGCATGCCCTTTACTGTGATCATAATACGCGAAACCTGAAAGTACAGTCTAGATGGTACGCGAAGTTTTTTTTTTTTAACATGATTGATTTTACTTTTATTTGCAAGTAATCGACCATAAACTCACACTCTTATAATAATGCTTCAACAGCTCTCAGAGTGGTATCAATATCTAAAAAGTTCATAATTTCTCTTTTTTTTTTTAAAGTGACGGTATTCTGTACATGTACGAATATCAGCTTGAGTTTTCTCAAATTTCAATTGAGATATCGTTTAAACGGCACAAACTTTTGCTATCCAGAAATCAAGTCTCTTTCAGCCGAAATGCATAGTAATGAAATGTAATTTTATCTCACACTAACTTAAAACGAAGTAAATTGGTAAACAGGTGTTCAATTTAGTTTTGATGAAAACATCAAACTTTAAAATTTATCTGTGAGATCTTGTTTGGTAACAACATTTCGTTTTAAATAATTTCAATAATCTTGAAATCACGTTCTGGATGTAACGTAACGTAACTGAGTGTTCGAAATCTGTAGCACTTTAGTATTTTGTTTCGACAAAAATATGAACAGGACCCATTCGTTTCCCGTCTCTACAATCAATATCAAAATAAAAATACTCATGAAGATCCATCACCTATGAACTTTAGGTGTTAACTTTATTTTCTGTGTGTTCAGTTCACCAATTCTTTCTCGTAGGTACTGTGAAATATGACTACCTTATAAGAAAGGTTGTAAGTATTTAATGGTATTGAAAATCCCATTTGATTTAATTATTTTAAAGATAATGAACCTTTTTTTTTATTGTTCTCTGACATGATACATATTATGTTGCTTTTGTAAAAAGCAAAACACTATAGAGTAACTGAACCAGCAGTATCAGTATGCATTTGGTAATTTAGATTACTAACGAAAAGTAATCGTTAAAAAAAAATCAACAGTAGTTACGTCAAAATTTTTGGCATATTCTCCAGAAATGCATCATGCAAGTATTTACTGAAACTTTACTTTGCTTGTTGTAAGTTAATGGCCTTATAAAGAGGCACTGATAACTTTGAAAAATTAAGATTAAATTGGCAGAAATATCAAAGTAAACCAATAAGTTTCTGCAATTGCATAATTGTTGTAACAAGAGGCAAATTCACAAAAGCCACCGCTTCACACTGGTTAGGTCTAATTTCTCCACAAGTGATTTCATTCAACTCTGAGCTGGCACACATAATATCGTAAGAAAAACGTCCAAACGGAAATCGTTTTACTAAAAACGAGTCATAGACTCAACAAGATATTTAAAGATGCATTGACAAACTGTTCAACATCACATGATATTTAGATTTATTTTTTTCAAAACTCAAAAGCACCTACTTTGCAAACGCTCTGCATTTTCTGTTATATGGTTGACTCGCAATCTACTACAAGATTGGCAAACTTTCAAAATGTTACTTGAGATTATCACACTACAGGCTGGCCGACTCTGCTGCCATCTCACACAAAGACTGGACAACTCTGTCGCCACCTAAGTCGAGACTAGCCAAGTGACTCTCTCACAAATACGACTCATCAACCCGATTCAGACACAGCCAAATCTGGCTAACACAACAACCGCACCACTAGTGCTTTAACACATATCATAAAGAATGCAAGCCTTTTATTTTGTATTGAGACACACCATTGTCCCTGTCCCATTCCTTTTAAAACTGATCAATATAAAGTTTGTCATTGTCTCTTTAATTTTAAATCTTTCTAACTATCTCTTTTTGTTCAACTTTTATGGTTCAAATAATAACCACGATTTAGGTCAATAGTTTATTATTCAATTTTATGATCTATTATCGGATTTATCACTTCATAACTGACCAAACATTCAAACAAATCATTTCCTCATGAATGAAATTAAAATCAAAACAATGAATTTCACTGTTGTCTTGCTCCTTGGAAAATAATATCAATGAAATCTAGGTAATTTTGTCATATCATTTAAACGACACAACAAATAACTTTTAATTCCTTCAAATCAAACAAATTCAAAAATTGCGTTGATACAGTAAATAGATACACAACTACTCATGTGGCTATAACTTTTCCACTTAACCATTTCAATAGATTGCATTCTCTTTACTATAAATTCATGACAGTACGTAAGTACAAAAATAATGATGGTACTCTTACTAAGTGTTTACCGACCGAAATATTGGATCAAAATTCCATTGCCAAAGTTACTTTACCAAAATACTATACTGCTTCAGAGTGGTTTCTCACTCAATCTAATATCAAATATCATTAGCGGTACCTACATCTTCCTATGTTTTTGATAGGTAAGTACACAAAAATCTTGCAACTCTTTGCAAAAACTTTGAGAAAATCAAGTAGGTTAGTACGTAATGTTTAACCATGTGAGTGTGTCTTAAGTAAATTTTCTATCACGATATAAATTCTCCCCTCTATTCATAAAACTTAGCAAACATCTGTCAAATTCCGTCACACTCCAACAAACACAAATGTCAAAAGGTCAAACAATCATCAAGGGCCTATTTCAGACCCGACAAGCGATCACCGATCATTAATAAAGCCACAAATGTATACAGTAAAAATAAAAATAAGATGTTCCCTCATGAAACAACATTTCAGATATAAAATATCATTCTCTAGGTTCATCGTATGATTTAAACCACATCCAATATATTCGGAGCTTTACCGATTTCTGTTAACAAAAGAGTTAACATTTCACAATCTTAAAAACTTTCAAATTGAATAAAGACAACACACAGCGGTGAATACCACTTAACTTCTACTACTTATCTTGTCATCCCACCGGATAACTCCTTCTCGCAAGCCAGGGCCACCACACCACGACGGTGTTGCTGCACATTTCAGCCTTCGCACCATCAAATATCGCCATACGTCACTTGTTTCACAGGAACTACTTCCAGAACTATGAGCTCTCTTACTTATCCAGTGTTGTGAGAAACACGATATAAAAAAAATAGGTTTCACGACCATAACTTCTAGTAGGTCACAAGTCATGTTTAATAACTAAGCCCCACATCTCTCATTGTTTCTCACTCACATTTATCAAAATAGTTGTAATTTTTTATTCTATCTAAGAGCATCTCGTCAAAAAAATACTTTCATATTAGATAATTCTTATCTTATTAGGTAGGTTGCAACATCCAAGTGAGCGATATTCAAATCGCAAAAAAAAAACGGTCTTCAAACCTTCTGCAAATTATCTTCAATCAATTTCCAATCAAATTCTGATAATTAATCAATTTAGGATTTTCCACAATTTCCCAGATTTTCCTCGTTCACAATCCCACTTCTGATGTCGGAGCCGGTGGCTCTACGAAGGCATCAGGGGACCATCAGGCATCGGCTCCATGGTGGGCGGAAATAGTGGGCATATCTCGTACACAAGTACAATACAATGTAGATGCAATAAACTCACTGACACTAGTAAATACGTAATAGATACGTACAGCAATTAATTAATTATAATGACAATTAATTAAGTTTCAAATCACAAAGAAATCACACCAAGTTAATCAAAGCTTTTACACCACAAACTTATCAAGAAACGGAAACGAATCCGTGGGTCTTTTACACCACAAACTTATCAAGAAACGGAAACGAATCCGTGGGTCAAGTGGTACAAGTAGGTACCTACTTAAAGCACACACGAAATCGCACGGCGCGGTTACGGGCTCACGGGACAACACGCGTCCCAACTCAACCATGGCCCAAATCTTAATGCCCGCCCGGCATTCAAAGCTAAGCTCAGAACAAAGAACTAATATCAAATTTCATTCAAATACCAGACCCACGGCTACGTTCGGCAGTGTTTACAATAACTGCCCCGCTTCAAGAAACAACGACGTACTCTGTGACAATCACGCCTAATGCTGTTAATGTAAACATTTGACCAGGAATGCGGGCCACCTTCGCTTCGTGGGCCCCAGCCACTATAAGCTTACAGGTGCCATGCGCCGACATACATATGTATTTTTCTTTAGATAATGTTAACAAAAAATAACTAACTTTACACTTCATATAATAAGTGTTTGTATAATGTTAATTTTATATAGTTTCGTGTGATCTATTTTGATTTAATAATATTAAATAGTGCATTTTATTTACAAATTTTTATCAAAATAGGTATCTTCGTTTCTGCGGATGGTCACAGTATCAACCTATCAACATTATCAACCTTGTTTTTGCGAATTATACCTAATATATCACATATGAGTACCTTTTTTCGCTGTCTCAATTTCGAAACAATTAAAAAAGGGGCACATAAAGACGAGAAATCATTCGAATCATAATCACGGGATAACTCTAATCTTTTCATTCTTCGAAGTAAAAATTCAAACAGATGTTCTTTAATGGTTTTGTAAATTCCCATTGTGCGCGTCGAGCCCCGTAGCCGGAAGCTCGTTCCGACTGGATTAGTTCAAGCTTTCCGATGCTTTCAGAGCTGACTAACAACTGCTAATCATTTCCTACTCTATTACCTGTATTATCCCTTTGAATTTCATGATGTTTTATACAATGTTACCCCGTAATTAAGGGCAATTATAGCTTTTATTATCGAGATCTGTATCTATATGTATCAAACAAAAGCATTGTGTAATACGGACATAGAACTTATGGGTCCACTATTTTTATTGTGATTTAATTTTTGTAAGTCCTATGTTATTAAAATGTTAATATATTTTTTCCTTTTTTATTGTGAGACGTACCACATTATTACAATCTATAGATTGTTAATACAAAAAAATCAACGATTATCAACTCTGGCCAACAACGTGGGACTCGAACCCACATCCTTAGGGGATTGCCAGTCCAATTCGTTACCAATTGTGTCATTTTTTTTCATTGTGATAGACATCTGTATTTACCTACAATTTATAGATTCCAATTTTATTGTTCGATAACACTCAAAGCTTACTAACTTATTTCTTAACCCCTTTCCGTCCCATAACACGTGATGGACCCGTCACTACGAAAATGTTTCGCTACGTACGGGGCAAAAAACGCTACGACTGTAACGTTAAGTACGAACGTATCAATCTTCCTTTCTTTTTCGCTTTACAACTAGGCAGGCGTTTACTTATATTATGATGGCACTTTATCTCAATCCCAGTGCGACCCTCTCGAAACAATTAAAATATTAAAATAGAAGACTTACGCTAGATTGCGCAGTTGATGTCTCAGTAGGTATGATATAACAAAGACGTCCGAGTGCTGGTCACTGTCCTAGTACATGTCATATTAAAACTTAAGTACCTAATTTTCAACAGAGGTTACAGCAGGGTGTCATCTATCGGCATTAGCATGTCAAGCACTATTAGAACATATGTGTCTATGAAGTGATTTCACTAATATTGAAATCAAGTTTGTTTAAAATTATGCACTTATAAATGAGTCTGCAGGAATGTCGTGGACTGTAACCAATTCAATATCGACTGGCGCACGTCATGATTTTTATTTGGTCTTGTACTACCTTCGAGCTCGTAAAATAGGAATGGGAAATGGACGTATAATGGCTATAGGGCTTCGGACAACACTTTGATTAGCACTCCGTGGTAATAGATAAGTATACATACTTATACGTATAGGTTGCGCAGTGCGGCCAATGATAGTTCCTTTTATTTCAAAATAACCAGATACTTTATTTTATTTGTATTACAATTTTTGCATCAAAAACAGCTCAAGGTCAAAAATTATTCATTTTTTTCAAAATGATTGAAGTGCTTGTACTAGTTGTTATAGTTTTAATTTAGTAAATTAACATTTACTAACATATATTTTCACCACACCAGCTCGGAAAGGCTTACTTTGCACTTCGAATACGAATAGCAAAGTTGCATTTTATCCACATGTGAGGCAAAGTAATCAAATGCAAATTTTGAGTTGTCTTATTATGTTTGCTGGTAGATTTGACTTTTAAATGATGCTTTTGGATGATAAATATTTAATAACATTCATTTGGATTTGATTTTGTTTGATATTTTACATTTAATATTTGCTTCGGGTTGGTGTGGTGAAAAATTTTGTGTTTCACTCGGGGGCAAATTTTGTTTAACCCTCGTGCTTTGAAACCCTCGCAACGCTCAAGATTCCATTTTTTGAACCACTCGCTACGCTCGTGGTTCAATTTTGGGATCTTTCGCTTGCTCGGGTATCAATATTAGCACGAGCGGTTAAACAACAACTTTGCCCCCTTGTAAAACAAATAACTATTGTAGATTCTTATAAAAAATAATAATATGGGGTGTATATACCTACTAACAAAACTGGATCAATTATTATCTGATAATAAAGAAATTTGTATTTTGTACAGTAAAGTGTACAAATATGGGTCCACTTATATACGTCAGCGAATTATAAAGAACTATGGGATTATATTTTGGAGTAAGTAGTATGCACCCATATTTTTACACTTGACTGTACTTAAGTATCTATAGGTACATAGGTTGCACCTTGTCAAGCTTGTCTATACTAAAAGTAGGTACGCTCGTGATAAGGCAGAAGTTTTAATGGGGCCGCGACTGGCTGTCACTCACCTCCGGGACTAAGTACATATGCTTCTGGCTATAATTAAATGACTTCGTGTTCGTGCTACCCTTCGGTTGCTTTTAAGTATATATTATTTATTTAAACTTTATTGCAAAAATAAAGAAAATTTAAAAATGGTGGACTTGATGCCAAAAGGCATTATCTACCAGTCAACTATTTGGTAAAACAGACGTATGTTGGTGCAGGAAAAATTAATAACTGGGACAAATTTAACCGTGAATTCAAATAAAATGAACCTACATAATAAATTAAGTTAAATACTACTATATACTGAGTATTTGTACATTTGTACAATCCTTGTAAATAGTAGTAGAGGTAGGTATAGCGAAGTAAACAGTAAAGTGGTAAAATAAACAGTAAAATTATAATACTAATCAAGGAATAAAATTTACTTAAAATCCTTACGGCTTTACTTAAGTCCTGTCCTGATACGGCAAGCCCGAGCAAATTAAACTAAGTATGTTTCTCTTAACCCACCTGACCTTATAAAACTTAGTTTCTTAGCCATGGGTTATAAAGTACCTATATCATATTACTACAGTCTACATATTTAATTTTTTATGTTGCTGGCCTAATATTTTTGTATATGCGCCATGCCCTTAGCTGCCAAGTGTGTTTGCCTGAGAGTTTGACAGCTGTTTGCTCAAAAGTGGATGAATAACAAAAATGTAAACTATCCTTGATTTTTTTTTATATTTACGTCGTACGTGCACGCAATGATGTTTACTGATATACATTAGATTTCACCATGAAGTTGAAGTTTAGTTTTAGTATCTGTGTGTGTATCGTGCGTGTATTCAAGGTAGCAGGACTGCCTTTGGAAATTTGCTGCTTTTTGACGTGATAACATCTTATAAATCGATGAACACCGGTAGCATGCACGAAAAAGTGTCACGTTGTGGACGGATCTCTATGGTAACGTTGTGAACAAATCTCCATGGTAACGTTACGTAATGTAATGATAATGTTTTCTTATGACGTTATCACGCAATATTATCGTCCGTAAACCGATTTTACAGATAAACATATTTTTTTGAATAGCAACCCTTGTAGCAGTTGTAGCCGATTCCAGCGTGTTCCCGTTTTATAAAGGAAAGCGACTACGAACAGAGAACCCGCAATGTGGATATAAATATAACATTATTAAGATCTAAGTACTTAAATTTATTTATTCATAATATGTTGTTAAATCTTTTATTTTACTTTGTAACTGAGATAACGGGGGATCTCGGGAGAAAGAAGCGTACAGATCCGCAACGTTCTGCAGATACTATCATCCTCAGACTCGTGTAACGACGTACTTCCCTTGTGCAGTGGTCATTAAAATGGAGCTTTTTACTTCTTATTAGCCAGCGTTTTAAATCTAGGTGAAAACGTACCACGTATTTTAAATTTTGCGCGAATGCTGCAGCGTTTTCGTGTAAGTAGGTACCGTCAACCGGGGTGAATACTTGAATAGGGACAAAATTTAAAATATAATTTACCTGCCAATTTAAAAAAAAATACGCAGACAAATTGTATCATACAAAATCTACTATTATTTTCAATCGAAATATACAATTTGTGCGGGTATTTTTTGAGTAATCGTCAGGTAAACCAGTTTTGTCCCTATTCACCCCAGCCATTCCAATTCACCCCGGTTGAAAGTATTAAAACATAATACAAATACTTAGATTAACGCTATAATTAAGGTGTAGCAAAGCATATAGATCAGTGTATGTTATGCAAAGCATATATTCTTCAGTACCTATCCATAGAGGCTTACAACTCTGTGTTCCCTTACCATCTGTTCACAAGGCTTATTTGCCACCGACATAATATTCAAAAACATACATACTACGAGTAGCGCAGCAAGATGGCAAAGAAATAGTCTCTAAATGATTACCTACTTCCTGGTAAAAAAACAAGGGGATTCGACACAATAAAGAATAGAAGAATAGCTTGAAGAGGTACCAGACAAAATAGAATTACTATCGCATTTATTTAGTATGGATTGAAAAACCATCCACTCTACGCGTACTAAATCCATACATAAATGTATTAACGTATGAAATGATTGCTACGATCTAATTCATGGTTTCATAATACAACTCTTGGAAAATATCGACCGCCATTTTCCCGGAACAAACAAACAATTGTGTCACAGGCATTCTTTGAGCGGCACACAAACGTATTATCAAACCATTATATTTTTACCTACTCCATCATTTTGTTGTCCAATCATTGAGAACGGCTCAACTACGAAACTATGTAGGTACGAGTAGAGCTGGCTAGCTAGATTGACTCGTAACTACAGTCTACGTAAAAATCTGTGGAATTTTAAGTAGTAGGTACCTAATAATACTTGACTAACTACGAGTAATTTGTGCCTATTTCAGAATACACCATGTAGAACATAAAACATAGAATAAAGCTTACTTGGGACTTTATAAGAAATTGTTTACTTTTTTGTATGAACCAAAGATTTGTTCATAATATTATTTATAACAGAAAACAAAAAGAGGTATGTAACTGAGGGGCTGTTTGACTTTTAAAAGTGATATACGCCATATCACACTTAGCCAAATCGTGTCGACCTCATCAACATATTCTGTTAAGTAGTAGTCGTTAAATCAATTTTCAAAATGGCTTATTTTTCTAAGGTGTTTATAAAGAAATACGCCCTTTTGAAAATACTCTCCTCAAATAGGCTTTTGAAAAGAAAGTCCATATTCAAAACCCATGAAATCGCTTTATTGCCATTACAAATCTTCACGACAAGTCAACAACGGAAACGCCGAAACAGATACCGCTCGGCGCTTTATCGAATGTCAGAGGGCCCGATTCGGATTATGAAATAGACATCTATTAGACATCACCAAGATACGATAACGATATGTTTATTATCTAACCTGTCAAATTTGATATTTGCGCGATTCTGGAGATACTCTTGAACGATTTCCACAGGATATGACTTAGTGATCTAATTCACATCTATTAGATATCTTACTCTATCTAACGTAAAAGTGACATTAGTTGCCCGAATTGCGCTGCAATAGTACATTATTGTCGAGGCTCGGAAGTAGCTACTTGCAGGCTGAGGATTCGTTTTAAACGGACGACCTTGGGAGTCCGTTTAATTGAATCCGAAGCCAGCAAGTAGCCTTCCAGCCGAGTCATATATAGTGCTTTTCTCAAAAATGGTGCAAGAAATATAAATATCATAGAAATATTTTACAAAAGCAACATTCTTACGTATATATTTTCACAGAACAAAGCCCTTGCCGCCTTTTTATTTTTTTTAATAAAAAAATAGAAGTGTATTTTTCTGCCGAAAATACGCCAACCTATTTGAGACAGCTAAATAGTCGCGGTACTAATCATCTGTTTGGCTGTTTAATGGGCCTGTGCCTTCATTTGATATGGCCATTTCAACTTTTAAAAAGTTTGGAACTCGACAAATAATGGAATTTGTATGCAACATTGCAGTCCTAAAATCGAGACTGCAATGTTTTTAACTTGTTAATTTTTGGCTGACCATAAACTCCGCACTTCGCGACCTATTTTTTAGATGGCAAAGTCGACTTTGCCGTCCATTTTTGAGAAAAAGAGAACTAGTTGATATCTAAACTATAACGTATCTAGAATTGATCTAGAACGTGTCGTCTCTTGTGAATATCTTGAAGTTCGAATACAGCAGAGAGTCATTGCATGTTTATTTACATTTTAGTAAAAATAGATGCGCAGCGTTCTGTGGTTCAAAGGGACTTAAGTTACCTTCGTAATCATGGCATTTAGGATGTTAATGTTCTAGGGTGAAAGGGTTGGCATGCAAATTGGCAGGTATGAACCAGTCGATCGCTTTCGGCGCGATTCGGGAAATGAATTAGAGATGCACTAGATAAGATATAGTAAAGATATATGACGTTCCACGGCGAAAGGTACCATTACCCCGACTGAATATTGGAGCGGCGTTAATAATAAGCGTAAGCGCCAGCTGCCATAAGGTACCTTTTGCCGTGGAACGTCACATATCTTTACTATTTCATATCTAGTAAAAATGTCTAACGGCGCGATATCTTAAAGTTCGAATCGCGCCGTTTGGCTAACCAGAATATAAACGCTTCCCGAATATGAATACTTATTACTGGTATTCGGGTCACATTACATTTACTCGATTGGACTCGTGCAACCAATGAAGCTCACACGTCCAACGCAGAGCATTGTAGTCGTCTCACTCACTATCCAATGCTAACGTTCAATGATAGATCATCATTGCTAAAAGCTATTTTAACACCGCGCAAATTAGAAGTGTGGACACGTGTGTTTCGGAAATAGCATTTCTTTGTTAGCGGATTGGATTGAGACATTGTTATGGAAAGATTTATTGTTTTTTACAGGCATTGTGTAAGTGTCAAGGTCGTTCTTTAGAAATAGCCAGTTTTTACTTATAGGGCGATAAGTCATGCCGATTTAGCAGTTGTAAGTAAATGCTTAGAATAAAACGTCACTTCATTGTGTAGGTAGGTACCCGTTTCTTTTTATTTTTATTACATGGTTACAAAGTATCTACTCGTACTCGTATGTGTACCTACACACATATGGTATCAAATAAATATATATTGTATATTATTGTTAACGCAATGTTATTGATAAGGCGCACTGGTTCAGGATAGTACTTTATTTCATGAAACCTGAGAGAAGACTGAACAAAAATATGGTGTCAAAAGGAACATAAAATTATAAGAACAAAGGAATTCAAAATTACAATAAAATTATAAAAAGTAAACGTATAAAAAGGTGCGTCGTCCACATATATTATCATTATTTCCTTTCTTAATTTGGACCCGTTTTTGACATATCGATTAACGAACCGACAAAAAAAAATTTAACGATTGGCGGGTAGACGTTTTAATTGATGATTAAACCAATTATATAACATTACATGAATATTGTACCCGATATCTTCTGTTACCTTAATTACATAGTTATTTTTAGTTAATCCCCATCGCTACGAGTATTCCAATAGGTAGCTGCAAGAGGTGGCCACCTACGTCTGGCTAGCATTTTAATAATTTATACGGGTAAAAGTAGGTCCCCACGAATCGATTAGCGGCCAAGCCTTTAAATGTCAATCGGTCTTGGTACCTAATGACCCGTAATTTTAAGTCTCAAGCCCAGGCAGCGAACGCCTGTTCCCAATTTGGAAAACTTTTAAAAATGTCGTTTTAGGTGGAAGTGATGGAACAGGGAGGTTGAGGTAAGTACCTAATCCAAGGGGATTTGTACGGCTCGCCCGACATGCCACGGGTGCTCCCGTTTTCAGGAATTTCAGTTAGGCCATGTTGAAAAATATCTTATTTACGGTTATATGATGTGAGCATAGTGGTTTTAAAGTCGCAACTCAACTTTTACCTTAAAGAATGTGATAAAATAAACAGGGATAATTTTTTATTGCAGTACATAAAACGGAATGTTCTTGTTTATTAATAAAAGGCTAACCGTCGCTTTGCCGCCATCGCATAAAGTTTAAAGACCTCGAACAAAATCGATACTAATGGAGTAGTTATGTGCTACTAACAATTCATATTTATATTTCTCGAAAATAGCATAATTATTGATTATGGTGGGAGCGTTGCGTGGATTTTTTAATACTTTTATACATGCTAACACTATTACCATTACTGATTTAGTAATGTCATATTAATACCGCATAACCGGGACGTTTAGATGTTTAAGTAGGTATGGTATGTTTATATACCTACAGATTGGGTGGTAGAAGTTTATCTGCTTGCATATTTACATAAGTAACCGAAACAGGGTTATTTTACCCTGTATAGTAGGTACCCTATATAGTATTGATATAGTATTCTATAAACCATTTTTTTATGAATGAAGGATATAGTGTAATAAGTCCCGCTTTAATATTAAAACACCAGTTGTCTACGTGGTATAGGTACGGCAATAGACTCTGATATTCGATAGAGCGTCGGGTAATATTCTGTTCCGCACTCTACGACGACGTAGCCGGGCGTAGTTTACCGTGTAGCAAAACTTACATCGTTTTAAGTTATTTGATGATGGCATATTGAAATCGTGAATCTTATCAAATAAGTGGACTTGAGAATAAAAAGAAAATTAAATATTGTCCTAGATCGAGATTATTCAGATTGACACGGATAAGCGGTGATTTTGCGATTTAGAGGTGCCGAGTGCCAACGACCATCGTAATCCGCTAAGCTGACAAGCATTAAGTAAGCTGACTACGGCGGTGTTTTGGCAGCTACTCGTATTTCGAATCAACTCAATAGAGGCTCCGGCCCGATTCGAACTTTAAGATACGTCAAATATTACGGCTACATACGATATGGATAAGATATGTCAATGTCAAAAGTGACTTTTTGATAAAAGAAACGTACGTTAGTGTGAAAGTATGCCTAAATGGGCCCACTGATTACCAGTTCACCGGACGATATCAGCCTGCCAGTTATACGCAAAATTTGACAGTTCCGAACAACTGACAGGCTGATGTCGTCCGGCGAACTGATAATCTGTGGGTCCCTTAAGTATTTTGGTTTGAATGTTCGGATCAATCTCGTGAAAAACTGTTACAACACAGGGTATAGTCGCGGACGGTCTAGAACGCATAAAGATTAGTGTAATATTTTGCCTATATTGCTTTTAGTCTACATCGCGAACGGTCCGCAACACAGTACCCAACGTACCTATTATTAAACTGTGATGTTTAATTATTGACGTTGCGATCAAACGGTATTCCGCTTGTAAATAGGATTTAATACTGAACATTAAACTTAGGTAAAACCGCCTACAATTTGCAGAAGATTTTTTAAAAGTTCCAGAAATTCCTGGAAAATGTTGTGGGAGTGCAGTGAGGTGATGTCAGGAACATTAAATAACGACCGTATTGTGTTGAATAGGTATAATGTTTATTAGTTACATATTAATTCTATTATCATATACACGTGTAGTTTCCCGGCTTTTTCTCTGTCTGTCAACATGACAGCTAGTGTTGCCTTGGTTATATTATAAGGGTGGCTTCCCACGAATGTAGGTGGTCGCCACACCACCCCCCCACGGAGAGAAATAACCCATCAGGCGATTAAAAATAACAAAAATCATCGCGTTTGCTAAAAGTCACCTTTCTGCCAGATCGCGTGATAGGTGGCATTTGGGTAGTGGCATCCGCGGGAGCTTTGACGGGTTCATCCGTGCAAGAAAGTTTAGGCGATTGGACTCCGGCTGGCTTGACAATAGGCTTAGGAGTGGGTTTATTCTGAATATGTGCTCTGGTTTCCGGTTCTGTAGCACTGGCCTCAATGAAGGCTGGCTTTACTCGATCGACGCTTACCGCAACCTCCCTACTCTTGATGCGGAGTGTCAAAGTTTTGCCGTCGGATGAACGAGATACAATTTCGTATGGCCCCGTGTAAGGAGGTTGTAATGGACGGCGAACAGTGTCGTCGCGCAGAAAAACGTGAGTCGCTGATGACAAAGCTTTGTAGATGAAGATAGCTGGTTTCGAATGACGTGAGGCTGGAATAGGCTGTAAAGCTGCCATTTTTCGTCGAAGTTGGGTGACAAAGTCGGCTGGGTCTTCCATTCTCGCTGGGACAGGGTTTAACATTTCTCCTGGTAAACGCAAGCTTTCGCCGTAGACCATTTCCGCGGCAGTAGCATTAAGATCTTCTTTTAATGCTGTCCGCATGCCTAGTAGAACGAGGGGTAGAGCTTTTACCCAAGAATCGGCGTGGCACATGAGAGCGGCCTTCAGCTGCCGATGGACTCGCTCTATCATACCATTGGCGCAAGGGTGGTATGCGGTTGTCCTGATGCGCTTCGAGGAAAAGGTTTGTGTGAGGCGGCGGAACAGGTCGGACTCAAATTGAGTTCCTTGGTCTGTTGTAATTATTGACGGCACGCCGAAACGAGACACCCACTCTCGTATGAATGTATCAGCTACTTCCTCCGCCGTGATAGTATGCATGGGCCACACTTCCGGCCATCTTGAGACTCTATCTATGGCCGTCAGACAGTAACGAAATTCGTTACACACTGGCAGGGGACCCACAATATCTATGTGAATGTGCTGAAAACGTCCAGATGGCTGAGGAATGTGGCCGATGGGTGCTGAGATGTGACGTGTCACTTTAGCTCGTTGGCACTCGAGGCACGACTGGGCCCATCTTCGTACATCGTTTTTAATTGATGGCCAAACGTATCGGCTCGTCAACAATTTAATGGTGGCGCGGACTCCCGGGTGACTGAGGCTATGCAACTGTTCGAATGCTGCTCGGCGAAACGAAGGGGTTAAGTAGGGACGGGGCTTTCCAGTTGATACGTCACACTGAATTGAAGTTTCTGTGCCAGGAAGTGTAATCCTTGTTAGGTTAAGGCTGGAATTTCCTTGGCACAAAATCGCGAGATCTTGATCGGACTCTTGTGATTTAGCGAGTGCCGCGTAATCAACGTCTAGTGAAATAGCTTCAATGCGTGACATTGTGTCCGCGACCACGTTGTCTTCACCTTTGATGTAACGAATGTCCGTAGTAAATTGTCCTATGAAGGACAGTTGGTTCAGCTGTGATGGTGGAAGCTTCTCTCGACGCTGTACGAAAGCGTACAGCAGCGGCTTGTGGTCCGTGTAGATAGTTGCGTGCTGAACCTCGAGTATGTAGCGGAAATGCTGTACGCTTTCGTACACCGCTAGCAACTCTCTATAATATGCCGGCCACTGCGTCTGCTGGGAGGTCAGTTTCCTGCTAAAGAAAGCGAGAGGGCACCATTGACCGTTTACGAGCTGCTGAAGACAGGACCCAATGTGGATGCTTGATGCGTCTGTGAAAAGCCCGAGGGAAGCGCCGTCAGTGGGATGTTGCAATAGAGTAGCCTTAGACAGGCTCGCCTTGCATTCCTCGAACCGCAGCAAAAGTTCGGGTGTCCATAAGAATGGTTTTGCACCTTTACCATTTATGGCAGCGACGGCATCGATGAGAGGAGCTTGTGAACGGGCAGCATGGGGTATGAATCTGCGATAATAATTAATCATGCCAAGAAATCGGCGCACACCCTGGACGGTCTTCGGAGGGGGAAAATTGAGTAGGGCTTGGATTCGATCTTGTGGAGGCTTAGTACCTTCTGAGCTGATTTGAAAGCCTAAAAACTTGACTTCCTTGGCACCAAACACGCATTTTGACGGATTAACTACTACGCCATAATCTTGTAGCCGTTTGAACAAAATATTTAGGTGTTCTTTGTGAAGAGTCTCGTTTGTTGAAAATACCAAGATGTCGTCAACATAGGGGAATACGAAATCGAGACCCCGCGTGACCTCGTCGATAAATCTTTGGAAAGTTTGGCCGGCGTTCCTTAACCCGAAGGTCATAAAAGGAAATTCGAAGAGGCCAAACGGGGTAACGATAGCCGTTTTTGGGATATCTTCTTCGGCTACGGGTATCTGATGGTATGCTTTCACCAAATCTAAGGTTGAAAATATCTTGGCTCCGGCGAGATTATGGGTGAAATCGTTAATATGCCGGACAGGATACCGATCTGGAATGGTCCTCGCGTTTAAAGTCCGATAATCACCGCACGGGCGCCATGACTCGTCCTTCTTCAAAGCCATATGTAGCGGTGAGGACCAAGCGCTTTCAGAAGGTCGAGCAATACCGCTCCGCACCAGATCTTCAAATTCTTTCTTGGCAGCTGTTAGTTTTTGGGGCGCTAAACGACGTGGACGGCAAGAAAGGGGCGGTCCGTCTGTTGTCCGGATGTGGTGCACTGTATTGTGCTTTATCACACGTGGAAGACCAGGCGGTTTAACGACATCTGGGAACTCAGTAAGCACTTGTGCAAATACCGAGTTTTGAGAATTTATGGTTTTAACACTTGAGTGATATGTAATAGCAACTGAAGCTGCAGCATTTAAACCTGTAGTACCATCGACTAATTTCTTTTTGTGACAGTCTGGTAAAAGGTGATAGTGCGCCAGAAAATCAGATCCTATGATTGCGGTGCTGACATCAGCAACCACAAATTGCCAAGTAAATTCACGCCGCAGTCCTAAGTCCAAGGTAAGTTTGATTGTACCATACGTTTTTATGCTGCTCTCATTCGCTGCACTGAGTTCCCAGTTAGTAGGTTTTCTGTGCTTAAGCCAGCGTTGAGGGTAGCAGCATAAGTCAGATCCACTGTCTATTAAAAACTTTTTATTAGTGCCCCTATCCCTAATAAATAAGCGGCGGCTATAACTTTTTAACATGGAGCAATCAGTCGCCGCGCTTACTGATTGCGGTTGGAGTTTTCCTCCCAGTTGCAAGGAGGGACGCATTTGCTGGCTCTTGTGCCATATCTCCTATGGTACCAGCATTTTCGAGTTACTGGGGATTCGTTTCGGCTTCTGGTTCTTGAAGATGAGCGATTACGGGAGCGGCTTCTGGTGTGAGAGCCGGCAAGGCTGGCTACTTGCATGGACAGTTGTTCGATGCACTCTTTGAGCGAGGCCATCTCGCTTGGTGGACAGCTATTGTCAATTTTGTTGACTTTTGACAAGCCTGGTGACACCTCAATTATATTGTCAGCCAACCCCGCTAGCTTTTCTAGGGAAAGATCAGTGTGAGCAGCAAGAATAGCCTGAACATTGTTTGGTAAGCGCCTCATCCAAAGCTGCCGCAGGAGGGTTTCATCTTTTGTTGTCCCTGCAAGAGAGCGGAGCCGTCTGAGAAAAGCAGAAGGCTTGCTGTCACCAAGTTCTTCCTCACTAACTAGCCTCTCTACTCGTTCCTGCTCTGATACAGCCAGTCGTCTAATCAACTCTTTTTTTAAAGTTTCATATTTGTCTTCTTTGGGAGGATCTAATACCAGGTCTTCAATCTCCCCAATCAGCTTTTGGTCTATAATACTAATCACATGACTGAATTTAGTCATATCACATTTTATTCCTGCTACATGAAATTGGCACTCCGCCTGGGCAAACCATATTTTAGGTTTGTCTGCCCAGAACGGAGGTAATTTTACAGATACTTTGCACACTTTATCTCCAGTGGCTGGTGTAGGTGTGGGTTGGGGGGAAGCTTCATGTCCCTGCAGCTGAGCTTCTAGTGCTTCATTCCTGCTCTGCAGGTCAGCCAGCTGTTGTCTGAGTTCCTCTGCCGACATGGTTCGGGGAATAAAATATGTGCTCAGATGCAAATGCCACCACCCAAATATGGCCTAAATATGACACACCACACAAACTATTTCAGTTAGTACTAAAGCCAAACGTTATGTTAATTAACAAACACAGAAAACATTCGTAACAAAAACATAACAATATAGGTTAAGATACAAAACAGATTTTATTTTTAAATATAAGTATGTACTAAATGCAATGAAGGTAAATTAGGGGGCTTTGTAAGGCAAAACAAACGTACACAACTCAATAGTCCATGAATGAATAAAATAGTTGAACACAATAAAAGCAAAGGCGAGTTAAATGGGTTATGTTAGGTAATTAATTAATGATGTACATGAAATGGTTAAAATGTTAATTGTCCTCTGAACACCAGCTTGAGATAATGCACCACACGTAAAGCACGAGATTATATAGCGTTGTAGGAATCAGTTTTTATAATAGTTATTTTACTTACAAGTGTCTCTTGGGTTATGTAGTACGGCCAGGTTCGGTTCCTTAGGGAAAAATCACTCACGTAAAGCTTATAACGCACACTTGCACTTCACCACTCTTACAAATCCGATCTGCAGTCCGCACGACGATGTCGACGACGAAATGCGTAACGCGTCTGGTGCTGATCCGGGCAGCGTCGACCTGACGCTAATTCCTCGCACCCCGCTATCACGGGGCAGCTGTCGGCCTGTGCAAAGACGCCAAGCACTATGTAGGCACCAAACTTCTGGGAATCTGCCCTCGTCGGACATGAGTCGCACGCGCAAGCAAATCGGGCTCCTCCACTGCGCAACTTCGGTGGTCACCAATGTGGGAGTGCAGTGAGGTGATGTCAGGAACATTAAATAACGACCGTATTGTGTTGAATAGGTATAATGTTTATTAGTTACATATTAATTCTATTATCATATACACGTGTAGTTTCCCGGCTTTTTCTCTGTCTGTCAACATGACAGCTAGTGTTGCCTTGGTTATATTATAAGGGTGGCTTCCCACGAATGTAGGTGGTCGCCACAATGTCATGGAAATTTTTATTTTGGAAAGGAAAAGTTTCAATCTACTAGTACAAAAATATGAGATGTTTCCTAAATTATCCTTCGTGGAAATTTAGCAGTTTAGGAAACTTTCCAGCGGCACATTAGTAAGTATATAAAGGTGCCTTTACATAATTAAGTATTTCGTGTATCCATACTATCCACCCTCATATCGAACGTTAACGCGGCCATGCAATTGCCTACGCCGTTAATGTAATTAAACAATAACACAATTTATTTGCGACTTTGGCAGCATAGCATAGCTGGCTAGTTGCAAACACCATTTGATGCACGCTGCGAGCGAGCTGAGCGACCCAATCATCGAATTGTCGCTGCGAGACATATTACGGACAAACTCGTTTAGTTTCGGGATACATTTTTTCAATATTTATGACAGTATTTTAGGGTCGTACCCATTTGTCTGAGATCTTTATACAAGTTGGTGTCACAAATATGTAAGCTACTTGAGGAAAATGGTAAAAAAAGTGAAAAACATTTTTTATTTACACACAAGCTGGTTAACTACTTGTCTACCAGGAGTGAATTTTGTATGATCCAGTTTTTTTTAACTAAAAGCCATTAATAAAATACAGTATTACTTAACTTAGGTTAAGTATACAAATAAACAGCACCCAAGGCATTTAGCCAGTTCCCGTTGACTGATGATATCGAGTTAACCCAAATCTGGAATGTTCGTGATATTATGCGTCCCTTAGATGTACTAACGCCAGCATAATTGTGAATTAGTAGGCGGCTCAACACATAACTCCTGGCTCGCAGACGTTCGATGTTAATGTGTTTAATTTGTAGCGTCATGAATCTATGGATGCACCCACAAGATGGACGGACGACCTTGTTAAAGCCGCCGGAAGACGCTGGATGCGGGTGGCTTCCAACCGGTACGAATGGAGGTCCAAGGGGGAGGCCTATGTTCAGCAGTGGACGTCTTATGGCTGAGATGATGATGATGATGATGAATCTATGGAGCAATATGCAGTGATAGTTCTATGTGTCTATTAATTTTGTGTGTTTGTGTGTCCTTATTTCTGTGATCGATGCGGCAAGAAGTGCCGATCCGGCCATTGGCCTATACATTCATCGCAGTCGTTGTAGGCTGTAGACTGCCTCCTTTAATCGCTGATTCGTCGAATCCAAAATACCTTCTTTAGTCGCTGCAACTATCATCTGCAAAGATGCTGTGGCCAATGATGATGATTGTGAGCAATCACTATTTTATCAACAATCCTCATCATCATCATAGGGTTTTCCTAGTTGCATTTAAAGGACCAGGGTCCTTTAGGCTTTATATATTTCTGGCCAATATTATATTTCACTTCGCTTACGATTCTTTACCCCTAGATACTCGTAAACCTACTTTTTTAAGAATAATAGGTCTCATAAAACAAATTTAATCAATCCGCGTAGAAACAGATGTGGGCATTTAATCCCACTCGCTCGTCCATTATTCTGCCAGTGCCTGTAGTTGTATAAAAATATTACCCTACTTACTCAGTTTTCTGTTCTAGAAACCTTTGTCTTTTTACCGGCGGGCATCGCATTTATACGCGGCACAAGATTTCTCTACCACAGGAGTACGGAGAAATAAAGGCAATATGAATGTAGCTGCTTGGGGGGAAATAAATCCTTTGAACGCCAATTTGCATGACTGAGAATATTATGAAACTTTGTTTAACAGTAAACATATTTTTTACTGTGTATTTCAAGTCCATGATGTACCTAATAGAAGCGATGACGTCCTTTTTCCACGTCTGTCGTCGTTCTGTCATCCCGATACCTTTTACTTTTCTATTGAGGTTTTTTCAAACGGTTGTGCTATTGGCTAGGTACACCTCCCGAAAAACCTACCTACTATATTTGCTTTATGTTGGCCGTTACCTGCCGGCCCGCTTTCCTTAAGCGCCACTTGCGCCATCCCACTAACCCGGGATTAACCGGTTAAACCGTTAACTCAGTGTCAAATGGTACTGTTAAACATGGTAACTTCAGGTTGAACCGGTTAACCCAGGGTTAGTGGGATGGCGCAAGTGGCGCTAAGAAGATCGAAATAAAAGACACACTTCAAATAGCTAACCATGCTCGCCTAAACAATGGGAGCAAAAATTAATAAAGTAGGTATAACGTAGCAGGATCCATAACAATGCAATAATGGACAAAAGAACAATCATATTACCCACCTCGTAAATCTAAGTCGGGAAACCGATAGAATACCAAAGTTATACGCCAGGATAAGTTCGCTCCTAACTTCGGCAATAATTCTCTAGTAAATCCTATGCGATCGCTATTTATCGCTTAAAACGGTTTCATAACAGCTCTAAAAAAGGTGGGCTAGTTACTAGTTGCTATTTTGAAAGGGTAGGTAGGAAAGTAGGTATATAATAAGTATATACAGGATGGCTGAAAAATAACTGCTTTCCCGTTGCCTGGGATGCTCTGAGATTTTACTGAGCAACCTTTACTATGGGATCAACCGCGAAACCGCGAATAAAAAAATTGGCTGTTTCATACATTTTGGCTGGTCCATTTTCTATTGGGAGGGTGAATTTTTTTTCGTGATTTCGAGGTTGGCCCCATAGTAAAAGTTGCTCAGTACAATCCCAAAACCTCCCTGGCAACGAGAATGCAGTTATTTGTTGGCCACCGTGTATACTTACTGCACATTTTATACGACAGACGTTCTTCGCGCGACCTTTATTTAAATACACAAGGAGTGGTCTGAGTTTGAATACGGCATAACGAGACGGCGCAAAGTCGTGATGAAAGGGCGGTCTGAAATCGCTGTAATGAATGATAATTATCGTAGTATAACGGCATCCAAGACAATCTTGACTGAAACTATATCCGTGTATGATACCCTTTTCTCGTGAAATTGGGACGTCACGTGGCGAAAACTGCCCGAGGGCTTGAAGTTTGAAAACAAACAACATTGTTTGTTGTTGTTAAATTAATTTTCAGAATAATACTTCAACGTATATTATAGTATTTATTAATTTAATTTAAATATTGTACTTCGTTGGGTGTTAGTGTAATGTGTTGGAAGTTTTTTATGCGATATGTGACTATGCCACAGCATAAGTAGGTTATAGTTATTGTCAACTTGCATATTTAAAACCTAGCCAACCTGAAAATTTTACATCTACATAGAGGAACATGTTGTGATTCTATCTTTAAGTTATTATATATATGGCTATTACTAAGAAATCTTGTCGACTAATATGCTATAAAAAGCTGCACATGTGCTTACACATGTAGTAGGGCAGGCTTGTTTTTCAACATTACCTGTTTAACGACATCCGATCGCGGCTTCTTCGTCCTAAGTATGTACTTACCAGTCGCGCAACCCAGTTAAGTGCTTTCCAAGGCGACAATAAAAGTGACGTAAATCTACTTAGATCCACGCGTTGAATTTTATATTATATTTATATTCCATAAGCTCTTTTTTTGTGAGAGTCATATCGGATGAAAAATAAAATAAAATCGTAACAACTACTATTCGTACTATGTACACTAAAGCATTTTTTTTGTTGTTTTAGAACTTAGGTAGGTATACATTTTTTTGGTTGTATCGACTATACAAAATATTGCAAATTAAACGATTACTTACCTACTATATTCAAAGTCAACATACCTAACACCTTGCTAGTGAGGAAACAACTGAAAATACCTAATTACATCACAGAAACAAATACGATTAAAAGCAGAAATAGATGGCATATAGGTACCAAATCGATAGTGCCATCGCTATAAATAGTTGGAAATACAAGTAAATACATTATACGGCGGGTCTGAATTTAGTCTTCTCGTTCTAGAGTTAGCGGTATTTCGTATACAAGACACAGTCCCGCCAACTTCGTGATGTGGAAACTTAAAATTGAGTTTGTAAATTTGTAAGTTCGCTCCCTAATGTTTGCTTATTGTTTCAAGTTAGTTTGACAAGGTAATTGGCTAAATTCATTGTTTGTTGCCTAATAAATTGTGTAAACCGCAATCTTCCTTCGGCATTGTCTGAGGTTAAAAGGCTAAAGAGAACCGGAAGATGGGACACGCTCGGAGCGTCAAACATTTTGGAAACGAACATCTCGGTTATAAAATTTTATCGAGAATTTGACGCCAGCTAAATTAAGCCATTACATGTACAATATGCTTACTCGTATACTTGTAGGTACCTACTTGTAAACCGTTTATTTTTCCATATTATCAATTCTCAATGTTCTCGAGTATATTGAATATAAATTGAATTATTTGTCGCGAAATGAAAATCCATATTGAATCGCCAAACGAGGCCGAGGAAAGGGGACGACTACTTCCCCATACAAACGTATTCTCGTTTCCTCTATTCATATTCATACTAAGTAGGTATAGAAGTATGATGTATAATGACCATAGATGTGCAGGGGCACAATCAAACGTAGGGAGGGCCCTACGTTTGATTTATTTTATTACTAAAAGAGTTAGAAGAGAAATAAAAAACCATTCAATTTTATAAATGCTCCTAACTTTTATACTCGATAGGTTGATATACATCAAAAAAGTTAATATCCAGAGAGGAAAATGGGGACTACGTTTGTACAGAATTACGGTTTCAAGACAGTCGTCCACTTTCTTCTTAAGGTTGTGCTCAGTTTTTGTGAAAGAGTGTTTCCATTTTCCAATTCTCAAAGTTCTAGATTCACAGTTACATTTCAAATAATCCACGTATCTTCTGATATTTTAATGAAGATAAGAGTTATGTAACAACGTGTAGTAATAGATTCCGTTAGAAGTCGGTGCACTGGCGAGGGCTCGCCCGGGGGGCAACCGCGGGGCAGATTGCAGTGCTCCTTTGTCCGTGCCTGAAGCCTCGTAGATTATCTTTACAGTCGACCACTTTATTTTGTTAGTCCTCTACTAAGGGGATAGGATGAAAATTAGTGCTGACTTTGTCCGCCTCTACTACTACTATTGTAAATCTTGTATTTTTATTTCTATTAATAGGTATTATAATGACAATCTTACACACATTGCTCAACAGTAAGCTCAATAAGGCTAGAAAACATCCATAACTCAGGAACAAATATTTGTGATAAAAACACAAAATAAATGCCCTTACCAGGATTCGAATCCGGGACCTACTGCTTCGTAGGGAGGGTTACTACCAACTAGGCTAGGAGGCCGTTGAATTCTATCTACCAGATTCCTTCGTAAGTTCAAAAGTTGGACTTATCGAGTAGGTAAGCCATATCTTTACCGAATGTACTCGTTCCATCGAATTCCCAAGCACAATAAATAACAACAAAAAGTGACTGTTTAAATAGGCACATTTTCGTTTAATTTGCCAGTAAAATAAGGGCACGGGATTCGTATTTCCCAGTAAATTATTATTACGACGGCAAGCGACGTGGTTCCAAAAGTAAACCAAATTTCCACTAATATAAATTTTCCTGGATTGTGGTACACGTCGCTATAATTTACCTACTTGGATACAATTAACTTTTATGCCTATTCTAAATGGAAAATAAATTACAATATTTTCCTAATCTGCTTTTGAACCGGGCTCCTTAAGCTGAATATTTTTTAAGGCACGTTTTCGTAAATATACTCTGTATCTTTAGGTACTTAAATAAAGGTAAAAAAATATTTTGTACATTTTCGGGTAGTTATAACATTTATTGATTAACCAACCAAATACATAACCACCTGGATCTGTAACTGAACGACCTGACTAATAAATCAACCTACATTATTTCATCATGTAATGTTTTCATCTACCCTCATCTAGCTTAAGAAGCCATTTGAGGGTAGATTTAATTTACTCTTTTTTAAATATGTACCTAAAGATACAGACTATAGATGGAAACAGTAGGTATCATGATTTGCAAATGCTATAGGTAAATATTAATCACAACTGACAGCTTTCTCACTCAACGCATTGCATTGCAAAACGGCAGTGATTTATGCTGCCATCATCTAAAGTAGGTACAGTCAAGGAATTTAAATTCCGACCCATTTCGTACTTTGTCACAGTGACAACCGTATGAGGTCTCTAGCGGCTTTCATATTGATTGTCACTGTGACAAAGTACGAAATGGGTCGGGATTTAAATTCCTTGACTGTACCCCGGTATACCTAATCATATTTTTTTAGCCTTATTTTCAGTATTTTTTCTCGTAAATAGTTAAGTTTGTTTATTACAATTCTATATAAAAAAAATAGTGACGTCAGTTAGGGATTTAATTACGAATGAATATAACGGGGTCGTTTATGCTAATTAGTATTGTGTATGTTTAAGGTAACGCCCTATGGGGTTACATTCGCAAATTAGTTTTCAGGTCGATAGCCTTGGTCCGTGCTATAAAAGGTACAAGGCTTTTATAACAACAACGTAGCTGTCAGCTGGTTCTATTTTTGTTTATATAATTATTTAACTAAAAATTAAGTGGGATAAGGCAGTAAATATTTTAAAGTAACATTTGGACGCCATATTGTTATTACCTACATCATTCGGTACAGTCAAAGAATATAATTTCCGATCCATTTCGTAGTACTTTGTCACAGTGACAATCAATATGAAAGTCGCTAGAGACCTCATGATTATTTTCACTGTGATACGGTACAAAGTGGGTGGAAAATTAAATTCTTTGACTGTACAATCCGTACAATATAATGTTAGGGGCTACCGGCAAAACCGAAATTCGCAAATTGCGGGGATCTTTCTCTTTTACTCCAATGAAGGCGTAATTAGAGTGACAGAGAAAAATGCCCGCAATTTGCGAACTTCGATTTTCGCGGTTATAGCCCTTATCAGGCTGAAACGTAAAGTTGGCTTAAATAACCTAACATTCACTTCGTAAGGTGCCTAATTTGCACCAAGATTTGTTTCAAAAATTAAAATTATTAAAAAAAAAATATTGTGGTATATAATATATTGATACATATTTGTTGATTCAAAGTATTATTGTTTTAACTTTTATATTTATATTGATTACCGCAGTTTAATTACCCACTAATCGTACGTCAGCAGTTCCAAACGAGTTGTGCAAACAATCGGCTGTTTGCAAAATTGCTTCAGTTTTAACAATTTGTTCGGCAATATTGCAAAGCTTGTAAAATTTCAATAAGTAGATTTTCAGTAGCGAACCGGCAACGTTTTCGCTCAAATTTCAATTTTATTTGTAACCGTTTGGTGGATTTGATGAAAATTGAACGAACATACCAACATCCTACCTACATACCTATACCTATTCAGGTTGGTAATGTAGATTTTTTCCCTGAAACCACATTCGGATAATTACAAATATCAATTGATTAAATCGCCCCACGGCTACGACTACACTATAAGTTATATCGGTTACGAAACAGACTGCTACATTATGTATTGTACCTACATACTTACCATATATTTGTGATAGGTAACGGTTTTCATATATATGTACTACACGAAAAGGAAAATAAGTACCTACATTACTTATACAAGCGTTATTCCTTTATATTGCTCGGTATCACATTCGTCTTTAAGTCTCTATAGCCGTCATCGCCTATCATAAATCATGATGGTCGCGTAAGCCCTTTCCCTTCCCTGTTAACATCCAAAGTTATGTTCAGATCCGTATAATTTTATACGAGAGATCATCCTATCTGTTAACGTTTGTAATGAAAAGAAAACGATACCTTTTCAAATGGAAATCTGCTATAAAACGCTTTAATATCTACCAGCGAAAATAAAAACTTACGAGTACCTAGTTTACAAATTGTTTACAGCTGCACCTACACATCTTTAGAACCATAAAAAGGTATTCTTAGTATAGTAGGTATAGTGTTCCCAAGACGCTAAATATGTCTTACTTAAATACCAGTTTGTAACAATAGGTACATATTGCTGAACCAGGGCTCCAATTGAATTTTTATGCAAATTGCACTTTATAAATTTGTTACGAGGAAGTATTTGCTCATATTATAACAAGGCGTTGGTTTAGTTAGTATGTAGTTGGTATAGATCGATAAAATTAACCTAGAGGCGTCTGCCAAGTTGGCCACCACTGCCCATGACCGCGTCTTACACATTTGTCATTAGTACTGGCGTCTTTAGTAAGTATTTGTTCTTAAACGAATACTTCTATAAAATTCTGACTTATACTGATACTATTTTATACTTTCTCTACCTGTTCTCAAGCGTTAAATGAATAAAAAACCTAGAAAATATCGGAAACGTCGCGTCGGGACCCAAGTAGGGCGCCCTCGTATATCTCGATTGAGCTGGCGCAATGCATACGAATTAGTCACTCGGACCTCGTTATCGGTATTTTACCCCTTTACATTAGTAAAAGCAAGTAGAAGGTATAGGTAAGGTAGGTAAGGAAGGTAGGTAAGGTAGGTAGGAAGGTAGTCATGAGGCATCTTTCATTTGAAACCTTAAACACATGCTGTTGGTGAAATTTTCGATAAGTCAATTTATCAGCCCCATCGTGTGTATTGACCTAAAAATTCAATGAATCTGATCGAATATTGCTCTGATGTGTACTGGCGTTTGAAAATTAGTTCGCACATTACTTACCAGAGTTTGCATAACACATCACTCTTTTAGCGCGTGAAAGTAGAGAAGAAAACATACTTATCTATTATTTATTTTACTATATCAATGTCATGCGGTAAAATAAATTTATTTACGATTCTAAAACTATAAATAAAACATAATTAAATAACTAACTATAAAACATAAAAACTAAATCTAAAAATAAATAACTACAAACTAGTCCCCTGCGGAATGGTGCTGTAGATGCTGGCAGCATTTCCTCGCTGTATCGCAACACTTATTCTTTGTGCGAAGAAGCTGCCAGCTCTATGATCACCATAAAAATAGTGTGTGGTAAAATAGTTCTAGTATTGACGATTGTAGTTAGAATATAAGTGAATTGTTTACTTTTACCGTGACGTAAATTATAACAATGTAAGTGGTAGTTGTCGTGGTTAATTTAAGCCCAAATGGAGCGGTGGGGGCAACGATTTATATTCATTTTATCGCCACTCCGACCACCGTGTAAGGACAGTATCTGAGGTACAAATAGTTCCTTGACAGTTTTATTTATAGGAAGGTCGACGGAAGGAAAGGTTAGTAAAATTTATTAAGTCGTTCTTTCTAGTTGTTTCGTTACAGAACCAAATCACTCAAAGTATTTCGCAATTAAGGTTTCAATGTTATCGTTATAGCTTAGAAAATAAGCAACTTATACGGAAGTCTGGTTCCCCCTTATTGTTACATGTCCAATTTATTATTTTAAGTGATTAATTGATTATTACTTTTGCAATATACGTAGACTTGAACACTTGAAAAGTCTTATTGATTATCTATTCAATATTAATGATGAAATAATAGTTTATTATATATCAATCATGAAATAAGGAACATAACTTATGACCTACCTTTATTTTTGAAAACAAGAGCAACAATATTGTAAAGAAACCTATGTAGGTATTATATTATATATTTATAAATGTGCTTTTGTTCTAAGCTATTGTGATCAAGAGTGTTTTCTTTGTGGGGATAATAAACAAGAAACCCCTAATAGTTACGGTTACTGTTTCTTCTCAGCGGGACTCCAATGGTGTGCCAATTAACTATAATAATATTTTATGAAATAGCCTGGAATAATAGCTTGAATCCAGTAGCAAATCAGTTGATGGGAACCAAATATCTTTTTAGCTGTGACTTTTCATTAAATAGCTAGTAAAACTCAACTCAATAGGTACATCGAATCAGTTAATACCTACTTCCATTTCCAGAATGGATTTCGATCTTGATACAGATAAAGATTTTAAAGTATGTTTTGGAGTCTCATTTTTACTAACGAAGGGTGAAAAATTTATTCAAGTATATACCCGATATATCAAAAAATATGCAGAATTTTACCTAATACCCTTGAATGTAGTTTTTAATATTAAGTTTGTCATTGTCAAAGATTGTCTTTATTGTCAAAGCGTATTTGTGTACATAGGTCGATAGGTCTTCGGGCGTACAATAATTAACTAAACTAATATTTACACGCAAACGTAAAACAATAACATAACATTATAACAATTGTTTATGTCTAGGTACATAAAATATTCATTTTAAATTATTGACACGTTACCTGTTTGAGTTACGGTCATAAATGTCGTAAAAATAAAATGATAATGCAATATTTCGTAGATATTACGCTTAATTAAAGGTCATCAAACAAGTGTGATGTGGTAAATATGCTGTGAACTGGAACACGACGATGCAACGAGCTGTAAAGGATGACATTTTGTCCATTGTTGTTCCGGATCTGTATAAAAGAGACTGTTATTGATGGCTGGTGAAACAATGTAAACATTCACTATTCATTTTCAAAGTTAGCTCTATTTGAAACTGTTTATCAGCAAAACTGAAACTCATCAGAATTTCAAACACAAAACATAATTTTCTTTGATTTATATTCGTAAACATGAAATATGATTCAGCTGGAAATTGTAATAACTAGTGAGACAAGCAGCCCCATATGTAGGTAACTCACAATAGTTTATATTCTATCTCATAAAAATATACTAACGTAATATACCTTACCTTAAATAGTATTTTTCTAACTGGAAGGGTACGATGCGATAAATGTTATGTCCATACAATTTATGCCTTAAAAATGCCAAATGTAGTAAAATTGTATATCTATATCATCATACCAGTTTCGTCCAGTTTGAAAAATATTATAGCTAACGTTTTGAAAATGAAATCGTATTGACATCAATAAAGCTCCTGAACTGCCAACCTTTATCTAGAATTAAATAGTTCTTCTTTACCCCTAGCCTTGAGTTTTCTAATTAGTCACGACCGCGAACGCTGCCAGCAAACTTCCGGAAATCAGCAAATAGCGCTCGGAAACCTCACCGGAGGTTGTATAGCGGCGGATAAATGAAGCCCGGCTCAACACTAGGTGCCATACAAAGTTTAGCATAGTTAATTATTCAGCGCACCCTGTTCGCGCATGTTCTCTAAGGAACGTCTCCGCGCCTTTCGTATGGAGATTTTACGCCGCCTTATTTTTTTCTAAGAAATATGCTGAGTGCCGTGCTGACACGCAGCGCTAAGACGTGAGGCAATTCGGAGCAACTGCTCTCTTTATTTGGATTGTTGTGCTTATTTTATGAAAAAGAGCTCGTTTCGTTTGTATCCTGATTTAACGATATAGGGCGAAAAAACTGGGAAGGTTTACTGCCATAGTTTCCGTAAGTAGGTTAATTTAGGGAGTCAACTAAAAATTATATATTTACTCAAAAGTAATTCAATAGCAGTCACTTTATCCACTTGTTGTGTACACCATGTATTATGTATTGTGTATTGTAAATAGTAATTAAGTACTTAGTCTTAATTTTCTAACAAAGCAGGCAAATTGCTTCGCTGTCTGAAGTTCTATAGACATATTGTATATCGATTTTAATGAAAAATGCCTAAAATTAATACTTCAGTTAAATTTATCAGAGATCAATACCAAAATTGCAACTTGTTTCAACACTGTGTGCCGTGAACGATGTGACTGTAAAATTAAATCTTGATAATCCTATTATGAGTGTTACGGCCAAAATAATCGAGCACATGCAGGTAATCCTTTAAATCTGTTGGTTCGTTGCTGAAAGGCTATTCAATATTCGTAATTCTACAAAAGCTTTCGAGCTATGAATTTATACAAGGCATTACAATTTCCTACACATTTTTTTTTCAGTGACCAGTTTGCGTTGCTATTGATACCTACCTACCTATAATATTTCTATGAGATTTTTGAACATAGGTTATGGGGTCAAATCGGTAGCCCCTAAGGGGCCTAAGGATAGGTGCCATTCTCCTTCGTTTTTCCGTACTCAAAGTTCTTGAAAATAGTACAGTGTAGAGTTGATTGACAACCACAATTTTTCGTCATACAAAAAATACCAAGAATCTAAGAATACTAAGTTGTTAGGTGCTAAATACATGATTCAGTCCTGCGTATAGAGCATAAAATAATTAAAAATATTGGGGTATTACGGTTTTTTCAAAAAACCGGTTCCGAGCCCTGAGCACAATCGCTACATTCAACCTTAGTAAATATACATAACGTACGTGTAACGGTTTTGAGGATGACGCATAATGTATGTCCCAACCAACCTCATCATTTTATTCACCGTGTGATTAAACGGATCCGATTTCCTGGGCAATAAAAAAATCTGTAGGACACACACATTTGTGTTGAAAACTAAACTATCTGATATGGCCTTCGCTTTGTCAACAAAAGGAGGAAGCTAGAATATCTTGGTATCAACATAATAAAAAGTCAAAAGTACCTACCCACGAGAACGTAGAATGAATGAGAGATAATACTTAAGCTGGAGACTCGTATACACCTTCATTGCGGCCAGCCCATCGACACCCCATACTTTGATAAATTAAGAAAGCACTTGTTACCAACATTGAGGTATAGAAATAATCTTATCGAATTAAAATGACTGCTGTTGCATTTTGGTGGCACATACCATACTTGCTTTTAACATAGACGTATTATACTTACTTTTCTTTAGGTTGGTATGATTGGTAGTAAAACGTCAAACGTCATTTGAATTGTCGTGAACGTGGAAATACGTGGTTATTTTTTATTGTAATTGGTAAAATAACTTTAGCTGTTATTTAAATGGGGGCCAAATCTTTAAGGAAATGTGAAGTTTGTAGTGGGTGTGTAAGAAGACTAACTACTGACGCATTTTTGGCCAAATTTCCAACTTGATCCGAACAGGTCGGTAAACTGATGTTTGTATGCAATATTTTCATTTTTTACTTTGAGTCGTTAACAGTTACTAATTTAATTAGTTTTAGTCGTGTACAATCCATGATTAAAACGAAAATATTTTGTCAATAAAGTATTTTTAAGTAAAAAAGTCTAAGTAACCTATGACACGAATAGTGTACGACCAATTTTATCGATAATCTCTTTATTTCAGATGTCGATTATGGGCAAAGCTGAGGAAAAGGAAATGAGGATTTGGCGTATTTATTTACCTATTCAAAAGCTGAATGGAAACAAGTTCATTTGTGGAAATCATTCTCCATCCAGTGCCTTCAATAAAAAGGGACCAGATTAAAAAAGAATGCGCGCGAATTCAGCATATTGTAATATGCCTACTTGAATAATAAAGTATGTTATTTTTATCATGTAAAATAAAATTGTTTATATATATAATGTTCTTTTATTTTATTAATCCACGTGATTCTCAAAATGTACTGTTACAGTAGTACAGTAGGTAAATACAGCAGCACGTATCGCACATTTATCGATATCGATAAACAGTAGGTACTGGAAGTGTCGAGCCCTAGCGTTGTTTTTTTTGTGTTGGTAGTATTGTGTGTGGTTTATTTTTTAACAATTATGGCCTGGATGCGAGATCTTTAAGCCTGTATTTGGTGTGTTGGGATATGTACGTTCATAATTCGGTTCGAGGATTGTTCAAGAGTGCCGACTCTTAAAACGTAGTGATTATATGCTCTTTGATTGTGGCGTTCTAAAAGTTGTCTTAGAAGTCACTGAAACTGAAATATCATACATAATTTAATACTGAAACACTACCTAGATTGTAAGATTGTGGAAGAAGCCGATAGTTATGTTGAAACGCTATTTATTAAGTTTAGATACTCTTAAGTCTAAATAAGTATTATATACATTTGTTAAAGATTGGATTTCTAACTTTGCAAGTGAGGTTAACGCAAATAAATTTCCTTTCTAAAAAGCACAAAAGAAAACATGGTCCAATGTTCGATACCCTAATTCTATTAAGCGAAATCCTGCGTGTCACTTGATTGAAGATGCCAACTAATGCACGGGTAAGTCAGCGAATTCAACAGTAATATTAATGTTCGTATACCCCATACCCCATACCCCAGTCTTTGAATAGAAATGAGGACAGCAAAGACTCTGTAACCCCTCGCCACTAAAATAACCAGTAATAAACGTCGCAGTGGCCTTGACACACATACATTTACCTGTGATTTACGCCATAAGTGCTTACTGATAGCACATAGGTAATGTATTTACTTAAGTGGAATTTCACGCAAATGGCTCCGTGTAGAACACAGACACGGAATGCTATGCATACTACAATCACGCCTAGAGTATCTGCCAAAAATTATTTAATAAGGTACGTTTAATAACCGTCAGACATCGTAAATTTTATAGCATTTTCGGTGCAGCAGAGTGGTGTTAACGGAATTGGTATAAACAATTTTAACCCTAATGATTAATTAGCGTTAATTACGTTAATATTAACCTTTATTTACCGTTTCAGTTGGAAATATCTATACCAATTCCGTTAACACCACTCCGCTGTACCAAAAATACTATAAAATTTACGATGTCTGTTAATAACATAACATGTTAAATTACCTTGCACTACAACTATTTAAATGATCCGGAGATGTGCCTTGGGGCCATGAATATCATAAAGCATATTTACAATCAAGTGATTTTGAATTCCAAAAATGTAAGTTTATTATAATGAAGCACTAAAGTGACCATTTATTTATTGGCACAGGGACATGAATACTCTGCATTTCAGCACTTACGGAATAGCAATATTTTAGGGTAGCTCAGTGCAGGTACATACCTATTCTGTTTTCGCTATGCACTTCGTCATGTTTGTTCAGTTTGCTCTATATTGGGTTACTCCGAAGGCAGACCTTTCACAAATTTAATGTAAATAGGTCAATGTTTATGTTAGTTGTTTATTGTTCCGAAGTAAACGTCCGTCCGCCCCACATATACCATTTTGTCTAAAAGGCTGCACTCCCAGCGAAGTTTTTAGAATAACTGCTGTTTTTGCTCGCTTTAGCGAGGTAACGTTAAAAGCGAATATCACTAGGGGCGCCGTTAAATGTAGTTTGGGTGGGTATTACTACAGGTCCTACAGTATTATATGTGTGCGTAATTACTTTAAGAAACACGTTTGGTTTTATGACAATTTTATGAGTTCATCTTGTAAATATAATCTCCATCTTATTATTATTAGGGTGTAATATCACATCTTACCTACCTATATTATAACATATATTGCAGGTGTTAAAAACTTTATAAATCCAAGAATAGGCTACTTTCCTATTAGTCAAATCAGTTAATTTTTTAGAACTGTTAAAATGATTTGCTAATATGGAATTTATATGAAAACGAGTATAGTGACGTAACGGTCAACTCACCTACTTTTTATATTTCTATCCGATTTATTAAATATAAATTGTATTTAAAAATAACTGATAAGTACTTTTTTTTTATAATTATCTAGTGCTTTGTTTCGTGCACTGTGTGAAATAATTTATTTTAAGTGAAGGAAACATCCCTATTACATTATTTATTACCAGTTCTGGTTTCTCTCAGACGGAAGAACATAAGAATCGTAGCTTTATTACGAGCAGCCGTCGAGGTTTCACAATTTCACAGTTGATTAAAACAATATATTATTCAGGGGCTTGCTGGCAGGTAGTGAAAGCTATGTCTATCGTGGTCGTGCCAGCATTGCTAATGCATTCCTGAGGCCCTGCGGTGTGGCCACCGAGACATTGTAGGGTTAAACACGATGCCAGCGATATGCAGATTTGTATAATTAAATATCTGGGGTTCTAGCCAAGTGACAAATCGTTTGTAGAAAAACGCCAAACGATACTAAAATAAGTAGGTATATGAAAGCGATCACGTCACTTTCCGTTGTCATTTCCATTCATCTTTAATTCTTTACTCTTTGATTAGCGTTTGTCAATTTACAATTTTACTATCAACTATCATCTTGGCTACGGCTTCTAATAGTCTCGTCGTTGAGATCCACAGTCCTAAAGAAAAAATGCTAGATGTTAATATTTCACAAGAAAATAAAAACGCGTAATAAAAAAAGTATTAAGACAGCAGTTTCATATCCACAAGTATGCGGGTATAATGCAATATTTTCATAATTTTTTTATTGTACTAAATAGGTAACGCCCTATTCTCACAAATCAAATTAACCAAGCTAAAAGCCTTTACAATTTAGCAAACAAAGAAATTACACTTTAACACTTATTAAAAAGCAAAACATATTAAACAATCTGACCTAACATAAAATAGGATTATTAACAATAACAGCATCAGTGATGTAATGAATAAAAAACAATCAGGAAATTCTCTCCCGTTTGCATTGAAGCTAGTCAACAACCATAGTATAACTAATTGCGAGGGACGAGTCGCAAATTAGTAGCAAGACCTTACGCTCAATTCAATTGGATCCCGATTGGTTTGCACTAAACCACTTGGTGGCAATTCACGCTAGATTTCCCCGCCCGTACATGGTACTAATTAACAGTGCAAGATTACACACGCATCGCACATCAACATGGGCTTATACATGTCTTAAAGCGCTAATGAGTTCTGTAGAATATATACGAGTATTTATAGAATTGTCGATATAAATTGAATATTTTTTCTACCCGTTGTCGAGGAACAAGTACGACAAGCGTGACCGTAACTAAATTTGCGCGTTGCCGACCCTTTAAATATGATGAAGAGCCTTAGAAATAGATCACCCATAGATCTGATTAATCGATTTGGCCCTTGCACAAGCACGGTCTTTTATTAAGACGGAGCATAAACAACTCGGGAGCAAGTTAGGGCAGTGCTGACATTGCCATCTGGTCTGTATAACTGGTGAATATTTAGACAGATCATGTCCGCCGGACATCCCTTTACGAGCTACCGATTTCCGACATGAACTGTCCGCACTACGGGAGGGCAGGTTGTGTAGCGCTAGATTGGCTATAAATTGAATATGAGCCACGCCACGCCATATACCCTTATATTATAAGGGTATATGGCGTAACATTGAGATACACGTAATAAAATATCTTACGAGTGTATACTCAATGGCCATTATTCCCTAACAAGCTATTCCCAATACATATTGTTATTTGAGTAATAAGAAGTTATTGCTGCGCTATTATTAAATACCTACAATGTAATCTGGGTCTCCGCGAAGATTCTTTTAATTCTTAGACGCTAGATTGCGGAAACTATAAAATTCTTTGAAACGAACATTGTTTCATAAACCATTGCTGCAATATATAATTTAATTACTTAGGTGCATTGCTTTCTAGTGCTATTAAAAGTGGGTACAGGGTTAAAGTAATTTAAGTAAAGTCATACATATCATAAAATGCAAACTAAATAGCAGCATAATCAACTTTAACCCTCGTAAACTATATACATACAAACATTGTTTTAATTATTATTCGCAAGAACTTAAATTAGCTATGAAATTATTCATGGACCAATTATTACCGCCTTCGCACCTTACGTGACTAGCGTTCAAGAATGGCTCAATGCAAGGACAATTGAACGAATTCTGGGGATATTGGGCTTGATTTCCGAAGCAGAGTTAGTTGACTAATAGCTTTTCCGACGGATGACAAACGAGCCGGTCAAGATGTATTGCGCTGGGACAGACTTCTACTACGATAATAAGATCTACGCTATTGCCAAGATACTTTTAATAAAATAAATGGTATGGCGCCAAACGAATGTAGATAAATATTTATGATTCCTCGGAGTAAATTATTAAGAAGATTTCCCTTTTTACGCATTCATCGAAACCGTCATATTACACAAAATTATATTTGTGCTTAGTCCGAGGTAGATATTACATGTAGTATCCTGATTCCAGCGTCTAAGGTCGCAATTTCAGAGCCTAAAAAAAAAAATAACCCTACCTGGCAACACTATGGTCACCACGCTTCATTCCTGTTTTAGCGCGAAAACTAATGGTTCGCGTCCCGTGAAAACAAATAGTTTTATGCATTGTTTTATGCGAAAAATTACGTACTTTGTGAGAAAAAAGATGCTTAAAAGATCGAGTGAAGGTGAGGATGATGATACGCGAAAGTTACGGAAGATACGTAAGATGGAAAAGAAAATACAAAAATACAAAGCAGCCATGACAGGTAAGCTTTCTTCAAACATTGAATTTTGACTTGCTATACCAGTTCTTTTCTCCACACATAGCAGGTTATTTTGGTTTTGAATGTTTTTTGCCTCGGCATAGTAAAATCTCGTTGAGATACAATGAATTTGGATGTAAAATTATCCATAACCTATAACGGTTGTTCGAGTTTCGAAACCCGCTTCTCTCGTTGAGAGGATTTACCTGGTCCTTTACCTCACCCTCATTTTCCGTTAGAAAAGGGGAAGATCTCGTTGAGATATAATAGATACTTAAGAGATTGTCAATCGTTTGCATGACCTCATGCCGGGTTCTTTCGAGTTTCGAAGACCCGATGTCCCCGTTGGGTGAAATTAACTTAGATGATAACATCTAATCATACCCCCAGAATCCGTTGGATAAAGGGGAGGATCTCGTTGAGATATTAAATTGTTTTTAAATAATATAACACAAGAGTCATGAGATATGGCTACTTATTTATTGGTTCTTGCTCGGTTCACTAGGCAAAGTTGGCTCTGAAATTTGGGTATCTTAGTGTGGACTTAGGTATAACCCTAAATACTTACCATAAGCTTATGATTGGAATGTAACACAGAAAAATTTTCAGCTGCGGATCCAGAAACATTGTCAATTTTGGAGCAAAATAGTGTGGATGAAAATTGTGATAAGTTGGAAGAAGAAAATAATGCTCATAGTGACAAACCAGAAGAAACCCAAGAACACCATCAAGAACATGAAGAAGAGGAAGGTGATGTTGAGATAGAGGAAGACCTGCCCCAAGACATCCTGGCTGCCCTCGGAGAAGGGGGACAGGACGATGATGCTAACTATGGAGCTGAAATAAAATCAGAGATTGTTAAGATAATCGACACTATACTAACAGATGGAATGAATAAAGAGATGCATGAATCCTTATCAAAAACTAAGATCCCGAGAAACGTCAAACTGTTAGATGCTCCAAAACTAAATACAGAATTTGCAGGTTTTCTCAACAACTCCATGACTAATAGAGACAACTTACTGAAAGATAGACAGCAAGACCTGGGCAGAGCAATTGCTTTAGTTACTCAGACAATTAATGATCTAACTAAAAAAGATTTTGACAAATTACAGGCAATAAAGTCCCTGAGTGACAGCATAAGACTACTCAGTAACCTGCATTTCAATTACACTCAAATTCGAAGAAAGTTGATTGCACCATTTATGGATAAGTCGTTGACACAAAACCTAAATGAAAACAAGAGATCCGAGTTTTTATACTCTAAACTAGAGGAATCAGTAAAAACATCCTCTGCAATGAAACGCACAATCAACATTCTAAAACCCAAAAATACACCAAAAAACTATCAGAATCCCAGGCGACAACCCGCCCCAAATCAGTACACGCCCAGAACAAACAACATGAATTACAAACCAAGACCATACCAGAGCAATCAGGCTTCAACCTACAAGCCACAGCGCAGCCATCAACGTCCACCACAACACGCGAGGTCTACCCGCCGACCAACAACATCCCATCATCGAGGAGGTCGTGCGAAGTACCCATAAAGGTAAATTTTGCTGGCCGCCTTAAACATTTTTATAATTGTTGGGCATTTTTGACAGATGATGAAACAATCCTAAAATGGATAAATGGATATTCCATACCTTTTGATAGTGAACCAAATCAACATAATGTTCCTCTTAATAACACATTTAATACCTCTGAGAGAAAGATTATTACAATGGAAATACATAAACTTATTGTAATGGGGGCTATTACCCAATGTCAACCAAGTAAAGGGCAATTTCTATCTAATATTTTTACTATCCCTAAAAAAGATGGATCTCACAGATTTATTCTCAATTTAAAGTGTTTAAACAAATTTATTATAACAAAACATTTCAAGCTGGAAGACATTAGGACATTATGTAAACTAGTTACAACAGATGATTACATGTGTACTGTTGACTTGAAACATGCATATTATTTGGTGCCTATAAATGAATCACATAAGAAATATTTAAGATTTACATTCAATAAGAAATTATATGAATTTAACTGTTTGCCATTTGGCTTATCTACGGCACCTCTAGTCTTTACTAAACTTTTAAAACCGGCTATTGAAACTCTGAGAGAACAGGGTATTAGGCTTATTATCTACCTTGATGACATAATTTGTCTTGGAAGTACTTACACGGAATGTCTAAATAACACCCAAAAAACATGTAATTTATTACAATGTTTAGGCTTCATAATTAATGATGAAAAGAGCTCTGTAACTCCATCCCATGTGAAGGAGTATTTAGGCTTTACTATTAATTCAAGAAACATGACTTTAAGCCCTACACTAAAGAAACGCAATAGTTTATACTCCTTAATTAAAGACTTCCTTAAAATTAAATCATGCAGTATTAGAGAATTTGCAAAATTACTAGGAAATTTAGTGTCAGTCTGCATAGCAATTCCTTATGGTTTTGTATACACAAAAAATTTAGAAAGAGAAAAGTTTTTAGCTCTAGAATACCATAATGATAATTTTGAAGGAATGATGAACATTAATAAACCAATCAAAAAAGATTTAATGTGGTGGAAAGAGAACATTTTAGTAAAGAGTAATCACATTAAACAATATAACTTCTCCTTTGAAATATACTCAGATGCTTCACTTATGGGATGGGGTGCATTTTGTAATGGCCAAAGTACACAGGGCAATTGGTCTGAGTGGGAGCGCAATCAACACATTAACTATTTAGAACTTTTAGCAGCTTTCTTTGCTCTAAGATGCTTCGCAGATAAATATAATAACTGTGAAGTACTTCTCAGGATAGACAACACAACTGCTATAGCATATATTAACCGTATGGGTGGAGTGCAATACCCGTTACTAAATGATATTACTAGACAGATATGGAGGTGGTGTGAAGCGAGAAATCTGTGGATTTTCGCATCTTACATCAAATCAAAAGAAAATGTTGAGGCGGACTTTCAGTCTCGCAACTTTAATGTAGATACTGAGTGGGAACTTGCACAGATATTTTTAATATGATTGTTGATAAATTTGGCGTCCCCGAATTAGACTTATTTGCGTCACGAATTAATCATAAATGTGACAAATATATATCATGGCACAGGGATCCTTTCGCCTGGAACATTGACGCTTTCACAGTCAAATGGAATTCTACCTTTTTCTACGCTTTCCCACCTTTTGGTATTCTACTAAAAGTTCTTCATAAGATTAAATCAGAAAAGGCCACAGGCATTTTAGTTTTTCCTCTATGGCCATCTCAAGTTTGGTATCCACTCTTAAAATCTATGGTAATATCAGATATACTAACATTCGGACCATCTGAAGACCTCCTCATGTCTCCTTTCAGAACTCCACACCCTCTTCAGACGCAACTTATCCTGGCGGCGTGCAAATTATCAGGGAAGCGTTTAAAAGAAGATTAATTGCAGAACGTTCAATTGACATTATGATTGCTTCATTATCTGAGAACTCCATTAAACAATATAATAGTTGTTTACGCCAGTGGTGGCTTTATAGTAAACGTAATAGTATAGATACATTCAGTGCATCAGTCCCTATCATAATATCATACTTAACAAACTGCTTTGAGAATGGCCTGTCTTATCAATCACTCAATTGCTATCGCTCAGCGTTATCCCTTATAATTGGCAGCCACATAGGCACGGATGAAAGAATTAAGCGCTAGGCGCTTGAATAGTTCAAAGGATTCTATAAGTTGCGCCCTATGAAACCCAAGTATAATGATACTTGGAACCCGGACACAGTATTAACATTCTTAGGAAATCTATATCCCTTAGAATCTTTACAACTAGAATTACTTACAAAGAAACTAGCAATGTTATTAATTTTGGCAACAGGCCAAAGAGTACAGACTCTTTTTTATATTAAAATTAATAATATTAAGACCTCTACAGACGGTATCACAATACAAATTACAAACCTTTTGAAGAGTTCTGGGCCCAGACGTCCTCCAACAATACTTAGCATACCATATTTAAATAATAAACCTGAGATATGTCCGGCTAGAACTTTAACTAAATATTTAGAAACTACTCAAAATATACGACAAGAAAACAGTTCCCTCAAGAACCTTTTTCTTACCTTTAAAAATCCTATCAGAGAAGCCTCCACTCAGACTATTAGCAGATGGCTGAAGCAAATTATGAATGATAGTGGGGTGGATATATCTAGATTTTCAGCTCATTCCACTAGACATGCGTCTTCTTCTAGAGCGCACAGAGAAGGCCTTACTGTAGACAGCATAATGAAGGCTGTAGGTTGGTCATCAAGATCGCAAACATTTGCCCGACATTATAATAGACCGCTAACTAATATGGTTAACGACCAAGTTCAATTTGCCCGAACAGTGCTCGGAGATTAAAATATTTTGTTTTCAGTATAGTCTTTATTATAGGAGCCAAGTCCTGAGTTACGTTTTATTTAAATTTTTTAGTTGAGGCTTGTACTAAGACAGTACAAACAAATTGTCATTGTTGATTTACTGTTAGGAAATTAGTTAAGAAGCTTATAAGAGTTATATAAGACTGTTACTCACTGATTAAGTTTATTAAAAATTTAGTCTCTATGTTCTCATAACTGTTAAGAATACAGTTAGTACATAAGGTACAAAATGTGAGATAGTAAGTCTCTTTTTTACATTAAAAGATCTTAAAGTAAATAAATAATGCTTATTAATTTTCTCTGAACATCTACATGTAATATCTACCTCGGACTAAGCACAAATATAATTACAGGATTAAACGAACTTACCTGAAGTGAAGTTCTATCCTGATTATATGTAGTGCTTAGTCCGAGGTAGGAAGTTCCCTTCCCTCCCAAGATTAATAGTTCCCTCTTAATCTTTTACCCTCTTAATTAGCTCTAAACTTAATGAAGCGTGGTGACCATAGTGTTGCCAGGTAGGGTTATTTTTTTTTTTAGGCTCTGAAATCGCGACCTTAGACGCTGGAATCAGGATACTACATGTAATATCTACCTCGGACTAAGCACTACATATAATCAGGATAGAACTTCACTTCAGGTAAGTTCGTTTAATCCTGTAATTATTTACTATAACAAGTTTATGTTCGTGAAACATTTTATTATAAAAAATAGTTATAAAATATATTGTGTTATTGTGTAGGTAAATATGCAGGATCGTTTATATCATATAATATTTAAAACTTTCACGTTTTGAACACATATTAACTCACATTTATACATGTATAGTGGTCTATCGCGAATGTATTTTACTACCTTTATTTACCGACGTTTCGGCACACGTTTTACGTTACGTTTTGAGTTAGCCGCGACCACGACCAGTGAAACCTGTGTCGAAACGTCGGTAAATAAATGTAATAAAGTAAATTCGTGATAAACTCATCTATAAATGTGCGTTTATATCATTACTGTAGTGGAAAGAAAATACTTAGATTACTTTTCAGTTGGCTATTCAAGCTCATTGCGGAGTTAGTTGAGCCGATGCCGCCGTAAGCATTTCCGTTCTTAGGTAATCTCATTTGCCGCGCGGGCTCTCCACTCAAAAGCATTTGTTAATGCTGCTTGAGCAAGTAGATTTTCTTCCAGCTCGTGTTTTTATCCTTTTACTTCCTAATGGTACTTAGTGTACTTACATAATGAATGTTTCACGCTTTTTCTGCCAGAAATCGGGGTCTGGATTACTCGGCTTTAATGTACCCATATAGCTTGAACCTTTTGCTTTATTTAGCGTGAAAAAGGTTGGCATCATATAGAATAAATATTAAGACGATGAATTAATTATTAATATATTATATATACACATAATGTTTGTATGTGTTTTAGCAAGAATACACACGTAAGGCGAGTCAGATTTGAACCACTAATTATAGGACTTAGCGCTCGCAATTTGAAATAATCCAGGCCATATTGAGTGACGTTACCATAGATTTGCCAGAGAAATTTGGTTCAACTCTGTCACCTAAATAAATCTCCTACATCATGTTTATTCCTTTTTGGTGTCGTAGTTACAAATTCAACATGGATTTCAATGTGCTGCTGCACTTCCATAAAATCTCGTCGAACTAACTATCTCGTCGAACGCAACGCGAGAAACTAGTTAGCGTATTAATTACGAATGTAGATTATATTACTCCTGTACGACTTCATTCCGGCACTTGGAAATAATGTTAGTTACAATTCATTAATTTACCATATACGCGCTACAATCTACTCGAAACTTTAGTCATATAATTCTGAGAAACTAAATAGGTTAGAATAATAAAGAGATCGTAATATAAATTACGTCACGCAAGTCGCGGTAATCGCGCTCCATGTTATTTTAGTTAATATCCCGACTAAAAGCCATTTTAGGGGTTGGTTGACAAAAGTTTTGGGAAGTTGGAGAGCCCTCAGAAGCTAAAGATGCCAGCTAAAGTGGCCGCTCTGAGAGAGGCTCGAGTGACCCATTGTGCGACCAGTGACAAAGCACATAACCATCCTTTGTCGGGAACTATTTTGAACGGGACTTGTTAAGTTTTAGTCCATCCCTGTGTATTGGCATCCATTCACTTTGACAATAATTTAGATAGGTCAATTGGACCTACTTCGCACTTAATCAAATCCTACCAATTGTGTCGGTCGGTAACTTTAATCTTGCCTTCCTTTTTACCTACCATTATATTGTTAGAAAATAATAAACGGAAACTAGACATTTTTTTTACCACGACACCTTACAAAAATCCACTATCAAACCATCCATGTTATAAGAATATGAATCCAAGTACGATCGTTATACTGAGAGGAAACAATCATATATTTTTTACGACGACGAAAAATCCTCCCACAGACTATTACGGAAGAACGAATTCCTTTTTAGACGAAAATAGAGAACGGGATCGTGTTACTGAAGGCACACTTGTCATCATTCGAAATACTATTGGTTTGGCCTATACGTAATCCGTAAAATAAACAGCGGCTATGGAAGAGACTGAACCTACCTACACTCTGATACTACAAAGCAATGAATGTGTACTTGGTGGTTACCAGTGTGGATACGTGCCTAAAGGATGTATGAAACCATGAGTACGCATGAGATAACTAATATTAAATAAATACTAAATCAGGGCAAGATGTTCGAATGCGGCGTCTTGAAGGTGTGTTTTAAGCGAAGAAGAAGCTTTTTATTACTGCTACTGATACTGCTCTATGGAAATCTAATCCAAATATTTTTCAAGGAATTAGGATAGAAAACTGACCAGATACAATAATAGGTCTAAGAAATTCAATATATATTATCTGCTAGCGACGACCCATTTGACACCCATGATCGGTTAGTTGCGTGTTTGGTCATCGATTTGCCGAAGACAGAAAAATAAGACATGCGCCGGGCGTAGTTACCATCAGCTATCTTCTAAGTAAAGATATACTTGTCCTAGATTGATTGATTTCGCCAAATATTTTCATTGGGCTGCATTTTTTTGCGAAGCCTTTTTTCGGACATTGGAAATACCTAAAGCTAAATTTTTTACTTATGTTCATTTGTACTCCTGAAATATATAATTTCAGATAAGTCAGTACGTGGTCAGTACCTATTTCTGTACTCACAATAAGTAAATATGGTGACGAGAAAGGGTAGCCTGTGATTCAATTACATAAATGCGAATAATAATATGGTAATTCTTTACAAAGAAAAGTATAAAATAACCGTATTCCTTCCAACACGAGTAGTAAGTAATAGCATTGCACCTCGCGTGTTGTCGATCAGTTGAAGCGAGCAAACAAATCCCATTTGCAACAATACCATGTAAATGTATGTTTATCTTTGCATCTGGTACAACACTTCGCATATTGACTCGAATAGTTTCGTGATGTCAATAGTATAAAAAAATGTCTACACCGATATCTATGAAAGGTTATACTGAAAACTAAACAGTTAACTCTGACAAAGTTAAAAGAAAATTCGCAGTAGCGTAGCGAGTTATCGAACGAACGTTTATTTCGTTCGCGTTCTGCCGGCCGGTCGATATCGCCACTACTATTATATAGACGACGTGTCGCCGAAACGGTCAATATAAGGTCGACGCTCCAAAAAGGCTAAAACGCACCTTTAATTATTTAAGTAAATGTTAATAGCTGAGGAATAAAGCAACACGTTGTTTATATTTCAATCCGAAGAAATATTTCCAGGCAAGTACCTCTGCTATCTACGCACTGAAGACGGTTTTTTTACTTTTCGGTTCTAAGACGGTTTTTTACTTTTCGGTTCTGTTAGTTTATAAGTTTAAGTTGCGTTATAGACTTTGTTAAGAATTTAAGTTCTGTACTAGACATACGAGTATTACTACTACTACTATGTATTAGCATATTACTAATACTACTACTTGAATTAGCAACCTGAAGACACTGCGGTTTCATGAAGGAACTGGGGTGGTTACAGTAGTGCAACCTCGTTTTCACGCAAAATAGACACAATGGTTGTCGATTTGCGGAAAATGCCCAGTATAACTAACTATGTACTACTAGCCGAAATACATACTGACGACTGAGGTAGTAACACTATCAGTATCACCAAAGACAATAAAATACCTTTATTAACGCTATCACTTGCCAACAGAGCCAGTCGGTCTATATTGCGGTTATTGTGCCTAAATGATCAATAAAGTTCGTCTCTTATAAAATTGATGCGGAAGTACATACCTACTACAAGTCGACACGAATATTTTTAAGTTGGAACTTGGTTGGAACGCAAACCTCGCAAGTGGAATCGATCTAATCTAATCTAAAACTAACCTAAAGCCTATGCGGCCGCTGTACTATAACGTTAACTGTCTTCAAATGATTATTAACCTATATTTTTTCTGTAAACGTCCTAATTAAATGTACCTATATACGTTATTTAGTGCATTATACTTCATTCTCGTCGTCGTCGTCGTCGTGTCTTCGTTGGCAATCGGCTGAAAATATGTTAAATATCGATGGAGCCAGTTAGACTGAAGACTAAACTAGAACACGCTACATCTATGTACATCAACTTAGTAGATACAGCTGATATTTAATTGCCATTCCAAAGAACATGTTTCATTGAACGGACTAATGTCACGGACCAAAGATTAAAAAGTTCATTCTCTAGCAAATTGTACTACGTCGTTGATTAGTAATTTCAGAATAGATTGAGATATTTATTCCTGGCACTTAGAGTCTGAAATCATCACGAAGTCAATTTAGCAGCGGCATAACGATTCGCTTCGCTCTAAATTAGACTCCATTTGCGTCCATATTCGGATTGAACTATTTCTGAACGGGATGACGTCTGTGTTTATTTTTGTCCTCAATCCACATGGACACTACTATCTATAGTCTATACTATAATTTCTAGCTACAGAAATAGGAATATTACCAAATTGCTGAAGATAACTTATTAAAAAAACTGCTAGATGACAATTTAATAATAGAATGATGTAGTTAGTATACTCGTTAGGATTAGGTAATTAAGTACATTATTAATTACATTCCTTGGTTTTCAATGTGTAAATACATTTTGAAGTTTTTGTATCGCAGTCGGATTCGTTATTTAGATTTTTTTTAATCTGCATTTATTACAGTCCCCTGCTGTACCTAAAGCTTAACAGAAACTCTTAAGAGGAAAGGGGGACGAATTCACGTCACCGTTTCTCCATACAAAGATAGTCCCCATTTTCCTCTCTGGATATTCCCATTATAGTTTTTTTTGAGTTTTTGATTATTATAAAAGTTATGAGCAAAAAACTAATTCCATACCTACAAATTCTGAAAAGTTTGTAACTCTTAAAATAATGAAAAAAATCAAAAAACCGGGCAAGTGCGAGTCGGGCTCGCGCACGAAGGGTTCCGTACCATAATGCAAAAAAAAAAAACAAAAAAAAAGCAAAAAAAGAAACGGTCACCCATCCAAGTAGGTACTGACCACTCCCGACGTTGCTTAACTTTGGTCAAAAATCACGTTTGTTGTATGGGAGCCCCATTCAAATCTTTATTTTATTCTGTTTTTAGTATTTGTTGTTATAGCGGCAACAGAAATACATCATCTGTGAAAATTTCAACTGTCTATCTATCACGGTTCGTGAGATACAGCCTGGTGACAGACAGCCGGACGGACGGACGGACAGCGAAGTCTTAGTAATAGGGTCCCGTTTTACCCTTTGGGTACGGAACCCTAAAAAGCTATGGTTATTTTTATATTTATATGTATACTTCCGTATAGCTATGGTGAATATACAAGAAATTCTGTAAAAGTATTTTCACCTCAGCAGCTCGAACAAGGGTACTTTGCTTCTTAAAAACAGTGAGCAAAATGCGATTTTGCTCACTGAGTCATTTTGTCTCACTCAGTGAGCAAAATGCGATTTTGCTCACTGAGTCATTTTGTCTCACTCAGTGAGCAAAATGCGATTTTGCTCACTGAGTGTGTCTCACTTAGTGAGCAAAATGCGATTTTGCTCACTGAGTGAGACAAAATGACATTCAAGTGAGTGAAGTGGTCTAATACAAGGTCGATATACTTGGGTTCTATTATCTCTGTCCCTCTAGGTATGTTCTCACTGCTTAGGGTGAAAATTTTTGTGTACTACACGAGATCAAAGTTATTTACATCTCGTGCGCTTTTGAATCCCTTACTACGCTCAAGATTCTAAATATCAAACTTTGATCTCTTGTTGTACAAATAACTATTTCCAGGGAGGAAAATGAGGAATATACGTTTGTACCCGTATGGAGAAGCGCCATCGAGTATCGTCTTAAACCCAAATGTTTGCGAAAATACAACAGATACAACTGTAACAATCTCGAAAATTGGCGATTATAACGTTTGAATAAAAGCCAACATGATACGGACACGGCCACTCCTTCATCGTTGCTGCTGCGGAAATGTCCGAGGACCAAACATTGCCAACAAAATGGAAACAGTCACGCAATGAATCGTACACTAAACGCCCTACATTTCGCGATTAATTTCACGATGTAAATATTCAATACACTAGCAGCTAACGAAATGAATATGCATCGTGGTATATTAATAATTCGTAACTCTGGTCTGTTGCCTAGAAAGGTAAGAAAATGGAAATGAGTAATAAAAAGGCATATCGTGTTTCAAGTGTCAGAGGACTCGAATAAAAGTCTTTGGTATCGCAAGCACTCCTTTGGGGACATTAAAGCCTCAAGCTTGCCATAAATACTATACTAACAACAGTCGTAGCAGAGCGTTACTCTTAAACAAAACAAATAGAAACACCTAGGTAACTTTTGCGTAAGTATATAATAAACGTAACGAGCAGGCGTATTAAGGATGCCTAACTAAAAATAACTGTCACTTTTCAACACCAGAAAGTGACGGACACCGTTTTAACACTATGCCACGTAGACAAGAATGACTATCATATCCGTACTGGATTTAAAAGAAAACTTAAAAGGTAAATTTAGGCATTAATGATGGATGGATGGATAAACAACGAAAAGTTAAATCACTTACGGTTCAGCGTATAGAAACTAATAATATCAACGTGTCTAAATAAATATATTAAACAGTACCTATATACTTACAAAATGTTAAAATATGGGGCTAACAAAAAATATTTTGAAACCGTGTCCTAGCGAAACAGATTATGACAAAGCGCAATATTCATCACCGTGAAGCGGCATAAAATGTTGGGACTTTGGAAGTTATTACAAACTTTTAAGAAGTTTAGCTTCTGTCTTTTGAAACTTAATCGCCAGAGGCTGGGCTATTCCTGCGGGCCACAGCTCTTTAACTTACATATTTCAAAAGGGTATAATCACATTTTATTATTTAATTTGTTGTCTCTTATATCACTTTCTAAGCTAGGAAATCAGAAAGGAACAAGGGCGAAACTCGCGATCGCGAGAGGTTTAACGTTTTACTCGTACCTCAATAACTTACCTCTCAGGTCAATTCTAACGAACCTACATACACTGATCTCAGCACCACATCTCATCAGTTTTCGCTCGTACATGTATTGGCGCGCGCCCCCTCTTAACACATTCAGTGTCAGCGCGTGCTACGCGCTACGAGCGTAGCCTGTAACGTGGGAAATATTTGTATGTATGTACCCGTATGTAGCGAAAAGCGCCTGCGACCAGAGAACCTGGCCGCGTAGCCAAGGTGCCAATCGCTTACGCTCCGTAGCGATCGAAACGCACTGTCACTTTCGCACTAATATGGAAGAGTAATTAGAGAGACATAAAGCTTTTCGTTGTCGAAGCAATATTAGCGATTGTAACCTTGACTAGGCCGGCAGATCGCTGACAGGGATGTGTTGTTTCGCTACATGCGAGATATTACCTGCTACGGGTTACAGACCATCCGCTTAGCTTGCGGCTTGAAAAAGTGTAGCAAATAAGCAAAAAAATATTCCTTTCGAAGGTAACTATTGGTGGCATTATTTAGGTACAATTCACGTGTTAACCTTTATTCGACTAGTTATGGTAATCAAATATCTCGTATCTTGTAGCTCTCTCTTTCGTTTTATAGCAACGAAGGAAAGGATCCGCGACCAAAATGAGGCCCGGTCACGCGACGAGCCAGGGTTAACATTCGGAAGGTGAAAATTAAGTGGAGGTTAATGTCGAGCGGGACGTTTCACCTAAGCGTTTGCCTTCGGAATCGCAATCTTGCAAATGCAATTTCTATTGAATTATTTTTTTTCTATTTGTATGTAATGAACCTTAAGTATAAATGTTTAACTAAAAAGGATAATTTCATTCAACAGGCAAATATATTTTTGATTGTAATTAGGATTGGTAACTAATTACAACTTGATAGTTAATGCAACCTGATGACATTTTACTCGTACTTACGAACTGTTCCGTTTACTTGAACTAACTATACTTAGTTCGTTTTTATTAGCATTATAAATAAGGTAAACAATCTTGATGTGTCTTTTAATTGAAAAACTCATTTTAAAAATAAGTTACGGCAAATATGTAACAATTATGAATTCTGCTTTAATAAGTAATATTTACTGATTTTTAAAAAGCGTTTTTCAATTAAAAGACATGTCAAGATCGTGTGCTACTCTGCAGCGGCGCCACCATAATGAATACCAATGAATTATATGGTGAAATGATGTACCTAAGAGGTACATCACATACCTATAATGTGTATGACTGTACCTGTGATAGAAAACGAAATAATCGGCATTGAAAGTGGCGCCGCTGGGGAGCATACTCCCCAGCGGCGCCACACAGTACTCATAGATAGAAATGATATTAGCTATTTTTTTCTTATGTAAATTGATGTACTAATGCTGTTTATTACGTACCTATTGAAAAAAATAATTATTTTGCATTGATTAGTGATTTTATTTACATTTTAATTCCGCGTTCCGCCTAAACGGTATGAGTTGTAAGAGAGGCGCGCGGGTGAGCGAGATGGAGATAGAAATTCTTCCCGCGGGACCGCGCTCCCGCGGCCCGCTCCGATTTTCTATACTAAAATTTTTTTTTATTGCTTTCTACTTCTGTATTACGTTGTATTTTTTTATATTTAAAAGTATATAATTAAATTACATTTTCTGTATGATAGTTGCAGATAAAAATTCTATGTTGTTTCATTGCGATTTTCAGTAGTCGGATTTTAGTTTTTGAACTTATTTTTATCAATAATATTTAGATGTTTGCTTTCGTTATGTTTATGTGTCTGTAAAAAGAAAAGTAGTTATTTGTTTTACGAGGGGCAAAGTTGTTGTTTAACCTCTCGCGCTAATATTGGTAGGTACCCGAGCAAGCGAAAGGTTCCAAATAGAGATGGGTAACTACCCGGGTAAATACCCGAGAGCGGGTATTTACCCGGTAAATACCCGATATTTACCTACCCGCGGGTAAATACGCGGGTATTTTCGTTTTTCTTCTAAATTTGATGTGTTTAATGGTATATGAGTATAAATAAGATTAATTTAAGTATTTTTTTATAATGTTACATAAAATGTATGTTCAAACTAATTACGAAAAGGTTGCTATGAAGTTCGATTTTAACATATCAGTCCAATTATAAATATCGTGTAAAATCATTCCCTGGCTTTCGGAAATGTTTTAAAATGCTTTAATTATACATTAGAAAGATGAAAATAAAGACTACTTATGAATGATAATAAAAAACAAAATTGCAGTGTCACAACTTGGCAAGCTCATAAGTCAAATACAGTTAGTTTTAGGACAAAAATGTATATAACCTTTTTTGTAGGAAATTCTGTCTACTTTAGTTTGTACATACAAGAATTTTCAATATTAATGACAGCTTCCAAGAAATATGAAAAAAATCACTTTTACCCCCCTCCCCCAACCACACCCCCCGCCGATCGAAGTTAGAATGTGTATTATTAACGTATAAGTACGATAATTTACTCAAATCTAAATAAAATACTCTTATGACGGCCTTTTTTTAAATATTTATCAAAATTGTGCCCAAAATTCCTTAGTTACAACTGCAGGGTTCACTAAACCATTTCATTTTAAATGACATACAATAATTACAACCATTAACTCGGTTTATATCTCCACTTTAACACAAATCGACATGTGCAACAAGAAATTAATCTACCCGCCCATTTGGGTAGATACGGGTAAATACCGGGTAGATGGGTATTTACCGGGTATTTACCTGGGTGGGTAAATTGGGTAAATACCCGCGACCCATCTCTAGTTCCAAAAGTATACAGGGTGATCAATCCAAATGGGTCAGTATGGAGAAGTCAGAAACTATGAGAGATAGCGAAATCTGTTCTTAGGAACCATGGCGTCGATTTTAGATTTAATAATACAGGCATTCATTTTTTTTAATCTATCATACATAACCGGGATTCGAACCAGGGGGCCGATTTTTGAATTTCGACCGCACGATTTCGTGTATTTCGTTCAATAATATCTCCGCTACTAGGCATTTAAATTCTACTAATCGAATTGAAAATGTGTGGTCAATACCACTTGATTCCGAATTTCTATCGCTCGTATTTCAAAAATTAGCGTTTCACCGTTTTCCACAGATTTTCGAGTGACGAAATCGAACGATCGAAATTCAAAAATCGCCCTCCTGGTCAATATTCTTTATGTAATCGCGTGTAGTATTAGTTTGTATGGCACCTTTTAAACGATGCGTGACAGGTGGGGGTAGGGTTACCAGATGACAGGAATTTTCCTGACATGTCAGGAATTTTGGCCTTTTGTCAGGAATGGGGACGGAACACGAAAATTTCAGGATTTTTTTGAATTGGTAGTCTTTTTTTATAAAGTACCAAAAATAATAAATGAGATCCATTCAACTTATCAATAAATACGTAATTATGAATTAACAAATCTTTACTCAAGCATATAGGTACATATACTGGGTCAAGCAAATTTTGTCAGTAGCAAACGGCGGCAAATTTGAAAAATCGCGGGTTAGCAACACTGTATTCGAATAATTCGAAAATCGCGTGTCATCTGTGTTTTATCTGTGGGATGTGGATCGCGAATGACAGCCATCATCTTTGTTTACATTCTGAATCGATTCTATTTCAAGAGATATTACTGCTGTGTCACCATTAAATACCAATATATTAAATAAAATTGTGCTTAATCAAAGCTAAGGTGCCTACAATGCCTACAGTTCCAACTGATAAATCTAATAAAATATTAAAATCCAATAGCACATCTATCTGCTGAAGCAATGATTTTATTCATTACATTCTTGTTTAACAGCATATTCCACTTCTAATTTTATTTTGAGATCTTCAAATTCACCACACACCGCTTTTAAATTGTCCGTCCATACCATTTAATAATAATTTCAAACATTTTCAATAGAGAATCCACGAGTGACAATTTGAATTAACGTACGTAACAGGGCGCGCTCAGCGGAAAAAAACGTTTTGGTTCGATGTACATTGTACATTGCTGCTTTTCTTAGCGCAATACTACTCTTTGAGTGTTGCCCTACTTTAGTTTGCTTTACATTGCTACTGACAAGATTTGCTTGACGCACTATACATATATGTTTTAGAATATTCGCATTTGTATCTTAAAGATAGCAAGAAGTATCCTCTGTCTCTATGATTTAAAATAATGTAGGTAAAATACCTTGTTTAGACCCCCCCCCCCCCGTCGTTGTTGTCAAAAATATGAATGTCAGGAAAAATATTCGGAAATCAGGAATTTTGTCAGGAATTTCTAAATTTGTAACTGGTAACCCTAGGTGGGGGGTGCTCGACCAAATATCATAGAGGGCCCCGAGACAAAACAAACTACATTTAAAAAAATTCAAAATGGCTGACTTTTTTTTTATTTTTTTAAGTTGGTCCGAGCGCGCTGAGATTTGGCATGCCGCGAGCCTGGGGGCCCAAAATTACCATGTCAAATTTTTTTTGGAAAAATTCAAAATGGCGGCGGACACGGGCAAAGTCAAATTTCCATGTAGGTTAAGCAAGCCCGAAGGGCGAGCTTCAGGCCGGGAGGCCGAAGGCCAACCCCGGCGGAGGGCCAAAGGCCCGGAGCCTCCACCCCGACTCCCAAAACGCGACTCCCAATAGGAAAAGTGTTGGGTCGTGTTTAAGCTCCAACTTCCCCCTCTCGTGTGACGCTTCGAGCCTTCGGCCCTACGCGGAGCTCGGCCTTCGGCCTTCGCAAGCCTCGACGCTTCGCCGTTGGGCATTCGGCCCGCCGGCTTCGCTCATCAAGACAGTTGACTTGGTAGAAGTGGTAGAACGCTTGGAAGCACCGCATTCTCGCAGCTCGGCCTTCGGCCTCGCGTTTTGGGAGTCGGGGTGGAGGCTGCGGGCCTTCGGCCTCCCGGCCTGAAGCTCGCCCTTCGGGCTCGCTTAACCTTCTTGGAAATTTAGCTTAGCCCGTGTCCGCCGCCATTTTACATTTTTCCAAAAAAATGTTTTACTTGGTAATCTTGGGCCCCCAGGCTCGCCGCATGCCAAATCTCAGCGCGCTCGGACCAACTTGAAAAAAATTCAATAAGTCGGCCATTTTGAATTTTTTTAAATGTAGTTTGTTTTGTCTCGGGGCCCTCTATGATATTTGGTCGAGCACCCCCCACCTGTCACGCATCGTTTAAAAGTTGCCATACAAACAAACAACAAGAATATTGACCAGGTTCGAATCCCGGTTATCTATGATAGATTTAAAAAAAAAATTTAATGCCATTATTATTAAATCTAAAATCGAAGCCATGGTTACTAAGAACAGATTTCGCTATCTCTCATAGTTTCTGACTTCTCCATACTGACCCATTTGGAATGATCACCCTGTATACTTTTGGAACCTTTCGCTTGCTCGGGTACCTACCAATATTAGCGCGAGAGGTTAAACAACAACTTTGACCCCTCGTAAAACAAATAACTACTTTTCTTTTTACAGACACATAAACATAACGAAAGCAAACATCTAAATATTATTGATAAAAATAAGTTCAAAAACTAAAATCCGACTACTGAAAATCGCAATGAAACAACATAGAATTTTTATCTGCAACTATCATACAGAAAATGTAATTTAATTATATACTTTTAAATATAAAAAAATACAACGTAATACAGAAGTAGAAAGCAATAAAAAAATTTTTAGTATAGAAAATCGGAGCGGGCCGCGGGAGCGCGGTCCCGCGGGAAGAATTTCTATCTCCATCTCGCTCACCCGCGCGCCTCTCTTACAACTCATACCGTTTAGGCGGAACGCGGAATTAAAATGTAAATAAAATCACTAATCAATGCAAAATAATTATTTTTTTCAATAGGTACGTAATAAACAGCATTAGTACATCAATTTACATAAGAAAAAAATAGCTAATATCATTTCTATCTATGAGTACTGTGTGGCGCCGCTGGGGAGTATGCTCCCCAGCGGCGCCACTTTCAATGCCGATTATTTCGTTTTCTATCACAGGTACAGTCATACACATTATAGGTACGTGATGTACCTCTTAGGTACATCATTTCAACATATAATTCATTGGTATTCATTATGGTGGCGCCGCTGCAGAGTAGCACACTCAAGATCGCTTATCACACCTGTATAAACACCATGGATTGCATCGAATAAATGATGATGATTATGATTATCTTCTTTCAAGTTCTTTCTAATGCTAAAAAAATGAACTATAGTTACGTTACGTTACGGCGAACTAAGCAAGTCCTCAGTACTATACCTAATCGTGTCTGCAGTGAAGAAGGTTACACTCAAGGATATCAAAACAGCGCGCGAACAAAACTAACCTTGAGTTGACTGTATTAAAGAATAAAATTACTGTTATTCTTACACAGCACCGCAATTGTAATTTTACTTTGGTTTAAATTATATTTTGCATTTAAGTTGGTAAGTGAAATTATTTTTTATAACGCTAGATGAACGTTAATAAAACGGAACATAAGGAAACAAAGTATTTCCGGTCTTTTACGTAAATAAATTAATTGAAATGATGGCTTCCATTTGCGAATGAAACAGACCTGACGTTCATTCATTAATTCATTATCGATCCGACAAATTTATTTTCCGGCCGCGTTTCCCCAGACTTGGCGGTTAAAGTCTCTTATTTAGACTTCCTACATTTTAAGCTCCTATCTAACTCGAATGTCTTTATTGCGAAAACAACTTTCCGTTTAACCATGCAAAGTTGAGAATCGCGCCAAAGGAGGAGAGAAAATTTTGATGTCTAAACACTCGACCAGGCTATTTTGGTATTCGGAAACGTTTCGTTTTTAAAAGACCTCCACTGGCATGACATGTGACACGTGAGAAGAAAAGGGGTTTTGTTTAGTATGTAAGCAGTAATTTACACGCGTTCATAATGAGTGACCCTTGTGGGACATAAAAATGTGGTCGAGGTTTAATTAACGTTGAATTCGCTTCGCTGGTATTTTTGTTCCGGAATGAGATTCGAATTATTTTATTTTTCTGTCCATATTTTTTACCTGCTAGCTTCCAATTTATCATCTGTACGCACTCATTGCTGCTTTTAAAGATTCATCTCTTATAGTCATCATCAGCAGTTCTATGTCGCCAAATAAAATTGCATGAATTATAAAGAAAAATGCAATTATTAAAAAATATGTTTGCCTATAACATAAGACGAGTTCCCTCCATTTCTCCAGGACGTGATGACAATTGACAACGGGGCAAATTGTGGGAGCTTTCAAACAAAATAATAACTTTCCAAATCGGCACAGCCGTAGAGCGAAAACTGAACGAGATTTCAATGGGAATACACTATGCATACTGTGAAATGTGCCTATTTTGCTCTAAAATTCGAAATGAAAGGGTATGTAGATACTAATTGCCGATGTATGTTACTATCATGTAGTAACGCTAATGAGCTTGCGATATAGTTTTCTTACTCGTACGAACTCTTGAAGCACAATTACCCATAGGGAGCAAAGTATGTTGTACGTAAAAAACAGATTCCGACGAATTGAGAACCACCTCCTTTTTAAAGGCGGTTAAAAAATATGTCTTCTCAGTAATAGCTGAGAGAGCTCACAGGGAACAAATACTTCCCTAGGAACGCAGAAAACAACAATCACGATATTGGTTTTCACTTTCAGAAGCTCACGGGATAAGATTAAAATTGGATGGAAAAGGTCTGGCCGCGTAGCCAAGATGCCGATCGCTTACGCTCCGTAGCGATCGAAACGCAACTGTCACTGTCGCACTAATATGGAAGTGTGATAGAGAGACATAATGGTTTTCGTTGTCGAAGCGATAGCGATTGTGACCTTGGCTAGGCCGCCTGGTCTGCACTTTCCGTTTATTGCTGGCCCACATACCGACTTACCGACATTACACAGTGTGATTATGGTTATGTTAAGGTAGGGTAACGCAGGTGTTTACGTTTAATATTTCACTACGTGTTTTTCAGGTTATATTTAGGTTCAATTCTAAAGGGTCGATCCATAAGTTAAATGTGCACTTATACATTATACAAAAAACGTTAAACAATCCGGCGTTAAAACTTTCATTCATTCTTTCTTAATTATACAAATCGAGCAAAACTTGCTATGCCCTAATTGTAAGTCGCACCGCTCCTAGCATTGGCGGCTCAACTTCACTCTCAACTCAACATATTACTAAGACTTCGCTGTCCGTCCGTCCGTCCGTCCGTCCGTCTGTCACCAGGCTGTATCTCACGAACCGTGATAGCTAGACAGTTGAAATTTTCACAGATTATGTATTTCTGTTGCCGCTATAACAACAAATACTAAAAACAGAATAAAATAAAGATTTAAATGGGGCTCCCATACAACAAACGTGATTTTTGACCAAAGTTAAGCAACGTCGGGCGGGGTCAGTACTTGGATGGGTGACCGTTTTTTTTTGCTTTTTTTTTTTTGCATAGTGGTGCGGAACCCTTCGTGCGCGAGTCCGACTCGCACTTGCCCGGTTTTTTTTACTTTTAAATTCTTACTGGTTACCACTTTAACACTGGTACCTAGTCGGAGTAGCCCTTAAAGTTTGGTCACAACGTGTAAATTAAATGTTGCTACTAACTTTCTCTTCAAAAATTAGGCCAAATGTAAAATACACACTTTGTAGGTAGAGCGGCACGCCTCGGCTAAAAATTAATAATTCATCTGACGAAACTGCCATGGTGAAACAAAATACTCGTAATTGTGTAAAGATCAATTAAATATTTAGATATTAATTAAAATATAAACCAGGGACACTTTGTCATAAATTGTTCTTCAGAAGACTGTTAATAATTAGACGGTAATTTGATTTTACTTTAATGGAGGGTTATACTAAACCGTCTCAACTTACACAGTTAAAAGGATTGCTAAATAAATTTATTGGAAGTTTCATAGTTATCTGCAGTGTAACTTTGATCAGTCTGTCGTGAATACACCCATGAATCCTATCATAGAATTTATAGTGGAATGATATATGATTTAATGTTAGTTAAGGCAAAGTACTAAAGGCGAATTTTAGACACATATTTTTGACAAGACTTAGGTATTTTCAATTAACTATAACGTTAAGTACCGGGGTTTGGATCATTAACATTACTAGGTACCAATTCAACATACTAACGTGCCTTTTTAATGTTGCCTAACAAATAAATAAGAAGTCAAAAATGTGACAGTTCTGAAGAAAGTGGCGCCCTCGTTTATTTCTACTATTTTATGTCGCACTTTGTACCTACAAGCCTGTTTCAGTTTTAGAATTACGGAGCATAACAACGCCCCGGTTGGCTAAATGGTTATCCCGCGGTGTCAGTGCTCAAACATACGCGGGGAGAGCGCGGGGATTACGGCACAGAGCTGCCTGACGCGGGCGATATCCGCTGGATTTGTCAGGCGTTCAGATATATTGTATAAATAACTAAAGCTTTTGTATCGTCAAATTACGTGGCGTAAAATATTTAGTGCTCTAAAGTTTGACCAATTAGGATTCCACATTTCATATGCGCGCGCTATTACTTTCGTACAATTTTTCGTTTTCAAGTCCCAATTTGTACCTGGGGTTAGGTACTTCAATATATGAGAGTATTTGGCCGCCCTTACTTTTGACATTCGTAGTTTTTGAAACATTAAATATCAACTTATATTACGTTTTATTTATATATATGAAAAATTATAATGGGATTGAACACACGGAGCTTGGTAATCTGGAAACTTATGACCATTAAGTAAAACACGAGATGAAATAGGGTGAAAGGTTTTTTTTTACTATAAACCAAAAATATTTTTTAACACATTTCGACACCGCTTGAAAAGTCGATCTCCAGGCCCCAATTTCACATCGGTGACAGGTGCGGCGAATTGTAAAATCACTGTTGCTGACGTCACAGGCATCCATGGGCTACGATTACCACTTACCATCGAGCGGGCCGTATTCCTGTTTGCCACCATCATTGTATTATTTAAAAAAACTTTATTATATCGGAAAAAAACAGATATTTCTCCTGCGAAGTTTCTGACAATTGTCAAAGATTTAGAAGAATTGTAGGTAATTCTTGACAGGTAATGAGTTATATGTCCGAATTTCGTGACAATTGTAGTGTTTCTTGTGACAATTGTCATAAACTTAGCAAGAGAAATATCTGTTTCTTTTCCGATATCATAAAGTTTTTTTTAATAATACAATGATGGTGGCAAACAGGAATACGGCCCGCCCGATGGTAAGCGGTAACCGTAGCCCATGGATGCCTGTGACGTCAGCAACAGTGATTTTACAATTCATTGCACCTGTCACGTTGGTGAAACAGGGGCCTGAATATTATATTATAATAACATGCAGCACGAAGCCTTAATATTAATATTATCTGCATAGGACATTGTAGATACACGCACTTAAATATTATATAGAGCTAAGGATTTTTTTTTTATGAAACCAATTCAGTTTATTACACCTTAGTTTTTATTACATTTCATTAATTCACAACGACGTATTTAATAATTTAAAGGATGTGTATTGGATGTTTACAAAGCCCGTTAAAACTAGCAAAATTGGACGAATTTTCCAACGATGAGGCCTACAAATATTGCAGGCTACGCGATCTCGCTAATTAACTCGGCGTGAAACGAGTGTAATGTAAAGCAAACATTTTAATATGCAGAACTTTTACATTTTCCCCAGAAACCAGCGCGACTCCGTTCAGACTTGATATAAATTTAAAATATTTTTAGCTCAGTGTACCTACTATAAAAACTTTATGCAAACTAGATAGATAAAGTTATGTCTTGTTAACGATGATAAATGTCAAGGGATAGTGCACGTACGTTGTTTTTGTTTGCACCATCACAACGAACTAACTTTGGTTATTTGGCGATGTCACACGGTCGCATCAGTTAGGATGACGGATAGTAAGTAGTTAGTAGTTTTATTATTTTTATGAAATTGGTTGGTACTTATATGTATTTTTTATTTCGTAACTTATACGAAAATGGGTTACGAAATCGTGTATAATTAAGTTTTAAAATTAAGTACCTCCGACGTTTCGAGGACGGGACGGCATTATCCCCGCGGTCTCGAAGAATGACTGGTTAAAGTTGACATCAACATCTAGCTGCCCGAATTTTTAGAACTACCTGCATTGGTAATAATGTGTAAGAATTGTGAAAGTGAAAATGAGACTACATAATTATAAGCAATTAATTATTGGATAATTGTGTGCATCTAGTTCCTGAAACACTCTCACTAAGAAGTACACCTACATAGTAAATAAAGTATTGCTACGGTGAACTAATCAAGTCTCAACCAGGATATAAAATATTTGTTTAACGTTGTCTGCTTATTTTTGGACACATATTACTTGGTTTATTATTAATGTCTCCTTGTTTTTTTATTTAGCGTATATGGAAGAAAACAATCCAACGGCGCGGTGCGTTTTCTGAGTCGAGTAATCATTTGTGGTCTGTCTAATGTCGTATGATGAATGTGTCCCAAACGCGCCAGGCGCTGTCACTGTCAATACCCAATTTCGCTGCGAGTGTAATGAATACCACACCGATGATGTAATATTATTCATCAGCATTTCATATACAATAAAAGGGCAGGTAATCGTATTACTGGAGAGGATATTTTGGATTTCCCCCAGGCAATATCACCGGCGAGGAACTCTCATGGCGGCATCTCGAGGGACGGTTGTCTAGGGCTCGGAAATACTAGCAAACGCCAGTTTTATTCTTGTTTCACCGTTGAAAATAACAGAAAGTAACAGTATTTTCTTTAACTTTACATTGATGCATACAGGGTGTCCCAGAATTCGACGTCAAGCCTGTCACGCGAATATTCCTAGCCCGGCTGTGGGCTTTCCCTGTGAGGAAACTCACGGACAATTAAAGTTACTGAATTAAATAAAAACTAAATCTTACCAAAACCTCAAGCAGGTGCTAAACTTATTTCCATCAGCTATTCAGGGCAATAAAGGATATGAAATGAAAAGTTAGTTTTTGTGACACATCATTTATTACTATTTCGAACACGGGCAGTTACTCTACATGTAAATCATCAAGCTAGCATAAGCACCTTATATTAATAATGTCAGACGATAGAGCTGGGTCGTGCCAGAAATGGTTCTAAAATAATTTACAAGCAGAAAGCAGACCTATCTAAATTTGTTAGTCCCTAAATTATCATTTGCCATCACATATGATTCTACTAAATTCTTTAACTTTAAATTTGGAAAACTGCTTCTAGGATGGAAGGAAAGCGTACACCAACCTCACAACAAATGTTCCACCAGTTCAAGCCCGACGTGTCATCCTTCACTGTGCCGGAGCCGAATATTTCAAACAAAAAAGTTAGCCATTTTGCTGGCACAGCGTAGTTATACAGGTTGTCCCAGAATTCGACGTCAAACCGTAAACGGATGATAGACCAAGTCATAACAGTTATCATAAAAATACAAAAAAAAATCCAACTCATGTTCTTTAAAAATTATGGTCACTTTAAAAATTCACAAAAAAATCCACACCCTGTAATTATTCAAGATTACACAATAGTAAAAAAATTAGAATAAATTATGGAATTTGTAGTAACAAGAGTTAAAAAACCATTACAGGGTGTGGATTTTTTAGTGAATTTTTAAAGTGACCATAATTTTTAAAGAACATGAGTTGGATTTTTTTTTTGTATTTTTATGATAACTGTTATGACTTGGTCTATCATCCGTTTACGGCTTGACGTCGAATTCTGGGACAACCTGTATAACTACGCTGTGCCAGCAAAATGGCTAACTTTTTTGTTTGAAATATTATGAAGTCTCTAAAATAGCAGAACAAAGCCTGAACGTACGGTGTGATAACTAGGGTATTTGTAATAACAATTTTTACCACACAATATACTGTTACAACTGGAACAGTATTTATGGAAAACAAAATAAGATTAATTTGAATAATTGTGCAACCTCTTTGAATAAGAGATTGTCAACCAATATAATAATTCAACCAAAATAGTAGGTATACTAACGATCACGGAGCAAAGCCGCGGAAGGACGGCCGGACAGACAAACAGACGGACATAGCGATACTATATTGACTACGGACGGAACCCCAAAAACGAACAATAAGCGACAATACTTGTACCAATAATTAAACTTTTGACAGAGAAGTAAGTCTCTAATAATAACTATATTACGGTAGTATGCGCGTTAAGTAGGTATTGTATAGACAAGAAGGTAATAATAGGTCTGAACACCATCGAGGTAGGCGGGAGAAGGTATATGGAATATCAATTTCAATACAGCTGTCGCTTTTCTCAGGCCACTCACCTACACTTCGTAGCGAAAGAGGTATAAGTAGGTATTTAACTTTACCGATTTCGCTACTTTTCCTATGAGGTAAGAGAGGTGAGGTGAGGTAATACATATATTATGTGTATTATTTAAGAGCGTAGGTCAAATTACTAAGGATGTATGTTACGTTACCCTATGTACAATCTCCCCGAGTTTTCAACCTCGTAATGCTTGATTGATATCCATTTTTCCACGAGGTAACAATTTTTTTTAAATATCTTTTATAGAAGATAAATTTAAAAAATAAACTAGGCATTAATAGGTATGCAGGTATAGGTAACAGTTGGTGCATGTTAGTATGATGTTAGTATTTTCTTCTAGCGGTAGGTATATCAGCGTACTTTCAAACCTGCATACGGAAAGGCAATTTTTTATAGGATAAACTCCCAAAGGTCTCCAGAATTTAAACTAGAAAAGCGCAAGCACGAAATTGTCTGACGGATTCGGACATTTCTGCCGTTAAAAATTCTTTCTGTCGGATATAAAATCGCACAGGTACGTTATTTGGCAATGTGAAAGAAATGTTGGGTCACAATTCAATTTCTCACTATCGGCAATCGATCAAAAACTGCAGTTCGACTTGTGCTGCATTTTCTTATACGTAGATACAATGAAGGTTTTGACATCAAACGGCAAAATGGTATTTTACAGTACATATATGGACTTTCCCACACTAATGCGGGAATAAGCACTTCCTGTGCCTATGTCGAAAATTTAAAGGGCCATGTATATGTAAGTACTGAAAAACGTTGTACGATACCTACACGTGCGAATAGGTAATTCGCAACTCCCTTCGGTCATGTTTTAATCTATCATCACTCGTTACGAATATCCTACTTTCCGCACTTGTATCGTAAATAACTATCATACTCGTACTTATTATAGAAGGTATTTACTATTTGTTCAATTGTGTTGAATTGACTGTTATTAAGATGTATTTGTATTTATAAAAGTCCCTTATCGGCATTACCCAACCGTCCAACGGTTTTGGATATTCGAAATTACCCGAATATACCTAACATAGTTTTCATTATTTATATGTCAGTTCTATGTATAAAACGAGAGGTTAAACGAGATTTATGTATAACATAACTTTAGTGCCAACCGGAAACGCGTACCTAGTGTGGCTTTTAAGTTCAGATATTCTATGTATTTTACATTTAAATTACATGCCCGCGCAGTATTCGCACCCAAAGTACCGCATTAACCTTTCATAGATCAGCCGAGCCGTCCGTTATTCTTCATTTATATAGACGGTCAAGCAAATCTTGTCAGTAGAAAAAGGCGCGAAATTCAAATTTTCTATGAGACGCTATCCCTTCGCGCCTACATTTTTCAAATTTGCCGCCTTTTTTTACTGACAAGATCTGCTTGACCAAGTATATTTAATCCGCCGCTCTCTAACATTTCAGAAGCAACGGTATCGATGGCGGGCGGGATATACTTTGAAACGTTTCAAGAATGATAACCCAAGAGTTATGGAGGAGCTTTTGTATGCTAAGGCTTTTTACTTTTAAAATATTTGTAATCCTCATCCTAAGAGCTTTTTCGTCGTCGAAAGGATCCCTAAGGCCCGTTTAATTTCAATAAGTGGCGCAGGTATTACTTTTTATGAAAATAATCCGATCTTGTGCCCAGGGAGGGACTAGTCCTTGTTGGATGATTCGAATACTCTAATTAGTGTAGCTCCTCACAATAACTTCCTTCACCTAGAGTTACTACTTAGAGAATATTAATATATTTACTCGTATTCTATGCAAAGATTACTTACTGGAATACAATTGGTAGGTAACTCGAGGTTGAAAGTAGAAAGGCGCTGAATATGAATATTTAAATAATATTTGCCTACCGCGTTTGCCACACTTCAGCTATTGTTAAGTAGGTATTAGAAATTATTTTTAGCAATGACAACTCTGGTATGAAGTGTAACATCGACAAGAGTCGTATCGCCCGGCCCTTGTGAATTTAGAATCTTCCGGGAATTGATATTATCATAATTAGACAGGGTCCCTTTAATATTTAACGGCTTGTGTATTCTGGAAAAAGTAATTCCCTTTGTTAACTCTGCCTTAATCTGCATACTTGAAAAGCAGTGGCGTAATTACCTCGTTAAAAAAAATGTGATTGCGTCGTTTCATGTTACAGTTCGAATAAAACGAAGAGGTTTTTGTGGTCGGGAGCTTAAAGGTAATTTTCTTTGAGTTTTGAGAGTTTTGTTCCCGTCATGGAGGAAAGCACTGCCTTTTATGTGGTTATGAGAAAGAAACCGGAAGAGCTGCCATATATTCTTGAAAAATTATATTTTTCTAGCTCAGGGTCTGTGCATTTATCTGACGTTCAATTAATCAACACTTTATTTAACCAAAGTTTGTATATTTCTTTAACGAAACTAGTATTTAAATACACATGGGTACAAATGTTTCTGACCGGATTAGGTAGGTAGGTAAAAAGGTAAATTTAGACCGTAAAAAGTCTGCAACGATTTTGATAGCCCACGCAGGGCAAGTGTCATTTTAAACGTCAAACTTCTATCAAATTATGACGTATAAATAACACTTCCACTGCGTGGGCTATCAAATCCGCTGCAGACTTTTATTGGTGCGAATATAAGAAGCTTTACTTCGAGTCGCTAAAATTGAATTCAACCCGAATACGAATTGCATTTCTAACAACGCTTTCCAAATGTCCGATCAAATATCAATTGAATTTTCTTAAAAGGAATTTTTGTCGGAGAATGTAACTTCAAGTAAATTTATTTCCGGAATCCCTTTACATTTTTTTACTCGGCTTTCACGTAAAAAAGAGTAAAATTCTTGTAACATATTTTATACTTCCCGCAAGGAAAATAAGTATACATTAAATATTTTAAAACGAGTCACTCACGCTTTTTTGTGTATTTTTATTATTTATGTAGAGTATAAATTGGCGCTAGCGCGTGTAGCTGGTTTTCCACTACTAGCAGTATAGATATAGTATAGTATAGGCTAAATAGTTGAAGAGTAGATAATAAATAGTAAGATGACTTTTCACGATTAATTTACTGCTTTTGAATTAGAAGAATGAACCGTGCTCAAGAAAGCGGAAATCAGTTTAACATGCGAATCTGTCGTAAATATGTATTTTAATGAATGTTTTCCCATATAGGTATAGAGTGGTAGAAAAGAAAATGTAATTCTTAGCCTTACTGACACGAATTCAACGATGTAAAAAATCGCGGCACGTTGATATATTGTTATTACATTTGAATTGATTTGGTTGTCAGGTCATTGGATTCAGATCTGGGCTCATTTCCCTATAAGAACGCATTTAATAACCCCGACGCAGTTCACCGCGGGTAGCGCCTTAGCGCGGCCTTCGTCCATTCTTTACACGGTATATTACTTTGAGAACAATCACTTTGCTTCGAGGGCATAGTATCTACTACGCCCCTTTAGCTTGGGCTTATAAGCTCACTATTTAATAATAAGTATTACACTAAGAAATCAATCCCGCGGGCCAAAAAAAAGATAATACGAATTTTTACTTGTTAGTCCCAATCGTGTGAGGTGTAGTGTAAATTCTTTTTTTTTTGTTTAGATATTTTTTTCAGCAATAATAATCGCTCACAAAAAGTCCCCTTGAACCATGTGTTTAAAAAATATGAAAAAAAGTCATGAAAGTAAAGGTTAATTTATTTTTATTTATTTAGAAATTTAATTCAGGCAACAAGGCCCATATTACAAATACCTTACAGACTAACATACATAATTTATTTTATAAACTTAAAACTAAAACACTATTTAATCGACAAAACGGCGTGGCTCCGTTGCATCGGCAGCTCGTGTCGGATTCGGCAGTTTGCCCCGGAACCTCCGAAACACGACACCTTTCGGCCAGATAAAGACCTTTAATGAAAACTATAGCGAACATGTAGGTAGGTAGTCTAGTTATTATACACATACAGGCCGGAAGTATGGCGAATTGGAAATAATTTATAGGTAGGGAGGCTAATATTTTTAGTTTATGTACCTATGTGCATATGGTTTTGCTGTATTTAGGTACCTATATTATTGTATAATATTGTATACATTTCCATAAATTGTAATTATTGTTTCAAAGTAAACAGGAGAAATCCGTCGAGGGTAGCCAACTGGGACGAAAGGATACGAGTATGTGTCAGGGTGGGATAAAGGCATTCAAAGAGAAAGGCAAAGGTTCATTCACACCTGCTACTTGGCATTAGGTCTCACTCATGTGTGTATAGTACGGTAATGAGAAACCGTACATGTATATCGGCACTCGACTCGAACGCTCAATCACACAACACAGTAAATGACTCATTGAAAATCTCTAATTTGACGTATCTAATACTGTGTGATCCAATTGAAAGTCACGCTGGATTTGACATGTGGCGACTTATGATGCATCCCATATGTTTAATGTGTACTTCACTTGTATTTATAGCTGCTACATTTCTTTCCAATGAGTATTTGTGGTGATAATTTCTACTGCATGTCGCTTTTAAACGCAAATTCATTTGGAATAGTTAAATAATAAGTATACAGTATCTAAGTACAGCACCTAAGTACAGGCTGACCAAGCACGCAGACACGAAACTGTTGGTCCAAAATTTTTAATTTAGAACTTTTGTCTCGAAAATGTTTTCCTCTGTGTGTACGATTAATTCCGTTCCACATAAATTGTGAAACCTCTATCATAACCGTAGGTATATTAAAACGTACTGTGTTCACTTCCTTACGGCACGGCCGTCGGAAGCGGTGTATAAACCCCGGTCAGACCGGACACCGATGCAAATGCCGGAAACTGGTGTAATCCTTTAATTACAACCCGATAGATAAGCTCGGTTAAATTTGAAAAGTGACCGAGCGAGCGCAAAGCGCAAGCAAACTTGGCTTCAACTTTGGGAAAAATGCTTTCATATGCCCGGTTGTTCAGTTTGTATCGTTTTGCAAGCAACATTAGAGCATTTCATAATCTGTATAAGAACTGTTGATAAAATCGCCATTACGGGATACGACAAGGAAGAGTGACTGACTTGACTGTTCATCTCTAAAGGTACCTATCAGACATTTTACAAAATGGCGGAACATGGGGGTTTAAGAGACCCACGGCTCACAGAGTAGTTTTCCATTTACTGCACCACGGACGCGGCTATCTCACTATAAAGTAATCTCTGGATGCACTAATGCACTTACATCCATTAGGCTAGAAGCAACATAAACCTGGGAATATAAAGCGTAACTATGCTTGGCTTTATGTCTCTTTTATTAAAAAAACATGAATAATTAGGTGTTTATTCGTTGAGAAATGCTTACTTTCCATAATTGTAATACAAATAACTTGTATTACGCTCAACGGTCGCAGTAGGCCTACGAGTTACGAGGCTTCGCTACGTCACGTTAAATAATTGCATTAGCTGTAAGCCGTCACAATAGCCTCAATTGCCTTCCCGTTTGTGAACAAAAGTTTACCCATTAACTTCAAAGGGCCTACATTCAATTATAACAATTCGAAATCAATGTGATTATTAGGAAAAGAAAGTTTTTTTTTAATTCTCTTTAAACAATACAACGCAATAGTACCTATGACAAACAGATAATAGGTACCTACCTACATATAACCACTTAACTACTGTCCATGAAGCCTACCGCAAAAATAGAAGTTCGCAAATTGCGGGCATCTTTTTCCACTGGAGGCCAATGTGAACGTACCCCAAGCTGCAAAAGTGCGTATAGGTATTCACTTCATGAATGATTTCGATTTTGTAAAGTTCGTAAGTTAGACCTTCAGGCCTTGTATTGGGGCCATGAGATGAGGTCAAGTTGCATCCCGCTTGTACGTTTTCTTATGCGCTAAGTGCCATTAGGCGCTTGCAACCAATATTTAATAATGTTTAAAATAGAAACTACAATGACGTCAATGACACAACTGAGTAGGTAGGTATATACCCACTCACGGATTTTGTTGAACTTTTGTAGCATGTATATTCATTAGCATTGGAATGTTTGTGTATTTGTACAAACTACAACGTGAGCAATCGAAAAACGTTTACGCAAATTCGTAACATGCACTCTTGCTTTTCGGGCGAGTATTAAGTACCTATTTCTTTTTTACCAATCAACTTGGCTGTTGAATAAATAAATAACTAGTTACGTACATATACATAAAAGGTTATGGATTATATTTTTGGGCTTTAAAGGGTTTCGCAATATTTATAACCAAATGACAGGTGATGGAACTAACTTCCAAGCATCTTTATAGTTTTTAAGTAACTAAAACTAGGTAAGAGGGTATATCATATCAGTAGTGAATTTAACCCAAATAAGTTGTGGTTTTTGGTCAACATGTTGTGGTTTTCACCAATTAATACTTAAACGTTATTATTAACCTCCACGTTAAAAATCAATAAGTGTGGTCGAAAGACCTGTAACAACTATGTATGTGTGCATGATATTGATAAACAAAGGTTAGTTGAAAAATATAAGAACAACTTCCAGTCTCTTGTCTTTTCATGCCTTTTAATAATGAAGGTACTGCAACGGGAGACTTTGTTTATCTTAATTAGCATTTCCGAAGCTTTTACCGTAAAGGAAAGTAAAATATCTAAAACGTAGGGAAATTTTTCTTGTCTATTTTAAGTATCTTATTACAGTCGAGATGGGCATTCTCATAACTTGCCGAGTGTCATCGATAGTTCACTGTAATAGAACCAGTATAAGATTGACCTTGTGTTTTGTACTTAAGCGCTTTGAGTAACGGCAAAGACATATTGTAACTTCGTATAAGATGAATAGTCTAAGAAAAAAACGTGCCTCGGAAATCAAGTAAAAGTCATTCTCGAATATATGGCGCACCGCACACACCTTTGGCCTATGCTCGGCTTGATGGCGTGAGGACACCGTTTCATATTTAACAATTTTAACTCATAGATATCAGTGATTGAACATGGGTCAAAATGATATAAAAATAATAAGATCATTTATCCATTTAAGTAGGTATATACACTATTTTGATAATTTTATAAGTACGTCTTTATTTTGAGTTTTAGTCGTGTGTCGATAGATGGCAGTAAATTTATAGTGACTACAAAATTTAGTATGACAAGACCCCTCTATATTATCTATTCTATTTGGTAACGGTAAACTAGGTAGTTCGCCTGTGCGCAGGTGCTCAGATAGCAACAGGAATTACAGGGCCTGAGAAAAACAGAGACAATGTTTTTCTTGTCGAAACTGATCTCGACGGCTCGGCGAATCCTCTATTAGCATAATCTTCCCTCGGACTGACGACGCCGACATTGTTTTCGTTATTGGGCTCATCTGTTTTACATTGTTAAGTATGTACCTAATGTACCTATTTTAACCGTCTGTAGTAACCCCCTTATTCATAAAAGAAATGTCAGAATGAGGGATAGGGACCAACGGTTATCATCGGTTTGACAAACGTTTATGAATTATGAATAACGCCATAAATATTTTACAAATACAAAATAGAATAATGTCACATGAGAGTGAATTGTTAAAAGTCAACAATAAAAAAAATTCATTGTCATTCCCTTACACTGTCTTTAATAATGATAATGAATTATTTATCGTGAAATAAACCGAGCGTAAAATAAGCTACATTTATCGCTTATTATAAGGGGAGGTAATAATGGCGTGACATTGCGATCATAAAGAAATTAAAGAATTATAGTAACTTTAAACAAGCAAGACAAATTGTTAGTAAGTCAAAAAAAAAATGTCACGAAACTGATAAAGACAATGGAGAGTCGCGCCCATGGACATTGTTAAGTGTCCAGCAGTAAACGGCAATGTGGAGCAAAACAAAAACACGTCCGCGAAAGAATTGCAGAAATGGGAAGCCGTTGTTGACTTAATTAAGCCCGGGAGAGAGCTGATGAAAAAGGGGGTGTAAGGCTGAAATATAACCCAACGCGTTCACATTTATACTAGCGACGCGAATTAACCCTAAATTGAAACATAACTGTACGCCATGTACGTTCCATATTCGAATAATTTTGGATTTTTTAACAGACATGCTTGATATGAACAAAATTATGTTTGGTCTGCAGAACAATCGAATTTTCTGGGAATATTAAATTTGTTTTCGATTATTCTACGTGAGGTTCTTGATAGACGTTCATTTACAAAGTTTCTATATGCACCGGCAGAGACAACCACGTGAAACGACTTAGCACAGCCGATAGCCCTTTTTGTCAATGACGTGCCTACCTACATTTTATTTTGGAGAACACTCTGCAGGCACACCTCAGGACACAATTACTCAACATCAATTTAGTAATTTCAAAGGCATGGCATAGACTCATAACTGTCATAACCAGTAATATTAGTATACATTCATATAACTAAATATGAAACCTCGATAAAATGGAACCGTACTGCGCCCGCTGGTTATAACGTAGCGTTATAGAATTATCATAATCGTAAGGATTTAGTTATGTCATGAAACAAGACCTGAAGGTCACAATCGGCGCCATCTCTCTATGGTACTGGACCGATTTTACCCCGATACTCGTGAAATAAGGCTATTTCTACCTACAGAGTTAGACCAAGATAAGTCTGCAACGATTTTGACTTGCAGTGCAAGAGTGCAAAAACAAACTTGATCGACTCATCCCATTTATGAAAACTTATCATCTAGCCCAGCGGTCGGCAACCTTTTAGCAGCCAAGGGCCACAGAGTAGCTAACGGAAGTGACGCGGGCCGTACTTTGTTAATATTTATGACTTTATGAGACATTGTCGTTTGTCACTATTTCATACAAAATAGTTAGCCAAGGCGGCACTCGGGCCGCAAGTGACAGATTCATGAGCCGCATGCGGCCCGCGGGCCGCAGGTTGCCGACCGCTGATCTAGCCTATGGACTTTTAAAAGCTATTTTCGTAAAAATGTTAAAATGTACAGTCAGCAACAAAAGTTACTAAGCGGGCGAGGTATTCAAAATGATCTTGACGCGACTTTATTTTTAACGAAATAAGAGCGTGTCAAGGTAATTTTGAACACCTCGCCCGCTTAGCAACTGCTGCTGCTGACTGTACCTATAATATAAATAGCTAAATATGTAGTTACAAATTGTGGTTATATTGTTTCAGATAGCAACGTGATGGTGCGGCGGTGGGCGCCTGCGCGGACGCGTTGATCACTCCACATGCCGACACCACTCTGCAGTCAGCAGAAAGGTATTGTGTCTTTATATTTTGATATTAACACATTCAGGGCCATGAAAGCCAGGGTACACTGTTCGTAGCGACTACGCGCTACATATACCGAAACCGTGGCTACGCGCTACGAGCGTAACCCTTAGCACTTAGTGGCAATGAATGTGTTACAAATTACAAATTTAGCTTTTTCGGAGAAGGAAAAATATTCAGATGATTTTATTTTGCTATTTGCTTGATTTAAAAGTCAGCAGGCAATTAATAATAGTACGACCGCGATAGCTAACTTGTTTGTTTTTCAGTCTAACCAACCTATTTGGGTACCACAACCACCAACGAATTGTGCTTTTCTTTTTTTTTCTGAAATAGTTTTTCGTTTTTATTCAGTCATTACTCATTATCAAAGTCATATCATGATAATATGTCAGAAAAGTGGTCATAAGGATTTCTTAAGAATCGCCTCTAAATACAGTCCTAAGTAAATTGTCGGTCAAATTTTCACGCCGTATTTTATTTAGTTTGGTACGACTTACATCAGTACTCTCTTGAAAACCACTTTATGAAGTCACACGGGAAACAAACTTTCTGGCTGCAAAGTTATTTTGGCTCGGTATTGTAGAACGAATCAACTCGCACTATGCCAGAGTTTCCAAAACTTCTAATAGAGACGAACCCGTATTGCTAAAAAACGTGCCCTCATTTAAAATTTGCGACGTTGAAACTACGTATTTTCTCTTCTGTTAAAGCTCCAGATGGCCCTCTACCCATCCTACTACGGCTAGAAACTGCAGTCTTATACAAAAAGAAAGGGGGTCATTGAAATTTAAATCAAATTGGTGATATGATAGTGGTTTAATTTACTTTCTCAATAAGCTTCTTAGGTACTCTGCCGATATGTTTTGGTAGTCTACTTCTACTTCGTTTATTTGTTTGAAAGTCGACATCGGTAATCCTGATAAATTTTACTCATAGCATCTGGTGAGCGATTGTGTCTTGACAATATTCAATACCTTTGATCACGAACATATTCAATGAAAGTCGAGCTGTAGTTTGCAATTTTGCATTCATAAAGTTCATTGATGTTCAGCAAAGTTGTTGCTTCGATCCCGTCTCCGCCAATATCGCTTGCAGAGAACTTGGAAATTCAATATCAATAAAATTTTCGAGTGTATGCAAGTATGGTTCTAGCGCGAGTACGAACTACTAAGCCAATCGAAGTTGATAGAGAGTTTGGTCTGGCGACGTCTCGAGGGTCGTTCCTTGTTTGCCTTTTCGATTTCTCGCTCCGGAAGGTAAACGTTTTAACTTGTTGAGTTACGTTAGTTAAAATGTGTTGCAATTGTTACGAACGTTTTAGAGCGTTTCTATTTTGTATTCTTTACACTATGCGAGTATTGATTAATCTTTGATTTGTCACTAACACATTTGTCGCTCATAAGACTCCTTCTTCTTCTTGCCATCCTGTTACCCCCTGCTGGGGTGTAGGGCTCGAATCTTTTTCTTCCACTGACTCCGGTCCTGGGCAGCTTGGGTAGCCTCCTCCCACCCTATCCCCAATACACCCAGCTCTTGCTTCACAGAACGGCGCCAAGTCGATTTAGGGCGACCATGTTTCCGTTTGCCGGGCATCTTCCAGGTCAGGGCCACTTTGGATAGGTGGGTGTCAGGTTTCCTGAGGATATGTCCAATCCAATGCCATTTCCGCGTCTGGATCTCCTTGTGTACGGGGGCTTGTCCGGTTATTCTCCATAAGTGAGCGTTTGTGATCCAGTTAGGCCAAAAGATATGTAGGATTTGCCTTAAGAATTTGTTCACAAATACTTGGAGTTTTGTCATTAGGTCTTTGCGGACAAACCAGGTTTCGCACCCGTACAGTAGCACGGCCTTTACATTGGAGTTGAAGATCCTCACTTTAGTTCTTCTCGTTAGGATAGAGGAGTTCCACACAGGTTTAAGCTGGCTGAATGCAGCTCGGGCTTTGTTTATTCGAGTTGCAATGTCAGCCTCCGTTCCTCCACTCTGGTCGACAATACTGCCCAAATAGCAAAAGCTCGCCACTTGTTCGATCTGGTTTCCCTTAATCAGCAGCGGAGTTGAATCGGTGGTATTGTGGCGCATTTCCTTTGTTTTCTTGTAGTTAATGCGCAACCCTTCCTTTTCAGCCTCCTCTGCTAGATCTTCCGCTTTATCTTGGAGTTGCTCACGCGTGGTTGCTATAAGACGGAGGTCATCTGCAAAGTCGATATCCTCGAGGTCTTTTTCAGATGTCCAAGGCAAGCCAAGCAAGCTCATAAGACAGCGTACCTATATTGAGAGCTCACGGACTGTATTATTTTGACAGATTAATCGGTAGTTGATGTTAAACCGGCTACGAGTAAAGGTTAATACTTTGTAATTTAGTATTTTTTTAATGTTTGTTAAGAAATATTCAGTAATCCGAATATAAGATAAGGCATTTATTTAAATTAAGCGCGCCAGCAATTTAAATTTTAAAGCGAACATTTTCATGTCTATGTTAGCACCGCATCAAAGCTTCGTGCCTTTATTGACGTCATAAGCATAACAACTTTTGAAAGTAGGTCATGTATTCAATTCCGGGCCAGTGGCAAAAAATATATGTATAATTATTATTCATGACCTTGCGACATGTAAGTTGCTCATGAACGACCGCGCCTCGCATGACTGTTCCCGTATGAAAATTATGCAGTTGTAATTATCAGTAAGGGAAATCTTAATAAAACCAATAAATGTGCCCGAGGTGAACAAAAAACATTTTATTGAAGGAGCAGTTTAAGTACCTATAATTGAAACTTAAACTTAAAAGTAGAAAATAAACTCTTTTTAATTGCCACTATCGCATGTCGTTTTAGTTGTTCAGTTTTTTGCATAACATATCCTACGATCTATTAAAAATATTGACATTTCTCGTAGATCAAAAATGAATACGTAATTGTACTGACCAATAAACACTACCATACCTAATTACCTTAGTAAATTACCTAATAATTAACGTACCCGAACCACTAATTTCATTGGGCTGTAATGAAATTATTTCGGTTTTAACACGACATTGAACACATTGTGTTCAACATGGTACAAAAGATTATCAATATTATCAATTATCATTTATTCTCACTACGTTGGGATATGGGACCTTTAGTTTTTTATATCAGTGCTTAAATTTCATGAAGAGCTGGCCAAATTGGAAAATTCAATATTTTATTTCAAAAGATCAGGACCTGAATTGGAGTGTGAAATCTTTATTGGAAGAATATGTTTTAATAGGTACAATCGGTGGTCTTACAATAACGAGTAGAGCAGAACTGGTGATATGATTCTGGAGAAATATATAGGGGGGACTCTTTAGTTAGAATAATAGACTATTATTTTCTCTCCGAAAACGACATTTATAAAAGTTGAACAACTGATTGAAGACTAAAAATGTTTATTGTAGATAAAAAAATAGATGTTAGTTTTAAATGTTCAAGACTTTTTCTCTGATTGCAGATGTCCTAATATGGGTTGGTCATGCATCGTGGCACGCATCGTGGCCTTCTTCCTCATGCTCAACCAAGTATCGGCTCTCACGTCCGACATGTGAGTTACCACATATCATCATCTTCCATGGCTTACTTGGGAAACCTGGTCAAGTCAGACTAAGCACTTTTTACGAAAACCACTGCAATTTGACTTTCCAATAGTTTCAACCCAGCGTTATATGGGCTATTGTGGCGTTTTTCGGCAATGTAGGGAAATCGACCTTAGATCTTCAACCGGCTTTCAGAGGAAAGTAAGGCACGTTATTCAAAGGATTTAGTTTGTTTTATACCCACAGAAGCCCCTAAAGCCAATGGGTTTTGAGTGCATTTCATACAGAACACAATTCAGAATTTTGCGATTTAGGCATTTTTGCGTAAAAATATTAATGAGTAAGTAGAATAATTAAATAGGTAGGTATATTATATTTAGATTTAATTAATGAAAAGTGTAAGGATAAATAATAGTTTACTCTAAGTACCTACATATGTGGTGTACAGAAAATGAGACCAAACGTAATAAATAAATATGTGATAGGTATTGATATAAAATTGTAAACATAACAATTCAAAACACCTTACTACCGACTGGTAGATTTATATGGAACTCTTACCAATAAACAAACCCTATATGCCGCTTTTTGCGGTCGACTGCGATATCGACATTTCGATCTAATTGAAATCGAGTTGCTCGCCTCGTATGGAGAACCGAGCGCGGTAATGAAAATAGCTGGGGCAGAATTAAATTCAAGCTTTTATATATAAGTAGAGTAATATATAAACTAATTTCATACAAGTAAAACCATGAAAAGGCGAGTGGCGGGCGACGAAGCGAAGGTAACGCGGTGGCCGCTACAGGCTCGCCGAAGCGTTAAGTTCCTCGCTCCATTTATAGACCCTTTAGAGGGGCTATGTAAATCATCTGTGGAGCTCTGGCGCCCCTTGTGTATATAATTATAGATTAATGCTGGAACTTGCTATGGAAATTGGAATTTTGTTAATTTTAGGTACCTACTACATACATAAGTAATATAATAGGTATATCAATGTGAAATGGGCTCAATTCAACTACACTTTTGTTATGAACCTTGTAAATAATAACTAGTAGGCATTAATTAAACATTAAATACTCACCAAATAATAGCGTTGCTTCGTCTTGATACGAAGGTATATAACCAAGTTATGATTATTTTCCTAAAAACCATAAGAGATCTCCGCGAGCTACTTGTTCAGAAAAAAGTTAAACAAATTCAATTATAATAGGATTATTTATACTTCCTTTAATTTAATAATAACTAGTCTTATTCATGTAAAGAAGCTACTTTGACTTATGCGAGGAGCATTCGTACAGAAATAGTTCTCTAATATTATCACGTTAATAAATTTAAACTAGTCTGTCAAGCCATTTCTGTCAGTAGAAAAACGCGGCAATATTTAAAAAAATGTAGGCGCGAAGGGTAATCGTCCCATAGAAAATTTAAATTTCGCCCCTCATTGTGCCTCTGGTGATCTTTCTTTCTCTGGTATCTTATGTGTTAAATGAACTGTTAAAGGGTTGATTTCTTTCCAGAAATCTCATTGTGTACTTACGTCCGATTATTGGTGTGAGAAAGTATATTTTTAGATGTTATAAGCCCGGCCCTCTGTTGTGGCAAGGTAATGGGTACTAATCTGAAATCAATACCAAGTCTGTCATTCCGCGTTCTCACACACTTAATTTGCCGTGATAATATGCGTGGTAGATTGATGTTTCTTCTGCTTGTAATGGTCAAAATTATTCGGCTTAATTAATTATATCGTGAACATGATACAGCATCTGTTAAATTGAGTGTTTTTCTTTAAATTATTTCCAGTTTTGCAGCGGGAAAGTCGGACAAAGAGATATTGGACAACCTCCTGAAAAACTCCCGCTATGATAAAAGACTGCTTCCTCCCGTAGATGGTAAGCTTATCCCCATACACATCACGTCTTAATTAGTGTCACTCATTAGCTGTTTTATTTTTTAATAGGATGTTAAGATTAATGTAATAATTGCAGATCCAGAATTTTGTTGTGGTCTAACATCGCCCAATGACTCTCTGGCTCAAAATAGGGTCGGGCTGTCATCGCTGCGGCCCCGCTCGCACAATCGCGGTGCGTTGTGTTTTATGTTTTTGAAAAGAGAAATCCTTCCATGTGGAGCGTCTTGGATTTACTTTTTTATCGTAGAGTCCTTAAATGTATTAAGAGCCTACCTTGTTTGCACGCTATTTATGTGTTTAGGATCCGTTCCCACGTTGGCTTTTTCTTGCGGTAGATACTTCTTTATCTGTGTATAATATTTTTTACAATCACTTTATGTTTCATCCATGCACCTTGTTCTAAATGTGTTAGTTATGCACACTAATTAACACTAAGTGGGTAATTCAAGGATAATTTAATCACTGTATTCACTGTTGTAACTTAATTAAATCTCTATTAAGCAGGCATCGTTGGCTGACGTTATAACCCAAAATAAAATTAAAACTTCGTTTGACAGCTAAAACATTTCAGTAGAGTGCCTTTTGTTTTGTTTTCCGCTTTGTTACTTCCTACGTTTTCTCTTTTCACAAACATCAAACACAAATCGTATAATAATATTATGCTGTATTCCTTTGTCCTTTAAATCTCGGGTGTAGCTCTTATTAGTTTGAATTATTATTGCAACATTTTGCGGTTACCATGCCTCTTACTGACCAATATTTTATGTAGGCACTTCTTATTTCTATTTAATGATTTGCTGGGGTAAGATTATAACTACATGGCAGTGTAAGTCGAATTATTGTGAAATATAGAGGTCCTTGCACTTAATTTAGCCACTTCCTAATGTCTATATATATATATTATATGAAACCTATAGATAAGCCTAAGTGCATGTATGTCTACTTATGTCATGCAGTATGTTCTGTAAGAATGATACTATCTTTGCTTTTAGAACGTTCATGTTAAGGTTTACAACTTGTGCGTATTCATTTTCAGGTGTCCTCACCGTAAATGTTAGCGTGCTACTTCTTAGTTTAGCATCTCCAGACGAATCTAGTCTTGTAAGTAGATGTCATCCCACTACCTATATCATATATCTTTATCTGTTCTATCAAATGTCAAACAACCAGCTGTAAGAGGCTAATTTTCAAAACACTAAAAGCTATAAACATTTAGCTGTAGTTTCCATTTCCTTCTGATAAATGTGTTTCTGTAAAAAGGACCGATACATAAATTTTGAGAAAGACTAACTAAAATAATGATTTTTCCAATGCCCTACATGTTACATACGGATGCTAACTGCAAGTGATACGTTTCAGAAATACGAGGTAGAATTCCTTCTACAGCAGCAGTGGTATGATCCGCGACTGCGCTACTCTAACCAGTCCCACTACGATTTCCTCAACGCCATCCACCACCACGAGGACATCTGGCTTCCTGACACCTACTTCATTATGCATGGAGACTTCAAGGTCAGTTCCATTCCTACATCATACATATTAACTAACTTTACCAATGTAAACCAATTTTTATAGTAAATTATTTCCACCATGCTCTCGTCTGAAGGAATTTTCCCAGCACTCATGGGTATTTATGACAAACTAGTAAAACGCTTTCAACTTCATTGGCCTTTATGTATATATATATGCCTTTTAAATTCATTTAGGGTACACACAGGTCGTAAAGTACCATCTCACACATGCTCTCACCTTTTATTGATATTGCATTCTACTTTGTGTGGTTGTGTTTCAGGACCCAATAATACCAATGCACTTCGCGTTGCGTATCTATCGTAATGGCACTATAAACTATCTGATGCGGCGGCATCTAATATTGTCCTGTCAGGGGCGGCTCAACATCTTTCCTTTTGATGACCCATTGTGTTCATTTGCCTTAGAAAGTAGTAAGTAGAACTCACAGAGTGACTCACAAATATTATTGCATTAACTATCTACAGCATGTTATGACCAAAATCATACCTCTTATCGATTTTCAGTATCATACGAGCAGTCAGCAATAACGTATGTGTGGAAAAACGATGAGGATACGCTTCGTAAGTCGCCATCATTGACGACTTTGAACGCGTATCTAATCCAGAACCAAACCATCGCTTGCCCCATCAAAGCGAGTTGGAGAGGTAAGCAGCCATCTCCCCGCAACCATGACATACCAACATCGCTTATTACATCGTTATATTTATACTTATACATAAACAATAAAGATAATCCTAATTTAAATTATGTAGTTTAGCCTCCCAATTTTTTTTCTAAGCACATCCTTACACATTGCACAATAAAGGATAAGTGATGTTTTCATATTGTATTCAAATTCTAATTAACTCTTTTCAGCTTGGTCTTGATTTCTGTTAAAGGTTATTTTGAAACTTTATTTCATGTAAACATAAGTAGACGCTTTTAGACTGTGGAAGTTATAAACCTTAGTATATAGCTAGCATGTCATTTAGTTGTTTGGTTCAGTGAATCGAAACAGCCGTTTAATCAACATAGATTTTTGTGACAGTAACAAAGTATGTCCCTACAACAAGTATTAGATGTTTTTAAATGTTAGTGAGTAAAAATAATTAGAGTATAGAATGTAAGATTGTATTAACGTCTTTGCAAGCAGCTGAGGGTAATTCACTTTACGAAGAAGATGAAGAGCTGACATGTAATCTTTGCCAGAGACGGTTTGAGGAGCAAGGTACTGAGCGCTGGACGATCGCCGTTCCGTCCGGTGCCGTCCGGTCATTTTACAGTATTATTCCGCTTATGTGTGAGTAAATGCGTTGTTGTGGCCATGTGCTCGATGCGACGTTATCGCGAACAAATACATGGAGACTCGTTACAGCGCCTTGTGGAATCTCAGGCCACAACTGTTATAGCAGTACAACTTGGTTGTTTCATTTGCCGCCACAGTCTCTCACACCGTTATTTTCAGAAATATTAGTTCTGTTAATTTGCTACTGATCTAGCTTTTAGAAATAACCAACACTTAATAGCAAGTCATATTAAAAAGCTCTATTTGCTTACGTAAAGCTGCATTATACTCACTTGAATGATATTTAAGATATTAAAAGTTGTAACTTATTTTTTCTTTTTATTCTCTTCTGTATTATTGTCATATGAATGGCAATGAGTGAAACAACCAACAGTCATACTCAGTTTCATCCTCCATACCCTTGCACGTAGTAAATTTGATGTACTTGAATGCACGTGTTTGAAATAGTTTGCGCTCATGTTTTTGGACAAACTACACTTCATTAAATATGTTCTTATACATTGAACACTATGCGCTTTACTCATACATACCGGATAGTATTTTAGTTTAGTTGTTACATTAAATATTTTTGTTTGACTTGCTAGACATTTGGTGTTTACTACAAGACCAGAGACTGAATGGAGTTACTTGGAATATATTCACGCCACCTCCAACATGTTATATACTTATCGTATACATCAAAGTGTAAATGTTATTTAGTTTGATGTGCTAGTATTCGTAACAATGTTAACTCCACAGGTAACTACAGCTGTCTAAAGGTCGACCTAATTTTTACAAGAGACCGCGCGTTCTACTTTACTACAGTATTTATTCCTGGGATAATATTGGTGACTTCCTCGTTTATCACGTTTTGGTTGGAGTGGAATGCGGTCCCGGCGCGTTCCATGATAGGTAACGGCCCGACGCAGCAGTGGGAATGGCGGCTGTACTATACGCATCTTTTCTTCGTAGCATCTAGAAGTGGCTGGGGCTGATTGTAACACGCTAGCTCTCATTTCGCATACCGAACTACGGTCAACTTTCGCAATGCACTTATTTGGTTTCTTATTTTTAGATTATGCTTGCTATTTCTAGGTAATTACAGCTGTCTGAAGGTGGATCTCATCTTTACACGGGATAGATCATTTTACTTCACTACAGTTTTCATTCCGGGCATAATTTTGGTGACCTCATCGTTTATTACTTTTTGGCTGGAATGGAATGCAGTGCCTGCTAGAGTTATGATAGGTTGGTGTTAAATTTGTATTACTTTGATTTATTTACACTATTCCTTTTATTTAAATAATAACATACCAGAAAATGACCTTCTTTATGACTAAAATTAATATCAGATCAAACTTCAAAGCACAAAATTATCGCGTAACTTAATTGCTACGAGTGAAACGTATGTAACCTAAAACATTAAATTCGAAGATAGGCATTATTTACTCATTTACCTACACACATCGTCCTACATGCAGCTTCTACTACTTTAAGATATGTATGTATAAGGCGGTTAGTAATGTGAAATCGAAATTTTAGGTGCATTTTAATAATTAGACATTTTTTTGCCATTTATCTTACACACATGCTACTAGTTAATAAAACAATCATTTACATTTACACATCTTTATACAATCACTCATTAGGTATAATTACATTTACAGTATTTGGCGGATAACCAACTTGGCATATATCATCAATTCTCACTAGCTTTGGCCGGATTATTTCATATTTAACACTGTCAACTTTAAGTAAATTGACAAATTGTTCTAATTCTTTATTGATGTATATTTCGTAGATAGTCAATGTCTACATTTATTTAGTTGTATATACATAGTTAACACTGCATTTGGCCTTGCCTGATTAACGGGTAATTTTTATAAATTTAAGTGTCTTAGCCAAGTTGATATTTTGTATCCATAGCTTACATAGTTTTTTTTATATTCATGTTTAAACGTTAGTATCTTAAGGATTTATATGTTTAATTTGCGTATTACTTTACATACTTAACGCTTATTTATTTGTTTTTTATTATTATTCTCAATCATAAATATCTAACATAAGTCTCGTACGCAGGTGTGACGACGATGTTGAATTTTTTCACAACATCAAATGGTTTTCGCTCCACCCTGCCCGTGGTATCCAACCTAACAGCTATGAACGTATGGGACGGCGTGTGCATGTGCTTTATATACGCCTCCCTATTGGAGTTCGTGTGTGTCAACTATGTGGGAAGAAAGCGGCCTTTACATAACGTCGTCTACAGACCAGGGGAGAATCCTGTTACTCAGGTGAATATGAACTATCTTAACATTACAAGCATTAAATGTCTCTTTGACGTGGTTTTGTGTTCCCCGCTAAGATTTGAGGTCGCATATGAGGACAATTTATTTTTTGTATGTGAATAATAATAACAAAATTTGGCTTCATATTGATCTAAAATCTTTTTAGTGTGTCAATGTATTACAGAATATACACAAAATTAGTTTTGTTTGGTATGTTGGACGAATAGGTAACGTACATATTATTCCTCAGTTATAATAGACCTTACATGGTAGAGGTTACACTTTAAAGTCAATAAATTACATTCGTTTAACTACCTCAAAACCTACACATTGCATAAAATATCTACTCCGAAGGGCATACTTTGTACATACACATTATATTTTGTATGCTGACTACATTACCGCAACTCTGTTACCTTCTTTTTTTATTTTAGAATTATAATACAGAAAAACATGAGAAATAAAGTAACCATTTACCTAAAACTGCAATTTATATACCCTTGAGTCACTACTAGTGAGAATGACTATTTTGGAAAGCACACTAATTATTGAACACAAAATGTAGTAATATTTTAAACACAATGATACGGTCAGCAGTAAAAGTAACGGATCAGACTACGCGTCAAAAGTACCTATCTACTATTCTCTAATAACTGGACAAAAGAGATTCATCTTTATACATACCTATGTAAAACAATCTGACATTGACAAATAGATATTTTAGAACGCGAATTTAAAGAAATATGTCTTTATTTGGAAGAGTACTCCATGGTGGCAGATACTTTTGGCACGTTGTTACTTCCAATATTTTTTTTGCTGACTGTACCAGAAATATTGCTAAAAATCCAAAGTTACCTTTCCGCTAAATGTAATTATTACCTACAGTTACGATTACCTACGCTTGGCACGATGGATGCAATTCGTATGTCGCTCCGATGTGCGAGCGGGATGTCGCTATAATATGCGCTTAGCGTTATCTCGCTCAAACATCGGAGCGACGTGCGAATCGGATCCAGTGTGATAAGCGCCTACACGCTTGTTAGTTTGTTTTATCAAAGCCATGTCAAACTGACTGTGTTAAGTTTCAATAAGTAGACGTGTATTTTATTTAACTATTTACTCTTTGCAATGTTTTCCCTTTTACATAAGTAATATACCTACTTATCAATAATTGGCACAATCTGCTGGTAATTTGTTTCTATCGATGTTGTTGGTTTTCAAAAATCCGTTATCCGGAACTGCTAAGTCATTGAACTTTCAAACAATTATTTTAACAAATGTTTCAATTTAAATGTACCAATTGCAATAACACCAAACGCGTGTAGTAATTAAAATAAATACAATTTAATCCGGTGTACAATTTTATATTTAAATTTTGGATAGATGATTAAAAATCGTAGAACCGTGTAAATATGGTATCTGTAAATAATCCTACATTTAAAAATAAACCCGCTCCACAAGTGTTAGGTATAATTTTCAAGTATGTACATACCTACATATATATACAGTCACGCGGTATTTTTGACACACCAACAACACAGATTTTCTGTATCAGCATGCTCACAATCAATGTTCAAAATTTATCTCTGCATGTACTTTCCTTGTGTTTGACGATTATTGTATTTCGGGTAGGCCAGAAGTCATCACACGGTTTCATTTGCAATCGTATCAGTTTCATGTCACTGAATTTACACAAAGACTATTTTGTGTGGCCTTAGTTCGCATTGATAATTCATTCATTCTTAAAACGTCATTCAATCCGCTAATTATTTTGTTATAACTTTAGAAACCAGAAAACATTGCAAAGATGTTCCGCGAATATCACTAACACCCGTAAAACCCGTAACCGTCCAAGATATATTCATGATTAATGTTTAGAACAAGTACTTTCCCTGGCCACCACAGACTAGTCCGTGTTCACGGTTGCACATCGTAAGACCATCTGTCACGAGTGAACAAAATTGTGTGTGTGATGTGTTCACAGCGACTGCCTGCAGTCCTGAGCAGAATTGGCATTATACTGGCCAGCCCCTTGGTAAGAACGTTAGCCGCATTCATAGGCACTTTCCAAAAATTATACATACTGTTATATTTCTTTATCTACTCAAAAACAAATACTGTATGATTTTTGGCTAATGATTCCTAATACGTAATGCGTATAATATGAATATACATTTAGTTTTAAGAGTAATTGTAATTTTTAATGGATAACAATAATAACAAACAATATTTTGCAGAAAGAAATATAACATATATTGCAAAATCATAATCTTACTCCACCAATGAACCATTGCACGAGTTATATGCATGCGTTAGTTTTGTATCGTAGTGTGTTCATATATTTTAAAATTGGTAAGTATTATTGTACTATTTATAACTTTAACTTTAAAATCAAAAGATGACTACAAAAATATAATATACAGGTATTTTCTGACATTATTTCTGGACACATGCTACGTCTTCGTTAGTAAGTAAGGTGATCCTACTCACATGCATGTAACTACACAACAAACAAATGCTATGAATTTAAAATGATGTAACTTATGAAATGATGTTGCTTACTCACTATATCAAACCAAGATTTCATCTAGAAAGTCGGCGAGCCGAATTATCAAACTATTCAGTCCTGACAGTAGACAAGTTAGGTAGGTACACGCTACACGCCAACTTGATCACACTACAGAATTGCTTCTCTGGAATACGCCATTTTATCTAAGTACCTACTTACATTAAATAGTTGCAGTCACAGCTTACAATTTTTTCTATTATCTACTTACTTACTTATTTGTATCCATACGTAAATAGGCTGACGCAAATAAAATTAAGCAAACATGCAACATGCTTGTCATAAGCTTTCTTTAGATTAAGAGGCAAAGCGAAAAAGTAGATTTGAAGAACAGCAATGATAAAGCTTCTGCCAGCCAAATATCACAAATGATTCCGACTCAGCCTGATGCTTGAGCTAAAAATAGTTGTCAATTTATATAGGAGGCGATGGCATTCCTACAATGGGCTAAATCAGACGCGAATGAACCAGAGCCAAGCGGTGCCGTAAGTGATGCCACTGAACAGTTCAAAGTATCCCCTCCTCATCACCGTATTCCTGATTTCACGAAATTAACGCATGATCTTTCATTTAATGCTGCTTTGGATCACTTCAGCCTGTAAGTATACTGACCAACCAATATTTTCAATGTCCATGTTTGTTGTCTAGTCTGTTTCAATCATATTTTTAACATTCACAAAATATTTTTGCATTGTACGAGTATCAACGGTTTCACCATTCCCAAAACATGTCGTGAGGTGTATAGTGAATGATATGGTATACATGCATTTTTAATACGGAACATAACTAAGTCAAAATGGTCTTGTACGTACTAATAAAAAAATCGAAGCCATCGAATTGCCCAATTACTTGCTTATCACTTATCTGTAATTATTTCCAGCATATTACTAGCTTTGTTAAGTCCATAACCGTACGTATTTTATATTTAGTGTATACGAAAGCATATGATAATTTTTCTTTGTTAATTTTAGGGAGACAAAAAGAGAGAGTCGACAGGTGCTGCGGACCTAGTATCGTGTACTACGTGCACTGGAGCGCCGGGTTCCTGCACACACACTGCCAACAACGGAGGAGTATCCGAGGTAGCTAAACAAAGCTCTATTTGCTCTCCAACTTCTTCAAACTGAATGTTTAATCCACAAACAAAAGACTACTCCGCTATGTAAAGGTGCGCTGTGGAATCGCCTTCACCATTTTGCATTTTAACCACTGTCTCGTTAGAAAATAACTGGAGCTAGGCCAAGAGATCATACATTAAATGTTTTACCTTTATTGCAGACACAACATGTAAAGTAAAACGTTAAGTATAGTTAATTCTTATCCACTAAAATTAAACTATGATAGTAATAATAAATAAACTAAGCTAGATAATCGCCATGTGGGATGTTGACTCGACGATCATTGTTCCTATAGTCGTGTCAGCGAACGGTCTCATAGCGAAGAGTCTCGACCGACACCTAGAGAGACTCTCGCTGGGTGGTTGGATCAAGGGTCAGATGCAGAAGGCGGTAATTTTGGACACGGCGCGTATAGTACGTCGGTTCCTCACTCTGCGGCCCTGACCACCGGCAGCTTGGGCCCTGCCCCGCTGCCGGCGGCACCCTAGGTTAGGTTTTTTATAATGTGTTTATATGTATTTTTTATTGTTTTGTAAGTGTTTTTATATTTTACTTTTATATTCATATTATAAATAACCTAACTTAAGACCAAAAATAAATAAAGAGAATAATAAACTAAAATAAAAACATCCCAAACATGAAACACATTCTAGTTCTAGTACAAAATTATGTTACTTAATTAAAAGATTAATTCATTCATTTCTCAGCTAGAGTAGTCCATCATTGCCATGGCTCACCGTTTCAAATTAATTTCTTTCAGCCATGTTTCGTCCAGGTTCGCAAAAAAGAACCCCCTCATCCGATTCGCGTGGCGAAGACGATCGATGTCATCGCGCGCATCACGTTCCCCACTGCCTACGCCGTGTTTCTAATCTTCTTCTTTATACACTACAAGGCCTTTTCTTAATGCTGCCTCTACATTACTTCCCGCTGCAGGCTGCTTCACATGAACTGGACAGTTATATTCTTAGATCTTGTACGTAAGTACTTCTTTCACCGCTCGTATGAATTGGATCGCGCTGCAAGTGACAACCTCTTCGGTGCAGTGTGTTCGCCTAACGAGTGTTGATGTTGACATTTGTTGCCATTGCAAATTGTGATGATTACTCACTATAGTGATAGTATTTGATATTAGGATTAGGACCATTTTCAAAGCTGCAAAAGCAAAGAATAGTTGCAGCTTGCCGTTGTTAAATAGAACGTCTTGAAGTAAGGATTAGAGACGAATGCGAATTTTCTACAAGTTTTGAAATAGTTTTCAAAAATTATTCATAAGTTGAGGATCGCTGAGTATGGGGCACGAATTTTATTAGTTTCTTATCAATACCAGGAAACTTATGATAGGATAAAGAGGGATCAATAAAATATTACTATGAATATTCTGCATCTATGCAGATAACGATACTCGGGACTGTGTGATGAGCGGTGTTTGAATGCGCATTCTAAAGGTGCAACTGAAAGTTGGTTTTGTTAGAATAAAGAAATCTATTTCAAACCTTAAGACAGTCCAAATGTAAATCATTGCTTTAAGTTCATGAGACGTATAAGTATTTTAAGATAGCAAAAGACATAACTTTTATATATGTTACATTTAATCACCACTGTTTCCTTTATTTATAGTATATGTGACATATTATGTATATAAATATACACCCACACAAGTTAAAGTTGTGATAATATCATAATTCAATGTTAAATATGTTTGCTTTTTAGAAGAGCTACAAAGACAATAGAAACGTGTAGATTTTATTCAAATATTTCCTGGATAATGTGTGTTAAAGTTTAGTTTCAAAATATTCGATTAGATATAAGTCAAGATGAAGCTCAAGACTCTTATTTCAAAATGTATGTATTAGTACCTATCGTTATTAAGATACATTGGATTCTCGGATTGTCTGTTTTTATAATAATACTTCGTTTTAGTTTGTGAGCTGTGTTAATGTGAAACCATGAACATGCCTTCTAACATTAATTATTGTTTGCAGCCTTGACATTACGTAGGATTTAGCTTTAGCTCGCCCGCCGTAGACTCTTGGCAGGTACAACAAAGCATCACACTATTGGGCACCATTATATGTTTATTTAGGGTGCTTAGTACTTTGTTACAATGAAATAAATTTAAATAAAAGTATCTAAATCAATTTATAGTCATATCCACTGAGTAGATATATACTTAATTAACATGGCGGGACGTGAAAATTTAGGTATTTGTGCGCGAGTATGCTGTTACATTATTTTTAACTACGTTACTTTTGTTTCTTCCGCGAGGAAATACCTACGTCTTAAAAGCATTACGGTGTTGAATCAAATTTGAATAATGCATACCGTAACACTGTTGCTTATATATTGTCCCCATCTGTTGTAGTTTTATGCCTTATTTAAGTTAAACACTTCCTGTTCTTTATAGCTCTGTTAGAATGTTTGATTAAGGATTGTTTCCTTATCAACGTATTGAGGTAGTAATAAAGCGCACGCAAGTTTTAATAATAATTAATTAACCAGCCTTCAACAAAGAGAGATATAATCACTAAAGTTACTTAACTATTCAAGATTTCTTAACAACAATCAATTTCTTATAATTGTACATGGAAAAGAAGAACAAAAAAAAGGAAAACGGCTCAACCTACTACATGTAGCCATGTAGGTATACTAGTCCGGCTGTATAAAATGCGAGGTTGACGGCATATTTAAGCCTTCAGCATAAACTACTAAAAGACATAAATAGGAATATAAAACTAAAACTAACTACAATTAAAATAATTAAAACTAAAAATGTAAGCATTTAAACTTCAGCATTGTCCAATGTAAGCACAATAAGACTCGTGTTGTGGGTACTTACTAGACCCCGCTTTTTCAGATTAGAAATTGTTTAACTTCAAAAGTAGTTGTAACTTATTTCCCCCAAAATTAAACCTGTGTAACTAAGCACTGAGTTATTGTGTCGTTTCCATAATTTTGTGCCGCAATAATATATATCATAGGATACTCAGAATTTCGGAAGAAAAAGTTTATTACCACTACTTTTGAGGTTATAAAAATTCAAATCTTAAAAAAAAAACAGTTTATAGACTGTACTATACATATATATTATTATAGAAATACTTAATTAATTAATTGCTCATTTATGTTTTTAATTGCGGAATGGACTGCAAGTCTATTTTTTCTATGGTAACTGAATATACAGGGTGATTCAGGAGACGTGAGCAGGACTAACACTGCGCATTTTGTAAATTATTAGCAACTGTTTCGTATCAGTATTAGTGAGATTAACGTTAATTTTCTACTCGTGTTGTAAAAAAAAATTAATAAATTTATTTACGACATGCATGGTCACCCTAAAATGAGAATACTAAACTAGGTACCGATATTCTGTGTCATCACTGTCATCACGGTCTGGTTGCTTTTGAAAACTCTTATCTCACTCAAGTTTGACAGTTTATTTTCTTCGTAATCAAAATGCTGTCATTACGGTTAAAGAGGTTTTATGTTTATTAATTAGGTCTTGTAGGGTAACCATGAATGTAGAGAGTTAAATTTGCCCTCACCAAAAATTTAAAAAATAGGAAAAAGTGTTGTTGTTTCACCTAAATACGACGGTGATCGATCAATTATCAGTAACTGAGTGTGCAGGTTTAGTCCTGCTCACGTCTAATGAATCACCCTGTTATAACAATTAATGTAATCACAACCGCCAGCCGGGCTAGATATGTGTGCGTGTCAATTGATAGATAAATAAACAAGAGAATCGTCGTTTCATCATCTATGGTTATTTTAAATATATTAAGCCATTCAAGGCCCAAAGCTACGTCGCGTAACACTGAAGCCTAAGGGTAAATTTCGCGATGTGGCGAAATCCCTCATAGGCGCGCGGCGCTTAGGGGGGCATTCCACAAAAAGGTTTACTTTGTCGTGGACGTGACGCGTATAGCAGCTACCTTAATAACCAAAAAACTGTATTATATCAAGTTGTCATATATTACCATGCCAAATATTGACTTCTTAGCTTTATCAGAAGTGTTCAAAATAGCGTCTCGTATCCGACACTGTTCTGGAATGCCCCTAAGGTATTAACTGGCATCGAATAAATTCACAGATTACCTACTACAGACTTTACCTCATCTTTTACCGAATATAATATTAAACTATTTTAATAATTATCCATATTATTTCTATTGAAACTTGATACCATGCCTTTTGCTTAATAAAGAGCGGACCAACCAGTCAACTGTTTTGGAAAGTAGATTTTGTAGGTGTCTAAAATATAATAAAGAGTACCTTTAAGAACAAATGCGTTTTGGCTGTGCTTTGATTCAACTTATGTAAATTTAATATACCTTTAAGGACCTGTTACGTCTTTTCAAAATAAGTTTAGGTTTTTTTTTCTCTGGGAAAAATAATATATACATATATACTCGGGGTAACGTATCTGTATTAAGGTTGCAAGTAGTTCTAGCTACTACGGCTTTAATAATTATAATCATAATTAATTACCTACATAACACTTAAGAGGAGATCCCATACTTTACTTATGCTATGGAGTGCTTAAGCGAAAGTACTGCAAATGCAAAACAATATACATACTATAAAATTGTAACAGAAACTGTTTATGTTAAATCATATACAAATAAATGATCTCTTGTTATATTCTGATACGTTACTAATATTTTAAAGTTTATTGATGTTAGAGTACAATGTTTCCATTCCCTAAATTTTTTATTAAGTATGAAAGTGATACTACTTTTATTCGCAGTGTTTTTAACTAATTAAACTATAAGATAAAAAATAACATATCATTCGCTTTATAAGATATCTACCTAAATTGTGCTATGTCCTGTTAAACTAAAAGTTAAAACTGAAATGTATATTTTGTGCTGGCTTTCTATATTTGTATCCGTTTTATTTATTATTAAATAAAAGTATCGTGTAAGTGTTGTGCCTGGCATTAGATACTAATATTTTATTTTATATGATTATTGTCTCTACTTGAAATGTGACTCATTAAAAGATCTGCTGCAAAACGCAGTTACTAAATACAATAAAAAATGTAATCTAAATGTAAAACATGATATTATTATTTAGGTACGCGCAAAAAAAATGCAATATCATATTACGCATTATACATTAATGTACTTACCTATAACAATATCAAGCCTCAGAATGAAGTTGCTTTCTGTAATTTTGTTTTGGTTAATAATGACTTATGTTGTTTTTTCTGATAAACTGTTATTCGTTTCCTAAATAAGTATTTTGAAACAAGAAAAAGTATTACGATTAAAATTTACTGTATGGAATGTATGACCAGAAGAAGGCTTATTTGTTTACAAGCTGTACTTAATTTAGCTCAGAAAACAGTTACATAGTTTATTTAGGTCAAAATTTGCAAACACGTTATGAACCAAATTATTGTACCATTAGGCTTTTCTGAAAGTAAACTCTTAAAGGCCAGGCGTTGTCTGTTAGAGTCGTCGTGATGAAGTGCTAGATGTAGGTATAAGACGAATTTTATTGAATTGAAAATGTTTTGTTTTAATATATTTATATCCGTGCCAGTTTAGCTTCATAAATGTGTTTAAATTGTATTGCTACTGTTGTCCTGTTTAATACATTTAAAATCCAAATACCAAAAGAATAGACATTGAATACTACTGTCATTCAATTTATTTTCGAACGAACGTTTATTTGCATTGATAGTAATAGTCTGGTTAAATTAGTTTTTGTAAAATACTTTGACCCGTCCAATTCAGTAGGTGTGTAAGCCAGTGGTGCTTAACTCGTACTCTACAATTTAATATCGGGCTTGTGCCATAATACTAGATGAAATTATAACAGACCAGACTCGAATGGCTATGGCTATAAACTAAAAGATCGAGGGTAAATGAACCATTTAATCGATAATATTAATCTCACATAATCTTGTCTTTCCTTTTTTAATACAACTATATTTTTTATTTATTTTTAGCCCGTTATAGTGGCCCACTGCTGGGCAAAGGCCTCTCCCCTTGATTTTTTATTTATTACTGTATTGAGTATCTATTTATTTTTAAATAATACTACTATTAGTCAATATTAATAAAATAGTATTAACCATTTTCTTGCAGTAACATTATTTTCTTCATGAAAAACAATTAGAGACTTTAATTTAATATTATTGTGAGTTATTCTAACGTCGTTGTTGGTAAAAAAGAATCGGTTAAATCACGTATTAATTTACTGTAGGCGCTACGTGTGAGGTACGTGCTTATCCGTATCCCAATTATGGATTCCCGAGAAACCCGAAACATGTCGCGCTAACAGTGTCAAAATACTTCAATTGAACCAGAAGTCTTAATCAATTTATTAAAAATTCTAGTCAAATGTAAAAATAAGAGGCAGCTATTATTTTACATGCATATCTTTTGTAAACCATTGCTGACGCTACATTGCTATCGCCAGCTAAATGTAGCTATAATCATGTTTGGGTGTCCGTAGCGATTACATTCATCCGTTGTATAAATAATAGCAAAAAGCGATGAAAATATCCATTCAAAACACAAGTGTCCAAAAACCTATCAAATCCAACCGAAAACTCTAAACCCACATTAATAACAAGCAAATCTTCGTAAAACGAGCAATGAATATCGTGGCTGTGACTCTAACATTTTATCAGATAAAAAATGTCGTACATTATGTCGATGTCTTAGATTGTATGATCTTCACATGCCAATAAATAAGACCAACAAGAAAAAAAATATCTTAGAATATACCTACTGCCTATGTATCCATAAGTAGATACTTACCTACATATAAATATGTATATAGTATATATATTATGATCATGATATTTATTATTATATCGTCGCCGGACACCCTATTTTTAGTATCTAGGTAGACAAAACTAATTAGGAGAAGTATGTAAAATGTATAACATATTTAGGTAAAAATATATAAAAAGGCACGAAAAGACATTAGTGAGATAAATAATTACAAAAATAACCAATATTCATTAGTAGTTAATGTTAAAAGTTCTTTATATTGTTCGTATTGTTTTAAAATTGAACGTAGGATATTGAACATTTCAATCCATGCTCACATTCAGTGACAACCAATTTGACTTCAATTTAATTCATAATAAATTTAAAACATAAAGGAAGTGCAGCAATTTATCCAATTTCGTGGCTGAATAATAGTATCTGGGCCATTTTATTCAAAATTGTACATTACACTTCTTTTTAATTTATTGGGAATTTTTTATGTTACATATTTCTATTCAGAATCACGACCTCTTTCAATCCTAATAGGAGAAAAAACGGTCCAAGGGTATTTTTCCATTCCCTTGCCATTTTTTCATACACTTAGTAACGGAACGGAAGGAACGAAACATGAATAGAAATATGTGACAAAAAATAACATGCCGTATTTTATGAATTTTATGATGCAGATTAAAAGGTTTACTAATAAGGTTCATTTTTCTCTAAATAACAAATACAATCAGAATAACGGAAGGCCATGAAAACTAACATAATTGTTAGTTTTCATGGCCTTCCGTTATTCTGATTGTATTTGTTTTGTTTTTTTGTCACATTTGACCGGTTCGAGTCCCGACTGAGGCAAGCGATTTTTCATAAATCCTTAAATGCAGAATTTATTGTTTTTAAAAACAAAGGAAAGTCTCCTTTACACAAAATGTGCTATTTACAATATTTAAGGTAGTTGCCATCCATGTGGCACTCGATTTTTCCACCCTGTATATTGCATATATTATACAGATCTCAATCACAATTAAAAAATTAACGATGATCAAATCTGGCTAACGTGGGATTCAAACCCACATTTTTGGATTGTCGATAATACATTTTATAGATTGTAATGTGGCAACTACGTTTAAATGAAGTCTTTTTCTCCTATTAAGATCGAAAGAGCTTAAGTTTCTGAGTAAGAATCACATATTAATATCCGAATAAAAAAAAACAACTTTAAATAAAATAGCTTACATGTTCCAGAATAGATCAAAAACGGTTATATTTTCAATAAAAAGTAAATATCCATGCACTTCTAGCATAATTAGCACGATACCTCTCGTTGTTAATGTACATAATATACATAACAATTGCAGTGATCCATCGAGTGGACAACACGGCCCATTCTTTAGTTAAAAGAGTATAATACAGTAGAAAACATTTTCAAGAATTTTATAGAGCCTCTGTATTCATTTTAATGATCCAAAACAACATAACAAAATAACCGCGATTTTCCGATTCTTGGCCTAGCTAGGCCATCATAACACTATTCATTCAAGTAGATATGCTGGGTACGAGAATAAATGTGTAATATAACTACATAGAAAAAGGGAAATTTAAATAGAGGAAATGTAACTACACGAATATCCCTACAAAAATATTTAAATGTTTTTGTTTTACTTACAATTAGATGAAGCATCATCCGAGCAATTAAGTTGATAGTAGGTAATAGGTGCCTTCGCGTGTTCAATGAATGTAATATCAAAGGAATCATTATACACTTTGCTTTATATTTTATTTATTTTTAGACTCAAGAGCTATGGAAACGGGTCACTTTGCATGTAAATGTCCTTACAATATAACCCGTTTCTGATCACCTATGTGGGAATCGTAAACAAAGCTGAAGAAAGTTTCGTATCAGCAGTAAAGTATGTGCATATGCAAGTTGCTGAAAGTTTCCATAAACTTGGAAAGAGTTGTCAGAAAATAATAAAATATACAATAGGTATATAATAAAAGTTTCCAGTTTGGAATTTTGGAAATTTTAAACTTAGTTCCCCAAAGTAAATCTTAAGAAGTTTGCGAGATCCATATAGAAAATTTCGGAATTTTGTAAACTTTCCACCAACACAAATTTAAAGGTATTCGTGCTACAAGAAATATATACCTACGTTGTACCTATATTTCGAATTATGTAAAGTTATAGTCAAAGCTAATATCATATTTGTATAAAGCAACCACTTTGCTGAAGTGGTTCATTATTTCTACCGTGTAATAAGAAATCAAGTAGGTAAGCATAAATTTATAAGTGCATTATAAATTTAAGATTTTGTTTAAAATGTTTAAATACTCATAGTTCTAGTGTGGAAGATTGCGCTACATGTAGGTAAGGGCAAATAGTTCATGCGATAGCCTGAAATGTCACCGTATCCGCGTATTTTTTGTAATTTGTATAGCTGATAATGTACACTCTATTTTAGTTAGATACGTCATAGACAAAGCAATAATAAGACTCAGGTTAAGTCATATAATACAGGCCTCTGGTTTAACGGCTAAAGTAGATGGCGATATAAGGTGTTACCGGGTTGTCAACTTAACGCTTAACAAAGTAGAAACTTTTCAGATGTAGTGCATAATTATTTTAACAAGTACTTAAGCAGCATGACAAATACGAACGTTTCCGAGAAAATACGATGGAAAACAATTATGCAAAATGTACGTCAGCGTACGGCGCCATCTAGTTCAGTGTAAAAAACCCGCCAACAATATATCACTTCACTTTGTCCGTGCTTTGTCTATGGTTACATTACATTATTTAGTTAAATATATGCATCCTCACGAATTACATATTTTGTAGTTCGAATTTATTACTGTATTGTACAATAATCACTGACACGCATAGCCTTTGTAAATAAAATGTATGCGATGACTGGCCATCGTGTTTGTAATGTGGCTCCAAAACTGTAGCATTGTAAATACTTTTAATGTAAAATTTATTAATTACAATTTTCATCAAATAAAACACAAATTCAATTTACATCGTTTTTGTTTTCCTTTTTACCAGATGGGTAAAAAGCACCTACCGACCTACCTTTAAAATAATTATTCACGCAAAAAGCCTACGTATGGGTTACCATTTTTTGACACATGGTTCCAAAGAGAACAAGGTAATCACTACGAATGGTTTGTTCAAATGACCACTGACCCAAGTTACTATATTGCAACTTATTTTTTAAGAGTAATCTTACTCCTCGTCTTCCGGGGTGAGGGCCTGGAGATCTGTAATACAGGTTTACGCCTAGTTCAGACTCTTCTCACAGAGGATATAAATTGTTAAGTAAGTTGTTCTTTACTCTATCTAATAGTTAACATTGTTAAATGTATCCTTTGTGAGGTGAAAATAAATATATTTTATTATTTATATGTCTTTTCCATATCTCGGGACCATGGGGTCCCGGACCTTTGGGAGGCGTACGTGGGGCCGAAGCCAACAGCGCAGAGGCCCTTTAAGACACTTTAATCTAAAAGCAAGGGATACACATATGGCGGATACCATCCCCGAACGCACAATGTGATACATCCGGAGATGGTCCCCGCCAGGTGCAAAGACTATTGCAGTGCAGCACTTTTGTGGCCCATGAGGCTATAGATTTGAAAGTTGGATGGACTGGATAATGGGCTATGGGAGAGACTAGCGGACACCTGCCGTGACAATCAGTCTCAAAATTTTATAAGACAGGTGGTGACTCGCCAACTCATTGAGTGGGCCCCGCAATGGCCGCACGCACAGTGCGACAACAGGGCAACACTTTGGAGCGGCTGTGAGGTTGTCGAGAGGTGAGTCTGCGGTAGCCAGATCCCGGTAATCCGTTCAAGGGCCGCCGGCGTTATGACATTTTACACTTCCAACCTGGAGCATAGGTCCCGCTCTTGCGACTCCACTCTGGCCGGCCAATCAAGGCAAGCACAGAGGTGAGGGCCAGATGACAGGGCCCTCTGGAATAGGGGTCCGCGGTGTCGCCACTCACCGTCAGCTCGCCACAAGCTGCCCCCGCGGGGTTATTATTTATTATTATTATTTATTTGAGTAAAGTGGAGAAGACTAAGCAAGAAAGCGGACCCTGGCGCTAGGCCGGGAAAACGCTAGGTTGAAGAAGAATAATTTGAGTAAAGTACCCATGTATCAATGCACTTTGAGCGTTTGAAATTGAATATCATTCCTAACACCAATATTTGGAAAGATTTTGTAAACAGTATTATTTATTTAGGTATATCTATTTTATTACACTCGTCAGTCAGTATAATTATGTCAATTTTCATTTCAAAATATACATAAAATATGGCAAATTTAATTATCATTAGTTAGGTACGTTGGGTACCCTCAGCCGTAAAAGTGCATGGAGACTATCAATGAATTCATTCATAATTTCTCAATGCCTTTTCGCAGGTCAATGTTCATTCGTAGACTTGCCCTAAAGCCCATTGCATTGCCATTTGTGTTCCAAATATGTGTTCAATGCCTCGAAAAACAATGTAAAATAGGCCTAACGAAATGCTGTACCTAGGTAAGTATTTGCGAAGCTACGCCGTAATCATTATAAAGCTAACTAAACACATAACAGGCAAAGCAAGTAATTTTATGCAATTAAGAACTAAGTACTACTAAAAACTCACCGGCAGACAGCGCATTTTTTCTCAGATCTCAGATGTATTAGTTATACAATTGTGATGGAATTGTAAGATTGTAAGAAATTAAACTAAATTAATAACGTAATGTAACTTGATGAAAATTCCCATTCCCGCATAAACCGCTGTCAACCAACTGTCAGTACCCAAAGAGAATATGTAGTGTTTTAAAGCCGTGACAGACACACTTACACGTACTTCACACGATAGAACGTGCACCGGACTGCGACCTTGGTCCGGCCCGAGGCTTGTTCGATTGTGTATAAAATGGTTCACCTTACGTCCCTTAAGGACGCAGCTATAAGTGTGAGCGAGAAAGAGATATTTTAACCGGACCACGGTCTGTCCGTTACGCGCGTCTGTAAGTAGCTTAAAATACCTAGTGGTTCAGAAAACCATAGACAAATTATTTGCAAAGGGCAACTTTATGTTCAGGAAAGTCATTGTCACTGTCAATGTCAATGAAATGTGAAATCGTCATGACAACAATTTCGTCAACCTGTAAAAAATGTATAAAGTGAAAAGATAATAATTGATTAATTTATTAACATGGTTTTCTTCAATGTTTGGTCAGTACTACAATGGTATTTGAGACCTCTCATTAAATGGTTTCTCAGGAAAACAACAAGACTATGTGAGTTACAAAGGATATGTTATGGCGATAAACCTGGCGCGGAACGGTCATGCAATGTAGAAAGATCTCTGATGCTATCCCGCACTGAAGACGTAAAGCAAGTAGTTTCATATTTAGATACAGTAGTATACGAGCGGCGGTTTGTTCCTTCTAACTTTCCCGAAATATTAAACCCGTCTGTGGCTATAATTCTCAGAGCGAAAAAAATTAATCCAAAACTACATGATTTGTTCATTGTATCATTTCGGCGATGCCTGGAACAAATTTGGAGTTACAGAATGTTAGTACAAGGGGTAGAAGAAATGCGTAAGACTCCCTATGACTGTACAATACCTGATCATGAAGAGAAACTATTGAAACTTTGGAGTTTATTAGTACCCAATGAAGATCTAGAGAGTAGAGTGACCAAGCAATGGCAGTACATAGGATTTCAGGTCAGTAGATACACAGGAGATTTTTTAAATTGATTAAGCCTTTATAAGGCAGAGGGAATATATTTCCCACATGATTTTGAACTTTATTTCATAGTGATAGGGATCAATTTTGCATAATTCCTGACACTACGCCTTATAAAGGGTTAAAATATTCTCATTGTAAATATTCAATGAGCATGCATCTGAACTAAATGTAATGTTGCAAGTGTTTGTTTTTTTCCAGGGTGACGATCCCAAGACTGATTTCCGTGGCATGGGTTTGCTTGGATTGGAAAACTTGTTGTTTTTTGCTTCAGAGTATCCACAAGCTGCAAGCCATGTTCTGAGCCATTCACATCATCCAAAATATGGCTACACCTTTGCAATTGTGGGCATTAACCTAACTTCCATGGCCTATTATTTACTGAAGGATGGCTCAGCTAAAACTTACATGTTTAATGCTAAACAGTACTTACCCAATATGAATTTGTTCCACAGATTTTACTGCTACCTTTTCTATGAATTTGACAAAATGTGGATTGAATCAAAACCTGAAAATATGATGGAATTTTCAATAATATTCAAAAGGTTTGAAGATGCTGTCAGAACTGAGTTAGCTGATCCAGCCTCAGTATTTAGAATTAACATAGAAGTTGATACAATATAACAATGACCTGTTGCTAGTCTAATTTTTTTAAAGGTTCTTTAACCTCTATTTATTTTCACCCTTTTTCATGTTCGAGTGTTGTGATGTTGCGTGCAAGTTCTTGCCACATTGCCTTGATAAAGCAATTTATTTGATCTGTACAGTATTTACATAAAACAGATGTTGTGAGGATCTGCAAATTATGAACATTTGTTCAGTTTTGGAAAAAGGTAAATTCTGACTCCTCTGTGATTCTACAAGGTATTAACCATCTCAATTGTACATAAAAATTTTGTGTATAATCTTATTTATTACTGTTTTATAATTTACATTTTGTTTGTCCCACACTGAATGTATAATTAATCCTCAATTTACATGTGTGTAGTGTTAAGTACACGTCTGGTTGTAGCACATTTTTAAGTACACAACTAAAAATGTCTAACTAGAATGCATGGTTAGTACATTAGAGTTGTTTGATACTACTAGCAGTACATGGTAACCAGGGACCCTAGTAAGATTAATTGGGTGTGTTTTGTGAAGATGGTTTGTGTTTGTCAAGATTTGCTTTAAATGGTGTTCAAATAACATCTGCTTTAATGTGTGTTAATTGTAATAAATTAAGGATGCAAAACGCTAAATAAATGCAACATTATTTTATTCTTTGTTTTATTTCTATTGTCCAGTCATGTAAATAAATAATTCTGAAATATTTATTAATGTAAGATAAGTACTGTTTGAGGCGTAATACAGCATTAAAACATAGGTACATTTATTGAATTTACATTAGAATAAGTAAAAGTAAAGATTTGATATTCAGAATCCTGTAAATACAAATACTAGCAATTTTTATCAGTATTCCTAAGTTATTTAAATTTACTATGTTTAAGCCTTTATCATGCTGAATATATGCTGAAAGTTCAAAAATGACAATTGAATGTCAATCTCACTCATTAAAAATACAACACATGTTTGAAGAGCCGTATGTGGGAAATATATCTCCCTTAGCATGTTAAATGGTTGACAATACATTTATACTATAGGAAAGGCCTTGCTAACAAATTATTCCAAAGATCAACTCTATCTATTTCATTAACCTTTTGAACGCCAAACGGCGCATCCATTTGCCGTGCCACTGACGCCACGGGGGTAAAATTTAGTTTTGTGAATAAATAATGCCAACCTAAAAGTGAGGTGTTTTTCAGTAGATTTTCATCAAAAAACGATCGACGTCAAATGCCGTCTTTGGCGTCATTGTCACGATTTTGCGTTGACATCAATTGCCGTCTGTGGCGTTCAAAAGGTTAAAAACATTTAGTTTGTACAAAAGTAGAAAAATATAATTTAATGCAGTTTACTATGACCATAGATCCATCCACCATCTAGATTTTAACAATACATAATCTTAATTTAGGACGGAAACCCTGTAACCTTATATCAAATCCAAAATGATCCGTTCTCACTAACAGTGATAGTAAGACTTTGTATGGTAGGCATCAGATATATTGAAGAATAGACTATATTAAAGGTTCATTTTGGATTGGCGGTCAAAAGCCTAAATAAAAAAGTTTATTGATATATTCTTCCGGATATGTATTCAAAAGAGATGTCAATCTTCCTATTTGTCAGATAAAACTTAAAATAACGCAATTTGTTATAAAGACAATCTTGAACAAATCCACTTAGAACATATAAATAGACACAAATATTTGTACATACCAAATGTAAACACATACTTATAACATACAATACATAAATGATCACAATATGTTGTCAATCTGTGTTACAAATAAATGCTGAATCAGTCTATAACAGTGGTTCTTAGCCGATAATCCCTAGAAGCACCGGAAAAATGTATAAAAAGAAAAAAATATATCAACATTTTGACTACAACATGTAGGATAACGTAACTGTTAGTAGTCCTTGGCAAAAAAGGTTAAGAACCACTGGTCAATCAGAACATCCTATTTGCTCTTTTTCTCCTTTTTCGTCTCCTTCGCTGGTTTTGATCGGCCAGCTTTGACTAGCGCAATAAGAGCCGTGATGGCCACGAGGCCGAAACCGGCTCCTCCGATCTGCCAAATCCAGGGGTACTTCGCCAGCAACTCCAGTGCGAGGGCGACGCCAAATTTAATCATCTCCACGCACCAGTCGACAAGTTCGTCACTGTAAAAAATCAATTGTAAAATTAGATGGCGTTAATGTCTGCAAACGATGCCACCATATCACCATGTTAGAAATAAAGAAAAAAAGACATAAATTCACTATCTCTCGCGAGACTCGAACTTATGAGTCTTATGACTATTAGCCCGTCGCTCTACCAACTGAGCTACCGAGACTTACACGTTGATAGCGAACATTGACAGCATATTCATATGCACCTTAGGGGGCGCCTAGCAAGACAATGAGATTTTTACATATTTCTTTTATTTCTAAGCATTATTTGACCTAGGTAATCTATAGCTAGTATTTCTTAGGCAAGTTAGAAATTACACTACCTACACGACTAAGAAACAATATTTTGCTCTCATTGGGATATTTGGGATGAAGAAAAAGAAAGCTCAATTGCTTCAACGCCATCAAGAACTTAGGGGTCATCCATTAATTACATCACACGTTTAGGGGGAGGGAGGGGGTCAAGAAAATGTGACATGGGGGAGGGGGGAGACACAAACTTTGTGACGTCACTTTAACATCATCAGTAACCGAAAATTTATTTAAATTATTTTATTCGCTGTACATTTAAATAACAAGTTTTTAAAACGATAATCGTTTTTATTCGTTTAATTTTCTTTCCTAAGCAGTTTTGGGTTATAAAATTACTAATATTTATATAGTCAAAAATATTTTGATAAAATATTAATAATACTTAGATACTTACTTAATTCGATTTGGCGATTTCGTAGAAAAAATGTGACGTCACACTGGGGGGGAGGGGTTTGCCAAATGTGACCAAGTGTGACAAGGAGGGGGGGAGGGGTCAAAAAACCTAGAAATTCGTGTGACGTAATTAATGGATGACCCCTTAAGTACGAGTATAATGTCATATAATAGTCCTAAGATATGCTACAATCCAAGGAAATAATTATACTTACAATGGTGATGAAACCAGAGGCACACTCTCAGCCTTTGCATTTTTGTACCAATCTTGAGCAAATGTGACGAAAGATTTTACATCATTTTTAGGTATGTTGTACCTATAAAGTTTACCAAGGCGGAAACTGAAACAAACATAAATTTTATTGTTAAATACTTCAAAGAAAAGAATTAGCTGCAGAAAGCATTTTTTCGATGACTTACGTAAACTCTGGTCATATTTTACTCAATAAACGAGTTCTTTGCTAGCAAAGAAGACTCTGTAATATATTAGTTAAGTTAGTTGAATGATAGATTTAGTCCTATAATTTTAAGTTTTTCATTTGATATTCGCACGCCAGAAAAGGCGTAATATGTAGAACAATTTTGTACCTACTTAAGACCACCATTACTATGTAACCATATTACTGCGAATAAACCATGTGTATTTGTATCATATGGGACAGAAAAAGTCGTCATAAAGTTGAGAACCAACAGCGCTAGTAGCCTCCTGAGAGTCCTGAGACTGAATGTACATTAGGGCCCCCCCACATCTGGCGTCTTTCGAGCGTCGGCGTCTACAATTCTATGGCCAACGTCGACGGACGCCGACGCTCGAAAGACGCCAGATGTGGGGGGGCCCTTAGAATGTACGAATTCGTTGCAATCTAATTTGAACTTTTCATGAACCAAATAAAGTAGCATTTCTTTTGTTTCATTGATGTTTAAAACAAAAAAAAATCGTGCCAATTTACTTATAGAATAAGGCTCAAATAAAAAATTGGGAAACTACATGGTGGGTTTATTGATTATGGAGTACTTACAATAAGAACGCTGGCAGCTTAGAGACCTGGAACCGCTTGGCAGTATTAAGGCCAGCTAGATTGGCGTCTATGCGCGCGACGTTGATTCGCCCGCGTAGAGTCGCGCCCACGCCTTCCCATACTGCGTGCAGGCGTTGGCATTCCACGCACGATGCCCCGTAGCTGGGAAATTAGTTTTGAAAAATTATTTTAAAACCGTTAGTCTTCATTTTAATGATATGTCAATATGTCCCAAGGCACTGGCTTGTGATAAGCCTTTAGTTTAGAGTGATAAATAAAAAATAAAGCAGCAACAGAATTACACTCTACTACCAAACGAAGTAGCCATTAACAGACGTTCCCCTCTGTCGAAAATAGGCGGCCAATGGTCATACACTTTGTATGGACTGACGTTTATCTGACATGGCTATTTTTACGTTACGTATACAATTGTCGTGCCCCTCCCCTGCAAAAATCGGCAGACTGTTTTGAACCGAGAATTACAGACAAGGTGTCTCAAGGTTATATGACAGAGAAAGACTCCTCTAAGACACTATGAATTACTTCTTGACTACCCTAAAATACTAAATTTAATGATTAAACTTACAACATAATAAACCAGTCTCCGGTAGTTGCCCCAGTAGCAGCTTGCGTTATGTGTTCAAAGATTTTATCATTGAGTTCTTTGACTACCGGTGATTGGTTCTTTTCCAAAAACCCGTAGATTTCATTTTCATCAGGCTCACCTGCAGAAACAAGGTTAATTGATTTGACATTTAGACTTGCCGCATAAAAGATAAATTTGGGAAGGAAGAGAGAGGGCTAGAAAATTTTATCAACTCAATAGCACATTTGTTCTGCCATTCATTGGCTTAATTTGCTACAGTATGAATAAAAGATGAGATACCTTATACTATAATCCTTTGCTAATAGTACCTCTTTTTTTAATTAAATTTCAAATTGATTGCCTTAATCACGTTAATCAGGCACATATCGCTAGTACAATATTACAGGGTTCTATGTTTCACTTTTATCAAACTGAAATATGAACAGTGTCATAGTTCTTGAAAATGTAACATCAAACCCTGTAATATTGGGCCAGTGATATGTGTCGCTTAACTTCAAACTCGGGTAAATCCATTTGACCCTCAGCAAATATCTATCCTATTACCTTTTCTTAATACCAATGATAGACAGATTTACCAGAGTTTGAAGTTAAGCAACTCATATTGTCTTGCACATGCCACGGCTCATGGGAGCCTCGGTCCCTGGGGTAATTATTGGTGTTTATTCAGCCACATAGTAGCCAGATACCTATTAATAATATTGTTATATCACTTTAATAATATGGTAGATAAGAGAAAATGCATACCAACCTTTTATCTACAGTGCATTTAAAAATAATTATTTGAAATAGATAAGGTGAAATATTTATACACTTACCCCCTTATTCATAAAAGTCTGCTAAAGTTGACAAGCCGATAATTGTTTGTCCCTTTCCATAATACCAATACGTCAGAAAGGGACAAACAATTATTATCGGCTTGTCAACTCTAGCAGACATTTATGAATAAGGGGGTAAATTATAAACATCTTACCACTGTACAACAAAGGTATCCCATGTCTAAAAAAGACAATTGCAGGTTCCTTGGTCGGGCTATACAGCCTGGCCAGGTGGCTATTCAAAACCTTAACTGTATCGGCATTTAAATGTTTCTTAAAGTCTTCCTTCAGTCCTTCCAAATTGTTGTTCAACTTTGTACATACATCACAACCAGGTTTAGCTGAAACAAAAAGTTTTTCATTCACTTTTATCTCTTACAAACTACTCAAGTACAATTGATACGGGATTTATAAAATGCCGCTTAAGAGTATAATACATTATTAGATCGCATAAACAGATTATGTTGTATTCATTTATTGTTAGAAGAAACAAATACTTACTGAACAAGACGATAAGTTTTTCTCTGTCCTTTATCAATTGAAGTAACTCGTCATCACTAACTGTTTGCAATACGCCACTTTCTGCATTAATTAAACTTAAGAATAAAACTAAAAAACTAAGTTTAAGTAGCATTTTTATAAATTTATTTCAATTAAATACGAAAGTCGGGAGAGGTTAGGAAATTGTCTGACTCGACTCAGTTTTTTAGCAACCACAGGCTTGACGCAGGAGTTTTCATACAAAAGGAGCTAGTACTGTCAGAAAAGTTAATAAGCAAAATGTATTCTATTTGTATAAATCTAAAGTTTAATTTCGATTGCCAAGGAGGAAGAGAAACAATATGCCGAGCGAGAGGCAAGACCTCTGTCCCTTTCTAAATGTTACCATAGATAGAGTTAGCCCCCATTAGCACGACAGCTTTTTTAACGCGTGTTAAAAAAGCGCTATTATCTGTCCGTACTCTAAATTCGATTTAACGATTTAAGGCTTAAAGTCGAAAATCCAACAACGCTTGATAAAGAGCGCAACCGATGCATGTCGTGTGAATAAATATCCATTTGTGTTATTCAAACGCTTTTTTAACGCGCGTTGAAAAGGCTACCGTGCGAATGGGGCCTAAACGCCAGTGGAGTCGAGTTTGCAGATCAGCGAAAACAACTCTACACTCGCGTCGGCGGCTTCGCGCCGCGATTCGCGCACAAGTGTCGAGCCGCTTCAGTGCTCATTTGCACGAGCGCTTTTACAACACGAAAGAAAGGGATGAGTATCGTTTTTTTTATTCTTATTCACTGACAAATTTGGTTTGCCAGACTATAGATTAATGTGAAAACGAAAAGTGCTTTGAACGCACCTCATAAAGGAAACTCCTGTCATCAGTGGTGTCAAATGAGCATAGACTTAATAATATATAAAGACGGTGTCTCAGCGAGCTGTCACTGTTGCCACTTTTGTTTAGTGTACGATTAACAATGAGGCCCACGTTGCTGTAGCCATGTCGATAAAGTCATATCGATAAACTATCGACATTTCTTGCAATTTTAATTTTACTTCAAAGGCTTAACGATACCTAAAATGACCAAAAACGCTTTTATTCTTTAATGTGGTTATCAGATCACAATTTTATAGTCACGCCCCAGCAGGGAACCAAGGGAAAGTTCAGATATTTAATTAAAATACATAAATACCTCCTAAAATAGGTGTTCCGCAATAATTGAATTATATTATTATATTATAATATATTCATTATCCATTAGCATTTCAATAATGTTTATGTTTAACGAAGATATTGAAGCTTCAATTAATCGCTATTTCGTTCCGCTGTGTAGCGTTTATCGATATATAACATGATTAAAATCGACTTTTCACATCCCTAAAAGAGCACACATATACGCTTTTACGCACACATACACAGGGTGGGCGCATCAAGAAAGGCAACACTTGATTTGAAGTCCGCCTTGTCAACAGTATGGTTGTCCTTTTTTGACAAACGGCATTTTAAAAGAGCGAGGTGAGAGAAATGATACTAGTTGCTGCGTCGTGAAAGAGAACAGAAAAGGTTGGGCCCTTGCATTGACTTCACTGACACTTGACAGTGTCAGATTAGAGATTGCATCGCTAGGTTGTGGCACCCTTTACTCGTGATTTTGATTAGAAAGGATTGTTTATTTTGTTTTTCTTTCAACTTGGAAGTGATAAAAATAAACAGGTAATGACACTAAAGTATACATTTGTATCATATTACATCACATCATTTCTTTTCTAACTACACTTTAGTTTCGCTTTGTTTTTGATCCTAATTCGTATCAAAACAGGCTCGCCTTGTAATACTTCGCTCGATAGTCCTGCCTTATAATCATAGCTTAGTATAAGTGACCTCCTACATCTTTTAGTAGTATAGTGCCGGTGCAACTCTGTGCCATTCGTCATAAATTAAAGAAAGAAGTGAGTCATCGGTGTCTTATTGAGGCGGGAACGAGCGATGGTCACGGATTTTAGGATTATTATTCTTATACGAAAAGTGATCTCTTTGTTGACATACCTACTTAAATTTTGATATGGCGCGAAACCATTTTATAATTTAATTCAATTGTAGTGGCAAGTGGGTGGGTGTGTTTAATTATACTAATGTACATTATTAATTTATTGTCCAAATTGATAGGCTCTATAAAGAACAGGCTTAATAAATTAACTAACCTGTCCCAGAAAAGTTTTGTTATTTTGTCATTTGCTTCAAGCAAAAAATTAATATAACTCAGGTCCTTGTTTAAAGTAAAAGGTCTTTGCATCCCTAAAATAAATACAATTAATAAATCCTACAGAAAAAATGGCAGACAATATAGAAGAAAAAGTGATAATGACCCCAAAGTGCAAGACGGCCACATCCACAACTCTGGTAGTTGAGAGGAAGGTGGTGCAAGCTGAGGCTAGTGACAAGATACATGTGGCTGGAGGGGACCACACTGGCATCATTATCAACAAGGAACAAGTTTATGGTAAGAGTACATTTTGATAGTATTCATATCAATAGTCTCTTCTTCCTTGATTCCTTATGACTGGAGGTCACCACATTTTTTTTAGTCTGCTTTCATCTGCCATCGGCTTTCTTAGCCATAATCAGATTGTATGTACATACATTTCTTTTTCAAGGTGGCGGTCCATTAACCACCATTCCTTTTATGTGAAGAGAGAGGGGGGATTTTCTCTCTGGTCTAGTTTGACTTAGCGACCACATGAGATCATTATTTTGTGCACCAAGGCTCTCCATTCTATACGATTTTCTGCCTTCCTGATTAATAGATCCCTGGCAGGTCTTTAATAAATAGTGTAGTATGGGTTCCCTATCTGGGGCCATAGTTATTTTATTCTGCCCCCTTTCTTTTGCCATCAGAGGCCATGATCCCTCTGTTCCTTCACCACTGTGCCAATGATCTGTATTTCTAAAGCAAAAAATATACGAATTTTCTTTTTTTATCCCTGTATTAAAGATGATTATTCAATGAAATTCAGCAGATTGTATTTACAACAGTGTTATTGTCTGACTTTTTCTCTATTTTCTATTTAGTTCTTCATTATTGTAAGTGATTGAACACTCATAACTCTTATAAGTTAAAACATTCTCTATTATATTCCGTGGGAAGTGGGTCAAGATTATGTTGCCATGGAAATATGCTAATGATATTATTGCTATGATATATATATATTGATATGCTACTGTTGTAGCAAGCAGCATGGGTGATTTTTCTTTTCCTGTGAGGGGTCATCCATTAATTACATCACACGTTTAGGGGGAGGGAGGGGGTCAAGAAAATGTGACAAATTGTGACATGGGGGAGGGGGGAGACACAAACTTTGTGACGTCACTTTAACTTCATCAGTAACCGAAAATTTATTGAAATTATTTTATTCGCTGTACATTTAAATAACAAGTTTTTAAAACGATAATCGTTTTTATTCGTTTAATTTTCTTTCGTAGAAAAAATGTGACGTCACACTAGGGGGGAGGGGTTTGCCAAATGTGACCAAGTGTGACAAGGAGGGGGGGAGGGGTCAAAAAACCTAGAAATTCCTGTGACGTAATTAATGGACGACCCCTGACCTGTCTTGTATGCCATATGTTAACTTAGTTACTGCAAGAACTTAATAAAAGTATACATAACAAATAACAATAACAATAAAAAAAAATTAAACTTTAAACTTTAAAAAAAAATACAAAAGATAGGAAAACACAATTAACATACACTTCATCAGTGCTATTTCTATTTAACCAATCATTTTATGAACTCCTTCCTTTTCTAATAACATACTTCATAATGAGTTAGACAAAGAAGGGAAACGTAACACAACAGCTAAAATTATTTTGTGACATTGTGTTGATAACACATGTTTTGACCTTGTAACTTCCGTTCTCGCCATTCGCGAGTTTCCTTAAATTAGATTTGTGCTTTTATGAACTAAATACGTGGTATTCACTGTACGGATAGAGTCTGTAAGTACCTATATAGTTTATTTTGACATATTAAAATTATATGTACCTAAGGGTGGTATTCCACGTATCCAATTTCTTTGTCCAATATGTATTGCGTCTCACATTTTGTTTTAATGAGGAAATGAGACGCACTGACATTGGACAAAGAAATTGGTCAAGTGGAATACCACCCTAACCATGATTGAAGTACATATATATGCCTCTTATTGGAATTTTATTATGTTACCTACATGTAAGTAGGTATTGCAGATTTTAGAATAATGTTTTTATGTGAAAAATTGATAATAAATATAATTACTTACCAAAAAATATTTTAAACGATTTTTTCTGTTAATTAGGGCACCAAAAAATGTTGGCAATCATGCAAATGTTGATTAACTTATCAGTTTTTCGATAATTAATATGCTAGTGTTTATTTTCAACACAGGTACAAGTACCTACCTAAAACATTATTTTCTAGAGTGAAGTAGAGTAAGTACAAATGTATATCTATCTCCTTGACTACAATATACCATTACTAGACTAGATTAGGAGCGTCCAAATAGTAGGCGCGTTCCCCTAATGGGCGACGAGACTGCAAATGGGGCCAGTAAAACCTCAATAATAATGAAGCTATTTTCTTGGTTGTACAAAATTTTATCTATGTATCTTTTATGGTAATATATTTTTAACGGAGAGTTTTTACGGAGTACTATTTGTGTTAGTTTTAATTTAGTTTTTATTTAATTGTAAGTTATTTTATAAGGTTAGATTTAGATGCGTTAAAAAGTATTTTTTTTTGTGTAACAATTTTTTTGACATTACGGCGAGTAGTATATTCTATATATACGGTTTCGGTATAAAACATTAGGTTTCGGTATAAAACGTTAGATTTCGGTATAAAAAATCATGCTTCGGACGAAGGTTCGGTTTCGGCCGAAAAACTGACGAACCTTTCGGCCGCGCCGAAACTGTATCTTCGGTACTTAGTTTCGGTTACAGCCTTATAGCAGGTCTTGGCATTAAAAACTAAAATCCTGGGTGGGTCGGACAACTCGGACAGTAATTTTTGATATGGTCGTCCGTGCAGATATATCTGCCGCTTGCGTTACACGGCAGATGTGTAATTATCTCTAATTACCTACGTTCAATGACTTCATTAAGTATTCTTAGACACTAGATAATGAACATTCAGTAGTAATAAATGGTTGACATTTTATACCCTATGTCCACGTAATATGACTTAAAATTGCTTACGTCCAGTTGACATTCTATTAATATTATATTACAAAAATATGAAAGTTTGTATATTTGCTTGTTCATTCCTCTGCACGCAAAACTATTGAACGGATTTCGATCAAATTTATAACACAAAATAGTCTATTAACCTGGAAAAGGATATGTTGCTTTTTATCCCGGATTTTAACCACGAAGGGGATGCAATTTCAATCGCAATTTAGTACGAGAGTACATAGGTACGGGAAAAGGGTGCAGAATAGCGATATACGCGGAAGAAGTCTAATCTAGTCTTATTATACATATAAAGTTTTATTCGGGTAATCCCGGAAAGTTCATAATTTGGGGTAATCCCAAAAATGGTCTCTTTAGATGGAATTACGGGTGATTTTCGGAGCTAGCCGACATTTTGAAATAGTCGGAATTACCCGAATACACCTCACATATATTTACACTTGAACCTTATTATATTCTACTTAACAAGGAGAGTAAAGTAGGTATACATATCTTACAGTACAGTCTCACACACATCGGAGCGGCCAAGGTGTTCACAAATATATGAACAGTGCAATAGAGGCATCAAGACGTTAAAGTGCATGTTCCGATATTTTTGGACACCTTGGCCGCTCTAATATATCTGACGGCAGCTGTACTTATTATATACGAGTATTAGTCGTGACCGTGCAATGAACTTGTCATTGTTGCATTACAAAATTGCAGTGCTTGACCATAATAGCAGTCAATCAGGGCCGTAATATGTAGGGTTGTCGAGATTGTGTTTGAATTATATGCATTCACTTCACTTATTGCTTTCTGATTGTGTAAGTAATTTCGCAATTACCGCCCGCTGCGCTGGCTGAAAACCGTTTTTCTGGCCAGGGGAAGACGTGACGTTTTAGCGACTAGCTGTAAAAAGGAAATCCTTAGATCGCGTGTCTATTGTGTATAAGCTCCCTGTAAGGAGTAGGAATGACTTGTACATAGTCGAATAGTTGCCGAGATAAATTAATTCGATTTTTTTCCTATAATGGTCCAATCTTGCGCTCATGGGGTGTAGGGAATTTAATTATATATACATAATCACAAGTGAAACACCGTGGTGTTTTTAAAAGTGTAGTGAATGAGAAATTATATATTTAGCATTATCTACCTAACAAATGTTTATTTGTAATTTTTTCATTACATCACCAATTCACCACGTTATCATAACGTTCCCTAATTTAGGTATCACACAGTGAAAATGCATCCAAAACCCTTCTCATTTATCTTAGGTAGAGATATTAACTCTATGGAATGCTTTTAAGTTGACACACCTCTTCGTATGTATAACGACCCTTTTTTTTCACAACAATTTTGTTTAGAGCGAGAGAATTTTGGATAAAACCACTAACGATGGATTAAGTGATGAATAGGCGTAGTTTAGATAAAGTCTGTAATTGTAAGTTGTCAATATTATGCGCTTTAGGTTTACAGGGTTAGATAATTCAGAATAGGCAGCGTTTTCAATATTAAACGTAGATTATCGACAATACAAAATATTGACAAACTTAGACCGTAGGGTATCTCGAGTTAATTGGGACCTTCTTATGTCCATGAAAATCCTAACGAATTATTTCATTGTTTAGTTTTTTTTTTCAATTATTTTTCAATATTCCAGAAAACGGCGTAACAGAGCCATGTCACGCGCAACTCGAATTCCGAGTGTACCTAGTGTCAGCCGCAAACGGCTCACACACTCGGGAGGCGCGCGCGCTCAGATTCTGGTTCAAACCGCAAATGACGCCCGGAGAGCGGCCACACGAAGCGCAGGCCTTCTTCAGGGAACTGGTCAGCCCGCAAGACTTCCCAAAAGGTATGTACCTACAACAATACAACTCTCCCTTACATTACCTACAACGCAAAGTTTCCGGTTAGTGTACCTAGTGTCAGCCGCAAACGGCTCTCACACTCGGGAGGCGCGCGCGCTCAGAATCTGGTTCAAACCCCAAATGACGCCCGGCGAGCGGCCGCACGAGGCGCAGGCCTTCTTCAGGGAGCTGGTCAGCCCGCAAGGCAAGACTTCCCAAAAGGTTCAAGTTTTTACAGCCCATATAGCCAAATAGTAGCGTTTGCGGGAAGGCGGAAAACAACGCCCAACGAGTAACCCCATTAGACACAGGGGGTCACTCCGGAAGGCTCCCCGAGGGTTACACGGAACTGTTATTAGAGTGTAGTCGAGAAAATTCCATTTCATAATAGCATTTGCTGGACATTACTGATGCTCTTCTTCCTAAAAAGAGGCGGATCCATTACCTTAACTGATTTTTAACTTCACTGGCCAATTCGTGAACTACCTACTTACTCTAACTCCCTTGTAGAAATACATATGCGGCTTTCCATCATACTTAGAACGGTCCTTATACTTCAAGTTCAACAAGGACCATTTTATCTGAAATTCGAACAGAAAAGGTGTGCAGTTTCCACACAAGTTGCAGTAGGGTTGTTGTCCGTGAAGTCCGTTTGTACCGACCGGCTCTTACGTACGTACCTATTCTACTTTGTTTGGTCATGGTACAACCCATTGTTATTATCATTAGCGATGACGACATCGATGACGGATGACAATTAAAAAATAAGTGGTTTTAAATCTGTTTTTCTCCATTACAGATTACGTGGGATTCATTAAGAAGATAATAAAGCTTATGCAACACAAATACCTTCAATTAAAGATTTTAGAGATAGAGTTACGACAAGAAGGAACGGGAACGCCACCTCCAGGTATGCTATATTGTATCTTCAACATTTTCGATGTCTTATACGGTTTTGAGCCACCCCACTAGCGTCTCCCGAGCGCCGGCGACTAATCAACTCTATGTCTGCTGCTCGACGCAACGTTGACGCAACTGCGCAGCGACTCCATTTTCCATAGCGCTGACTAGACGCCGACGACGCTTAAAAGACGCTAGTGTGGGGTGGCCCTTAAGCAATGTCCAAAACATAGTAAAAAACAGGATTTAAAGTTTTAAATCATTCTATCCGCCGCATTCTAAGAGCATCTATTCCGTCGAAGTAATGCCTTTCTCAATTAAGTTATGAGTTATGTGTCGCGTAATTTTTTCGAATTTTAATCTAGGTATAATTAATACTCATAAAGTCCTAAAGTTACAATATTAAATATTTTAATAATGTAAGTTGTTCCACGAGTAGTATAGATAACTATGTATTACGTATTTTGTGATGATACTTATAGAAAAAAAAACTAAAACATTTAAACTTCATTTAATAATTCCTCGAATTAGCACAGTCCGAGTAATCAAAGTGTAAACAAACAACAAAAGTTACTATCGCTAATTGCTTTCTACAGAAACGTGCCGAAATAGTAAATGAATGAATGAATCAGGTTAATGGGGCATCAACGGGATGTTAGTTCTTAATGGCTCTTTTAATACCTTCCGGCTAATTTCGTGAAAATAAGACTCTGAAACGAGAGGTAATTTGGGGAATATTTTGATTAACGCGTTAAAATATCGGGTAGAGCTATTCCAACTTTCATATTTATAAAAAAAATTGGCTAAATTAATCAAATGCGGACTTATATGATTCTTTGTCTAATACCATTTAAACTACGTTTATCTTGTTTTCTGTACATCCAATCTTCAAACTGACGGAAAGGAGCGTAATAGATACCTTCCAGACTGTTTAAAAAAACCGGGCAAGTGCGAGTCGGACTCGCGCACGAAGGGTTCCGTACCATAATGCAAAAAAAAAACAAAAAAAAAGCAAAAAAAAAACGGTCACCCATCCAAGTACTGACCCCTCCCGACGTTGCTTAACTTTGATCAAAAATCACGTTTGTTGTATGGGAGCCCCATTTAAATCTTTATTTTATTCTGTTTTTAGTATTTGTTGTTATAGCGGCAACAGAAATACATCATCTGTGAAAGTTTCAACTGTCTAGCTATCACGGTTCGTGAGATACAGCCTGGTGACAGACGGACGGACGGACGGACGGACGGACAGCGAAGTCTTAGTAATAGGGTCCCGTTTTACCCTTTGGGTACGGAACCCTAAAAACTTGCTAGTATTATATTCACTATCAAACCTCCTAAATTATAAACGTAGCCATCTTGCAGATACGATCTTTTAGTTTAATCGTTTTAGCGCTCAAGTATAGAAGTAGGTCAAGAGAGTGTATAGTTCGGATTTAAAAATAGGGCAGTATAAAATTTATGAGTTCATTGCATCATCTTCGTGACAGTTGATTGTTTATGACCAAAACGGGTGCAGTTATAACACTTATCGCACCGTTAATAATTTGTAGACCAATCTATTATTTCTATGTCCTGTAAACTACTCATCTCGGTATATATTCAGTTTACAAGCTCAGTTTCTGTACGTAGGTAATGTCATGATTCCTGAATTTAAATTCATATTTTTATAAATAATTTAAACTGTCTCTGATAAAAAATAAAAGGTAATTGGGTGGTGGATGGCTTAAGATATAATTACTATTATACTTCTATCGCTGCATATATTTATTATAACTTTTTTTGTTATTTATCGTACAGAATCAAATGGCGTTATTTCAAGTAAGACATATACTTACGTCTATTGTAATGGCTGTATGTATACAATTATTTTCTTATTTTGAGTGCAAGCATGTTCCTCTGTCGACATGATTATGAGATATATCTACTTAATATTTCTTATTTCTTAGTTAATTTGATTAATGTAGCATGTGCTATTAGACCTTTATATCTTATGTTAATTAGTGACCCATACGTAATGTAATAGCCTAATAGCTAATACCGTTCATTGTACACTCGTCATCAAATATACCGCAGCGGCCAAAGTGTTCACAGATATCTCTACACGCTTCTATTGTGTAAGATTGTCCTATTTTATTTAACTATTTAATTATTGTGGAGATGTCAGAGTGTATGTTCAATTATTTTGGGCACCTTGGCCGCTTGTAATTATTAGCTGACGAATGTACAAGTATACTATATACAGCTGCAATCATAAATATGTAAACATGCATGTGCGCGTACCAAGTGACACTGCATGGGTCATATAACAGTAATTATACGAATCTAATACTCATGTAGCTACATAAGCCCGTATGCTGTACAGCTGCCTATGTAAAACACCTTAAATATATGTATTACGCATTGTAGCCACCTTTTAGCAGAATAACCGTTATAACATTAACGAAATAACGTGATACCTACTACCATTCGTTCGATGTAATAAGAGTTAGTACTAGGACTGTTTTAACCTCCTGAGACTAAATGTACAGTCGCCATCAGATATATCGGAGCGGCCAAGGTGTTCACAATATCTGAACACGCACTCTAACTCCTTGACAATAGAGGCGTGCTCAGATATTTGTGAGCACCTTGGCCGCTCCGATATATCTGATGACGACTGTACATTACAATCTACAAACTAATTGGAACCTTTCATGAACCAAATAATGTACCTAGCATTTCTTTTGTCTCATTGCTTTTTAAAACAAACTAAATTCGTTCTAATTTACTTATTGAATAAGGTTCAAATTAATAATTTGAAAACTTTTAGGTCTTACGAGGTTAAGTTAGTAATAAAGCCATAAAAGGGCTGTCTTATTTTCACTCACATAACATTAGAGATCATGTGCACTATAAGAATAAGTACCTACATAATAGGTTATTTATTATACGTAGGTACCGTTGCGCAGGATACTTTCTACCGTATAGACTATACGGTTGAGATGGTTGTTGTCAGTGACGTTGTTTTGAAGGTTACTGTTCTTGATACGCAACGCTGCGTATCCTCATTAATGAGGAGTCCTCACCGCTTTCTCGGTATTTATATCGGAATAACCTAATCTCACGATCACGGCACAGGACCTATATTTAACGAAACCCATCGTTACCTAATGGGATTAGGGTGGTTTCCTCGCGATGTTTTCTTAATTTTCTTTCACCGAAGAGCAACTGATATTACTTGGTGCAGCAAGGGTTTACCCAGAAATCGGAATTTTAAAACCGAACGCCTTACAGATGTAGTGCATACTTATTTTCCATCGTATTTTCACGGGGAACTTACGAAAGTGCACTTTGTCTTGCTATTTTAGTCGATCTCGGCACAAAATAAATAATAGTACTAGGTACAGAAGACTCACTCGTCTGTTACAAAACGCGTCTGTTACGATCAGGACAGATATGGCCGCTAGGTGGCGACAGCGCCACGCGCGGCTTATGGCAAACCCCAAAATTGGTGTCGAACGGATGTACTATTAGCTAATACCTGTAGCCAGAGATATATATAACTCCGTATAAGATAAATAAAGTCTAAGAAAAAAACGTGCCTCGGATATCAAGAATAAGTCATTCTCGAATAGATGGCGCCATTATAATTTATACCTTTGGCCTATTCTCGGCTAGATGGCGTTGAGGACAACGTTTGATATTTAACAATTTTAACACATATCAGTGAAAGAACATGGGTCAGTATGGAACAATAAAAATTAAAAATCATTTATCCGTAAACATATTTTGATTAATTTAAAAAATTTCAATTTTATTTTTAGTTTTAATCGTGTGTCGATAGATGGCAGTAAATGTACCGTGACTACAAAATTGACAATGACAGGACCCCTCTATACTATCTATTCTTTTTGCCTGTAGCAAAGCGACGAAATCGCGGAGCGAGACACGCCTGGTCTCGGTACAAAAAAGTAGTGACAATGACTGAACTAGCACGACAAATACGAACGAAGAAAATACAATGGGAAACAGTTATGCATTACACTGTACTTTAGGTTGAGTGACCAAATAGTCACGCATTTTTTATAAGAATTTCTACATTTTCTACAGTACAGTCGAAATTCGCGCCAGCTCTTGTGTATCAACCTATACTTAATTAAGTACTTGTTTTTATAGCTACTAACGTATAATATATATTTCAGCGTTTATTGAAGAAAGTGCGGCAAACCAAACTCCAGTAATATCAGAACAGAGAGTACTGGATATGATCGAGAATGCTTACCCGAACCCGTTGACAGTGGATGATTTCATCACGTAAGTAACCTCTGTTGGATATTTATGAAGCCTTACACCCCGGCCACATACTTGACGAGTGGCATGGGAGGTACAGTCAACTGTAAAAATATGTGTGCACAAATCATCTCAAAAATATGTCCCATAGCTCTTATGTCAGCGAATTAAGAACTATGGGACATATTTTTGGATAAGTTGGCTGCACCCATATTTTTACAGTTGACTGTACAAAAACAAGTAAATCGGTAATTTAGAAATTACGCCATCTGTTGAGGGCAGGACGATTTTATTGAGTTTTCCTGTTAATGCATTTGTGATCGCGTTGCGTTCGTGATATTAATTAACCCTACTAGATGTCGCCAGTGGTTGTAGTAATTACTATAATCGATATTTGTGTTGACATGCAAAATACTTATCAATAAATGGACTCTATTTGGATTTCTATCACATGTTCAGTTGAGTAACATATTCCAATATTTTGTTTTCTCCAGAGCAGGAAAATGGTCGAAAGCAGAAGTAAAGGACGCTCTGGAGGCGCTAGAAGAAAAGGGTCTCACACGGGCCATGTCGGACGGACTATACATTCGGCAGCACAGCGTTGACACACAGGTAACCAAGTGAAGTCAAGCGGCATGGAGAAAAAAGTCTCTTACTCCATACATCAGTTTCCTTACTTACTCTGTATCCTTAGGTATGTAGGTAAAGCCTGCCTAGCTAGACTGTAAGGTCGGTATTTGTACAGTCAATGTCTAAGTCACTACTCTATTAACTTGTAAAATAGTAATTTTAAGTGGCTGGGCTCATAACCTAAAATAAAACGACGAGTTTAGTTCGAATGAAAAAAGTGAATGCTTTATCAACTGAGAAGTTTCTTACAAGTTGCGCATAGATGGCGCTAGTAGTTATGCATATTTTGGTATTTACAACAACGGGCGAGGTGCAACATTCAATACAACTTTATTGTTAAGAGCATAAGGGGCACCCCACACTAGCGTCTCCCGAGCGTCGGCGTCTACTCTCTATGGCTACTGCTCGTCGCAGCGTTGTCGCAACCGTGAAGCGACGCCAATTTCTATAGCGCTGACTAGACGCCGACGCTCAAAAGACGCTAGAGTGTGGTGGCTCTGATAGTATGTCTTGGTGATTTTGAACACCTCACTCAAAGTTACATACAAACGGATCGCGCTGTATACTCGTATAGTTCAGTAGGCATTTTCAGGGCTTACCTTCGTAATAGGCGTATATAATAAAATTCCCACAACACAACCAATTATTTGAGCTTACCGTGTGACTTAGTCAATTTGAGTAAGAATGTCCATATAATATTTCCATATTAATATTTTAATAATAAATTGTGATGTTCCACGGCAAAAGGTACCTTATGACGGCTGGCACTTACGTCAGCGTAAGCGCCAACCGCCATAAGGTACCTTTTGCCGTGGAACGTCACAATTATTCTCCTAATTCACTGTATCTCTGTCTGTAGGTCGTGAAACAAATGCCAAAGTTATGTTCATCGCGACAACCAAGCATAGCTGTAATAACCGCGCTGTACTGCGAGAAGCAAGCTGTGGACGCCATGATGGATAATCAAGAGACGTTCGTACGCTATACGACAGTCGGTAAGTGTTTTTTATAGTCTGTCCCCCTTATTCATAAACGTTTAGTAAAGTTGACAAGCCGATAATAATCGTTTGTCCCTTTCCATCATACCAATACGTCGGAACTTTAGTAAACGTTTATGAATTAGGGGGTGTATCTTTAAGTATTAAAAAAAAGTAAACAAGCAATTGGTACATTGTCGGGTAGTTATAACATTTATTGGTTAACCAACCAAATACAAAAACGCCTGGATCAATCACTGAACGACCTGAATTTAACCTACATTATTTGATCATGTAATGTTTTCATCTACCCTCAACTGGCTTAAGGAGCTTGAGGGTAGATTTAGTTTACTTTTATTTAAATACCTAAAGATGTATTTTTAGGTATAGTCACTTACTGGCGACCCGTCATGGCTTCGCACGGGTTAACAAATTATACACAGTACACCTTCCTCAAGAATCACTCTATTAATAGGTGAAAATTGCATGAAAATCCGTCCAGAGGTTTTTTAGTTTATCGCAAACATATATCATACTCACAAACAGACAGACGCGGCGGGGGACTTTGTTTTACAAGGTGAAGTGATGTCGCAGTGATCATTCGGGCAAAACCCGTATTTTCCGAACTAACTCTTACGTCAAACGCTAACGCATAAGTCACATAATTCAATAATGGCGCCAGCCATTCCAATCAATTGTGTGCTTGATTATATTGTTATTGTCAGCCGTATTTTTTAGGGTTCCGTACCCAAAGGGTAAAACGGGACCCTATTACTAAGACTTCGCTGTCCGTCCGTCCGTACGTCTGTCACCAGGCTGTATCTCACGAACCGTGATAGCTAGACAGTTGAAATTTTCACAGATGATGTATTTCTGTTGCCGCTATAACAACAAATACTAAAAACAGGATAAAATAAAGATTTAAGTGGGGCTCCCATACAGCAAACGTGATTTTTGACTAACGCTACGTCTTACGTAGGCGAACAACGCGCGAACGCGGCGCGGCGCGGCGCGGCGAAATCAATCCTTTGATGCCCATAGAAGTGTCCTACGTAAGCGATCTCGTTGCGAACGCGGTGCGGCGCGATTTGCACGCGAATGTCAGGCGGCGCGGCGCGGCGCGGCGCGGCGGCGGCCGCTTTCGCCGCGCCGCGCCGCGCCGCGTTCGCGCGTTGTTCGCCTACGTAAGACGTAGCGTAAAGTTAAGCAACGTCGGGCGTGGTCAGTACTTGGATGGGTGACCGTTTTCTTTTTGCATTTTTTCCGTTTTTTTTGGCTTATGGTACGGAACCCTTCGTGCGCGAGTCCGATTCGCACTTGCCCGGTTTTTTTCACGTTAAGATTGATTTGATTGAATGTAGATGGAGTCACGCAACGCTGACAAAAAATTATAGACAGAGAAATTTATTAATTTATGGTGGCATTTTTTTTACTTTATTTAGGTACAACTAATGAAATTATAATAGTCCAATTTTTGCGTTTTTAAGCGGCTTAGTGACCTTATTGCAGTCCGGCTGCCGAGTCCTGGCGGTGATTAGGTTAGGAAAGGGGTTTATAAATATATGCAGTTTAATATATAGGTACAACGGAAGTATGCCTTTTGTAACGTACGAGTATAACGTATAATTATCAACCTATAAATGTGAACGTGTCAAAGTTTAGTAAAAGGTCCCACCTTGTCGATTCTAGTTTCCGAATTACGGGCAGTTTAGTGAAAACTAGCGAAACCTACCGAAATTCACTATTTTACAACTAGTTATAATTTTATATTAATTAACAAGATTAACAAGTGATAATTGGTATATGTACGTGACATCTCGTATATAACTACAATAACATAAAATTACTCATACACCTTCAACGTCATATATATTGTGTATTGTTACGCTAAGGTAAAATAGAATAGGAGTAATTATCGTTTTAAATAGTCAGGTAACACCACAAGTCCACAAGTAACATGGGAACTGTGACGGGTTGTAACAGGGTCTTGACGACAGAAGGGCTAGGCTATAGGGTAGACCGAGGCAAAGTGTCGTTCAAATTATACTTAGGTATCTGTCTTAATATCCTTCGTAAACAAATAATAAAATAACTTTTATATTACTACCTACATAGGAAATTTCAATTGAAACTGATTGCTTGCTAAATATATACAGGGTCATTTTTGGACCGTTAGCCATATTGTGCGAGGTGATTAGGTAGATCATACTGAACAACTTTTTCTATGGGACCAACCCCGTAATCCCATAAAAAAACCGGGCAAGTGCGAGTCGGACTCGCGCACGAAGGGTTCCGTACCATAAAGCAAAAAAAAAGGAAAAAAATGCAAAAAGAAAACGGTCACCTATCCAAGTACTGACCACGCCCGACGTTGCTTAACTTTGGTCAAAAATCACGTTTGCTGTATGGGAGCCCCACTTAAATCTTTATTTTATTCTGTTTTTAGTATTTGTTGTTATAGCGGCAACAGAAATACATCATCTGTGAAAATTTCAACTGTCTAGCTATCACGGTTCGTGAGATACAGCCTGGTGACAGACAGACGGACAGACGGACGGACGGACGGACAGCGAAGTCTTAGTAATAGGGTCCCGTTTTACCCTTTGGGTACGGAACCCTAAAAATTGGCCTTCCCATAGGAAACGTCGACATCCACTCGACCAAAATGTATGAAACTGCCAAAAAATCACCTCGCACCATATGGCTAACGGTCCAAAAATGACCCTGTATATACCTACTTGATTTATCTAAAACCACATTATATGTACATTCACACGTATTTACCCGGAAAATCATAATAGACGGACAACTAATTCATTCATAAACTGTTATTATGAATTAAGATATATTTACATTTACGTCAATGCTCCTACTATTTCTGTATGTTATTTCCCGAAAGATGCATTCATAATAAATAACAAAACTGTCGGAGTTAATAATTGAAATTAAATAAGGATAAGGACAATATTTGACGTTTAGACCGAGAGTAAATAAGGCATTATGATTAACATAAAACTTAAATAAAATGTTAATTTTCCTTTATGATTACATAGGTACCTATCTCAAAAAATGTGCGATGTACGGAAACCTTGTGACGTTACCTACTACACATAGACTTGTGTTAAGTGTTAAGACCCGATCCATTAGTGGCATAACACGCGCGAATACGAACCATGTGGATACGAACAAGAAAAATAATTTGGCCAAGTCCGAGATAGCTCGAGGCATTTAGTGTTCCGTACGGCTACCATCAGTTTGGCATTGACATAAACGATATCGTGAACGTAATTTACTTCCTATAGGTATATCTCTTTCGCACTAATATGTCAGTACGAGCGAGATGCATAGAAAGTAAATTACGTTCACGCCCACGGTAGCGTTTATGTCAATGCCAAACTGATGGTAGCCGTACCGCTCGCATCGTTACATTTTACAGAGGTTGTTTGCCTGTTTTTAGGATACCGTATTCAACTACACACACAGAACAATAGTACAAAGTGTCTAAGTGCGAAGGCCGAAGGCCGAGCTTTAGCAAAATGTCATCGCTTTAGCACAGAGCAATAGTACAAGTGTCTAAATGTGAAGGCCAAAGGCCGACCTCCGCGTAGCCCGAAGGCCCGAAGCGTCCAGTGGCCTATTTTATAAAGCTACAAGTTACAATTTACAAGCGGAAGTCTCTTTCTAACCCCATGTGTTGGAACGAGACTTCCGCTTGTAAATTGTAACTTGTAGCTTTATAAAATAGGCCACAGGATGTCAGTGCTTTAACACAGAACAATAGTACAAGTGTCTAAATGCGAAAGCCGAAGGCCGAGCTCCGCGTGGGGCCGAAGGCCCGAAGCGTCCAGGATGTTAGTACTTAAACACAGAACAATAGTATAAGAATCTAAATGCGAAGGCCGAAGGCCGAGCTCCGCGTAGGGCCGAAGGCCCGAAGCGTCCAGGCTGTCAGTTCTGTGTTTAACCACTGACATCTTGCAGGCGTCGGGCCTTCGGCCCTACGCGGAGCTCGGCCTCCGGCCTTCGCATTTAGACACTTGTATTAATTACCTGTGTTTAGAACTGACCTCCTGGATGCTTCGGGCTTTCGGCCCAATGCGACTTCAGCCTTTGGATCTTGCGACTTAGACACTTGTACTTAAAAATACTTGGAAAAGTTACGGGAGGCGCGCGTCTGTCGGACGCTTCGGATCTTCGAATCGCTCCTTCGGCCTTTGCATTTAGTTAGATTCTTGTACTATTGCTTTGTGTTTGAATACCGAAGTCGAGCATCTCGCGAATGCTTGATGTATTATAATAATTTAGAGTAAGGCCAAGCGCGCACCACGATTTTTTGTCCTGCGATAATTTTTGTCGCAGAAATGCAACGTATGTGTTTATATGTTAGTGCGCGCATATGAGACAAAAAAATCGCAGCGATTTTTAAATTGTGATTTGTCACATTTTTCCGCGATTGTTCGACTTTTTCATTTTCATCTCAGTGCGCGCAGTGAATTTTCTGCGATATATTACAGCGCGATTCTAAAATCGTGTCGCAAAAATTAATATCGTGGTGCGCGCTTGGCCTATAATACCTTAAAATGTATACTCCTTCAATTTGAATTTAGAACTCATTATTATTTTTTATTTGATTTTGTTTCTAGTTCTATGCCATATATATAGACTTTAATATTATTTAGAACTGCTAAAAAACAAGATCGGCTTACTTTAAATATTTCGTCAATTTTACCTTTGTTTCTAAAAACTGTGATATTTAACTGTCATATACTATTAATGTCTTCCAAAATTATTTTCTCGTAACAGGACTGAGGGGCTACCGCGTAAACCGAAATTCGCAATTTGCGGGGATCTTTCTCTTTTACTCCAATGAAGGCGTAATTAGAGTGACAGAGAAAAATGCTCGCAATTTGCGAACCTCTATTTCGCGGTTATAGCCCTGAATCTTGTTGCTCACCGATCCGTTCAAAAATATACATAAGTACTGAATATAATTAATAGATATTATAATTATACAATTAATACAGAAATGTAATGGTACTTAATGAAAAGGAATATTGTGTATATTGTTTCGACGAATCAGATACTCTCAATAAAATCTATACACCTATTGTGGAAAAAAAACACAACGACAGTCAAGAACGGAATTCTTAATTTGAATTTTTTAGATTTTTGAGATGCCTAGTCCATTGCTTGGAAAGCCCGTTCGAAATTGAAACTTATTTGCAATATAATAAGGTCGTATTTTGTAGATTTCTCTCATACTTATAGTAGGCTATTGAGATATAATTAAATATCCCACAAAAATAAGCAAGCAGAATTAAACTTTGTGTCAAAGACATAAGTCATAAATTTCAATGCCAAAGTTTTAACTAAGGATGTTTCTCGCCTAATATGAATTGACCAGTGTAAGCATCAGTTAGCTAGCCCTAAGCAACCAAAGGTCAAGCTGCAGTTGAAAAACTAATAAAGATAAAGTTAAGCTGGTAATTTTCCCGCCGTCTCCATGCTTCTTTAAGTTGGGTATTGACTGGTCAGCTGCCTGTTAGCTATAGTTTTCGCGAAAATCGCCAGGACAGAGGTGAATATTTTTGTATGAAAACTTGCAACTTTAAATGCATTTTTTGACGAAACTATTGCAGTCTAAAATGAAGTCAAAATCAGTCCATCGACTCAATTTTTTGCAAGCTTTCTAATGGTACCCCACACGATTCTTACAAATGAAAAAAGTTTCAGCCCACCACTCTCAACCAGGGACAGGAACCGGTTACCTTAACCGGGGTTTTTCATAGGGTTATTTTAGAAGCGGTTATAAAAACCCCTACCATAACGGTAACCGTCTGTTAAGGTAACACTTTGATTCGGTAACCGTATCAGATACGGTTAACCTCTGTTACCGGTAACCGAAATAAAAACCCAGTCTATTCGGTTACCTCATTATAAGGTTTTTGACCAGTTCAAACGATTGTAATCTTAAAGTCAACTTGTTATTGAATAACCGAGGTTGGCATGCGTTGGGCGGTCTATGAAGCCAGCACAAACAAGTTTTTTTGCCGTTCCTTTGTTTACCTTTATATCTACCTGTGTGGTGTGTTCTTATTATAAAGATAAAATAAATAAAAATTGGGGCAAAGGGCAAATTTTCTATTTATAGTTTATTTTTAAGCTTATTTTTAATTTTAGTTTGTATTTTCTATTTTAAGGCTTTTTACTGTTTGGAAAGAGTATTTGGCTGTATTTAAAATAAATGAACATTTTTGAATAAAATAAATAAAATAAACAAAATAAATAAAATGAATATAATGAATATATATAAAAAAAGTAAATAAAAAAATTAAATGAATATAATGAATAAAAAAAAATAAGATAAATAAAAATAAATAAATAAATAAACAAAATGAATAAAATGGATAAAATGAATAAAAAATAAATAAAAGATATAAGATATATAAAATAAATAAAATAAATGAAATAAAATAACTAAAATAAATAAATAAAATAAAATATATAAAATAAATTAAAAAAACAAATAAATAAAAGAAATAAAATAAATAAAATAGAGTAAATAAAAAACATAAAATAAATACTCCCAAGGTCGTCCGTTTAAAACTAATCCTCAGCCCGCAAGTAGCTACTTCCGAGCCTCGACAATAATGTACTATTAAATGTAGCAAACCAATAAGCAACCGATAATAAAGGTTACCTTAACTGAATGAAAACCTGTTAAAAACCCTTAACAAAGATAGGGTTACCGTTTCAATAAGGTTACCGTTACAATCAGGTAACAGTATGATAGGGTTACCGAATGATACGGTAACCGCATCGATTGGGTTACCGAATTGATAGGATTAAGCGTAAAGAGGGGTTTTCCGGTCCTTGCTCTCAACCCCCTAAATTTCCCCCTTTAATAAGAAATAAGCAGTTTTGACTTATTCACAATATGAGTGGTGGTAATTGCTATAACTGTTCCAAATTTTAGGTATCTATGTCAAACGGTCTCTGAGAAAAACGTATTTAACTGATTTGCAAGACCGAAGTGATCCCATAAGTGTTCCGTAAACAAAGTTTTGTACGGAACACTAAAAATGTTCGAATCGAACGGGTTTAACGGTAGTCGTGCGCTGCAGTGGGGTAACGGCTTGAGTTTCAATTAAACACGTTTGTATATATATGATAAATATTTATTTACAAATATCGTTGTGATGCAAAAATAATATTCTACATACGAATACATAAACTGCTAAAACTGAATACGCGTTGAAGCTTCCTAAATGAAACACCAAAAATAAATAACAATAATGGTTACCACTTTTCAAATGTTATTTCAACCAGTTGAAGTAATACTTGAAATGAAAATCTAAATGCGTGTCACAATATTTAATACCTATACAATACATGAAAGCTTCGGTTAAGGCTTCGTCACACAGGCGGGTTTTCCGGGAGGGGCGTGAGCGGGGCGCGCCGTAATATTACCTATAAAACGCTCACGCATCGCCCGGAAAACGCGCCTGTGTGACGGAACCTTTAAAGTAACTGAAGTACTCGTAATAATAAATATACCTATATGTATAACGCGTTCTAGTTATCATGTTATGTGATGTCACACGTAAACTTTAAAAGTTGAGGGTGTAACTGTTGGAAACTGACAATCTATTTTAAACATCCTTTATTTGGATTTGTAAACGAGTTAACGTTACAGACATGGGAGTTATGAGACTTATGAGTTGACGCATTGAAATGTAACGTATTTTATCTGTTTACTGAAGGCTAGGCTTAAAGTGTAAACTGCTTTAAACACTAGTATTTATTGCTAGTACAAACAACTACAGTTACAGCTTAATCTTTATATAATACTAACACTACTGAGCGCCACTTGCACCATCCCACTAACCCGGGGTTAAGCGGTTAAACCGTTAACCCAGTATCAAATTGTACTGGTAACCTTGGTAACTCCAGGTTTAACCGGTTAACCCCGGGTTACTGAATGGTGCAAGTGGCCCTTACAGTGTATAAGGCACAGTATTAAACACATAAGTACATAAATTAGTGACAATGCATAAATTAGTGTGAATGCTTATATAAATACATAGAACATACCGAATTATATAAGACTATCGTTTTACATTTTAACTTTTCTACAATTACAAACATTCTGTTTCTGTTATTAGTGTTCCGTACAAAACTTTGTTCACGGAAAACTTATGGGATCACTTCGGTCTTGCAAATTAGTTATTATTTATTGCATAGAGTTATTTAAGTTTACAGTTAAAGGACAGTGTTATTAAGTTTTTTTTTTTTCGCCATCGGTCCGACAAGAGCTTTCAATATTATGTAAGTTGTTTACATGGATAGGTGTATTTTACACCTAATCAACTTATATCATAGTGTATTGTTTGTTAAAAAAAAATAATTGCACATTTATATCCTGATAGCGTTTACAACGGTGGGATTATATGAATAACATAATACCTAACTAATTTATATCATGCAAGCATAATGACCGTAAGTGTAATTGGAAAACTGAAATAAATGTCATATACTAAGAAAAACCGGGCAAGTGCGAGTCGGACTCGCGCACGAAGGGTTCCGTTCCATAATGAAAAAAAAAACGGAAAAAAATGCCAAAAAAACGGTCACCCATCCAAGTACTGACCACGCCCGACGTTACTTAACTTCGGTCAAAAATCACGTTTGTTGTATGGGAGCCCCATTTAAATCTTTATTTTATTCTGTTTTTAGTATTTGTTGTTATAGCGGCAACAGAAATACATCACCTGTGAAAATTTCAACTGTCTAGCTATCACGGTGAGATACAGCCTGGTGACAGACGGGCGGACGGACAGCGAAGTCTTAGTAATAGGGTCCCGTTTTACCTTTTGGGTACGGAACCCTAAAAAGTGACCAAGGCCTCCAGTGCCCCAGTTTTGTCATTGGAAAACTTATAATTTATTACGCGATGCGGTAAACTATTGCGTGGTGGGGCAAAATAGAAATCACTCGTTTTGTCTGAAGTAAAATTATATAGCTTAAGTTATCATACTCGTAGCTGTACAGATGAAGAGGGAAATGCTCCGCAACGGCACTATCGCATGACAAGTTTATTAACACATTTACTGCCAAGAACACGCCAGGTGTGTTCGTTTTGTATTGGAAATGGGCACTGAAAGTGTTAACACACTTAACACTTACCCAACTGTCAGGTTATTATGAATATACACAATTACATTTAGCAGTACATAATAATACAAGTCTATAGTTCGTTTTTTTAGCATTAGAAAAAAGGTAAAATCTTGATGTGTCTTTTTATAGAAAAATACTTACTTTTGAAAAATAAGTCACGACAAATATGTAATATTATGAATCATATACGATTATTTACATTCTTTTGCTTTTATAAGTAATAGTTACTGATTTTTAAAAGCGTTTTTCAATTAAAAGACACTTCAAGATCGCGTAGTCTTTTCTGCTAAAAAAACGAACTACATATATGTATTACTGCATAAAATTATATATGTGTTTAAAAATACAACATCAGATGCACAACATATAAACAAGTACACCATAAATATCCTGGTTGATAATAGACAACAGCAGATCTTATCAGAAACACGAACTACGATGCTCCATCCAGAACTGGCTTTGCATATGGGTGTGACGTCTGTTACTCAAGGGTCAAGATAGCACGAGTCGGTTAATACTATCCGTCCACACTGTTGACTGACTATTTGTATACCGTATTACAAAGACATAAGGTTCACATATGCTCAGTTAAGAGCTGTTAATACATGCGGAACAGTGGGCCAAATTAATTAACCTCATGAGCGCGGAAGACTAAATTACGTTGACCGTTGACATCTTCTTATATTTCTGTGGCGTTAAGATCGTAATGTTTATGAATTCAACTCGGTGTCAAAAAAGGCCTGCATGAGGTTTAATTAATTTCTTTTATGGACTTTTATGGTTGACTGGTAGAGAATGCATTGAGGTATTAAGTTCGCCATTCGTACAATTTTATATCGTGCAATAAAGTTTAAATAAATAAATTTATTATGTAAGAATGTAATACAAATGTATGAATAATACTTAAGAGATAAAGCAAAATCAAATAAAGACATTTAATAAATAATCACCCTAATTAATACAGTCGTGATTATAACTATGTATTAAATTATTGTACTTGAATATAAATAAGTAATTTCACATACATTAATACCAATTGCGTCATCACTAATTACAACAAGCATCCATGGGATCAATATTACAACAAATAGTTCAGAATGTGCAACAAATAATACCAGTTATCGATTTTGACACAACCTTTAAGCATTATAATTATAATCTTACTATTGTGAAGTGTTTAAACAAAAAATATGTATACAAAAAGTATTGATAACTATTTAAAATGGGTTCAAAATCGTGAAATAGTGAATTGTTGATGATTAAATATTTATTATCTAATAAAAATATTTATACATAAATATTATGTACAAGATTATTAAGCAAATTTAAAATTTAGTCCGGTAACCTTCACATCTCCTAACATCTCCAAAAATGTAATTTTTTCAACATCATGTTTCAATTCAAGGACATCTAAAAATGATCTATTTATATACATTTCCAAAGTAGTTCTTCCGTAGCCTCCTTCAAATTTGAATTCTAATAAGACATCTGAGGAACCTGTAACAAAACAATTAAATTGAATGGGTAATCATGGTTCATATCCCGGTTGATATAAGTCTAGTGAAATAATACCTATGTTGTATTATTGTTGTTTTAGGTCATAACATAACAGTAACATCAGTCAGCAATAGTTAGAAAAATTGTGTACTTAACACATACTTTTTACATGATAAAAGTTAGAAAAATTGAACACATACTTTTTACTTGATAAGATAGTGTATGAAGAAATGGTCTTAAAAAATATATTTGATGCAATATAATTCCATACAGTGACTTTGAAGTGTGACCTATAGTTCGTTTTTTTAGCATTTGAAATGAGGTAAACAATCGTGATTTGTCTTTTTATTGAAAAACATGTTTAAAAAATAAGTCACGGCAAATATGTGATACTTATGAATCTAATATGATTATTTATATTCTACTGCTTTCATAAGTAATAGTTACTGATTTATAAAAAGCGTTTTTCCATTAAAAGACATGTCAAGATTCCTTACCTTCTTTCTAATGCTACAAAAAAAAAAACTACTTATAAACAAACTGAAACTTACACAATTAATCATTCCTTTCGTTGTAATCTAAATGTTTATAATAAAGATTATGTGTTATTAGAGATCATTCCTTTATTTTATCATATTTGTGCCAGTTTTGCTAAATCATCATTATAAACAGTAGACATACCACTTTGTCCATTGGTATTAGGCGGCATTAATAATAAAATTAAAACATAAATACCTGACATCATACCATTGGCTTGGCCTTTGACCTGATCAGATTCTGGTATGGCTTGCTGACCATTTTCTATCACTCTGACAGCTATTTCATTTCTCTGGAAATCACTGTCTATTTGACAGGCAATATTATTATTGTCTGGCCTTTGTGATCCCGTCAACAAATTAGCAGTGAATCTGGAAATAAGATAATAAAAAAATAACCTTTTCAATCAGAAACAACATCTTTTTCTAAATTTTTATCCTTTACAATAAATAATTGAATATGTTGAAATCCAAAATAAGAGATACAAAAATTTTGTAGAGGTTATTTGAGTTATTTGTTAATGCTTGTCAAGTCTAACTAAGCCCTATGTGATAATCGTAAATTTTTAGGGTTCCATTCCATACCCTAAGGGTAAAACGGGACCCTATTACTAAGACTCCGCTGTCCGTCCGTCCTGTCACCAGGCTGTATGTCACGAACCGTGATAGCTAGACAATTGAAATTTTCACAGATTATATATTTCTGTTGCCACTATAACAACATATACTAAAAAGTACGGAACCCTCGGTGGGCGAGTCCGACTCGCACTTGTCCGGTTTTTTATCCATAATTTTGACATATGTGTTTGATAAAAGGGACGAAATTTAACAGAGGTTTGCTAAGTCTTATGAATAAAGGGGTAGACATTTCCACTAAAGTAAATTAACTATGACCAGCTAAAAATTATGCATAGGTACCTGTTAGGATCATTGATAGTGCAAGAGACCTCCAAGGAATCTCCGTTGCTCAGCGCCCGCGGTATCACAAACATGTTTCTTTCTGTCGATCGCGCCGGCCGCAGGGGAACGCTCTCGCTGCCGCCATTCAACTGAGTGCCATTGCCATAGACGCCATCACCACGCCCATTTTCCACACCGCTTCTAAATCAATAATAACTAACTTTAGTCTCCTATATTATACAACAGATTATTTTAAAATATCTCGGTCGGACACTTCACAAATCACAACTTACGAAAAGCCGAGCTAACCTATCAGAGATATTGATTCAAGTGTCACTTATTAACCGTGTCCAACGTTGTAAAGGTAACAGCATTTACTATCAATTGAGGATAAACGCTGTCTTGATAAAATATGATTCACTTTCATACATTATTATTCATTTGTCGTACGAAATAATAATAGCCTTGAAAAAAACTACGATTACACTGACGCGTCGTTGACATTGACATTTGGGTCACGTCTGGAAATTTTTGTACCTACGAGAAAAGCATCTTTAAAAAGTTTGAGTTCGTAGTACTTTTTTACACGACATAATGATATGTATTTTACGGGTTTATATAAAATAACAGTATGAATTAAGATTTTATATAGGTATATACATATTGATATTACCTACCTATTAAGAAAATTACGGTGTCTACGGTGCCTATATATATACTTAGGCCAGTCAGGCTGTCAGGTTTATCTGAAAACTTCCGTTTTGGCTACTTCCGTCTACCTGTCCATCTATTTCTATCATACATGGTGTGGTATGGTTTGTACCGTAGGTATTAAAATAAATTTGATAAGGTAAAATAATAAAAAATGAGATAAGGTCGACGAAATATTCACATCTTGGTAGGTACTAACTTTTAATGGACGGGTTATTGACCGGGTTTTTGTATTACATATCGTTTAAATCAATGTACTCATTTAAAAATAAGAGCCTTTCATCTCTTATCCCTCTTTAATTTATACAGTTAGAAAAAGACGGGCACCTAGTCTATCTCGCGGCGAGATACTGTCGCGCCAATCATGTGCTTGGCCTAATGGTGCACTTAGATAAAAAAGATTTTGACAATAGAAAAGTACCTACTTACAAGATTTTACATTAAGATTATTGTAATGATTATATTAGGTACGTTAAAATTTCAGTAAATTAAAATCCTGTACGAACGATGTCGGGGGCATAGATAGTTTTTTTTTTAATAAAGATAAAGCCTAATTTATTCAAATTTTATTCCATACCCTGTCCAACAATCCCAGCATGCTTTCAACATCTTCAGACACTTGTTAACACTAAACTGCGAACCGAACTGATTTCAAGACACGACAATAAATCAAAGAACGGTACAGTGCTTAAAATTCCAAAGATGGTTTTCATTAACACGATGACGTAATATTGAAAATAAACAATACATGAACACACCGCTGTTAACAGTTATCGCGTCATCTCACATACCCGCTTGCTCGTACTACGAGTTTTGTACACTATCACTTATCACTCCACTGTATTGACCTTAAAAATGCTTTGTAGTTATATTCCTTGTATAAAATGCTCTGACCAACTTCGCGTGTAGACACGCGCACCTCTCTTTACCTGACCATGATAACTAAATCTTACTATACTAACTACATCGCAGCCTTCGTTGTGAAAAACCAAGTTGATTTCGTTATGACGAAACACAGCTGCGCGCTATTCACCTCTCTTGTAAGGTTTAAATTATAGTAATTTACTTGATCTGGGTATTCTCTCTGACGACTTCGAATCCGTCAGTTTATATGTTAATAACTAGTCGTGTGGGAGTAAGATGAATGGATTAGACGTGTTCTCTGTATGAAAGGCTATGCTTGTGAGTGAGATGTACGAAATGGAGCGGACGGCGAGACGGTACCGTAAACGTTTTTCAATGTGTGCTGTGTTTTGTGGTACCAATGCGTGGTGTGGGTTACATTCCGACACACACCAATACTTCTCCTAAATGTGGAACCGATCAATTTATATTTAGACATTACAATTCTCAATAAAAAGGCGTATTTAAGTAGGTAGGTATGTTCATTGCATACGAACAGTTATAGGTACCTACTTTTAAATTGTAAAAGCAGTCTAATAAAAGTAATAAATAAAGAAGACTTTCATACAAGAGAATCGTCATTGATTGACGGCAGCGTATTCGTATTTATCAAAAAAAATTAGGTACTCGTAACTAAAATAATGATCATTCTATCAATATAAGTATATTAGCAGAAAATTATTTAGCAAACAGGTATAGGAACCTACGCCATAAATCTGCAAAACTTTTGTATAGAAATCCTCTTTAATAGGTTTAAGTTAATTTATAATCAGAATCATTGTCAGAATCAGAATCATCGCATTTATTCGTAATAAACTATAACATAAGTAATTTGTTTGTTTTTAACCGACTTCCAAATCCCAAAGGAGGAGGTTATCAATTCGGTTGTATGTTTTTTTTTATTTTTATTTTTTTTATTTTTTTTATTTTTTATGTTTGTTACTCCATATCTCCGTCATTACTGGACCGATTTTGAAAATTCTTTTTTTGATTGAATGTATATGCATACAGATTGGTCCCGTTTTTGTCAAAACCCAGTTCTGATGATGGGATCCATGAGGAATCGAGGGAACTCCTCAAATCTTAAAGGCATACATATAGTGATTTTTGGGTTTTTATCAACAAATCAAGCATATACATCCAAAAAAGTGACATATGATGAAGTGGAACTGCTGATGATGATCAGAATGGAACTCTTCAACGACGCATAGTTCACGTTTGGCGATTTGTCCTCTTCGTTATGTTTGTTAAGCAAGTTAAGTTTTTAAGCCACATTTTTGTCAAGCTCGAGTTCTGATGATGGGATCCATGAGGAATCGAGGGAACTCTTCAAATCTTAAAGGCATGCGTATAGAGATTTTTGTATTTACATCAGAAAATCAAGCATTTTCATTAAAAACTCTCGCATTTGATGAAGTGGAACTGCTGATGATGATCAGAACGGAACTCTTCAACGACGCATAGTTCACGTTTGGCGATTTGTCCTCTTCGTTATGTTTGTTAAGCAAGTTTAGTTTTTAAGCCACATTTCTGTCAAGCTCGAGTTCTGATGATGGGATCCATAAGGAATCGAGGGAACTCCTCAAATCTTAAAGGCATACGTATAGAATTTTTTGTATTTTCATCATAAAATCAAGCATTTACATTAAAAACTGTCGCATTTGATGAAGTGGAACTGCTGATGATGATCAGAAGAGAACTCTTCAACGACGCATAGTTCACGTTTGGCGATTTGTCCTCTTCGTTATGTTTGTTAAGCAAGTTTAGTTTTTAAGCCACATTTCTGTCAAGCTCGAGTTCTGATGATGGGATCCATGAGAAATCGAGGGAACTCCTCAAATTTTAAAGGCATGCGTATAGAGATTTTTGTATTTTCATCAGAAAATCAAGCATTTTCATTAAAAACTGTCGCATTTGATGAAGTGGAACTGCTGATGATGATCAGAACGGAACTCTTCAACGACGCATAGTTCACGTTTGGCGATTTGTCCTCTTCGTTATGTTTGTTAAGCAAGTTTAGTTTTTAAGCCACATTTCTGTCAAGCTCGAGTTCTGATGTTGGGATCCATAAGGAATCGAGGGAACTCCTCAAATCTTAAAGGCATACGTATAGAATTTTTTGTATTTTCATCATAAAATCAAGCATTTACATTAAAAACTGTCGCATTTGATGAAGTGGAACTGCTGATGATGATCAGAACAGAACTCTTCAACGACGCATAGTACATGTTTGGTGATTTCGAATTTCGGTTTTGACTTGGACTGGGACCCGGACTCATACCCGGATCCGGTTCGGACCCGGACTCGGACTCGGACCCGGACTCGGACCCGGACTCGGATCCGGACTCGGATCCGGACTCGGACCCGGACTCGGACCCGGACTCGGATCCGGACTCGGACCGGGACTCGGACCCGGACTCTGACTCAGAGACCCGGACCTTGACCCGGAAAACCACTATGATACCTAAACTAAATAAACCACTATGATTACCTACCATAAAATGTGGGTATGATGATGCCAAACCCCTCCCGCTCAAACTCCCGTACACCGCACCGCATGCGCCGTTAAGTGGGTTAGGTTAGGTTTGAACTGCGATCCTCACAGAACCGAACAAAAGTGGGTTAGGTTTGGTTAGAACTGCGAGTCTTACAGAAACGAAATGCTACTAGAAAAGTGGGTTTGATTAGGTTCGAACTGCGATCCTCACAGAACCGAACTGCTATCAGAGAAGTGGGTTAGGTTAGGCTAGAACTACGACCCTTACGGAAACGAAATGCTACTAGAAAGTACTCGTTTTACCTCCTTTTCTACATAGTGCACCATCTACCATAATCTTTCACCGGGCCCCATAGAAGTCGGTTTTTTTTTCTTAAAAATTATGTTGTTACGTTTCTATCTGTTATTCATAATTTGACTTTGTAGTAATAAATACATCGTATATTATTTCTTGAACAACATAAAATTAGTAGTAGTAGATACCTTTGTCATTTATAAGTACCTAATGTCAAATCTTGTAATATTTATTTATTAGTCAAATAAGTAACACAGCAAGTAATATAACTACGATTAATAATTAATTAATTAGAGACATACTTGTTGCGGATGTAAGTTGTCACGTCACGTGGGATGAACATTATTTCTTCAGTAAAACAGGTTCACTTAGTATTCTCGTTTATTGAATCATTGTTGCGTAATAAGTAATAACATAACACATCTTTATAACGTTAGAAATAAATAAAGAATCATCATGTTTCCTTTTCGTTTAATTTACTTGAAATTGTCGACAGGTTTACTTACTTTACTATACTTATACTAGAATAAATAATCACAGTATTTACATTATCTTCCTATAAAATAAATTAATTTGACTAGGATTTAATACCATTATTCCTTAATCTATTCTATTTATATACAAGACAATACTAGGATAACTGTATTTCTACATCGATACAGACACGTCTCTTTATAAGTTAAACCAAACGGCTATATAGAACAACTTTATATTAGTGCATTTAGGCCATTTGGTAGTACTTACTAAAATTGGTAATCCATAAGGCTATATAGAACAACATTAGAGTAGTTATAATAGTAAGTAAACATAGCAATCCACAGGTACCTATACAGCTTCAAAAATGATATTATTTTAAATCTGAATATATTCCCAACTTTGTCATTAAGTTTTTTCAACACTATATGTAATTAGAATTTGTACCAATTTGACCCATCGCTTTACCTATGAATCTGTAATATCTGTATATAATGTCTACAAGAGTATACTTATTAGGTACTTACATAAAATTTACTAGGAACATAATACTAGGCAAATGAATTAATAAATCATATTTTTCAAAACAATACAGTAGCCACTTAATGACAGTTTTACTATAACGTTTCAGCCTTATGACTTAAGATTACGACAGACGGATCTGTCACGGTGGCAATCTCTACCGTAACCCTGCTCTGATGTAGACCTAGCGCAGGAGGGTCTCTCCTATTTCTTACTGTAATAATTAAATTATTGGACCCGGGTATGTCCTTAAACTACGTCCAGGACCCGGGTATGTCCTTAAACCACGTCCAAGACCACCGGAGGACGGGCAGCAGCGTCCTTCAAAATCGGTGTACTCGACTGCGATCGCCAACCCGCCTGCCAAGCGTGGCGATTATGGCATTCACCCCCCTAAAAAGGGGGAGGCCTATGTTCAGCAGTGGACGTCTTATGGCTGAGATGATGATGATGATTAATTAAAGACGGACCGGTAGTTTATCTCGCGGGCGAGATACTCGTACTGTCGCGCCATTCCTGTGCTAGCCCGGTTGTTAAAAAGAGTTACATACAGTTTGTCATTTCTTTCCAATTTTTGAGCATTAATTAATTTCATACGTGCTTAAATTACTATTGATATTCGTGTTTAAATTCAAATTCCAACTTTTTTATCACCTCAATGCCTCCAATCGAAAAATGCTTGAGCTTATCAAAGTCTGCCAGGTCGATTAAGGCGGCGTCATGATGGTTTCCATTTAGTTCCACTGTTAGCATGAGACTATTATCTATGCGTCCGGCCCTGATGGCTATAACGTGATCGATGATCTCTTCTGAAAACAAACGAATTTCTTATAAATATTTTACCATACTTCCCGTTTGTAATTTTATGAGAAACCTACAAATAATAGTTGTTTATGTGATTGCTACACTAATGAAATGATGGGTTTTAAAACATTAGTGTGAGTTTACGAAACGAACGAAGTGAGTTTCATAATAGAATCACATTAGTGTTTTAGGTAGGTATGTGCAGTTACATACACTGCTTTATCTACAGTGTAGATTCTACACACATATTATAAGATCTCTATAATTTGTTCAGAAACCGCATGTTACGACCGCTATTGCAGCATCTGATCATACTGTTTGCTATTGACATTTAATTTCGAATAAACCGTCATCTCCACTGATACTGGAAATAAGGTCAAATCAAATTCCTTTATTTTTCAATGGTGTTAAAAATTTGAATGTAATTATTAAATCGATATGACTTTATTGTAACGCAATAATAAAATTTTCACAGATAAGAACATTGTTCTAACAAAATAGTTTGTTTTAGGCAGGCCGTAATTTGTGTTTTTTTAACGGATCATAGGATTTATGATATGTGTGTAGATAAAAGATTCAAAGGTCATTGCAGTTAACGTAACATCACTTTACTCTTTTGGTGTCTCATACGGAGATGATCCCTATTAAATAAAGAAGCGTAGAATTAAAATGGTTTGCAATAATATTTTACTTACTAGGTTCCGCCGATCTGTTGGTCCATTCCTGGTTCGGCATAACGCAGATATGCTTGCCTTCGATGTTGTTGCTCATGCAATAATCGGGTATAGACTCGCTATCGTCCTCCGCTTTCGGCAGCATTTTCACTTTCCTATAATAATTAACATAAGTATTGTAACAGATATTCATATAGGTAACTAATGGATATTAGGTACCCAGATATAAGTTGAATTAGGATGATGCCGAATGCAAGTAGGTATTCCGGACCTAATGCTGTATTCGAACTTCAAGATATTCACAAGAGATGACACGTTCTAGATCCATTCTAGATACGTTATAGTTTAGATATCAACTAGTTCTCTTTTGCAGCGCAATTCGGGCAACTAATGTCACTATTACGTTAGATAGAATAAGATATCTTTTAGATGTGAATTAGGTCTCTAAGTCATATCCTGTGGAAATCGTTCAAGAGTATCTCCAGAATCGCGCAAATGTAAAATTTGACAGGTTAGATCTTAAACATATCGTTATCGTATCTTGGTGATGTCTAAAAGATGTCTATTTCATAATCCGAATCGGGCCCCTAATGTAATAAAACCATTTCTTAAATTTATTGTAAATTTTAAAATTTTCAAATATCAGTATAAGTGAATCCTGATAAAAACTTACAATTGATTACTTGTGCTTGCACTTGTAGAGACTGATACTGTTACGTTCATAGTAAATCCTCCACGAGCCATAGGCGGTAGATCGAATTCGTTGTTTTGGTGAGCGATGGATCTAAAAAATGATATAAAACTTACATTAAATCACTAATACGATACAATTCTATGATGTAACGTTTCATTAGGTACCAACCTCTCTCGCAACTCGCAAATTCAAAATTGTCTTGATAACTTTCTTTGACTTTAAAATCGATATAATTATGATTGTCAGATGAAATTTAGTACACTGTTTTGAAAGTATATAGGTTAGTAGGTACCTAATTAATCAACCCTTTAATTTGCTTTTGCGATCATAAAGTAGCATAAACTAAACTAATTTGATCAATAACGCTACTTTTACGAATACCTACCAACATTTCTCCTTAGAAATGTTGTAATGTTTGGTGGGTTAAGAGAAATACTGGGGCAAGATAAACACTCTTAAGGTGGTTCGCTTTCCATACAAAAACCAATTGCGTTATATTAAGTAATTACACACTATTACCACAGAATAAGTAATAGTATTATCATACAGAACGGACACGCACCGCCCCGCCCCGACTCGGATTACCTCGCCCCGCGACTGAGTTCTGACGGACTCCTGACATACGCTCAGTTCGGCTAGCGACGCCGCGACGCGATGACGCAACGTTCAAAATGCCGGTGTATTGTGCGATGCACGGGTACTTACCTACTTATTGTAGAATTGAATAATAATATAGTTTTCCAAAGAGACGAAATGTGTATCAGTAAATAAGGCTATACTTTTGCGTAAAAATAATAATATCATATGAATTAAAACCCGTTCGTTGAATTTGTGAATGTTAAGCCAACATTTAATATTTAAAGTACCTAAGGTAACTAGACCTTCTTCACAGATATTCCTCGTAAATGTTTTATTTTTAGTTTAACACTCTTTTCACAAAAAAGAACTTGTTGGTCGCGGGACATTCGCGTTTGATTTTTAATTTAATTTTAAGAATTTAAGAATTAATATTTATGTTATATAAAATAATCAATAGTCATCAAAACAATAAGGTACATTTAATAATGGCGTGTTGAAAGTCCAAGTACGTGCAGGACTATAAACTGACAAAGCCAATTCAACAATTGGAATGGATGGAAATAAAACATAAACATATATTTTGTTTTTTTACGTATTTCGGTCGAATTATGCAACGCAGCGGGCCGCTCGTCGTGTCCTTCGGCCGGCCTCGGCAAGCCTCGGCTTCGCCTTCCCCGCGCGCCGCACGAGTCAGCCCTAAGCCACTTACTCACACAATGACGCGTGTACAGACGTGCCGTGCACACATATAAACGCAAATGATTTTCGATGTATGGCGTGTCCGCCCTGTGCTATTACTACATAAATATGTGCGCATTTGTCTACTTTCAACTTGTATGGAAAGCGAACCACCTTAGGGTGCCGATACTGTTTCTCTCGCCCCGAGCAAAATATTTTTTTTTCTTACCCAACATGTCCTTATTACATATAAAAAAAACATCCTAAGTAGGTACATTTAATAAATTCAAGACTTACCCTGACTCTGGTGTTGGTGCAGCATTAATTTGCGCAATTATTGCCATGCAAACAAAAAACACTGCAACTTCCATTGTCATAGTTATATACACAAAACTAATAAAATATAGGATTAACAGGATTATCCTTAAGGACAGTGTTAAACGTATGGAGCAAATTTAAAAGGCACCTATTATTTATTGCCACCAAATAAATGGTTATGCTAATAGGACCATACTATTTTGAACCACTTTGTGAACTGGTGTTATTGTTTAATGAGCATCCTTTATATCGCATATTAATTGTGACTCAACTACGATTTACGTACATGTAGGGGATTCAGTTTGTTGTCTTTTCCCTTTAATTTGTTCATAGAATTCCCTCCAATGCATCTTCACCACGGTGATATGCCTTAGGTTTCCATTAATGACCTCAATTTCATAGCAAAAATGGGATCATGATCAATGTAATCCTTTTTACAATATTTTAGTTAACTCCCAATGTTTAAGGTATTGTTTTAAAGGTGACGTTCATATGGCGACTGCAACAGCATTACTGCTGCGGCCTTGCGACAAGAGGATATGAGATATCTCCCATATGAGACAGCCCAGTGACATCTCACTGTCAGGTTCCTTGCTAAATTGCGTTGATGTCGTTCTCGCATTACGGTCGCGATTATGACGGTCAGTCCGTCGCTGATTTTATCTGGGAGTTTGACAGTGACATCACCCGCGTCAACGCTGCAGTCGCTATCGGACTGTAAAACACCTAAGCATAAGCACCTGTTAATCAGACATTTGTAAAGATCACGTTTCTCTACAAAATTGTCTAACGTTGACGTTTTTTGAATTTGATAATGACAAAGGTTCTTAAGAGATAGCGTATTGGAATATTAGGCGTACCTAATCCTTGTTTCTTTGTTTCTAGGCGAATCCAACGTATACACGTTGGGTACAATCGGAGCACATCGCGTGGTGACCACAAAACTTCCCTCCGTGGGTCGCACGAGAGAAGCGATGACAGCAGCAGGCAATACAACCACCAGACTCCTTGGCATCTTCCAAAAGGTACTTGAATCTTATAACTGATCCTATTCATTTATAAAGTAAAGAAGATGAATGAAAGAAGACTGACGGAAACGTATATATAGATAAATATGTACGTAGATAATTAAAATAATAATAAAAAAAACCCTATAGAGTTAGACCAAGAAATGTCTGCAGCGATTTTGATAGCCCACGCAGTGAAAGTGTTATAAGTAGTGATGTACCGACTATTGATTTGGCCGACTAGCCGACTAATCGGCGCTCGGATGGCCGATTAGTCGGCCGACTAGTCGGCTAGTCGGCCAGATCATTAGTTTCGTATAAGTTCAGGTGAAAAACAATAGTTTTGTTCTTTTGGTTGCGCTATTCATATATTAGCTTGGCTAAAAGGTGTTCTCTACGGGTTCAAAGACCTATCACTCAAGAATCCTCGTTCAATTTCTGTCTTTATTTTATTTTGCGATCCTGAGCAGACCGTCAGTAGGTACAACTTCTAGGAGGTATTTCCAAGGCTCTATTTCCCGTACGTAGTCGCCAGTTAAGAACCTATCCCCTGTAGTCAGCGTCTTTACGAGTAACGTGCCCTGTTTATAAGTCTCTAAATTTTGCAATAACATTAATAGTTCCCCATGGCTCCACCATTAAAAAAAACAAAAACTGAATTATAATAAAATCCTTTCAGTATAGAACTTGGCCATAAAATTACACGAGAATCAGTTGAGATCGACCTGTAGAGGAAAACACCAGCCCACCACCATACAATAACGATCAAACGGTCATTTATATGAACAAAAGTTTTCACACCCTGAATACGTATTTTGGTAAAATAGACATAAAACTTATGGTAAATATTGACTGTTGGTTTCTTTTTTTCTGTTTTTCTTTCACTAATACAGTGCCGACTAATCGGCTATTTTTGCCGACTAGTCGCCGACTAATCGCCGACTACAAATGTGGCCGGATAGTCGGCTTTCCCGACTAGTCGGCGACTAGTCGGTACATCCCTAGTTATAAGTACGTCATAATTTCATAGACGTTTAAAATAATAACACTTGCACTGCGTGGGCTATCAACATCTTTGCAGACTTTTCTTGATCTAACTCTAATATATATATGCTAACAAAATCTATTTTATGCCAAATGAAAATGAAATTATTTTGGAAAAGAGCATCAGCAGTAGATTTATGCTACAGGTTATTCCTATAGTATTTGACCTTTGGTATTTTTCACACCCTCATACGTCACTTAATGCGGTTTAGTCTTACTATGAATGAAGTATGAGTCCTGCAAGAATATTAGGTACTTACCTAATTGCATTTAGATAGGTACTAGGGATGTACTGACTAGTCGGGAAAGCCGACTATCCGGCCACATTTGTAGTCGGCGACTAGTCGGCAAAAATGGCCGATTAGTCGGCACTTTATTAGTGAAAGAAAAACAGAAAAAAAGAAACCAACAGTTAATATTTACCATATGTTTTATGTCTATTTTACCAAAATACCTATTCAGGGTGTGAAAACTTTTTCTGCTCATCAGGATCGCAAAATAAAAGAAAGACAGAAATTGAACGAGGATTCTTGTGATAGGTCTTTGAACCAATAGAAAACACCTTTTAGTCAAGCTGATATATGAATAGCGCAACCAAAAGAGCAAAACTATTGTTTTTCACCTGAACTTATACGAAACTAATGATCTGGCCGACTAGCCGACTAGTCGGCCGACTAATCGGCCATTCGAGCGCCGATTAGTCGGCTAGTCGGCCAAATCAATAGTCGGTACATCACTAATAAGTACCTATCGGTCAACTGAAAAGGAACGTCCGGCAATAAAAATGGTCATGATTGCTACGGAATCCAATTCCAGAACGGACGAAATCCATTGCTATGCTAATCGTACTTCCAGCCAGCCACTGGTTTATAAATAAGTTAGTGTTGCTAATATACGAGATACGAGAATAGACAGATAAAATATAACACACTGCATGTCTCACATTTTGCAAGCTCTGTATGATACCATAGATTGATCAAAACGGAATTCGGGTAGAAATATGCAATGTAGGTATATATTATAATGTTAAATTCTTTGGTAAACGTGCTTGTTTATGTGCACATTATTTAACACGGCGATTAGTTGCTACTCGAGATTTTCTGATTAGAACTCCTTAACCTGTTTAAAATCATAGCTGGGCAGAAGTCCGTTAATCCGTTAATCGTTAATTAACGAAGTTAAGTTTTCGAGTAACGGATTAACTTTTAACTTAATTTTAAAAACCTTAACTTCCGTTAACTTTCCTTAAGTCCATTAATCGTTAATACCTAAGTACCTACTCAGTGTGGAACGCCTGTTTTCGGCGGGAAAAGATATTCTTTCTCCAAAACAGGCGTCGCTATCAGACGACAATTTTAATATGCTCATGTTCAGGGCCGGATTAACCCTAAGTCAAAGTAGGCAACTGCCTAGGGGCCCCGCCTCGGCTTGGGGGCCCCGCCTCGGCTAGGGGGCCCCGGGGCTCAGCGCGCACCAAATAAAATTTTGTTCCATAGGCTCAAAATTCATGAGTAAATTTTTTATTCTTATAATAATGAATAGGTATGCTTTGTTATTGTTTTTTTTTCATCCATTCTTTAAATTAATGAAATACCTACTGTAATAAAATTGAAGCAATACGTAAAAGTTTACGAGGCGCATTCTGCGTAAGTACCTGTTGTAAAGTTGTAATAATAGAGGTTTTCAGGAAAAATGGTTCGAAAAAATTTCAAACAACCAACAACTTTTGGGTTATTTCGACTCAGAACCACGAAGACTAGATTGGTTGAACCAAAGAAAAAGAAAGATGACGAAAGTGTCCCCAGTTTTTCAAAGGAATGCTCGACCTTCAGCCTCAATTTACCATTGGTTTATTGTGTTCCACATCTCCTCTACTTCAGCTTAGCCTTTGGCGTCGCTGCGCCAAGCTCGGCCTGCGGTCTCACTTTTTAATATAAAGGACATTGGTTCGTGTCTGTGCTGAACTATTTCTCCTGAAGCCTGATGAAGCACGGCTTTGACTTCGCATGAAAGCTCGCCTCACTGGGGCATTTCGGACTTTTAGGCCCCGATGAAGATCGATACCCGGCTTTTTAACATGGTTTCACAATTTGCGATATTGTCAAAAAATTTCGCGCTCGCTGCGCTCGCGTTTATTTTTAGTTCTTTAATTTTGGCCCTGTATCTACATGTTAGCTTGGCAAGTGAATTAATAGAGCTATGATAGCATACGCAGTGCAAGTGTTATTTACACGTCATAATTTCATAGAAGTTTCGACGTTTAAAATAACACTTGCACTACGAGTGCTATCAATATTGTTGCAGGCTTATTTTGGTCTAACTCTAGTAATGTAAGTAATTTTAATATATGGATTTTTTTTTATTATTAGGTTGATTCTAATCATGTGGCTCGGCGTTTGGTCTTATGGTCGGACAATGGCTGTTCAGCCTCTCAATATATGTATTAACTATTGAGAAAATCAACTGTGCGGCTCTAGTGAGCTTAGCTTTTAGCCTCGCTTAAAATTGGCCATTAGAGGTAGATAAGAAAGTGACGCTGAAGCTCTCATTTTTGGTATTCCACTGGGAATTGGCCTTAAGCCTAAAGGGCTCGCCCCACACTTGACGCGACGCGGAATCGGCAAAAACCGATAGCATAAAGCTTTATGTCCATGCAATAAGAGCGAAAAAGACATCGTTCGATTTGGATCGACACGGCCGACGCCGGAAGATTGAAATTAAAAACGCAAACTTTTATTTCCCTGTATTGAATGTGCTGTGTGCAGAACTGACTGTAGGGGGCCCTGAGCTTCGCACTGCCTAGGGGCCCCGACATGCTTAATCCGGCCCTGCTCATGTTCATGAAGGGGAACATGCATCTTATAGCAGATGCTAGCGAATTATATTTTTATTGGCTATGCTATTATTAATTAGTAGTGACTACCATGTTAATTAGTACATTAATCTTTAATAAAAATCAAAATTTATGATTATTTCTACTAGTTTTATTTCCTATTGCGTATATTTACGATTTCGAGTTAACGATTAACTTTAACTTCCGTTAAAACTTTTGAAAAGTAACGTTTTAACGTTTAACGCTAACTTTTTATTTAACGGATTAACGAAGTTAACTTTTTGAGCAACGGCGCCCAGCTCTGTTTAAAATGATATGCATAATGGGATGGAAAAATTTGCAGAGCGCATTTCAAGATCGCTTATTAAGGTCAAGTGGATTAGTTCATTCAGAATTGTTTAATTCGTCCATGGTGACATCATTTATGTGCTAAAAATTTGTGTAGGTATAAATTTCATACTTCCTACAGGTGTGTATGTGTGTGTGTGTGTGTGAGAACATAATAAAAACGTTAAAGGTTTTTAAACCTGGAGTTCAATTTGATATCACGTGACTAACCGATTATTGAAAAAAATAATGGTCTGGTAAGGGGACCGAGGAACTCTTTATTGTGAACTAACATTCTTTACTCTATTTACGTCATGATTACCAGAACTGTAGGGTTAAGTATTTTGTACATCCGGCTCCAAAACTTGATCTGAACTATTTTGTTAACTACTGAAACTTTTTTTTTTATTATATAGATACTTAGTCTTTTTTTTATTAAAGGATAAATAGAAAAATTTTTTTTTGCATTTTTCCTTTAATTTGAAAGTTTTTAGTAAGTATCGCTCGCCGACGTTTCTGCTTGATAAAAAAAAATTGTTTTGGTTCAACATAATTCCTTTCTTCATTCTAAACGATGCGTGTCGATATGTGTATGGTATCTAAATCTAACAATAGAATTGACTCATATCGGCAATGATGTGTGCATAGCCGCAAAGGGAGGGTGCTCAAAATAGTATACAACAAAATGATTCTTCGTTTTACTGTCTAGACACAATTCAATTTTATGCGTATTGGATGACTTTACGACAACAGTGGTACCGCGTTAAAGTATTTACGACACAGACTAATGGGCATTTACTCTACAAAATAAACGATCGAAACTGGTACCTATTGTTATTAATTTACAGCATTAGTACCTACTTACTAATTTGATTTCTATTAGCCGGCTAACATGCAATAAATAAAACCTTCACAGTTAATAAGTCGGTTCATGCCTACGTAGGTCTTAAGTAGTTACACGAAACTGATTATCAAGACACGAAAACAAATCCTAAAATAGAAAACTAAAACTAAAAGTAACACCAGTACATAGGTAAATTTTTAATAAAGAAGAGAGAGTTCACTGACATAAATATAAAATTAGTAAAATTAAGATAATACAAAGTATCTACATAACTAAAACAGAACAGTTCAGTAAAAAAATAGGTAGGTACAAAACCATGGTGTTAGTTATTTTGTCACTTCAGAGTTCTTCACTGCGTTCGACTCATTGAAACATGTCTATATTGTTTGCCTAAGACAGGCTTAAATCAGGTGGCTGTTATCAGGTGGAGTATGTGTTCCTCGTGGGCGTCGGCGGCGGCGTGCCGCACTACACCGACTACGAGCGGCACGTCCGGCTCGGAGACGTCGTGGTGTCCACCCCTGCGGCGGATCTGACTGACAAGTGAGTTACATCAGACCCCGTGGCAGTTGTCAGGTGGAGTATGGTTCTTCGTGGGCGTCGGCGGCGGCGTGCCGCACTACACCGACTACGAGCGGCACGTCCGGCTCGGAGACGTCGTGGTGTCCACCCCTGCGGCGGATCTGACTGACAAGTGAGTTACATCAGACCCCGTGGCTGTTGTCAGGTGGAGTATGTGTTCCTCGTGGGCGTCGGCGGCGGCGTTCTGCACTACACCGACTACGAGCGCCACGTCCGGCTCGGAGACGTCGTGGTGTCCACCCCTGCGGCGGATCTGACTGACAAGTGAGTTACATCAGACCCCGTGGCAGTTGTCAGGTGGAGTATGTGTTCCTCGTGGGCGTCGGCGGCGGCGTGCCGCACTACACCGACTACGAGCGCCACGTGCGGCTTGGAGACGTCGTGGTGTCCACCCCTGCGGCGGATCTGACTGACAAGTGAGTTACATCAGACCCCGTGGCTGTTGTCAGGTGGAGTATGTGTTCCTCGTGGGCGTCGGCGGCGGCGTGCCGCACTACACCGACTACGAGCGCCAAAAAGAGTGGAAAAAACTATTTACGACGGTCCACACTCCGCTTGACCCCAGTCTCCCATAGTACTACTAAACAATCTTATCTTTATAAATACAAACAGACGAATGTGCCATCGCCAGCATTCTAACCTAATACTAATAAAATACATACTGAATTAAATACTACATAGGGTAAACCCATTCATCCTTCAAATACCGTCTTTTTCTGTCTGTCCACATCGTCTTATTTCCTTAATATTTTCCTTCATCCGGTGTTATACGCTTGTTATGTAAAAGTTTATCGTTGTAGGTACATAATAAATTATATGGAGGTAAAAACAAAACAAACTCAAGTGAGGAAATGAATTCTTCATATGAGTGAAATAATGCGTTTGAGGAGTTTGCCGAACTGATGGAAATTTACGTGTTTTGTTACTAATTTTAACCCACAATTTATATACAGGAAAATTCACAAAATTGGTGAGTGGTATAAATCACAAATTTAATGGACCATAATACAAAATACTTATTGTAGTGTCGCAAAAAAAATTGTTTCCAAATAATATTTTGAAGTCTGTAAAAACTCCGAATGTTGCGGTAGGTCAACGCATACTTTCAAACCTATTCATTATTTATTAACTCGAGCTATGTAACGCTTATCTTTGAAGAACGTGTCAAAAACGTAAAGAACTTGTGTGCTCTTGGTGCAATAGATACTTTATGCATACCTATGTGGTTATTCAGACATGCTACTTGTGTAAAGATAAACTAATTCTGAAATGGCAACGTTCAAGAATCACTAGGTACCACATTTGCAATGTCTCACAAGGCAATCATTCTTCATATTTTACTACAGTACTTGTAGAATTCACTTTTATGCTGCCAGTACTTGACACCTTTACAATGCTTTATTACCAATAAATTATTAAGTCTATAAGTAGTGGTAATTTACACTTACGTTCAAATATATACTCTGTCAAGCCATTTCCGTCAGTAGAAAAGAGCGACAAATTTAAAAAATGTAGGCGCGAAGACTTATTATCGTATTTAAAAAAAATGGGAAAATCATTCCCGTCTTTTTCTACTGACAAAATTGTTTGACCAGGTATAGAACCAGAATTGTAAATGCTTTCAACCAACCTCTTCAGTAATCTTAACAGAGTCGCCCTAACTCTCTTACCATATATACCTAATAATGACACAGAATAAATAATAGCTAGTACTGTACTAGGTACAGAAGACTCACTCTCTAACAAAACGCGCCTGTTGCGATCAGCATAGATATGGCCGCTATATAGGTGGCGACAGCGCCACGCGCGGCTTATGGCTTTCCCCAAAATTGGGGTGGAACGGATGTACCTGTAGCAAAGCGACGAAATCGCGGAGTGAGCCACGCCAGATAATGAGTAAAACGTCTGGCATGAGTGGCCGGGGAACACCGTGTTACACTATACCATAACACTTGCAGTGTTAGTCAGTCAATCACTTGACGTAGATGATGCGTCACAGCCAGAAAACTGTTGAACTACAACACACCTAGCCAATAATACAAGCAGCAAACTCAAATTAGAATGAAACGACCGGCATGGGTTGGTGAGTAAATTAGGTAACTTGAAACGGCATAAAAGGCAATAGGTATTTATGTAAATGGGCCTGGAGAGTACTATTGAGACACCCGGCTCTAAACTACATAGGATAGAGATGGATGTGTAGTCAGTGTAGTGTATACGTGACGAGTTAGTGACGTTAGTGTATAGTACATAGTCATTTTAGTTTTACCTTTAAGGGAAAATTCAACGACGCATTTCATTGCAACTCTGCGCGTGACATGCAAAAATGTCGTGAATTACATGAGCTATGGAAAATCACACATTCTTTACTTATTCATACCGAAATAAGCATTGAAAAAAATTGAATATCTATAACTAATTCTTAAAGCTAGTAGGTAGCTGCCCTACCGTACCAGGGATACTTACGTATTCTTGCTCATAAATTCCATATACAAACTGATATTACAATCGTTGTTGAAGCTATAATACATGATTAACATGATGGAGCAGATGGGCTAGTTCTACCAAAGAATATACAGCAACTGAGATGAGATGGAATGCCTAATAGACTTTATTTCTGATAACGTCGGCTTTCGTCATTTATTATGACTACCTAATGCCTACTCACTAGACACCACATTAATTCATCATAATTTACTTCGCATTTGTCTACCTATTTTTTGAAACAGTCTGATTATTCGTTATTTTTGGAATGAAAATTGTATCTAACGTTAGTTTTCCATTCACAGGAGTGTTTACGTGTTCTGCGAGAAGGCAGAGCGTAACGAGAAAGGCGGTTGGGACTACGAAGTGAAGCCTTATAAGCCTGACAGTTTCCTACTTCAAGATATCGCACTACGACTGATGCGCTCGCACGCGCCTTGGGACTCCTACGTCAATGAAGGTAGGCAATATTTTTATTAGGTACCTATAGTTGGAGAAGCAGAATACAGGTGTTCGGCGAGAAAGCGGGGCGTAACATGAATCCCGGTTGAGATCGTGATGCACCTGATACAAGCTTAACAGTTTGTTACTTCAAGATATCGCTCTGCGGTTGATGCGGTCGCACGCTTCTTGGGATTACTTACGTCAATGAAGGTAGGCAACATTTTCAATATGTACTCTGAAAATCACTTTCAGTCACAAATTATGTATGTACCAACAGTTGTTACTAGTCCAGGGCTCCAAAATATTAGAGACGTTCACTATAGCGTGGGGGTTTTTCGTTGGACAGTCAAGCATCGAATAACTGCGTTTACCTGCTGGGGTCCGAAAGGACATGACCAGACGTTGCATTTCAAACAGATGACCGATACCCATACACATTTTTTTTACAAAAAACTTCAAGAGAAGTTCTAGTGGTCCGCCTCCAAATTTCATTGGTGGACGAAAGCTGAAGAGCCTCGGGCAGATGTTCCCGCTTCAAACAAAATGCGCCTTTAAGGTGGTCGACTCTGGCTTTGGCCGATAGTACCTACATATTAATCTAATATGAAACAGGATGTAACCGCTTAACTACTTTTATTACTGTAATAATTTAAACGTTCAGATATTACGGAAACTGGTTATGAAAGACATTCAATTCCAAGAAGGAACAGAGACATCGGGATTGAACATCAGAATGTTGAAACAATTTACGCATATGATAAATTCTTGAAAATAACAAGTTCTCAAATTCCAACCTGCAATGATATCTAACAGGTAACAGGAAAATTCACTGGGATTAGTCAATGGAAAGTCATATTGGAAAGTAATCACGTAAGTCACATCTTTCGTCAAGTCTGCATTTAAACACTACTGGAGTTAATCGGAATCAATTAATTTCAGGATTGGAACGATTGCGAGGCGTACCGGGGCGCTGGGAAGCGCCCCTTGGCGGCTCAGATCGTCTCACCATGGACGTCGGCAACGGAGCCTTCATAGAGGTCTCACATCCCGCGCCCAGCGGCGACCAAGTGTGAGTGACTGTTTTGTTCCTATACTGTTGCTGGTGGTGGCGGGTACACCCCCCCACAAGGTGGACTGACGACTTGGTAAAGGTCGCGGGAGTCCGCTGGATGCGCAAGGTGCTCATGGTGGCGCAAGATCGGTCTTTGTGGCACTCTTTGAGGGAGGCCTATGTTCAACAGTGGACGTCCTCTGGATGATATGATGATGATGATGTTGCTGGTGTAAGGTCTTTTCCAATGGAGCTGTTCGAGGTGCTGTTAGGCGCTCGTGGATGGTTCAGACGCCTTACTTCGATCTACGGAGCATTTAGAGCGCATTCCGCTCCTACTAATACGAATAGTCACGTTCAAAATGTTGTACTTTGTCGTAGTTTTGACAGCTAAAGTGCCTAAACTACCTAAATCTCACTAAGTTGTCTGGTGTGCGCGGCCTTGAATCTTGCAGTTTTCGGAATTTTCAGCAAGAGCCGAGCCGTTAGTGTCGTAATAATAATAGCCTAAATTGGAACATATCCATCTATTACCTTTGCAGAGACCGCGGCGGTCTGCGCGTGCACTGCGCGCCGGTGGCGGGCGGGCGCGCGGTGTCGTGCTCGGGCGAGGCGCGCGCGGCCTTCGCGGCGCACAAGCGCGCGCAGGCCTACGACTGCGAGCTCGACGCCGTGCTCGACTCCGTCAAGGGCAACAGGAAGGACTGCTTCGTCTCCATCAGAGGTCAGTAGACACTTGTTTATCGTTGAAGATTCTGTTGTTACAGGTCTATTATATATACAGGGTGATCAATCCAAATGGGTCAGTATGGAGAAATCAGAAACTATGAAAGATAGCGAAATCTGTTCTTAGGAACCATGGCTTCGATTTTAGATTTAATAATAATGGCATTCAATTTTTTTTTTATCTATCATACATAACCGGGATTCGAACCTGATCAATATTCTTGTTGTTTGTTTGTATGGCAACTTTTAAACGATGCGTGATAGGTGGGGGGTGCTCGACCAAATATCATAGAGGGCTCCGAGACAAAACAAACTAAGTACGTTAAAAAAAATCAAACTGGCCGACTTTTTTTTATTTTTTCAAGTTGGTCCGCACGCGCTGAGATTTGGCATGCGGCGAGCCTGGGGGCCCAAGATTACCATGTCAAAAATTTTTTTTGAAAAAATCCGAAATGGCGGCGGACACGGGCAAAGTCAAATTTCCAAGTAGGTTAAGCGAGCCCGAAGGGCGAGCTTCAGGCCGGGAGACCGAAGGCCGAAGGCCCGGAGCCTCCACCCCGACTCCCAAAACGCGAGGCCGAAGGCCGAGCTGCCTGAATCGCCGCATGCCAAATCTCAGCGCGCTCGGACCAACTTAAAAAATAAAAAATAATCGGCCCTTTTGAATTTTTTTAAATGTAGTTTGTTTTGTCTCGGGGCCCTCTATGATATTTGGTCATGCACACCCCACCTATCACGCATCGTTTAAAAGTTGCCATACAAACAAACAACAAGAATATTGACCAGGCGGCTTAGCACGGTGGCCTTTTTATCGCTTGTCACCATGCCTGTCACGTTCTAACAAGTATGTAAGTGCAAAAGGGACGCGCATAGTGATAGTCGATAAAAATGGAGCCGTGCTGCGCCCGCAGGTTTGAATCCGGGTTATGTATGATAAATTTAAAAAAATTGAATGCCATTATTATTAAATCTAAAATCGAAGCCATGGTTTCTAAGAACAGATTTCGCTATCTCTTATAGTTTCTGACTTCTCCATACTGACCCATTTGGATTGATCACCCTGTATAGTCCTCGTCGTCGATTTCGATGACGGCGACCTCAGCAATTACGGATGCCGAACTTAGTCTTAAAGACTCTACTACTGCGAGTCCGACGCTGTGGTCGACTCAGTCATGAGTAAAAGAAAAGATAAAATAATACACCTACAATCAGAAGGCAGTTCTCCACAACCTTTTAGACTGTTTTTTTTTCTTCTGAAAACGGTGGGGTAAATTTCAATTTCGGAGCTAGCCATGACTAATCGAGTCATCTTCGCAAAGTAAAAATACGTACATCCCATCAAACAAAGTTACCTTTGGGAACTTTAACCTTTTGAACGCCAAACGCATCCATTTGCCGTGCCACTGACGCCACGAGGGTAAAATTTAGTTTTGTGAATAAATAATGCCAACCTAAAGGTGGGGTGTTTTTCAGTAGATTTCCATCAAAAAACGATCGACGTCAAATGCCGTCTTTGGCGTCGTTGTCACGATTTTGTGTTGACGTTAATTGCCGTCTGTGGCGTTCAAAAGGTTAACGTCTGAGAGCCTACCGCGAACCACGTTCGACATATTGCCTCCCTGTCACACTTACGTACGAATTTACAAGTGCGGCATAGAGGCAACACGTCAAACGTGGTTCGCGGTAGGCCCTCTGTGCACAGTCACTTGCGCATTGTAATATACAAATCCTTATAAGAGCACACCGCTTGCGTGACGTGTGCGTGAACAATTCCAACATTTTAGGGCACACACACGTAGCATGTCTGCTCCTTTTATTGGGATTGTCATTTTGAAATTTTCCTTCATTACAGGTATATCGGACTACCGCGACGGCACGCGCGGCAAGGACTGGCAGCCGCACGCGGCGCTGGCCGCCGCCGCCGTCATGAAGGCCATAGTTGCCGCCATGGACCCGCCGACGGACTAACCTAACATTTACATGTAATATACCTATAAGACCAATTGCACCAACCATAACTGAAGGACTCATTAGCGCCATTCAGCAGTTAACTATGAAATTTTCCGTACAATACAATTTCGCGAACGTTCTAACGGTGATAGACGCCTTAATACTGGCGCAACCGAATCATAGTAATCATACCCGCTTTTCTTTATAAATCCTAGCATACGGTCACGCCGTAGAATGGTGTAAATGCATGAACTGTGCGTCTTTACATTACATGAATCCTGGCAAGGTCGCCATGCGAGGGCGTTCACTTTCTGTTTTTTAAATTGTATAAACTAAAGCATTATTGTTAGGATTAACGCTAGTAGATAATCCTATTTCAACACTGCCCTAGTAATAAAATATATCTAGGGGATCTTCCTTCACTGACTGAATATTTGCATTACCTTTCTAGTATTTATTGACATTCCCATAATATACCCCGAAATAAATGATAAGCCACTATGCCTAAAATGATAAGCCATCTACTTAAGATAGTTTCGCCTAGATTAGAATTATATTGTCAATGACTATAAAGTTTCAAGAAAATTGACTTTAGTCTTTAGACTAGTAAATTAATTTACAGGATTACTTGCCTTAATTAAATTTGGCTGTTATGAAAATTTACATATAAAATGTTTTATCTGATCGAGGATCTTTGAATATGTACTGTGAAAGTTCAAGTAGTAAATTGTATACATTTTTCAGTGAGATTTCGTAGATTGGAGGGTCAAGACTCCATTTTAAGTATATTTATTGTGACAAGGCAGGTACTGCTGTTGCCATAAGAGTGTGTCAAATGTACAGCTCAAGTTGGAACTTCCCATTTATTGCCAAAAACCTATTGATAATTTGCTCCGTACTTTCTGGTCAACTAATCGTGATAGTGGACAGTCGAGTGTAAAAATATGGGTGCATAAATCATCTCAAAAATATGTCCCATAGCTCTTATGTCAGCGAATTAAGAACTATGGGACATATTTTTGAGTAAGTTGTCTACACCCATATTTTTACACTTGACTGTACACACTCAGTAGTTGCTGATAATAGAGTTCAGGGGGCCGAGTTTTAAAATTCGACCACTCGATTTCGTGTATTTCGTTAAATGATATCTCCATTACTAGTTTAAATTCTACTAATGGAATTGAAATCGAGTGGTCAATACGACTAGATTCCAAATTTCGATCGCTCGTATTTCAAAAATTTGCATTTCGCCGTTTTCCACCGATTTTCGAGTGACGAAATCGAGCGATCGAAATTCAAAAATGTCTGCCCCTTTGATTATTTCTCCACTTTCTATTGGCACGGTTAGTTGATTAACATAATTTTATTATATAAGGCCTGATTCGAAACAAATTTGACAAATTCAGAGTGATTTTTCTTGGATATTTTCTAGCTTACTTTATATATACACTACGACATTATAATTATCAGTATCACAAAATTATTATACCAAAAAAATTTTTTTTTTATCAATTCTAAGATGATCAAAAAAATCAAATAAACGCCGCCGTCTTTTTAATTAGGCGCCAAATTGCTGTCAAAAACTTGATAAGTATGGAAGAAACTTGCACATAACTAATTTCCAACATAACCTGTTACCTAATATTATACCAATACTGAAAGGTAATTTCATTGCAATATCCATGAAACAATGAGGATCTAGACATATCTTCAAATATCTGGCGTATCAGGAATTTCGTCGATGTGGTGTCAGTTACCGGGCATTGGTTACTTTTCGACAGAGAAATCGACACCAACATCACTAAAAGAAACGGTTCGCAGCTTTAGTTTAATAATGCGGATTTCCAATATTACTTTGATAATATTTGGAGATGATCCACGATGTTTATGAGGCAATCAGCATGCTTAAGCCAGTACCCTCGAAATCGGACCAAAAAACTTGATTCAACAAAGTCCCACAGTATTGACCTATTGAACGGTATGGAGTGGAGTGTCCAAGGAATTAGTTCGTTAAAACAACAAAAACTATATGCAATATAATATTTCAAAATAAACATTGTTCTTGATAGGACTCAAACTAAGAAACTGTCAAAAAACACTGTCGGATGTATGATGGAGGGCATACAACAAAACTAACGACAGGAGCGGGAAGAAATGGAAAATGATGAATTTACTTATAAATAACAATTTTTAAACAAATTTTCAATAAATTATGGAAAAACAAATCTTGATTCAGCTAGCTTCAGTACCATTAATAGGGTTTTCAATTTGGCAGATTGAATTCGAATCAGGCCTTATGTTAAAGCAAAGAGAAAACAGTGCAAGTTAAAGTTTAATTTTGTACTAATCATAATATGCCTCTCTATTATTAATGCATAATATGATTGTAAAATGACCATTGTTTATACTGTTGACCATTTAATTTATCTCGTTAATATAATATTGTCTTAAAATACTTCGCAAAGATACGTTTTACAATTTACATTGTCACAAATAATTATGACAATAGTAGTGAAAGAGTTTACAAAACTATGTTACCAAAGGTAAATAAAATTATGAATTGCAAGGTAAGACCTGTAAAATCCATATTTAATATATTGAGTAAATATTTAATAGATTGTTCCGTTTATAGAGGTAGGATAGTTTACCTTTTATTGTAGGACTTTTGATATTAAGGTCACAAGCACAATATTATACAGGTTGAAATGTAATGGTTTTTGAGTATTAACACATTTAGCACCTTACTCGACTATCACACTGATTAGATTAGGTGGGAATCGGTACACCGCTCCAATGTGTGGGCGAGACGGCATTATGCATATGTGTATAATGATGTCCCGCTCGCACATGCGCACGAAATCGCCCAGAACTAAGCTCCCAATGTTGAATCTTTGTAAGATTGTTGATTCGGCAACGCACGTGTAACTACACTAGCGTTGCAAGACTTGCAAGCGTCTATAGGCTACGGTGTCTGCTTAACATCAGGCAGGCGGCACGCATGTTTGCCACCGTCGTGATATTCAAAAATTACCCACACGCCTTGGTCAGTGGTGGTGAATGAGTTAATATTATTAATTACGATAGATAACATTACTGTTTCAGAGCTTAATCTTTGTTAGGATTCTTAACTGTAGATGTGATTACTGCCCGCCATAATGGCCTATAATAAAACCATATGCCTAATTAAATAATATGTAAAAAAGTTGTGAAGTAAATAATTAATAACCAAAGTTAAGTACATGGCTGTTTCGTTTAATAAACCAGGTCTAGTCGCCTGAATTGTGAAAACCTTTTTGAAATTATTTATATCTACATATAAGTATCACTGTTGTTTGACACATTGCATAGTTTTATTAGAATTACATTTTACGCAGTTTAAACGAATAGAGTTACTTGAACGTGTATTAGTTATTTATAAGACTTTAGTTAAGATTGCATTGTCTTGAAGCCATTTTACAAACTTTTTAAGTATTTTTTTGAAATAACCCCTATTTAAACAGCTCTATATCTAATAGCTATTTTTCGTTGTCTACTTTGGTTACATTGTAGTATTATTTTGCATTTTTATTTGCAGTATTGTCAGCTAGGGTAAATCTGCCCGTCATCGGCACCGCTATAAAATGATTAGTCTTATTTTAAGGCAATAATGATCAAAAATTTGTATAATTTGGATACCCAATGTTTAGTATCTTTAATGCCAATCAATTGGTTTACCGTCTTTAATGGCGATGTGTTTGTATAATTTAAATGTTTGTTTGTATATTTGTGTTATCCATACCTATCCATAATTACCTATACCTGTAATTTTATCATGTGTTATTTTGTTTTGTAATGAACGCACAAATAAATGAATTTGAACTATGGCTGAATCTCATTTTTCGCTCTCTCAAGACTAGCGCTCATAATCAAATAACTTAAAATACATCTCGATACATATACAGGCTGTGTCTGACCACGGGGCTTTAAATCCAGGGCTCAATTCTACTCGCTAAACTGAGCTACTTTTATTACGGCACCAACCCCGAAATCCCGAAAAAAATTTTCACTGTTTCATACATTTTGGCTGATCAGATGTCGAAGTTTTCTATGGAAAAGCCAAAAAAATTTCCTCACTTTTAGGGTTGGTCCCATAGTAAAAGTAGCTCAGTTTAGGGAGTAAAATCAAGCCCTGGATTTAAAGCCCGATGGTCAGACACAGACTGTATGTGGCTTTTCATCACAGAAGTGTCCAAATATGCTTCAAGTATTCTTCCAATGTCCTTTTTATCTGGAATACCAACCAAATTTCTGATAGAATGGTCTTATTGCACATGAAGCATAAGGACCCTTCTGCAACGCCTACTTATGTATAGTATAACAAAGAAACAAGGTGAATGTACAAAATACTTTATTATTTACTCGTATTATTGGTTATGCTAACTGGCTTATCTAGTTATACCCTCTTGCTTCAATTTTAGCGTAACAGCTGATATATTATCTGAAACAAAAATAAATATATAGGGGAGAATGAGAAATGAGTATTTGTTCCTGAGTCATGGGCGTCATGGGTGATTTATATGTATATAAGTATGATTATATCGTCGCCCCATAGTACAAGCTATGTTTAGTTTGGGGCTAGGTCGATCTGTGTAAGATGTCTGCAATATTTATTTATTTATTTAAATACTCCAGACAGCACAGCGCAGTAAGGTCTTCTAATCTAATAAATATTTTTGTGTGTCGTCAATTACCTATATGCGAAATTATAAAATAAATATATATAATTAAATTAAGTCACATAGAGTCAGTGCGGAAAGAGGAGAGTCATAGAATGTATTGGGATCCCATACATTAAACGACTTTTCTCTTTCCGCACAGAGTCTAAAAAAGTGATTTTTACAATACTCACATTACATAACTATTAATCATATCTCGATTCTTCATTCTGAAAAAGAAAGGAATTAAATTAATATCACTTCCAGTTAACAGGTATCGACCCTCTGAACGCCAAAACCCCTTAAAACTTCGTGAGTTTTTGTACCTATAACGTCAGAAATGCAATGCGTTGTCATTATATTGTAAGAATGGTGTTGGCGTGTGCATGACATTTTTGGCTATTTTTAATTGGCGGTCAAAAGGTTAAATACTATTTGTAGGTATGACAGCACGAGACAAGAAGGAAAATGGGAGTTTTAGGTACTATTTCATGAACAAACATTCGAATAAAGCAATGTGGGAACATTAAAAAAACTTAATATACTTATGATTCTTATGAATCCTATGATAATGAGATACAACATTATGGTACGGGCATGGTAAATGGTTATAGACGTGTAGTCTGTGCAGAAAGAGAAGAGTCGTAGAATATATTGGATTCCATACATTTCACAACTCTTCTGTTTCCGCACAGACTACACGCTTTTTTTAACAGTTCTCTTCCATCGCTGACATGAAATGCATATTGTGGATATCTTTGATTGCCGCCTGTAACGCCTGTTCATACCGTCAGCGAGGGACTTTTCTAAAAAAACCTATGACGCCTGTAATACGGGTCATACACAGTTTAGGTTCTTATTTTAATTTTCCTTGTTGGTGGTAAATTCGATGCCCGCAATTCTTGTTCAGTACGAACTATTTGGGTCGGTTTTGGGCGAAATTAGTCACAACATTATAAAGGTCTAGAGTCTAGTTTGTTAGACGGCTATGACCAAGACAAGGTACCTACCAACCTATGAAGGTTGATACTATAAAGGTGGCTCTTCGTACTCTCCATGCCGCATAGGCAATTATTAATAATTAACGTGAATGCGAGCATTCCCAATCCCATATCCAAGTTTACCTATACCTACGCAATTTTTTAATTAATTCTGTCAGAGATAGGATGACTGATAACTTCTATACAAACAAGCTTATGCTGGGATGTAATTTGATGGATGGCTGACTGGTATTCATTCAAATAAAAAAAGATATATGTACCTACAGTAATTACCTATGTTTTATATAATTTTTAATTCATACATAATAAGTGCTACAAGTGCGAAACTATGTTATTTAATATTGCACAACATTAACTACAAATGTGTTGTTAGACGGGTCCACATAGAGCGAGTCGCCTCGCGAGCAAACTGCCACGCAAGCAGTACGGTCTGTGAAGACATTCCTCGCCCGAGGAAGCATCCTGACCGCGCGTATAATTGCCTCAGGCGTGGTACGTATTTACAGACTTAGCTGCTTCGCGCGTTGCTCACAAGGTGGTTATTCTCAAAAAATTGTACCAATTTGTTGGTTGTCTATATATTTAAGGTGCTGTGTTTCATAAAGATACAATCAGGAGCCTATTGCATAATAAAATACAAGCTAACACTACGAGTATAGTGATTTTGTATGTAAAACACAAGCTAAAGCTACAAAAATAAAATACAAGCTTACATAAAATACAAGCTACATAATTATATTATTATTTGTGACGTCCCACGGGCAAAGGTACCTTATGGCGGGTATGGAGTTATGCATACCCCAGTAATCTACAATAAATAAGCTATCGATAACACAAAAGATCAACCTTCTAAGTTGCGTAGTTACAGAGATATGATTTTTTGAAAATAATGTTGTGAAATGAGCAACTTTACAATAGAGAAGTTTTAAGTTTAGCCACCTAGAAAACTATGTTCCTGAAGTAAGTTACATAGTTGACTACAAATAATAATACCTTATATATCTGAGATTAAAAAAATGTTGCGACTTGTTCTGTAATGCAAATAGAAACCTTTGATATCGACTGATTTATGTGTATACTAACCAATCTCTTGGAAATAAAGTTTTATTTCATTTTCACGATTGATTGCAATGAGCTCTCAAGATTTAAATTGTATCTATTAGAAAACGACACTGAAAGACAGTTTAAGCAAAAAGCAATACCGATTTAGAGGTGAAAATGTATTTTCTGACTTTTTCATATAAAATCAGAAAATTGAATATTTTTACTTTTAATGTAACAAACAATCAATTTTTCTGAGCACATATGAAAGAAATTCTATCATTCAAATGAAATAAATCCTAAAACCCCAACTAAATACTATATTTAACCCCTTATGCCACTTTAAACTTACATAACAATTACAGTATTTGCTCCATACATTTACGAAAAGGTACCTTATGGAAATAAATCTAATAATACATCACTACAAAACATCAATCACATTGAAGTTTATCTTTTATGAATAGAAAATATTAATTTACATTAAACTGCCACAAATTTAATTAGTTCTTCGTCATAATAATCTTAAAAAAGACCAATAATTTGTATGTAATGAAAAGGTACCTTGTGGTTAAGTTACATGATGAGGCATGATGATGAAGGAACAGTTAGGATAAACTAATAATATTTTGGGGTAAAGATGGTATAAATAGTCTATTACTTATCAATAATATATTTTGGTTGCCATTGAAGACAAGCGGCATTGAGGTTCAATGACCTCAGATATTCCATAAGGTAATGCGTCGGGTATTGGCATTTTTCAGCAAACCAATGGCTGATTTATTGCATGCGACCAAACCAAACGAAGATTATTCTAGTTAAGAAAGACTTGACGAGAGTAACTTTGGTATAATAGCAGGCTACTTGGATTTGTAATGTCGGTCGATGTACGGTTATAATATTTGCTGGGCGCCCCAACCAGAACTGAAATTATCAAATTAGTTTTGCAGAATGCTAATACAGTTCTCTACCAAACTTCTTTTCCCGTATTGACTAGTTTTTTTGGGAATTTTCAATCTTTTTTCCATAAGGTACCTTTTCGACTAAACTCTGAGACGACATTACTAGGCTTATAACTAACTTATAACAAAAATAAAAACAGGTAAACAAACGTTACGCATTAAGGTTTCAGATCACACAATAAAAAAAAATTGAGCATTTTTTCACCTCTTTACAAAACATTTCATATCTCCGAAACTAGAAACCCTCATAAGGTACCTTTTCCCGTGGAACGTCACATTTTATTATGCAATAGGCCCCCAAAAATCATCATTATTGCCAACATACACAGGTACAAAGTGGTATATTTTACCTGAGAATGTCACACACTGTGTAGAAGAGATATTTAGAACCCTTCGTGCTATTTGGAACTAGGTATGTTAAATTTTGTGTCTTAATATTTTACAAATTTACACAATGGCGACTTTTAGAACAAAATGCTAATATTTGGTCTAATAATTACAATTGTGTAAAATATGCAAATATGACTCATGATTCCAAATAATTCCAGGGGCCTGTTTTATAAAAACTTGTTACTTCTATTTTTTTTGTTCCTTTTATTGAAAGAACTACTTGTATAAGATACAAGTTTCCATGAAACAGGCCATTGGTGTTCTAGTGGCATGAGGTGGTATTCCCATGTTAGTTTACACTTATTATCAATAAAGTAACTCTGAGAATGCCTGTTTTCGAAATACTAAAATCAGTATTAAGTTATGGACATTCTCAAAGTTCATTGAACAATCTAATCTATGAACAATGCAACATAACATTAGTAGGACATGCAAACACATAAGCATTGCATCAATAATAAATTATACATATTACTTGCATCAGCCTTAGAAGCTGTCTCTTGTTCGCCATCATCATTATTGTTGGTCTTCTATAAGGTTACAAAATTGCGCAATAAAAACAAACGTCAAATACTTAAAAAAACTAGTCATTGCAACAAAAAAAAAACAATAATCAGAACAACCACACCAAAAATATACAAAAGATTGCATGGTAAATAAGTTAAAAAGAAGTATTTAACTGATTTGCCAGCCTGCGTAGGGCCAGCGTGGTTAGTCCAAGCCCTCTTCCACGTGAGGGGAGGCCTGTGGGACGCATTTACGCCGAATTATTATTTATTAAAAAATTCAAAATTCTTTATTATGTAAGACACACTTTGTTAACTTTGTTTATAATATAAAGTGATGGAGCCACCCGGTAAGCAAAAATGCCTGTGTTGGGTGGCGCCGCTCTTTCTTTAGACATAACTATTATGTAACAATTTATTATAACCGATTTGTAAGACTAAAGTGATCCTATTGTATATTATTGCCGAAATTCGGGAGATCACATGTGATTGCGTACCAGAAAAATCCAGACTGGTTTTGCTGAAGTACCCTCATATTTAAATACACTACAGATCCCATAAGTACTCTGTGACCAAAGTTTTCTACAGAACACTAAACAGCAATAATTGAGATGCTTCATTGGATACTTTTGTTGTGGTTGTTAATGTATTAATTCAAATAAGCCAAAACAACAAAATTTCATCAGAAAATTGTTTTTCATCAACAATTTTACTTAACAATTGGGCTTACTTACCAACATATTTAACTTCATCAAAAGCTTTCCTAGCTTTCTTCAGTTCTTCATTCATAGTAAGGAGGTCCTTGACCCTGGCATATTTCCTTTGATCTTTCCGTACTAAGAATATAATATCTTCCACTTGGACCCTCCCTGTTCTTCCTACTTCCATTGCTCTGTAAGAGTAGGTGATTTGCTACATATTGAGAAATTTAATGTTTAAATTTATTAATATAGCGACACATGAGACAACTAAACAATTAATCCATGTTTTTAACGCATTGAAAACTGACAATTTTAAATGGTGAATTCCCATTTGTCTCCGCCAGGAACAGATGGGAATTTTTAAGCTTAACCCCATATTTTATTATTATTATAGCCTTTTCTTCCATATCCATTTTAGTTTGGCTATGTATTTTTGAACTAGTTGTTTTATTTGTTTATATGGATCCCTCTCTGGGTGAAGGCCTCCTCCAGTTTTTCCCAACTTTCTCTGTCTTCTCCTGTCTCCATTCAATGTTTTCCGGCTATTTGGGTAATGTCTTCAGCATTTCTTCGGCCTGTCGGGGGGGCGTTTTCCGTGTGGTCCCTTGTCCATTTTGTGGTTTGTATGGTCCATCTTTTGTCTGTCGTGCGGGCTACATTATTATCAAGTAAGGAAACTGATCTTTGGGGCACTTTAAGCTTACTTAATTTATCTACGACAGTGTGGACAATGCAAATAGTTAATAATTCTTACCTGTGCGTGGTTTCCGTAATAAATTCGATAACCAAATCCTCCAAGAAGTCCACACTCTCCGTGTAAGGATTCTGGTCATCTCCGAACCCGTACATCATGCAACGGAGCTCTTTGCTGAAGAGTCTCTTCCGGCCAGAGCCTGTTGAACCCAGTTGCTGCTCGGTTTCATCATCATCAAACTAAACATGTCATACATACAATAATATTATTTTACTAACAGTAAAAGTTCAGTAGACAAAAAGCAGGTATGAAGTTCAAAACAACTTAATTCCTTTACGAAAATTGACACTAATTATTCATATAACAAAACCATAATATCTAACCTGGTCGAAATTTTCAGGAGCATCAGGAGTAGGCGCAGCCATTTTAATAAAATATGATTGTTATAAGTCTTTTTCAAAAGGAACTTTCTGTACACTGTTAATATTCGAGGCCTTTCTATAACGACAACTGTTGTGTGTAGTTCATTAAGTTCATTTATTTGAGTGACTTCGACCACATAATGACGGTTTCATAGACATAATATATATATAGACGGTGTCTCAGCGAGCTGTCACTGTTGCCACTTTTGTTTAGTGTACGATTAACAATGAGGCCCACGTTGCTGTAGCCATGTCGATAAAGTCATATCGATAAACTATCGACATTTCTTGCAATTTTAATTTTTCTTCAAAGGCTTAACGATACCTAAAATGACCAAAAACGCTTTTATTCTTTATTGTGGTTATCAGATCACAATTTTATAGTCACGCCCCAGCAGGAAACCAAGGGAAAGATCAGATATTTAATTAAAATACATAAATACCTCCTAAAATAGGTGTTCCGCAATAATTGAATTATATTATTATATTATAATATATTCATTATCCATTAGCATTTCAATTATGTTTATGTTTAACGAAGATACTGAAGCTTCAATTAATCGCTATTTCGTTCCGCTGTGTAGCGTTTATCGATATATAACATGATTAAAATCGACTTTTCACATCCCTAAAAGAGCACACATATACGCTTTTACGCACACATACACAGCCTGGGCGCATCAAGAAAGGCAACACTTGATTTGAAGTCCACCTTGTCAACAGTATGGTTGTCCTTTTTTGACAAACGGCATTTTAAAAGAGCGAGGAGAGAGAAATGATACTAGTTGCTGCGTCGTGAAAGAGAACAGAAAAGGTTGGGCCCTTGGACGGTTTGATGATTGACTTGACTCACGTTTTGACGTTTATGCGTTTTTGACACTTGACGTTGTGAATGCGTTTACGTGGAGCGTTTCTAACTTAAAAAAAAGTAAAAGATAGCAAACATTAAAGCCATAACAGACTACCGCACCACATCGCGACCTTGGTGTGGTACGGCGCACGTATCGAGTGTGTAAGGCATAGACTAGGAATCCTCTAGATCGAGTTTAGAGCAATTATTTCATGCAACCGATGATGCCAAAAACACGGGGGTGCGCGGGACGAGGTGAGCGAAGTCCCGTGCCGTGATTGGTCCGTTCAAAGACACGGACGTCACACAAAGACACTTTCGACTCAAACATGGAGTAAAACTACTGTATGCGTGGCAGAGGGGGCTAGCGCGGCTATGCTCAGTCTGGAGGATGTTTTGTCTGTGGTGTAAGATGATCGCCGTACGTGCGTTAAGGACGCAGCTATATGTTAGAGCGAGAATGAAATATTTTGACCACACCAAGGTCTCGGTGCGGTAGTCTGTTACGGCTTTAAGACTGCAATTATTTTACACGCAGTGTAAATTTTACTTATACTTGGTCAAGCAAATCTTGTCAGTAGAAAAACGCGCGAAATTCATATTTTCTATGGGACGATAACCCTTCGCGCCTCCATTTTTTAAATTTGCCGCCTTTTTCTACTGACATGATTTGCTTGACCATATATATAAGTCATAATTTCTTCACTGAAATATTGCACATAACATGCACTGCGTGTGGTTTCAAAATCGTTGCAGACTTATATTGGTCTAACTCTAGCTTCCTCATAGTAGTCTCAGAGTTTTGAAACCAGATCCAAAATCATAAAACTTCCTTTTGACCTTGCTGCTCGGGTAAAAAAAAAACAATGCTTGACTATACAAAATACCGTTATACTTATTCTGATAAATCCTTTAAAAAATATGTATACTAATAGTAATTTCAATATTTATACTGTACAAACAATAATAATCTCATATCACAGTTTTGATCTCTGCCCCAAACTACTCCAAAATCTGTCAATTCCGTCGCCAAAGTCCTGAATAAGTTTAATGTTCTCGTCAATCTCTAGAACATGACGTTGGCAGTCTGTGTAAGGTTTCCATTCAATAGGCATGTTGGACCATCGCGGAACACTGAAAGCATACGAAAAAAAATGTAGTGTAATGTAGTGTATGTATGTCGGCGGCCGATCGTAAGATCAGGCAGATCGTAATGTTCCTGTGTAATGTTTGACGATAGTCACATTAATCCAAGATATAGGTAGGATAGGTTTGTTAGGTTGCTTCAGATGCCAGAAGGGCAAACTGCCCAGAAATAGGAGCCCCGTGTAGCGGGTCTCCGTCGGCTCAGGGAACGAGTCAAAGATTTTCACGTTTCACGATATGCCTAGGAATTTCACGATATGCCTGATCTTAAATACGATCGGCCGCCGACATGTAGTTATACTCTGTATCTTTAGGTATTTAAATAAAAGTAAACAAAATCTTCCCTCAAATGGTTCCTTAAGCCAGTTGAGGGTAGATGAAAACATTACATGAGCAAATAATGTAGGTTAAAGTCAAGTCTTTCAGTGACTGATCCGGGCGGTTTTGTATTTGGTTGGTTAACAAATAAATGTTATACATACCCGAAAATTTACAAATGTTTGTTTATTTTTATTTAAATTCCTAAAGATACAGACTAAGGGTCGGTTGCACCAAACTGTTACGAACGTTAAAGAGTTCGCTAAATTTTCATGTATTGGAAAGTTTCATAGTAAAGGCGCGGGGCGCGCCGGCTGACGATGATCAGTCTGTCAAATGTGGTTGGTGCAACTGGCACTTAGGTATAGACAAGAAGACTACAAAGTATTATTTTATTAGAGTAAAGAATTTAAACTACCTACTTAAACCTTATGGATACGAATAGAGACAAATATATGATAAAGACTGCTAATATCCTTCGTTTCAAAACAGCGAATTTGTTATATTGTATCAATTTGAACTGGTTTACTAAAAGTACTCGCTATTATTGTGCAGTACTGTAGATAGAACAGAACTTGTATTAACTCTTCAAATAGGTAGGTACTAACTCAAATTATATAGGTATACCTACGATAAAAATAAGGGTATTAATTACTCTTCATGTCTTCATATGCCAGTAAAATTAGTGCTTGCGCATAGTTATAGGATTAAGTTGCCAAGGGGACTCCTAGCTAATTTAAAGCGTTATGAGGAGGAAACAGTCTACAGTTAATACCTATAAGGTAGGTAGGTAGTAGCTTCTATTCGTAATTGTACAATTACTTCAACAATAAGGTTTCTCCGTTATATTTATTTATTTTTAAACTTTATTGCACACAAAAAGTACAACAGGCGGACTTAATGCCGTTATAGGCATTCTCTACTTACTACTATATATATAAACAGAAAAAAAACGTAACTTTTGAGCGAAGTAAAATCAACATTCTAAACACTTACTATATATAATAATATAACTACTAATATTTAACTACTTATCAGATTTAATTTCCATTATACATACCCAGTTCTAGCGAAGTTACTAATTGTCTGATTTATAATGGTTATTATTTCTTTGTCTTTTTCATTTGCAATGTCAGCTTTTCCCTTTCTGTAAAAAATATATTGTAACAGATCTCCATGGACTGTGCCTTTTAATCCCAGCTGTTGCGCTTTTCTGGTATTCATTTTACTCGAATGTGAAAGTTGAAAAACATATAATCCACGATCAGAGCGCTTTCCAAAGGTATTTAAAAATGTCATAATGTCCCTTTTGAAATACGCATCAGATACAAAATTGATGTACTTCAGTTTTTTCGTTTGATCTATTGGTGCACCATCAAAATAATAATTTCTTATCTTCTTTGCAATTTCAACAGCATCGGCAGTATATGGTTGGACAAACAAGAAACGTGGTATGAAATAACGAAAATCATTCTCAAATTTAATGTTTCCTGCTTTGTCTTGACGGATGAAAAAACCACCTTCATAAGTATTCATGCCAAACAGAACAGGCAACTTTTTATGTCGATTTTCTCGGAATTTAATTACAGGGTATTCATCAAAATATCTCTTGTTGATAAATTTCTTTTCTACAACGGGAAGAAAGTAAGCACTTATTATTGACGGCGGTCTAGAATATTCAACCATAGCGGCTGCGTACAACAATTCTTCGATAGGAAGTTTTATAAGATAATCGTACAAACTTCTCACATCACTAAATTCTTGTTGAAATATGGTCGCTAAGTGCTTAGCCTTAAAAATAGGGTCGTCATCTATCATAAACAAATCTGACACGCAAACTCCGGATAAAGCTATAATTTTGTTCACCAAGCCATTTGCCATTTCACTAATCAAGTATGACGTCACTATAGCGCCACCCGCGCTTTCACCAATCGCCACGATGTTATTTTCATCACCATTAAAGTTGCTTATGTTATTTTTAACCCATTTTAATGCCATTACAGTGTCTTTAAGCCCCATATTCCCTGCAGCTTCAGGTATATGAAGGCATAGAAAGCCTAGGGCGTGGAGTCTGTAATTCAATGTAACTAAGATGACATCTTGCTCTATTAAGTATTCTGGCCTGTAGTAATCACCATATCCAAATAAGAATTTTCCACCATGAACATAAACTAGCACTGGAAGTTTTCTAAGTTCTTTATCAGGTAGACTTGGAGTGTAAACATTTAAGTACAAGCAGTCTTCGGATCCGAAATGCTCTCTTGTTCCTGGCTTCAATTGTATGCAGCTATTTCCTGGTTTTAATGCATCGCGGACACCTGTCCAGTTTTCCGGCTCCTGGGGTTCCTATTTAAACAGAGACGCATATAATTATTTTTAATTGTAAAGTATTAAATTAGGTTAGAACAGTGGTCGGCAACCTTTTAGCAGCCAAGGGCCATATAGTAGTTAACGAAGATGACGCGGGCCGCACTTTCGTAATATTTGTGACTTTAGCAGACATTGTCGTTCGTCAGTATTACATACAAAATAGCCACGGAGGCTCGAGGGCCGCAAGCGAGAGGTCGGCGGGCCGCATTGCGGCCCGCGGGCCGCGGGTTGCCGACCGCTGGGTTAGAATAAAGTTTATAAAGTTGAAAATCAGGTGGGAAATATATTCCCTCTGCCTTAAAAAGGTTTAAAGTATGGGAATTTGCAAGTCTTTCTTACTTACTAATCTCTGACAAAAACTATCTATTGAAACTAGTAGAGTCATATTATTCGAAGTTTATTTTGACATGAAATATGCCTATATGTATAGCTATATACCTTTACCTATATGTATTTAAGACAAAATAAACCAATTTTCACTATTTTACTTAAGGAATGACCTGATACAGAAAGTGTTTAGCAACAATTAAAAATTGTTTAAGCATCTGACTATGCCAGGGATTATTAGAATATACATAAGTATGTATTATTTTCTTGACACAAGAGATGGTTAAGGAATACTTAACTGTAGGTATAATCCTACATATATGTACATGGGCGTACGCAGCATTTTTTAAGGGGTGGGCAGAAGTAGGGGAGGCTGGATACGCTGTACAGGGTACGGTCGAAACATAAATTTTTAGCTTATGGTCAGAGACCAGGGTGGGGAACTGCCCCACGTTGGGGCGTGGGTACGCCTATGCATATGTAGCAGTATGTTGGGAAACAGATTGGGTTAAAACTATTTGTTATAAAAGAGTAGATAATAACACTACATAGAGTATTGTAGTATTATCTAATCTCATTGACTATTGTAGACTACTAGTTTCTATTGCCACTTTTATCAGTAGGCATTAATGACTAAGATTATTCCGTAATTATTAATATTGTATCACCTTGAAAACTTGTTATTGAGTTTGCTACTCAGGCAATAATGTTGCAAGTTATTGTTCAGAGATTAAATCAGTAAAACTAAGCAGATGTTACATACAACTTGTGTTGCTAGGTAAACAAGGATGGCCTGAGGATGGCTATGTCTATCACTCTTATTAACAATGATTTATTAGATTTGACCTTTTATGAATAATGCTAAAGAATTTAAGGTATATATTTGCATTCAATTCTGATTAGAGATGCCGCTAATTGGCTTATGATGGCAGAAGTCCCATTGTATTTATGTAATCTCATTAAAACCGTCTTACCTACCAAAATGTATAGGTACTGTAACATAATAGCATTGCAGTCATAATTGTGTTTTTAGTTTTAAGAAATATTTTGTAATAATATGTATGCTAGTTTTAAGGTATTTATCTATAGGCCGTTGCCTGAAAATAAATATTTTCATTTCAATAGTATGTGTTAGCACCTCAATGAGAGTATAAAATATATAATCATTTTAGTTTTAATATCAGTCTCTCTTCCTATGGTGGGGTCAGCTTTCCTCCCCCCCTTTCCCCACTTCACCTTGTTCAAGACCTCATCCTCAGATAACTTGCACTCACTCATGTCTGCATTATATCCTTCCATCTTGTTCTGCGTCTGCCCTTGGATCTTTGACCTGAGACGGAAAGTTGTAGTGCCATATTTCTTACATAGTCAGAAGGCCCTTATTATAAATAGCACTCACCCGAAACCTCAAATCCCCAATGGGTGGCTTAGCATATGGTATGCCTTCAAAGCTATAATATTCCTTTCCACTGTAGTTGCACAATTTTCCTTGGAGTATGCCCTGCTTGACTTTCACTTGGCAGGACATCTTTTTTACCTACTGGAACACATATTATAAAATTATTACATTAAATTTGCAAAAAACATACTGGTGGCAACGCTAATGATTTTTTGGTCATTTGGTCGCATTTTGTATAGGAAATCTGTAAGGTTACTTACAATCTTTTCGTATTACGGGTCGTAAGGAAACCAATGCAAATACAAATATCGCAAAAGCAACTTATCTTTAATGTTTTATCATGAAAAGTGATCAAGTGATCATAGATCAAGACACAAAGAAATACCTATATCTACACGGTACGACTGGCGTTTGTAAAAAGTAATAATTAATTGCTTACCTAATTCGATTGGCGAGCACTAAACAACATGTTTATTGTGTTAAGCATGAGAACAATCTGTTACAAGTCGTGTTATCTTAGCATAAATTATGTAGATGCAAATGTTCATCATTTAAAAATAAAACAATATTTACATTTAAATACCTGTCAAACAAGAAAAGTTCACCTTTCAAATTTTGTTTGAAGTTCATTCACCTATTCGTCTTCACCCCTTCACCCCTTCACCCAATCTTCACCCATCACATGTCCATCACCCCATTTTCATTCAATTAAAACGTTTTCAATTAAAAAAATGTGAGTGAAACGGAATGGCTTTGAAGAGCGTTCGAATTCCATTCATTACATTACAACTTATTGTGGCATAAATACATTAGTCTTTTTTTTGCAATTAATACGAAATAATTAACTTTACGTATTTAACAAAACAACATATTTGTCCGATATTAGTGGTTCCTTGTTTTAAAAGAGCCAGAGAAGAGCACGCGCATACGCGCATGATCCGCACCGTGAATAATATTCGAACTGATTTGAACGCGCTCATGATGACAATTTGATTGACAATGACAGTGACGTCAGTGACATTTCTTCACTTCGGACGAGAGCTGAAGCTGTTTTATTTTCATAATCTAATTCTAAACTTACAAATTAATTTTACTATTTGTCAGTACGATGCGAAGTATTGTAATGTATTAATATAAAGTGTTCGAAAACACAGATCAAGATGAATCCTATGACGTTAGTATCAAACAAGTCTTTTTTACAAATGTATATTATTCTGTACATCAAATATATTTTATTTGTTTTCTTCTAGCAATGTAAAGAACGTGCTAAAACTAAGCAAGCAAGAGCTAGCCGGCAACTCCAAATCTTCATGGCACGATCAGTACAAAGACAGTGCGTGGTTATTTGTCGGCGGTTTGCCGTACGATTTGACCGAGGGAGATATCATTTGTGTGTTTTCACAGTAAGTATTATTCTAAAGTTTAACTGAAACCTCTCATAAAACCTAGCAGAGAGGATACAATTACCAGTTTAAGTGTTATTTAAGAAACCAAAAAACTTTCTATTTAATGATTTCAGATATGGAGAAGTGGTTAATATAAACTTGGTAAGGGACAAAGCCACAGGTAAATCGAGGGGTTTCGCATTTATATGCTACGAAGACCAACGCTCAACTATCCTCGCTGTAGACAATTTGAATGGAATCAAGGTACTTACCCCATCATACTAATGTTATAATAAATGCAAAGCAAAGAGTTTGTCACTGTTTTAAAGAATAACTACAGAAACGGTATTAAATGATTTGAAACAATTGTGCACCTTATTTAACAGGTCTCATAGAAAACTTAAGGTTGTGTTTTTCAACCTGTTTCATAAGGTTATGTAAAGCAATAAGTTAGTATGTAATTTTGTTTTGCTTATGTATTGGTTTACAGCTTAAATGGGGTTTTGACCTTCAGGTTGAAAAACACGGGCTATCTCCTTGAATTTAGACCCTCTGCAGGGTCTTATCTTACAGAGGACAGGGAAAATGATAGATTAAATAATATGCCTTGTCTGTGATGTCAAAAATTCCTAGTACCTTATTAACAATCAATATTGATGTTTCAGATCTTGGGTCGCACTGTGAGAGTAGATCACTGTGAGTCATACCGAGCACCGAATGCTGACATGAGTAAGGTCGATGAGGTGACAGCAGCCCTGCGACATGAGGGGTGCGCTCCTGCTGTACCGAAAGCGGAACCAGTTACAATAAAACAAGTAATGCTTTAATATATACCTGTATTTTATATGTACAGTCAGCAGCAGAAATTGCTAGGCAGGCCAGGTGTCCAAAATGATCTTGATGCGACTTTATAGTTAAGAGAATAAGAGTGTGTCAAGGTCATTTTGAACACTTTCCCAGCTTAGGTTTGTTAACTTACAAATACATAGATATATTTCCTTATTTATTAACAGCACTGATATAGGAGACCCTCTTTCTAACTACATCCATATTGCCACTACCTATTATCTACCAAAATTTAGATCTGTTCTTGTCGTCAATTGGCATGTTGTAATAAAAGAACATGTTACATAAATATTTACCATAAAATTTACTTGCAGGAACCAGTCAAGGAAAAAAAGGAAAAAGTCAAAAAGAGCAAAAAGAAGAAAAAGAAAAGAAGTAGAAGTTCTGATTCTAGTGACTAGATTAATTAATATAATCTTCTAACTAATTTAATGATTTTCACTTTCATTCACACAATGCACAACACTACACATCATAAATACTATAACAAGAGATCAATGTTAATAAAAAGATTACATAAGTTTAACAATTAATTGAACAACATTATTCCCTTACATCATTCACCTTATTTCTTATAAATTCTCTGATTATTGGAAAGACAAATGACTCATAACATCATACCTAAGGCATTCTATTTTATGGTTAGTTTGTCACTCTTAAGTTTTGTTAAATACTAATTTGAGGCCATACAGAACTTTTTGTTGACTGTAAGCAATTATACCATCAGAGTTGCAGTGGGCCTTCTCATTATTTGTGGTAGTCATATAAGTAACAGGTGTCAGAGCCGAACAGGAGAGTATGTCCCCACCTTTTGCTTTAATGACAGCATGTGGGGCACAGGTATCCCAATAGAATGTTGTTCCTTTTGTCACAACATATGCAGCAGCTTCACCTAAAAACAAGAATTTAATAAATTTAAAATGTTATTAAAACTTCGGAATTTTTCTTCTCTAAGACTTCTATTTTGTTTTCTATAATGACCATAGAACAAATGGGAATATTGTAAAAGCTACTTAAGTAGGTATGTAGATTTTAAGTACTATCTGACCAAAGTTTTCAAAACCTGAATCTTCTGCTTCAGTCGGACATTAATTTTAACTCCATTTAGTTGAAATATATGAAAAAAGATAAAGGTGTCCATGCAAATTAAAAATCACAACATTACACACCCAAGGCAACTTTTAGAAGTTTATGACCACATCCCTTTGCTGGTTTGACCTCCCACCCGCTGGACCTGAATCTCTCCACTAGCTCGGGTGATTCAGCGCCGCTAACAAGCACAGTGTTGTCATTGTGAGAGATTGGTGTTTCACATCCTCCCAACCTGCCATAGTCACTGTAGCTTGCACCCCATAATATACGCCCATTACCACTGCAAATATCAATTATAAAATTTGTAATATAAGTATGAAACTCCACTCCATCTAGTTTATGTCTTTTAAGTTTAAAATATAATCTCATCTTGTCTATGTAATTAACATACTTATCATAAAATGGTTGGTTGATAACCCCCATTACTGGTTCCCCCGTAGACTTCACAAATGCCCCTATTAGAACTGTGACACAAGATAGCCCTGATTCAGTGTCCGCTGTGTGTTTGTTCTTCACTCCGGCTATGAATTCCGCTGTGGCATCTATAACAAATGGACAAGATTGAATACCAAAGAAAATGTATAACTGAAGTGTTTAGAACTAGGTCAGGGGTCAGCAAACTTGAGAAGAGTCAACTGCAGTAGAAATCATCAGTTTTAGGAATCTCAAAGAGCCCCAAATGTTGTTTTCAGAGGTCTAAGAACTAAATGTGAATAATTTGGTCTCTTGAAGAGCCACAATTTTATTGTGCCTACAAAGTGCCGCATACATTTTAAAAACTCTTATATTGGGGTAATGTTTATTTTATCCTTATTTTAAGTAGTGCCTGGAAGTCTATATATTTAATGGTAATATGCAGCAGGTGCTATTGAAGATGGAACAACTTCAAATTACCTCGGCAACATGGTATAATGAAAAAAATATATACATACCTATGGGATCTATCCAAACTCCTAATGTAGCATCATCTATAGCAGGAAGATCATATGGTAATTCACCAAATAATTTTGGATTTAATTCACAATGACAGCCTTCTGCAAGTTTAAGTGCTTGCTCCTTTGGCACAACTTGGCTTAATAGAAGAGCTGTTTTATCAACATTGTCTCCGAGTTTTATAGGGTGACCGTCGATTTCACCACACTCTTCACCCCAAACACTACTTGCAAGGTTTTGGCAGTGGTGGCCTATCTCTACTTTAGCGGCTTCTTGAGCTAAAACATCAGCAATGGTCTTGAAATCATGCTCAAAACGGCTGTTGGCTTCGTCTCCAGATTTCTCAGTAACAACGAGGTTCTCGTCACTTAAGCTAGCTGCACAATATCTTGCAATACAGGCGGCTCGTTCGGATGCATAAATTAAAGCTTCCAAAACGTTTGCCATTTTGAAGAACCATGTATCTTTATTAGTTGTATCGATTAGTTTCAAAAAATACTTAATTAAGTTATTTGCGCCATTGAATTTCTCACACGCACGCGCACTTTCCAAGATATAAACAAACAGCTGTCATTTTTGACATTGACAAATGACAATTTTTTTTATTCGTCCTTCTTTCCAGGCTAAGACCATAGGCCATACTGCCTCATCTTCAGTAAATGTCATAAGTCGGTTTTAGATATTAGGCCTGAGTTACACTTGTAAGTTTTACTTATGTAAGTAGGGACACGGCTATACTACAGAATGAGAGATGAATATCGTTATCTCATTCTAACAAATAGCTTTGTCCCTACTTACGTAAGTAAAACTTACAAGTGTAACTCAGGCCTTATAGTAGTAGTATTCCTTTTCGCAAGCAATGATAAGCTCTTATTCTAGTGAGTATTATATTCTTAAGAGTCCAATTTCTACTGTAATTAATTTCTTCTGTAATTAATGTTAAAATTATAGTCTGTCAAACACAACATATCAAGACCAAGTTACACTAAGGGGTTGTGCACAAATCACGCGAGATGTTTTCGGCTACTTTTTGACCCACCTCCCCCTTGGTGATATTTGGTGAGGTTTTTGGCTACCCTACCCCCTCCTCCCACACAATCTCACGTGTATTTCTTTGAAATTTATTCATTCTAAGATAAAAAGTATTGTATAGGTATAGAAAATCGTGTTTATTTTTCTATTTTCGTTAAATAGACTCGCTATTTTGAAGTGCAGAGTAACAATACCGAGAAAAAGTATCTACTCATGTGGTACTTAGGTTTTTTTTCTTAGTTCACTGTAGAAAAATACACGTGAGGTTTCCTTATAAAAACGTGATCTATAGTGATTGTTTCGTGGGTTTTATAGATGGTCAAGCGAATCTTTGTCAGTAGAAAAAGGCGCGAGATTCAAATTTTCTAAGACACGATATCCCTTCACGCCAACCTTTTTCAAATTTGCCGCCTTTTTCTACTGACAAGATCTGCTTGACTATCTATATACTAAGTAAGTATTTATACTTACTTTTAATATTCCCCGACTAAATTATATCTAACAACGTAGATATAGATGGTCAGGCAAATCTTGTCAGTAGAAAAAGGCGCGAAATTCAAATTTTCTATGAGACGATATCCCTTCGCGCGCTTCATACATTTTAAAAATTAAAAAGAACAACCTCCTTCTTCGAATTGAAGTCGGTTAAAATTATTTAAAATGTTGTACGGGTCGGCACAAACGTGAGGAAAATAATGACGATGATGATTCCAGCTATTAAAATGAATTAGGTAGGTACTTACGAGTATTATAGTTTGATTAGACCAGACATTCTCAAAGTGTGCTCCGTGGAGCCCTAGCCGGAAAAAAGCGAAAACAAATCAATAACCAGCTCTCCTATATCTCTGTTCCACAGTTAATTTGACAAACGACAATTTTTCATTTGGGGCACCATCAAATATTTGGCTTCCAAAAGGGTTCCGTCGCCATACTATCTTACCTGCCTACCAATAAAAAAGTGGACTTAGGTTAATAAGGCACCGACTCCACTGTACTACGCGGGGCATGCCAGGTTGCAATACGCATGCGGTGTGGTCTGGCCTTTACTCTTATATGTGATCTGATATAGGTAGTATAGTAAGTAAGGTCGGCACGCGCAAAGCGTGATCTAGTTTGGCGATATTCGGACCTTAACATAAATCCGTCGATAAGCGCGTTCCGTGCACTTTTCAATAAAGCACGTTTCTTACACAACACCAATGACTTTTTATAGTAGTGCGTCCTTGGTGTCATAAAATCGGAACAGCCAATTTGCCATGTGAATGGGTTTTGCTGAATGGCAACTTTCCCTTAAAGTAATGTTTATAACGTTAATTGATAAATTCAACGAATCATTTTAAAATGGTCCACAGGCAATACCTCGCCTTTTCATTTGTGGTAGCCTATTCAAATACCTACTTAGTTAAGTCGTGCGTCGTCGTGCGAAATTCAGTCTGAAAGTTTTACTTCGATAATGTCTTTCCTGCTGCTGCTGCTGCTGAGGGCCTACCGCGAACCATGTTTAACGTGTTGGCTCTCTGTTGCACTTGTAAATTCGTACGTATAGTAGTGTACCCTATGATGGGCGTGGAACCAGTAATGGGACAAAAAAACACAAATCCTGTAAAATAAGTGTCTAAAAGTAGTTTATAAACACTGCCTGTATATTATCATAAATAAGAGTCCTAGAGCTGTTTCAGTTTGAATTTTTATTAAATTTGGTTGTTTTTTAAGAAATTGGCGACAACCCAAAAGTTGTCGTGTCACTGAAAAAAAGTACCACTACGAATTCTTAACAACTTCGCTAAGAGAGGTGACTTAATTTATTAAATTTTAATTAATTAATACTTGATGAAAACTAAAATGTGTTTTGTTAATTGCATTTACCATGAGATAAGGTATACAACATACTATGTTGTGAGTCCACAGATGTAAAAAAATAGTGGTATTTGGCCCAATCCCATTATAGGAGCTGTAAAACTGCATACCTCCTATAATGGGAAATTTACATAATGATGCTTGCCATGCCATCATTTCATGTTTAAACAATACAGAAGTAAAATGTAGTTACGAAATATGTCAACCAGGAGGTATGCTCGGACTTCGGATAAATTAATATCGTTTTTTAGTGTGGGTCAAATCTTGGTAGCCGAGTTTGAGCCACTTTCCCGTTTTCCGATTGAGTTGAAATTTTGTATTCGTAATTAAATATGCAAATCGGATGATAATGCAATATTATGATAACATGGACCAGATCTGATGACCTATTTCAATATTTTATACTGATAGAGCAGTGTCCATTACTGGGGGGCCCATTACTGGAGCTTTGGTGTCCATGACTGGAGAAAAATAGCATAGTTTTAATTTGTTAAGTATGTGGAAACTCATTGCAGTATCTTTGATACAACACGCCTGAAACATGAAAGACGGGTAGGACTTTCATCTTTCAATACGCTAAGCGGTAGACCATTCACATGTATTAGGGAAATATCACAAATACTCCAAATTCCCTCTTAAATGTCCCATGACTGGTGCTGTTACTATAAGTGTGACAGGGAGGCAACACGTCAAACGTGGTTCGCGGTAGGCCCTCTGGCCTGCTGCTGTATCTTGCGTCCTGGTAAAGGCATTTATTTGTGGATTTATCACAAATATTTTTGTTCCTAAGTTAAATAATAGTAGACTGTATCACAAGGGAGCAAAATTACAAATTTACGGCGAGGGTGTACACTATTAATTAATTTAGACACTCGCGTTTTTCTGGACTAGATAAGTAGTACGTTAATCCATCATACAAAAAATACTTCTTCAATGGATTTTGTAATGGCCCTTATCTAGGTCAAGATTGGTCGAGCATAGACAAAACTGACTGAATCTGGAAGATGCCTTCATTCAAAAGGCCAGAGGTTTCTTTACAAAAAAAAAAACCTTTATTGTAAATGCAATTGGTAGGGAATGAATAAAAAGCATTAAATATATATTTATTAAGTGGTTAAGGCACAGAATAAATAATAGTACTAGGTACAGAAGACTCACTCTCTAACAAAACGCGTCTGTCACGATCAGCACAGATATGGCCTCTAGGTGGCGACAGCGCCACGCGCGGCTTATGGCAAACCCCAAAAATGGGGTCGAACGGATGTACTTTTTTTAGCTACCTGTAGCAAAGCGACGAAATCGCGGAGTGAGCCACGCCTGGTTAAGGCCAAGGGCGAGTCCGTAAATACTAAATGGGACTTTTATCTACTTCATTAGTTAGACAATATTAGTAAACATAGTTCTATCGGTCAGGGTGTCACTAAAGCAAGTCTGAATGAGATGTTTCGTTGGCGTGCAAGCGGCCTTCACCTTGAACGTGAAATGTGAAACTTGTTCTACGTGTCTACGTGTTGTATATTAATGTAGGTAAGGAATGGCTTGCACGCGCTATTAAAGTATCAATAGTCAATAGCTATACGTTTTAAAATAAAATAATATCTCTGGTGCAAATAAAATATATCTGCTGCAAATGCTTTCTATTAGCTATTCGACGCGGGAATGCCGCGAGCGTTATGGACACCGGAAGTGACCAGTTCGGTTTTTTTGTTTAGTCTTTTATTTAAGATATTTTTTTGACCAAAGTATTTGTAGTTTTAGTTATGTGGAAAATACAGTTAGCGTTAAAAACTTGTACCTACCTATATTTTTTACCAAAACTATAAATTGAACGCTTTTTGTCACACACCTTTTTATCGGGTTTAATTGCATAATGCAGGGAAAGGGGCCTTGTTTAATTTTGGACTGGTTAACATTATTTGACTTTGAAAGTACTCGCATGTTGGTAGCAATTATAATGGGCGTAAGTAGAGTGCTTGGCAACAACATTTTTAGGGTTCCGTACCCAAAGGGTAAAACGGGACCCTATTACTAAGACTTCGCTGTCCGTCCGTCCGTCCGTCCGTCTGTCACCAGGCTGTATCTCACGAACCGTGATAGCTAGACAGTTGAAATTTTCACAGATGATGTATTTCTGTTGCCGCTATAACAACAAATACTAAAAACAGAATAAAATAAAGATTTAAATGGGGCTCCCATACAACAAACGTGATTTTTGACCAAAGTTAAGCAACGTCGGGAGTGGTCAGTACTTGGATGAGTGACCGTTTTTTTTTTTGCTTTTTTTTTTGTTTTTTTTTTTTTGCATTATGGTACGGAACCCTTCGTGCGCGAGTCCGACTCGCACTTGCCCGGTTTTTAATGGTAGGCAGCATATTTAAATTTTGCGCATACTTAGATTGATAACAGTGTTTTCATTAATAACTTTTACATGAAACTTATTTTAAATATTTACATAGATATCTGATTATTATGCAATGTTTAATGGATCAAAGTGTGTGTACGCAGTCATTGCCCACTTACCCAGTGTTTAGCCTAGGACATTTTAGAATTCCATAAACTTTCAACAGCTCTAACACCCTGGCGGTTGCTGCTTGGGAGCGCTCCCGGTGCTGAGCGGCTACCGCGAAAACCGAAATTCGCAAATTGCGGGGATCTTTCTCTTTTACTCCAATGAAGGCGTAATTAGAGTGACAGAGAAAAATCCCCGCAATATGCGAACTTCGATTTTCGCGGTTATAGCCCTGGTTTTCTATACAAATATAGTACCCGGTTTTCGAACCGGGTATTCCCGGTTCTGGTATGGCGAACCGTACAAACTCAGTACCGGGAGCATTCCTTAGTTGCTGCCCCTGGATTCGTCCCTTGACACGGACAAGGGCAACATCAGCTCAGTGTAGGGACATTACATTTCATTATATTGTTAAAGGGCTCTACGTGTTGGCGTCGACTTCGCACTCGTCTCATAAATGTCCGGAACATCTTTGATTCGTGAATGAGAAAAACTTACAATTAAACATAATGTTATGAAATAAATAAATATTATAGGTACGTATTCTGAATCACTTGGTGACGTAAAAGTAACAGCGACCCTGGCCTTCACTTTCGGCTCGAGATGTGAATCTCGATCGTGCCCAGTGCCCAGATAATGACCTCTGATTACATAAGACCAGTCATGACAGTGGCGGTGTACTTGGTATTCTATCCACATAGACAGTGATCTCACTCAGTTTGTTTAAAAAAAACTTGAAACTTGAAGGCTGGGTGATATATAATGCACTAACTCTTCTAACTTGGAGATGTACATAAGACATAAGAAAAAACCGGGCAAGTGCGAGTCGGACTCGCGCACGAAGGGTTCCGTACCATAAAGCAAAAAAAAAAACGGAAAAAAATGCAAAAAGAAAACGGTCACCCATCCAAGTACTGACCACGCCCGACGTTGCTTAACTTTGGTCAAAAATCACGTTTGCTGTATGGGAGCCCCACTTAAATCTTTATTTTATTCTGTTTTTAGTATTTGTTGTTATAGCGGCAACAGAAATATATCATCTGTGAAAATTTCAACTGTCTAGCTATCACGGTTCGTGAGATACAGCCTAGTGACAGACAGACGGACGGACGGACGGACGGACGGACAGCGAAGTCTTAGTAATAGGGTCCCGTTTTACCCTTTGGGTACGGAACCCTAAAAATGGCCGGACTTAAGGATGACTCACTCGCGGGGAGGCTCCCGACAATGACAGGCGGTCGGTGATCACGTGATGCTTTCTACAGAAAACTGAAATGTTTTTTTTTTATTTTTCATTTTTATTTATTTAATAATCAAGTATACAGTACCCCTTTACAGAGTAATCCAATGCGCGATATGTATTACATAAAGGAAGACAAAAATAAATAATTTACAGGTAACAACACATTTAAAAATATTACACAAAGATTATTATTACAATTTAGACAAAAATAAATATATAATTAACATTTTACAACCCACTTAAAAATATTATTACAGTAAATATTATTACAGTATAACTAAATATTTGGCTGATAGCATAATTTCCAGCTTGTTATCTTTGTGAATTCACTCAGAGTGCAGTTAAATATATCTATTTTGGCGGAGACTTCGTTCAATATTACTATTGCCCTGACAATGGGCGCTTTGGCAAGTAAATTAGTGCGTGCAGTCGGGCGCGCAAACAGGCGCGGCGCGGCGCCCGCCTTCGAGGCCCTAGAGGCACCAACAGTCCCAGTGAACCAAGTACTTCCGGGTTGTGAATTATCCCCCTTAATACTTTAAAAACGTATGTGGCCAGTGCTAAATTTCTTCTCATGTTGGACGCCCTGGCCCGGACCCGGACCGTTGTAGCGTGAGTCATCAGAAAATCAACGAACACCGAAGTCGACGAATTAAAAGCTACCATTTCGCATACAGGAGAACTAACCAAAGATCTACCTTTCTGTGGGATGCAGTGAGTGATAATTACTGGGGATAAGTACCTAACCCTCACTAGTCAAATTTCGCGTGTCAGTATTTAGACCATACTTTGCACTGGAATTCAAACGAAAATTAAAAGTTGGTATGTAGGCAGCCACGAAAACATTACGTCTATCAACATCTTTGAAACGTTTATGAAATGCCTATTATTGTTCGAATCATACTCGTATACTTTTGTGGTTTGCAACAAATGAAGAACGCATGTCTTAAAACGGGTATTTAGTCACACATCATTTATTTTCTGGTTCACAAAAGTTAACTTACTGGTGATTACTTATAATATATATTAATATCAATTAAACATTTGTAATATTGAACTGTTGTTTTTTAAAAGGTTTAGAGGTTGGCAGGTACGTATACTTTTGACGCGTTTTTCTATACATAACTAATGTTGATGCACGGTACAGAGGTAGGTACAGGATGAATTACACCGATGCATTTCCGACATTCTATAGACAACTTTACGCTGGCACGACTTCTTTTTATTTTCCAGCATTTTTCCTTCTTCATATTTATAGGTAAGGAAAGTTTTATACAGTTCTATATAGCGTAAGGTAAGGTAAGACAAATTTGCTGGGGTCAAGACAAACAGTAGTACCTATGAGGATTCCATACACTGAGAGAAAAATCATCACCAGTAATTAAAAAACAGTTCTGTACTGGGGGAAAAAATTAAGTTTTAGTAATAATTATGGACGTTTCACTATTTCTGTAAAGTTTATTTATTTCTACAAACAGCTCAGTAATCCCAAATATAATTTCAACAAACAGATAATAGAAATTGCAAGAACTAATAGAAATTGCAAAAGTCAATTTGTTCCTATTAGTTGACTCTCCTTGTCCCCGGATTAAGTTTATTTTTGTAATTCTAAGTGTATTTTTGTTGTACTTTTCTCTCAGTGTATAAATGTTTCTCTTGCCCTGCTGATAGTCTACCCCACCTTACCTTATTGCATGGCTGTCACACCCGCAGTGCGGGCAATATTAATGTTACACGAATCACAAGTGTATCGGTATCGTATTATAGTAATCGCTAATTAAAGTAATTAATACGACAAGAAGGGCGACCATGCTGAAGGCCATTATTTCGCCGGCTGTAAATGTGTGTTTCTTAACTTTATTTCTACAAATTATATGTAAGTAGGTACATATAACTGACACGAACAAGACACTCGACACGTTAATCTTCAAGCTGTGTTTAAGATCGTGCCAAAGAAATAGATAACCATACCTAATATACATAGTAAATATACATAGGTTCATTGGATATTGTTTTCGCCCATCCTTATCTTATGAGTCGGGTAATTAAAAAAGTTAACGGCGCGCTAGTTAAAAAGTAAGCGGTTTTAGTGTGGTTAAGAAATACAAAGGTGTATGTGAAGTATCCAACCCGCTTTGGGGACAGCGTGGGGACTATAGCCCAAGTCAAGGGGCCTGTGCTCGGCAGTGAGACGTATACAAGTTGCTCACGAGGAAGCCGTAAGGTTTCAACGACGCCTATTTTTATACTAGGCCCCATAATGGCAACATCGCCATCAAACAGCCGTTTTGCATTATGTAACAATAAAAAGATAGGTATATATATATTTTTTTAAATTGGTATTAACTATAAACTAGGCGAATTCCAGCTAAGTTTATAGGACATTTTAGTCTTTAAATATGATCAGGAATACACTGTCAGTAGATGGTCAGATGTGGTCCAAAATATTACCAAGACTTCGCTCCAGGCAACGATGCTAACGGCCGAAGATCGAGAGGCCTGGATAGAAGTGATAGGAAGAATACCCATAGGAGGTGCCTCAGACATGAGGTCACGACCAAGACGAAGACACTGTCAGAATCTTTCGGGTTCCTCGTGAGCACTTGGTATGGTTGGCTCAATTATTATACGTAACGTTGGTTCCGTCTCACTCATTTCGTTAGTGAGTTTCTGTCTTAGTCATGTCTCACGGCAGATCTGACAGGCGACCTAGGCCTCGTTGCGGCACATGCGGCCAATGTCGATGTAATTAGTGCTAGTGTATTGACGTAATGTTAACCAATCCACAACGTCCATTGTGTGTGGCTAGCGTAAGAATTGCCTATGAATGAATACGACTCTAATGTAGAGGCGAATTCAACTCGTTTTAATGAAAGTTCGTGACATGACTATCATACAATTACATATATATTTACATAGTTGTGTTATGACGGCTTTTAAACAAATGTAGTTTGTCTAATACTCGTAGATACAAGTATTAGACAGAAGAAGATTCTTCGGATATGGTTTATGTGGAAAACTATAACAAATATCACAATGAAATCGCTATCGCTTGTGAAGACTTACCTACTGCAGTCGTAGTTATTTTTAGGGTTCCGTTTCTAAAGGGTAAAAACAGGACCATATTACTAAGACCAGGCTGTATTTCATGAACCGTGATAGCTAGATGAAATTATATATATATATATATATAACAATTAACAACAAATACTAAAAAGTACGGAACCCTCGGTGGGCGAGTCCGACTCGCACTTGGCTGGTTTTTATTTTATTTCGGCTCGTGTTAGATTACGGAAGTAGATGCAACACTTCTTATTCTGTTATTAGAATTAAGAAATGCAATTCAGTTCCAATTTCGTGATATTGGCGGCCATGTTATTCCATTTGCGGTCCTGATTTCAAAAGCTGTCAAAAATCGTGTTTAAAGCCGGCTCAAAAATTGTAGCACGAGGTCAAACTTATTCATAACTATCATAACCAATCATAACTGTCTGAAAAGTAGAGTTTTTATTCAAAAACTGCTAGCTGATCCTACTGCAACTTGACAAAGATTTCCTTTAAGGCAATGAAAAGCATTGTAGGTACCTATTTTAATTTTACCTACTTTGTGTTGCCATATACTTTTAAAACATTACAAGGGCTCGCAAACCTTTTTAAAAAAGATTAAGTACAACCTACATAGGCTACGAGTACACATAGGTAGGTAGGTACCCTAGGTACTATCAAGGAAAACTAATAATACATATAGTAGTTAATACTAGCGATCTTATCCTGGCGTCTAACAAAGTAAAATGCGCCATTGTTCTCAATGATGCTAATGCGGCTAGTCTCTTAATTAAATACATCTAGGTCCTCTTAGCGTCATGTTTTAAAGATGAGTAGTAATAGACCAAAGTCGTCATTAGGTAGACATGGCTATAGCGTGCAGCTTCGGAATAGACACGCAAGGTGACGCAAAGACAATTAATGTATAATTATCTGATTAAAATATCGTGTATTGTTTTACATAAATTATATATTTTTCATCGTTAATAACTTTACCTCTTTTGCATTTAGTTAAAAAGTAAAAAAAATCTTTATTACTTGGACTGATGTTCGTTAGGTACCTCTAAACTTAAGTGCCTACCATGTGCCTACTATCCAGTTCTAGGTACTCAATGTAGCTTTTTGTGCAATAGATTTAAGATATAATTTGCAATACAAAAAGTATGCCGGATGTAGGTACCTATTATACCTATAGGTAATCATTAAAAAACTGGATGAATGACTGACATAATCTGATAAGTACCTAGACATACCTATGAAATTCTGTTCCCTACGTGTAAAAAATTCAATAGTCAAAATATAATACCTACTTGTACCAATTCTTATTAGAGGTAACGATAAAAAATATATTCTATGTATGTAGGCAGGTATACCTAATTCGTTACAGGTCCTGTATCAATATCACATTGCAACTGATATAGATTTAAAATAAAGGATATTTTTTATCATAACACTGTATAGAGCAAAGAAAATTAGCAATAAAAATAAAAAAATCTCAAAGTGTTATTTTGTCGAAACTGCCTTATTGGTTGGTTACTACAGAAGACCAGCCTCAAAGCTGAACGCTCTACAAAATATATAAAATGTTTTCTTCGACAAAGAATTAGAAAATGGTTGTAATTATATTTGGTCAAGCAGATCTTTTCAGTAGAAAACGGCGGCTTTGAAAAATGTAAGGCGCGAAGGGATATCGTCTCATAGAAAATTTGAATTTCGCGCCTTTTTCTAATGACAAGATTTGCTTAACCATCTATGTACCCATGTAATAATAGTATCTTTTTATGTTACAATCTCGTGTCGTAACCTTTGTATAGGCGTCAGTAAATTACCGAACATTCCCGCACTTGTGGCCATTGCATCAAGAGATGATGACACCTTCGACGCAGCCTCAAAGGCCAGCGAGCCTTTGGTAGAAGCACGTGATGCGTGCATTGAACTCTCATAGTAACATTAGTAACACTTAATTCTGTTTGTGGGTGAAGCTTTTTATACTACGTCGTTAGCGGCAAGCGGTTCGTAGCCTTAGGAAACAATTTGCTGACCACCTTTACATATATGCCTTTGTTGTAGAATCAATTTCATTCTCTGCAGGAAGCATATATATGTATATACGTAGGTATTCGCTATGTGCACGACTGGTGCTGCCCTCATTTTGGCGGATCTACGTTAATTCTTATGGAGTAAAATTAGTTCAAGATTACCTGTGTTTGTGACGATCAGCGCCACCGACTTCGCGCGTTCCCAATACAACCAACGTTTTCGTGAATATTGCCCAGTACCTACAGATATGATGCTCGTTCTTGTCTACGTGACAGCGTGATAAAACGGTGTCCGTCACTTTCTATCCCACGGTGTTAAACAGTGACAGGATGTTGATAAGCAATAATGTTTACCCACATTAATTTTTCAATAAGATGTCAACTCAAAAAATTGACGCTTAAAGTTGACATTTTATTGCAAAATGCATGTGGGATGACTCAGTTTTGCTAAACACCATCCAGTTATTTTATTACGTGGATAAAGATGGATAAAGCCATTCATAATACATCGGATGAAACCTAAAAGTTAATGGCATATCCATACTAACATTTCTACTCGGTCTCCCGCGGCGTGATCCCGCGGCGTGGTGACCAAATCTCCAATCTCTGTTAATCATGACATTAATAATTCAATTGCCACGAAGATATTTATAGCAGAAATGATTGTCAATGTCAAGTAATGTACCATAGGTACTTAATGTTTTTTGTAAACTGTAAGGTCTGTAAGTAACTGGGTGCAATAGGGGCTTAACTTAAGTTTTTACCATAACCAGTTGAGTAATATCACCCAATTGAAAATGAATTATCGTTTGCTTACTGTAAAAAACGTCACGAACTAAGCCAATAATTGCACAATCGTGCATCGTCGTAATCGTCTCAGACACTTATTTGACACTTGTCACATTATATTTAAGAGTCCGCAGCAACCTTCATATGTACAAAAGGAGTTTCGTCATTACTCATTTTAAAACTGTGTTGGATTGTAATAAAACTTTGCAGGTATATCTATGCCTGTAATTAGTTTATATAGCTTCAGCTTATAAAACAAATGAAATAGAGCAAAAACAAGTTTTGTATGAATTAGGTACCTACTTACATTCGCTGTATTTTTTTAACTATGATATCTGAAGATCCATAAACTTTACAGGCATATATGTACCTTATTCTATTGTCATAATTGTCCTAATCCTATTGTAAAATGAGTCCATAACTATGTTTGTACGGAGAACCGAGCTTGCTGTGGACTCTTAATGAATGTCAATAAAAAAATATGTTAGATGTGATTCATTCAGGATTGTAAATCACGTTAGATTGACAATTGCGACTGATCGTTATTCCTCATTCCTCGGCCCCTCGGAGCCATCCTTTACTAGAGTTAAACCAAGAAAAGTCTGCAGCGATTTTGATAGCCCACGCAGTGCAAGTGTTATTTTAAACGTCAAACATGTATCAAATTTTGACGTATTAATAACATTTGCACTGCGTGGGCTATCAAAATCGCTCCAGACTTTTCTAGGTCTGACTCTACGTAATACTTCGTTTCATATTTAAAGTACTTATTATGCATTATGTAGGTACGTGGAAGTAAATTAGGTGCGGCAAAGGGCAATAAGTATCTTTCATCTCAAGTTTTGAAACTAAATAGGCACTTAAGTATAAATCCAACACCATTCATATAATCGTGATTTAAATTCGATTAGCTATCCATTCCACTGAAATTACTTTTATTGTTTACGATACCGTTTTCCATTGAGCCCCGTTATGTTGTTCCTGTCACTTCGATAGTGATCGTTGGAAACGGAGCAAAGTTTAGTAAGTCAAGGACTTTAATGCATTCATTGTTACAACTTTAAGGAACCATTAAGTCGTACTCATGATTCAATTAAAGATTTTATTAGATTACGCGCGTTGCCTTCAATATTAATAAAATTCCGGATTTAAAAATAATAAAGTTCTTGCGTTCCACCACTAGGCGAATCACCTCGTCAAATTTGCAAGATGGAATTAAATGCTTCATACAGTCACCTGCAATAATAAGTTACTCTTCGAAAGCAGCAAAAATATGTAACACGCTATTATGGCTCTACAAATAAGATCGTGTCAGATATTTTTGCGGCCTTCGTTGTGTAACATATTCATGCAGGTAACTAACTGTACGTTCCAGGGGCTAGGCTAATCACATACATCAAAATGACAATCGTTGATAAAAAAACGCCAATCTAAACTTAAGTAATATAATGTAATTTTAAATATATAATGTAATTTTTGACGATCATGATGAGAAGATAAACATAATTTTGACGAATGTAGCAAATTTATAGTGTAATTTTCATCTTGAAATAAAGAAATCTAATCTAATCTAATCTATATATGGCAAATAGTCACGTCACCCGGGTATGTCCTTAAACTACGTCCAGGACACCGGTGGACGGGCAGCAGCGTCCCTCAAATTCGGTGTACTCGATTGCGATCGGCAACCCGCATGCCAAGCGTGGCGATTATGGCATTCACCCTCCAAAAAAGGAGGCCTATGTTCAGCAGTGGACGTCTTATGGCTGAGATGAGTCACGTGACTTGTCGTAGCATACTGTCATCCCGATTTTTCTTTTCGTTTGGCGTTTATTGAGGTACGATTGTTATCTAGGCAAGGCTCCTATGAACTTTCCAATAGTTTAACGCAGCTAACAGAGTTTGTCCGAATACTTATGAAATCTTTACAATTTAGATTCTTTTTTCATTACATCTGTTGTCTAATAAAGTTATTTACGCCTATTTAATAGCTCATTAGACACAGTCTTTGTAATCTATAGGTCAGTGACATCAGAATATAAGTAATATGCAAGTGGGTACATTGTTGTGTCAGTCAATGCGTGTTGTTCAGGATCGGACGGCGAAGGCTTTATTGTGTTATCTGGAAAGGATGACGTGCGTTACACCACCTGTAGTTAATCGTGGAGGGTGCTCAGACAACTACCTACCTAACCTTTGCTAATGTTAATGTAGTTTTATAAAATTGCAAGAGTCAAGTCACAGAGTGTGGAGGTGCCATAGACGGCAAATTCAATCCACACTGCGTCTACACATATCGGCTTTCTTATTACGCGCGCTTCAACACAATTCGCGCGCACAATATCGCCTCGTGTGTACCAATTATTAGACTATTATTAGATTCCTACATTTTGCCATCATATTAAGTTCAAGTTTTTATCGGGAATTGTAGACATTTTTTGAAATTGCATATATATTATATACTACGTAAAATATATACACAGGTTAGGTTAGATATCTACAGTGTAATAAAAGTCTTCATTAAGTAGGTATAACGCAGTGATCACCTATATTATTCCTGTCTTTGTTTGTCTCTGTCTGTACGATACATATATTATATAAATAATACACGTATTTTTCACAATTTTATTGTAAGTAGGTATAGTACTTGCATCTGTTATGTGTTATTTAATGCAGATTATCATTCATTCACCTGTTCCTTTCAACAGCACTGAAATAAATGTTTGCATAACAGTCATTTGTTTCACAAGGGGGCAAAGTTGTTGTTTAACCCCTCATCCTAATATTAATACCAAGCAAGCGAAAGGTTCCAAAATTGAACCATTAGCGTACCTATAGTTCGTTTTTTTTTAGCATTAGAAAGAACTCCACAGAAGTAAGCGTACAGTTTTTATCAGGCTCTTTAATTGTTAATAATTATTGAATTATCTAATGTAGCACGGTCAATACATATAATTTACTTCAAATTATTACCGCTAAAAGTGCCGGATTTGGAACCACAAGCTTACTTCTGCGAAGTTCTTTCTAATGCTAAAAAAAAACGAACTATAGTAGTTTAAAATGGAATCTCGAGCGTTGCGAGCGTGAGCGAGGCACGAGGGTTAAATAAACTGCATGCCATCGAGTGAAACACAAAAAGTTGCACCCAGTAATTTCATAAACGAATTAATTCATTTATTGACATTACTGCATTTTAGTATCGCGTTCCAGTTAAGAAAATTGTATTAAATTGATTAAATAATGCTGCTTTACGAGTAATAGCAATAACTTAACATCTATTGAAAAATCATTTTTCCTAAAGTCATTTTAAGCGATAGTAACGTATTTAAATGCATAATTGTATAATCACGATAATAATAATATAAACGTCAGCGTATTTTTACAAAGAGAAGCCACCGTAATTGGTAAAATAATGAACTGGTCACCGTTTTAATGACACGAGACGACACGAACCTTGGATACATTGTGGGAAAACGTTTTCTATGCCCTAGCAGTTGCAGAAAACGAAGTAGGTAAGTACGTAGCGACTGTCAATTGTATCTTATAAATTTATTGTGCCCTGTTATAGTTCGTTTTATAGCATTGGAAAGAAGGTAAGCGATCATGTCTTATAATTGAAAAAACGATTTTTTAAAATCAGTAGGTAACTATTATTTATGCAAGCAGAAGATATAAATGATTGTATTAGATTCATAATTGTTACATATTTGCCGTGACTTATTTTTAAAACGTGTTTTTCAATAAAAAGACACATCAAGATTGTTTACCTTCTTTCTAATACTAAAAAAAACGAACTACTTATAGTTAGCACTTTTTCAGTCAATTATTTGTTTTAATGCTGTGTCTTTTTAATATTTATATATTATGTTGTGTCACACTCCGTGCTTTCACTCTTTTATTGCGCCGACAGAAGATCAGAGTTACCCTAGCCAGACTAGCACTATGCTGAGTCAGGAACGGGAGTGTCGGGGCCATTTTGTGGCTTTTACTGTGTTATGTTATGTTACGTGTTGTTAGTTTGTTTTTCTATTTTTTATAGTATGAATTATCTCAGATGATTTTTTCGAGTTCGGGTGCTAATCCGTTAAACAAAAGCCTTTGTTTCTTTTAAGAGCGGTCTACAGCTCGAGCCAAAGCAACCATGTCGTTTAAAAAGCAACTATCGTGATAGTATTAAGGTTCAAATTCATATGACAGCTTGTTCAGAGAACAATTAGGGTGGTCTTGTTTTTTGAGATAACAAAAACGTGTTATCTCCGAATGGGCTGATTCAAGAATTTGAACCATATAATTAGAATGGTAAATTTGCTTTTTAAATGGGTTTGTTCCCGTTACTTACGTCGGGGCTATTAACTAGCAGTAAGCATTGTAACCACTGCATAAAGGAAACAATATCTTTTGTTTAACGGATCAGGGTCCGAGCCCGAAAAATTCACCTGAGATTATTCATACTATACCTGTTTTTCATTTATTTGTTACGTTTCATGTTTGCCACGATTAAATGGTTTCCATTTCTGTCGTCAATCTGTCCCTGGTTTTTCCCATTGAATCCCTGGAGATTCGAGCTTTAGGCCGGAGCCCCACTGCCGCGCATGCTACATCCACGGCCCACCCGTGGGCAAGCCCACGAAATATTGTATGGGAACGTGGGTCGTGTATAGCGTGCGCAGCAGTGGGGCTCCGGCCTTATAATCTTGTTAGTCAAGAAATTACTATCAGAATAGGCCTTCTGTAGTCGAACTTACCGACGAACCCGTGTAACACAGAACAGATAATACTCGTAATAAATAACTAAACTTAATTCTCACTTTCTGACAAAACCGATGTCCGACAACGCAAAATTCTTCTTCTTCTTTATATTTAAGAGCTGTGCTCTTGTCGGTGGAGCAATCTCAAACTCGTCCGGTCCTCTGCTAACTCCCTAACCTTCTGGTATGACACAACCTGAAATTTTTCTTTTATTTGGTTGAAATAATTTATTCTCGGTCTTCCTCTTCTTCTCTTTCGCTCTATTTTTCCTTCTCAAACACACAAAATTACGAATCATGTATTAATTAGGTATTTACTCGTAATGCACTGGACTAACTTTCTATCGTGAGAGTATACCATACCATACCACCATAACCATACCAACATACCCATACCACCACCATACCATACCACCATAGTATCATGTCAAATATACTCATATAGGTAACATATAATTACAGAAAAATAAAAATGCTAAGAAAAAGGAGGCGATGGAAATGAGTCCTAAAACGGGATATTTTCATCGTTTCACGTTGGACATAAAAAACGTCACTTTTAAGAGTTCCTTTAATTTTAGTTTTTGTGTGTTTCTATAATTGGCTTTCTGTATCCACTATAATTTCTATGGTATTGTCGTAGCTGTTGGATCTCCAAATAAATAAATAAAATAAATAAGAGTTAGGTACGTAGATAAGATTCCTCCTATCTCTTAATTACTTTTCTATTTACTTACATGTCTAGTGTAACGAATACAGGTCTTGCAAATAATCCAAAATCAACATCAATTAGCAACAACTGAACAAGAAAACAAGGCATGTAAATCTTAAAAAAAAGGTTTGTAATATGAAGTAGGTTTTATCTATTTAGTTCACCCGGTAAAAAAGACAACAGTAAACTTAACCTTATCCGCACAAAGTCACTACCGATACTCATGCCACACGAACCACTCGGTTGCGAGCGTGCGGGCCGGCAGATAGCGAATACGTGCAGCGCCTGAAAAAAATATAACATTGAACGAAAAAAAAAAAATTAAAAAGTTATGTCATTAAAACAATCTTTAAGTTAAATATTAACTTTGTGTCTAAATAAAAAGTGTCGTGATTGTGAAAAAAAGTTTTATCTTAAAAAATGATATTTAATTTTTATGAGTTGAGCCGGTAAGTAAAAAAAAATATTTTTGCAGCATTTAGTTTAGGTTTAGTATTCGACAAAATTAAATAACAAAAGGAGGATTATCTAAAATTACAATAGTGTTGCAAGACAGTTATTTTTTTTATGACTGAACTTTGGTCTTATGGTACAGTCAACATCATCAATGAAGCGTATCAGACTAAGCGTCAAAAGTATCTACTCGGACCTTTCTCTGATAGCTTAACCAAAAGAGATGTGTCTCTATATTTACAACAATTTAAAGTGTTGCAGATGCTTTTTGCGCGTTGTTTCATACGCAATTATTGATGGTGAATATATAAGTAAGTGCCATGTTCTATTTTTCAATATAATATAGTAGTTTAAAATAGTTATTTACGATACAAGTGCGGAAAAGAGGAAATTCGAAACGAGTGGCGATAAATTAAGGCACGACCGAAGGGAGTATTTTAAATCGACACGAGTTGTGAGTTACTTATTCGCACGTGTATCGTACAACGTTTTAAGTACATGTGGCCCTTTAAACTTTTGACATACGCACGAAAAGTGCTATTTCATCATCATTACTTGCCGTTAATGTAATCTTTATTATGAAGCGTATTGGCCACACATACAGGGTGGCCCAAAAATTCCTACGTCGACAATTTTGTACTGCATAATTATTATTGATAGCACAAATTAATAAACTAGGTTGATAATCTTAACATAGGTTTACAATATTTAGGTTTGCGTTTGTGTACCAAAGCCAAAGGAGAACATTTTGAAAGATAATACGTTTTATTTCAATTTTTCCTAAAACAAATTGCCGAAGGATTTTTGGCCGAAACTGGCCCTTGTGTATACCTATTAGGAAGCCTGCGTCACACTATATCACAATCATATACTTGTAATAGGTACCAAATTGTTGTATTTCCAAAATTTTAAACTATAAAACCGATAGGTAATAAGGGAAAGAGACCAGGGGGCCGATTTTTTAATTTCGATCGCTCGATTTCGTCACTCGAGAATGGGTGGAAAACGGCGAAATGCTAATTATTGAAATAAGAGCGATCGAAATTTGGAATCTATTGGTATTGACCACTCGATTGCAATTCTATTAGTAGAATTTAAATCTATTTAATGAAATACACGAAATCGAGTGGTTGAAATTCAAAAATCGGCCCCCTGTAGCGTATGAACTAATGGGGAAGGTCTAAAAGTTTCGTTTTTATTTAAAACAGGTAGGGTACATATAATTCATTATAAACCTTTTTTTATAATTCATCATCATCATCATCATCATCATCAGCCTACTCTCGTCCACTGCTGGACATAGGCCTCTCCTATTGCACGCCATTGAGCACGATTTGCGGCAACTCTGATCCAGCTCTTGCCAGCCGCCTTACGAAGGTCATCGCTCCATCTAGTCTGAGGGCGTCCTACGCTACGCTTGCCGATGCGCGGTCTCCACTCCAGAACTCGTCTACCCCAACGGTTATCGGTTCTACGGCTAATATGACCGGCCCACTGCCACTTCAGCTTGCTAATCCGGTGGGCTATGTCGACGACTTTAGTTCTCTGACGCATGACTTCATTTCGAATACGATCCCTCAGAGAGACTCCGAGCATAGCCCTTTCCATAGCTCGCTGAGCGACTTTGAATTTATGAACCAGTCCTACCGTGAGTGTCCACGTTTCGGCTCCGTATGTCATCACGGGCAGGACGCACTGATTGAAGACTTTTGTCTTCAGACTCTGTGGGATTGACGACGTGAAGACTCGACGCAACTTCCCATATGCTGCCCAGCCCAGCTGTATCCTTCTATTCGACTCTTTCTCGAAGTTGTTCCGTCCTAACTGCAGTATTTGCCCGAGGTAGACGTATTCCTGAACAACCTCGAGAACAGCCCCTTGTACTGCAATAGGTCCCGGAGCAACACGTTCGTTGAACATAACTTTCGTTTTGTCCAAATTCATCCGGAGACCTATGCGTTGAGAAGAATCAGCTAGACCGGTCAGCATATGCTCTAAATCCTGCAACGTCTCAGCCATTATAACGATGTCGTCGGCAAATCGCAAGTGTGAGATATATTCGCCATTAATGTTAATACCATGTTCCTTCCAGTCGAGCGTTTTAAACATATCCTCCAAAGCATTTGTGAACAATTTGGGGGATATCACATCCCCTTGTCTCACACCACGATGCATGGGGATAGGCTTAGTCTGCTGGTTTTGGACTTGGACGGCCATGGTAGCTGCGTTGTACAGACATCTCAACACTTGGATATATCGCCAGTCGACTTGGCATCGCTGCAGGGAATCCAGAACAGCCCAGATTTCAATGGAGTCAAAGGCTTTCTCATAGTCCACAAATGCTAAGCACAGGGGCCGATTATACTCTTCAGTCTTCTGTATGATCTGCCGCACTGTGAAGATGTGGTCTATGGTGCCGTATCCTCCTCGAAATCCGGCCTGCTCCGGTGGCTGAAATTCGTCGAGTCTTCGTGCTAGGCGGTTCGTGATGACCCTCGAAAACAGCTTGTAGATGTGGCTTAGGAGCGAAATAGGTCGGTAGTTCTTCAATAGGGACTTATTTCCCTTTTTGAAGAACAGCACGACAACACTCCTACTCCACACCTCTGGAGTTCTCCCATCGAAGAGAACGGCGTTAAAGATGTTCTGGAGCTCCTTCAGTGCAGGTTTGCCACCCGCTTTCAGAAGCTCAGTTGTAACGCCGTCCTCGCCTGGGGCTCTTCCATTTTTAAGCTGTCTGAGGGCCATCTCGATTTCGTCAGTGCTGATTTCTGGCAAGTCTTCGGTAAAGTGGCGGATTAATGTGGCTCTCGAATCCTCATTTTCGGAATCTGGTTGAGATGCATGCGAAGCGTATAGCTGGCCATAGAAGGATTCGATTTCAGAGAGAATCCCCGACCGGGACGATACAACAGCCCCACCGGTTGTGGTCAGCTTCGTCAGGTGGCTTCTTCCAAGGGACTGGACAAAAACTTTTGACCCCCGATTCTGCTCAATCGCTTGCTCAATGAAGCGTGTATTGGCACACCGGAGGTCACGTCGTACTAGTTTGCCAATCCTCTTGTTTAGAGCCCTTCGCTGTGACGAAGTGGCAGGTGGGTCTTCCCGTCGTACCTTCATAAGCCTGAGGGTTTCCTCCGAAAGCTTCGACCTCCCGGCTTTACGCTGTACTTCGCAAAATCTCGTACCTTCATCCCTGAGGATTCCAACCACATTTTTGAGGGTCTGGTTTATATCAACGGCATTTGTGCTTTCCACGGCAGCAAATCGGTTCTCCAGGTTTGACTGGAATGCTTCAGATCCTACCATGGTTTGGAGCAGGCTAGGTCGGAGCCTGGACTTCATCAAACGGACACGTTCGAGCTTATAATTGATATTCAGAGAGCCTCTAACAAGTCGGTGATCACTACCGGTGTTAAACCTGTTGATCACTGAGACGTCTCTGAATATATGCTTTTGGTCGGTTATGATGAAGTCGATCTCGTTTTTTGTCATAGTATCGGGGCTCCGCCATGTCCACTTCCTTTGGGGCTTTTTCTTGAAGAACGAATTCATCAAGAAAAGCCCCTCTCTCTCGAGGAAGTTGACAAGCATTTGCCCCCTATGATTCCGGCTACCAAAACCATGGGATCCTACTACCGACTCGCTGCAATTCTGTACTCCCACTTTAGCGTTGAAATCACCCATGACAACGTTGAAGTGGGCCTTGGTGGTGCGATGTAGGGCCTTCGATATGTCATCATACATATCTTCCACTTCTTCGTCCGTGTGTGTCGAGGTCGGTGCGTAAACCTGTACCACCTTGAGGCTGTATCTCTCATTGAGCTTAATTACGAGGTACGCAACCCTGCTCGACACACTCGACATTTCCACGACGTTGTCACAGAGGGCTTTGTTTACCAGGAACCCTACGCCACCTTGGGATAGCTGGTCTCCCTCTCGAAAGTACATAAGGTGACCCGATTCGAGGGTTACTGTGTCCTCCCCCTGTCTTCGGACTTCGCATAATCCCAGAATGTGCCACCTTATCCTTCCGAGTTCTTCTTCGAGTTGTGCCAGGTGCTCATCCAGCCGTAGCGTGCGTCCGTTGTACGTCGCCAAGGTCAGTTGTTTGTGGCGGCCTTCCGTCACCCGGCGATTCTTCGCACCCCCTACCCTACCGTTACCGAAACCGCCGCCGTGGTCCCGGACGACAGGGCGACCGGGAACTGGGGGCCGTGGTTTTTGGTGTGCTTCCATGGAGGCTTTGCCCATAATCGCCACGCTGGGCAGGCGGGTTGGCGATCGCAGAGCGTAACATATCGCACCAGTGTCGCTGCTGCCCGACACTGGTCTGTTGGATTTTGCTACGCTTGTTTACAAATGGTTATACCGCCATCAGTCGGTCCAGAGCCTCGTCTGTTGTCCGGCAGGATGCACCACGAGCAGGTGAGGTTGGTGGGAGCACTGAGGTGATATTTGTTCTCCCTTACATCCCTTTTTTATAATTAGCGGACAAATAATACATGTAGGTTACACTATAATATATATAACACACCTCCAGGGGGCCAATTTTTTAATTTCGACCGCTCGATTTCGTGTATTTTGTTCAATAATATCTCCACTTCTGGACATTTAAATTCTACTAATGGAGTTGAAAACGAGTGGCCAATACCACTAAATTCCTAATTTCTATCGTACATATTTCAAAAATTTGCATTTCGCCATTTCCGACCGATTTTCGAGTGATCGAAATTTAATATTCGCTTCCCCCTGTTCCAGGAGCCCATAGACTGCGGTTACCGCTTACTATCAGGCAGGCCGCATGTTTGTTTGCCATTGACGTAGTAAAAATTCACAACAATATGCTAATTAATTACATTTTGCACGAAAAAATACTTTACAAAGCTATTAATAGTTACATGTGGTACTTACATTTGCACTTGCACTTTATCCGCACACTTACACATTATATTATTATTTATATTACAATCATATTTATATGACTAAGACTCCGCTGTTCGTCTGTCTGTCACCCTGTATCTCATGAACCGTGAAACCTAGACAGTTGAAATTTTCACAAATGATGTATTTCTGTTGGCGCTATAATAATAAATACTAAAAACAGAATAAATTAAATATGTATTTAAGTAGGGCTTCCATATGTACAACAAATAATTTTTTTTGCCGTTTTTTGCGTAATGGTACGGAACCCTCGGTGCGCGAGTCCGACTCGCACTTGGCCGGTTTTTTTATTTACTTTCCTGTACCATGTGCTTCGGTGGATTTCTGATAAAAAAAAAATAGTAAACTTTAGCCGATGTCTTCATTTCGTATTACAAAAAAAAACTCATAACTATTATTTATGTTTCGATGTTTTAACGTAATGTTGTGACCTATTTGAAATATATTGACTAACACGATTGATATTTAAGTGAGTGATAGGTTAATGTTATTTTGTAAACTTTAAATAAGTTATTTGAGATCACGGTTATAGAAATAACGATAAAACAGATACGAAACTTACTTCGTGCTTCGTTGTTGCGTCGCTTTTGTTTGATATATAGAGGACAGAGATGCAAATAGCGCAGCCCGATAGCGAATCATCTCATCATCTGAGTCATGGATGTTTTCTATGTATTTAAGTATTTGTGTATTATAAATATCGTTGTCTGAGTACCCACAACGCAAGCTTTCTCGAGCTTACCGTGGGACTTAGTCAATTTGTGTAAGAATGTCCCTATAATATTTATTTATTAGTTAAACCAATAATTTAATTGTCAGGGTAACATAAATAAGCAGCTAACGGAGAACTATAGCATACATGGAATTATTTAATACACGTTATAATATTCACCAAAAGTTATCCTTATTGACTCTTCAGATCGTAAACTATCCGACACCATTTATTTATTCGGTCATATTGGATTTCCATATAACAATGAATACCTAGTCTTCGTTCGTTTTTTTAGCATTAGAAAGAACTCCACAGAAGCAAGCGTGCAGTTTTTAACAGGCTCTTTAATTGATAATAATTATTGAATTATCTAATGTAGCATGGTCAATACATATAATTTACTTCAAATGATTACCGCTAAAAGTGCCGGATTTGGAACCACAAGCTTACTTCTGCGAAGTTCTTTCTAATGCTAAAAAAAGGGACTTTAGACTAAACTGATAATTTTTTCAACAGCAGTCAACAACTACAAACTATAAAAAGAAATGCTTGTAGTAGACAAGCATTTCTTTTTATGTTGTATGGGATCGGCTAGGCCTTACTGTTTTCACAACCAATTTTGTGATTTTTGTGGTTCGCTATATGTTAGCCACAATTGGTCTGAAGTGTCAATATGCTATTGAAATATTTGCCAAAAAAGTACGAGTATATTGCACTAACTGCAAGTGCAAATGTAATTTATAAGCATGTTATCGGTAAGCGACAAAAAACTGTTTAATTTGACCAATATACACATATTGCATTTTTTTTAGCAATAGTTTCGTTATCGTATAGTTTGTAACTTGATAAAGTAGGTTAGGTTACTTCAAAAATATTTTATTTACTAAAAAATAAAAGCTCGAGTTCTCTTTTATTTATTAAACATAATTTTTAAGAAAAAAAAACCGATTTCCATGGGGGCCGATGAAAGATTATTGTAGATGGTAGGTACAGTCACCTGCCATAATATGTTACTCTTCAAGGGCCTCAAAAATATGCGACACGCTCTTATGGCTCTACAAATAAGATCGTGTCAGATATTTTTGCGGCCTTCGTTGCGTAACATATTATTGCAGGTGACTGTACACTATGAGGAAAAGGAGGTAAAACCACCCACTTTTCTACTAGCATTTCGCTTCTGTATAATGGCTCCTGTACAGGATGGGCCAACGCCGGCCCCTCCAAGGGACGCAGCCATGCGGTAGAATGAGATAGCAATATCACTTGCTCCCTCTAACGCATAAATGCGTCCCTTGGAGTGGCCGGCGTTGGCCCATCGTGAAGAGGAGCCATGAGGGTCGTAGTTCTAGCCTAACCTAACCCACTCCTCAGATAGCAGTTTGGTTCTGTGCGGATTGCAGTTCGAACCTAATCAAACCCACTTTTCAAGTAGCATTTCGTTTCTGTAAGGCTCGCAGTTCTAACCTAACCTAATCCTTGTTCGGTTCTGTGAGGATCGCAGTTCAAACCTAACCTAACCCACTTAATGGCGCATGCCGTGCGGTGTACGGGGGTTTAAGCGGGAGGGGCTAGTAAGATTGGCATCATCGTACTTTATACCTACATTAATTTTATGGTAGGTAATCATAGTTGTTTATTTAGTTAAGGTATCATAGTGGATTTTTGGGTCAAGGTCCAGGTCCGAGTCCGGGTCCGAGTCCGGGTCCGAGACCGGGTCCGAGACCGGATCCGAGTCCGGGTTCGAGTCCGGTTCCGAGTCCGGGTCCGAATCCGGATCCGAGTCCAGGTCCGGGTCCGAACCGGATCCGGGTATGAGTCCGAGTCCGGGTCCCAGTCCAAGTCAAAATCGAAATTCGTAATCACCAAACGTGTACCATGCGTCATTGAAGAGTTCTGTTCTGGTCATCATCAGCAGTTCCACTTCATCAAATGCGACAGTTTTTAATGTAAATGCTTGATTTTCTGATGTAAATACAAAAATCTCTATACGCATGCCTTTAAGATTTGAGGAGTTCCCTTGATTCCTCATGGATCCCATCATCAGAACTCGAGCTTGACAAAAATGTGGCTTAAAAACTTAACTTGCTTAACAAACATAACGACGAGGACAAATCGCCAACCGTGAACTATGCGTCGTTGAAGAGTTCTGTTCTGATCATCATCAGCAGTTCCACTTCATCAAATGTCACTTTTTTGGGTGTATATGCTTGATTTGTTGATAAAAACCCAAAAATCACTATATGTATGCCTTTAAGATTTGAGGAGTTCCCTCGATTCCTCATGGATCCCATCATCAGAACTGGGTTTTGACAAAAACGGGACCAATCTGTATGCATATACATTCAATCAAAAAAAGAATTTTCAAAATCGATCTAGTAATGACGGAGATATGGAGTAACAAACATAAAAAAAAAATAAAAAAAAAAAACATACAACCGAATTGATAACCTCCTTCTTTGAGATTTGGAAGTCGGTTAAAAACAACTAAAAACCAATAGTCAAATGACCAAAAATACCTATCCTGCTAATTGAGCGAGCGTTAGCGAAGGTCTCCGTTTCAGCTTGGGCAAAAATGCTTTCGTACGTCCGGATGTTCTTCTCTGCAGGGGACCGATTTTTGAAATTCGACCACTCGATTTCGTGTATTTCATTAAATAATATCTCCACTACTAGGCATTTAAATTCCACTAATAGAATTGAAAACGAGTGGTAAATACCACTAGATTCCCAATTTCTATCGCTCGAATTTCAAAAATTAGTATTTCGCCGTTTTCCACCAAAAATCGGCCCCCTGGTCGTAATTCTCAAAAGATTCTCGTGAAAATTTGCAATTTTTTTAAAATTCTCCTGAGCAATGTTCGATGATTGAATAGTTTTTTAGTATTCAATTTTTGGATATTTTTCCAAATGGCGGAGCCATTATATTCATTCAGTTTTAGGTTATGCGCTCGAGGTCTACGGATAGTAGGATGAGATGTACATATATGCTATTTATTTATATTTGTAGTTAAAAAAAGTGTAGATATGTATCATTTCTCTTCAATTACCCTGGTTGTTATAAATCCCATATTCATTTATAACAGCCACAGGTATACTGATTTGGTAAATTTGCATAAATGCATGCTGAATTTGCGTTTGAATTAGGTATACATACCTTATATATACGAAGGTACTTAAGTTTGTAAAAAACAGGAATGTTTGCAAAACGAAAACAAGTTTTGAGCTGAATAAGGTATTTACCTAAAATATTTATTTTACTTTTTCGTTTTTGTTATACGGCAATTTTCACGTGTTAAATATGTGACACAGGAGACCCATTAAACCTGTTTTAACAACACTCTGTAGTCCAAATAACCACTGCTTTTATTAGAACAAGGCACGAATTTAAAATACCTACTTTCCGTGCCTAAGTAGGTACCTACATTTTTTGAATTTGCCTCATGTTTAATGATTTAATTTGCTGGATGAATTTGGTAAAGCCACATGCACACACTTAAATAATAATTAGGTACTTAACTCCTCTGGTGTTGCGGATGTCCATGGGCGAAGGTTATATTTTTTTAGAAAATGGCCCTAAAGGGCCTCCTGAAGTATGGGCCATTTACTTACATGCATAGTAAATAATGTAGGTAGGTGGCCCGTTACCATCATAAGTCTCAACATCATACATCGCACTTGTATTGCAATAATTGTGCAATCATATTTGATCAAGACGTTACTGCAGAAATGAAACCTTAACTTTCTTTTTTTTTTCGTCAGGCAGCTATGGTGTGTCCTCTTGCTGCTTGCGGCTACATCTGCGCAGTCTCAGCCTCCGCATATCGTGTTCATCATGGTGGATGACATGGTCAGTGTAAACAACTCATTATGTGGCCATCATTCGCATTAAGGGGCCCACTGATTACTTACTAGTTCGCTGGATGATATCAGCCTGTCAGTTGTGTTTAACTGACAGGCTGATATCGTCCGGCAAACTGGTAATCTGTGTCTTTATATCAATCGAAAGACGCTCGCGTCATAACAAGTCCAGTCAAATACGAGTGAAATGCACGCACGAATGATAACTGAATGACATTATTTACATATCATTTCAATGTCAAAGTGTACGTTCGAATTGGTCTCTAGATATTCAGTTAATCACCTGTCGAAAACAATAACAGTTTTGAATGATTCACGGTTAGATTCACCAGAGTCTAGACTTATATCGCGGACAACACCCGCTATCATCAAAACAAGATGCATGTAACTGAGTTGAAATATCGGGAGCTCGAAAACAATACAAAAGGTAATCACGGTTCATATCTCGGTCGATATAAGTCTAGTGTAATGTCAAAACTCTTAATACCATTGACCGGAAAACCAGTCCAGGCTCTAAGGATGCGAGGCCAAGGACAATGTGGCGTTTACCCGCGGTAATTAGTGGGTTGCGTAACTCGGCGCCCGCGCAACAGTGAGTGCGGAGCATGCTAAATGATCCATCAGTTGCGATCAGGAGGTCTGGTCGACACGTCAGTGTCAGGGGCGTGGCCATAATGCCAATTTATTTATTGAAAAACGCTATCGAACGGTTTTTTGTTGGATTGACGCGGCGAAAACTCTATCATCATCATCATCCTTCTTCTGTTTGTCCCGTAGAGTCAGCAGCTGTTGCTAAGCGGGCGAGATATTCAAAATTACCCTGACACGCTCTTATTCTCTTAACAATAGAGTCACGTCAAGATCATTTTGGACACCTGGGCCGCTTAGCAACTTCTGATGCTGACTACGACGGGGTCCGCTTTTCTGATTTTCCCCTTCCACTTCGCTCTATCCCGACATTGCGGCACCGATGCCTTGGTTTGACCTTCCCATAGCAAAATATATAAAAATATGCCCAAGCATAGCAAAGCAAAGCAAAGCTAAGAGCTCTGTTGCCTACGAATTCAGGCGGCCTTCTTTTGCACATGGATCATTGATGGCTTGGACATGTCGCGGGGTAACTGGCCATATTTCGCTGCCATAAGTGAGGACCGGCCTTTAATTATGATGGTGACACGAGGCCTTTCATTTTTATTGGCATTTTACAGTCGAGATTACACCGGTCACACTCTCCACTTTAACCAGACTTTAACATTAAAACTGTATCAAACTTTCCAAAAATTGAAAACCAGTTTCCGATGTTCCACTAACTTGAAATTTTACAAACATATAACTTCGGTAACAATCAATGCTATAGTATCTTCGGATTGGTTTCATGATGAGCATGTAAAGTGGCCATAAGAACACTAAGAAGAATATAGGGTGACTGCTATAGTTATTGGCCACTACATAGTAAATGGCCACTCCTAACAAATCAGAAAAAACCGGGCAAGTGCGAGTCTGACTCGCGCACGAAGGGTTCCGTACCATAAAGCAAAAAAAAAAACAACAAAAGAAAGCAAAAAAAAAAAAACGGTCACCCATCCAAGTACTGGAATGTAGGTATAAGTAACATAATCTATTATTGTAGTAGGTACATATAAGGAGAGGCATGTAATATCACTCTCCTCCATATTAGGTTAGAAATGTAGTCCATATACGGAGAGTCATGTAAGATGACTCTCCTCTATATGTACCTACTACAATAATAGATTATGTTACTTATACCTACATTCCAGTACTTGGATGGGTGACCGTTTTTTTTTTTTGCTTTCTTTTGTTTTTTTGACCCCTCCCGACGTTGCTTAACTTTGGTCAAAAATCACGTTTGTTGTATGGGAGCCCCATTTAAATCTTTATTTTATTCTGTTTTTAGTATTTGTTGTTATAGCGGCAACAGAAATACATCATCTGTGAAAATTTCAACTGTCTAGCTATCACGGTTCGTGAGATACAGCCTGGTGACAGACGGACGGACGGACGGACGGACGGACGGACGGACAGCGAAGTCTTAGTAATAGGGTCCCGTTTTACCCTTTGGGTACGGAACCCTAAAAAGCCAATTGGTAAGAGTGGCCAATTACTATGTAGTGGCATGTAGTGGCCCGTGAGTATAACAGTCACCCTAATACCGCCATAATATAGGCTCGTTGCAAAGGCTGGACATAAATAACCACTCACATGATTGATATTTTTCAGTGACCTCTATTATTATGTGAAAATAAGGGTGACAGCTCGCAACTACAGTTGCATGAATCATGTAATACCTACTTTTGTCTAACCTATTTCTAGCTAGTAAAGTCAAGTCTAGTGCAAGTTTAGTTTACTGTGACGTGATTATGTAATAATTACAGGGCTGGAACGACGTGTCCTTTCACGGCTCGAATCAGATCCTGACACCGAACATCGACAACCTGGCGTACCAGGGCGTCATACTGCAGCAGTACTATAGCGAGCCAATCTGCACGCCGGCTCGCACCGCCCTGCTCACGGGAAAATATCCTATGAGACTTGGTAAGGACTTTTAATTCAAGCCGGTAGGGCCGTTTAATTGATTCTATTAAGGCCCCCCCCACATCTAGCGTCTTTCGAGCGTCGGCGTCTACAACTGTATGGCCGCGCTTGACGCAACGTCGACGCAACTGCGCAGCGACGTCATTTTCCATAGCGCTGACCAGACGCCGACGCTCGAAAGACGCTAGATGTGGGGGGCCCTAAGGCGCGAAATATTGGCCTTGAATGACGACTCGTTTTACATCATATTCTGCAGAATTATTCTCTTGTAAGTGGGGCATCGTTCAGCTACTTTCTATAAAATTTCCCTTTAAAGATTGACGATGACGCCAATTTCAACTTGATGTCATTGTAAGTCAATATTTTGCTCAGCAACCTTCGTTGCCTCAACACGGTACCTATACTCGGCTGAAAAGCTCTCTATTGTATCACGATTGTATAAAATACTATATTGGTACACCCCAGTACAAGATACAGCTTCAAGAAAATAATAAAAATATATCGCATTAGGAGTAGGTATACATATATTAGTTTCTCCTTTGTGTAAATATGTTGTTTCTTGATTCCAGGAATGCACGGAGCTCCTTTATTCAACTCAGAAGACCGTGGCATACCACTCACGGAGCGACTGCTGCCCTCCTACATGCAGGAGCTGGGGTACGCCACCCACCTCGTGGGCAAATGGCATGTCGGCATGTCCAGGGAGGAGTATCTGCCGACGAACAGGGGATACGACTCGCACTACGGCTTGCGAGGAGGCGCCATCGATTACTATACCTATAACAAAATTGATGAGGTGAGATTAGAGATGCCACGAATATTCGTCAACTATCCGGAATTCGGCCGAATGTTGCCTACTATTCGGCCGAATACCGAATATTTGTTGCACCTACCTAAAAAAAAAATTACACAATAAAAATAAAACCGGGCAAGGGCGAGTCAGACTCGCGCACGAAGGGTTCCGTACCATAATGCAAAACAAGGCAAAAAAAAAAACGGTCACCCATCCAAGTACTGACCCCACCCGACGTTGCTTAACTTCGGTCAAAAATCACGTTTGTTGTATGGGAGCCCCACTTAAATCTTAATTTTATTCTGTTTTTAGTATTTGTTGTTGTAGTATATACTCGTAGGTACATAACAATACTACATGTAGGTAGATATAACTAACAAGTTATTAATATGTATAAATAGGTGGGTAGGCCGCTCGCGCTTGACCATGTTTTTAGTTGAGAATAAACCGCCATTGAAGTCACTTCGTGTTTCTTTCTATCACCCTTTACGTACATTTCATTTGGCGCAGTCGCGAATCTACAAGTTATTTGTATAGTGGATAGTGCACGTGAAAGGATATGTCTGTGGGAAAGTTAAAAGCATTTGATATTAATGACGGAAAGTGGTCGACATATTGTGAGATTGTGGAACAATACTTTTTAGCCAATGATGTAAATGACGCGAAGAAGGTCCCTATACTGATAGCGTGTGTAGGCACTGCCACATACGAGTTAATGGTAGATCTTTGCAGTCCAAAGAAACCAAAGGACCTTAAATACGACGACTTGATCGCGTTGGTCGCGTCGCACATTCAGCCGAAGCCATCTTATCTCGCCGAGCGGTACAAGTTTCGTATAACAAAACAAACCGAAGGTGAATCGGTTGCCCAGTTTGCCGCCTCGTTGAAGCACCTAGCAACAACGTGCGATTTCAAAACCACTTTAGATGACAACCTGAGGGACCAGTTCATATGTGGCCTAAAAGACGAAACAACGCGTCAACGTTTGTTTTGTGAAGAAAACGACTTGGACTTTAAAAAGGCCTACAAAATGGCGGTATCGTTGGAGGCCGCTGCCAAAAACGCCGCAAATGTTGTAGACAAAAAACCCTCTAGCTCCAAAGAACACGATCTTCATGCGGTATACGCGGCGCCGGCGCCGGGACACGGGCGCGGCGCCGGCGGCGGCGCGCGCTTCGCTCGGCGGGGCGGCGGCGGGGGCGCGGCGGCCGCCACGGCGGCCCGGGGGCGCGGCGCGGGCGCTGCGGGCGCCGCGGCGCGGCCGGCCCGGAGCTCGTGGGGCCCGAGACAACCACGGCAACAGTGTGTCTGCTGTGGCGACCAAGGTCACGACCGAGCCACGTGCAAGTTCAAGGAGTACGTTTGTAAAATATGTTTAAAAAAGGGCCATATACAAAGAGTGTGTCCCAACATTCGTGATATGAATTATACTACGCAAACCCACACGGCAAATAGCGACTCAGGCAGTAATCCAGATGAGGACTGGGAGTCAGGCCAGAATGGCGACTTCGAGGGCCTGTACCATGTGGAACTGACGGGACGGGAGCCGGTAGTTGCCGAGGTCATTGTCGACGGGAAGAAGCTGCACATGCATGTTGACACGGGCTCACCGGTTGCTTGTATTAACGAAAATCTATACAAAAAGTTGTTCAGACACCACACATTACATAAAGAGGATTCAAAGTTACGTGGATACAATCATGTACTAATCCAGTCTCTTGGATTCATACGTGTAAACGTGGAGTATTTAAATATTACACAAGAACTGAACCTTTATATTATAGTGAACGGTGGTGTACCGTTACTAGGTCGGGAGTGGATAAAACCATTGGGCATGAGCATCATCGTCACAGACTCAGTGTTAAAAATCGACAAAAGTAATAACACGTGCAGTGAAGTGTTAGATACGTCAGCATTGATGCGCGAACATCCCCGCGTATTTAGCGAGTCCCTAGGAAGGCATGTGAGCGCTCGCGCGACGCTGCGCGTGCGGCCGGACGCACAACCCGTGTTCCGACGCGCGCGCCCTCTACCGCTGGCGCTGCGCGCGCCCGTCGACGCCGAACTCGAGCGCATGGAGCGCGCAGGTATAATTACGCCGATTTCTTCTTCTGACTGGGCTTCATGTTTAGTTGTTGTTGTCAAAAACAATGGTAGCCTCAGAATTTGCGGGGATTATAAGTCCACCCTCAATCCCGTGTTAGAAGTAGACAGATATCCACTTCCGCGTGCCGAACAGCTGTTTAATAATCTTAATGGGGGAAAATTGTTTTCTAAATTAGATTTGAAGGAAGCATATATGCAAATTGAACTCAACGAAGATTCTAAAAAGTACACAGTAGTTAACACACATCGCGGTTTATACATGTATAACAGACTAGTATATGGGGTAGCGTCGGCAGCGTCAATATTTCAGCGCGTCATAGAACAGGTGGTGGCCGGAATTCCCAATGTGACAGTTTATCAGGATGACGTTTTGATTACGGGAAATAGTGAAGCCGATCACATCAAAAATTTAAAAAGTGTCCTAAATCGCTTTGAAGCCGCAGGGCTAACACTGCGCAAAGAGAAATGCACATTGTTCGCCAAAGAAGTTAAATATTTGGGCTTCATTATTTCCGAAAATGGGGTAAGAACGGACAATGATAAAATTAAGCCCATATTGGAGGCTCCGGCACCCGAAAACACGTCTACACTGAAATCCTTTTTGGGCATGGTTAATTTTTATTCGAAATTCATTAGAGGGTTTACAGACATTTTGTCGCCATTATACCGATTGTTAAAAAAGGGACAGACGTGGGAGTGGGGCCAACCGGAAAAAGAAGCCTTTAACAAAATCAAAGTCGCATTAACGAACAGTCCAGTTTTAACTCATTACAGTGAGAGTCTGCCACTGATTCTATGTTGTGACGGGAGCCAGACGGGGGTTGGCGCCGTCATACTGCACCGAACGGCGGAGGGTGAACGGCCCATCGCATATGCATCGCGCGCGCTTAATGCGGCCGAGCGAAATTATAGCCAGATTCACCGCGAAGCACTCAGTATAGTCTTTGGCATAAAAAAATTTCATACGTACTTATATGGTCGGCGGTTCACCCTGCGCACAGATCATCGTCCGCTGGTAAGCATTTTTGGGTCCAAAGCAGACATTCCAGCCACCGCCGCTGGCCGGCTCATTAGGTGGGCGTTACTGTTGTCGGGCTACCAGTACGACATTGAGTACGTAAAATCAGCAGACAACATAGCAGACGGATTGTCTCGCTTACCGTTACCCATAGTTGACCAAAGCGACGCCAGCGATGATTGCAGTTTTGTACAGTTTATAGAAAATAATTTCCCGATTCGCGCGCTCGACGTCAAAAGGGAAACTGCCTCTGATAAAACGCTCAATCTAGTGTCGCAATATGTCAAATCAGGTTGGCCGAAGACAGGAGTGGTAGCAGACCTGCTCCCTTATTATAGAAGACGAGAGGAGCTCAACATAGAAGGTGGGTGTCTCATATGGGGCTCTCGCGTCGTGGTACCGGCGGCACTACAGGCGGCAGTGCTGGCCGAGGTGCACGGCGGACACCTGGGCATTGTCAAGTGTAAGAGTATCGCGCGGAGCTACGTCTGGTGGCCTCGGATAGATCTGGACATCGAGCAGCTATGCAACTCATGCCGTGTCTGTGCAGAGACAGCGGACGCACCCCCGCGAGTAGCCATAGTGCCTTGGACTACGTCAAAAAAAGCATTCGATAGAATACACATAGATTTTTTGTCATACAACGCGAAAACATATCTTATAGTCGTAGATAGTTATTCGAAATGGATAGAAGTGTTTCCTATGACTACCACGACGGCCGAAGCAACCACAGATAAGTTGAGGGAGTTATTTGCTAGATTTGGGATTCCATCCAAGTTAGTCTCAGATAATGGACCCCCATTTAGTAGTGAACAATTTGCAAATTTTTTATTGACAAATGGGGTTACACACGTCACGTCAGCTCCTTACCACCCCGCGTCTAATGGGGAAGCGGAAATAGCTGTGCGCACAATAAAAAAATGTTTAAAGAAAGCAACGAAAGAAAACACTAACCCTAATCAATTTTTACAACGCTTTTTGTTAGATTATAGAAACACTAAGCACTGCACCACGGACGACTCACCAGCTGCATTGTTGCTAGGGCGTCAGTTAAAAACAAGACTTGACTTGCTCAAAACCGGTTTGTTTGACACTGTTGAAAAAAATAAGCAAACAAAAATAGCTCGTGGACCCCAGAATAGTAGGTCCTTTGAAGTCGGGGATTTAGTGTGGGCTAGAGACTTCCGTAAGGGTCATAAGTGGATTGAGGCTACGATTGTACAGACATTAGGTAACAACAATTTTAAAGCTCAGACAGAGGAAGGCGTGATGATATCTCGGCACACAAATCAATTGCGCGCACGCCACGATAATGGTACGGCGCCGACGGACGAGTCCAGTCGCCGGGGCGAGGCACGCCACGACGACGTGACCCCGGACGTTCGCGTGGCTCCCCTGGCGGCGGCTGGTTGTGGGGTCCCGAGGGATGCACCACCGCCACCCGCTGCTAGCCCCAGACCGTCGCGCGCTCGCATGCCTGTTAGGCGTTACGGTTTTGAAGAGGTGTATCCGTAAACACGCGAATAAAAATTGTCTCTTATTGTTCCTTATTGGCTAACATTAGATATGTAATGTAGATATATCCAAGACATAAATTACAAAAAAAAAATGTCAGAGGAATTTGTATTGTTTTACAACCCGCATCATCCAAATCAAAACAATCACTAATCTTTTCCAATTGAAAAGCAGGTACTCAGATTACATTAAAGATATTTATTAGTTACTAATATTTAGTGCTATATAAGAATAACAGTGTTCCATAAGAGTTTAAACTATGATACCTTTCTACTATTAATAATTAGCACTAGTTTTAAGTCACCACATTTTTTTTTTCCTTCTTTATTGTACCTACATAGATTAAGAGGAGAGTAAATAGGTATATAAGTACCTATACAGTACAACTGCGCCGCCAGGTCACTTCAGTTACTCACCCCTAGCAATCTTGAGATTTAACCGGTAAACGATTTTGCGTTTGTTATAACTTTAGTTAATAGGTAAGAATTAACGCCTAATTATGTAAACACCACATTCCTTCTTACTTATAGTTCCGACATGAGTCATATAACAGCTGTTGCTCGCTTGACCTAATTATACTTATAGGTACATATATCTATGGACAAAATCGAACCTATCGGTGAGGGGGGAAGTAGTGTAGTATATACTCGTAGGTACATAACAATACTACATGTAGGTAGATATAACTAACAAGTTATTAATATGTATAAATAGGTGGGTAGGCCGCTCGCGCTTGACCATGTTTTTAGTTGAGAATAAACCGCCATTGAAGTCACTTCGTACAATGTAAAAAAGGAGAGCCAAGTTCAATACAAAAATTATGCTTGGCTGTGGGGCTCGCCGCAAAAAGAATGGAGATCTAAATGAGTGCCACTGCCAAGTTCTATGCAAAATCCAAATATGTATTTATAGGAACAAAATAACATTATAAACAAGTATTAAACTCTATTTCTTTGCTTTATTGGATACCTATAACAATTGCTGTTATTTAAAAAAATGTGAGATCTTAAAGTAGGTTAGATTTGACTTGGCCAGTTTTCATTATATCAATCATTTTATATATATTGTAATTCTGATAAAACCTGGCCAAGCCAAATCTAACCTACTTTAAGATCTCACATTTTTTTAAATAACAGCAATTGTTATAGGTATCCAATAAAGCAAAGAAATAGAGTTTAATACTTGTTTATAATGTTATTTTGTTCCTATAAATACATATTTGGATTTTGCATAGAACTTGGCAGTGGCACTCATTTAGATCTCCATTCTTTTTGCGGCGAGCCCCACAGCCAAGCATAATTTTTGTATTGAACTTGGCTCTCCTTTTTTACATTTATGTTTTTGGTGGGATATCAATACTTTTTGTAAAGAAAACTAGGCAGGTATTGAGATTTAATGTTTTTTCTTGTGTTTCCGCTGTATGGTTTTTACTTCTGTTCTTTGTATAATTATGTGGTACCGCGCGCCGCCGACGACACACCGTTGGCCGGTTGTTTAGAGCGTATTAAAAGTTTTTTGTATGGGGCACCACTTATTTTTTGACTAAACTTTATTTTAATATAGCAAATATAATAATACATATATTGGGGTAGTTTCAAATATCTGCTTGTAACGGTTCCAACGCTACAATAAAAAAATATTTTTTTGTATGGGGACCCCCCCTATTTTTTTATTTTTAGATTTTTTCCTACGCTTACACACAATAACCGAGCTGGATTCCAAATTTCATCCTTCTAGGTCATCTGGAAGTAGGTTAGGTTTAGGTACTTATATCAGTCCCAATAAAAAATGATTTTTTTGTATGGGGACCCCCCCTATTTTTAAACTTTATTTTATTTTTAGATTTTTTCCTACGGTTACACACAATAACCGAGCTGGATTCCAAATTTCATCCTTCTAGGTCATCTGGAAGTAGGTTAGGTTTAGGTACTTATATGTCAGTCCCAATAAAAAGTGGTTTTTTTGTATGGGGACCCCCCCTATTTTTTAACTTTATTTTATTTTTAGATTTTTTCCTACGGTTACACACAATAACCAAGCTGGATTCCAAATTTCATCCTTCTAGGTCATCTGGAAGTAGGTTAGGTTTAGGTACTATAAGTCATAAGTCAGTCTTAAAATTTACGACTTTTTGACCTTCATACCTTTATAACCGTTTGAGCTAGCTTCATGAAATTTGGGCTTCTAGATATCCTTATGGATATAATTAAACACACGTAGTTTTATGTGTTTACGTCAAAGATGTTTTGAGTTATAGAAGGGTCAAAAGTGGCACCAAGTGGTTCGTGTAATATTACACTCGGCGCTGGCTAGCCAGTTCCTTTGCTTGAACTTGGCTTGACACGCTGCCGCGTGTCTAGATTACTCGTAAAAAAGAAAAATGTAATAAACTATTTTTAATTCCAAAAGCTAACTTTTATTCGAAAATCACCGCGCAACTTCTTTTAGAGCCCGAGATTAGTGGTAGGTAGCCCTTCAGTTGGTACCTACACAATACTCGTAATGTTGAACATACATATAAGGTAAACCTACTAGTGCTCGACATGCTAATGCCCAATAGATGACACCCTGCTGTCACCTCTATTGACAATGACTTAAGTTTCAAGATGTAGGTAACATGTAGGTAATGGGACCGCGTCGAGCACTAGTACCTTTACCTTAGGTATCAACTTTGAGTACCTCCCCATGATTTGCTTGAAAACGCTGAAATGGAAAAAAATATTTTCAAAATTCGATTCTCATTTCTCTTTCGCATTTATTTTCAGTGGCCAAATGGGAGACAAATGTTTGGGGTGGATTTGTTTGACAACGATATACCGCAAGACTCTGAAACACGATACATAGTCGATGCACTTACAGACAGAGCTTTGCGGGGTAAGTAAATATTGTATTGGTAATTAGTTAATACCTAATTTCGTGCATATCATATACATATATACCGCATCATATCAAAGTCAATAATGTGTTTTAAAATAAAATAACTACCAGTGGCTCTACTTTAGATTATGTTTGCACTGTATTTGTATAAATAATAAAAAGGCAGACATGTACTTACTTATTTACATGCATTCTATTTATTTACATAAATAGGATCAACAAAACCATAAGTATCTTAACCCTTAATTTGGCAAAAATCACGGTAGGCCGTAAGTTCAAACCTCCCCGGCGCGGCGCTCAACAGTATCAATGATTCTGTTTAAGAAAAAACCGGTTAAGTGCGAGTCGAACTCGCGCACGAAGGGTTCCGTACCACAATGCAAAAAAAAAAAACAAAAAAGCAAAAAAAAAAAAGCGGTCACCCATCCAAGTACTGACCCCTCCCGACGTTGCTTAACTTTGGTCAAAAATCACGTTTGTTGTATGGGAGCCCCATTTAAATCTTTATTTTATTCTGTTTTTAGTATTTGTTGTTATAGCGGCAACAGAAATACATCATCAGTGAAAATTTCAACTGTCTAGCTATCACGGTTCGTGAGATACAGCCTGGTGACAGACGGACGGACGGACGGACGGACGGACAGCAGAGTCTTAGTAATAGGGTCCCGTTTTACCCTTTGGGTACGGAACCCTAAAAACATATGGTTAAAAGTATAATTACCTGTAAGTGTTTTTATTATTAAAAATATAATAATTAAAAATATAACTCCCTGAGATAGATCAAACTGCAAAGAAATACTTTATATTCCTGTAGTTGAAATACTTTTAGGCACAATCAAATCGTTTAGAAAATCATGTATGACGGCTCGGCCATGAGCCACGATATTGAGCGACTTGCGACGGCGGCAGCGACAAGCATAGATGGGAACAAAAGGTCTGATCGCTGTGTCTCGCTCCAACCTATGGTTATCGCTGCCGCCGTCGCAAAACGCTCAATGTCGTTGCCGAGATACGCGATTGCTTTGCCCTGCTGGAAATAAGAAACATTTACTTTTTCCAGTGATCAACGGTCACAACATCTCCCAGCCGCTGTTCTTGCACATCGCGCACAACGCGCCGCACGCAGGCAACCCGGGCGCGTCGCTGCAGCCGCCGCTGTATTCCTCCGTGAAGAACGCACATATCGCGAACCCGGACAGACGCCTGTATGCAGGTTGGTTCGAATTTGAACCTCATTAATAGCATTATGATATCCTCTAGCCGCCCATATGTCAAACTTTGCTAAGCAAAATGAAATTTTATTTTGTCAACACATTGTTTAGATTAGAATGGAACAGGAGACCTTTTTATAGGTCTCTGGACGGCTAGAGGATATAACATTACATTCTGTCGTATACGACTCCGGCACACCATAGCAGCCGGAATTAAATATAGAATACTCAATTTCCTTGCCCTGACTGATGGTTGTATGCAGGTTAATTACAAACAATGTTTATGCCGTCATCGATTCTTATTCCTATCAAGATTAAAAGATAATAACATTGCTCGCATAATAATTAATAAAGGTTTGTTTTTTTTGTTTGTAAACACGAAGAAATCGAGCAAAATACAATTTATTTTAAATTGTATTTTGCTCGATTTTGTGAATAAGAGAAATATGAAAAAGGAAATTTAGGCGCGTCACCTGACCGTTAAAAACGCTCTTTAATAAATTTAAACCCATTTCAACACACCAATTCACACCTTTTGAATTCGCAGCACATTTATATTAAAATTGACTGTTTCAGAATTTTTTATAATAGTAACAAATGTATTGGTCAAAAACAATGAATCCGAAATACTTACATTTTTATAATTCATAATTGTTCTTGTTATCGGCATGTTATGAGGAGAAAACGAGGGGAGGCCTTTGCCCAGCAGTAGGACACCTACTTAGGCAAAAAAAAAATTGTTCTTGTTATTTCAGAGGTGGTGACACATTTGGATAGCTGTATTGGATTGGTCGTCAAGGCTTTAGCTGACAGAAATATTCTCGACGACTCAATAATAGTATTCGCGTCAGACAACGGCGCGCCTACGAATGGACAGTACAACAATTGGGGCATCAATTTGCCGTTCAGAGGCAAAAAATATACACCATGGGAAGGCGGGGTCCGGGTCCCGGCTTTCATATGGCACTCTTCGTTCAGACCTAGAGTCTGGACTGGCCTGATGCATATCACCGACTGGATGCCTACTCTGATAGCGGCAGCAGGCGGAGCAGTTAATAAAGATATTGACGGCATAAACCAATGGGACTCCATAATACAGGACGGCGAATCAAATCGCAGAGAACTGCTGATAACTGTTGAAGACAGCGCAAGTAATGTTTATGCAGCATATAGAGCAGGAGACTATAAAATTGTAGTTGGTAACGTCACAGGCGTAAGCAATGGTTATTACGGGGCACCATTTATGGTGAACAAACAACAACCGCCGGAATACTTCCCTATATTAAGAACTTGCGACGCAGCGAGGGCCCTCGAGACTTTGGGCATGTATTTGGACGCGGATGAGGTACACGCGATGAGGAGGGCCACGGCCGTCGTACAGCTGGATAGAGTTCGGGATTCGCAACCTTGTGAACCAACACCAAGTAAGTTGAATGCCTATTTAGATTGGCTTCGTGTCATTTCAAATAGTGTTGCATCACAAATTGCTGTGTCATTGCTATACCACGCACTTTTGTACATAACATAACCGACCACTACAACTATTGAAAGTACGCAGCTTATAACAAAATCACCGTACCGTAAAATCATCGAACTACGAGTATAGTCTAAAATCTTCCAATCATGGTCTAAAATTAACTTGAATATCTTTGTTTAGGCGTAACTATTTAAATTACTCAGTTCTGAGGCAAGATTATTCATAAATGAGAAAAATAACTGAAACAGAAAGGAAAAAAGAAACCATTGGTTTTGATACTTAATCACGTAGTTGGGCATTTTCACTAAACTGTGTACCTACCATTAACAGCCAGTTAGCAATCGTTACAAAACTGACGGTCAATGTCAAATCCCATACATTTTGTCAGGAATGTAACGGTTAGATGTTACTGAAACACGACTTCAGACGCGCGTTAAAGTACAAGTTAACATGAAAATGCCCATTTGTAGTATTGATATTTGACTATAATCATTAGTAATTCATTACTAGTTGGGTGGTTTTACGGTACCTACATAATGCAAGTATAAAAAACATTGCTAATGCATTTTATTTTGCCAGATCACTGAAAAAAAGTTGTACTAAAGCACCTACCTATGCAATAGCCATCATCATAGGTAATCGTCGCCAAGTAATCATGTCTAAACATCTCTCGTGACTTAACATTGACAAAAGATCACTTAGCAAGAACGGTTGCGTTTGCGCCTATAGCATGTTCCGAAATCGGTTCGGCAAACTGTCGCAACTTCAGTGACACAATAGTCACTTTCTCGCAAGTCACATGACTTAAAATGTCTACACTATGGTAATGACCGTACAATAGCTTCGAAACCTAGCTCATATTAACAATAAAAAGACCTTTGTACGTTTCTTATTAGCTTTTCAATGAAGTAAAATATCGTGAGTAAGTATCGTTAATAGGTCTAATAGATGATGAAGGTTAAATCCCGACAAGTCCTAGTATCCCTCTTGGTTAGAAGGTCAAATAGCAATCCCTAAAAACTAATACCTATCTACACTAAGATTCTGGGTTACATTTTACCGGGAGACATTTTTACACTAACCGTTTAAGCTCGATATGAAGATCCGAACACACAAATTCTAAGATATCTTTATGACTCAACATGTGTTCGTTTTCAGCTCAAGGTTGCCTATTCAATGTAGTGCGTGATCCAACGGAGAGTCACAATTTGTGGACACAAGCTAGTAACATAGCGGCTCTGCTGACTAGCAGACTGCGGGCTTTATGGGCCACACAGATGCGACGGGGTCCTGTCATCCTCCAACCGCAGGCTGACCCGGCCAACTTCGACTACTTCTGGATGCCCTGGGTCGACCAGGCTACCAACGTCACGGCCAGGTTAAGAGGAGAAATAAATATAGCAAAGACTGAACCCAACGCTGACAGTACGAATACCACCGTTGCCATAATGGTCAATTGCAACGGCACAGTGGGCATTAGAAACTTTTTGTGCATTTTAAGAACGATTCTGTAGTTATTGCTAATTTCAGTGGGTCTAATAACTATTAGCGTAATATTAACGTAACTACGTTAGTTCACATTGTCTGAACCGATATCGGATTTCGGATGATCCTTGTAATTATTTATTATTGTAGGTTTCTCTATTATGTTATGTTTTATTTAGTGTTGTGATTTTATTTATAAATAGAGTGGTTGTTACTGCAAACGCCTCCATGTTGTATACGAGTACAACTCGATAAAGACTTAATTGATTGTTTTTTGAAATAAATATAACGTGTGATATAGCATAAGAAAAAAATACATGTAAATATATACGTACATATTAACATTATGATTTTCAATATTCTTAGATATCCTAAAAAAATCTCTGTTTGGAATATAAGAAATATACAAAATTGTCATATGACGATTATCACTGGACATATTTCGATCCATTTTGAGGATCAACACTTGCAGTAGCGATATTCCTACGCACTGTTCACCTTGTCCCGGTATTCGACAAAAATGTCTAAAATGATGTGAGTGACCTTTCAAGGTAAATTAATTTCAGTAAAAAAATGGTGCAGCCCTAGTTGTGATTTTTGGATATTACGTCACAACATAATATGTAGTAATTAAGTACTGCCAATTCGGAAGCGGTATCATGGTCACATTTTTATCATCTATCATGCCATGCGTCACTTTCGCACTTAAATATTTGATAAAACGTGACAGGCACGGTGACAAATGATAAAGAGCTGTCTATTTAGCTTTACAGCAGACATAGATAATACATGCGACTGCATGCATGACTATGCATCACAGACAAAACATCCTCCAGACTGAGCATAGTCGCGCTACCCCCTCTGCCACGCATACGGTAATTTTACTCCATGTTCGAGTCGAAAGTGTCTTTGTGTGACGTTCGTGTCCTTGAACGGATGAATCACGGCACGGGACTTCGCTCACCTCGTCCCGCGCACCCCGCATTTTAGGCATCATCGGTTGCATTGCATGAAATAATTGCTCTAAACTCGGTCTAGAGGATTCCTAGTCTAGCATAGATGCATATATGTATTATGCCGTTAAACAATCTCGACATGCTCTTAGATAGGTACTCTCTAGATAACGGTACTTGTAATCTTTCCGGCTACAGACAGACGACATCAACACTTATATTTAGCTGCATTAACATTTTAAAATATGTTATTGATTTGATATGAATACGATGTGCATGTGCGCTCAGTGCATCTCGTACGTTATTATTGATTTGTTACTTACATATTTACAGTATTTGCCTATGATTAAAAACTTGTATGACTTACTTATAAACAAACAGTAATAGTTTTAATAATATAATAAACAATAGGATATTTGACTACTAGTCAAATCGGTTTCTTTTTCCGAACTGTCAAAACACTTTTGCTACAATGGAATTTATATGAAACACTAGCATGTGATGTCATAATCAAATTACCTACTCCTTATAGTTTTATGCGGGTTTAAAAATAGGAATTGTGTCTAAAAATAACTGCTGTCCACGTTTTTCTCCACGTAATCTATTGGTGCTTTATTTCATGGTGTAAAATAATTTATTTTAAATACAGTCAAATACCCTATTAGGTATTTAGGTTATTTAGAAAATGTACGTTTCATATGTGAATTAGTAATTAAACAGTAAAGAAATACCACTGTATATATCTTGCTTGTAAATAAATTTAATTTCCTATCTAAAAAAACAGTAGTAAAAATTTTACAGCATTATATTTGTGATCTATTAAACAAATCGACTGTAATAAATGTTTGGATAATTTACATAAAGTCTAATAAAAAAAAGCAAATATACATGTGAATGATATATTATGCATACTCGTTTTAAGCTACCTACTCGAAACTCGAATATACTACACTGTGCACTGACCGGCCATTATCTCCATATTTGATACACGGACGGTATCGGAGGTCAATTCGAACGTACATTTATTTATTTAAATGAAAATTAGTTATCATTATATATCATTAAAATAGCGTTGGTGGCCTAGCGGTAGGAGCGTACGACTTTAAATCCGGAGGTCGCGGGTTCAAACCGCGGCTCGTACCAATGAAACTGAACTTATGTACGAAATGTCATTTGATATTTACCAGTTGCTTTTCGGTGACGGAAAACATCGTGACGAAACCGGACTAATCCCAATAAGGTCTAGTTTCCCCGCTGGGTTGGAAGGTCAGATGACAGTCGCTTTCGTAAAAACTAGAGCCTTGGGATTGGTTGTCAAGCGGACCCCAGGCTCCTATGAGCCGTGGCAAAATGCCGGCATAACGCGAGGAAGAAGAAAGAAAGAGAAAATTAGTTATCATTCATGCGCGCATTTCGCTCGTATCTGACGCGAGGGAGACGCACGGCCGAATGATAACAGAGTGACATCTTTTTGATGTCAAAATGTACGTTCGAATTGGCCTTTCGGTCGGTTTCTCTCATTCTTATTGTGCTCTGCGATAATGAAGCTAGGTTTATTTTATGTAATAATATATTATTTATTTCATAAAAAATAAAGATAATGGCAGAGTGTTTGAAAACGAAATTGGCAGTGATTTTATTAATTGTGATGACTCTCGGGGTAAGGGGTGAAAGCAATGTGAAGCCAAATATAGTTTATATACTTGCAGATGATTTGGTAAGTAAAAATCGCTGGTTATTTTTTAATAAAAAAGTAGTTCGTATCATCATAAGTACTGATTCTATAGATCTTTATTACCTTTTTCTAAGAAAAGTCCTTTAAGGTTCTAAGCAAGCCCGATTTTATATAAAATTTTGTAGGTAGGTATTTACATTTACAATTTATTTAATGTCGTGCCTTCTCTTCTTTGATTTTGTAAAAGTTCTTCATACAAACGTAGTAAATTAACGCTACGAAATAATATTTTTAGAAATGTACATTAACCACAGCTAAGCCTAAGCCCCTACGTTTGACTTTTTTCAAGTTCTTTCATTACTAGGTATTAAAAATTACTCTAAAGTATTCTAAATACCTAATTATCTCCTGGATTCTAGGAATGAACACGGGCAGTTACACAGTGCTGGGCTATAACCGCGAAAATCGAAGTTCGCAAATTGCGGGCATTTTTCTCTGTCACTCTAATTACGCCTTCATTGGAGTAAAAGAGAAAGATCCCCGCAATTGCGAATTTCGGTTTTCGCGGTAGGCCTTCTGTTTACGGATTAGCATTTCAAGGATGACTCACACGAGTAGTAGCGTTAGTAGTATGTAGTTAGTCGTCCTTTACCTACTTGTTTGAAAACACTTCATAATGCGGTTTCTATGAAGTCTGCATCGTAGTGACCAGCGGGCGCAGCATAGTTCCATTTTTATGGTCTGTCACTATGCCCGTCACTTTCGCACTTACATACTTGTTAGAACGTGACAGGCATGGTGACAAGCGATAAAAATGCGACCGTGCTACCGCCGCAGTTACAGTATATTCTTGTACAGTCGCCATCAGTGGCCTATTTTATAAAGCTACAAGTTACAATTTACAAGCGGAAGTCTCGTTCTAACGCATAGGGTTAGAAAGAGACTTCCGCTTGAAAATTGTAACTTGTAGCTTTATAAAATAGGCCACAGATATATCGGAGCGGCCAAGGTGCTCACAAATATCTGATCACGCCTCTATTGTCAAGGCGCTAGAGTGCGTGTTCAGATATTTTTGAGCACCTTGGCAGCTCCGATATATCTAATGGCGACTGTACCATCACGCTCCGCGATTGTTGCGCCATTTAGGGTCCTACCTAAATTGGTAGTTCAATACTTACGCTATAGAACTCACATTTATAGAGGGGTCTAACGCGAAATTTATTCAATTACCTTTATTTACCGACGTTTCGACACAGGTTTCACTGGTCGTGGTCGCTCACCACCTGTGTAAATTTCGCGTTAGACCCGTCTATAAATGTGAGTTAATATGTGTTCAAAAAGCGGAAGTTTTAAATATTATACGCTATAGAATTTTCAATTTAGCAAGAACACTAAATGGCCAAAATCCCGTGTGGTGACTATACCATGATGCAGGGCTGGGACGACGTGAGTTTCCACGGCTCGGAGCAGGTGCGCACGCCGAACATAGACCTGTTGGCGCGCTCCGGCGTCGCCCTCCAGCGCTTCTACTCGCACTGCCTGTGCACGCCCTCGCGATCGGCGCTGCTTACTGGAAAACATGCCTATACTTTGGGTGGGTCCATAGTCTAATAAAACATGGTCTTCTCTTCCCAGAGTGTTACAGGCCTAAGTCACAATAACATGGCCGCTATATATAGCGCTATCGCATATTATCATATAGCGCTGTCGCATGATGACGTAGGCTTGTGTCAGTCAGGTGACCTAGAAAAGACGGGAAGAGAGTACCAGGCGGAGTATATTATTATACCATGGGTAGGTCATAAATAAACTTAGAGCATTTAATAACCGGAGTCGCCTTTAAGGGCTTACCCCTCTGCCGAAAACCTCGCACAATTGTGCAAACTTTTGTATGGACTGACGTTTGTAAGTTACGTAGGTACAAATCATGTACAAATAGTCATACGTTTGACATGCCCCTCCCCCGCGAAAATCGGCAGACTGTTTTGTACAGAAAATGACAGCCATGGCGTCTCCAGTTACTAATTACTCAAAGTAAATAAACTATAAACAAAATATGTCTCAAAAACTTCAAGAGAGCTAAGCTCTAGAATACATAGGTTCTGATATAATTTTGGCAAATGGATGGATGGATGGATTATGATTTAACTAGATGAAAACCCGGCTTCGCTCGGGTAAAATAAATAATAGTAATAGGTAATACTCATTATGAATTAAGTAATTATTTACTTTTAGACTTCAAACCTTCATCAAGGCGGTTACAAACCTATCTCATCTCAGAAAACTTTAAATCCGTAACATTAACTCGAAAAATTTACTATTCCGATATATCTAAAAACAAATATGTAATTAAAAAAATCTCATCTGCTTTTCTGGTAGCAGTTCGGTTCTGTAAGGGTCGCAGTTCTAACCTAACCTAACCCACTTCTGGTTGCAGTTTGGTTCTATAAGGATCACAGTTCTAACCTGACCCACTTTTCTGGTCGCAGATCGGTTCTGTGAAGGCCGCATTTATAACCTAGCCCACTTTCCAATCTCAAAAGAGGGAACCCTTTTGTACCTACCCTTCATGGCACTAAAGTGAAAGTATGGAAATTATGACTACTATTTCATTCTTTAATATTAATGCCTATCCGTTAATATTAAATTCGTTAAAAAAAAAAACTGGATAAGTGCGAGTCGGACTCACCCATCAAGAACGGAACACTTTTAAGTATTTGTTGTTATAGCGGCAACAGAAATACATCATGTGTGAAAATTTCAACTGTCTAGCTATCACGGTTCATGAGATACAGCCTGGTGACAGACGGACAGTAGAGTAAACTGAAATAAAGGTTCCGTCACACCGGCGCGTTTTCAGAGCCGGGCCTGAGCGTTTTATATGAAAAAGCGGCGCGCCCCGCTCACGCGCCGCACGCGAAACGCGCCTGTGTGACGGAGCCTGAAATATCAAACCGGTCAAGTGCGATTTGGACTCGCGCACGAAGGGTTCCATACTTTTTAGTATTTGTTGTTATAGCGGCAACAGAAATACATCATCTGTGAAAATTTCAACTGCCTATCACGGTTCATGAGATACAGCCTGATGACAGACAGACAGACAGACAGACGGACAATGAAGTAAAACTGAAACAAATGTCATATACCTACTAAGAAAAACCGGCCAAGTGCGAGTCGGAATCGCTAATAGGTTCCCGTTTTTACTTACCCTTCAGGTACGGTACCCTAGTATGGTACGATACCCTAATCAGGTACGGTACCCTAGTATGAGTGTAATAGATTTGTAACCGGTCAGCAATGTGAGTCCCTTGGAGAAGCAGAGGTCTAGTCTAAACTCCCACTTACCATCGGCATTAACAGCCTTATATGCTTGTTTGCCACCAATATGTCATATTAAAACATATTAATAAAAATTTACTCGGTCAACAATGTGAGTCCCTTGGAGAAGCAGAGGTCTAGTCTAAACTCCCACTTATCATCAGCATTAACAGCCTTGTATGCTTGTTTGCCACCAACATGTCATATTAAAACATTTTAATAAAAATTTACTCGATCAGCAATGTGAGTCCCTTGGAGAAGCAGAGGTCTAGTCTAAACTCCCACTTACCATCGGCATTAACAGCCTTGTATGCTTGTTTGCCACCAACATGTCATATTAAAACATATTAATAAAAATTTACTCGGTCAGCAATGTGAGTCCCTTGGAGAAGCAGAGGTCTAGTCTAAACTCCCACTTACCATCGGCATTAACAGCCTTGTATCTTGTTTGCGACCAACATGTCATATTAAAACATATTAATAAAAATTTACTCATTTCATTGGCCCCGCTTAAATATTTCTTTAATTTGTTTTTAGTATTTGTTGTTATAGCGGCAATAGAAATACATCATTTGTGAAAATGTAAACTGTCTAGTTAATCTAGTTATCACGGTTCATGAGATCTTGAGATACAGCCTGGTGACAGACAGACGGACAGCAGTCTTAGTATTTAATAGGGTCCCGTTTTTACCCTTTGGGTATGGAACCCTAAAAAGTGACCAAGGCCTCCAGTGCCCCAGGCTGGAATCAAAGCAGCGTCCTCTGCTATTGCCGCAGGTGCCTGTGCCATTCTGCCACCGGGCCATCCACGGCGGCATAGGTCGGATTTTTCCAAGTATACTTATGCACTACTTACTGAAGGCTTATGGAGCCTAAATTAAATATTTTCTGAAAATAATTTGTTTTGTTCTAATAATATATTGGAGTCCTAGTAATAGGGGTCCCGTTTTTACCCTTTGGCTACAGAACCCTAAAAATCAACCTAGTTTTGGTACTACGCTTAACTATGACTCTGAAATTTTAGCAGGAATTAATGTTTTTTTTGTTGTCACCTGTCAAATTAGAATAGAATAGGATAGAATAGCCTTTATTGCCCAAAAAAATAAATTTCAGTACATATTACATTTAAATAAATTCACATTTCATTTATATCAATTAGTTTTTCAATATTTTTTCCTTAGTAACTTTATTAAATAATTTTTATGTCATTGCTTTTTAATAATTATTTCAGTCAGTGCTTTCTTGGCATAGGCCTCCCCCAGCTCTTTATCCCTTGCCGTCCCTATCCAATTCGGCTCCGCATGCTTCTTTATGTCATCCGACCACCTCATTATTGGTTTCCTTCTCTCCTTTCTCCATCTCTAGGATACCATTCCGCTACCTCTCTATCCCACTTATCTTTACCTTCCCTTGCCATATGTCCAGCCCAACCTTTTGCAGTCAAAAGTGTGAACTGGTCAAAAGAACTTTTAACCGACAAAAACAGGCAAAACTGCTTTTGACTGAGCATGTTGGTCAAAAGTAGTTTTACCTGAAAAGTTTTACCTGAGAGACCGATGTTTATACTAAACACAATACTCCCATGGAACGCTTTGAAGTTCAAATATCGTTACGTTACGATGGCGTTTGCACTTTGCACTATGTTCGGTGACTATTTTTTATTGTTAACACACACAATACACTATTTAACAGGTTTTTATCACGTATTTTCGAATAAATTAATAATTCAAAACACCCCAAAGCCGAATGGTGTTGACGTCTAGGCAGTGTTGCAATCGTCTTAAAAGCCGTAACAGACTATCGCACGTTCTGGTTTAAAAAAAAATTATGTAATAATTCTACCGGTATACATATCCATATGAAACGAAACTTAATGCAAATAATAACCATTATACATACCGGAAAGTCATCAAATAAACAGTAATAGTCGTCTTGCTTTTTATTAAAAAAAAACGACCAACCTAACTTGTAAGCATGTTTGCAGTTTCTAAACGCAACAAACGCTGTCAAATGACAACCAACAAATTGAACATTTGCATTCTTTGTCGAAATTTTTTCACTTTTAAATGCAAAATACTCGACAATACGAATTTTGCGGATACATGTTCTCGATTCAAAAGTGATATTTTTTCAAGCTCTTTCGATTGAGCATAATTTCATTCGGTTTTACCGTCAGAGCCGCTCGCGTTTATATATAAAGATTTTGTCCTGTGCGAAAAATTATAGCGCCTCTTTAGGAAATGCAATCCGAGATGAATATCTTATGCCGAAATTAATGCAATGTTACAATATCTATTTAAAATAATTGATTGTCAAATTTAAATCTTTTTTATCAGCCCAAGAGAAAATTATTTAGATAATTAGTTCCTAAATATAATAATAAGTAGAGTATCATTCTTATTAATAACTAAAATGATGAAGGATGAAGGTAAATACATACATTGCCAATGTCAAGGCGCAGTGCTTAAGTTATGTGTTATATACAATATTATGTGTGTTGGCAAGTCTAAAATATTTCTTTTTGGCCAGGTATGTACTCTCCGTCTAGCCGGCGTATTATGGATGATTTTATCCATCTTTATTCATATGATAAAATAAATGACACTTTTTTAACACCGTCAGATAAAAAGTGACGGACACCGTTTTATCACGCTGTCACGTAGACAAGATCGACCATCATATACATGCAAACGCAAATATGCCTATCTATAAGTTTAAATATGTAGGTACCAAATATCTACTAAGAATAAGAAGGTGCTAGAAATTACACAACGCACCTTTAGTTTTCTCCCAGATAAAAACAAATCTTTGTTTTTGTTCCATCGTCTCGGCGGCGGCTCTGCAGTACCTTATAAGAAAAAAGTATTATTTAACTATAATTGGTTTTTTAAAAGTTTACAAATAAAAAAAAAAATTCAATATTTATAAAATTCTGGCAAGCTAACCTTGTCAGTAAAAAGAAGCGGCAAAAAACTGTAGGCGCGAAGGGTTGGGATACCAACAAATTTTCACTTTTGCACCTTTTACTACTGACAAAGTTGGCTTGTCAGACTATAAAGACTTATTAATCTTAAAAGAATTCAAATGGCGTCCACGCGATCTGGACCGGTCGAGAAATTCGCGGGCTCATAAATTAAAAATGAAAAACATTATTCGGGCCCCACGACGAAATACTTACCTCCACTTCAATGTCAATTATCTCGGTATTAAATATTAAGAAACAGCGTTATTGCGTACACTTTAAATTTATGTACAAATTTTCCTTATTACGTCGTTTGTAACATTACAGGCATGCAAGGTTATCCTCTCGTGCAGAGTGAGGACAGATTTCTACCGCTAAACGAGAAGATTTTACCACAATATCTGAAGGAGTTGGGTTATTCAACGCATTTGGTGGGAAAGTGGCATGTGGGTATGTGTCGGTCAGCGGCTCTGCCCACAGCGCGTGGCTTCGACACACACTTCGGGCACCGGGGCGGGTATATTGATTACTATGAGTACACGATTGAGGAGTCGGTAAATATTCCATTTATTTTATGCGACTTTTACTGCATTATTGTCGAAACTAAAGCTGGTACTTAAACCTTTGTAAGACTGGTTTTAAATTTGATGCGTTTGCAGTTCGTGATTCTTTTGTTTAATGCCCACGCGATGAAAAATCTAGGAAAATAATAACGGGAACGGGTCTAGGAAAATAATAACAATAATTCTTGTAATGGATGAAATGATGATGTTTTTAGCGATAATAGCAATTACATGATTATTATTAATTATATTATGTAGTTAAAAACTGAATTTCTAAACCGACCTAAAGTTTTGAAAAAACAACCTGAAGAAACATCAAACTTTATGATCTTGTTATGAAATGGTTATAGTAAGATATGATCAAGTGTCATTGCTGTTGACAGCTGACAGATCATATCCATAACACGTATCCGAATATGCCTCTGTGACTTCTAACCAAGAAAACTGGAAAGGAAATATATACTGTAACAACAAGTATTATTCCGGCTTTGTTTAAGTAAGTAGGTAGGTACCTACCTATTATTCATACCCCAGGGTTTTGTGCATTTATAACTTTGTTTACTGATTATAAAATAGTTACCAAACTATAATTAGACAGTAAGCTCCTAATGTCCTTAGAAATGTTAAAATAGTTTCTGTATTTCAGTTTTTACCAATTTTTTTGACTAATCAATCTTGTTGATTGATGTTTCAGTGGAGCTCTGGGACCGTGTCCGGCTACGACTTGTACAGGAATGAGACCCCCGCGTGGGACTCGACGGGCTATGTCACCGACCTGTACACCCGGGAGGCTACATCAAGTAAGCTCAGAGTACGCTCCGTAGCGATTGAAACTCAACTGTCACTGTCGCACTTATATGGAAGAGTGATAGAGAGACACAAAGCGTTTCGTTGTCGAAGCGATAGCGATTGTCACCTTGGCTAGGCCAGCTGTACAGCCAGGAGGAAACTCCTGACTTCGTGCAAACTCGGCTCCATTCGGCTCAGCATTGCTTCGAGCAATTGGTTAACACAACTTGACGTTCCTTTGCGTGCACGACCACAGATAAGATAATGGCTTGAATTTTGACAACCCTAAATAGCCGAAAGGCATAGTGTCATATATAAGAACGGGACAGCATGATTCTACCCTGAACCGCTGTCAAACTTCGGTTTTGTAGGAAATTTCCTTTCTGTACGGCAGTAAGGTAAAAGTACGCTTCACCGAACGCTCAATTTCCGTCCGTATCACCGAATTTCTTCTATTTTAGGCTATAAGTCGATTATTTACAGCTGATATTTACTTGCGTATTTTTTTTCCACGAGTTAAATACCTATCCCTTCCACTATGCCTCAGAGTCGGCCAATTTGTCCCGCAGTTGGGACGTGGCAACTGATCGAAACGGATCGTTGCTGCCGATTGCCACTTTGTATGGGCAACCTTAAAGAAATCGGTAAGAAGTTGCGTATATTTCTTAAGGTCATAAAACCTTTTAAATTTATTTCTGTGTTTCAAAGTATGGTTTTTCAGTGTGACTACTTAATTAGTTTGTGTATTTTAGTCAATTTAATTAATTTAGTGCAGTCATATTATCAGAAATTAAGCTTAATGTGAGTTCGGTGATGAGTACACCGACAATTTGATTGGAATGTATTATCGAACAGCGTCCGGAATCAGGGAAAGCGTATGTTTATGAAATTATTTTTTTAATGGTTGATTACGAACTATTTAGATTAACTACCTAATTTCACAAATAACTTAATGTATTTGTAATTTTATGAGCAATTGCCGAACAACAATAACCTATATAGATTATTATAAAACTGCGTTTGAAATGTTCATGTTTTACGACTTTTTGGCATCAAAATAAGGTTTTTGGCAAGACTATTATCAAACAATAATTTTAGATATTTTACGTCAGTATTAGCAAGAACTTTACACATGTACGGTTTTGTAATGGATTCAAGTATTAAATTTAATGATAGATTTGTAGTTATACCACATTGATTACGATTTCAATACTATTTTCAAAATCCGTTCGCGAAATAGGTTCCACATATTTTCCATGTTTCGTTCACCGATCGGCCGTTCGGTAAATGGTACCCATGGTCTCTGCTACCGAACTCATGTTTGCGTTGGCCATGTTTCTATTCGACGTTCATGAGAATATAATCCTTATTACGATAACGGCTAGGTCGATATTTATATGTTTATTTTTTGTGACCATTATTTCAATGCCAGCGCTTTTCAAACTTTAGACATACTTATTGGACGCCTGATAATAGTCTTGGAATGTGGACAAAAAAACTGAATAGGATAATAAAAATAATGAAGCAATAATATTTTATATAGGGTGGTCCAAACCTAGATGTCCAAAAATTTTTTTTAGATTCCTCTCGTCTTGGGCGATTGTGATTTTTTAAACTTTTATCTTTAGTTATGAAATTCCGGGGTTCCCATACAGGGTGGCTAAAAATTAACTACATTCCCATTCCCAGGGAGGTTTTGGGATTATACTGAGCAACTTTTACTATGGGACCAACTCCGAATTCGTGAAAAAAAATTTACCCTTCCATAGAAAATGGACGAGCCAAAATTTATGAAACAGCCAAATTTTTTTATACACATGCGTACATGTTTTATAATTGTTGCGTACCTTACTTACTGACTTATTTTTCAAAAGTATTTTTCAATAAAAAAGACACGTCAAGATCGCTTACCATCTTTATAATGCTAAAAAACGAAGCATAGTAGGGATTTAATAGTGAACTACTGAAGTTTGAGCACCACTCAACACCATATTTTCATACAATTATTTCCTAGTTCGGTAATGCGGGCTCCCTATTCGGTATAATGTGCAAATCACGTTTCTTAGTTCGGTAAACGGTACAAACAAGGAAATTGGAAGAAATGACTTTAAAAATGTTTTTAATACACGTCCAATCATTTCAGTAATTTACAGGTATGTTTAAATGAGGACAAATTTATCTATGTTTCTATTTTAGTATTGAACATATTCGTAAGAAAATATCAGAACTAATAAAAAAATTAAACGTAAGTTTAGGGCTTAAGCATTCGGTGAAGCGTACATTTACCTTACTATTATTTATTCTGTGGCTACGTCAAGTAAACTCAGGTTACGTAGCTCGGAGTAGGTAACTAATTAGAAATTGGACGGACATCTTGTTACAAGTGTAATTGTTTTTGTTACGACGCGAATAGTTCATTGTTCCTTCAAAGCACACAAATTGTGACAGTTGAGTTGATGTTTGATGAGTAGTAAGTATATTAGTTTGCTAAATATATATTTACATTAATAAAATAAGGAAGCCTTTGAAATAATATCCACCAGGCGTAAATAGCAACTAATTGAATGAAAACTTTTTATTGTCGCTTAATAAATTCCGAGTTCAAACTGCCTCTCAAATATGTATGGATAGTTTGCGATGGACGAAGGAGTAGAGGGCGTGCACCCAGTAGATGGTCAGATGTGGTCCAAAATATTACCCAGACTTCGCTCCAGGCAACGATGCAGATGGCTGAAGATCGAGAGGCCTGGAGAGCAGTGGTAGGAAGAATAACCCCCCACGTCCCCCAGACATGAGGTCACGACCACGAAGAAGTTTGCATAAAGTTCATCGTTACCATTCGGGATGATAACAAAACTATTGTATGGTGCAGTTATCGAAGCTCACGACCCGTCGTCGCTGCTGTTCCTGATGGTGGCGCACAACGCGCCCCACGGCGGCAACGACGGCGCCATCTTGCAGGCGCCGCCGGACGAGGTGCGCCGCATGCGCCATATCGAGTCACAACAGCGGCGCATACTGGCAGGTGACTTCCCTTTCTTCACGTCATATTTTTTTTAACGAGCCTATAAAGTGTCCCACTGCTGGGCAAAGACCTCCCCCCTAGACTTCCAATCCTCCCGATTAACTGCAGCATCCGTCCAGTTGCTAAGAAATGTTTCCAGATCGTCCCGCCATCGACCCTGCCGACCCTGCCGTCGTTTACATGGTGTGATTGGTGTGTTCATAAAAATATTTCTATTTAAAATAAATGAATACTATAGGACAATTTTACACAGATCGACCTTGTCCTACAGTAAGCTCAATAAGGCTTGTAAGGCTTGGCAATAAGGTTTAGAATGGAACTTTAAGATCTATCAATATAGTTGAACATTATAACCGCCATACACATATTATAAAGTGTAGCCAATGTAACGATAGTGATAGAACTGATATATAATGTTTTGTTTCAGCTATGGTTAAAAAACTGGATGACAGCGTAGGCGATATAGTAAAATCACTTTCCGATAAAGGGATATTAAACAACACCATCATAGTGTTCACATCGGACAACGGTGGCATGACGTCGGGGAACTCCCTGAATTATGGATCTAATTGGCCGCTGAGAGGGATTAAAATGTCTCCATTCGAAGGCGCCGTGAGGGTAACCGGACTTTTGTGGAAGGCAAACTTAAATCCGGTGAGCCGGGCTTGGAATGGGTATATGCATATTTCAGACTGGCTCCCGACTTTGCTCCACGCAGTGGGTGCCGACCCTCCGCCAGGTATAGACGGGTTTAATCAATGGGACAACATTATTACAAATGCGACATCCAAGCGTAATGAAATAGTTGAAATCGATGACTACCAAGGTTTCTATATGATTATATCGGCAGAGTACAAATTAATAACAGGGAGTGTGATAAAAGAATACAGTAATTATCAGGGCCACGATCTTAGGGGGATTATTGGCAGCCCCAGCCCTCCCTCATACGTTGATGTTGTAAAAAAGAGCACTATGTATTCTGTTCTTCGCAATTCTGGTCTGGAAGTGAATATGGCCGATGATGAAATGAGGAAGAGATACAAATACAAAATTGATTGTTTGAAAAGAAGCGAAGAACGAGATGTGTCATTATGTTACCCTGAAAATGGTACGTGTAAGCTATAAGTATACGAGTAGTATTTCACTAAAATTATCACAGCCATATCTAATTTGCTTTATTTTTTCCTCCAGGAACCGTCTGTCTTTACAATATCATTGAAGATCCTTGCGAAACGAAGGACATCTCAAAACTATATCCAGACATCGTGCAGAAACTGCTTCAGAAATTGGAAACCGAGAAGAATAGAACAATACCTAGGATCCTGCCCTTGGTGCGAGACCCTAGGTCTCACCCGAACCAGTTTAACTATGCCTGGTCGACTTGGGCAGAACATATTAAATAAATCAAGTCAGAATTATTGGAGGTGGTATATGTGATGTGTATGTGTTTGAGGATCAGTAGGAAGTAGGAACTTAGTTATTACGACACATGTGAGTCATCGAATTAAATTTTATGAAGAAAGGTTTGTTTTAATTTTTGTGACACATTTGTGTTTAAATACTTATATCTATTAGACTTCATTGACCCTGCGGCAATTTCAAATTTATCTTCGTGACCTTTGTGAGATCCAGTATTGACAGGTCTCTACTTTCCAAAACACAGTCCTTAAGTCTATGCTGGATTTTTTTTAGAAAAGGATACTAATTATGTCACTTATTGGCAAAACCAATTTTTTCATTAATTTCGGATTTATTTTGCACATAGATAACAAGATTTGTAACAATTGGATATACTTACCCACAGTTGGTCCTTTTAATCCGGCCGCGCGACAGCAAAAAACGGATACTGACCAACAGTAAAATAAAATTACACTAAAGTTTGAAAAGGTTTTTGTTTTGTTTGCCTGTCCTGTTAACATCAAAGCATGTTCATCCCATCCGGGTAGCTTCCGGAATTCGGTAGCAGCCGCGCGGGCCCGCTCAGAGGGCCTACCGCGAACCAAGTTCGACGTGTTGCCTCTCTGTCGCACTTGTAAATGCGCACGTAAGTGTGACAGGGGAGGTAACACGTTGAATGTGGTTCGCGGTAGGCCCTCAGCTCCCGTGGCTATAGTACCTATGTTTTTTTGGCTTAGAAAAAACTCCGCAAATTACTTTATGCTGTAAATATTTAAGTAAACAATGATTAATGCCCTACTTAAGATTATTTTCTTTTATACTTATTCCGTATACATGTACGAGGTAAAACTGATTCCCATAATGGCGAGTTTGAGCTTCTTAAGTTCTAAATAAATATCATTTGGTACATTATACAGCAGCTATCAAATGCAGACTACTGCTTAGGTACTAGAAAACCAGCCATGTGCGTGTCGTACCACGCATAATGGAGGGATTTGTACCTTCAAACCATACGAACCAAATAGCATGTTTTTGAGGCACAAAATACACCTAGGTACGTTCCAAATTTTATTAAACATACCTAATAGTTTTCGAGTAAAATGGCTGTAACATACGGACGAACCGACGAATGGACATGATGAAACTATTAGCTTTTCGTTTTTGTGTTTTGGCCACGGAACCCTAAAAAGGGTGCGAAAAGGTCAAGACCCAGCGAACACGTTTTGTATCTGGTCTCCTATAGGAAATAAATGAATTATAACTATGTCAGCTAAATATGCGGTTTTGTTAAATAAGTAGTAAGTATTTAATTTTTTTTTACTTGCTGAACATGATACAAATTATCCGCACAAATTCTTACCATCAACGACATCTTAACTAACCATAATTACTTTTTACTAAATATCTGCTAACAGTTTGAGTGTGGCAGAGCTTTAAATTAATAACTTAGAATTAATATTAGATACTAAACATGTTATTTCTAGTAAATATCTTAACAAGGCTTAGATACTTATGAGAAACATAAGCCCAAGTTAATAAAACCGATGTAAATTTGTAGAGGTACGGTTTTCTCTATTTCATTTCATACGTAGCGATGTAAACTTTGTTTAGGTACCTAATTATGGTGGGATATTTCTCGGCGAACCTTATGAGTGAAGTTTAATTTAGTTCTTAATTAACTCGCTGACTGAAATAAATTAGAAACCTACCTCTTTGATTTAAATACCGGTCTAATTTGAAATGAACTTACAAATTAGACAATAACTTACTATTTTATTAATTCTGTATTACGTTGAGAAGTGAAACACTGGTAAACTAGTGAGATTTTTCGAAAGCCTCATATAGGTTCACAATAAATAGATTTATAGCTTAAGTAAATACGATTAATAAGAATAGAAACGTTTAAGTAATAACTTTAATCACCATATAGCGTACTAATTTAATTGGACAGCCTAATTCCAATATTTAACAGCCCGTATTTGTCAATCCCCATTTCTAAGAATTACAATTGAAGGTGGCATCTGTTTGGGTACTATGAAGTATTGGCTAAATCAGTCTAAGCTAACTTTGCACAGACTAGAACCAAATAAAGTGAAGAAGCCACAATTTGTCATTGTAAATGCCATGCAGAGTACGCCTGGTCCGACTATACGAGTATTTGCGAAGTGTGAGTTGGCGACGACCACGCATGGCGTAGGAATAATGCCAATTTAACTTTCAACTGATGTCATGTGCAGAGCGAATATCCAGCAAGCCTTAGTTCGAGTCATAGGTGAGTATTTATTATTACTGTGTTCAAGTTTGCTTATTCGCAGATGCTCTACAGCATAGTGAGTTCACGCAGACGCTCGGGAAGTTTTAACTAACCTTCCTACGCATGTACGGTATAATTATTGCCTCAAGTCCTAGCTCGGGACATGTAGTTCAAACGTGCATCCTGTAGAATTGTAGGTAGATAACTAATCAAGTGTAAACACTCTACCGGTACCAAAGAGCAAACTTCTAAGTTGGGTTTCAAATCAACTTGCGTGCGCACATTTTCCCATGTTCTCATGTAAGTATCTGATGTTTGATTGTAGCTAGCTAGCTATTATGGGCGTCATTTTGAATTATCTACATACTTGTAAATATGTAAGTCAAAATTTTCTTGCGTGCGCACATTTCAATACAGACAGTATTGTACTTATACGTATCTGTGCCCAGAATTCCTGATTTAATGGATGACTGTAACTTTTTATGAAGTGAAATCGGTATACTCGTATTTTCGATTTGTTTGGATCTACTCAAATAAATGAGGGCTGTCCAATAGGCATTTGGCGAAGTGAAATACTTCAGAGCCTATCAACAATCATTGGTTGCCTTTAACTCTCATTTACGACCTGTCGTAAAACGACTTTTCGGAACGAATACATTTCCGCGTAGCCTTGTTTGCAGTTTATTCTGTTGGTTTAGGTCTAAGTAAGGATAACCTACTTTTATAGAAAAGTATAAACAATAAAACTGAACAATAAAACTTATTGGTTCTTGATTAATTATAATGTTAGCAATTGTGCACAAGCCGGGTGCATAACTAAATACTATCATATCAAGGCTACATGCAGGATATTTCACTTCGGTGACGCATACTATATTTGATCATTTAACTCATATTGTCTTTGGATGCCCATGTTCTTATTTTGCTCAAGGGTTGTGAGTAATTGACTAAACCGCGACATCCAGCGGGGTTTTGGTTAAATACTTAATTAGGTATGTCCGGTTTCGGCCTAGAGAGACTTGCCCATTTTATAGCAATATTCCATTTACCATTTATATAATAAGTTTCTTAGTTAATTTAGAACAAAGCATTCATAGCACTATAGCTTGAACGACATTTTGTTCTTCAAATTATTTACAGGCGCTTTGTCAATAACGAGAGAGAAAGGAATCAATAGAAAGTGCCATAGGTCATTAAATTAATTTAGGTAATAAGAATTTTGTGTAGGTAATTAGTTGGTACATTAACAATTTTAATTGTGAAATTACGAAATATGCCAACAACATAATTTTAATATTAGCTACTCCGTATTTCAATAAACGAGGTTTGTGATAGAAAAGAAGGCAAGAAATAAATTGCCACTTAAACGAGAAACTCGACTCAGACACGGTAAAAATGAAGAAAAAGTGCAAAGAGAAATTTTCAATCTCATAAATCTTAAACTGAACTGGCCGGCACGGCAGTCAAACGCTTAGACGCCTTTATAAGCCGACAAACAACTGAAGGCCATGAACTCTGATCAAGAAGCCGTTTTCAGCTTCCAATTTGATCTCATTTTGATCGAAAGTGGCCCGTGAATCTCACTCGTGTATATTAGTGCGAGCAAAATGCACTTCGAGTAGCATACCAAGTTTTTAAAGTTCGAATGCTCTCCTGTTTGTTTTTGAAGGCGCTTATTAGTATTACCTGTATTTCACAAAAATGATTTTGCAAATACCTACTCGCCTGCCATACCGATGACTTGCGAAAAAATATATTTCATGCTTAATTTTTTAGGTGAATGTTCACAAACGTTACGAGAATGGAACCATTCCAAGTAGTAATTAATTTTGGCCAAAAACACTGCTCTTCTGATATCTCATAAATAAGTCATAAGTTTGACTTCGATGACGTGTCTGGTCAAAAAGATTTTAGTAAAATAGTTTATTTGATAACTACTTGTTTAAATATTTAATGGCACAGGCTAGTAAAGTTTAGTAGCCTTACCACGAGTTTGACACTGACATACTTATTCGCTAACGTCTGCGTAACTTACTTTCTGTACCTATATTCATCACTATCATGTTGTGCCTGTCACTATTGTCACTACACCTTAAACTAATAAATCTATGCACTACACCTTATAAAACAAAGTCCCCTACCGGGTCTGTCTGTTTGCGTGTATGTATGTTCGCGATAAAATAGAAAAATACTGAACGGATTTTCATGCGGTTTTCATATAAGGTTTCGTGTAAACCGTGCGAAGCCGGGACGGGTCGCTAGTTATATAATATAATATAACAGCCAATGCTGCACCATAAACGTCACACGCTAGTTGCACTCTGCAGATGTATCTTGGTTTGCTCACTCAGGCGATATGTTCGGGAATCTTAGCGTTCTGCAGCCCCGTCCGGTCTCGTTAGATAGAATATGCGATGTGGCAATTGCATGAATGAATGCCTTGCTCAGGTATTCGCATCCGCCCAAATGTTTGCCCGCAACACTGCGTTACCTGTCGAATCGTTTTCGCATGCACTGTCTAACGTTGATATAAATTTATACACTTGACTAGTATTTCCAATAATTGGTTCAACTGGAGACGAGTACAGATTTCAATTGTATGAAATACACACATTTGAATAGTTATCTGCTTTATCCCACGGTCCACTGGTAAATTATTAATAAATATATATAGCTAAGGCATTTATTTATTTCATCGTATGGCGCATTACATTAACTATACATGATACAGATACCCAGACATGGACCCGGGTATGTCCTTAAACTACGTCCAAGACCACCGGTGGACGGGCAGCAGCGTCCCTCAAATTCGGTGTACTCGACTGCGATCGCCAACCCGCCTGCCAAGCGTGGCGATTAAATGGCATTCACCCCCCAAAGGGGGAGGCCTATGTTCAGCAGTGGACGTCTTATGGCTAAGATGATGATGATGATGATACAGAGAAACCATAAAGCATTAAGTCCGTCATTTGCACGATGTTTTCTTTTGTGAAATAAACGTTAAATAGATAAATACAATTATTTTGTACTATGTAAGGAATCGTATATTTTTAGGTAAGAAATAGAATGGAAACCCTAGCAAAATTTAGACGAGAATACGAGGTGGAAGTAAATTTTATGCAGCAAGTACCGATACAAACCTACTTGATGCAAATAGTAGACGTATTTTCTTACTTTAGACAATTTTACCTAAAAATACACCTAACCTGTTTCTATTTTTCTAATAAATTTTTCAGTAAAATTCCATTTTACCGGAAATTTGAACCTAATAGATTAGTCAGTCTGGTTTCGGCTGTATCGGTCGAGGTCAGCTACGAGTATGGCAGCTGATAGATGGATGGCGACCTCGCTGACTCACGCCGCGCCGACAACATTTTACCTGTGGCCCTCTGCCTAATCCGCCCTGGTAACAATATACAATATATGAATACAGTATGTGTCTGACCATGGGGCTTTAATTCCAGGGCTTGATTTTACTCGCTAAACTGAACTACTTTTACTACGGGACCAACTGTCACTCTCCACCCCTCTTAACCTATATAAATAAATATATAAATACATATTTTCCTAATTACACTAATAATTGGCCACGTGATCGTCTAGTCTAGTAGTTAGGACCCCTCTGAAGTGAACCGAGATACCCTAGATTCTTTAATGAGTAACAGCTATATTTTGGACTCTAATTTTACTTTACTTTACCTAGATTGTAAAAGGATGATTATAGTACTGAAGATATGTTTTATTATGATATTAAAGAATAATCAGAAGGGTATTTTAATTGAGTCTCAGACACAGTATATTGAACAAATTTCAAGGCAAGATATTATTGTTATTGTTAAATATTCGAATGGTATGAATATAATATTGAATTTAAAAATGTTTTTGGTAAAATCCTGCTACGCCTATTAAGCTCCCGGGGTACTATAGAGGCAGCACTCCTGAGGTAAGCTCATTTACTCCCTAGCATTTTAAGGATAATTATATTTAACTATCATCTTCTAAACGACGTGTGATTTACTCACACATACTGCCTCCATATTTCGATGCAGGTCTGGGAGCTCTTAGTCCGATAACAATATCAATCGGATCACCTACCCTACCTCTAGCCAGACGGGCTTTGACCAGCACTCCAGAACCTATGCGCACCTAGATGACGATGGAAAGAAGTGCCAAAGTATCCATCAGTCATCAAAATTACTTATCTTTTTTATATTCAAAAGCTAGGGATACTAATCCCTTAGTCCCATTCCCCAGAACTGATAATATAGTCAGAATTCCTAGTTCTCTAGATGTATAAACAAAGTACCGAGTTTATTTGCTAATTATTATGTTTATTGAAACTGAAATATCAAGATGAGCATTATTTCACTCAACTTTTCCCATTGAACTACTCTTGTCTTGCCAAAGGGGTCCCTAAAACAGAACTAATCTTCGATCCTTCCATCTCAGACCAGCCTGTACTCCTAAACCCAGCTTGATATTTAAGTATTGATCATGAAAACCTGATTGAACCACTCAGTACCTCGTCCCCACACCAGAAAATCAGAAATATAAATTAGAAATGTTATAAAACCGTTAATGATCCCCATATAAATTAGAAAATAGGAAGATTTAGACAGTAGAACCTTCACCTTTTAAACACACATATTTTAGGATAAAGAAACCATATTTTTAAACCCTTAAAGATAAATATATTATTATTATATCAACCATATTAATTTTATAAACTAGAACTAAAAGAACCCTAAAAAACAACAAATGAGTGTGTGATTCTACCCTAACTCTAACCACTGTCCCTAATCTAGTATAACCAAAGCACAGTTCATTCTTACCATTGACCTGGTACTTTGGAATATACGCAAGTGTAGTCCCTACGAGAAGCTGTAATCATTCAGCGAGCGATTCTGAGAATTTCAACCTATAGGCTCGAGTTATTGCCCCCCCCCGAGGCATTTGGTACAAAGACCTGGTGGCAACTCGGGTAGGACGACCCTATTGTGTCTAAGAATGGTATAAATAAATATATTTAATATACGAGGTCCCCGAATACTGTAGGTTTCAAACGGGCCCGGATCACTCCAGATGATTCACACGTGAAATCTCCCATTTTACTAGCTACAGCTGGACATCGGTAGACCAAGGAGGGAGAGATATTTGGCTTTCTATGTAGGTAAAAAGATAAGCCCCAAGACAACCCTCATCTTGGTAAATAGGAAAAACCTCCTTCCATCCGTCGTTTGTCACCGTTAGGATAACAGATGAAAGGCTAGACAAACTGTCTGTCTAGACACTGATTTGGTTTCGAAATATATAAAAATAGTCTAGGAGTTTTCAGGTACAATTTTGAAACAATTATCCTTAATTATTCAATAATAATGCCATATAATAGACATTATACTTAAAACAAATAACTAAACTGAATCTAATTCATTTCTATGTCAAGAAGGCCCAAAATGATAGTGAAATACTCAGTACAGATGCATTAAATTCCAACGTTACGAAGTATTGACCCCGCACTGTCCGAACAATAACACATCTTCTAACTCTAGCCTTCCGAAAACATTCGTCCCCGAAAGCCAACGATAGATAACCAGAGTATTCACTAGACTCTAAACCTTCGTTACAAAACTCCTATTAAAAATTAATAGCAAAGTGAAAATACTCCGCTCGAATAATACCCAAGCTTAAACATTATGAAAACAAAACATTGCTTCCACAATGCCAAACAAAGATACGAATTCCAAATATTAACTCTATGAGACAAAGACATAGTCTTTTCCTCGATAAAGCCAAACACTTAGAAAAATGAACAGAGTTTTTCCACTCACCAGTAATTTTGACGCACTTTATGAAAACCAAAGTCAGGTGTCGGTCCGGATGCTGAAGATAAACTAAACTTGTGACCGCTCCTCTCAGCCCTTTTATATGATTCGTTGCTAACTCAGACACGCTAGTTCAGACAAAACATCTGTGCTGCACCTGCCTACTTGAGACATCTCTTCCAAGAATCATGTCCGAAGTACGAGCGCACCTGCGCGCCACCCCTAGTTGAGACAGAACACCTGCCTACCTCAGACATTTCTTCCAAGAATCATGTCCGAGTTACGAGCGCACCTGCGCCTCCACCCTTAGTTCAGTCACATTTACCTTGAAAATTATACCTATCTTCAACGAATTATCTACAAAAATCAACCTTACATCTTTCACTTAAGAATTATTTTGGCCCGACGAAGTAGTTCAGACACGCTCTGTAATTGGGACATTTGATACCTCAGAACCAAAGGTCGTAACGACATATTATCTGTGTAGCCTTTGTGCCTCACACGTAAGATTTATTTTTGATTGATGTCACATCTTAGAGCCATCTATGGATTTCTTACGCAACTACTTGAACGTTAGGTGTCTCGTCGATAACGCTCCGACGGTCAATACATAACTTATTATGAACTTAATTCCCTCCACTGCCCACAGATGGCGTTGTTATCAAACGTTTTAACTTAATATTTATATTGAAGTATGAGTAAAATCTAATTCAATTTCATAATTAAGGCTTTTTATTACTTAAATGTTTTATATTTATAGATAGGGCTTACGGCTAGTTACACAACCCTAAAATCGGCGGATAAATTTTGGTTTTTCCATAGAAAACGTCGACATCTGATCAGACAAAATGTATGAAAACGTAAAAAAAGATTTCGGGGTTGGTGCCATAATAAAAGTAGCTCAGTTTAGCGGGTAGAATCGAGCCCTGTATTTAAAGCCCGATGGTCAGTAACACCCTGTATATGAATGCCCTGTAACTCCTGTAAGCACATTGTCAACACATTGATGTCTCTACAGTTAGCTTCATGCATAAGAGCATGGTAAGTAATTTTATAGCGCGTTTCGAACAGTCTACCTGTGTGAGGTTAATTCTCAGTTATTCTATTTAAGCATTAATTATCTAACGTTGATATAAATTTATGCACTTGACTATTATTTCCAATAATTGGTTCAACTGGAGACGAGTACAGATTTCAATTGTATGAAATACACACATTTGAATAAGTTATCTGCTTTATTCCACGGTCCACTGGTAAATTATTAATAAATATATATAGCTAAGGCATTTATTTATTTAATCGTATGGCGCATTACATTAACTAGACATGATACAGAGAAATCATAAAGCATTATGTCCATCATTTGCACGATATGTTTTCTTTTGTGAAATAAACGTTAAATAGATAAATACAATTATATTTTTGTACTATGTAAGGAATCATATCTTTTTAGGTAAGAAATAGAATGGCAACCCTAGCAAAATTTAGACGAGAATATGAAGTGGAAGTAAATTTTATGCAGCAAGTACCGATACAAACCTACTTGATGCAAATAATAAACGTATTTTCGTACTTTAGACAATTTTACCTAAAAATACACCTAACCTGTTTCTATTTTTCTCATAAATTTTGCAGTAAAAATACATTTTACCGGAAATTTGAACCTAATAGATTAGTCAGTCGGGTTTCGGCTGTATCGGTCGAGGTCAGCTACGAGTATGGCAGCTGATAGATGGATGGCGACCTCGCTGACTCACGCCGCGCCGACAACATTTTACCTGTGGCCCTCTGCCTAATCCGCCCTGGTAACAATATACAATATATGAATACAGTATGTGTCTGACCATGGGGCTTTAATTCCAGGGCTTGATTTTACTCACTAAACTGAACTACTTTTACTACGGGACCAACCCTAAAATCGGGGGATACATTTTGGTTTTTCCATAGAAAACGTCGACATCTGATCAGACAAAATGTATGAAAACGTAAAAAAAAAATTCGGGATTTCGGGGTTGGCGCCATAATAAAAGTAGCTCAGTTTAGCGAGTAGAATCGAGCCCTGTATTTAAAGCCCGATGGTCAGTAACACCCTGTATATGAATGCCCTGTAACTCCTGTAAGCACATTGTCAACACATTGAAGTCTCTATAGTTAGCTTCATGCATAAGAGCATGGTAAAGTAATTTTATAGCGCGTTTCGAACAGTCTACCTGTGTGAGGTTAATTCTCAGTTATTCTATTTAGCACTATAGCTTTGTAGTTTTTTCATATGGCTCCAACATCGAAATCCCAATATCCAAAAAAAACTGTTTTTCTATAGAACTTTGGGGTCTTTATTAGTGGAAATGTGTTAGATAAATATATTTTTTTCGTTACCTACCTATTATGTTATTGGTACTGTTTTAAAAGTAGTTTGAAGTAACTTAATATTTAATTTTATACGTCTAAAAATATTTGGCTTAAAAAGTAACGAAAATGTTATTGCATGGAAATAAAGCAAGAACACCTTGACTTGCCGTTTTTCTTTACTTCTCGGATGGAAGTCTCAAGGTTAGACGATGACAATATGGATAAGCACGCGAAAGTAGGACAGAGAACAGTCTTGTGCTAGGTAATGTACAAATTCACGAACGGTAGGTTAGGTATATGGTACTTATTGTGACAGCTAAGTTTGAAAACGCAATATTCAATCTATGTTGCTTTACCTATTTAGGCACTTCAAATAGTTCGAATATGGGAGCTTAAGGGTACTTTTAGATTCGATTTTCGAATGCACCTCATCCACTCAATCTTCAATTAATAGTTGAAAACTTACACGAACAAAAGTGTAAGGCAGTATTAGTGTCCCAGAGAGACGGTGATGGATCGCCGGTCCGCAGCTGACTCACTGAGAGGGTATTTACCACGCCTTCCCTTGCTCCGTTGCAGGAACTCTTTCTTATTGCTATCAGGATCTTTTCAGAATATTCTCGTATTAAGCAGGCAATTCATCGTATTATAGAAAAGATTTTATAAAAGTTATACTAATGCGGTATTGGTATTAAACATATCCCTCCAATATCGAATTAATGTTTAACAATGCATTCAATTATACTAAGTATATGTCACACACTCAACATAGTTCTAATACACGAGTCGAAGTTATTTAGCAACATACTATAATATTCTCAACACCGTCTCTCTTTTGTCTTACTGCCTTTTTTTAAAGTTCTCTCAGAGTACCTATGTAATCTACAACATTTGATTAATATCGGTTCGAAACAACAAATTTTACCTCCTTCCTTCAGTCATTTTACTGACTTATACAACGTAGGTACCTACTACGTAGTAACATCTACAATGAAGAAAAATGGATTGTCATCGTTTTCCTCCTCCTATCTTCAAATGAATTTCGTCGAATCGCTTTATGAACGCAGGTTCATTTATTGACCGATGAAAGAAAGAAAATACTTATAAAGTGTAAATACTACCGCTGCTATTTTAACTTTATTTAGAATAGAATAGAATAGAATGTTTTTATTCGTGACAAAACTTAATAGATAAAACAACAGGTAAGTAATACTACCACGGTCACGAAATGGTCCCGACTCAGCAGGTGCTAGCCTAAAGTCTAGCGCTGGTCTTCCGTCGGGGCCATGGATTATTACGTCTAAATTATAAAAGAACACATTATGACTACAATATTACATAATAAAACTAAAATTACAGTTAATATGATAGTTAAAATGAGTGGCGGTTGTAGAAGAGACGAAAAGCAGTAATACTAGAATTGGTGAATTTATTACATTGCATTCTTTTGTATGGAAAGTAACGACCATGCTTTAAGGAAAATTTTATGGGGCCTTTAAACCGACCCCTTTAAAGTGGATTAGTATACTTACCAGCCTCGCCCATCGGTCCGTCAATATTAGGTAGGCCAGTAAAGATGCGGTTACGAAAAAGATGGCCAGATTTATTTTACATTATATTGATATATTTTTAGGTTATAATATAATATAATTACGCAAGAATCCTAGAAACGTTCCACCAGTATGTAGTTCATCAAGTCAAAATATTGTCAAATGAAAGCTCATTTATACTAGAACTTAGAAGTTTATTAAACGTGCTAGAAAAAAATTGGTACTTAAATATTCCAGTGAAATAAAATTTTTGCTGAAAACCTCGCCATACTATAATATTTTTCAAACTCGAAGGGTACGATGGCAAGTGTCGTCTCCATATAATTTATACCTAACCTAAAAACGCCAAGTCTCGCAAAATTGTATTGAAATGACAGCTGTCATCCTACCCATCGAGTTTGAAAAGTATTATAGGTCCATAAAATGACGGCTATAAGTTTGCTATTATTTAATCATTGCCGTTATCGAGGATTATTAAAATTCTTATTAATTAATGTTGAAGCGGTTCAACCAAAATCAAAATATAGACGTTCGAAATTAATTATCTTAATGACTACTTTTGTTTGATTAATTAATCGACGGAAATCTTGTGAGTTTTGAAGTCTCCTAGCAACAGTAATCACAATAGATAATTAAAAGCGTTCTATTAATATTTAATATTATATAGGTACTCTAGGAATGTACCTTTGGCTAAATATTCTGGTTGATTCGATTTTTTACGACAATGATTTAATGAGAGATCCAAAACAAAATACAGATGGGATCCCTTCTATTATATATTTATTGAACCTGCAATATTTCTATATATACGAGGGGCAACTGTAAGTTTTTGGAATAGAGAAAACTGTAGTAATTACGCCGACTCTTTATTTAAATGCGTGTCGAGCGTGCTTGTTAAAACTGAAACGGTACCCTAAGCAATAAGGAAATATATTTGAGCAAATTTTAAGGCATTAATTAAGAAAGTGTGATGAATAGGATTGTGTCGAGCTGTCAGCCACCGCGCGTCGGGTCGGGGCTAATTGAAGCGGACGGACAGACTAAGAAAAAAAATGCATCGCCAATGTCGAAACAAATGGTGGAAATTGTTGTTTGTTTGTTCAGGGCTCGCTTTAGTCTCTACTCGGTTAATGGACTTATTTAATCAGCAGGGTCAATTTCACCAAACGAACATTTTTGTCTAATTTCCATGGAATTTTGAAATACCAACATTACACAAAAAAAATATGCTGAGAATTTGATATAAAATATAATAAATATTAATTTTCTTATGGGATAAAAATATTCATAAAACTATAAAAGTTATTTAAATTTAAAATTTTGGTCAGGGCACGGGAATTAGTGTGTCCATGGAAATTAGATTTTACTAGGACGGAAATTAGAACACGGCACGGGAATTGTTTTCTTAACTTATTTTGGTACTTAAAACTATTATTTATGTATATTTTAATCTACAATAATATACTGCAACCATACTGAAGTGGTATCGGACATATTTACCTTCTTTAATTTTAGTTTCGAACGACAAATCTACGAAAGTATGTTACACTAAAACTACGTATTTGACTAATCCTTTCCTTTACTTTAATGGCAACTAATCTCTCTTTCTTAGTAAAATGTACATATTTCAAAACAATACTTTGAGTAGTTTCGTAAACTTGTCCGCCTTTACATACAAAACTATTCATTAAAAAGTGTCATTATGTATTTGCATGTAGATAGGTACAAGGTGTATGATCTGGTATATGGTCTTATAGGAAATGATACTAAGAAATAAATAGGGGCACAGTGAGAAGAAGTTATTGTGTAAGTTAATCTGAAGAAATCGAATATGCTGCCTTCATAAATTAATAACCCAAAAAATTGTTTGAACACATATGAGGTAAGGTGGGATAAGACTATCACCGGGGTAAGACTATCACTTGTATGGAATCCTCATACTGTTAGTCTTGCCCCGATCAAAATAAACTAAGTTAGTCTTACCCCACCTTACTTTACACATAGGTATACGGGGTGTCCCTGCCCTGCGGGAAAATCTTCAAAGTGTAGGTTGGTTAAGTAATTTTTCAAAAATATCATAATCTTCCTAAAAAAAACTTGCTTACAAAATACCCCCTGGCACTGACTAAAATAACCGACTTGGTTTCACATTACATCCCAAAACTTTTTTGTAGTAGAGTAGAAGAACTGCGTTGCGAGATTTGCATCTTTTTACATGAATTGAAATGATCCCATCTCTTTTTGTAGGCTGTCCTTCTTTTCGGGTAAACATACCCATACCATACTGATACTATGTATATACATATCATAATACATCTTTATTCATACTCACATCGTCCATCGTAGTGTACCTTTACTTTCCCTACTAATTGTAAGAACTTAAAGGTAACGTTGTTATCGCATATATTTCTATAGGATTACAAACTTAATTATGCAGTTATCTTTAGAACGTGACTAATATTGCAGTATTATTAGATTTTTGTTGGCTTAAAAAGCTAAAACCTAATTACGTTTCAAATTTGGAACTTGTGGGTATGCTAGAAGTACCTTAAAATAATATTGATTGAGAGTGATTGTGCCAGTGACAAAACTAAGGGATTTTAAAGTGTATTAATTCTTAGACTACATGCTCAAATTAAATGTTATTTAGATAGAATGTTATTAATATTTGATGGTACGGCCGTGCCACTTTGTTTTGCTCGACTTGGCGGTGGCACTGCCGTGCTCCCAGATCCTTTGTCCTTCTTCAGGCCTCAAACTATCTCCATACCAAATATGTATTATCAAGATGATATTGTTTCAGCGGCTTAAGCGTGACGAGATAACAGACAGACAGAGATACTTTCGCATTTATAATATAGTAAGAATAGGATATATTTAATTTTTCTTGTACCTATTAGAAAAGCTAATTTATAACAACTAATCTATTAAACGAGCAATTCTTGTACATATTTCGGGGATCTCGGAAACAGCTCTAACGATTTCGATGAAATTTGATCATGTATGGGCGTTTTCTGGGATGAAAAATCGATCTAGCTAGGTGTCTCTGGGAAAACGCGCATTTTTGAGTTTTTAGGTAGGTATATGTTTTCCGAGCAAAGCTCGGTCTCCCAGATATTTAAACTTTATACGGCTTACGCTGTCAGCTGTCAAATTTACAAAATAAAACCATTGTAAATTTGATTCATTTTGTTTCATGTAACCTTAGGTACGGGTATTATAATATGTAATAATTCCAAAAATAGTTTTATGTTTATATAATATTTTAATATTATAATATGATAAATGAATAAGGTAAGGCGGCGCAAGACTAACAGTACGAGGATTCCATACAAGTGATAGTCTTACCCCAGTGTCGTCTTACCCCACTTTACCTTACTGATTAAAATTGCCCGGTTTATTCGGGTCCACCCTGTAAGTATGTACTATAGTACTTATACTAAAAAACCGTTCATAGAATTTTGTGCATTCTCTGAGATTTCCTTAAATGTAAAATAGAAAGATATACGTCATTTTATTATTACATATAATGTATATTCAAGGCCAATATATATATATGTAATAATAATATGACGTAAACATTGCCAATTAACTTACAGTGCCCCCAATTAAAAACTTGTTGACAATAAATGTAATACTTTCTAATTCCCGTGCCACTTAATCAGCTGTTTTAGGTAAATATTCTATGGGAATTAGGGCACGGAAATTAGAATTCGTAATAAAAAAATTCGCCAAAAATTTAAATCGTGTTTAACCAAACTGTTATGTTATCGCTTACATAAAGATACATAAAGGGCTCCTAAATATGACAATTGTTTTTGAAAAGCTATGTGGGAAATAAAATTTATAAGGGGCATCGAAATTAGAAAAAAATTGTCGCCCTCCCGGATTCCGAAATACTTATGCGATTTGCTCGAACAGGCCGCGGCTTGACGTACATCCGCTTGCTTTGAGTATCAGCCGAATACTGCCAGTACAGGTGAGGCGGGATACGAGGCGGTTCAGATACAGACGTCGGCTGTGAGAGCCCTTTGAGTTTTGCCGACGAAATTTTACTCGCGCGCTCGGACAAAATTTAAACTTCGATCACGAGTTATTTACCACAATGAAGTTAATAGTGTATGTGCTCAGTGATAGTAAATATCATCTAGTTTAAGTATTTGACACTAAATTAGTGTGACTTATGTAGAATTTTTCGTAGGATTTTTCATTATGCTCAAAAGTAGATTCCGGACAGGGCACGGGAGTAGTAATTTGAGCCTTTAGGTATTTTTAAGTGTACTCTAAAAACCAATTAATCAGTGAATTCATATGGAACCCGGTGTGAAAGTGTGGCTTCTTTATGTAAAAAAAAAATGGTAAGTATTATTTGATGCTAACCCGCGATTTTCATCACGGACAGAAAAAAAATCGTGTTCAGAAATTGACCCAGCATTGCTCAGCTCGTTTGCGGAGAAGATTTTTAAGTGAAAAATCTGAAATACTTACGTGCAAGTTTATTTACCTCATTCTCAGTTCGACATACTTAAATAAATACAATTCACTAGGCTAAATATAATGTTATATATGCGTCGTAGCTTTTCGGTGAAGGAAAACATCGTGAGGAAACCTGCATACATCTGCGAAGAAATTCAAAGGTGTATGTGAAGTCCCCAATCCGCATTGGGCTAGCGTGGGGACTATAGCCCAAGCCCTCTCGCGCATGAGAGGAGGCCTGTGCTCAGCAGTGGGACGTATATAGGCTGAAATGATGATGATGATGATGATGCGTCGTTGACAACCTATCTCTGGAAAATATACTTAAATCTTAGACTTTCCTCAAATACTTGAATGTACCTTTTCCCAACTTTGAAGATTATGGTTAGTGCCAAACTAACTAGATATGACTTTAACAATCTGTAGAAGCACAATTGCTCTCCTTGCCGGTCTGTTTCACTGTAATTCTTAGTGTTTGGTGTTTATCTTGCCACTTACTCAGCATCGCCCAAATTAATTAGCCTGTTGTCGCTTCGGTTAATTTAGCGTTTTAAACGTACAAATTTAATTGCAAGAATTTCCTCCACTTACTCTAACAATTCCTACAGAAACGTAGTCGCTACGCTTTCATGCTAATTTTATTTATAATATACATACTGAAATAAATGCTTGCTTCTTTAGTTGCCTACATTTTTATTAACTAGTTAAAAACTGCTTAGTTAAAAATAATTGTCGGTTAGTCTTGTTTCTTTTCGCTTACCTTATTTTGAGAGATCGCCATCTATGTATCACCCATAAATAATAAATAAGTTAGGTAATCATAAAAAAAACCAGCCAAGTGCCAGTCGGACTCGCGCACGAAAGGATCATCACACAAAAACAGCAAAAAATCACGTTTGTTATATTGGTGCCCCACTAAATTATTTATTATATTCTGTTTTTAGTATTTGTTGTTATAGCGGCAACAAAAATACATCATCTGAAAAAAATTCAACTGTCTAGCTATCACAGTTCATGAGATACAGTCTGGTGACTGACAGAAGGGCAGACGGACAGTGGAGTCTTAGTAATAGGGTGGTCCCTTTTTTACCATTTGGGTACGGAACCCTAAAAATAATAATAGCAATGGGGACAACAATCATGTGCCACAAGTACCTACATAAACTTGTCAATAAAAAAATCGGAATACCTTGAGACTTGCTTAATAAGACACCTAAACGAATATTTATTCAAATGGTCCTTAATGGATGTTCCAAGCCATTTAATGAGAATAATGAGTCTTTGTATTACTGTGAAATTTCTTGCTGTAATCCTATACGTTTACTGCTGTATTTCCATAAGTAGTAAATAACCAACATGCGGGTCTAGAATTATAATATATGTTTAAGTAGATTGTTTATCTGCTTGTCTATGACATGTTGTGGGCAGGAAGGAGGGTTTGGTGATATTTTCTCCACAACCAATTATCCCGAGCAGGCGATTGTCGGGGGCTTACTACCGTTATTACCGCCGTGTCAGACGCACCCACCTCGATCATAATCTAACGATTATCTAACAATTATCTTGGCGAATTATCTTCCAATGTTTGTGTTTAGGCACAGATTAAAGGCAGGTTACTTAAAACCAGATATTGAACTCTATACCGGGTGTGGCCTGTAACATGAGCAAATAATTAAAAGATAAACTGTACTCTTCAAACGGTGACACTTTTGTTCAACAACTTTAAAAAAATATGAAGTGTTTAGACTCCCTATTTTTCATACAAAATAAATATTATCTTCAATGGACGTCATCGCCACGCCATATCATTGTGATTGACGTTCCTTGTCACGCCTTAAACATAACAAAATTCGCAATACATTGCGTCTTAGAATAAACTTTAAAGTGTATTAAAAATTAAACCACAAGTTATTTTTAAAAGTTGCTGAACAAATGTTGGTCAGTATGAGGAGTACAGCCTACAGTTTAATTTTTTGCTCGTATTACAGGCCACACCCGGTATTTGTTAGGGGTTCGTATCTTGACTCGTACCTACTAAGTAGGTTTCTGACAAAGAAAACATTGCGAGCAACTGAAGTAATCTCAACCTGGCCTGGTTTTCCAACAGGTTTAGAAGAGCATAAGATAGTACCTTGCATATCCTTTGCTCCTGCGGACCACTAATTAACGCACAAAATAAGTACTTGTCTAGAGTACCTAGGACGATAAATATTGCTAATATTGCTCGCAAAATAAGGATAATTTTTGTTAAAACACCTCGTAAGTATACCAATAATTATAAATTACAAGGTAATGAAAATTAATTTTTATATCATTTATTTTCAGGTATATACGGCCCCTAGATATATACCTTACAAACTAACATATCTACATAGAATAATGAAAATCTTAAAAGTTAAACACGGTTGCCGTCGCCTGTTCCAGCTACTACTATACTACACTACCTACTACGAGGGTTGCACTGAAAATGTCGGGAATAGAGAAAACTGTCGCATCTAGACAGTCAATCTTTATTTTAATGCATACTTAAACTCAAACTGACCACGCATATAAATTTTCTTTTGAAAGTAATCATTCTGTAATGCACACGGCTCATAATCCCAAAGTCCTTTTTGTATGGCGATTTTGGGGCCTTAGTGGTTTTGTATGAAATTCGTGGAGTAGCCAACGGAATTGAAGTTTTTTTTACATATATATGTATATAAAAGATTTTTTTACTGTTGTCATATGAATATTTAGGAATGTCGAAATCTGCCGACATGCAACTTTTTTGGCAGTCTTTTTAATTAACAGCACAAATGCGATTTTAATTTTTGACGTCGCTTTGGAATGACATGCTTCTTTAAGATCACCCATGGGATAAAATGAAAGTGACTTTCATATTTAATTTTAACTGCAAACGAGCGTACGATGAACTCTAGTTCATAAAAAAATAAGAGAAGCCCTTTGTAACTTTTATTTGTTCGCTGAGGGCATATTGAAAACCGTTTAAAAATATGATCCGAAAAATCACTTGGTCAAAAATTCAAATAATGTTCGACATACAATTTTCAAATTGCCAGTAATTCTTAAATACAAATGACAACCAAATGGAATATACCTTAAAAGTTTTATAAAGAGTTACATTTTTATAAATTATATGCCTCTTTCTATTATGTTATTTCTAAGTGTCCCATTCCCGAATATTTCAGTGCGACCCTCGTACTGCTACAATACTATACTATAGCTTCAGTGCTTGAGATTAATAAGTTTGCGGCAGGGTACTATATTTTCTACCACTAGTACCACTACTTAAGTAAGTGCTGAATGTCTGACTCCTTGAGACACTAAGCCCAAGCTGCATTCATCAGATTAAAAATAGAATACGCTCCTCGGCACATCTGAAAAAATAGCATTCATGAATATTTACATAACAGTTTACAGAAATGCATCAAAATACATAACAGTCTATAAACTGTTATGTATTTTGATGCATTTCTGCATCAAAATTCTATATATGAATAATTTCCATTTAAAAGCAGTGCCTCAGAAATGGGCGTTGTGATTATTTTCCCGAATACAATGATTTTGATGAGAATTGAATGTTTAAAGAATCCACTCAGTTTGAGTGTTTTCATTTTGCTAGAAGTTTTCTGAATGAAACTCGAAAGCCGTCTGCTGCTTATGTACCTATACAATACTTTATATGTATATATAGTTATTCTTTTAAACAAATGCTGGCGGAAGTCGGACGGCCATGGCTGCCGGAAACGCGGAAATTGGCAGGCGAGTGCTTGCGACAAACTGACGGAAGGGGTCGCGAAAACCCGAACTGAGCTCGGGTCATTGAATAATAAATAAAATATGCCTGTAAAATTTTTGTCTACGTCTTTCACGCTTCAAACACGGTTTTATATTAAGTACCTATACTTAAGGGAGATGCAAAGTCGATTCAGATTTATAGGAAAGTTTATTCTGATAATAGTCAACGATTGAATTCTAGAAAGGTATTGACTTATGTGCCGTAAGTACAAGCGTGTTCCTAAATTGCCATTACCTACCATTTCAACTCTTTGAAATTTAAATACTGTGGAAGTTCAAGCGCAAAGTATACAAGTCACACCAAACTACTGCTAGATATGGCAGGGACTTTGTATCTTCTCCCGGCTCGGCTGGGTTTTTAGAGTGGGACCAAACTAACTTTACATGGAAAATATTTCAGGTATTTGTAATGACAAAGTGTTGCAAATTTATATGAAAACATTATGTTTATAATAACACTTCCTCAGTTCTGTTCAAGCCAGTGCAAAGTTAGCTTAGCCGGACTATAGTGGACTTGCGTAAGTAGGTACTTCACAGAAAACGGCCTACGGGTTGTCCTGTGTTCACACGCTATCAAATATTAGACAGTACCAAATGCCACGGTCACATTTTAATTAATATATGTAGTTAAGTAATAAAGTACTGTCTCTTCAAATCAGATAATGGTGTGATTTGAATCTTAGACTGCGTGTAAACGCAGTCTAAGATACAGAGCGACAGTAATGTCGCACCATAATTTTAACTTACAATATGACGAGGATATTTATATAAGAATGCCTTCCGGAACCTACCCTTCCGGTTTCCTTCTACTGGATATTCTTAGAGTAAGAACCAGAATAAAGTAAGTCTCGCTGACCATCATAATGTAATGCAAATTGTTGCTATTTCGTATCCTATCCGACATCTAACTTCACAGACTTACCTCAGCGAAAGTGTCAAGACAGATGGCACAAAAAACCGTGCTGATAACGACTGGCTTGATGGCTCGCGTCAGCATGAACAGGACGGTGCGTAGCGTGCGCTTGTCAGAGTATTTCTCCCAGCCGCAAGAATATATTGCTAGACGAAACTTTTCACCCTGCAACACACACATACTCGTAAAACAAGCATAATTATGAAAAAATTGTCGTAAAATGTAAAACTAAAACTAGAACCAACTACGTTTTCAAAGTGTTACGCAACCCCGTGGTGTCAGGGAAATGGCCCGGCCATTCTACTTTTTGTTGTACCTACATAGAGAAGTTTTTGACACTCTTTCGTAAAATGCATAATTTAGAACAGGTATAGTCAGCCAAGAAAGTGGTTTACCAGTTTTCGAGTCTATCAGTGAGATGATAGAGTCGAAAAGTGGTAAACCACTTTCTTGGCTGACTGTACTTGGTCATTACTTTAATTTAGAGAAATATGCTTAATTAGGCTATCAATCTCGAAAGCTTTGTTCAATACATAACTAATATGATTATTCTTAAGCCCATCAGTAGGTAACTTAGTGGTTCTTGATTGTTTCCCGATAGTCCCGATTTGTATGAAAATTAAGCATTAAGTATAGTAGTGTACCCTATAATGGGCGTGGAACCAGTAATGGGACAAAAAACCACAAATCCTCTAAAATAAGTGTCTAAAAGTAGTTTATAAACACTGGCTGTATATTATCATAAATAAGAGTCCTAGAGCTATTTCAGTTAGAATTTTTATTAAATTTGGTTGTTTTTTAAGAAATTGGCGTCAACCCAAAAGTTGTCGTGTCACTGAAAAAAAATACCACTACGAATTCTTAACAACTTCGCTAAGCGAGGTGAGTTAATTTATTAAATTTTAATTAATTAATACTTGATGAAAACTAGAATGTGTTTTGTTAATTGAATTTACCATTAGATAAGGTATACAACATACTATGTTGTGACTCCACAGATGTAAAAAAAATAGTGCTATTTGGCCCAATCCCATTATAGGAGCCGTAAAACTGCATACCTCCTATAATGGGACAATTTACATAATGATGCTTGCCATGCCATCATTTCATGTTTAAACAATACAGAAGTAAAATGTAGTTACGAAATATGTCAACCAGGAGGTATGCTCGGACTTCGGATAAATTAATATCGTTTTTCCAAACTTTCATTTAACTTGCCCTGTTAGTTAGTGTGGGTCAAATCTTGGTAGCCGAATTTGAGCCACTTTCCGATTGAGTTGAAATTTTGTATTCGTAATTAAATATGCAAATAGGATGATAATGCAATATTATGATAACATGGACCAGATCTGATGACCTATTTTAATATTTTATACTGATAGAGCAGTGTCCATTACTGGGGGGCCCATCACTGGAGCGTTGGTGTCCATGACTGGAGAAAAAAAGCATAGTTTTAATTTGTTAAGTACGTGGAAACTCATCGCAGTATCTTTGACCCATCAAAAACATAAATGTAAAAAAGGAGAGCCAAGTTCAATACAAAAATTATGCTTGGCTGTGGGGTTCGCCGCAAAAAGAATGGAGATTTAAATGAGTGCCAAGTTCTATGCAAAATCCAAATATGTATTTATAGGAACAAAATAACATTATAAACAAGTATTAAACTCTATTTCTTTGCTTTATTGGATACCTATATCAATTGCTGTTATTTAAAAAAAATGCGAGATCTTAAAGCAGGTTAGATTTGACTTGGCCAGTTTTCATTACATCAATCATTTTATAAAGTTATTCAACATATATATTTTGTAATTCTGATAAAAACTGGCCAAGCCAAATCTAACCTACTTTAAGATCTCACATTTTTTTTAATATAAATAACAGCAATTGTTATAGGTATCCAATAAAGCAAAGAAATAGAGTTTAATACTTGTTTATAATGTTATTTTGTTCCTATAAATACATATTTGGATATTGCATAGAACTTGGCACTCATTTAAATCTCCATTCTTTTTGCGGCGAACCCCACAGCCAAGCATAATTTTTGTATTGAACTTGGCTCTCCTTTTTTACATTTATGTTTTTGATGGGATATCAATACTTTTTGTAAAGAAAACTAGGCAGGTATTGAGATTTAATGTTTTTTCTTGTGTTTCCGCTGCATGTTTTTTACTTCTGTTCTTTGTATTAATTATGTGGTGCCACGCGCCGCCAACGACACACCGTGGGCCGGTTGTTTAGCGCGTATTACAGGTTTTTTGTATGGGGACCCCCCCTATTTTTTAACTTTTTTTATTTTTAGATTTTTTCCTACGCTTACACACAATTACCGAGCTGGATTCCAAATTTCATCCTTCTAGGTCATCTGGAAGTAGGTTAGGTTTAGGTACTATATGTCAGTCACAATAAAAAAGAAATTTGTATGGGAACCCCCCCTATTTATTAACTTTTTTTTGTTTTTAGATTTTTTCCTACGCTTACACACAATAACCGAGCTGGATTCCAAATTTCATCCTTCTAGGTCATCTGGAAGTAGGTTAGGTTTAGGTACTTATATGTCAGTCACAATAAAAAATGGTTTTTTTGTATGGGGACCCCCCCTATTTTATAACTTTTTTTAATTTTTAGATTTTTTCCTACGCTTTCACACAATAACTGAGCTGGATTCCAAATTTCATCCTTCTAGGTCATCTGGAAGTAGGTTAGGTTTAGGTACTATAGGTATGTCAGTCAGTCTTAAAATTTACGACTTTTTGACCTTCATATCTTTATAACCGTTTGAGCTAGCTTCATGAAATTTGGGCTTCTAGATGTCCTTATGGATATAATTAAACACACGTAGTTTTATGTGTTTACGTTAAAGATGTTTTGAGTTATAGAAGGGTCAAAAGTGGCACCAAGTGGTTCGTGTAATATTACACTTGGCGCTGGCTAGCCAGTTCCTTTGCTTGAACTTGGCTTGACACGCTGCCGCGTGTCTAGATACAATACGCCTGAAACATGAAAGACGGATAGGACTTTCATCTTTTAATACGCTAAGCGGTAGACCATTTACATGTATTAGGGAAATATCACAAATACTCCAAATTCCCTCTTAAATGTCCCATGACTGGTGCTGTTACTATATCACTGCGTTAATATTAATATATGAATTTTGGACAACAAATTCCAATCGTTTGGTACAATTTAGGAATACAAATTTATATACACGAATTCAATATTTTTCATATTTTTTTCTGGCAATAGATTAATGACCACGAAAAAGTAGAATGACCCGGCTGCGGAATTTCGGCCAAACCTCTTCCTTGATCTTGGTATGGTGTCCATCTGATTGATAACTGCGATTGATCGTCTTGGGACGTAATCGTGTCTAAATCCGAGCGGTCTCTGAGCCGATTTCGTAACTGAATAAAGTTATACTCATTTTTAGCATTTTCTGCCCGACTGCCTAAGCTGTGTCCAGAGCGCCACGGTCTGACACGATTTTTCCTTTTAGGTGCGATAGTTTAGGTGAAAAGGACCGAATAAAAACAATCATTGTTGTCATTGCGAAATGTCGGGAAAAGTACCTATAAAAACTATTAACTAATAAATAACTAGTTGGTTTTGTGTGGCAAAATTGTACCTAAGTGACGCATAGTGTGTCTATGTATGTAGATAAAATATTAATAAAGAGTTATGTTTATTTATTTAGTTAAGAAGTAGACACCTAAGTCAAAGGTCTTTTGAAAAGACCTATGTACATATGTTTTTTTTTTGTCTGTTCAATGACTATTTGATGACCAGAAAGCATTTGATGGAAGTGGTAAGAAAAAGGGAACATTTGATTCGCACAATTTTATTGGTCAAGCCGCGCTTAATATAGTAGAAATACGGCACGATAATGGGCTCCCAGATCCCATTCAGTTTCAGCGGCTTCAGCAGATCAAAACATCACCAAAATATAACATACATGATAAAAACTGTCATTATAACAAATCTGCTTCGCTTCTAGATCAACAATTGATATGGAAATTTCATAATTAAATATACTCGTAGTAACAATGTCTGAATCAATAAAAGCCATGTTTGCGTTGCAGATTGAATTGACTCTATGATTTTAATTGCCGTTCGACATTCATTGTGCTATCTCGCGCTGGGATTACTGGAAATACTACGCCTGAGGGTACGCCTTAATTATAACGTTGTCATAGCGTATTAAGACTTGATATAATATAAGCAGACATAGAATGTTTTGTGGCAAAACGAGTGTTTGAGAAAATGAAACATAGATAAATCTGTTATCGATAAGTAGATACTTAGATTATTATTTAAAATATGTATTTTCTACTAGTATAGTAAGTTACCGAGAAATTTCAACAATGCAAATAAATTACAAAGCGGTACATAATTTCTTTGTTACATATATTTAGTACTTATAAATTAAAACGTAAACTGTAACTATTAATATATCAAAAGAGAAGAAGATATCGAACGTATTGTGTATTTTGCGGTAACTATCTTCTTTTAAAATGTAATAAATATCTAAGTATAACGTTAAGGTAACATCGATAACAGACATGTCGGTATTTTATTTTGTCAATCACTTTATTTTGCCACAAAAACTTCTATGTCTGAATACTCTGAATACTCTGTACCTACCGTCTCCATTAAAAGATCGCTGTAATAGCATGGTATGAAGAAGTGTAAAATGACACCGGTAAAGAAGCCGATGAATTCAAAGTTTATTTCCCCATTCCGTAAAGACTGGAACAAAATAAATGCTAAGTTTTCAGAACAAAATATGAAATTCAGATATTTATCTGGTTTATGATATTTGTATGGTGTATTACTAAGTTACACATAGTTTTTTATTGTACAGCCTTTCTGCATCTGTGACTTTGACTCTTCTTCAACTGCTCAAATGTTAATTGGAAGAAATACATAAAGGGATAATTTCGTCTTTGATACGTGATAAAGAAGTACCTATGTTATAATTTTATTATGTGTGTAAAATTTTTTGTAAGACAAAGTGATTTTATATTATCTCGTTTCCATACGTAGGTATAAAATAAAACATTATTTTATTTTACACAACGATTTTTACACGCGTTAACACTTGTTTACATGATTTCAGTTAAAATGGGATCATTGTAGAATTATATTAATGCACTGTTTTTTGCATACTTACCTCTGTAATTTGAAACGCAGTGAGTGGAAGCAGAAATGTTGTAGTTTTCATAATAAATTCGTACAACACTGTAAAGTTCGTTTTAATTACTTCAATGAATCTGCAAAGTAAATAGTACATTACTACAGAGGCCGGGACGAAAGGGGTTGCCGGCCGAAGACATATAGACGGCCGAGCGAAGAGAGGCCGGATAGGGCTGAGCGCGGGCAACCCCATTTCCCGCCGAGGTATGTATAGTGCTTTTCTCAAACATGCAATGAAATAAATAAAATAAAAAATCCACGAAACCCACGTTTTATTTATAGGAAAAACTAAAAGTAAACTACACCCAAAATATAACCAACACGTACCTATATCATTATCACGCGTATGTTTTACACGAGTCGTGTATTTTTACTACCCGTATGTTTTCATGTATCTTTGATTTTTTCGCCTTGTATCCGTCTGACTGTCGTTTTCGTCACATAAGTTTACATAGTCTTTCATGTTGATATCATGTTTCACATACATCGTTGCTTTATGCATGGAGTAAATAAGTATAATTTCCACAGTGTTGACGAATTTGTAGTTACATTCATTTAAAATATGCCACAAAACTGTTTCTAATAAACTGTAAGCCATTTTTCTTAGTTTCTCAAATAATAAAATTGCCATAAGCAACCATATACATACCTACTTCGTCTTTGACTTGGCGGCAGAGGCAGCACGTTATTTAAAATCAATTCTGCTTACGCTGCCAATTCCAACACCTACGATTACAATTAATATTGATTTCATTATTTCGTCGGAACTCAAAATAAACTCATATTAAAGTCAAAAAATCAACAACGCACCATAAATCCAATAAAACAGAATGAATATTTTTCAACTTTACCTCCATAACAATTTAAAAAATATAACTACGCGTGTTTGAGTAGACCTTTTTACCGGTAACGTTTAGATGAAATATTTTAAATGTTTTTATTTGTGTAGTTAAATTTATAATTTAAAATTATAAAATTATAGAATGTATTATTTATTAAGTTCATGTTGATTTTATACAAATAAAACTGCAAATTATAGCAAACATTGCTTTTTTTTTTATAGGCGTAGTGGCAGAGTGTCATTACGACCCATAAAGCAAATATTGCCTCTAGTTTTTTTTAATGGATGAATGCCACGATGCTGTGTCACAAATATCTGTGAAATGAAAATTAAAAAAGAGGACTTTGCCGGCCTAGGCCTGCAAGATGTGTATGAAATTCCATTAACGACCTTTTGTCCTAGCCGCACCTGAAACGTCATACTTCGCAGCCTATTATAAGGAACATAACATCAATATTTCATTGCATGTTTGAGAAAAATAATTTATAGCTCAGACATATAACAGTAGGTAATACGAACGAACTGTGTTCATAATAAATAAGTAGTTAACATACGGAAAACTTACTTGTAAACATCCTGCAGTTTCAATATAATTTCTTTTAGATTTTTACCAACAGTTTCATCGGAATCTTTAGTGTCAGAAAAAATCTTTGATATACGAAGATTAAGGATATCGAGCTGCCCACATAAGTGAAGCATAAATATCGGGATCATCGGATCGAACCCTACATACATCGAGGCTGCATAAATATCGAAGAATAATGCCAAACCGAATAGCATAGTAAAAATAATATGAACGTTCTTATAATCTTCTAAGATCCATGGGTAAGTAAGTTCGAACATTGCCACATATTGAAATTCGCCGGCCATGTATGATTTTCCCATGAGCATCAACGCTTTCAAAGGGAAAATAGCGCTCGTAGAACAAACAGAAATGAACCAATACTGACATACTTTGACTCCTCGCTTAGAATAGTGAAGCACGATACGTTGTTCCTCTTCACAGAACTCCTTAGCCAATTCGTAATCATTATCAACTATGCGAATAAGTTCTATAACGGTATCCTGGTATCGTAACAAAATCGAGTATTTGTAGGTAATCGTGAAAGCTACTATAGCCATTATAGCATTTTTGCTAGCATCAGCAAATAATCCACATTGTATATCGTGGAAAAGAATAGAATACAATAAAAATATGAAACAGGATAGGGATAAAAGCGAAATTCCAATAAATTGAGTGCGCCAGAACTTGTCTCGGGCGATACACGGATGTGAGCGATTCAGACGCATTGCTGTTGTAGCAATCCAAAAAATCTTATCGTAATTCATATCTTCGTCTAGAATTTTGGACATTTTATCTGTTGGTGTAAACCACTACTCGAGAAAACTTGAAGTTAACAGTCCGATGTTCTTTTGTAACAAACGGTGAAGAGTTTACCTGAGAACAGGACGCGTGCGGGTGACATTAATTGATCAGCTTGTGAGTTGTAGACACGGGAAAATCGTTACATTTAGATTACCGTTTAAAAAAAAAACCGTGACTATCGTTACCGTTCCGAAAAAATCTGTGACATAAATGTCGTAACCGTACCTTTCGGGCACTGCAAGTGTTTTTAACTAAGTAATATACTGTGGCCCTAGTTTCGGGACCACACAGTGTATATGTATGTATGTATGTTATTTTTCTTATTTTCGTTATATATAGGCACTAGTGGACGCAGGATCCTCACGCGGTACTATACAGCCACGAACGCATTGTGTCGTCACTAGGATGCTGCTTAAAACATCTGACACAGATGAAAAGGCCTATTATTATTATTAGGCTCTTGTGATTTTCCGTACTTGCTTCTTAATACATACATATAATAATATGTTCCTGTCAAATATCTTGAACAACATGATGCAAAATTGTTAGATGCTGGTCCACACGATCTAAGCGGAGTTCGCCAAATTGTTAAATTAGGTTACCTTCCTCGTAATTGTTGACAATAATTTTATTTACAGTTTATTTAACCAATAGTTATTAGGCATTGCGATATGTAGTAAGTAAGATTTTCGCACTTTGTATTTTAAATCTGTTATGTATTAATAGGTACATTCTCAAATCTGAAATGTACTAAGATTTTTTAAAACGATGTTTTTTCGTGTCGTCACGTTTTGACGGCACACCGCTGTGATTTTTTCATCGTACTCTTGACGTTAATCATCACCCACCTCATGTAAGTTGTCATGTAAGCGTTGTAACAGAAACATGGTTTGCCACAAAATCAAGCGGCTGTTTAATTGCCTTTACATTTTCTTAAGCGTTCGATGAAAACATAAAATATATGTTAATTAAGTAGTTTGTAATAATAATAGTAGTTGCATCTGAACATATAACTTGTCATCTACGTAGTTTACTCGTGACGTCAGTAATCATTACGTTACATAACGGTTACATGTGTACTCCGTGTTTTAATACCCGATATATTTATTAACTCCACTCTCGTTCAAAAAACATCTGCGTTTTAGTGTGAATAGTGCGAGAGGAGCGAAGTTATAAATACTTTATGATGGCGCTGGCAAACCAAAATTTAAACTGCTAAAGAATTCATGGATTTTTAAGTGATGTTTTGTGTAAGTATTATGTTATAAAGTGCTTTATTTATTCAATAGTATTGGCTAAAAATATGTTTTGTTTTTTAACTGTAGAAGCGTGGATTAATACTTTTTTCGTTAAAGCTTCACCCTAAGCCCAAGCTGCGTTCATGAGATTAAATATGGAGTACGCTTCTCGGCACATCTGAAAAATATAAAAATAATGTTTTTTTTTTGCTATGACTATATTTTAAATTTAGGCTATTGATATTACTGATTAATATTCAAAACACACTACTGATTACCTCTTCTGAGAGCTCTGTCCCACTGACGTCCAGTTTAAGGTGACAGTCCATTTCTAACGACAGCTGCACCTCTGTTCATTTTACTATGGAAATTGACAATGACAGCGACGCGTTCAGTAGGTACCGGTAGTGCAGCTGCGGTTAGAAATGGAATGTTACCATTATTGCGGAGTACGGTTTTCTGCAGGATCCCATTTCCAGTAGTATGCGTGCAGTATCCGCAAACAGAATCCTCGTGTGAACGTTACTTTATTAGCTCATATACTACTAAAAACTTAAAAAGGGATCCCGCAGAATATCTTCTTGCATAAAACTGGACGTCAGTAATGTGGGAAAAAGCTCAAAGATAATACTCGATAAGTTACCTGGGCAAAGGTGTCGAGACAGATGGCGCAGAAGACGGTGCTAATGACGATCGGCTTGAGGGCGCGTGTCAGCATGAACAGGATGGTGCGCATCACGCGCGTGTCCGAGTGCTTCTCCCAGCCGCAAGAATATATCGCCAGACGGAAGTTTTCGCCCTGCACGAGTTAAATAGGTGACGCTTTGTACGTTTGTCGTGCGCGTAAAAGACTACCTAGGATAATTCGCCACTATGGCCACCTGTTAGTAACTGGCTACCTGTTAGTAACTGGCCACCCTAAACTAAAAATTAAATCTAATCTAATGAAATAAACAGAATTCATTTTAGTACAAGGTGGCTAGTTATTAAAGGCTGCCCAGCTATGGAAACCTTATACATACTAAAATGAATTCTGTTTATAGGTGACATTTTTAGTTTAGGATGGCCAGTTATTGGCCCGTGGCCAGTTACTGGCGAATTACCCCATCTCCCCTCATTTAACAACCTCTTACAAACCTGTGTTAATTTTAGTCTGTTTCAAACAAACAGAAATGTCACGACAGAAATCATTTATAGACTGGACATCAAATCGTCGGATGACAAGCAAAAGTCACTAACTAACACTATTGAAATTATTGGACAATAAACCGTGTTACAAGTGTAATAAAGTGCATTGTTACTTTAATTTTTTGATAGTACTTAGTGACTTTTGCTTGTCACCCGACGAAATATACCACTACTATCAGTAGGCAGATGGGCTAACCGAAACTCTATTTGCGAGTTGCTGTAATTAACTATTTAAGAAGTGTATTAAATGTATAAATAATAAATTACACAGCTAAGAAAAACGAATAGATAAGTTGAGTTCAGTTCGGTTTGTAAATATATTGGTGAATACGCGTTTTGCTTACTTTACTCTCAAGTACCTTTAGTAAAAAATGAAACAATAAATTATTAAAATTAAAATAAGAATACACGCATACCGTCTCCATTAAGAGATCGCTATAATAACAAGGTATGTAGAAGTGTAATATCACGGCACTAAAGAATCCAATGAATTCTATATTAATTTCTCCGTTTCGAAGAGACTGAAACAAAATAAATATTTACTGAGTTAGAGGACTTATCTATTCTGTCCTATCCTCGTGTAACGATATCTCTTATATAAAAAAATAAGAAAAAAAACCTACGTGTAAAATGAGAGCCAAGTTCAATACTAAATACATATAATACGTCGTTGTTGACTTCGCCGGAAAAAGAATTGAGATTCATATGGGTGTCAAGTTCTAGTTCCCTTTTGAACTTGGCTATCACGCGCGTAACTTGATGCTATCACGTGCTCATTTTTGCCCTTTCTTACCTCGGTAATTTGAAACGCAGTCAGAGGAAGTAGAAAAGTTGTAGTTTTCATCATGAATTCGTACAACACTGTGAAGTTGGTTTTAATAATGTCAATGAATCTGAAAGACAAAAATATATTTCATCCAAACGTCAACCACTAAAGGTAGAGAATAAAATAAATCGTTTTATACCTACTTGTAAATATCTTGAAGTTGTAAAATAATTCGTCTTAAGTTTTCTCGCCTAGTTTCTGCGGAGTCCTCTGTATTGGAGAACAATTTCGATATGCGCAGGTTAAGGATATCCAACTGCCCGCACAAATGAAGCATAAATATCGGGACAATCGGATCGAATCCTACATACATCGAAGTCGCATAAATATCAAAGAAGAGTGTTAAACCGAATAACATTACGAAAACGACATGAACATTTTTATAATCATTCAGAATCCAAGGGTATGTCATTTCGAACAACGGCACTAGTTGGAATTCACCCGCTAAATAAGACTTTCCCATAAGCACAAACGCTTTGAGCGGGAAAATAGCGCTCGTCGAACAAGCAGAAACGAACCAGTACTGGGTAACTTTTACCCCTCTCTTAGCGTACTTATAAACGATGCGTTGCTCTTCTTCACAGAACCCCTTGGCCAGTTCGTAATCCTCATCCACAATGCGAATAAGATCGACAATAGACTCCTGATATCTCAAAATAATCAAGTACTTGTACGTAATCGTGATAGCAACTATTGACATTATTGCACTTTTGCTAGCATCAGCATATGCACCACACGGTATGTCGTGGAAAAATGTTGAATACATCAAGAACGAAGAACAGAAAAACGATAAAATTGATATAGCAGTAAATTGAGTGCGCCATTTCTTATCCCGCGGGATGAAAGGATGGGATCGATTCAGACGCATTGCTGTTGTGGCAATCCAAAAGATATTATCGAATTTCATGTTCTGATCAAGTATTTTTGACATTTTTATTTTTTTATTTACGAAACCTGAGGTGGATGAGCTGACTGTATGATGACGAAGCCTGCGCTGTGGATCTGAAGGTACCTATGCTGTTATTATTATGTTGTTTTTTTTTGGTCATTTTTTTTTTATGAATGCGTGTAGACCGCTAGTTCCTTAAACTAGTTAAAGGCAATAGTCCTGAGTTCTTTTATGACAAATGGTGAAAATATTGGGTGAGAATTTGCGCGTGCGGGTGACGTTAAGTGGCCGGCTTGTGACAAGAGGTAGGGAGTCTCATGTTTGTCATAAAGACAACGATGGTCTTTTCTTATTCTATTTGTCTTAGTCACGTTACTTATTAGTTAAGTTAAATTTTTTTACAAGTAGGCGTTTAATATAAAGAAAACAATAATTTCTATTGTATTCTAAAAATCGTTAATTGTAATTTTCAAAAATCTACGTTAGTAATATTAAAACCAAGCTATTTTGGTATGTTATTCCTGTAAATCTCTTTCTTTTCGTCTTATATATTTCAGTATCGCTCAATTTTTTTTAACTGATTAGTTTTTTTAGCCATATCAGCCATAAGACGTCCACTGCTGACATAGGCCTCCCTCTTGTGAGTAGTATACATTTATTTATTATGCAATTAATGCGGTAGTATAAATTGTCAAAAGTATTGATTGTATGCGTAATTAGAAGCCTAAGGTCGGAAGTTTTAGGGCTAAATAGACTTGCACCAATATTTTAAATAAAATACTTATACACCAATCAAATTGTAGTTAATTACCTTGATAAGCGTTTTGACTTTTATGTTTATTTAAGAGCTTAAGTAATTGCGTAAATTCAAAGTAATCTCAATATTACATCTGGCATACACGAGTGTATGTAAAGATAACAAAAAAACCGCCTGTAAATTGTCAATGCTACAATTTAAGTAATAACAGATAAATGCGGCGTGGGCATAAAAGTATTGTGCTTCATTATAATACAGTTTACGTTTACGAAAGAACAAAAGCGAAAAAATATTAAGAATAATTTCATTCTAAATCTCCTATGCTTTAGGCCAAACTCCCATAAGAAGGTAGAGAATGCAATAGTTTGTGCAAATTATAGCACGACATGACTTGTAAACCAGATTACCTGACATTAGTAGAGACGGGAGCTGACAAAATAATGGCCGCTGCGTCATTCATCAACTATTCGGATTGATTCGAAGTTTCTACGCGACTTGTCATCAATCAGTAACAAACATCAAATCACGTCGCCTTGCCTGTAATTTAACACAAAGGGACGCATAATTGAAGTAGAGCCAGCATTCTACGTGTCTTAATCTAATTCAATCTTATTTAGATTAAGTTTGATTAGGTATCAGTTCATCGTACATCTAGTGTGTTTCAGGACTTTCAGGTTAGTGAAGTGGGTAAGTATCTATCAATAAGCACAATTTCAATCTAATACCAACACGTAAAACTTTTGCTCTGAGAACTAACCTTCATTGTCATTGATAATGTCCATTAGGAACGCAAAATAAAAAAAGTAGTCGAATTTTTGGATTAAAGTTACGAAATTTAGTCAATGTACCTATATGGATGATTTGATATGCAGGTACTAAGTATTAATGAATCGTAGGTGACTACGTAGCGTAGGAGGCATTAGATCCTGTGGTATGGGTGGCGCCAATTCTGATAACTCGTCGTTAGCCAGCGACCGAGATAATATTCTCCAAGCTCATAGCTGCCAGTCGCTAGAGTGATTCTCGCTTTGGCGCTTGAACCGGTAACATTGAGTAGGAAGGCTTACTGCGTGTTAAGTTAAGAATGTCGAAAGTGTTGAAGTAAGAACTTGGAGCAGAATAAAAGTAATTAATTGTACCCAGGACTTTGATTTGAAGGACTTTGAAATATTATAATTGAGTACTTATAATATTTTGATAAAATATATGAGCTACCTCGTAGCCAGACGTGTCGCATTTGCTATATGTAACCTTACACTTAAACTTCTACATATTAGCCTGTATGTATATATTCAAGTGTACCACATGTTTCAATAGATAAGCCTATTTTCCCTTCAGTTAATATCACCATAAGCCCCAAGAAATACTAACAGGTCCTTTGTTGGGCTTTTAAAAATCTCTTTAGTGCTAAATGCTCAATTTTAACGGAAAACTCGGGTTCATTTTGTATTCCGCCGGGGGCGCGCGGGCCGCCGACGGTACGCAAAGACCGCTGGCATATTCTGCATAACTAATCTAATGGCAACACTAATCTATCTGTAAACATAATGTTGTTTCATTGGACGAAATATTACACATATTTGTTGAATGACAGCGCTATGAAGAGGACAAATGGATGGTTCTGACTACTTGGGCTGTAAGTATTTGTGAAACAAAAACTAAACCAAGCGCGACAAGCGTCTCTAAAAGTAATCTGTACTTTGAGAATGCTAATCAAAAGCGTGTCTTGACCTGCACAATAAGAATTCTAATAAATATCAACTGTTCTATCATTTATAAAATTGTTTCTTTTAAAAGGTTAGCGTCGAATATTGAATTCAAAGCATCAGTTTGTATTTGCTATGTGTATTCGTAAATTTCTTGATAAATTGTTCAAAACACTACTACTTCATAATATAATTTTCAAGAACATTTAAATATATTGTAAACAGTGTATACTAAGACAAAAGTACCTACTAAAGCCGTTGCTATTTAACATGTTATTTCCATAGGGATTTCCGAGACAGCAGTCGATACGAACTGTGTCAACATTTCCGAGTCTATTTAGGCAAGCATCAGATAATTTTTAGGGTTCCGTACCCGAAGGGTAAAAACGGGACCATATCATTAAGACTCCGCTGTCCGTCCGTCTGTCCGTCTGTCTGTCTGTACCAGGCTGTATCTCATGAACAGTTGAAATTTTCACAGCTGATGATGTTGCCGATATAACAACAAATACTAAAAACACAATAAAATAAATATTTAAGTGGGGCTCCCATACAACAATCGTGATTTTTTTGCCGTTTTCTGCGTAATGTTACGGAACCCTTCGTGCGCGAGTCCGACTCGCTCTTGGCTGGTTTTTTTACTTAATCTTTGTTCATCTGTATTCCAAGTCCGCTCCAAAGAACCGAAGCTTTCCTGAATTCCTTATTCCATTCTCAACATCTGTTTTCATTTTCCTTGAGTCGATTTTATGATAAATACTCGTAGCAAGAGCGGTGAGCATTCAATTAAAACAGAATCTGCGGGCCAAGTTGATTTTAGTTATAAATAATACTAAACATTCAGTACCAATGTTGTGCAGTTCAGTATCATCTTGTGTATTATACAGGCTCTCATTACTGACTAAAAAGCAAAAAAAAATAAAAAAAATAAAAAAATAAAAAGGTAATAGCTGACCTTAATGAGTCTTTGCAACGGCAGCCACTCAGAACAATATCTAATTATTATGTACGTAGTACGTAGATACTTTTTTCATCATACCTTGTTTTTGCTTCTTTTATTAATTTTGTGTAAACATAAAACTATGTTCTGGTAATGTCAGTATGAGGGTATTTGTTACAAATTATTCATATAGTAACACAACTAACACACCCACCATCAAACAGCTCCAACGCACCATTTCTCCTTTTAATTTTAAATAAAATCAAAACATAAAAACGCTTTCAATATGCATAACAATCAAAATACTGTCCGTCTTATTTCATTACGAGTATCCAAGTCCAATTTGAGGGATTTCGCGCATTTGCTCCTATACTGTAACTTTTCATTAAGTACTTATATTAAACTTAAGTAAATATGGAGTCGTTATAAGATCCTATTAGTACGGTATCCCTATTAATAATAAGAGGGTCATTGTCCCCATCGCGGTGTGATTCTGGATTCAGGGAACGACGCCACATGTAGGTAATAATAATTAGTGAAACATTGCGTCCTTTGCGCCGCGCCGGTTCCACTTTTCTAAAAACTACGCTGTTTAACAAATCAGTATTTAGAGTTCCGTAACCGGAGGGTGTCGACCGAAATTCCGTTTGGTATAGTCAGCCAAGAAAGTGGTTTACCACTTTTTGACTCTAATATCTGATTGATAGAGTCGAAAAGTGGTAAACCACTTTCTTGGCTGACTGTACTAACCCTTAGCTGTCCGACTGTCCGTTCGTTCATCTATCAGAATATTCATTTGTATAGACATATACTTACGCCATGAACAGCAACAGGTTACTAGTTATACGAGCAGTAGATTGTTAACTAGGGGGTGGAAAGACATTTAATCTACTCTAGATAGTTTGACGCTTGAACGCAGTGAGAGCGCCAACACCCAACAGTCCGAGACTGAAATGGTGTCTTTCACCCGAGTTAAACGTTCATTTCATTTCGAATACGAGGAAAGTAAAGTACATGTGTATTGTGTAGGTACCTATTATAAAAAACATGACTACATAAGTAGGCATATGAAGCGTGCGGCTTTTGAACACGTCAGATGTGTACCTACCAATGGGCTATAAGTAAACATAAGAAACGCATGGTCTTTCAAGTACGTCATACATCTCATGTTTCGTCGGAATCCTATTCAAATTCAAACTGAGAACTTCTAAATGAACACGTAAAGCTTTGTGAGTTGTCGAGTGGAACGCACCGTACCCACGTGAAGCGAGTATCCACGTCACGCGCCGCGGCGGAGTGCTCGTTAGAATCAGCATTATTTCACCCACTACCCCCTACTTACCCTAACCCCCCGCGTGACGAGACATTGCTCGAATCGCGTAATGCTCTGTAACACTGTATAACAACAATTGTAACCAGGCACCGTCATATTAGGGGCGTCATTATGTTGAAAGCTGACGTTCTCCAGATTTTGGAATCGTGTTATGTTAAACTCGCGTAAAAAGTTGGCGACTGTTTTAATCCGTTTACAGTCCTTGAAGCAAATTTTATAACTCACATGTAAGTAAAATTTATCACTTATAGAAGGCAAATCCAAAAGTCCGTGACAAAATTCATTTTGGCAAGCAATCATCGTATGCTATTCAATCTCAATAAATACGTCACTAAGTAATAAATATGTACTCACGAAAATATCACCGGAAAACATCAGATCAGACTGATTATTTACCAAGAAATGTATACCTACGTAGTATACGTATTCTTTTTCACAAAAATCTAAGAATATTTTCGTCTCAAATCTATTTACATACGAATAAGATACTGTCATTTGCAAACTCTGGGTTCGGATTGCCAGTTTTAGATAGTCTCATATTTTCGCATAGATACGCCAATAAAATAACATAAATCTTTTGAGGATTCGTTGTAAAATACTTTGAGCTAGAAATAGCAAATTTATAATAATATGTAAATTGTCTCTTTGGAGATTTTAAGTTAGCTTAGAGGTTTATTTCTACAGATATTTTGAAAATGATGTGTAAGCACGTACCTACTTCGTTACTTGAGAATGGCTCAACTATATACTACACTATATACTATATACTATGGCTGATTCTTTAAGTCTTTATTCTTTACAAAATAATTTGAATAATGCTTAGTATACCACGTCCGTACTCGTACATTAAAAAATATGAAAAACACAAAATAGCAATAACGCCAGCCCCATTATACGAGGTTACAATACAGGAATTCTCAACTAGCCTAAGAGGTATAGGTGCATGAAATCAGAACGGTAGTGAAAGCAGGCATGACCGAAGTGTTGCTAGGTGAATTGATGGAAGTGTAACATCCGGCTGTGATCTATGAGCCCCGCCTCAGTCTAAACATTGCGAATTAATTGAATTCGTGATACGAACGCTTCTCCGCAATCAATTTAACAAGCGAGCTAATTAATTTGGTGAAGTCTACGCCGATCCTGATATTGACGGCCGTTTTCAATACAATCGTCAGCGGTAATAGCTGCTAATCTAAGTAAATTGTAAATTGAAACAACAAAGAAAAGGAGCGTACTTTCACCTTCATTTTAAGGAACATCAAAGGCTTATAAATATTAAAGAAGTTAAAGGTATCAGAATCAGGCATCACAGAATAAACGATAGCTAAAATACAAAAGGGAAATTTGTCCCTCGGTGGGCTCCCTTGTACTTAATTCTACAAAATTCTAACGTACGAGTCTTATTTAAGTCCCATCTGTACTGGCTTGACGTAGTAAGTAATTATACGCTCTCGTTTCTTCATACTTCCAATCAGAGGTCTGTATAAGTAGTATAGTCCTGACAATATGCCTACTTACTACTTACTATAATCAACAATAAATTACAATTTTAAATTTCTATCTCCTAACCATCGTTAAAATACCTAATTTGTTTAATATCATAATTTAGATTTAAGACTATTGCTGGGTCCATATGTAACTTACTATTACTATAACAATCATGGATGTAATAAATAAACTATGATTATGAAACAAGCAGATGGCATTGAAAAATATCTAATTGACAATTAACACACCTATCAAAATAACTGCGCAAATATTGCTCCACCTTTCATACAAACTGGCGTGACAAGTGGCACACGTGTGTCATCACGACCGCTGACGTGAATCATCAATACAATGGCCGATTATAATCATCAGCCGGCTATGACGGCCGTAATTTACCGCTCGCCGGCAGTGCCTTGTTGAGTTCTATAACAGATCGGATAATTACAACCATATCCAATTATAAGTCCGATCGAGGTATTACATATTGTTGTTTGGCAGCTCATGAAACTGCAACCTCTTGACATAGATGTCATTATGGCGAAAGCCACAGCTATTACTGTCTAAAATAAAAATAAAAATACTATTTCCAAAAATCTGCTACAAAATCTTGTAACACAACGTCATAGTAGGATTCAAATTTTGAATCTTAAAGCGTTATGTAGAAGTGCAAAATTTTACAGTTCATGAGTGAAATCATCACAACATTAACAATAGTAGCGTCGGCAACGATAGCCAACATGCAGACTTAATATATTTTCCTACATTTTGTTTAGGTGACATACCTATAATAAATTACTAGACAAATATCGGTTACGGTCTAGAAATGACATAAATCATTTTTATAATTTTCTTTATTCAGTCGCATAATTCAAAAGTAATTTTATGTTGATTATTTTAATATTAAAAACAAGTAATAACCACATGCCGGCATCCAATTACTGCGGATTTTCATGATTAAAGAAAATCCGCTTGCATCACTGAAATTAACATTCAATTACTTTTTATTTATGTCGAGATTTTATGAGTAAATTTACCGACACCAATTAATTGTTACTACAACAGCTTGTACTTAATTTAAGTTACAGAAAAAAATGGAAGGGAAAATCTACGTTGGAAATATGTAAAATTAATGAATTTACTAGTACCTACATATATATATTGCAAAACGGGGTGATATAAGAATTTCTTCAGGCATTTCTATAGACAAGAGATTTTTGTTAGACAAAAATTCACAGCAATGTAAGTATTTACATGAATAGTTCGACTAAATAAAGAATTGAACTAATTTTACGATCATTTTATACTTACAAAGAAACCCAATTTTTTCCTAAGGTCGCTCCAGGTATATTCTAGGCATGTCACACGCAACAATAACCAACACTTCTCTGATTGCATTTTTAAGCGATTGTCAAGGTCGTATCAAAACAAGATCTAAACCTTAACATACTAATAAAGTCAGAATCAGCGTCCTAGTTAAATTAGCACTTCCTTCTTCCTCGCGTTATCCCGGCATTTTGCCACGGCTCATGGGAGCCTGGGGTCCGCTTGACAACTAATCCCATGATTTGACGTAGTCACTAGTTTTTACGAAAGCGACTGCCATCTGACCTTCCAACCCAGAGGGGAAACTAGGCCTTATTGGGATTAGTCCGGTTTCCTCACGATGTTTTCCTTCACCGAAAAGCGACTGGCAAATATCAAATGATATTTCGTACATAAGTTCCGAAAAACTCATTGGTACGAGCCGGGGTTTGAACCCGCGACCTCCGGATTGAAAGTCGCACGCTCTTACCGCTAGGCCACCAGCGCTTTTTCAATTAGTTCAATTAGCACTTAACAGACTAAATATATTAATTGACCGCATTTGTAAAAAAAAACCGTTGTGTAAGTAAAATTGGATCTATGTAAATCAGTTGACTATATCGGCTAGTCCCCATAAAACCTTGAAGATGAAGTATTCCAGTTATTCCATTTATTTTACGACTCGGCTCGTACACGTACAGCCAACCCTTGCTAGGAACGTGCGTCAAAATATATTTTGGTTTATAGCCTATTCTTTCTCAACGGCTGGTCGCTGCTTAAACTTGTCGGTTGTTTGTCATGCACAAATAGGCAGTTATTTATATTAATATATGGTAGATAGCTAAAAGTTTGCGAGAGGCAATTACCAGTCATAAGGATCGGTTGCACTAAACCATGTCTGTCGTTTCTGTCACAGATAAAACGTTCGCTAAATGTTTTTGTATTGGTAGTTTCATAGTTCATTGATGAGTGACATTGATCAGTGCAATTAGCACTAAATGTCAGTTTTTATCACATAAAATAGTTTCAGAATTTTTTATTCTTACTTTAATAATACGAAACGTCTTAATCGGATAATTAAAAAGTACTTAACTTTAAGCTTTAAATTACAAATAAAAGAAATAAAGCATTATGTATGGAATTTTCCGTAGAAAGTAAAGAGAGAAGAGAGTGAAAGAGAAGCATCGATAATGAGTTTATTTATATTAAACTCTCTGCCTGTCATTAAATTTTTCACTCTAGAATCCGATGGTTGGTAATATTATTAAATAAATATTAATTAAAATCCCCCATTAACTGTAATCTTCGCGCTAGTGGCCGGTGGAGAGAAGATGAGAAAAACAATAAGATTTACACACAAACACGTTGCGAATAATTCTTTCATCTATAAACGTGAACAGAAAATGCTTTCCCAATAGCGAAGCTAACATATTGTGTTCCATATTAAACACTGGCCTTTGTACCCGTACAAAGCATACGTAGTATATTTATTAGGTCGTGGGGAGTACAAATTAGTTTTATTTGAGTAGAAGTAAAGTGCACTCGGCAGACGTCCACCGAGGCCTTGGAGTCCGCTTTTCGAAATTGGATTGTAGCTCCAGGCTGGGTAAGGAGTGTTGCCGTCGCTTACAACTCCGTTTGTAACTACGTTCCTAGCAATCCTGTGTGTTTGACTTAGTAACAAAACAATTTGCCAAAGCTGGTAACTGAGCTAGTGGAACAAAACAAACAGCTAATTGTACGGAGCTAAACCTACATGTTATATAGGTAGTTTAGGTTGTAATCAGTTATGGATTTTGGATTAGAATGGCAGTATTAGCATCTCTTGACTTAATAGGGACAATACCAATCGAGTAAAATTAAATCATTCACTGAAGTAGAACAGCACACGGAACAGTTGATTTGCAAATCCATTTCGGGATCTTACTTAAATAAATCGAATCGAATCTTTGCATACAATTATGTAGAATTGGTTTATTTTAAGCTTCGGTGCGGTTGATGCCTTACTATTCACTGCTAATAGCATAGTTTCAGTCGCGCATTGGCATGTTTGGAGTTAGCGTCGTCAGTTGTGAACAAAAGCCATTAAAATGTCAAAGGTCTAAGTTTAGTTTTAGTTCCGCTTCGACTAATTTCCCAAATGACTAAAGTCACTGCCGCAGTTACTTAATTACTACAACTATCAATTGGTTAGTTCGTTCGTTATTCAAAATCTCTGTAGGGCAGATGGAAGGTTAAAAAATCTATGCATATTGTTGTGTTCAATACGCAAAAGTTTAAAAAGGTTATAAATTATAGTTATGTTGCTCTCCGTGCACTACGAATACTACGATGCACTTCGTAGACTGAAGCATACCAGAATGACAAGGGCCCATGTTTTAAAAGAAGAAATTAAAATCAGAATAAGGCTCAAGGTATTACAAATCAAGAACAAGAAAATATTTGATTCGCAGTTATATTCATACATTCCCGAGATTCGTTATTTACTACTCTCAATAAACTCATTTGCTTTAACTATACCAAGAAAATTGTAGGTAAGCTATATGTATACATAGGAAAGCTACAAGATCTAATAATGATCACTAAATTAGCTTTGATTACAAGGTGAAAGTGTTGCGAAGGTAAATCGTTCGAACATGTAAACTCGAAGTAATTTGCAAGCGGGCGCGGCCGGCACACCTCGGAAACGTTACCAACAAGAGGTGTTCAACTTTTAATTAGTTCCCTAACTTTCAAAAAAGCATTAAGGTTTCCGGCAGACTACAGTTCAGCCGCGTGTTTTTTATTCGCAATCAAAGAGAATTCTTCACCAACTCGCCCTCACAGTTAGGTAATCGCTGTTTTACTTTTCCACTCCGACCAGCAAGAAATAGCTGGAATACTTGGTTATTGCATCGGCGAAAGACTGGGAAAAATTCGAATAAAACAAACGACGAATATGTAAAATAGACATTCTAAAAATGTGAGAATTGGAAGAAAATTTTGTGGAAATATTCAGTCAGCAGCTGTTGCGTCAGGTTTGGGGAATTTCGTTTCAGTAAGTTGGCGGTCACGTGTGCCGAGGTGGGACTCGTACAATCTTTACTTCGATTTAAAATTCTGCCTTTCATTTTAAACATTAATATGATAACTTGCATTCTTTGATTTAAGGACTCTTTTTGTAAAATAATATACCTATCCTGTTGAATTGAACTGTTTTTTTTTATATTAAAGGTGGTACCTGCCTCTTTAGCATAATACAGAAAATAGTAACGAGCAGATATATTGTATATAGTAATATACAATTTAGATTGCCGAGCTGTTGCCTGTAGACACAAGAAAGTAACTTGCGCAGTGAAATAACAATGTATCAACTATTTTACAAACCAACTGCCAAGGTAGCACTTTTGTAGTAAGTGCTTTTATTGTAACAAGGTAACATTTCAGTATCAGAAGCAACAAACCATTTTTATCATAACATAGATGGTGGGTACATTTAAGTACATTATAAATGAACTTTCTTTTTCCCAAAGCCGAACTGTCAAACGGATTTATACACAATCTATGACCGGCTCGATCCGTTCACGTCGATATAATTCAGCTGTAATCCCGTGTCCACGCCGTGAAATATGTCCTACTTTCCTTCTCTGATCGCAGTTTTCCTGTCTGCTTACTGTACGTCGGAGGGTTAATCCTGAAGGAAACGGCCGGCAAACCGCCTGCGGATTTCTAACGCTATAAGTACTAAATTAAATTTAATACAGCATAATTACGCATTTTTTTTTAATGCAAAATGTTAACATTGTTAATGTTATAAATCATAATATCAATTAAGAAATATTCCATAATGATCACTTGAACTTTATATGAACAGTGTACAATCAAATTTTAGTAAAATTTGTGAGATCGCTAGCGTCATCGTTATTTTTTGCAAATGTGGCCAAAATTCTTTTGTTTTCCATGAGAGCCTTTTTGTTGTCAACAAAAAGTTTGATATACAAGGTGTCCAGAAAGGGTATCGGCTATTTATTTTAGCGCCATATTCGAAACGGGGCCACGAAAGGGAGCGGGGTAGGGGTTCGTGGCGTGCGCCATTTAGTGGAGTTTTAGCCACGATGGAACAGTACTCGGGGACGCATCGCGCATTTTGCGTACGAGCGTATTATCGTAACGGTGATTCAATAGTGACTGCTCAACGTCTGTATCGTGCGGAATATCATACACGCCACGCGCCAAGTGACGATAGCATTAGGAAACGGATCAGGATGTTCGAGAATACAGGTGCGACGATTAAAATTCAAAACTGTATTCTCGAACATCCTGATCCATTTCGTCACTTGGCGCGTGGCGTGTACGATATTCTGCACGATACAGACGTTGAGCAGTCACTATTGAATCACCGTTACGATAATACGCTCGTACGCAAAATGCGCGATGCGTCCCCGAGTACTTCCATCGTGGCTAAAACTCCACTAAATGGCGCACGCCACGAACCCCTCTCCGCTCCCTTTCGTGGCCCCGTTTCGAATATGGCGCTAAAACAAATACCCGATACCCTTTCTGGACACCTTGTATAACTTTATTGACCTGACATAGTCTTCCTCCAATAAAAAAGCCTCTAAATAGAAAGAAAAAGTCTAGTTAAAAGAAAATTTACTTAAAAGTGACATTCGAATGGCAAATGCAGCTGAATTGCTGTTTCAGCATTATTGGTACGGCCTTGACACGGGCGCTGTCACTGTCAATTTTCTGGATAAAATAAGTGACGGATTGAATGTTCTAACTGCGGCAGTACCCAAAGTAGACACCCCTATAAAGGACGTGGAACCGGTAATGGGACATAAAACCACAAATCCTCTAAAATAATGCGGCTACGAACGGTTTCATGATATCCGCTTGACAATTCGATATTATATTTTATGATCAGAGATTAACTTTAGGTAGAGTAAAACCACCATTCGTAACCAATCTCCTGGGTATTAAATAGGTATATTTGCATAAAATTAAATTTATTCTCATTATGCCGTGCCCTCGCATTAAATTAATTATTTAATAAGTTCGACAATCATATTGACTTTATTATATTATGTGCGTATATAAATAAATAATGTATATGTAATTATAAATGTATATTTTCGCCAATTATTTTCAGAGTGCGTTAATTTTATGAGCTGTTACTTCAGCAAGAGAAAAACAGCGTTCCATATCAAAATAGCTATTAGAGAGATTTATTACCATAATATACAGAACGACAGCGATAATGCCCTGCAGCTCCGTGCAAATCGGCATTTTATACGAAAAGATACGAGGAAGTAACGAGCAGTAGTTAGGCGCTGTATCAACTGTGAATTGATATATAGTTCGTTTTTTTAGCATTAGAAAGAACTCCGCAGAAGCAAGCGTGCAGTTTTTATCAGGCTCGTTAATTGTTAATAATTATTGAATTATCTAATGTAGCATGGTCAATACATATAATTTACTTCAAATTTTTACCGCTAAAAGTGCCAGATTTAGAACCACAAGCGAACTTCTGCGAAGTTCTTTCTAATGCTAAAAAAACGGACTATAGGTAGGTAAGGTAGCTACACATACACATCTTAAACGAAGTCCTCCGCCGCGCCTGTCTGTTTGTGTGTTTGTTTGTTCGCGATATACTCAAAAAAATGAATCTATCTATAAAGTGATTCTTGAGGAAAGGTTTAGCTGTATAATTTGTTTACCCTAGTAGCCTAGTACTAGGGGCGGACCGCTAGTATTTATATTAGTTACCAAGAAATAATGTTATGAATAATAATTATCACTTTGTGTTTGCTTAAAAACACTTTCTTGATATTTTACTGAAATACTCGCAGGCATTTAATCTATTAACAGGCCTATTAAGTTTTAGTAATTAAAACTTTTAGTTAATTATAAGACGTTTTTGGTTAAAGAAATGTCACTTTTGACACTGACTGATCACAATCATATCAGAAACAGATCTTATAAAGATAACTCGAATTAGGTTGTGAGTCTTTCACGGATACGTTGTATACCTATTGTACAGTCAGCAGCAGAAGTTGCTAAGCGGGCGAGGTGTTCAAAATTACCTTGACACGCTCTTATTCTCTTAACAATAAAGTCGCGTCAAGATCATTTTGACCACCTGGCCCGCTTAGCAACTTCTGCTGCTGACTGTATCTAGACACGCGGCAGCGTGTCAAGCCAAGTTCAAGCAAAGGAACTGGCTAGCCAGCGCCGAGTGTAATATTACACGAACCACTTGGTGCCACTTTTGACCCTTCTATAACTCAAAACATCTTTGACGTAAACACATAAAACTACGTGTGTTTAATTATATCCATAAGGATATCTAGAAGCCCAAATTTCATGAAGCTAGCTCAAACGGTTATAAAGATATGAAGGTCAAAAAGTCGTAAATTTTAAGACTGACTTATGACTTATAGTACCTAAACCTAACCTACTTCCAGATGACCTAGAAGGATGAAATTTGGAATCCAGCTTGGTTATTGTGTGTAACCGTAGGAAAAAATCTAAAAATAAAATAAGGTTAAAAAATAGGGGGGGTCCCCATACAAAAAAACCATTTTTTATTGGGACTGACATATAAGTACCTAAACCTAACCTACTTCCAGATGACCTAGAAGGATGAAATTTGGAATCCAGCTCGGTTATTGTGTGTAACCGTAGGAAAAAATCTAAAAATAAAATAAAGTTTAAAAATAGGGGGGGTCCCCATACAAAAAAAACCATTTTTTATTGGGACTGACATATAAGTACCTAAACCTAACCTACTTCCAGATGACCTAGAAGGATGAAATTTGGAATCCAGCTCGGTTATTGTGTGTAACCGTAGGAAAAAATCTAAAAATAAAATAAAGTTTAAAAATAGGGGGGGTCCCCATACAAAAAAAACATTTTTTATTGGGACTGACATATATGTAAGTACCTAAACCTAACCTACTTCCAGATGACCTAGAAGGATGAAATTTGGAATCCAGCTCGGTTATTGTGTGTAAGCGTAGAAAAAAATCTAAAAATAAAAAAAAGTAAAAAAATAGGGGGGGTCCCCATACAAAAAAATATTTTTTATTGTAGCGTTGGAACCGTTACAAGCAGATATTTGAAACTACCCCAATATATGTATTATTACATTTGCTATATTAAAATAAAGTTTAGTCAAAAAATAAGTGGTGTCCCCATACAAAAAAACTTGTAATACGCTCTAAACAACCGGCCAACGGTGTGTCGTTGGCGGCACGCGGCACCACATAATTATACAAAGAACAGAAGTAAAAACCATACAGCGGAAACACAAGAAAAAACATTAAATCTCAATATCTGCCTAGTTTTCTTTACAAAAAGTATTGATATCCCACCAAAAACATAAATGTAAAAAAGGAGAGCCAAGTTCAATACAAAAATTATGCTTGGCTGTGGGGCTCGCCGCAAAAAGAATGGAGATCTAAATGAGTGCCACTGCCAAGTTCTATGCAAAATCCAAATATGTATTTATAGGAACAAAATAACATTATAAACAAGTATTAAACTCTATTTCTTTGCTTTATTGGATACCTATAACAATTGCTGTTATTTAAAAAAATGTGAGATCTTAAAGTAGGTTAGATTTGGCTTGGCCAGGTTTTATCAGAATTACAATATATATAAAATGATTGATGTAATGAAAACTGGCCAAGTCAAATCTAACCTACTTTAAGATCTCACATTTTTTTAAATAACAGCAATTGTTATAGGTATCCAATAAAGCAAAGAAATAGAGTTTAATACTTGTTTATAATGTTATTTTGTTCCTATAAATACATATTTGGATTTTGCATAGAACTTGGCAGTGGCACTCATTTAGATCTCCATTCTTTTTGCGGCGAGCCCCACAGCCAAGCATAATTTTTGTATTGAACTTGGCTCTCCTTTTTTACATTTATGTTTTTGGTGGGATATAAATTACAATACCTATCACAAAGATAAAAAAAATACTTTATAATTTCTTTATACGTAGGAATTTGAATTTTATTTGTGTCTAAGTTAAACCAATATTGCGGTCCCAGATGCCACAAATAAATGAGTGAAGACAATGTTGGAAATCTGTTAACCCAATGCAAAACAAAGTTTTGGGGTAAAGCTGACTAGCTTTACCCTAATAGTACATTATTGTCGAGGCTCGGAAGTAGCTACTTGCAGGCTGAGGATTCGTTTTAAACGGACGACCTTGGGAGTCCGTTTAATTGAATCCGAAGCCAGCAAGTAGCCTTCCAGCCGAGTCATATATAGTGCTTTTCTCAAAAATGATGCAAGAAATATAAATATCATAGAAATATTTTACAAAACCAACGTTCTTACGTATATATTTTCACAGAAAAAAGTCCTTGCCGCCTTTTTATTTTTTAATAAAAAAATAGAAGTGTATTTTTCTGCCGAAAATACGCCAACCTATTTGAGACAACTAAATAGTCGCGGTACTAATCATCTGTTTGGCTGTTTAATGGGCCTGTGCCTTCATTTAATATGGCCATATCAAATTTTAAAAAGTTTGGAACTCGAGAAATAATGGAATTTGTATGCAACATTGCAGTCCCAAAAGCGAGACTGCAATGTTTTTAACTTTTTAATTTTTGAGTGACCATAAACTACGCGCTTCGCGACCTATTTTTTAGACGGCAAAGTCGACCTTGCCGTCCATTTTTGAGAAAAACTTATTTATTGATCGACTGATCTATAAATAGGTACAAACTAGATATACCTATAGGTACACAGTGGATGAGAAAGTCTATTGTTATTTAATGTTGTTATTTTTATTTTATTTTAGTTTAGTATTGTTGATAATCTGCGCACTAAAACTTGCTTTCAACTGCCGTATTCGAATTTCAAGATATTCACAAGAGACGACACGTACTGGATCCATTCTAGACACGTTATAGTTTAGATATCAACTAGATCTCTTTTGCAGCGCAATTCGGACAACCATTGTAACTTTTACGTTGGATAGAGTAAGATATCTATTAGATGTGAATTGGATCTCTAAGTCATATCCTGTGGAAATCGTTCAAGAGTATCTCCAGAATCGCGCAAATGTCAAAATTGACAGGTTAGATCTTAAACATATCGTTATCGTATCTTGGTGATGTCTAAACGATATTATTAGATATTTATTTCAAAATCCGAATCGGGCCCCAAGACGATGTATCAGACAATAATAAAGTAAAAGTTGCTCTATAATTGCGCAACACCTAAACTTTGAGCGGTCCGAAAATAACTTAGATACTCGTAACACACACACACACACACACACACATACACGATCACAGTTGTTCTTCTGGATTCTAGGTAAAGTAAAGGTAAAGATAGGTACAAGGAAATACCCACTTCGAGTTTTCAGCATATAACATACATAACATAATATATTTTTAATGTAAGCAAGGCATCTCTTTTAAGTATATTGAATAAAAGCTTCGTTCTTCTCACAAACGTTTTAATTTCAATAGATAAAAAAACTACCTATGTACCTATTTGAAAGGATGACGTGAGAAAATAATGTTACCCAGTAAATTTTGGCATGGCATACACACTATAATAACACAATAATAACATAAAAAGGGCAGACACACAAGTGTCTGCCCTTTTTATGTTATTATTTTTTTATTATGTTATATATTTTTCCATCAAATACAAAAATTTGGTCTTAAATGAAATTCGACATTCAAATAATTGACCTAAATAATAAGGGCATAGTAAAGGCAAAGAATATACATTTCACATTCGTGAGTGAGTAGGTACCTAGGCAGGCGTGTCTCACTCCGCGATTTCATCGCTTTGCTACAGGTAGCTAAAAGTACATCCGTTCGGCCCCAATTTTGGGGAAAGCCATAAGCCGCGCGTGGCGCTGTCGCCACCTAGCGGCCATATCTGTGCTGATCGTAACAGACGCGTTTTGTTAGAGAGTGAGTCTTCTGTACTTAGTACTATTATTTATTCTGTGACCTAGGCGTTACGTTTACCAGAATTTTAATTATATTATTTTGTTAATAAAATTATTGTTACCTTTTGATATTACGGACCCGACACCAGACATAAATAAGTAATGTCATGATTAATTACAATATGGTAGTTGGAATGATGGAATGACAGAATGACGAATGACAAAAAGATTGGGGAAAAATAATTATGTTATTAAATAAGTATCAAGTTGACAATCAATCAAAATCACTAGCAATATTCATTAATCTTGTCTCACCGAAGTTATTAAGACAAACAGTACAGTATATTACTTATTAAATCAGATGTCGATACCTCTACTCGACTGAACATGTACTCAGCGCCTGATGAAAAAGGGGAGCAAAGTACCCATTCGAACGCATAATTAATGATAGCTGAACATTTCCCAGCGTTATACGAAACGTAGCTGCATTAACTTGCAAAAACTTTAACTTGGTAGACTACATACTACTTACACTACATTGAAAGTACCTACATGTTTAAATCCAAATAGGAAAAAAAAGAAAATTAAACGTTCTTATTTTTTAAACCCACGCAAGTTTTCCAACAAGTCCTACGTTTTTCAAATGCTTTTGAAGTTTGGCGCAAAGTTTTAAGCATAAATTTTACTAGAAACTTTAAAATATTGTATGTTCTCAGTAACTCTTTTACAAAATACTTAAGTAAGTAGGTAGGTATGAAAATGATAGTCATACCATTATAGTAAAATTATTCAGACTTACAACTTAATGAAATATTTAGGTAATTACTATCATTATAAAATTCTTTGAAACATTGTACCAACTCACTGAGACACTACGTTGGACAGAATGATTACAAAAATTAAATAATGATTTCAATGAAATACTTACGCTAAATAAGTTAAAGCCACATGCCCAAAAATGACGGTCCTTCAGTTAGTTACTCGAACATCTGAAATAACATTACAGTTATGAATAATATGGGTAATTTCTCAGTATATACCTACCTGTTTATATTATACACAGTGGCAAATAATACAATACAAATTCGTTATCACATGTTCAGTCTTATTAATGTATTTGTATCGTGAAAACCTTTTTCTTCGCTTGTCAGCTGTGGTCATTATTACCTGATATTTCAGTTGTTTGACTTTCCGACTGCGAGAGATTTTATTCCTCAAGAGCGATTATTCATTTTACTTAATCAGGACGTCTTCTTTCTGTGAATTTTATTACACGCTCCGTTAACGATTGTCTGTGTGCCCTGCGATCCTCAGTAAAGACCAAGTGGGCTCTTTTAAAAGAACAAAGCCGATTCAAACAACTGACTTCAGGATTAATTTGTTCACTATGATATCTAAATATGTTTGGTGAGTTTCTTAGATACACTGTTAAAACATGCGCGAGGAAAAGTTTTCAATACATACACATGGTTAAGTTTAAGTGATAATTACTTATTAAAATATGATATTTTTTCAGTTGTGTGCATTTATTGGTCACATGTGTTATGGCACAAGCTAATAAAAAACCGAATATCGTATTTATAATGGCGGATGACTTGGTAAGTTTTTTATATTATAGTTCTTATGTTACTAATGTTTTTATCGTGAAAAAGTTATATAGTAGGTATATAATTACATATTGTATGTAAGTAATTAGGTTTGCGTAAATGCGTCTACAAATAAAGTAATGTATTTATTTGGAACAGTTAAAAAACTTCACAAAACATATTATAAACACAATTATTTTATTATATGCCTAAACAATATATTATTATTGTAAAGGAAGATTCAAATGATATTTTAATTTATTAAGCTGTTCATAAAAATGTACTTATATTAAAATATTCACTTAAGGTTAGAGCCTAATTTTATAACCTGTTAGCGAGGCTCGAAAAAGTCTCTTTTGTATCTATCAGAGTTTATTATTATCTACAAAATTGTATCACTCATTTTACGTAATTGTAAATATCATTTAAGCTAAAATTATTAGGGCTAAATATATTTTGCAAGGCCGTTATTAAAATGAGTGAATTTACTTTAAGATATTTGATCAGATGATTTGTAAAATTTAATGATGTCAGTTTATATTTCAGTTAAACTAATTATTTTTAGCGATTTGTTATATTATTACTTACATAAAAAAATTGTATTAGTTCTTCATAAGAACTAAAGTATAAGTACTTACATCAAAACTGTATTACACATTCATTTGTTCAGACATTGAATAATATTACTATCTGTAAGGATTATTGTACCGTTTGTGCCCAAATAAACATTAAAACATTATATTAAAGGGTTGGGATGACGTCAGTTTCCACGGGTCCGATCAAATAATGACCCCTAACATCGACGTGCTCGCCTACCAGGGCACCATCCTTCAGCAATACTATTCGGACACGCAGGGCACGGCCGCCAGGAGCGCCCTTTTCACAGGAATATACCCTATGAGACTCGGTAAATACTTTTTTACTATCAGCAAAATGTGTTTACGAGCTTTTTCCCAACAGGCTTTAACATTTTATTGAAAATGTGTCATGGAGAGCCTGTTTTCAAGGTTTTTACTGTAGGTTACGACGTTTGAAATCACAATATTTTACTTAGAAATATTTAACACAAACCTAAATGGATCAAAAAACGTAGTATGAAAAGGTATTAGGACAAATTCATAACTACAAACAATTTCATTGCAAATCACTCATTAAAAAGTAAGTATTTATACAGCTTTTGGTTTCCACTTCACTAATTTTATTGTACATTACCCATATATATTATTAAAATATCAATAACCACATTTGTGTTGTAAAATTAACATAGTGTTGCATATTTTATTATTCCTAGCTTTATTTCTTGTAAATATCAATCAGTAACACAGAAAATCATTATTAGGGCCTGTCTGACTCAATTCAAATAGTCAATAATACAACACTAACTGAGTTATTGCAGTAAACGTGTAACAACTTTCAGGCAATTTTTATAACAAAACTTCCGTGAGACATTGACATATTGAATATATTAACCTCCTGAGACCCAGAAGCAATTATTTTATTCTTGAAATTTGAACCCTTAGTTACAAAATAAAAGTTTAAAATCGATTTTGGAATTCGTACAAAAAATTGTACGCAAGGACTTAGGAGGTTAAACCGCGTCACTCACATTTATAATGTCGATGATTGCTCGACATGTTTCGCTCCATAATGAGGAGCATTTTCAAATAGCGCACGCGTTGTATATTTAACTTACAGGCACACAAAGCGATTCCATACTAGCAACAGAAGACCGAGGTATCCCAGTATCGGAGAGGCTGCTACCCGAGTACCTGCGGGAACTAGGCTACGACACGCACTTGGTTGGCAAATGGCACGTCGGCAAATCCCGGGAACACTATCTGCCTACTTACAGGGGATTTGATACTTTCTACGGCTTCCTCGACGGCTCCGTGGATTACTATACGTACAACTTGGTCGAGGTATGACTAGTTGACTACTGGTCGGCTTAAGATTAATTAGACATAGATTAACCTAGTTAGTCTGTGCGGAAAGAAAAGAGTCGTGGAATGTATGAGGCCCAATACATTCCACGACTCTTCTCTTTACGAACAGACTCTAATTAGGCGATGGTACTTTATGCAAATTGTATAGAAAGTAGCATGCTTTTATGTGTACCTATGTAATTATAAACAAGTATTTTCTAAACCATATAAAAATCAAAATAAATAGGTATAACAGTGACATTATAGTACCTTCTCCTTCATTATCTGTTAAGTCGATTAAACATTACTGATATCAAAATCAATTACTTATAATAGGTATTTTCATTTAGGCTTTGCCGTAAAATTATTTAAACACTGATGAATAACGAACATTATCATAATTACTACAGTAAACCAAACTCGAATATTAATTTTCTCAAACATGCAATGAAATATTGATGTTATGTTCCTTATAATAGGCTGCGAAGTATGACGTTTCAGGTGCGGCTAGGACAAAAGGTATTTAATGGAATTTCATACAAATCTTGCAGGCCTAGGCCGGCAAAGTCCTCTTTTTTAATTTTCATTTCACAGATATTTGTGACACAGCATCGTGGCATTCATCCATAAAAAAAAACTAGGGGCAGTATTGGCTTTATGGTTCGTAATGACACTGCCACTACGCCTATAAAAAAAAACAAAAAACAATGTTTGCTATAATTTGCAGTTTTATTTGTATAAAATCAACATGAACTTAATAAATAATACATTATTAACCAAATTTTATAATTTTGAATTATAAATTTAACTACACAAATAAAAACATTTAAAATATTTCATCTAAACGTTAGCGGTAAAAAGGTCTACTCAAACAAGCGTAGTTATTTTTTTTAAATTTTTATGGAGGTAAAGTTGAAAATTTTTCATTCTGTTTTATTGGATTTATGGTGCGTTGTTGATTTTTTTACTTTAATACGAGTTCCGACGAAATAATGAAATTAATTGTAATCGTAGGTGTTGGAATTGGCAGCGTAAGCAGAATTGATTTTAAATAACTTGCTGCCTCTGCCGCCAAGTCAAAGACGAAGTATGTATATGGTTGCTTATGGCAATTTTATTATTTAAGAAACTAAGAAAAATGGCTTACAGTTTATTAGAAACAGTTTTGTGGCATATTTTAAATGAATGTAACTACAAATTCGTCAACACTGTGGAAATTATACTTATTTACTCCATGCATAAAGCAACGATGTATGTGTAACATGATATCAATATGAAATACTATGTAAACTTATGTGACGAAAACGACAGTCAGACGGATACAAGGCGAAAAAATCAAAGATACATGAAAATATACGGGTAGTAAAAATACACGACTCGTGTAAAACATACGCGTGATAATGATATAGGTACGTGTTGGTTATATTTTGGGTGTAGTTTACTTTTAGTTTTTTCTATAAATAAAACTTGGGTTTCGTGGATTTTTTATTTTATTTATTTCATTGCATGTTTGAGAAAAGCACTATACATACCTCAGCGGGAAATGGGATTGCCCGCGCTCAGACCTATCCGGCCTCGCTTCGCTCGGCCGTCTATATGTCTTCGGCCGGCAACCCCTTTTGTCCCGGCCTCTGTAGTAATGTACTATTGTTCATTACATATTCTTCATTCATATTCTTGTGGTCTCGGTTACAATAACCATTGTAACCGAGACCACAGGTACGATACATTCATATTAAGAGTAAAAGCGAGTTAATTATACCTTTTACGTACCTAGCTTAAAATATTTATTTTCCCGCTCCAGGTTTTTACTGTTTTATTTAAGGTCTAGAAAATTGTCTAACAAGAATCTCCAAGTATAAAATCGTTTATTTTTACAGAATTGTAACGGCACATCATTCTTTGGTCTCAATTTTTATGAAAACCTGGCGCCCGTGGAGGATCTAAGTGGACATCTTACGGAAATACTCACTGACAGAGCTGTTAAATGTAAGTGGTGTTCCCGACAAATCCTTTGAGTCCGCACTCTAGGCATACTGAGGAATAACCTGCCATATAAGCAAAGCTGGAAATACTCCGTAAACGGTTTCGGTTTCTAGTTTTGTAGAAAGTTTTATTTCTTTAATTTAATATCTGTATTATTCTGTGTAAAAAAATTTAGTTTTTGCAATTGAACCTTGTCTAAAATGGCCCTACAAAGTGCCCCATTTTTATTACGTTATTATTTTCTTATAATATATTTGAATAAAAATTGATTTCCTCATCTATTCAATAAGCCTGTCAATGATTGCTATGATGCAACGACCTCTGGGATTGTAATTGATCGAAAGCCTACACGTCAGTAGAATTAATAAATAAATGAATGAATGCCTCTTGAGATATTAATTAAGAGATCTGTGAAGTCAGCGTAAAAACGGATATGTTTTTTTTAATTCGCTTCACAAGTTAAAATTTATAACAAAATCTCAAAGAGTTAAGAAAATGAGGCATAAAAAATATATGGAAATACATATTAAAAATACAAGATCTCTAAGTTACAAAATTTAAGGTGTTTTAACATCAAAAAAATGATACGATTCCGTGCGATATACATTTATAAACGCAATATTTCGCCGTCAAAATAGTAATTTTCACGTTTTCGATATATCGAGACGGCTTCAACATAAGCGTGACGTCACGATAAAATTTAGTAACATGCGTTTAGTACGTAAAGTACAATGATCAGACTTTGACTGTAATTTCTGACTTTTACTCGTATATTGCTTCAATGCGATGGGTCCCGTACCCGTATAGACGTTTGATTCTCAGGAAAACCAGATTGGAATCTAAATCTAACGTCTATGTTTTAACATATTCCAGTGATAAGAAACCACAACACATCGAAGCCATTGTACCTCCACGTATCGCACGCGGCTCCACACACCGGCGGAGGCTTGGTGTCCCTGCAGCCACCTGTCAACACCTTGGCTGAAAACAGCCATATAGCGCACACAGCTAGGCGCATGTATGCCGGTATGCATTTTTATTACTGTATTCTCCTAACTGAACGACAAACGCATAAGATTGTCATAATACACGACCTTAACCCATGCGTTTCTATTGTCGATGTCGTGTGTGATAGTAGCTTAACTTATACGTATTCGTATAAGCTAATATGTGATGAAAAACAGATAGCAGATTTATATAAATGTGTACAACAATTTGGACATTTACAGGTCTTGTCGCAAGCTTGGACAAGAGCGTTGGACATATAATTGCAGCTTTAGCAGAGAGGGAAATGTTAAAAAATACGGTCATAGTTTTCGTATCTGATAACGGAGCAGGTGCAACTGAAAATTTTGGATGCAACTTGCCGCTGCGAGGAGAGAAAAGTACTCCGTGGGAAGGCGCTGTTAGATCTGTGGCTCTCATATGGCACGCTTCAGTGACCCCTAACCGAAATGATCAGATATTCCACGTTACTGATTGGTTGCCCACTTTGCTGTCAGCCGCAGGTGGCGATATACCCAAAAATATTGACGGAATCGACCAATTGCCTACAATTGTAAAGGGCGAAGTATCTAAACGGGACAGCGTACTAATAACAATTGACGATCTTAATGGTTGGGCTGCGTTCAGAGAAGGTGACTATAAAATAATCGTGGGGAATGTAAGCAAAGAGAAGAGTAAATATCAAGGCAAAGAGCTCAAGGCAGTGCGACATGGCCCGTTTCCGTACGAAAATGTGCTACTGGCATCGGAAGCATGCTTAGTATTTAAAGAAACACTGGATCTGCGTTTAAACATAGACTCAGTCTACGAGATGCGCAATAACAGTAAACTGGTAGAGACTGTTAATGATATACCAGACGAGGCAGTTTGTTTTCCAACATTAGGTGAATTGACGCAATATTTATTTAACTTACTTTGAATACCTTTACTCTCAACCGATATAAAACACCGATTTTTTTACTTTTACAGCAAAAGGCTGCCTATTTAAAGTGTCTGAAGATCCTACTGAGGCTTTTGATCTGTGGCATGCAAAAATGGATATAGTTAGACGCATGAGTTTACGACTAAGAGGTCTCTGGACAGAAATGAATCCAAGGCGACTACCCAAAGCGGATCCTAGAGCTAATCCGTCAAATCAGAACTACGTGTGGTTCTCTTGGGTACCTAATGAAGAAAAAATCGATGCACCACGAAAACCCGTCCCACCTTTTCCTTTACAGGTGTCAAGAGATGAACTGCAGTACGTTGTCGACATCAATTTAAATTCTTTCAAAGATAAAATCCACGAGTACATTAAAAACATGGGAGCATCATTTGTTACGAGCGTCGGTGGCTTGTTTAATTTTTAGTTTATTTTGTAATATTTGTGTTCTTATAGTCGGCGTAACGTAGAAACCAAAAACCAACCAACAAGGTAAGTATCAGTTAAACCGTCTTAGCTTCATAATACCTAAGGATCAATTCATAAAATAACTGATTCTTACGTTGCGCTTACGTTACGTTAACTAAATACAAATTAGCTGTAGAGCTTAAATATTCACTTTATAAAAAATTGGTTTAAAAAAATATTTATATTTTTTTTAATCATAAACATAATTAATAACAAACTTAGAATAAAATGTAACCTCAGGCTTTATTTGTATTTAGGTAGGTATGCAGTGTCAAGGAGCTAAATAAGTAATGTTTTTATAGTTGTAACTTTTGTATCTATTTGAATATTTTGTCCGAATATAACTAAGTCCGACAGCTGCTAGGTTATAAGTTATTATGTTAATAATAAAATATATTAAATTATTATAAGTTTTAATTGCTCGACTAAAGGTACCCATTCGGATTCAGAACGACACCAGCATTACTGGAGCAATATGCAGCGTGACATTACTGCTAACTGCATTACTGCCTAAATCCGGGCAGCACTATCGATTTTGTTATTTTTTGTATGGTAATACAGCCACAGCTATGAACTGAATGGAACTTTGGTAGAATATTTATTTTTCCTAGTCGACTCAAATCAAATTGCAGATTTAACTAAGTCAAAAAAAACACAAAACAAATGTAAATGATGTGGTTTTATCTTACAGTTTATTTCGTTGCATGAATGATAGACGAAGAAAGTTATTGTAGTGGAGATTGCCAGTTTGATTATTCCGTGACTGGTAGCAATTCAACATGTCTAGACTTAAGATTATATTGGTATTGGTAAATAAATACAGTAGGTATTATATAGGTAGGTATATCATGACGTATGCTATCTAAATCGTTGCAGTATTATCTTGGTCTAACTCTAAAGCTTACTAAGTAAATATGGTAAATAACGACTAGATTTGGTAACTAACTAATACGTTATCTTCCACTAGAAAACCGCTGTGCAAATTACTTGCATAAAATGACAACAGAATTTGCACAACAAACTTTTAAACCCCTAAATATAACAAAGTACAGTCACCTGCAATAGTATGTTACTCTTCGAAGGCTGCAAAAATATGTGACATTATAGCTCTACAAATATGATCGTGTCAGATGTGTGTGCATATTATTGTTGGTGACTGTACAAGTATTTTTCTATTTATAATGTTGGTTATCTCTTTAATTAAGAGTCAAGAGGAGCTCGCGTCACAGTAGACAGGCGTGATATTCCAAGCGCTTAGAAAAGTCGCGTCAAACCCCCGGGTGATTAATATCTATTAACACACATTTTGTCGGCTATGTCAGGACGCCTCTGTCTCTTTTAAGGGGCCCACAGATTATCAGTTCGTCGGACGATATCAGCCTGGGGCTTGTGCACATATCACGCGAGCTCGATAGGGGGTGGGGGGTCACGAAAAAATCACGATAGATCACGTTGGAGGAGGGGGGGTATAAGGAAACCTCACGTGTATTTTTCTACAGTGAACGAAACCATGAAAAAAACACCTACCACATGTTTTCTCGGTTTCGTTAAACATAAATCTTCACTCTGCACTTCAAAATAGCGAGTCCATTTAACGAAAATAGAAAAATAAACAAGATTTTCTATATACAATACAATTTTTTTTTTAATTAGGTCGAATAAAAAAAATTCAAAAAATACACGTGAGGTTGTGTGGGGGGAGGGGGTAACCAAAAATCTCACCAAATATCACCAGGAGGGAGGGGGGGTCAAAAAGTAGCCGAAAATACCTCGCGTGATTTGTGCACGACCCCCTGTCAGTTAATCGCAAAAGGTGACAGTTCCGAACAACTGGCAGGCTAATATCGTCCGACGGACTGTCTGTGGGTCCCTTTAAGACACTTTTAATATATGTACTTCTCTCTTTAATAAAAATAGGTGTGGGTTTGTTAAGTGACAGCCTAAGCATGAATACCTGAGTACCTATACCTAATGGTAGAATAAATATAAATAATTTTATGAAGGAATTTTTAAAGTCGAATATTGCAATGGAATCATAACTAGCAAATTACAGGCCCTTTTGACTGAGTCTTGAACTCGCTTGAACAAAGGCAAAGAGCAATAACACGGGATGGCGGGTCGACCGCGCCGAAATAACGAATTTTATGAACCGATGAAGTCTTTTGTCACCGCCTCGTCGGCCGCCCTTTGATCAGTGCGTGCAGCAAATGGGGAAATTGGTCAGCTTTTCGGGTTCACCTAACCGTCCGGACACACGTTATCACGGTGAAAATTAACTTGCGAATTGCTATTTTTTATTGCTTTAATTTGAGATGTGCAATTTAATTGGAGTAAATGGTTTTGCAACTGAAAATAGTTGATTGAGTTTATTGTTTTCTAACAATTACTAAAAAAGGTTTTTTTTTGTTGTAACTGGATATCATATTTTCATACTTATTGCCGATTAGTCAAAATCACAAAAATACCTACTTTAAAATCGCACTGCCTGCTCGTGCTGTTTCTAAGCAAAAAGCATCCTGTAACAAAAAAAAAAGAAAATTGATTAAAGCCTAATGCATCAAAATCGGCTCAGTAGTAGTTTCAACGCTACGAGATGAAGCACACGACATACATGGTAGGTACTTAGCTATCCACTCACCCATACGTACTTACCTACATTATTACTTACCTACATAAAATAATAACCATAATCCTTTTTCGCTCACAGCTCAAGTGGCCGCCTATTCGTTTTCGTCGTAACTTTCATATTCTGTCTCTCCTATATTCTATTTCTTCCAGCGTTGTCTGGAAGAGATCGCTTTTTGGCGATAAGACCGCCCGTTGTCTGCCTCTACATTTTAATCTATTGTTCTTTTCGTTTCTATATTTTACTGAGGTGTGCCAATAAAGAGTATTATATCTAATTATCTATGTATCTATCTATCTATCTATCCTTTTTTATTAAATTAAACAGTTGTTTAGGTAATCAAAATCATCTAAATGAAATCCCTAAAAATGAAGGATTGATTGACTACCTACCTGCTTAGATGTGAAGTATTTTCGAATAGGACATAGTTTACTTAAACTCACAAAACTCGTTGTTCTGCTTAGGACAAACAGTTAGAGAAATTTAACCACTCCAATCTACTTATATATTTCTCTCTGTAAGTATATTTACGGACAGAAGATATTATATCAAAAGCTTTATGACCACGAAGAAAACATTATGGCACAAAACAAAACTGGAGTGACGCATCATGAATAATACATCCGATGCTACCGTTCCAATTGGTCTCGTATAATTGGAATGAAATCCATGACCCTACAAAAAGCAACACCTAGGTACACATTGTGAAATGTACGATTTTCATTTTATTTGTGAGTTTTGGATTATAATGGATTAAAATTCGAGTAATCGAGTTAAAACTGAAATATTTTAGAGATCCTTACTTCTACCACGAGCTTATCACTGAATTGACACTAACATGTTCCCTATCGTCTGCGTAACTTACTTTCTATACATCTTGCTCGCACTAATATGCGAGTACTAGCGAGATGCATAGAAAGTACGTTACGCACACGCTAGGGAATATGTCAGTGTCATAAGCAGTGGCGTGCAGTGCATACAAAAAAAGGTAGGCACTAGGGTAGGCAGTCCATACAAAATGACCAAAAAAAAAGTTGCCGATTTTTATAGTTTGCGTTACATTCCTTCAAGAATGACTCTTCTAGAGCCCGATTTAAGTCTTATCTCCACTGCACGCCACTGGTCATAAGGCTACCTATTAGTTTAAATTCGATAAGGTTTATCATTAAAGTTCCTGAGTTATGGATGTTTTCTATATCATTTAAGTATTTGTTCACATCGTTGTCTTGTTATACCTGCATATACAAAATTATCATTGTTATATATATTCGTTGTCCAGTAACCACACGACTAGATTGATTTGGGTTCGAGTTCTAGTCCCATATTTTTTTTATTATTATATTTAATAAAATTAAAATTGACTTGAAATACACTGTTTATAACTAACCACTACTTAAATAATAGCATGTATAACTTGTGTATTGTGTGACGGTTTCTTAAATGTGAGTAAAAGAAAATATTCTTATTACTTTTTTACCATTTCTAACAAGAATGTATGTAGGAGGTAATATTAAAATTATTTGGATACGATAAAAGCCTTAATATATTTTCCTCATCCGAGCAAGCCACTAATGATCACAAGGAACCCTAAAATATTAAATTCCTGCAAGGTTTCATTTCCTGTGGTATTAGTTATTTATTGTAAACCAGCCATTCTTTCCATTTCTGAATTATTCGCTTAATTTCTATCTTCATTAAGAATGCATCAAAGAGCGGATTTTTTAGAGATCTGACTTTTTAATTTTTATATCGGTTTTTGAAATAGCCTTTGAAAGCAGCTGATTAGTCATATCTACTGTGTATTGTTATAGAAGAAGTAACCCGATTTTAGTCCGTAGCCAAAATATCTAGTGATCCAAAAGACTTAAAGAGAGAAAAAGACAAGAAAGAGAGCCTTTTCCATTTAATTAGAAAAATAGGCTTTTAGCCTTTTAGGCGTCAAGAGATGAGGCTAGCCCTAAAAAAAGAGCTAACCGGGCTCGAGTCTTATGGATCACTAAAAATATCAATCAACCCTACAAGTTTTTAAATATATAAATCTGTATTTACTTTCTTATTGCGTCGGCCAGCCATTGTAAAAAAAGTGACAACTTTTTTAAACAGCCAGTTTTTTTTATACTACCTACTTAAAGTAAAGTGCGCAATAAAGGATTGCTAAACGTTTTAAATCGACTTAGGTACTTATTGCCAGCATAAATCTTGGATCCCGACGACTAGAGTCTAATCTAACGCCGAACGAGTAATATATATCAGCTTCTGTTCAGGCCGATTTGTATTGCATTCTTGCAAAGCTGGCTTGTGGGAATAGTGATCTGCGAAAAATTGCTCTTCTTTCAAAACTTTCTATAACGTTGTTTTGCTTTCATTTTGTTTTTGTTAGGCATTAGGATGGAAACAGCTGAATAACTTCAATTGGCGTCTTATTTCTTTTGTATTACCTACGGTATTTCTCGAATTAATAAGTACTCAAAAAATCTACTCATTATGTATATTTACTGGGTAATGAGTAAGGACATATGTAGGTACTAATACTAACTAATCAACATTGAAAAGCTGGATAAAACATAATTTAATTAAATGAGGCTTGTAAAGTTTTATATACAAAGAGGTTAGTTATTTATAAAACATTGTCACGCTTTTTTGTGCTAACTGCAAATGATAAATAAGTTAATTACAAACTCCAGCAAGTTGAAAATAACATTCTAATTAGATGATGTCTTCACGCCATTATCTCGATAGCAAAATTGTGTCCCTTGAACGGATCGTAATTTAGTTTGGCTCTAGTGTTAAGCCAGTGTCACGTCTCCGCCATTATCCTAACAAGATGGTTCTAATCTCAGCCTCCGCTGGAGCGATGTCCTTGAAGCCACATATTTGTCTATAAGCAGGGGGCGTTCCGATGGCATCACGAGTTGGATGCTCAGCCAAACCAATATACAGGATCGGCTAAGTTTAAATGAAGTTTCATGAATAGGACGTGTTGCCATGTACGAGTATGTCCATTTCATTAGCTCGACGCAGTTTCAATAACGCATAGTTACAGTCCTATTTGTTACAGGCATTAATTTACATATCTGCAAGGTACAAAGCGGGCCCCAAAAGTGTGATAATCCAAGGCTAGATTAACCTATATTACCAACGAGCAGGCAGTTTAAGCAGGACGTTTCAAATTTGAAAGTCGAATGTGAGCCGCTTATATGCAGAGACAGATGTCGTTGTAGACTATCTACGAACTGCGAGCTGAGTGGACTAAAATATGATTGCGCTTAACGTGGTCAAAGTCTAGTCTTTCGTGTAAATTTAGTTACTTTTGTTCTCGTGAATTCAACTCGCCACGTGTAACCTTCAACTCAAGTTCCTTGTATCTCCAGTCAGTGGCACGCATTCTGGCGCCTCGCCAGCGGCCGGGTACTAACAACTTTATTATGCATTACTCGGTGTCCTGTGATCCTAAATAAGCAACAGTTCTCTTGCCAAGTTACGGCTTTACATTTTCATTAGATGATGCCTTAGCCACTAGGTACCGCCACGTGCTGACGATTAACACGGCGCCGTTGTCATAGAATATACATGAACGTTACTGTTACCTGGGGTCGTTTCTCAAAAAGTTGGCACCGCCACCTGTAAATAGGTTTATGTTAGAACTTTATTTCGTTATGTACTATTTTTATATATAAAAAATTAATACATATTTAGAGAGACTTTTTACACAGAGGCCTAATACTTTGAAAAAGATTTAATAAATATTGATTACAAAAAAAAATTATTGTAACTACGTTTATCCGTTAACCTGCCGTGTCCCAACGCGAGGTACTGATGTTCCGAGCTATGAAAACCACACAAGATACTAACTTAATTTAACGGCATTACCGTATTTTATTAACATATATCCTTAACTTTTAAAGTATTACTATTGCATAACAATATTATAATTATATTTTAAGTTATTCGGCTTCAAAGTTTGTCCAAGGCAATTCTTAACAGTCACCTGTCGCGTCACGTTCACGACGATTGTATAACCCCCACCGCACCTTTCCCGTCTCACTCCGCACGAGCTGAAGCCGACACTTATCAGCTATCACCTGGTAGGACGAAGACGTGGTTATTGTGCTTCGCAAATAAAACACAAACGACAAAGTATCGGAAATTGGAGTTTGTAATGGGTAAGTACTCTTTATCCTGGAGTCGATATCTTGCTAATTATGTAACCTATCGCATTACTATCAAGATATGTAACGTAAACAATAGTTTAGTTTTATATGCCTAAGTATGGAGTTCATCAAGCTAATACATTTTGTGTATTCGCGATATAACTGCCATTTTCCCCATCACCTGCATATCGTCCACCTGGCTAAAACTGCCAGGTGGATGAGATTTTGCGGCAGGTTAATGTCACTGATACCACAACTGGACGTAGTTTAGCGTAAAAGATCCATCCTCTAAAATTTGTCATTTAAATGAATGACTTTTCCCTTTGACAGAAAGTTCAAATTTTACTAACAGATTTTTGTGGATTGGATCTTTTACCCTAAACTACGTCCAACTAATACTCGTAACTATATAATTATATAGCGGTTATATCGCTTTTGTGTGTTAATTTAGGAATAAAAACTATCCTGTCTGTTAAAGCTGCATATTATTGAAATTTTTGTACTTTTGTCTTAAGTCTCGTTAACCTGTCCAAAAAAGTCAGGTGAATGATGCAATGGCAGGTGAACGAAGCGTCATTCACCTGCCATATGACAGGTGATCGATAATTATTTAAAATCCACGTTACATATGCTCAAACTAGATTTGTGACGTCCCACGGGAAAAGGTACCTTATGAGGGTTTTTAGTTTTAGACATATATTAAAATGTTTTGTAAAAAGTATAAGTATATGCAGATTAGTCCCGTTCTTGTCAAAACCCAGTTCTGATGATGGAATCTATGAAGAATCGAGGGAACTCCTCAAATCTTAAAGGCAAACATATAGTGATTTTTGTGTTTTTATTTACAAATCAAGCATATACATTCACAAAAGTGACATTGGATGAAGTGGAACTGCTGATGAAGCTCAGAACGAAACTCTTCAACGACGCATAGTTCACGTTTGGCGATTTGTCCTCTTCGTTATGTTTGTTAAGCAAGATAAGTTTATAAGCTGCATTTTTGTCAATCTCGAGTTCTGATGATGGGATCCATGAGGAATCGAGGGAACTCCTCAAATCTTAAAGGCATACATATAGTGATTTTTGTGTTTTTATTTACAAATCAAGCATATACATTCACAAAAGTGACATTGGATGAAGTGGAACTGCTGATGAAGATCAGAACGGAACTCTTCAACGACGCATAGTTCACGTTTGGCGATTTGTCCTCTTCGTTATGTTTGTTAAGTTAAGTTAAGTGTTTGATAAGTTTATAAGCTGCATTTTTGTCAATCTCGAGTTCTGATGATGGGATCCATGAGGAATCGAGGGAACTCCTCAAATCTTAAAGGCATGCGTATAGTGACTTTTGGATTTTCATTAGAAAATCAATCATTTTCATTAAAAACTGTCGCATTTGATGAAGTGGAACTGCTGATGATGATTAGAACAGAACTCTTTCAACACGTTTGGCGATTTAGATTTTGACTTGGATTGGGACTGGGGCTGGGACCCGGACCCAGACTCGGGCCCGGACTCGGACCCGGACTGTGACTCGGACCCGGACCTAGACTCAAACCCGGAGTCAGACCTGGACCTGGATCCCGGCTCTTATCTAAACCTGAACCCGGACCTAACCTGACCTGACCTTGCACCAAACCTGAGTTCCACTAGGTATTGCGAGGGTTCAACATCAGCTCTATCTTGGGTACTGCGCTCCCAAGTGCTCATCAAGACGTGTCGAATGACCAAAACAGCATGTGTCTATGTTGCATCAAACCTGAGTTCCAGTAGGTACTGCGAGGGTTCAGCATCAGCTCTATCTTGGGTACCGCTTTCCCAAGTGCTCATCAAGACGTGTCGAATGACCAAAACAGCGTGTGTCTATGTTGCACCAAACCTGAGTTCCACTAGGTACTGCGAGGGTTCAGCATCAGCTCTATCTTAGTAACCACTTTTCCAAGTGTTCATCAAGACGTGTTGGATGACCAAAACAGCGTGTGTCTATGTTGCAGCAAACCTGAGTTCCACTAGGTACTGTGAGGGTTCATCATCAAGCTCTATCTTGGGTACTGCTTTCCCAAGTGCTCATCAAGACGTGTCGAATTACCAAAACAGCATGTGTCTATGTTGCATCAAACCTGAGTTCCAGTAGGTACTGCGAGGGTTCATCATCAGCTCTATCTTGGGTATTGCTTTCCCAAGTCCTCATCAAGACGTGTCGAATGACCAAAACAGCGTGTGTCTATGTTGCACCAAACTTGAGTTCCACTAGGTACTGCGAGGGTTCAGCATCAGCTTTATCTTAGTAACCACTTTTCCAAGTGTTCATCACGACGTGTTGGATGACCAAAACAGCGTGTGTCTATGTTGCACCAAACCTGAGTTCCACCAGGTGCTGCGAGGGTTCAGCATCAGCTCTATCTTGGGTACTGCTCTCCCAAGTCCTCATCAAGACGTATCGAATGACCAAAACAGCGTGTGTCTATGTTGCACCAAACCTGAGTTCCACTAGGAACTGCGAGGGTTCAGCATCAGCTCTATCTTGGGTACTGCTCTCCCAAGTCTTCATCAAGACGTGTCGAATGACCAAAACAGCGTGTGTCTATGTTGCACCAAACCTGAGTTCCATTAGGTACTGCGAGGGTTCAGCATCAGCTCTATCTTGGGTACTGCCCTCCCAAGTCCTTATCAAGACGTGTCGACTGACCAAAACAGCGTGTGTCTATGTTGCATCAAACCTGAGTTCCAGTAGGTACTGCGAGGGCTCAGCATCAGCTCTATCTTGGGTACTGCACTTCCAAGTGCTCATCAAGACGTGTTGGATGACCAAAACAGCGTGTGTCTATGTTGCACCAAACCTGAGTTCCACTAGGTACTGCCAGGGTGAATAGACAGCAAGATTGAATGTTTACTTATTCACAGAAACTTGTTGTTAAATTGGGAATCGAATCGAAGGTGAGGTGGGTCAGAATCCAAAATTTTAATATCGTGGTGGACAATAAGTTCCCTTTTTATTGAAGATGACACATTTTTCGATTCTTTTTAGAAGGCATTGAAATGATGTGGTGGACAGGTGGATGACACTCATTACAGGTGAATGATGACAAGAAACCAGGTTAACGGCAACAGACACAGGTTAATGACGCCTCTCGATAACCTGTCAATATTTTCATTGGAATTTGTACTTATTTCTCGATAACCTGCTTCTACTATCGATAACCTGGAGTCAAAATATCTTTCACCTGCCCTTGATATCATTCACCTGAATTTCAAACGCCTATATCTTCTAAACTAATGGAAGGAATTGCTTCCCTTCCACATTTTCTAATAGTTTAAGTTGCCTTTTAACGATCCCAATAAAAAAAAATGCGAAAATGCAAAATTTTTGAAAAACATAAATTTAACCTAGCGGTGCCAACTTTTTGAGAAACGACCTAGGCTTCTTTGATGAATATATTCCGAGCTTTATATCTAAACCTCTGAATTACACCGAGTTAATTATTATTAAAAGGGTCAAAATGTGCATGTGAGTAATCTGTAGCCACCGTTTACGACCAGGGAGGGATTTAAGCGTATTTGCATCCTTCGTGGTAAAAAAGTGGTGTCTCTCGTTAAGGTATCTGGGATAAAAAGGTTACTTTTCTTCTTATTTAAGCGCTTTGAAGATATTTTCCAAAGAGAAAACTAAGTTTTGTTTAGGAATTAGACACCAAAGACTACCTGGAATTTTATACACAAATTTCATGAAAGTCACGATTTTCTGTTTGAATGCAGCACGTCTTAACGCTTGTATAAAATTGCTTCGAAAATATTTACAGGTGTGTATTATGGAAGTTATTTAGATGTAATTTTGCGATTTTCAAGCTGTCACTAGGAGCCAGCAGCGAGAAATGCCGCCTCGAGGTGAGATCAATTAAAAGATACAAGCAACCTTGTGGGCGACTCATATGCACACGTAAGGAGAGAGTAGCTTCCGCCCTCGAAAAACCTTTCTTTTTTAAGGCCATTTAACTTTAACTGTAATTAAAACAGAAAAAAACATGTGCGAAACAGTTAAAAAGTGAGTGTAAAGCCCTAAACCACTTAGGTAATATAAAAATATGTTTGTGCTCAATGTATCCAGTAGTACCTATGTGATGAAAATTATATCTGAGTAGATAGGTGCCTATATTCGATAAAATTTATACAAGCGTGCACACGGTTGTAAAATAATGGGGTAACTTAAAGTTGTGTGCGACGTAAAAAGTTACCTACCTCCACCATACCTAATTATAAAGTATATTTATGAAATTCACGAGCCAAGTATTACGATCCGCTGCTACGGGTTGGTACATTCTTCAGAGTTTACGACTTTACAATTCGTGTCTCCGACTTCACGAATGATATTATTTTAATTAACTAAAAGTCGGCGTTTTGTCAGTCGTTGACAATTTGGTTGTAACCAACTTTCATTTAATTGTCTTCTATTTAATTAAACTTGGTTGATGTTCATTGTTCACCTTTAACATTTTGGTTTTATTTCGCAAGTCGTTGTATAAACAAGAAAACTATTAGCAATGTGCCAGAATGTTCGGGGAATATCTAGACTTGTTATGATTTAATTACCAGCACCGCATTGCTTCGCCCGGAGAGTTATTAGAACCTATTTTTATAATAATGTAATAGAGATGTGTTATTGGTACATATTTTATGTAAAACAATTTATAAGGTAAGTCGATTAATCTACTCAACCCATAAGTTACCTACTTCAGTGAAAATGATTGTGATTTCATATTAAAGCGTTGATTACATTTAATCTAGGTGTAAGAAGATAGGTAGTTCATTCTTAACGAAAGCAAGTATCAGCAAATGTCGGTTGCAATTTGTTTTATCAACAGAACTCAAGAGACTACATAAAAACCTAAAATCATCCTTAAAACACACATACTTCACTTCCATACTTTCCATTAATTTAAGATGAATATAAAAATATATATATATAGTAACAGCACCAGTCATGGGACATTTAAGAGGGAATTTGGAGTATTTGTGATATTTCCCTAATACATGTGAATGGTCTACCGCTTAGCGTATTGAAAGATGAAAGTCCTACCCGTCTTTCATGTTTCAGGCGTGTTGTATCAAAGATACTGCAATGAGTTTCCACATACTTAACAAATTAAAACTATGCTATTTTTCTCCAGTCATGGACACCAAAGCTCCAGTAATGGGCCCCCCAGTAATGGACACTGCTCTATCAGTATAAAATATTGAAATAGGTCATCAGATCTGGTCCATGTTATCATAATATTGCATTATCATCCGATTTGGATATTTAATTACGAATACAAAATTTCAACTCAATCGGAAAACGGGAAAGTGGCTCAAACTCGGCTACCAAGATTTGACCCACACTAAAAAACGATATTAATTTATCCGAAGTCCGAGCAATGCCTCCTGGTTGACATATTTCGTAACTACATTTTACTTCTGTATTGTTTAAACATGAAATGATGGCATGGCAAGCATCATTATGTAAATTGTCCCATTATAGGAAGTATGCAGTTTTACAGCTCCTATAATGGGATTGGGCCAAATACCACTATTTTTTTACATCTGTGGAGTCACAACATAGTATGTTGTATACCTTATCTCATGGTAAATTCAATTAACAAAACACATTCTAGTTTTCATCAAGTATTAATTAATTAAAATTTAATAAATTAACTCGCCTCTCTTAGCGAAGTTGTTAAGAATTCGTAGTGGTATTTTTTTTCAGTGACACGACAACTTTTGGGTTGACGCCAATTTCTTAAAAAACAACCAAATTTAATAAAAATTCAAACGGAAACAGCTCTAGGACTCTTATTTATGATAATATACAGGCAGTGTTTATAAACTACTTTTAGACACTTATTTTACAGGATTTGTGGTTTTTTGTCCCATTACTGGTTCCACGCCCATCATAGGGTACACTACTATATTCATCTTTCTTTTTATTAGATTATGTTCAAATTCATTACATTTCCCAGTAAATGATTTACAAAAAAATGAGAGACCGTTTTTCATGGTTACTTAGAGACCCTTATGCCTAACTAACAAAATGCATAAAACAAGATTAGATATTTGTAGTTTCATTTTGCCTATCAACAAACAAATTACAATGTTCATTTCGTGTATTGTCAACTGATTGACGTATCTCAGACTATACGAGTAATCTGAGGCAATTGTGCACTGTGCAATCTGGGAAATGCCTTATCAGATAACCATTAATTATTGGTTATCTTTAAAACAGAGTTAATTAGACTACCGGTGTCTGGGACAAATTAACTTAATTTACGATCAGGATTAATATACCTTTATACCTTTATACCTTTGAAATTAACGGAGTTTAAAAAAACACGGTGTAGTGTAGTTAAAAATGGATATAAGCTGGAATCTTATACTGTTGATAATCTTTATACCTACTCCTTCATATCGAATCTGCTGTTCTAGTTTTGAGCACTGAAGACGAAGTTTTGATACAAAACTAGTTTCTGGATAAAGATTTACTCTTACACAAGACAATGTGTTCATATTACTAATTTATTTTCCTCGGTTATCGCAAACCGCAGCTCGGCGGGCTGTCTAGACGAACTTTGACTTTCGCCCGTTTTAGCATAAAGGGCTTTCATATCTTGACAGAGCGAAACGGGCGGTTGTTATACATTATTCCTGTATAACCCGAGGTAATTAAGAGACTAATGGATGTACATCCCGAAACTTAGTGGAAATAATTTATGACGTCGTAGATGTCTCTACAGATTGTGCTGAACTCAACTGTAAGGTTGGGGTTTGTGGCAGTTTGCCTCCGGCGATCTGTGAGGCAGGTTAGTGGCTACGTTCTAGGAAGTGAAGACAGGGCGGACGGTTATCGTAGCGAGTCTGAATTGACTGGTCGCATGTACCAGTCAATACTTGTATACCTATTATTAGTCATTCGTTACTTAAAATGTAAAACACTTTCGATCGATATAAGTCAGTACTTGTATACCTATTATTAGTCATTCGTTACTTAAAATGTAAAACAATTTCGATCTTATAATTATGATGATGATTAGATAAATTGGTCTTTTATTAGGTATTAATGTTGAGTGCATATTTCGGAATACTAGTTTATTTAGACATATTTCGACAATGACAAACGAATTGCAATGTCAAAAGCTGTCAAAAAATAAAATAAATAGTATATTCCTCCGAGGAGAATGTATATTGACGATGGGCATTGAACAAATACCGGTATTTGTGTGTGGCCTGTAATATGAGCAAAAAATTTAACTGTAGGCTGTACTCCTCATACTGATCAACATTTGTTCAGCGACCTTTGAAAATAACTTGTAGTTTGATTTTTAATACACTTTAAAGGTTATTCAAAGACGCAATGCATTGCGAATTTTGTTATTTTTAAGGCGTGACAAGCAACGTCAATCACAATGATATGGCGTGGCGATGGCGTCCATTGAATATAATATTTATTTTGTATGAAAAATAGGGAGTCTAAATACTTCATAATTTTTAAAAGTTGTTGAACTAAAGTGTCACCGTTTGAGGAGTACAATCTATGTTTTAATTATTTGCTCATGTTACAGGCCACACCCGGTATACTCGTATCTGTCTGTCTGTATCATAGTCATCGGCATTCAATTGCATTATTTTGTTATTGTCAGTTGAACCAGCGCTCCGCATTCACAATAGATCTTCTCATTAGGTACTCTGTTGTTATTCACATTGCATCTAACGCATCCCCTGAAACGAACTAGTAGCGACTATACCGAATAAGGTAGATAACATCTAAATCGTATGGTTTTATTTTTTCAGAAAGACAATCATATAAAATAAGAACAGCATTTGAAACAAATCAACAATTATTTGGTGCTCATTTATTTTCCGGATAATGCAGTCTCCTTTTAAAGGACTTGTTGCATTACATATTAATGTATTTTTAAATTCTTCAACTGATTGGTCCTTTTTTTGCAGCGACCGCGTAATAGCGCGTGATGTTGATTTTTTGGTAGATAAGTAGAATGAACTCCATTTTATAAACAATATGAAAAAATTTTGCTTTATTCCCATCCCGTAGCTTCATGATAACGAGGTGGATCATACGCATAATCACAGAAAGGTCAGGTCTGTAGACAAAACAATAAAATTTTACGGTCAGAGTACATATTCATCAGATTTTTTTAAAATAAGTCTCGAGTACTGAAAAAAGAATCCCGTATTATGTAAGCTAAGTGTGCAATGAAAACTTAGCTTTTGGTTCTCTTAACTTTGCTCTGGCTACAGGAAAGATGCGAACGAGTGAACGAGTTACAATAAAATGTGTATGACTCAGGTGAAGCATCCAAAGATAAAGATAAAAAAAGATAAAAAATAGTTTATTCAAGTAGGCATATTACAATGCGCTTATGAACGTCAAATAAACCTTTACCGGCTCGAACCGTACACCTCTGCCCCGAGAAGATTTAAATCCCCCTTCAATTGGAAAATAAGCTATCCTGTGCTCTGTTATGAGAGGCAATCACGGTTTCTACAAGCATTTGTAGCATGTCATTAGCGTCAGACTCCGGTGTCAAAATTCACGGTAGCGAAGTTGAATTCTTTGGAACAATAATTTATTAAGTATGTACATTTTGACTAATTTGTTCACGAATGGCAAAATTATTTTAAGTAATCATAGATTCATATCCACATTTGTGGTTTAAATAACTATTTCAGTTATTTCATCCTGTAAATACTGTTGCTCATTTTCTGTCGCATTTTTTTGCCTCTTTTACGTTATCACTGTGTTTTTATTTGGTTTTAAATTGCATTTTCTGTCATGCTACCATCACGTCATGTCATGGGCGTGATTTAAAAAGTCGAATACCCGGTCAAGTTTTACAAAATATTACTTTACTTTTTATTTATAAGTGAGAATATTTTCATAAACAAACTTACCTACTTGTAGGTAGACGGTAGTTACTTTTATGCAAAGAGATATACGCGAACTTTAATCCCCTATGTCGCTTGATTAATCTTCGACTACGAAGAACTTTGATAGTTCGTTCAAAGTTTTTTATTTGTCTATTGCGACACCAACAGTAACTTAAAAATATCGCTTGAGTTTGAACTTATCGCATCGCAACTTTATTTAGTCCTGGAGCCCGATTATTATTTTAATATCTTATTTTGAAACTGTTATCGATTGGTCCAGTAATGTCACTTTCGACAGCTGACAGGTCAAATTCATAACAGTTTCAGAACCAATAATTAAAATCAGAACCGTAGGTAGGTATTGAAAGAATTCATCGAAGGCATTTTAAGGAGTTTGATACTGGAATGCTGATAAAATTTGATTCATGTTGTCCTTATATAATGCTAGGACCGTCTCCGTTATGGTAACATTCCATTTCTAACCGCAGCTGCACTATCGGTACTGTACGCGTCGCTGTCATTGTCAATTTCCGTAGTAAAATGAACATTAATGCAGCTGTCGTTGGAAATGGACTGTTACCTTTAATCACGGAGTACGTGAACCTCCTTAAACCTAAAATTAGACTACTAATTAGACTAAGCTATATATATCAACATCTGATGTAGTCTTATTATAATTCTCCAATCGTGCATAATCATAATGAGCCTAATGAGGCACAAGAGCTATTGTTTGATCAATGGATTATTCGACAACTTTGCAGACGAAGGCCTTAGTGGTGTAATTCGACAGAATTAGCTCGCTGTTTGCTCAATTATCTAGGAGCTTCGATTAAGGGGTGGCCACACGGGCGCCAACAAAGCTTCCGACCAACGTAAGCTTTTCGATCGTGTAGACGGTGGTTTGCCAGTGGAAGTTGGTTGATCACCGTGAGGCATCCCTTCAAAATTGTTTAATCTGCAAGATTTAAGGTGACTGTCAAATCAAGTACAAAAAAATGGCTGGTTAATATAAATCAATAAACTTATGATTATGTAACTATCAAATATTATGCCATGGGCACAAGTTATACCTAAATTAAAGCAACTGCCGCCTATATTAATTATAGTTTCAATCTTGAAACGATAAGTAATATAACTTTTTGTGAACAAACCAGCTTCTTTTATCTATTAGTAAACACTGTCGGCAAACATCAAATAATATTCTGTGCATAATTTCCAAGAAACTTATTTATTGGTCGCACGCTGTAACCACTTGGATATCGCTGCATTTTACTTATCAATTCATTACTAGTAAGTATTTATCAGTAAAAAGAAAAATAAGTAAATTATCATTATAATACTAAGAATATACCGGATGTGGCCTGTAACATGAGCAAATAATGAAAACATAGATTGGACTCCTCAAACGGTGGCACTTTTGTTCAACAACTTTCAAAAATTATGAAGTAGGTATTTAGACTCCCTATTTTTCATACAAAATAAATATTATTTTCAATGGAAGCCATCGCCACGCCATATCATTTTGATTGACGTTGCTTGTCACACCTTAAACATAACAAAATTCGCAATACATTGCGTCTTGGAATATACTTTAAAGTGTATTAAAATCAAACCACAAGTTATTTTTAAAAGTCGCTGAACAAAATGTTGGTCAGTATGAGGAGTACTTACAGCCTACAGTTTAATTTTTTGCTCATATTACAAGCCACACCAGGTATTGTTTCTAGTAACATGCACGATGTACCTACTTAAATAGGCAATTTTATTACGTTCTCTTTTAGGAAACAATTGATTTTTATATTTTCTTATTAAATAGGTACATTGCAGTCGCCATCCGACCACCTTGGTCGCTCCAATATATCACAAATATCTGTCTGAACACGCCTCTAATTTCAAGACGCTGGAGTGCGTGTATAGATATTTTTTGAGCACTTCGGCCGGGCCGCTCCGATATATCTGATGGCGGTGTACTATTTCTTAATATTTAAATAATTATTTAATTTTATATTTTACTACCTACTATATAACGTTTTGGAAGCGTCGTAGCACCTGTGTCGCGTTTTCATTTTTATTTCGTTAAAATAATAAAGCTGAAAGCTAAAGTAGCCTCTATACATCCAGTAGAGCAATGAAATTACGCACGGAATCCGGTTAGCAGAGGTTACAGCACCATAATGTTATCTTGAGGCTGTTACTTTAAAAGGTAATCGTATGTAGTTTTAGATATGAGTAGAAGTAGGTACCTAATTGTCTTATAAATACTGCTAATTTAATCTTCAAATGTTCATTTATTTATTTATTTATTTTATTGATCAAATAAGTAACACAGCATTACAGTATAAAACCAAGGCACTGTGAAACTACAAAGTAAAAGAAAAGACAAAGAAAAACAATACACATAAAAAATTAAATTAACTAAACATTAGATTTGGGCGACGACGTAACGGCGTGGCTCCGTAGCGTTTCATGAAAAATCTGGATAAAATCATCATCATAATTTAAGAGACTCTTGTCGGTGGAGCGATTTCCATGCATGTAGGTCCTCTGCCTTCTCCTTGTTAAAATGGGAGACAACATGGATGTGTTATTTATTTATTAATTTATTTAAACTTAATTGCACAAAAAACAAAGAAAAATGTAAAAATGGCGGACTGTTATCTAATACTGTTTTATTGTAGTTCGTCAAATATTGCAATCTCTAGCCGAGCTTAATGGAACTGAAACCTCACTAAAGAGTACAATAAAAATGAAAATGGAAAACGTATTTCGGAGGAAAGCTAATTTGTATGGAAAGTTACTTTTTCTAATTGGATTGTGTTATGTAACTTATGTAATAAGCGATCAAGCGACACTGAGTTAAAACTGAGAAGATGGGTTACAAAGATAATATTGTAACTTATAGTTAATTGGTTGACGTATATTCATTCTTTACAAGTTTTTTAAGGTTAAGAGTACAATTTTAGTAGAGATAAATAGTAAACAGTAACGGATTAACTACCAAAATGTGAGCGTTTAATTCGTTGTGATAAAAACAATGTGCTTTTTGCATTGGCTTTTTCCAATGACAGCTGCATTACTGTTCATTTTACTATGGAAATTGACAATAGCACAGACGCGTTCAGCTGTGCTAGGAGTGCAGCTGCGGTTAGAAATGGAATGTTACCATAATTCCCTTTTTACAAAACGAATGTGTGAATAAGTCGTAACAAATTCTGACATTTTGCTTAATTCAACCTCTTGTAATAAGGCAATAGAAATTATTTTATGAAGTAAAGTAAAGTAAATCTTTACTTCAGTACATATATGATATAGAGTAGGTATAAGTATTAAACATAAAGCATAGGAAGGTACTCGAATAACATAAACCAAGAGTAAATTATACATGGTTCCTACACTAGGCAGTGCCTGTCCTGTAGGTAGCCGACACAGTTACGACAAGTAGCGCGATAGTTAACACAATCAGACATAGATTATTATTATATAACATAATATAACTAATGAGGTAGGTCTATCTAGGACCTACGTACATAGCTTATCATGCCCATAATACTGGAGTCAGTTATGTAACGCTGCCATACATGACCCAAAAAATTTTTATTAAGCTATGAGCTTCATCACATCTGATATTTGAGTAATTCTAAGCATTTCTAGCCTGAAGTGGGGGGGAGGGTGGGGTACAAAGACGGCCGCCATCCGTCATCTTTAAAAAAAATCTACTCTGATCCTGGTGGGTACTAGGGCAAGTTTGGTATCATTTTCGTATAAACCAAAGACGTAGAATTCATTGCTGATATTTGTTTTTTCAATTTCATAGTAATTTTACAAGAAAAACGTAAAAAGGTGAAAAATTTGGTTGGAGATTTTTGCTACGCGGAGCCGAAACTACAAAAGATAGAAAGTTGAAATTTGCACACTAGATTACATTTATAAAGTGTACAAGAGATAAGAAGCGATTTTGAGAAATTCAACCCCTAAGGGGGTTAAAAAGGGGATGAAAGTTTGTATGGGGTTCAAGTTTTATTTTAAGCTAGGAATTTGAAACTTCGTAAAACGATATATTATTAAAATACAAGAAAACTAATTTCAGCGTTTTTGAAAATTCATCCCCTAAGGTAGTGAAAAAGGAGTTGAAAGTTTGTATGGATATCAAAAAAATTTTCGAACGCAGCACTTGAATCTTTGTATTTGGGGATATTATTAAAAGACAGGAAAAGTAATTTCAGCGTTTTGTAAAATTCATCCTCTAACAGGGTTAAAAAGGGGTTGAAAGTTTGAATCCATTACAAATCCGAGTAGACACACATTTCTTATTGCCTCACAGGCTTGAAATGCTTAGAATTACTCAAGGAACATATGTGATGAAGCTCATAGCTTAATAAAAAATTTTTGGGTCAACTTTATAACTGCTTCCGCTATAATCGATCTGCATTCATAACTTTTTTTCCGATTTTGGCGCTTAATTCGTTATTACATAACGCAGTCCTATTAACTTGCCACTGATAGTAACAAAAGGGTAGAAAAAGTGGGAGAAAGTCAAAGATGCCCCGCGATAGGGAACAATAGGCAATAATCGGTTTCCGTCACGTCGCTGAGAGGCTGACGGCAGGTAAAAACAGCGCGTATTCCTAAAGGCAGCGAGAGCGTCAGCTTGAGTGAGTCGCGTTCTCGGGTCGACTGGTGTAGCGTGACCTTTAAGACCTATACTTAGGGCATACTGAAAATTCTTGGACTGGCTACTTAGAAAAAATAAGTCGTCTCATATATCAGAATCCGGAAACTTTCAGTATGGCCCACGTAATTGTAGAACTTTATCGGAAAAATAAATATGTATTGCTTAAATTATATAATAATACAATATTCGTACAAATAGGGCACCAATGTATAGAATTTTATTTTTGAGTTTACCGTAAAATACCTACCAATGTTGGATGAATGCTTTTGAGTAAGGTACCTGCTTGATTTGGACACAGGAGAATTAGGACAGTTTTGAAAACGTACGACCCACATTATGCGTTGGCCAAAGCATAATTTGGCTCTAAGTACTACCATTAGCCATTGTCTCAGTCGTTTGCACAGTTAGAGCACTAATCTTCGACAATGAAGTGTACTCCGCTCGGAGTGAGCCGGAGTGCCAATTTTGAACTCACAACGGCCACATTACGGTGACTGGAATGACCAGTCTGAGTATACACTAACGTAACGGACGAGTGGGAAGGAGGGGAGCGCGCCGGCTGCGGCAGCCGCGTCAGTACCTCCCGCGCTATTCCGGCAGTTACTTACTGCGGCGCGTCCTTCGCGCGATCCACGCCTATGACATCGCGAGTGTTCGAGTTACAGTGAAGTTTCAAAGTGATCTGGATAACATAAACGTAAACATGGGACCTCTAGTGTTGTTCTTTGTGATGTTTGCGAGCGCCGTGGCCGACAGGAGAATGAGCATAGCCGAGAAACTTATGGAAGATGCGGACCTCTCGCAGGTATGTTAAAGTTAAGTTTGATTCGGGAACTTGAGGTTCGGCGAACTTTTTCGAGCGTTAAAACGTTGTTTAGTTTTGCCATTAAAGGAAGGGATTTGATCGGGAACTTCATGTGCCGGTACTAGTAGGTACGAGTAAGTTATGTTAGTTCAGACTTCTGAATCTGATTGGAGGATGAGAAGTTAAAGTTTCCAATTAGGTAGGCACTTGGTGCTCCGTTTGAACAGGAAAAGTTCTAGATTCCTACTTACTAGTTATCTTATTTTAGGTTTGATTATCTGAGAGGTACCTAGTAAAATAGTTTTAAAAATGTCTGAACTTAATCTGAACTGAATAATCGAATTCAATACTATAATTTTTTATAACATTAAAGTAGGTACATATATAATAAGTGACTTTGCATTCGTAGTTAGGACAATTATTCTAGATTTTTTTTTAATTAAGCATGAACTTCATATATTATTATTATAAGTAGGTAAATCTACCTTACAAACTTATCAGGTTTATTTTTTTCAAAATAGACGATTTCATAAATGAGCGAAGAAAAAAGGCATAGGTACTGTTGTCAGTATGGCTTTTTTTATAAGTTTTGAATGATTAATATTAGAAAAATGTGGTTGTCTTAACCAAAGATATTTTTAGAAACTTTTGGCAAGGGATACTGAATTAAGTACTCAGGACTCAGGTCAACTCGTGAAACCTACTACAAAAGGGGGCCACTGATTAACTGTCCGCCGGGCGGTATCGGCCTGTCAGTTAGAACAAAATTTTGACAGTTCCGAACAACTGACAGGCCGGTACCGTCCGGCGGACTGTTAATCAGTGGGCCCCTAATGCAGACCTTGTACCGTACGGTTTGCTTATTTGTCTTTTTTTTCAAATAACCGAAGTCACAAAACAATATGCCATCAATGTATGTTCTCCATCAGCAGTTGTATTCTACCGAATGAGACTTTCCGAGGTAAATGCACGAATTACTATCAAATATACCCAAATCACCAAATATTTTAGTGGGCCTATAAGTTCTCTTCTCTTTTTATTTTCGAGTTCTCTTGATTTTTCCAGATCATGACGTGACGACAATAAACATGATCAATTGTACAGTCCTTATACCCTTTAAAACAAAAACTGATTTACCAAATACAAATGTATTTAAGTATTTGTACGAGTATATTATATATGTATCGTTGTCTGAGTACCCACAACACAAGCCGTCTTGACCAGTCTTGACTTTACCGTGGGTCTTAGTCAATTTGTGTAATAATGTCACAGAATAAGTAATAGTACTACATAATGTGCCTATAATAACTATTTAATATTTATATTTATTTAATATTTATATTTATTTTAATGTACATTAAGTACCTATTCCACAGAGTTACGGCCGCCATAAGGTACCTTTTGCCGTGGAACGTCACATATCTTTACTATTTCATATCTAGTGCATCTCTTATTCATTTCCCGAATCGAGCCGTTAGTTAGTTAGAACCTAGGCAGTCTAAGGTCCACATTTAGGTATTTTATTAGCACGGTTGTTGTGAAATAGGTATTATGATGGCCGTGTTTATTTTCATAATGCTACTGATCGCAATTAACATTAGGTAAGTACATCATGTAACTCACGCATGTTATTGTATGTATTAAAGCGATAAACGGGGAATGAACAATATTATTGTAAGTTTATCTAGTGCTAATTGGTGTAAGACAAGAATAGGTTAAGGGTTAAAAGATTGATTGTAGGTACCTTCTTTTTCTTTCTCGCGTTATCCCGGCATTTTGCCACGGCTCATAGGAGCCTGGGGTCCGCTTAGCAACTAATCCCAAGAATTAACGAAGGCACTAGTTTTTGCGAAAACGACTGCCATCTGACCTTCCAACCCAGAGGGGAAACTGGGTCTTATTGGGATTAATCCGGTTTCCCCACGATGTTTTTCCTTCACCGAAAAGGAATGGGTAAATGTCAAATGATATTTCGTACATACATATTAATATTTTGTCATTGGTACGAGCCGGGGTTTGAACCCGCGACCTCCGGATTGTAAGTCGCACGCTCTTACCGCTAGGCCACCAGGGTTAAAAGATTGATTACCATTAGATTTTTAGGTGGCGTCAATCAGTGTCTGTGGTTTCGATAAAGCATTTCACTATTTTGCCTAGAAAATCACAAAATGGTGCGTCCATTTATTTGGGCAATTAGAGTCTACTCTGTTGCCGCTCCCGTCCCGGCCTTTGAATTTCCACGCTCGACTGTATATGTGCACATTGCAATAATAAAGAGAAATGGGCTTGGGTACCTATGTTGTGCTTACAATACACTTACAAATAACTGATTTGCAAGACCGAAGTGATCCCATAAGTGTAAACAAAGTTTTGTACGGAACACTAAAAATATAGGTACCTACTAGCTTTTGTCCGCGACTTCATCTTCGTGGAATTAGTGACAGCAGCTTAAGTAGATATAGCGCCCGGATAATGCTAATAGCAATCATTCAATTCGCGTATTGCTTACTTCAATTATTAGGCAACTCATTAACTCTTTCAATTCAACCCCCCTTTGCACTCTCTTCAGGGATGATTTCCGACATAGAAACTATCCTATGTCCTTCCCCGGGACTCAAATTATCTTAATAACGAATTTCAACTAAATCGGTTCTGAAGAGGTAACAGACAGACACACTTTCGCTTTTATAATATTAGTATGGATTATGAGCGTTACTTTCGTTTGAGATATAAAGGAAAGACATTATTACAATAGGAAACATTTAACACACGAAGGATTAAACCGATGACTAACGCCGATTGTTATATTAATCGTATTAGAGAAAGGGTATATTAATTAAATATACAGAGTTTGTATAAAATTACACAATCCGGCAGCTGCATACAATTTGCAATGATTTGTAACCGGCCATCTGGCTCCTGGTGTTTAAGTCGTGAGTCACCGTCACCGCGAAGTGAAACCGTAGAACGTCATATGTGTATATGTATACAGAGATGTGACTTATTTGAAATACTTGTATTTAAAATGCAAATACAAAATGCAAAATACCTATTTTGTATTTTGTATTTAAATACCTTTTGAAGAAAACTATTTTGTATTTTATTTGAAATAGTTTTTGGGACCTATTTTCTATTTTCAAAATACAAAATACTTTATAGTAGGTAGGTAATGTAGGTAGGAGTTACAATCGCTTCTAATGTTACAATCCTGGCAACTCTATCATTCTTTTAACATGGAACTGTTGAATCTGTTTAGTAACGTCGCACATGACCACAAGCGTAGCGAGTGGTTAAAAAAGTGGAATCTTGAGTGTTGCGAGGGTTTCAAGGCACGAGAGGAGAACAAACTTTTCTGCCCTGGTGAAACATAAACGAGACGTTTTCATCACACTAACGAGAGGCATTATACTAGCTGTAAAACATTACAAATTAATGCTTTAAAAGTTGGCCGTTAAAAACCATCATCCATACCTACATCCTACCGGTTAATATGAGCAAACAACTAGAAATTTGCACTTTAGATAGAGGATTGATTTCAAAGAATAAAGAGAGTCTTTTCAACTCGGAAATTCCGAGTAATACTTTTTAATTCAGACTAGGTATTTACTACTCAGAGTACCTTTTATCGCAAAGTATTTGTATTTTTAAAAAGTATTTTGAAAATACCTATTTCGTATTTTGTATTTAAATACAAATTCAAAAACTATTTTGTATTTTGCATTTGAAATAGTATTATCAAGGAAGTATTTGTATTTTGTATTTAAATACTTTTTATAAAGTATTTTTCACATCTCTGTATGTATACCACTTATCTTTCACATTTTCCTTTTCAGTCTACTACAGTACCTTTATGTTGTGTTTTTCTCTCTTTATCGTGGTAGGTCATAGCGAGGTACGATGGGTTTCTATAGTGCAAACACAAAGTTCAATTTGCGAACTGAAAAAATAGAAATAATTGCGTGCAAAGCTTTGAACGTAATTTTAAAAGCATTTCAGTTCAAAAGAAGGTAGGTACTGTTATTAAAGTGTAGTTTTCATTATAAGTACATAAATGTTAACCAAAATATTATAAAAAAATAAAATAAAATAAAAAGTCATTTATTGTCGCAACAAAACTTACAGCAACAAATCGAACAAAGAGAAAACAAAAAAGGTTACAGGTTATATTAGCTACTATATTGTCAAATGTGCCTTTCAACGAACTAGTTTAAATGTAATTACAGTCGCCATCAGATATCTCGGAGCGGCCAAGGTACTCACAAATATCTGAACACGCCTCTATTATCAGGGCGCTAGAGTGCGCGTTCAGATATTTTTGAGCACCTCGGCCGCTCCGATATATCTGATGGCGACTGTACATGTACAGGTTGCGCTGTCCCTCGTACTATATTCTTAACCTCATACTACAATCTAGTTAAATAGATAGAGAAAATGAGTAGGTACCTAATTTACGACAGTTAACGGACACTAAAATATACACAAAAATGATAAAATGGAGGTAAGTTTCAAAATTTGAGTACTCTATTCTTACGTATAAACGCTTTTATTGAATCCTCGATGTTCTAACGTTCGCACAATTTGTGTTATAACAAAAATAAATCAACATAAAGAATAAAACGTCTGTAAAATGCAATTTCAATTTGCACCACCCACTACTTGTCATACACGGCACCGCACTTAATCCCAATTCCCATCTTTAGGTCGGTCATTTGCATTCTAATGTATAATCATATATAGATTTAGTGCTCAGTAAAAGGGGTTTAGCACTCAAACCACTGCTTCCAGTAACATTTCTTTTATTACATCGATATACAGGATTAATTATAAGATTACAAAAGATCAAATCGGACATAACCTCGGGGCAAAAGCCCTGCCGCCAAATCTGACAGTTCTCCCTCAACAAACATGACCATAGATACAATAACCAAAAAGTATAAAGTCAGGTGCATACTACATGTGATTATTATCAGTATAAAGTAACATACAGGATATCAACTATTGTGATGCTTACAACTCGGCCGTCCTTTTATTTATAGTGAGTCCTCTCACTAAAAACAATTGTACATTAATAACAACAGCAATATATCATAACAATTTTATCGATATCAAACAAACATTCATAAGAACAGTTTTTGTAAACTTCTGACTATAGACTTTTATTAGTCAATCACACAACCAATGACTAGTTGCATATATTAACCTTATTGAGAAATCAGTCTTCACACTTCACAATCTTCACATGCTATAACCTGAGATCATATAAACACTAAACAGTAATTTAATACAACCAGCACCTGGTAGCATTAATAGCCTTCTTTCAATAAACTTTCAATACATATGAACTAACTTACAGTCTTGGTCTGGTCTAGACATCTGCCAAAGTATAAGCCAACATTAACATTCAATCTGCCCTCAAGGCCTGCTCTAAACAGTATGGCAAAGTATAAAACGTCACAAACAATGACAGTCTACCCTTATAAGGCCTGCTCTAAATAGTTTAGCAAAACATAATTCATCATAAACAATCACAGTATTAAGACCATTTAGGCCTGCTCTAAATAGTTTGGCAAAACATAATTCATCATAAACAATCACAGTATTAAGACCATTTAGGCCTGCTCTAAATAGTTTGGCAAAACATAATTCATCATAAACAATCACAGTATTAAGACCTGCTTTAAATGATTTGCAAAACATAATTCATCAAAACAATCAGTCTGCCATTTAGGCCTGCTCTAAATAGTTTGGCAAAACATAATTCATCATAAACAATCACAGTATTAAGACCTGCTTTAAGTGTTTTGCAAAACATAATTCATCACAACAATCAGTCTGCCATTTAGGCCTGCTCTAAATAGTTTGGCAAAACATAATTCATCATAAACAATCACAGTATTAAGACCTGCTTTAAATGATTTGCAAAACATAATTCATCAAAACAATCAGTCTGCCATTTAGGCCTGCTCTAAATAGTTTGGCAAAGTATAATTTATCATAAACAATCACAGTCTGCCCTTAAAGCCTGCTCTAGATATCATTCCAAAGTATAAATTGTTATGGCCTGCTCTAGACTTGAGTTGTCTAGACAGTCTGCCATCACGGCCTGCTCTAGAAGACAGTCTGCTATCAAAGCCTGTTCTAGACAGTCTGCACATTCATACCTAATTAATTATTTGAATTAATTTGTTTTGGCCTGCTCTAGAAGACAGGCTGTTATCAAAGCTTGCTCTAGACAGTCTGCACATTCATACCTAATTAATTATTTGAATTAATTTGTTTTGGCCTGCTCTAGAAGACAGGCTGTTATCAAAGCTTGCTCTAGACAGTCTGCACATTCATACCTAATTAATTATTTTAATTAATTTGTTATGGCCTGCTCTAGAAGACAGGCTACTATCAAAGCCTGTTCTAGACAGTCTGCCTAAGTATAAATCATCATAAACAATCACGACCTGCCCCAGACAGTCTGCCTTCAAGGCCTGCGCTGGACAGTTTGTCAAAGTATAAACTAATATGTATATATATTTATTTGGATCAGACAACAAGGCCCATATTACAAGAACCTAACTTTGCCAAAGCATAAACTAACATAATAAACAGTCATGGCCTGCTCTAGACAGTCTGCCATTACGGCCTGCACTAGACAGTCTGCCAAAACTCAACGGTTATATTCTAGATTCATAATATTAATATAATAGCAATCTTGTCAGCTAAGAGTCCAAAACAACACCTGTAGATACTCTCGCTGGTCGCTGGATCAAGGATCAGATGCAGAAGGCAGTAATCTCGGACACGGCACGTATGTGTGTCGGTTCTTCGCTCTGTGGCCCTGTCCATCGGCAGCTTGGGCCCTGCCCACTGCTGGCAGCACCGTCTTAACAGTTTAACCTCCTTTACTTCAGTCAGCTCTTGCTGCGAAGCCCTCGCTCATTATCAACTTCATCCATTCAGCCAGGTTACCAGCGTTGTAACATAAAAAAATAAAAACAAATGTTATAATTATTGGCAGTAGCAACGATCATTTTAGTCTCAGTCCTCGTCAACAATTTAATCATTGATTATACACATGGAATCAGTCAATCATTACCATCATCAATTAATCTTACTATAAACGTCATCTATATATCGTCATCAAAGTGGTCAGTCAAGCTTTATCGCCGACATTGTCATCGAAATCATCCAGCTCCGTTTTTATCATCGATATGGCCAGTTATTGACCCTGTCATAGTCACGGAGCAAACATTGTCGCCGACATCGACACTTACTTAACTAGTAGACATGTTCAGTCATATACCTACATCATCATCATTATCGGACCTCTGTTACCTAAGATCTTCCTTAGCGTTATAAATAAAGTATTTATATTAGACACCTACTCATCGTTACTAAAATTGTAATTAGACGTCAATGTCGTCATGGATATCAATCATTATCTTCATCAAAAATCCTCAACATTAATAAAATAAAATAATAAATATTCATCAATTTATCAACTTTGAGAAGATTACATTTAAATCATGTTTTATTTTGTTGAATTTATATAAACAGATATTTATTCAATAACCTGATAGTCCTGATGTTTCGTCCTAAACTTCGTGCAACATTTCACCATAGTAATATTCAGCCACAGGGATGGTAAAAAACGCAACACTAAACCTCGGGGTCACATGCACCCGGAAAGAAAAGGCTCCAAATAGGTACAAGCGTATACTACACCGAGTACACCGTAGCAAATACTAGCGTCATTACCCCACCTACTATATTATTGAAACTATTGGAAGTAATTAAATTCCAATATATTTATACACCTTTTTTTTTTTAATAGTTAGAGCCAATCGGCTATGGCTGTAAAACTGCAACCATAAATGTTGTGTTTATGAATCATGGTTCACATGGTTAATATCACCAACCTATTTCTCTTGTCATCACTGTGTCTTCGTCATAAAATCATAAATGTACCATGTGTTAAACCTAACAATAAACCAAATTTTAAGGATACTTTCAAAGTTTAATGAATTGAAAAGAAATGTAAAATAAAAATTAACTCCAAGTTACTTCTACACAGCTTACTTTATAAGGCTTCTTTAAATTTGAATATTATATACTTTTAGATTCGTTCATTCAACTTACTCTGGTGTTGAGTCTTTTGTTTAAGTCAGTCACAGACTTTTGCACAAAACCATACTAAAACCCTGCACTAAAACTTGTGACATTATTTGTACCCACTCATCGACCTTACTCTTTAAGTCAATTTTCAATGAGAATTCTTTAAGTCTTGTCTTTTCAAACAGGCACTGCTCTTGCCAACATTTTAATTTTATAAATGGACCCTCTTATAATTGATAATGTATATACAAGTAATCTGCTTTTGCATTCGACCGACACTATTCCTGACCATTACCCACCTCTTAGCAACCCAAATTCCACAATTTATGACCTCTAGGATCCGTCCATTTGATTAACTTAATTAGGCATCACCAGCTGTTAAGTTTTTATGCAAATGAAACCATAAAGCCACAAATAAATTGTATTTCATAGCAACAATAATTCATAGTTTCATTTGTGGTTTATTACTGGATTGTAATCATAATAATTTTTCATCGCAATCCATGGTATTACAGATGTATAACTGTACTATTTCAACTTCGCATACCTAGTCAAATTTTAAAAATATAACTGAATATTATGCAATATTATTAGACAATAAATATTGTGTCAACACCGAAAAGTAATCTGTTCTTGTTTAGCCAATCCCATACATCAAACGCTTTCACTAGAGTCATTAGACAAGACCTGCATTAAATTTATAAATTTAGAAAAACAAATTTGAACACTGGTGTATACCTATTTTGTGCAATAAGGTTTAAATATAAATACCAATTGTCAACAATTCGAAGGTATGAAGTAGATATCTACTTATATAGAATTCCAAATAGAGTGAACTTATTCACTTTCTTTTAAATACCTACAAGGAGATCTTAACCCTTTCATTTTAATATGCAATGTCAGTATCCACAATGCGACCATGCATGATGTTCCCTGAATGATAATAATGATGCTTTGAAATTGTTACTTATATTTTCAAACTTAATTCTTTGGTAAATTGATGTAAAATAATTGTGACACCATTAATAGTACAAGTCTCTTTTACATTTTGAAATATTAATATCATTAATGTAAACTTCCTTGATTTGTATGCGAAGCGTGAGGTAAGCCTAGACAATTTCCAAAAATTCTGCACATCTGTTTTTCATTTTTAAATTATATAAACCTTGCTCATATACAAAATTCAGGCTTCAGAATGAATTACATATCTAATGAATTGGATTGTTGAGATGCATGACCTTTAAATAAATGTTATGAAATAGATGTGAAACTACCTGTCATTTCAAATTTCGAATTTATACTGTGTGTAATTTCATTCATTCATTATTGTTTGTATGTGCTTCTCTCTAAGTATCCAGATTGATAATTTCCAATATAACAATGATATGAAACTAAATGCATGTACCAACCTATGTAGAATATACCATTCAATATCTTCAATTAACATTTTTTTTTTCATATACAAAAGTTTATAAATAATTTCTTTGTTGTCAAATCAAAAACTAACTTCAGTCTTTTATCTAAAATAATTTATATGCACATCCACCTATTATAAATTACCACCTATTCTGAATTAGAGACCGGAATATAGAAATAGAGCTATATCTCAATAAGTGTGGTGCTTGGTAAAAGCCTCTTTTAACTCTTTCCACTGATAACCGTCATGGGCCAATCTACAATTCTAGCCCGCTATCAGTTTCTTCCTCTCATCTTCGCTATCCTATCAATTCATCATGGCAATAACCTCTGTGATACCAATCCATAACATTTTATTGTTATCTCTTGCCATATATAGGCATTATACTCATACATCATTAGAAATAAAATACCTTTTAGTGTCATTAGACTATCCAAAATAGTAATAATACCTAGTATATATTCACCTAATGTCATTATACAACTCAGTGTTAATAAATAACTTCACTAAGCACCTATATTGTACCTGAATACTGCAAAATGTCATCCTTACCCTTTTGACTTCGTTCGTAACCATGTTGGCTCTGTGTCTCACCAATCTCACTGTGATGAAGCTGATGGTTGCTTGCTTGCGTTTTCGTCGAGATTTATTCTCATTGTATTCCAACGTGTCATCTCTCAGACCAAAAACAAACAATGACAAAAAAAACAGGGGTTAGTAACTAGATCAATACATAGCAAACGTCAAGTACTTACATTGCAAATTTAAAACACCTTTTATGGTAAGCAAATGAAACCAATTGTCAATCAAACAAACTCAAACTTTAAAAAAAAAAACCAAGCAACATACATTGCTACGCACCTCTGATCATCCTGTCCTAGCCGGTTTCGGCCTCGGTGACTGAGTATTCACTGGCTAGTGAGAACGATGATCGTGACCTCTCAGGTGGCTGACGTAGCCTATTTTTGCAGTGAATGAACATCCACATTCACCGCAGGTCTGCACACTTCCGACAAAATTGTAGTTTATGACCGCAGGTGCTCGGGCCTTTAACTCATCTTGCGTCGAGTTCGACTCGCCTCTGCTCTTCAAAGGCTTGCACTTTTTATTCGCTGAAAACCTCTACTTCTGCCGATCTTGTGCCGAAATCTCCCAGTGCGATGGTTCAATATAGCACCTCTATACAGGTGAAAACAATTAACCAATTTCTATGTGGGCATTTGCATTCATAATCCCACTTCTGAGATATAATCATATATAGATTTAGTGCTCAGTAAAAGGGGTTTAGCACTCAAACCACTGCTTCCAGTAACATTTCTTTTATTACATCGATATACAGGATTAATTATAAGATTACAAAAGATCAAATCGGACATAACCTCGGGGCAAAAGCCCTGCCGCCAAATCTGACAGTTCTCCCTCAACAAACATGACCATAGATACAATAACCAAAAAGTATAAAGTCAGGTGCATACTACATGTGATTATTATCAGTATAAAGTAACATACAGGATATCAACTATTGTGATGCTTACAAATGATAGGACATTCACCCAGAGAGGTTATAGTCCCTAGATTACTTAAGTTATCCTATTGACCACGGTGCAAATTGCGACAAGTCGTTTAGGGGGTCTAAACAATGTGTTACTATTATGTAGAATTGTAGATAGTAAGAAAACACAGCGAATTACACATTCTGGAAATTTTCTTTGTCAGAAAGTAACCATTTTATAATTTATTTGGACGTTTATGCGCTTCAATGTTGATTTATATTTATTTTTAATTCTACATCTGCATGCAAACTTATTTGCATCCCGGAAAATCGTGTATTACTTATGGGCTTCGCTTTGCTATGAGACAAGGGAAACCGACATTTCGCTTGGGAATGAAATTAAAAATGCATGTGGAGATTTCAATTTGGAAGTCTACAATGCAATAAAATTCGTCGTCCTACAATGCCGTATTTTTTAATAGGAACCAAAAGGGTAACTACGGGTAATTTGAAAGAAATCATCTAAAGAAGGTAAGAAAAGAAGGAAGATTAGAAAGGAAGGAAGAGCTCTTTTTATTCTCTTAACAATCTCAAGCACTTTTTGCCCATTAAGACTAGTCTAATATTATCTGAATAAATACTCTTATTCTACTCAATATTGATTATGGTGATGCTGATGTATGTTATCCGGACATATTCGAAGTACTTCTCGATAAATTGGATCGCCTTCCCAATAGCTGTATTCGTTTCATTTTTTGCCTACACAATTATGATCATGTCTCTGCATTCTACTCGCAGCTTGGCTTCTCAACCGTCAACGACGCAGTATTCGCATGTTATGCTTTTTATTAATTTTTATTTAGTTTATAGTTTCAACATAGTACTTTCACGCGTCTTGGGAAAAAGGTTCTTAACACACGTACACACGGACAACAAAGTGATCCTATAACAAAGTAATCCGTAACTTAATCGGCAAAAACGGAACCCTAAAAACTAATATAACGCTGCGAAATTAAACAATTCCGCCAAAACAGAAACTATTCCAGTATTTTGATCGCTGTCCGATACAGTTATCAACTTTTAAAAATACCTACTATTATAGGTATCATACTATGAAATCGGAATATTCTAAATCGAAATTTGAATACCTACCTCCTAGTCGAGTTATCAACGCTTTGAGGACGCCGTGAGGTTAGCTACCTTCGGGCGGTATCAGATGTCAAGCAACAAAGCAATTCCGCAACAGTTAACATTCATAAGTCAACGAATCAGAAATTGAGAAGAAGGTACACTCGACATCAAAAATTTGTTTACGTTTTTCGCCTTTAACAAAGGAGTAAAGTCATTGACGTATACCTCAGGACGGACCTTACCGGCACTAAGAATAGTGCTAGTTCAGCGGTGTTCACGAATTCGAGCCAATTGTGTAGTCTAACGCAACTAGTTGCGACCAATCGCGCGCGTGTTGCGAACTCGTCAACCCCCTTTAGTACCGGTTGGTAACTAAAAATTGGTAACCAGCTTGAAACGGGAAAGAAATACCAACTGGCCAATCTTGATTCCCATTCTGTAGCTGGTTACGAAATTTTGGTTACCAAACGGTACTAAAGGGTCAACCCATCGCGTTGTAGCGGTGTCACACCGCTGTACTGGCCCCATTCATACAATATTCTTATTTCCCGTAAGGCCAGTCCTGAAATATAAGTACGTCAATAAGTAAACATATCTTTGACGTCGACTGTACCACGTCAAAACGGTCTTTGTCCACGTTGATTACAGTTTGACTTAATCGAGCATCTGGAGGGCTGCAGCTGTCTGTTACGTGGGTCAAATTAATCTCGAACTCGAGATCCCTGGCTCTTGAGAGTACTACTAAAGCTCTACGATGAAACGTCAGGCCGCGTAGCCAAGATGCCGATCGCTTACGCTCCGTAGCGATCGAAACGCAACTGTCACTGTCGCACTTATATGGAAGAGTGATAGAGACACATAATGCTTTTCGTTGTCGAAGCGATAGCGATTGTAACCTTGGCTAGGCCGGCTGGTTTGATATCGACTGGACACGTTGAACTGTATATCAGATGATATTGATAACACAATATATTGAATTTCACGGTGGGTATAATCCAGTTAAATAGATAGAAAATGAGTAATTTATGACGGTTAACGGACACTAAAAAATACAAAGAAATGATATTTATATTTTTCTTTAGAAAACAACCACAAGTTATTTGACTTTGTTATAAATTCAACTGTGTGTTTTATAGTAAAGTTCATACGAGTATTTTAACTTCTTATTAAAAGTTCAGCACTAACTATAAAAGAACAGAAACTGAAGTCGCTGTAGGCCTTGGTTACATAATTGAACGCAGCGTCTCAAACGGTTGCATCCGTTTATGTTGGTTAACTTGCGCTGTGGTCCAACTTTATTTCAAACTTTTCTTATTCAGATGAAAATGCCGTTTCCATTTAACGGTCTTTGTATTGTATAAACAGGTATATTCTATCTTTTAAAATGAGATAGGAAGTAACGATCTACTTCCAAAACACACGATTGTGTAAAACTAATAATTTCTTTTTGACAACAATATATCAGTTTCATAACTGGTAACATTGCAGGTATATTACAAAATCTGGTTGTATTGATTGAATAATATAGGATAAATTTCATTCAAATATATTGTTCTCAAATAAAATTTCAGTTCCTCCGTATGTACATGGAAAAACATACCTACTTTTTCATTTAGTCTTCAAATGAGTCTCACAACAGGGACAAAAAATAAGCAAAAATAAAACAATCATCCGCAACATTACAAAGATGAGCGAGGGTTAAAAAGGGAAACACAGGATCGGCGTAATAGCAGGCGTCCTAGATACTTACACTCGACGGTGCATGGCGTGGTAATGGGTCTGAAGAAATGTGGACATTAACGGCACCAGCCATTTCTACTCCAGGGACCATGATGACTCTCATTTAATTTTAAGCGATGAAATGAAAACATTGTGAATGAGTTAAATGTACGGTTGCGAAACTTTACCGCAAATTGTTTATATTTTGGTTGCTTAGAACAATTAATGTAATCCAAAGTCGGCTTTTAAATGAGCGAACATTATCAAGAATTTAATTCGAGGCTGTCGGCATTTAAGTATCATTTCAGCGTTCAAGAGAATTAGATATCTGTAGACGATGTAAAAGGACATTTTAACTTGTACTTTAAAGCGTGACTTAAGTCGTGTTTCAGTATCGTCTAACCGTCACATTCCTGACAAAATGTATGGGGTTTGACATTTGACCGTTAGTTTTGTGACGTTTGCTAACCAGCCGTTACTGGTACACTGGTAAGTGAAAATGACCAAAATCGCGTTGGAACAGATGTTAAAATTGTAAATTCTTGGACCACGCTTGTTGATCTCGTCTTACTCACTTCCTCTTAGAGGTAATTATTGTGGACAACGGATCCGTTCGTCGATCAACGGGCAGTTAAATTTCATTTGAGCTTCCTTTGTAGAGGTTGCGACTCATGATGGATATAAGGTTACCTAAGAGGAACCCATGAGGGTCCCGATCTAATAAAATGATGTGGACGCATCAACACCACTTTAAAATGAACCAATAAGACCCGGGCTCAAATGTCGTGTGTAGTGGAGCTATTTTCTATTGAAAACATTTCGTGATTATATATTTTAACGAAAGTCTATAATATGCTTCATTTGAATCGGCTACGCACACAAGTTAAATCGTTGAGGTAATATTAACATGTATTTATAGTCCAAAATAGGCCATTCACGCGTGGAGAAGAGAATTGAGAGTGTCTATTAATTTCATGCTATCCACGCGTTTGCGATAAATTGACTTATTAATGTTAATATTAAAAACATTTCGTATATCAACAACAGCATTACAATGGCACGTTATCCGTCAGAGTGAAAGTATTTTAATAAATTTCTCTCGAGCCAGGTATGCGCATAAACAGTTCTTTGCACGGAATGACAGACATAAAGGTCAGGGGAGGATCTAAATGGATTGGCTCAAAAAGAGAAAAAGGATTAACATTCATAAAAGTTAAATGTTTACATTTGAATATTTCTAAATCCACGTTAAGTCTCATACAACCGTGTTTTTCTCATTTCTCGCTGGCACAAAATTTACAAACTGTGTTTAAATACTTATACTTTACTACAAGGTAATATAAGGGGGAGATTTAACAAATGAAGTTGCTGGAAAAAAACTGCTTTTACTCGTTAGTTTTTACTACCTAGTCATCAAACTTACTGTTACTAGCTACCAAGTCATCAAAGTGAAATAGAGTAAATCGAGTTTTAGGTGTATGAACACATAATAAAACTAATAGTAGCATTTGAATGCTGTCTCAATTATGAATTCAATATCTCCGTTGGAATTACGATAACATTTTCCGGGTGTATTTTATACCGCGTATTTTCTTTGTGTGGTTTCATCCAGGTCTGGAGTAATTGGAATCGGGTGAAGTAGGAAATTACAGCGGTTTTAATGTAAAATTCTTTGTGCAACGGCAAATTGATACATCTATTGGAAATACAGAGGTAAAATTTTACGTCTAACATTTACCCCGCTTGTTAAGTTGGTACGTTTTTTTGCATAGTCAATTAACTGCAGTAAAAATACTTTGATGTTGACCTACAATAATGTTAGCATAATTTGTCTTTATTTACACCATTCAAGTGAAAAGTTAGACTAACATTCATGTTAGTTGAAATATACCGATTACTTAATTTAGTTGATGATTTTCCCAGTTGGGTCGGCTTTGATGAGGTTAGTTCATCTCTCAACAACATTACTCATCCAACTAAGCGTGAGATGACAGGCAGTATTATCTTAAGAGGAAATTTTATTCTTTACTATATAATAAATACTTCGCTACCAAATCCATTTTTCATTTTACGCTTAAGCAAATGAAATTCCAATAATTAATTAATAATAATTAATTTACTGGTAAGAATAATAGAATTTAGAATTAGAATTTGGGGTAAGAATAATAGAATGATAGTTTAGGTTTAGGTTTTCATAACTATTTTTTTTAAATAAATATATTTAAATATTTTTAGACTTGTTGAACATAAAACAGTGCAAAAATGCGAATACATATAATAGTATTTTATACAATCGTGATATAATAGAGAGCTTTTCAGTCGAGTACCGTGTTTAGGCAACGAAGCTTGCTAAGTTGCCTAAGTCAGGTACGAGATTGAAAAGCTTGATTATATCACTATTGTATACAATACTTTTTCTACGAGCCAACATAAATAATACTTTAAACTAGTAGAATCATACAAACAAACCAAACCAAAAGTATACACAGCTAAAATACGCAAGTCCCCGCGATACCTTCATACTGGTACGCGCCCCCGCCGCCGCGCCCGGCGCGTTGGTCAACCACATCTTCTCGTAACTCATGAGGCCCTGGTACTTGCTCCGCGCTAAGTTAAATTTTTAGACTGTTGTTTTCTCGATTTTGGCCACCGTAGCCTATGGAGACTAACAAGCAACACTAAGTGGTTTTCGTAGTCTATGGATGTTGCTATTTTAAGGGTGTCACATGCGCGTTCCTGATTTATGAACCAATTGTTTCTACTATACAACCTAAAATAAATAATTAATTTGAGCTTTGGTTTTGTTTCGTCCTGTTGATCGCGGAGAGCTGTGATTGGTCAATTTCATTATAGTTGACTAAACTGTATCGTAATGAATATTATAGTTGAGTTGGGAGCCCATACATTAAAAATACCCAATAGAAGTTTGGTATAAGAAATCTTAATTCAAGAATTATAGTCGACGAGTAGGAAAATATCTTTACAGTACATCTGGTGCTCCATTATCGACACCCTGTGCTTATTATAAGTGGCATTGAGCTTCCTACAGTCCGTTAAAATATATCAATTTAAATATCTACACAATGTACCTGAAGTAACGATCAATTACGTGCTTAGAAAAATTGAATAAATAAACAGGTTCCATTGCGATAAATCACCAAATGTTTCCTGTTATCGTATCCGGCGTTCCTGGAGGTGACGAAGTATGAGTATCATTTGGCGGGGAATTCAATAAAGGCGATGGATGCGGGCCCTGCGCGTGACGCGCGTCTGTCACTTGTGTATTCTATCCCTGTTTTGTCTCTATGTGGGTGGGGGCCTAGCCAAGATGAAAATCGTTGTTAGAAAAAGCCAATTGAAACTTAAATAATGTATGAAAATAGTCAAGTGACTTTTCGTAGCATGTGACTTTGCTTAGTGGGTACAAAATACATAATTCTGGCCAATTAAAGTCGAATAAGCACTTTGAAAATAATAAAAACCTACATAGATATCTTGTTCTTAGGCGACATGTGCGTTGTCACACTGACTTGGCTTATGGACTGTCAAAATCGTCACGTCAATTCAATCCGAGGATGCCTGCTAATAAAAACCTTTAGGGTTGAATTGAATCACTCTAACGCCATCTTTAAACATGTGAATATATTAGGTATAAATTTTCATCTATACAAATCAGCAATACATTTTGACGAAGCTTTTATATTGCTAGGTACTCATTTTGCTTAATAATTTTATAGGTACTTGTAACCCGTAAAGAAAGTCTGTAAAGCTGCAATATGTTCACAACTCCAGCAAATATTGTTGAAAGAGTTAGGTATTGTATGTAACTTTGGTCATTTGTACGGCTTCAATGAAAATGAAAACGTTGATTTTATTTCACAAGAGTTTTTTTTTTTCGCAACGGTCTCCGGGCAGCATTTAATAAGCGGGAGGAATGCACAAAGGCTTCCCTTGTTGTCGAGTATTTTGACTAGTCATTCGGAGCTCTAATAATTACTAGGTACAATGCGAAACTTTGGGAGAATATCTTCAAAGTTGGACGTTCTTGGGATTTCTTTACGTAACTCGGCAAGGCGAGCTTATCGTTGTGCCAACCAAATGATTAGGTATGCTAAACCAATGGTTTGTACAGTCGTCATATATCATATATAGATATATCGGAACGGCCCAGGTTCTCCAGTCTTCCAGTACTTCAACAACCCAACCACTTTTTCCGTAGCTTCACAGACTCAATGTGAATCATTCCAAGCCTTCTGAACCACATGCTTGCTGACATAAGATTACGGATGCCGCTGTAATAATGCTCCTAAGTTAGTTACGTAGCCCAATCTCGGGCTTTGTCCTACGTGACTGCTTCTGCATGCCTTGTGGCTTTGACTCAAAGAGTATGAGACCAGTTATTTGATATAAATTTGTGTGTGTGAAGTTTTCGTGGACGCATTTATAACGCATAGGTTATATTTAAATGCAATGCAATAAAACTACTTATTTTAGGGGCCCACTGATTAACAGACCGCCGGACGGTATCGGCCTGTCAGTTGTTCGGAACTGTCAAAATTTTGTTCTAACTGACAGGCTGATACCGTCCGGCGGACTGTTAATCAGTGGGCCCCTTTAGCCTGTGAAATATAATTAAACACAACGAAAGGTTGTTCTTAGTCGACTAGAAGTTCGTTTCAGTAATACACTAAGTATCCTTCCAAAAAAACCCGGAAAAGTGCGAGTCGAACTCGCCCATCGATGGTCCCGTACTTTTTAGTAAGTATTTGTTGTTATAGCGGCAACAAAAAAAATCTTAGAAAATTTCATTGTATAGCCTTCACGGTTCATGAGATACAGCCTGGTGACAAACAGACAGACGGACAGTGAAGTCTTAGTATCCTAAAATTGAAAAGTAGGTTTTTTAAAAGAAATTAGCCCACATGCAACTACAATCCAATAAGAAGCAACATGTGACCGATATAATTTAAAATAGTAAATATAGTTTATTAACACAAATTTTGAAGGCACCTGCGCTGCCAAGTACCCACTTGTGCGTGTTCTTACAAGCTTTTTTTCAAACATTTTAATTTAATATGACATGGGTTGTTCCGGGAGTTTTGCCGACGCGAATAAAGCCCGGAGCCACTTGACAGTGATGCGGGTGTCAACCGATACCCGGGATTCTCATTTGCTTTGTAATTTATGCTGCTGACTAACTTTTAATCATTTAAACGAACTTTTTACAGACCACAGTTGATCTTTTGAGTGTTTTTTTATTGAAAGGTTCCTGTTGAAATATGCGTTTATGTTTATTTTTTACACAATGGAATCAACAGTATTTTCTCTACCTTACTGCCTAGTCTATTTGTTCCAGAGTAACTCCAAGCTCTTGTTTACCAAATCCTGGCAAAACATTTAAAACTTCAAGCGCGTAGCTCTTGACGCTGTCATCGAGAACTTCGATTTGGATTCTCGTTTATTAACCAATTACCAGAATCCGCGCGTAGCGTCTCGAGACGTACCTAATGGGATCCGAGCGCAGGCTGACGACAAACGAATGGAATCCAATAATGTTAGGTTAGCATTCCGGAAGCACATAACACGTTCATGTCACGTCACCCGCAGGTGGAAGCCCTTTATATTCAGAAGAGTAAACCGACATCGAGATGCGAGGTCTTTATGTTCGCTATACCTACCCTTATATCTGAGAATTTCCATTTCCAGTCTAACATCTATATTTAAAGTGTATTGTATTGCTGTACGCACGTGTCGATTCCTATCTGTGTGTCAACGGAATATTAATAAGTGCCATTATTATCATGAATTCTAGTTAGGTATGTACAGTAGAAAATGTCGCACATCTCACAAATAAAAGAGGCAAAAAAATATACTCAAATATTTGGGTAATAGGTACGCAAAATATTATTTAGTATTTACATAAGTAGTTACCTATACGGTAACATAAACACAAATATAAAATACTTTTTTATTATTTCTCGCAGTTAAAAATGCTATGCCGAATAAGGTAAAAAAATATAAAGGAACATAAGGAAAAATAAAGGCTTGTTCCATTTAGGCGACTGATTCTGTTAAAGAATTATTAGATTTTATTAGGTGATTTGGTGCAATTCAATAGAAATATTTTTTTACCTTGATTGGTCAAACAATCAACAAAGCAAGCAGTTTATCGCAAAATATTTTAGTAACAACACATCTACGTATAATACTAAACTAGATACCTTATTGACAGGAACTTAAGTCATTACTTCATAATATAAAAAGCATTATAAAATATTATTTATTATCGATGCTTTCGAAATGTGGTGCTGGCGCCGTATGTTAAGGATTCCTTGTACTGGAGTCAGTTACGGATCGCTGCCATATATGACCCAAAAATTTTTTATTAAGCTATGAGCTTCATCACATATGATCTCTGAGTAATTCTAAGCATTTCTAGCCTCGGAGGCGATAAGAAGCGTGCGTCTAGTCGAGGAGGGCGGAGTACAAAGATGGCCGCCACCCGTCATCATTCAAAAAAATCTGTTCTGGTCTTGGTGGCTACTAGGGCAAGTTTGGTATCATTTTCGTATAAACCGAAGACGTGGAATTCATTGATGATATTTGTTTCTTTCAGTTTCATAGTAATTTTGCAAGAAAAACGTAAAAAGATAAAAATTTGGGATGGAGGTTTTTGCTTTGAGAGCTAATAACTTTTGTATAGTGGCCAAAAGTATCATACAAAAAATACTATAATAAAGCGCAATTCATGCAGCTTCTAAACATATACATGTTTAGTAATATCCTACTGCAAAAAGATGGTGAAAAAATTATTAAATGACCGCAGCGCGGGTAGTTGGACTCTCGCTAGGCGGCGTTTATCTTACAAAATGGTCGAGTATGAGTATCTACGTAGGTAACTATGCTTACTTTGCTAGATTTTATGATGACAAATAAAATGCTTTCTGTATATCTAATGTCCGCAGTTTCCAGTACACAGACATAATTCTGGTATAGGTTAAAAAAATACACACAGGTATCCCCATGTCTAAAGAGGAGGGCGGCTCGCTTAACAAATAAGATCATGTACAACCGCAATTTCAGGTTGGGTTAGGTTAGGTTCGTTAGTTATCTTTTATCCCTCAGAGCAGAAAATAGAAGCCCCGCGAGGCGGGGCTTCGTTGGTTTGTCACCAAGTCATACTTGCATAACCTATATTAGTATGACAAATATACATAGCTGTTATGATTTCTAAATGTAAGCTCTCAGCATAATAGTTATTTGTTTTACAAGGGGGCAAAGTTGTTGTTTAACCGCTCGTGCTAATATTGATACCCGATCAAGCGAAAGATTTCAAAATTGAACCACGAGCGTAGTGAGTGGTTCGAAAAATGGAATCTTGAGCGTTGTAAGGGTTTCAAAGAACGAGGGTTAAACAAAATTTGCCGCCGAGTGAAACACATAATTTTTCACCACACCAACCTGAAGCAAATATTAAATGTAAAATATCAAACAAAATCAAACCAAATCAAATCCAAATGAATGTTATGTGCAGGTTGATGTTATTTATTAAAAACAACAAGTAAGTACCTATAAAATTACTTAAAGTGAGTTATAGCATGAAAATGATCGTGAAATAAATATTTTGCCTCTTCCTAAGTAGTACAATTTATCTCATAAATAGTGTTTTAATATTATCAGCAAAAATAAGAGCGCTATTTTATTAGAATAATTTCATTTATAATAGTTATTTCTCGGACCCAATTTTGGACCCGGGTATATCCTTAAACTACGTTCAAAAGAGAGGTATGGGCACTGTGAATGTCATCTCGCTTTGAGTGGTAGGGCACAGCACAGCGGATGTCATTCCAGATCTATCCGAGCAGAGCCCAACTGGAGAAGTACGTACTTACCTCCACCTTACAGAAAACACCGGTCAAATAACACTAGGCCCCACTCAAATCGTTGCAAGTGCATTAAAATTAAAGTGCATAAAATTATGTCTGTATGATGAATTATGTCTGGATGAAAGTATTTTATTCGTCATCATAAAATCTAGCAAAGTAAGCATACCTACGTAGATACTCGTACTCGATCATTTTGTAAGATAAACGACGGTCCGCAAGATAAACGAAAGTCCAACTACCCGCGCTGCGGTCATTTAATAATTTTTTCACCATCTTTTTGCAGTAGGATATTACTCAACGTGTATATGTTTAGAATCTACATGAATTACGCTTTATTATTGTATTTTTTATATGATATTTTTGGCCACTATACAAAAGTTATTAGCTCTTAAAGCAAAAACCTCCATCCTAAATTTTCATCTTTTTACGTTTTTCTTGTAAAATTACTATGAAGCTGAAAAAAATAAATATCAGCAATGAATTCTACGTCTCCGGTTTATACGAAAATGATACCAAACTTGCCCTAGTAGCCACCATGACCAGAACAGATTTTTTTGAATGATGACGGGTGGCGGCCATCTTTGTACCCCCCTCCCCTTATTGCCTCCCAGGCTTGAAATGCTTAGAATTACTCAAAGATCATATGTGATGAAGCTCATAGCTTAATAAAACATTTTTGGGTCAACTTCATAACTGACTCCGCTATTGGACAGCCCACCGCACAAACGCTTCGATCCTCATTGTCCTTACCAAAAGTGTAATAAGTACTAAAAATAACATGTATAAATACATCCTTAACATATTCATATTCACAGCTATATTCAAAGAACTCAGAATGGAGAACACCCAACGTCTGTCCTCTATATGTCTACACCGTGTTGTTACCTACTTTGACCATATCGCACGAAGAGGGGCCAACAATTTAGAAAAACTAGTGGTGACGGGAAAGGTCGAGGGTAAAAGACCTAGAGGACGAAGTCCAAAGAGATGGTCGGACCAGATCTCCGAACAGCTGGAGCTACCTGTTACCACCGCCTTCCATCAAGCATCAGACCGCAACAGTTGGAGGCAATTTATAAATCGCAAGTGGAGTCACGATCCTCAGCAATGGGGGAGCGATTAAGAAGAGAAGAAGATAAAAATATTAAAAGTAAAAATAAAAATATGTAACCATCATCATTATTCTAATCTTTACCTTTATACCTAGGTCCAACCATAGTCTCTACACTAGGAATGAAAAGGAAAGTAGATACGGATGATTGATAAATCAAAAGAAGTGATTCTAAATGGGCATTACATTCGGAAAAACATTTCCCACTAGTTTCAGGCCCATTCGTTCACTACGCGGGGAGCAACCGTAATGACGGAGGCATTTGTCTTTCCTTACTCGACCCGCAGAGAGTTTACCTATTTACGTATACTGTTAAAGTTTGTAAGTATGTATTATATTCCTGACTTGGCAGTCTTGGATGACTTTTCCTAATGCTTTGTTTGTAGACATTAGAATGACCCGGCCTCAACATAAAAGCGTAATGTAGTTTGGTCCCAAATGTGACGTTAGCTGCGAAACAGGTAGCGAGATAAAATTAATTTTGAACGTACACAAGGCAAATTCGAAGTGTCCGGTGAAATGATAACCTTTAATATCCACTTAGATAATAATTTAAAAAATTTACTTATAGTATAGTATTTACGAAAATCGACTTCTAAAGGAACTATGGGTAAATTCTAAGTATAACGTCAATACAAGATTCATACCATAAATACCTGTTCTGAAAATGGCAAATTTAGTATATAATTTGAGTTAAGTGGACTCACTTAAAGAAACTTTCGTGATTTGATGGTCTTATTACAAGGTAAGGGTAAATATTATGTGATGTCACAAGTTATCAAAAAACAATGCGAAATTTTTGCCGCGATTTTATGGAGGTGTAGAAGGGTAGTAAAAGCAAAAAGGTAGATTTATGCAAAAACTGTTATATAGGAATAAAACACGTCGCTACAATAAACAAGCTATGAATACGTTTATTTCGGGGCATGCGCGCTTTTAAGAGATTTGGCCTAATAAAAGGGGATGGAGGACACGCATTAGGTAGCTGTCAGAGCGCCGGCGAAAAACGAGAAGCGGTGAGGGATTTTTATGAGGGCTGGTGTATTCTCCCAGAGAAAGTTAGCAAACACAAACAGTCAGTTTGGTTTGGTCACATGGGATTTACAATTACACTCTTGTTCCTTGTACTTTAAAATAGATAATGTAAATCGTAATTCATATATTACATATGTGGAGATACTAGGTGCCTAGACTTAATTATTGCCGTCGATTATGTACCTACCTATGGTAAAATTTAGACTAGAGTAAATAATTTCATGTTTTGTTACGTAGAATTTGCGGTCTAAAAATGTAAAATATTTTCATTAATTTCTGCTAAAAAAATTATTTTTATTTTCAATGCTTAGTTGATCGCTAGCACTCGCTAGTCACTTTCTCGCCGCCAGTCCGACATTTGCTTAATGCGGATACTGTTGAGACGGGTTGGCAGATCTCGCAAGTCACGTGCTCGGAATCAACTCCTTTCTTCCAACCCCGAGTTTTACTATGTGCCTATCACACGTTGACATCGCCACAGAAAAATTAAAACAGTAGAGTAGAGGCGCAAAGGGCATGTGGTGGCGTCTATACGCACTCAATCTAGTTAGTTACTGATAATTATGCTTTTAATACTACGTTAACATCTCAATCGGCTAAATACCGACAGCATTTACACGGTGGCTAAAAAATAATCGCATTCCTATTGCCAGGGAGGTTTTGGGAGTATACTGAGCAACTTTTATTATGGGACCAAACCCGAAATCGCGAAAAAAATTACCCTCTTATAGAAAATGGAGCAGCCAAAATATATGAAACAGCCAAATTGTTTTTTCGCAATTTTGGGGCTGGTTTCATAGTAAAAGTTGCTCAGTATAATCCCAAAACCTCCCATGGCAACGGGAATGCAGTTACTTTTTAGCCACTCTATATTTATCTTCAAGGCGAAGGTATTAAATATCTAAGAAATATATAAAATTTTTAAATCGAATCTACCGCATGAAGGGAGTTTAATATTTCTTAACATCTAAATTAATGAAATCTGACGAATGTTAAACTGTTTAGAAATTAAATTAATTTATTGACAAATTTAATAGCGGAACTCTCTTCATTAAGTTCATTAAAGTACTTTTGAACCGAGTTGACATTCAATTACTTTGAATAATCATCGTCTCGACTCCGAATGAATCATGTCCCTTGACGGATTTTAAAACGAACGCACGGCCCATTGGCTCTGTCATCGGACGATTTGTCGGCCCTACTCCCTAGTAATAAAATTTGATGAGCCATGATCAGCGACAAAACTTCCACAATGAACCAATGAGATAAATTATTGCGTTTCTAACTGAAATTCCCTGTGTCGTAGACGGTTAATTTGATATTGGCTTCACGGTAATTTTTATTCAAGTTCCAAAATCATATGGAATAACCCTCATCCCCTGGCAGATGGGACGGCCGCTCATCTGGGATGCCTCATGTGTAGACACCCTAGCGCCGTCCCATCTAGTCGCCACGTCTCAGAGAGCTGGCGGCGCGGCAGCAGCGGCTGAAACCCTAAAACGCCGCAAATATGCTGGTCTTACAAACAACCACATATTTGCGGCGTTCGCGGTAGAGACCCTGGGGCCGTGGTGTCGTGACGCCCACAACCTTTTTAAAGACCTTAAAAAAAGACTGTTGGAAACGACGGGTGACCCTAGGGCTGGCTCATTCCTAGGCCAAAGAATAGGCATAGCTATTCAGCGTGGGAATGTAGCCAGCCTTATGGGCACACTTCCGCAGGGGACAGATCTGGGGGATCTAAGGTAGGTGGGTAAGTTTTATTTATTTATTTATTTTATTAGTTTTAGTTTTAATTTATTTAGTCTATACTTAATTTTAATAATAGTTTGTATAAGTTTTGTTATTGAATAAATTAAAATAATGTTAAAAATCATATTGAAATGGGTTTATATTAGACTATGTTTTTTTTTTCAATTTTTGTATCCACTTAACGAAATCTTATTAAAATAAATATGTTAAAAAGCGTAATTTTATGAGAGGTTGTATTTTTTCCTATTTCAATTTAGAATTAATTTATAGGGGAAGATTTACCTGATAGTGAAAACATCGTATATTTAATACATTTCCAGCTTTTAAATAGGACTATGGATATTTAAATTACAAATGACTATTTAAAAGAAACAATCTGATTGAAGGGTGTCCGATACCACTTTTTGTAATGCAAGATTTGATAAAGTACCTAAAAGCGATATATACCCGAGGGTAAATTTCGCAGTAAATCAAATCAAACTGATATTAAACAAACTTTTGTACCAACAACGTATTATTATAAGTTCTCGCACAAATTGTTTATAAATAGACTTGTAATAAAGATGCTTAGTTGTTTAAACCATCAATCATTCGACCAACTTTACCGTTTGGACTAACTTTACCGTTCTGAACTTGCCTTATAAAAGCAGCCTTTTACCAGTAATAAAGTATAGATACAATTTTACCAGAGCCACGGGCTGGCTCCTTTTCTATTCAACGTCGCAAATTCGACTTATCTCAGCCGATTAGAGAATTTGCAATTTAAATGAACAGCCTGCACCGAGCTGCTCATGCTCTAACCCCCGTCGTTATTATTTTATCCTTATTATTTATTGGTAAGTTAGTGAGCTTAATACTCTTAGATGCGCCGGATTATGTCACGTATTACGAATATTAATTTATAGCTTTTATTAATTCATTAATAACACTAGATTTACCATTATCACAGGCTCACAGGCCTCCCTGTTGTTTTAAATATTTTAGGGTCCTGCCGGTCTGAGCAATGTGATTCTAAATAAACAGGTTTATTCGTTTTACATTAACAGATTTTGTTTGGATCTTCTGTGCATAATCAGATAATTGAATCTCACCAGAATAATTTATTCGTAATAAAATAACGAACAGAGGAACAGAATAATTAACTATTACGAAATAACTCAATAATAACATGTGTTACAATGAGACAGTTCTCACATTCCAATTTATACATATAACGTATTCATTTTGAATTTGTAAATGATTTGGTACTTGATTTTTTTTATTTTCTTGCGCTACAGGTGGGGTTCGAGTTTCCAGTAAGGTCCGTGTTCGACACTTTCCTAGTAAAAAAAGTTATTATTTTCCACTTGCAAACTTTGCCTGTTAAAGCGCCTTTATACCAAAATTGTTAAAAAGTAATGAACCGGATTAACGACAGTTCAACTGAACAAATTTAATTAATTTTGGAGAAATTTGGGACAAAGTTCTGGCAGTATAAATTCAACTAGATAATGCCTAAATGTAAGAGTGAGTAAAGAACAGGGTCTCAAAGATTCACCTAGCTTTTGATAGATAAGATACATAAATACCTCGTCTTCTTCTTCTCTGTCGTATCGCTCTTGACAGAGCGGTCGTGGTCACGTTGAGGCGTCTGCATCGGTAGTAGAGGCGGACACAGCTCTTCGCACGATCTCCCGCCATCTCTCCCTGTTGGCAGACTGTCTGGCACAGTCAGGTACGCGGTTTCCCACTGCGGAGTTTATTTGGTCAGTCCAGCGCATAGGTGTTCTGCCGCATGATCTGGTTCCCTCCACTCTTCCTTGTACACTCTAAAAAATGAAGACCAACTAAGAGCAGTTTCTACTTAGTTGACGTTAAGTTAATTACAACAATTACGATCTTATATAAATCAATGAAAGCTGATTACTTAAAACAATAAGTGTATCTGTGATTGAACTAATAAAGTAGGTATTTATTAATCCTAACAATTGTATACCTTGCATCTATTATTAACTTGTTGACATAATTATGTAACGTAGGTTGATTCAATAAATATCAAGCTTAGTTGATCTTACTAGGGTCAATTAGTTACCATAATTATTTTTCATGTATATATTGAACAAGATCTTAGTTGGCTCAGTTACATAGCAATAGTAAGATCAATCAGAATTACCTTATTTGAAATGTCGAAGTCCTTGTTAGGCTCGTATGGAATCAAGATGCTTGATTACGACTATCAAAATATTGATAGGGCCAACCAAATTTTTTTTAGAGTGTACGACCAGTCGCTCTATGGAGTCGTTATCTTGCCTAACCTACATAAATACCTACATTATTATAAAAAGGCTAGGAAAAAAAAGAAAAAGAGTCTTAATTAAATAAAAAAAGTTTATCTGGATGCATCAGTAAAATCCAATAAGTATTTACCTACATTATTAGGTACCTAGAATAAACAAAAACAGTCATTTCTGTTGACTGTAGGGGAAGAACATCTGACCAGGCAATAAATTTACTTTTATGACAAACGCAGATAGCTCTTTCCGAATCCAGCGGCCATTAAAACATCGATACGCGAAAGTAAACACCATACGCGCCGCTAAACGCCACAAAAAGTACCCGCTGCAGTAAAATTCGGGTGTAATCCGCCGCTTATTTGTCATACGAAATGGTTTAACGTGCTAACGTGTTGTGAGCTCTGCTTTTTTTTGTCAGGACACAAAAAATTGCTTGTTGTGTAACATGGCATTGTGTATGCGTTAGTATTAGCACACGAGCATGTATGTGACGGCGACGGACAATGATAATATTTGGGGTTCCATTGTGCTGCATAATTGAAAATGCGGGCATTATCCGTGTTAGGCTACTATGGATTATATTTTTCGAGCGCGTGTGCATTATGATAATAACGGTGCGTGCATAACTCACATAATGATATTATTTATAGTAGTATATTTATAACCAAAACAGCATAAGCGTATTGCAAATCACTTTTATGGAATGAAAAACAAATAATCAATATAAAAAATAATAAACCTATCTCAAATAAATACCCATATAGCTGATTCAGAGTGAAATAATAAAACACGTTTAATAAAAATGAAATTCAATATTTAGTAAACTGGCATATATTATTATTAACCTTAATTAACTATGATTGACATGTAAAAATAAAATAAATAAGTAAACGTTTGTATTTGTGTTTCTGTTACACAAAGAGCGAGGAGAGTAAAACATAGTCTTCAATGTTACAATTAAAAAAGCCTTTTTCACTTCTCATGCTCAAAAAGTGCACCTTTATGTCGTGCGTAGACAACATAAAATCGCATTTTATGCTCTAGACTAGAGCATAAAAGTAAAATTTTCTTCTAAGACTAAGGTAATCGGTCTCAACAGCCAAACAGTTAAAACATATCTCACAATTTTACTGAGCAATAAAATTGTGTAGATGACAAAACTTGTTATATTATTTTATTTTTGCTACAATTTATTGAAATTCGTATTTTCTGTCATTAAATTTAGTAAATCACATAAAATAGGAGTCGATTCTCGTTCAAAAATGCTCCGAAATGTTTCACTTGGCAGAAAACCAAGCGTCTGAAACTCTGATCACATGTTGAAAATTAAAAAAAAAATTAAAAAGTTAGTTGGCGGGAATTGGTTATGTATTATGTTCTTTCGCTTTACGACAATTTCGTGGTGTAAATTCCCGTGAAAAATTTGTTTTATTTTCCTCGCAATCGAAGTGAAAAGCAGAGTGTACAACAAGGGCATAAATGTCCATTTTTACCCTCGTCTACTATTTTGGTCTTCGCAAAAAATTGCCTCGGGTAAAAATGGGTCACTTTATGCCCTTGTTGTACAATCTACTACTTATTCAATTATTAAAAATAATCTGAATATTTAACCTAAACACATAATAAAAGCAATAATCTAATGAGGAGTACATTACACGAGGCGCAGGTGATTGTCAGAGCGACCCGATTTCAATATTTACTGCCGAGCTGTAAATGCCATAATTTCGATCAAAATCGTAATGTTCCGTCAAATTGACGTACGGCGCGATTCGGGAAATGAATTAAAGATTAACTAGATACGATATAGTAAAGATATGTGACGTCCCACGGTAAAGGTACCTTATGGCGGTTGGCGCTTACGCTATTATTAACGCGGCTCCAATATTATTGCAGCGCTATGAGACGTAAGCGCCGGCCGTCATAAGGTACCTTTTGCCGTGGAACGTCACATTTCTTTACTATTTCATATCTAGTGAGTATCTAATTCATTTCCCGAATCGCGCCGGTGGTTGTTTTAGGATGATTAGTCAGCGCGATAGCGACACGTATACCTATATATAGATACACGTATTTATGGATGATGTGGCGTGGAAGCTCCTCAAGGGCCGTTCCGGCTTGCGCCGTACGGCTTCACACCGCAACCGTGTCACCTGTGATAGAGGAATTAGGGACATGTGGCTATAGTCACTAATATCAGCTACCCATTCTACAGAGTGTGTCTGACCATGGGGCATTAAATTCAGGGCTCGATTCTACTCGCTAAACTGAGCTACTATTATTATGGCAGCAACCCCGAAATCCCGATTTTTTTTTTACTTCTTCATACATTTTGGCTGATCAGATGTCGATGTTTTCTACGGAAAAGCCAAAAGTTTCCCCCCGATTTTAGGATTGGTCCCATAGTAAAAGTATCTCAGTTTAGCGAGTAAAATCAAGCCCACGATTTAAAGCCCCATGGTCAGACACACCATGTATAAGCTACTTTTTACGGACTTATTAATTCTAAAGACAGACTGGCTGGTAAAATGTAAAAATGTGGGTGCACACAATAATTATAATTTACTCAAAAATGTCCCATAGCACGTCGGCGAATAAATAACTATGGGAGATATTGTGAAGAAAGTTGTATGCACCTATATTTTTGCACTTCACTGTACCATGCAGTACCATAAATTATGCTAGCTGCTAAGCTGTCATTAGCTGCTCTATTGTGGTTACTTTCCGGCGGTCCCTACTTAATGCTATAATTATATATATTATATATGTAGTAGGGTAATGGCACATAAAATGTTTAAACCAATATTTTTATTGCCAGGTACGTTTATAAAATGACGAGGGTCATTTTGACAAAAGATTTTTCTGCTAAAGCTACCATTTATATAGATTTGAAGTTACTCGTTGTTCGATCGTTTATAGGTACCTATCTAGAGATGCCCCGAATAGTGACTTTGGCCGAATACCGAATATTCGGCCCCACCCACCGGCCGAATACCGAATATTCGGCGACGAATATTCGGCATGAAATGCGAACATTTTGAGTCACAATTATTATGAAAACTGTTCGCCAACAAATCACAACGTTTGCTAACATATATTTTTATGTTGAACAGAATCAATTAATGTAGTTAGAGTCAATCAAATCAGACCCATGATAAAAATAAAATATTCTGTAATCGACAAATGCTCAAAAACGTACCATGGTATTTAAGTAACTTTCCAAGAATACATTATACACCGTGTTTTTATTGAATTCCGTTAACTTCGGGGTATGGTTAAGTACGTATAAGAGAACTAAATGGCATAGTTAATTTTCAAAAAAAAAAATATTTCCGTGCTTCTTTTTGTAAAAAAAAAATTAAGTTTAAAAATTAATTAAATGTAGTATATAGCGTTGTTGTAACACGGGCATTACATTTAACTCAACCAAACAATTGAAATCTATGAGATATCAATGTTATTTCGAACATTGATCGACCGAGATTGTACTTAAGTTTAGTAGCAAATGTATGAACTCATTCTAAACACTAATCAATATGTAAACCGGCCCTAAGGCAAGTGTACACGCTTGTAGAGGCCTTATAGGAAAAAAATAAATTATTGATTATCTCCGAAATGGAGTTAATTAGAATATCGGTGTCTTTGAGAAAGTTACTTGATTTAAGCTCAGGAATGCACCCTTGAAATTAACGGAAATCAAAGAAAACACGGTGTATACCTAGTTTTTGGTTATCTTTTTCTGTAATTTTTCTTTTAGATAGGCGCAACAGGTATTCGGTATTCAGCCGGATAGTAGGCAACATTCGGCCGAATACCGAATATTCGGCAAAGTGGCCGAATAGGCCGAATACCGAATAGTTGCCGAATATTCGTGGCATCCTTAACCTATACCTATACAGGGTGATTCAGGAGACGTGAGCAGGACTAACACTGCGCATTTCGTAAATTATAAGCAACTGTTTCGTATCAGTATTAGTGCGGTGCAGTGCAATTTTCTAGTCGTGTTAAAAAAAAATTATTAATTTATTTACGACATGCATGGTCACCCTACAGTTAGAATACTACTAAACTACCGATATTCTGTGTCAAATTGAATGTCATCACGGTCTGGTTACTTTTGTAAAGTCGTATCTCACTCAAGTTTGACAGCTTATTTTCTTCGTAATCAATATGCTGTCATTGCGGTTAAAGAGGGTTTTATGTTTATTAATTAGATCTTGTAGGGTGACCATGATTGCAGAGAATTAAATTTGCCCTCGCCAAAAATTTAAAATATAGGAAAAAATGTGCTTGTTTCACCTTAATACGACAGTGATCGATCAATTATCAGTTACTGAGTGTGCAGGATTAGTCCTGCTCACGTCTCATGAATCACCCTGTATATTTAGATAAACGACGAGGTTGATAACGTTAATTACGCGAGTCAAGATTTTATCATGTTACGGAAAATAAATACCTCTTAAAATCGCAATTAAAGTAGAAAATAAATTAACTTCTGAGAAACTCTTCATTTTGAAAAGCAATATAACTTAAGGTAATGAGAATACCCTACGCCGAGTTACTTAATTAAGAATAATATTTCACTCCTTGTCTAATACACTTCTCGCGTACCCAAAAGTGTCACATACAAAACGTTATCTTTTAAAGCAAGTGTCATACCACTATTCATTAATTACAGGGTATAATCCTTAGTAGTTTCTATTTAAAACTAAAACAGCGTTGTCCGCCGGGACATCTGTCACAAACGTTGCAGCGAAATGAATGATCACAGTTTTCAGAACTCCGCTTGTCTGATTTATATGGGTCCAGTGGAATCGATGGCAGTTCTGCTATAGAACCATCAATAAATGTTCCGAAAGCATCAGTCAGCGAATTCGGCGTCCGTGTGATAACGGGCCGTGTCCGGCATGCTTCCATTGTCATGTCATCGTTTCTGTACCCACATTAAAAGTTCATTAGGGACATGCTGATAGTTCAGAGTGAAAGTGGATAGAAACACTTTAATCTTGTCATTATAATACTGCCGGCCTAGCCAACATGTCAATCGCTATCGCTTCGACAACGAAACGCATTGTGTCTCTCTATCATTCTTCCACATAAATGCGACAGTTACACTTGCATTTCGATCGCTACGAAGCGTCAGCGATTGGCATGTTGGCTACGCGGGATGGTAAGAAATTAGATCGCCTAGTTTGAATGAAACGAGATTTTGTAAGTACAGACAAAATATATGAAATATATTTTAATGCGAAGCTTTATATGTAAAATATTTCGTTTATAACAATCGAGAAAAAAAATTCACGACAAAATAAAGTTGATGGCAAAAAATACCGGTGATGTTATTGGGGCCCTTCGCAATATAATAACAATACCTTGGTTCTTTTGTCCTCGGTAAAGTAGCTCATATTAAAATGCAACCAAGCGCGCCGCGCGGGCAGCCATCGTATCAAAAGGTCTTTTACGCAGGAACTCCGCGCTTGGTGGTCTGATATTCATTTAGAAGGCGTAATATCCCGGGAATAAGTATCTGGTTTCATCCCATCTGAAGAGCGTAAAGGCCACGTCTTTGAACTTACAATATTATAATTCCTATGTAAGCAAACAATGGCGGTACAAAAATGTAATAAATATTCTAACATTGAAATAACAAGCTGCCTATTATCGAACTTCGGAATTATAAGGCTTACTATTTATGTAAGTAATAATAATAAGACGTTGCACCCAACATTTTCGTTGTAATAATATACTTGTAATGTACTAAGTATGTAGTTAATAAGCGGCAATTTAAGTAACATAATAGTCAATAATATTCAATGTCCAGGTTAAACAAGATGGTAGTTCTATTACATCTACATTTATCGGTATAGTAGTTAGCGTCTCCTGTCTTGACCTTAATATCAGTCGGCTACATGCGGGTTTGCTTAGCTGTAAGCCTAGGTAAATCCACTGAATCCTTGAGGCTAAAAGCTGAAACGGAGGTCGCACAACTGGATAAAGTCACGCGATACCTAGAGACTATCAATATTACATTTTCTGTATTCGCTTTTAAAGTGCTACTCTCTATACAATACATCGTACAATAAATATTGCATGACGCTCTTACTTTCTCGTGATAGTGGAGTTTATTTGTGTTTAGGTATATATTGCTTTTATGATTTTGTTTGATCACGATAGATGTTTAATTTTCAACTAACTGTTTAATGATTTATATCATTAAATACTTTCTATTTTAATATTTTAATATTACTAGGGACTTAATAAGTGCCAAAGGCACCAAATATTGATAGGTATTTATAATTTTAAGTATTTTTTATTTTAATTGTAGATAGTTTAAGTTTTATATTCCCGTTTATGTCTTTTAGTAATTTATATTAATAAATACAAGAATAAGTGCCCATGGACGACTGTACCTTGATAATTAAAATGAAATATCTATGTAAAATTCAAGGATATGTTCCAAAATAAGTATTACAAGTATACTGACCCAATATAACATTTAAAACTTTCGCGTTTTGAACTCGTATTAAAACTCATATTTATACGGTCACTCGCGAATTTATTTTGTTACCTTTCCCGACGTTTAGACGCAGGTGACGCAGGTGGTCGCGGTGACAGATAAATGATGTTCCAGCAAAATGACAAATCAAAGATTTGAGAAACTAGCCGACGAAGTGTCCATAACAAAATTGTAGGTAGACATCACAAATTTTTGAATTCGCATACATCCGAAGATAGATCCCTTGGCTTTATTTATTGTGTATCACTGGTCCCCAAGTTTGTTTTAATAGAAACCCAGACTGACTTGAATCATTAAAACCTTAGTAATTCGTAACATAACCTGCAACTGACGACGTATATCTTCACTAATGAAGCAAGGATTAGCTAGCACTTGAAAAGCCATTTTCCAGCGATACGTCTGCTGCGAGTATGCGGGTGCTATTGTTCCGCCACCTACTGTCTGCTTCAAGAACACCACTCGAAATATCCTCCTTCTGACGCTTTTACACAGACATTTATGTAGGTGCCTGAAAAAAAATCACAAGGATATATTTATTTTTATTTTATTTTATGATTACACAACAATCTTTAAAAAAATATGTACAATGGAAAAAATGGGGATGGATAGAAATATTGTGTGTATATACGAGTACATATAGGTAAATATGCATAGATTGTTTGTAGTACCTGCCTTAAAACAGGTGATTTGTATAAATATATGGTTAGTTTTGTTTTCCATCATTTTATACCACACTGAAGTAGAAAATTTGATGCAAAGAATAATATAATAAAATGATGACTGAAAAAATATTACAGGATTCACTTTGTAAACTCTGAGGGACACGAAAATCCTAAGATTTTCTCGTCTCACCTCGTGGAAAAAAATCCGACTTTTTTAATATGCCCGTAAACGAGTTCGCGGAACATTTGCAAGGACTCTTAAACGCTCTAGACTAGGTTTTTGTCTATCTGTTACCTTTTGATGGAGAGAACTAAAAAGCTAGCGCAAAAAATGGAACGGATTTGGAAAATCGATAGCTACGAGCACGTTCCGGTTTCATCAGGTTTGGTATTTATTACGTTCGCATGTATTGCAAGCCCGACATCAAAGAACGTTTCGGTTTCAAATTAACTTATACGTTTTTTAACCAACTCCAATAATTCCAAGAAGAGGGAGGTTCTCTGTTGTGGCTATTTTTATTTTCCTAATGTTCACCGATTATTTCGAGCCCCGACCACCGACTTGAGTAATTCGTATTTTTGTTTGAAAGGAGTTATGTACCCTAGGTGGTCTCATATCAATTTGGTTTTGATCTGATGATGGGATCTATCAGGAATTGAAGAAACTCCTCAATTTTTAAAGGCACAGGTGTGGTGTTTTGGATGTTTTCTTTAAGCAACTCAAGAATTTCGCCTCGAAAACCATCAATTCAATGAAATCGACCTGATGATGAAGACCACATACTTAATGATTGTGGATGCATGAAATACAACAGGATAAATCAGTTTTGGTACCTGTTTGGATCCCATGGATAGGGTGCGTGATTGAATTAGAATTACATTGTAATTAAACTTATACTCAGGTAGATATCACATGTACTAATTTGTAATTCAGTTATCCACAACAAAGGGTGCGATGGGGTCGGCAAAGTCAAATGACTTATGTTTCATTCAGCGAGGAAGCAGCCCGTAATCAACCGAACAAAGCTCCGGACGATTGTTCCTGCAAATTTAATCATTAATATCCGTGCGATGCACCCTCGCGGGGAAAGTGGTATGATTTTGTGCGTCGACCTTCTGTTGTCACACATGGCGGGATTTAAATATTTAGCCGATTTATGGTACGTGCACGCTGGTTGGAGGATTGTTTTTAAAAGTCTTAATTTTGAAGTTTTCAATTATGGTTTAAGACATTTATTGTCTCATTAAGAATTTACAAAATTCACTTACACACTTATAAAACAACACTTTTTAGGCTAGCGTGCACTAATTAATTTATATGTAAACAATATTATATATAATTAAAACAGAGAAACCCAAAAATGTATTATACTTACCTATATTCACGGATGCATATGACGCAGTCGTTCATGGTTAACAATATGGAAGAGAGTAAATAAACTATCATCGCAAAATAAATATTCCCAGATTCCTTTGTTCACCTTGGAACCAAGCGTACCTCCTGCGATTCCTGCGAGTTATGTTTTTACTATCGTTATTGTTTAAACTCGCTAACGGTAAAGCGAAAACAAACGAGAGATATATACTTTATGTTTGGGTAAATATTATTGTGGTGTGTTTATATCCACAATAGCTTTGTAAGTTTTTTAAACTTAAACTGATCTCTGAGCTGCATATTAATTTATTGTTTCAAACACAGAAAGGCAAATAAACACCCTGCCGAGTTTTTCTCATTACAGTACCTGGGTATTTAATATATAAGCAAAATGTCTATTCATTTTGCTTATATATATACCAAAAATAACTACTATTAAGGTAGACCGTGTTTATAAATTAAATACAGGTATTTCATACACTATTGACGACTGATTAATATTTATTATTTCAGTGGGTTATTCTTATTCCATATCTGGACTATGCTAAGTAACTTTGGTACCTATCCCTACTAAATTATAATTATGTAAGCGCGAAGGTTTTTCTGTCACCTCTTCACGCTTTAGATGAAATTTAGCAGCTTGAGTCCCGGGAAATAACATAGGAATTTTAGTGGACAGATCACCAAAATTGTAGTATGACCGTAAAGTAGTGCTAAAAAATAGTCGAATGCTGCCTCTTAATAGGGCAATAGTCGTAATTTGCTACTGCGTTACGCGAGTGCAATTAAAGTTCATTCGGACAGTGACCCCGGGTGAGTGTCGTCTGGTGCCAACATCCCCTGTTGGCGCCGTCCTGGCTCCGCCGGCGCGACGCATTGGCGCCGAATTTAGGGAAGTAGACACAACTTTGTTATTCAACACTCAGCTGAGTCAACGCAGTCTGTGCTCATGCCAGGGACCTTATTCTTCAGCGTGAATATGACATTAAAATGGCATTGAAAACATTTTAGATTGGGTTCTTCGTTCGCTGGAGAAAGCAATTTTCATGTTTATATTGGATTGATTTTGAATTTATCTATTCTGAATAAAGCCTGAGGACATTTCTAGCCATCACTTACTCAGTGCACCCTCCAGGCTGAATAGGATATGTTTGTCTAGTTACGAATACATTTTACGGATTTCAAAGATAAGTTTAACTGGGGACGAGCTAATCGTCGAGACAAAGCGCCTGCTTCGACTTAATTTGGTGACATGTTGTCAGGAGCAGGAGCGGCGCTAGAAATTTAATTAATATTCGATTTCTATTTGACTTCACTGTTAGGTATTATGTTAATATAAATGTACAGATCATTGATCATTTACGTTCATGTTGTTAATAAGATAAAAAGAAAACCATTCATCCGCCTCCGCATCTTTAAAGAGAAATGTATTTCTTGCAGATAAACCATTGTATTGTTTGCTTAGGTATGTACTTAATTATATAATGAAACGTATTTACCTCAGCAAGGAACCGATTACATAGCTTACATTTCCCTATTTGCCAAAGAACAAAACTATTTTATCGTTTGTTCCATTTTTTATCAAGTTATAAAAGGTGTCTATACGTTGTAGAGAGCAGTTGAACAACATAAAAGAGTTTTCATGCACATTTTTATTAAATCCAGGTGTACTTAAGATGTCGGCCGCGGGCGGGCGATCTTATTTCCTGATCGCAATATCCCGTGCGTGAAATATTTGTTCAGCGGTGATTTGTTTTACGACCCATCGGGATGCGTGCCGCTCTGGTTTCATTGATCTCTTTCTGCCGATATAATACGATTTATTTGCAGGTATTGAAAACGGTTAAAGTGCTATTTGCTACTTGTCTGGTTTTTAGTGTTCCGTACAAAACTTTGTTTACGGAACACTTATGGGATCACTTCGGTCTTGCAAATCAGTTAAATACGTTTTTCTCAGAGACCGTTTGACATAGATACCTAAAATTTGGAACAGTTATAGCAATTACCACCACTCATATTGTGAATAAGTCAAAACTGCTTATTTCTTATTAAAGGGGGAAATTTAGGGGGTTGAGAGGGGTAGGCTGAAACTTTTTTCATTTGTAAGAATCGTGTGGGGTACCATTAGAAAGCTTGCAAAAAATTGAGTCGATGGACTGATTTTGACTTCATTTTAGACTGCAATAGTTTCGTCAAAAAATGCATTTAAAGTTGCAAGTTTTCATACAAAAATTTTCACCTCTGTCCTGGCGATTTTCGCGAAAACTATAGCTAACAGGCAGCTGACCAGTCAATACCCAACTTAAAGAAGCATGGAGACGGCGGGAAAATTATCAGCTTAACTTTATCTTTATTAGTTTTTCAACTGCAGCTTGACCTTTGGTTGCTTAGGGCTAGCTAACTGATGCTTACACTGGTCAATTCATATTAGGCGAGAAACATCCTTAGTTAAAACTTTGGCATTGAAATTTATGACTTATGTCTTTGACATAAAGTTTAATTCTGCTTGCTTATTTTTGTGGGATATTTAATTTTATCTTAATAGCCTACTATAAGTATGAGAGAGATCTACAAAATACGACCTTATTATATTGCAAATAAGTTTCAATTTCGAACGGGCTTTCCAAGCAATGGACTAGCATCTCAAAAATCTGAAAAATTCAAATTAAGAATTCCGTTCTTGACTGTCGTTGTGTTTTTTTTTCCACAATAGGACACATAGAGTTAGTAAGGCGTATAGAGATAATAAAGTCATTTAATATTTATGAACAGCTTTGGCCTCATGTATAGATTTTATTGAGAGTATCTGATTCGTCGAAACAATATACACAATATTCCTTTTCATTAAGTACCATTACATTTCTGTATTAATTGTATAATTATAATATCTATTAATTATATTCAGTACTTATGTATATTTTTGAACGGATCGGTGAGCAACAAGATTCAGGGCTATAACCGCGAAAATAGAAGTTCGCAAATTGCGAGCATTTTTCTCTGTCACTCTAATTACGCCTTCATTGGAGTAAAAGAGAAAGATCCCCGCAAATTGCGAATTTCGGTTTACGCGGTAGCCCCTCAGTCCTGTTACGAGAAAATAATTTTGGAAGACATTAATAAATAGTACCTATATGACAGTTAAATATCACAGTTTTTTAGAAACAAAGGTAAAATTGACGAAATATTTAAAGTAAGCCGATCTTGTTTTTTACCCGACTACGGCAACGCAAAAGGAGGGTTATGATTTTGACCGGTATGTACATATGTGGGTATGTATGTATGTATGTATGTATGTTCATCTGTTCCCTCATAACTTCTAAAGTACTTATTATAATTTAACAAACGATGTGTCATTCGAATCGTCTTAATCGTCCGCTGGTTATAGGCTATATGACATCACAAAAAAATGAACATTGCGCCCTCTAGAGGTCATAAAGTCACGAACCAAAAAACTAAAATTAAGTAATGATGATGTGTTATACATCATTGGAAAGAGCTCAATTAGCACATTTCAAATATATAAATATTGCTAGCTTTTGCACCCGGCTTTGCTTGCATGCGCCAGATAAAACATTAATTTATCGGTTAGGTGATTCGAACTAAGAATCTACAAGCGCTCTGGATTCTATCCGCGTGTTACTCGACTACGGCGATACAAGAAGGTTTTTGCAAAAGAAATTTGTTTGGCTATACATGGTGTTTTTTTAATGTCCTGCAACATTTTATAACGTGAACAGGTATAGAAGTCCTGATCAGCCAAAATGTATGAAACAGTCAATTTTTTTACAAGATACGTACGTGTTCCGAAGCCGGGCGCCTTCGGCGCCCTCTTACTAAAATTGTCGGGCGTAGCCCGACGTACGCGTTCCAGAGCCGGGCGCCTTCGGCGTCCTCATACTAAAAGAGTCGGGCGGAGCCCGACATACACGTTCCAAACCCGGGCGCCGTCGGCGCCCTCATACTAAAAGAGTCGGGCGGAGCCCGACGTACGCGTTCCAAAGCCGGGCGCCTTCGGCGCCCTCATACTAAAAGAGTCGGGCGGAGCCCGACGTACGCGTTTGAAAGCCGGGCGCCTTCGGCGCCCTCATACTAAAAGAGTCGGGCGTAGCCCGACATACGCGTTCCAAAGCCGGGCGCCTTCGGCGCCCTCATACTAAAAGAGTCGAGCGTAACCCGACGTACGCGTTCCAAAGCCGGGCGCCGAAGGCGCCCTCATACTAAAAGTGTCGGGCGTAGCCCGACGTACGCGTTCCAAAGCCGGGCGCCTTCGGCGCCCTCATACTAAAAGAGTCGGGCGTAGCCCGACATACGCGTTCCAAAGCCGGGCGCCTTCGGCGCCCTCATACTAAAAGAGTCGGGCGTAGCCCGACATACGCGTTCCAAAGCCGGGCGCCTTCGGCGCCCTCATACTGAAAGAGTCGGGCTTAGCCCGACATACGCGTTCGAAAGCCGGGCGCCTTCGGCGCCCTCATACTAAGAGTCGGGCGTAGCCCGACATACGCGTTCCAAAACCGGGCGCCTTCGGTGCCCTCATACTAAATGTGTCGGGCGTAGCCCAACGTACGCGTTCCAAAGCCGGGCGCCTTCGGTGCCCTCATACTAAAAGAGTCGAGCGTAAACCGACGTACGCGTTCCAAAGCCGGGCGCCTTCGACGCCCTCATACTAAAAGAGTCGGGCGTAGTCCGACGTACGCGTTCCAAATCCGGGCGCCTTCGGCGCCCTCATACTAAAAGAGTCGGGCGTAGCCCGACGTACGCGTTACAAAACCGGGCGCCTGCGGCGCCCTCATACTAAAGTGTCGAGCGTAACCCGACGTACGCGTTCCAAAGACGGCCGCCATCGGCGCCCTCATAGGCACTAAAGGAGTTGGGCGTAGCCCGATATAGGCGGCGCTCTGCGTACATTTCTGTACTGAGGACGCCCGCGCAAAAGTAATATAAAGTGACTTCAAAAAGTTAGTAACGAAATCATGACCCCAAAATTAATTAAATAAAAAATAAGTTCAAAAACTAAAACCCGACTACTGCAAATCGCGCTCTAAAAAGTATGAAACAAGATAGAATTTTTATCTACAATTATCAAGCAGGAAATATTATAAATGTTACCATTTTTTTATATAAAAATACAACGTAATATAATTTACTGATTTTTTTTTTTATATATTTACAGAGATTCAGAGGATAGCCGTGGTCGTATGCCACATTACTTTTAAGTTTATAATCGTGGCATACGACCACGGTGATCCTCTGAATCTCTGTAAATATGTTTAAAAAAAAGCAGTAAATTATATTACGTTGTATTTTTATATAAAAAAATGGTAACATTTATAATATTTCCTGCTTGATAATTGTAGATAAAAATTCTATCTTGTTTCATACTTTTTAGAGCGCGATTTGCAGTAGTCGGGTTTTAGTTTTTGAACTTATTAGTGTTTTTTTTATTAGCAGTTCTAAATAATATTAAAGTCTATATATATGGCATAGAACTAGAAACAAAATCAAATAAAAAATAATAATGAGTTCTAAATTCAAATTGAAGGAGTTATGTTACATTTTAAGGTATTATAGGCCAAGCGCGCACCACGATATAAATTTTTGCGACACGATTTTAGAATCGCGCTGTAATATATCGCAGAAAATTCACTGCGCGCACTGCGATGAAAATGAAAAAGCCGACCAGTCGCTTGTCATGAAACGTGTCTTTAATATGCGATTGCTGTATGACTGGTGATCCCCGTCTATTTCCATAATTAAATGGTCAACATCTAGCGTCTCATTTTGAGACTCCATTGGAGGTGCAGGTGCCGAGATGTTGGGGTTTGGAGAGCGAAATGCCGACTGAGGTCCGGCCGGGGTGCGATTTTATTATCATAGTGCGCGCGGGGCCATACAACTCCGCATGCTGCAATTCACTTTGCGACAATCGCGTCGCGAACAATTGCGGAAAAATGTGACAAATCACAATTTAAAAATCGCTGCGATTTTTTTGTCGCATATGCGCGCACTAACATATAAACACATACGTTGCATTTCTGCGACAAAATTATCGCAGGACAAAAAATCGTGGTGCGCGCTTGGCCTTACTCTAAATTATTATAATACATCAAGCATTCGCGAGATGCTCGACTTCGGTATTCAAACACAAAGCAATAGTACAAGAATCTAACTAAATGCAAAGGCCGAAGGAGCGATTCGAAGATCCGAAGCGTCCGACAGACGCGCGCCTCCCGTAACTTTTCCAAGTATTTTTAAGTACAAGTGTCTAAGTCGCAAAATCCAAAGGCTGAAGTCGCATTGGGCCGAAAGTCCGAAGCATCCAGGAGGTCAGTTCTAAACACAGGTAATTAATACAAGTGTCTAAATGCGAAGGCCGGAGGCCGAGCTCCGCGTAGGGCCGAAGGCCCGACGCCTGCAAGATGTCAGTGGTTAAACACAGAACTGACAGCCTGGACGCTTCGGGCCTTCGGCCCTACGCGGAGCTCGGCCTTCGGCCTTCGCATTTAGATACTTATACTATTGTTCTGTGTTTAAGTACTAACATCCTGGACGCTTCGGGCCTTCGGCCCTACGCTGAGCTCGGCCTTCGGCTTTCGCATTTAGACACTTGTACTATTGTTCTGTGTTAAAGCACTGACATCCTGGACGCTTCGGGCCTTCGGGCTACGCGGAGGTCGGCCTTTGGCCTTCACATTTAGACACTTGTACTATTGCTCTGTGCTAAAGCGATGACATTTTGCTAAAGCTCGGCCTTCGGCCTTCGCACTTAGACACTTTGTACTATTGTTCTGTGTGTGTAGTTGAATACGGTACCCTAAAAACAGGCAAACAACCTCTGTAAAATGTAACGATGCGAGCGGTACGGCTACCATCAGTTTGGCATTGACATAAACGCTACCGTGGGCGTGAACGTAATTTACTTTCTATGCATCTCGCTCGTACTGACATATTAGTGCGAAAGAGATATACCTATAGGAAGTAAATTACGTTCACGATATCGTTTATGTCAATGCCAAACTGATGGTAGCCGTACGGAACACTAAATGCCTCGAGCTATCTCGGACTTGGCCAAATTATTTCAGGCTCAAAACAACTGTCGTTCGTTTATTTGAGATACACCTTTTTAACATTTATGTATCTAAGCTGAAAATTTAACACGAATATTGTATTTCTGAGTATAAGCATAAGTGGCTAGCATATTTTGCAGTGATTCGCGCGAGAAGAATCTTTCGGCGTGACTTGATATGTGAAGTCGTACCTACGAATTGCGGCAAGATATGATAACCGTCTTGTCCATGGCATCGCAGCTCTCAAAATGATGTCTGTACAAGCAAACGGCTGATCCGGGTTTGATTCATGTTTTTTGATGAATGATTGACGATATTAAAGCATGTTTAAATACTTATTTATTTAGTAAGTAGTTTTCTAAAATAATTTCCTAAAAGGCAATATTCTGCTCAAATTCGTTAAACTTAATTCAATGAATCCTGAAAATTGTTAATCTGTTACATTAATTACTAAAGCAAATATTTATTTTGCCAACCCTTGCACACCATATGAGGCGGCAAGTGTATGTACCAGAATTATCCGCAGGGGCGAAATTTAACGGTGTTTGTTGACAGCCCGTTATGACATTTATCATATTTTTAAGACAACTTTCTATGCCTCTGATACTTTGTTTACATCCAAATCCGTTAGCTGTTTCGATCGATGTTATTCCAATAAGGATACCTAATTTAAAAACACGTTGTTACAACTTACACCCGTGTATACCATACTGAAATTTGATTAATTAATTCTTGAGCTTACCGTGGGGCTTAGTCAATTTGTGTAAAAATGTCCTATAATATTTATTTATTTATTTATTTTAAACTTCTTAACTTCAGCGACGCACTCCACCAAGCTACAGAACGGGACCGATGAAGACAACTAGTTGACGGAATCAAACGGAGTCACGATCCGCAGCAATGAGGGACCGATTGAAGAGAGAGAGAATTCAAACTTCAAATATCTCCGGACTCGTCGCCTAACAATTCTACCGGGTGTGGTCTGTAACATGAGAAAATAATTAAAACATAGATCGTACTCCTCAAACGGTGACACTTTTGTTCTACAACTTTTAAAAATTATGAAGTTTTTAGACTCACTATTTTTCATACAAAATAAATATTATCTTCAATGGACGCCATCGCCACGCCATATCATTGTGATTGACATTGCTTGTCACGCCTTAAACATAACAAAATTCGCAATACATTGCGTCTTAGAATAAACTTTAAAGTGTATTAAAATTCAAAACACAAGTTATTTTTAAAAGATGCTGAACAATTGTTGGTCATTATGAGGCCTACAGTTTAATTTTTTGCTCATATTACAGGCCACACCCGGTATATGTTCAAATTGTAATATGTATGTGTAGTATAACATGCAATGCCTTAAAATTTAAAAACCACGAGCTAAAGCACGCAGCCGCCGTGCCTGGGTGCCGACAAATGAGCTTAACAAACTGGAACATTTCCCTCCACTTTCCCTCTCATTAATTTACTGGGCTCTAACTAGGATTCCCTTCTTGAGAATTATTAGGGCATTTAAATGACAAAAATAAAGTATCATATTATTTTTGCTATTTTTAGGTTTTTTTTAAGAAAAATATGTGCCATGCTCTAGGCAGCTAATAAGTCAATTCTGTCATCGGTAACTTTACAGGATTATCTTGTAAAGATTGGCTATTCACCTAAAACTTTCCGTTGCAGTCGACGTCAAAGATATGTTTATATTTTTGCATCTTACTCCTTTGTAATAAGGCGAGAAATGTAAGCATATATTTGACGTCGACTGTACCAGGGCTAATAATCATCTTGTTATCACAAATCATTAGGTACCTACGTGCTTTAAGTGTTCGTGTTTTAATATTTAAGTTTGACATCTCAGAAATTCTCAAACTCGAAACTTCTCTGCTGGTGACGAAATTGCCCAATAAAAGGGAGAAATATTGGCATTAAAAGCACCTTTGTATTCATTCCTTATTCCGTTTTCGTAATAAATTTTAATCAAATTAACAACTTTTCTGAAACAAAAGACGTGCTTGCAACATTCCTTTGTGATTTCACAATTAGGACGTGGTAAAGTTTGAATAAGACACTTTACTTCTGAATTTAAGAGACGTCAGAGTCTGTCATGGTTGACTTTTTGCATATTAACCAAAACAAGAAACTATTACTATCTCACGTACGTAACTTATTTTGCTTTACAGGCTAATTCTGCGGGCTGTACATACGCGTCGAGAGACCCCGAGACAGGCCGATAACGAGTGTGTACAGCTGACAGAACGTATACTGACATTAGAATTATAGTTGGTCAAGCAGATCTTGTCAGTAGAAAAAGGCGGCAAATTTGAAAAATGTAGGCACGAAGGGATATCGTCTCATAGAAAATTTGAATTTCGCGCCTTTTTCTAGTGACAAGATTTGCTTGACCAACTATATGTCATTTAGTTCTCGTGCGTCACGCTTGGGCCAATTACGATACGGACAAGTACGAGCGAAATGCACGATATCTAAATGACATGCTTTAAAAGTCATTGGCCTGTTAGTCAATATTGGCAAAATAGTATCGTCTTTCGGACGCTCTCCTTCAGTCAAAATGTCGAAAAATTGGCCATGGTGAGATTATCTCCTGTGAGATTATCATAGTTTAAAAACTGATTAAATCAGAATACACGGTGTAACATGAGGTAACCGAATAATTTTAACCACGCATTTCTGAGGTCAAAAGAAGTAAAAAATGAAATATGAGTTAAGGTCAATTCCGCCAAAAAAAATTTTTTTTGTTTTGTTTTTTTCACGTTTTTGAATGTATTTGTACTTAATAAATAAATGTTATTGGTAAACTTGTCACTTAAAATTGATTTTTACATTTTTTTTTCGTAAAACCCACTTTTTGCAAAGTGTTACTGTCACTTTTTGACATCTATAGATAAGGATATTTAGACTACGTCCCATAGGAGCAACATCACCATCAAAAAGGCCTTTTACACTATGTAACAATAAAAACTTGTTTATTTTTTAATTAATAATATCTCTGAAACTAGGCGAATTTCAAAAAAGTTTATAGGACATTTTTGTCTCTAAATATGATCAGGAATACGCTGTTAAAATAATTCGGTTTACTTATGTTACACCGTGTATATGTATGGCAATACATTTGAATTCCTCATTTCAATTGAAACTAATGTATTTTTAGCTGTGCAATATGCTGATATTGTTATCTGATGTCGGCGGATGACGGTAAATTATGAACGTGGCTGGATAAATCCAACAACAAATTACAATTTGTATTTTAATAACCTGCGCAATAAATTTGGCAAAAGTCATAATTTAATGAGAATATATTGGTTATCTCAATACCAGGAAACCTTTCACGTTTATTATCTCTTAGCTTTATGAGGTCATTATTTCGGCGACAGATTTTGTTTTATTATAAAGACGTAGATAAATTATTGTCAAGCGTGCTTATTTAGCTCTTCTGATGTCGGCAGTGGACGCAAATGCTGGATATCAGCAATTAATAAACACATAATATAAACTATTAATTGTTCGTGAGGTTAACTTACATAACCTACATGTAGGTATACATTATCTATAATCACACTTATTTCCCAAAGGGAACGGAAACGGAAACTAATTAAATTATTTAGGCCAAAACATTTGGCAGTGAGGCGATACTTTATCGAAGGTGCGTATGATCTCTTTCCTTTTGCAATTGAACATGACTGTAATAACATTTTATCACAACACATTGAATACAATTGATTGATTTATCAAATGTAACACAGTATTACAGTATAAAAACCAAGGCACTGTGAAACTACAAAATAAAAGAAAAGACAAAATAAATAAATACACATCTAAATTAAATTAGTTAACAGTTTTAACACCCTCAGCGTGTAGCCAGTCTTCCGACAATAACAAAATTAATCTGAAACCCATCTTGTTCTAGTAAACATTTCGTATTGTATTTAAGTGATAGGTACATGTATACATTAATATGTCTAGCAAAATTGAAACGAACCAGCACTCTGGCTGTCGTTGAAATTAAAATCAACAAGGAAATAGGAAATGCCGCCGGGCCCGAGTGAGAAGAGCAAATACATACCTACTTAAACTAAGATTCCTGAAACTTAAACATAAGTCCTCTCCACGACCTCAGTATTGAGGCGGCTTTGACATACGGGTTGAATAATGTCAGAATAATGTTTCCGTTATCGTATGTTTTATTTAATTGATTTAAAATTTCACTGACAAATAATTACTAAAAGTGACGTCACCATGCAAAGGTACCTTATGGCGGTTGGAACTTACGTCGCGTAACACCGCGATAGTATTGGAGCGTCGTTGATAACAACTTAAGCGCCGGCCGCCATAAGGTACCTTTAACTGTAGAACGTCACAAATAGTGCATTAAATTAAATAATAGTCTAGGTACTTCAGACGCCTAGTTTCTTAGGTCCTTTTAATAAGCATCGTTCATCAATGAGAACTTAATTTTAGGGATCTCTAACATTTTTTACATCACTTTAGATGGTGTACGGTCCATCTGATAATGTGCAATGCAAAAAAATGCGAGATAAACATGAAATCGATACCTTCGACTCTTCTTTAATACCTTCTGTCCATATGTCCATCCCTTTCTAGCATGACACGATTTACGATAAAAATGCAACGTCATAGATATGATGAATATGATGATATCTGTCCTTGCATTTCTGTAGGTACCAACGAAACCCCAACAAATATTAGTTAATTCAATATATAAAATACTTTCCTTTCAGCACAGTCAGAATTTCATTACGTTTGACTAAATGATATTATCTTTGCCAGTGAAAGGAATGTTTCATCATAAAAGAATTCGTAGCTTTCGGCTAAAGCAATATTTGAAGTCCAATTTTCATTGTTGTATTATCCCTTGACACAGATTTAGCGATGCCCGAACAGAATTCGTTACGACCTTTCTTATCCGAGTAGATAATCCCTATTCGCAATACATTTATTTGTAAATATAAATTTGTTAAATAACTTTTGCTTTCAACATTAGCGGAGTTAATGCCGTAATAAAATCGTCGTCTTTTAGACTTGTATTCACGGTCGATTTGGATTATTCCGATAAGGATTGTTTATTGTACAGCTTCTGCTAAATATACATTGACCACTGAGATCTCCGATTCTATCTCCGAATGAGCTTTTACTTGAATTTGAACCATATAAGTATACACCATTTCATTTAGGTACCATAGCGAGATTCCACTTGAAACTGCAAAAAGAGAAGCATTAATGTTGATAACGATTACTTTACGACCTCTGCTCTTCAAAGTCAGCATGTGGTGGCAAAAAGTATGCCGGGTATCTTTTGTTGTCACTTCTCGTATTGTTTACGTTACGCCTAATGACCGCCTCAAATGGAATCCTGACATGGTAAATGAAATGTAGTATAAAATGATGAAATGAGCCGCTACCAAGTTATGAAGTTAGTAAAATATTGTGTCCCCCTTCCTCTACCTTTTTATAACCAAGGATAAAGAAAAATTTAAAAATATTCTATAATTTTATAGTAACCGAAATAAAAATGTGTTTATCAGTCCTAACTTGGCAATTTCTTCTTTGCAATTCTTAAATACAAATTATCAACTCGCATCTAACTTGCATCTAGGAAAGTTCCATGACATGAGCTAGTGACGGAGTTAAATGAGTTTACGTTACCTTTTTTTCATATTTCAAGTCCTACATCTCGACGGAATTTAGTAAATCAGATTACAAATATGTAATATCTACTTATATTTTAAATGCGAAGATAACTCTGTCTGTCCGCCGAACCGAGTATGTTAGTTGAGATTTGGTATGAGATAGTTCGAGTCCCGGGAAACTGTTAAAGCATAGTTTTTATCATCACCACTTCACTAAGACAAAGCCACAGAAAGTAGCTTGAAATAAATCTCCACAAAGCAATTTAGTAAAGGTACCAATAAAAGGTAGCTGATGTTCTACGACTGCGGCGTCTACAGTATCGCCGAGACCATTAATTTGACAATAGCCAAGATAGTGTCGTTAAAGCAATTCACTCTACCCTCCATGGGCGGGCCTTTGAATCCAAAAAATGTCATACACGTCTCCTGTCGCGCAAACACAATATATTAAATCTGATTAACACTCACTTTTAACAGCGCATTGTGAACGATTTGGGATCAAGATTAGGGTGTCACAATGTAATTCTTTACATTTGAATTTGGTGACAATGGGGCGCTTAAATGCGAGTGGAAATAAACAATTTCACACGTTGTTATCGGGGGGTTGCGCGCGTTTTGATTTTATCGTTAAGTGAACGACTACAAAACAGTTTTATGTGAAGTTTTGGGTATTATTAGTACTATTTGGAGAACTGCCTTGATTTACTAACTTCTGGAAAATATATTTAATGGCAATGGAAAATATATACAAAAAGATGATAACTGAAGTTAATTAAAAAAAAAAATCGATCTCTATAAGGGATGCCTCTTTGGTGTTAACAAAACACAGTTACGTATTGCAATTTAATTTGCAAAACAATTATCGTAGATTTGTATAAAATAAGCGGAGATAGTCACAGTAATTTTGTTACGGACAACTATTTTATATTACCGATTTATTGGAAAGAGCCGCAACCACAAACCGCTACCGCTAGGTATTACAATATGCCTGATTCAGATTTAAGCTCCCATTAAACCCCATTTGGTGCCTATAATGGCTGGAACCGAAGTTCTCAAGTAGATTGAAGTGAGATCAGCAGCGCAACTGTAACCGCCGACCCATGAGAACTGAGACACGAGCACTTCAACTTCTACTTGAGGATTCTAAATGTGATTCCAGCTAAATCGCGGATTTAGCCATCAATATTGAACATAGTTCGCAGAATTCATTTAAAATACTCTCAAGCGTTAAAGCATACTTACAGTGGAATTTTAAATGTTTAAATTACTTAATACGGACGTGCTTAATTTGAAAACAATCACAACATAGAATTTAAAAACTAAAGCAATTTAAAAAGAAAAGTAATAAAAAAATCAAGACTCAGAGAATTCGTATTTAGATTTCAAACGAAAATGTTGTTTGTAGATAGAAAAAAAACGAATTAGTGCCTTTATCGCATAGCTGCTTGCTGTATAGTTTATTACAGTTTCGTTTCAGCGCAAAATCTTAAACGGTTAATTTATGAACCTGCCTGTTTCACGTTGCTCTTTAGGATGTTGTACTCGTATTTCTTTAATAATCACATAGTACAACCTACGCATAGTTTATGATACAGTTTTAACTGAATTTGAAATAAAGTAATTGAGTGAATCTGAGCAACTTATTTATTTATTATTATTATAATAGTAGACTTCTAATTTCTATTATTCAAACAGTAAGTCTATAAAAAATATTCACATATCAAATGGAAAGGGTTCGATGTTCCGTCCAAAATTACTGTTTTGTGTTGTGTGTTGTGTGTAAAATTGTGTAGGTAGAACAAAATTTTGACAGCTCCGAACAACTGACAGGCCGATACCGTCCGGCGGACTGTTAATCAGTGGGCCCCTTTACGATTTAATTAAAATACCAATGTGAATGTCATCATCATCATCAGTCGTTCCCTCAATGCTGAGGATCGTGACATCATGTCCTAATGTTGCTGACCAGTCTCTTCCATAGGCTTCTGTCACCCGCCATATGTACGGCTTCCTGCAGATGTAGAATGTGAATGTATGACCCCACAAAGACTCATACTCTTACTCATACTCATTTTTACTCTTCGCACCATACTCTTCCCACTTCTTGTCATTCGGCACTAATATGAAGTCGGGCGCGTCTTCACGGATTGATACGATTTATACGCTTAGCAGCGTATTCCGCGCGGCTAACTGCAGTCTATATCTGTCTACACCATCCATAATGTACACCGTGACTCACTACGCTTTCAGTGCATTAAATGTCATTCCATACATAACTGCATTAAGGTGCTCCTGTTTGTTTAATGCCCGCCCTGTCCTGCACCTTTGCTTTATCAAAGTGACTTGCACAAACATCGGTTGTTGATGTGTCGACGGCGGCGTGAGAAATGGTAACTTGATTCTTGTTTGCATAGGGAAATATTGTTCGTGGTTATAATGTCATAGGTACATACACAAAAATATTTAGACAGTTTCATTTTTTTAACAGCCATCATTTCTAGATGTGTAGGTATATGACGATCTGACGTCATTCTACTGTAAAATTAATTTAGAGTTTGTTTATACATATAGTATTAATTATAAACAATTACCTATATATATTATAAATTCTATCCACCACAGTCAATGTTTTATTTAATTAACACTCACCACAGATAATCTCAGTTTAAAATTCCAATGTTCTAAATTAGTTGTTATATTCTTTTTTTTAATTAACATTCCCCCTATGTTATGTTATTATCCCTATGTTGTAAATTTCATCGAAAACGCCAAAGTAAAAAAAAACATTATTATGTAAATACGGGTTCAAGCTAACTTTCAACATTTTATTAAGAATAAAATGCGTAGAAAGTGGAGCATAACAATCCACCATAACCTTAAAGAATCATTAAATAAACTTACAAGAAAATCTGGTACCCGCATCGTTGTTCCATTGCCATCTGCTACACCCTTAAAGTACCTACAAGTCCCCAGAAAAAAAAACTCACTGATACCCAAAAGAAAATTCTCGTGCCGAGTATTTTGGGATAAATCTGTGTAAGTACTTTTTATGGTTTGAGATTGCTATAAATTTGACAAACTCGTTTTACAAAAGTACGCTCTTACAATTTTATGGTGATTTACGAGTGTCCCTCAACCTGTTATAAAAACATTATTCGCGAGGCGCACGGCAGCTCGGTTTAAAGCCGGCTAACCCTCGGACAAGTCAATAAGGTTACTTCAAAGGGAGGAGCTTTATTATTAGATTTTCTGTTGGTTAAGTGTAAAAGGAAGTTAAGGGATTAGGCTCTTGTGAACTTATTTACTACTCTATGTTTTATAAAACTCGGAGTTTGGGAGCTTTCCAATGGTCTAAACAAGTTCAGAATTTTCACTTAGCCAACTTTAAGCGCGCTCGCTCAACGTTCGATTAAGCTCGACATTTTCCATTAAAACTATTTTATTTAATAGCTATATTTTTCCCAAAACTAAGTTAAACCGAGTTCTATTTCCATTTTAAAATTTTAATGTTTTCTGTTTTAATTTCGGGAGTAATATACGTAGTAAGTACGAGTACTTACTCAATCGTGATAATACTGATAATTAAAGTGTCATTCTGTAGAACTTGCTAACTATGTAAACAAAAGTCACTAGTAAATTCATCATTCAGAGACAATTTCAATATGGCGGTTTGTTTACATAGTTAGCAAGTTCCATAGAATGACACTTTACATAAAGTGACTCAAATCCTATTACGTACTCGTAATAATAAGTCCTTTGCCTATAGGTATGTCCGCGTATGATGTTATGGATGAACCCTATTTGAACTTTTAAAATCTAATCTTAATCTGCTATTGTTATCCGTGTTTCTTGCTCGCATTATACAGCATAGAAATTATAAACCACTTATTGCACTTTATTCTACGAATTTTATCGTCATTACAATAATTTTCAATTCGCTTTGCTTAATTCAATTTGTCGATCGCTGCTCTGTGGATTTTATATTCACGCGAAAAACGCTAATCCAATTCCACTATGCCTAAACCTGTCGTTGCCAGAGGCGGTGTATTATTGCAGGAGCTATTGTTTCAAATCCCATACCATTTGTGGTTTTCCTCGCATAATCGCATGCAGGACAGGCTGCGGCGCTATTGCGCTCCCTAATTAGAAGGGCTCGCCATGTTTTGCTCGTGTACCTACGTATAAGACAATGTCGTATGTACTCGAGGTTTGATTGTTGTGGGCAACTTTTTGTTCTAGAGGGAAAACTATCGCCGTTCGCAATCTCCGCTGGCGGGTAGACAATGCATTGTTTATTCCTAGTTATCTTACTTGGAAAGAGCCCGACTTATTCATATTCAAGCATGATTTTCTGAAGGCTATCTACTATTACAATATTACAATGAGACGTATGTCAGATGAGCAATCAAAATGTAAAAAACATTGGCTTTTCTGTATTGTCGCATGTTGATTTAGGGTAGATACTCGTATTTTTATTTAGTTGTACAAATCTACCAGCACAAAAGTTCCCTCTAAAAGCGCTTACCTTTATTTAGTATTTAGGTAGGTACCTACTTTTTTATTTATACGCAACACATTTCAAAAACATCAGCTAAATAAAACTTGATGACTTTTAGGTGTCTGCTATATTAATAATATGCCTATATTTAACTAACTTGACTACTGTTAAAACACATCTGAAGACCAGACATCGTAACATTTACAGTATTTTTGGTGCAGCGGAGTGGTGTTAACGGAATCGGTATAAACAATTTCAACCCTAATGATTAATTAGCATTATTTACGTTAACATTAACCTTAATTTACCATTTCAGTTGGAATTATCTATACAAATTCCGTTAACACCACTCCGCTGCACCAAAAATGCTGTAAAAGTTACGATGTCTGTTGATGACATCCGAAAACGTTACATCATAATAACGGTGTTTAATAACAAAAGTGTCAGACCCTCATGCGGGAGGTACCCTACACAAATAGAGCTTGACCACTATATTTAATTTGACATTACGACTTATTAACTTAACTACCTACTACCCTACCTACTACTACCTACTAGTTAAATTGGTTATTACCAATTCTAGCTATAATTATCTAAGAAGGTTAAGAACAGTCTCCCGCATACTTAATGACCGTTAACCGATTAAAATAATAAGTTTTGTTTGATTACTTATAACTTCTTATAAAATTCTACGACTTTTCTTTAAGACTATACAGGTACTATACAATATTAAGTAAGTACATAGTTTTCGTAATCTAAGTAACAGTAAATGTTTCTCCCACACAATGTTTATGTTTGACTTCTAAATTATTCGTGACGTGTCTTTTATCTATGACAATGTCTATGAACGTGTCTATTATCTATATCAATCGTTAGACATACATTAACATAAATAATATAACAAGTGCCCATGGATGGGGCGGGCGGCACAAATGTGTGATATTATAAATAATCTGTACTTCATTTTATATTATTGATATATAGTTACACATTTTATCCACACAATCCATCCATTTTTCGGGACAACGCGAGGAAGTAGAAGACGTTACCTACACATTTCATCCACATTGGTACCCAGTATATTTTACATATATTGCAGAAACCATCTGAATTAAAAAGATAAAGATTCTGATTGCCTTTCCGCAAGGCGGCGTAAACTTTTGACAGGCAAACAAAAGCACAGAAAGGCAATAGTCCCAGTGAAAATATAGGCAGTTCACCCACCCCATGGGCAGTGCCCCAGCTGCGGCTGCTTATTGAAACCGCCTTGGCGCCAGGCAACCTGTTACAGACATTACTAAGGAAATATATAAGAAACTTATATTAAACAAGAAAACAAGGGCTCTAACACAAAGGGCGGAGTACAGTAGAGGTCTACTTAACGCTTTGAAACTATGAAAAATTATTTTTTATTGTATGTGCAATAAAGTTTAAATAAATAAATAAAAAAATATTTTTTATTTATTTAAAATGTAAGATTAGGTAACGCATATTTGAAACCGTTCTTATGCTACGGCGACCGCTTGCCAACAGATTAAATGCTTATTTACCGCAGATGTGATAAAAAGGAAACAGAAACACTTTTTAATATTTTTATTTCTAATAAAACAAACCTAAAGTTACAAGTAACCTTAAGCTTCCTGTTGAGCTTTTTCATTTTAGGTTATTACTTATTAATTAGATTTTGATGAGCTGTGTTTTAATCATCAACATCGCTTAAGGAAATCTTGACGCGTAGGTAATTTACTTTCCTTTAAAATCAAAATTTATGACAACGTTCTCAATCGCGTAATAAATTTAAATACTTTGCTGAAACTAAAAGCACTCGTTACTTTATCGAGTAAATTACTAATTGAGTGCTGTTTTAGAAAAAAACGCTTGTTGACGGAATTTCCCGTATGACGGAATTAGCTACATCGACATAATTATTTACCCTTATTTTGGATTCGATGTTGACCACACAACAATATTTGTGAACTTTTAAGACTAATTTGTATTCTGCAGTCTTAAATCAATGAATTCAAAGAGACAGTCCGCTTAAGTTGAACTATAAAAGTTTTCTGTTTAACCGCACCCTCGTGATTGATGTCTTCCGGCTACTATACATTACCTTGAATGGCCACAGCACACAGAAAACAATACATTGTAGAAATATTCACTTTCACGATTTTTACACATTGTTAACCCTTTACCAGGCTAAGGGATATATATTTCCCACATGCGGCACCTTCATACTTGTGTTCTATTTTCGATGACTAAGACTGATAGTGACATTCGATTGTCATTTTTGAACTGTCAGCTTGGTAGAGTCAGTCCATGAAAAGTCTGCAGCGGATTTGATAGCCCACACAGTGCACGTGTTATTTTAAACGTCAAACTTCTATGAAATTATGACGTATAAATTACACTTGCACTGCGTGGGCTATAAAATCCGCTGCAGACATTTCTTGGTCCGACTCTAAAGGTACTTAAACGGGACTTAATCGTGTATAATCAAATATGCATAATGCGTGTAATTTAATATTTATCATTCTATAGTATAACAGTATTATTATACTGTTATACTATAGAATGATAAATATTAAATTAAACGAATAACACAAGATTGAAGAATAATATAAACCATATTTGAAGAGACAGGATGGAAAATCATTACAGGTTATGTTACCCGCCAATATTGCTCACAACTCATTGGTTAGGTGCTCAACGCTGAGTACTTTGTCAGTGGATCTGTCAACACCGCGCCGTGATAGTAAATATTGATGTTGTGTGTAATGGGCATAATATATCACGCTAAACGGCTCTATAACTCAAACTAGTACTATCTCATGTTGACTTTCAAGGATAGCCGAGGGACTAGGATAATGGTCTAGCGTAGTGTACTCCTTGTATTTTTCTTTACAAATACTGAAGCATGTAGAGGTTCTAAAGACGTACGATCTAATCTCCATATATATTATAGAATGTGATCGTAATGTACTAAAGAAAAACTGACAGTATTCTCCGAGAGAACGGGGACAACGCCGTTTTCGAAACGTCGAAGGCAATATTAAAACTTATATGCGATTAAGTCCCGTTTTCGTAATTAATTACTTAAAATGTGTAAAAATCGTGAAAGATTAAATCTGTATAAATTATGCATGTTTGAATAAAATACCCTGAATCTATAGGAATTGATTACTTCTTATTACGTTTATATTAAACCTAAACTGAGCATTACCAACCATACAACTGAACTAGGCAAAGTTCGTATAATATTTATCCTACATATAAAAACCGAAACGAATTCTACCGGAAATTGAAACTCAGCTCGCTTGAAAAGCAATCATAATAACAAAAATCTGTTCGATTTCTCTTAAAACTGGCTTACGCGTAAGAGAGCAAAATTAGTTAATTGTCTACCTACGAAAAAAATATGTTGTCAAAAAAGTATAACTAAGCTAGTGATGTAGTCTCCTTAGTAAGGAGTTGCGGCAAGATACGACCTGTCCCCGTTAACGTGTCCCGTCGGTCTCCGCACGCCTTGCATACTTAAGTAATTCTATTTGCAAGGACCGTCCCGCGTGAGAACGCTCCCGCAGCCATTTGCTTGTACTGAGACAGTCGCAGGAATGTTGAATAAGAATAATTATTAAGATGGATGCAGATGTACTAGTAGTCACAACACGGGGTTGTTATGCTATTTAGGCTTCTTGATAAATTGGAAAGTCTATAGCGTAAGTATTGAACAACCAATTTAGCTAGGACCCTAAATGGCCCGCTTTAACGTAATAGTTACAACCTTTTCCCATCCTTTTTTTGTTGAGACTCTATTTTTGTCTGTGGTAAAGACAAAACCAAGTCACCTATTATCTTTATTGGTAAAATGTTCTTCGTTCTCATGCCTTCTGTCTATTATAGTGTAACTACTTAATCCACTCTTAATCTTTCTATATTTTATTTTAGTAGTTAAGCCGTGAGAATGAAACAGACAAACAGCTTCATTAAGTTATGTTCATATAAGTTACCTTTATTATAGGTACTCATTTGATCGGTATAAATACCCATAAATAAATTCGGCTTTCAGGTACTAAAGTCTCTCTACTTTATCTGTATTGTTTGTCTGCTAGACGTACTAATCAATCAAGTGAACCAGCTCACATCCCTGCTGACTAAAATATTTTCATTTTGTTGCCCTGTTCGCTGCCACATTTTCCTGACGCCCAAAAAATAATCATACTTCCTTGACTGATTTAGTCTAGCAACTGACATTGACATGCGAAAGGGCTGTTACGCAATTTAAATATTTTTTTTTCCTTTACACTGTTTACCGCACCTTTATTTAGGATTTAGCTTTTCTTCCAGTGTCACGGGCGTTTAGCCAAATCTTAGCCCCTAAGTATCACATTTAGCACAATGATAACATTGCTATCATTGTATAAATCAGAGATTAGTCATGTAGTCAAAACAAGCAGTTAATTAAATTTATGCAATGAATGTACCCAATCGTATTGTAGGCAGCGCTTGTAATCATTATTAATGAAGGCTTTAATTGAGTGAGTATGAGTATTGTGGTTAAATATGTGTCTCGGGGGATTAGTCGCGCGGCCGTAATCCGTTCGTGCACCTGCGCGGGCATTACTCTGCCTTTTTACGGGTTAAAGTTAAAAGTGAATGTAAAAAAAACTGACCATAGCGCTCTGGCTTGTTTCTGCTGTCTAATATACAGGGTGTTTATTTAGTCACCTGCAATAATTTACGGGGTCACGCTTAGAGTTAGACCGTAAAAAGTCTGCAGCGATTTTGATAGCCCACGCAGTGCAAGTGTCATTTTAAACGTCAAACTTGTATGAAATTATGACGTGTAAATAACACTTCCACTGCGTGGGCTATCAAAACCGCTGCAGACTTTTATTGGCGCGACTATAGCAAATTTTACTTACTATGGGACCAACCCTGAAATCGCGTAAAATGTACCTATTTCAGACGCATATCTCCTTTAAAAAATCTCGCTTTAAATCCGTCGCCTGAATTGTTTGATTGGATTGAGTATTATTTACTGCAAGCAAAAACTTTATGCAACACAACATTTGCACTGACTAATTAAATATAGATTGAAAATGGGATCCTATCTCATCGCATAATAATTGATTGTCATAATGTAATGTTATTACGCATAAATCTCTTTTCGCATACCTATTTTTTCTCCAGCTGAAACAGAAAGTATTTTCGAAAATATTTTGCATAGGTTGTGTAGAATAGGGTAGATTAGGTTAGGTTTGTGTTATAATTTTTCAGAAATGTTAATATTTCCAGCACAATAACAACTATGCGAAATGAGTTATATGCGTAACATTACATTAGGACAATCAATTATTATGCGACCCAATATGGACCCATAGAAAATTTGTATTTTCTACAATCAGCCAAACAAAGCCAGGGAATCTTAATAATAGATATGCACTGTGCATATCTATTATTAAGATTCCCTCTAGTTATATATATACCTACGGGCTGAATCGGGACAAACCAGAAGGTGCTACCGCACTACTACTAGAATCTCTTTGAAGTCGCTGCCTTTTGAAGGGAATGTTTGGGTTTAGATAACGAAAACTTCCATTCGGTTTATCCGGGATTCCAGTTAGCGGGAGAACAACCAAAAACACTTTCGCTGCTCTCGTAGCTAACAGATTTCGGTACTAAATAGATTTTGATGGAAATAGATACCTATTGCTAGGTATGGAGAGCGCGATGCTCAGAATTCGAAAAGAGGACATTCGCCAACGCACGAAAGTTACCGACATCGCCAAAAAAATTGTGCTACTGATGTAAGAATGGGCCGGCCGTATCTGTCATCGAAATCCATAAAAGAGGCATATGTTCAGCCGCGGACGCAAATATGCTGAGAAGAAGAGATATTGCTAAGGTTTTGTACATCATAATATTCATAATACACACAATGTATTTATTTGTAACGTAACGACGCTGCACGTACTAATTTTGTATAATATTAGAAATCCTATTTACGTTTTTCTTTGAAATCTGCCTCTTCATTACTAAGCTCCTTAAGCTGCAATGCCGTGCTAAGATGCAATGCGGGGCTTCTTATTAAATGTTTCTACCTATATTCTGCACTTTATGGATTTATTGCACGAAGCTAGGTAATATTTCACATGCATGTTTCTTCATACCCATACTTTTCCTTTAAAAGTAAGCAATCTAATATTCAAGCCCTTCCTGGTGTTCGTTTACCTACATACTCACTCATAACTACGTAGCCTTTTTAGGGTTCCGTACCCAAAGGGTAAAACGGGACCCTATTACTAAGACTTCGCTGTCCGTCCGTCCGTCCGTCTGTCACCAGTCTGGCTGTATCTCACGAACCGTGATAGCTAGACAGTTGAAATTTTTACAGATGATGTATTTCTGTTGCCGCTATAACAACAAATACTAAAAACAGAATAAAATAAAGATTTAAATGGGGCTCCCATACAACAAACGTGATTTTTGACCAAAGTTAAGCAACGTCGGGCGGGAGTGGTCAGTACTTGGATGGGTGACCGTTTTTTGTTTGCTTTTTTTTTTTCATTATGGTACGGAACCCTTCGTGCGCGAGTCCGACTCGCACTTGCCCGGTTTTTTTTTTGCATTATGGTACGGAACCCTTCGTGCGCGGGTCCGACTCGCACTTGCCCGGTTTTAAAGTTATTGGAGACTGTAGTTACCTATAACTTTCTGTCAAATAATTTTATTTCAAATATACATGTTCCGCTGCGGGAATTTGCTATGCGAAGGGTTATATGTATAAGTTATCTTATCATATTATTGTTACAGGTACTTATTAGGTACAGACGTAGAAGTTTTTGTGGCAAAAAAAAATAATTGACTAAATAAAATATCGACATGTCTGTTATCGATGTTATTACCTTAACGTTATACTTAGATTTTGATTACATTTTATAAGAAGATAGCTACCGCGAAATACATAACACGTTCGATATCTTCTTCTCTTTTGATATGTTGGTAGTTTTCTATTATTTTGCCACTGTATACTATAACACTGATTTAAACTTTCACGATTATTAAACATCATCAAAAGGTCACCGAAGGACGTTATTCCGTTCCAGTCACCTGGCGTTTATAAAATAGATTGCAGTTGTGGTAGTTCCTATATCGGAGAAACTAAGCGCACCATAGCAGAAAGAGTTAAGGAACATATCGCAGCTGTCAAAAATCGTCAGGTCAACAAGTCTGCGGTGGCTAAGCATTTGCTGGAGTCAGGACCAAACCACTGGATTGAGCTGCATAACCCTAAAATCCTTTCCACGGATCGCCATTTCTACAGTAGAAAAGTGCGGGAAGCCATTGAAATAAAAAAACATTGCAATTTTAATCGGGACGAGGGTTTTAAGATCTCATCCACATGGAATCCAGTCATTAGTAAATGCAAGCGGAAACGAATATCGACAGTCGATAAATCGAATATCGTTAGTGTTGTGTGTCGACAGAGTGACATCCCTAGTGCGCAAAACGTTCAAACTGATAAACAAGACCAAGTGCGGGTAGTTCGAAAAACTCGCGCGGCTAGAAGATGTTGATGTCAACTTGAGCCAGTCTTCTCCGAGACCACGGGGACAACGCCGTCCTCGAAACGTCGGAGGTAAATCTTAAAACTTAAATACGCGATTAAGTCCCGTTGTGCAGTTTGATACTGTATACTATAGTTAACGTTTTAATTTGTAAGTACTAAATATGTATATATATGTAATAAAATAATTATGTACCGTTTCGTGGTTGATTAAAATTTCTCGGTAACTCTTAAACACTCGTTTTTGCCAAAAAAGACTTGTAAGTATGTCTGATTAGGTATCATAAAGCCAGACTAATATTCCTTACTAATCCATAATGTTAAATACGGTTGTGTAGTTCGCGACCCGCATTTGGTCAACTTGAGGTCAAAAGCCTCTGGTTTTAACTAAGTACTGTAAGAGTAAAAACACCAGACACCACTTTATAACAACATTTATTAGGGAATCACAAATATTAGAATATAGTTCTGAAAATAATATGCAAGGACGCTCTCGCGTAAAACCAATCTAAGATGGACGACCACCTCTAGTGATGTGACCTTGCCGGTTACCGTAGTGATGTCAAACACCGATGAAATGACGACCCCACCGTTTAGCTCGGCCATCTTCTGACCCGACCTACGTCCCGTCAGGTCACCGTTATCAAGGCCGCCACTGAAGACTGCCGCAGCCAACGCAGTCGCAGCAAGCTGGGCCTTCACCAGGTGGCGGTAGCCTCCACCAGTTCATTACTGGTTGGCTCCTCCGTTGAGTTGGCTCCTCAACTGGTGGGAGGCTAATGTGGGACACGTCTCATGCATGTGCATAGGTGCCCTCCGATACAGCACATGTAAACAGTACAAACTCTTATTCACGAAACTCTATAACATACATGTGAAAAGCCTCAGTTCCTTAATATAACTAAGGCGTTATAATTCACCCTAGCGCCATCGATAGGCTTTGCATTAGCATACCACAATGTTGTTCAAAATAATCATGATAAGGTTTCGACGATATATTAATGCGCAAATGGCACAGTTAGACCCTTTGATCACAGGTCCGGCTTGATAGCCATAAAATTATACCGTAATAACCATCACAGTCAAAAGGTCTACTTCTGTAAATACATGAGAAAGATGCAGTTATGATTGGACAGAACTCATGAGCACTCTTTAGCAACATTGTTAATAAATTACATAATCACCCTTAATGGCGACGTAATCAAGTAGGTACTTCATGTCACCGCTTTCTAGCATCGTGACTAATGGCATATAACCACAGATTTGATTATTGGACAAAAAGAAAACATTACCGTGTTAAAATACCACATGCAGGCTAGAATATCACTGCCCTTGTAGGGGCAACGACCGTAGAAGTCAGCCCTTCACGATAAGGCTGTCACGGAGCCCATTGCACGCACTCGTTCTACTGGGCATCTTGAACAGGCACTACCTCAACGTCTACTGGATCCGGAACTGCGCCAGCGATCTCTAGAAGGTATTAGTGCAAGCAACCCTTTCAAGGTAACCTTGAGATCATCAGTCTTAAGGTCATTTAAATATCCTTTTGTAAACAGTCTCAAGCCAACCTCTCAAGGTCAACAACAAATAGTACGATATAGATAAAACAGTTATCGGTAGTAGAAATAATGGTCCTCTTAAGGATAATCTCATATCACATACAATGGACCGCCTCTTAAGGCCTACACTGCAGATACCAGGAACAAACTAGCCTCTTAAGGATAGTACTATGTTATAAGCAATGGACCGCCTCTTAAGGCCTACACTGCAGAAACCAGAAACAACTAGCCTCTTAAGGTTAGTATTATGTCATCAGCAATGGACCGCCTCTTAAGGCCTACACTGCAGAAACCAAAAACAACTAGCCTCTTAAGGATAGTATTATGACATCAGCAATGGACCGCCTCTTAAGGCCTACACTGCAGAAACCAAAAACAACTAGCCACTTAAGGATAGTATTATGTCATCAGCAATGGACCGCCTATTAAGGCCTACACTGCAGAAACCAAAAACAACTAGCCTCTTAAGGATAGTTAATACTATGACATAATTGTCATCAGCAATGGACCGCCTCTTAAGGCCTACACTGCAGAAACCAAAAACAACTAGCCTCTTAAGGTTAGTATTATGTCATCAGCAATGGACCGCCTCTTAAGGCCTACACTGCAGAAACCAAAAACAACTAGCCTCTTAAGGTTAGTATTATGTCATCAGCAATGGACCGCCTCTTAAGGCCTACACTGCAGAAACCAAAAACAACTAGCCTCTTAAGGTTAGTATTATGTCATCAGCAATGGACCGCCTCTTAAGGCCTACACTGCAGAAACCAAAAACAACTAGCCTCTTAAGGATAGTTAATACTATGACATAATTGTCATCAGCAATGGACCGCCTCTTAAGGCCTACACTGCAGAAACCAAAAACAACTAGCCTCTTAAGGTTAGTATTATGTCATCAGCAATGGACCGCCTCTTAAGGCCTACACTGCAGAAACCAAAAACAACTAGCCTCTTAAGGTTAGTATTATGTCATCAGCAATGGACCGCCTCTTAAGGCCTACACTGCAGAAACCAAAAACAACTAGCCTCTTAAGGTTAGTATTATGTCATCAGCAATGGACCGCCTCTTAAGGCCTACACTGCAGAAACCAAAAACAACTAGCCTCTTAAGGATAGTTAATACTATGACTTAATTGTCATCAGCAATGGACCGCCTCTTAAGGCCTACACTGCAGAAACCAAAAACAACTAGCCTCTTAAGGTTAGTATTATGTCATCAGCAATGGACCGCCTCTTAAGGCCTACACTGCAGAAACCAAAAACAACTAGCCTCTTAAGGTTAGTATTATGTCATCAGCAATGGACCGCCTCTTAAGGCCTACACTGCAGAAACCAAAAACAATTAGCCTCTTAAGGATAGTGACAAGCAACAGACCGCTCCTTAAAGCCTTTGTTGCTATTACCGGCGCCAGGAACTAGCCTCTTAAGGATAGTATCCCTTGCCATGACGAAGTAACAGCCCTTCTTAAAGAGCACACAATAATTTAAGCTCTATAGCAGACATTGAAGCAACCGGTAGAATTATGAACCAGCCTTTCGATTAAAATGGCTAACAGTGAGGTGGCATAAAATAACATATCGCAAGCATTACCACGGTTACTACAATATTTAATCAAGCGCAAATGTGTTTATTTTCTAGGTTTAGCCGGCAACCTGTTAACAAAACACATTAGTATGACAACAGTAACCCAGATCTAAATCTGGAATAAAACAAAATCACAACTCGGTTCCTAATCCGAGAGTAAGTAATATAAATAATAACTCAGTTCTCCGAGTATTCAATAAAAGTATAACTCAGTCTTAGTCTGAAAATATAGTCAGTTTTTTTATCTGAAAACGGTACCTGAAATAACAGCACTTGCCTTCATTAGTCGGCAAACCCGTTAACAAAACACATTAGTATGACAACAGTAACCCAGTTCTAAATCTGGAATAAAACAAAATCACAACTCGGTTCCTAATCCGAGAGTAAGTAATATAAATAATATAATAACTCAGTTCTTAATCCGAGTGTCTAATAAAATTATATCTCAGTTCTTAATCTGAGAATATACTCGTCGTCAGTTCTTAATCTGAAAACGGTACCTGAAATAACAGCATTTGGCGTGAACATGGAAAATATAAAATAATAAGCAGTTGCTACTATGCAACCAATGTAAATGATCATGTGCAACTTGGCGTGCCTCTTCCGTGCCCCTAAATAAAGGCAACACTCTTACTATACCACGGTTGAACTACAGTAGAGCCTGAACAGAAGTTCACGTTATCGAGGTTCCTCTGTTACCCAGGTTCGTCTTACCGAGGTTTCACAAATTTGTATTTTCAACCATCATGAAAGTGTATATTGATAATGATCAATCAGCCGAATCAATGGCACATATGCTTAAACCATAAAGCTTTCAATCCCAAGACACAAGGTTGATTTTCTTCAGCTGTATATGTGCATTTTATGTGTAGGTAACTCATCACATCATCTTATACCTGCACAAAACTAAATAATTTTGTTAAATGCCATGCAAGCACACATTTAAAAGTAAATGAGTTCATAACATAATAAACCACAATTTATGCAGTTTGCAAAACAATGAAATAGATACTTAGTGAACCCACAAAATTTGTGAAACATTATTATTATTATTATTTTTAACTTCTGATTTATGAAACCCAGAAGCAATAAAAGTGTACTGTTTTATAATGCAAACAGTACCATAACACACTACAAGTTCAGACGAAAACCATTAATAACTTCAAACAGTAACTCATGATGACATGATATCCTTCGGTCAATGTTCAGCAGCAGTGAACGGGTTAAAATAGTTACTTAGAAAGCTTTAACCAAGCTATTTACCTTCGTTTAGTATTCATCCATTTAACATTTAACTGACCGGTACGTTTAGAGTCCAGTAGCAATTGTATGTAAAAGACATGTACATCATGTAGACTGTCAAAGTCTATATTGACTCCTGAAAGAATTCACCTTGCTTACCATTAGCAGCAACCTGCTTTACCAATCATATTCAGCTCAGTAAATAAATATCTAGTTCAATATGTCCATCTCTTTCATAAGATTTAAACCTTGAAAACTCCTGTAATCATACTTCACCGGTGCAAATATTATAAAGTTATGATCAAAACTTCACCAGCAATCAAGTTTTGTTATAAGGAAATGCATCTGAAAAATACTGCTAGAACACAAATGATTATCTTTGTCAATAACTCAAACACTTGACAATGTAATGCCAATAAAATTTTCATTAGTTTGGTAAGTCTGTTTAAATATATGTCTTTGGTACATTTTATAACATGACATTTTGTGAAAAATATTTGCAATGCAAACATAAACCAACATCCCTATGAACAAAACAATCACAACACAACATACTATAAGTTGTATGGAACGGTTGGATAAACATTTTATTCATAATTAATAAGATAATATGTACAGACAGACAGAAATTATCCTTGTTACTTTCCTTGCCATTTTTACTGAGATACTATAGCAGTATGTCTCCAACTTAATATGAATTGCAAGGATGTATGAGGTTATATGAGATATGGAACATCTTTTTTTAAATATTCAGCCTGAGTAGGCTCCGGAAACATGGAGTGACTAAACCTGTCACAGACAATACTAACCAGCTACAAATAGATGTCAATAATTCCTTTTGCTTATTCACAAAGTGCATTTTACCAACCCAGTCCATGTAACACATACTAACCATTAGTATCCATGTAAAACATGAACAATAATTTTATTTCTAAATAAATACCTCATTTTCCATGACATCAGAGATTAGTCACTTATCAACATTTTCTGCATATAATGAATTACTTGAACATAATATAACTGGCATCCATAACCAACTAACTTTGAAATATTATCCATGTCGATTTGGGTTCATTATAGAGGTCTGAGCTCTAATGCCTTCAACGGTATGGTAATTCACTTCAAGAATCATTGCTGTCAAATTTCTGGAAATTACACAACTCAAAAACATACTAACAAAGCATTATTTCAGTTGCAATAAGCATGTTTTACACACACACATATGTGAAACAACAATTCACTTTCCTTACCGGTTTGTGGTTTTGAAAACTTGGAATCTATTTTAATTTGACTGTAAAGGGAAAGTATTAAGTAGCGCTCATTGTTAATTGTGAAAGCATAACATCACCATACACATAGTATCAATCAAGGTAAATTTATATTACCAAAATTGTTTTGTATGACTTTTACTTGAATGTACTTCTCACCGCACACAACCATTAGAAAATGATCATAGCATTGTGTTAATATGTCATGTGTATATAATCACATTATGTTATGTATCTGAAAGCACATGAATCACAAAAATAACACAACATATAAGAGAGGCAGTGAATATTTACCACTTTGGCCCCGGAGCATTCTTAGGTGTTGGATCAACGACTGCTTACCTGAGTCAACTTTAATTCTTACTTTGTAATCCCAAGGATTTATTTTGTTATACATTACACCATACTGTCAGTTTATGTCTTGTAAACTTCTGCTGTGAATATTGTAATCTCCATCATCATCATCTTGGAGTCAGCTGTATTACACTGTCTATATGTATTTTTTTTAGCCAGACATGTTCATTGATGATGGACAGTAAACTGAAATAGATATCTGAAAGTAAACACAACAAAAGGCAAAGGCGTACGTCGTACGTACGTAAGTACGTCGGCAGCCGACAGTGGTTTAGGAGGTTAGTTAGGTTATCCTTGTAGGTCTTGGACGGTAAGACCTTGTATATTTTAATCCCTAACTGATGAGTGGTGTTGATGCGTTTACTCATTACAATCAGTTTCATTATTTTATATAACGATAACGTTCAATAACAATGAAACAAGAAAGGACTACGCCCGGTTAATTTTGTATTGCCAATTTACGACAAAATATATCGTAGTAGGCGAAAAGGTCACATCGCACTTCTGAAGCTGTAAGAGTAAAAACACCAGACACCACTTTATAACAACATTTATTAGGGAATCACAAATATTAGAATATAGTTCTGAAAATAATATGCAAGGACGCTCTCGCGTAAAACCAATCTAAGATGGACGACCACCTCTAGTGATGTGACCTTGCCGGTTACCGTAGTGATGTCAAACACCGATGAAATGACGACCCCACCGTTTAGTACTTAGCATGTAGATTAACTTAATCTATTAGAGCTAAATACCTAGTGATACTGATAGTATATATATAATGTAAATAGAACCCAATACGAATTTGTAATTCAAATTGTTATAGTTACGTTTGCACAGCAGCATAGAGTAATAAAGTAAAGAGAGAGTGGACACTCCATACTATGGAGTGTAGAAGTAAAGGAGAGCTATCTTTTATGATAAGACGGTTGTAAAAGTGTCCAGCTGTCAGTATAAAGAATAGTTCGAAATCTCTCCGGTGGCGCTAGTAGGTAGCACCGGGAACTAACATGAATTTAGACCTTATTGACTGAGTGAAGTACGCTGTCAGTTTTTTGAAATTTTATTAAAAATTTTCATAAAGTGATTTATTTAATTTAGGATTTCCTTGTGCAGTAAAACTAGCCGCCCCTGTCTCAGTACGCATCATATAGACTGCCACCTCTGTTATCTAGCCACCTCGGGCCTGGGCTTACCAGGCCTTAAGCCCCACATTCACACTCCTACCTTGTAGGCCGCCTCGTAGTCCGCCTCGTTGGGTAGGATTGTGTATGGGGGTTGCGGACTACGAGCCGTCCTACAAACGGCTAAACGGTAGGACGACTCGTAGTCCGCAACCCCCATACACAATCCTACCCAACGACGTGGACTACGAGGCGGCCTACAAGGTAGGAGTGTGAATGTGGGGCTTTAGGGCAAATCCACCGCTATAGGATATATTTTCTATAGTAAAAATGGGAAAAGTTTGCATCGTAAACAGTTGCCAAAGTGGGCGTAAGAGGAAAAAACAGAAAAATGTTACGAAATCCGTATCTTTTTTCCAACCAACGGTAAGTATGTAATTTTCACTACACCTTATAAAACAAAGTCCCCCGCCGCGACTGTCTGTTCGTGGGTTTGAATGTATCTTTGCGATAAACAAACTACTGGACGGTTTCAGTTCGATTTTCATGTATCAATAGAGTGATTCTTGAGGAAGGTTTACGTATATAATTTGTTGACTATAGTTCGTTTTTTTTAGCATTAGAAAGAACTTGCAAGAAGGTAAGCGATTTTGACATGTCTTTTAATAGAAAAACGCTTTTTAAAATTCAAAAACTATTACTGATGAAAGCAGAAGAATATAAATGATCGTAATAGATTCATAATTGTTACATATTTGCCGTAACTTATTTTTAAAATGTGTTTTTCAATTAAAAGACACATCAAGATTGTTTACCTAATTTCTAATGCTAAAAAAAACGAACTATAGTGCGAAGCCGGTCGCTAGTTATTTAATAAAATATTATATTGTGATTTTTATATTTTTCTTATAAAATTCACAATTTCACTTCAACAATTCTTCATTTTTCTATTAATTCTCAGACTCCGGCACGGTTAGAAAGTTGGAAAAAGTCGTTAGGAATTGCATTAAAAGCAAATGATTATATTTGCCATCTTCATTTTAAAGAAGAAAATATAAATATGTACGAAAAGTTAACTATTAAAGGAGAGCTCAAATATATTCCTACACAAAGAAAAACGCTTAAGGAAGAAGCTGTGCCCACGATTGAGCATCAGTTTATTCCCATTCCCGAACATGAACTCCAAGCCAATACTATTCACATAGAGGAATCTTTCGAACCATACCCCAATCAACCTAAGGACGAGCAGCAACAACAAATCAATGCCGAGCAACAGGAATTATCAGAAGATCAAAATGATTCTAATTATTTAATGGATTATGAAATGATACAACAGGACTTTGCGGAACCATTGTTTAGTCAATATCAGGATACTAATGTAACAATAAATCCAATAGAGAATTTTAAAAGTAAGTTTCGGGCATTTTCGTTGTTGCCGCCTTTTTGGCTACATGCAGAAAATCCTAATGGGCTGGAATTTATGCGAATGGATCCAAAAACTCAGAAGATTAAACATCATATACGTTTAAACGATGATCTAACTGTCACTGTAAGTGTTTATTAATGTAACAATAAATTCGGTTGGCATGATTTGAATTTGTAACGAAACATAATTGCTATTTAATTGCAGGTAATTTTTCCCAATAATGAACAATTGCCACTAAAGGAGAAAATTAATTCATATGACAACACCTACGATTACTTAAAATCGGTTGAAAGATGGCCTTTGTGCGTTGGTACTCAGATTGACGACAATAAGTAAGTTTTGGTAGATTGTTAACCAAGGGATGAACGCAGTGAGAGTATAGTCCGAGGCTAAAATGATGCCATTCACCCGAGTTAAACACTCTACTTTTCATTTCGAATACGAGGAACCTAGCCCCAAAGCTTGTACTATGGGTGTAGGCGATAATACAACTGTTTGCAGTCGTCTTATGAATATATATACCATAATGTAACAGTTGTATTTAAAATAAAAGGATAACTCGTAAGCCTAACTTTGATTTTATTTAACATTTTTGTCATTAAAAATATTGTATGTAACGGTACATTAAATAGGTCTTAATTCTCGAACCTATCCTATTAAAACTCGACTTTTATGTGTATTTTAAGAACCCTTATTATGTAGGTACCTGTAGATTAAAGCACTATTTATACATAAACAATGGTACAGGAGAATAATCAAAGATAAAAACGAATTTATCTAATAATTACATCAATTTTCAGATTTTGTAAAGGTGTGATTATTGGTGATGATACTTACGAAAGAAATCAACAGTACCCAAGATGTAAATCTTGTCGAATATTACGAAATCGTTTGCAGAACCGTAATTCCACTTCAACTCTATTACAAAAAATGGCAGAAGCTAAACGGCAAGCTTCAAATCTTGTACATAAATGCAAGCGTCTGAAGAGGACGGTAAGTCTTATGCCGGCTACATACGTAACGATAAATCGTTGCGATAAAACTGTGCAGTCCGACTGTGCAGATAAATCGAACCGTGTGTATGACAAATCGTTACGATAATCGACAATCGGACAATCGGACTGCACAGTTTTATCGCAACGATTTATCGTTACGTATGTAGCCGGCATTAAAGCCGTAACAGACTACCGCACCGCGCCACGACCTTGATGGTGCGGTTAAAATATCTCTTTCACGCTCCAAATTATAGCTACATCCTTAGCCCCCTCCAGACTATGCGCGTGAATCGCGGGCGAAGCCGCGAACGCGAGTGTGGAGTCGATTTCGCAGGTCTGCGTTCTGGACTCCACACTCGCGTTCGCGGCTTCGCATAGTCTGGAGGGGGCTCTTAACGCACGTACGGCGACCACCTTACGACTATCGATACGTGCGCCGCACCGCACTAAAGTCGCGGTATGGTGCGGTAGTCTGTTACGGCTTTTTATCAAAAACATATTAAATAAATAAATATTAGGGGACATCTAAAGGCCCCTGTACACAATGGGCCAGCGCCGGCCAGGCCAAGGGACGCTGCCATGCGGTAGAATGAGATAGCAATATCACTTGCTCCCTCTAACGCATAAATGCGTCCCCCAGACTGGCCCACGCTGGCCCATTGTGTACTGGCCTTTACACAGGTCAACCTAGCCCCAAACTAAGCAAAAGTTGTACTATGGGTACTAGGCGACGCTATAATATACTGTATTTGTATAATTGAAGACGTAAAATAATACAAAAAGAAACTTGAGCAAGAAGTTTGCCCCAGATCGCCGTCAACGGGCAAGGTGCCCAGAAGGCTGGCCGTATTTCCCCGCTGTATAGCGATGCTAATACGCTGGGCGAAATAGTGGCCAGCCCTCTGGTCAACAGAAGCCTCTATTAAGTGCGAGCAGGGGTTTTCAGGCAGGTCTGTGTTGGGACAGGTTATAGACCAGACGTTCTTGGCCTCGGAGCAGTGCGCGGCCTCCATAGATCCAATAGAAGGACCTAGTATTTTCCCTATAAGGCTTTGAGCACCATGCACCGAGGACAAGAACGCAGGTAAGGATACACAAGAAATTTTGCGGATGCCCAGGCCCCCAAACCTAATGGGTAGGCTAGCCTGGGTCCAAGACCTTTCGTCAAAAGAGATGTTAAAGATGGATGTGAGTGTTTCAACGACCAATGTATCTAATTTTGAGACCAAATTGGGGTGTTTCCAAAGATGGGTTCCGCGAAGAATATACGTGAATTTTGGAACGAAAAGACAATGCTTAATGATGGAATAGGCTGAATGTAGATTAATTTTGGCCAGGCGGTGTGATGTCGCTGTAAAATTTTGAATTTTTGAGTCAACGAAATTTTCAAAGGATTGGTCTAGGACGGGGCAGCCAAGGAGGTGAAGCGATTCTTTGTTTACAATTTTGATGCCAGGGGCGAGTTGTCTAAAAAGGTTGATTGTATTGTCCTTGTCCGGGGACAGGAATCTGTAATAAAAAGTTCGCACTTTGAAAAATTTAGTGAGAGGCCAATTTCTTTCAGGTCTATGTTAATTTTTTTTAAATCCTCGAGGACGGAAGTCGCTTCGCCGCCGAGGGTCCCGTCATCTAAATAACATATGTTCAATTTAGAATTTAGTTCCTTAATTAAAGGATGTATAGCGAGGCTAAAAATTGCCGGGCCGAGCGGGTCGCCTTGTTGACAGCCTACAGAGGATGCCAGAACGTTACTATTATATAATCATTTTGTAGGCGAATTATAGCATTGCCAAAGGAATTTATAAATCAATAATTTTCATTGATTGTCCGGATTTATTTCGTAGGACTTTCGGCTCATCAAAACTAATATTATTAATCTTATAAAAACAGGTGTTTGGTCACGAAATTTCGGTCGCCATGGCTCACTATCAACCCTATTGCGAGGAATTGAAGGATTCAACTGCAACACAAAAATTTATTGATCTTGTATTCAATTTGATACAAGCTATGTCTTCGCGTATACCAAGAGATGCCGCTCCCGCTCCATATCCACATCATCCTTGAGGTCCGCAGTAACAATATGCCCTAGGTACTTGAAACTCTGTACTCTGTCTAAGAGAGCTCCGTTAAGCATGACAGGTGGCACATATTTTTTTTTTGGATACAGTTCCTACCTAGTCCATATACTTAATGTACCCATCAATATATTTCTGCCTGGTGTTTTTGGGTTTAATTCTTTTGAAATGAGGCGTAACTTTGGGCTGTGGACGTTTTTTATCGCTTACCTTCTTTCTAATGCTAAAAAAACGAACATAGCCATACAAATATTAGTACTATTATAAATGCAAAAGTGTGTCTGTTACCTCTTCACGCTTAAACCGCTGAACCAATTTAGATAAAATTATGGAGATAGTTTGAGACCCGAGGTCCTATATTTTTTATTGAATAATAATTTTGACTTGTTTTCAGAGATTTTTCTCCGTCATGAGATATTCGTGTGGAGGAAACGATCACCCTGATCCCAAAATGTTTGCACAAGTTTACCGATTGGCGTCTTGTTTTTCCCTAATACGCCCTCCGAAAGGTTGTAACGTTTCCGGCAAAGATTTGCTGAAGAACTTACTAGGAGCAAAGGATATGGTAACTGGTTCAAACGAGGCTAAGCAAGCATGGCTGGAAAGCCTCGACCATATACTAGATAATGGTGAACCATTGATTGATGGTTATGAAGACCATGACTACAACGAGGCTGTCACCAGTGACGCGGTGCAGTCTTACATTGCTGGGTACATCGTCCGCAAATTGCGAAAAATCGTAAAATGCAATAATTGTTTGAAACTCATACAAATGAGTCCTAATGAGGGAACACTGTTAGTGAGAAACGACGTAATCGATAAAATGGATTTATACGGCGGGTTAATTTATGCTAGTGACGATCTATTCAATCTGACCAAAATGATAGAGAAATGTATGTTAAGAGTAATAAGCAAAGCTTTAACCAATATGGAGACGATCAGTGAAATTACGCAAGAATGACTAAAAGGCGCATTGATAAAAGTTGGACGTGTCGACCATTTCAAACATATATTTAAAAAATGTTATCGATATGTACGTAGTTATGCGAGCCCACTTTCTGGCAAAATATAAAAATAAACGTTACGCCGCAGCCAAAACCAAAACTAAAATGAATAGAAAAAATGCCAAGTTATTGTCTTAATTACTAATAGTTCGCCCCGAACTAAGAACTCGCATTCGCTGAAAACTACCGCGCAGCGCGCACACTCAGGTTTTGATTTCCAACTCAATCTCACTAGTGATACTTAGGTAAGTAATACTTTATATACGAGATTACCGCCATGTGGGATGTTGACTCGACGATCATTGTTGCGATAGTCGTCTCAGCGGACGGTCTCATAGCGAAGAGTCTCGACCAACACCTAGAGACTGGATCAAGGGTCAGATGCAGGCAAATTGTGACAAAACATTCGCTGATGTTAACAAGAAATAACTCAAAATGTAGTCAATATGATGGGTGCTGAGAAAGGGGCGGCTACAGGGCCTGGGGCCTAGGGCGGCAAAGACTGCAAATCCGCCACTACATTATACATATATAAAAATGTGTTCGGGTGTTTTTTTTTTGTTTTGTAAGTGTTTTTATATTTTACTTTTATATTAATATTAAAAACGAAAAACAAAAAAGAGCCTTTTATTTCTCGCCGGTAAAACAAACACAATATTATAAACTTAAATTTACATTAGGTTTAGTATTACAATAATATTTAATATTCCTCAAATCAATGTTCTATTATGCTTGGTTATGTAATAAGTAGTAAGTAATTATATTTTTTTCTTGTAATTTATTCTGCAACAACCCCTCCTGTGAGGGTGAAGGCCTCCTCCAGTGATGCTGGTCATCACAATTTCTGTTCTCTATCTTTTTCAACTTACATATGTATATCAATATTAATTTATATATTGGTATTAAATACCTACAAATACAAATAATAAAAAGCTAATAAATACTCTTATCGGGATTCGAACCCGGTACCTCCTGCTTCATAAGCGGGGTCACTACCGACAAGGCTAAAAGACCGTCAAAAATTGGTTCGCGATGCACAGTGGCGCCGCGGCGCGGCCTATTTAATGTTTTTGAGGGACACTTTTTAATACATGAAGATTGTTTTCCTCATCTCTACCTTCCATACTCCATACATCAGTTCTCTTACCAAAACGCAAGTTATATCGTAGTCGACATCTAACTATAAGTAGTGGAACCGTGGAATTATCAGTACCTCTACTTGATACCAGATGTCACAAATGTCGCTACTGACGAAAAATTTAGGTACTACTAAAACAATTTACAACTAATATTATAAGCAAAATGAGTTGAAAATAGCTTTACCGGATTAACTGGTTATAATATTAGCATTAGCGTTTTCGATCGCCGCGACATCTATTGTCAACTTGCAGTACTTATAAATTCCGCTACTTGGCGCTAGATGTCGACTACGAAATAACTCGCGTTTTAGCAGGCGTGTCTCACTCCGCGATTTCGTCGCTTTGCTACAGGTAGCTAAAAGTGCATCCGTTCGGCCCCAATTTTGGGATATGCCATAAGCCGCGCGTGGCGCTGTCGCCACCTAGCGGCCATATCTGTGCTGATCGTAACAGACGCGTTTTGTTAGAGAGTGAGTCTTCTGTACTGTTACCAAAATTTATTTTAGGGTGGCTATACTAAAGATTTTAAGGCGAGAAAAGAAAAAAATACAACCACTGTAATTACAACGTTTATTCTCTTATAAAAAAAAGACAAGGAAAGTTATTACTAGGGCCTTAAGGGCCTTGCAAACACTGCAGTTATCTTAGACTAGCTCTTAATTTTATCTAAGTTGAGACTACACTAGGGACGAGAGAGCGAATGTGGGTTAGCGGCTAAAATATTATGGTTGAACACTTTTACTCGAAAATTTACAATTTAACTAGAATATTGTTGGGCGCCGTAGAAGTAAGTTAAAGATTGGAAGTAGCTGACCTGGTCCGCAGAGTTTAGGGTACCAACAACACCGCCACGTCGTCAACCTCTCGGTACAGGCCAAGGCAGCACCCGCCGATCACCAGTCAACGCTGTTCACCGGGCACACAAGTAGGTAGAACCCGCGCCAGGCGGATTTACAGGTAAAATTGTAGACCTCGCTGTGGAAAAATGGCCCGCAAAGGGTGCTCTGCAACATATGTCGACACAAGCGAGGTCTATAAAACACGGCCACAAAGGCCCTTAAATTTGGGGCTGCATGTGCCCCACTTTTTCGCCTGGGTCAAAAGGGAGATTTCTCCCGATTGGGTTAGAAATCGCCTGAAAAGGCTTGTTCTTTGCGGAACAACTCCAAAGAAAATGTCCGACCTTCATTTTGGCAGGATATGACAGACCAAATGACAGAGTTGCCACAGCCCGAACTGGATTCGTGCGATCCTAGGTGATTTTGAAAAGAAACATTACCTTTCTTCTTTACCTTATTTGGACTAATATTAAATAGAAAGAAAAAACAATATTTGAAGACAATTTTAATTTACAAACCCCTTTCGATTAAAAAAAAACCAAAAATGTAGGAAGACACCGAAATTATTTTTAATCTAGCAACCCGGACCATGTTGTTATTGACTGAGCTCGCTAGATGGCGTTAAGAGTATCAACCAAATATAGGTCACATACTAAACAGTATTGGAAAAAATGAAGAATTAAAATTTTGTTGTTACAGTACCTAGTACTATTATTTATTCTGTGGTTTTAGTAAGAACACTGATGTAGGTATAGGGTTACTCTTTCTTTACTTATAGGTATTACTCTATGATAGCAGGTAGATTATAGCGGCGCGGCGGCGGGGCGCTGTTAGTGCCGTGCGATTTAACCGCCACTCGTCACAGAGTTTCCGTTAATCACGGTAAATGTTGCCAAATTGCGCGTGTTTACAAATAGGTGCCATTTGTAAACGCCTCCGTAAAGTTTGACATATAACTCATTTGTCAATTCATTCGTATCATATCATACTAGTATATCGTTAGGTTAGCCAGCATCAAACAAATAGTGGCGGGTAAAATGGCCAAATATATCGAGATAATTATGTATATGTATCTTGTATATCCTTGTCTATGGTATCGTCGGGTGACAAGCAAAAGTCACTAACTAACACCATTGAAATTATTGGACAATAAACCGTGTCACAAGTGTAATAAAGTGCATTGTTACCCTAATTTTTTGCTAGTACTTAGTGACTTTAGCTTGTCACCCGACGGTATACTTTACGTACGGTGTTACGATATACATAATTGGCCAATGTCACTAGATATTTATTTGATGCTCACTGTACCTAGGCAGGTTATATTTTATACATTTTGTGCAAAATCAAGTAAGGTTTCTTACCTGTTAAGTGAAAGGTTACATACAGGAAACCAATTTAGTATTTAATTAAATAAACTATAACAAAAAGGAGAATCAATTTCCTCCCAAAAGTAATATGTACCTACCTGATGTTACATAGTCTTTAGTTTCACCTTCGTGTTAGAAAATGTATCACCTATTAGCAAAATGGTCGATGGTCGTGTAACAGCGATCAATTTATGTAGGTACATTAACATTATAGATCTTAACTAATGGCAAGAGGGTTCAACTCCACGTAGTTATTATTGGACATGGCGGCAAAAGTTTGTTCTCAGGGGACTTCATTGTTGAGCAGCGGTACTAGCGCTAGGGACGTAATTTCTATTAGCCATTTCGAGTTTTGCCCACCTTAAATCCGGCCGGGCGACCCATTTGGCTTACTTGTAGAGAGTGAGCACCCTGCTTGTGTCTGATTTAATCGTTAGGGAATGGATTTTAATAACTACGCGGATAGGAATATCTCTGCGGGATACTTCACCATACTTCACCTTTTGTAATTGAGGAAAAATACAATTTCTTTACTGAAAGTTGGCAACTCACCAACTTCTAAATACTTAAGTTTCTTTGCATTTTACTTTTTAAGGCTTGAATTTTTTTACACTACCTGTATTTTGGTACAATTAATCTCTCGGTAAAAAGTATAGGAATTCTTATTTCTATAATATTTTAGAAATTTGAATACTCCTCCTGATAACTATTACATTTCTAGATAATTAACTAAATGTATCCAGCGGCATGAAATATTCAGAGATTACAACTGAAAATTATTTGCTATTAGTTGTTTCATAACCAGAGCCCGGAATTCTCGTAGCATTTTTGAACTGTCATAGGGACTTCTCGTTTATCGACTTCCGATTAGTATATCGATAAATACAGAATACAATATGTAAAATATGATTAGAAGTAAACAACATGCAGTCTTATCGCGAATTAGCGATCTCTTCGAGATAACCTTTGGATACCAACTTTTAGAAAATTATAAATAGAAATTAATAAAATAATCTTCTCTGCGTGGAAATTTTCAACGTAGTTACACGTAATGTGATAATTATCGCACTAGTGCCATAATTATGTAGTGTAGGTAATGTATGTATATATGTTATATATGTAATATAGGTATATTAAATGCTCTAGACTAGAGTCATATTTGTTTCTTTTTTAACATATTTTATTTATTTCGAGAATTGATAGCCGAGCGTTAGCTCTTAATGGGAGAAGGTAGTGTTTGTTTAGGGTTGTTAGAACACCTGCTCTTATTTGCTTGCAAATATCGTTATGCTGTTATTTTCTATCATGCATTTATGAAACGTTAACATCTTAGTAAGTAAAGTCTTAGCTATTAGATACAAATTTAATAAGTGCAGTGTCGTGCAGAAGCTCTAGAATGTTGTCAGTGTTTATGGAAATTGTTCATGTTCGTGAATATGTTATTAATAGTATTTCGGATATAATACGAAGAATGTTACTACCAAATAGAAAAATAGAAGCGCTGGTCTCGCGGTAAGAGCGTGCGACTTGCGATCCGGAGGTCGTGGGTTTAAACCCCGGCTCGTAAAAATGAGTTTTCGGAACTTATGAACGAAATATTATTTGATTTGAAATGACGGGCGACAGAGAGGTGTGGAAGAGAAAGACATGCTGCGCCGACCCCAAGTGAATGGGACAAGGCCAAGAGAATTATGATGACGATTATTTAATATTTACCAGTCGCTTTTCGGTGAAAGAAAACATCGCGAGGAAAGCGGCCTAATCCCAAGTTGTCAAGCGGACCCCACGCTCCCAGGAGCCGTGGCAAAATGCCGGGACAACGCAAGGAAGATGATGATGATGTTACTACCAAACAGTATAACCAACAATTTAGGCGCGTTGTACGGTTTATCCCAACTGCGTTATCTTTTGACGTGCCATGCTCCTTGCAGGTTTGAATCACTCAGATGCAAAGGAGTGGAGGTTACAAGTTGAAGATTTTATCTCTCTGCCCATTCTTTATGTAAATAAGTGTCATTGTCTCATACTCGTAGTCATAGTAGCTCAAGAACAGGAGACCTGTTCAGAATCATCCAGAAACTTTATCCTTGTTGTGAAACGAACGGGTATGATCAATGGACCTGGGTTCGAATCCTGGAAAGGGCATTTATTTGTGTGATGACACAGATATTTCCTGAATCATGGTTGTTTTCTATGTATTTATATATTATATGTATCGTTGTCTGTGTACCCACAACACAAGCCTTCTTGAGCTTACTGTGGGACTTGGTCAATCTGTGTAAGAATGTCCTATAATATTTATTTACATATTTATATCCAATGTGAAATATAATTTGTTGCAGTTCCTGGCCCTCTTATCGCGCAACGCGGTGGCTAACACAAGCCTCCACTACCGGCAGATGACGCTGTTCGCGCCCACCAACGAGGCCTTCCAGCGGTACAACGGAGAGATGGACGACAATCTAGTGCTATACCACATCTGTAAGTATTTAGATAAATATATATTAATTTATTGATTATAACCAAAATATTACTTTGCTAATCCGCGCAAAAGATAACGTGCTAGTCAATCAGTGCTAACCCCTTATACTTACTTGCGTATTTTTTACATGAAATTAATGTTCCCACCCTCCCACCGCAAAAATAAATACGCAAATAAATATAACAAACCACCACCAAAAGAATAATACAAAGCAAAGTAACGCCTCATTCTATTCAATATTTAATTTATTGACCCAAAAAAAACCAACTTAGTAATAATAGCATAGGTACCTTCAGATCCACAGCGCAAGCTCCTCAGGTTTCGTCAAAATAAAGTGTACATTTTTACATATGTCATCCGCAACACGCATCGTCAAATTTAAAAGGAATTGGTCATTACAAATCACATAATAATAAGCCAAAAATCTGTAGCCTAATCCAGTAAGTACCCGGCACAAACGTCCCCAAAATACCATTAACTCTACAAATAAAAATCAATTGTATAAATAAATGTTTTTTTTATTTTATTTTGGTTGCGTAATTGTGTACATGTTACGCTGGGCAATACAGTGAGAATCAATACAATTTTACCCAGTGGGTGTAATCTAATAAAATATTACATAGTAATTTAGAGTATGCGAAGCTTGGGCAGTGAGGCAATCATAATGCGTAGTCCTAGGCCTGCTCCAACTGAGACCTGGCTTATTGCTCCAGATGTGTGTTTAAGCTGATTTCCATGCACGGTTGTGTAGGTACCTACATTAGTCTCCCCCGATTATTTCGCCCGATTTGGCACAGGTTGCCAAATAGCATTGGATAATTACAGCTTGCCTGTTGATAAAAGCTAATATTGATGTCCTCGCAGATTTATACAGAAGATAACATTGTTAAATTAGTAGCCCGAGTTTAATAGATTAGGCTTTTTTTAACTAATCGATGTCGATTAGTACATAACTATTACTAATTACTTATTCTCTTGGCATACCCCCTTCAGTGAAATCTGTTTCAGATAGGATTTATGAACAGAAACGAATTGGTATACAGGATGGCAAAAAAATAACTGCATTCCCGTTGCCACGGAGGGTTTGGGATTATACTGAGCAACTTTTACTATGGGACCAGCCCCGAAATCGCGGAAAAAAACGCACCCTCCCATAGAAAATGGATCAGCCCACAGAAAACCGTCTTCAGGTTGGTCTGTGGGACCAGCCAAAATGTATGAGACAGCCAAATTTTTTAGTAAAAGTAAAAGTTGCTCAGTAGGTATAATCCCAAAATCTCCCTGGCAACGGGAATGCAGTTATTTTTTAGCCATCCTGTATACCAATTCGTTTCTGTTCATAAATCCTATCTGAAGCAAATTTCACTGAAGGGGGTATGCCAAGAGAACATGTTATAAATACTTAATAGTAGAAAGTATTCCCCGATTCTGGCCCCGCCTCTCAGTGGTCCCCGATCCTGACCCCAAGGCCGAGCCACCGCCCCTGCTGAACCTAAAAAAAAAAAAAAAAAAAAAAAAAAAAAAAAAAAAAAAAAAAAAAAAAAAAAAAATTAGCCCCCATTTGAATTGATTGCGCTAGGTCTCAGCAGTGCCCGGCGCCTCCTTCAGGGACTTACGAAATACGCTAATTAAACAATACACCTTGTTCACCACGGTAACAATAGGCTTATCGACCCTTTTCTATTGTTCGATCTCGACTCGGGCGCGCTATTGTGTTACCGAGCATACTACCTGCCTGGACCCTTTCCTTAACCCACCGACGTCTCCATTCATGCCTTCTTTATGTGTGTATACTGTAGGTGTTTGTGATAGGTATTTTGCAATAGGTATTAGCGACAGCTATTTGCAATAGGTATTAGCGATAGGTACTTATTTGTGATGCATAGGTACTCTAACTATCAACTCTAATAACCCGCATTATCTTATTACCTCTTGGAGCTATTTCGATTTATAAGGAATACAGTTCTAACCTTCTTCTGACGTAGAATTTACACTAGTAATCCTTTGGCAGCCTAAACTAACCTTAACCTTTTACCAAACCTAACTTATTCTTCGAAAACCTAACCTAAACCTAACTTGACCAAACCTAACTAAAATCAACCTAACTCATTTCAAACTAACCTGCTTTCACCTAGTCTTCCGATATAAAGTAAACTCGTAGTTACTTGCTTCTTTCTATTATTTAAAAAAATAACGAGGCGTGTGAGGCATTTCTTGTGCACTTGTGTTCATTGTTATAATAGCTTAATTGTTTTATTGATAGACGTCTATTATATTTTATACTGACAATGGATTTATTGTTTCCTATACCTATTCTTTTATAATTTGGGTTTGAGTAAAGAGAACGTCTGTTTAGATGAACTTGTTGATACATGTTACTTTGTGTGATTTAAAAAAAAGAACGAGACATGTCAACTGGTTTCAACATGATTTAGTCTAATACATCAACATTTCTTGTGCGTTGCTATTCATTGTTATAACAGCATAATTGCTTTATTAATAGACGTCTATTATATTTTATGCTGACAATGGATTTATTGTTTCCTATACCTATTGTTTTATAATTTGGGTTTGAGTAAAGAGAACGTCTGTTTAGATGAACTTGTTGAGACATGTTACCTTGTGTGATTAAAAAAAAGGAACGAGACGTGTCAACTGGTTTCAACATGATTTAGTCTAATACGTCAACATTTCTTGTGCGTTGCTATTCATTGTTATAACAGCATAATTGCTTTATTGGTAGACATCTATTATATTTTATACCGACAATGGATTTATTGTTTCCTCTTATGCTTTTGAATTTGGGTTTTAGTAAAGAGAGCGTATGTATTAGATAAACTTGTTGAGACATGATTTTAACGGTACTGTACCCTGGTCATAGTGACACAGTATAAAAGCCGAAGAGAAATGAGTTTGAGTAAGTATTACCGTCGTGGCAGTCCACTGTATCAGAGCTCCTTGTATCTATTGCAGTATATAGAAATATAGTGTTAATTCAACAGTGAAGTGTTTAAGTGTTTATAGAAAGACCCAACAATGGATGTAAGTATGTCTTTTATTACCGTAACTTACTTTGTTTTGTTTTCACTTGTGTTCTTTGTGTTTTAATTATCAAGATTGTAGACAGTGTGTAAATTATTGTTTTATATTGTTTCAGTTCACTGAAAATACTTTCAAGAACTATTACTACCCGGATAATAATAAAGACGAATCAAGCGATGAAGAGGGTACGCTTGGTTTCAAAGTTAAACAAGCCATCGCAAAGAAACGTTCAGGAAACAATATCGATAGTTTCTTTGAACGACCTAAAAAGCAACCCAAAATTGTGAAACGGTCTTCGAATGTGAGCAAAAGTTCACCAGACGGTGTTGCAAACTTATCATCCGGACAAGACGACGGGGCGTATGCATCACATTTGATTAAAATCGAGATATATGATATGCAAACAATTAAAAACGTCCCACCCATGGAACACTGGAAGCATGCGGACTTCAGATTGAAATATTTTGCGTTGGAAGAAGATTTGGAGCTACAAAATACGCGAAATATTATTTATAACATAACAAAGCAATTAGCTTCTAAGGACAGTAGTGTGAAATATTTTATAGATAATAAGAAACAGTGATAGTTATAATTATTAATGATAGTAGTAGCTTAATGATTGTGTTAACGTATTTCTCATTTTTTACCTCTCCTTAAGTACATTTTCCATGTAACAGATTATTTTTATTGTATCACATTACAACAAGTATTAATTTAAACTTCTCACTTGTAAAGGTCACAGTCCCCACTCTTAGAAATCTTATACGTGTAGTCAATCAACTATTTAAATGAAAGAAAGCACTGTATGATTTCTCATTTCATAATGGACTCTTTGAGCTGTGATGTCTACGATCTTGAACTTATCAGACTCTGTGAAGAAATAGAAGAAAATGAAGATCTATGCGAGGCTGCCCGTCTTGTGAGCCAACTTCACCGAGAGGCGTAAGTAAAAATATTCCTGTTCATACATGTTTATAACTCTTAACCGGTACCTGTTTAACAAAGGATGGGTCCCTGACTTGTTGTGACCTGAACTTATTGTTAGGATAAACGTGGGGTGGGAGAGGACTGGTTATATAAGCGGGGTATCTCGAGTTCATATCATTCAGTGTTTTGGTGCCGTGCTTGTATTGTGATATCCTTTTCCATAATGGTGTTTACTTATTATCATATTGGTCTCACCTTGCCTCGTGATAAGATTGAGGAATTAAGTAAAGAATTTATTGTATCATATTTTCATAGAAATATAAGAATGTGGTACATTTCAAACAAATTACCTCACTCGTTACTGGAAGATTCTGATATTATACCGTATTATACACCATGTGATGGGCATATAAAAAATTCCAAGGGGAATACTGAGTCATCAGATGTGATTGATGGAGTTTTGATGATGCAAGCCTATTGTCAGCAGTGTCGAAAAGACTTACGTTAGTATATACAACCAACCATTTTAGTAATTATTTTTATTTTATCTCACATTAAGATATTTATGTTTATTTTGTATTGTTATAGATCTTCTCAAATAGGACGGGGAGTAAAAAGGACAGCTGCAGTTTTGGAGACTGAAGAATTCTTATTGAAGAAAAACCGTCCAGCAGCTGCTGAACCTGTCGCATCAACATCATCCGAACCAGTTCCCGATGTCATTGTGAGTACAAATAATAATCATGAAATTGAATGTTCTGTGTGTAATAAGTTTGTCTCTAAAAGATATTTTAAAAATCATTTAAATAGTAATCTTCACAAAAATAATGTTTTAAGGGCTGACATTGAATGGGTTAATGTTCAGTTAATTGAAAATGCTTTTAAGAATAGGGTGGCCACTTACAGAATACTATTAAATGAAAATGTTCACCAACCATTTACTCCCGAATCTATTTTACTAGGAAATAAAGATAAAATCTTTGCATTATTGGATCGTTCCCTCACTGATCACCATGCTTTAAAAGTAAACTTTATTTTAAATGCGGATTTTACTCAAGAGAGCAAACAAGTTAATAATACATTTGATTTCCAATTATGTAACAATGTAGTTGATGTTAGCAGCGACAAAGATGAGATTTTCGAGTCAGTTGTTAAAGATATATTAACAAAATTATTTAACTTTGAGAGAAAAGATAGTGGATGGAGTTTAGTAAAATTTAACTATCTAGATGTCAATGTAAACAAATTTAATCCATTGCGTGGTTCTTCCTATATCGAATTACCACGTGATATTCAGAACAGAAAAGCAGTTATTAATGTAAAAAATAGTGATCATGAATGTTTTAGATGGGCTGTATTGTCAGGCTTGTATCCACCTACAAGTCATCGTTCAAACACTACGAAATCGTATATAGCGCATAAAAATAAATTAAATTTTGGAAATTTAACTTTCCCACTTAAAGTTGGAGATATTCAGAAATTCGAAAAAATGAATGATATAAGTATAAACGTTTTTGGTCTTGAATACAATTCGAAAAGTAAAATACATGACGTAGTAGGCCCATTACACTTAACAAAGTGCAAAAAAGCTACCCACTTGAACTTATTGTACATATCCAAAGACAGTAAGGGACATTATTGCTATATCAAAAATTTATCTAGGTTAGTATCTAAACAATTATCAAATACACAGCATGCCGCACATATTTGTGATGGTTGTTTGTCGAACTTTACAACTCGCGACAATTTAATGAATCATCAAAGAAACGATTGTTTCCATGTTTGTACACATTTACCTTCAGAACAGGATAAAAAGAAAAACTGGTTCAATGAAAACGTTTCCTCCAATATACTTACTTTCGATAATTATGAACGTAAATTAAGGGTACCTTTTGTTATTTATGCTGATTTCGAGGCCTTTCTAAACCCGATTCAAACAGGTAAAATTAATCCTACTACATCCTCAACAACAAATGTACAAAAACATGAGGTATATAGTTTTGGATACTACATTAAATGTTCTTATAATGATAAATTGTCAGTGTACAGAACATATAAAGGTAAAAATTGCACCCAGGAATTTATGAAGTATATGGAACAAGACTTAAAGGCCATTTGTAGGAGAAATACTTTTGTAAAAACTCCATTGCCTTTATCTAATGCAAATAATGTGCATATTTCTCAGAGTAGTACATGCTATATTTGTGATAAAAATTTAAACGAGGATTCAGTCATTTCCTATAATTACCATACTGGTATTTATGAAGGAGTGGCACATAAATTTTGTTCTGAAAAATACAGGGCACCTAATTTTGTACCTGTATTTTTCCATAATTTGTGTAACTATGATAGTCATTTTATAGTACATGGGCTTGGTTTGGTGGAAGGCGACATTGAATTGATTCCAGAGAACAAAGAGAAATACATTTCATTTTCTAAGAGCTTGCAAATAAATAATCGCACAGTTAAATTGAGATTTGTTGATTCACTTAAATTTATGTCCAGTAGTCTTGACAAATTGGCAAAAAACTTGTTGCCTGAACAATTTCATGAATTAAAATTGAATTTTTCATGCGAGGAGGATTTTAAACGCTTATTACGAAAGGGTGTATATCCCTATGAACACATGTCATCATACGATTCTTTAAACTTGACAGCTCTTCCCTCTAAAGATGATTTCTTTAGTTCCTTGTCTGATAGTCACATCTCAGAGGAGGATTATGATCACGCAAAAGATGTTTGGTCTCATTTTCAATGCAAAAATATGGGTGATTATTCTGATTTATATTTAAAAACTGATGTTTTATTACTAACTGATATATTTGAAAATTTTAGAAACCTTTGTCTTAAGACGTATGGATTAGACCCCGCTCATTATTATACTGCTCCGGGATTAAGTTGGGATGCAATGTTAAGAACTACAAAAATAAAACTAGAACTCCTAACTGATATCGATAAAATAGCTTTTATAGCGAAAAATATTCGAGGTGGCATATCACAATGTAGTAATAGATATGCGAAGGCTAATAATATTTTTTTGACAGATTATAATCAAAATATCCCATCGTCATTTCTTATGTACTTTGATGCAAATAACCTTTACGGGTGGGCTATGTCTCAATGTCTTCCTACCGGTAAATTTGAATGGGTAAATACAGATACTGACTTTAATATATCTGATGACGCTGATCATGGTTTAATTTTAGAAGTTGATCTCGAATACCCTAACGAGTTGCATGACTCTCATTCAGATTTGCCATTCTGTCCTGAAAACGTTTGTTTGGGTAATTCCAAAGAAAAAAAATTAATTCCTAATTTAAATAAAAAAACGAATTATGTCATTCACTATAGAAATCTAAAACAGTGTTTAAAAAATGGTTTGAAATTGAGTAAAATCCATCGCATTCTTAAATTTCAGCAGTCTATGTGGTTAAAAAGTTACATAGATTTGAACACCCACATGCGATCACAGGCATCATCCGATTTTGAAAAAGATTTCTTTAAACTAATGAATAATTCAGTGTTCGGTAAGACCATGGAAAATGTTGCAAAACGTGTAAATGTCAAATTATTAAATAACTGGGAAAATAGAGGAAAAACGCAGGGGGTTCAATCTTTGATAGCGAAACCTGAGTTCCATAGTTTATCCATATTCTCTGAGAATTTAGTGGCCGTTCAGTTGAATAAAACTAGAATATTTTATAATAAACCGATTTATTTGGGATTTTGCGTATTAGATATATCAAAAACTTTGATGTATGACTTTCACTACAGCTACATGAAAACCAAATATCCAGACAATCTTAAGCTTCTTTATACAGATACTGATAGCTTAGTATATCAAATTTTCACGGAAAATTATTACGCAGATATAAAATCAGACCTTAATTTATATTTTGATACATCTGACTATCCTCCTAACAATAAATATGATTTGCCGTTAATAAATAAAAAGCGATTAGGGTTTTTCAAAGATGAAAATAATGGTAGAATTTTAAAAGAATTCGTAGGTCTGAGATCTAAAATGTATACCTTAGATGTTGAAAAATATGACGAGAATGATGAGAAAACTGAAAAATACGGTGTTTTATCAAAAGCCAAAGGAGTCAATAAATGTGTTACAAAAAAATTTACTCTTGACAATTACAAAACGTGTTTATTTAATAAAAATTTGCAACGCGCTCAAATGCTAAGATTTAAGTCTATAAAACATATAATATTCACTCAAAAAATAAATAAAATATCATTATCGCATGAAGATACAAAACGATACTTATTAGAAAACTCTTCTGACACTCTTGCGTGGGGTCATTATAAAATACCGCAATAATTAAAAAGTTTCAAAGTTGTAATTTAATCACACAGAACATTCGAATTCCAAATTATTGTTTGTACATTGTATATTTTTAAGATATTACTTGTAAACATGTAAAAAAAAAATGTATGAATTTTATTTTATTGTATCTTTTAAGGTAGTTTTGTAAATAAGAAACAAAAAAAAATTAATGTTAAAAGTGTGATCATATATAATAAATTTTTGTTTTTTACGTAATCCTTTTGTTTTTTCTACTATATCTGAGTTGTTTAAATAGTAATCTTCTTTCTGAATATTACCATTTAAAGTCCATCCGTTAACATATCAACACTCACCCACACACTCACACATACACATAGATTACGATATTTAATAATGATTCACTTTTATCATCCTTTCACCACCATTGTCGCAGGTCCTAGTGGCTGTGGTAAAACTCAATTTGTCACAAACTTTTTGAATAACTCCAAAGAGATATGTAATGTTGAATTTGATGAAATTATTTGGTGTTATGATGAAATGCAACCTCTCTACAATCTGGAAAATGTAAATTATAGTCAAGGAATACCAGATTTTTCAATTTTTGATGGGAAGAAACCTAAACTTCTTATTATAGATGATTTGATGAGAGAATCAGATGGACGAATCGTTGACATTTTTACGAAAGGTAGTCATCATAGAAACTTAAGTGTTTTTTATATTACACAAAACATATTTCATCAAGGTCGAGGTCAACGTGATATTTCATTGAATACAAGCTACATTGTATTTTTTAAAAATCCCAGGGATAAAACTCAAATACGCTACCTGTCACGACAAGTTTACCCAGAAAACTCAAAGTTTGTGGACGAAGCCTACAAAGATGCTACAAAGGAGGCTCATGGTTACCTCATGATTGACCTGAAACAAAATACAAATGACATATGCCGTTTCAAAACAAAAATATTTCCGTTCGATGGGCATTGCACAGTGTATGTACCTAAAAAGGGGTTTAAATATGATAAAAATCAGCATATTTTAGTCAGTTCTACATGATGCATGCAAGAGTAAACACATATAAACATTTACTTGAAGCATTGCAGTTGCTTAAACCCAAATATCGTACTGCGTTACTTAAATCTTGTGACGATGAAGAGATCAACATTATTTGTGAGTGTATTTATAACGTCCTAAATGGGAAAATTCCATTAGATAAAAAAGAAAAGACGAAACTAAAAAAATATAAAGATATTTTAAGAAAATTAGTTTCGAAAGGGAAACATAAAATAAGAAAAACTGTTATAGTTCAAAAAGGAGGCGCATTTCTACCTATTATTTTAGGTGCAGTTTTAAGTGCTTTAGTGAACTCTTTATCATAAGCAAAATGGAAAACACAAAAAAAATGTTATTAGTAGAATCAGATTTTATTGAAAGACTGAAACGGAATGAGAGTCCACCCGAAAATTCCTCATCTCGACTAGATGGAGAGATGCAAAAGATCCTTAAAAGTAAAATGAATGATCGCGAAAAGTGGACGTTATATTCTCAAGCATTACAAAGATTTCTACATTTTATTGAAACAGATCGAAAACCGTTTAGAATACCCATCGTGATGGAGGGGCTAGATCAAGTCATCAACGAAAGTAATGATATTATAAAAACAAAAGTGAACAAAAAGGAGGAGAATGAAAATAATGAGTCAGTTACAGATAATATAACTGAAGCAGCCACACCGTCATCGTTTAATACACCACCTGGTGAAATAAATCAAGAACTAATGCCAATTAGTCCATCAAAAATTATAAACATATTACCTAAATCTTATGAAAGAAAAGCTCGAACGTTGTTAGATTACATTGTTTCAAGTAAACCGAAAATTTGGTGGAAACAGACTGGTGAAGTTGTTATAAATAACCAAACTATTCAAAATAGTAATATTACTGATTTGGTAAGCGACACCGTTAGATGTCTTAAACGTCCTAAGCCAATTGGATGGGAAGTGTTTGCTTTACTTTTAAAAGATATCGAAGTTCCTAGGTCATGCATAGGTAATCCTACAAATTTAGCATTTATTAAAGGTACTCCTTTGATTGAACCCTTTACCCCCTCCACATCTGTGAAGACGAGAGCCTCAACAGATAAAGATAATAATACTTCTACACCTCTTGCTACACGGGAGCAAAAGCGATCCGGAAAGAAAATAGAGTGGGAAAGATGGACTCCTTACTAGACATTAACAGAATCTACTATGATGTCTCTAATCCAGCTGGCTATAGCAGTTTAAATAATTTATCAAAGGAAATGAAAGGTCAAATGAACAAAGAGGAAGTGAAAAAATGGTTACAATCTCAAGATACGTACACACTGCATAAACCTACTCATAGACGATTTACTAGAAATAAATACATTCTCTCGAACTTTAATGAACTTTGGCAAGCCGATTTAAGTGATATGAGTACTTATAGTCAATATAATGATGGGTACAAATATATTCTTTGTGTTATTGATGTGTTCAGTAAATATGCTTTTGCAAGAGCCATGAAGAAGAAGGATTCAGCAACTGTTAAACAATGTTTTGAAAGCATATTTACTGAAGCCAACTCTGTTCCCCGTCACATCCAATCTGATAAAGGTACAGAATTTGTTTCAAAGGCGGTTAGAGATTACTTTAAGAGCAAAAATATTAATTATTATACCACTAATAACCCCGACATTAAAGCAAGTATAGTAGAAAGGTTTCAAAGAACACTTAAAATGAAAATGTGGCGTTACTTCACTCATAAGAATACGTATAACTACACAAATATATTACAAGATCTTTTACATTCTTACAACCATAGCTATCATTCTAGCATTAAAATGCGCCCAGTTGATGTTAGCTCTAATAATATTATGACTGTTTGGTGTAATTTATATGATCGCAAAAAAGATAGGCAAATTTCATCAGAAACTAAAAAACTAAATGTAGGTGATCATGTTAGAATCACTAAATATAAGCATGTGTTTCAAAAAGGTTATGAAAGTAATTGGAGTGATGAAATATTTATTATTGATTCGATTATTAACAGATCGCCACGAGTTGTTTATACAATAAAGGATTTAGAAGGTGAACCCATCATTGGTACATTTTATTCTAAAGAATTACAAAAGGTAACTTACCTCCCCTCCAACGAGTATAAAATTGATAAAATAATACGCTCGCGTCGAGTTGCTGGCAGAAAGGAAATACTAGTTAAGTGGCAAGGTTATCCTAATAAATTTAATTCTTGGATACCTGAATCAAACTTAAAGAAAATATGAGTGAAAATAGTTTTTATCTAACTTTGTTAAGTAATAGTTCATCAGATTACTACACAGATAACACGACTGCACATTTCTTAACTAAATTACCAAAGACCATTAAATTGGATGGAGAATGGGTAGTTGGGTTGGTGGAATTTCAATACCCTTGTTCCATGTATAATGTTCAAGAGCACGAAAACATCATTTATTTAAAGAAAACGGTGTTATCACCCACCGATAAAACTACAAAAATAGTGGATATAAAAACTCATATACCAGCCACTACATATGATAATATAGATCATTTTCTTCAAGCGTTTAATGAAAACCCACAGTTAAAAAATAACGTGAAATTTCGATATGATGGATTAACAAAACTGGTTGGAATAGCAACAACAAATAAAGAAATAACATCTATCATAACAACTCCGATACTAAGTTTGCAATTGGGTTTTAAACCGAGAACAAATTTAAAACAAAATACATTAGGAAAAAACCCTGCAAATTTATATTTAGGTTTACCATCTCAAATATTTGTTTATACTGATATAATACATCCACAAGTAGTCGGAGATGTTATTACTTCATTACTCAGAATAATACCTTTAGATCCAACTAAGTTCATTTATGGAGCTTATAAAACTCACATCTTCTCACCCGCTCATTATGTACCAGTTTTACGAAGAGAGTTCGATACAATTGAAATAGATATAAGAACAACGACTGGTGTCAGAGTACCATTTCAATTTGGATCTTCTTGCGTGAAGCTACACTTTCAACGAGTAAAATGATTTACAACAGATCGTCAGTCTCTTGTCCTTACGAACATTATTATTCACACCAAGCCGGCTCTGGGATAGGTATTGTCTATAAGGGAGTTCCATACCAACGAGGACATGGTATAGGCAGTTTTTTGGGTGGACTATTTAGATCAGTGCTCCCTTTGTTATCTAGCGGTTTAAAAACCATTGGAAAAGAAACCTTAGGGGCAGGGGTTGGTCTGTTATCTGATATGGTAAATTCTCGTCCTATGGATAGTTCCATTCGATCACGATTTAAGGAAGCGAGCGCTAACCTAAAAAGAAAGGCTGATGAAAAAATTGATTCTCTCATGTCAGGATCTGGGTATAAAATGTCGAATAAAAGAAGAGAACCGCTCATTACTCGAAAAGCATCGCGACGAAGAGGAAGTAAAAATAATAATAAAAATAACGATATATTTTCAAGTTAAATAATGTCATTTCTACACAGTCATTCATGTGAATGTGCAAAATCAGAATTAGATATATTTGCCCTTCCATCAACTCAAACAAGTATTGAAAGCGGACATTGGATTCATTACAAACCAATTTCATCTTTAAGTGATGATGGCCCCATTGAATTTCAAGTACCTGGATCAGGAGATGACTACATTGATCTATCACACACAATGTTACATATTACTGCTAAAGTGTTGAATCAAGATGGGACAAAATTAAAAGCAGATGCCGGAGTTGGACCCACCAATAACTGGCTACATTCCCTTTTCAACCAACTTGATGTATATTTAAATCAAAAACTCATATCACCCCCAAACAATACATATGCTTACCGTGCTTATATGGAAAATCTTCTCAACTATGGACCGGCAGCCAAAAAAACCCATCTTACTTGTGGGTTATGGTATGAGGATACCCCAGATTTTATGGATACCGTTGACGCCAACAACAAAGGATTTCAGAAAAGACTAGAATTTATCAAAGAGAGTAAGCAAGTGGAAATGATTGGACATTTGCATGGCGATATATTTAACCAAGAGAAATTCTTGATAAATGGCGTTGAATTGCGTATTAAGTTAGTCCGATCAAAAGAATCGTTTAATTTAATTTGTCATCAAGATAAAAAATTTAAAGTACAAATAACAGATGCTAGTCTCATTGTTAGAAGAACAAAAATTAATCCTAGCGTTTTGTTAGCCCATCAAAAAGTATTGGCAACAACGACTGCGAAGTACCCCATTACGAGAGCAGAAGTTAAGGTTCTCACAATACCATCAGGGGTCCAGGGTAAAACATTGGATAATATATTTCTCGGACAAATTCCTAAACGGTGTATTATTGGATTTGTATCAAATTCAGGTTTTAATGGAAATTTAGCTTTGAATCCATTTAATTTTCAAAACTATAATATGAATTCATTTAGTTTGTTTGTAGATGGTCATGAAATTCCTTCTAAAACATTACAACCGTCATTTAGTTCTGGTTTAATAGCGGCGGCATATCACACCTTATTTTCCGGAACTGGTATTCATTTTCACAACGAAGGTAATGGAATAAGTAGAACAGATTATGGTGGAGGTTATTGTTTGTTATGTTTTGATTTAACCCCAGATTTATCTGCTAGTTCAACTTCACATTGGAATCTTGTTAGACATGGAAGTGTTCGGATAGAAGTACGCTTTGATTCGGCTCTAACTAGCACCATTAATTGTATCGTTTATGCAGAATTTGATAACATTATTGAAATAAACAAAAACCGTGATGTATCTGTAGATTATAATAGTTGAAAAACATAATTATATAAATACAATGTTTTCTTTCGTTTACTTTATTTTGTTGTAGTCATTGTTTGCAGCATCATCAAGACAAAAATTGTTATTAATTAAGTAATTATGGATACTAATGAGATACAATTTTGTATGAAGAAATTAAACCCACTTTTTGAAACAAATGTTTTTGCTGCTAACAAAATACCTATTTGGGTCGATCTACCTGTATTTATTGTTAGTAATTTGGACCCTGACACGAAACCAGGCTCCCACTGGGTTGCCATACACATTGATGTTACTGGTATAGGAGAATATTTTGATTCCTTCGGAAGGAAGCCTTCAGGTTACCATAACTTATTTTTAAAAAGAAACACCAGACAGTGGTTTTATAACAATAAACCTCTTCAAAACCATTTTACTTCAGTTTGTGGTGAATATTGTTTAGTTTATTTGTATTTTAAATATCATGGAAAAACTATGAAAGATATGCTAAGTTTGTTTTCTGATAATTCTGTATGTAATGACCTTATATTAAGGAATATGTTTAAAACATTTTTTGTGAAATAAAATAATACGTCTACTTAAATAAGATTTTTTATTTTTTCATATAATACAAAGACCATTCTAAACTATACATTTACTTTTTAAATTTTATTATTTACAAAATATTCCTTAACATTCTTTGTTACATAAAAACGAGACGACACAAAAAAAAATCTGTTACATGGAAAATGTACTTAAGGAGAGGTAAAAAATGAGAAATACGTTAACACAATCATTAAGCTACTACTATCATTAATAATTATAACTATCACTGTTTCTTATTATCTATAAAATATTTCACACTACTGTCCTTAGAAGCTAATTGCTTTGTTATGTTATAAATAATATTTCGCGTATTTTGTAGCTCCAAATCTTCTTCCAACGCAAAATATTTCAATCTGAAGTCCGCATGCTTCCAGTGTTCCATGGGTGGGACGTTTTTAATTGTTTGCATATCATATATCTCGATTTTAATCAAATGTGATGCATACGCCCCGTCGTCTTGTCCGGATGATAAGTTTGCAACACCGTCTGGTGAACTTTTGCTCACATTCGAAGACCGTTTCACAATTTTGGGTTGCTTTTTAGGTCGTTCAAAGAAACTATCGATATTGTTTCCTGAACGTTTCTTTGCGATGGCTTGTTTAACTTTGAAACCAAGCGTACCCTCTTCATCGCTTGATTCGTCTTTATTATTATCCGGGTAGTAATAGTTCTTGAAAGTATTTTCAGTGAACTGAAACAATATAAAACAATAATTTACACACTGTCTACAATCTTGATAATTAAAACACAAAGAACACAAGTGAAAACAAAACAAAGTAAGTTACGGTAATAAAAGACATACTTACATCCATTGTTGGGTCTTTCTATAAACACTTAAACACTTCACTGTTGAATTAACACTATATTTCTATATACTGCAATAGATACAAGGAGCTCTGATACAGTGGACTGCCACGACGGTAATACTTACTCAAACTCATTTCTCTTCGGCTTTTATACTGTGTCACTATGACCAGGGTACAGTACCGTTAAAATCATGTCTCAACAAGTTTATCTAATACATACGCTCTCTTTACTAAAACCCAAATTCAAAAGCATAAGAGGAAACAATAAATCCATTGTCGGTATAAAATATAATAGATGTCTACCAATAAAGCAATTATGCTGTTATAACAATGAATAGCAACGCACAAGAAATGTTGACGTATTAGACTAAATCATGTTGAAACCAGTTGACACGTCTCGTTCCTTTTTTTTAATCACACAAGGTAACATGTCTCAACAAGTTCATCTAAACAGACGTTCTCTTTACTCAAACCCAAATTATAAAACAATAGGTATAGGAAACAATAAATCCATTGTCAGCATAAAATATAATAGACGTCTATTAATAAAGCAATTATGCTGTTATAACAATGAATAGCAACGCACAAGAAATGTTGATGTATTAGACTAAATCATGTTGAAACCAGTTGACATGTCTCGTTCTTTTTTTTAAATCACACAAAGTAACATGTATCAACAAGTTCATCTAAACAGACGTTCTCTTTACTCAAACCCAAATTATAAAAGAATAGGTATAGGAAACAATAAATCCATTGTCAGTATAAAATATAATAGACGTCTATCAATAAAACAATTAAGCTATTATAACAATGAACACAAGTGCACAAGAAATGCCTCACACGCCTCGTTATTTTTTTAAATAATAGAAAGAAGCAAGTAACTACGAGTTTACTTTATATCGGAAGACTAGGTGAAAGCAGGTTAGTTTGAAATGAGTTAGGTTGATTTTAGTTAGGTTTGGTCAAGTTAGGTTTAGGTTAGGTTTTCGAAGAATAAGTTAGGTTTGGTAAAAGGTTAAGGTTAGTTTAGGCTGCCAAAGGATTACTAGTGTAAATTCTACGTCAGAAGAAGGTTAGAACTGTATTCCTTATAAATCGAAATAGCTCCAAGAGGTAATAAGATAATGCGGGTTATTAGAGTTGATAGTTAGAGTACCTATGCATCACAAATAAGTACCTATCGCTAATACCTATTGCAAATAGCTGTCGCTAATACCTATTGCAAAATACCTATCACAAACACCTACAGTATACACACATAAAGAAGGCATGAATGGAGACGTCGGTGGGTTAAGGAAAGGGTCCAGGCAGGTAGTATGCTCGGTAACACAATAGCGCGCCCGAGTCGAGATCGAACAATAGAAAAGGGTCGATAAGCCTATTGTTACCGTGGTGAACAAGGTGTATTGTTTAATTAGCGTATTTCGTAAGTCCCTGAAGGAGGCGCCGGGCACTGCTGAGACCTAGCGCAATCAATTCAAATGGGGGCTAATTTTTTTTTTTTTTTTTTTTTTTTTTTTTTTTTTTTTTTTTTTTTTTTTTTTTTTTTTTTTTTTTTTTTTTAGGTTCAGCAGGGGCGGTGGCTCGGCCTTGGGGTCAGGATCGGGGACCACTGAGAGGCGGGGCCAGAATCGGGGAATACTTTCTACTCTTAATCAAGTAGTACGGGGCTCTGACATGTATGTATAGGTTGCTCCTCAACATACATGCCTCGGGCTGAGCGCAAATTATTAAACAGCTGATCTCCTTTACCTAACATTTACAAGTTATTTGAGGTTATTTCGATGTTATGTTTGCACCATTAATAGAACATTAGACAAGGTATACAACTTCACTTATTTAAAATTATGTAAATCAGCTTTATGCAGTTAAGCTACCAGTTTGTAGTTGACCATAATAACTTCTTATCAACCGCCTGAGTTAAACAGTATACCTATTAAATCTTACCCTTCCCATACTCGTAGTCTGGTAAAATAAACATCCAAATGAATCCCGACTCGTGTCAGAATTTACTACAACTATGGCGCGATGGAAAGATATCATCTTTACTATATCGTATCTAGTCAATCTCTAATTCATTTCCCGAATAGCGGCGCCAGCCGCCATAAGGTACCTTTTGCCGTGGAACGTCACATATCTTTACTATATCGTATGATCGTATCTAGTTAATCTCTAATTCATTTCCAGAATCGAGCCGCTAGTCGGACGTATCTACAAACATTTCACGAGCTGTCATTTGCCTTTCGTGAATTATTTACGAAAGAGATCAGCTAACATCGGCCTAAGCTAAATTTAATTTGAGTTCCGCATTTGTTTCTGTTGAGAGTTTGTATAAGTCGTACCAGGCTTTTTGCTATTATTATGTCCACTAGGGCTTATTTGGGGGTACATTTCTAATGTAAATATCACATAAGGTGGGGATAATTTCGACTGCGGGGTTATTTCAACTAATCGAAATAAATAGATTGATAAAATGCCCTATATTTTTTTACTCTAGCTGGGAACATTGCATCGTCTACAACAGCGGTCGGCAACCTTTTAGCAGCCAAGGGCCACATAGTAGTTAACGGAGGTGATGCGGGCCGTACTTTGTTAATATTTATGACTTTATGGGCATTTTCATTTAACTTGTACAAGTTAAGCGCGACTTAAGTCGTGTTTCAGTAACGTTTAACCGTTACATTCCTGACAAAATGTATGGGATTTGACATTGATCGTCAGTTTTGTAACGATTGCTAACCGGCCGTTAAAGGTGTTCAATTAAGTGAAAATGCCCTTATGAGACATTGTCGTTTGTCAGTATTACATACAAAATAGCCAAGGCGGCTCAAGTGACAGGTTCACGAGCCGCATGCGGCTCGCGGGCCGCAGGTTGCCGACTGCTGGTCTACAACAAAACGTGTATAGGCCATTGAAATGCTTTATTTCACTTAAATAAGGTTTGGCTGATTTGTTACAGTCATATTATTATAGTTTTGATGTAGTCAATTTCCTGAGTAATTACACTAATTACATCATCAAATGCCTGCCGCTTTATTACAAATAGTGCAAATCGCACCCAAACAGTTGATTGCCACATCATCAGTATCAAATGAAAGCTGATTAAATATTCAAAGAGACATACACAACTATTTGCGGACTGTTTTAGAGGCTTAATACTATGCCTAACAAAATTATGAAAGCCGGTTCTGATGTTTACCAATTCTGGACAATGTTAATTCTTATATGTATCATGAAAAACAAGTACTTAACTGTGGGCAGCTGTATCTCAATACCTATAAGATTTACGTAGACCAAATTTGACTAATTTTATTGCAAATTTAGCCTGCTTAACTCTTTCCATTGACTTTTGCCGTGACATAACTAAGTCATGAAAAGAAATAAAATCAAAATCCGAAAATTTAATGGTTTTTCCAGTATTTTACAATAGTAAGCATTTGTCACTATTATTTAAAACGACACGCGGCCATTATTGAATGCAAAGCACTATACCCCTTATTTGGAACGATTGGCGTACCTACCATACCTAGCCCACGTAATAAACAATCCCTCATTTCCAGACTTTAACACCCACTTGCACCATGCCACTAACCCGGGTTAACTGGTTAAACCTGGAGTTGCCATGGTTACCAGTACAATATGACACTGGGTTAACGGTTAATTATTCTTACATAGGTTGATTCGCGAATTTTATTAGAGAATTTGACAGTTAGGAATCTACACACATTGTAATACCCATGATAAACCAGTAAAGGGTTGTTTTTATTTACAGCGAACCTCGCGACAACGTTAACCAACATCGACTACGCAATATCGTCAGAGCTGGACGGCAACCCGCCCCTGTGGGTGACGCGGCGGCGCGACGCCACGCACGACGACCTATACGTCAACAACGCCAAGGTGCTCGTGGCGAGGTCCTACCAGACCACCAACTCCAATAACAAACGGCAGGTCAGTTATACCGATCATCATCATCATCATATCAGCCAGAGGACGTCCACTGCTAGTCATAGGCCTCCCCCAAAGAGTGCCACAATGACCGGTCTTGCGCCACCCGCATCCAGCGGACTCCCGCGACGTTTACTAGGGCGTCAGTCCACCTGGCTGAATGGTTATACCGATAGTTACGTAACATTAGTATTCATTAAGCTTAACTTTTACTAGAAGACTTGGAACTATTCAATTCGAATAAATAATCTTAAACTTGACCTAATGAACATTTGTTTCTGGACGGTAAACAAAATTAGGCTCAAAATTTTTACCCTTAATAATTTTATAGCAACAATATGTTAAAAACGAAGACCTAATATTTAAAAATATTACTAATGGATCGAAATCTTTGATAAATAGTTTATTGTAATACATTGTATATGACATAAGGTTTCTTCGGAAATCGGTTATGTAAACATTGTAATACTATAAAATTACCTACATATACTTGGTCAAGCAAATCTTGTCAGTAAAAAAAGGAGGCAAATTTAAAAAATGTATTAGGCGCGAAGGATTATCGTCTCATAGAAAATTTTAATATCGCGCCTTTTTCTACTGACAAGATTTGCTTGACCAAGTATAAAAATAACTTTATCTAAAGAGCAAAGTTTAAACAGAATTTGCGAACGTAGCAAGTCAAAGTGTACGTTCATTTCTATACCTAAAGTGTATTAGATTGAAAGCAATAGTCTATTATTAAAAATACAAGTAGAGTTTATTAAATCCAAATCCTGCAAAGCTACCGATTATGTACGAAACTAAAGTATACATTACCTCTTTAGTTTACAGCTCATTGAGCCCGAATAATTTGACATCCCATTAGCTGAAATTGGCTCAGGGGGTTGAGTACTCGGCGGTTCGACGTCGAAATTGCTTACATTGAAACCTACACCCATACGGGCCATACGAAGATGTAACTTTGCTCTCAGATTAATGTTAAAACTAATTACATTACAATCTCACTAATCCGGCACTAATGCTGATACAAGAGAGCCGGATTAATGGACAAATCGGTTTACTGGAAGTTAGAGCAAATCTGCATAATATTATAGATGTGTTTTATAGTATGTCGTAGAAATACATTTTAATAAAATAAAAAAATACTCTTATCTGGAACTCATGCTACATTCGTCACAATCGTCGGTGGCTTTCAATGTAGAATGAGTGACGAAAACAGAATAACTAGGACTAATTTAAGAACTTGACGAAAAACGAATGGGACGACCCAAGACGATACCAGCCATTTATAAAGAGATAGAAGAGCGAAAATGTAAGCGCACATAGTAAATTAGGACATAAAATGATCATTTATATCCCAATTTTAGTGCCGGATTACTGGGTATACCGGACCATCGAAGTTCCGGATTATCGAGATTTCATACTGTACTTAAAACTCGCGCTTCGAGAAAGAAAAACATAAAATGCATCAAATATGTTAAATCCTGGCTTGCAATTAAATATGAATTGAATGGTTATTCATTCATTATTTCACGAGAATTCAATCAAACCGATATTTATGAGATTAATTTTATTTTTAAGTTGATTTTACACCTATGTAAACTTTATTTCTCTCCCGCTGCTCGGATATGTACACATTATTGTAGCAAAATAATAAGCGGGAAGCTCTTTGTAATGTACAAACTGAAATAAAATAAAAATAATAACATACATAAACTGGTAGCAATGGGACTGTTTTATAGATTGATTAAGGTGTTATTCTACCAATAATTAAATCAGTAAAAAACGGTGTATAACAATTACAGTTTGTTGTAGGTCCTCCACGTGATAGACCAAGTGCTGCAGCCACTGCAGCCACACGGGCCAGGCTCTCTGAGCTCTCCCGTCTACAGCCCTAACGCTTACCAGTTCCTCGAGCATTCCGACCTCTTCAACATTGGCCAGCACAGACTCAGGTAATTAACTGATAATTTTTCCTCAGAGTTCATGGTATCTATTTTTCCCTACAGTGTCATTCTATGGAACTTGCTAACTATGTAAACAAACCACCATATTGAAATCATCATTCAGTGACAGTTTGTTTACATAGTTAGCAAGTTCTATAAAATGACACTTTGGAACGTGCAGTAAGTATGTGGAATGAGGTAACTCCTGAGATATCTCCTTTACGTTATAACATGGGGTTCTTAAAGAACCAAGTATTCAGGGTTATCAAAAGTCGTTAACTAATAAGTGGCTCTTTTGATGTTGCTTATATCCAGGGGCGACTGCTTTTTATGGTGCAATAAAATTAAGCAAATGAAAATATAGCTCTCCAATGTTATATAAAAAGAACATGCTCTCGTATACTTTTAAATTGAAAACAGTGGTGCACCTATATCCGACACGTGAAATGTTTGAAAGTTTAGATGGACTCGGTTCAAGTGAAAAGTTTATCCTCTGGAAGTGTATGCACCCGGTGACCTACAAAATTTGCTTTTATATCTCGACGGTGTATTTTTATACGGTGGTTTTGTAGTTTTTAGGAAATATACTGCTTTAAGTTTCCTCGTACGTGTAGGCCGCCTGTACTGGAAGCGAGTACCTGTAACTTAAATTAAAAAGTTTAATTCACTATTATTACTACTTAGTAGGCACTACCAAAATAATCTGTTTAAATATGAATCGACGCTTGTTTGTTGCTGATGTACCTGGCTGTACAGTCGCCATCATATATATTGGAGCGGCCAAGGTGTTCACAATATCCGAACACGCGCTCTAACGCCTTTACAATAGAGACGTGTTCAGATATTTGTGAGAACCTCGGCCGCTCCGATATATCTGATGGCGACTATAGCTATGCCGGTGCCTAGAAGTACCTATGGGTTTTTGATTCCAAGTACAATGTACATAGTGGTGTACTATTGTTTATCAGTTAAATTGTGATTAACATTTGTAATTGTAACGTTGAATTTATTTCCTCGCAAGTGTGATGAAAAATTATGTGAACTAGGAAGTTAACAATATTACAAACTCGAGTCATAAAAGCCAACCGCGTCCCATTGTTCCTTTTATTAGATTTAACAATATTACCCTACGTTTCACAAGAAACTATTTTTGCTTCAGTATGCCTAGTTGTTATAAGCATAATCTAACCGTAGTTCATAGAAACTTTAAAATTGCAGGCAAACTGTACTGTATCATATTCTCGTTACGAACAAAATTGCTGTTTAACAACTTTGGAGTTCAGTTAGTCAAAATTTAATGCAAACTACTCGTAGTAGCTTCGTCTCCCGTGCCTTCGCTCATTGTCTTCCGCCGCGTCAAAGGCCTGGGGCGCTGGTATTTATCCTTTGCATGTCTAGTAAAAGCCGACGTTATTCTTTAAGAACATAAATATAAGACACAGTGGTTTACTAGTATAATTTTATAAAAAATAACAGATGTTGATATTTTTTATGTCTCCCAGTTTATTTGTTGAGAATACAGCTTGGCAAAAAAGAGTAAAAATTAAAAAGTGGCAACATTGTAGTTATTTCCCGTTTTCTTATATAAATTGGTTTGAAAGGGACGACACTACAGAGTTGCCACTTTTTAATTTCTACTCTTTTTTGCCAAGCTGTAAGTCGTTCCCGAGACCGTTGGCGTTACTAAATGTAAAAACTCATCCACCAATTGTTGTATAAAGATCAAAAATGAAGATTTAAATGGCCAAATAAAACAGGAACGTTATTCAACATACATAAATAAAACTCTTAACCAAAACCATTAAGCGCCAATGGACCAACCCATTATCAGAGGTGTAGCGTGAACTAATCTAGCCGTGGGCGAAGTCACACCTGCGAGGCCCTTTTCTTTCAATATGTATTCCCGTAAGTGTTTTACCCGATTTGATTCCATTTTATTAAAATAACTTATGTGTTAAAATCATAAAAGGCCTTTAGATAAGTAATATTATTTGAGCATCAGAAATAATAGTGACGAGATTATAGGGTGTGACGGGTGTGTCAATTTTGGAATCTTTCGCTTGCTCGAGTATCAATATTAGCACGAGCGGTTAAACAACAACTTAGCCGCCTTATATAACAATAGCTATTTGATTTGTTTTACAAGGGCGCAAAGTTGTTGTTTAACCTCTAAATATTTATCACTCAAAATCATCATTTCAAAATCAATTCTAAAAGCAAATATAAGAAAACAAATAAAAATTTGCAAATGATTACTTTGCCTCACATATGAATAAAATGCAGTTTCTTATCAGTTTCTGAACTATCAAGAGAGCCTTTACCAGCTGGTGTGGTGAAAATAACTTTTTGCCCTATCTTGGAATTTATTTTTATTTCGCCCTTCTCCTTCCTTTATGAGAAGCTCTTCAAACCGGTCAAATTTAATCCAATCCAAACCTAAAAAAAATCTTCCTACCACTAAATAAAAAGCGCCACGTGTAATTCTATATAACCGGCACAATGTATACAGACAGACATATCCCAACTGCCCTAGGAACTTTCACTACGTGCAAGTTCGAGATTTAATAGACCAATTTGTATTGGTATTTCACCTCAGCTCCCACTTAAGTACGTTACCTCTATAGCTGTTCGATAAGTTACATTGCAACGAGAATGAACGCACCGCGAACTAGGATGGAACTAGGATACAACAGCGATTACCCGTGTGCCGTCTAACTAGAGTTTCGCGTGTTTCAATTACTGCGAAACACGACCGGTTAACTGCGTATACAACTCTCATTCTACTTTTTGCTTTCGAGTGAATAATGCCTCGGAAAATGTACCATCTCGTTCGGGTCTGTTATGGAAAGCATTTACCTAGTTAGTGCTATCGCTTTCAGTTATGCATTCTTGTCATACTGGTCGTTTTTGTTTTGATGATATTAATGTTGCTGATGCATCTCTATTTAAGTACGGCAGTTTTGATGCGTAAATACTACAACGAAGTTCTATGTAACAGGCGGTCTAGCATGAGTTGCGTTCACGCGCGCGAGAACTGATGTTATCAAATCTTTCCAGCACGGCGGAGAAATATCTCCCTATAAATAATATATGCCTAATAAGTCATCGCTCTTTGAAAGTGATCGTTTATCACTAGTATAAATCGCAAAATCTGTACCAAATATAAATCCTTGTTAGTATTACCTACAACACATTTGTCAGATCATTATGCACAAAAAATTACAGTAGAACTTAAAGTCGATCGTACGGTAAACACACTCACCCGTAATTTCTCCGATCAGAGTCTAATTTCCTTTAAACAGGCAATCTCCTCCATTGACTGGACTAGTGTGTCAAATAAACACACGGACGATCCAATTGCACTTCTTTCACACATAATCCAGATCTTAAATAGCAAATCTAACACTTGTTTTCCACTTAAAAACAACTCACGCACTCGCACTAATCTCTGCCCTTGGCTAACGAATGATATAATTATGCAAAAACAACTACTAAACGACCTGTTACAGTTAGACGGCCCAGCCACAAAAGATAAACACTTCATTTTAGTAATACTATCATTAACCTTAAAACTAGAAGAAACCATGAAACGTGCAGAGCAATCATACTATTCCAACACTTTAAAAAAAAGTACTAACCAACAAAAAACATTATGGCAAATAGTTAATCAATGCACGGGCCGAGCTTCATCAAAACATCAATGCAGTCTCAGTGCATTGCGCGACAGCGAAGGTGTGTATTATGAGTCATTAGGCCGGTTGGCAGGCGACGTAAACACATTTTTTCTATCTGCGGCCGCCGCCGTTCACGCCCCTACCGCAAATCCAATCGAATCATATCGTTTGTTACTACATACCGCAAATCCTAGCAATGTCTCAATTTACCTACAACCTGTTACGGGCAAAGAACTACATGACGTCGTAATGAATAAAATAGCTTGTAAAAATGCTTTCGACATTTATAATATCTCCACAAAACTTTTAAAAATCGCATTGCCGTACATATTACAACAATTAATACATATCTTCAACTTCTTAATTAAAAACGGCACTTATCCACAAGTTCTAAAAAACGTAAAAGTTGTACCAATTTATAAAGGAAAAGGGCAAATCGATGACATAAAAAACTATAGACCAATTAGTATAATACCAGCGATTGGAAAACTTTTTGAATACTGTCTATGCCAAAGATTATCCCTTTTCTTCGAAAGTTTTAATATACTAAGCGATAAACAATACGCGTACAGGAAAAACAGGTCGTGCATTAACGTGATCCGCGAAACAATAAATAAAATTATGAAATCTAAAGAGAACTCGTCTCACGTCGCTATTTTATTGTGCGATATGACCCGCGCATTCGATTTATGTAATCACGACGTCTTAGCGGGAAAACTCCACCACGCCGGGATTCGCGGTACAGCACATAAACTTATGATTGACTTCCTAAAACAGCGAAAGCAGGTGGTGGCCTTGAACGGAGGCCAGGTACAATCGGAATACGGGGGGGTAGATATCGGTGTACCTCAAGGATCGTCGCTGGCCAACCTGTGCTTTTTATTACAGGTTAACGACCTTCCTGCTAACGTCCAAGGTGACATGTACCTATTCGCTGATGACTCCTGTGACATTTTGACAGCACCCTCCATACAAAACCTAGAGGAACTCATAACACAGGACATCAATCGAATGCAAAACTGGTTCATCCTCAATGGCCTAGTCCTTAACCTTGTGAAAACACAAGTAATGCACATCAACTTAGGTGGTAGACCTCCTAGGCCTCTATCAATTCACATTGACCACACTCCCATAGAACAAATTCAACACGCAAAATTTCTGGGGCTAACTTTAGACTCCGCCCTCAAATGGGACCAACACATAGACACCCTTTGTAAGAAGCTTTCCGGTGCATGCTTTGCTTTAGGTAAGCTTGCTCACGTACTGCCTTATAAAGAACTACGATCAACCTACTTCTCACTCTTCCATTCTATAATGTGCTACGGCCTGGAACTATGGGGCACAGCGGCAGAGTGGCATCGAGTTTTTGTACTTCAGAAACGTGCCCTAAGAATCATAGCCAGAGCCTCACCAGGTACGTCAGCAAAACATCTATTTGCAGACATGAAGATACTCACATTACCCTCTCAATTCATATTCAACATAGCTAAACACGTACACACACACAAACACACTTTTGTTACCAACAAACTCACACGCACCCGTTTAGGTAGCAAGGAACGACTGCTACCACCACCCCACAGACTAAGCAAGTCTTCAAAGACCATGCATGTCTTAGGTCCGAAGATTTATAATGCACTGCCCAATGACATCAAAATGTTAGATAGTACTAATATGTTTATTAACAAACTTAAAAAATGGCTTATTGATAGAACCTTTTATACTGTAATGCAATTATTTGAAATTGAAAAATGCAATAACTAATTAATTATTACCTAACTATAACTAATATGTACCTATCTACTAACATGACATGTTACCTATTTTAATCTTGTCATACTATTTCAATTGTATTTTTAATCTAATGAACATAATGATTATTGTAATTTTAATTCTAGACATACATTTTTTATTATTCTCAATAATGTGATAATAATGTGTATTTTATTTTCTGATGTTGACATGTAATATTTTAAGAATATTATGAATAAATGAGTATGAGTATGAGTATGAGTATTATTTAGGGTCTTACATATCCTGCAAAATAATAAACGATTTCCTAGAGATTGGTAATTACATTTCAAAAGCTGTTTTCGTAAACTATATCATTTGCAGGCTTCACAAAATCTACTTTTCGACTACAAGTTGATGGATTTTTTTTTATTAAAAACGAGTTGGGATGGTTAGGTTGAAACTTATATTTTATTGAAATGGTGCAGCAAAAGCGCTGTAATCGGAGTTATTTATTCAGCCGCACGTTCGTTCGGAGATAACCACATACATCCTGGCCGCGCGGGAACGTCCGAAATATCCACCACGGTACAAATATAAAAATCTATTGAACTCGATCCCGTTCGCTGCCGAATATTTCATTAACTTCTGGAACTCGACGCGATACACAATTTACCAAGTTTGATGTCGGCACCTACAAATTGCTTTAAAAGCAGAACTTTTAAATGAACTTTTAATTTATTTACTCTGTAAATAGACCGCAAATGAGGGCCTCGGCTAAATGGCTGCTGAGAACAAATTTCGTTTCATAAAAGTTCTAAAGCATTCATGTTATGTCAAAGAAAAGTAATGGCGTTTCACCGTGTAAATTATAAACAAGTACAAAATGAAAAATGAAAGTGTGCCTGCCAGGAGCGCGCCCGTTCGACCCTGGTTCGCTTAATATTTTATGGGAAAAGGGAACGCAAATCCGTGACGGTAACTGCTAAAACTTTGACCTTCGAAGAACATGACATGTTGGCGCATAAATATTCATTGCCGTTATCAAATTACTGTCGTGAAAGCAAGTCATAAAATGATAACTTCCGAGCCTTATGTACGAGCGCGCCAACAAACTTAACTCTATTAAGGTTTCTTAAGGGATTACGCACGAGGGCTGAAACAGCTTAATTATTACTAACTCATACATCGCAAATAAGTACTCAACCTGATAAAGTAGGTCAACTTGGATAAATTGTTACGCAGCAAGTTGTATTACGAGAATACTTAAATGGTTATTAAAAACTCTTTTATAGCGGATAAAATGATACATATTTTTCTTTTATACAGGTCATTCCGGCAAAAAGTTAATCAACTTCACAAGAAAGAAGTTTTTAATGCCGACGGCAAGCATACCTTCTTTATTCCTGTGGACGAAGGCTTTAAGGTTTGTAAATTTAAAAATTCATTGGAACTTCTACATCTACGGTATATTTTATTGCGTTTTAGCATAATTACAGAAATTAATATTCTTGAAAGGTAAGGAAAACTTTAGATGGATTGACGAAATTTGGACAACTTCGCTTCTCTTTCCTTTAGGACGGGGTAGCTGGCTGTATCACTTTTAAAATTGTAGTACATTACATTATTATGTTTTGTATTGATTCAAAATTATCAATACCTACCTATTTAAAGAGCAAAGATAAAGCACCGATTGTATTGGTTGTACAGACAATAAATATACCTATAATATATACTAATCTGAATAGAAGTTAAAACATTACATCTTTTTAAAGTTAATTTCGACACATTAATGCAGCTCTACAGAAGGTTTTTGCTATTTTTTAAAGCTACGGACTACGACGCCACGTATAGCCATTTCAACGAATACCTAACCTCAGTAGCGAACGAATCCGTCATTTCCATGCGCGTTTACCGAGGCTAATATAAGTTTTGAAACATGCGGTATAACATTTATTCCATGATAATTGAGAGATTTACCAGAAATTCATATTCGAATTTCACCGTGTTATTGATTTCCATTAGCGCTACAGTGTGAAACTATAAAATATTTTTTAACTACATGAACTAGCAGTTTTAATACACTGTGAGTGTTTCTGTATAGAAAATATGTACTTATTATATCAACCTATATTTAGGAGCAGCATTCAATTTTTTCAATCTCTTACTACTAAATAAATAAGCGCGAGCGAGATGAATAACATATTTTTGAATTTTGACTGCTACTCCCGCTTCTAGATACGTTATAGTTTAGATATCAACTAGTTGTCTTTTGCAGCGCAATTCGGACAACCAATGTCACTTTTACGTTAGATAGAGTAAGATATCTATTAGATGTGAATTTGATCTCTAAGTCATATCCTGTAGAAATCGTTCAAGAGTATCTCCAGAATCTCGCAAATGTCAAATTTGACAGGTTAGATCTTAAACATATCGTTATCGTATCTTGGTGATGTCTAAAAGATATCTAATAAATGTCTATTTCAAAATCCGAATCGGGCCCAGTGACAGTTGCGTTTCGTTCGCTACGGAGCGTTAGCGATTAGCATGTTGGCTACGTGGCCAGATGTGTGGCGCTGGAGTATCGATCCAGAGGCCTTGAGTTTAAGTCTCACCCAAGACAGTAATTTTTCCACTTTTAAATTTATTCTAAGCTTAATTTTTCCACTTTTAAATGTATTCTAAGCTTAATAGCATCGTTTGCAGACGTTTTTGCTTGTTAAAAATTAAAACTTGTTGTATTATTTTAGCCAACGACCCGCTCGGACCTGATAGACGCGAAGGTGATAGACGGGCACGTGATCCCGCACCACGTGCTCTTTACAAAGGCCACGCCGGACACGCGCGAGTTCGAGACCCTGGCCTTCGGGGACAACGTCAAGGTCATCATCTCCTTCAGCACCGCCATGAATGGGAATGAGGAAATCAGTAAGTTCTAGAAGTATTTGAACAAATTAACAACAACAAGCCTTCAAGCTTCAAGCTTTATTAACAAGCCTTCAGTAAGAGGTGCATACTTATACTTGGAAAAATTCGACCTATGCCGCTGTGGCACGGTGGCCGAGAGGTTCAGGCACCTGCCGCGATAGCAGAGGACGCTGGTTCGATTCCAGCCTGGGGCACTAGAGGCCTTGGTCACTTTTTCTTAGTATATGACATTTATTTCAGTTTATAATCAGTAAGTTGTACGCGAATAGTATTGGAGTAGTTTATTGCCTACTTTCAACTTATAGAAATATTGGTGTCTGTTAATACTTAATCACTACACCTTATGAAACAGTCCCCCGTCGCGTCTGTCTATTTGTGTACTAAATTTGATAACTCTTGTGCGATTTTTCATGCAGTTTCCATCTATCAATACCGTGATTCTTGACCACTTCTTGACAACGGTTTAGGTGTATAATTTGTTAAGTTTTTGGGTAACCCGTGCGAAGCCGGGGCGGGTCGCTAGTATCTTAATAAAACACTTACTTACTTTTAAAATAAAGTGTATACTTGTAAGTGGATATTTACTAAAAAATTCCTTTACGTCCATGGGAAGCACGATAAATACGTTTCAAAGGATAATGAAAATGGAGTTCCCTGTTTTTGAGATGTGTGCAGGTGCCGTTATTTTTCCACCCGGCTATCCGTTTAGGAACGTCAGGTCAACCAATATATCTTTGACCGAGCTAACCGGCTTATCTTATGATTGAAACTGACAGTTATTACCTTTATACAGCTTACGTAAAATCCAACACGGTTGCGGGAGACGCGAAGCACAGCCGAGGGGTCGTCCTGGCGGACATCGTGCGCGCAAATATTCCCGTCAAGAACGGAGTGGTCCACCTTATCCAGAGGCCGCTCATGGTCGTCGACACAAGCGTTATCGACTTCCTCAAGGTACTACAATTTCACATCAATAATATATACACACTTTACTACCACATAAACTATTCATAATGCCGATCAAAATTCGTCGGCTCCAGATATAGTCAAAGAGCACGCACATTATATTTAATCAGACCAACAAATTATACTGTGAAACGTTTAACTTCAAGGACTTTGAAAATGTTTGAAGTTAGGGGATGCTTTGCTTTAAACGTTACGATATACGTTTGATCTTTTAATAATAAAGGTTACTGGATAGTTATTTAAATTATTAGCATACTTATGATAAGATCTTAGTTAGATGCAGTTGGTGAATCAAGGCAGTACGAGTACGTACAAACAGCAACAATATGAAATACGAGTATATCGTTCTTAACAATTCTATACTTAAAATCAGAATTGTAATGAAATATTATTAATTATATAAGTACATGAACGAAGAGTGTTAGAATTTCTATACACTAATAATACAATATTAACCTCCAGATATCATGCCGGTCGTCGCCGTAAACATTTATCATTACCTAGCTACTGGCTGATTGTATTATATTAATTATCAATTTGTGTTAAAAGTTTCATAACACCAAAACCTAGTCCCAATGACTTTTATATTTAAATTTGTAAATAAATTAATGCGAAACTTTTTATGATATTTCCGTCTCTACGTAACCTACTTACGTTGCATATTTTATAAGAGTTTTATGAACAAATGTCTTTTATTTACTGCTGAAAAACGTCATTATTAAACTGTTGTATACTATCATTGTATACTTTCCGCTCCATTCATGACGGAACCAGGCAATGAAGGTAAAATTAAAAGAGTCTCATTTATTTCTTCTAATTATCCATTTTTGTGAGTGTCCCTTTACTCCATTAAAACTTTTTCTTTTTGTTGATACTGTTCTTAATTTTACTAATTATTTATTGAGCACGTTTACCTTTGAAATGTAGATTATTCTGCCGTACATTGAAGTGTTGTAAGTATTATGATAGAAAACGGTAATTACGTTTATAAAACCATTGAAGTATTTGTTGAATTTGAATAAATCATTGTAAGGTCGCCGTAGCAAATACCTATAGTAAAAGTTGAGTAAGTAGCATTGCGTAGAAACCATTTGGTAACCTGTGTAGACACGCTGAACTTTCATACCCCTGGTACCAAACACAGAGGCTTTCCACCTCTCCTTGCTTTTCACCGGTGAATCAAGGCGGTGATTTAATTGATTTCAAATTATATTTGCGGTTATGATTACACCCAGTCATGCCTTGCTTAGTTGGTGAAGAAAAACCGCAAAAATAAATAAGTAAAAAATTCAAGACAGGTCTTTCTAAATCAGGAATGTTTTTGAGTGAAATATTCTCAATTGTTTTATATTTATACCTAAACATGAAACACATTCATACACATCTGTAACTATCATAAGTGTATCACGTGGATAATTCTATTTGTAAATCTATTTTGGATAGTTGTGCCGATGAAGCAATGTTTTCTCTTTCGTATGTTTGTGCCCGCCCTGCCCGCCGCGGACCCTGCATGACTTACCACTATTCTAGGGGATTGTAAGTATCCGGTAGTCGCATGTTGGTTGGCTTGTACCGTACTCATTGTTTCCACACTTCCTACCTTTTCTTATGGTTGCATCTACCCTATGCTATCTTTGAATATTAACTACATTTTTATTTGTTACGCAACGATAAGGTAAATGGTATTTGAATATCTATTTGTACTTTAAGAGCTAATTTTATCCCATGTTGCCTACTGAGCTCTTGTAAGTATAAACTAATAGTATTTTCCTTAGGACACTAAATTATTATGTTGCTACGAACATGTCTAACATCTATGCTAACGTATCTACCTACATAACATTTTTAAGGGTGATTCCATATATAAATTCTAATTAATAAATAACCCCTTTAACTAACCGAATTATTATCTACGATGAAATTGATGATGGTATAACACTGCCTATCCGAATATTTCTTAAGAGTGATTCGTTATGAAGAAATTTATTCCTTAGAAAAAGTTTTTCTTTGAAGCCCCAAATCTTTCATCTTTTTAAAAAGGTCTACTTTAAACTTCGCCACGTGGAAGCGTATTCAGAAACTAAAAATAGAATACAAGTTTAATAGCCACAGTCATCCTTCTATTACACCTGCTCAATCACATGAAAAGTTCACGTTCCTTGCTGAAAAGTTAGCGCCTCGCGCGTACAATATATGTACCTAATTGGTGCTAACGGCGCGATTCGGGAAATGAATTAGAGCTTCATTAGATAGGAAATAGTAAAGATATGTGACGTTCCACTGCAAAAGGTACCTTACGGCGGCTGGGACTTACGCTATTATTAACGCCGCCGCTCCAATATTCAGCCGGGGCAATGGTACCTTTTGCCGTGCCGCATATCTAGTGAATCTCTAATTCATTTCCCGAATCACGCCGTAAGTAATTTGAAATATCAGAGTCATTGCGTTGCTTGTAGAATATGCATTCATGATAAAAATTTGTAACGAAGGCAAAAAATACATCTCTAAGTTAAGTTCAGTTTACTTACAATTAAAAAAAATGTAGTTTCACTAAAAATAACTGGGTACCTATAGAATATACTAAGAAAAAAACAGCATATTGGCACATTCTCGTAAACATTTAAGTATGTAGATACAATAGGCGAAACTGGGCAGTTGATAGGTAAGAAAACCTCACATTCTCATAAACATGTTAATACGACAGGAAAAAGAGGACGGCCCGCTGTGCAAGTTCTACGAGGTGATCCTGGACCTCGGCAACAACAACCAGTTCCTCAACGAGCTGACCACGGCCAAGGACATGACGCTGTTCGCGCCCTCCAACGAGGCGTGGAACGAGCCCAGCGTGCAGAACATCGTCAGGTATGGGCTTTTCCATTGACATAGATATTGGGACTGGCTTTACGGGCAATAATAATGAGCAGACATAGGAATCCGCGGGGCAAATTGTGAAAAGGCGGCAAATTTGAAAAATGTAGGCGCGAAGGTATAGCGTCTCATACAAAATTTGAATTTCGCGCCTTTTTCTACTGACAAGATTTGCTTGACCATCTATATGTCTGAATTAATGAGGCATGACAGGGGCCAGTACAGCAGTGTGACACCGCTACAACGCGATTGGTTGATGAGTTCGCATTACACGCGCTATTGGTCGCAACTAGTTGCGTTATACTGCACGATTGGCTGGAATTTGTGAATAACACCGCTGAACTAGTACCATTTTCAGTGCCCGTAGTGCCCGTCCTTAGATACTATACGTCAATGGGCTTTTCACATTATCGTGAAGTAAAAAACAATTTTCAATATAGGTACTTCTTATAAACAAGTTAAACAGGTCAAACAAATTAAAAACAAAGGGGATGCCTATGTTCAGCAGTGGACGTCTTATGGCTGAGATGATGATGATGACTTATAAACAACAATATATTTTGATGGAATCCCGTAGAAAACAATAATCATCAACAAGATGTATTTTATTCAAAATTGCGCGGCATTTTATTTTAGTTAAATAATGTTACATTAGGTATTTCTACTTTACATGTAAAGTTGTATGTATACAACGGTGAAATTACAAGATGTTATGTATAAAAAATGAAAGACAAGGTTAATGCGATAGCATACGTAATTTCGCGAGTGGCTGAAGATATTAATTTAATTATCAAATGCATAAACAAGATGTGGGTTACATAAATCCTCATTTCAACCCAATACAATAAATCTAATAAAATCCCCTGAAAATCTCCCGAACGATGAAGAGAAAAGAATTGGGAAACGGTAATTGAAAGGTATATAATGTGGGCGGATATGCGTATCTGATTACTGCCGTGGGATCTGGAGGCCGGTTCTGAGTCAACGATTTCTTAAAAGTGGACGTAAAGCCAGGGAATTACTTAGAAGGGAACTAAGGATATGGTGTGCTGCGCGAAACTTGCAACGGAAGACATATCTTGATAAATGTGAAAGTATAATTCTGTTTAAAATTTTAGCTGTTTGGCTGTTTAAATCCATCGGTAATTCGAGTATCACTAGCTATTTTACGAGTATACTAAAAATAAACCGCTGTGGTATGCAGGGTATGAAAATAAATGAAAAATAGACATCTTTCATATTATTTTTTGACTCATCTCTTGATTGCTCGCACTAATTGGTCTGCGCGAAATGCAATCACAATCAATAGTGTGATCTAATCATGAAGCACACGATAGCACTGTATGAGAGTTGATGCTCTTTTTAAATTTACTTATCTCTGCAACTTCCCAATGACTATCTTATTGAGAATCGTGTTTTCAGGAACCACCAGAAACTTAAGGAGATCTTGAATTTGCATCTAGTGCGGGAAAGACTGGCTATGGATACTATAATACACAATAACATGAATCAGGTAATATTATTGCTTATTTTATTCTTATGTTGCAGTCTATTTGCGCAAATCAGGACAGTCGGTATTAAAAAGTAACGACAGTGAATTTTTAACAAATATGTAAAATAATAATCAGCATTAACTTTCATTGAAATGTTATCTTCTACGAACGAACCCGAACTTGCGCAACCGGACAAACTTTTATTTTGTGTATTAATCCCGATTGTCTCGAAAGAAGACAATTGATTTAGTAAAAGGATAATCTATGAGAGAACGAAAATACGAGGCAACATTAATATCGCAGAAAGCAATTCTATTATTAACATTAATCTCATGTGTTGTATTTTATTGTGGTTCTGGCTGCGCGGACTCAGCTCCCTGGAACTGTACGTGTAATATATGAATGAAATTTTAATGTCGGACGCATTAACAAAATACAATAATTACAAAGCTTTTGTGAATTTTAGTTTCCCTTTGATTCGGCTACGTCAATGTTAGAGACAGCATGTTCTACGAATACCGAAACTGTATCAGAATGGTTTTATAAAAAAATATGGAATCACACCTAGTACCTATTCGTGATATTTTGTTTATTTATTTATTTTAAACTTGTTCCCTGGACTGGAATCAAATTAGGTAGATGCATGGCTGTTTGTTTCAATGTACGTAGATGTTTATTTGTGTACTAATCTTTGTGCCAATTTAATGTAAAAGTAAATTTTCAAAACTTTGTTTTTCCCCTAAGTGTCCAACGTAGGCAAAATATGTGTAGGCATGGCACTGACAGCGTTATGTGGTGTACTTAACCCTGTAAAAACTCAACTCAAAATATAAGACTTCAGGCTTAACCTTTGGTACGCTTAGGAGCAGATCTGCTCCATATATTCAACTTAAAAAACATGTATTTATTATGATTGCAATATAAATGACAAATTTTTGACAGGAGTATACGAAAGGTTAAAGCATTAAACCTGACCTCGTTGATGGTTGTTGGTCCATTATTGAAACCTGTATGAGTCGTATAAGACATCTCTTCATGTTTCAGATCTACCAAGCCCCGACAGCGATGCACCGCAAGTACCTCTACTTCAACGTGCTCACCCACAACAACAATCAGACTCTCACCGTGGAGGGGGGCGGGGTAAACGCCACGGTGACCTTGCCCAACATCGCCGCGACAAACGGCTTCGTTCACATCATCGACAGAGTTCTGGGAGTTCCTTACACCACTATATTTGAGAAGTTGAAGACGGACCCTATGCTGAAGTAAGACATATTCTAAACTGTTTGAGAACATTTACTTTGAAACTTATTTAACTCGTTTTAACTTTTTTGAAGTGTCACGCTAAAATAACGTAGACGGACACATGCCCTTTATTAGGCTTACCTCCTCCTTGCGTCGCAATCCTAAGTATTGAGGGTCGTGACCTCCCTTTTAAATCACCTTCTTTTTCACGATCTCTCTATATCTGGTTTTGTTGGCGGTGTGGAGAGCTATGTGGACTGTGGATTTAAGAGCGGTGCGGATCTGGTGGAACCAACGTCCACGTCCAGGCCTTTTCCCATCCACTTTGCCGGTCACAAAAAGCTTTTCGAGGCTCCCACCGTCTTTCCATACATTCATCCATTAGGCTTACAGTCAGTCATTATATGTATTTTAATGTATCGCAGCATCACATACAATCTGGGCAAGCGGGAGATGTTCAACACACAACTGAACGACTTGGAACACCGGTACACATACTTCGTACCTCGCGACCATGCATGGCTCAAATTCCAAGTGCGACACCCCTCAGCGTTCAAAGCGCTGTTCAAAATGGACTTCGGGTATTACGTAAGTTTATTCATATTTTAAAACATATCAGGGGAGTCACCATCTACTCGTAGATATAAAATATATGTCCCTAGAAGAAAGAAACAATCGTCTCATTAGGTTGGATTCGGAGGACACGGCTAAATATCGGCCGTTAACGAACGTGCTTCATACTGAATTTCTGATAGTGACATTACGCTAGCGTGCTAACGATTCCCGAACAAATTCAGACAGTCCAAACGGCTTCAGTCGCATCCGTTTGCCGCCAAATTGTACGTCAGCTAAATACTTGGCATCGATAAACGTGGTGAATCCCTAAACCATACATTTTATGACTTTAATACGGAAGGGTGTGGACATGCCGACCCCGAATGCAAATTATCGTGGTGAACGACTTAACATTCCTGTATTTCCATTTTGGACATTCCAAAAGTGCTGGGGCATATTTACGCCTAAGGCAACGCGAGGGTTTAGTTTAATGTAGTTTCCTTGTCTCGGATATGCGTATAAGTATTTATTCACTAGGAATTCAGCCATGAATTTAGGAAATGTAGGGTAAAATGTTTGAGATAATGTTTTTCACAGAATTTGCTTAATCATATTAGGTGCTAACTGATCAAGTGATCAGTGTCACTGATCAAATGACAGAAAAGCGTGTTTTTAGTAGTAGTAGTAGTAAACTCTTTATTGTACAAAAAGACATATTAAAAATAACATACAATTAGCAAGAAGTACAAAGGCGAACTTATCCCTTTGAGGGATCTCTTCCAGTTAACCTTTGAGTAGATGAGAGGAGAGAGTGAAAAGAGGGTGACAAATGCAGCAAAATGTACAACAAGGTACCAGAAAGATAAAGGATATAAATACATACAAAATTTATAGGATAAACATACATATATTACACAAAAAGGAAAGGGGAAAATACACTAAAAATTGGAAAGAATTAGAACGATATAAAGCAACTATACAATAGAAATATAGACAAATTAATCAGTCAAATCAGATAACCATAGCTTCTTTAACCTCTCCTTGAACGACGCAACCGATTGTGCCTGCCTGAGCGACACAGGCAGCTCATTCCACAGCTTCACTGGACGCACTGCGAAGGACTTGTTGTATCCTCGAGATTTGTGAGGAGGGATGGTTTTTATTAAAACTACCTACTTTCCACAGACGAAACAAATTTTGGAGAGGCACGTGATCCGCGCCAGTCGCTCGTATACCATCTCGGACTTAAAGCTTCACGCCAATGAGACGCACCCGTTCGTGATGCCCACGAGCCGCGACCCGCTACGACTGCGTGTCAAGGAGTCTGACAAAAGTGAGTTAACAGATACTAGAGCGGGACTGGCTGCCGCTCGGCGCGGCGCCGAGCGGTGGGCTCACACTGTTAACTGTACATCGGTGGAACTTATGCCTTTTAAAATTAAAATTCTCTAAATTAAAAGTTTGAACAATCGAGATACATACATCAATCAGACTAAATTTGAAAGGTAGGATCGGTCACAAGTACTTACATTATACTCGTATTCTTGCACTATTCTTGCTTCATTTATTGAAAAAATGAGAAGTAAACAAATAATTCTGTTACTCGCCGAGTTTTTTTAAACCGCAAATACTATATCCCTACACATCTCCATTGTTAACATGGCAAACGTGTCGACTAATTCAAATTCCGTTCCGGCCAGACTACTACGTGGAATGGAACGGGCACTGGATACACGTGTTCCGGCCGGACGTGGAGTGCACGAACGGCATCATACACGTGATCGACGAGCCCTTCCTGCTGGAGAGCGACGTGCGCGCCACCGGCGCCGGCTCGCCGCTCGCGCACGCGGCTGCAATGCTACTGATCTCAATCTGTCTTACTATCCTTCAATAAACTGAGGTTATTTAACCTTTTGGACGCCAATGACCGATATATCCGCACCGCAGGTTCAACGCCAAAGACTGACCACAGAGCAACATAAGCATAAAGACCTACGTGCATAAGCATAAAGTTCAATTTCAGTTTTGACACTTCGGTGACGTGGCTTCCGGGTGACGGTTTTTGTGTTTGACACGGCGTCGAAAAGGTTGATAGATTTTTTTACAGCTTGTGACATAGCAAATGATGTAGAATGGAAGACGTCTCCAATGCTATTTTCAGCATAACCTTTTGACAAGTATTACATCAAAACTATAAAGTAAAATATATAAAAAGTCCACTTTAACTTTATGCATTAAGGAAAGTATTTTTGTGGTAAAATCGCATCTACTCATATTAACCAAAACCGTAAATGGTCGCTATGTCACTAGCTGTAAATAAAATAATTCGAACAGGATTTCAGTTTAGAGTCGGTCCAAAAAAAGTCTGCAGCGGATTTGATAGCCCACGCAGTGCAAGTGTCATTTATACGTCATAATTATGAAATTATGACGTATAAATGACACTTGCACTGCGTGGGCTATCAAATCCGCTGCAGACTATTCTTGGTCTGACTCTAGGTACGTGTAACCTGTCGGAGTGTGTTAAAAGAAGAATGTTTATATTTTAACATTCGATGATTCGATTTAGTGTGTGGACAATCAATTTTTTTTTTAAACGTGACGTTTATAGAACGTAACATGCAAAAAGTTGAAAAGCAATCGCGATGCGCTCCGTCGGGTGTACCTACAGCATATTTATGTTCATACATTTTCTAAATCGCATTATATTTGTTTGGTTGCCAAATTTAAAGCTGTAATATTTACAGCTTAATTTTTAACAAGTTGAACTTGTTTTATGCTATATTCTAATTGTTTTGGTTTCAACTTTAGTGAGATATTAATTCAACGGTATAAATTTTAGTATATAAGAGTTTGTACATGATGATATCTCAGTATCTTAGTGTGGTAGTTAATTGGTATACTTATAGTTACGAGAGTTTGAAACTTAGTTACCTTAGGTTTGATTGTATATTTTTGAATTGTGTACGATATGGGGGTATTGTGCATTGAAATAATTTAACTGCCACATTTAAGCAATTAACTCGGTAATATCTTGATTTTAAATAAATTTACTATATATAAATATGTTTATATAATTGTACCTTTTTAATAAAATAACAAATGAAATGACCAACATAAAAAAAGATAATTTCACGTGTACAAGTAACAAATTCAGTTATAAAAAATGATATTGAGAGCATGCTCTTTATTACCCAGTATTAATGTTACTAAAATCGTTTACTTTATTTGAGAATTTTGGTCCATCGTGCCTTCTTTGGAAATTAAATAATTATTTATTTAAATCTATCTCCTAGAGCAAATCTTATTTACTGTGAACATCTTCATAGACTACATTCCATGTTGTTATCTGAAAAATCTATTTAGTATATTCAAATATTATTAACAAATTTATTAATGTTATCATTCCATGACAAAAGTATTCTCGTCGTCTTTTCTTTCAGTCCATAATTTGAAACTATAAAAGTTATGAACGGGCGGGAATTTTTGTAGTGATTAAAATTATGCTTATAAAAGACGATTTTCAGTGAATATTTAGAAACATGTAAAGGATATGGGTGTGTCCAATATTTATTGAATTGCTAATATTGTATTTAATAAGAAGTAAAATTCTAGTTATTATTGAAAGAAAGGTGTGCTTACAGTACGGTGCGATTGTGAATTTTTATTTTCGATAAGCAGGTGTAAATAATTTGTGTAAGTTTAATTATAGTCCATTATAATTATCGTACTCTAATTTATTAGCTATTACTTGAATGCGACTGAAAATTAAAACATTATCACACCTTATGCTAATAAAAGGTATCAAATACTTTTACTGTAAAAATGATGCTTTTTGCTTTATTGAAAGTTTTATATATTTCTTTCAAAGAAAAACACTTCTCTGATGATTGACGTGTGTACTCTATAAGTAATGTTATAATTCCTGAGAAATGTGAGTCCACTACTTATTATTACGTATACTTAATGAAAATGTATTAATATCATAAGGCATATTCGCTGTTTCAAGGAGGCAAAAAGCAGCATTTATTAGAAAATAAAATCTTTAGGTAGAAGATAATATTGGTATAGGGTACCTACAGTATATTATGTATTTGTTGGTTTTTGCCGTTTATATCTAACATACTGATAAAAACATAATCTTTCGCTTTATAGGGTTTACATAATATACAAATAACTAAGTAAGTTTATAAAAGCCAAAGCTTAATGCTATTTCAACCGGTTCCAGATTATAAGAGTATTTGAATAAGATTTTACTGTTAAACTACAATAAACTATCAAATGTAGTCATTATCATAAGTCGTAGTATTACCTTTTGAACTATATACCTGTATACAGCAGATTTTTAAAATGGTAGTTGAAGTAAACGTTAATTGGGACGTAAATACCCCAGACAATATACTGTGACCAAATATTGAACCAAATATTTGGTGAGCGGCGGCACTGGATTCCATCGGAGGTGTGTTCGTCGTATTCGGATTACGTCAAATTAGGAGGAATGACGAGTAATGTACGTGTTGAATTAATAAAGAATTTACCTACGAGTAAGAATTGCATTTCATATTTTTTTGTAATTAATTACCCGTCCGTTCTAAAACAATAATGCCCTTGCTCTCGGTGCGGTGACTTGGTAATATCATAAAATGAAGCCACAGCTAATAATAAATACTTATAGATGGTCAAGCAAATCTTGTCAGTAAAAAAAGGCGCGAAATTCAAATTTTCTATGGGACGATATCCCTTCGCGCCTACATTTTTCAAATTTGCCGCCTTTTCCTACTGACAAGATCTGCTTGACCGACTATATCTTCATATCACTGGTTTCACTGGTGTATTCATCATACTATAGCGTTCTAAGCAGGTAATAACGAGGGTCTACAGCTTATCGATTGTTTCCTGACACAAATTTCTTAATAATCAGTCTTCATAATAATAGAAATAACGTTCATCGATACTTTAAAATTGATCGTCACTACTCAGCACGACTTAATAAACTTATACTGATTTTTAATTGTTTTGATATCTTAGTTTATGATGACTGTAACAATAAAGAGCAGCGGCTTATTATTATCACGAACAAAGTTATTAGCCTTATTTGGCCCTTCCCAAGTGAAGCATACGCGAAGCTAAATAATGGAGGATGTTAGACAGCCCGACGACTTAATCCATAAGGGCCTGCGACGACGGACCGAAGCTCTTATTGTAATCCCTTGATGGATAGGAATCAAGCTGTATAGTTCTAACTCACGTGATTTGCGATATTCAGGGCTTTTAGATCGAAGATCTAAGATTAATTTATATTTTACTTACACTGAACGAAAAATTGTAAAGGATAAAATTTACCTAAATCAGATGTGAGTGAACGTTAATTTGATGATTTTGTTTTGGGTAGGTATTGCTGCAGCGTTGACGTTTGCAATATCACGGTTAATTTCCTTGTAAAATTGCATTATTGACTTTTCCGAATGCCTGTCACGATTACAACGTTTAAATCAACCCTCTTTTTTTATCAAGAAGATTGACAAATGATCGCGCTAACGCTGTAGCTACGCAAAAAGTTTCAGATTTCACATACCTACAGGAGCGTTCCATGAAATTGTCTACCGTTGTCCCGTACGAACGCGAATTTGCGATTTGCAGTTATATGAGTTTTCTTTTCTATGACAAATGGTCTAAATTATGCACAGAAAAAGAATCGCCTGCTTTAAATGCCGAAAAAAATTCGCAACACAGAAAATAAAATACGTCTGTACGGGACAGCCCGTGGAATGCTCCTACAGTATACAAATTACCTACTTATCCAAAAATTCAATACGAAATTTGCGCCACCCACTCTAACAAAATGGTTAACTAAGATTTTATATGACTATGCAGGTATTCAGTAAAACATCAGTTGGATCGATCCGCCAATTGAAACGTAGCCTTCACCGCGGTCACACCGTCAGTGCGGGATGTGCGGTCTGTTTCCGCTCATTCCGAGATACCCCGAATATGTTACCTTCCACCCAAGCAAGATAATATCCGTCCTGGTTACAAGGGTATTTTAAGGGCGCACTGTAGTTGGTTGTCCTTCAAGTACCGTAGTAATAATATCATCAGTTTCAATTGGGATTGCTCAAAACCATTGGTACGAGCCAGATTTCAAATCCATGACCACTTTGTTCGGAAACCGCACTCTATATTTATCGCTAGGCCACCTGCGAGCATGTAATAAAACTTTAGAGCCATAGTACTTAAAGAGTAGAAAAAAAAAACATTTAAGTACGTGCCTAGTTTTTATGCAAATTTCTCATTATTTATGTATATGTGTGTCAGTACCATAACAAGAGCACATTTCATTTCCTTAGCATCAATAAATCAATCGCACCTTATGATTTACATACGAGATACTTTTAAGTTAATATCCCAAAGGAAAGCTGAGTGGGTTAGAGCCCAGTTGAATGTTAATCACGGCGTGAAAGTTATAACGTTTCTGGAGCTACGGGTCGTTTCCCAAACCCAGCGCATTCTGAGTAGGGTTAGTCAACTTATTTCAACCCTCATTTGAACCAGGATAAATTTATATAAATGAAGATTGCTCCCTCAATATTTCAGCTGTTGTACCTGTGTATCTCGCAAACTATGAAGTCATGTATTTATGTGGCATACTTTTTCACGAATTATTTATGTCCTTATCCAAGTCGTATTTCTCTCATAAACAACCCCTATTTTTCTTGTGAATAGACAAGTATTGTATTCGCACTTACGTAGATAGACGTACGGAAAATTGAACGACAACAATAGTGAATTTACGATAAACTCGGTGCTGGCAAATCATGAAGTTTGTGAGAGTACCTACTCTTATTATGTAAGTTTACAGAGGAGCGAGAAATGGAATTTTATTTCCGTTCGTTGTGTGGCCCTTGTTAGAGTACAATTTTTCCGTGGAAGATAACTCTGTGACCGATTTTTAATATCGGCAGTGAAACAGTGCAGTCTACCGCAAAAGAGTCAGTCTAGCGTGCGCTGAATCTCAGTCGAATCGGGTGAGTAGATAACTAAGCGGTATTGGAAATCCGATTTCAAAGTTGCAACATATATTTAAGTAAAGATATTAAAGCTCCAGGTAAAGGTTTTAGCTGTTAGGTATAGAAAATGTTCATGCAATTTAAGTAGGTATACTTATTTAATTTTGATTGAACTAAAGAAAAGTTAAGGCAACAAGAGAGATTGTGGGCGCCTTATGAAATAATATCAGCCGAAAACACCAATATAAAATTAACTTAAAGTAAATACGTACATATAAACCATATAATATAATAAGATGCGTAAGTAGGTGCATAGTATATTAATTATAGAACGAATGCCATGGATAAAATTAATAGAGACTGGACGACTTCACGCTGAATTAATATAATAGCGAATAACCGTTTTAATCGCAGGCTGTCAAACACTTTATAATAGATGCTATTAAAACATAACTCTGGTGCGTTATTGGCTAAAAAGCATTAAAGTTTTACGTTGATTAGTTGCCTTACACATAAACATTTTATCACGAGCGCCTTCTATTATTTTGATATCGCTCACTGGCAGCCTCCTAAAGAAAATACGAGGGTCGCGAAATATTAAAGGCACCGTGGGTACTCACAGTAGGCACCTTTCTTCCCATATCGTTTATAAAATAAATGCAAGCTGTTACGAAGCCTGCTCCTAGGTGGGGCAAAATAAAAGTTTTTACAGACTCGATTTATCTTCGCGCCTCAAGTGGAAGTGGTCTACGAAAATAACTCCCCGGCAACGGAGGTGCCCACTTTTTTTGAACAGGAATGCTATCAATCTTCTGTGCACATAACAAACTTGTCACAAAATGTATAGCACTCTTAATAATCTTAGTTAAATAGAAAGTTTTCGTGCCGAGCTAGGTATTGTAAAATTGTTTTCTATTACTCTATCCGAGTGGTCCTACTTTAACGAGATTAAAATATTAAATACTCTAATAGTGATCGTACCTCACCGAGATAATCATTATTCTCTGATTCTAAATACTAAACTTATCTCACTGAGCATTTACAGATACGTCTGAGCTCAAAATCCTTTTAATTCCTTTAGAATAGAAGACCTTTGTTACCTACGTCCTATTTAGTTTCAGAACAACAATCATTATTGAAGTAATTAACTTCAGGCAATCTGAAATTGAAATCTGGAGTACTTAACAATGAACGGACCGTAAAGATTGCTCAAAACATTCCTTCTTAGCAATAATTCGTTTTAAAATCTACAATAATATCAAATAGTACGTGTATTCCCATTTGTCCCCGCCCCACGTGACCGCCGCCATACATGAGGTGGGTATAAATTGAAATGATTTATATGAAGCGCCTATTCCCATCTGAGTCTGGCGGGGACAAATGTGTACACCTCAAGGTGGTACCTTCAAGTACAAAAAATATAGAAATTAAACAAATCTCGTTTTCCGTTCCCCTAGAAGCGAACCTCATACGTGACATAGAACAAGCGTTAGTAACCAACAGCTTACCCTGTGGTACAATTTACACCGTTCAGTATAGTATATTTAGAGTAGAACGGTGTAGGTATTTACCTACTGACAAAAGACTGGTTGAAAAACGATAAGTGCGTTGAAATATGTAACGCGCGCATCAATATAAATGCGCTAAATACATATAAACCTGCTACAATTAACTCAAAAATATCACGCACGTCCACATAATTTATTATCGTGAGCATAAAGTTTAAGTACGTACGAGTAAGTGTAGTTTAAAAAATCACACGTTCATATTTTATGACCGATTCACTGATATTTATTTGCTTTCTTTTTAGCTTAACTTGAACAAGTTAGGTAAGTACGTACAACTTTTAATGGCCGAACTTGCGCTGAAATAGTTTCGGACGCAGTGAACGGACATTATTAGCGAAACGATGTCCGTCTGTCTGTCCAATCGTGAAAAGGAAACGTAAGCTAGTATTGTGATGGTTTTTTTGTAACCACAATAAAATATAATTAGATATGCTATGAAAATTCGTGCTAAATTCATTTTTTTTTTCAATAAAATGAGTCAAATGAAATCAAATCAATTCAAGAATTCGACAATAAAAAACTAACACACGTAAGATTGATTACCAAACTAGCTACTTACCATCTCATGATAACAATGATGTATAAACTTACATACATTGTGTACCTAAATCCAATACGGGCGAATATTTAAACGGTGGTTAGCATAGGACCTAAGATTACTATGAAGTACCTATATTGAGATATTTTTCGTTTACAAATCAATAAAAAAATTATCCATACAAAATTATTCGGCCCGCAATGTAAAGTAACACACAAGTTACGAAATAGGCACGAGCTTTTCATAGTAACTGTCAGTGTCAACGCTTGTTGGCAGTTACTATTAAAAGCTCGTATCTCGTAATGTCATATTGTCTTGTTATGTCTCGTAATGTTTGCAGTACATTGCTGCTTGGTAAATTTACAAAAATTAATTACGGGGTCATAATTAACTGTACCTACTTAACCAATCTCACACCTGATGATGCTGAAGACCGGACAGCGTGGCGAAGATTAAGCAGGAAAGCGGACCCTGAGCGGCTACCGCGAAAACCGAAATTCGCAAATTGCGGGGATCTTTCTCTTTTACTCCAATGAAGGCGTAGTTAGAGTGACAGAGAAAAATCCCCGCAATTTGCGAACTTCGATTTTCGCGGTTATAGCTTATAGCCCTGGCGCTAGACCGGGAAAACGCTATAGGTTGAAGAAGATGAATTAACTGTACTTTACATTTAAAAAATCTTAATTAATGATTAATTTATTGCCCGTATTGTATAAAGTTCGCAATCTTACAGTTAAATAATAAGTATGTTCATATACATATGTAAGCAGACACTCACTCAGGCGGCCGGGAACCGTTAGGCAAGCTCATCATTCCTCATTTCCGCAAATACTTACGCGCAAAAGGGGATTCAATCAAAACCCTCTGCTTACACAGAAATACGGTTGAGCTAAGTGTACGTGAAAAAGAATTGAATTCCCTCGATTTAAATAAGAACCGACTCCATTGAAAATCACAGCAAAATCTTAAGGGTAAAGAATAAGATAAATCGTGGAGGAAAATGAATGGAAGTCGGATTTGCAATTTAAATTCTAAAAGAGCGATCAATATAATCAGCAAGTCCATCTTTTAATATTGCTTAATTTATGAAAATGTAATAGTGGAAGCCTTGTAATTTAGAATGATAATTGGGAAAGAGATGGCTTTTATAACTCGTAATAAGTTGCGATATTATTCTCAGAACCGCGGCCTGACTTGAAATTATTAAAACTCGCTCAGGAACTCATAATGTTGTTATGTACAAGATTCTAAGCAATTTCCTAACACATTTAATAAGTTATATTGCCTTCTAAAAGTAATGAGCAAAAGTACTTGTAAAAAGTATTAGCACAGTGTAAAAAGTCGACGACAAAACCAGTGGTGGTTGCCAGTGGTGGCTTGTTTTTGGGTCTGGCTCGTATAAATGGCTGCCATCCCTAGCGGGAATAGAGAGGCCTTTTTTTGGGGCGTTGGGGAAATGCGTTTACGCATGCCACCTGGGCTATTACCGCGAAAATCGAAGTTCGCAAATTGCGGGCATTTTCTTCTGTCACTCTAATTACGCCTTCATTGGAGTAAAAGAGAAAGATCCCCGCAATTTGCGAATTTCGGTTTTCGCGGTAGCCCCCCTGGGCCCTGGTCCGGGAGAAACCAGGGACTAACCATGTGTAAGACAAGGCCTATTGAAACCAGTACTGACGTTTAAAGTGTTTAAACCTAGCTTTAGCCTAGTACGTAAAGGCTTAAAACATTACATCAATAACATATTATGAAGCAAGCAATTGAAGGGATGTTTACAAAAACAACATAACTGTACTTTAACTGTATTTTAACATAATTATACTTTTCTTTTGTATCTTTTTACTGAGGTGTGCCAATAAAGAGTATTCTATCTATCTATCTATCTGCTTAGAGCGGTTGATACTTTTTTAAGAACATTGTCAATCGTTTCAGGTGTCAACCAGTGTAGTCAGTTATGTTGTTTTTGTAAACATCCCTTCAGGCGCGGATCCAGCCCTCAAAAAAGGTTGTGGTCACAGCCACTCCAAAATCAGCCAAGTGCGAGTCGAGGGTACCTGATGATCCCCGACCAATAAATTCGCAGAGGGATCGCAAGCGATTTATTTCAGTCTACTTATACACACTTAGATAGATTACTACGCTAAAAAGCTAAAAACTAAGCTAGAAATAACTGCCCCTGTTAGTAAATATATAATTCTTGCAAATAATTAGGGCTCTGTATTCAGCTGGGGTACCTAGCCTAATAATTCTCCGACCAATTTTTAGCAAATTGTCGATTCGCTTACCTACAACGTTTCGCCGAAAATGGTTTCGCAGAGTCAATTATTCGTAGATGTAACTTTTGGTAGACTCTTGATTCACATATCATTCAGTTCGCTTCTGTGTAAATTAGCAGACCAATTTGGTAGAGTAATCTTTTCATCAAGCAACCTTCAGTCGAGTAACGTTACCTATATAACTTTTTTAAAGTTTTTGTCAAGTGGCACTCGATCACACTACATATAGGTATTGTGGACGGTTTTGCCTGTGGACACTGCTGGTATTTAAAGAACTACTAACGATAGATAGACTATACCATCGTGAACTTAAAAAAAAAAGCATTTGCTTATGGCTCCTCTATACGATGGGCCAACGCAGGCCACTACAAGGGACGCAGCCAGGGCCGGATTAAGCATGTGGCCCTAGGCAGTGCGAGGCTCGGGGCCTCTTACAGTCAATTCTGCACACAGCATATTCAGTACAGGGAAATAAGTTTGCGTTTTTAATTTATTTACAATAACAATTTTGATAGCACTCGCAGAGCAAGTGTTATTTTATTTATTTTATTTTATTTATTTGTAGAACCAACAGCTATGACAATACCATAGACATTATAGTGGATACAGAAAGCCAATTATAGGAACTTACAGGTAGTAACATAATATTAAAACTAACAGGTACTACTTATACTAAGGTTACGCACTATCGCAAGCACATATATATGTGAACAAAGCCAATACAAATTATATCTAAAAACAAAACACAAATCACAAATTATATTTATTATTTTAATCTTCAAAACTTCTATGAAATGATGACTTATAAATAGCACTTGCACTGCGTATGCCTCTCAAAATCATTGCAGACTTTTCTTGGTCGTACGCTCCATTAATTTACCAGACAAGCTAATATGAATAGATACAGGGTCATCTATAGAACCAAAAAAGAAACGCGAGCGCAGCGAGCGCGAATTTTTTTGTTAATAATATCGCAAATTCTGAAAATTGTGAATTTTTTGTTAACAATATTGCAAAAAGGCCGGGTATCAATCTTCATCTGGGCCTAAAACTCCGAAGTGAAGCGAAGTTAGGACACCCTGACTAACGAAAAATCAAACTTTATTATTCGTCTAAAGCTTTGCATACTAAACGATGATTCCGAAGTCTTTGTAGACCCTGGAGACAATATCAAGTCCATAATAATTGCTGAAAAGTTGTACCAATAATATTGTCCATAGGTACAAACCCTGCCTATACAAACAGTAGATGTACCTATGGACAAAAATATAAATTTTAACATCTATTTTATATCTATGGTTCCTATTTAGCTAACGTGACAAAACTAGTCTGCAATTATAGACTATATAATAATTATTCAAAAGAAATAAATAAGTTTATGACATTTAGAGCAGAGAGCAGAGAGTCTACATTTAGAGCACTTGCCCCTACACTGAAGTAGTCGGAATTTGACCAAAAATGGCATGCGATTTTTTGTAAGGTCTATGGAGTTGGAGCCCTTTCCATGCCCATATAGACATGCGCTCTAAAACTCCTATGACAGTCAAAGTCAATTGAAAGCTGGCATGGCATGTTTAAAATTTAAATTTAAGACTCCATAAGTTAACAATTAACAAAAATGCTGTTTATATTCTGTATCACTAATAATTTGAGTTGTCAGCTGATACTAAATACTTATGACAGGTAGTTCTATTTAACTAAGTACCTTCATAGGTATAATATATATAGGTATAGGTACCTACCGTGTTTCAGCCAATAGTTAATTTACTCGGGCAATTTTGACGTTTACCAAACTCAACGATCATTCTACAATAAGTTAGTAAATCTGCTTACCTATCGATCAACTGACTACCTACTCTGCGTATTTATACCTAATGAAATTCTGTCAAAAGTTCCTCTGCCAAAGCGTCTGCGAAACAAAAATCGGCGTAATTCTACTCGAGGAATCAATCGGGCACCCTATTAGGGTTGTGGGCATGCCCACCGTGCCCACAACGGTGGATCCGCGCCTGCATCCCTTCAATTGTGCTTAACCAAAAAAATACATCTAATATATTTCAGTAGGTAACATAACACACAAACTCGTCTCTGCAACAATTGTAATTCGCGTCATTAAGAGGCATAACTAGAGGTTCTGTAATGTGTGCCGCCATCTGTCGGCCGCGGCAAACAAGCGGCGATAACGAGCCTCCATCGGGAGCTGCACGAGTGGAATCGGCAAATACCGCGCGAAGCTAACAATTCTCGTACCAATTCAATTCTCTCAATGATAACTAACTGTAGTTGTTTTTAAGCCGACCGACCGTAGGTGTTAAAAACTTGAAAGCGTACCTTTTTTCGCTTAAATAGCACTACACGCCCTCTTATGGTTTTAAAATACTTTTTGTATGTGTCGACCATTGACCGTGATCACAGAATAAATAATAATACTAGGTAGAGAAGACTCACTCTAACAAAGCGCATCTGTTACGATCAGGACAGATATAGCCGCTAGGTGGCAACAGCGCCACGCGCGGCTTATGGCTAGCCACCAAAATTGGTGTGGAACGGATGTACTTTTAGCTACCTGTAGCAAAGCGACGAAATCGCGGAGTAAGCCATGCCTGCCGTGACATAGAAAGTTAAAAATAAAGGGGTTAAATCCGTTTGGATGGGCGAGGAAAGCATATTTCTAGAAAAATCTACCATTGTTACAGAAACCGTAACATTTTCCAATTCACATTATCTAACGCGTCATCTGTCGACGGCAGCGGGCACACACAAGTGGCGATAACGAGTGTCCACTGGGAGCAGCCGTGTCGAAGCTTCCTCGACAATACTCGGCACATGCCAGAGAGTAGATATATCTTTTCTAATAAAAAAGCTAGTTAATAAAACATAACCGACATAATTATTTATTTATTTATTACTCGTACCGGCACGGCAGCTTGGGCATCTGCCCCGCTGCATGCGGCGTCTTAGGTTAGGTTTTTTATAATGTGTTAGTATGTATTTTTTAATGTTTTGTTAGTGTTTTAATATTCATATTATAAAATGCCTAACTTAAGAAGAAGAATAAATCAAGAGATGAATATAAGACCGTCAGTAGGTAGAGCTATTCGAACTAAATGAGAACCCCGAAACTACTTTAAAATTTTAAAGTCAGTTAACCCTTTAGCTGGCATGCTTCACATTCCCTCTGCGGTTTACGCCCAGACTAACAGGTGTATTCTGATTTTAATGACAGGATATAAATTAGATCTGGATTAGTCATGGATTGACTGACAGATCTAATCCATAATTAATTCAGATCTAATTCATAACCTGTTATTATAAACTGAATACCGACGCCTGTAGAAATCATTGTTTTATCTAAAAGTTAGGGCAAGATGAAGCCACTAGGCATTAAAATAAACTTTTTCTAACAAAAATCTAATCTTGCTCTAAGATTGTTTAATTATATTGAAGTAACTAAAAATAGAAAACAAACGAACTTTCTAGTTGGTCGGTTGGTTGGTGTGTTGGTTTGGTTGGTTGCTTGTAAGCTAGTTACAACTCCTGAAAGGGTTGATGATAGCAAACGAAATAATATTTGCTAGTGTCGGTAAGTTTCCAAACCAATAATTTGCTTGCAACTGGATGGTACGGAGAATCAGATCTGCTATTCTTATAAACCACGAGCGCTCACCTAATTTAAGCCAAACCAGGATAATATTAATATGTCATCGAGATCCGTAGTAGCAATTTGAATCCCTATTTTTTATCTACTCTTATTTTGTCAGTGTTTAGGGTAGAACGGTATAAGGTGTACCACAGGGTAATTTGTTAGTTGTTATTGTTAACAAAATTTAAATAAAATAAATCACAGTACATTTTAAAACTTTTGTTTTACTAGCCATCCTGTCTTAGTTACTAAGATTGACTGAAAAGCAGCATAACGGAGAGTGCTTTATAGGTCATTCCGTGATACCAAGCTGAGTGTCTCTGTCAGTGGATCTGCTTCAAATTCGAACAAGGTCCTAGTTTTCGCACGATATATTTGCTCAGATCACTTAATGAAGTTGACGTCTAGAATTGCGGGAGAGACTGACCGCTATTCCCTATGTAACTTATATAGGTACTAGTATTTGAAGCGATAACTCGGTAAGCGAAATGCACACACATCTAGGATTCAAGTTTACTCGCGTCTCCGGAAGGAACCGCCGGAAGCGCCCGCCCTCGACTTCCGCCCTCGCTCACCAATCTATCCGCCCTGCCACATACTCCCATCGACCCAGGGAAATTAATGCCCATTCAACTCATATTTAACGTGTGCACTGGAAGCGCAGCGCAGTAAAATATCAAAAGAGATATTTTCATGATTTATTTTTATCGATGTTCGAAGACTAGGTACGCTAGTTCGAATTTGAAGCACTAGCTTGGAATTCTAATAATGGACAGAGCCGTAACCACGCGTTTTTCATGCCTTTATTTAATCAAATATGTAGGTACTTTTAATCTAGACTGCTGGCGATCCTTCTTATGCGCTTTATAAAATTTCCGCAAGTTGTACATATTGTAACAACAAAATTTTAATTCTTCATTTTTTCAATACTGTTTTGTATGTGACCCATCTTCGTTTGATACCCTTACCGCGATCTAGCGAGCTCAGTCAATAACAACATGGTCCGGGTTGCTAGATTAAAAATAATTTCGGTGTCTTCCTACATCTTTGGTTTTTTTTTAATCGAAAGGGGTTTGTAAATTAAAATTGTCTTCAAATATTGTTTTTTCTTTCTATTTAATATTAGTCCAAATAAAGTAAAGAAGAAAGGTGGTGTTTTCTTTTCAAAATCATCTAGGATCGCACGAATCCAGTTCGGGCTGTGGCAACTCTGCCATTTGACTTGTCATTATTCTTCCTGTCAAAATGAAGATCGTGGACCGTTTTCTTTTGCGGTGTTTCGCCGTATGAAAGCCGTTTAATGGCTATAATACATCCCATCGGGAGACATCTCCTTTTTAAGTGAGTATTTTGGTGATTTCTGCAGTGGGTTTTGTGCATAAGATTCCATTTAATAGCGTGGTGAATTTTATTTCACAGTCCCGGATTTTTATCCTATATGGAAGTCGTGTGAGACGATGGTGTGTTGGTGGAGGCCTCATCGAGTCGACATGCTGGTCAATCCCGGCCACGTATGCCGCTTCTCCTCGATGGGTAAGTTAATTACTTGTTTTTGAATTCGTAATCCTTACGCCCATGCGGGGGTCCGCTCTTTAAATCATGAACCGATTTTTCTCCTTTATTTAGGTTCCAGCTTGTCAAAAGTCTGTGAACCCTGTCTTACTACCTGTAACTCGTTACAGGGCCTACCACTTAGTCTACAGTTTGGCTGTAAGGCAGCCCCCAGCCAGCTTGGTGTACCGGCGGTCGGGGCCTGTTCGCTATTACTACAACTACCATGGATGCAGAGGCACTGCGACATGAGTCTCCATTAGTGTGTCGGCAGTGGTACCTTCCTTCTAATGTCACTACTTAAAAGGTCAGAGACAACCAATTTATTATTTTCTCCAAGGCGCCCAACTTACTTTAAATAATTTTCCTTATTTTTATACCACGTACCCAGAGTGCCCAACCATAAGAAATGTAGCCGCCAAACCCACATTTGCTCTCATATTTTTAGTTAAGTCTGTAGTAAGCTAGCCGAGGCTATTTAATATATTATAATGTCATAAGTTAACATTTGACACTTCTAAACTTAGATATTGGTCGTTTAGTCAAATAAATGTATTATAAGTAATGTACTAGTTTCCTTTATTCCATTTTAATTAGCCCCCTAAAATAATAATGGTAACAGTGGCGCCCAACGTGGGGCCCGAATAATAAATTGTACTACTATGGTAATCTTGTTTGAAAGGATGGACCGTATTATAAATTTATTACATAATGTAAAGGGAGCAAATTTGGAGGTTATAGTGAAGTACAGTCAGCAGGAGTTTACATTTATTAAGTTTATTACGGGATGTTTGGAGTTGAAGTTTAAAATAAATAAAATTAATATTAAATAGTTTCTTGACGTGGTTGGGTACAGTCAGTCACAATTATTGTTGTTGACTTACGTTTTTTTTTAAATAACTTACCGATATTCAAATAGCGGTTTACCTTTAAGGTCGAATTTTATTGTAGTAGTTTTCACAATTGTTTCGTACGGGAGTTATGTTTATTACCTACTTTTCCTTATCTATTGTCTCGACTTAAATCGAGTTTTTTCCTTATTGTTGTTACTTTGGATGGAGTAAATATTTACTTATTAGTTAACTATCGGTGATTGCGCGTTTTTTTTTTGTTGATGTTCGGTAGGAGTTTTTTTTTTATGGTTGCGTGCAGGAGTTTTGTTTACGTATTACTTTCTTTCGATCGTGTCTGAGCAAACGTAACTCAGGCACGTGGTTTGTTTGTTGTTGGTGGGCGGAGAGGACGATTTAAAGACTCTTCGCGTGTTTTACCGGGGTGCTGGCGCTTTAAACCAGCATTCCAATCGGCACTGGCTGGTCGGGTTTTGGCGGATTTTAAACCGTCAAGCTCTTAATAGCAGTGCCGTCTTCTTTTGTTAGCGCTTTGCGGTATGACTTAAACCATATGCGTGAACGTTAATGTTGATGTTAGGGGGTTGTTATGCGGTACACGCCTTAAAGCGTCGTCCGCAAACATCGGATTTTTGTGTGTCTCGTGTTGTTTCGAACGTTACCGTCTGCCTGTCGTTCAGACACAGCTGGTCAACGTATCGTTGTGTTGTGTTTTTGTCTCGTTTCCGCGTCCAGACCTGTGTCGACTTAAGGCACGGCCTGATAAATGCGCGTTACTTGAATGGTGTAAAGTAGCAGTCACCGATCTTAGTTAGTTAAATTTTACCTGGCTATAGGCCGTCTATCCACAGTGAGTGTTGGCAGTACAGGGCGAAATCCCTGATTTCGCACTGCAGGACCAGTGTTCCTGTGAGGAGTGTCGACTGCTAGCTCAGTGGCTCTTTAGCCGAGCTATCGGACACTGCCCTTAACTCATATGGGTAATTGACTGTACTCAGTCATTACCACAGATTATGGAATAATCTGTTACCTTACGCACATTCCGCCATATAACTTGGACGTGCAACCCGCGACCCAGGTCGCTCGCTGCGCCGCCAAGATATACAGCGATGCAGTGCGTAGGTAGGGAGCTTTGCAGCTTCACTTATTAGCGTTAGTTTCGTTAGGTTAATATACGCTTAGGGTATCATAGTGTATATTACAGTACAGTAATATTATAGTTTGTAGGTGGTAACTTATGCACAGCTCGGCTGTGCTTATTTTTTTATTATGGTTTAGTGCGTGGGTTCGAATTGGGTGGTCGTTGCTTTCCTTTATGCCTTTAGCGTTGATTTTTTTTTTTTGGGACTTCTTCTAGAAAATAAGAGGGTGGTTTTGCGAGCTGGGGGCCAGCTCAAAATTTTGCCGTAGTCAAAATTTTCTTCGGGTAGGGGAGCACTGTAACAACAAAATTTTAATTCTTCATTTTTTCAATACTGTTTTGTATGTGACCCATCTTCGTTTGATACCCTTACCGCGATCTAGCGAGCTCAGTCGATAACAACATGGTCCGGGTTGCTAGATTAAAAATAATTTCGGTGTCTTCCTACATCTTTGGTTTTTTTTTAATCGAAAGGGGTTTGTAAATTAAAATTGTCTTCAAATATTGTTTTTTCTTTCTATTTAATATTAGTCCAAATAAAGTAAAGAAGAAAGGTGGTGTTTTCTTTTCAAAATCATCTAGGATCGCACGAATCCAGTTCGGGCTGTGGCAACTCTGCCATTTGACTTGTCATTATTCTTCCTGTCAAAATGAAGATCGTGGACCGTTTTCTTTTGCGGTGTTTCGCCGTATGAAAGCCGTTTAATGGCTATAATACATCCCATCGGGAGACATCTCCTTTTTAAGTGAGTATTTTGGTGATTTCTGCAGTGGGTTTTGTGCATAAGATTCCATTTAATAGCGTGGTGAATTTTATTTCACAGTCCCGGATTTTTATCCTATATGGAAGTCGTGTGAGACGATGGTGTGTTGGTGGAGGCCTCATCGAGTCGACATGCTGGTCAATCCCGGCCACGTATGCCGCTTCTCCTCGATGGGTAAGTTAATTACTTGTTTTTGAATTCGTAATCCTTACGCCCATGCGGGGGTCCGCTCTTTAAATCATGAACCGATTTTTCTCCTTTATTTAGGTTCCAGCTTGTCAAAAGTCTGTGAACCCTGTCTTACTACCTGTAACTCGTTACAGGGCCTACCACTTAGTCTACAGTTTGGCTGTAAGGCAGCCCCCAGCCAGCTTGGTGTACCGGCGGTCGGGGCCTGTTCGCTATTACTACAACTACCATGGATGCAGAGGCACTGCGACATGAGTCTCCATTAGTGTGTCGGCAGTGGTACCTTCCTTCTAATGTCACTACTTAAAAGGTCAGAGACAACCAATTTATTATTTTCTCCAAGGCGCCCAACTTACTTTAAATAATTTTCCTTATTTTTATACCACGTACCCAGAGTGCCCAACCATAAGAAATGTAGCCGCCAAACCCACATTTGCTCTCATATTTTTAGTTAAGTCTGTAGTAAGCTAGCCGAGGCTATTTAATATATTATAATGTCATAAGTTAACATTTGACACTTCTAAACTTAGATATTGGTCGTTTAGTCAAATAAATGTATTATAAGTAATGTACTAGTTTCCTTTATTCCATTTTAATTAGCCCCCTAAAATAATAATGGTAACAATATGTATGCGTATCTAGTTTATTACTCAATTATGAGTAACAGTTGCAGTCATATTTGCTTGCCAGAATATTTTCTGCATACCTAAGTTATTTACACAATTGGATAAAGTGATATATTAATATTACTTACAATTTCAAGCCACACATTTCACACCAGCGTTATCAAACGTTGACAACAGACATTATTATTTATCATGCTTAAATACTAGTATTAGATCATCAAAATGTTGTTCTTGCTCTTTTTTGTATTTTCGTTTTTCCTTTATAACTGTGATAGTGCAAGTCCACAAAGTAAGTTACATTTATTTATTTCCGTGGTCAATCTTTAGACTTTTTAACTGAAAAATATTATATTTGCTTATTTACAGATCATACGAAAATAGATCTAACAATGACGTAGTAAAAACATATTTTTTCTAGAAATTAAAACTTAAAAAAAAAAATCTTTTTATATCATAATTCTAGGAAGTATATCATAATTCTTCGTAGGAAGTGAAAACTGAAAAAATAGGTACTCGTTTTAAAACGCAAACTAAAATTTAAATTGAACTGTCGTGGTTCATACTAGGACCCCGTTTACACAATGATTATTTACTAATATCTGTAAATCTTTATTTTGAAGTTACCTATACTTCGTTTTTTTTAGCATTAGAAATAAGGTAAACAATCTTGATGTGTCTTTTAATTGAAAAACACATTTTTAAAATAAGTCGGGGCAAATATGTAACAATTATGAATCCAATACGATCATTTATATTCTTTTGCTTTCATAAGTAATAGTTACTGATTTTTAAAAAGCGTTTTTCAATTAAAAGACCCATCCACCATCCCACCATTTGATTTGATTTGATTTGAGTCCGCCATTTGTACATTGTTGTATATATTTTGTGCAATAAAGTTTAAATAAATAAATAATAAGAGACATGTCAAGATCGCTTACCTTCCTTCAAGTTCTTTCTAATGCTAAAAAAACGAACTATACTTACTTTTCGGTCCAATTGAACCCTTACCCTAAATGGAAACCTGTACAATAACGCTCGTACAAAATGTATTATCCTCCGGGTTTAATGCATCCGCGGCTCATGACAATGCAAATCGAACGACATCGGTACAGTTTAAAGCCCAAGGGCCTACCGCGAACCACTTAGTTCGTTCGTTTATTTGCCTCTGTATCTATCTAATAATATCCAAAGGCGATAGAGAGGCAAATAACGAAATAACGATTTACGAATAACGAATTTCTATCCGCCTGTCATAATCTCTCAGCTCCGAACGCTGCCCGTGCACGTAGCTAGCTAGATTGAATAATAACTAACTATATACGTAAATTATATTTAGGTCTACAGTGCCTTGAAGCTGTGATAAAATTAAGCTTATAAGCTAACGTAAAAAGATACGGCCGTTTATGCCGCAAAAATCGTATATTTCGACACTCACAAGGGAATCAAAATGTATAGGGTACTTCCCTTTGACCTAGAACTATGAATTTTGGCAAGTAATATCGTATTACACTACAAGACAGGGAAAAATCAGAAAACGATACATTTGTAAACAATAAATACAAGTTAAATTTGGTCAGAACCCTCGGTGGGCGAGACCGAATCGAACTTGTCCGGTTTTTAGGGTTCCGTACCCAAAGGGTAAAACGGGACCCTATTACTAAGACTTCGCTGTCCGTCCGTCCGTCCGTCCGTCCGTCCGTCCGTCCGTCCGTCCGTCCGTCTGTCACCAGGCTGTATCTCACGAACCGTGATAGCTAGACAGTTGAAATTTTCACAGATGATGTATTTCTGTTGCCGCTATAACAACAAATACTAAAAACAGAATAAAATAAAGATTTAAATGGGGCTCCCATACAACAAACGTGATTTTTGACCAAAGTTAAGCAACGTCGGGAGGGGTCAGTACTTGGATGGGTGACCGTTTTCTTTTTGCTTTTTTTTGTTTTTTTTTTTTGCATTATGGTACGGAACCCTTCGTGCGCGAGTCCGACTCGCACTTGCCCGGTTTTTTTTAATTTGCTTTTACAAACATGTTAAAGTCGGGCAAACGGAAAAGCGTCTAGATTAGTTGATGGATGGGATTTGTAAAATGTGAACAAATTTTAACAGTTTGGATATTTTTATTCGGCTCGTTTTAATAAATGGTAACGTTAACAACCCTAACGCTAGTACAAAATTCATTACCCGCCGGGCTTAGTGCACCCGCGGCAAATGACAATGCAAATCGAGAGAAGTTGGTGCCGCTCTTCAAAACGGCCCTATTAATCTCGCAGCTTTAGCCCGATAGCCCATGCAATTTGTTACCATAATAGATATACTATTATAGCTATGATCCCCACTTTATTACGATGACCGCGGTGATAAAGCATTTTCATCCAAAACAGTGCCATTTGGTGAAGTGGAACTCCTGATGATGTCCAAAATATTTTGCCATAATTACGGTTTGGAGATAAAATCTAATAAACCTTTGAAATTTTTTATAAAATATGCGAAAAGCTTGTCGAGAATACATTATTTTAAGTGTTTTCTTTAATACCTGTAGAATAAGGTGCTGAACTCTTTTCAATCACAAGCGGATGGTAATCAAGTTACATCGACGCTCCGCCTCATAAAAAAGTTAATTAACTGAGAAACTCAGAGTGTCTTTAGTTCAAAATGAATTATTTTTAATACCATTTGACGTTTATCTTTAACATCAGGGTTGCAGCTGTCATGTGCGCAAATAAAACAGTTCGTGGACGGACATAACGTACGCCGGCAAAGGGTGGCGCGCGGCGTCGTGCCGCGCCAGCCTACGGCCGCCAACATGATATACATGGTGAGTTGAAGGGACATCATCATATCAGCCAGATGACGTCCACTGCTGGACATAGGCCTCCAATAATAAAAACAAAATAAAAATGTCGCATGTCGTGAGACATTGTATAATCCAGTAACTATGTCGAATTTTGTAACCTGGCTCTTTTGCGTAAAATCCGGTAGTTCTGATTTTTTGCAGACTTATTCATGATGTTGGCCCAATGAATAGTCCAAGTTTGTGACATCGAGCGCCGAACGCAACTTTGTCAAAAATCGAAATAAACAAGTCTGCAAAAAATCAGAACTACCGGATTTAACGCAAACGCTAAATGTATTAATACTAGCATTAAGCTCATTTTACGATTTAACGTGTCGCGCTAGTGACTAAAAAACACGTCAGTTAAACCATAAAATTTGTTGGATTTTCCATAATGTCGATATTTAAGGAGGAAAATGGGAACTATGTTTGTATGGTGACGCGGCCGTTCACTATCATCAATAGCGTCAAATTATCAAAATATATTCTTAGGTCTCTTTTCTGTTTTATCTGTTTTAACCGACTTCCAAATCTCAAAGAAGGAGGTTATCAATTCGGTTGTATGTTTTTTTTTTTTTTTTTTTTTTTTTTTTTTTTTTTTTTTTTTTTTTTTTTTTTTTTTTTATGTTGTTACTCCATATCTCCGTCATTACTAGATCGATTTTGAAAATTCTTTTTTTGATTGAATCAAATCAAAACCCAGTTCTGATGATGGGATCCATGAGGAATCGAGGGAACTCCTCAAATCTTAAAGGCATACATATAGTGATTTTTGTGTTTTTATCAACAAATCAAGCATATACATTCAAAAACGTGACATTTGATGAAGTGGAACTGCTGATGATGATCAGAACGGAACTCTTCAACGACGCATAGTTCACCTTTGGCGATTTGTCCTCTTCCTTATGTTTGTTAAGCAAGTTAAGTTTTTAAGCAACATTTTTGTCAAGCTTGAGTTCTGATGATGGGATCCATGAGAAATCGAGGGAACTCCTCAAATTTTAAAGGCATGCGTATAGAGGTTTTTGTATTTTCATCAGAAAATCAAGCATTTTCATTCAAAACTGTCGCATTTGATGGAGTGGAACTGCTGATGATTATCAGAACGGAACTCTTCAACGACGCATAGTTCACGTTTGGCGATTTGTCCTCTTCGTTATGTTTGCTAAGCAAGTTTAGTTTTTAAGCCACATTTCTGTCAAGCTCGAGTTCTGATGATGGGATCCATAAGGAATCGAGGGAACTCCTCAAATTTTAAAGGCATACGTATAGAATTTTCTGTATTTTCATCATAAAATCAAGCATTTACATTAAAAACTGTCCCATTTGATGAAGTGGAACTGCTGATGATGATCAGAACAGAACTCTTCAACGACGCATAGTACACGTTTGGTGATTTCGAATTTCGATTTTGACTTGGACTGGGACCCGGACTCGTACCCGGATCGGAACCGGACCTGGACTCGGACTCGGACTTGGACCCGGACTCGGACCCGGACTCGGACCCGGACTCTGACCCGGACTCGGACCCGGACTCGGACCCGGACTCGGACCCGGACTCGGACCCGGACTCGGACCCAGACTCAGACCCGGACTCGGACTCAGAGACCTGGACCTTGACCCGGAAAATCACTATGATACCTAAACTAAATAAACCGCTATGATTACCTACCATAAAATGTAGGTATATAGTATGATGATGCCAAACCCCTCCCGCTCATACCCCCGTACACCGCACGGCATGCGCCGTTAAGTAGGTTAGGTTAGGTTTGAACTGCGATCCTCACAGACCAAACAAAAGTGGGTTAGGTTTGGTTAGCACTGCGGGCTTTACAGAAACGAAATGCTACTAGAAAAGTGGGTTTGATTAGGTTCGAACTACGATCCTCACAGAACCGAACTGCAATCAGAGAAGTGGGTTAGGTTAGGCTCGAACTACGACCCTTACGGAAACGAAATGCTACTAGAAAGTACTGGTTTTACCTCCTTTTCTACATAGTGCACCATCTACCATAATTTTTCACCGGGCCCCATAGAAGTCGGTTTTTTTTTCTTAAAAATTATCTACATAGTGTACCATCTACAGTAATCTTTCATCGGCCCCCATGGAAGTCGGTTTTTTTTTCTTAAAAATTATTGTACCTACGTATGACATGTTATAGTAAAATAAATAAATTATTTTAGTAATAATTTAATATTAAAAGTTTGTATTTTAATTTAATTTGATATGTTTTAAAGCTTTATGAGCCATGTTACTTGAATTAAATGAATAAAATACAATAAATTGCTAATATACAGAACTAATTTTCAGTTTATGTTAATTAATGACAGGTGCCTCATTTGCGTCAGCAAACAGCTGTGTGAAACTGAAACGAACAACATTATTTGCATACAACCAAAACAAGGTTAAATTGGTAGGTAAATACCTATACTAATTGAAATATATCATAATTATTTTTAGGTGTGGGACGAAGAACTAGCAGAAAAAGCAGCGAGATGGGCTGAAAATGGAATCTTTGGCCATAATCCAGTTAAGACCGTTGGTAATTAAACTACCCTTTGATTAGTAATGCGCCGAATACAGAACAGAATCGAATATTCGCTGGAACATTTGGTTCCGCTTTTGCCGAAATGAATGTTTCCCTGAATTACTATTCGATTCAGCGATCATTTCAATACGTATCAATCAGTCTTCTTCAAACCGCCCCGTATCGAACTAGTGCCACTGAATAAGTAATAATCTAATAATACTCGTATCATAAGTAGAAACTTACGGAAGTTCTCTAGCCTAATTTCGATGTTTAGCTACTTTAATTGGTCATTACTACGTAATTTACGTGAAGCCGCTTACCTACTTAAGGATGGTCAATTGGTGAATGATTGATTATACCCCTCGAGACCAACGATGGTCTCTATGAATGTTAAGTTTTATATGGAGTAGCAGTCACGTAAAATGTTTGTAGAGATTTATTGGTAGTTTAGCACATTACTTTATTTAGATACATTTCTTCAACATTTAAGTAATTAATAAAGATACGGTAAAATTCGATTTCTTCAATTATTTGTGTACCGCACAAAACTTTGTTCGCGGTACACTTATGGGATCACTTCGGTCTTGAAAATCAGTTTTTTTTTTTAATTAAGCCCAACCAAGAGATACTTGAAAGAACTGTCATAGGGACCGTTATTCGATACGAGAGGTAAAACAGATAAAAACTGGCCAGTGCGTGTCGAGCCACGCATAATGAAGGGGTTTGTACCTTTTAATAAGTAGAGATGGTTTTTGGACAAAAATCATCAATGGGTCAACCGATTATATTAAAATGATGTTTTTCGTAATTGTATCCTATTTAATATATTAAATTATAATATTACAAGAGTTGGAAGAATATAATTTTGAATACAAAAACTAAATACTTACTTATATTTAAATTGTAAAATTAACCAAATAATTAAGCTGAACACAACAACATAATCTGTGGACAAGCGAATATATGTACTTACCACGAGTAAGAGCTGAATGTAAGATTGGATCAATGTGAACAAGTCATCCCATTTCAGCCTTTGTTCTCTTTGTAGGCTCACAAAGATGGGGCCAGATTGGTGAAAATGTCTTTATAAACACGTTGCCGAGGCCGTTCTATGTGCCAGTTATTCCGAATATCGAGGAAGCCCTGGACAGCTGGTTTGACGAGCACGCAAATTATGGATTTGAGCCATACAGCCTCGCTACGCCGCGACCTATTGGTCACTACACGCAAGTAATGCATAATAATACTTATCAACGAATGCTGGTTAGCACTGCTAGCGCTGCTGGCTCCTACATACAAAAATACCTAGACGAGTACTGTCCTAATTTCTAACGAACCCGAAAGAAAGCTGATTGGATAATAACAAGAAATACATTGAGGTAGGGCCCGTACCAAGTAACACGTGACCTTTTAGCTAGCTAGGTTTGCCATATACGAGTATGTACTACGTATGCACATTATTGTTTAATATGTATACCGTAATAATTATAACTATGTTTACATGATGATTTTTGGTCTAAGTAAAGGACAAACTTAAACCGGGAGGACTTTTAATATACATTTACCTTAAGAGGGCTGTTCAAATAATTGGTTATAGTAGGTATGGTAGGCATAAAGATTATTATTATTATCCGGTAGGTAACACATTACATACATGCGGTTTTCAGATGGTGTGGGCCGAGTCTACCCATGTCGGCTGTGGGATCTCACAGAAGAAAGAGAACGGTTGGACCACTACGTTGACTGTTTGTAATTACGCCCCCACGTAAGTTACACCTTATTAGTACAGGACTAATTAGACTAGCATAAATTAACTAGCTTTTGATAGAAGATAGTCCTTACGCCGTTGCTATAAGCTTTATCAATTGTCATGTAACTGTGTACTATTGTCGTTAATTTAAGTAAGTAAGCGCGTGTGAAGGAGCCAGCAAATTCATAGTCAAGTTGTTTCCTGTTGTTTTATGCTTTCTGCAACATTTTAGAAAAACACTTGATAATGCAATCGCCAAGTGCCTTACAATTCTATGCGAGCAAATGTAGACAACTGTTACTGTATTAGGAGCATTTGCAAAGGGAATTCTAAGCGGAGTTTATCAGCTTACCTATTGGAAAACCCTGTTGTTTTCAATTTCAATTTTACGTTGAAATATCTCGCAGTAAACCATGAACAGGCTAGCCGAAATAGGGGCTATTCCCAGTGGTACCTAAATATGGTGAGATTTATTTTCACTAATAAAACTTTGGTGAGATAAGAAATCAAAGCTCGACGGAATCGGACCAAGCGTGATATTTGCAATGACAAAGTATGTAATTTCATTATAAATGTCATTTTTTTACGATAATATGAAGTTTATCAGTCTACACTCCTCACGTTGTTCTGTTCATATCGGTTCAAAGTCAGCTTGACTTCAGCTTAAGCTTGATTTGAGGTTAGACGGTCTCTATCCAAAATAATAATGATAATACGGAAGGCGGTGATCCGAAATAATCCTTAGGTACACCTTTATAATTATTTATAGCTGAGTAACACATAAGAAATAAACTTGTAATTTATTTTATTAACTACCAGGAAAAACCATAGATAAATTATGATTCCACTCATCCACTAGAAGCGGCCATTCCCAGCAGAGGGACGTATCTCTACAGGTAGGACGATAGTGATGACATACTGGAAACGAAAATCCCGTTAACCATTTTATACCAGCTCTTGGGAATAACCCTAAACCGGAAAAGTAAAATGTGGAATCAGAGGGAAAAGCAGGATTGGTCTGACGTATTGATCAACAGTACCTATTGGTGGTTTACCTTTGATTTTTCAGTGGCATGCGTCGGCCGTGATCACAAATAGGTTTATGCAAAGCGTAGTTGTCAAGGAACGATGAAGGTAGATTGTTTTTTCGCTGCAGTATAGTAGTTTCAAACTAGGATAGTTATCCTTATTATCTTATCTAAGTTATCTATACAATTAATACTAACAATTTTCTAAATTGATGACTTAAGTTAGTTTATTTTCATTTTTAATATTTGTATCTACCTTATCAATAAACTTGTATTTTGTATTGAAAAAAAAAATTGATGACTGATGATATTGAATTTGAAAATTCAACAGTTAGGGAGATATTGATAAAATAAAAATATTTTCTGACGGACAAATACTTCAGATACTTACTCCATTATTTAGTATCTAGGACGACTCTGAAATTATTGCAGCTACTTTTACGGAGCTAAGTACGGTAACATTTCAAACAGATGTCCGCCATTTGTAAATTTTTGACAGGCTAGGCTTCTGGCACGGACATCCGGCATTCAGCCACAATTGTAAATTGTGTAAAAATATTTAAAAACGTTATTAATTTAAATAAGCATTAGGATTTTTAAAGTAACACCCATTCATCTTGGTTCGTATGAAGTCGCCAGCCTGTCGGTATTCTACAGGTTGCACTTCGGGGAGTGTGCCCAAGAGCTACACGAGCTCATTCCACCGTCCCCATTCTACCATCGGACTTTTAGACGCACGGCCGGTTTCCATCCTTACTTGGTAGATATTCCACCTATTCGCACGAAGCGCTTTGCTTCTACTTTCCTTATGCGCACTACCAAGGAATGGAATTCCTTGCCGGCGTCTATATTTCCGTGTTCTTATAACCCGGCAACCTTCAAATCAAGAGTGAACAGGCACCTTCTGGGCGAGCTCGCTCCATCGTAGGCCACGTCTACGCCTCGGCTAGTCTGTGGCCATGAGTAATAAAAAAAAATGAATTTTATTTACGAGTATATTATTATATTCATATTTTTTAACATTGTTTCAATGCTTCCATACAAAATTGCGTTTCCTTTTCAGAGGCAACTTCCTTGGCCAAGTTCCTTACTCCAGCAACGGGGCTGCCGGCTACCTGCGCTGCGTAAACCGCACCTGCCATAGGCCTTATGGATATTATTGTTAAGCAAGAAAACACGGGAAAATAAGAGCTAATCATCCGATGTGCAGTCAGCAGTAGAAGTTGCTAAGCGGGCGAGGTGTTCAAAATTACCTTGACACGCTCTTATTCTCTTAGCAACAAAGTCGCGTGAAGATCATTCTGAACACCTGTCCCGCTTATCAACTTCTGCTGCTGACTCCACCTATCATTTGTGACTTCCCATCAGAAAAAGTGTCCTTATGCTCCATGTGCTGAGAAGACTCCAACGGAAAGTCACATGATTCACTGGTTTTATTAAACATAATTTATTTATGCCATGGTAAACTAAAAAGTTTAAATTCATAACAAGAAATTAAAGTAAAACCATTTTAATTTAAGTAGTGCGTAACCCCATCGCAAACGGACTAACTAATAAATAATAAAATTAATAAAGAAGACAGAAGTAGACAGAAGGAATAAGAATGACACTTCAACTTAAGTGTTCAGAGTTCCAATGAATTTAAAAGTTTGAAAATTCTTTAAGAAGATACATAGTGAACACTTAATAAAACATCTTATATCTATACCACATCTATTGCCTACCAAAAATACTCCATGTAACGGTCACTCAACGTAAAAAAACCATAACATCACAAGACAAAGAAACATTTGAGGCACGAAATAAGTTTCTACATAGGTACATATTTACAAAGGGTCCTTAAAACAACACAAGACTGAAAGGTTATGTATTGGATTGGTCGAGATCTCTTAAAATCGTTCAACTGAATAAACTTCACAGAAAATACGGTACCTATACGTTACGACTAGATATCCAAAGTGAAAGGTATAATTTACATAAGGGAACTAACACGGATCACTGAACATAACCGGCCATATAATACGTTACTTTGTTTGCAAGTGCTTTCAATTTCAAACATGTACCTAATAAAATTGACATATTTTCTATGTATACTCGTACCTTCCAGTTTTTTTAACGCAAAGGTTCGTACAATTGAAAAATTAAAATGAAATAAGTTTATTAGGTTAAATAAAAAACCACCTTTGGATTTGAGTCCTCCTTATTAGTAAATATATACCTGTATCAGATAAACCCGCTTTTTCAAATGTACGCCTTTACAGAATATTAAAAGTAACACAGAGACATCTAGACTCTGAGCAACACCGGCTTCCGACACGTCGGAAGTAAGGACCCCAAGCGATATCTTAATACCATACAAATCGTTCCGCCATTTTTTGCGATGGAAAACGTGGGCACAGTCGCACTTCTCACTTATTACATACAAAATCCAATCTGTAATGACGACTCACATACATAGAAAATGACACACGTCAAAGACAAATCTTGTAGGCCTCGATTTCTTTTTGTGTAAGTATGAGTCACAACACGAACCGCGCTAGTTGTGTGCATGCCCAGTTGGGCATGTGCTTCGGCAGAAGAGAAATAGTGCGAATGCCGACTCCCTTCCTGGTATTGTTCGAAGCAACTAGTAGATATCGCATATATCAAAAATATTCGCGCACTTTTTTGTGACGGTTTGATTGAACTGTCACGAAGTTGAAATGTGTTTTCGAAGTGACGCAAACATAACAGTACCTAACTATCAACAACTAGTGTACCATAGCAAATAGTCTAAAATAATATTATAGTTTTGAACACAGGGATTGTTATTATTGCAGTAAACGATTTTTAAACTAGCTCGTGTGTCCATGAATATGCAAATGGAGCTTTTTCGATTCAACGCGGAGTGATGTTTGGTCGATAAACGAATTTTCGCGAATGTACACAAAAAGGCATAGCTCAGTTTTACGCAGCTTCTGATCTGATTAAAACTCGTTTCCAGAATAAAAATAGTAAACTGAAATTTACGGTGTGGATATTTAATGAGATTATCGCTTTATCATTTATACATCTTGATACATTTTAAAATGTTTTTATTAATGTTGCTTTCATTTACTGTGTTATTTTTTTATTTTACGTAGGATACTATTTTTCAATAATATAATCAATTTACCTACTCCACTTTTGCCCGTTTTCTGATTACTCTTTGATATTGCAGCGAACAATCATAATATTTAGCAATGAAAACTTACACTAGGTTTTATCTTAGGCATGGTATCAGAATTGAATACTTTGAACAAAATTTTTGATGGAAATCTAAAAATTTAAGACAAGAGCCTTCTTAAAGTGGAACTCCCTTGTGTAGGAAAAGCAAATTTCAACCCGGCTATCTACATATCAAAAGTAAACTCCCTTAATAGGAGAAATTAAAAACATATTTCCAAGGTGACTCTTAAAACTTAGTACCTACAACTTACACAGTACAAAGTTGTCGAAGCAGTTTAAGCGAAGCACTAGAAACAATACGACGAAGCTTCATTTAAAAGTTGTGACAAAAAAGAAAGGACATCGGACATCTTGCCCCTTAACGTGGAGTTAAAGTTTCCACCGGAAAGTTAGAGGCCGGCTGTCTCGTGTCTCGGTATGCGCGACACTATTGGAATGCGAGTACTTCGAAATTTACCGAAGACTTACTTCTTGTACTTGCAATGCCACTCTGAACCTTAGACAAAACATCCTCCAGACTGAGCATAGTCGCTCGACCCCCTCTGCCACGCGTACGGTAGTTTTACTCCATATTCGAGTAGAAAGTGTCTTTGTGTGACGTCCGTGTCTTTGAAGGGACCAATCACGGCACGGACTTCGCTCACGTCGTCCCGCGCACCCCCGCATTTCTGGCATCATCGGTTGCATGAAATAATCGCTCTAAACTCGGTCTAGAGGATTCCTAGTCTATGCTCTGAACTATAGGAATGCTGTTATTCTCATAACTACAAGATTCAAGGTAAGCGCTGGTTTTTATTTATCAATTCAATTCCCATCTATATTCAATTGCCATCTTGGGTCGCTATAATGAATCCTTGTAACTTGTAAAACAAGCAGAAATCTGTAACTAATAAAAAAAGTTTTAAAGAAGATTTCACGGTCGGTTTTGAAAAAAGAAATATTGCAATATAGATAATGTTTTTGTTATTCTAAAGATTATAAGGAATCAACCTAAAGAATTATGGATTGTAGTTTGGGACTAGGACAACGTACCTATCCATGTTATCCTATATCCCTCAACAGGTATACATAATAACATAATAACACCACAGTTCCGAGAAATATTAGAAACATGGAAAATAAAACCTACTTTTCGCAGCTGTTATTATTATAATATGCTATGAAACTCTAACTATATTCATTTGTTAGAGAAACGCTGAACAAACAATGATCCATATAATGATAAGTTTTGTTTTTCCTGTTAGTTGGCAAATTATTCCGGCTTTATCCTTTTCGTTTGATTGCAAGCAAACATACTCAATGAATCGGTTTTTGTTAGTTAGTTATTTGGAGGTAGAGTAATATCCTCATATTACTGTAAGTATAATGAACCATATACCTATAATTTAATAAATTATTTTTCCTGGTAGGTAGTTTATTGATTTGAAACAAAAAGTCGCCTGCAATAAAATCATCCACAACGAAGCGTGAAAAAATACTTGACACGCTCTTATGGCTCTACAAATAAGATTGTGTCTGATTTTTAGCGCGCTATAAGTATGAGGTAATGATGACTAATAACCAATAAACGTTAAATCATGCTATACTATAAGATCAGGTAATTATTAAAAACTCACCCGTGATAAAGTATCCCCAATCCCCATGCTTAGCTTACTTTGCAAATCGTCGGGTAACAATCAAAAGTCACTAATTAACACCATTGAAATTATTGGACAATAAACCGTGTTACAAGTGTAATAAAGTGCAATGTTACTGTAATATTTTGGTAGTACTTAGTGACTTTTGCTTGTCACCCGACGTTATATTATTTCATTGTAAGAAACGAATTTACCAACTGAGTGAAATAAGAACGAGAGATGAAAAAACACTTTGGTTTCTTATATGTATTACACATAATATAGGTAAGAGTATGTGTAACAAAAACAATAATATTAACGCTTCGTTCACTTTTTAACCGACTTCCAAATCCCAAAGGAGGAGGTTATCAATTCGGTTGTATGTTTTTTTTTATTTTTATTTTTTTTATTTTTTTTATTTTTTATGTTTGTTACTCCATATCTCCGTCATTACTGGACCGATTTTGAAAATTATTTTTTTGATTGTATGTATATGCATACAGATTGGTCCCGTTTTTGTCAAAATCCAGTTCTGATGATGGGATCCATGAGGAATCGATGGAACTCCTCAAATCTTAAAGGCATACATATGGTGATTTTTGTGTTTTTATCAACAAATCAAGCATATACATTCAAAAACGTGACATTTGATGAAGTGGAACTGCTGATGATGATCAGAACGGAACTCTTCAACGACGCATAGTTCACCTTTGGCGATTTGTCCTCTTCGTTATGTTTGTTAAGCAAGTTAAGTTTTTAAGCCACAATTTTGTCAAGCTTGAGTTCTGATGATGGGATCCATGAGAAATCGAGGGAACTCCTCAAATTTTAAAGGCATGCGTATAGAGATTTTTGTATTTTCATCAGAAAATCAAGCATTTTCATTAAAAACTGTCGCATTTGATGAAGTGGAACTGCTGATGATGATCAGAACGGAACTCTTCAACGACGCATAGTTCACGTTTGGCGATTTGTCCTCTTCGTTATGTTTGTTAAGCAAGTTTAGTTTTTAAGCCACATTTCTGACAAGCTCGAGTTCTGATGATGGGATCCATAAGGAATCGAGGGAACTCCTCAAATCTTAAAGACATACGTATAGAATTTTCTGTGTTTTCATCATAAAATCAAGCATTTACATTAAAAACTGTCGCATTTGATGAAGTGGAACTGCTGATGATGATCAGAACAGAACTCTTCAACGACGCATAGTACACGTTTGGTGATTTCGAATTTCGATTTTGACTTGGACTCGTACCCGGATCCGGTTTGGACCCGGACCTGGACCTGGACTCGGACTCGGACTCGGACCCGGACTCGGACCCGGACCCGGACTCGGACCCGGACTCGGACCCAGACCCGGACTCGGACCCGGACCCGGACCCGGACCCGGACTCGGACCGGGACTCGGACCCGGACTCGGACTCAGAGACCCGGACCTTGACCCGGAAAACCCCTATGATACCTAAACTAAATAAACCGCTATGATTACCTACCATAAAATGTAGGTATAAAGTATGATGATGCCAAACCCCTCCCGCTCAAACCCCCGTACACCGCACCGCATGCGCCGTTAAGTGGGTTAGGTTAGGTTTGAACTGCGATCCTCACAGAACCGAACAAAAGTGGGTTAGGTTTGGTTAGAACTGCGAGCCTTACAGAAACGAACTGCTATCAGAGAAGTGGGTTAGGTTAGGCTAGAACTACGACCCTTACGGAAACGAAATGCTACTAGAAAGTACTGGTTTTACCTCCTTTTCTACATAGTGCGCCATCTACCATAATCTTTCACCGGGCCCCATAGAAGTGGTTTTTTTTTCTTAAAAATTATTTAAACGATAAACTTTGATACGAGCAAATAACTTATAGGTAGTTACGGCCGAGTTCACAAACACCTTTACAAGCCAACATTCCAAAAATATATTTACAGGAACATATTGTAAGTATCTTAGAGGCGTGTAAATATATTTTTGGAACGTTGGCTTCTCACGTTTGTGAAGTCGACTGTACCAACCAGTTATTACAGCGTCTACCCCTACTAATACGAATATAATAAATTGTACGTGAGAATTTTCTAAAGGCGTGAAAGTCAACCCGGGTAAATTAATTTACATACCTGCCTCGGCGGTAAACAAGATCGGTGTCTGTTAGCTTTTTATTTTCTCAGTAATTGGATTTTGCTTCACGTTTATTGGTTGAAAATAAACCTCAACAAAAGGGAATAATATAAAGTTAAAATTAAGAAAGAACTTTTATTTAAAAAATATATTTATTTATTATACAAAGGGTTAATGGTATATAAATAATCATACAAAAGTAACTTAAATATATCTAAATATTAAAATATTTTAATCTAAAAGACCTCCGCGGGCTGTACCGGGTGCAAAGGTGCCCATGATACTTGCCGCGTTACCACGTTGGATAGCGATGGCCAGCCTTTGCACCATTATTTAAATATACATCGGATACTATTGAATATTTCATTTTTAAATTGTACTTTGAAATATAGTGTTTTATTGGCTTTAAATTGAATGGTCTAATTTTTTAAAACTACAGTTAACGAAGAGCAGAGTCAGAAATAGAAGTAGCTAAGCGGGTAAAGTGATCGAGTACACGCTCTTACTTAAAATAAAGTTGTGCTCAGATCATTTTGAACAGAAACACGCTTAGCAACTTGCTCTGCTGACTGGACCCACTGAAGTGGCCTGTAAGTCTAATTCAATGTCTTCCAGTACCGTAAAAGAAATAAAAATATGTATGATATCTAAAATTCTAAATAGGTACATATTTCATTCATTCATCAAGTACCGTAAAAGAAATAAAAATATGTATGATATCTAAATACATATTTCATTCTAGAATATTTAAAAAAAGTGACACAAATCTCACGCTTTCCACTCAAAAAACCGAACTGAATTAAATTAAGTGCGCACATGTAGGCACATTTATGTATAAACATTTCGCAATATAGATATATTTGCTCCACTTTAGCCGCCTCCATTAAGCCGCCGTCGAAGCGCTAAATTGCATCAAATGTGGTGGGAAAAACATATCAAATAACCACATTTTGGGATCAATGCTGTATCATGTTCTTAGTTAAGGCGTTTTGGAACACACTACGATCACGTGACTATAACGTGACCGACGCGTCCAAGCAAAAACTGTAACGAACAAACTGACTGGTGGAATACACGGAGTTCTCAATTATGTTATTGTTTCATTGAATACTAATTGCTTAACACGATACATGGCGCAGTCGCAGTCTACTCCGTCAATCATGTCGATGTTTAACATACCTGAAAAGTTAAACGTATCAGGAAATCTGTCGGAGAATTGGAAAACGTTTGAACAGAACCTGAAAATATATTTGGTGGCGTCCGGCTTAGACAAAAGCGATGACACAAGGAAAGTGGCGATCCTTTTAAATGTAATTGGTGAGGATGGCATTAAAATCTACAATAACTTTGCGTTGACGACGACGGAAGACGTAAAGTTTGAAGATGTCATGAAGAAGTTCAAGGACTATTGTGAGCCTAAAAAGAATGTTCTTCATTCAAGGTTCCTTTTTTACACCAGAAAGCAGGAGGAGAGTGAACCATTTGACAGCTTCCTAACTGATGTAAAGAGGCTAGTTAAGAGTTGTAAATTTGGAGCGGAAGAAGATGATGCTGTTCGCGACCGACTCGTATTGGGTACCAATGACCTGCATACCCAGAAAAAGATAGTCATAGAAGGCGATGCAGAATTGGACATGGTAATTACAAAGTTGCGACTTGCCGAATTAGGACGTCAACATGCTGCAGAGGTCCAAGGCAAAGTCAAGGTTGATAAGGTGATTGAAAAAAAATCGAACAGCAAACCGGTACATAATAATAATATGGTACTGAAATGCAAATGGTGCGGAGAACAACATGAGCGTAAACTCGAAGTGTGTCCGGCTCGTGGCAAATTATGTACAAAGTGCAATCGGTACAACCATTATGCTACAGTGTGCCGCAGCAAATATGTAAAAGCTATTGCAGACAATCAGGAAGATAGTGATGGCGAATTTTATTGTGGCAGTGTTCAGAAGGTACGTTCTAAAGAATGGACACAAGCATTATTAATAGAAGACACCAAGAGTATCAAGTTTAAGCTTGATTGTGGTTCAGATGTTAACTTGATTCCGTTCAGTGATTATCAAGCGATTAAACAAAGAAAAAACCTGAAGTTGGAATCTTCTAAATGTAATCTCTATGCTTACAACAATACAGGGATAAAAGTATATGGCTCTATATTGTTGGAAGTCAAATTAATGAGTAAATGCTATTTTATAGAATTTATTGTTACAGATTCAGAGTTTCAACCAACCCTGGGCAGAGATGCTTGTTCCATGCTAGGTTTGGTTGAAAGAAAATACATTAATAAAATTGACTCACTGGAAAATGACATTGTTACAGATGATCCAAGGAAAATTGAATTAATTGCAAAGTACCAAGATGTATTTACTGGGACAGGGAGATTTCCAGCTGAATGTCAAATACTACTAAAAGAAGGGTCTGTACCAATTTCAAAACCACCTCATCGTGTTCCTCTAAAATTAAAAGAAAAACTTAAGTCTGAACTTGAACGATTGTGTAAAAAAGGTGTCATATCAAAGATGGATGAAGCCACAGAATGGATCAATAGAATTGTGATAGTTGAGAAAGACCAAAATGCAATCCGTGTGTGCTTAGACCCTAGGGATCTAAATAAGTGTATTCTTAAGAAATATTATGAAATACCAACTATAAATGACCTTAAATCTAAAATATCTGACGCTAAATATTTCTCGGTCCTAGACTTGAAAGAGTCTTTTTGGCAAGTTGGTCATTCTGAATCTAGTAAAAAGCTTTGTACATTCTCAACAGTCTTTGGCACATACAATTTTAATGTTTTACCATTCGGATTAGACATTTCAGCTGAAATATTTCAAGAAAACTGTGAAAATTGTTTCAAAAACATAGAAAATACATTTATATACATTGATGACTTTTTAATATATGGCAAAACAAAAGAGGAACATGATGTGGCTTTAGAAAAAGTCTTATTAAGGGCACGAGAATTAAACATTAAATTTAATCTTAAAAAATTTCAATATCTCCCTGAAATAGTAAAGTATTTTGGTCATGAGATAATTAATGGTTGCCTGATGCCTGATAAAAATAAGGTTAAAGCTATAATGGATTATGACTCGCCCTCCGATAAACAAAGTTTACAAAGGTTTCTGGGCATGGTAAATTATATGAGAGATTACATCCCAAGATTGTCCGAATTAACAAGCCCGCTAAGAGAACTTTTAAAAAAAGATGTTATGTTTCAGTGGGCAGCGACTCATGAAAAGTGTATTGAACAAATCAAAAACATTCTTATTAGTCCACCTGTTTTAAGAAATTTTGATCCCAAGCAACCTTTAACTATCCAGACTGATAGTTCAAAAAATGCAATTGGCTGCGTTTTGATGCAGTTTAAACAACCAGTTGCATTTGCATCTAAAAGCCTAAGTAAAACTGAATGTGAATATGGTCAAATAGACAAGGAATTTTTAGCCATTTTATTTGCTTGTAAAAAATTTCATTATTATATATATGGTAGGCATACTGTAGTCCAAACTGATCATCAACCATTAGTTGCATTAATGAAAAAAGAAACATTATGAATAAAACTAATTATGATAAAACTGCCAGACATTATAATTATACTCTAGAAAAAGGGCAAGATGTTGTATATCGCAGAGAAAATGTATGGTTGCCAGCCAAAATAGTGGACTCTCACAGTTCGCCCAGGTCTTACTTGATCCAAGATGATCAGGGTTCTATGTTAAGAAGGAACTCTTTGCAACTGAAGCCATCAGCAACTTCCAATATACCATCAGATGTTTCTGTTAGCTCGCCGAGGCGATGCGTTATACCTGAGGATGGGGACTCGGAGTTGCCTATGGGTTCTGAACGAATGATGGAACCTGGACCTTCGGCTAATTGTGAAGGCAGACCTAAACGTGTTATTAACCCTCCAGCTTATCTTAAAGACTATGAGACAGACTTATCACATAAGGGGGAAGATGTATCATGTTCTTAGTTAAGGCGTTTTGGAACACACTACGATCACGTGACTATAACGTGACCGACGCGTCCAAGCAAAAACTGTAACGAACAAACTGACTGGTGGAATACACGGAGTTCTCAATTATGTTATTGTTTCATTGAATACTAATTGCTTAACACGATACAAATGCTAATGCCAGCTTCATCTGAAAGTAGTGTTAGCATTTTATCGTGTTTATTTACAGGTATATTAATGTATTTATTTTTATACCTACCTACGAATAATCCTACGATCTTAAGATTGCAAGCTTTAAGAGAGATTAACGCAGGCAAACGTGACCGCGGCTCCATCAGCACTGATTAGTGCTTGAAACTGGAGACTTAAGCTTTCCGAAACGTAAAAATACGAAAATCAAACCAATAAATCCTATCCGGATTCCCAAATTAGTTTGAATTTATATTGCTAAGTAATATTTGTCGAATTACTTGTCTAAGTGTATTGTATTCTTGTCATTAAAAAGGAAAAATGTATTGAGATGACTGATACGAACTACCTATGTGTAACGTTATCATTTTCATACATTATCTTAGTTTCAATGTGTGTTTCCTACTTATATAATTGTCACTTGTCCCACAGCTACTATGCCCGTCGCATTCTAAGCGAAGCGAGCAAAACATCACATCCACGACTATCTCATCGAACCATTTTAAATGAAGGAGCGAAAAGTCAGGCTAATAGAGATACGTATAATAATAGTTACAAATCTAGTGTTAGAAGGTATGTTTCTACTCCTATTTATAATGCATAATAGGTATGTTTAAATCATAATCTAATTGTACCTAAATATTTCAATGTACCTAACACCAAATATAATTACATCCACAATTTGAAATCAGTAATCACTTGTGATTTGATATGGGATGAAATGCTTTTAACCCAATGTTGAAGTGCTACTAAACGCTAACATTGTTACATCCATTATATTTAATTACGATTATCAAAGTAACAATAGCTACTTGCAACCCGCTGGCGCTGATTACTAGTCAATTATGATGAAAACAATGTTCATTTCACCCATACACAGTGTGGTTTAATGCGGCTTAATGCAAATTGTAACAATAAAATATAACATGTACCTACACATACACAAGTACAATACAGTGTGGAAATATTAATGGGCCCTGGAAGGAAAGTACCTTAAAACTTTAAGTTACCTCATTATACTGAAATGAAATATTTTTTTATAAAGAAGCGAAATTGCATACAAAGATTTTTTTTAATTCCATTGTCTCTCCCGGGAGTCAAACCCTAAGTGGGTTTGACTCCCGGGGTGGTAAATTAAAAAAACACTAAATATTCGATTTCATGGATATTTTGTACGATAGGCGAGTGTAATTAAGACCTGTCTCTTGGAGAAATTTTAACATGAACTGTTTTTTTTATTCGGTTTGATTCCCTGGAATTTTAATTGCTCTTTGACATGGCAGTGATATTATTGGACCAATTAAGAAACAATTACTGAAATCCAGCAGCTTCTGCGAAACCCACAAAAAAATTACAAATATATATACTTCAATAAATCATTATAATTGTTCAACTGTGATTAAAATTCGTTCTTCTACTTCTAAATCATTAAGTATCAATTTTCATTGAAAGATTTCATTATTTACAGTCTTAGTTCTAAACAAGTCACACCTAACAACGCGGGATAGACAGAGCAAATTCTAGCTTGTTACTTTGAATTTCTCGTACGGCGTATACATAAATATTAGAGCGGCAGGACCCGCGGGCCGCGCCGGCTACAGTCTACACCTACAATGAGAATAATTCATTACATCAGGGCAGGACCTTACTACAATGCTATTTAAGGAACGCCAAACATGCTTCATAAGCATTGTTTTAATCCGTTTAAAATTCTACGTTTGGTAGCGTTTCGTAACTTATTTTCGACGTTCCGCGCGGAATATTTCTGTTTACCTCTGCCACTCTGCATACTTCACGGAGCTTGCAACGCAGCAGAAATATTCATGCGGCTGCTGTCTATCTATGTATTTTTAACATTTACTACTCGACCCTCGTCTCCATAAATTTATCCAATAAACACACACAATACTATAATAATTCAACGTAGTTAACCAATGGGGTAAGCAATTAATTTTAAGTTATTTACGACACATTCAAGTGAATTGCAAATGCTTTCTATATAAATGATTCAATAATGATCTCTATAAACGATACATTAAGCAGTTAATTCGAGTTTAATATAAATTGTAATCAGCCCGTACATTTATTTTGCGAGTTACACTAATTACTACTTAACAGTCAAGTGTTGTATCCATCATAGTGTTTCGAGTGTTCGCTTCCACGTCATGTAATCGCACTGCTAAAATAAATTATATTTAGACTGAATTGTAGTAGAATTGTAACATTATAAAAGAGAGATTTTAAGAAGTTTATTAATCATATGCTAATTCAATTTAAAAAGCCATACAATATGGAATTATCGTCGGTATACTTCTAAAACATGATAACTACCTGAAACATAGTTTCGAGAAAACGCGAGTTGAAAGTTTGATCCTCGAATGTGGGAATTTAGAAACGCGTTTTTACAAATTTAGTTTAACATTTAAAATTTTTGGATATTAAAATTGTCTATAAAGTGATAAAACTGATGTTTTTGAACCGAAAAATATTAAATATTGGCCGACAAAAACATGGGATGTGTTAGTTATCATGTTTTGCCTGTATAAAAAATGGACTGATATTTGCCTAAGGACTGTTCATTTTATCAAGCGGACACACAAAAAAGTATAAATTACATTTTTCTAATTCTGGAATCGCTTTATTTAGATAAATATAATAAAAACGGAAACCAACGCAAAACATTTTAATGTAAATATAGTATAATATAATAACATCGGTAAGATTTTCGTACTTTTACACGGTTGCGCCGTTCAAGTGCCTGCACATCAATTTTTGACACTTTTTGACAAGTTGTAAACAACATTCGTTTGAATTCTTTCAATGTTTTAGCTTCTCATCTACCCTTTTTTAAGTGCATCTTCACATTGGTCTAGTGTCACTCGATGGAGTGGAGCTCCGGGCAATTAGATGAGTTGACTTGTTTTTGAACGAAATCAATGTTTTTCAAATTCAGTAGCTTTACTTTCTGACCAGCATAGTGGGCACTTGCCAAATCAGGCCGAAATGAAGAGGTGACATTATGCGTCTGATAGACGGAAAGTACTCGTTATTAGATGCATTATTTTCTGTAAATGTCGCAACCAAAGTTCATGTCGCAAAATAGAACAAACTTTTTAAGGCCACAGGAACCAATTGCCTGCCAGACAAGGACTTTCTTCATGAATTGGTTAATTTTGATGTTACTCTCCTCGTCGAATATATGATCTTCTACAACGGCATGGTAGCATCAGGGCCATTGGTAACGTACTACAGCAACATTTTACGCATTTTCCGTTGTCCATTAAAATGCTACGAAATTTATCTTAATGTAAAATGTAGTACAGTTTGACGCTTCTTTTTTTCGATTGCTTTCGCTGCTCTGTAATTATTTTGTCCATTTTTTTCTTTCTATGGGTCCATTTATTGTACATACTTCTTATATTTTAATCTGTGCCTACTCTAACGCCTGCTGTCTTAGGAAATTTCGCGAACCGATAAGTAATTTATTGATTTTAACAGCCGCATGACAATACTTTTGTTTCTGGATTGGCCGGGCCGCTTCTGTGCCGGGATTTTGTAAAATCTGATCAAGCATATGATGCTCTGCAAATGTTTTAATAATTTTATTCACGTTTAACTTGGAAAATTTGTACATATTTACGATTTTTCGCAGTGAATACTAGCCTGTGCATCCTTATTGCAGAACTAACTTGCTATGTTCCAAATTTGTTCGGTCCTTCGGGAAAAATATTTGACTATTATGGGAACAAATATGTAGCAATTGATAAATAAGGGATTGTTAATTATATTGTTATGAGCTGTACGTCAATTGATTTTAAATTCGCCGATTAAAAGAGGTGTAAGAGTGTCCGCTTAGTAAACTGAACAGTCCTTAGTAATTTATAATCATATAAAAAATAATTATATATAATTAAAAATAATGACAGTGATAAAAATACTAGTTCACACGGCATTATAAGTAAATTCTAAAAACTACCGTTAGCAACAAAAAGTAATAAATTACATACAACATGTTATTATTTACAGGTAAACAGTTATAAGTGATTCTAATATTACAATTTTTGACTTTTCCCTCCTTTATTGAAGAAACATGTGACAATACACTCCTTATTAACTAAATTACTGCAATAAATTATGTAACTGATTTTTTTAGCGTTTAACGAGCATAATGTTAATCAGTTTAAAGTGAATTTAATATTGTCTAGTTGTATAATAGATAGCGTATTGAAAGAAATGTCTACAGGTAAATAGTAATGAATAATGTTATAATGTTTTACCAGTTGCTATAACTAGATTAACTAGGTTCTTAATTATAGGTACATTCAGGTAAAAAATGTTAACGTTACTTTATATATTTTGCGTGACCAGTTTTATGAGATAAGGTAGTGTTAAATACTCTTATTATGTTTTACGTGTACATTATATTTAATTTCCTGTCTGTTAGTACTTTTTTACACTGTGTAACTTTGTAAATAATAAACATAATTTAAAAAATGTCACATATATATTTAAAGCAATAAAATTTGAACAAAATTGTATAAATAACTCATTTTTGACCATTTCGTCAGTTATCATGTTTTTGAAGTATACCGACGTTATGTAGGTACATAAAAATCATTGGCTCCTAACTAGAAGGCCTGCGTTACAGCGTTCACTTATAATAAATACAGGGGGGACATTATATTAGTAATTCAGCTATTATGAGCCTAATAAGTTCTTTGTTAAAAGAATAGCATAATGTTTAAAAATCGTGAACATTTAAATCGATACAGGTTTTTTGTGCCTAGTAAGCCCTTTTTCATAAATTACTCAGTAAGAGCTGACCGCTTGACCAGTGCCGGTCAAAAGGTTGTTTGCTGAAAGTTTCCATTAACAGCGATGCATTGAATCCAGGCGTACCGTAAGCCGAGGTTCACTTAGCTCTAATACCAGCCCCAGCTGCGTCCGGAGATACCCACATCCATTTATTGAAAATTTATCCATTGATTGCCTCCCACAGTTTATTCAACACTTTTAACAGTTTTAACTCGCCTTTACTGACTCTAAAGTTACTTTTTACGATCTGAAACATGTTCTGGAATTTCATTCAGTTTTTTTTTAGCTTTAGTTAGGATTTAGCTAAAAATTTAAATTTTTTAGCTCCACGCTGGCAATACTCCTTTTCGTTTTTCCTGTGCGTGTACCCGGCTGCGTATCGCTGTTGTTGTTTGCATACCAAATTTTGTTTACGAAATTTGACGTGGTACCTATCTATTCGAGCTACGAGCTACCATTCTATCCCAGTTTTTAGAATTTAAAACAGGGATATGCCTATACAATGATACTTGAAATACCAACAAGTCCTAATCGATATTTAGCAACTATTGAATTAAACAGATTTATTATTTATGTTCTGATTTGAATTGTTTTCTTATATTATGAATTTGTGAGGAAAATATTTACAAATGTATTAACGGTGATATATTTATTGAATAATAAATGATGTATGCCATAAAATTAAAAAAAAAATCTAGATACACATTTATTTCATTTGATTGAAAATCGATGTCACAGCTATCCTCAGTACACTTTTAGAAAGTGACGACCGCTGATTTCCTGCGTCAGAACCGTGACTGAATACAACGACAGCAGTCGTCAGCAGTATACTGCTCAAAAAACTAGTTTGGCCTTTCCACTATTATGTAGGTAAAAATTTAATAAGCTAGAGCACTGACTGCTTATTTTATACGCTCTAGCTACCCATGGATTGATAGAAGAGGTAATGTGACGTATCTTTAGCATTTCCCGGCACCGCTAACAAGCAGGCGTATCTCTATCTGCGATCTGCTGTGCAATTTAGAACTCATGCCGAGCACTTCGCCGTAGGCAGACCAGTATAAGTAGTAATCGTATCGTAGTAATAAATAATTAGATAGGTAGATAGATAGATAAAACGCATACAATACTTATAGTCAATACCGTATCGTGTCAACCGAAAGAATTAAACTGCTTAAGTTTGATGTTCTCCAACTCATATGATCTTTTGCTCAACTGCGCTGCGCTGCGCTGCTTTTAGGTTTTTCCTATGTGTCTTTTTCCTGTGTTATACATATATCGACCGTTTCATATGACCATAAGCCATAGTAGTGAAATAAGATTTCATAATTTCTAACTAAGCTGTCCCACCCTCTGAGCTTTTGTGTTGACGGTGAGGGATTTGTCTCCTAAAGTATCAATAAATCGAATGCTCATGTCGTGTCTCGGCACTTGCTTGACATGTAGGCACAATTTTCAAATCACTAGCGTCGCTTTTAGGTTTAGGTAAAGTAAACTACGAACGAGCTTATAGTCGATGCGGAACGTTTCGTGAATATTACGTTATTGTGTGGCTATGACGAGGGTCGAGCGGGCGACGCGTCGAGATACGTGTCCGATCGAGATCAACGTCCTTCACGCATCCACTGACAAAATTGTTACATGAATTGTTAAAGTGGATGTTAATTTATGTATTTTACAATTTTTATATTGTTAAATCTTAATTTCGGTTAAAACATTATGATATTCTTCTTCCTAGTCGAATCCTCATGTCTGAGGGTCGTGACCACCATAAGTCGCTCTGTGCTAAGAAGCATCGCACACTTTATGAAACCTCTGTTTTGAACAGTTAATGACCCTTTGAAACAAAATTACTGTTTTGATACTAGTCGTCATCATCATATCAGCCGAAAGACGTCCAATATTGGACGTAAGTCTATGCCACCATTAGCTTTTTGTAAAAACATAGGAAACCTGCAAAATAGAAGAAGCAAAGACATTCAGCATGCGAAGTCCCCAATCCCTCTAAGGGAAGACCAATGTCTAGCAATGCTAAGTTTTGCTAACTCCACTTATAGGCTGATGATGATGATGATCAATGCTCTACATTACCTAATTAGTTACTTGGAAAAAACACTAAGTAGGTATATTATTCTTTTAATATTGAACATAAAAATAAATGTGAAGCAGTAAGTTGACTCACTGAAGAGGAAAAAGAGGATGGAGAAACGTAAGACTATGATGGTAAATATTTCGAGACATTATTTACCCTACGTGATTTACAGGTAGGTAGCTTGCAATATTATTATCGGGGACACAACGGAACGTCACCGGGAGAATGCGGCGTAGGCTATAAATCTCCCCCTTACTTTGCTGGCATTATAAAGATTACCCGACAAAATAGTCGGGCCCTTCCGTTCAATTTCGCAAATCGTGTTGCGTCGGAGGCCGCTGACGTATCGCGTTCCGCGCCTCGATCTGGGACCGCCCGTTTTGATGCCAGATTGGATTTTATGTAAGCACTTTAAATTCAGAGAGCTAGTTCGCGCTAAGTGAAAATCCTTGTTCCGGCATCAGTTGTAGTTGCTAATGCGATCAAGTTTTAACGAATCCAATGAATTAGTTAACTCTTTATTCTACATCGACGATCATCTGTGTCAGAAAATAATCGATATAATACCTACAGTATATAACATAATAGTAATAATAGTATAGTGTACCTAATGAGGTGTGCAATAAAGAGTATTTGTATTGTATTGTATATATTATTACTATTAATGTTTATTATCCTAGACAATGTCATACTCGTATAATACCAAAAGTAACCTCGACCCCCTCATACGAAGGCACATTAAATTTGGTCACGATCTGATGAGGAAAGTCCGGTTTGTGCCGACTTTTTTCAAAAATAAACTTTGAAGTTGATATTTCAGAAGGTAAGATGTTACATTAATAGTTTGTAAAAAGATTTTGTTCCGTGCATGCATACATGACGGTACCTATTCATAAAATGTCTGTCAAATCTAACACGCCGTTATCGTGTGTCCCCAGTGGCGTAGCTAGAGGGGGGGGGGCGAGGGCGGGGGTGTCACCCGACCGTGAACATCAGTAGTGCCACCTATAAAAATTCGTAAAAAGAAAGCGATGGAGTAAATCCTCAGCTATTTAACAAAAATTACAATTACTCTTTTTAAATATAATTTTGATTGAATTTTGGGATGACACCCAAAATTTCCGCACCGGGTGCCACCCATGCTAGCTACGCCACTGTGTCCCTTTGTATTTTTCGTAGAGAGAACTTTGACAAATGCTTTCTAAGTTTAATGTTATGAATAAAGGGGTTTAATTATATGATTTACATCAATCGTTGACGGTGCCCCATACAAATGCACACCTTTCAGAAACGAACGAACGCCTTCCAGAAATCTGTTAAAGCCTGACAACAGTTTATTTGACCCTCGCCATTTTGCGGATTTTCAATGGTACTAATTTCTTTTACTGGCAACAAGTACTCTTTGACAACGAACGTTGGATGTCATCGAATGTCACCGATGTAAACAAACGGAAAATATCTATGAATATATTCAAATATAAACGGTTTTATTACAAAAATGCCAAAAAATTTTACCAAAGATGTGAAAAGAATTGTAGTGAATGCAATCAAATACTTACAGCTTAAAAAAGACGAAGGATTACATAGCATTTTAATAAACAATGTTTTAAAGTTGGTTGTTGACATGACCGGTATTGACATTTTATAGTGCGGTTTTATTGAACTGGTTAGTTGTTTGGTTTAAACTTTAATATTTCATTTAAGGTTTATGTAGATCGACGATAAAAATCCTATAATCGAATTGGAAACTGAACGTTTTATAATCCAGGTTGGTGGTCCTGAAAGCGACACAACATCTGATGGAAATCAGACTTCGTCAGAGTCAGAAAACGAAGAATATATAAATATTGAATATTTCGAATCAGATTTTGACGAATAGGTAAATTGAAAGAACCGAATTCTCTATAAGCAATGTTTTGACATTATACGAGTATCAACATGAAGCCAATGCCCACTACCCCGACTATACTACGACTAAAGTCGCCAGCCTGTCGGTATTCTACAGGTTGCACTTCGGGGAGTGTGCCCAAGAGCTACACGAGCTTATTCCACCGTCCCCATTCTACCATCGGACTTTTAACGCACGGCCGGTTTCCATCCTTACTTGGTAGATATTCCACCAATTCGCACGAAGCGCTTTGCTTCCACTTTCCTTATGCGCACTGCCAAGGAATGGAATTCCTTGCCGGCGTCTATATTTCCGTGTTCTTATAACCCGGCAACCTTCAAATCAAGAGTGAACAGGCACCTTCTGGGCGAGCTCGCTACATCGTAGGCCACGTCTACGCCTCGGCTAGTCTGTGGTTGGTCTGTGGCCATGAGTAAGCCCATTCATAATAATATAAAAAAAAATACATGACGTACGTACATTATTACCGTAACATCGTAAAGAAACCAAAAGCGATTGGAAACTGTGAAGTTGTATCATCGTACATATACTTGGGGTCATTGATCTCAGACAGCGGAGGCTCCGTAGATGAAATCAAGCGACGCATAGCTATTACTAGGTCTGCAATGGAGAAACTCTGCAAGATATGGAGAGACCGTAACATCACAAAGGCAACGAAGACTCGCCTCGTAAGATCTCTCGTTTTCCCAGTGTTGCTTTACGGTGCTGAAACGTGGACAGTGAGAGAGAGTGAACTAAAACGCATTGATGCTTTGGAAATGTGGTGCTGGAGAAGGATGCTGCGGATATCATGGACTCAGCGTCGCACTAATATATCCATTCTCCAGGAGCTCAAAGTTACACAAAGACTTTCGGCAATCGTTCACTCTCGTATCCTTAGCTACTTCGGTCACGTTACGCGCAGGGAAGACGACGCCATGGAGAGGCTGGTAGTTCAAGGCAGAGTGGATGGCACAAGACCCAGATTGCGGCCTTCAATGCGATGGACCGACCAAATTAAAACTCTCACCGGGTCACCTTTAAATCTGTGCGTGCGGAATGCAATAAATAGAGAAGCATGGCCGGAAACAACAAAAAAGGCCGTACAACGACCTCAATGACCACGACTGCTCTGACAAGAGTATCCGACTAAGAAGAAGAAGAAGAGACGTACATTATTGCCATACGTAAGCTGTTTGCAGCGACACTATCTCAGGGTTAAATAAACTGTTGTCAGGCTTTAAATTACCTAAATAATTACTTATCAATCAGATCACACATCTCTTTCTTATATGCGACCCTGATCTCATTCCAAGGCAAGCCCTCGGATGGATCCCGCAAGGTTAAGGGGAAAGGTGGCAATCCAAGCGCGGTATACAAGTTGAATGTAGCGGGCTAACCTCGCTCACGATGAAACACGCAGCCCGAGACTCAACACGGTGATGGCGTGGCAGTGTGAACGCCCTCTGACCTACCTCGCAATATTTTATCCGTACCTATGTACTTAATGTTACCTTTGGTACCTATTTGTTAAGTCCATTAATATATCAGACAGGAAGTCAATAAAGTAAAATTTGGTAAACAGATGGTGGTTGACAGATGTAAACTTTAATGTAATATAAGAGAGTAGAGACTGCACGATCCCACAGTCAAACCGTGTAAACTGTTTTGTGGGACATTGTATCTGTATAAGCTGTATACTTTTATGTTAATAAATAAATAATAAAAGTAGGCGAATCATTTATCAAGCAAAAAGTAAGAGAAATGTACAATACTTTGGAGCCATCAATTATTTATTATTTTTACATTGCTTATCTCTGTGGTATTTTGGTTTTCCTTATAGTATACTCGGAGGACTAGATAAGGAAAATGAACTTGGGAAAATGTCGTCCTAACCTCGAATGGTAAATAAATAAATGGATAAATAAATATTATAGGACAATTTTACTGTAGGTACATACACAGATCGACCTAGTCGCACATAATGCGTTTCATTTGATGTGATGCCTATTGTGATGTGATTTGAATTCTGAATTACACAAGGATCGTAAATATAAATTGCGTAACAGATAATAGTAGTTAGTGTTCGGTAGCCATACGCATAAACAACTTAGGTACATGTTATACGCAGTGTTATTTGATATATCGACATTGGGATTATAGATTTAACGGTAGTGTATCTTGTCACATTGATTAACATGAAGCGCATTGATAAGCGTTGGTAGCCTAACGGTATGTCGCTCGCCTTTTTAACAGGCGCCGTCGTGGATTCTAAATAAACAACAGATCGAACGATTCTTTGAAATTTACTATCAAAATATCATCCGTATTATTCTATTTTTTATTAAAAATAAAATAATACGGATGATATTTTGTTAGGATATTTCGTAAGGCGTACTCAACCCTTATTAGTACAAGGTGATATTTTTCCCACTAGGACTATTCATATACAATCTATAGGTGGAAGTGGAACTAAAGTAGCACCATTCATGTATTTTTAAATATGTACATAAAAAATTCTATGTAATTTTTAGCTAATATCAAAAATTTCAAGTCAACATTTTACTACAATATGTGTCAATGTCTTGTGTTTGCCTACCTGGCCTACCGCGGCAAAATTGCTAGCCACGAGTAAGTACATGCATAAAATATTGTACACGTAAGTTCAGTTCAAATAAGAAGACAACAGGTAATAATAAAAAATATAATTTTATTGGAGATATAAAAAAATCTTAGCACCTAAGTAGTAGTCTTATAACGATTTTCTCGGTTTTTCGAGCCATATAAACATGTATAACCCTGCTATGAAAGTTCCAAGGAGCGGTCCTAACCAATAGACCCACTGTGCAGCCCATTTACCGGCCACCAGCGCTGGGCCGAGCGTGCGAGCCGGGTTCATGCTAGCCCCGGTCAGCGGCCCACCCGCCAACGACAAACCAGCCACAGTCAGCCCAAATTTGATCGCAGTAGATTCCTGGTTCTTCTCATTAACAGGATCCCAAAGTGCACAGGTTGTGAGACAAAGTGTGCACGTCAAGACCGCTTCTATAACAACAGCTTGCCACGCCTCGAGCCGCACGTGGGGCTGCGTCACGCACACTCCCTCCGTAACAAAATCCACTGGTGACACATTTAATAAAACCCACGACGCAAAAGTAGATCCCAAAACTTGTGCAATGAAATAGCATACTCCTAACACTATTGATATCTTACCCCAGAATATTGATAGTAGAGTTATGCAGGGGTTCATATGTGCCCCAGAAATGTGACCAAACGTTTGCACGTTTATCAGAACCGCAAACCCGAATGTGAGCGGCGCGTACATGGGCGGCATAGGGTCGAACCCGTCTATAGGTATGCATGACGCACATCCCAAAAATATCAGTAAGAACGTGGCAACAACCTCCGATACAAGCTTGGTCCAGTTTGAACGGCACCAGGATACCACAACGGTCGAAGCATCATGTTTAACTTTGTTTTCTGCCACCGTAACGATCGATTCCATGTTAGTTAAAACCATTGTAATTTTTTCAAATTCTTTATATGTATTAGGCAAGAAGCGCCATTAGTCGCTTCACTTCACGCACATTGAGCCATAAGTGGTTCATTGTCCGGCCATTGTTTATAGGTAACAGTAAAGTGCGAATGACGGAAACACAATCCTGTTAAAATAATCGAAAGTGAATATCCTCGCGAGCGAAATACGCGGCGGCGCGCCTGTGCTGAGGTTTAAGTAATATTGACGTCTCTACAGCTATACAGCGACATGGAACCAGTTATCAAGCCGGATTAGCGCTACAATAACCCCAATTATAAGACGCAGCTCATACGCTTATACTTTATTTAAAATATGATAAACCTACAAAGTAATCCTTTATAGTTTATAGATACTATATTTAAATATTAAAAGTGCCTACCTAGTAAAATTCCATTATTTGAGTATTTTTCTTTATTGTTATCCGTTTATTACTATTTTTACGACTGTGTTGGTTACATTTCTTAGATGTGAGATCTTTACTCTCACATTTCAGTTATCTTAATATGATTAAGTAAGTATTTTAGCTTTTTATTTGAGATTAGAGTAAGATAATCAAGACCACTTGGTAAGAAAATTCCATATTTTAATATGGCTTATGAACTCGCGTTTTTTGTTTTATTACGAACAAACGCAATTTTTTTTATATACAAACAGGGAGGCAAACGAGCAGACCAATCGCATGTTATACATAAACAAATTAACAACGACAAAGATTATATTAAAGATTATTATTAGGTACAAAACAGTTCTGTACTGGGGGAAAAAATGAAGTTTAGTAATAATTATAGACGTTTCACTATTTCTGTAAAGTTTATTTATTTCTACAAACAGCTCAGTAATCCTAAATCTAATTTCAACAAACAGATAATAGAAATTGCAAGAACTAATAGAAATTGCAAAAGTCAATTTGTTCCTATTAGTTGACTCTCCTTGTCCCCGGATTAAGTTTATTTTTGTAATTCTAAGTGTGTTTTTGTTATCCTTTTCTCTCAGTGTAGATTCAGCTTACTGTGGGACTTAGTCAATCTGTGTAAGAGTGTCCTATAATATTTATTTATTTATGTATTTATGTATGTATGTATGTATGTATGTATGTATAAACTCTTTATTGTACAAAACACAAAATTATGTCACAGGATAGGCAGTACAAAGGCGAACTTATCCCTTTAAGGGATTTCTTCCAGTTAATCTTTTATTATTTATTATCAACATTACATCCGCTGTATGTAGGCACGAAACAAAATACAGAGTGTCTATATTTATTGAAAGGAAGAAAGAAGAAGAAGGAAAATACATCCCGAATCCCGAACACACACTTAGCCATTTGTTTTTACAGTCCCAATTAATAGTGTGCTGCTCTGCAGCGGCGCCACCATAATGAATACCAATGAATTATATGGTGAAATGATGTACCTAAAAGGTACATCATGTACATATAATGTTTATGACTGTACCTGTGATACGAAACGAAATAATCGGCATTGAAAGTGGCGCCGCTGGAGAGCATACTCCCCAGCGGCGCCACACAGTACTCATAGATAGAAATGATATTAGCTATTTTTTTCTTATGTAAATTGATGTACTAATGCTGTTTATTACGTACCTATTGGAAAAAAGAATTATTTTGCATTAATTAGTGATTTTATTTACATTTTAATTCCGCGTTCCGCCTAAACGGTACGAGTTGTAAGAGAGGCGCGCGGGTGAGCGAGATGGAGATAGAAATTCTTCCCGCGGGACCGCGCTCCCGCGGCTCGCTCCGATTTTCAATAATGAATATTTTTGTTTATGCTTTCGTTATGTTTCTGTGTCTGTACTTCTGTATCAAAAGGAAAGTTATATTAAGTACGTTGTATTGTTTTATATTGAAAAGTATACAGGGTGATTCATGAGACGTGAGCAGGACTAATCCTGCACAATCAGTAACTGATAATTGATCGATCACCGTCGTATGTAGGTGAAACAACCACACTTTTTCTTATTTTTCAACTTTTTGGTGAGGGCAAATTTAATTCTCTACAATCATGGTCACCCTACAAGACCTAATTAATAAACATAAAACCTCTTTTACGAAGAAAATAAAATGTCAAACCTGAGTGAGATACGAGTTTTCAAAAGTAAGCAAACCGTGATGACAGTGATGACATTCAATTTGACACAGAATATCGCTAGTTTAGTATTCCAATGTTAGAGTGACCATCTATGTCGTAAATAAATTATTAACTTTTTTTTTCAACACGACTAGAAAATTAACGTTAACCTCACTAATACTGATAGGAAACAGTTGCTTATAATATACGAAATGCACAGTGTTAGTCCTGCTCACGTCTCCTGAATCACCCTGTATAATTAAATAACATTTTCTGTATGATAGCGTCAGACTACAGAAAGTATGCAGCGCTAAATAAAAAGTAGCTTTTAGAAATCAGTATGTGCCAACACCATAGAAAAAGGATTAAATAGTCTTGATACTTGTGAAATTTCGACCATATTTCGTCATACGTTGTATTTTTTTATAATTAAAAGTATATACTTTTAATTAAAAACATTTTCTGTATGATAGTTTGAGATCCAGGTCGATCCAGATCGAAATCCACGACAACGCATGATTCCAAGACCTTGCCCGAAAACGCGCAAAGAGGCACAATCCACCTGATGATGCCGACATGACTCCCTGCTTCAGCTGCCATAAATGCGGTCGCAAATGCCGGTCCCGCATTGGCTTATACAGCCACGAGAGACAATGTTCCTCGCTAACAGACGCTGCATAAATCATCTGCCATGATGCTAAAGGCCTGAATGATGAGTTTGAGATAAGAATTTTATCTTGTTTCATTGCGTTTTTCGGTAGTCGGGTTTTGGTTTTTGAACTTATTATTATCAATAATAATTTTGTTCTGGCTTTCGTTATGTTTATGTTTCTGTAAAAAGAAAAATAGTTGTTTTACAAGGGGCAAAGTTGTTTAACCGCTCGTTTTCAAGCTAAAGCATGGTTTCAAAGCATGAGCGACAGTTTAAAAGTCAATTCTGCTAGCAAACATAAGAAAAGAACTCAAATTTTGCATTTGATTACTTTGCCTCACATGTGAATAAAATGCAACCTTGCTATCAGTTTTTGAACAATCAAGAGAGCTTTACCGGTTGGTGTAGTGAAAATTAAATTACTTAATGCAAATTTTGAGTTGTTAACTTATACGTTACGTATTAGGTATAAAATAAACTAGCCAAGACGAATCCTTTATAATTTCAGGATTTTTTAGACAGCACAGAACTTGGCACGCATATAGATCTCAATTCTTTTGTCGGCGAGTCAACAACGACACATATTCTTAATATTGAACTTGGCTCTCATTTCACATTTATGTTTTTGTTGGGATATCATTACTTTTTGTACAGAAATTACTATAGTAAGTATTCTATTCATTAGGGTGATTCACTTTTGTATGGAGAAAAAAAAGTTGTAATATTTTTCCTGACTTTGCTCACCAATGGAGTCTCCCCACACAAAAAAAACTATCTATTTCAATTTTCAAAAGAATCGAATAACGTTTAGAGGTAGCACAAGTTGAAAATGTAGAGTGAGAACCCCATAGGTACATTGCGTGAAAATGAACTATGTTTTAAAACGACAAAATCTAATGAACTGATACTAAAATCGAATGAGAAAACTGAATTTGGCGTCTAAAATACGATAAAAGCACTTTTCCTTTGGAAACAGGTGGAAAAACTGAAAAATCTTAATTAGAACATTTATCAAGTAACCAAAATCTAAGTTTACTACTAATTTTAAAATTTATTTATATGTAGAAGGTTCAGTATCACACTACTCTCTGCTTTGATGGTAGCCTCTTAAACCATTTTCTATCCTCCGATGTAGAGTCGTTGGTTATTTGAAAAATCTTTGTTGATGTTGTGCAACCTCTAAATGTTGACCGATTTTAATTTATTTAACGTATAATATTTTTTTATCAGTTAAAATTCGAGCAAAGTCAGATGAAAATCGAAAATTCGGAAAAATGAAACACCCTACTATTCATCATGAAAGCAGTTTGCCTCAGCTGAAAAGAAGACCCTCGCTAACGCGCGGTCAACTGTCAAAAAGTTTCAGTTTTCAGATTTTTTCTTTTGTATAAGCCTAATAAATCTACCTTGATGCCAAATATCAAGTTTCTAAGTCATCTAGAAGTGGGTTAGATTTTTGGTCTATAAGTATTTTTTTTCCATCGAAATATCAATAATTTCCAGTTTTCAGATTTTTCCCTTTATATACACCTAATAGTCTACCTTCATGCCAAATATCAAGTTTCTAAGTCATATAGAAGTGGGTTAGGTTTTTGGTCTATATGTCAATCAGTCACAAAAATGCCGGTTTTTACACGTTGATTTATCAATAACTATATGAGCTATGGTTATAAAATTTTGTATTTTGGACAAGCTAAAGGGTTTGAATACATGTGCCAAATTTCATTTGTGTAAAGTAGGTTTCAAGTTGTGAAGGGGTCAAAAGTAGCTGGAAATGGTTCGTGTAATATTACACACGGTTGCTGCGTCGCCAGTTCCTTTTTCTTTGAACTTGGCTGGACACGCTGCCGCGTGTCTAGATATACTTTTAATTATAAAAAAATACAACGTATGACGAAATATGGTCGAAATTTCACAAGTATCAAGACTATTTAATCCATTTTCTATGGTGTTGGCACATACTATACTGTATACTATGGTGACGACCGGTCTGGCCTAGTGGGTAGTGACCCTGCCTATGAAGCCGATGGTCCCGGGTTCGAATCCTGGTAAGGGCATTTATTTGTATGATGATACAGATATTTGTTCCTGAGTCATGGCTGTATTCTATGTATTTATAAATATTTATACATTATATATATCGTTGTCTGGGTACCCACAACACAAGCCTTCTTGAGCTTACCGTGGGGCTAAGTCAATTTGTGTAAAAATGTCCTCTAATATTTATTTATTTATTTTTATTTATACTGATTTCTAAAAGCTACTTTTTATTTAGCGCTGCATACTTTCTGTGGTCTGACTCTATCATACAGAAAATGTTATTTAATTATATACTTTTAAATATATAACAATATAACGTACTTAATATAATTTTCCTTTTGATACAGAAGTACAGACAAACATAACGAAAGCATAAACAAAAATATTCATTATTGAAAATCGGAGCGAGCCGCGGGAGCGCGGTCCCGCGGGAAGAATTTCTATCTCCATCTCGCTCACCCGCGCGCCTCTCTTACAACTCGTATCGTTTAGGCGGAACGCGGAATTAAAATGTAAATAAAATCACTAATCAATGCAAAATAATTCTTTTTTCCAATAGGTACGTAATAAACAGCATTAGTACATCAATTTACATAAGAAAAAAATAGCTAATATCATTTCTATCTATGAGTACTGTGTGGCGCCGCTGGGGAGTATGCTCTCCAGCGGCGCCACTTTCAATGCCGATTATTTCGTTTCGTATCACAGGTACAGTCATAAACATTATATGTACATGATGTACCTTTTAGGTACATCATTTCACCATATAATTCATTGGTATTCATTATGGTGGCGCCGCTGCAGAGCAGCACACAATTAATAATATATTTTCATCATTATCAAGCTATCAACCAGACTCAGTAATCTTTACTGATAATAGTACAATGAAATACCATCCGTTATTATCCGTCTACAGATCTGCAAAAGCGAGATAGGCGCAACTCAGCCAACATCAGTTCTAATTGTTGAATAAAAAGGGAAAGTGATGCGTGTCTAATCCCAGCCATTTGCTATGATCCTGGCTGAAGCGCCGCGCCGTCCGACTGATTAATTGCGAGCCGGGGTACAACCACGAGCGCCAAGATTCTCCAAAAATCCTTATAATCATTGGCAAAAAGGCTAACGTTGCTTGGTTGGACTGCTTCATATTTCTGGCCTTTCTGCGCGTCGGGAACCCCGCCATTAATATCTATTGCCCGTATCTAGTTTGACGGAACACTCATTGAATTGGAAAAAGTCAGGAGTTTCTTGTGGGTTACAATTTAATAAAACAAAGTATAATTTTATACTATACCTACCTAAAAAAACATTTAATTTACAAAAAAACATGAGTTGAGGTTACAAAATGAATGTTTAGTTTAAGTATAGAACACACGGCATCCTGTTAGGAGTGTCAGGAAACCTGTTCAACATGTCAAAATTTAGGTTTTTTGCCTACGTTCATAATTATATTAATTATCCTCTAATTATTTATTCTTGCTTGTTTCTATATTATAAAATTATTAAAAAATATGTTGATTTTATAGCATTTTTAGGAATAATAAAATTCCAAAGCTACTTTTTCATTTAAATCTTAAGTTTACACGACTCGTACCTACTCGTATTATTCTTACACTTTAGAGTTACATAGTTACGTACCTAAGCCCCACTTGCACCATTCCACTAACCCGGGGTTAACCGGTTAAACCTGGTGTTGCCATGGTTACCAGTACAAATTGACGCTAGGCTAACGGTTTAACCGCTTAACCTCGGGTTAGTGAGATGGTGCAAGTGGGCCTAAGTATGATGGTTTGCGTATTAAGCCCAGACAATCCAGACATGCCAACGTATCGGTCGGGTCGGCCTGCGAAATTAATGACCTTAAAACCAAAGGGTTAATGGAAACCCCAGATACAATTATCCTTCCACACCCACAGACATAAAAATAAATTATTAAAATAGAATAGGTACAATTTTACGTTGCAATCCGAAACAGTTGCATGCATCTTCATTTCAAAGGAGAATTGGACAGGGAAATATTTTATTTCTTGATGAAAGCAAACCATTTGGAATGCACGGGGCGAGCACGCTCTATTGCGGACTAAATGCATGTGCAATTGTACAACCGCACTTTAAGAGCTTCCGCTAGTTACGCTAGTGGCAAGTAGCTACCCTTTCACTGATCCCTCTTATACAATTTTAATTTTTTACCTATTAGACCATCATAATTATATAATTTCGAACTATTCCAAATTTAAAGGTTTCTGTGCTTATACATATTTAACCGAAACTGAAATACTTACATATGTATTGAAATCTCTATCTGCCAAATATATTTTTACAAACATAAATATTATAGTTAGATTTAGTCTACAGTTCACGATAAAATTTAAAAGTATATAGTAACGACGTATAGCTGATATTATTTTACAAAGGATATCTTTCGATTATATGTAGGTGAACCGAAGTAGGCGCTTAATGTATTTATATTAGAGATGCCACGAATATTCGGCAATTATTCGGTATTCGGCCGAATGTTGCCTGCTTATTCCGCCGAATACCGAATATCTGTTGCACCTACCTAAAATGAAAAATTACACAAAAAAATAACCAAAGACTAGGTATACTTAAAATTTAAAATGTATTCTTGGAAAGTAGATAAATACGAAGGCACGTTTTTGAGCATTCGTTGATTACAAAATATTTTATTCTTATCATGAGTCTGATTTGATTGACTCTACTAAATTAATTAATACTATCTTAGCAAACGTTGTGCTTTGTTGGCGAACAGTTTTCATAATAATTGTGACTCAAAATGTCCGCATGTCATGCCGTATATTCGGCCACCGAATATTCGGCATTCGGCCGAGAGAGGGGCCGAATATTCGGTATTCGGCCAAATTCACTATTCCGGGCATCTCTAATTAATATTATAAATATTGTTTATTATACAATTTAGGGCAAAATGAACGTAACATTAGCACCAGATGTTCACAATTTGATGAAGTAGGTATTCCGACTCAGCCGAGTGTAAAAGCAGGCATGATTTGTTTATTCTCCTCTCTCGGCGAGCAGTAGGTACTTGGGAAGGAAATACCCGTTCTAATTGAACAAAACACCTTCAAGTATAATTCACACCTGGCCCCTGTTTCACCAACGTGACAGGTGCGACGAATTGTAAAATCACTGTTGCTGACGTCACAGTCATCCATGGGCTACGGTTACCGCTTACCATCGGGCCGGCCGTATTCCTGTTTGCCACCACCATTGTATTATTTAAAAAAACTTTATGATATCGGAAAAAAACAGATATTTCTCTTGCTAAGTTTATGACAATTGTCACGAGAAACACTACAATTGTCACGAAATTCCGACATATAACTCATTACCTGTCAAGAATTACCTACAATTCTTCTAAATCTTTGACAATTGTCATAAACTTCGCAGGAGAAATATCTGTTTTATTCCGATATAATAAAGTTTTTTTAAATAATACAATGATGGTGGCAAACAGGAATACGGCCCGCCCGATGGTAAGTGGTAATCGTAGCCCATGGATGCCTGTGACGTCAGCAACAGTGATTTTACAATTCGTCGCACCTGTCACCGATGTGAAATTGGGGCCTGAAGGAGCGCTTTTCTCAATTCAAAGCGCTTTCATAGGTGCGTGCAGACAGCAGACGGCAAAAGAAATAGTTAAAAGTATATTTTTGCAACGTAAAAGTAGGGTTCATTACTTATCTTCGTAAGTTCCTGCGTACTTGTACAAGTTCAAATTAAATTCGAGTTATGAACTCTGTATAAATAAAAGAAATTCCAAATTCAAAAGCGCAAAAATTGGCTTGGATCTTATTCTTAGATTTTCGCCGTCAAAACTTGTCAGTCTTTTTCGCGCACTTAACCTAGCCGTAAAGTTTAGTAACATGCCACTATTTGGAATGAAAATCTTACTTTGTAACTCTAAGGTAATTCATGCATGTGCATTTAATCGAAAAAGTTTTAATCTTAACGTTAGATATAAATCAACAACTAGGTAGGTAGCCGTTGCTGATTGATAACGTTATCGTTGCCCAGACCTGGATAATTAAATTTTTATTATTGCTTCTTATTTCTTGATCACTATCCATACCTAGTGACCTGATAACATATGTGTATTTCTCTAGAGTGTAGTTTACATATCTACAACATATTGCTGCTAGATTAGATACTACCATTTTAAAAAATATTATAACTTAGACCCCTAGTAGCATTTTCGTTGGGGCCCACGGTGCCAACGGTAGGGAAAACGTTGGGATGAGGTTCGTTCCGTAGCCAACATTAATTTTGTATTGGCCCACCATCGCATTTACCAACATTCACTGTGGCACAGATGCCCAACAATGGGCCTTTGTGTATTTTGGTACCGTTGGCTAAACAACGATAATATTCGTTGGCCCAATGATGACATATATCGCATTTACCAACATTGGCAGTGGCAGTGATGCCCAACAATGGGCCTTTGTGTATTTTGCTACCGTTCGCTAAACAACGATGACATTCGTTGGCCCAATGGTGACGAATACCGCATCTACCAACATTGGCTGTGGCACGGATGCCCAACAATGGGCCTTTATGTATTTTGGTAACGTTGGCTAATCACCGATATCATCCGATGGCCCAATGATGACAAATATCGCATTTACCAACATTGGCTGTGGCACTGATGCCCAACAATGGGCCTTTGTTTATTTTGGTAACGTTGGCTAATCCACGATATCATCCGATGGCCCAATGACGACAAATATCTCATTTACCAACATTGGCTGTAGCATTGATGCCCAACAATGGGCCTTTGTGTATTTTGGTAACGTTGGCTAATCCACGATATCATCCGATGGCCCAATGACGACAAATATCTCATTTACCAACATTGGCTGTAGCATTGATGCCCAACAATGGGCCTTTGTGTATTTTGGTAACGTTGGCTAATCAACGATATCATCCGATGGCCCAATGATGACAAAAATCGCATTTACCAACATTGGCTGTGGCACTGATGCCCAACAATGGGCCTTTGTTTATTTTGGCAACGTTGGCTAATCAACGATGTCATCCGATGGCCCAATGACGACAAATATCGCATTTACCAACATTGGCTGTAGCATTGATGCCCAACAACGGGCCTTTGTTTATTTTGGTAACGTTGGCTAATCAACGATATCATCCGATGGCCCAATGACGACAAATATCGCATTCACCAACATTGACTGTAGCATTGATGCCCAACAATGGGCCATTGTGTATTTTGGTAACGTTGGCTAATCAACGATATCATCCGATGGCCCAATGATGACAAAAATCGCATTTACCAACATTGGCTGTGGCAGTGATGCCCAACAATGGGCCTTTGTTTATTTTGGTAACGTTGGCTAATCAACGATATCATCCGATGGCCCAATGACGACAAATATCGCATTCACCAACATTGACTGTAGCATTGATGCCCAACAATGGGCCATTGTGTATTTTGGTAACGTTGGCTAATCAACGATATCATCCGATGGCCCAATGACGACAAATATTGCATTTACCAACATTGGCTGTAGCATTGATGCCCAACAATGGGTCTTTGTGTATTTTGGTAACGTTGGCTTATCAACGATATCATCCGATGGCCCAATGATGACAAATATCGCATTTACCAACATTGGCTGTGGCACTGATGCCCAACAATGGGCCTTTGTTTATTTTGGTAACGTTGGCTAATCAACGATATCATACGATGGCCCAATGATGACAAATATCGCATTTACCAACATTGGCTGTGGCACTGACGCCTAACAATGGGCCTTTGTGTATTTTGGTACCGGTGGCTAAACAACGATAACATTCGTTGGCCCAGTGAGCACAAATATCGCATTTACCAACATTGGCTGTGGTACTGATGCCCAACAATACCAGTTGAGTTTGCTTGTGGCGTCACTAGATGGCGTTACTGTCTCCAAACATCGAAGTTATAGTTATTTTCTCGATTATTCCGGATATTATCATAATATTTTTTTAAAGTAACTTATAAATCTAATAGCTATAACTATAAATTTATACATACATTTAAAAAATTGTATTTTACCAACATTTTCTCAATTTAAATCTCAAAAAACATAAATCTCGCTTACGAAGTTTCGAAGGGCGGTTAGTATATATACAAATTAGAGTGTATAGTAAGTGTACTTGCTTCGGCAGTACATATACTAAAATTGGAACGATACAGAGAAGATTAATAACAACTGCTGCCTAGGGCCTTCATGTGGATACAACCAATGCCTACCATAGTGTAATTGTGATATTTATCAGCAAAGGCCCAACGTCGTATTACACAACCACTTACTTAACGTAGGGTAACTGTAGGACTCGTAAACAAAAGCCCATTACATAATTAGACTGTAGGCACACTATAAATTACACAACTATGTACCTACGGTAGTATTGTAAGAATCCTACACAAGGCCCAACGTTAAAGTTACAATGTTGGCCCTTTGTGGGACAAGCTGTGTTCGGCCTTCAACCTGGTGCACGACTACCTACCGACCTACCTGACTTGCCGTTGGGTAATTGTTGAATTTGCAAACAGAAGCACAACGAAAAAATTGCCTTTTTTTATTTTTTTGCAGTTGGCCCTACAGCAAGCCATACGGCCAAATGTAACAATTAACCAACCATCAAACAAATGTGTATAGTCCCAACCACGGCCCAACCAAAACCACCACCGTTGAATAATTGTATGATTTATTTAAATAGGCCCAACGAAAAAATTACTCTAATGGCCCTCTGTTGGGAATCTTCGGGAGGGCCTTTGTCGAGGGCCCTCCAGCAAATCGTACGGCCAAATATAACGGTTGCCCAACTAATACGTAAACAAAGGCCCAACAAAATCCCTACAAGAAAATGCTATTAGGGACGTTATCTAAGTTCGATTTTTTAATCCAGAATCTTATCTAGGTCCTTTTGCCACATTTAATTTTATAATGCTCGGATGAATACAATGACTGCGACCTTGCACCCAAAACAATTACAAAAATAATTATTATTACCTATCATGTGTCGTCCTCTTAACATCCACCTCGCCGAAAACTGCCAGTTCCCGAGCCACTTTAAAATAAAATTACTAGAGAAACTGATTTATTCTCTTCGTTAACTCAGGCTAGGCAAAGTAAGCTCCCTAATTAATATCAGGCGCTCAAAAGGTGCACCTGAACAATATCTCGGGACAATAGAAACCCTGCATACGTCGGCCCGTGAAACTTGCCCGGCTGTCGTGGGCGCGTTTTGTCTCCGGCTTAAACGTAAACTTCTTTTGTTTAACCTTTTGTGTAAGGAGTTTGACGCCTACTGCGAACATCGAAAATAGAAAATTTGTTAGAATATTTCTTACGCTCTTGCTTTAGGGCAATAGATGTTGAGATATACCTTCTGCAATTATTTTTAGAAAAAGTGCGTGAAGCGTTATTTGTTGATTGCGATTTAGAATAGGTAATTAGGTACCTACCTACCATATGTACAATTTATACAAACTTACACTATTGCATTTTCATGAAGACGAATTAAAATTGGTACCTATTTGCCATTTGATTTCCCCTAAATCAGATTCAAACAGAATCAGACAGGTAAGTACCTAAATATATATAAATTAGTTCATGATCATCATATTAATAAAATATTTTTTACCTATTAATTAGGTACTTACGTAGCTGCTAAATTCGCTAAAGAAAAAAGAATTTACATATTAAAATTACATTTAATAATACAAACTTATTTTAGTTAACGTTGCTTCTTACATGCCGGGCAGTTAGGATCCATATCGCATCGGCATATTATCAACGGTAGCGCCCCATCAAACGCCTTGCTGTGTTCCCATAGGACGGATACACTAGCATCTGCGTATGGCCGCGAATAACTGTACAAAACCACAGGCTCGCAGAACACTTCGTCAGCAACTAGCGTCGCGTTTATTATCGATTCTTTCCCATCTTGAGAAATCTTGCACTTCCAAGGAGTAAATGCCATATACATATAAATTTGCGTTATTCTCACAACTATCCTTTCTTCTTTCCCACTTTGAACGACTAATTTATTTTCTGGCGTCACAACTCTAGGGCAGAACTGTGAGCCCGCCATGAGGGCTCTGATGTGGGATGGATATATGATATTGTCGTTCCCACATGAATCCGTAGTACATATGGCCTTGTTAACACACCACACACACGATCCTTTTGATAGACATGAATTACAGGATTTAAAATCTTGACAATCGGGTTGATTCGTCAATATTTCGGCGATGGTAGGCTGTATTACAGCCAGGAATATCGCGAATGCCCTTATGGTCCCAGTATCCATCTGTAAGTAATAAAAGCGATCAGAATCATTAATATCATGATTCACTAAAGGCAGTGATCCCGAGAGCAAAGTTATAAACAGAACAACAGAAGAAAGTTTTAGATTGCTCCCTCCTAATAGATAATTGGTGGTCCTTAGCAAATATTTCCCAGTGGTTTCTTATCATCGAAAGGTTAAGAACTAGTGCTTTAAGAGGTATGATGTTATCATATTAAAAGTTATCAAATGTTGCAAAATGCATGTAATATATTTATCATTTACCTTTGGTGAACTCTCTCTTCTAGTTTAATCTGGAATGAGTCTGAATTGAAACAGTTCCGTATTATATAGGCAGGAAATGACCGGCTATCTAACAGTAAGAGTATATTGCATTGATAACAGGTCACAAGTCGTATAAACATCAATTAGTCGTGCATTTGCACTTGATAATTATTTATTTAACTATTATGAATACTATTATATACATTATACATGATGTTCACCATAATCGCTAATAAATTAGGCTAAAATATACTTTGGCAGTAATTTTATCACTATAAGTTTCTAAATTTACGGCCTATTTTCAATTTTATTACAGCAAAAATACAATCTTATGTTTAATCAGCAAAACTATTAGCTTTGCTGACAGCTAATTAGTAAAATAAATATTAAATTAGTAACTTAAGTAAATAAGATACAAAAATTCTGATACTGAATTGCAATTTAATTAGAGTCAATAGGTACAGTCATTTTCGTAATATATGTTAGAAAAGTTAAAAAGGTTTGGATATCCTAATATAATATAAAATGTATTAAAATATGTTGAAAAAAAACAATCAGTCTGTATCATCTTTCCTTCGTAGTACTAAGAAACGTGACTCGATAATAGTACCTACATAAACCACGTGTTTACAAACACATGAACTTAGTTATCGGAGTTAAATATATAGTTACTTGAAATATACATGACCTTTAGATAACTGCTTTCATGCCCCCTATTATAATGACCTACACTACATTAAGTGATTTCACTGATTTCGTATACTTACCTATGGTATATATAAGCCCAGGGGAATGGTACGAAGGGTTCTCGGGGGTGCTAAATAGAAAACCGTGCGTTCAGTACATAGGTTTATTACCGGACTGACAAACGTTACAAAAGTGCCGGCGCCAGAGGGCGCGCGGGGAGAATTAACCCTACCCTCCACCAATATACATATATAACACCCCTTTTCTTAAATAACAGTAGTTATTGAACATATAAATTTACCGTGTGCTCCAGAGCTTGACCGTGGTTCGTTAGTTTTACCTTCCATGTCAAACGAAGGTGATATCTGTGTATTCCCACTTAGAAACAGTAGGTCAAGCCCTAGGACATTTACCTTAATTATAAAAGCAATTAACAAGAATATTGTGAAACTTAATCTATCTCAAAACCAAATCTGACGGGCGGGCGTCTAACTCTTTTACTCTCATGACTTTTAACCTGAGCGGGCGGGTCGGTACTGGTGCCGGGCTGTGCGGGCGCCGCGGGCGCGTCCTGAGCGGTTTGGGTCGGAAGCTCGACCGACTGTGGCACTTCTATACCTATATCCTCCTTGTTTTTAAATTGGGTCCCGAGTGGTACACAATATTTGAATCTTTTCTTTAGTTGATCAGTATGCCTATGACTGGTGGTACCGTTTTCCCTTGTCACGACATAGTTGCGGTTTCCTTTTACCTCCGATATTGTTCCTGGCACCCATTTATCGGGGCCGCTGTATTCCTGCAACCAAACTGGATCTCCCTGCTTCATTTGATATGATGGTTTGCTAGCGAACCTTTCCACCTGCTTGCCTTGAGCTTGCCGGACTCGTTGATCGACTGTGGCGCCTGGTTGAAGTAAGTCTAGCCTACAGCGCAGAGCTCGTTTCTGTAACATCATGGCTGGAGACTCACCTGTGGTACTGTGTGGACAATTCCGGTAGTTAAATAAAAAGGACTGCAATGCCACATCCAAGTCTACCTTTTCTTTGGTGGCTTTCCGCAGAGCCCGTTTACATAGCTTGACAGCCCCCTCTGCGGCTCCGTTTGAAGCGGGATGGTATGGTGCACTATAAGTGTGTTTAATTCCACTCCGTGTCATGAACTGATCCACTTCCTGACTCGTGAAGGGCGGTCCATTGTCTGAAACCACTTCTTTTGGCAACCCGAAGCGAGCAAATATCTCCATTAATACCTTAATCACCGCAGTTCCTGTAGTCCTCTGCATTACAAAAGCTTCAATCCATTTTGATGTGGAATCCACAATGACAAAGAACATTCTTCCTTCAAAGGGGCCTAAAAAATCGATGTGTAGTCTACTCCATGCTTGCTCATGGTATGGCCAGGGCTGTGGTGCTGACTTCGCAGTTGCCGCTGCGTCTGCCGCACAGATTGCACAAAGCTTGCAAATTTGTTCAATATCTTTATCAATACCTGGCCACCAAACGAAACTGCGGGCTATGCCTTTCATTTTCACCATACCCTGGTGACTGCTATGTAATTCCTTCATAATAGTAGGTCGCAGTGTTGCTGGTATGACCATCCGATACCCCCACATAATGCAGCCAGTATCAGTGTATAGTTCTTGTCTTCGTGCAAAATATGGTTTCATTTCTTCCTCTGAACAATGATCTGGCCAGCCCCTGCTTAAAAATTGGTTTACTTTCCTTAATGTTTCATCTTTTTCTGTCTCTTTCCTCACCTCCATGCTGGTTATAGGTAGGAAATCTTGCACAAAATTTATATATGTTACTTCTGTATAGTCCTTGACATCCTGACTAGTCGATGGTAATCTTGATAATGCATCCGCTGCATTCTTAGCTGTTGGAATGTATTCAATGTCGTATTGATAGCCACCCAGGATCACTGCCCATCTTTGCAAGCGGCTGGCAGCCATTACTGGAATACCGGCTTTGTCCCCAAAGATTGTCACTAATGGTTTGTGATCGGTTCTTAAAACAAACCGACGACCATACAGGAATTGATGGAATTTTTTTACTGAGTATATGATTCCCAGTGCTTCTTTGTCAATCTGTGAGTATGCTCGTTCTGCTTTATTCAAAACTCGGGAAGCATATGCTATAGCTCTCTCTGTACCATCTGGCATAATGTGTGATATAACGCCGCCCACTCCATAGCTGCTGGCATCAGTAGTCAGAATCAGCGGCAGATCCGGTGAATAGTGCAGCAACACCTTGCTGGAAGACAATAAATGTTTAATTTCATTAAAGGCCATATCACACTCCGCTGTCCAATTAAACTTCATTTCCTTCTTTAATAGTGCATATAATGGGGCCATTATTGTACTAATATTTTTTACAAATTTAGCATAGTACATTGTCATGCCTATAAAGGATCTCAGCTCCGTTACGTTGCTAGGTGTAGTTGCATTCACTATTCCTTCTATCTTCTTAGGGCAAGTATGAATACCTTCACTATTTACTACATAACCCAAGTATGTTATAGATTCCGACATGAAAGAGCATTTTTCATTTTTAATTTTTAAACCATACTTTTGTAGTCGCTCAAAAACTGCAGTTAAATTCTTTAAATGTTCTTGATCATCTAACCCTGTAATCTAACCACATCATCTAAAAACACACCAACTCGAGGTATGTCCACAAACATTTGTTCCAGAATCCTCTGAAATATTCCGGGGCTCGAGGATAGACCATATATAAGACGATTATATTTAAATAGGCCCTTGTGTGTGTTTATGACTGTATACTTGGAGGTATCATCCAGAACTAGCTGTGCATATGCCTGTGACAGGTCAATCTTACTAAACTTCTTACCACCATGTAATTTGGCAAACAAATCTTCTACTCTTGGCAAGGGAAAACGGTCCACTTCTAAATACTTGTTCAAACTTATCTTGTAGTCTCCGCAAATCCGGAGGGATCCATCTGACTTGACCACGGGCACAATTGGAGTTGCCCAGTCTGCTGTTTCCACTGGTGTGATGACACCTTCGCGCTGCAGTCGCTCGAGCTCCCGCTCCACTGGTCCACGAAGAGCGTACGCCAGCGGCCGCGCGCGCATGAATACCGGCCTGGCGCCGTCTCTCACCCGCAGCGTGACCAGCCCGCCATTGTACCGGCCCAGCCCCTCCGAGAATACGTCTTTAAATCTGGAACTAAATTCCGTCAAATCAAAAACTTCATTCGGTTTTACATAATGCATTAATTCTAACTGTTGCTTAACCCTCTTAATAATCCCAAATTCCTCTAACCATTCTCTTCCTAACAAGTTTTCCTTGCCATTATTTACTACATACAAGTTCAAAACTTTACTCAAGTTGCCCAAACGCACTACAGATTTTATCATTCCTAACGTAGGCACACTTTCTCCTGTCAAATAACTTAACCTCAAATTGCTGGTATCTAACACACAATCACTAAAATGAGTTTCATAAAATTGCGTACTAATACATGAAATTCGGCTGCCAGTATCAATTTCCATAAATATATCCCTATTGTTCACATTTATCATCATTTTGTACGGCGGATATTTGGAATCAGCCTTGTTTTGTTTAACAAAAGAAAGATTTGTTACCTCTAAATCATCATCCGGGGTCGATTGGTTTCCCGTTTCCGTAATAACATAATGGTGTCCCACGGAACGGGACAATCGCGGGCACATCTTCTTTAAGAGCGCTCTTACAAGAAAAGTCGAAATAATGCAAAATTGATGATACTAGTCGACGAAATTCAGGACTTTGTGCTCATTATTAGAAACAATGAGTACTTGTTCCAGTAAAAGCGTCTTCTTATCTTTTTAAATATCGTTGTAAATATTAGAAAAAGGACTTATTAAATTAGTAATGAATTTTTTTCTGATGGTCGTTTCCGAAAAACCCCGTGAAGCACTGAACGGCAAGCTCTTATTTGGAAATGTTGAGAAGTTTACTCTGCTAAACCTGGCTATTTTGTATTACTAATACCCTGTACTTTAGGCATATCAAACGATATTTTTCCTACATACCTTTGAGAAAGAGAAAATCAAAGTAAAACGAACTCAATTTTCTCTCCGAAACAAGTGTCAATTTCTACGAAAATCTACTTAATATCGAAGTCATTTTCATACTCAAGCAATCTGCAACGTTTGCTTATACTGTTGGTATACATTAGTGTTTATGAAATTCTACTATAATTTTTTGGCAATTTTTTGAAAACTACTCTATATTACCGATGACGCGCGCTCGCCAGCTCAGTGCCGCGGCAGAGCTTGTACAGGCAGGACGTGTGTCGGTCGGCTCCGCACATTTTCAACGGCGACGACGCGGTTTTTATCATTGTGTGCGGCGGGCGCCGTGTAAAACGCTATACTGTGTGCGTGTAAACCGCAACGAGAGACTTTGATCCTAGCACTGTTTTTATAGTATTATAATTTATAATGGTACAGTTTAATAAACTACCGAACAGGATTAAAAATATTTGAAACGACCTGACATTCTATATGTATTTATTTGACTCAAGATAGTACTCAGGGTCTGATGATGGAGCCGGAAGGTGGTCACCGGTACCAATCAACCATGCAACTAAACCACTTTGTGTTTAGGCTCGTTTTATTCATCTCAACAAGATCTTTGACACAAGATAGTACTCAGGGTCTGATGATGGAGCCGGAAGGTGGTCACTGGTACCAATCAACCATGCAACTAAACCACTTCGTGTTTGGGCACGTTTGATTCGGCTCAACAAGATCTTTGACTTAAGATAGTACTCAGGGTCTGATGATGGAGCCGGAAGTTGGTCACCAGTACCAGTCAACCATGCAACTAAACCACTTCGTGTTTAGGCTCGTTTTATTCGTCTCAACAAGATCTTTGACACAAGATAGTACTCAGGGTCTGATGATGGAGCCGGAAGGTGGTCACCGGTTCCAATCAACCATGCAACTAAACCACTTCGTGTTTGGGCTCGTTTGATTCGTCTCAACAAGATCTTTGACACAATATAGTACTCAGAGTCTGATGATGGAGCCGGAAGGTGGTCACCGGTACCAATCAACCATGCAACTAAACCACTTCGTGTTTAGGCTCGTTTTATTCGTCTTAACAAGATCTTTGACACAAAATAGTACTCAGGGTCTGATGATGGAGCCGGAAGGTGGTCACCGGTACCAATCAACCATGCAACTAAACCACTTCGTGTTTGGGCTCGTTTGATTCGGCTCAACAAGATCTTTGACACAAGATAGTACTCAGGGTCTGATGATGGAGCCGGAAGGTGGTCACCGGTACCAATCAACCATGCAACTAAACCACTTCGTGTTTGGGCTCGTTTGATTTGTCTCAACAAGATCTTTGACACAAGATAGTACTCAGGGTCTGATGATGGAGCCGGAAGGTGGTCACCGGTACCAATCAACCATGCAACTAAACCACTTTGTGTTTAGGCTCGTTTTATTCATCTCAACAAGATCTTTGACACAAGATAGTACTCAGGGTCTGATGATGGAGCCGGAAGGTGGTCACTGGTACCAATCAACCATGCAACTAAACCACTTCGTGTTTGGGCTCGTTTGATTTGTCTCAACAAGATCTTTGACACAAGATAGTACTCAGGGTCTGATGATGGAGCCGGAAGGTGGTCACCGGTACCAATCAACCATGCAACTAAACCACTTCGTGTTTAGGCTCGTTTTATTCGTCTCAACAAGATCTTTGACACAAGATAGTACTCAGGGTCTGATGATGGAGCCGGAAGGTGGTCACCGGTTCCAATCAACCATGCAACTAAACCACTTCGTGTTTGGGCTCGTTTGATTCGTCTCAACAAGATCTTTGACACAAGATAGTACTCAGGGTCTGATGATGGAGCCGGAAGGTGGTCACCGGTACCAATCAACCATGCAACTAAACCACTTCGTGTTTAGGCTCGTTTTATTCGTCTTAACAAGATCTTTGACACAAAATAGTACTCAGGGTCTGATGATGGAGCCGGAAGGTGGTCACCGGTACCAATCAACCATGCAACTAAACCACTTCGTGTTTGGGCTCGTTTGATTCGGCTCAACAAGATCTTTGACACAAGATAGTACTCAGGGTCTGATGATGGAGCCGGAAGGTGGTCACCGGTACCAATCAACCATGCAACTAAACCACTTCGTGTTTGGGCTCGTTTGATTCGTCTCAACAAGATCTTTGACACAAGATAGTACTCAGGGTCTGATGATGGAGCCGGAAGGTGGTCACCGGTACCAATCAACCATGCAACTAAACCACTTCGTGTTTGGGCTCGTTTGATTCGTCTCAACAAGATCTTTGACACAAGATAGTACTCAGGGTCTGATGATGGAGCCGGAAGGTGGTCACCGGTACCAATAAACCATGCAACTAAACCACTTCGTGTTTGGGCTTGTTTGATTCGGTTCAACAAGATCTTTGACTTAAGATAGTACTCAGGGTCTGATGATGGAGCCGGAAGGTGGTCACCAGTACCAATCAACCATGCAACTAAACCACTTCGTGTTTAGGCTCGTTTTATTCGTCTCAACAAGATCTTTGACACAAGATAGTACTCAGGGTCTGATGATGGAGCCGGAAGGTGGTCACCGGTACCAATCAACCGTGCAACGAAACCACTTCGTGTTTAGGCTCGTTTTATTCGTCTCAACAAGATCTTTGACACAAGATAGTACTCAGGGTCTGATGATGGAGCCGGAAGGTGGTCACCGGTACCAATCAACCATGCAACTAAACCACTTCGTGTTTGGGCTCGTTTGATTAGTCTCAACAAGATCTTTGACACTGAAGATACACAAGGTTTGATTATGGAGCTGAAAGGTGGCCACGGGTACCAGTCTATCATGTAACTGAACCACTTCGTGTTTAGGCACGTTTTATTCATCTCGACAAGATCTTTGACACAAGATAGTACTCAGGATCTGATGATGGAGCTCGAAGGTGGCGACGGGTACCTGTCTATCATGCAGTGTTGGCATCAATCTGAACTAAATCAATCCGGATTGATCAATCGAATTGACGCGTCAATCCGAATTGATCAATCCGAATTGATCAATTCGAATTGATTTAATTCTGATTGACGCGTCAATCCGATTGAATCAATTGGAATTAACGCATCAATCCTCAATTCGGATTAAATCAATTCTCAATCTAGATTAACCTAGGGTCCCTTTCCCTTCCCTAAGATTAGTTTTCAAAGGTGTCCTTTTTAAGCACTTACTTACTGGACTTAAAGTCGATATCTGAGGTTCCCAGAGGTTCGAAAACATGTTCCTGATGTCAGTATTGACTGATGTCCCTTTTAGGGACATTTTTCGAAATTGGCCAATTACGTTCATATTCGTAATCGATGTCGACCATAGGTCCCGAAAAATGTTTCGCGCGTCAGTATTGAAGGATGTCCCTTCCATTTCGGGACATTTTTTTAAATTGATCGTTGGCACTTTAAAACGATATCTGAGATTTCCAAAGGTTCCGTAACATGTTTCCGACGGCAATACAGACGGAGTTTCCTTTTTTTTTCTGGACATTTATGGGACATTTCTTCCAATTAACCGATTGCGTTCAAAATCGATATCTGAGGTGCCCAAAGGTTTCGAGACATGTTTCTGACGGCAATACCGAGAAATGACCTTTTTTCAGCAGGGTGGTGTAATGCAGGTAGTAAAGTAAGTACGCGGCTAAAGTGTAGAATCTAAATATTGCCGTTGAAACCATAGTTTGCACCTCAGATATCGATTTTGAATGCAATCAGTCACTTTCAAAGAATGTCACTAAAATGTCCCAAAACAGGACACCTTTCAATATTGCAGTTGAAAAAATGTTTAGAAATGTCTGTTTACCTCAGATATCGATTTTAAACGCAATCGGGTAATTTCTAGAAATGTCTCAAAAAAGGACATCTCTCAATATTTCCCTCGGAAACAAGTTTCGAAACCTTTGGGCACCTCAGATATTGATTTTGAACGCTATCGGTTAATTTTAAGGAAAGTCCCGAAAATGTTCCAAAAAGGACATCCTTCATATAGCCGTCGGAAACATGTTTCGGAACCTTTGGTAAACTCAGACACCGCTTTTGAACGCATTTGGTCAGTTTCACAAAAATGGCCTAAATAAAAAGGACATTAGGTAGGTACATACAAAGTAATCGTCAATCCGAATTGACGATTGAGGATTGACCGATCAATTTGAATTAACGATTAGTAATCGTCAATCTTCAATCAGTAGATTTAGAATTAGTTTCGTCAATCGTCAATTCGAATTGATCGGTCAATTCTCAATCGTCAATTCGAATTGATTTTTTGCCAACACTGCTATCATGTAACTGAACCACTTCATGTTTGGGCTCGTTTGATTCGTCTCAACAAGACCTTGGACACAAGTTAGTACTCAGGGTCTGATGATGGAGCTGGACTGTGGCCACGGGTACCAGTCTACCATGTAACTGAACCACTTCGTGTTTGGGCTCGTTTGATTCGTCGCAACAAGATCTTTGACACAAGATACTACTCAGGGTCTGATGATGGAGCTTGAAGGTGGCGACGGGTATCAATCTATCACATAACTGAACCACTTCGTGTTTGGGCTTCGTGTTTGGTTTATCACCTAGTGTCAAACATCTTGTTGAGACGAATCAAACGAGCCTAAACACGAAGTGGTTTAGTTGCATGGTTGATTGGTACCGGTGACCACCTTCCAGCTCCATCATCAGACTCTGAGTATCACCTAATGTCAAAGATCTTGTTGAGACTAATCAAACGAGCCTAAACATGAAGTGGTTTAGTTGCATGGTTGATTGGTACCGGTGACCACCTTCCGGCTCCATCATCAGACTCTGAGTATCACCTAGTGTCAAAGATCTTGTTGAGACTAGTCAAACGAGCTTAAACATGAAGTGGTTTAGTTGCATGGTTGATTGGTACCGGTAACCAACTTCCAGCTCCATCATCAGACTCTGAGTATCACCTAGTGTCAAAGATCTTGTTGAGATAAATAAAACGAGCCTAAACACGATGTGGTTTAGTTGTATGGTTGATTGGTAATGGTGACCACCTTCCAGCTCCATCATCAGACCCTGAGTACTGTCTTGTGTCAAAGATCTTGTTGAGACGAATTAAACGAGCCCAAACACGAAATTGTTTAGTTACATGATAGACTGGTACCCGTGGCCACCTTCCAGCTCCATCATCAGACCCTGTGTATCTTCAGTGTCAAAGATCTTGTTGAGACGAATCAAACGAGCCCAAACACGAAGTGGTTTAGTTACATGATAGACTGGTACCCGTGGCCACCTTCCAGCTCCATCATCAGACCCTGTGTATCTTCAGTTTCTAGGGGGGGGGGGGGGGTCTGGACATCGGATGATGGTAGCATGACGTAGGAGGAAACAGAGTCATCCGAAGCATGATTTTTAGATGATTTGAGGGATGGGGGGGGGGGGTCAAAAATAGATGACGTAATTTATGAACAGCCCCTATGTACATTTGCACTGCATTTAGTATTTTCGTACTTACCAAATAACAGTTTTAGGACTTTATAAGTTAAGTACAGTTAGTGTTGTTATGGTTGATTTCAATATGCTTCGCAATGGATCAAGAATGTTTAATCCATAATTGTAGTGCGAGTGTGGTAGAAGGGATCGGAATACTGAGCTCGCACGGCCTGCCGCAGCGCGTAAAATACCTAAACTCGCTCAACCCCGAAATGTAATAGCACTCTTAAGTGTCCCTCCTGGTTGCACACACGACATGAATATAATTTAAATTTGCATGTTTCACTGCAATGATCCCGTCCACAAACCGAACAAAGTTGACCGTGACCTACTTTTGTTCGACCATAATCAGCTGTCAGTGTCATGTCAGCGCTAGCGCCGCCATTATATCTACGCTGTCCGTTCGGCCATGCTCGCCCGCTCCCGCTTGTCGTCGCGCCGCCTCGCGTGCCTTCGGTGCGACTTGCTGCCGCTCGTGTGTAGCCTCTCGCTCTAGCCCGTAACACACCGCTCGCACTCGTTGCTTCGCTAATTGCATGGCAACCGGCCGCTTCTCGCTCGCCTCCCGGATTATTTCGACGAGCTACCTCCGCTGCGTTCAACTCCGCCGCCTCCATTGCAATCGCTAAGTCTATAGCCGTTTTTAATTTAAGGTCCTTTTCAGTAAATAACCGTAAACGAATGCTCTCACTATGTAAGCCGCACACAAACTGGTCTCTTACACTGTCGTCCAACCAAGTACCAAAGTCACAAAACCTACTTAATTTCTTCAAATCCGCTAAGTAATCTGCTACCGTTTCACTTTTTGCTTGTTTACGCTGACGAAACTTGTACCTTTCGGCCAAAACACTGGGCGTAGGCTGTAAATGATCGGATAACAGTTTTTGAATTTGGTCGTACTTTAAAGTAGACGGTTTTGCCGGCGTACACAAAGTCACTAACAGCTCGTACGCCTCTGCACCCATCAACGTGATCAGCAGTGGAACTTTCCTCTCTTCTTTGATCTCATTCACCACAAAATATTGTTCCACTCGGTCCTTGTACGCTTCCCAGCTGCCTTTGTGAATATCGAACGGCTCCAACTTGCCCACCGCCATCTTGCCGTTACCCGCCACTATTTTCTTATCTTCACTATACTGCGCAAAACAACGCGTTCTCGTGCCACTGCCAACACTGCTCGCGTGAAGCTCGAAGAATCTCGTCGCCAATTGGTATATATAAGCCCAGGGGAATGGTACGAAGGGTTCTCGGGGGTGCTAAATAGAAAACCGTGCGTTCAGTACATAGGTTTATTACCGGACTGACAAACGTTACAAAAGTGCCGGCGCCAGAGGGCGCGCGGGGAGAATTAACCCTACCCTCCACCAATATACATATATAACAACCTAATATAGCAATCACAAATCATAATAGGTATGTTAGAAAAGGGTGTGTAATGATCGATATAAAAATAATTAATATATTTTCTGTAGATATAACAACATTTAATATAATTTCAGAAAATATAATAACTCATTTTGTATAATATACATTTGGTATATTATTAAAATGTTTCATATCATTTTGTATAATTATCTTTTGATATAACATTCATTTATTATAACGATCATGTGATATAATGCTCATTTATTATACAAGTATTATTATATAAGCATTATTCGGTATAATAATATAGTAAAGGTATTTTTATGACGACATATGTAAATGTTTAACGCAGATTAGGTAGTGGTTTGTTTTGTGTAATGGACGCAAATCTAACCTAACCTAACCTACTTTTCTGGTAGCGGTTCGTTTAGTGTAGGGGTCGCAGTTCTTAACCTAACCTAACCTAGTATTCTGGTAGTGGTTGGTTTTGTGTAGGGGTCGCAGTTCTTAACCTTATTACCTACCTAGTTATAAATAGCAGTTCGTTATATGTAGAAATAGTCGTTTTTTCTAGTGTGTAATAACGAATGTGGAATTATATATCTAATACATTATATCAGCAATTCTACTTTAGATGAAATAACTTTATATCATAAATTCAGTATAGAAAATATGCATTATACTTGAAGAATGTTATGCTAAATGTTATTAGATCAATTAATCTTTATATAAAATGATAATTTATATCGTATGAAAATATATTAAGTGTTGTTATATCATTTATTAATTATACTAAATAAGCGTTATTGCAACTGATATTATAATAAAAATGTTTATAGCCATCGATACGCACCCGTTAGAAAATATACGCCATCATAGGAGTAGAAGCTATCTTTCCTTTTATGGAAATCAGTCGACTGCGGCACAGTTTTTCACTTTTAACAAAAATGGAGGAAAGGCGTAGCTTAATTTTAATACCAAATATTAATGACTTAAAACCACAGCCCATAGATCGATTTATGTTTTTTTTTTATTAAACGAAAACGTAATGTTTGATAGCCTGTTATCCTATAGGATTATCTTGCGTGTTTCAAAGAAACAAAATTATGATAGGAAAATTACTAGGTACGGTCAGCCAAGAAAGTGGTCTACCACTTTTCGACTCTATCAATCAGAATGATAGAGTCGAAAAGTGGTAGACCACTTTCTTGGCTGACTGTACGTACACTTTACACAAACATGCAAAGATCCTATTCGTCATAATATTGGTTCAGTAAACATTTTTTTTTACTTGGTGAAATATTTGTAAATTAGCCAGCATAGTACTGAATAAATAACTAGGTTATACAAATTTTGCTCCCTTCTTTCAGTGCACTTGATTGCATATACATACTTATAGATTAATAATCTAAATAAAAAAGGAGTTGCCCTGGAATTGTTGGCAATAGTAATATACCTACTATAGTTTTATAGATAGCCTTAGGCCCACTTGCACCATCCTACTAACCCGAGTTAGGGGCCCACTGATTAACAGTCCGCCGGACGGTATCGGCCTGTCAGTTAGAACAAAATTTTGACAGTTCCGAATAACTGACAGGCCGGACAGGATCGGTTAAACCGTTATCTCAGTGTCAAATTGTACTGGTAACTATGGTAACTCCAGCTTTAACCGGTTAACCCCGGGTTAGTGGAATGGTGCAAGTGGGCCTTTTAAAATGGCAGTATTTCTTAGCTACTCAAGTACCTCGTAATTACCTCACAAATTGCTTTCACAATGGATCTGAGAACGTGAGTAGAAAGTATTCCCCGATTCTGGCCCCGCCTCTCAGTGGTCCCCGATCCTGACCCCAAGGCCGAGCCACCGCCCCTGCTGAACCTAAAAAAAAAAAAAAAAAGAGGTAGTCTCAGCAGTGCCCGGCGCCTCCTTCAGGGACTTACGAAATACGCTAATTAAACAATACACCTTGTTCACCACGGTAACAATAGGCTTATCGACCCTTTTCTATTGTTCGATCTCGACTCGGGCGTGCTATTGTGTTACCGAGCATACTACCTGCCTGGACCCTTTCCTTAACCCACCGACGTCTCCATTCATGCCTTCTTTATGTGTGTATACTGTAGGTGTTTGTGATAGGTATTTTGCAATAGGTATTAGCGACAGCTATTTGCAATAGGTATTAGCGATAGGTACTTATTTGTGATGCATAGACACTCTAACTATCAACTCTAATAACCCGCATTATCTTATTACCTCTTGGAGCTATTTCGATTTATAAGGAATACAGTTCTAACCTTCTTCTGACGTAGAATTTACACTAGTAATCCTTTGGCAGCCTAAACTAACCTTAACCTTTTACCAAACCTAACTTATTCTTCGAAAACCTAACCTAAACCTAACTTGACCAAACCTAACTAAAATCAACCTAACTCATTTCAAACTAACCTGCTTTCACCTAGTCTTCCGATATAAAGTAAACTCGTAGTTACTTGTTTCTTTCTATTATTTAAAAAAAAAACGAGGCGTGTGAGGCATTTCTTGTGCACTTGTGTTCATTGTTATAATAGCTTAATTGTTTTATTGATAGACGTCTATTATATTTTATACTGACAATGGATTTATTGTTTCCTATACCTATTCTTTTATAATTTGGGTTTGAGTAAAGAGAACGTCTGTTTAGATGAACTTGTTGATACATGTTACTTTGTGTGATTTAAAAAAAAGAACGAGACATGTCAACTGGTTTCAACATGATTTAGTCTAATACATCAACATTTCTTGTGCGTTGCTATTCATTGTTATAACAGCATAATTGCTTTATTAATAGACGTCTATTATATTTTATGCTGACAATGGATTTATTGTTTCCTATACCTATTCTTTTATAATTTGGGTTTGAGTAAAGAGAACGTCTGTTTAGATGAACTTGTTGAGACATGTTACTTTGTGTGATTAAAAAAAAGGAACGAGACGTGTCAACTGGTTTCAACATGATTTAGTCTAATACGTCAACATTTCTTGTGCGTTGCTATTCATTGTTATAACAGCATAATTGCTTTATTGGTAGACATCTATTATATTTTATACCGACAATGGATTTATTGTTTCCTATTATGCTTTTGAATTTGGGTTTTAGTAAAGAGAGCGTATGTATTAGATGAACTTGTTGAGACATGATTTTAGCGGTACTGTACCCTGGTCATAGTGACACAGTATAAAAGCCGAAGAGAAATGAGTTTGAGTAAGTATTACCGTCGTGGCAGTCCACTGTATCAGAGCTCCTTGTATATATTGCAGTATATAGAAATATAGTGTTAATTCAACAGTGAAGTGTTTAAGTGTTTATAGAAAGACCCAACAATGGATGTAAGTATGTCTTTTATTACCGTAACTTACTTTGTTTTGTTTTCACTTGTGTTCTTTGTGTTTTAATTATCAAGATTGTAGACAGTGTGTAAATTATTGTTTTATATTGTTTCAGTTCACTGAAAATACTTTCAAGAACTATTACTACCCGGATAATAATAAAGACGAATCAAGCGATGAAGAGGGTACGCTTGGTTTCAAAGTTAAACAAGCCATCGCAAAGAAACGTTCAGGAAACAATATCGATAGTTTCTTTGAACGACCTACAAAGCAACCCAAAATTGTGAAACGGTCTTCGAATGTGAGCAAAAGTTCACCAGACGGTGTTGCAAACTTATCATCCGGACAAGACGACGGGGCGTATGCATCACATTTCATTAAAATCGAGATATATGATATGCAAACAATTAAAAACGTCCCACCCATGGAACACTGGAAGCATGCGGACTTCAGATTGAAATATTTTGCGTTGGAAGACGATTTGGAGCTACAAAATACGCGAAATATTATTTATAACATAACAAAGCAATTAGCTTCTAAGGACAGTAGTGTGAAATATTTTATAGATAATAAGAAACAGTGATAGTTATAATTATTAATGATAGTAGTAGCTTAATGATTGTGTTAACGTATTTCTCATTTTTTACCTCTCCTTAAGTACATTTTCCATGTAACAGATTATTTTTATTGTATAACATTACAACAAGTTTTAATTTAAACTTCTCACTTGTAAAGGTCACAGTCCCCACTCTTAGAAATCTTATACGTGTAGTCAACTATTTAAATGAAAGAAAGCACTGTATGATTTCTCATTTCATAATGGACTCTTTGAGCTGTGATGTCTACGATCTTGAACTTATCAGACTCTGTGAAGAAATAGAAGAAAATGAAGATCTATGCGAGGCTGCCCGTCTTGTGAGCCAACTTCATCGAGAGGCGTAAGTAAAAATATTCCTGTTCATACATGTTTATAACTCTTAACCGGTACCTGTTTAACAAAGGATGGGTCCGTAACTTGTTGTGACCTGAACTAATTGTTAGGATAAACGTGGGGTGGGAGAGGACTGGTTATATAAGCGGGGTATCTCGAGTTCATATCATTCAGTGTTTTGGTGCCGTGCTTGTATTGTGATATCCTTTCCCATAATGGTGTTTACTTATTATCATATTGGTCTCACCTTACCTCGTGATAAGATTGAGGAATTAAGTAAAGAATTTATTGTATCATATTTTCATAGAAATATTAGAATGTGGTACATTTCAAACAAATTACCTCACACGTTACTGGAAGATTCTGATATTATACCGTATTATACACCATGTGATGGGCATATAAAAAATTCCAAGGGGAATACTGAGTCATCAGATGTGATTGATGGAGTTTTGATGATGCAGGCCTATTGTCAGCAATGTCGAAAAGACTTACGTTAGTATATACAACCAACCATTTTAGTAATTATTTTTATTTTATCTCACATTAAGATATTTATGTTTATTTTGTATTGTTATAGATCTTCTCAAATAGGACGGGGAGTAAAAAGGACAGCTGCAGTTTTGGAGACTGAAGAATTCTTGTTGAAGAAAAACCGTCCAGCAGCTGCTGAACCTGTCACATCAACATCACCCGAACCAGTTCCCGATGTCATTGTGAGTACAAATAATAATCATGAAATTGAATGTTCTGTGTGTAATAAGTTTGTCTCTAAAAGATATTTTAAAAATCATTTAAATAGTAATCTTCACAAAAATAATGTTTTAAGGGCTGACATTGAATGGGTTAATGTTCAGTTAATTGAAAATGCTTTTAAGAATAGGGTGGCCACTTACAGAATACTATTGAATGAAAATGTTCACCAACCATTTACTCCCGAATCTATTTTACTAGGAAATAAAGATAAAATCTTTGCATTATTGGATCGTTCCCTCACTGATCACCATGCTTTAAAAGTAAACTTTATTTTAAATGCGGATTTTACTCAAGAGAGCAAACAAGTAAATAATACATTTGATTTCCAATTATGTAACAATGTAGTTGATGTTAGCAGCGACAAAGATGAGATTTTCGAGTCAGTTGTTAAAGATATATTAACAAAATTATTTAACTTTGAGAGAAAAGATAGTGGATGGAGTTTAGTAAAATTTAACTATCTAGATGTCAATGTAAACAAATTTAATCCATTGCGTGGTTCTTCCTATATCGAATTACCACGTGATATTCAGAACAGAAAAGCAGTTATTAATGTAAAAAATAGTGATCATGAATGTTTTAGATGGGCTGTATTGTCAGGCTTGTATCCACCTACAAGTCATCGTTCAAACACTACGAAATCGTATATAGCGCATAAAAATAAATTAAATTTTGGAAATTTAACTTTCCCACTTAAAGTTGGAGATATTCAGAAATTTGAAAAAATGAATGATATAAGTATAAACGTTTTTGGTCTTGAATACAATTCGAAAAGTAAAATACATGACGTAGTAGGCCCATTACACTTAACAAAGTGCAAAAAAGCTACCCACTTGAACTTATTGTACATATCCAAAGACAGTAAGGGGCATTATTGCTATATCAAAAATTTATCTAGGTTAGTATCCAAACAATTATCAAATACACAGCATGCCGCACATATTTGTGATGGTTGTTTGTCGAACTTTACAACTCGTGACAATTTAATGAATCATCAAAGAAACGATTGTTTCCATGTTTGTACACATTTACCTTCAGAACAGGATAAAAAGAAAAACTGGTTCAATGAAAACGTTTCCTCCAATATACTTACTTTCGATAATTATGAACGTAAATTAAGGGTACCTTTTGTTATTTATGCTGATTTCGAGGCCTTTCTAAACCCGATTCAAACAGGTAAAATTAATCCTACTACATCCTCAACAACAAATATACAAAAACATGAGGTATATAGTTTTGGATACTATATTAAATGTTCTTATAATGATAAATTGTCAGTGTACAGAACATATAAAGGCAAAAATTGCACCCAGGAATTTATGAAGTATATGGAACAAGACTTAAAGGCCATTTGTAGGAGAAATACTTTTGTAAAAACTCCATTGCCTTTATCTAATGCAAATAATGTGCATATTTCTCAGAGTAGTACATGTTATATTTGTGATAAAAATTTAAACGAGGATTCAGTCATTTCCTATAATTACCATACTGGTCTTTATGAAGGAGTGGCACATAAATTTTGTTCTGAAAAATACAGGGCACCTAATTTTGTACCTGTATTTTTCCATAATTTGTGTAACTATGATAGTCATTTTATAGTGCATGGGCTTGGTTTGATGGAAGGCGACATTGAACTGATTCCAGAGAACAAAGAGAAATACATTTCATTTTCTAAGAACTTGCAAATAAATAATCGCACAGTTAAATTGAGATTTGTTGATTCACTTAAATTTATGTCCAGTAGTCTTGACAAATTGGCAAAAAACTTGTTGCCTGAACAATTTCATGAATTAAAATTGAATTTTTCATGCGAGGAGGATTTTAAACGCTTATTACGAAAGGGTGTATATCCCTATGAACACATGTCATCATACGATTCTTTAAACTTAACAGCTCTTCCCTCTAAAGATGATTTCTTTAGTTCCTTGTCTGATAGTCACATCTCAGAGGAGGATTATGATCACGCAAAAGATGTTTGGTCTCATTTTCAATGCAAAAATATGGGTGATTATTCTGATTTATATTTAAAAACTGATGTTTTATTACTAACTGATATATTTGAAAATTTTAGAAACCTTTGTCTTAAGACGTATGGATTAGACCCCGCTCATTATTATACTGCTCCGGGATTAAGTTGGGATGCAATGTTAAGAACTACAAAAATAAAACTAGAACTCCTAACTGATATCGATAAAATAGCTTTTATAGCGAAAAATATTCGAGGTGGCATATCACAATGTAGTAATAGATATGCGAAGGCTAATAATATTTTTTTGTCAGATTATAATCAAAATATCCCATCGTCATTTCTTATGTACTTTGATGCAAATAACCTTTACGGGTGGGCTATGTCTCAATGTCTTCCTACCGGTAAATTTGAATGGGTAAATACAGATACTGACTTTAATATATCTGATGACGCTGATCATGGTTTAATTTTAGAAGTTGATCTCGAATACCCTAACGAGTTGCATGATTTGCCATTTTGCTCTCATTCAGATTTGCCATTCTGTCCTGAAAACGTTTGTTTGGGTAATTCCAAAGAAAAAAAAAATTCCTAATTTAAATAAAAAAACGAATTATGTCATTCACTATAGAAATCTAAAACAGTGTTTAAAAAATGGTTTGAAATTGAGTAAGATCCATCGCATTCTTAAATTTCAGCAGTCTATGTGGTTAAAAAGTTACATAGATTTGAACACCCACATGCGATCACAGGCATCATCCGATTTTGAAAAAGATTTCTTTAAACTAATGAATAATTCAGTGTTCGGTAAGACCATGGAAAATGTTGCAAAACGTGTAAATGTCAAATTATTAAATAACTGGGAAAATCGAGGAAAAATGCAGGGGGTTCAATCTTTGATAGCGAAACCCGAGTTCCATAGTTTATCCATATTCTCTGAGAATTTAGTGGCCGTTCAGTTGAATAAAACTAGAATATTTTATAATAAACCGATTTATTTGGGATTTTGCGTATTAGATATATCAAAAACTTTGATGTATGACTTTCACTACAGCTACATGAAAACCAAATATCCAGACAATCTTAAGCTTCTTTATACAGATACTGATAGCTTAGTATATCAAATTTTCACGGAAAATTATTACGCAGATATAAAATCAGACCTTAATTTATATTTTGATACATCTGACTATCCTCCTAACAATAAATATGATTTGCCGTTAATTAATAAAAAGCGATTAGGGTTTTTCAAAGATGAAAATAATGGTAGAATTTTAAAAGAATTCGTAGGTCTGAGATCTAAAATGTATACCTTAGATGTTGAAAAATATGACGAGAATGATGAGAAAACTGAAAAATACGGTGTTTTATCAAAAGCCAAAGGAGTCAATAAATGTGTTACAAAAAAATTTACTCTTGACAATTACAAAACGTGTTTATTTAATAAAAATTTGCAACGCGCTCAAATGCTAAGATTTAAGTCTATAAAACATATAATATTCACTCAAAAAATAAATAAAATATCATTATCGCATGAAGATACAAAACGATACTTATTAGAAAACTCTTCTGACACTCTTGCGTGGGGTCATTATAAAATACCGCAATAATTAATTAAAAAGTTTCAAAGTTGTAATTTAATCACACAGAACATTCGAATTCCAAATTATTGTTTGTACATTGTATGTTTTTAAGATATTACTTGTAAACATGTAAAAAAAAATGTATGAATTTTATTTTATTGTATCTTTTAAGGAAGTTTTGTAAATAAGAAACAAAAAAATTAAAAGTGTGATCATATATAATAAATTTATTTTTTTACGTAATCCTTTTGTTTTTTTCTACTATATCTGAGTTGTTTAAATAGTAATCTTCTTTCTGAATATTACCATTTAAAGTCCATCCGTTAACATATCAACACTCACCCACACACACACACATAGACATAGATTACGATATTTAATAATGATTCACTTTCATCATCCTTTCACCACCATTGTCGCAGGTCCTAGTGGCTGTGGTAAAACTCAATTTGTCACAAACTTTTTGAATAACTCCAAAGAGATATGTAATGTTGAATTTGATGAAATTATTTGGTGTTATGATGAAATGCAACCTCTCTACAATCTGGAAAATGTAAATTATAGTCAAGGAATACCAGATTTTTCAATTTTTGATGGGAAGAAACCTAAACTTCTTATTATAGATGATTTGATGAGAGAATCAGATGGACGAATCGTTGACATTTTTACGAAAGGTAGTCATCATAGAAACTTAAGTGTTTTTTATATTACACAAAACATATTTCATCAAGGTCAAACTCAAATACGCTACCTGTCACGACAAGTTTACCCAGAAAACTCAAAGTTTGTGGACGAAGCCTACAAAGATGCTACAAAGGAGGCTCATGGTTACCTCATGATTGACCTGAAACAAAATACAAATGACATATGCCGTTTCAAAACAAAAATATTTCCGTTCGATGGGCATTGCACAGTGTATGTACCTAAAAAGGGTTTTAAATATGATAAAAATCAGCATATTTTAGTCAGTTCTACATGATGCATGCAAGAGTAAACACATATAAACATTTACTTGAAGCATTGCAGTTGCTTAAACCCAAATATCGTACTGCGTTACTTAAATCTTGTGACGATGAAGAGATCAACATTATTTGTGAGTGTATTTATAACGTCCTAAATGGGAAAATTCCATTAGAAAAAAAAGAAAAGACGAAACTAAAAAAATATAAAGATATTTTAAGAAAATTAGTTTCGAAAGGGAAACATAAAATAAGAAAAACTGTTATAGTTCAAAAAGGAGGTGCATTTCTACCTATTATTTTAGGTGCAGTTTTAAGTGCTTTAGTGAACTCTTTATCATAAACAAAATGGAAAACACAAAAATATGTTATTAGTAGAATCAGATTTTATTGAAAGACTGAAACGGAATGAGAGTCCACCCGAAAATTCCTCATCTCGGCTAGATGGAGAGATGCAAAAGATCCTTAAAAGTAAAATGAATGATCGCGAAAAGTGGACGTTATATTCTCAAGCATTACAAAGATTTCTACATTTTATTGAAACAGATCGAAAACCGTTTAGAATACTGTAACAATAAAATTTTAACTCTGCATTTTTTCAATACTGTTTAGTTTGTGACCCGTCTTCGTTTGATACCCTTACCGCGATCTAGCGAGCTCAGTCGATAACAACATGGTCCGGGTTGCTAGATTAAAAATAATTTCGGTGCCTTCCTACATTTTTGTTTATTTTTTTAATCGAAAGGGGTTTGTAAATTAAAATTGTCTTCAAATATTGTTTTTTCTTTCTATTTAATATTAGTCCAAATAAAGTAAAGAAGAAAGGTAATGTTTTCTTTTCAAAATCACCTAGGATCGCACGAATCCAGTTCGGGCTGTGGCAACTCTGCCATTTGACTTGTCATTATTCTTCCTGTCAAAATGAAGATCGTGGACCGTTTTCTTTTGCGGTGTTTCGCCGTATGAAAGCCGTTTCATGGCTATAATACATCCCATCGGGAGACATCTCCTTTTTAAGTGAGTATTTTGGTGATTTTTGCGACGGGTTTTGTGCATAAGATTCCATTTAATAGCGTGGTGAATTTTATTTCACAGTCCCGGATTTGTATCCTATATGGAAGTCGTGTGAGACGATGGGTCGTTGGTGGAGGCCTCATCGAGTCGACATGCTGGTCAATCCCGGCCACGTATGCCGCTTCTCCTCGATGGGTAAGTTAATTACTTGTTTTTGAATTCGTAATCCTTACGCCCATGCGGGGGTCCGCTCTTTAAATCATGAACCGATTTTTCTCCTTTATTTAGGTTCCAGCTTGTCAAAAGTCTGTGAACCCTGTCTTACTACCTGTAACTCGTTACAGGGCCTACCACTTAGTCTACAGTTTGGCTGTAAGGCAGCCCCCAGCCAGCTTGGTGTACCGGCGGTCGGGGCCTGTTCGCTATTACTACAACTACCATGGATGCAGAGGCACTGCGACATGAGTCTCCATTAGTGTGTCGGCAGTGGTACCTTCCTTCTAATGTCACTACTTAAAAGGTCAGAGACAACCAATTTATTATATTCTCCAAGGCGCCCAACTTACTTTAAATAATTTTCCTTATTTTTTATACCACGTACCCAGAGTGCCCAACCATAAGAAATGTAGCCGCCAAACCCACATTTGCTCTCATATTTTTAGTTAAGTCTGTAGTAAGCTAGCCGAGGCTATTTAATATATTATAATGTCATAAGTTAACATTTGACACTTCTAAACTTAGATATTTGTCGTTTAGTCAAATAAATGTATTATAAGTAATGTACTAGTTTCCTTTATTCCATTTTAATTAGCCCCCTAAAATAAGAATGGTAACAGTGTCACCCATCGCGGGGCTTTTCTTTTGGCGAGCACCCTTTAGTCACATATAAGTTAGCTAAAGGAACTTATGGTTGGACATCCTGTTTGCTTTATTGTACCTACCTTTGTTTACTGCAATATTCAAAATAATTAACACTATTTAATTGTGGTTAGGACAGCCACATGTTGTCAATTATCTACTTATATACTTATGTTGTACTGTAAAGGAGTTGTAGTCTAATTACTTATTCATTTGCTGGTATTTAAAAACTCCAGATGTTATTAATTTAAAGCAATTTTAGACAATTGTCGTAAACTTGACAATTTATTTTATAAATGTATTTCCTTAGTATCTCTTAATGTTAAAAGTTTTACTTCATAAAAGACGTTGTAGTTTACCGGATAGCAGACACACTATGTTTTGACTATTGTAATTTTTTTTGTGATTTATATCATGTTTTAGAGTCACTCACAGAAGGTTAAACCCTTACCGGGTAGTGAGGTACTTAAGTGCTTAAACTTTAATTTATTTTTTACTTTCAATTTTTTTTTGGTGACTTGTTTTCAAACAAAAGTTTATAATTTACTGGAGGGTTAGTAGTAAAGTGTTAAAAATTTAATACCTAATTTCCATTGTTTTTTTTATATACTTGATGTGAAGGATTAGTTACTGGTAATTGTACTACTATGGTAATCTTGTTTGAAAGGATGGACCGTATTATAAATTTATTACATAATGTAAAGGGAGCAAATTTGGAGGTTATAGTGAAGTACAGTCAGCAGGAGTTTACATTTATTAAGTTTATTACGGGATGTTTGGAGTTGAAGTTTAAAATAAATAAAATTAATATTAAATAGTTTCTTGACGTGGTTGGGTACAGTCAGTCACAATTATTGTTGTTGACTTACGTTTTTTTTTTAAATAACTTACCGATATTCAAATAGCGGTTTACCTTTAAGGTCGAATCTTATTGTAGTGGTTTTTGAAAGTGGTTTCGTACGGGAGTTATGTTTATTACCTACTTTTCCTTATCTATTGTCTCGACTTAAATCGAGTTTTTTCCTTATTGTTGTTACCTTCGGTGAAGTAAATACTTACTTATTAGTTTAATATCGTGATCGCGCAGTTTTTTTTTGTTGTTGATGTTTCGGTAGGAGTTTTTTTTATGTGTTGCATGCAGGAGTTTTGTTTACGTATTACTTTCTTTCGATCGTGTCTGAGCAAACGTAACTCAGTCACGTGGTTTGTTTGTTGTTGGTGGGCGGAGAGGACGATTTAAAGACTCTTCGCGTGTTTTACCGGGGTGCTGGCGCTTTAAACCAGCATTCCAATCGGCACTGGCTGGTCGGGTTTTGGCGGATTTTAAACCGTCAAGCTCTTAATAGCAGTGCCGTCTTCTTTTGTTAGCGCTTTGCGGTATGACTTAAACCATATGCGTGAACGTTAATGTTGATGTTAGGGGGTTGTTATGCGGTACACGCCTTAAAGCGTCGTCCGCAAACATCGGATTTTTGTGTGTCAGACTGACAGACTTGCATTGCTTGAAATGGAGCCTGTACAGTCGACTTCCTTGTGTGTCTCGTGTTGTTTCGAACGTTACCGTCTGCCTGTCGTTCAGACACAGCTGGTCAACGTATCGTTGTGTTGTGTTTTTGTCTCGTTTCCGCGTCCAGACCTGTGTCGACTTAAGGCACGGCCTGATAAATGCGCGTTACTTGAATGGTGTAAAGTAGCAGTCACCGATATTAGTTAGTTAAATTTCATTGGCTATAAGCCGTCTATCCACAGTGAGATATACAGCGAAGCAGTGCGTAGGTAGGGAGCTTTGCAGCTTCGCTTATTAGCGTTTAGTTTCGTTTAGGTTAATATACGTTTAGGGTATCGTAGTGTAGATTACAGTACAGTAATATTATAGTTCGTAGGTGGTAACTTGGGCACAGCTCGGCTGTGCTTATTTTTTTTATTATAGTTTAATGCGTGGGTTCGAATTGGGTGGTCGTTGCTTTCCTTTATGCCTTTAGTGTCGATTTTTTTTTTTGGGACTTCGTCTAGAAAATAAGAGGGTGGTTTTGCGAGCTGGGGGCCAGCTCAAAATTTTGCCGTAGTCAAAATTTTCTTCGGGTAGGGGAGCACTGTAACAATAAAATTTTAACTCTGCATTTTTTCAATACTGTTTAGTTTGTGACCCGTCTTCGTTTGATACCCTTACCGCGATCTAGCGAGCTCAGTCGATAACAACATGGTCCGGGTTGCTAGATTAAAAATAATTTCGGTGCCTTCCTACATTTTTGTTTATTTTTTTAATCGAAAGGGGTTTGTAAATTAAAATTGTCTTCAAATATTGTTTTTTCTTTCTATTTAATATTAGTCCAAATAAAGTAAAGAAGAAAGGTAATGTTTTCTTTTCAAAATCACCTAGGATCGCACGAATCCAGTTCGGGCTGTGGCAACTCTGCCATTTGACTTGTCATTATTCTTCCTGTCAAAATGAAGATCGTGGACCGTTTTCTTTTGCGGTGTTTCGCCGTATGAAAGCCGTTTCATGGCTATAATACATCCCATCGGGAGACATCTCCTTTTTAAGTGAGTATTTTGGTGATTTTTGCGACGGGTTTTGTGCATAAGATTCCATTTAATAGCGTGGTGAATTTTATTTCACAGTCCCGGATTTGTATCCTATATGGAAGTCGTGTGAGACGATGGGTCGTTGGTGGAGGCCTCATCGAGTCGACATGCTGGTCAATCCCGGCCACGTATGCCGCTTCTCCTCGATGGGTAAGTTAATTACTTGTTTTTGAATTCGTAATCCTTACGCCCATGCGGGGGTCCGCTCTTTAAATCATGAACCGATTTTTCTCCTTTATTTAGGTTCCAGCTTGTCAAAAGTCTGTGAACCCTGTCTTACTACCTGTAACTCGTTACAGGGCCTACCACTTAGTCTACAGTTTGGCTGTAAGGCAGCCCCCAGCCAGCTTGGTGTACCGGCGGTCGGGGCCTGTTCGCTATTACTACAACTACCATGGATGCAGAGGTACTGCGACATGAGTCTCCATTAGTGTGTCGGCAGTGGTACCTTCCTTCTAATGTCACTACTTAAAAGGTCAGAGACAACCAATTTATTATATTCTCCAAGGCGCCCAACTTACTTTAAATAATTTTCCTTATTTTTTATACCACGTACCCAGAGTGCCCAACCATAAGAAATGTAGCCGCCAAACCCACATTTGCTCTCATATTTTTAGTTAAGTCTGTAGTAAGCTAGCCGAGGCTATTTAATATATTATAATGTCATAAGTTAACATTTGACACTTCTAAACTTAGATATTTGTCGTTTAGTCAAATAAATGTATTATAAGTAATGTACTAGTTTCCTTTATTCCATTTTAATTAGCCCCCTAAAATAATAATGGTAACAATACCCATCGTGATGGAGGGGCTAGATCAAGTCATCAACGAAAGTAATGATATTATAAAAACAAAAGTGAACAAAAAGGAGGAGAATGAAAATAATGTCACATAAATGACTTGCCATTCCTTGTAAAGACCCACCATGACATAGTATTGTTTGCAGACGACACCTCACTTATTTTCAAAGTCAAACGACAGCAACAAGCGTACAATGATGTAAACGATGCTATTTCAAAGGTAGTAAATTGGTTCAATGTTAATAATTTATTGTTAAATGAGAAAAAGACTAAATGTATTCAGTTTGTCACTAATAGTAACGTAAGGCATGTGCAAACAAGTGTCATTGTGAAGGATGAGGAATTGGAATTAGTTGATAGTACAGTTTTTCTTGGTATAACTTTAGATTCTAAACTTCAGTGGGGTCCCCATATTGCTACTCTTTCGAGTAGACTGAGTTCTGCAGCTTTTGCAGTGAGCAAAATCCGTCAGTTAACTGATGTGAAAACAGCTCGATTAGTATATTTTAGTTACTTCCATAGCATTATGGCATATGGTATTTTACTGTGGGGCGGTGCTTCAGAGATAAATACCATTTTTGTTCTGCAGAAGCGGGCTATTCGAGCAATATATAAATTGAACCATAGAGACTCACTTAGAGATAAATTCAAGGAAATTGACATAATGACAGTGCACTGTCAATATATTTATGAGAATATTCTGTATGTACATAAAAATATTGTTAATTTTAGGAAAAATTGTGACATTCATAATATTAATACTAGAAATAAACATAAGCTCGCAGTGCCCTTCACACGGCTCCATAAAATTAAAAAATCATTCATGGGTAATTGTGTAAGATTTTATAATAAACTTCCAAACCATATTACTGAATTATCAATTAATAAATTTAAAAATTATGTAAAGCGTAAACTTATTTCTAAAGCTTATTATACCACACAAGACTACATGAGTGATAAAACAACGTGGGATTAATGGTGACTCGAAATAGATAATTCAATGTATGTACTTCTTTGTTAAGTTTTATTGACATTTGTTATTAGATTTTATTCTAGAAACATTCTAGACTAGTATTTTTTATACAATTAGTTTTTATGTTTGACGATCTTTTTGTGAAATTCTTAGTATTAAATTTGATCTGTATAATAATCCAATATTAATATGGAATAATATTAACTTCAATAAATTGCTCTGATAATTAGCTTAAGATAATATATTATTATGTAAAACGTTCATAAGTGCTTGTTACTAGGCCTACATGAATAAAGTATTTTTGACTTTGACTTTGAAATGAGTCAGTTACAGATAATATAACTGAAGCAGCCACACCGTCATCGTTTAATACACCACCTGGTGAAATAAATCAAGAACTAATGCCAATTAGTCCATCAAAAATTATAAACATATTACCTAAATCTTATGAAAGAAAAGCTCGAACGTTGTTAGATTACATTGTTTCAAGTAAACCGAAAATTTGGTGGAAACAGACTGGTGAAGTTGTTATAAATAACCAAACCATTCAAAATAGTAATATTACTGATTTGGTAAGCGACACCGTTAGATGTCTTAAACGTCCTAAGCCAATTGGATGGGAACTGTTTGCTTTACTTTTAAAAGATATCGAAGTTCCTAGGTCATGCATAGGTAATCCTACAAATTTAGCATTTATTAAAGGTACTCCTTTGATTGAACCCTTTACCCCCTCCACATCTGTGAAGACGAGAGCCTCAACAGATAAAGATAATAATACTTCTACACCTCTTGCTACACGGGAGCAAAAGCGATCCGGAAAGAAAATAGAGTGGGAAAGATGGACTCCTTATTAGACATTAACAGAATCTACTATGATGTCTCTAATCCAGCTGGCTATAGCAGTTTAAATAATTTATCAAAGGAAATGAAAGGTCAAATGAACAAAGAGGAAGTGAAAAAATGGTTACAATCTCAAGATACGTACACGCTGCATAAACCTACTCATAGACGATTTACTAGAAATAAATACATTCTCTCGAACTTTAATGAACTTTGGCAAGCCGATTTAAGTGATATGAGTACTTATAGTCAATATAATGATGGGTACAAATATATTCTTTGTGTTATTGATGTATTCAGTAAATATGCTTTTGCAAGAGCCATGAAGAAGAAGGATTCAGTAACTGTTAAACAATGTTTTGAAAGCATATTTACTGAAGCCAACTCTGTTCCCCGTCACATCCAATCTGATAAAGGTACAGAATTTGTTTCAAGGGCGGTTAGAGATTACTTTAAGAGCAAAAATATTAATTATTATACCACTAATAACCCCGACATTAAAGCAAGTATAGTAGAAAGGTTTCAAAGAACACTTAAAATGAAAATGTGGCGTTACTTCACTCATAAGAATACATATAACTACACAAATATATTACAAGATCTTTTACATTCTTACAACCATAGCTATCATTCTAGCATTAAAATGCGCCCAGTTGATGTTAGCTCTAATAATATTATGACTGTTTGGTGTAATTTATATGATCGCAAAAAAGATAGGCAAATTTCATCAGAAACTAAAAAACTAAATGTAGGTGATCATGTTAGATTCACTAAATATAAGCATGTGTTTCAAAAAGGTTGTGAAAGTAATTGGAGTGATGAAATATTTATTATTGATTCGATTATTAACAGATCGCCACGAGTTGTTTATACAATAAAGGATTTAGAAGGTGAACCCATCATTGGTACATTTTATTCTAAAGAATTACAAAAAGTAACTTACCTCCCCTCCAACGAGTATAAAATTGATAAAATAATACGCTCGCGTCGAGTTGCTGGCAGAAAGGAAATACTAGTTAAGTGGCAAGGTTATCCTAATAAATTTAATTCTTGGATACCTGAATCAAACTTAAAGAAAATATGAGTGAAAATAGTTTTTATCTAACTTTGTTAAGTAATAGTTCATCAGATTACTACACGGATAACACGACTGCACATTTCTTAACTAAATTACCAAAGACCATTAAATTGGATGGAGAATGGGTAGTTGGGTTGGTGGAATTTCAATACCCTTGTTCCATGTATAATGTTCAAGAGCACGAAAACATCATTTATTTAAAGAAAACGGTGTTATCACCCACCGATAAAACTACAAAAATAGTGGATATAAAAACTCATATACCAGCCACTACATATGATAATATAGATCATTTTCTTCAAGCGTTTAATGAAAACCCACAGTTAAAAAATAACGTAAAATTTCGATATGATGGATTAACAAAACTGGTTGGAATAGCAACAACAAATAAAGAAATAACATCTATCATAACAACTCCGATACTAAGTCTGCAATTGGGTTTTAAACCGAGAACAAATTTAAAACAAAATACATTAGGAAAAAACCCTGCAAATTTATATTTAGGTTTACCATCTCAAATATTTGTTTATACTGATATAATACATCCACAAGTAGTCGGAGATGTTATTACTTCATTACTCAGAATAATACCTTTAGATCCAACTAAGTTCATTTATGGAGCTTATAAAACTCACATCTTCTCACCCGCTCATTATGTACCAGTTTTACGAAGAGAGTTCGATACAATTGAAATAGATATAAGAACAACGACTGGTGTCAGAGTACCATTTCAATTTGGATCTTCTTGCGTGAAGCTACACTTTCAACGAGTAAAATGATTTACAACAGATCGTCAGTCTCTTGTCCTTACGAACATTATTATTCACACCAAGCCGGCTCTGGGATAGGTATTGTCTATAAGGGAGTTCCATACCAACGAGGACATGGTATAGGCAGTTTTTTGGGTGGACTATTTAGATCAGTGCTCCCTTTGTTATCTAGCGGTTTAAAAACCATTGGAAAAGAAACCTTAGGGGCAGGGGTTGGTCTGTTATCTGATATGGTAAATTCTCGTCCTATGGATAGTTCCATTCGATCACGATTTAAGGAAGCGAGCGCTAACCTAAAAAGAAAGGCTGATGAAAAAATTGATTCTCTCATGTCAGGATCTGGGTATAAAATGTCGAATAAAAGAAGAGAACCGCTCATTACTCGAAAAGCATTGCGACGAAGAGGAAGTAAAAATAATAATAAAAATAACGATATATTTTCAAGTTAAACAATGTCATTTCTACACAGTCATTCATGTGAATGTGCAAAATCAGAATTAGATATATTTGCCCTTCCATCAACTCAAACAAGTATTGAAAGCGGACATTGGATTCATTACAAACCAATTTCATCTTTAAGTGATGATGGCCCCATTGAATTTCAAGTACCTGGATCAGGAGATGACTACATTGATCTATCACACACAATGTTACATATTACTGCTAAAGTGTTGAATCAAGATGGGACAAAATTAAAAGCAGATGCCGGAGTTGGACCCACCAATAACTGGCTACATACCCTTTTCAACCAACTTGATGTATATTTAAATCAAAAACTCATATCACCCCCAAACAATACATATGCTTACCGTGCTTATATGGAAAATCTTCTCAACTATGGACCGGCAGCCAAAAAAACCCATCTTACTTGTGGGTTATGGTATGAGGATACCCCAGATTTTATGGATACCGTTGACGCCAACAACAAAGGATTTCAGAAAAGACTAGAATTTATCAAAGAGAGTAAGCAAGTGGAAATGATTGGACATTTGCATGGCGATATATTTAACCAAGAGAAATTCTTGATAAATGGCGTTGAATTGCGTATTAAGTTAGTCCGATCAAAAGAATCGTTTAATTTAATTTGTCATCAAGATAAAAAATTTAAAGTACAAATAACAGATGCTAGTCTCATTGTTAGAAGAACAAAAATTAATCCTAGCGTTTTGTTAGCCCATCAAAAAGTATTGGCAACAACGACTGCGAAGTACCCCATTACGAGAGCAGAAGTTAAGGTTCTCACAATACCATCAGGGGTCCAGGGTAAAACATTGGATAATATATTTCTCGGACAAATTCCTAAACGGTGTATTATTGGATTTGTATCAAATTCAGGTTTTAATGGAAATTTAGCTTTGAATCCATTTAATTTTCAAAACTATAATATGAATTCATTTAGTTTGTTTGTAGATGGTCATGAAATTCCTTCTAAAACATTGCAACCGTCATTTAGTTCTGGTTTAATAGCGGCGGCATATCACACCTTATTTTCCGGAACTGGTATTCATTTTCACAACGAAGGTAATGGAATAAGTAGAACAGATTATGGTGGAGGTTATTGTTTGTTATGTTTTGATTTAACCCCAGATTTATCTGCTAGTTCAACTTCACATTGGAATCTTGTTAGACATGGAAGTGTTCGGATAGAAGTACGCTTTGATTCGGCTCTAACTAGCACCATTAATTGTATCGTTTATGCAGAATTTGATAACATTATTGAAATAAACAAAAACCGTGATGTATCTGTAGATTATAATAGTTGAAAAACATAATTATATAAATACAATGTTTTCTTTCGTTTACTTTATTTTGTTGTAGTCATTGTTTGCAGCATCATCAAGACAAAATTGTTATTAATTAAGTAATTATGGATACTAATGAGATACAATTTTGTATGAAGAAATTAAACCCACTTTTTGAAACAAATGTTTTTGCTGCTAACAAAATACCTATTTGGGTCGATCTACCTGTCTTTATTGTTAGTAATTTGGACCCTGACACGAAACCAGGCTCCCACTGGGTTGCCATACACATTGATGTTACTGGTATAGGAGAATATTTTGATTCCTTTGGAAGGAAGCCTTCAGGTTACCATAACTTATTTTTAAAAAGAAACACCAGACAGTGGTTTTATAACAATAAACCTCTTCAAAACCATTTTACTTCAGTTTGTGGTGAATATTGTTTAGTTTATTTGTATTTTAAATATCATGGAAAAACTATGAAAGATATGATAAGTTTGTTTTCTGATAATTCTGTATGTAATGACCTTATATTAAGGAATATGTTTAAAACATTTTTTGTGAAATAAAATAATACGTGTACTTAAATAAGATTTTTTATTTTTTCATATAATACAAAGACCATTCTAAACTATACATTTTTTTTAAATTTTATTATTTACGAAATATTTCTTAACATTCTTTGTTACTTAAAAACGAGACGACACAAAAAAATCTGTTACATGGAAAATGTACTTAAGGAGAGGTAAAAAATGAGAAATACGTTAACACAATCATTAAGCTACTACTATCATTAATAATTATAACTATCACTGTTTCTTATTATCTATAAAATATTTCACACTACTGTCCTTAGAAGCTAATTGCTTTGTTATGTTATAAATAATATTTCGCGTATTTTGTAGCTCCAAATCGTCTTCCAACGCAAAATATTTCAATCTGAAGTCCGCATGCTTCCAGTGTTCCATGGGTGGGACGTTTTTAATTGTTTGCATATCATATATCTCGATTTTAATCAAATGTGATGCATACGCCCCGTCGTCTTGTCCGGATGATAAGTTTGCAACACCGTCTGGTGAACTTTTGCTCACATTCGAAGACCGTTTCACAATTTTGGGTTGCTTTTTAGGTCGTTCAAAGAAACTATCGATATTGTTTCCTGAACGTTTCTTTGCGATGGCTTGTTTAACTTTGAAACCAAGCGTACCCTCTTCATCGCTTGATTCGTCTTTATTATTATCCGGGTAGTAATAGTTCTTGAAAGTATTTTCAGTGAACTGAAACAATATAAAACAATAATTTACACACTGTCTACAATCTTGATAATTAAAACACAAAGAACACAAGTGAAAACAAAACAAAGTAAGTTACGGTAATAAAAGACATACTTACATCCATTGTTGGGTCTTTCTATAAACACTTAAACACTTCACTGTTGAATTAACACTATATTTCTATATACTGCAATAGATACAAGGAGCTCTGATACAGTGGACTGCCACGACGGTAATACTTACTCAAACTCATTTCTCTTCGGCTTTTATACTGTGTCACTATGACCAGGGTACAGTACCGTTAAAATCATGTCTCAACAAGTTCATCTAATACATACGCTCTCTTTACTAAAACCCAAATTCAAAAGCATAATAGGAAACAATAAATCCATTGTCGGTATAAAATATAATAGATGTCTACCAATAAAGCAATTATGCTGTTATAACAATGAATAGCAACGCACAAGAAATGTTGACGTATTAGACTAAATCATGTTGAAACCAGTTGACACGTCTCGTTCCTTTTTTTTAATCACACAAAGTAACATGTCTCAACAAGTTCATCTAAACAGACGTTCTCTTTACTCAAACCCAAATTATAAAAGAATAGGTATAGGAAACAATAAATCCATTGTCAGCATAAAATATAATAGACGTCTATTAATAAAGCAATTATGCTGTTATAACAATGAATAGCAACGCACAAGAAATGTTGATGTATTAGACTAAATCATGTTGAAACCAGTTGACATGTCTCGTTCTTTTTTTTAAATCACACAAAGTAACATGTATCAACAAGTTCATCTAAACAGACGTTCTCTTTACTCAAACCCAAATTATAAAAGAATAGGTATAGGAAACAATAAATCCATTGTCAGTATAAAATATAATAGACGTCTATCAATAAAACAATTAAGCTATTATAACAATGAACACAAGTGCACAAGAAATGCCTCACACGCCTCGTTTTTTTTTTAAATAATAGAAAGAAACAAGTAACTACGAGTTTACTTTATATCGGAAGACTAGGTGAAAGCAGGTTAGTTTGAAATGAGTTAGGTTGATTTTAGTTAGGTTTGGTCAAGTTAGGTTTAGGTTAGGTTTTCGAAGAATAAGTTAGGTTTGGTAAAAGGTTAAGGTTAGTTTAGGCTGCCAAAGGATTACTAGTGTAAATTCTACGTCAGAAGAAGGTTAGAACTGTATTCCTTATAAATCGAAATAGCTCCAAGAGGTAATAAGATAATGCGGGTTATTAGAGTTGATAGTTAGAGTACCTATGCATCACAAATAAATACCTATCGCTAATACCTATTGCAAATAGCTGTCGCTAATACCTATTGCAAAATACCTATCACAAACACCTACAGTATACACACATAAAGAAGGCATGAATGGAGACGTCGGTGGGTTAAGGAAAGGGTCCAGGCAGGTAGTATGCTCGGTAACACAATAGCACGCCCGAGTCGAGATCGAACAATAGAAAAGGGTCGATAAGCCTATTGTTACCGTGGTGAACAAGGTGTATTGTTTAATTAGCGTATTTCGTAAGTCCCTGAAGGAGGCGCCGGGCACTGCTGAGACCTAGCGCAATCAATTCAAATGGGGGGCTAATGGTTTTTTTTTTTTTTTTAGGTTCAGCAGGGGCGGTGGCTCGGCCTTGGGGTCAGGATCGGGCGGGGACCACTGAGAGGCGGGGCCAGAATCGGGGAATACTTTCTACTAACGTGGCCTCCACAGTAAATCTGCACAATTACCGGTGTTATTTTAAAGAACGCAAACATAGGAGAATTGGCTGCTATCTTGGGCTGGTTGCCAAGACGAGTCGACTTAAATTAGGCGAGTAGATATCGAACTCGATAAGGTGGCAGGAAATCACCACATCCATATGTTTGAGTAATATTTAAGTAACTAACTAATCATCCTTATTAAAGGCCTTTTCAATCAATTGTATAATGAGTTAACCCTTTACCAGGCTGACAGTTCAAAAATGAGAATCGAAACTAGAACACATGTTTGAAGTGCCGTATGTAGGAAATATATACAGGGTGTCCCAGAAATCGACATCAAGCCGTAAACGGATGATAGATCCCATACAACCATTTCTAGTCGCCGTTACGACGCGGTGTTGACACATCTTGTGTCGACACCGTCTGTTTCGGTCACAATTCCAGTCGCAGAGTCGTCGCCGTGTCGACACAGTTACCAGAAATGGGGAAGGGTCGACACATGACACAAAGTGACATAAAGTGTGGTCGCCGTGTGCACACATTGTTTCGGGTTTGCGACTACTTTATGCCAAAATCATTCGTTCATTTCGTTCCTGTCAAATGGAAACTGTCAGATGGAAAAATGCTTAAATAAAAATAAGTGACATTAATACGCCATCTCTAAAACGGATTACAAGACGTAATTATATATTGTTTGCATTTATATTACAATAGGACTTAAATTATTATGGGGAATTAAACTGCTCGAGTGATTTGATAAACTAAGTGTAATATAATCAACGCGCCACCACATTGTTTTAGTTTAGCCGGAAATGAAATTGTTTACTTCTCAGTGCCTGTGTTCATAACTATATTATTTGATGCATTTTTAGTACTTCGATGCGTATACTATACTTAAATAACAGAAATAACGCTTTACATACTACGAAACTTGTTAATTATGATGTATATAAATATGGTTTAAGGCTGAGAAATATTGCAGTCACAAAGTAGTCGCAAATGTTTCGACTTTGTGTCGACTCTGTGTTGACACATGACACGCGCTGTCAAAAGTAATAACAAAGTTACTGGATTTGCAAAATGGCTCCTAGTGTTCATTCGTTTTCAGATATTCTCAAAGTGTAAGAGCCATGCCGTGGAATAAAAAAAAGTTAATCCTCATATTTTAATCGCGATTAATTTAGTCGACCTAACATAGATTGAAATTGCATTAATCTGAATATTAATCGAATAAATTATCGATTAAATCTCGATTGAAAGTTGACAGGGGGACATTTTTGTACGTAAATGGAATAGGATTTGTATGTAAATATTTCCCACCTTTTCGGGGCGGGGACAAATGGGAACACACAATTTTCAGATGTAATCCCATTTATCCCCGCAGGGAACAGATGGAATAGTATTTGCATGTAAATATTTCCCATTTTTTCCCACCTTATCGGGGTGGGGACAAATGGGAACACACAATTTTCGGATGTAATCCCATTTATCATCGCAGGGAACAGATGGAATAGGATTTGCATGTAAATATTTCCCATTTATTCCACCTTATCAAGGTGGGGACAAATGGGAACACACAATTTTCGGATGTATTCCCATTTATCTCCGTAGGGAACAGATGGAATAGGATTTGCATGTAAATATTTCCCATTTTTTCCACCTTATCGGGGTGGGGACAAATGGGAACACACAATTTTCGGATGTATTCCCATTTATCCCCGTAGGGAACAGATGGAATAGGATTTGCATGTAAATATTTCCCAATTTTCCCACCTTTTCGGGGTGGGGACAAATGGGAACACACAATTTTCAGATGTAATCCCATTTATCCCCGCAGGGAACAGATGGAATAGTATTTGCATGTAAATATTTCCCATTTTTCCCCCCCTTATCGGGGTGGGGACAAATGGGAACACACAATTTTCGGATGTAATCCCATTTATCCTCGCAGGGAACAGATGGAATAGGATTTGCATGTAAATATTTCCCATTTTTTCCACCTTATCGGGGTGGGGATAAATGGGAACACACAATTTTCAGATGTATTCCCATTTATGCCCGTAGGGAACAGATGGAATAGGATTTGCATGTAAATATTTCCCATTTTTTCCCACCTTATCGGTATGGGGACAAATGGGAACACACAATTTTCAGATGTACTCCCTGGCGTGACAATGTGACGTAACGTGACAGGTGCGACATTTCGACAAGTCTCATTGTTGCTGACGTCACAGGCATCCATGGGCTACGGTTATCGCTTACCATCGGGCGGGCCGTATTCCTGTTTGTCACCATCATTGTATTATTTTTAAAAACTTTATTATATCGGCAAAAACATGTATTTCTTTTGCGATGTTTATGATGATAATGATGGAAATTGTCACAAGATTTCAAAGAACTTTCGGTAATTCTTGAGTTCTGTGTCGGAATTTCGTGACAATTGTCGTATTTCTTGTGACAAATGTCATTAGCTTCGCAAAATAACTTATTAACTGGCGATATGGTGGAGTTTTTTTTTAATTAACATGTTGGTGGCTAACAACCACACCGCCCGTCTGATGGTAAGCGTTTACCGTAGCCCATGGAGGCCTGTGACTTCAATTACAGTGATGTAGACAATAGGGAATATTGGGCAAAGCTCTGCGTAGGTGGCACTAGTAGTACACATACAGTAAACAAACATGCGTCACTACGTCACTCACATATCGCCTATCGTGAAACACGACAATCGAGGGTTCGGTTTCTGCCTCTCTATCACTCTCGCATATTCGAGCGATAAAGAGGCGGATAACTAAATTTCGATTTTCGCGTTTACCGGTAGGCACTTGTTAACAAACCGCCTTGATGCATCAATGTCATATTTTATTGTCTTTGAAAACTTGTCAAAAAACAGTTTAAGGCACAGTATGTATAAGTTAGTCTATGAATTTACTGAGTCGGTAGTGCTGCACTCTGGCGGCAGAACATTGCAGTAATATACCCTATTGTTGGACCTGTCACGTCCTAAAACCTATAAAACAATATTCATGACGACTTTTATGACAACATGCGTAGCCGCCATCTTGGATTATAAAATGGTCATCATTTTCGAATTCTGCACTCCCTAAAACCTATAAATCGACATCCGTGACGACGCAAGTTATCTTTATTTTCAGATCTAACCAATTGCTACAGAATACAAAGGACAAAAAAAGAAGCAAGGAGGTAATGAAACAAGCAAAAATACTGATGATTCCTCGACGCAATTGGATGATTCTTAAATTGTGTCCAGATTTTCTTGTCATAAAAGTTTTTATTTTTCACATATAACTCACACACAAGCTCCGTGACATTTCGACCTTGTAATTTTTTTAATGTTTTTGTTTATATATGCGTATCTCACTAGAATAATATAATCAAGGTATGTTTATGTTTGATGGTTGAAATAGTAACTCTAAAAATTATATTTGTGTCTTATATTCCTGCCGAAGACTTTTATTTTTCCTTTTCCTTCTACACAAGTTAGGCCAAGTAATAAGAATTTAGGGCTCTCAATTTTATCTTGACTTCTACATCAGTAAAGCTACGAGGCCATGTTTGGTATCGTTTTCGTATAAATTCACAGTACCAAATTTAGTTATGGTATCACATTGACACCATTCCGAAGTAAAAACATATAAACTTATTAAAATACTTTCTTTTAAACTCCTCTTCACGCTTAAACTGCTGAACAGTTTTAATTTAAAGGTACACATATATTTTGAGTCCCGAGACAGGACATGATAAGTTATGTCAAAAATCATCCTTTAAAGGTGTGAAATGTGGTGCAGGGCGGAATTCAGAATTGAATTCTTGAAGTTAATACTTACTGTTTAAGTTTAGGTTTGAAGTCATGTTTTTTATCATTTTCAACTAAATCAAAGATGTAGAATTGTAGACCATCCCAAATTTCATATAAATCGGTTCAGCGGTTATTGATTGTCCGTACAAATTTTCACGCCACTTTTCACACCTTCAAAAGATGATTTTGGTTATAAGATCTATCCTATGTCCTGTTCCGGGACGCAAACTATTTCTATACCAAATTTCAACGAAATCGGTTCAGCGGTTAAGCGTCAAGAGGAGTTTAAAAAATACCGGCCAAGTGCGAGCCGGACTCGCGTATTAAGGGTTCCGTACATTAAGTCGGCCTCGCGCTTGGCTGCACATTTCTAATAGGTTTTCCTGTCATCTTAATAATCGTGATAGGTAAAGGACTATTTTGTGTATTTTTTTCAAAATTTATGACCTAGTAGTTTCGGAGATAAAGGGGGGGGGGGGCAATGGTCATTTTTTGGGTATAAAATCAATTTTTTTACGTTATATGTCCGTCTTTGGGTCTCTAATTTACATATATGTACCAAATTTCAACTTAATTGGTCCAGTAGTTTCCGAGAAAATAGGCTGTGACAGACGGACAGACATACAGACGCACGAGTGATCCTATAAGGGTTCAATTTTTTCCTTTTGAGGTACGGAACCCTAAAAAAATTGTTTTTAAATTTTGTGGAACACGGCCTAGCACCTTCACTGATGTAGAGATCAAGATAAAATTGAGAGCCCTAAATAAAGTTTCAAGAGCGGATATCTCAAAAACTATTCAATATATGGAAAAAATTGACTAAATAAACTTGTAACAAATTAAATTAACTTTCATTTTCTATAAGTGGCCATGTCGCTACGATGCATAGTTTCCGAGATATAATCGAAAAACCGGAAAATGGGACCTTCAAAGCCCCCTCTCTCCCCCCCGCTCAAAGGCTACGGCCGAGGACTTTTGATATGTTCACCTCCTAACTTGTCCAAACCAAGTTAAGGAGCCAAAAATTGTGTTCTGAGCATTTCCCTCTACAACTTTATTGAGCATTCGTTGCCTGACCTAGTAGCGTATTGCATTTCTTTAAAAACTTTTCTGTAAAAGGTTGACGGGTGTTGGGTGTTTATATGGTTTTGGTCGATTTTTATCATTCGCATCGCCCATGATGACTTACTAGAATTACGAGCACACGAGACACTAATAGTAGTTTGACAAACCTTGGTTTTCAAGAGGTATTTTATATTGACATTTGCTGTCACAAATTTGCTGTCAGATTTAGTCGCAAACCGCACGCAAAGTGCACACAAATGTGTCGACACCTTGTTACGGAAAAGTGTAGACACGGCGACGACACTTTGTTTCGAAACAATTCTAGACACATTGTGTGGACTCTGTTACGACACATCTGACATTTAGTTACCACTTTGATGATTCTGCGACTGGAATGGTTATATGGGATGAAGTCATAACAGTTATCATAAAAATACAAAAAAAAAATCCAACTCATGTTTTTTAAAAATTATGGTCACTTTAAAAATTCACTAAATATCCACACCATGGTTCTTTAACTCTTGTTACTACAAATTCCATAATTTATTCAAATTTTTTTATTATTGTGTAATCTTGAATAATTACAGGATGTGGATTTTTTAGTGAATTTTTAAAGTGACCATAATTTTTAAAGAACATGAGTTGGTTTTTTTTTTGTATTTTTATGATAACTGTTATGACTTGGTCTATCATCCGTTTACGGCTTGACGTCGAATTCTGGGACATCCTGTATCCCTTAGCCTGGTAAAGGCTTAAACAGTGTTAGTAAAAGCACGACACTTACCAAGGTTACTCGTAATTAAGTAATATGTGCTAAATATTTGAAGCACTCCATCGGTAGTGGTATATTAAACACAACAAGGTGCATGAAAACGTATGACACGTCATTATCACTCAACAAATACTACTGTGCTAGATATATTTGCTCGTTTCCTTGTGCCCGGTAAAATTGAAGGGTTGCAGTCAACTGTACCTCGGTGTTTCAGACGACGTTAGCGATACCATTTCTCATGTAAGGTAGTACCATGTTACTGGTAAGAATGCCTTGCAGAGAATCCGCTGTGATGGCTTAAAAGACAAATCCGTAAAATGTTTACAAAGAATCAAATTATGTATAATTTATTATTTCATCAAAATTAACAGCATTAATAAATATTAATTTCACTTAAAAACTACGAAATCTAAAACTATAAACTGCTGTGGAGACATCGGGGTGTTGGTGCGCGGAGGCGAAAACCTTTCTCGGGGAGCTGGGGCGTCGCCTGCGGCAGAGGGGTCTCGACCCCCGCTCCGGGTTGTTCCTGGCGCAGAGGTTGTCCATCGCGGTTCAACGCGGTAACGCGGCAAGTGTGATGGGCACCTTTGCGCCGGGGGCGATGCGGGGTGGGTTGTTTGAATAGTTTTTTAGGTTAGTTTAAGTTTAGGTTTAGATGTAATTTATAGTGTACAAAGAATAGTTTTAGTGTTGTTATTCAGAATACTTAGTCATTGCTTACATATATTGGTACCAGATTTTGGTTATCTAGATTTATTGACATCATGTTAAGCCTTAGTAAGTAAAAATAATAAAAAAGAAAAACTAAAACTACAGTCAACAACTAAAATTTAACTTTTAAACTTAAAAAAAATACTAAAAACGACTTACGTTTATGTACAGATAGAAAGTAAGTAGACACCAGACAAAACATAACATGTTGGTTTAAAATATCCAAATTCAAACTATACATTTATATATGGAAGTTCTACTCGCTTACCCGCTGTTTTGTAACAAAAGCTGACGATAAAAGCAATGTGTTTTTTGTGACGAGTATCCAACTCGCCACGTTTCAGTGCGTTAACGCCTCTCACTGCGTGAAAATGTTTTCCACATTTTTAAAATGCTAATTTTCATACCACCTCATGTTGTCAGGTAGTATTATCTAAAATAATATAGAGTAGATAAACCAAACATTTTGGACGTATTTAATGAATGTTAACGATGTAAGTTAAGTACCTACCTAAATAATTTTTAGGAATAAAGCCCTACAAGATTACGAAAAGGGTTATCTTTTATATTTTTTCATCACATTTGCTCGAAAAAGGCACAAAACAAAAAACACAAAAAAAAGAACAAAAATAAAAAAACACAAACAAAAAAGAGGGGAATTGGAAGACCCCAAACAACCTGGATGACGAATGTCCGAAAGGATATGAAGGTATTGGGACTTCACGAGCAAGACACCCAAGAAAGAAATAGATGGCGTCGCATGATTGGGAAAGCCGACCCCGCGTAACGGGACAAAGGCGAGGCAGAAGAAGAAGAAGACATTTGCTCGAAAAAGATCTTATTTCATGCAGGTATACTGGAAGGCCCTTATTGTTCCCGCGGGAGTTATGGATTGTGAAAAAAAAAGATCTAACTCCCTTAGGGAGTAATAACTTTCTTTTTTAATTATGTTATTAATTCATAACCAAGTAGGTTGTAAGCAAAATACTTTAGTCAAGGTTTAATGGAGTTTTACTTTTAAAATACTGAAGTTTATAAATATTATTTGTTCTTTTAATGAACCAGATTCTGAAAGAGCATTAATCTGTAATACTAATAGCGTCTAAGTAGGTACTTGAGTACTATTATGCTCTAGTTATTTATTTGCATATTAGATTTGGGCAGTCCGTCAATCTCAACAGTCCATTAGGTAGGCTCTTGCATACCCGACTTAATAGCACATAGCTCTGATGGAGAGCATTAAGCACATACTCGTAGTAGGTAATAGGCGGGTTCAGAAGGCCTACTGCGAACCACGTTAGAAGTCTTGCCTCTCTATCGCACTTGTAAACTCGTATGTAAGTGTAGAAGGAGGCAACACGTCGAACGTAGTTCGCGGTAGGCCCTCTGATAACATCGAATGCAAATCAAAACTTTGGCAATAGATGTTAGAACGGCTAGAACGAACTACTAACTTGATTACTTAACTGTTAGGATTTTAGTTGTTTTTCTTCGCATTTTGAACCAGAACACTGAACGTAACTTCTACAGCAGCAGCAGTCACGCTTGATAAGTACGAATTTACAAGTGCGACAGAGAGGCACGTAAACGTGGTTCGCGGTTGGCCCTCAGGTTATTTATCATCAAGAACGGGAGAACTCGACGTGTTTACAGAAAAATATATTCTTCTCCAGGTACACATCGTTTGTATACAGTAAGTACCAGAGGGGCTACCGCGAAAACCGAAATTCGCAAATTGCGGGGATCTTTTCCTTTTACTCCAATGAAGGCGTAATAAGAGTGACAGAGAAAGATGCCCGCAATTTGCGAACTTCGATTTTCGCGGTTATAGCCCTGTATGTTCCCACATAAAATGCAAAGAAAATGCAAGCACGTGAGTATTCCAGGCAGCACTAACCTTTGTCGTAAAACGCATCTCTTTTAACTGGCTACCCTGCTGGGAATCTGACACATATTCTCCATTGTGAAATCTAAGATGGGAATATAAGGAAAATAAGTTTTATGAATTATTATTTTTTGAATTTTTAACAAGCAGAAACGTCTGCGAACGATGCTATTAAGCTTAGAATAAATTTAAAAGTGGAAAAATTACTGTCTTGGGTGAGACTTGAACTCACGGCCTCTGGATCGATACTCCAGCGCTCTGCCATCTGAGCCACCAAGACCTCATCCCCAGCCAGCAAATCTTTCCACCATATTATAGGTCAAGGGGACCCTTAGCGACATCTACCGTAAGAGTGTTACACTTCTTAAACGGCTACCGGAGTTCCAAGTCATATTGGAAATTCACCAGTTACGATGTGCTACCCATACTAATTTTAACTGTAATCGTAACTGGTGAATTTCCAATATGACTTGGAACTCCGGTAGTCGTTTAAGAAGTGTAACACTCTTACGGTAGATGTCGCTAAGGGTCCCCTTGACCTATAATATGGTGGAAAGATTTGCTGGCTGGGGATGAGGTCTTGGTGGCTCAGATGGCAGAGCGCTGGAGTATCGATCCAGAGGCCGTGAGTTCAAGTCTCACCCAAGACAGTAATTTTTCCACTTTTAAATTTATTCTAAGCTTATTATTTTTTGCTTTACTAGTTTTTATCACAGACTGAACTGTTTTTAAGATTGTTGTTTTTTGACTTACTGCCGCATCAGAGCGATTGAGCCTAAACCCAATGTCCTAATTGTTTAATCAGAGAAAGCGGTTCCCATACTATGGCCACCTGCAGTCATCTGGCCAGCTGGTATATGGTACAGTCGACGTCAAAGATATGTTTACACATTTCGCCTTATTACAAAGGAGTAAGGTGCAAAAGTGTAAACATATCTTTGACGTCGACTGTGCATTGCATTGTAGCAAAAGTTACGCGGACAAAGTATGCCAAATTTCAATTCAATTTTATATCGGCAATAGGTTGGTACTGCATACTTACCCTTAAACTAACTAACTATTTTGGCTCAGTTGGCAAAGACAATCTTGGCATCCGGAACGAGAGAGTGCTACCTCTCAAAAGATAAAATAAAAATATCGCCTTTTTCTACTCAACCCGCGCTGTACTCTTTTTATGTCGTCGCGTCTGGGCCGAGGAGTAAACCCCTTAGTGCTCCCCACAGCAAGCACGTAAACCTAGCTAAATTAGATTACATCGCAAGGCTGGAAATTTCTCATCGCTTCCTGACATTCGCCTTTACGCAAACCAGTACCAGCCGTGGCTCACTTCGCGATTTCGTCGCGTCTTTACAAGTACTAGTATATACATGGGGGCCACACCAAAGTTGGTGCCTAGCCAATCTAGCGATACCTAGGACTTGCCGCGCACCGCTACGGAACAGACGCCTGCTCACACTTGCGCCACCTTGATGCAGTGACGGTAGTCTTTTTAGCAGTGAGTTATTTAAAAAGGGAAGATTACAGAGTGGCCGATGTATTCTCAGAAGTAGATAATGACTTAAAATACATACATAACGACTGAAAGGTGAAAGCATATTGAAATTAATACGCCTGCAATGTGCGTCCGCCATCACTATCAAGGAAGAAGCACAACAATCAAACTTAAAGTGTAATTATGAAATAAGTAAAATAATCCCAAATTATTTTTACTTGAAATTTCAATGATTTCAAATTAGGAGATAGGTAACAGACTCAAAACATTACACTACTTTAGCCTAGTCAGACAGGCCTATTCGGATTTCGAGAAAATCACAAGATCTAGAGACGATTTAGAGATCAACTAGATCTACATTAGATATCGACCAGATGTGACTTGGATATATAAGTCATAACTTGTCGAAATCGTTCAAGAAGACCTCCAGAATCGCGGAAACGTCAAATTTGACATATCTATCTTAGAAATATCTTTAAATTATCCATATCGTAACTTGTTGAAGTCTAGTAGAAATCTGATTCATTTTCCGAATCGAGCCAAGAGGTCTCCGACATACTGGTTACCTAGAGGCGGGTGTTTTACTGTAATGGAAATGGCTCAGGCTCGCGCCATAAAACAGCACATGATTTAATGTCTTAAGAGAAGACCAATGGATCTTTAGATTTTAATGGATGCGTTGAAGTGCTTCTTATCCGTGAGAAATCTGCTGAAACAATAGTTTATTATTTAGCGTTTTTTGTTTAATCATCGTCATCTTTAAAATATTTCCGTCCATTATTACACATTGTTATGTACCTACATCCGGTAATATCTAGCATTTTTGTCGCTATATTTGAAAACTACAATATGCTATAATACTAATAGAATATTACATAACTATGTAATAATGTGGTATTTTAACTTGATGATGTAATATTTTGCGTTTATCGTCGTTTGCATGGAGCGGGTCTTTCTGTTTCTAAAACGCAAACACAGTAGTGTTGGATTCAACCAAAATAATGCCTTAAATCGGCTACATCTCACAAAAGACTGCTAGAGTCAGCGGCGTATTTTGAAATTCACACGAGCGCTGCGACTTACACCGCGCCCGGATCAACTCGCCAAGCCAATAATCCAGAGTTCAACTGTGAACTCGGCCCTAGTATAAAAATCATCCTCATGATTTATTACTTCCATGACTATATATAATAAATAAATAAAATAAAAAGCCTTTTATTTCCCGCTAAATTGTTACAGGATTTTTAGTGTTAAAGATTTCTTACTTTATGATGGTTAGTAAATCAATAGTATATCTATATATAACATCTTAAATATTACATTACATTTTATCTAACTATATTTCATTATATTTGAAGAAAAACGCTAAAAATAAGGTCCCAAAAAGTTAAAAGTGTAAGAAACTATCATCACTTTTCCGTTCGCCCTAATTGAGTAAAACACCACACTGCATTCATAATGAGTCGTTACGGCTGCAACTTAAATTCAACTTTCAACTAGCTGTTTAAAAGTTTCAGGACTGTGCCTGACAGACGGACAACTAAATTATGCTAAGTAGGTAATAGCTACGTGATGTCTGAACTTGTACAGAGGAGTTTCGTACGTGTATTGTTATTGTAGTTTAGTTTCTGAACGTGTCATACAGGCACGGCACGATCACGGATTTTGATGTTACTCTTGCGGTAAAAATCATGAAAAAAGTTACCTATGTTTAGATACTTGTAAGATAGAAATAACTGTATACTCTTAGTATTGCCAATATTGACATACGACATCCCAAGGCTAAAAGTTCTTATCTTATATTGTATAGCTAAAATAAATCAAATTGTTTTAAGTCATCGTGTTTTTATAAGCGTATATATACCTACTTATAATATTTTAATTGTAAACTTTAGTTTTTACGAGCTGCTTATTTCTTTTTAGGGTTCCGTACCCAAAGGGTAAAACGGGACCCTATTACTAAGACTTCGCTGTCCGTCCGTCCGTCCGTCTGTCACCAGGCTGTATCTCACGAACCGTGATAGCTAGACAGTTGAAATTTTCACAGATGATGTATTTCTGTTGCCGCTATAACAACAAATACTAAAAACAGAATAAAATAAAGATTTAAATGGGGCACCCATACAACAAACGTGATTTATGACCAAAGTTAAGCAACGTCGGGAGGGGTCAGTACTTGGATGGGTGACCGTTTTTTTTTGCTTTTTTTTGTTTTTTTTTTTATGGTACGGAACCCTACGTGCGCGAGTCCGACTCGCACTTGCCCGGTTTTTTTTTTAATGTATAATATTTTTATTCAAATGAAAATATTCTAGTAGCAATAGTAAGACAATATTAAGTATTATCGCCATAATTATTTTATGTATTTATTTTCTTACCAGCAACGATGTCGGAAGAACCTCGGGAAACGTAACGGGGACATGGGAAATAATTGGCAACGTTACGTCACTAATATAATAAAACGACCAAGCACGCGAACTCGCTGCGTGATACGTGCACTGCCGTGAGCCATACATACCTACGCGGAATATCGGAACAATATTCCTGAAGCATTTTCGCCCTATTAAAACCACCCTATAACGTTGTCGAAAAGCTAGTGGTAAATATCAAATGATATTTCGTACATACGTTCCGAAAAACTCATTGGTATACGAGCCAGGATTTGAACCCGCGGCCTCCGGATTGAAAGTCGGACGTCATACCCACTCAGCCACCACCCTGTCAAAATGAGAATGAAAATGAATAAAAAAAAGATGCCTACGATACAGTTTTTAAGCAGAGCTCAAAGGGCCTTGGAATATATATGGAAATTGGATCTTCACTACTTTATCGCTTTTTAAAACATAACACAACGACATAAACACATAATAAATATTTTTAATAAATAAATAAATAATAAATAAATAAATATTTTAGGACATTCTTACACAGATTGACTAAGTCCCACAGTAAGCTCAAGAAGGCTTGTGTTGTGGGTACTCAGACAACGATATATATAATATACAAATACATACTTAAATACATAGAAAACACCCATGACTCAGGAACAAATATCTGTATCATCATACAAATAAATGCCCTTACTGGGATTCGAACCCAGGACCATCGGCTTCGCAGGCAGGGTCACTACCCACTAGGCCAGACCGGTCGTCATAAATGCCCTTACTGGGATTCGAACCCAGTACATAACATAACATAAACGATAGATAATGTTCTTCATACATTTAGCGACTTTCATTTTGATGTCATTACACCAACACGAAGACAATGTTCGAACTCCCAACTCATCATCATATATTTAAGAGTATGACTCTTGTCGGTGGAGCAATTTCCATGTTTGGCGGTCCCCTGCCTTCTCTTTGACAGCCTGATACGACACGACGTTGATCTTTTCCTTTATTTTCCCGCCCAACTAGCAAACTAACACAACATTGTATGGAGACTGCCAGTATTTAAACTAATCTGTGCTCAACCCAGCATGAAATACGTTTAAAATTATTATAAATCATCGTGAGCTCCACTGCTCTGAACTTAAACAAACAGCTGGGGTAAACAAGAGAATCCCGGAAACGGCGCCATCTTAGCGCCGCCATTGCATCCGCTGTCCTAAACTACTTCCGCTGACAACTTCCTTCCCGCAGCTTCGCGCTCATTTCATTACAATAACTTAAACAGACAAGATTATACGTATAAACGCCCCATTGGGGTAAATAGTTTCATTCCTGCGAAAACTCGTTTCAATAAAGTTTTCGTTGAATTTTCCGGTCGCTGGAAAATAAACAGAAAACGTTTCTCTGGAATTAGCATTTGCTGAAATATACTTAAGATGAATAAACCATTCGCAGATTGGTTGTTTCATCCATTCTGAGGATTTGACAGCTATTATTTAATTGTTAGGTATAAATGTTCTGATTTAATTCAAACCATAAAATGAAATTAATAATGACGGTGAGTCGACAATATTATAAATAAATATAATCGCGTAAGTAAATTGACCAATACCATTCAATGAAACTATAATACAGCATGTGTTACCTACATAATTTATTATTACCTGTAATAAGCCTTATTGATATCAATAATACAATCATACCAATAATATAATATCACATCAATAATAAATCGAAATGCAAATTCTTTACTTCAAATTAGATTCCCGATATTTTATTTAGGAGCCAAAAGTTTAAAGGGCTAGTTACCAAGGAAAAACGACTTATAAAATACGAGTTTATAATCTAAAAAATTTAATAAATTTTAGTTACATACATAAGTAAATACTGACAGACAACGCTTTTGCCTAAACCATTGAAGTTAGGTCCATATATTCCAGAGATCCACTAAGAAAGGATTTTATGAAATTAACCCTTAAGGCGTAATAATGTGGTTGATACTGTTGATAGTTATTATCGCCTTTTACGCGGAAACATCGCAGGCGGAGGCTAGTCGAATATAAAATTAAAGTAGTAACCCAGCTGCTTGCGGGGTCAAGAAAGGCACCGACAGGAGCGAGGTCCCAGGGTGCTCGTTAATTAGATTAGAAGACACGGTACCCACATCCGATAAGTTCGCTTGGTAAGTTATCCATACTTACATAGGAAAATAATTACTACTAAATGAAAAATAAAAACAGACAGAGCTACTTTCACGTTTATAATGTCCTGATGTACAGTCGCCATTAGATATATGGAAGCGGCCGAGGTGCTCAAAAAGATCTGAACACGCACTCTAACGCCTTGACAATAGAGGCATGTTCATAGGTAAGTATATTTGTCCATTGAACATGAGAAGTATAAAGATTAGTAAACTTCATAAACAAACACCAAACGTCACTTTTTACACCAAAATTATATTTTTTGGAGAAAAGTGAGTTGTTCCTTGCGATTTATATTATTATGATATGATTTGAGACAGCTTTTTATTATCCCTGAATGCCATTTCTAGCTCGGGATTCCCAGGGGGATTCGAAACGGGAACGGTTCTGAACGAATATTTCGTGATTTTCTGTAGCTGGCAGTCTCCAGGGCAATAAACCTTTAAATTAAAACTACATCTTTTATATGTTTATAGTTCGTTTTTTTAGCATTAGAAAAAAGGTAAACAATCTTGACGTGTCTTTTAATTCAAAAACATTTTTTTTATAAGTCACGGCAAATACGTAACAATTATGAATCTAATACGATTATTATATTCTGCCGCTTTCATAAACAAATAGTTACTGATTTTTTTAAATCGTTTTTCAATAAGACAATCATGTACGATCACCTTCTTTCTACTGCTAAAAAAAACGAACTATAGGTTAGACACGCGATCTACGGACTGATGCATTTAGAAAATAATCTTCTAAAGTAAACTTGATAATAACGAATTGCAAAAAGAATGCCAGAGTAACAAGGCACTCTAGTAAATTAAATTCAGCATTATTTTTTCATATATTAAATGAAGCCGAAATGGAGAGCACGAACCTCGTTTTAATTTAGGTAGAAATTTTGTAGATTTCCATTCGCTTCGCAGTTCCATTCATTACTTTTTTCATTAACATTATAGAAAAACAGGATGTTGCTCTAATAGGTGAATTGCAATGTTTTCAATTTATTTATATGGCCTTATAATATATACTGGCTCTAATATATATTTTTCTAATTTAAGAGCGAACTCGAGAAATTAATTAAATAGCATTTCACGCGTGATTTATATTGCATATTTTTTGGAGATATAGGTGTCATCATTGTCTTAAATTTTACTAGAATAAGTTAACTTTTCCAGCGGTATCTGGGATGGTTAGGTGGACGTTTTCGTGCCCCACATAGAGTGACAAAGCCCTAAAAGACCTGTCCGCCCTCAGGATATGCAAGTGGCGTGAAGTGGCGTAAAATAGGGCAGAGTGGCTCTCTCTTGTGTCAGAGGCCAAGATCCTTTTTGGGTCACTGAGCCAGTGAAGTAAGCTTTTACATATAAATTTAAGTTGTTAAGCTACTTAAAGCTGAAAACTACTTATTTGTCAAAAGGAGGCCAAACCCAAGCGTTCCGTAACTTCCTGGCCTTATTTCCCATCGCTAACGGAAACAAAGCTATGCTATAAGTAACTCTATAAGTAGTTTTGCCAAAGATCACGGTTAGGGTAATCAAGGGGCTTAGGATAGTCAGGAGGAGTTAAAAATGAACTAACTTAGTAATATGGCTCAGCGATCCTAAGAGGGTCTTGGCCTCCGAAACGAGAGCACGCCATTAAAGATTACAAACTTTTTTTAAATTTTCTTCAAGATTTGATACATTAAGTGTAATTTTTATATGTAAAACTATCTATCACGTAAAATAATACATTTTCTTAGTTTCATACATAGGTACCTTCCGTAAATATCAAAATTACTAGACCACATCATAGCAACTTCGTAACCTAAAAGGCGTTTTGCTTTGAGTAAAAGTCGCGGCGAAAAAAATTACACTTTACAATGTGCACGATACGTTGCTGGTTCAGTTCAGGCGAACGCTCGCCTTTGATTGGCAAACGATAGAAGTACCTACCCCAGAAATACCCCAGAAGTAAGTATTCGCGGGCCAGTTTGCCCGCAAGTCAGATAACGGCTAATGCTGCCTGTGGCCCCGGAGCCCGCGGGACTCCTGAGGAGGGCCTACCGCGAAAATCAAAATTTCGTTATTTGCCTCTCTATCACTCTTGCATATTCGAGCCCGAGAGAAGCAGATAACGAAATTCCGATTTTCGGTTTTCGCGGTAGACCTTCTGGCTCCGCGCCGAGTCGTCAGACAGACGTCGACACTATCTAAATGTTTGCCCAACTATAAACTTGTTTCTAGCATTAGGACCGATCCAATGGCAAGTGAGGCTTGTTAATTGAACTAATATTCGAATTTCTGGATTGTTCATGCTAATTTAAATTGAAAATTGTATGTGCTGAGGATTTCAATAGATATTGAACAGTATAAGCAGGAAACGCACCACGTAATATGCAAGCATGACCAAATGGATTATATACTTCTTCTTCTTCTTTTATCGCGACCTTTTCCCATCTACTTGGGGTCGGCCCTCCTTATCCTTCTCTTCCACTGTGCTCGGTCTTGAGCTGTGCTGGCGTCCAATCCTAATTGTTTTAGGTCTTTCTCGACCGTCGTAAGCCAAGTGGCGGGTGGCCTTCCACGTCCCCGTTTCGTCGTTGGCAAATCTTGGGCTAGCCTTACTATATGGTCCTCTGGCCGTCTTTGGATATGCCCGTACCAGCGGAGGCGGTTTTCTTTGACTTTTTCTGTGATAGGTAGAACCTTAAAGCTTCCCCTGACAAACTCATTCCGGATTTTGTCTAACCTGGTGACACCCGCAGACCAGCGAAGCATCCGCATCTCTGTTGTGTGTAGTTTGTTGAGGTGCTGTTTAGTTGTAGCCCAACATTCGGACCCATACAGCATTGCGGGACGTACAGCGGTTTTATACACATGACCTTTCGTTTTTATTGGAATTTTGGTGTCACACAGAACCCCTGTAAGTTGTCGCCATTTGAGCCAGCCAGAGTTGGTTCTATTTGTCACATCCACATCAATTTTTGCATCGTTACTAATTACAGAACCGAGGTACTTAAATTGAGTTACAGTAGGTAGTTGAGTTGTCCCAATAGTGAACTTTACGCTATCGGATGTTGTGATACTGTCAAATATACATGACATGTGCTCTGTCTTCTTTCTGCTTATTCTCAGCCCATTGTCTTCGAGTGCCTCTACCCAGGAGTTGAAGTTGTGTTGAAGCTCGTCCACATCATCCGACATTAAAACAACATCGTCTGCGTATAAAATATTCCAGGGTAGTGACTTTTGGCATTTTCTTGTAAGATAGTCCAATGTTGTATTAAAAAGCAGAGGGCTGAGAGTAGAGCCTTGATGCACTCCGACCTCCAGTTCGAACCTTTCACTGATACCAGCTGGACTTAGCACCTGTGTGGTGACCGCTGTGTACATATCCTGGATTAGGTTCACATAGCACTCTGGCACTAGTTGTTGTCTTAGTGCTTCCCAGATCAGGTCTCGTGGTATGTGGTCAAACGCTTTCTCCAGGTCTATGAAGATCATATGGAGATTTTTGTGGTTCGCTTTTGTCTTCTCCAACATTATTCGAACTGTCTGAAAAGCGTCAGCTGTACCTTTTTGAGCCACAAAGCCACACTGATTAGGTGTTAGTGTTATGATGTTGTTTAGCCTATTGTTAATAACTCGTTCCCAGATTTTCATAGTATGTGCCATCAGTTTGATCGCTCTGTAATTGCTGCATTCTCTTACATCGCCTTTGCCCTTGTAAAATGGAATTAAATAGCTATTTCTCCACGAGTTTGGTATGTTTTGACCCTGAATAAACTTATTGAACAGTCTGTATAGGAAAAGAATACCTTCTTCGCCTAGGTGCTTCCAAACTTCGCTAGGTATTTCATCTGGGCCAGGTGATTTGTTGTTTTTAGAGTGTTGTATAGCTCTTTTAACCTCCTGAGGTTCGATCGCCGGGATCGGGCCATAAGTTACATTTGGACGTTTCGATGATAATTGTGGTTTCTGGTATGCGTTATATTAAGAAGCTCTTTGTAGTATTCCGTCCACCTATCTTTGATATCACTATCTGTAGTTAAAAGTGTGCTTGTTTTATCGTTTATGTATTTTACCGACGAAATATCTTTTGTTTTGTTATGACGCATTCTCGCTACCTTATGGATGTTAATATCTGTGTCAGCTGACTGAAGTTTTTCATAAAATTGGCTATTTGATTCCGCCACTGCAATTGCCACCTGTCGTTTAGCGTTTTTCTTACTGGCTCGGTACGTTTCAAGATCCACTTCTTCCTGTGTGGATTGCCATTGTTTGAATGCGTCTTTCTTCGCAGAGATGGCATCTTTAATTTTTGTGTTCCACCAGTTTGTTTCCTTGTTAGGACCTTTTCTACTTCTTGTTCTTCCGAGATGTTTTTCCGCTGCCGTTATGCAGGTATTCTCAAAGTTACTCCACATTTCGTTCGCTGAAAGGTTTTCACCGTCGTTCAAATTAAGGTGATCTATAAGGTCCTTTAAAAAGAGTTGTCCTGCTGGCTTGGTTATATCGCTCCACTTGATCTTGGGTATTAGTTTCTTACTCAGATTAATAGCTTTTGGCAGTTTATAGACCGCTACCAGAAGTCTATGTTGGGTTGTCAGTGGCTCACCAGGGATGATCTTACAGTCTTTGTATTTTCCCAAATTGATACGTCTTGTTAGCATGTAGTCGATTTGAGTACTATATCCGCCACTTTTGTAAGAAATTAAGTGGGTTTCTTTTTTCTTAAAGAAGGTGTTTACTATGGCTAGATCGTAAGTGGACGCGAACTGCAGTATGGTTTCTCCATCTTTGTTTCTTGTACCATATCCGAATCCACCATGCCATCTTTCATAATCTGTACTTCTTGTGCCAACGTGACCATTCAGATCTCCTCCCAGATGTAGCATTTCACAAGGTGGAATTGCAGTAATAAGATTATGTAGGTCTTCCCAAAATGCCTCCTTTTCGGTGTCGGAACAGCCCGTTTGTGGTGCATATGCTGATACAATATTGAAGCAAGGCTGGTTCTCCAACGCTATTTTCACTAACATTAATCTGTCGCTGACCCTCTCAACTTTAATAAGTCTATTGGTCAAATCCTCCGACAGGACAATGCCTATGCCATTTCTGTTCGCCATGGATCCATTATATAAAAGCTTATACCCTTCGCCGATCTGTCTTGATTTTGACCCTTTCCACCTGGTCTCTTGAACACAACATGCATCTATTTTCCTTCTTTTAAGGACGTCGCTGAGTTCAGCACTTCTGCCTGTCATAGACCCAACATTCCATGTGGCCAATCGTAGAGATGCGCTTGTGTAACTTCGACCGTCGCTTCCGGGGGACGCCCTAGCATAGCAGCCTCGATCGTCGCTTGAGGGGGACGCCCTAGTGGTTAAACGTGTTCCTTTAACTTTCACTTTCATTAGGATAAGGAGATTTGTAGTGGCTTTGTAGTTTTACGGCCGGTTGCCACCTGACGCCAAGGCAGTAATCCTTCTTAGGACTGCGAGCGCCGCCGTTGGACAGTGATTGTCTCCTCCGCCGCCGACTCTTTTGCATTGTCCTGCCTGACAACACAACTCCAACACTGACCTAGGTCCCTTATCCTCAGGGTTAGCTCAGTCCTGGGCCCCTCCCCCCATAGCCAGGCGCCTATTTAGATGGCGGCGCCAACTCGCCATGTCACAGCGTCGTTATCGGACATTGTGAGTTTTTCCTGGAGATGCGCATGCCACTGCGCAACCCACCCACATCCTGATGACCCTGCCGCCTCGGTCCGGGACTGCTTATTTGGTATTGAAAATAACCTTATTCGCAGCTATCCTATATACTATAGGATGATTCCACTATCCGCCACCTGTGGACCCGGTAGTTAGCTGAGGCTCGCCACTACAAATGGATTATATACTATGTATATATAATAGATACCAAATATGTTAGTTAGATATGAAGTTATTTGAGCCCATATTTGCAGATCCCGCCCCAGTTTTGAGACTCTCGGTGTGTTTCATTAAATAAAGATGTTTCATTTCATTTCAACTACACTCATGTTGAATTCAATTGAGAACTGATGAGAATCTTTATGCACTTTGTCACTACTAGCACTTTAATAGTAATTAGTGTACCTACGCGAGAGCGCTCTGCATTTATCAGTACCAGTAGGCACGAAGACGCCGTATGTATGGCATAAAATAAAACGACCTGTGTACGAGTTCAAATGCATCTCAAATACTTAGTTAAAAATTTAAATTATTAATGTATTTAGTCTGCACTATATTATTCATTTGACATCATTAATATAATTTACATTTTCCCCGATATCAAAGAGCATTCACCATTTTATAGAACCCTCACATCAATTCTTTTGCCAACATTAGAAATCAAAAGTTCAGTAAGACTAAACAACATTAAGTTAGTTAAGATTAAGACCAAAATAAATGAGGTTTAGTTTACCCTCCTTCGTAAAAATCCTCTTGGGGTGAATTGACTTTTTAGTGTCACTCGTTGCCAAGATTACGGTTAGTTGCACAGGAGAAAAACAACGCTTATAAAAACTTTTTACAAAAAAAAGATAACCGACTTCAAAAAGGATGAAATAAAATATTGTCCTTTTTAAGTCTATGCGTTACCAACTGATATGTTTGAAGTCGGTGCCAAGCCAACTTTTGAAGCATACATTTTGGTGCGATTCGATAAGGACGTACGTTGGATTGCCTTACACGACGACAATGAACGTACTTTCTGTAGGTACAGTGGACGTTAAAAATATGTTTACACTTTTCATCTTATTACAAAGGAGTAAGGTGCAAAAGTGTAAACATATCTTTGACGTCGGCTGTACCTAAGAACACACCTCAGAACACACAATCAAACCTTCTTGGCACAATCCGTACCATGTTTGTCGGCACGCAAGCATGGGATTGGGACTGAAGTTATTTCCCGTCCCTTATTCAGAGGACTACATTTCAAAATATAAAACAATTCAAAGAATTTACTTTCTTGTCAAATTTCACCTAAAGCAGTTCAGTTGTTTAGCCATGAAAAGGCGACAAAGAGGCAGACAGAATTACATACACATTTATAATAGTTAAGATAAGATAAGATAAAGATAAAAAATAGTTTATTCAAGTAGGCATATTACAATGCGCTTATGAACGTCAAATAAATTTACCGGCTCCAACCGTACACCTCTGCCCCGAGAAGATTTAAATCCCCCCTCAATTGGAGGAGGGTATCCCAATATGGGACCGGCAACAAACTCGGCGGGACACATCTTTTCAAAACATTATTACAGTACAGTTCCAATGGGATGTTCCGTTATTAGTACAGTTCCAATGGGATTTATAGTCATAATGCTGATTATTTTTGACGGGTATTGTTAATACTTGGCTTGGCACCGACTTCAAACATATCAGTTGGTAACGCATAGACTTAAAAAGGACAATATTTTATTTCATCCTTTTTGAAGTCGGTTATCTTTTTTTTGTAAAAAGTTTTTATTTTTCCATTTTTAGTTTTAACGCATTGTTAAGAGCGCGATACATGAATGAAAAACAACATCATGATTAACACTAAATTCGTGTACCTACTTTAATAAATATGTAATCAGGAATTTTCTCGAGTCCGTCTGGGAAATCATAATTCCTATCACTACACTAAATCCATCCTCCGCCCCGCCACTGACCCAATCCCTCAACCCCCCGATCAATCTACCTCACAGCGAATCAGCCCCTGATCCATGTACCCCTTAACTCCTAACCCTAACCCCCGATCCGACCAGCCTACCAGCTTACCAAGAGTTTGACATTGATTTATTCGCTAGCGTGTAATTTACTTTCTTTGCATCTCGCTCGTACTGGCATATTAGTGCGAGCGAGATGCATAAAAAGTAAGTTACGATGACTTTAGCCTCGCTAACTTAGCGAATATGTCAATGTCAAACTCGTGATAAGGCTACACTTGCACTACATCAAATTGGCGGTGTTCGGAAGCAAATGCTCGAGTTACTTTAGAAAACACCGAAATCACTTTACACGTGCCTTTAAAAACTGAGGAGTTCCCTCAATTCCTCCTGGATTCCATCATCAGACCAGAACCAAAAATAATACGGAAACACCTTGGACGCAACTCCTTCCAAACAAAAAAAGGATTACTCAAATCTGATCACAGGTGCCGGAGTAATCGCTGAACATACTACATTTAAAAAATCATCATCATTATCATCAAAACAATCATCATCATCAGGTCTACTTCATCAAAGTGGTGGTTTTCGGGAGAAAATGCTCGAGTTGCTTAAGAAAACACCCAAATCCCCATGCATGTGCCTTTAAAAATTGAGGAGTTCCCTCAATTCCTCATGGATCCCATCATCAGACCAGAACCAAATTAAAATGGGACCAACTCGGAGATACCTCCTTTCAACCAAAAAAAGTATTACTCAAATCGGACTACGGATGTCGGAGTAATCGGTGAACGAGCATAGAAAAAAAAAATAGCCACAACCGAATACAGAACCTCCTCCTTCTATGAAATGGAAGTCGGTTAAAAATCCTTACTTTTTGTTAGGTACTTACCTGCAATAATATAACAAAAATATGTGACAATTATTGTGACACGCTCTTATGGCTCGACAAATAAGATAGTGTCAAATATTTTTTCGGCCTTCGTTGTGTAACATATTATTGCAGGTGACTGTACTTTAACTGACCAAACATGCATATTTGTAGTAGTTATAACTTATAAGCCATTTCCATAATGTTCTATCTACTAAACATGTCAGTAAAACATGATACAACATCTCTCCTAACAAACTGTCGCACTGTGCCAGTACTATCCCTTAGACAACACAGAATAAAAAAAAAGTTGATCCACTCCTATACAGAGAGACTGCATAAAATAAAACGATGTCTGTGCGAGTGCAAATTGACACCTTCCCAGGCCACATTCATTATTCAAATCGTATTACCTCGTCCGGTGCGACTCGGGTCAAACATTTCGCTTAAATCGTGTCACCAATCATGAAAGGCCGTAATTTATGCGAATGTCCATTTCGTAGCTTTATTTTCTCTCATATTCTGCCTGGAAATAATTGATAGCCCCTTTATAGTTTTTATGGCAATTTCTGTAACAATGTATGTACCTATATTTAGTCTGAACAGTTTCTGCTTACAAAGTGATTTCCGGCAATTTCAACACAACGTATACTGTTGTATGTCGTGTCTTTAAAAAATAAAATAAACAGCTACATTTGTTAATAATAAGATATCCACTTTATTCAATGTAAATATGCAGTCGATAACACGGGATATGCAGAATATCAAGGTATAGGGTAAAACATATTTAAAAAAATGTTCGACGTCGAACATTTTAACAAAAAAATTGTGTAGTTATTGTGGTAGATGCAATCCATGTTTTGAATTAAAACTCGCAGCAACATTTTCCTTTTTAAACAAATAATTTAAAATTTAGACAATTATGGCATGCTATTCGTTATTTTTTTCTGCACCTAACTGCATTAAAAGGTAAAAAATTTCAAAAATGTTAGTTAGACAGTATTGATTCTAAAGCGTCGAATTATATCATTATGACACGACATAGTACCAATTATATGAGACTTAATGTGACGATATACTGTTGACCATCTCGCTATGTAATTAGACCACACGTCAATCACGACACACAAGGACCGATAATGAGGTCCGCAGATTGGCCACAGGATGCGGAAGTTATACATCCCACTCGCGCCACCGCATCCTGTCCTGCCGGCTTCCGGCAACCATCCTGTATGTTTGGAACAGACTACCAACCGTAGACTCCAAATAACTCAGTTGCATCCTTCACCATTTTATACTAAAGCACCCATGACACTGTGCGAGCCGGACAGCAATATAATTACGCGCGATCGATAGAAATAGGAACAGGCTGGTCAATGTACGAAATTTTTCTTGCTTAGTGACCTTACTTTACCTACAACTAAAATTTTTGTCCATATTTGGTATTTACATGAATTAGTTTACCGCGACCGTTACCTACGCTGACTGCGTAACTCAGTGCATCTGTAGTTAGCTTTTTTTAGCATTAGAAAACGACTACGCGATCTTAACGTGTCTTTTAATTGAAAATAATAATCAGTAACTATTACTTATGAAAGCAAAATAATGTAAATAATCGTATATGATTCGTATTTGTGTTACGTATTTGCCAAAAGTACCAAAGTACCAAAAAACTTATATTTCTCTGACAAATAAAAGCAATGGGTAATATACCAGAAATAAAATGAATGAATAAAATGATGATATGTCAGAAAAGCAATTTGTAGGTATCAGTTACCTAAAACGTAAGTGCTCGATCAAAAAGTTTTGTCCATTCGAGAAAATGTTAACGGGATATGTGATCTATCATGCTCCACGACTGTTAGCAACAAAATTAATCACTTTTATCATTTTCAATTCAAACGACTCATGAAGAAAATGGACTATATAAATCGTCTTTGAAACAAAATTTTCTTTGGTTTGTTGTGGATTGAGATCAATAACGATTTTGCTCTTTTCAATTCAAAGCCTCCTACAGCATTTTCAAAAGTGTCAGAGTTGTCGTTGTAGTGACAACTTCAAAAAATAGTTTCTATCGTTTCAGTATAGGTTTAAGGAAAAAATATGGATTTTGCTGTACTTCTTATACAAACAGCAACACTCCTAACTGTATCTACATCGGTGGACCTTATTACGAAAGGCATAAGGTCCACCGATGTACAGTTAACAGTGTGGGCGATGGTACGTTAAAGGCCTAAAACATCTAAACAAAATAAAGTTCACTGTACTACATAGGTCAATGCGAATTGAAGCCTTCAGCCTACCTTGTGCCGAAATACGACCCTGAATCCAATGAACCTCAAAGTTCATTATGCCATCGCCCACACTGATAAATGTAGGTACACCCAAGGCCAAAAGTATGGAAACAAGCTTATACTTAATAATCAAACGAACTTACCTGTGAAGTTTGATTACAATTATACGAGTATCCAAATCCAAGACAACAAATATAATTTACAAGCAGCAGTACATGGAATCATGCTGTCCTTGTCACATATTTTAGAGATATAATATTTAAAAAACAAGTTCGCACTGTTCCTCTCCCTCACTACGTCATCATCCCCCGCCATCCCACTCTAACCCCGCTCCTCGGATACCCGTCATTATTTCAGAGTGGATCTTTTTTGTGTTATGAACAGAGACTATTTTATTTTAATTTTCGGGGTTGGGGGGCGGGAATTTGTTGTCTTGGATTTGGATACTCGTATAATTGTAATCAAACTTCACAGGTAAGTTCGTTTGATTATTAATTATACTTCCTATCCAAATCCAAGACAACAAATATAATTTACAAGCAGATGTTCAGAGCCTTGTATCTAAATACAGCTGCGAAAATAAAATGAAATATCGATATCAAATCAGTAAGTTACGTATACCGTTACTGATATTACTGATTTCAGCTCACAATTTAGTAGGATATACCTGCAAATGTAATTTTATATAAGTATAGCATTGTCTATTATAATGATAAGCGTCATTAATTAACGGGTAAAATTAGGTACCTTTTATATTTCTTTTTGGTGAAAGTAGAAAATAATAAAGTATTAAACTTTCTTTGAAGTTATTGTAATACCTATTGATAGACTTTAAAAAACAACTTCATAAAATTATGATTATAACTGTTGTTTATGTAATTTTGCCTTTGCTTATGTAGACCGTTGAAAGGTGTGTCCAATCTTTAGCTCAGGGGGCCGATTTTTGAAATTCGACTACTCGATTTCGTGTATTTCGTTCAATAATATCTCCACTACTAGGCATTTAAATTCTACTAATAGAATTGAAAACGAGTGGTCAATACCACTCGATTCCCAATTTCTATCGCTAGTATTTCAAAAATTAGCATTTCGCCGTTTTCCACCGATTTCCGAATGACGAAATCGAACGATCGAATTTCAAAAATCGCCCCCCTGAACCAATTTTTATAGCACTTTATTCCCATTACATTACAATTTCAATTTAAATTTTACTAAGATATACATTATTTTAATTTTCAAGATCATAATTACTACAACGGTTTAGGTTGTTTTCTGTCAGACACTTATACATATAAATAAGCCATTTTGTATCATTTAGATTTTACCAACCACTCACTGGAGGTAATTATTTTATGCGTTATGATTAATCTATGAATGCATGTCTTTTTGAGTATTGACAAGTCGAATAAAATATAACTTTATGACACTTTGCAATGAATATCCAATACAAAAATAAATACCCTCTTCTATACACAGCCTTTAAATGTGGGTAAAGAAGATTTTTCTTCATTGCAAGGTTGTCATAGAAATCAAGTTTCTATACTTTTAGACTAAGTCCGGACAATTACTAGTAGAAAAGCCTGTAGGTGCTGTTTTGAAACTTATAATTTTTCAAATTTTCATTTATAATTCAGCTTCAAATTATAGATTTATATAGTTAGTCAAACCAATTTGTCAGTCAGTAACAGGAAAACTATACTCATCCTCTTCTTTTGGGTGCTAGTACTAACTAGTGTAAGACAAAGATAGTATGATTTTCTTTTTCTTTGATTGAAATGAGACAGTCACATTCTCAAACGATATGTAAATAGCTAAATAATGTATATAATAGACTACCTTTATTAATAAATAACTCGTCTTTCTTTACGTATATGACCGATGACGACTACACGTGATACAAGTGGCAAGCAAACTTTGGGCGCTTGTAGTATAGGTATATAGTTAGGACTTAAGGTATGATATATTTGTGGACGATATATAAGGCATTTACTTGAAATTTATCATTCAAGGAGTAACTTACAGTAACCTTTTTTAAAAGTAACAATTATACTGTGCAGCGTGCACAGTATTCTTGTGATACACAACCAACAATCATTGTTTAAGCTTTCTCGTGTTACGTAGCTTTCAATAGGGTATTATATGTATACTGTAAGTATTTAAAATAAATTATTTTACACCATGCATGAAATACACAGATCTATTTAATAAATTGGATAGAAATATAAAAAGTAGGTGAGTTGACCGTGACGTCACGATCTAATGTTTCATATAAATTCCATATTAGCAAATCGTTTTGACAGTTCTAAAAATGTAACTGATTTGTAGTAGTAGTAGTAGTAGGAAAAATACCCTATTATAACTGTTCAGCAAGACAATATGACAACCTAGTGCATTTAAATTAATGACAATATTTAATTTTATTATTGTTTAAGGATGATCAATCCTTTATTGCGATTGTCAATCTAGCTATTTAGCGATGGCGACTCATGTAACAGTATTTAACTCTGGTTGCATGGTTGTACAATTGTGCATATTGGTTTTCAACTGAGGATTCCAGCGTTGATTTCGCGTCGTGGGATATATGCATCAACCACGGCGCAGCCCCTGTTAGTTGCGGCGACGGTCCCCTGAAGTTTAGAGCTGAGATAACCAAATCGTAATAAGCAAATAGTACTGGATTTGTTACGAGTAGGTAAATCGGGCTCGTTGAGATGGTATATATTTGACTGCAGGTCAAAGATGCTGTTTGAAGCTATTTGGAACACAACGTCGTGATGTGTATAATAATTTGAATGTAAATTCGGTTAAAGGGTTATATCTCTTTCCATATATTGTTCACTCGTCATACAGCACTGTTTTTTTTTTTGTTGTTTTTTTTTTTTTTTAATAGGATTTTAGGCTGCATTAACACCAATTAAATTGCTTCAACGTAACTAAAGTCTCCTCTGTATTTCACATACGTAAGCCAGTATACGTAGCCACATCATCACTATTAAAGTGGAGTCAACTTAAAGGTCTGGATACAGACTATGACAAGTACATTACATTGGCATCAACACTGTTACAGTGGAGCAACGTTATATATCTTTGACTCATTTTATAACGATCAAAGCGTCTGCAGAACAAACATACCGAAGAGCGTAAAGACCGAAGAACGAAGTGATCGAAGGGCGAAGCGACTGAAGAGCGTATCATCCGAAGAGCGAAGCGACTGAAGAGCGAAGCGACTGAAGAGCGTATCATCCGAAGGGCGAAGCGACCGAAGAGCGTAGCATCCGAAGAGCGAAGCGACCGATGAATCAAATGACCGAAGCAATCGAAGAGCGAGTCAGCCATTATTATGTAGTTTTTGATATTACGCAATAATCATCATAAATCTTCAACACAGTAAAAGTGGAGTAAGGATAGCCTCGTCACTATTAATGCGGGGCGAATTTAACCTCGACGCTGTGAAAGCGGAGCTCTCTACACAATGGCTGTGGCGTAAAAATAGCCTCATCACTATTAAAGTGGGGCAAAATTACCCTCAACGCTGTTCAAGCGGAGTTCTCAACACAATTAATGTGGAGTAAAGATGGCCTCTTCACTATTAAAGTGGGGCAAATTTACCTTCAACGCTGTTAAAGCGGAGTTCTCGACACAATTAATGTGGAGTAAAGATAGCCTCTTCACTATTAAAGTGGGGCAAATATAACCTCAACGCTGTAAAGGCGGAGCTCTCGACGCAATGAATGTGGAAAATTTTGCCTCGACTTCTCGTTTGTAACTAAATATTTATTCGATATGAATTGTAATTTATACGTGTTAATTAATGTGAAATATCACAAACTCTCCTTTGTCACTGACTTTTATTTGATAACACGGTTTATACCGAGTACTTACCTACCTGTTTGATGATCATCTTGTTGCATAGTATACCTAAGCTTCTAAGTACTCACTCTACTTAAACTACCAAATTCGGAATCCCAATTGTCATTTGGAGGTTTAACTTATATTTCCGATACGATTTACGCATGGGTTTACGATCCTCGACGCTATTGTACTAGCAGAGTACTATTATGGACTACGTCCAATAATAATACTAGCAGAGTATTATTATTGGACGTAGTCCATAATATTACACAAATCAAGTACATATACTTTGTCCATGATTTATTTCATTCTAAAATTACATTGAGTTGATAATGTGCGAGTTTATTAAAAGAATCGATGTTAGCACATTCATGAGGTTTACACGTACAAAGATAAACTCTTCACACTTGGTACGCCTCCGTTATAGAGTACTATTGTAGAAAGTAACTCGCTATGTGATGTTTAATATATAGCATTGGTACTTAGTGTCAATCAGTAATGTCTTATTTATCACAAAACAGGAGATCTGATGAGCAAAAGGAGGCGACCAGACCGACTCGACCCAAGACTCGACGATACCACGATGTGCGATTAAAGCCAGTACCTAATCCGTTTTAACCCTTACGGTACATTCACTATGTCGGTATCGGAGCACGCATAGCGCGTGCTGGTTGTATACATCGGTTACTGGCATTAAACACTTTGAACAGTAGGTCAAACTATTCTTTAACTATCTTGTAGATTGTGTATTTAATGAAATTTTTCATGTACCTAAATATAAAGGTACCTGTATACCTACAGGTATGAGGATACCTCCCCATAAGATGCTAATTAAACTTATTGGTTACAGAATATGTCTATTTGCACAAAGACACATTTGCTACCGTGCATAGGCACTTAAATATTACCAATCGGCAAGGATTAATATATCCTATCTTTTTTATTACACGGTAGGGTAGGTCGGACATGGTAAGAACCGTTTTTGTGAAACGATTACCTAGTACATATAAATACCTATATAAATTTTATTCAATTCGGATATAATTTGTATACAGTATATAAAATCTGTAGGCGAAAGCATGTCAATATATAATATAATAATATGGTGTTCGCATTCGTAAACAATTTACTGAGCGAACATTGCATACCTAGTATGAATGTAACATATTTTATTCAAAACATGAAATGTAAGTAATATCATACATATTACTATAATCTATCATTTTTGTGATTTATCTATTTATAGCTCCGTACTTATTTCATCCGTAAGTATTTTATTCTAAAAATAAGGTAGTTGTAACAAGTGATTTCGTACGAAAGCAAAGTTACTTAGTTGATTTATTAGGTAATGAGTTTATAACGCTAAATGAAATTACGATTTCAAATTAAAGTTTACCAGCAATGTAAAGGATTGCAAACGAGACTAGACTTGCCGTGCCGAAAAACCATTAATTTTTCGCTCGGCCACGGCGGCCGGCGGCGGTACAAGTAATGTTTTGATTCTATAATTATCATTCAGCGCTCAATAGACATATTAAAATTACTCACCCTAACTTCATCAATCGACACACACACAGAGATATTTAGAGGAACACTATTTTGGCGAAAATACGTGTGACTCGGACTAACACAAAAACATGTAATGACGGGTATCCGAGGAGCGGGGTTAGAGTGGGATGGCGGGGGATGATGACGTAGTGAGGGAGAGGAACAGTGCGAACTTGTTTTTTAAATATTATATCTCTAAAATATGTGACAAGGACAGCATGATTCCATGTACTGCTGCTTGTAAATTATATTTGTTGTCTTGGATTTGGATAGGAAGTATAATTCGATAGAAAAGTTTGATTTTATATTATTCATTGACGATTTGACAACAATATGGTAAAATTCATAATAGTATTAGAGTAGAGAGGAGGATTTTTTTATAGTGTCCATGGAGAAATAAGCCCTCTTTGTCCTAACTTTTTTTTATCTTTTCGACAATATACATATTAGGATGTTTTGATGTGTAGCGGGAATTTTTAATAATTTGGGGTTGCCCAATGCAAATTTTAGGATACAAATATACAATAAAGATAGATACATGATTCATTAAAGAAAACAACGTTGTTTCCATACTTTTGGGTGTACATCGGTGGACCTTATGCTTTTGTAATAAGGTCCACCTATGTACCTACAGTTAGGATTGTTGCTGTTTGTACAGCGCAGCACGTGATTCGAGGCTCAAGACAAGACGTGAACTTTAATAATATTGTAGGTGCGATATTCCATTGCAGTCCCATTCATCATCATCATCATCATCTCAGCCTATATACGTCCCACTGCTGGGCACAGGCCTCCTCTCGGGCGCGAGAGGGCTTGGGCTATAGTCCCCACGCTAGCCCAATGCGGATTGGGGACTTCACATACACCTTTGAATTTCTTCGCAGATGTATGCAGGTTTCCTCACGATGTTTTCCTTCACCGAAAAGCGACTGGTAAATATCAAATGATATTTCGTACATAAGTTCCGAAAAACTCATTGGTACGAGCCGGGGTTTGAACCCGCGACCTCCGGATTGCAAGTCGCACGCTCTTACCGTTAGGCCACCAGCGCTCTTGTATTACCTCTATCGATACGTGATGCTTGCGATTCTCTGTGTAAAAAAACCGGACTAGCCCACCGAGGGTTCCGTTCTTTTTAGTATTTGTTGGGGAAAAAATACATCATCTGTGAAAATCTTAGCTATCACGGTTCATGAGATGTATCTCAGATTACTGACTCATGAACCGTGATAGCTAGACAATTGAATTGAAATTTTCTGTCTGTCACCAGGCTGGCTGTAGCCTGTCTATAGACTACAGCCGGTGACAGACAGACATACGGACAGTGGAGTCACAGTTAAAGGGGCCCCTTTTTACCCTTTGGGTACGGAACCCTAAAACGTAAAATTAAACAATCTAATGCTATTTTTGCAAGATGATACCTATAGCATATGCCTCGGTAACCAACAAATTGTGTTTAATTTCAGCCTAGTCATACAGGGAACGGCAAACTTTGCTTATAAAATCAGTGAACAATTTAAATTTCCCCATTTAGGAATTCTCGGCGTCCGCACCCACTTTAACTAGCTTTTTACATACTTTAAAAGTTATATGGAGTTGGAGTACTGAAACATTAGTTGGTGGATGACAGGCGAATAATTTTACACAACAAATTTCCAGACTTTTTAAATTCAAAATATTCCGTGCAGTAAGCATTTTGCAACGCTGAAATGTTTAAACGGTATTTTATTGGTCATGAAACTCATGAATAACTTAGTAAACCTTTGAATGTACGTATAACTTCCAATTATTTTTAGCGATATATTGCTTGACATGTCTTCTTTCATCTTCATACATACAGGGTGGTCCAAACCTTAACGTCCAAAAAGTTTTTTTTAGATTCTTCACGTCGTAGGCTGCCAGAATACCCCATGTATGTTAGCCGATTTTTCGTAGTTTTCGAGTTACGATTTTTTCGAATTTTAACTTTTGTTACGAAATTCCGGAGTTCCCATACAGGATGACTAAAAAATAACTGCATTCCGGTTGCCAGGGAGGTTTTGTAAAAAATGCTATGACGCGCCAAGTAGCGCGTAGCATGTTAAACTGGATAGGATTACAATAGTTTACTCAAGGAAGGTATCATATGTTTTCTAATAAAATATCATCATCATCATCATCATCTCAGCCATAAGACGTCCACTGCTGAACATAGGCCTCCCCCTTATGGGGGGTGAATGCCATAATCGCCACGCTTGGCAGGCGGGTTGGCGATCGCAGTCGAGTACACCGAATTTGAGGGACGCTGCTGCCCGTCCACCGGTGGTCTTGGACGTAGTTTAAGGACATACCCGGGTCCCGGGTAGTAAAATATACCAACCATATTTTCATAATAATAGTCAGTAGTCCATAACAGTACAGTAGCAATTATCTAAGATTATGACGGCCTAACGGCTAATCCGCCTTGGCAGCTCTGACTATAAGCTAGTAGCGGCTGTCATCAAGATACAGTCAAGCAAGTTGGTCCATAAATATTTTATTCGTTTCACGCTTGAGACGTCGGTTGAAATAAATAGATTATATGTGTTTCATTTCCAAAAGGGTGCTCAAAAGATATAGGTAATATATATAATACTTACTAGCAAACTACCCTGTCAATCTATTACGTAGCACATCACATTACCATTGTATGCTGTAGCTACCTAAAGGGTTGTTCAGAACTGTCAAAATTTTGTTCTAACTGACTGGCCGATACCGTCCGGCGGACTGTTAATCAGTGGGCCCCTTACAACAGTTCGTATAAAATATAATAGATAAATTAAAACACCATGTTCCGATACCTTTAATTAAAGTAATTGACAATCTCAATAGTTTAAGACGGATATCGGCTCGTAATAAGTTAGTTATAATTAAGTAATTTTTATTAACTGATTTCCTTTTAAATTCAACACATTAGCAAAATGTTATGCTTGGTAGTTATTGAACTGTAATTCATTATACTTTTAATTAACTATGTTAAAAATAATGTTAAAAATAATTTACATTTTACCTTGCCTGATAGTAATAAAATAAAATAAATACTCCACTGAAAGTCAAGCGAGTATGAGAGTAAGTAAATTATTATATCCGCAAGCCACGCGGTGCATATCGTGAGCTTGAAGTTAGATTGGTAGGATTTTCTTATCCACCCGTCCAACACATGCATGCTCATATTACTTAAATGAGGATTTATGAAGAAGAAACCATCTGAGTACCTATATGTAGTTTGCGAGGATAACTCCATCTAGTTTCTCGCCTAGCGTACCACACAGATATATTAAATATACAATATCCATTAACGTATGCGTCAGGACTGACTCAAAGAAACTACAAATTTGATCCCCGTCTGTGTTCAGCGAAAAGAAGCGCTTGGCCTAGCGGTATAGACATGCGACTTTCGATCCTGAGGTCGTCGGTTCAAACCCTGGCTCGTACCAATGAATTTTTCGGAACTTATGTACGAAATTTCATTTGGTATTTACGTCGCTTTTTGGTGAATGAAAACATCGTGGGGAAACCGGATGAATCCCAATAAGGCGTAGCTGACAGACGCTTTCGAAAAAAACTAGTGCCTACGCCAAGCGAACCTCGAGCTCCCATGAGCCGTAGCAAAAAAGTACGTTCAGCGAAAATCAGTGGTATCGGAGAAATAATTAATTTTGTGTAAGTGAACCGTGCTACTTAAACTTTTCCATTTTGGTTATTTCTTGGTAAAAGTATGGATGTCGGTAGGTAAGTCAAATATGCCCAAATATGGACAAGCCATCAAAATAAGAGAAAGACATGATGATGATGAGTACATAATCAATAATATTAACTACAAAAGGTAAGCTATTCTTTATTAAATATCATCATACCTTGATAGCGAAAATAAACTTTCAAAGGAACTTAATAATACGACCGTCGGAACCTGTCTAACATTGTAGTTCCTAGACGTAGACAAATTATAACAGGAGAATGATTTATGAACCTGGCACCTGTTTGGATTTATTTCTTACTTGTGTTACTGTATAAATGAAATGAAAATATTTATTTACAGGTACAGTCAGCATCAGATATACCTGAGCGGGTAAGGTGTCCAAGAAAACATATACACTTCAATCGTCACAAAAATAAGGACATCTAAGTTGTCATTTTAGCATAGGCTTTCAGTTCGTCACATATATCTTAACTTCTGAGTTTTTCTTTAACACATTACACCCTTATTTAATCATCACAATGACAATAACGGTTAGATACTCAGTGGTAACTAAGCAATCAAATTCAAGCTGCTGTCATTAATACCTACACGCACTGCCAATCACGTACGTCAGCAGCCAGGGTGCCACCAGTTGCTAAGCAGTTGTTATTTCAATGGTAACTAAGCATCAACATTTTATCTGTTTAACTTTTAAAAAAATACTGTAGCAGCTACGAATAGACACCTCCTTTCTTAAAGAATAATTTATCGTCAAGTGTCAAACTTAGACAATAAATAAGTAGGTTTTACGAGAATGATAGGTTTTTTATTTTAACTGTCATAGGCGGCCGTTCTTCCAAATCGTAGAGCATATTATATGTTAATATATTCATTTAGCCCGCTTATTGTACTAAAATATACTATATAGTACTAAAATACGACCGAATCGATCAAAGAACGAAGGAGAAAATAATAGAATTGAAACTTAACACGTTCTCTGTCCCAATCTGACATGTAAACCTTATGGCTTTGTAATAGAGGCTAGCCGTTAAAACCATCACTGCCATGCATATACACCTACGTAATATCACACCCCGGACACTGGCGATCAAATGTATGAAACAAACGCGTTCCTACGCGCACAGCTAAGCTCGTGTAGGTGAACGCGTACTATGCTTGTGTGAGTGAGATAAGACGTGCGAGGGTTCTCGCCATTTTGTTGTCAAGTTCGATGACCTCAGTGACTCAAAACTCATTGCACGAATTAGGAATAAATAAGAATCGTATTATGCTGTAAGGTGGGTATCTAAGCTCGATTTATACAATAGTTTCCTATTTTGAATCAGTATAAACGAAGTAACAAAATTTTTGTAAGGAAATCAGGCCACCAAAATATTACGTAAGTTGAAAACATGATTTTTTGTTCATATAGATATTGTGTTGTTTTCAGTGTGATCTGATAGGTTTTGTAAATATTTGTTTAATATTTGAATATTTTACGTGGCCTCCGCTCTGCGCACCGCGTCGTCGCGTCCTTGCCAGCCGGTAACTGTGAGGTAACCGAGAGCGGGTGGGCGGCACTTTCAACGGGAGGCAGGGAGTGTCCATACTGTACGTTAGTACTCTTTATTATACTGTGGTAATATGCTAACTGTTGACCATAGGAATGACGAATTTTGTTTTTACAACTTAGCAGAGAGGATAGAGTATATGGAGTTATATACAGTATGTATCAGAACGAAAGGCCAAGAAAGAGACCCATTAATGTTTAGGTCATACTGAGCAACTTTTACTATGGGATCAACCCCGAAACCCCGGAAAAAAATTACTCTCCCATAGAAAATTTCAACATCAGACCAGCAAAATGTATGAAACTTCCAATTAATTTTCCGCGTTTTCGGGGTTGGTCCCATAGTAAAAGTTGTTCAGTATGACCTAAACATTAATGGGTCTCTTTCTTGGCCTTTCGTTCAACTAACGTTCGTACTAACAATAAGTTCAAAGATATACAGTATGTATCAACATACTGTATATCTTTGAACTTATTGTTAGTACAACCAGTATAACCTAGCAGTAAACATCAAATGGCATTCCGCACAGGAGTAATCTAAGGAACGCTTACTGCGGGTTCAAACCTACAACGTCCTGTTAGAAAGTCGTACATACTCTACATGTGACATATCTTCAAAAAACATATAAACTTATGTGAAATAATTATAAAACTACAAATTAATAATAGAAATGAAACCCAAAAAAAAAAGTTGTAATCTCTAGGTGCGTCCGACTGAGATTTGAACCCGCGGTCTCTGCTTTGAAAAGCAAACGCCTTAGTCACAAGACCACAACGTGCCTTGACAATTGGCTCTAAATTCGGCTTCAGTTAGCTTTCGCTATGTGTCACTCATTCGTTTTGATGATTCTATTCAATAAAAGAAATAGTTTTCAGTAAGCTGACTGACAGGCCTCTGTCAATGGTTGAAGGGCAAAACGTGAGATAGATGTATGTGATGACAAGACTGTACTGCTTTCGATGATTGTCAAAACGCTTTACCTGAAATTTGCATAGCTATTATTCATTCAATATACGACCATACATGTATGCTTTAAACGTCTATTTTTCCATATTGTTCAGATATATTTGACACGTTGACCGCTTAGATACCAATGGTTTTTTGACAGCTAAGGTATCAATGATTTGTTGTAAGTGTAGAAATTAATGAATAGCGACTGTTAAGATATTTGTGACATGTTGAGCGCTCACAAGTAAATGCTACCATGACAGTCAACAACTTTTTGACAGTTTAAACGTTTACCTCTCTTTGAGCACCTGGAGTGTATAGCGACTTCTGCTGCTGACTGTAACTACTGGTCCATAGATAAATACCTTAAATTAGCATACATACTGCCGTATGCGAACTTCAAGATATTCACAAGAGACGACACGTGTCAACGGTAAAAATATGGGTGTAGACAACTTACTCAAAAATATGTCCCATAGTTCTTAATTCACTGACATAAGAGTTATGGGACAAATTTATGAAATGATTTGTACACCCATATTTTTACCGTTGACTGTACTAGATCCATTCTAGATACGTTATAGTTTAGATATCAACTAGTTCTCTTTTGCAGCGCAATTCGGGAAACCAATGTCACTTTTACGTTAGATAGAGTAAGATATCTATTAGATGTGAATTAGATCCCTACCTAAGTCATATCCTGTGGAAATCGTTCAAGAGTATCTCCAGAATCGCGCAAATGTCAAATTTGACAGGTTAGATCTTAAACATATATCGTTATCGTATCTTGGTGATGTCTAATAGATGTCTATTTCAAAATCTGAATCGGGCCCATATATTATTATTATAAAATAATATATAGGTATCTTAAAACTAAAAACACACAATTATGGCTGCGATGGAGTTCGCAACCCCCAAGAAATGAGTCCGATGAGTTTGCTAGTGTCGATAACTTCTCGGGGCTGTAATATAGGTTACTAGGTTAATGAATCGGTGGTAGTTTTTGGCATTCATACGTGCATTTGTAATTATGCCTAAATTTAAGACTAACTTTGAACATCATCCGAAACAAAATGATCTATATAATAGAATATTTTAAACTTTCGCGTTTTGAATACATATTAACTCACATTATAGACGGGTCTAACGCGAATTATATTCAATTACCTTTATTTACCGACGTTTCGACACAGGCCCAGTGAAACCTGTGTCGAAACGTCGGTAAATAAAGGTAATTGAATATAATTCGCGTTAGACCCGTCTATAATGTGAGTTAATATGTATATAATAGAAGTTTATAATAACACATATAGACAGAGTTAGTTTATGATGTTTTCTCCGAGTTAAATAGTGCAGTAGGAATTTCTAGAGACATATTCATAAAATAAAGAGAATGAATTGTTTTAATCGAATATATTGTTTATTCCACGTTAATACCGGTCATCATACCGGATTCAGTAGGTACCCAAATACCTTCAATATTTACAAAACCGAAAGAATTACAAGAAACTATTTTACATATGATGAACTGAATTACTTACATATATAATACAAAGTGCAGGACAAAGAGGTTTATTGATAATTTAAATTTATTTGGCTGTTAATTATCATAAAGCTCCGACCGCTCCGTTTAAAGTCAATAATACTTTAAATACAAATTGACCAAAATTACAAAATTAAAATCAATTAAATATTTCATTCCCCGTAGCGTTTAAATGTAAATATGTGTAAATTGTGTAACAACGATTTTCATCCAACCAATTCCCGAATATATGGAATTATTTGCACGTTCTTTTTACGCGTATGATTCTGCCGCCACAAAAGGCTTTTAAAATACATGTTGGTAAATGTAATATCTGTGTTAAATTGCTTTATCTCACGAACTTTTAGGTTAAGCGGGAATTTGGAGTGGCCATTCAATTTTCCGTTAACATGCGCTTGATATTCCATATATGAAAAAGCTTTAACACAGCTATTCTCAAAATGTGCTAAGAACTTTATTTACTATGAGGCCAAATTGCAAAGATAACAGCCGTGCATGACACTCGTTCTTTTCCGTACATGTGTTAGCGCGAACGACAGGCCAATTCGAACGTGGACTTTACATTAGAATGATACCTATTGGAATCATATCAGTTAGCTGTCATTCGCGCGGACGTCTCACTTGCACTAATACTTGCACGGACAAGTCCGATCGTATTGAAAGCTCGTATGAAAGCTGATATGATTCTTATATCATTCTAATATGGGTTTGATGTCAGATGCACGTTCGAATTGTCCGCGAATTTATTCGATTACTAAGTACCAACAGCCAGCATTCATAACAAAACTGAAAGGTGTTCTATACCGTAATATAGGTAATATAGGTAGACCATCTTAAAATTACGTTCTTACGTAATTTTAAGACAGCACACATGTAGGTATATAACCACTATTAAGTAGGTAGGTAAGGAATTTTGTGTAAGTCTACTAATTGTCTATTCCACTCACTATCCAGCCCTTGAGTAAAGACTCATTCCACCGCTGATCTTTACAGTTTGAGAAGCTCAGGTCTAGCATAATACTCTCTCGACCCTACAATGGCGTGTCCCAAACTTGTCAAAAGTTTGCGGCGCCCAAACACCAGTTCTGGCGTGACATACGTGACTACGAACAAACGTCCGTTAGTTCGCTTCTATTTAGACTAATTTATTTTGAGAGAATCAATTGTTTTGATGTTATTTTGTCCCGTCAGGCAGGGGACAAACAACAAACAGTTTTATTAGAAGATAGATGTTGAACCATGTCCTACTAACGTGCTTAGTAGATATGACCCCTTATGGAAAGGGCTAAAAAGGAAAAAAAAACAGAAAAATGCATGTTTGTGGAATTTAAATAAAATAAAACAAGGGTTTTAAGAGTGACCCAGGAGAACGTAACCATTGATTTACCCTTTTAATAGGACTTGCACTGAGGGAGGAAATGGCTAAAATTGATAGCAATATGTTTATTAGAAGTCCAGTAAGCAAGTAATTGATAATTTTTCTTACTGTCACATGTACCTATGTACTTATAAATTATACTCGTAATGTTGTTATCAATGTACGGTCAAAATATGTATAGTACAATAAGGTATAAAATTACTCCTAAAAATCTCTCAAAATGCCCTATAAATAATATAATGCCACATATATAATATACGGCGTGCGAAACTCCTGACTTCGGCCAAACTCAGCTCAGCATTGCTCCGAGCAATTATTAGGGTTGGCACCACTTGACTTCCTTTTGCGTTCACGACCACAGATAAGATAATCACTTGAATTTTGACAACCCTAAATAGCCGAAAGGGATAGTGCCATATATTAGAAAGGGATAGCATGATTTAACCCTGAACCGCTGTCAAACTTCGGTTTTGTAGGAAGTTTCCTTTCTGTACGGTAGTACTATTAAACTATTATTAATTCTGTGCATATACTTGTGACTACGCTTGTCAGCACTTACTTGTTCCAAGCGACATCGAAGTTTCGGTGCCAACATTTAATAACAGGTAGGGAGTTTTGATATCGATAAACACAATTATCGATGCTTCTCTGATCTGACGGAGATTATACCTATTGTGTAAATCTATTGTGTTCCTGATGGGATGATGGTTAGTACTAGAGCTCTCGAGAATACACAACGCTAAAGCTATAATCCTGCACCTTAAGCTGGCAAACAGCAAATCCTCATATAACCTAACGTATAAAGGAACCATAACGCTATGTGAGATTTCTATGTACCTACCTAAATGTAAAATCCTTACATATATAATCCTTTTGTGATATTTTAAAGCCCCTGTGAATATAAGAGGTACAACTAATAGGTAAACTACTTAAAACCGCCGAGTGGATCCCCTGAGGCAGCACGCTGCAAGTCCAAGTATGTATTTGATATAATATGTAGGTATATCAAAATTAGTGGGCCTAACGCCAAAGTCAAAGTCGAATGTCAAATTTATATCGCTTTTGGTTTCGATAGTTCCAGTTCTCTTTCAAGGAACTACGCGAGACGTAAACTAAAATACCTAACTCATTACAACAGGATCGAGTTAAGACGTTAAAAAACAAAAGAGTATCCGTTAAGATTGAGCTTGTTGGAGTGAAGTAGAGGTACACTTGGAACTGCGAACTCTTAACTCAATCGAAACTAGTCAAATGTTTGAAACAACTCGGCGCGCCGTGGCAGGCGTTTTAAGTTTGTGTTTATGGGTTACGAGTGAGCGCGCGAGTCGGGTTCCTAGTGGAGCCACCTCAACATCCTGATGACCTGCGGGTGGACGCGGTTATTCTCTAACTCCTTAACAAAACACGCGTCCAGTTTGGGCTCATTAGAAAGGTCCCGAAAGTAATCAAAACAAATGTATGACTGCAACAAAAACAAGATGAGATTTAAAAAAAAATGAGATTACAACATCAGCCTCCCCTAGACTTTTCAGGCCATGTCAGGCGTGGCTCATTCCGCGATGTCGTCGCTTTGCAACAGGTAGCTACAAGTAAATCCGTTCCACACCAATTTTGGTGGCAAGCCATAAGCCGCGCGTGGCACTATCGCCACGTAGCGGCCATATCTGTCCATGGTAACAGACGCGTTTCGTTAGAGTGAGTCTTCTGTACCTAGTACTATTATTTAATCTGTGGCCATGTCGTTGTTATAGTAAATTGATGTGATTTCGGAGGCTGGTTCCCCGCCGCGTTCAACTCGCCCACGCGCGGCAACACATGAAACAACAGCGTCCAAGTTCGCCCGCCGCTGTCGGACAACACGGAATGTACATTACATTTGCATCGAGCTAATCCCCTTATTGCGTTTTAATAGATCCAGCGGCACCATTAAAAACCGGCCAAGTGCTAGTCGGACTCGCGCACGAAGGGTTCCGTACCATTACGCAAAAAACGGCATAAAAATTACGTTTGTTGTATGGGTGATTCTGTTTTTAATATTTGTTGTTACAGCGGCAACAGAAACACATCATCTGTGAAAATTTCAACTGCCTATAGCTATCCTGGTTCATGAGATACAGGCTGGTGATAGACAGATGGACAGCAGTCATAGTAATAGGGTCCCGTTTTTACCATTTGGGTACGGAACCCTAAAAACAACACGGCCAACAACCAACTTTTTTACGTGGTTCCCACAACTTCGTTCTAGGAGGAATAATGAGCTTTTAATACTTATTTCGCTTATGCCACGTCGTGTTTTCTACATGATTAAAATAAATCTTTAAAAAGTAGAATTTTTATAAATATACATTACCATCTAAACATGCGTGGATAGCAAACATGCGTATTAGAGAAATGAAGAGATTCATTTTGTTTCTGGTGAGCCTAGAACTCGCCTGTTGACAACATGTTAGTCGTATACGATAAAGAGTATTGCGAAGCAATGAGAAAACGCGTCTCGGCTTCAGAAAGCCTACATGGAGAATTACAAACGACTACCCATCTAAGATAAAGATCCTATCAGCCGATAAAATGGATATTGAATTTTTTAAAGGCCGTTACTGATCAGCCTTTTGTAAAAACGCGTTCATACGTTAAATTGCTCTTTGAACTATAACGACGATATTCAAGGTAATAACATTGTTAAAAAGGTATTTTGAATACGTTCATATTAGCGGGAAGAATAATCATATATGTTTAACTTCGAGCTGATGAGAGATCTAAGATTCTAAGATTGAAGATTGAGCGTTACGAAGTTTTCAAGGAACGAGAGGGATAGGTAAACAAACTTTTGCGAAAAAAATCATCTCACCACCACGAAATAGTAAACTTAAAATATTATATGTATTCCATCAACTTACATGAAGTTACAAATCGTTGCATCCAATTACGTTGCACACTGAAGAATAGACAAGAGTCCATTTATGTATACGGTGTAGTGTACTTATGCAGTCAGTAGTCCTGTTATTGTACCTAAGTTAAAATTATGTTACCCAGGAACTAGTAATAAAACCTTCCAAACTGCGAAATTTGAGGCCGCCAGAAGCAAGTTAAGTCATCGACAAAAAGACACACCTGGGACCGCGCTCGGTTCCGAAACTTTACAACATTCGTTAATGAAATACTTCCATGTACAAATTCACTTTGTTTGCGACTTGATCCGGAATAAACTTATTTATAGAGGTCCAATTGAAGTGACTAGGGACATGGGGTATATGGAGTCTTCTACATACATATTTATAACCGTCTGCACAGAATAAATAATAGTACTAGGTACAGAAGACTCACTCCCTAACAAAACGCGTCTGTTACGATCAGCACAGATATGGCCGCTAGGTGGCGACAGCGCCACGCGCGGCTTATGGCAAACCCCAAAATTGGGGCCGAACGGATGTACTTTTAGCTACCTGTAGCAAAGCGACGAAATCGCGGAGCAAGCCACGCCTGCCGTCTGTATGTGGTGTTAGTTCAAAATTACAAATGTTGTGAGACATGTCAAATAATATGACTCAATTTTAGAAACTTTTCAGGAGGTATTCACGCACATTTAGAAAATAATATTCCCTTATTAAAATTCGAACCGGAAGTGTAAGTTCTACAGAAACACGAAAACCTACACTCTAAACTGTCGTCGTACGGAAATCCTAATCATTTATGAAAAAACATTCGACAAAACCTTTTTTCGCTTTGATCATGACTTTATAAACTCATTTTACGTGCCCATTGCTCATAGGCAACGGCGTAAAATTTTCAACAGTAAAAAGTGGCATGGCTACCCATGAGTTCGCTACAAATTTTTGCTTTTCCAACGTTGATGACGCATTTTATGCGACTTGCGCGTATCTCTGTGAATTATGTCGACCGTAAATATTTTGAATACATCCTGTATTCCTGTGGCGGTGTTGACGGGGAACAATTGATCACTGCGCTGTGTACAAATTTTCAATTTTTAAATGAAATTCAATCTGTTCTGAGCTGAATTTAAATTTCAACCGTCTGTCGTTTTTAGGAACTGCTCAGACCGATGTTTATTATTTTTATACGAGTTTTTTTTTAATAACTATATATAACGGCAAAGGGGGTATTTATTGTAAACTACGTGTATGTGAGGTGTGCAATAAAGAGTATTGTATTGTATTGTATTGTAAGCGACTGAATTGTAACGCTTGTTTGTAATGTAATGTATCGTTCAAAGAGATCTGGCACTGTGACAGCGACAGTGACACAATAAATTGATAGTGACATCACAAATTTCCCACTTCTCATACGCTGCATCAGCTACGCTGCAGCGGTAACCCTGTATCAGTCGCCCTCCAAATGTCACTCATCACACACACAAATACGAATTCTAATAAAATTTCTAACGAATTCTGATTTCTGATAGTTTCACGCATATATTTGAAGTGTTACGTGTGTGGTCTCTCGTAGACATAGGTGCATAATAGAAAACAGTTAGGTATAGGATGTTACTATTTACGCCGCTCCAGTGTGTGGGAGAGATCGCAATGTGAAGACCGCCTTGAGTGTAGTTGCATCAATAACTATTTTGTACCATTGTGATGTTCTGATGTTAACTAAACTTAGTTATGGGAAAACGTAGCGGCCCGTAGCCAATTACGGGCGGTTGCAACAGAACTCTACAAAAGTGGAAGTAACATGCCCATTGCCACGTCAAAGGAGAATTTCTTGATTTCGCGGATTTGATTTGTTTATCACCGTCAACGTTATAATAGTTATTTGTTTTACAGGGGGGCAAAGTTGTTATTTAACCGCTCGTGCTACTAGGTACTGATATACCCGAGCAAGCGAAAGATTTAAAAATTGAACCACGAGCCTACGCTCGAGTGGTTTTTTTCGAGTGGTTCGAAAAATGGAATCTTGAGCGTTGCGAGGGTTTCAAAGCACGAGGGTTAAACAAAAATTGCCCCCGAGTGAAACACAAAATTTTTCACCACACCAACCCGAAGCAAATGTCAAATGTAAAATATCAAACAAAATCAAACCAAATCAAATCCAAATGAATTTTATTAAATATTTATCATTCAAAATCATCATTTAAAAGTCAATTCTACCAGGAAACATAAGAAAAAAGCTTAAAATTTGCATTTGATTACTTTGCCTCACATGTGAATAAAATACAACTTTGCTATCCGTTTTTGAAGTGCAAAGTAAGCGTTTACGAGCTGGTGTGGTTACAAAAATATTACTCATCCATGTAGCATACGTAATTTTTGAGTTTTTGGAATTACAACTTTTTGTCCAATTATTTTTTTTTTCTAATTGTCGTATGCGACCGTTTACGGTCTGCCACACTAAGGCTTAAATATGCTAGTTGCATAAAATGCATTAATTTTCTTTGAGTTACCAGCATGTCGTTTTGAGTTCACGAAAAAGCATAGTACCGACTTTAGACTACCTGAGCTACCTGACTACCTGATTTGACCTTCAGGGCAAGAACTTTCCTTTTGTCAAGCTCAAACAGTCAACAGAGATGTGATTTCACGCTCAGTTTAGTCCAGACTCATCCTGTATATTATGAGCTAAGATAAGTTACCGAAGAGCTGGCAGCTTTCTCGCTCAACGTATTAGCTTAGCAATACAGCGGGGAAATGCTGCCAGGGTCCTCGGCACCATGCCAAAGGGGCCCAATTACTTAGATGTATTTTAATTTTATCTTATTTTATTTAGTATTAGTTTTTAGTTTTAATTTAGTTTTATTTTATAGATAAGTTAGTTTATTTTCATTTTTAATATTTGTATCTACCTTATCAATAAAATTTTTGTAGTTACTTATATATAGACATATATTATATAGTTTCCATACAAAGGTGCCTATGATTATTGTAAAAAGGTAATGTAAGGCTCTATTCGTCCGAGTTTGCCAAGCCCTAGTCCTAGTTTGGGGCCCGCCAGAAAGTTATATTTGCACGTACTTTTCGTGGACCTCGGTAGCTTTTATTCAGCAATTACAAGGAATATAACACAATATTACGATCGACATTATACTAGTCTCTACTAATAGGTATAGGTACTACCTAGTACCTAAATAGGTAGAAATACTAGTCTCTAATCTTTAGCATCCGTTATATAGACTTGGAGAGACGTGACTTATGGGCTAGTTCTTGTGATCATTTTGAAGAAAGAACTTAAAAACAACTATTTTTATTGAGGGTTTTATTACTGGCATTTGTTCAATACAAGATTAATTTCAATGACTAAATAAGCCCTATGAAAGCTTTTTAAATTTGAAAGCTAATTGTAAAGAGCGAATCAAGCGCACAAAAAATAAACAGACTTTACGTTAGGAATTCGAGAATGCCGGAACAAAGTTGTTCACTCCCACACAGGTCACCGACAGTTGCTTTGCTTAATCCTGGAGTTGTTATTTGTGCATCAAGAAAGTAAAGGTATTGTTTTGCGGTTTGTCCTAATTGAGTCTCAAGTTAGCGGAAGATTTTTTACCCGACTACGGCAACGCAAAAGGAGGGTTATGATTTTGACCGATATGTATGTGGGTATGTAGGTATGTTCATCTGTTCCCTCATAACTTCTAAAGTACTCATTATAATCTGACAAACGATATGTCATTCGAATCTTCTTAGTCGTCCGCTGGTTATAGGCTATATGACGTCACAACAATTTTTAATATACATATCTATCTCGCTACGCTAGTGATTCAAAACAAAGATGTTTAGAGATTGAAAAGCCATGGGTGCGAAAATATTTAATCGAGATTAACACATACAACTTTTTACCTCAACTTGCGTTCACTTTTTTGTCATTAAAATATTCTTGTTTGAGCTACTCAGAAAAAGCAATTTTGGGCATGTTACAAATATGCAGAATTATAATAAAAGTGCAATCTTTGAGCTGCAATATGAAGTCCGTTTTCCTTGGCAAGTTAAATAATAGAACCCGAAGCGTAAACGTGAAACGTCGAAACTGGTTTAATTTCCCCGACTCGTTAGGTTTGCTTTTATAAAATAACCATTTGCAATGTTCATTACATGCTTCGGTGCAAACTTGAAAGTTTAAATTTATTCTTGTACTGCGTCTTATATTCTTCAACGGTAGATATACGAAAGAAAACATACATAGGTCATTTCTATCCATAAAAACACATGTACCTACTTATAGTTATTATGGATGAACAACAGAGAGTGTACCTACATAAATTTTTCTTTTCTTGGTAACCGCTCTTTAAAACTCTGCATACTTAAATTGATATTAAATATAGGTACAATGTTCAAATTATTCGTTAGCATAATATATTTGTGCTCTGTATTTCAGTCTCCATTAAGTTTATGAATGCGAAATTTCCAGAAGAAAAATGTCGTTTCTGTACGAAATGTTCGTTCAGGGCCCGTCTGCTCTTTACCATCAGTCGCTTTGATTTAGAAATATGAACCTTAATTGACAAGAATTAACGTTCTTTTTTCCAATTCATTGTGTAAGATACGAGCTTGGGTAATAACAATCGCTACCTTGGACCCGCTTTGTGCCACTCGACTCAAGAACAAGGACGAACAATGACTTTTCCTTGAGAGCATCATATTGGAGCAAATGCACCGTGATTTCTTATAAGTAAAAATGCACTCCACCGTATGCTTAGAGAAAGCTTAGGGAATACTCAAGTATCATTTCTGATAAAGCAGATTTGCAGACAAGAATGTTTTAAACTTTAACCGGAAAGGTTGTTCCTTCGTAAAATACTAAATTACCCTATAACTTGGATTGGAAGAAGATGGAGAAATACAACTTTGTTGTTTGTTTTGAGTTTACATTCAGGTAATACAATTTTATATCCTTCATATCTAAATGCATTGTTTACCTATTTATTGAGAGCAATACCAGTCGAAACTGTATGTAAGTAGGTAACAAAAGAGCTCCCTTACGATTTTATTTCAACTAGTTTTTTCAAACAATAATGCCGGCTGCCTGGCAATATTAATTTTGAATGCGTCAACCGCATTAACACATTAACTGCCAGCGACTCCCTAGGGGAGTTCACTGTTCGTAGGCGCTTTTCGCTACATACGGTTTTTCCCGTGTTATCCGCTAGTCCGCTACGCTCGTAACGCGTAGTTCGCGCTGGCATTGAATGTGTTAAGTGAACTGAGAAAATATCAGGTAAGGATAAGGGATTATCACAAAATGAACCTACGATCTCCAGAAAATTGCCATTTCATTGGGTCCTATAATAATGTTTCTATTAATAGCCTAAAAATGTTAGAGATTCCTCGCTTCACGGACGTATGGGTGGTGATTTATTTCGTTGGATTCTTCAATGCCGTCGTTTTTATTTATTTATTTTATGCGCTGTTATAAAACCTATTTTTTGCAATTCATTCCCTTTTATTAACCCGCAGCCTGGTTTTAGCAAGCCTCAGCCCGCCTCCAGGTAAAGACTCCGCTTAGTTAACGGCTTAATAAAAATATTTTTTCTACTCTAAATAAAGTGATACAAAATCTCTTACAGTAAAAAATACGGTTTCTAGTATAAATACTAAGAAAAATTTAAATCAAAGCTTTACAGTCGACTTGAATCGGAGTGAATCAAGTCAGGCAGTGAGATTGCCGAGGCGTGCCGACTCGTCCCCGGTGACCGTTCTGGGCCACTGTCACCTGCTGTGTCTACCTTGATCAGCGAACTGATATACATGGAAGTATTCTGTTCGCTCAGTTATGACCCAACGTAAACTATTCGATTGTAGGCGGTGCTTACAAACTATTCGATTCGCAATTTCAGTTCGTCCGAGATGACAGTCAGTGACGGATGGCTAAATTGATTTATAAAAACAACGTTTTTTTGTAATTAAAAATGTCTTCATGTGTCGTGAAGTGGTGCAGAAGTTATTTTAGTTCATACCAAGGATAGTGGAATCACTTTTCACTTGTAGTAAACAGATAACTTCAGTAAAATTTGGAATTTAAACATGACGATTTGTTTTCAATACTACCGTGCTAAGCTAAAACGTAATAACTGCATACGACTTTCATAACAACATACGACTTTTTAAATTGCGAGGATAATAGGGATGGTGTTATGCCAGATGAAGTAGACTATTTTATTAACGTGTGCTTGGTTTAGGTATTTTCTATATAATTATAAATGTAGTAATAAATTCTTTTTTACAGATTTGTATTTTCCTTTTTTATTTCATGAAATAGAGCTGTAAAAAAACTACCTAATTATTTCAAATTAATAATCAAATTTGATATTATTATTTTACATTACTTTCCATTCAGATTCCCACAAGATGCTATTCGCAGAGAACTATGGAAAAAAGCTGTCCAATTAGAGAGACATGAAATTAAGTGGATGCCTGGAAAGATATCTAGAATATGTTCTATTCATGAGATATAACTCGTGAGATAATCATACCCGGTCTTCTATATGTAGATACACTTCCACTGAATTAATTTAACAAATACACACATTATCTGAAAATGTTGATCATTCGAATCCACCCTCTACCGTCACATATATGTAGGTTCTCTCTCAAGCCATTTCCGTCAGTAGAAAAGAGCGGCAAATTTAGAAAATGTAAGCGCGCGAACGGGTGTGGTTCCATACAAAATTTTAATTTTGCACCTTTTTCTACTGACAAACTTGCTTGACCGGTATACATATAAAATATTTCCATTGGAACTGAAAGTGGGGATTTATTGTGACTCCGCCTATTCAAATATTTTAGACCCGATTCGTGTACCCATGTAAATTTTGCAGGCTGTATAGCCAGTCCGAATTCTAAGATCAAGTTTACCATACATTTACAATGGCGTACTTGATCTTAGAAAAACGGACAGACTATACCTGAATGTGACTTCGCACTGCCATACAAATTGATAATAAAATATAATACTTATTATAATACAAATACTTATTATAGCGGAATACATTTATACAACAATGATATATTTACTTATGTTGAGTTAGTCTGTCATTTCACAACAACATTTTAACTAGTTATCTTTTAATCTGCATTAAATTATTATACGTGTATTATTTGACTGGTTCTTCAATGTATGGCATAAACCTATCCCTGTCCAAGTCATATTCTAATCAAATATGAACCGCAAACTCTCAGCGGCCAGTACGTACAGCAAAAAGGTTATTAGCGGATTAATGTCGCTGATTGGTAGTTATTGACATTATATGCATTTCATCTACACTTAGCTATGTACCATTAGTGTAAAAAAGATGACTATTATTTTGTTTACCAGCTTTAATTACAGGCTCTGTAAACGCGTCGTCTTATTTAAATGTAGGCGTAATTTTGTATGTGTGCTAATTTGGCCCGAGAATTTGAACGGTAATGTTCCTAAAGGCGGTTTCCATACTAAATATATGCGTTCACCGACCTTGATACATTACACGTTACATTTGTCGTAGATTCTAGGTTCACAGCACATCTACCTTAGTAAGTATATGGTATAAACTGTTTTTGATTGCGAGCTCTGGTAGGAGTCTACTGAAAGAAGGTCATCATTGCATTGTACGATCAATAACAGCATCAAAAATTCGAAGATTAACCCCCTCACAACGTTAAAACGCTAGTTAGAATAAGACAGGGAATTATTTAAATTAGGAATATCTAAGTGGGGGAAAATCTAATGATGCACGTTTCATTAAAACATTTGGGCACCTTCTTTGCGTCAGGGCGCAGGACTAGTGGGTTGACTAAGTTCCTAGCTGTGGCTTTCGTTAGTTTAGTTTAATTCAATTTATAGTTAATTTTAATGTAATGATTGAATATATTTATTAAAATAACTATAATTATTGCAAGCGCCCTTGCGGAATAGATAGGGCATTTTTTAAATAGTGTAGTTACCTATTTACTTATCTTTAAAAATCAATAGGCAAATAAAAATTATGCATAGCCATAATTACAAACGAGATATTGGTCGTAGCACTCGTCACGTAGCAGTCGTAGCACGTTCTTATAACATCACGTCCAATTGTGTAATTGTAATTTACAAACTATGTAGTAGCAAATCGTTTTGAATTTTCGTACAAAATAGGTATGTAGCGTAAAATCAGGTAACTATAGTCCTCTATGGACCAATTTTTATATGGACATTGATTATCGACGAGCCCTTTGGATTTGTACGCTCGTTATATTTATTTTATTGCTTAGATGTACCACATAAACTAATGTTTTTTTTTACTTAGGTACTCATTATAATTAGAAAAATATTTAATACATATTTCACTGGAACTTGAATTTGGGCCACAGTTGTAAGTTGTGGACTATAGTTACCTGAGTTCACGGTAGCTGATTTGACTCCTTTGGGCACCAACATATCGTTACAATGTCTAACGGTAGCACAATTGCCTCATATAATGAATATATTCGTGTCAAACCCGGACCTTTAGTCCCCGTCCGCTCCATGAGGTAGATTCCGTTTTAACAATTTGAAATGGTTTTCATCTTGTTTTGATACGACCTCGGGTCTTACCAACATTCCAATATGTTCGGGTGAAATGTATTAGAAGAACCAGGGTCCTGGTCTCCAGCAGAATAAGTGGAACAGATAGTCAACGCCAGTTCTGGGTAGAATCCATATATTTTCTATTCAAACATATTCAAATATTGACATTACATTAGACAGTAATAGGTTTATAATATATTCTGCCAGTGCAGTATATATGCAACCTCCAATACGCCCTCTTAAACTATTACGGACATACATAATTACTTCAGTACTTGTCTGTACTCGGTACATAAAATAAAATTTATATGCTAAACTATCGTGCCTGACTGTACACAAACATAAAAATCAGCCAACAAATTAAATCGCATAAAAAGCGAAAACTAGAAAATTATTCTATTACCTAACACAAAATATTTAAAAACATATAACACATTATAATATCAAACACCTAACTACTACTCTAATTCGCCCTCTTAATAGGATAATTTGACAGGGATAAATCCTTCAAAAAACCTTTTAACTTCGGGCCAGAAACACTTTTAGTTAAGATGTCCGCTATCATTTTATCTGTTGACATATACCGTATTTGAACCTTATTAGCCAGTACACACTCACGGATAAAATGATACTTAATATCAATGTGTTTTGTCCTATTATGCATCATTTTGTTGGCTGCAATTTTATGTGCCGACTGATTGTCATTAAAAATGACTACAGGTTTACTCTCTACAGTAGTCAAACTGTTCAGTAAACTACGCAAATATAATGCTTCCTTTGAAGCTTGGCTCAGCCCTACGTACTCTGCCTCTGTAGAGCTCAATGATACTGTCGCCTGTTTTTTGCTTTCCCAGGCAACAATATTGTAGCCTAACTTGAAAATTAACCCCGTGAAGGATTTGCGATCGAGTGCGCCACCCCAATCTGCATCTACATAGCCACGTAAGTCTAAGTCACCTGTTTTTCGAAAAGTGAGACACACGTTAGACGTACCTTTTAAATACCTTAAGACCCGTTTCGCGCACTTAAAGTGTATTTCATCATAACATGAATTAAATTGAGACAGTACACTTACGGCGTGTGCAATGTCTGGTCGCGTATTACAGGCTAAATAATTTAGACATCCTATCAAATTTTGGTATGGTAGGTGGCATTGGGAATCAGTCGATCTCTCTAATTTCATTCCTACTTCCATTGGAGTAGTTACCGGCTTAGCTTCTGTCATGTTAAAGTCCCTCAAGCAGTCCAAAATAAACTGTTCCTGATCGAGATGGATAAGTCCCTTCTCTCGTCTCAGTCTCATGCCTAAAACATGTCTAGCCGCGCCTAAGTCCTTCACCTTAAACTTGTCAAGCAAACCTGATTTTAATCTTTGCTTTTCCTGTTCACAATTGCCAAATATAAAAAGATCATCAACATAGATCACGACAATTAACTTCTTGTTACCTTTAAGCTGTTTTTGATACAAACACGGTTCTATTTTTGATTGTACAAAGCCTAAACTTAACATTTCACTATCCAACTCTTTGAACCAAGCATTTGAGGCTTGTTTCAAACCATACAGAGATCGCTGCAGCTTACATACCTTGGTTTCTTGACCTTTGGCGACTGCTCCTTTCGGCTGAAGCATGTAAATATCCTCTTTTATCTTCCCGTATAAAAATGCAGTCGTGACATCCCATTGGTCAATAAACCAATCGTATTCAGCAGCTAGCGAGAACAATAATCGTAGAGTAGAGCTTCTAACTACCGGAGAGTAGGTCTCCGTATAATCTACACCACATACCTGTGTGAACCCTTTCGCTACGAGTCTAGCCTTGTACTTCGTTACCTTGCCGTCGCTATCTTTCTTGATCTTGAACACCCATTTGCATTGGATTGGCTTCTTATCAGCTGGTAGATCCACTAACGTCCAGGTCTGGTTCTCCTTCAGTGACGTAAGTTCATCATCTATAGCTTTCTGCCATAATTCGCTGTCCGGTCTCGCCAGTGCTTCCTCTATGGTGACAGGATCTCCATCAAGATTGCTCTCTTTGGCATACATGACATTGCAACCGTACCGATCAACTTGTCTGCGTTCTCTCTGAGGATACCTCCTTTCTGATAGGCCAGGTATTATCACTTCGCCATTAGTGACCACCTCATCAGGTACGTGCTCATGCTCAGGTACTTCAGGTTCAGGTTCTTCTATGTTCTCGTCTACAGCGTCAACAAACTCATTCTCGTGCGCTTCCGATACTTCAGGAACACTCGTGGATCCATTTAATAAACAGGTCTGACTATCAGAGTCCGTATCCAGGTTAATGATGACTTCTGACGACTTCTTGACGTTCTCTTTTTGAAGAAACACATTCTCTAAAAATTTGACGTCTCTCGCAGTTGTCACTTCACCCGTCTTTGGATTCATCAGACGATAACCTTTCTGATTATCTGGATATCCTATGAAAATCATTGGTTCTGTCTTCATATCCAATTTACGTCTCTTTTGTTTTGGTATAAGTCTATAAGCCAAACAACCAAATATTCTCAGATGACTGACATCCACGTCTTTTCCAGTCCAAAGCTTTTCAGGCACTGCATTATTCAAAGCTTTCGTGGGGCTCCTGTTCTTCAAATAAACAACAGTATTAACAGCCTCCGCCCAATATTTTTTGCTCAGGTTCGATTCTGACAGTAGTGTTCTTGCTTTTTCAATGATCGTACGATTGGCTCTCTCGACAACAGAATTCTGCTCAGGCGTGTAGGGTACAGTCGTCTGGTGTTTTATTCCTGCAGACTTCAAAAAAGCATTAAATTGTGCATTACAGTACTCTCCACCTCCATCCGATCTCAAGATTTTAATCGATTTACTCGTCTCATTCTCTACTTCCGCCTTATATTCACGGAACTTATCGAAAGTTTGACTTTTATTTTTCAAAAAATAAACATGAGTCTTTCGAGTATAATCGTCGATAAAAAGCAGAACATACCTCGAACCTCCGAACGACGGCTCTTCCATGGGTCCGCATAAATCAGTATGAACGATTTGCAGAACATCCGTGGCTCTCGTACCTTTGTTTTTAAAGGGACTCTTGCACGTCTTTCCTTCAATACAGGGAATACATGGTTCGCACAAATCTGTGCTCTTAAATTGCATACCGGTCACGATGTTTTTCATTTTCAACATATAATTTCGGGATAAATGGGCCAAGCGCTTATGCCAAACGTTAGAAATGTTTTCATTTTGTTTTGACAGTGTCAAATAAACGACGTTGTTTTTCTTTTCTGTCAACTCGTAAATGCCATCGACTTCTTTACAACTTGCAATAGTTCGGTTCTTCTTTTGAATTACGCAACCTTTTTCGTCGAATATTACTTTACATTTCTTCTTGGTTAAGTCACTTACCGAAATTAAATTCATGGACAAATCGGGAACATGCATAACGTTTTCTAAGTTTAATTTTTCGTTCTCGCTGACTTGGGGCTCAGCGTTCCCCCGTCCTTTTACTGGCAATTTCTCACCGTTTGCTACCGATATTTTCATGCTGCCTCTTTCAGGTTTATAGGACAACAACCTACTCTTGTCGTGGGTAAGGTGGTTAGAGCATCCGCTGTCAAGATACCACTTATCTTTGTCAATCGCCTCCTTAGTGTTCAGGCACACATTCGCGGTCTTGGTACGCTCCTTGCATTCGGACGCCTTATGTCCTTGTTCGTGGCACCTGTAGCACTTATAAACAAATTTCTGCTTACGATCGTTAGGTTTAGGTGTAGATCTGGCATCGTTTCGTGCTTTACGTGTCACTAAGGCTTGCTCGTAGTCCGTGTTCAACTTGCTCTGACGACCTCCTTCTTGCAACAATTTCGTCTTAATTTGCTCTAACGTGATTGGTTGGCCACTATTATCTACAGCCATTATGAGGGGGCTGTACTCCGCCGTCAAACCACCGAGCAAAATCGATATCAACCAATTTTCTTGGATTTTTGCGTCAATATCGTCCAACTGCTGTGCAAGGTACGTCACTTTGGATATGTAGCTCTCCATAGAATTGAAATTCTCCAACTTACAGTTAAAGAGCTCTCGCTGTATGTGGATACGTCTGCCCCAACCTTTATCTTCATAGGCGTTCTTCAGGTTGTTCCAGGCTTCTTTGGCAGTCTTTGCATTGTAGACGTGGGTAAAGCACTCTGGCTCCAACAACAGGCAAATAGTTGTTCGTGCTTTCCTGTCTATATCAGCATTTACTACATCTTTCGATATTACCTCCCACCAATTTTTATTTTCAAGGTAATTACGTACCAGGAACTTCCAGTTTGGGTAGTCCGACGATCCCTTCAGCTTCTTTATACCACATATGCCGTTTTCTTTCTCTTCAGACATAATTTACATTTACGCAAGTTTCACAACTACTCGAATATTTCTACCACTGTTTTATAAACTAGCACTATCAGTGCGTGAGGCACATTACCTATTAGAAGAACCAGGGTCCTGGTCTCCAGCAGAATAAGTGGAACAGATAGTCAACGCCAGTTCTGGGTAGAATCCATATATTTTCTATTCAAACATATTCAAATATTGACATTACATTAGACAGTAATAGGTTTATAATATATTCTGCCAGTGCAGTATATATGCAACCTCCAATAAAATGCCTATCCATACGACACAAGTCGCCGTACAAACAGCAACACTCTTAATTGACCATCGGTGGGCCTTATTAAAAAAGGCGTAATAGTTTATAAAGGCATGATAATTTATTATTATTTCCTATCCTAATTATAGGAGGCATTAGCCTTTTGTAATAAGGCCCAATAGGATACAACCTCGGGTCTTACCACCCTGATTTATTGGTGGTCGAAGTGGTCGCTAACATAAAATAAATGTTAAAATGTGAACTCGTGGTAAGTCGTATCAAAATCTGATGGATATCGTATCAAAATGTTAAAACACAAACGGCATCCGTGTGATAAATCATGCCATTTCCCTGAAGCCAAACTGATTCTGGTTGCGGCGAGGGCGGGAAATGTAGCTGTGATTCGGATCCATAATTTGATAACTTGTTGATTGTAACAGATGCTGTTTTAGACTGGGCATGGGCATCCTGTGCGGCCGAAATGTTACAGAGCACTGGGTTAGAAAAGGCTATAAAGGTTATTTTGTGGTCGAAATACAGTTGCAATGAAAAATATTAACACAGGTAACAGACCAGTGGCGTAGCTATAGTTCGTTTTTTTTAGCATTAGAAAGAACTCCGCAGAAGCAAGCGTGCAGGCTCGTTAATTGTTAATAATTAAATATCTAATGTAGCATGGTCAATACATATAATTTACTTCAAATTGTTACCGCTAAAAGTGCCAGATTTAGGACCATAAGCGAACTTCTGCGAAGTTCTTTCTAATGCTAAAAAACTGACTATAGGCGTGGGTGAAGTGGGCCGTCGCCCACACGGACGGAGCGGACCTCGCGCGAGGCCCCTTCGGGCACAGTGAAATAAAAGGGCCTCGCAGATGCAACTTCGCCCGCGGCTAGATTACTTCACGCTACGCCACTGTAACAGACAGCCAGACAAACACACAAACAGTCAGATTTTCACATTTATAATATTAGTAGATTTTTTTTGTGTAAATACACAAAATCATTATCCTTCTAATGCACTTTGTTCAGTATAATTATCAAAATTAAATACTACCCTACGTAATACGGTCTCCCTGACTTTCAACTGATTAGTGGCTTAGCAAAATGGTTTTCATTTTCTTTTTATAACGTCGAGTTATCAAGAAGGATTACTACTAAGACCTGACGTTACGTCTGAGATCTAAAAGGGTTACTTAATGCTAAGAAAATAAACAATCGCACAATTCTTCAAGTACCTACCTTATTTTAAGTTAAAACAGAAATTTATTAAATTTACTGATAAAATATTAAGAAGGAATTTTCTTTCAATCAAGTTTTAATGGCCACCTACTTTAATGCATAATTTTTAGAGAACTTAACGTGACGTCTTTTAACTCGAGAAGATTGTTTGACCTCATTATAAAGTTCTTATAGCCGCCTATCAGTTCTCTGTTATCACTTATCTATAACCTCATAATATGTGATCCTCGACTTATTATTACGATCCGACTTTGTTGTATGCACCCTAAAATTCAGAGAGCCTACCTCGAACCACGTTCGACGTGTTGCCTCTCTGACGCTCTTGTAAATTCGTACGTAAGTGTGACAGGGAGGCAACACGTCGAACGTGGTTTGCGGTAGGCCCTAAGTTCCATTAGACACGGATAGGTTAAGTTTAAGATACATAACTCGATATATAGAATTTCTTAAACGCACTATATTAAATTCGATGATAACTTTAGGGTGTTGACAAAAAATCGTAAAATTTGTGAGGGATAATCCTGAACTAATTCCCAAGATCCTTCCCTTAAGCCGGATTCACATTTTTCTGACGTGTCATAAAGGTAAATCGGTTCCATATATTTAATACCGTTGCATTCACATTTCTGTGACAGGTATACACTGCGTCAAATAATGGTGAACGCAACCATATTAAATGCATACAAACGCAAACGAATAATTTTTCTTTTCTACGATAGTAACTAATACTGCCTCGACCGGGTTTTGAAAATATTGTTCCATTTTAAAAGTCTCAGACAATTTTTCAGAGCTGGATTACGTACCCTCGAAAGTAACTCTTAAAAGAATTTTTATTAAGCCTCCCGTGAGAAACGGGGTGGCATTCCGACAATCTGATGGTAAACTGTCATTAAACTCATTTGGAACTAATTATAAGTCTGCAGCGCGATTAGACGAGGCCATTTGATCGCTATTAACGATGCTCCGTTGGCTTCTAACTTCTGGTAATTACACCTAAGATCTTAAAATACCATTTAATCCCTGATATTACGGTTACGTTTGTCAATTTCAGCTTGTAACTGAATAAAGTTAAGGTTATAAGCGTAGGTTTATTCAATTATTGTTACCTAATTTAATATTTATACGCATAAAAGCGTTAATTCTGTTAATATTAATAGTTGTCTAAGTAAGCCTACTTATTATTCTGCTTAGTCAGCTTAACCTAATTCAAAATTCACATCGCTTTATTTGGCTAAAGATTAAAATATTAAAGAGATGCAGATGTAATAGAACATCTATACCAAATTTTCATTAGTTTGTTTGTTGTTGTAGGTAATAGCTTAATACTGTACAACCATGCTTACAACAATAACATAATGCGCTTAGTTAAGCTTGTCAATCGGCTAAATGTTTGTGTTATCAAATTGTTTGAGTTTCCTATTAAACAGATACATGCAGGTAATATCGCTTCGCTTTCACTCTGCTCGAAACTTGATTTATAGAGTAGAGTAGGTGCTTACCTATCTCTACGTCCCAAGTTACGACGAAGCTACCAGACTTACGCTTTTCGAGCAGAAAGCTGCATGTGTTACACTGATACCGATAAGAATAAAGCATTCTCCTTAGTCATGATGCGATTACCCGCTGTTAGCGTTGCAGTTTGTAATCGGGAAATTCCGGAATAACAGTGGGTTGCCATAAATTTAATATCGGAAATCGCAGTCGGTGTAACGAGGCGCGTAGCCAAGTCAAGTGTCGGCGACTGGTGTTCGCTGCCAACACACATTGTAAGTGTTAAAATATGTCCGAAAATCCGGGCGCCGTCCCCGGTTATAGGTGATCGAGCTTACGGCACTTTGCATGCTCGTACAAAATGGTAGAAATCCCGGATAAGAGAAAAATCTAATGGCATTTACAACGACCCTACGGCTAAATTCTGAACGGCTGTATTTTTATTCTAGTGCATAATTTTGACAATTGTCGTGTCTTAGTAACTACAAAATACAAATATACCCACGGGAATCGGAATAAATCAACTGGACGTCGCTATGCTATTATTTAATTCACGAGCACGAAAATGCACATCAAAGGGGAAAATACTCTAAGAGAAAATTTAAATTAGCTTAAATCCTTTTCAGCCTCTAAATACTCTTAAATTACCTAAATGATTCCCGAAATGCAGCAACAGAAAGTACGGCGACAGTGGAAGGTTTAAAATAGTGGATTAATTTGATGGTTCGCTCCCCGTATCGCGTGTGGAAAGGAAGCTCTTTTATTCCCGGGACGGAATCGATTATCAATTTAACGTGCAGGATGAGAGCTCTTACAGCACGTAGTCCGAGAGACAGACGGAACTTTATGAACGTAACAAATAAAAATACCACTACCATATTAACCTGCCCTTGCCTTTACTTTAGGTACTGACTGTAGGTAAGTTAGATAGATAGATAGATAGATAATCTGTTTGCCACAATACACACAGAATAATCAAATACAAAAATGACAGAAAAAAAGAACAAAAAAAAACAATCAATATTTAGAAAAAACAGAAAATACAAGCACAAATAAGAGTAAGACAGATTTTTACAAAAATAGAAAAAGAAAGGAATATACGTATAAATATTGATTCACACAGAAGGAATGTTGTGTGCGTCGCAGCAAAACAAAATGGTTCTGGCTCAGTATTACGCTTCACCGTTACGAGTTTAGTATTAGCTACACGTACACTTTGGGTAGTGTTGTACGTATTCCTGGTGGTAAGGTTGTCACAGCTGCCGAGGATGAACTATGTGTTGGCTGTATAGAGACCTTTGAAGTCTCAAAGTTCCCATTATCACAACTCGTTTTTGTCAAATTAGGGACCAATATTCTTATAAAAACAAAACAGAAGAAATTGACTGAGTTTTTAATATGACGTTAGTCCGAGAGGTAACACCTCATTGTCTCTCCTAATAAGCTACGCTAATAATGCTACGCCGTAGCGTAGCTTCTCATTTCATTAGGTATTGTAGGTTAATAATCACGGATTGAACGCAAAAACATCCTTAAGAGCTTGACGCCATTATGCCAATTTAGATAAATTTAGCATGGCGTAATGCCAGTTTTCACGACTGTTGCAAATTTTGCATCCATCCATCTAGATAATATATAGGGACCCGGGTATGTCCTTAAACTACGTCCAAGACCACCGGTGGACGGGCAACAGCGTCCCTCAAATTCGGTGTACTCGACTGCGATCGCCAACCCGCCTGCCAAGCATAGCGATTATGGCATTCACCCACCATAACAAGGGGGAGGCCTGTGTTCAGCAGTGGACGTCTTATGGCTGAGATGATGATGATGAGTCGTAACATCTGCGTTTGCGTCCCAGCCTAACCGGCTTTAGCTCGTTACCTAATCACCTACGAACATCCCCCGTCCATTAAACGGGCAAAAAATTTACCGTTATTGAAAATGCATGAGCATCGAATGAATTAAATTGAGATCGCTCAGTTAAAGCAGACCAGCTCATAAACGTTTTATGCGGTTTACAGCCTTATTCTGTATTATAAAAATGATGCCAACATATTTAACGCAAAAACTTTTGAACATGTACCTAATGTAGATATTTCTGTGACTGACTGATTGTTGTAATGGAGATTTAAGCAGGCGCGAGATTTGTACTGAACTGTCAAAATGTACATAACAATAAAATCAGCGGTAGCTTTCGTGAAATCACCCTTTAGGTATCCGCTTACTTAGACAACTTAGCAATTATATAACTGTAAATTTATACAAACAAGGAAGCTTAGATGTGTACCTCTTGAACGTTGGGGTAGGTATTTGTCCTGCTCCGGAATAGTCTTTGCTCGTACCACATTTTACACACACAACGTACGTGACACAACTCACGCACACTCAAGTTACACATAATTATGTACATCACACGCGTCGGTCACTCACGGGTTTTTATAATAAACTAGTTTTAATCATTTTAATATAACTACTGATTAAAATATTTAATAATTGTAGCGTTGCAAATAACAGCGCTTACCGTGTTACTGACATAGACCTATTTCAGTGGTTAATGACAGCTATCATGACATTTCTTTTCTTTTTTAGAGACAGTAGAAAGCTTCCAGTTATGGAGTGTAGAAGTAAAGGAGAGCTATCTTTTATGATAAGACGGTTGTAAAAGTGTCCAGCTGTCAGCTTAAAGAATAGTTCGAAATCTCTCCGGTGGCGCTAGTAGGTAGTAACGGGAACTAACATGAATTTAGACCTTATTGACTGAGTGAAGTGCGCTGTCAGTTTTTTGAAATTTTATTAAAAAATTTCATAAAGTGATTTATTTAATTTAGGATTTCCTTGTGCAGTAAAACTAGCCGCCCCTGTCTCAGTACGCATCATATAGACTGCCACCTCTGTTATCTAGCCACCTCGGGCCTGGGCTTACCAGGCCTTAAGCCCCACATTCACACTCCTACCTTGTAGGCCGCCTCGTAGTCCGCCTCGTTGGGTAGGATTGTGTATGGGGGTTGCGGACTACGAGCCGTCCTACAAACGGCTAAACGGTAGGACGGCTCGTATTATCGTATTATCGACTACGAGGCGGCCTACAAGGTAGGAGTGTGAATGTGGGGCTTTAGGGCAAATCCACCGCTATAGGATATATTTTCTATAGTAAAAATGGGAAAAGTTTGCATCGTAAACAGTTGCCAAAGTGGGCGTAAGAGGAAAAAACAGAAAAATGTTACGAAATCCGTATCTTTTTTCCAACCAACGGTAAGTATGTAATTTTCACTACACCTTATAAAACAAAGTCCTCCGCCGCGACTGTCTGTTCGTGGGTTTGAATGTATCTTTGCGATAAACAAACTACTGGACGGTTTCAGTTCGATTTTCATGCGGTTTTCACCTATCAATAGAGTGATTCTTGAGGAAGGTTTACGTATATAATTTGTTGACTATAGTTCGTTTTTTTTAGCATTAGAAAGAACTTGCAAGAAGGTAAGCGATTTTGACATGTCTTTTAATTGAAAAACGCTTTTTAAAATTCAAAAACTATTACTGATGAAAGCAGAAGAATATAAATGATCGTATTAGATTCATAATTGTTACATATTTGCCGTAACTTATTTTTTAAATGTGTTTTTCAATTAAAAGACACATCAAGATTGTTTACCTAATGTCTAATGCTAAAAAAAACGAACTATAGTGCGAAGCCGGTCGCTAGTTATTTAATAAAATATTATATTGTGATTTTTATATTTTTCTTATAAAATTCACAATTTCACTTCAACAATTCTTCATTTTTCTATTAATTCTCAGACTCCGGCACGGTTAGAAAGTTGGAAAAAGTCGTTAGGAATTGCATTAAAAGCAAATGATTATATTTGCCATCTTCATTTTAAAGAAGAAAATATAAATATGTACGAAAAGTTAACTATTAAAGGAGAGCTCAAATATATTCCTACACAAAGAAAAACGCTTAAGGAAGAAGCTGTGCCCACGATTGAGCATCAGTTTATTCCCATTCCCGAACATGAACTCCAAGCCAATACTATTCACATAGAGGAATCTTTCGAACCATACCCCAATCAACCTAAGGACGAGCAGCAACAACAAATCAATGCCGAGCAACAGGAATTATCAGAAGATCAAAATGATTCTAATAATTTAATGGATTATGAAATGATACAACAGGACTTTGCGGAACCATTGTTTAGTCAATACCAGGATACTAATGTAACAATAAATCCAATAGAGAATTTTAAAAGTAAGTTTCGGGCATTTTCGTTGTTGCCGCCTTTTTGGCTACATGCAGAAAATCCTAATGGGCTGGTATTTATGCGAATGGATCCAAAAACTCAGAAGATTAAACATCATATACGTTTAAACGATGATCTAACTGTCACTGTAAGTGTTTATTAATGTAACAATAAAATTCGGTTGGCATGATTTGAATTTGTAACGAAACATAATTGCTATTTAATTGCAGGTAATTTTTCCCAATAATGAACAATTGCCACTAAAGGAGAAAATTAATTCATATGACAACACCTACGATTACTTAAAATCGGTTGAAAGATGGCCTTTGTGCGTTGGTACTCAGATTGACGACAATAAGTAAGTTTTGGTAGATTGTTAACCAAGGGATGAACGCAGTGAGAGTATAGTCCGAGGCTAAAATGATGCCATTCACCCGAGTTAAACACTCTACTTTTCATTTCGAATACGAGGAACCTAGCCCCAAAGCTTGTACTATGGGTGTAGGCGATAATACAACTGTTTGCAGTTGTCTTATGAATATATATACCATAATGTAAGTTGTATTTAAAATAAAAGGATAACTCGTAAGCCTAACTTTGATTTTATTTAACATTTTTGTCATTCAAAATATTGTATGTAACGGTACATTAAATAGGTCTTAATTCTTGAACCTATCCTATTAAAACTCGACTTTTATGTGTATTTTAAGAACCCTTATTATGTAGGTACCTGTAGATTAAAGCACTATTTATACATAAACAATGGTACAGGAGAATAATAAAAGATAAAAACGAATTTATCTAATATATAATTACATCAATTTTCAGATTTTGTAAAGGTGTGATTATTGGTGATGATACTTACGAAAGAAATCAACAGTACCCAAGATGTAAATCTTGTCGAATATTACGAAATCGTTTGCAGAACCGTAATTCCACTTCAACTCTATTACAAAAAATGGCAGAAGCAAAACGGCGCGCTTCAAATTTTGTACATAAATGCAAGCGTCTGAAGAGAACGGTAAGTCTTATGCCGGCTACATACGTACGATAAATCGTTGCGATAAGACTGTGCAGTCCGACTGTGCAGATAAATCGAACCGTGTGTATGACAAATCGTTACGATAATCGACAATCGGACAATCGGACTGCACAGTTTTATCGCAACGATTTATCGTTACGTATGTAGCCGGCATTAAAGCCGTAACAGACTACCGCACCGTGCCACGACCTTGATGGTGCGGTTAAAATATCTCTTTCACGCTCCAAATTATAGCTACATCCTTAGCCCCCTCCAGACTATGCGCGTGAATCGCGGGCGAAGCCGCGAACGCGAGTGTGGAGTCGATTTCGCAGGTCTGCGTTCTGGACTCCACACTCGCGTTCGCGGCTTCGCCCGCGATTCACGCGCATAGTCTGGAGGGGGCTCTTAACGCACGTACGGCGACCACCTTACGACTATCGTTACGTGCGCCGCACCGCACTAAAGTCGCGGTATGGTGCGGTAGTCTGTTACGGCTTTTTATCAAAAACATATTAAATAAATAAATAATAGGGAACATCTAAAGGCCCCTGTACATAATGGGCCAGCGCCGGCCAGGCCAAGGGACGCTGCTATGCGGTAGAATGAGGTAGCAATATCACTTGCTCCCTCTAACGCATAAATGCGTCCCCCAGACTGGCCCACGCTGGCCCATTGTGTACTGGCCTTTACACAGGTCAACCTAGCCCCAAACTAAGCAAAAGTTGTACTATGGGTACTAGGCGACGCTATAATATACTGTATTTGTATAATTGAAGACGTAAAATAATACAAAAAGAAACTTGAGCAAGAAGTTTTCATACATATTTTTCGAAATCATTTCGAAGTCCCTTAAGGCGTATCCAGATTAGTAAATTTTTCGCCAATCTGATTCAATTGCCCGATCGAATCAGGATCGAAGTGCGGATGCAAATACCAATTTGGCTCGCCGAATTCAACCGCCGATAATGACCGATATTACCGATAAAATGAAGTGCAGATGCAAGAATACCAATTTGTGAGGCCAGTCTGGATACCATTTCTGGATTTTTTCAATGTAGAGGGCTCTAATATCACCATAAATCTAAAATTAGAGATTGACGCCAATTTCATTTCTGATAAAATCAACCGATTTGATCAGTCCCGTCTGGATACCACTTTACTTAGCTGTTGTTTTTTATTCGCACACCCGCTTATAGACCAACAAGAAATTGTAGAAATTAAAAAGTGGCAACATCGTAGTGTCGTCCCTTTCAAATCAATCTAAGAAAACGGGACGACACTACGATGTTGCCACATTTTAATTACTACAATATCTTGTCGGCTTATAACTTTATACATTGTACCTACTTGAGTAACGAATTTCATATCGACCGTTCATATAATTGCAGAATATCCAATTAAGAGAGAAAATTTCCTTGGCTAAGGCGCAGTCAGCGCTGTACGCTCTTTGCGTGTAGTCCGCCCACAGGCCACACGTGTACAGCGACGTGCAGTACGCTTTGAAAAGCGTTATCTTCACGTCACTACTACAACGAGCAAACCTGCGAGCCAAGATGTTCGCCCTTACGCACAACGCCCTCCGCTCCCGCTCCATATCCACATCATCCTTGAGGTCCGCAGTAACAATATGCCCTAGGTACTTGAAACTCTGTACTTGTCTAAGAGAGCTCCGTTAAGCATGACAGGTGGCACATATTTTTTTAGGATACAGTTCCTACCTAGTCCATATACTTAATGTACCCATCAATATATTTCTGCCTGGTGTTTTTGGGTTTAATTCTTTTGAAATGAGGCGTAACTTTGGGCTGTGGACGTTTTTTATCGCTTACCTTCTTTCTAATGCTAAAAAAACGAACATAGCCATACAAATATTAGTACTATTATAAATGCAAAAGTGTGTCTGTTACCTCTTTACGCTTAAACCGCTGAACCAATTTAGATAAAATTATGGAGATAGTTTGAGACCCGAGGTCCTATATTTTTTATTGAATAATAATTTTGACTTGTTTTCAGAGATTTTTCTCCGTCATGAGATATTCGTGTGGAGGAAACGATCACCCTGATCCCAAAATGTTTGCACAAGTTTACCGATTGGCGTCTTGTTTTTCCCTAATACGCCCTCCGAAAGGTTGTAACGTTTCCGGCAAAGATTTGCTGAAGAACTTACTAGGAGCAAAGGATATGGTAACTGGTTCAAACGAGGCTAAGCAAGCATGGCTGGAAAGCCTCGACCATATACTAGATAATGGTGAACCATTGATTGATGGTTATGAAGACCATGACTACAACGAGGCCGTCACCAGTGACGCGGTGCAGTCTTACATTGCTGGGTACATCGTCCGCAAATTGCGAAAAATCGTAAAATGCAATAATTGTTTGAAACTCATACAAATGAGTCCCAATGAGGGAAAAATGTTAATGAGAAACGACGTAATCGATAAAATGGATTTATACGGCGGGTTAATTTATGCTAGTGACGATCTATTCAATCTGACCAAAATTATAGAGAAATGTGTGTTAAGAGCAATAAGCAAAGCTTTAACCAATATGGAGACGATCAGTGAAATTACGCAAGAATTACAAAAATAAACATTGATAAAAGTTGGATGTACCGACCATTCCAAACAAGTATCAAAAAAAGTTATCGATATGTACGTAGTTATGCGAGCCCACTTTCTGGCAAAATATGAAAATAAACGTTACGACGCAGCCAAAACCAAAACTAAAATGAACAGGAAAAATGCCAAGTTATTGTCTTAATTACTAGTAGTTCGCCCCGAACTAAGAACTCGTATTCGCTGAAAACTACTGCGCACACTCAGGTTTTGATTTCCAACTCAATCTCACTAGTGATACCTACTAATACTTTATATACGAGATTACCGCCACGTGGGATGTTGACTCGACGATCATTGTTGCGATAGTCGTCTCGGATTTTTTGCCGTCATGAGATATTCGTGTGGAGGAAACGATCACCCTGATCCCAAAATGTTTGCACAAGTTTACCGATTGGCGTCTCGTTTTTCCCTAATACGCCCGGTTGTAATGTTTCCGGCAAGGATTTGCTGAAGAACTTACTAGGAGCGAAGGATCTGGTAACCATTGATTCACGGTTATGAAGACCATGATTACAACGAGGCTGTAAACCAGTGACGCGGTTCAGTCTTACATTGCTGGGTACATCGTCCGCAAATTGCGAAAAATCGTAAAATGCAATAATTGTTTAAAACTCATACAAATGAGTCCTAATGAGGGAAAACTGTTAGTGAGAAACGACGTAATCGATAAAATGGATTTATACGGCGGGTTAATTTATGCTAGTGACGATCTATTCAATCTGACCAAAATGATAGAGAAATGTATGTTAAGAGTAATAAGCAAAGCTTTAACCAATATGGAGACGATCAGTGAAATTACGCAAGAATGACTAAAAGGAGCATTGATAAAAGTTGGATGTGTCGACCATTTCAAACATATATTAAAAAATGTTATCGATATGTACGTGGTTATGCGAGCCCACTTTCTGGCAAAATATAAAAATAAACGTTACGCCGCAGCCAAAACCAAAACTAAAATGAATAGGAAAAATGCCAAGTTATTGTCTTAATTACTAATAGTTCGCCCCGAACTAAGAACTCGCATTCGCTGAAAACTACCGCGCAGCGCGCACACTCAGGTTTTGATTTCCAACTCAATCTCACTAGTGATACTTAGGTAAGTAATACTTTATATACGAGATTACCGCCATGTGGGATGTTGACTCGACGATCATTGTTGCGATAGTCGTCTCAGCGGACGGTCTCATAGCGAAGAGTCTCGACCAACACCTAGAGACTGGATCAAGGGTCAGATGCAGGCAAATTGTGACAAAACATTCGCTGATGTTAACAAGAAATAACTCAAAATGTAGTCAATATGATGGGTGCTGAGAAAGGGGCGGCTACAGGGCCTGGGGCCTAGGGCGGCAAAGACTGCAAATCCGCCACTACATTATACATATATAAAAATGTGTTCGGGTGTTTTTTTTTTGTTGTTTTGTAAGTGTTTTTATATTTTACTTTTATATTAATATTAAAAACGAAAAACAAAAAAGAGCCTTTTATTTCTCGCTGGTAAAACAAACACAATATTATAAACTTAAATTTACATTAGGTTTAGTATTACAATAATATTTAATATTTAATATTCGTCAAATCAATGTTCTATTATGCTTGGTTATGTAATAAGTAGTAAGTAATTATATTTTTTTCTTGTAATTTATTCTGCAACAACCCCTCCTGTGAGGGTGAAGGCCTCCTCCAGTGATGCTGGTCATCACAATTTATGTTCTCTATCTTTTTCAACTTACATATGTATATCAATATTAATTTATATATTGGTATTAAATACCTACAAATACAAATAATAAAAAGCTAATAAATACTCTTATCGGGATTCGAACCCGGGACCTCCTGCTTCATAAGCGGGGTCACTACCGACAAGGCTAAAAGACCGTCAATAATTGGTTCACGATGCACAGTGGCGCCGCGGCGCGGCCTATTTAATGTTTTTGAGGGACACTTTTTAATACATGAAGATTGTTTTCCTCATCTCTACCTTCCATACTTCCAGTAAAAAGGGTAAACTAATCGTCAATCTGAGTACCAACGCACAAAGGCCATCTTTCAACCGATTTTAAGTAATCGTAGGTGTTGTCATATGAATTAATTTTCTCCTTTAGTGGCAATTGTTCATTATTGGGAAAAATTACCTGCAATTAAATAGCAATTATGTTTCGTTACAAATTCAAATCATGCCAACCGAATTTTATTGTTACATTAATAAACACTTACAGTGACAGTTAGATCATCGTTTAAACGTATATGATGTTTAATCTTCTGAGTTTTTGGATCCATTCGCATAAATACCAGCCCATTAGGATTTTCTGCATGTAGCCAAAAAGGCGGCAACAACGAAAATGCCCGAAACTTACTTTTAAAATTCTCTATTGGATTTATTGTTACATTAGTATCCTGATATTGACTAAACAATGGTTCCGCAAAGTCCTGTTGTATCATTTCATAATCCATTAAATTATTAGAATCATTTTGATCTTCTGATAATTCCTGTTGCTCGGCATTGATTTGTTGTTGCTGCTCGTCCTTAGGTTGATTGGGGTATGGTTCGAAAGATTCCTCTATGTGAATAGTATTGGCTTGGAGTTCATGTTCGGGAATGGGAATAAACTGATGCTCAATCGTGGGCACAGCTTCTTCCTTAAGCGTTTTTCTTTGTGTAGGAATATATTTGAGCTCTCCTTTAATAGTTAACTTTTCGTACATATTTATATTTTCTTCTTTAAAATGAAGATGGCAAATATAATCATTTGCTTTTAATGCAATTCCTAACGACTTTTTCCAACTTTCTAACCGTGCCGGAGTCTGAGAATTAATAGAAAAATTAAGAATTGTTGAAGTGAAATTGTGAATTTTATAAGAAAAATATAAAAATCACAATATAATATTTTATTAAATAACTAGCGACCGGCTTCGCACTATAGTTCGTTTTTTTTAGCATTAGACATTAGGTAAACAATCTTGATGTGTCTTTTAATTGAAAAACACATTTTAAAAATAAGTTACGGCAAATATGTAACAATTATGAATCTAATACGATCATTTATATTCTTCTGCTTTCATCAGTAATAGTTTTTGAATTTTAAAAAGCGTTTTTCAATTAAAAGACATGTCAAAATCGCTTACCTTCTTGCAAGTTCTTTCTAATGCTAAAAAAAACGAACTATAGTCAACAAATTATATACGTAAACCTTCCTCAAGAATCACTCTATTGATAGGTGAAAACCGCATGAAAATCGAACTGAAACCGTCCAGTAGTTTGTTTATCGCAAAGATACATTCAAACCCACGAACAGACAGTCGCGGCGGAGGACTTTGTTTTATAAGGTGTAGTGAAAATTACATACTTACCGTTGGTTGGAAAAAAGATACGGATTTCGTAACATTTTTCTGTTTTTTCCTCTTACGCCCACTTTGGCAACTGTTTACGATGCAAACTTTTCCCATTTTTACTATAGAAAATATATCCTATAGCGGTGGATTTGCCCTAAAGCCCCACATTCACACTCCTACCTTGTAGGCCGCCTCGTAGTCGATAATACGATAATACGAGCCGTCCTACCGTTTAGCCGTTTGTAGGACGGCTCGTAGTCCGCAACCCCCATACACAATCCTACCCAACGAGGCGGACTACGAGGCGGCCTACAAGGTAGGAGTGTGAATGTGGGGCTTAAGGCCTGGTAAGCCCAGGCCCGAGGTGGCTAGATAACAGAGGTGGCAGTCTATATGATGCGTACTGAGACAGGGGCGGCTAGTTTTACTGCACAAGGAAATCCTAAATTAAATAAATCACTTTATGAAATTTTTTAATAAAATTTCAAAAAACTGACAGCGCACTTCACTCAGTCAATAAGGTCTAAATTCATGTTAGTTCCCGTTACTACCTACTAGCGCCACCGGAGAGATTTCGAACTATTCTTTAAGCTGACAGCTGGACACTTTTACAACCGTCTTATCATAAAAGATAGCTCTCCTTTACTTCTACACTCCATAGGGTAAACATTTAAACAATGGGCCTACTTATATACATGCCAACATTGGGCAAACGATGGCACTAAAAACTAAAGAGCGAGAAGCTCGAGAAATGTTCATTACCTCTTATTAATAAGTGTATTCTTTCATTGCTTTATCGTTTCCACAATTAGGAGGTATGAATTCATTACAGTCTATAAGAGCTGCAGATGTGATAAAGAAATAGTTATACCGATGTAGATACACAACACACTCGAAAAAGGGTCGGCAAAACGTTGTTCTTGCGAGTTAAAACTTTGCCGTACATTTTGGAGAATTAGCCATAATCACAGACAACAGCGGCAAACTATGAGAAAACACAAGTTTTCCATATGAAGAAATTATGCAGTTTGGCCGAACTTCGTACGGAGATGAACAAACTTTGGCCGAGAATGTGGCGTCGCAGCGATAAGTTGTCCTGGCCATGTACTCCCATCGGTACATGGGAGCGGGCAAGTCGACTTTCCATACGAACCTGTCTAGCTACCACCTTGTGATTCGTTACAACTATGCGAAAGCAAAGAACGCACTTTTGCACTGGTTCACCTGCCCATTCGACTCGACTGCAATTGGAATGAAACCCCTTTGCCTAGCCTAATAATGCTTAGAATTGTAAAACAGGACTATTCCTGTAGTGATGACCGTATTGTTTACTATCATTTCAACAGTATGTTTGCAGTAGGTAATGTAATAACTTACATTGTTTTTAATGTTTTACTGCCCCTTGGCTAAATTGTAGCTACCTATGTGATGTTCCTAGCACCCGTAAAACTAAGTAATTCTAGACGGCACAGGGAACAATTGAGGATTCTACAGTTACCTTGTACTTACAAATCTGCCAAAAAATGTTGAACTGATTCCAATGATATTATTCCTACCTAGGAGGAAATAACCCGACTCGTAAATATGGACAATAGTTATTTGTTTTACAAGGGGGCAAAGTTGTTGTTTAACCGCTCGTGCTAATATTGATACCCGAGCAAGCGAAGGATTCCAAAATTGAACCACGAGCGTAGCGAGTGGTTCGAAAAATGGAATCTTGAGCATTGCGAGGGTTTCAAAGCACGAGGGTTAAACAAAATTTACCCCCGAGTGAAACACAAAATTTTTCACCACAACCAATCCGAGGCAAATATTAAATGTAATTAATACCAAACAAAAAAAAACCAAATCAAATCCAAATGAATGTTATTAAATATTTATCATCCATAATCATCGTTTAAAAGTCAATTCTACCAGCCAACATAAGAAAACAACTCAAAATTTGCATTTGATTACTTTGCCTCACATGTGAATAAAATGAAACTTTGCTATCAGTTTTTGAAGTGCAAAGTAAGCCTTTCCGAGCTGGTGTGGTGAAAATCAATTTAAAAGGAATAGGTGTCGCATACTAAAGTAGTAAATCTGAAATATCGTCGCGGTAATTGTAACTAATACCTACCTGATTTATGGTGATGGTATTTTCAACTCCTTCTGCTTTTAATATTAGTTGTAAATTGTTGTTCAATACAATTTTCGTGATTCGCGACGCTAGAGAATTCTAGTATCAAGTAGCGATACTTACTGCGAAAATAATAGTCTTTTTGGTACCACAACCTGATGTATGGAGTGATCACTTTATTCTTACTACATATAAATATTTCTCTACGGTGTAGCTTAACACATCGCAGAGTGGATTATTAATAACTTCTCATCCTTCCTCAGAGTTAAACGGTAAATTAGATCTACAGGTATAGTTGACGGTTCAATTCTAAATGCCATTGCCATCGTCGCAGTTCAAAATTGTATAGTTCCAGTAAAAGCCCCACCCCAAGTGGCGTCTTTGTTCGAAATTCGAAGTTTACTGGAGAACAATAACTTCGGAGTGACGTACGTACCTATTGTCGTGGAGGTGCCATCTGGAAACTGGGGGCTCATTACAATCACTTGCCGAACTCAGGTAAGTGAACCAGTTTATAAAAGGACTCTAATTCGAATGTTGAAATGTGCAAATATTAAATACATGCTTACTTACCTACTATGGAACCAACAGCAGTAAGTAATATTGGCATAGATCGATTATTTACTTACATTAAGTAGCTGGTCAGTTACCAATCGGAATTAAAGTAGGTAATCGTTATAATATTAGAAGAAAATAGTCTTGAAATGTATAGGCTCCCTTACATTCCACGGCTCTTCTATTTCCGCACAGACGTTTTTTCGTGAAAGTGCATGCTAATCGATTTTAACGTTTCCGGGTAAACGATTGAACAAATTATATCCATTTGAATTAAGAGTGCTTTTTCAGTTATCGTTGTTAGAAAACGCCTATCGACGTTTGTCGATGTAAAATTGTTACCTTGGCTGTGCCCCCTTGAAACCAGTATGTCCTATGCTTGGGACCACGTTACGGTGGTCCGCGACGTAAACTCGTCGTCACCCAATCAACGGCAACGAGGAAGCGACTTGCGCGCGTGGCTGGCTGAGGATTAATAGTGATTAATGCTGATATTAGATAACTTATGCCCCTTATGCATAGCTCGGTATTGATGAACGATGTCCGATTAAACGGATTAGTATGTACCAACGGGAAATGCAACGGAAGTCTTATTTTATGATGGTATTGATGATTTACCGCGTATGGCTAGTCTCTATGCATCTGGGTCCTATACAAGAAGTTTTGTTGTACGAGTAATAAAAGGAGTTTAGCATAAAAACTTTTTACAAAAAAAGAAAACCGACTTCAAAAAGGATGAAATAAAATATTATCCTTTTTAAGTCTATGCGTTACTAACTGATATGTTTGAAGTCGGTGCCAAGCCAACTTTTGAAGCATAGGTACCATGATTTTGGTGCGATTCGATAAGGATGTACGTTAGATTGCCTTACACGACGACAATGAACGTACTTTCTGTAGGTACAGTCGACGTTAAAAATATGTTTACACTTTTCGTCTTATTACAAAGGAGTAAGGTGCAAAAGTGTAAACATATATTTGACGTCGACTGTACCTAAGAACACACCTCAGAACACACGATCAAACCTTCTTGGCACAGTCCGTACCATGTTTGTCGGCACGCAAGCGTGGGATTGGGACTGAAGTTATTTCCCGTCCCTTATTCAGAGGACTACATTTCAAAATATAAAACAATTCAAGGAATTTACTTTCTTGCCAAATTTCACCTAAAGCGGTTCAGTTGTTTAGCCATGAAAAGGCGACAAAGAGGCAGACAGAATTACTTACACATTTATAATAGTTATTAGTACAGTTCTAATGGGATTTATAGTCATAAAGCTGATTATTTTTGACGGGTATTATTACTACTTGGCTTGGCACCGACTTCAAACATATCAGTTAGTAACGCATAGACTTAAAAAGGATAATATTTTATTTCATCCTTTTTGAAGTCGGTTTTCTTTTTTTTGTAAAAAGTTTTTATTTTTCCATTTTTAGTTTTAACGCATTGTTAAGAGCGCGACGCATGAATGAAAAACAACATCATGCATGATTAACACTAAATTCGTGTACCTACTTTAATAAATATGTAATCAGGAATTTTCTCGGGCCTGTCTGGGAAATTATAATTCCTGTCACTTCACTAAATCCATCCTCCGCCCCGCCACTGACCCAATCCCTCAAACCCCCCCCCCCCCCCCCCCCGATCACTCTACCTCTCAGCGCATCAACCCCTGATTCATGTACCAGTCGGCCATGAACCAGCAGCCCATCAACCACCATTACCCGACCCCTTAATCCCCGACCCCTTAACTCCTAACCCTAACCCCCGATCAGAAGCCTTACCAGCTTACCAAGAGTGTGACATTGATTTATTCGCTAGCGTGTGTGTACTTACTTTCTTTGCATCTCGCTCGTACTGGCATATTAGTGCGAGCGAGATGCATAAAAAGTAAGTTACGAAGACGTTAGCGTTACTATATGTCAATGTCAAACTCGTGGTAAGGCTACACTTGCACTACATCAAATTGGCGGTGTTCGGAAGCAAATGCTCGAGTTACTTTAGAAAACACCGAAATCACTTTACACGTGCCTTTAAAAACTGAGGAGTTCCCTCAATTCCTCATGGATTCCATCATCAGACCAGAACCAAAAATAATACGGAAACACCTCGGAGGCAACTCCTTCCAAACAAAAAAAGAATTACTCAACTCGGATCACAGGTGCCGGAGTAATCGCTGAACATACTACATTTAAAAAATCATCATCATTATCATCAAAACAATCATCATCATCAGGTCTACTTCATCAAAATGGTGGTTTTCGGAAGAAAATGCTCGAGTTGCTTAAGAAAACACCCAAATCGCCATGCATGTGCCTTTAAAAATTGAGGAGTTCCCTCAATTCCTCATGGATCCCATCATCAGAACAGAACCAAATTAAAATGGGACCAACTCGGAGGTAGCTCCTTTCAAACAAAAAAAGAATTACTCAAATCGGACTACGGGCCTCGGAGTAATCGGTGAACGTACATAGAAAAAAAAAATAGCCACAACCGAATACAGAACCTCCTCCTTCTATGAAATGGAAGTCGGTTAAAAAGCTGGTACTTTCAAGCTTTAACAGAAAATTTACGTCCAGCAGGTACGTTACATTAGGAAGTCGTATGCCGTATTAAATATCTGTAGGTATCATTATTGCAACTAACAACTCATTTAAATTATTCCAACTAACAACTCATTTAAATTATTGAAACTAACAACTCATTTAAATTATTGCAACTGACAACTAACAATAGCCAGTAAATTGCGGTTAGTACCTAGGTAATAAAAGCGAGTTATCAATATGTATTTGAATGAATGAATAAATAAATACAGCGCCCATTTAAAATGGTACAAACAAGTTGTAAAGGTTACTTTTCAACAAAATGAAAGACAAATATCCTTAGTAGTTAAGTATTTATTTTAAAGTTTGACATTAACCTTAATCCTAATGCATTACACGTCGATATTTATAATACGATCTTAATAAATAATTTACTCTTATATCACATTAAATGTCTAAACCATGAATAAAGCCACAAATAACTTTAGGGAAAACACTGATTTGGATAATTTTCTTCCGTTAATACTCGTAAATGATGCGCACAAAAAATTTACAACCGTTAGTTGTTTTCTTCTACATCCTGTAACAAATAATACAATTGTTTAGCATATGGTGAAGGTAGAAAGGTAAGTTTATATATGTAGTTCAAAAAAGTACAGGTCGATTCACGAAAGCTGGCACTAATGGAATGAACGAAACTAATTATATCTGCCATTGTGTGACTAACACAGTATCAGTATACAGCCAGAGTTTCCGTTTTTTATTATGTTACACACAAAGATATTTCCACTAATTCCATTCGTGAATCTACATCACAGGCAAAACATCCTCCAGACTGAGCATAGTCGCGCTATCCCCTCTGCCACGCATACGGTAATTTTACTCCATGTTCGAGTCGAAAGTGTCTTTGTGTGACGTCCGTGTCTTTGAACGGACCAATCACAGCGCGGGACTTCGCTCACCTCGTCCCGCGCACCCCCGCATTTTTGGCATCGTCGGTTGCATGAAATAATTGCTCTATACTCGGTCTAGAGGATTCCTAGTCTATGATCCACATGTAGTACGTTGTGTTGTTGATATGCCAATGTATTTTAAAATGAATCTGACACTTGTGGATGCTTTTTGTTGAACAGCCAAAGAAATATTAACACTATCTCCCGATGGATAGTTTATATTAATATTACAGTTATCTAACACACTCGATAGGCATATAAATTGTACTCAAAAATAAAAACCAACAGCTTAAGACCTAAAATCTGGTCGGTGGAGTATGAAATAAATAGAAAAAAAAACAACGGGTTGCACTCCGGGAGTGCCGGCAGAAGTGAAAACTCAACGACATTGTAACTCAAAATATTAATAACATATAGTGCAAAATGTCTGCAGCACTATGTGTAATTGAGGTAAACGCCATCTAGCGTTGTATCGTCGCATTACTTGAAACCCCTAAGCACATCACTGTAAGTACTACTGGTATTACAGTTAGGTATATTAATACCAGTTTGAGGGAATCTCACTAGATGGCGTTTAAATAAAAAAAACAATGACATTGTCCGTCACATATCGCGCAAGCGCCCTGCGCCGCCTAAATGAAACAGCAGGCTCAGGCATACATTTTCGCCGCGCGGTAGAAAGAGAGGAGAGACGCCTTACGCCTTACGCCTTACGCTGTCTCGAGTTTCTCATTTTTTCCACACCTCAAAAAGTGCACAGCGCCGCTAAAGACGTTTTCACTTCAAAAATTAATAAATAGAAGAAAATTGATTTTTTTTTTACTTACAGTAGGGTCGCAATCAGCACAGTGCCACGAGTAGCCTCGTTTCTTAGGGTTCTTGTTCAGCGGCGGCTCCAGGCATGTGAAATGGTACCTCTTGTTGCACTCGTCACACCTGGAAAAACCATAAACATTGGTCATTCATAGCAGCATTTTATAATTAAAGAGGTTGAGAAAGGTCATGTGGTCACTTTTTTGACCAAATACATCTGCTGATAATAAAACCTCGGGTAAAAATGTCTCAAGATAGCTTTTTCGGGTTATTCGCGACGGTCTAGAACGCAAAATGACTAGTTTGCCTATATCGCTCTTCGCTCTTTTGCATTCTAAACCGTTCGCGATGTAGACTAAAAGCGATATAGGCAAAATATTACACTAGTCATTTTTCGTTGTAGACCGTTCGCGACTATACCGCTTTTTCTGCGTATCTGGGTGTTTGGTGGAGAAAACGAGGGGAGGCCTTTGCTCAGCAGTGGGACACCAAAATAGGCTAATAAAAATAACTGAGTGTTTACCGTACCAACGGAGCGATTGCGGACGTTCACAAAGCTTCACAATACATCTCACGGGAGTTTTTACCCGGCGTATCCCAGTGATTTGTTTGCAGCAACAAGACGCAGTGCTTATGTCGGCGGCCGATCGTAAGATTAGGCAGATCGTAATGTTCCTGTGTAATGTTTTGACGATAATCACATTAAACCAATATATAGGTAGGATAGGTTCGTTAGGTTGCTTCAGCTGCCCGAAGGGCAAACTGCCTAGAAATAGGAGCCCCGCGTAGCGGGGCTTCGTCGACTCACAGGATGAGCCAAAGATTTTCACGTTTCACGATATGCCTAGGGATTTCACGATCTGCCTAGGAATTTCACGATCTGCCTGATCTTACGATCGGCCGCCGACACTTATATCGTTGTACCACTCGTACTCACCGGACGAGGTTGGCGGGCCCGCCGGGCTGCTGGCACACGTCGCAGTGCGTCATGGGCGACAGCGGCGTGGACGCCGGCGCCGCGCCGCCCGCCTCCGCGCGACCCCGCCCCGCGCGCGCGACCTGGCACACCAAGTCTCATTATTGTATGTGTATTTTGTCTCACATTTTGCTTAATGAGAGAGTGAGACGCAATGACATTGGACCCAGATATTGGAAGATGGAATACCACCCTTACACATATTAAGGTCTGGCAAATCAATAGTATTGTCTGTAGAAAAAGGCGGCGGTTTTGAAATTGTAGGCGCTAAGTTTCGAATTCCATACAAATGTTGAATTTCACGTTTCTGCTTTTTTGCCGCATTTTGACACGTCTCGCTGATCAGAGTCTAGAAGTCATTAAAACTTTTAACCTAATTTTCGGGTTAGGTTTACATTTGGTTTTTTGTTATACAAATATTTAACACTAATAATGGGCCGATACTGACGATATAAGTACGGAAATCTAAGCCCATAACCTAGTCTCGCTATATAAAAGGCAAATGGAAAAAATAATGAATAGAATTACACACACACAGAGGTAAGAAAGTATGGAGATACAGGACACGTATCTAAAACTAAAACTTACACTGATTACATGACTTAATTTGTATGCATGGCTGTCCCTGCGGTGCATCACCACACACACAATGCATACACACAACATAAACTTACCTTCTGCGCAGGTTTAACTTGCTCAAGCACTACTTGAGGCATTGATTTTTCGGGCTCAATCTGATTTTGATTGAGTTCCTTTTTCGGAGGCTTGCGTAAGAGATGTCAGTATGAGATACAATTTGGAAAAAGGTATATTTTATACAAATGTTGGAATAAAAATGCTTATTATACTTAGACTATTGATCATTTTATAGCCAAGAGCGTTATTTTATTACTTTTCTAATGAATATGTAGTTATCATTTCAAACTATTTTGCTAGTATAATTATATATAATACCTACCTACAAGATGGAAGGACGTAGTGCTACAAGATGATCGAATGCAAAGTGTCCGAAAACGACGTCGAGGATAGGGCAAAGTGGAAGCGAAAGACACGGAAAGCTGACCCCATCACCATTTGGGATATATTACTCGGAAGAGAGATAATACCTACCTATAATCGTATAAGGGTTACCTTCATTTTAATATAAACCTACGTGCTTCTAATTAAGGTTTATAGTCGCATTCCTGCGTCAAAAATCTTTGAACGTTAAGTGACCGTTCCGGAACGTTATTACAATGGGATAAGGTCTACCAATAGTGAGTTTAATCTGTTGGTGTCAGTACTTACGGCTATGGCTTCTGGTGTATCCGCGGCCGGAGGTTTGGCAACTACTTCTTGCTCGGCGTGCTGTACAAAAACATATTTTTTTATATAAATACAAAGATAAGAAGCGCACGAATGAGGGTAATTATTATTAAATCTAAAATCGAAGCCATGGTTCCTAAGAACAGATTTCGCTCATAGTTTCTGACTTCTCTATACTGACCCATTTGGATTGATCACGCTGTATAACGTAAAGCGTTTATTATAATTTTGTTAAAATATATTTTCCTAAAAGTGTATTTGCAGCTAGTTTGAACGTTAAGTATAATACCTTGGAAAGTTTCCTCATGACAGCAGGCGGTGGCCCATCGTTGCTGTCTGTGGGCACGTAGAACATCTGCGTATCCAGGGAGCCATCCGGCTTTGGGATCGGCTTGATCTACAAAACAATTTATATAGCACATCAGAACCCTCAACTATACATATAGATTAATCTTTGGAAAGCCATATTTATCACGCTTGAAGCACCAATCACTATGATATTAGTGAGAATAATTCTAACGTGACCTGTTAATTCAATAAAGAGGTTTATATATCGTGGCTTGTTTTTTGAGCCTCACATAGTTTACAATAAATGTACAGTAACATAAACAAAGAGATAGTCCTGTCTTACCTTAATAGTAATTCTTGGATGAGGCATATCTGGATTCTCCATATCCTGCGTTTTCTTCTTCCTCTTGTGCTTATGAGACTTGGACGGCGACCGCAGAAAATCGGGCGAATACCGCGACCGATGCTTTTCTTTCCTGCGTTTCCTATTCGCTTTATACGTAGCTATATCCGAAGATAAGTTAGCTAGAGTATTCTCAATAGAGCTTTCGATAGTTTTGCTGTCCCGTTCTTTCGGTTCTGTGAGAAGAGAGGAGAATGACGAGTTATGGGATAGGAAGCTGGAATCCTCCCGTTTAGTTGGTGTCGCGGTTGCGGAGGCGTTTGAGTTTTCGTTGTGAGAATCGTTAGGGCTGTCCGCGACTATGGGGGTTATCGACATGAGAGGGGTGTTTGTCAAAGTAGGGGAAGTGAATGCACGTTTGTGCATCTTCTTTGAGAGTGACTCTTCTCCGCCGGAAGCGCCATGTTCTTTCTTTTTCTTGATTCTTTTATCTTTCTTCTTGGATTCAGTTTCGACATCATCGCTGATGAAATCGAAGGGTTTTATAGTAACTTTGATAGGTGATACATTTTCTGCGGTGGCTACTTTGACAAGTTTCTCCTTTTCAGCCTTGGGAGTTCTTTCCTGCTTGTGTTTAGCAGGTGGGGAGTTGGGCACGGAAGCAGGGCTCAGTGGGTCGGTGATGATGGCGCCATCCTTGCTGTATCTGATGCGAGAACGGCGCGGTACTTTCTTTTCGAGTACTTCTGGTTCTGAGTCTGACGTTTTGTCGCACTCCGAGCATTGCCTGTAGAAGCAAATAAGGCATGCAATAAGTCTTGTAAAGTTAAAATATCCACTAAAGATCTACAGTTTAATTAACTAGGATGTTAAAAAGTTACTATGGTCGGCTACGGAGTGTTTGAAGGTTTGGCTGTATATAAAAACCGGGCAAGTGCGAGTCGGACTCGCGCATGTAGGGTTCCGTACCATAATGCAAAAAACGGCAAAAAAAAACGGTCACCCATCCAAGTACTGACCCCGCCCGACGTTGCTTAACTTTGGTCAAAAATCACGTTTGTTGTATGGGAGCCCCACTTAAATCTTTATTTTATTCTATTTTTAGTATTTGTTGTTATAGCGGCAACAGAAATACATCATCTGTGAAAATTTCAACTGTCTAGCTGTCACGGTTCGTGAGATAAAGCCTGGTGACAGACGGACGGACGGGCGGACGGACGGACGGACAGCGAAGTCTTAGTAATAGGGTCCCGTTTTACCCTTTGGGTACGGAACCCTAATAAAAACGCAATATACAAACTAATTTTGGTCCCAAAACTCAGCTACTTTCTTTCCAACGTTCCAACTGTTTTTTAGGTAGTGTAAGTTACTTTTGTAGTCAGGGTCGCCATGAGAGCTCGCTGTCCTGTAGTCTACAACACTAGTACGTTACCAGCCGTAGAGCTTGGTCTTCTTGGGCGGGCGCTGCAGCGGCGGGTTGAGACGGTGATGGATGATGTAGGCACTAGGCAGGGTCGCCATGATAGTTGTCTGTCGTAGTCTACAATACTAGTACGTTACCAGCCGTATAGCTTGGTCTTAGACGCGTGCAGCATCGAGTTGATGCTGTGATGGATGTTATAGGCAGGGTCGCCATGATAGTTGTCTGTCGTAGTCTACAATACTAGTACGTTACCAGCCGTAGAGCTTGGTCTTCTTGGGCGGGCGCTGCAGCGGCGGGTTGAGACAGTGCAGGTGGTAGTGTTGGCGGCACGTGTCGCACGCAGCCATGAGGTGCCGCTCGCTGTGCCGCCCGCATACCGCGCATGCGCCTATTGCCACATCATTATATTAAAAACTTGTAATAGGGTATTTTCCTACTAGTCAAATCAGTTACTTTTTTAGAACTAGCAAAAGATTTGCTAATATGGAATTTATATGAAACATTACATCGTGACGTTACGGTCAACTCACGTACTTTTTATATTTCTATCCAATTTATTAAATAGAACTTGTGTTTAAAAATGACTCCTACCTGTGTTTTTCTAATAATTATCTGGTGCTTTATTTCATGCATGGTGTAAAATAATTTATATTACGATAACATGTAGTGAAATTATCGGTATATACTCTCAGTGACTTCACAAGATATTTACATAAGATGTACTGTTCGTAATTTATTTTTAGATTTGATTAAGAAAACAAAAATGAATGGCGTGCAATAAAATTTGACAATGCTAAAGGCATTAAGTTTTTACAATTATTTAAGGATGAGGTGCATGAAAATGTAAGTTAGATAGTATAAGATATTCGCAAGGTTAAATATATTTTACAGTATCTACATAAAAATTACAGCATGATTAAATAAATAAATAGATTTCAATTCCGTTGTCTTTGATATTTTCAAGAAACTATTAAGAGCCAACAGGAGTGCTCATTTCTCCATACAAACGTACTCGACTGTTTCCTCCGTGGGTTTTGATGCTAGAGCAATGCTTTTTTCAACACAGAATAATATTGTCAATATCTGTGTCGTACGTTTTGCTTTTATTGATATTTGTTTTTTAAGGCACTAGAGCCCTTCAAAAATGGCCAAAATGGCCTAATTGACTATGCCGCAATGAGAGGCGTAGTATTCAAAACTAATATCAATTAGCGAAAAAAGCAAAACGGTCCGACACAGATAATTTCATAATCATTTAGATTTCCAAGTTTGGTTAGGATTGGTTGAGTTTTGGAGGAGGAAACAGTCGAGTACGAAACCTCGATTTTTGAGATTTCTACGCGAGATTTTTCGCCTTATCCTTATCGCACTAGTTTTAGGAGCCGCTTCCGTTAGCGAGACGGGTATATTTGCCTAAAATATTTAAAACTCAGCTCCTGTTTTGTCTTAATATTTATTAATTGATAGTCATGAATACACTTACCTTCAAGAGACGTAGACAAGACTTTTCCTTGGCGAGCGTCCGGGTTGTCGCTAAGAGGAAAACCAACGCCCATCTTAAGAGCAGCCGCGGTGGGCACTGACATAGACCTGGCGGCCAACCTACTATGCAGTATTCGGCATGTGGTAACGTACATAACTTATCATAAATTGGTGAATACTCGAGCGTTCTATCGTCATTATTCTCTCTAAAATCTTACGAGTACTACAATACAAGGACATCGAAGGACAATACGCATTAATATTTATATGTAAAATAAAGACGCGAAGCACGAAGTATTTCGTGCATTGACCCGCCTGTTCCTATCTCTATCGCACGCGCATAATTATATTGCTTTCCCGCCCATGACATGATGCCAGCGGTCACGAGTGCCGCTGTACGAGTGGGACAGCAATATACTAATGCGCGTCAGAATCGTCAGATATAGGACCAGGCGGATTAATTCGTGCTTAGCGGCCTTACTTAACACTTCGTATCGTATTACATAATCGTAATAAAGTATATATTCTTTGGTCAGGGTAATGACGAAAATCAACGCCATAAAAAGCTGAATATTCACCTGATACCATACAACTTTATGAGGAAAGGCAAGTCGAAAGCGATTGCAATTTAATATGAAAATACGTGGGGGGGGTGTCTTTTATGTGGTAAGAGAATGACAAAAATAAAGTTGTATGGTTAATAAAATAAGATCAATCAAACTGTGATTTCTAATTCAAGTCCAAAAAACCTACCAATATCACAGTGGCTTATGTCGTGATCGATATTACAATTGGTGGTTAAGATCTGAATTAGCTGTAGGTAAAATATTTCTTCCAAGTAACAATCCTTACTTTAGTTTAGTGTATTAGTAAAGAATGGCTACTTTCATTTGCCTTTACAATAATTTCTAGAGAACAGCCAATTACACATTGTAAAATGTACACATTTAATTTTAAGACCAAGTGAGTCTACGCATTTTTATAACTATAACTATATGAAATGAAAGCAGATTGCAAAATTGTTGTTTACATTCATATTCGCAATTGAACACTAACTTTAATAAAAGCTAATTGTGCGGAGTCTATCTTGGTCTGTAATCAATTTCATTCATTCATTCATTAATCAATTTGCTAAGTTGAAATCATACGTATATTATGTATTCATTTCTTTACCTCGATAGATTGCAATAAGGGTGAAAAAATGTATACATATTTATGAAATCGACTGTCCATAAATAACACCAACACATACCGTTTCTGCAGCTGCTGTGGCGTGACTTTCGGAGTAGACCGCGCCAGGACCGGCGGCAGAAGAGGCTTCTCCTCCATTATGGGGGGCAGCGTTTTGGCGGGACAGATGGCTGTGAGCGCTTCGTATATCTTCTGGAGGGCTTGCTTGGTTGACGTCAACTCGGCCAGTGCTTCGGTGTTTTCTTTCGAAGCCTGGTAAAAAAGTATTGCTTGAATATGTTTTCAGATCCTGGTGAGACCTATAGATGTCTATCTTGACAAAAAGGCCAGTTAAGTTTATTTGTATAACATAGGTAATATACAGGTTGTACTTTTAAATAAATTTCGATCACTACGTTTTATTCACAAATGCGGATAAAACAAGTGCAAGTTTATATAAGTTATACTTATATAAACTTATATATTTATTGTGTTTTTTTGCTTACATTGTGGGGCAGTTTCACCTTACATAATCATAAGCAGAGGTCGGAATACTCGTGGTAATTTGAATTGTCACTAGGGCTATACAATATTTTGTGTTCTACATTGTATCGATATATGTGTATCGGAAGTCGATAAATGAGAACTCCCCATGGCAGTTAAAAATACCACGATAATTCTGGTCTCTGATCATAAGCGTACCTTAAATCTCGTTCTTATTCGACAATACTCCTTAAGTAGTTACCGACGAACAAATCTGGTGTATACGTACAGTTGTTATGCGTATTGAGATGCTTTATGTCCCTACATAAGTTCATCGAATTGCGAAATATCCACATTGAACCTCTTCACATATTTTTAATGGGTATCGAAATTTCCAGTTTTCAGAATGAAAATTTCCTTAATTTGCTATAAAATTTTCCTGCAATTTCCGAGAACTTTTATGTACTTACGTCAGCAAAGTCTCGTTTTCCTTTGTGAGCCGCTCCAGCGACCGCCTCAATGACGTCACACGACTGTTTCTCTCCAAATAGTGGCCGACGAACAAGTCTGGTGTTAACGTAGTTATGTTTATTGGGATACTTACGTCATCATAATCGGTCCTCAGTTTCTCGTCGCCACCCAGCAAAGTCTCGTTTTCCTTTGTGAGCCGCTCCAACGACCGCCTCAGTGACGTCACACGACTGTTTCTCTCCAAATAGTAGCCAACGAACTCTACTGAAAAGGCGGGGGGCACGTGCCAGCGGCGGGACACGTCTTTCAGGGCGGCCATCTGTGAAATTATGAGTGTACTTAAGCTCTGGTTTCCTCGGAAAGCGGTGCCGTAATACAGCGGTAAAAGACGTCATTAGAACGTTGCCTGTGTAAACCACCAAATGGCGCGGTTTCCTAGAGAGCGGTGATTGACACCGTAACGTTAGAAAGTGGTGCCGCCATTTGCATGATGGCCGTCTTGACGGTGTCGATAGTTTCGTGAACATTTTATTTGATAGCGGTGAAGCCATTTCTACTAAAATCTCGAATGCGCCTTCTGTACCACGAGATTTGAATAAATGATCTTCCGCACTACGATTATTTTCCTCTTCTGATGATTCACCCTCCAAGTAAATTATTAAAGCTAAATCAAGGTCGTCCTCTTTCTCTTCTGGATACGTTTCATTTGACCTTGATGGCTGACGGTGGGTTATGACGCCGTGGAACTTTCCACATGTCGTCACGGTAAAGACGGCCGTTTTTTTGCGTCCGCTCCATGAGGGCCGCTATATGATGGCACCGCTTTAGAGGGCAATCCAAAGCTTTAGACCCAGTTGCACCAAACACAGTTAACGAAGCAGATCTATGAAACTTCCCATGCAATAAAATTTAGCGAACGCTTTAACGGTGACAGACGGCTGTATGAAATTGACCTATATATCAGAGCCATTGTATAGTTCGTTTTTTTAGCATTAGAAATAAGGTAAACAATCTTGATGTGTCTTTTAATTGAAAAACACATTTTAAAAATAAGTTACGACAAATATGTAACAATTATGAATTTAATACGATCATTTTTTATATTCTTCTGCTTTCATAAGTAATCGTTTTTCATTTTTAAAAAGCGTTTTCCAATTAAAAGACATGTCAAGATCGTTTACCTTCTTGCAAGTTCTTTCTAATGCTAAAAACTATAGATAAAATCAGTCACACGCGTCCGCGCTAGTTAGCGTTGCTCATACTATTTTTCATAAGCATTTACCTGTGCGTCTTGAAATTCCAATGCATGCGTGTCAACACCCATGCATTCCGCTTTTCTCTGGAATTTCCTCATTGCCGAAGCGCTGCTAAACAACATTCTCGCCATTTTCTGTGTCGGCACTGCAAACAAGAATCAACCGTAATGCCATCTCCTAAGAGTTGAATTCTGGTATGCATTCTCTATCATGTTATTCTGCATTTGAGCACCACAATGTAATTAGACCGTATCCTTAAAGAAATGTGGTGTTTACAAATAAATAAAAAAAAACGGACAAGTCGAGCGAGATAGCGAGTCGGACTGGCCCACCGAGGGTCTGTACTTTTTAGTATTTGTTGTTATAGGTTGCGGCAAAAGAAAAACATTATCTGTGAAAACTTCAACGGTTCTTCAACTTATCACGGTTCATGAGACACAGCCTGATGACAGACAGGCGGACAGACGGACCGTAGAGTCTTAGTAATAGGGTTCCGTTTTTACCCTTTGGGTAAAAACGGAACCCTATTACTAAGACTCTACATCTCATCATAAACATAACATCTCGTTATATAAAAACAGTCTTAAGTAAAATTTTAAGAATACCGCATACCCCATGGAGGGTTCCTGTTTTCCTTGTGCTGCAAATACTTCTTCCTGTATTTGATAAGTTTCCGTTTGATCCTGGCCTTCTCTTCTGGAGTCGGATTGTTTTGTAACTCGTATTTCCTAGGCAATAAAAACAAAATAAATAGAATAGTTTTTTTAAAAGTGAAAACTTCTTTAGCAGCACTGTGCAATTTTTGTGATAGGGAAAAAAGAGCGTAAGACGTTAGACGCTTCGTAAGACGGACACGTGACCTGATCGAAAAACAGGATGGGGAAAAATGTTAAGCTCGCGAGAGCGTAAAACGTAAGACGCTTCGTAAGACGGACACGTGTACTGATCGAAGAACTGTTACAATGTCACTGTTACAAGTTTTCACTTCTGCCGGCATTCCCAGAGTACAACCCCTTGTTTTTTTATAAAGGAAGAATTTAAAAAAGAATAATTTCTTGGACTTTAAGCACGTGGACACCGGCCTACCGCTCTACTAAGAGAACTTACCCGGTACTGGCAAATACTTCGTATACGCTTCATTGTTTCACAAGCCTTTGTGGGTAAAACATTGAGAGCATACTCTGTACACAATTTCACTCGTTAACTGTACCTACGTTTTCACAAATTAAAGTAAAGTAAAAGTTACATAAAGACTTACATAAAGTATACGTACTTGTAAGCTCATAATCATTACATATATTATGTTATGTGTTCCTGTCGACGAGGGCATTAGTTGAATAAAACTTTTGTTCCTTGAACCATTGATAAAGCTTACTTTTGAATAAATTTAAAGGGAGAGCTATAAAATTGTCTGGAAAACTTGTAAAAAATTCTGATTCTGATTCTGAAGGTTATAGAATAACCACCTTATTCATAAACGTCTACTGAAGTTGACAAGCCGATAATAATCGTTTGTCCTTTTCCATCATACCGATACGTCGGAAAGGGACAAACGATTATTATAGGTTCGTCAACTTTAGTAGACGTTTATGAATAAGGGGGTATGTAGATAAATGAATTTCATACAGAATGGCCACGCACCACACCCGCCCCTAATATAATCACTTCACCCTGCGGCGGCAGCTTCAAGTCTCCTGTCAATCTTAGGTTCGATTAGCAAGAGAGTTCGAAATGCCTGAGTTGTGTAGAGTCAAGTGTAAAAATATGGGTGCACATATCATCTCAAATATATGTCCCATAACTCTTATGCCAGCGACTTAATATGGGACATATTTTTGAGTAAGTTGTCTACACCCATATTTTTACATGACTGTACCAAGACCTATCCCGATTGAAATTAGGGCGCCGCCCTATCTCGATCGCTTCACGTATTTTAGGTGGTACGTAACATTTTTCTCGTACCAGTAATCTCGCCTTGTCGAATCGCTACAAGTGTTAGGTGACCCAAGCCCAAACACACCACTATGCTCTGCCACTCCCCCAACCTGTTTTCTCGGCGTGCGCGCAGCGTGCGACGCGGCGAGCCGCAGTACGCGATACACGGCCGTCGTGAACGCTGTTCGCACTGTTAGTGCTTGAGAAAGGATATCTAGGCTCTCCGAAACATGTCGCGCGAGTGACTAAAAACAAGTGAGTCTAAACCGTAAAATTATTCAATGTTAGTATGTCTCACAACAGTTTAAATTCGATGAGAAAAGGTACCTCTTTTCGGTCCTCAGTTGCAGGGCGAGCCAGTTTCTCTTCCGCTTCTTGACGAGCGTTTTATCAGAGTGCAGTTTGCAGTGCGCGTAGAACGGGTCCGCCTGCTCCGCCTCCTCGGAATGCGCCTCGGCCAGCAGCCCTGCCCTTTGACCGCTAAAACACAGAGCAAACTCCATACAACGTGGTCAATAAATAAGTGCATTTCAGTTGCCAGGGAGGTTTTGGAATTATACTGAGCAACTCTTACCATGGGACCAACCCCGAAATCGCGAAAAAAAATTTACCCTCCCATAGAAAATGGACCAGCCAAAATGCATGAAATAGTCAATTATTTTCGCGATTTCAGGGTTGGTCCCATAGTAAAAGTTGCTGAGTATAATCCCAAAACCTCCCTGGCAACGGTAATGCACTTGTTTTTTGGCTACCCTGTATAGTGACACTCAAGGGACCGGACGTTTTTATGGCATTATAGAGAGTTTTCGTTACATAGAGATTATTAATATGAAAGTAAAGCAACTAGGTATAGCCAACAATTGTCGACGTTATAGAGGGAATCATTATATCGAGTGACGTTTTATGGAGTTTACACTACAATTTATTAATTTAAATTTTGATTCAGGCAACAACGCCCATATTACAAATACAATATTACTATTTAGACGACAGAAAGGTAAATACTTTCAAATACTGAAATTTGTGTTTATTATTTCCAACCACAGACAAAACATCCTCCAGACTGAGCATAGTCGCGCTACCCCCTCTGCCACGCATACGGTAATTTTACTCCATGTTCGAATCGAATCTGTGTTTGTGTGACGTCCGTGTCTTTGAACGGACCAATCACGGCACGGGACTTCGCTCACCTCATCCCGCGGACCCCCGCATTTTTGGCATCATCAGTTGCGTGAAATAATTGCTCTAAATTCGGTCTAGAGGATTCCTAGTCTATGTTTCCAACATATCAAAATGACAGTACGATTGCACTAGTTTATGCAACCGATCACTCATTTAAGGTCATTAGGAGATAACAATAGGATCTTTGCAAGACCCTTTTTTGTTGTGGTGATTTTCTTTTTTTCTGAATTTACTGTTAAAAAACAATAAACAAAACATAACAATAGACATCGTAAAACCGCACCGAACCGCACCGCACCTAAACGAAGTGAGGTCAGCCGATTCAATGAACAATAGTTTTACAACCCCTCGACACCTCACAAAGAATTGGTGGTCAGAATGGTTAACTCGACTGTTAGACTCGAGTTAATAGGGGCAATAAAGCCTATGTTTAGATAAAAGGATAAGGCACGAGCCACTATTAAGGCAATGCCGTCCATATTTTTAAACGTGTCGAGAGTTTTGTTCGAATGTTAATAGGGGCCATAAACAGTATCTTTGTAAAGGTATAAGAAAAAGACGCGAGGTAAAAAGAAAAGACACGAGCCACTATTTAGGCAATTACGTTTTTTTTACTATTCATATTCAGAAAGCTGCTAATGGACTAAGTCAGTGAAAATTAAGCAGAATCAAACATGTTGCAGCGGATAAATAAGGTTTAATCTTTTACAGGACAACTAAGGGTCGGTTGCACCAAACGACGATTTCGTATCGTGAAAGAGTTCGCTAAATTTTTATGTATGGAAAGTTTCATAGTAAAGCGCCGGTGCGCGCCGGCTGACGTTGATCAGTCTGTCAAATGTGGTTGGTGCAACTGGCCCTAAGTGACGTGACACACGCAATGTCTAGCAGAGATTCCACTGAGTGACGTTACCATGTGACGTGGAAGAATGTCTTGCAGAGGCCGGCGTCGCAGCCGACGCAGACGCCGGTGCGCGCGAACGCGGCGTCGGCGCACAGCGCGCACGAGCGCGCGCCCCAGCGGGAGTACGCCATCTCGAATAACGTCACGCCGGATAGTCGCTCCACCTGTATGCGTTTCATTTGTGAGATTTAAGCCCGATTTAGACGATGCAAGAACTCGTATGCGAGTTTCATACCATTGCGGGTTTGGATCGGTCGGTTGAATTGGACGTAACCAGTCCGCAATATAACTAAAATCGTATATCAGTTCGCGAGCCGTCTAAACCAGCCCTATGCGTATTCCATCGCCCACACTTTTAACTGTCCATTGGTAAACCTTATTACGAAAGGCATAAAGTACACCGATGGACAGCTTCAAGAGTGTTGCTGTTTGTACAGTGTCATATTACCTTTTTTTTCTAGAGTCCACCTTTAAGTTGTATCCAGACGAGACAATTTTTCGCCAATCTGATGAAATTCTCCGATCGAACAGGGACGCAAATACAAATTTGATTCCCCGATCACATCAGCAGGTGCGGACATAAAAATGCCAATTTTCATAGTAGATGCAAATTGGTGATTTAATTTGTGTACGTGTGGAAACTAGATTAGATTGACAAATTATTTTCCTGAACAAATCGACTGATTTCGTCAGTCCCGTCTGGATACCCCTTTATACCTCTATATCAGCAAATTTTACGTGAACCTGTGTTGTTTATAATAAAGTGATAACTATTAGGTCTAACTATCATAGTCTCGGTAGAGCGAGACCAATTTTTGTGCAATCATTTATTTCTATAAAAGTTGAATATTCGAGTTTAATATGTACTAGAACAAGTACGCCGGGGCTTTCGAGGCTATCAGATTTCAGTATAAACCATAAGTGTGTTCTCATTTTTTAAACGCTCATTTTCCCACATCTCAATTTTAAAAGTGTGTATAATGCTTCTAAATCAAAAGATAAATCATAACCCTCCTTTTGCGTTGCCGTAGTCGGGTAATAAAAATGGAAGTAAAACAATTTTTACCTCTGAGAATGCCACACCAGGCACGTAAAGAGCACACACAAGATGAACCCATGCTCCAACTTCTGTTTCCTTAAATATGCCACCTAAAATAACGAAACCACATCAGCATTTATCCAAACAACTAAGTGTCATTCTATGGAACTTGCTAACTATGTAAACAAACCACCATATTGTCTCTGAATGATGAATTTACTAGTGACTTTTGTTTATATAGTTAGAATGACACTTTAATGACAATATTTTATAAAAAGGAAAATAATAAAAATAATTTATTGCATGCCACAAACAACTTATAAAGTTGGTACAAAACATAAGGTAATTAACAGCAACACAAGATGAATTTTTACCTTTATTTGGGCAGAGCTCGCAGCTGGGGTCAGTGACCCCCGCTTTGCATGCCTCACAGAACCACGGCTCGGTGGACGCGGAACTCACTGTGCTGGACTCACTAGTGACGTCCGAGACGCCGTAACAGCCTGTAATATAAAATAAATCATTTAGCCTATATACATCCCACTGCTGGGCACAAGCCTCCTCTCAAGCATGAGAAGGTTTGGGCTGTAGTCCCCACACTGTCCCTGTGTGGGTTCGGGAACAGCCTTAATGACACCCCTATCGTATATCGTGCGGCGCGTTATCTTGAACTTATAGCATAGTCTGGCACTGGCAAACCAATTTGCCAGACGAAAAAGAGCAAAATTCAAAATTTATATCTTAGGAGATTGTATGTTTGCGCCTACATCTTTCAGCCACCTATTCCTACTGAAAAAATTGGCTTAACAAGACTACAATTATTACAGAAACAGAGTAGAGAACACTAATAATACAGTAAAATTATACATTTTGCGTTTGCGTCAAATCCGGTAGTTCTGATTTTTTGCAGGCTTGTTTATGATGTTGTCCCAATGAATAATCCAAGTTTGTGACCTCGAGCGCCGAACGCAACTTTGTCAAAAATCGAATAAACCGCATTTTTTTTAGATTTCGGCGATTATAACCCTAAGTACTAGTTTTTGGTAGTAACTTCCTATACTGGAGTCAGTTACGGATCGCTGCCATATATGACCCAAATTTTTTTTATTAAGCTATGAGCTTCATCACATATGATCTCTGAGTAATTCTAAGCATTTCTAGCCTCGGAGGCGATAAGAAGCGTGCGTCTAGTCGAGGAGGGCGGGGTACAAAGATGACCGAAACCCGTCATCATTCAAAAAAATCTGTTCTGGTCTTGGTGGCTACTAGGGCAAGTTTGGTATCATTTTCGTATAAACCGAAGACGTAGAATTCATTGCTGATATTTGTTTTTTTTCAGTATCATAGTAATTTTGCAAGAAAAACGTAAAAAGATAAAAGTTTGGGATGGAGGTTTTTGCTTTGAGAGCTAATAACTTTTGTATAGTGGCCAAAAGTATCATACAAAAAATACTATAATAAAGCGCAATTCATGCAGCTTCTAAACATATACATGTTTAGTAATATCCTACTGCAAAAAGTGGTGAAAAAATTATTAAATGACCGCAGCGCGGGTAGTTGGACTCTCGCTAGGCGGCGTTTATCTTACAAAATGGTCGAGTACGAGTATCTACGTAGGTAACTATGCTTACTTTGCTAGATTTTATGATGACGAATAAAATGCTTTCTGTATATTTAATGTCCGCAGTTTCCAGTACACAGACATAATTCTGGTATAGGTTAAAAAACTAGACACAGGTATCCCCATGTCTAAAGAGGAGGGCGGCTCGCTTAACAAATAAGATCATGTACAACCGCAATTTCAGGTTGGGTTAGGTTAGGTTCGTTAGTTACCTTTTATCCCTCAGAGCAGAAAATAGAAGCCCCGCGAGGCGGGGCTTCGTTGGTTTGCCACCAAGTCATACTTGTATAACCTATATTAGTATGACAAATATACATAGCTGTTATGATTTCTAAATGTAAGCTCTCCGCATAATAGTTATTTGTTTTACAAGAGGGCAAAGTTGTTGTTTAACCCCTCGTGCTAATATTGATACCCGATCAAGCGAAAGATTTCAAAATTGAACCACGAGCGTAGTGAGTGGTTCGAAAAATGGATTCTTGAGCGTTGTAAGGGTTTCAAAGAACGAGGGTTAAACAAAATTTGCCGCCGAGTGAAACACAGAATTTTTCACCACACCAACCTGAAGCAAATATTAAATGTAAAATATCAAACAAAATCAAACCAAATCAAATCCAAATGAATGTTATGTGCAGGTTGAAGATATTTATTAAAAACAACAAGTAAGTACCTATAAAATTACTTAAAGTGAGTTATAGCATGAAAATTATCGTGATTATAAATATTTTGCCACTTCCTAAGTAGTACAATTTCTCTCATAAATAGTGTTTTAATATTATCAGCAAAAATAAGAGCGCTATTTTATTAGAATAATTTCATTTATAATAGTTATTTCTCGGACCCAATTTTGGACCCGGGTATATCCTTAAACTACGTTCAAAAGAGAGGTATGGGCACTGTAAATGTCATCTCGCTTTGTGTGGTAGGGCACAGCACAGCGGATGTCATTCCAGATCTATGTGAGCAGAGCCCCACTGGGGAAGTACGTACTTACCTCCTTACCTTACAGAAAACAGCGGTCAAATAACACTAGGCCCCACTCAAATCGTTGCAAGTGCATTAAAATTAAAGTGCTTAAAATTATGTATGTATGATGAATTATGTCTGGATGAAAGTATTTTATTCGTCATCATAAAATCTAGCAAAGTAAGAATACCTACGTAGATACTCGTACTCGATCATTTTGTAAGATAAACGACGGTCCGCAAGATAAACGAAAGTCCAACTACCCGCGCTGCGGTCATTTAATAATTTTTTCACCATCTTTTTGCAGTAGGTTATTACTCAACGTGTATATGTTTAGAATCTGCATGAATTACGCTTTATTATAGTATTTTTCATATGATATTTTTGGCCACTATACAAAAGTTATTAGCTCTCAAAGCAAATATCTCCATCCTAAATTTTCATCTTTTTACGTTTTTCTTGTAAAATTACTATGAAGCTGAAAAAAACAAATATCAGCAATGAATTCTACGTCTCCGGTTTATACGAAAATGATACCAAACTTGCCCTAGTAGCCACCAGGACCAGAACAGATTTTTTTGAATGATGACGGGTGGCGGCCATCTTTGTACCCCCCCTCCCCTTATTGCCTCCCAGGCTTGAAATGCTTAGAATTTCTCAAAGATCATATGTGATGAAGCTCATAGCTTAATAAAAAATTTTTGGGTCAACTTCATAACTGACTCCGCTACTAGGGCGTTTTTAAAGTAGACTAAATTTGCTACAATAAGACACTAGAATTGTCTCTGTACATCTAATATTTTCCGAGAATCTAAATCTAAAAAAAAATTGCGGTTTATTCGATTTTTGACAAAGTTGCGTTCGGCGCTAGAGGTCACAAACTTGGATTATTCATTGGGCCAATATCATAAACAAGCCTGCAAAAAATCAGAACTACCGGATTTGACGCAAAATAGCCAGGTTACAAAATTCGACAAATTTACTGGATTATAAGTAGTGTCCGACCGAAGGTTCGGTTTCGGTTTCGGTTTCGGCCAGTTTCGGCCAAAAAATCATGTTTCGGCCGTAGTTTCGGTTTCGGCCAAAATACGGCCGAACCTTTCGGCCGGGCCGAAACTTACGAAATGGTACTTCGAACAAAGACCAAAAGTTGGGGAATAAGTAGGACAACAATATTAATATCTAGGTACATATACTGATTCATGTATAGGTGGTATAGGTACCTACATAATTTAATTGGTTTATTATAAAACACAATTCCACTAGTGAGGGCGCCACTGGACGGTCGACTCAGTCTTAAGAGGCTGTCAATACCTATAACGCGCACACTGTCTGATTGTATCGGAGTGAATGAGATAGCCGTTGGCCGAGTATCCGCTCGGCCCGAGTCGAACGATGTCTTTTTCGCTCTTATTCAATCACTTATTCAGTCATTTTCCTATCTACCTCTAATGACAAATTTTAAGCGAGGCTAAAGGTTACGCTCAACTAGTGCTGCAAAGTTGATTTTCTCAATAGTTAATATTTTGCGAGGCTGAACAGCTGACTATTGATTAAAACGAAGAAAAAACCCTTAAAAGTGCCCCCAGTACAGTTTTTCATACGAATGCTCAACCTTAGCCTCACTTTTTACCTCAATTTACCATTGGTTTGTGTTCCACATGTCCTCTACTTCAGCTTAGCCTTTGGCCTCGCTGCGCCATGCTCAGCCTGCGGTCTCGCTTTTTAATACAATGGACATTGGTTGGAGTCTGTGCTCAACTACTTATTTTGAAGCCTGAAGCACGGCTTTGACTTCGCATGAAAGTTCGCCTCACTGGGGCACTTCGGACTTTTAGGCCCAGGTGAAGATCGGTACCCGGCCTTGAGATATTATTAACAAAAAATTTCGCGCTCGCTGCGCTCGCGTTTTTGCTTGACCCTGTATCTACATGTTAGCTTGACTGGTGAATGAATAGAGTTACACCAAGAAAATTCTGCAATGATTTTGATAGCATACGCAGTGCAACTAGTGCAAATGTTATTTATACGTCTTATTTCATAGAAGTTTTGACGTTTAAAATAACACTTGCATTGCGTGTGTTATCAAAATCGTTGCAGAATTATCTTGGTCTAACTCTAGTAATTTTCTTAAAAAACTGCTTAAGTAACATACATTTCAAGGACATTGGGTGTTGACAGCCCCATAATATGTGTGTAAAAGCGGTTTTATGTCATTTTTTCAACGATTTTAACAAGTCTACAAAAGTTTCGGTTTCGGTTTCGGTTTCGGCCGAAACTAGAGCCAAAGCCGAACATTCGGTTTCGGTTTCGGTTTCGGCAAAAAAACATGTTTCGGTCGGACACTAATTATAAGGTGTTGTTAACACTTTGCGGGATACTACTCTATATTTAAATGATGTCTTTAACCGACTTCCAAATCCCAAAGGAGGAGGTTATCAATTCGGTTGTATGTTTTTTATTTTTTTTATTTTTTATGTTTGTTACTCCATATCTCCGTCATTACTGGACCGATTTTGAAAATTATTTTTTTTATTGTATGTATATGCATACAGATTGGTCCCGTTTTTGTCAAAATCCAGTTCTGATGATGGGATCCATGAGGAATCGACGGAACTCCTCAAATCTTAAAGGCATACATATGGTGATTTTTGTGTTTTTATCAACAAATCAAGCATATACATTCAAAAACGTGACATTTGATGAAGTGGAACTGCTGATGATGATCAGAACGGAACTCTTCAACGACGCATAGTTCACCTTTGGCGATTTGTCCTCTTCGTTATGTTTGTTAAGCAAGTTAAGTTTTTATAATAGAGCTATATTTGCTGAGATACGCGTCATACTCGTGAACGGGTGCTGTTTGTGAAGACTGGTCTGTTAAGCTAACACGAGCTATTATACTTAGTAACTTTTATTAATTAATTACAGTGAGACGCCTCATTCTGTTCTCGTATGTTTCTTTTCTTTTAATGAATGTATTAATTATACAGGATATTGACTCTTGGAGACCTTATACATCTCTAAGGATAACTTGATAAACTATATAATCTTATAGTTCTGACACCTAGAGACATTTACACCTCTAAATATTATAGATTTTTTTTGTGTGTGTTTTTTTATCTGTATTTTGTATGTAATTCGACATTAAGAGACCATATACATCTCTTAGTAATTGTAATACGTTAGATTGAATTGTTAGTTTTATTTTATAAAATTGTTGATGTTATTATTTTTGCTTTTATGTAAATTCAATGTTGACGTGTAAAAGTGCCCTTGTGGCCTATTTGCTGAATAAATGTTGATGTTGATGATGTTTAAGCCACAATTTTGTCAAGCTTGAGTTCTGATGATGCGACCCATGAGAAATCGAGGGAACTCCTCAAATTTTAAAGGCATGCGTATAGAGATTTTTGTATTTTCATCAGAAAATCAAGCATTTTCATTAAAAACTGTCGCATTTGATGAAGTGGAACTGCTGATGATGATCAGAACGGAACTCTTCAACGACGCATAGTTCACGTTTGGCGATTTGTCCTCTTCGTTATGTTTGTTAAGCAAGTTTAGTTTTTAAGCCACATTTCTGTCAAGCTCGAGTTCTGATGATGGGATCCATAAGGAATCGAGGGAACTCCTCAAATCTTAAAGGCATACGTATAGAATTTTTTGTATTTTCATCATAAAATCAAGCATTTGCATTAAAAACTGTCGCATTTGATGAAGTGGAACTGCTGATGATGATCAGAACAGAACTCTTCAACGACGCATAGTACATGTTTGGTGATTTCGAATTTCGATTTTGACTTGGACTGGGACCCGGACTCATACCCGGATCCGGTTCGGACCCGGACTCGGACTCGGACCCGGACTCGGACCCGGACTCGGACCCGGACTCGGACCCGGACTCGGACCCGGACTCGGACCCGGACTCGGACCCGGACTCGGACCCGGACTCGGACCCGGACCCGGACTTGGACCGGGACTCGGACCCGGACTCTGACTCAGAGACCCGGACCTTGACCCGGAAAACCCCTATGATACCTAAACTAAATAAACCGCTATGATTACCTACCATAAAATGTAGGTATAAAGTATGATGATGCCAAACCCCTCCCGCTCAAACCCCCGTACACCGCACCGCATGCGCCGTTAAGTGGGTTAGGTTAGGTTTGAACTGCGATCCTCACAGAACCGAACAAAAGTGGGTTAGGTTTGGTTAGAACTGCGAGTCTTACAGAAACGAAATGCTACTAGAAAAGTGGGTTTGATTAGGTTCGAACTGCGATCCTCACAGAACCGAACTGCTATCAGAGAAGTGGGTTAGGTTAGGCTAGAACTACGACCCTTACGGAAACGAAATGCTACTAGAAAGTACTGGTTTTACCTCCTTTTCTACATAGTGCACCATCTACCATAATCTTTCACCGGGCCCCATAGAAGTCGGTTTTTTTTTCTTAAAAATTATTTAGTTATCACTTATCATATGTGCATGCATTTAGCTCTTACTTGTCCGTACATGTATTGGCGCAAGTGAGACGCATGGCCGAATGATAACAGAGAGGCACCATTTAGGTTTCATTTTGATGTCAAAATGAAAGTTTGAGTTCGCCTCCATTAACCTTTTCGACGCCGTGTCAAACACAAAAGCTGTCACTCAGACTCAGACAGAAGTGTCAAAACTGAAATTGAACTTTATGCATATACACGTAGGTCTATGTTGCTCTTGGTCTGTGACCGATTAATCGGTCTTTGGCGTTGAACCTGCGGTGCGGATATATAGGTGATTGGCGTCCAAAAGGTTAAGACAAATTAATTGAGCTTACCTTCGTGGACAGTCACACCACAACCGTCACACTCAACAATCTCATTGAAGTCATCACTCCTCGAGCCAAGGCAGCCAGCACAGATCAGCCAATTGGCTAAGTCACCAGGTATCTGAAACAAACACATTGTGATATGTAGTGTATTGAAATATGAGGGTACTTCAGCAAAACCAGTCTGGATATGTCAGGTACGCAAGGACATGTGCTCTCCCGAATTTTGACTATAATATCGCGATATAATAGTGGCGACGAGACAAATCGGTAGTAAAAGCGTGTATTAGGCTGTGTTAGTGAGTTTTTGTGATGTTGTGAGTGCAAAGTGCGAAAAATGGGTATTAAATTTGGTGAATTTGATATGGGTCATGGGTGCTGGGAAAACTACATCACAAGGTTTGAATTCTGTTTAAGTGCAAATGATATTGTGGATGCAGATAAGAAAAAGGCGAATTTGTTGGCGGTATGTGGCTCTCAACTATTTGATTTAATAGTTTCTTTGTCATCTCCAACTAGCAACTAGTATAGAGAACATAACCTATAAACAAATTTTGGAATTTTTAAAGGCTCATTTCCACCCCACACCTAATGAGATTGTAGAATCTTTTAAATTTCACTCAAGAAATTAAGAAGAGGGGGAGAAGGTCAGAGATTATGTGGCAAATTTAAGGAAAATGAGTATTCATTGCAATTTTACTGACTTGGACCGAACTTTACGTGATCGGCTGGTCTGTGGGATTAGGAGCAAAGAGGTTCAAAGGAAACTGTTACAGTGTGAGAAGCTGACATTTACTCAAGCAACTGAGATAGCATTTTCACATGAGAGTGCCACATTTGATTCCAGTATTATTGTAGTGCCAGGACCATCTAAACCAAATGTGGAGGTCGATGAACCCATGGAAGTAAACAAGATCACTAACAAAAAGATTGATAAACAGAATAAACCATGCTACAGGTGTGGTAGGCAGCATAGAGGGGAGCGCAGATTCCGTTGGAGTAAATGTAATGCATGTGGCAGAACGGGGCACATTGAGGCAGTGTGTCTTAGCAAGAATAAACAGGATGGTGGACATAAATCAAATTGTAATGGGTTGTATGCAAATGTGAACAACGTGAGAGAAAATAAAGTTGACCCTTATATGGTAAAGGTGTCAATTGATGATTCTATTATTGACATGGAAGTTGACACGGGATGTGCGTTTACTCTAATTTCTGAAGTGACAGCCAGACTCATTTGGAAGGGAAAAGTACCTGTGTTACAGAAAGATGATATTGCATTAATTACATGGACAGAAAACCAATTGAAGATATTAGGAAAAACTAAAGTGCGAGCTTCGTTTAAGGGGTTACAAAATGACCTTATGATCTATATAGCCAGAGGTAATGGACCCAGCCTCTTAGGGCGAAATTGGTTTCAACCATTCGGAATACGGGTTCAAGGAGTAATGCATCTGAAAATAAACAGCGAGGAAATTAAAGGGCTCCTACAGAAATATAGTGATGTTTTCCAGGAAGGTTTGGGAAAGTATAAAGGCCCATTAGTCAAGATTACACCGAGAGAAGGAGCAGTGCCTAAGTTTTTGAAAAAAAGACCCATTCCATTTGCTTTGAGAGAAAGAGTAATAAAGGAAATAGATAGACTGGTAGAGGAAGGAGTTTTGGAGCCAATTGCACACTCTGAGTGGGCTACCCCGATAGTACCAGTTCTGAAACCGAATGGTAATGTAAGGCTTTGTGGTGACTATAGGTCTACAGTAAATATGGTAACCGACACGGATACATACCCTCTGCCAACTCTAGATGAGGCTTTCACAGCCATACAAGGTGGCACAATTTTCAGTAAAATTGATTTAGAAAGGGCATATACTCAAGTTAGTGTAGACGAGGCAACAGCACAGTTATTAACAATAAATACACCAAAAGGCCTTTATAAAATGAAACGTTTAGCTTTTGGGGTCAAGGCGTGCCCAGGCATCTTCCAAAGACTAATGTCTTCCTTGCTTACAGGAATAAGAGGGATAGCTGTATTACTGGATGATATCGTTGTAAGTGGCACAGATGTTGCTGAGCATAACTCCAGGTTAGAAATGGTCTTAAAGAAATTACAAGAAGCTGGACTAAGGGTAAACAAGGAAAAGTGTAATTTTGCAGTAAGAAGTGTGAAATTTTTAGGATTCCTCATTGATGAATGTGGTATACATCCTTGTGAAGATAAAATACATGCAATTGAGAGTACACCGGCCCCAAGTAATGTAAAAGAGCTCCAGGCATTCTTATGATTGCTTAATTTTTATGATCGGTTTTTACCACACAAAGCTAATATTGCTGAACCGTTGTATAAGTTGTTAAATAAAGATGTGAAATGGCAGTGGAATATGCAGCATCAGAATCCGCTGGGCTTTACTATTGAACTCCTATGATTACTACATACAATATGTGGAAGGTAAAAAGCTAGGAAACGCTGATGATTTAAGCAGATGGCCGTCCCGTGATCAATCGTCTGAAGAAGAATACTTAGGAGTCCTCCTCATAGAAGAAACTCCATCAGACCTGGAACTGTCAGCCAGTGAAGTGGCGAAACTTACAACTAAAGACAAGACACTAAGCAAGGTATTATACTGGATTCGAAACGGGTGGCCTAGCAAAGTGGATGCGGAATATAAGGTGTACTGGCAGAAACGTAACGAAATTTCAGAATATAAAAATTGCATTCTGTGGGGTAATCGGGTGATTATACCGGACAAAATGCGGCCATATATCCTACAGGAGTTACACTCAAATCATGACGGGATAGTGATAACAAAAGCCATAGCACGAAGTTATTTTTGGTGGCCAGCTATAGATAGATAGATAGATAGATAGATAGTTTATTCCATAACAATTTTACAATCATGTCGGAAATATCACAAGTGAAATTTAACTTACGAGCTACTAAATTAATCACAATTTTATAAACAACATGCATTTAACTTAAACTAAGTATACAAAATAACAATAATTACAGTTTTTATGTCAGTTCAGTCACGTTATGAATATAATGCAAACATATTGAAAAATAACTTATAAATTACAGATAAAGTCATTAACATCGTAGTAACATTCAGTAATTAAGAGGTCCCTTAGCCGGCATTTAAAGTTGTTTACATTATGTATTGATTTCAGTTCGATAGGGAGGCAGTTATACAATTTTATTGCTTGATATCGCACACAATGGTGAACAACTTTCAATTTAGGCGCTATTAAGTTATCCAAGTCCTTCCTGCGTGTGTTCATTCTAGAAATTCTTTCTTCCTCGGTCTCGTATCTATTTAAGTGTTTAACGACACCAGTCAGCAAGACCAGAATATAGAGACAGGGTACCGTAAGAATTTTGAGCCGGACAAAATGCTCCCTACACGACTGCCACCATGGGATTCGGACCATGATTCTGATGGCACGTTTTTGGGCAACAAATGCTTTATTTATATTATATTTGTAGCTTTGACCCCAAAATTTAATGCTGTATCGCAACCGGGACTCTACTAATGCGTAATACACAGACTTTAGTTGTTTTATAGTAACTTCGTCGCGTAAGCTCCTAAGTGCATAGCAAGCTGAGCTGATGCTATTTTCCAGCGACTTGAGTTCTTCTCTCCAGTTAAGATCACTATCTAGATGTATTCCAAGGAATTTAACGCAATCTTCAGTGGCAACGTCAGAGCCTTCTAAGTTAACGTGTAGGGACTCTCTACTCCTAGACGTTGTTCTAAATAGCATAACTTTTGTTTTATTCATATTCAATATTAGATTATTGCTATTGAACCATGTCTGAAACATTTTGAGCACTGCGTTTACTTTATTGTTCAGTTCTTCTGTATTCGTTGAGGAAACTATCGCGTTTGTGTCGTCTGCAAAGACTACTACTCCAACATCGCTAAATTGTTTACAAATGCAATCAATTAAATCATTGACAAATATTACAAAAAGAATAGGTCCGAGAATAGAGCCCTGCGGCACCCCTTTATTAATTTTAGCGAATCTGGAACGGTATACTTTCTGACAACCATCTTCTATCGATTTCATCTCTACTAGCATTTTCCTGTTTAACAAGTATGACGTGAAAAGTTCTAATACCTTACCCCGGACGCCACAGTAATTCAGCTTGTACAATAGAATTTCATGATCAACCGTATCGAATGCAGACGTCAGATCAAGAAACACACCAGCAACCTTGAATTTATTATTTAAGTTAATAACTACATCATCAATAAGCCTCTCAATTGCATCACTAGTGCCTACATTCTTTTGGTAGCCATATTGTCTTTCATTTATAACTTTATTGCACTCCAAATGTTTAACAAGTCTAGCTTTAATTAATTTCTCAAATATTTTTGATAATATTGGTAAGAGCGAAATTGGTCTATAGTTATGGTATATATTATAGACAAACAAATTGAAAGTTTGGTAAATAAATGCGAAACTTGTGCTGAAAACAGAAATATGCCGGCACAAGTGAGCCATAAGTGGATAAGGCCGGAGAAGGCGTGGTCAAGATTGCATATTGATTATGCAGGGCCATTTCAAGGGAAAACGTTTCTCATCCTGATTGATGCTTATTCAAAATGGCCTGAAGTAAAGATCGTTCCAGATATGAGCTCAGGAACGCTAATAAATGTTTTAAGGGACATATTTGCAGAACAAGGTTTACCAGACACCTTGGTCAGTGATAATGGCAGAAGCTTTATTTCAGATCAGTTTAAAGAATTCTTATGTACAAATGGAATAAGACAAGTCTTGACACCACCGTACCATCCAGCGTCGAATGGACAGGCCGAGAGAACGGTTCAGACGGTTAAGAATAAATTAAAGAAACAGTCCACACTTCCATGGAACATAAAATTACCTACAATATTGTATGGGTTGCGTACTACACCCAATAGTACTAATGACAAGTCACCGGCGGAACTTTTAAATTGTAGGCGTTTCAGGACAAAGTTTGACCACCTTAATCCCCTCATATTCAAGAACCAAGAGGAAACGCAAGTATGTGACGAGAATGAAAACACTGAAGTTCGTTCATTTCAAATGGGACAGACGGTGTATTTCCGGAATTACAGTTCAGGACCGCGCTGGTTGAAAGGAGTCATAGAGAAGAGACAAGGCATTTGTAGGTATATAATAAGATGGAACGGGAACCTGATGAAAAGACATATTAATCAGATACAAGGTCATGGGGGAGAGGCGAGAGATATCCGCCAGAATACATCAGAAAATACTGGTCCTGAAATTATACATGACACGGAGGCGAGTAAAACATGTGAAGATAGTGATGACGATGAGGATATTAATGTAAAACTAAATGCTACTCCACCGGCCTCACAGTGGGCTGATATCATAGGGATTTCTGGGCCTCAGGATTATACGTTTAATCAGAGCCAAGAACGCATACCGCCAACCAACAAATGAGTAAGATCACCTTCATCACCACAAAACATGGAAGCCAAGAGATTAGCCATAGATTCCTATGAGAGTCTGTCAGAGTCTGATTATGAACAGACTGAAGATTCAAACTAAGACTTGTAGACGATGATACCCAGTTAGATTTAGTATAAATATATATGATAGAGTGTAAGGACCTTGTAACAGACAATTGAATAGTGTTAGTGAACTACCAATAAACAGTGAAACTTAGTGTTAGTGAACTATCAGTGATTAGTGAAACATAGTTTTAGTGAACTATCCCGAGGGAAAGGCATGTAGTGTATTAAAATATGAGGGTACTTCAGCAAAACCAGTCTGGATATGTCAGGTACGCAAGCACATGTGCTCTCCCGAATTTCGACTATAATATCGCGATATAATTTATTATTTATTTATTATTATTTCGTTTTAGACAGGCAGCTGATGCTGGTGCGTCTAAATCATAGGTCACTTAGCACGATTTCACTGTTATTACTATTACTACTGTTATACTATTACTGTTGTTATTATTACTGTTGTGTTATGATTTGTGATTCATTCTAACAGAAATTCAGCTATGACGAATTATTTCCACTGCTTATACTAGCCAACTATAAGTGGTTAAAGAAATTTATTTTCTCAAAATAAATTATAACATTTCACTTAAATAGAGAATGTACGAGATAAATCATAAAATATGAGTGAGAATCTAATTAGGTAATCAATCAATCAAACAAACTTTTATTGATAAAACAGAAGTATTTTACACGGCAAGCGAGAAATGTGCTCATGCTAACCAGCTCACAACAAAAGAGAAAGAGTCAAGCTTGTTTAACAAGGAGTATGACAAAAATGATCGGTATGAACAAATTTAAACTGGAGTGAGACCCGCCGGCTAGCCGTTGTGAACTCTGCTTGCACTGTGAGAAAGGAGCTAGCTCTCCGAAACATGTCATACAAGTGACTTAAATCGTGTGAGTATAAACCGTAAGGCTAAATTAATAACCACAAAAAGAAACATTAGTAGGTAATGTAATGAAATAAATATGGAAGTATTTTTGTGCTCCATAAGTATGAGTATAACATATACCTTGAATTCAGCTTTCTTGGCTCTTTCCAATAAGTCAGTGACGGATGAGTCACCCATTTTACTATTGTCCTTAAACTCATCCTCGGCATCTGATGCGGACTCCTCAGAACTGCCACTGTCATCTTTTCCTGTATAAACAATTAAGACTTTTTTATAGGAATAAGAGTTTTGCAATAATTTTCTTTACTAATAAAAAAAAAGTAATTGATTACAAGTATCCGTTCAGATATAAATAATTGTTTATAAGTAAAATATATCAATAATAATAAGTGTTGTTTATATTGTAAATGTGTTGTAACAGTACTACCATCATCGTCACTGTTGATCGAGTGATCATCGCTGTCTTCAGGGTGGTCCTCAATTCGAAAATCCGAGTCGTCAGAACTTTCACCTTCCCCAAGATCGAAATCCAGCAGAGACTGAGCTTCCACTGGCTTAACCTTCCTCTTCGCAGGATCACGGCCGACTAAAAATTAAAAACAAAGAATAAGTATTAGACTGAGCATCTGCTTTGTTTCTCTGATGATGAATTCTTGTGAAAATTAGACATATAGTATACTTACGGTTGTTCATTGTGGACAAAATAGCTAAATGTTATTATTTCGACTGCACTTTCATTACGTTTGAGTTAAAAAAATCTTTAAAAATTACGAAATACTGCCGGCGCAGCTTCACGCATCATTTTGCAATTTGACAGATCAAGATCAGTGTTACAAGTGAAAAAAAAAAACGAAATATGTACTGCCATAATGTACGGCCATGAAAGTACGGTCGAATCTAAACACACATTGTAGTATTTTTAGCTCAACCACCTATAGCTGATTCGCTGTATAGATGGACCTACTTTTCCTAGAATATTCTGACTAATTGATGTTGAGTCCTCATCAGTCCATTAGAGCTTTTAACATGAAACATTAGGCTTCTACACCTTGTAACAAATGCGATTGGCAAGCGATTGTAGATAATCACTGGCTGACACACTCGCGTTCGGCTTGCCATTCGGTTATAAATCTTATGCCGTGCCGTTAGTGTTTAAATTATATTGGCTCGACGAGTTTGCGAACCACGAGACGAGCCGCGAGTCCACTGCTTACACTCGCGTCTCGTGGCGCGGCTCGCGGCTCGTCTCGCGGCTCGCGCGAGAGTCTAAGCCGGCTATTACGTTTGTAAAGATATTGTAAAGGCTGAAAAAGTGACTGTGCTTTAAAAAACTTAAAAATGACGTCAGTAGGGCTACCGCCAATACCGAAAATCATCAATTGCGGGGATTTTTCTCTGTCTCTCTAATTACGCCTTCATTGGAGTAAAAGAGAAAGATCCCCGCAATTTGCGAATTTCGGTTTTCGCGGTAGCCGCCCTGGGTGGCGGAGGGTCTACCGCGAACCACGTTCGACGTGTTGCCTCCCTGTCACTTACGTACGAATTTACAAGTGGAACAGAGAGGCAACACTTCGATCGTACTTCGCGGTAGGCCCTCAGGTTAGTGACAGTGACAGTTGTGACAGCAAAGTCTGAGCAAACCCGAGTAAGACAAAAAGGAAGTTTTCAAAATCGCAAATACTAGTTATTTATGTTGTTCCAACGAAAGAAATAAGAAATATATTGTGTTTGTGTAAGGTTTTCTACGGAGTTTCGGGTCCGAACTAACGGTACTCGATTAATTTGTAGGGAATAAAGTAAAACTTAGTTATTTACCCCTTTTAAAACATGGTTGGGATAGAAGCCGACATGAACCACGATGACGAATGCGACAACATTGGACTCGGCTGCGCTTTGGAGCACTTTTCTGAGGTCGAAGAGGTGTTAAACATGATCGATAATGTAAAAAATATTTACAACACCCCTTCCTTGGAGGTCGAATACGATAAATTAAATGCAATACTAAAACAATACTATGAGCAGCCACATCTGCTCGATCCGCACTTAGACAAGATTTTAGGGAAGGTTATTGCCATTATCAAGGATAAGGAATCTCCTCTTGAATTAAAACATGCTACATTCAATTATATGTACCAGATTATAAGAGTGAGAGGATACAAAGTGGTTGTGAGACATCTCCCCCATGAGGTAAACAAAATATATTTTATTGTACAGTCATGATCATAAATTTGACATAAAGAAATATTGTACATATATGTTTATGGTCACAGCTTATTAACTAATTGCTTGCAGTATAAATATTAAATAGTGAGAACAGAACAGAATTTCTTGATTTATAACATCTGTAAAATACTGATGTGGAATTGCTTACTTTCTATGTTTACTTACTTTAACTGGTGATCTGGAATGCATTTCTTCCTGAAAGTGTTCCTTCCGAAAGTGTTGGTTCCTATATATCACTTTAAACTCTCACGTTATGTACACATTTTTAATTACACAATCAGGTCTACCGCTCAGCTGAAACATTAAAATTTGAGTTTCAAAGTTTTTATTGTATATAATAAAAATACCATGAAATTATATCACGGTAGACCTGTTTGTGTTTCCTGTTCAAATCCCTTACTAAAATAGATATAACACAAACACTTGACACAATTTCATATGAAATTTACACTAGGGGTTCAGTTCTCCATTCTTGAACTTCAAAATTGTTGACAGGTTTCCGACTTGCTCTATGTTCTCACCTTCCTGGAAGCTGAAGACCCAAACAACAAGGAGACATGGCGCAGCAGATTTGTGCTGCTCTTGTGGCTGTCCATTGTAGTCATTATCCCGTTCCACATGAGTCGGCTTGATGGATTCGCACCTGGCCAACCTGGTAATAACTAATTTAAAAATTATTCAGAACTGGCGGCTACCTCACGCAATGTATCAGCATTACGATACAGTGCAGAAATGCTGCCAGCATCCTTGGTACAATGCCTCAAGGGCCTATTTTAGATTTAAGCTAGTTATTAATTTCTTTTAGTAATACCACTGTATATATCTTGTTTGTAAGTAAATGATAAAAAAAATATTTACCTAGTCCTTGAGGCAAAAAAATGGAAGAATCTGGAAGAGGCCCATACCTCTTAGGAGGGTTCCGGAGTAATTTATGATATAGATAAATTAAATTAAAACCCAAGATTAAGTTTTTTACCTAGAAAAAAAAAGGCTTTTATGTTTATGTATATCTATACCTGTACCTGTATATCAATACCTATTGAGGCAATATGTATAGTAATCACTTAAGGCACTTCAAAAATATGTTACCAATGAGTAAGATTGACATTCTACTGTAATTTATTACTTTGCAGAATTCCATAATAATTACTAGAATATCGCCCGTTACGCCAAAATTTATTTTTTCAAAATATACCAAGATCATTTTACCCCTACATATATATTTGTCAACTATTCCTGCAGCTGACTGTACTTGAAAAAAAATACAAGTAGCAGATATACCATGTAACATTCTAGAAAATGCTGAATGCTTATTTTGACATGAAATTGCAGATGCTGGCTCATCAAAGAAGCTGACAGTGATGGAGAGAATCCTTAATATTTGCAAGACTTACTCTATGAGCAAGGATTGCTCGGCAGAAGCATGTGCTTTCCTATCATCTAAATTCCTTGTCAGGTAAGTGTAGATTTTTTTTTTTATAAATGTATCATGCAACCTTCAATCTGGAGGTCGTGGGTTGAAACCCCTGCTCATACCTATGAGTTTTTCGGAACTTATGTATGTGTGATAAATAAAAGACGTGCGCTCGCGTTGTAGTTATTTAATGCACTGATTGGCCTAACGGTACATGAGTGAAAGAGACAAATATATACGGACTAACCTAACATCCCTCCACCATAAATCCTTAATACTACTTATAATTACTTATAATTAACGCGGGGTATATTCCTAAGTCGAGCGTTCCGAACGCCCTCACTGCTTGCGGGTACCACGGCGGCAGAGCCGTCTGGCTGGTGTGTAGACGTCGAATCTTGTTGCGCGAGTGGAATGTTCGATGACGGTGGTTCCGCCGGGGCGATGGGTACGGTTGGTGATGGTAGCGGAAAAGAAGCGACAGTCGTGCCCAACGATGACGGTGTATGCGCAGCGTCCGAACCGCGCGGCATCTGCGGGGCTGTTGGCACGTGTTGACCGCCTTGCCCGGCCGTGGTGGTTTCTACCGGATCGGAATCGGCTTCCATCCACTCCTCTTCCTCCTCTCCTCCCAATCTCTGATCCGAAGGGAAAGGCAGCATCGCCCAATTGAAACTTCTATCCTCCGTATCTTCGTTCAACCCATTGGTTGAAGTTCCGGTGTATCCTTTGTATTTATATATTTGATTCTTATGTTTCTTTATAAGTTGATCCATTTCCGGTACGTAGATTTCGTATAAACATCGGCCTAACTTATTTTTAACTATACCTTTTAACCACTTGTTTTTACTAATTATTTTTGTAAGTACATGTTCATTAATTTCAAATTCTACATTTCGGTTCCCCTTATAATATTTAGCCTGCAAATACTGTTTAGAATTCACATTACTTTGCAAATCCGTTGAGAGTGACGATGGTGCATCATTGTTTACTAGCAATAAATCAAACCGGTTACGTAGCGGGCGGCCGATCATTAGTTCGGCAGGTGACTTGTCCGTTGTTGCATGTTTGCTATTCCGGTATCTGAACAAAAATTCTTGTAACCGCTCATTAGTAATTTCCTTCATTGTTTTTCCCTCCATAAGCAACCCCTTAATATGTTTTTTTAACATTTTAACATAAATTTCCACTTGTCCATTACTTGACGGTGAATAAGTTGGAGAAGTTATGTGTGTTATGCCGTTTAATTTGCAAAAATCTTTAAATGCTTTAGATGTGAAAGATGTACCATTATCGGTCACTAGAGTGTGCATTATACCAAAACGAGACATAACCTCTTCAAGTTTTGATATCACCGTAGCACTCGAATAGTTGCTAGTTAAAGGGAAACATTCGACCCATTTTGAAAATGCGTCCACCAATACGAAAAACATGGTATTTTGTATGGGCCCAAAAAAATCTAAATGGACTCTGTACCATGCCTCGGTCGGGTACTTCCATACCGTTAACGGCGCACGCGGCGGTGTCGGTTTACATTGAATACATACCATGCAACTGCCTACTCTTAATTCAATGTCGCGATCTATGTTTGGCCACCAAAATCGCGAGCGAGCCTCTGACTTTGTTTTATTTATACCTAAATGACTTCTATGTAACTCGTCTAGTATTTTTGATTGCAACACTTTAGGTATAACGATTTTGTGCCCTCGCATAATCACATCGTTTTCTAGAACAAGATCGAACCTACAATTAAAATATGGTTGTATTCCCGGGTTAACCATTTTTTTTGGCCAGCCAGAAATTAGAAATTGTTTCACGGTATGTAAACATTTATCGGTTTCGGTCGCGTTTACTAAGTCATTCATGGTAACAGGTAGGTCACCGTCCGTTACAAAATTAATGTAGGTTGCTCGATCTAGCGGGGCCGGCGCGTGCGATCTGTGGGCCTGCGGCGGTCGAATGCTGGACATACGTTTCCTACGCTTGCACATACGTTTTAGGTGGCCTTTATTGCCACAGCTTTTGCACTTGTAACCTTTGAACCGACACTTATCGACCGTATGATTACTGTACCCGCACACTTCACATTCCACACCACTATTAGACGATGATCCTTTTGATACTTTGTAGACCTCGACTGACTCCGTCAGCTTATTGCTGTTGCTAGGCGCGGCCGACTGGCGCGCGGCGGTTCTCGCGCTGTGCAACGATACGGCGATTTCTAGCGCTCGTGCTAGCGTGAGGGTATCTGCATCTTCTGTGAACAGTCGGTCCCGCACGGGTCCCGCCTGCATGCCCAATACGAACCGATCACGCAGCATGCTATCCAAATCCGAACCAAATTTGCAATCGGATGCTAACAGACGAACTCTTGCAGCCCACTGTGTTAAATCTTCGTCCCCTTGTTGAATGGCCCTGTGGAAATTGTGCCTTTCTGCAAAAAGCGACTTTTTCGGCAATAAATGTTTGTCCACCTCTTTCACAATTTCTTCATAAGACAGCTCTTCCGGCGTCTTCGGTGAAATTAGTTCGCGTACCAATTTATACGCGGACTCGTTGAGTGCACTTAGCAACACGGCGCGTTGACGATCGACCCCCGTTTCTGTTTTAATTATTGCGTTTGCGCTGAGCCAGATGCTTAATCTTTCCTTAAACACCTTCCAGTCATTTCCAACTTCAAAAATAGGTAAATTTCCGATCGTCGAATTCATTATGATCGTCTATATCGCGTGAGTACTTTAAAAAAACCCGGACGTCGCCACTGTGATAAATAAAAGACGTGCGCTCGCGTTGTAGTTATTTAATGCACTGATTGGCCTAACGGTACATGAGTGAAAGAGACAAATATATACGGACTAACCTAACAGTATGAAATATCATTTAATATTTCTTCTTCTTGATCGGGTCACTCTTGACAGAGCAGTCGTGGCCATCATTGGAAGTCTGCCTCTGTGACACGTTTAACATTTAATATTTACCAGTCACTTTTCGGTGAAGGAAAACGTCGTGACAAAACCAAGCTCGGTTTATTTCTATAAAGAGTGGGTTATCCTCGGGGTTGGAAGGTCAGATGGCAGTCGCTGTCGTAAAAACTAGTGCCTACGCCAATTCTCGGGATTAGTTGCGAAGCCGACCCCGGGCTCCCATGAGTCGTGGCATAATGCCTGGATAACACGAGGAAGATGATGAAATATTATATCGTTTCTTTTATGGAAGGCTTTATCACGCGGATAAAGCCTTCCATTATACGCCTGCGGATGTATATTCTTTAATTAAATTTCAGGTCAGATGTAAAAGAGCTATACATGGGCGAATTCTTCGACTGGGCGTGCAAACTACATTCCAACATCCAAGATGAGGATAACATCCACTATGGAGTATTAGCAGCAGTGGCAGCAGTGCTAAAGCATGGAAAGAGGGATGACCTCTTGCTGTTTGCGTCTAAACTACTTGATTGGGTGACAAGGCAGAATTATCAGCAGCACAAGTTCATGCTTGTCAGAAAGTACGGTGTCAAGATTGTGCAAAGAGTTGGTAAGTCACAATTTTTTTGGTATTTCGAAAACAATAAGAATAGGATGCTGTTAATTATAATAAAGCTTCGCGATTTGTCTGTACAGTCGCCATCAGATATATCGGAGCGGCCAAGGTGTTCACAATATCTGAACACGCACTCTAACGCCTTGACAATATAGGCGCGTTCAGATATTTGTGAGCGCCTTAGCAGCTCCGATATATCTGATGGCGACTGTACCAAAGCTTTAAGTATTATATATATTCGAACGTATTTTACATTGACCGTACGTACTATCGGGAGCATTGACGGTGTGCCACCTTAAAGGCGAAAATCGTTTAAACGTACGTTACAGTTTTCATCTTCTAAAGTTAGACGTCCACATGGCCGCATCCCACGCATCGGACGCATCGCACGCAACGGATTTTAGTATTCTTTGCATAGAAAGTTACACAAGTGCGTCCATTGATGCGTGCGATGCGGCCCTGTGGACGTCTACCTTTAGTAGCTAAGCGTTTCGACAGTTGAAAATTGAAATTGATTTGACTATAGTTGACCCAAACCAAACGGACGACCGGGGTCGTAAAACTTCTCATTCGCGCTCGCATGGTTGAAGGTGGGGTGAGAGAGATAGAGATATGATCCCAGTCGTCCGTTTGGTTTGGGTCTACTATAGTCAGGCGAATACTCTATTACATACCGTATTGTATTGCACCAGGGTTGACATTCCTACGGCCACGAGTAGCGGCGTGGCGTTACACCCGCGGCTCCCGGTCACTCGTCGTGACCTTGGGTGCTGCGGCGGCGGCGGCGGGTGACACCGAACCACTGCCCATACCTGAGGATGACGATGAGGACATCCCACAGGAGGTACGGTAGAATAAATACTGTATTGCATTGCTAATAGGGTCGACATTCCTTCACTCGCCGAGATCGTGGGAGCTACGGCGGCAGCGGCGGGGGACACTGAGTAACTGCTTATACCTGAGGATGACGATGAGGACATAATGAATATTTTTTATTATATGTATATGTTTTTTTTATTTTATTGTGGTGGCCGAGTGGATAAGGCGCCGGAGGGGGTGGCGCGGGGAAGCGGGCATAGTAACTACCAACTTGTACCGAACGGGTTATACATCATACATTTTATTCAAAGATTTGATAATTCCCAGGTTGAAGACATGGTGGAACTGCTTCTCAACTCGCTTCGCGACGAAGACACGGTGGTCCGCTGGTCAGCTGCCAAAGGCATCGGCCGCATCGGCGCGCGGCTGCCCGCGCCCGCCGCCGCCGACGTGTGCGAGTGCGTGCTGTCGCTGTTCACGCATAACGAGCGCGAGACCGCGTGGCACGGCGGTTGTATGGCGCTAGCTGAACTAGGTACGTGGCTGATCAACCTAGTGATCCCATCTATGATCATTTTACGTGTAGCCTATTTTTTTTTTTTTTTTTTTTTCACAACATATGATTACAGTACAAATTACATTAATGTCAATTTATAAGAATCTATATTGTGATCGTCAGAAATAAATTTAAATAATAGCAAAATAGTCCAAATTAATTAATTTCATTAATAATACATAATATGAAAACTTTCACCTGAGAAGGATCGTCAAATAATAACAATAATAAACAAAGACAATGTCAAGAATAGGTATGCGAATATAAATTATACAGTTATGTCAAAAAATTCACTTATTGAATATAATGGGTTGTCCAGTAAAAAGTTTCTCAATCGACGCTTGAATGTTGTATCAGATGTTTCCGTCCTTATTTCTGCAGGTAATCGCTCATAATAAGTCGGACCGATAACACGCGGGTTCTTTGCTGCTAGTGCCATGCGACGTGGAACTGTTCGTAATCGACCTGTAGTTCTAATGTTTATACCAGATACCTCAACGCGTTTAAACAAAGATAAGTTATTTCTAACGTACATAATAATTTCGAATAAATATAATGAGTAGTGTGTCATTATTTTATGCGTTACAAAAAGGTCTCTGCATGAATGTCTACGCTTCACACCGGCTAGCGTTCGTATTGCCTGTTTTTGCATAATAAACACTCGATTTGCATCCGTAGAGTTCCCCTAAATGAGCACACCATATGTCATTAGTGAGTGGAAGTGAGCATAGTAGACCGATTTTAATGAAACGTACGAAATAAGGGGTTTCAACTTCCGTAACGCAAAGACCGCACTACTCAGTCTATTGCATAGCTGGTCAACATGGCACTTCCAGTTAAGATTCGAATCCAACACAAAGCCAAGGAACTTCGTTTCACAGCATATTGGCATAGGGCAGTCTACTACACATGGGGTCGTGGTAGTCGTCCGTCCTGAGAATAACATTACGTTAGACTTGCTGACGTTAAGAAGTAACCCATTTGCAGTAAACCACCGTTGTAACTGTCTACATGCCACGTTGATGTTCTCACCAAGTTGCTCGTACGTTTGCGCGCTGATTATGACCGTAGTGTCATCTGCAAATAGTACTGACAGCCCGGTGGTGATGGCAGATGGGAGATCATTGACGTAGGCTAGAAACAGGGTGTTTCCAAGGGCTGATCCTTGGGGAATGCCTAGTTTGACAAGGCCAATGTCAGACTGGAATCGCTTGCCATTTGAGGACAGTTTAACTTGTTGTCTTCGGTCCGACAGAAATGAAGCGATTAAGCGATGCCCCTCACCCGTCACGCCATAACACTTCAGCTTATCCAGGAGCATTGTGTGACTTATTACGTCAAATGCTTTAGACAAGTCACACATAATACCGGCCATTTTGTGACGTTTGTCTAAACCTGTTATAATTATATCGACAATTTTGTGAGCTGCAGCGGTAGTTGACATGTTTCGTCTGTAAGCGTATTGGTTTGGAGTAAGCAGGTCATAACATTCCAGGTATGTCATCAGGGCTGATGACAAAATGGACTCTACAATTTTCGAAATGGTCGGTACTATGGTGATCGGCCTGTAGTTATTAACGTCTGTTTTTTCTCCCTTCCCTTTGTATACTGGGCATACCCTTGTACTCTTTAACACGTCAGGGTAGACGCCAGTTTGAAACATCGTGTTGATCAACACAACCAATATGTCAGAGACGACCGGCCAGATACATATGATTATATTTAATGATACATCGTATGTATCTACGGTGTCGCGTGTCTTTAACATTGATTGTATTGTCTTGTGTAAGAGTTCGGGTGTGACAATAGGGAGATGAAATGTGGGTATGTCTGTGCCACTAAGGTGTTGATGTAGGTACTGTGCAGATAAGAACTCATCACTTTGAACTACAGACTTGGACGCTATTTGTAAAAAATGTGAATTGAAGGTATTGGGAACCTCACTGTCCGAGATTTTTTCGCTAGAAATTGGGTCATTTAAGGAAAACACTTGAGTTCTATTAGTTTTAGTACCTATTTCATCATTGATGACTTTCCAAATTTCTTTAGAAGGGTTTTTACATTCTTTTAGCCTATTTTCTATGTGAGATTGCCGAGCACGAAGTGTAGCAGACTTAATGAGCTGCGCATAATGTGTAATACATTCTGAGATTAATACATTATCCGGGTATTGTCGGCGTATTTCAAGGAAGTCGTTGTATTTACAAATGTATTCGGACAGCTCATCATTCATCCAAGGAACCTTACGCCCATTAACATTTGTTTTTAAATTCTTAAATGGAAACCGCAAATTAATATAATATGTAAGTGTTTACGCCAAGTGCAAGCACCTTTCACATGTGCCGTGTGCAATAATCGTAGGCCAATTTCCTAGAGGCTCAAGCGTAACTTAAATGGTATGTCACTACATTCATTATGGTAAAACTTCATATCAATGGATTCTATTTCCGGACCAGGACGATTCGGAGCGTTGTAGCGAACGCACGTAGGTTGCATTCCTGCCGGGTTTGAAGCTAGACTTGGCCGCAGCCATTGACCACGCCGCGTGTGTTTTCAGTATAGTTATTTTCTAAGAATAGTAGTTGTCGTGTCACGATTGTCCCGCATCAGGCGTCAGTGTACGAACGAATAAGTGTAGATTAACGTAAAATATACGTGCATGTGAAACATTGAGTTTCTTTTCATCGCCACACCTACCCGAACCACCCAGGCCGGAGCGGCCAGGGTCCTCAGCGGCATCACAGCAGGCTTTGGAAGGCCTAGCTCCTACCGGACCACGCGAGGCGTCACACCGGAGCGGTGGAGGCGCTCCTCACCAGCAACGAGCACCAAAGGAAAGAGAAGTATCGGAACGCGACCACGGGAGTCCGGGCTAACCGCCTTGTGACGTAGACATTTTTGGTGGCCCATGAGGGGAGGAATTACAGCACGATATTATTGAAAGCCATCGTCATCAACGCGAGCACCGCAGCGGTACATCGCATTGGTAGCGTAATCATCGCTTCAAGTACTCATCGTGTCAGCATTATTCATTTTTGCCGTTAAATTCAGTGGAAACGGAGCCCGGTGCGGTTGGGCATAGTGCGAAAAAATCAAATCAAATCGTAATAAAAGGGAAGGCGTCGGCCGCCATTTTCTTGCGTAGGCAACGGACGGGGACCGTACAGTGCGGAGTGCGGCCATCTTTAGCATAAGGACATTTCCGGTTCGCGGCAAACGTCAGTTTGGGACATTTAGGTTAGAATTATCTGTCAACGTCAAGTGTCGCCAATAGATTAATTAGGTTATCGTCAATATAAAATCCAACTTTAAGGTAAAGCCAAAGCCACCTAACTTGTAAACTGTTAGTCGAATAGTGTCACAAATTAGTGTCTTTCATTAATCGTAAAGTAAATTCACGTCATGTCGTTAAAGTCAATCAAGGTGCAGCTGCGCACCAAGTACCAAATGTTGACCGACTATGCTGGCACGGTCACATCACGACCTGACAGCATGGCCGCGTCGGTGGCGAAGCGGCACTTTGATCTTATTTATACTGAGTACGTCAAGGCCCACGAGTCACTGCTGGCCTACGAAGGTGAGCTCGAGGAGGAGGAACGACTTCAATACCAGGAGTGCTTCAGCGAGGTTAACCGGCTGCTGATCCAGCTAGACGAGGCGTCGGCTGGAGAGGCTGGCCAGTCACACACACCCCGTGGACAGGCAGGTAAAGTCAAATTGCCCTCTGTGCAGCTGCCCACCTTCAGGGGCAACCTGCCAGAGTGGCTCTCCTTCTATGATCTCTTTATGTCGTTAGTCAATAGTAGGGACATCTCCGACGCGGAGAAACATTACTATCTTCGGTCGTCGTTGCAAGGGGAGGCGCTGTCCATTATACAGCACCTTCCGATGGACGGACCCAACTACGCGGTAGCTTTACAGTTATTGCGGGCTCGGTATCAGAATAACAGGCTGCTGTTGGATACATTCATTAGCCGAATCATGAACCTGCCTTCAGTGGCGCACTGGAGTGCAGGGTCACGCTCAGCTTTCTATGAACCGCTCCGGGAGTCAGTCCAGGCGCTTGAGAAGCTCAAGCAGCCAATCACGGAGTGGTCATACTTATTGGTTTTTATAATTTTGCAGAAACTACCGAACAGAATCAAGACCTTATACGAGGAGAGGTACGGTGGCAATCCGGAGGTGTTGCCCACTCTCACGCAGCTACTGGCGCTGTTGGAGGAGCAGTGCCGGGTTCAGCAAGCGGTCTCGCCAGCAGCGGTGGAGCAACCAACTGCGCAGCGTGGTTCCGCACCTGCACGAGGAAGAGCGGGGCCGTCGGGTCAAGCTACCAGGAAACCGGGACCGCCAGCGAGGGTCTTCGCCATCGAACAAGAGACCAATCAGGTGAATTCACCCCCTGTTCTTTGCTCATACTGCTCGAGTGACCAGCACAGCTTGTACAAATGCCCGAAGTTCCTTAACCTGGCGATTTCGGAGCGGAAGACCTGGGCTAGGAAGTCAGGCGCATGCTTCAGATGCCTGCGCAGTCACTATGCACGCGAGTGCATGCAGCGCAACTGGTGCGCACAGTGTGAGTCGTCCGCACACAACTCACTGCTGTGCGATGGTGGTGCAGCGGGGAGAGCCCCACCCATGGCAGTTGAAGCAGCTGTCCATCGGGTAAGGGTCATGCCGCTTGCCACGCCAAGCACGTCGAGAGCAGTCACGCTGCCGGAGCGGTGGCCGTCTCCCCAGCGACGGACTACATCTCCGCCGAGGGCTGCGAAGCCGCAGTCTCCCAAGCCGTCAGTACCAGACCAACCCCAAAGGAGGGAGACAGGGTCACCTCATAGTGCGCTTCAGCCGGCTCAGCTGATTCCCACCGGTCATATACCGAGGGCTAAGGTAGGCGCGCGTGTTCAAGCGGCGCAGCAGTCATTCCACTCATTGCGCTTCGGGACTCGGAGCAGTCCTGAGCCTGAACAATGAGATCAGGCCACTGTTGGTGCACCGGAGGAAAGACTACGAATGGCGCCAATTCGTGTCTCTCCTACAGCTGTGATCATGGTCAGATCAGGCAATGGGTCTTATGTTAAAGCTAGGGCTTTGCTTGACTCGGGAGCGGGGTGCTCCGTGGTGAAGAAATCATTTGTAGAAAGATTCAAAGTACACCAACAGTTTACTGGGAATAATATTTTTGGAGTAGGTGACATAAAGGTAAATGTGCCAGGCACGATTGCTAAGCTTGTATTCAAACCACGCGGGAAAACAGTGCCTATCATCAGTGTAGTAGCTACAGTCATGTACAGGGTTACGGGAAACATACCTTATTATGATACTGAGATCAGGACTCATTTGGATTCATCAAAACTTGAATTAGCTGACCCTGCCTTGGATAAATCGCAGGATGTGGACATCATTCTAGGAACGGATGTGCTCAATTATATATACACTGGTTCAAAGATACTCACTAACATTCCAGGTGTTGAGGCGTACGGCACCTGCTTCGGTCACGTGCTGATGGGGGCAACTTGGAATTACCCATCATCATTAACAACACCGACCGCCGGGACATCAGTAGAGGACTACGGCATCCATGCTACTCGGCTCGAGGACGTCCTAGAAAGGTTTTGGAGAGTGGAGCAGCCCCCCGAGGAGCGGCCGCAACACCCAGAACACCTCGAATGTGAAAGGTTGTATACCTCCACTACTCAACGTTTAGATAATGGCCAATTCATGGTGCGGTTGCCGCTGCGGGCAGACCGACCCAAGCTGGGCGAGTCTAGGGCTCTAGCCATGCGTAGACTGATTTCGTTGGAGGCCAGGCTGGCCAAAAATCCAGTATTTGCTGAAAAATATAAGGAATTCATGAGGGACTATGAGGCACTTGGTCATATGTCCAAATCAGACTTTAATTTCGAGAGCGAACACTATGTAATACCCCACCACGGAATTTTCAAAAAGGGATCCGAAAAGATCCGCGTCGTATATAACGCTGCAGCTAACTCAAGCACCGGAGTATCGCTCAATCAATGCCTTCACTCAGGCAAACCGCTTCAAAATGATATCACTCAAATATTGTTAAATTTCAGACGTCATCAAGTTGTCTTCACGACCGACATCAGAATGATGTTCCGGCAAACGTGGATACACCCCAGCGATAGGCGCTATCAGCTGATTCTGTGGCGCGAGGATCCGTCGCAGGATGTACAGGTATATGAGTTAAATACCAATACATACGGACTACGCTCCAGTCCTTTCATCGCGATAAGGACCTTACTTCGATTAGCTGATGACTGGGAAGCCCAGCATCCAGACTCACCGGCTGCTCATATCATGCGCAGAGATGTATATGTTGACGACATCCTCACTGGGGCTGATTCACTCACCGAGGCCCAAGAACTCAAATCAGAACTCATAGAACTCATGCGGAGCGCTGGATATGAGTTACGCAAATGGTCGTCTAACCGCAGAGAATTATTACAGGATCTTCCGCAGGAGCATTGTGAGATGCCTCGTCAGTTTGACACTGACGACAAGAGTTTCATAAAGGTATTAGGGATACAGTGGAACCCCATGTCAGATTCCATGTCGTATCAACTCAACATACCGTTGGGCCAACCAACGACGAAACGTAGCATATTGAGTACCATAGCTAGACTGTATGACCCGTGTGGCTATTGCGCACCAATCATATTTAGATTCAAACTGTTTTTACAATCACTGTTCACAGATGGATTACAGTGGGATGAGCCACTGTCCCATACTCAAGACCTTCAATGGAATGAACTCATTCAAGATCTACATCACTTGAGTCAGCTACAGATTCCGCGGTGCGTCACTCTGCCCGGTGCGGTGTCACACTCCCTCCACGGCTTTGGAGATGCGTCGGAGCTCGGCTACGGAGCCTGCGTGTACCTCCGGACTGAGGACGCGTCAGGGAATGTACTAGTACGGTTAGTGATAGCTAAGACTCGCGTAGCGTCAAGGAGAGTCAAACAAACCATTCCGAAGAGCGAGTTAAATGCAGCTCACCTGGTTTATAAGTTATTAAACCACGTCGCAGCGGCATACGAGGAATCAGTTCAGATTGACAGCATAAATGCTTGGTCAGATTCCAGAATTGTGCTATGTTGGTTGAACACAAAGCCTCATGTGCTACAGACTTTTGAAGGTAACCGTGTTCAAGATATTCAACAGTCAACCCGACCTATGACATGGAGGTATGTCAGATCGGAGTCGAACCCTGCCGATGTCGCATCGCGGGGGGCTACGGCGAAGGACCTCATCGGGTTTCATCTTTGGTGGAACCCAGAATGGTTAATGACGAATGAGTCACAGTGGCCGACGATGCCGGTCACCATGTCACCAGATTTACCCGGATTCAAACAGTTACATCACATTACGCCGGCCGAGAAGTCATGGGAGGAGTTTCTGTTATCACGAGTCAGTTCGTTCAACAAGCTTATCAATGTGACGTCATACGTATTGCGATTTTGTAAGAACGTTCGTTTGCCGAAAGCGCAACGGAACGTTCGCCCTACGCTAACGATCGACGAAAATCGTGAGGCAATGAACCACTGGATTAAGTACGTTCAACTGGATGCTTACAGAGATGAAATCGTGTTATTGAAAGGAGGCAAGATTGTTTGCAAGTCACTTCAAAAACTCAGCGTTTTCGTAGATGAGAATCACTTCATTCGCGTCGGAGGGCGACTGCGGCATTCATGCTTACGTTACGATGCTAAGCACCCATACCTTCTACCTAAAGACCATAAATGGACTCAAATGTTGATGCAGCATTATCACCGTACCTATTGTCACGCTTCAACGAGCGCACTCATCAATATACTCCGGCAACGTTACTGGATCCCGTCGGCGCGACGTGTGGTATCCCGCGTAATCAATAGCTGTATGTCGTGTTTCAGATTCAACGCTTCAACGCAGGCCCCGTTTATGGCAGATTTGCCAGCGGACCGAGTCACGGCGGCTCGTGCCTTTTCAGGAGTAGCAACCGATTTTGCCGGTCCCTACTGGGTCAAAAGTAGTCACCTCAGAAATGCTAAATCACTCAAAGCTTATCTGTGTGTTTTCGTATGTTTAGGAACGAAAGCCGTACATCTTGAACTCGTCTCGTCGCTGAGCACCGAGGCCTTCATTGCGGCGTTCACACGGTTTGTCAGTCGACGAGGGCTGCCCGCCTTAGTCAGGAGCGATCAAGGTACAAATTTCAAAGGTGCTAGCTCATACCTCAAGGAGGTTAGTCAGTTCTTACTTGACAACGAAATTGTCCTCCAGGAGGAATTTCGTCGCCAAGGTGTCCGCTGGGAGTTCAATCCTCCTGGTGCCCCTCACATGTCAGGCTTGGTAGAAGCCGCAGTCAAGAGTAGTAAGAACCTACTCAAGCGTGAGTTAGGGGACCGCATACTGACCTTCGAGGGTCTTTCAACCGTATTTACCAAAGTAGAATCGGTGCTTAACTCACGGCCTCTGGTTCCTTTATCCGAGGACCCATGTGACTTGGAAGTACTCACTCCGGGCCACTTTCTTATAGGGCAACCATTGCTATCGGTACCTGAGTACCCGTGGAAAGACACTAATGTAGCATGTTTATCACATTTCCAGTCTTTACAAAAGATTTCACAAAACTTTTGGGCTAAATGGCATATTACTTACCTTAATAATTTGCAAACCAGACTCAAATGGTACAATCATGTTCCTAACATGGCTTTAAATGATTTAGTATTAATCAAGGATGAAACTGCACCCCCTCTCCACTGGCGTAGAGGTAGAGTGATTCAATTATTTAAAGGTGCAGATGATATTGTACGATCAGTTAAATTAAAAACTCAGGGCGGCGACTTAATCCGGCCCGTTGTCAAATTGTGTAAATTACCAGTAGAGTGTACTTAACTGTATTAATTTATAAGTTATGTTTTGGTATTGTCACATGTTAACAACTTATGGTACCTACTGTTTAAATTGAATTTATTTATATCAAGATGACTCACTGATTTCTAATTGCAACTGTACTAGGTACTGTTTCTTTATAAGTATTTAGTTGGTTACTTGTTCTTTCATGTCACCACTTTGCTGTGGTCAATGTTTGATAGTGCTGTAAGTTAGACTAGCTAATCCATTGTGCTTCAAGGTATCAGCTCAACTCTGGCCTCCCCCCCGCAGGAATGTTTACGCCAAGTGCAAGCACCTTTCACATGTGCCGTGTGCAATAATCGTAGGCCAATTTCCTAGAGGCTCAAGCGTAACTTAAATGGTATGTCACTACATTCATTATGGTAAAACTTCATATCAATGGATTCTATTTCCGGACCAGGACGATTCGGAGCGTTGTAGCGAACGCACGTAGGTTGCATTCCTGCCGGGTTTGAAGCTAGACTTGGCCGCAGCCATTGACCACGCCGCGTGTGTTTTCAGTATAGTTATTTTCTAAGAATAGTAGTTGTCGTGTCACGATTGTCCCGCATCAGGCGTCAGTGTACGAACGAATAAGTGTAGATTAACGTAAAATATACGTGCATGTGAAACATTGAGTTTCTTTTCATCGCCACACCTACCCGAACCACCCAGGCCGGAGCGGCCAGGGTCCTCAGCGGCATCACAGCAGGCTTTGGAAGGCCTAGCTCCTACCGGACCACGCGAGGCGTCACACCGGAGCGGTGGAGGCGCTCCTCACCAGCAACGAGCACCAAAGGAAAGAGAAGTATCGGAACGCGACCACGGGAGTCCGGGCTAACCGCCTTGTGACGTAGACAGTAAGTATATTGAAAAGTTTATTGAATTTGTAATTAATGTCAAAATAATCAGAATTTATAAAACTAAAATCATAATTTGAAATGTCATAATAAAATAAGCGAAATGATTCTTGGTCAAATAATCGACGCTCAACCGTACGGTGTTTTTCATTTTTATTGTTACGGCGCATCTGTTCTATAGCGAGTTCATACCTTTGAGCGTTGTGATCGCTGATAAACGTGTCCACTGGCGATACACTTAGACAGTCTCGGACGCGGTTCGCTATGCCACAGTCAATGGAGGTCACAGTGTCTGTAGTGACGCGAGTTGGAAAAGTTACTGTGTTTATGCAATCATAAGTGCCAAGCAAGTCGTTTACTCGCTGTTGCATATTATTTTCGGTATGATAATTTACATTGTGGTCGCCAATTATAAGAAACTTTTTACCTTCGTCAGTTAACTTATCTAATAATAAATCCAATTTTTCCAAATAAATGTCAAACTCTCCATTCCCTGTCCTATACAGTGCAACAATAACTAAATTAGTACATAATATTTCTATTGCCGTTATTTCAATGTGATAAGGTACGCATAAGCCATGCAGGTCGTTGCGCTGTTTATAAGGCACACTTTCGCGTAAAAAAATAGCTACCCCACCATGAGAATTAGCTCGCGCACGGCAGTATGCGTTCGCGAGGGCATACCCACATAACCTAATACGTTCCAGGTCACTTTTTAGGCACCAAATTTCGCTTAAACATAGTACATCAGGGTTTTCCGTGGTACATAGTAATTCTATAAGTGATGTTTTATTGCAAATTGCTCGAACATTTTGGTGTATAATAACAAAGTTCGTCATTATTTTGTTAGTGTCGGGCCGCGTTGTACTGTGTAGTTTTTTTGCTGCTTCTGTACAATATTAAATAAACGCACTGATACGCCATCAGGCCAGTTTTCACTATTACGAGCAGCTCGCTGCTTATCAGCTGGAACTTCGAGACGAAATGAGGAGTACTTGCCTCTGGTTACCACCAGTTTTTCGCACACTGGGGCCGGGATGCCTAGCTGCGTTCTCGCATGGTTGACCACATCTTCCACGGTCGTGTCTTCGCTGAGATTGAATACGTGTAGACTCACGACTCGCGGTGCCGCTGCACGTAGCCCAGGGGTACTTTGCTTCTGTTGCACGGAGACGGTGGATTTGAGCGCTGGTGCTGATGCAGAAGTCAGTGGTAAAGGGATTAGAGCAGTGCCGTTTGTAGCAGGAACCTTGTCTTCAGTTGCTCGTGGGCGCTGTTTGCCCTGGCCTGAGTTTGCTCGACGGCGTGAGCGGGCGCTGCGCCTCTCAAGGACAGGAGCAGTTTCCACTGACTCAGGATTGCCAACAGAGTGCGATGGCTCAGGAGTGGCACCTGCCGGTTCTGTGGGTTCTAACACAGGGCTCTTAGGCTCAGCTGTCGGTGCTACTTTACCATCAGATGACGGGTCCGTTAGAGGAGCAGCAACTGGCGTTGATGTGGATGGCTCGGAGTTGGTGACATCCAACAGTGGTTCGTTATTTATAAAAATGAAGCCTTGAGGACCTGACTCGTTTAGTAGCTCACTTGTGCAGTTCTGTGAGTTGTGCTCATTACAAGGAGTGGTGTAATTTATTTTCCTGAGAATTTCCTGGAGACATGAGTTCTGGTAAGCTATTTGTTTTTCTTGATTCTTTATGATGTCATAACAGGTACCAATTTTTTCTTTCATGTCTGTGAAATCATTTTTTAAATTCGAAACAAGATCCACCAACCTTGTAACGGCCGCTGCAGTTGTCACTGTTTTTTTCAACGATGGTGCCATTCTATCTCAAATTTTAATATTAACCACTAACTAATTTATAATATTTATTATTCCACTTAAAATAATTGAAGAAAGTAGTATAAATTCAATTTAAAAATAATTAAATACGGAAGAGCTTTTGAAATCACTGTCAACCACATTATGGATGGCTGATAAAATAATCAGCCATCCGTGCAGGAATATCCGTGCATAAATATCCGTGCAGGTCAAATTATTCGCGAGAACGTGTCGGAAAACAAAAAAACAGTGCCAGCCATTTCGGAATCTTCAGTACTTTATTTAAAAATTCAGTAAATTCCAGGTTCGAATCCTGGCAGGGTCGCCATGTAAGGTGTGGCGCCAATTATACAACTTGTTGGTTGAAAGTATAGTTTAATTCTGATATATGATCCTTACGGCCTGTGCACACCGGCTGCGTGTGCGTGACGTGCACGTGCGCGTGCGGCGTTGTAGTATACAGATCCTTATGAGAGATGGCACACTGCTCGCGTGACGTGTGCGTATGCGGCTCCAATATTTTAGCGCATAATACAACCGATTCATATTTCGTTCCCAGCTCGCCGCGGTCTCCTCTCACCCGTCCAACTAGGCGCAGCGATAACCGCCATCGTGTCCGCGCTCCGCCGCGACGAGCCTCGCGCCGCGGGCGGCGGCGGCGGCGGCCGCGCGGCGCGCGACGCGGCCTGCCACGCCGCGTGGGCTGTCGCGCGGGCGTATGACGCGAGCCAGCTCGCTCCACACGCCACAGTGCTGGCCAACGCGCTTATAGCCACGGCTTGCTTCGATCGAGAGGTCAGTGGGATACAAGAATTAAGAGTATTTTACAGCTGGGCCGATTGCGTAAGAACTTGTTTTCTTTTAAGCAAGCAAAAACACTGTACATATGTAGTGCATAATTGTTTTCCATCGTATTTTCTCGGGAACGTTCGTATTTGCCGTGATCAGTACCTCAGTACTTTTTGTACCGAAACTGACTGAAATAGAGAGACACGTTTGTGTGGAAATACGATGAAAAATAATTATGCACTACATCTGTACACTGTTTTTACTTACTGGTACGGTGACAGCTGTAATCTCCATACAATGTATAACCTAAAAATAGTAAAACCTGTAAATGATAGTTTATGTTAATTAACCCGATAGAAGAAAGTGATTATTTGAATTTTTGGCATATTTCCGTAGATAAACTGCCGGCGCGCGGCCTCGGCGGCGTACCAGGAGAACGTCGGCCGCCACGGCATGTTCCCGCACGGCATCGCCGTCCTCACTATAGCTGACTTCCTGTCTGTCGGCGTCCGGAGCAACACGTACTTAGTGGTGGCGCCACAGGTAATAATGGTTCACACTATTATTGATGTAATACTGTTGATAAACTAGAAACTACCAGGAGAACGTCGCCCGCCACGGCATGTTCCCGCACGGCATCGCCGTCCTCACTATAGCTGACTTCCTGTCTGGCGGCGTCCGGAGCAACACGTACTTAGTGGTTGCGCCACAGGTAATAATGGTTCACACTATTATTGATGTAATACTGTTGATAAACTAGAAACTACCAGGAGAACGTCGCCCGCCACGGCATGTTCCCGCACGGCATCGCCATCCTCACTATAGCTGACTTCCTGTCTGTCGGCGTCCGGAGCAATACGTACTTGGCGGTGGCGCCACAGGTAATAATGGTTCACACTATTTTTGGTGTAATACTGTTGATAAACTAGAAACTACCAAGAGAACGTCGCCCGCCACGGCATGTTCCCGCACGGCATCGCCGTCCTCACTATAGCTGACTTCCTGTCTGTCGGCGTCCGGAGCAACACGTACTTAGTGGTGGCGCCACAGGTAATAATGGTTCACACTATTATTGATGTAATACTGTTGATAAACTAGAAACTACCAGGAGAACGTCGCCCGCCACGGCATGTTCCCGCACGGCATCGCCGTCCTCACTATAGCTGACTTCCTGTCTGTCGGCGTCCGGAGCAACACGTACTTAGTGGTGGCGCCACAGGTAATAATGGTTCACACTATTATTGGTGTAATACTGTTGATAAACTAGAAACTACCAGGAGAACGTCGGCCGCCACGGCATGTTCCCGCACGGCATCGCCGTCCTCACTATAGCTGACTTCCTGTCTGTCGGCGTCCGGAGCAACACGTACTTAGTGGTGGCGCCACAGGTAATAATGGTTTACACTATTATTGATGTAATACTGTTGATAAACTAGAAACTACAAGGAGAACGTCGGCCGCCACGGCATGTTCCCGCACGGCATCGCCGTCCTCACTATAGCTGACTTCCTATCTGTCGGCGTCCGGAGCAACACGTACTTAGTGGTGGCGCCACAGGTAATAATGGTTCACACTATTATTGATATAATCTCGTAGGTAAACTAGCAGGAGAACGTTGGCTGCCACGGCATGTTCCCGCACGGCATCGCCGTCCTCACTATAGCTGACTTCCTGTCTGTCGGCGTCCGGAGCAACACGTACTTAGTGGTGGCGCCACAGGTAATAATGGTTCACACTATTATTGGTGTAATACTGTTGATAAACTAGAAACTACCAGGAGAACGTCGGCCGCCATGGCATGTACCCGCACGGCATCGCCGTCCTCACTATAGCTGACTTCCTGTCTGTCGGCGTCCGGAGCAACACGTACTTGGCGGTGGCGCCACAGGTAATAATGGTTCACACTATTTTTGGTGTAATACTGTTGATAAACTAGAAACTACCAAGAGAACGTCGGCCGCCACGGCATGTTCCCGCACGGCATCGCCGTCCTCACTATAGCTGACTTCCTGTCTGTCGGCGTCCGGAGCAACACGTACTTGGCGGTGGCGCCACAGGTAATAATGGTTCACACTATTTTTGGTGTAATACTGTTGATAAACTAGAAACTACCAAGAGAACGTCGGCCGCCACGGCATGTTCCCGCACGGCATCGCCGTCCTCACTATAGCTGACTTCCTGTCTGTCGGCGTCCGGAGCAACACGTACTTGGCGGTGGCGCCACAGGTAATAATGGTTCACACTATTTTTGGTGTAATACTGTTGATAAACTAGAAACTACCAAGAGAACGTCGGCCGCCACGGCATGTTCCCGCACGGCATCGCCGTCCTCACTATAGCTGACTTCCTGTCTGTCGGCGTCCGGAGCAACACGTACTTGGCGGTGGCGCCACAGGTAATAATTTGATTCACACAATTTCCCAAAAAATATTGAGTAGCCAAATCATTAAAAATATTAGGCAAGCAAAGTAACACGTAAAACAATTGTTAAAAACCTAGCTATACACTATACAGTCTGAATTCTAGTCAGTCTTAAAAATGATTTAGTAAAAAAAATTGCAACATGGTAACATGTTGCATGTTCGTATAGCTGTATATCTCCCGAAAAAAATTATCCCGTTGAGTTTCTTATGGTGGTACTTATCTTCTCCATCGTATTTTCTCGGAAACGTTCGTATTTGTCATGCTACTTCAGTCAACCTCAGTACTTTTTCTACCGAGACTTACTGAAATAGCAAGACACGTTTGTACGTGTTTCCGTGAAAGTACGATGGAAAATAATTATGCTCTACATCAGATTAAAAGAAAAAAAAAGTCTGTGAAAATAGAAGAATCGTAGAATGTATTGGATCCGATATATTACACGACTCTTCTATTTCCGCACTGACTAATAGATTTTTTGACCTTGACAGGTTGCTCGCTTTGAAGAATACACGCGGCCGTTGGTCGACCATCTCGTCGAGCTCAAGGTGGAGCATTGGGACTGCGCGATCAGAGAACTCGCCGCTAAAGCGCTTAACCGGCTTACTGAAAGGGTACGATCAGAGTGGCACTAGCCAACTTTATGAATATTAGAATATAATCTTAGAGCATTTAGAAAAGAGATTTCATCGCTGTCTTTTTCTATACGAAACAGTCAAATGTATTGTTATTTACATGCTTTGTAAAGCCTGACAACAGTTTATTTGACCCTCGCCATTTTGCGGATTTTCAATGGTACTAATTTCTTTTACTGGCAACAAGTACTCTTTGACAACGAACGTGGGATGTCATCGAATGTCACCGATGTATACAAATAGAAAATATCTACGAATATATTCAAATATAAACGGTTTTATTACAAAAATTACAAAAATATATTCCAAAGATGTGAAAAAAATTGTAGTGAATGCAATCAAATACTTACAGCTTAAAAAAGACGAAGGATTACATAGCATTCCAATAAACAATGTTTTAAAGTTAGTTGTTGACATGACCGGTATTGACGTTTTATAGTGCGGTTGTATTGAACTGGTTATCGTATCGTGTAGGAAGTAAATTGGAGCAATTGCTGTGATTATGTTAAAAAAATTGAAGATGATTATAGGAATAAAGGTCCTATAATCAAATTAGAGACTGAACGTTTTATAATCGAGGTTAGTGGTCCTGGAAGCGACACAACATCTGATGAAAATCAGACTTCGTCAGAGCCAGAAAACGAAGAATATATTAAATATTGAATATTTAGAATCAGATTTTGACGAATAGGTAAATTGAAAGAACCGAATTCTCTGTAAGCAATATTTTTGACATTATACGAATATCAACATGAAGCCAATGCCCACTACCCCAACTATACATGACGTACGCACATTATTGCCATAAGTAAGCTGTTTGCAGCGACACTATCTCAGGGTTAAATAAACTGTTGTCAGGCTATACGTAACGTACAAATAGCCATGTCAGTCCATACAAAAGTTTGCACAATTGTGCAAGTTTTTCGACAGAGGGGTATGCTCTTAATGGTCACTCCAGTAATTAAATATTCTAAGAATAGAATAAAACACATTTATATACGGCACATCAATATTAGTCGCTAATTTTTCACGCATTATACATTTATGGATTTGGTATGAAGCTTTTCTACCAACTTTCATACAAGTTGGTAGTTCGTAGAAAATTAGATATCGCATTAATTTGGTCTTCAAGATTTGGTTATCATTCAATATATTTGGACCTTATTTGAATACAATTTGAAGTGCAGTCGGGTCATTCCACCGTTTCGGGTGTTACACTTGAACTCATAAAATAAGGTTTTATTCGATATTGTAACAGGAACTAGGAGATTATAACTATTGATTCATCTACTACTTTGATAATATTTTCCTTTCCTGTACGCACATTATTAAAGTATAAGAGAAATACCGAGAGAATCACTAAAAAGTAGCTGTTTCGGGCGTTACGCGAATTGGCCTATACCTTCTGACCATCAGTACCAAAATGCATAATTAAGCGAATTTTATCAAGTAAGCTCCAGTTTTATTTATGTCAAGTAATAATAGTTAGTATAGTCTACTGAAACACTGAAGTAACACTTAGAATCACTTCTGATTTAATTTTAATAAAATAAATTACCTGTTTCGGGTGTTACTCATGGTTCGTTTCGGGTGTTACGAGTACGAAATTAAGACAGATTTATACGAAATTATGGCTCATTTTATTGAAATTATTGTCTTTTTAATAAATTCGATTAAAAATATAAGTAATAAATGCTGAATTATTTTAAAATACATTATCTTAACAATAAAAACTGTTTCTCGAAGATATCATAATTATTTTTCTTTCAATGCGAATATTTTCGAAAATATTCACTTAATCAAAAACTTGTTGATGGTGACACCTATTCATTTTGAAAGATCTATCCAAGGACACCCCACATCACAGGATTATATGCAAAAAAAAATTAAAAAAAAAAAAATTTGTACAGGAGCTACCATAAAAAAACATTTTTTTTCGGTTTTTTTTTTGTGACATGAAGGTTCGGTATGTTTTCTATGGAAATAGGTTAGTTTTGACTTCTTAAACCAGTTTTCATTTTTCAACCCTTTGGTAGCGTTTCTTATGGAATGACCCAGTCGTAATTAAAATGGTGGTACTTTTGTATTTTTAGGCCGTATTTTTTTGGTGTTCAATATTTTTTTTTGGTAAGCATGATTTTTTTATTTAGGGTACCAAAGTATTTTTATTGGTCATTATATTTGTAGCCCTTTTCTTCGACTGACTCTGGCAACTTCTATATGAATCGAATTCTTTGTTGAGGTTTCTAGGCAATTTCTAGGCATTTGAAAATTGGCCGGTTATAAATGTGACAGAAATGAAAATTCGTCTTTAGAATTAATTGACAGGCGGCATGCTGTCTACGTGATGTTTCATTTAGTTTTGTGATTTCGCTAGGTTAAGTAGGGTTAAGTTTTGTATCCGGCTTCTGTCTGTAATTCTGTATGAATTTGCTGTTTAATTAAATTCTTCTGGAATTAAAATGTCCGAAGTAAGTTTTACTCCTATTTGACAAAGAGCGCATCACATTATGTGACTGAGAATTAAACTTCACGTGAGTTTTCAAGGAAACACGAATTGTGCGCTGGCTTTTACGTCAATAATATCTCGTTTTACAGAATGTGGTACAGAACAGAATAAAGTACGGTTTCGAGGATTACCTCTCAATAATTTTCTGCTTCAAAATCGAAGTTCTTATGTCAACGAAGACGAAGAAATGCAATTTTTTTTTCTTTAATAGCCGGGTCCACACAGAGCGAGCATACGTGCGAGGTAATTTCCTCGCGTACAAAACGGCCAACTTACGAGTAGAGTTAACACATGCCTCGCACGCACCGCATCGGACGAAGCACGCGTCTACACTGACCGTTTTATGAAAATTGCCTCGCACGTATGCTCGCTCTGTGTGGACCCGGAAAATCGTGCGGTTTTAAAACTAAAACTTCTTGTTTGATTTTGTAATTTTTTTGTATTATAGATTCCGGAGTATGTCGCGACGGTCGTGTTACCCCAACTGGTGAAGAAGACTGAATCCATCGACTTGAACGTACGCCATGGAGCTATTCTTGCTATCGGTGAAGCTTATCAAGCTCTATCGCAAGCACAGCTGGCTAATGGTGAGTTATACCTTGCCAGCGAGACCTATACCTTGGTTATACCTTGCCAGTGCCAGTGGTGTGAGTGCCTCCTTTCGGGTATTCTCGGCTCCGTTCGGCTCAGCATTGCTCTGAGCAATTATTAGGGTTGGCACAGCTAGACGTCCCTTTGCGTGCACGACCGACAGATAAGATAATGACTTGAATTTTGACAACCCTAAATAGCCGAAAAAGATAGTGCCATACATTAGAAAGGGAAAGATTGATTCGCCCCTGAATCGCTGTCAATCTTCGTTTGTGTAGGAAGTGTCCTTACTGTACGGTAGTACTATTATATTTTCTGTGAGCTTGCTTACTCCAGTGAAATCTTATTGGTAGAAAATTGAACTTTTCTCAGCAACAATCTTCCCTTACAGTGAAAAATGGTTATAAACGACACGATTTTTTTCTTAGACTAAGAAAGAAGAAAGAAACACCAATCGTCATCATAGAGACTTTAAGAATCGAGCAGCAATAGGAGCTACAAAATTGATGTTTTTCTCCCGCTTAGGTAACTCCGCCTCCACCCTGATTTCATCCAAAGTGGACGAGGACATACGAGACTTGGTAGCCAAGCTGCGTTTGAAGCAACAGTTCCGAGGGTTGGGAGGCGAGCTGATGCGGCAGGCTTGCTGCCACTGCATCGGGCAGTTAGCGTTAGCTGGTGCCCCTTACCATGGCCATGAGACTATTGGTGAGTTCGGATATTCACACACTTTCGAATCGGTTAACCCTTAAATTGGCAACAGGACAGGGGGCCGATCTTTGAATTTTTCGACCACTCGATTTCGTGTATTTCGTTCAATAATATCTCCAGTACCCGGCATTTAAATTCTACTAATAAAATTGAAAACGAGTAGTCAATACCGCTCGATTCCCAATTCTATCGCTCGTATTTAAAAAATTAGCATTTCGGTTTTCCACCGATTTTCGAGTGACGAAATCGAGCGCTCGAATTTCAAAAATCGGCCCCAGAGGAGGCACATAACCTTTGCTCGTCTTTTTGCATTTTTTTTAAACAGAATCTGTAGTTCTATTGGTATCGTCTTGGGTCGTCCCATTCGTTTTTCGTCAAGTTCTTAAATTAGTCCTACTCTGCTTTCGTCACTCATTCTACATTGAAAGCCACCGACGATTGTGACGAATGTAGAATGAGTGACGAAAGCAGAATAGGACTAATTTAAGAACCTGGCGAAAAACGAATGGGACGACCCAAGACGATACCGTTCTATTGAGCTCCGAGGAGGCTTGAACTCACGATCTTCCACATAGAATGGGGTTGGCCGGTCGAAGTATTTAGCAGATTGCGCCAGCATAGCTTACCCTGTCAATCCCTAGAATTGTGTCAATTTTTTTTTTAATGGAATTTTGTGCCCTTGATGTCAGCCCTTTAAGCCAAATTTCATAGAAAAAGAAGTGCGTACCTCTTTGCGCCATCATAGTTTATGATGGCGCCATCTGTGCAAACCTTTGAGAGTTGCCAACCCCATTGCGACCTAAAGAGGAGAAAATCCGGACATACGAAAGCATTTTTTTCCCAAGCTGAAACCTCTGTTTCCTTCCCAAGCTGAAACCTTCGTGAACGCTCTGTCAAAAATTACCCCGCGTGTATTGTGCCGCGAGCGACTGAATTGTGCAGCGCGTATACGCGTCAACGTCAAATATTGTAATGCCGCGAAAGGGGTTTGACTTATACAGTCAGCAGCGGAAGTTGCAAAGTGGGCGAGGTGTTCAGAATTACCTTGACACGCTCTTATTCTCTTAACAATAAAGTCGCGTCAAGATCATTTTGAAAACCTCGCCCGCTTAGCAACTTCTGCTGCTGACTGTACATAGAATTTTGTTTTAGCCAATTAAACTTTTATTGACGAAACACCACTTTTAATAGCAGGAAATTAACAAAAAAAAAACGTCGATGTGAAGATGACTTTACAGAGTATAGTCGATAAAAAAAGTGTATTAAGTACATTAACTTGTTTCAGACGAGTGGCTGAACCTAATCGAAGAGTGCCTCGCCCACGAAGTCCAAACCATCCGGGAGAAGGCCATCTCCGCGTTCCCGCTCGTATTCGACCAGTACCTGCGCGATGACAACGCGGTGTATGGTGACATGACCGCGAAGCAGAAGCGAGTCATGTTGATGGAGCGGTATTGTGAGCAGTTGGCCAATACTGGTGTAAGCGGGCTCGTGCTCCGGATGGGCTATGCGAGGGCTCTTGGTAAGTCACCTTAAGAGGAAAGGGGACGACCGGTTCTCCATACTAACGTAGTAACCAAATTAACTCTTTAACCATTTGACATTTCTTTCTAGTTATTTGATTTCGAACCGTAATTCTTATAGTAGAGATGCGTTTTTGTTATAAGTATGATGGCAAGTAGGCATGTTGCCGCTACGGACTAAATGGTTAACTTGATTTGTTTTTACAGGAACTCTTCCAAAATTCGTCCTCTCTGAATACCTGCCCAACGTCATCCAATCTTTAATAGACTGCACCAAAGTGACCGAGACCACACAGAAATGGGCCGAGGCGCGTCGCGACGCGGTAGTGGGACTCACTGCAGTCTGCCAGACCATGGGCATTGTGGATGGTGTAGAGAAATATGTGCCAATGATTATAGAGGCGCTGTTGCACTGTCTGTCGGAGTATACTATCGATATGAGGGGTGATATTGGAGCGTGGGTCCGAGAAGCTAGCATGACTGGTAAGTTTTTTGTTTCTAATCTTTACAACACGTAGTAGTAAGACTTACTAGCGTGTGCCGGACCATGGGCATTGTGGATGGTGTAGAGAAATATGTGCCAATGATTATAGAGGCGCTGTTGCACTGTCTGTCGGAGTACACTATCGATATGAGGGGTGATATTGGAGCGTGGGTCCGAGAAGCTAGCATGACTGGTAAGTTTTTTGTTTCTAATCTTTACAACACGTAGTAGTAGGACTTAGCGTGTGCCAGACCATGGGCATTGTGGATGGTGTAGAGAAATATGTGCCGATGATTATAGAGGCGCTGTTGCACTGTCTGTCGGAGTATACTATCGATATGAGGGGTGATATTGGAGCGTGGGTCCGGGGAGCTAGCATGACTGGTAAGTTTTTTGTTTCTAATCTTTACAACACGTAGTAGTAGGACTTACTAGCGTGTGCCAGACCATGGGCATTGTGGATGGCGTAGAGAAATATGTGCCGATGATTATAGAGGCGCTGTTGCACTGTCTGTCGGAGTACACTATCGATATGAGGGGTGATATTGGAGCGTGGGTCCGAGAAGCTAGCATGACTGGTAAGTTTTTTGTTTCTAATCTTTACAACACGTAGTAGTAAGACTTACTAGCGTGTGCCAGACCATGGGCATTGTGGATGGCGTAGAGAAATATGTGCCGATGATTATAGAGGCGCTGTTGCACTGTCTGTCGGAGTACACTATCGATATGAGGGGTGATATTGGAGCGTGGGTCCGAGAAGCTAGCATGACTGGTAAGTTTTTTGTTTCTAATCTTTACAACACGTAGTAGTAGGACTTAGCGTGTGCCAAACCATGGGCATTGTGGATGGTGTAGAGAAATATGTGCCGATGATTATAGAGGCGCTGTTGCACTGTCTGTCGGAGTATACTATCGATATGAGGGGTGATATTGGAGCGTGGGTCCGGGGAGCTAGCATGACTGGTAAGTTTTTTGTTTCTAATCTTTACAACACGTAGTAGTAGGACTTACTAGCGTGTGCCAGACCATGGGCATTGTGGATGGCGTAGAGAAATATGTGCCGATGATTATAGAGGCGCTGTTGCACTGTCTGTCGGAGTATACTATCGATATGAGGGGTGATATTGGAGCGTGGGTCCGAGAAGCTAGCATGACTGGTAAGTTTTTTGTTTCTAATCTTTACAACACGTAGTAGTAGGACTTAGCGTGTGCCAGACCATGGGCATTGTGGATGGTGTAGAGAAATATGTGCCGATGATTATAGAGGCGCTGTTGCACTGTCAATCGGAGTATACTATGGATATGAGGGGTGATATTGGAGCGTGGGTCCGGGGAGCTAGCATGACTGGTAAGTTTTTTGTTTCTAATCTTTACAACACGTAGTAGTAAGACTTACTAGCGTGTGCCAGACCATGGGCATTGTGGATGGCGTAGAGAAATATGTGCCGATGATTATAGAGGCGCTGTTGCACTGTCTGTCGGAGTACACTATCGATATGAGGGGTGATATTGGAGCGTGGGTCCGAGAAGCTAGCATGACTGGTAAGTTTTTTGTTTCTAATCTTTACAACACGTAGTAGTAAGACTTACTAGCGTGTGCCAGACCATGGGCATTGTGGATGGCGTAGAGAAATATGTGCCGATGATTATAGAGGCGCTGTTGCACTGTCTGTCGGAGTACACTATCGATATGAGGGGTGATATTGGAGCGTGGGTCCGAGAAGCTAGCATGACGGGTAAGTTTTTTGTTTCTAAACTTTACACCACGTAGTAGTAAGACTTACTAGCGTGTGCCAGACCATGGGTATTTTGTATGGCGTAGAGAAATATGTGCCAATGATTATAGAGGCGCTGTTGCACTGTCTGTCGGAGTATACTATCGATATGAGGGGTGATATTGGAGCGTGGGTCCGAGAAGCTAGCATGAATGGTAAGTTTTTTGTTTCTAAACTTTACACCACGTAGTAGTAAGACTTACTAGCGTGTGCCAGACCATGGGTATTTTGTATGGCGTAGAGAAATATGTGCCAATGATTATAGAGGCGCTGTTGCACTGTCTGTCGGAGTATACTATCGATATGAGGGGTGATATTGGAGCGTGGGTCCGAGAAGCTAGCATGACGGGTAAGTTTTTTGTTTCTAATCTTTACAACACGTAGTAGTAAGACTTACTAGCGTGTGCCAGACCATGGGCATTGTGGATGGCGTAGAGAAATATGTGCCAATGATTATAGAGGCGCTGTTGCACTGCCTATCGGAGTATACTATCGATATGAGGGGTGATATTGGAGCGTGGGTCCGAGAAGCTAGCATGACGGGTAAGTTTTTTGTTTCTAATCTTTACAACACGTAGTAGTAAGACTTACTAGCGTGTGCCAGACCATGGGCATTGTGGATGGTGTAGAGAAATATGTGCCGATGATTATAGAGGCGCTGTTGCACTGTCTGTCAGAGTATACTATCGATATGAGGGGTCATATTGGAGCGTGGGTCCGAGAAGCTAGCATGACGGGTAAGTTTTTTGTTTCTAAACTTTACACCACGTAGTAGTAAGACTTACTAGCGTGTGCCAGACCATGGGTATTTTGTATGGCGTAGAGAAATATGTGCCAATGATTATAGAGGCGCTGTTGCACTGTCTGTCGGAGTATACTATCGATATGAGGGGTCATATTGGAGCGTGGGTCCGAGAAGCTAGCATGACGGGTAAGTTTTTTATTTCTAATCTTTACAACACGTAGTAGTAAGACTTACTAGCGTGTGCCAGACCATGGGCATTGTGGATGGTGTAGAGAAATATGTGCCGATGATTATAGAGGCGCTCTTGCACTGTCTATCGGAGTATACTATAGACATGAGGGGTGATATTGGAGCGTGGGTCCGAGAAGCTAGCATGACGGGTAAGTTTTTTGTTTCTAATCTTTACAACACGTAGTAGTAAGACTTACTAGCGTGTGCAAGGCCATGGGCATTGTGGATGGTGTAGAGAAATATGTGCCGATGATTATAGAGGCGCTCTTGCACTGTCTATCGGAGTATACTATAGACATGAGGGGTGATATTGGAGCGTGGGTCCGAGAAGCTAGCATGACGGGTAAGTTTTTTGTTTCTAATCTTTACAACACGTAGTAGTAAGACTTACTAGCGTGTGCAAGGCCATGGGCATTGTGGATGGTGTAGAGAAATATGTGCCGATGATTATAGAGGCGCTCTTGCACTGTCTATCGGAGTATACTATAGACATGAGGGGTGATATTGGAGCGTGGGTCCGAGAAGCTAGCATGACTGGTAAGTTTTTTGTTTCTAATCTTTACATCACGTAGTACGCGTATTTACGTACGTAAATATTTTTTGGTATATTATTTTGTCTCTGTCATCGTCCGACCGAACAGGGTCGCAGTTCAATCTCACTTAGTGACTCAATTATCTTAAAACACCTGTTCACTCTCCTGTGATAATGTCAAGGTTAGCAAGATACCATTGTAAACAACATGATTTTTCTTATCTCATCTCATTTGACAGGTGGTTTAACATTGTTTATATTTAATTACTGATAAACTGAAATTTATAATAGTTGTTGAGTGAGATTATTTATTTAACCTTATATATCGACTATTAGGCTCTTGTCTATAAGTTCGCATAACAACAACAACTGAGTTCAACGAATTTGAATAACAAGATATGAACGATATGCATGTTTTTTAGTTACTGTTGTTTTGATCATTTTAATCAATATCGCAAATCTCGCCACTTACTATTACGTCAAAACATGTTGACAACTTATTTGGTTAGAATTTCAAACCAACAACATTTTTTTCACTCTGACCTTTAGCAACAATTTTGAGCAAAGACCGAAGAAAGCGGTGGTGGCCGAGTGGATCTGACCTCCAAATTTCGATTGAAGCTCACGGGTTCAAATCCGGGCTCGTACCAATGATATCATTTGATATTTACTAATAGCTTTTCGATGAAGGAAAAAGTCGTAAGAAAATCTGCATACATCCGCGAAAAAATTAAAAAGTGTACATGTGTCGCTTAACTTCAAACTCGGGTAAATCCATTCGACCCTCTCAGCAAATATCTACCCTACTACCTTTTCTTAATACCCAAATCTCATATCATAATCTGACAGATGGATTTATCCGAGTTTGAAGTTAAGCGACTCCTATGAAGTCTTCAACACGTATTGGGCCAGTGTGGGGACTATAACCCAAGCCCTAATTACTTAACCGCACCAACTTCACCAGGTTTGCTGTCGATCTGTCGCCAATGCGCTGTGGAGGCTCCACACCTAAACTCTCCGGACGTAGTGAGCGCAGTTGCGTGCGGAGTGGCACAACAATCCGTCGAGAAGATCGACCGTACACGCGCGCACGCTGGACGTATATTCACGTCGCTCATATACAAGTTAGTTTAGTATTATATTACTGAAAATTCTATCGATCTATCACCAATGCGCCGTGGAGGCTCCACACCTAAACTCTCCGGACGTAGTGAGCGCAGTTGCATGCGGCGTGGCACAACAATCCGTCGAGAAGATCGACCGTACACGCGCGCACGCTGGACGGATATTCACGTCGCTCATATACAAGTTAGTTTAGTTATATTACTGAAAATTCTGTCGATCTATCACCAATGCGCCGTGGATGCTCCACACCTAAACTCTCCGGACGTAGTGAGCGCAGTTGCGTGCGGCGTGGCACAACAATCCGTCGAGAAGATCGACCGTACACGCGCGCACGCTGGACGGATATTCACGTCGCTCATATACAAGTTAGTTTAGTTATATTATTGAAAATTATGTCGATCTGTCACCAATATGCCGAAGAAGGTAAAGCAGAAGGTAGAAATAGGACCAGGAACGCATACAATATACGAGCAGTTTAACAACTCTTATTAACTCGAATGGGTGAACGGGAGATTCGCACGTCTTGCATGTATTTTTTTCTATGGCTGCCGGACTATCAATTATTTTCTTTGAATCTATTTAATAATGCTATTTACGGAATTTATATGAAAACGAGTATAGTGACGTCACGGTCAACTCACCTACTTTTTATATTTCAATCCGATTTATTAAATAGAAATTGTGTTTAAAAATAACTGCTATCAATGTTTTTCTAATTATTATCTGGTGCTTTATTTAGTTCACAGTGTCAAATATATTATACAAATCATACAAAAAAATTGATGCAAAGCAATTTGACCCATATTGATCTGTAGTAATACACGTCTGATACTAAGTCGCTACGACCCAAATTGAGTTAACATCACACGTGTCTTGCTAGGGCGCTCCACGGGTTAAATAGATGGATACATCCAATTTCGTATGAATTCCATGTAGCTAACAAACCAACTTATTTCAGTGACCCGCCAATCACAAACATTCCACACCACGACGCACTAAAACGCATCTTCCCACCCGAAGAGATCGAACTAAAACCCCAGGCCAACGAAGACGTACCGACCAGTGAGAATACAAATGTGGTCCTATGGCTGTTCCCTGGGCACACTATGCCGAGGTTCGTTCAGCTGTTGAACTACCCGGCGTATAGGTATAGCGTGATTAAAGGGCTGGTTGTTAGCGCTGGAGAGTTGACTGAAAGCTTGGTAAGTTGAAAAATATAACCTTTATACGTGAAATTGTCAGACAACCAAAGGTCCCTAGTAAGATTAGCCGGTTGAAGTATTTAGCAAATGGCGCCAGCATAGCTTGCCCTGTTAACCCTAAACTAAATTTTAGTTTTTTTAATGGAATTTTATGCCTTGGATGCCAATTTAGGCAATGCTCTTTAGCCAAATCTCATAGAAAAAGGGGGGTGTTGTCAACGTTGTTTCATTACTAGTATACATTTATTATTGCTCTCAACTTGTGGTGACTGTAATTAGACTAATTAGTGAGTTGTAGTTGTCATCTGACGAAATGTTGCACTGGAAAATGATTTAGCTGTGCACACCGGGTTGCGTGTGCGTGACGTGCACGGCGTGCGCGTGCGCTAAAATATTGGAGCCGCACACGTCACGCAAGCGGTGTGCCATCTCTCATAAGGATCTGTATACTACAACGCCGCACGCGCACGTGTACGTCACGCACACGCAGCCGGTGTGCACAGGCCATTAGCTGTGCTCTATCTCGAGTTGAGACCCACATTTACTTTTGAATTACTTTATATAATATTATGAATAAATTAAGTAAGTACTACGATGTCAAAAGCACGGAGAGTAGGACCATTATGTACTGTAAACATAATTGTAATGTACTGAACTTTGTTCCAGGTGAAACACACGACACAGTCTCTCTTTTCATATTTAAACACATTACACAGCGATAAAGAAATGCTGAAATCGATCTGTGACACAATTATTAAAGTTTTCGCTGATAATATCAACGTGAAACGAATCACCACGGCGATATTCAACTTTTTGGACAGACTATTGAGTTCGGGTAAGTCGCAAATTGAACCTTGACTATCTATAATTACAGCATTATTTTCTTTAATCTTTCGTAGTAAAATATTTTATTTATATCGTTCTTGGCGGTCTTCACAATGGATTCGCATCCATTCGTGGATGTCAAAGATTATGGAGCATTCAACGAAATTGTCTTCCGATGTCCCGTACAAACGCGAATTTACTGAAGGTTTGCAGGTATAGGAGTTTTTTTTTATTACAATGGAAAAAAATATACGAAATTAAATGCGTTTGTACGGGACAGCTCATTGAATGTCCCGTATGATTTCACTTTTGTAACTTACTCCTTTGTAATGAGACTAATACATATAAACATGTTTGACGTCGTCGATCATCATCATCATCTCAGCCATAATACGTCCACTGCTGAACATATGCCCTCCCCCTTGGACGTCCATTCGTACCGGTTGGAAGCGGCCATCTTCTCTGCGTGCAATGTGGCCTGCCCATTGCCACTTCAGCTTGCTAATCCGGTGGGCTATGTCGACGTCGTCGATATAATTATGTAATTACTTACTTTGTTTTTTTTTTGTCTTAGGTGCCGTTTCGCCAATACTCGACGACCCCGAATCTACGTTTGCTTCTGATATCCTCAAATACCTGTTGATAGAGCTACGAGGCGGGAAAAATATCTACAAGCTGCTAGATTCAATCAATGTCCTTTGTCAGCTGATTCAGGTAAGTACATATGTGGCTTTCCATCAGAGAAGGGTCATACGGAATTCAATACGGAGAGTTCAAAGACGTGCAAGTTCCGGAAAGTTTGCAAAAACTTTGGATAGTTCTTAGATATTTTAGGTATTTTTTATATGGTGGAATTATTCGCTGTCCTCGGGTGTAGTCTCGGTGGCTCAGTTAGCAGTGTGTGGGCTACCCAGTGTTGATTTTAGAAAGTTTTCAAAATATCCGAGAACTTATCTAAGTTTTTGGAAACTTTCCGCCACCTACTTGCACATATCTACATATGTTACAGCGTGGAGTATGTGTATCTACGACACATTTTTTGTACATCTTATTCATATAATTAGTCCCACCCAGTGCCGGATTTAGACATTTGCCGCCCGTAGGCTATGCCGATTTTGCCGCCCCTATCCGCCCCGCTTATAGGTTTTTTAAAGTAATTTCCTATCAGAGGCGTTTAATTTTATAGTACAACACACCATAGCCATAAAATGCATATAAGGTGACGTCATTAATGTCACATTTATATGGGCTGTTTTTGTCACTTAATGACGATGCGACCTCGTTATATTTGCCTGATCTGATCGGTGGGTACCGCTGGGTTTTGGCACTTTTGGCCATTGAGAATCAAGGTGAGGCATTGGCAGGCAGGCAGGATATAGCTAAGGAGTTCGGTCGGGTCTGGCATCGAGTCTGCTCAAGGGACTATGCTATACAAATGGATCGCTAGCTTTTTGTCCGGTAGACGCATATGAGCCGTATAGTAGACGGAAGCTGCTCCGATATTGTGGACATTACCGCTGGCGTTCCACTTGGTTCTGTGCTATCCTTGCTGCATATCAATGATAATCATTGCTATGCAGATTGCAGAGATGACAGTAGTAGGGATACGTATTACACAGGCCGTGCCAATATCCCTCATTCTGTGGTGCTGGAAAGTCATGAAAAGTATCTGATATCGAGAGCACTCTATCCATCCTGAGTTTTGGCATGGGATCGGAGATTCAATACCACGAAGACACAAGAATCGACGAGCAGCCCAAACTCACAATGTAGTCACATAGGGGTCAGATGGGTTAGTATAAAAAATGTAGTTAGTAAAATGAAAACGCGAGCGTAGAAGGCGCGAAATTTTTTCGAGAAAATAGTAGGTAAGTAGGTACATTTTTAAAGTCCCATACTTCAAAAGGGAAAAAACATAATACCACGAAGATAGAAGAATCGACGACCATCCCAAACTCACACTGTAGTCAGATGGTGGTCAGATGGGTCACAAATAATATAGGTACTTAAATGAGAACGCGAGCGTAGCGAGCGCGAAATTTTTTCGAGAAATAGTAGGTAGATACATTTTTAGGATTCCATATACTTCAAAAGGAAAAAAACGGAACCCATATAGGATCACTTTGTTGTCCATCCGGCCGTCTGTCTGTCTCAATATAAAGGGTCTTGATATGACAGAGGGTGGCAAAATCGACAAATAATGCTTGTTATTTAAATTTTACAAATAAATTCTGGTCGATATCTGAACAGCACATGAAAATAATTTTTGACCCAAATTTGCCGCCCCCTAAAATCTGCCGCCCTAGGCTTCAGCCTACTCAGCCTAGTGGTAAATCCGGCACTGGTCCCACCGAAAGAAAGCTATACAAGTATCAACGTAGAACTATTTCTAGACAAAACTAGCCATTGCCTCCTATTCACAATAAAATTATTTCAGGTTGGAGGCACAGTATGCAGAAAGTCGCTAGGCCAGCTAGTGATCTACTTGTGTTACGCCGACCGCTACGTGCGGCGCTGCGCCTCGGCGCGTCTCTATGAAGCGCTCACCCTGTATGGCGACGAGAGCTCCGTGCCAGACGAAAATATTGAAAAGGTAGGACAATTCAATACAAAATCCACATGAATCTTAAGCTCCATTTCCAAGAACTTGCATGCGATTTATTTGGTAGATCGACTTAACTAATTCGTTGTACTTAACCATTTCATCGCCATTGACTTTATATAAAGTCAGTACATTTCGCCCCACACGCCACGACTTGTGATATGTTATACGGGTTGTCTATGTGCAATTTTTGACATGGCGTTTATAATGATGACACTCTATTACTAGATACATTGACGGGGCGGCGAATAGGTCTAAGGGGCCCACAAATTACCAGTTCGCTGGAAAATATCAGCCCGTCAGTTGATCGGAACCAGGGGTCGTACAAAAAGTGCGGATGACGTCAAACCACTTATAGGATGATTTCAAATAGTATTTTTGATTTTCATCAACAATTATCACTTATCATTGATCAACCTCTTTATTAAACGATATATATCGCCACTTGAAATGAGTAAGTACGTTTTTGACTGACACATTGTCAATCAGATGAACAATAAATTGACTTCGTTATTGTTTAGCTATTGTATCTTCACGATTATATTTACCTAAAATTTATATTTACTAATGTATAATAAAACGCTCTAAAATGTCATCTTTACTCGAATATTGTGGCAATTTTCCGTTTTTGGAGGTACGTGACAAACACGTATACTGCTCTTGCTATAATCAAGATATACCAACGAAGGTAAGCAATATTAAAAGACATTTATTCGTGAAATTTATTTTATTCACTACATCACCCTACCACCTGTATTATTAATTCCATAGATTTATTTACGATTATTTTGTTACTTCATTAATACTACTTTGTTACTACATGTCACACGGAAGTTTAAATACACACTCAAACATCATCCTGTGTGCAAGATTACGTCATTTTTACGTCATCCGCACTTTTTGTCCGACCCCTGATCGGAACTGTCACCTTTCGCATTTAACTGACAGGCCGATATCGTCCGGCAGACTGGTAATCAGTGGGCCCCTTAAAAGTTGGCAATGTACAGAATATTGCATGTAAGTTCTCTCGCCGCGTAAAAGGGGCTTTTAGAGACTTTACTGAGATTGCAGATTTTACTCACCGTTATCTACTTCTATTCAAAACCAATAGATTATAATCAATTAATCACCCTTGGCGGCATGAGTCGAAGTATGTGACGATTCAAGATTATAAAAACAGTCGTCGATAGTATGTTACAATTTGCGTACATAATATTATGTTGGAGTTGGAATCGGTAGTGATAATAGTACATTACTACAAAGGCCGGGACGAAAGGGGTTGCCGGCCGAAGACATATAGACGGCCGAGCGAAGCGAGGCCGGATAGGTCTGAGCGCGGGCAACCCCATTTCCCGCCGAGGTATGTATAGTGCTTTTCTCAAACATGCAATGAAATAAATAAAATAAAAAATCCACTAAACCCAAGTTTTATTTATAGAAAAAACTAAAAGTAAACTACACCCAAAATATAACCAACACGTACCTTTATCATTATCACGCGTATGTTTTACACGAGTCGTGTATTTTTACTACCCGTATATTTTCATGTATCTTTGATTTTTTCGCCCTGTATCCGTCTGACTGTCGTTTTCGTCACATACGGTTACATAGTCTTTCACATGTTTCACATACACCGTTGCTTTATGCATGGAGAAAATAAGTATAATTTCCACAGTGTTGACGAATTTGCAGTTAGAGTCTGTGCGGAAAGAGAAGAGTCGTGGGATTTGAGGGCGCGCCAGTGCTATTTTATGGTTTTTGCTATGCTGACAACACTGGTCACGTGATTATAGTACGACACTAAAGGTCATGATACTTGAATCCCTTTTGTTCCGGTTTTTTACCACGGCTTACTAAACGGAGCCTGGTGGTGGTGTCGGCTCATCAACTCAATCCCCTGATTTAGCGCAGGCACTAGTTTTCTTTTTAAAACACACTTGTTTTTATGTCTCAGATACTAAAAAGTGACAGTGCGATTGACAAAACTGCTAAAAGTGCTAAAACTAGTTAAGAATCTGCCCAATACAACTGTAATTTTAGTACCAAACAAGATAGAGTCTCATTTATGTACTGCCTAATCTGTGCAGTCCAACAGTTATTAAAACCGGGTAAATCGGGTAGAAATTGGGCAATAGAACTGTAATTTTATCTGGGATATATTTCACCCATTGTAAACTTGACTTGTAATGTATGTGTACATTATTAATAATAAATATGGATATGAATAAAAATAGTGCATAAGGAATCATCCATTAATTACGTCTCACGAATTTCTAGGTTTTTTGACCCCTCCCCCCCTCCTTGTCACACTTGGTCACATTTTGCAAATCCCTCCCCACCTTGTGTGACGTCACATTTAGGCAATTTTGTTTTCAACGAAATCGGCAATACTAACTCGGCTGTATTTTTTTTATAAAAAAATATTTTTTGTAAAAGAAATATTAGTAATTTTATAACGCAAAACCAATTAGGAACGAAAATTACATTCCTACCTACATCATTATTTAAATGTACAGCGATTAAAAAAATATAAATTAATTTTCGGTTACTGATGAATATTGATGAAGTTAAAGTGACGTCACAATGTTTGTGACTCCCCCCTCCCCTATGTCACAACACTGCTAAATATGAAATATAATTTCGTAACTAACAGAACCTACAAATAAAGAAATATTTTATTAGAAAAAGTTTTATTCTTTGTAATCGAAGTCTGAATTAAAATATTCAATGTCACTTATGTTTGAGCTAGCTTCAGAACAACCAGGGACACTCATAGAACTATCTTCATCTGAACTGGATGTGCTTGAATCCGGCACGTAGATTACGAATTCTTGCATATCACCTACTTAGCGGTCTTTTATTCGAGATGCCGTAGGTACTTTTACACAATCCTGAAAAAAAAAATTACATATAAATATGCATAAAATGGCAAGTATCAAGACTATTTGTCAGTTATTTTAAAGACCATGAATGACCTGCATATTTATGAAAATTAATATATTTTGAATGAATATACTTACCGATTATGTACCGGAGACAAGTTACTTAGGGGCCTTATTAAATAGGTAATTATTTAATATTAAATACAACATCAATACCCGCGAATAGCGGAAACACGTTCCGCGACTTTTTGTAAGTCGATAGTCGGCTTTTAGCCGTTTTCTTCCCGCTGACAAAACCGAACAATGTTAAATATAATTTTCCTTGTGGTTTTATGTACGGTTTTATCGTGTTTTGAAAATATATTATACATAAAACTTGCGGTTTTTGTTAATAAATATACAATGACAGAAGTTTGTTTACTTTTTACATGACAAGGTGTCAAAGGTTTGATTGCCATATAAAATTTAAAATGTTAGTTCCCGTTTCTGCCACGACTCTTCTCTTTCCGCACAGACTCTACATTCATTTAAAATATGCCACAAAACTGTTTCTAATAAACTGTAAGCCATTTTTCTTAGTTTCTCGTCATTTTTTATACTTCGTCTTTGACTTGGCGGCAGAGGCAGCAAGTTGTTTAAATTCAATTCTGCTTACGCTGCCAATTCCAACACCTACGATTACAATTAATATTAATTTTATTATTTCGTCGGAACTCATATTAAAGTAAAAAAATCAACAACGCACCATAAATCCAATAAAACAGAATTAAAAATTTTCAACTTTACCTCCATAACAATTTAAAAAAAATAACTACGCGTGTTTGAGTAGACCTTTTTACCGCTAACGTTTAGATGAAATATTTTAAATGTTTTTATTTGTGTAGTTAAATTTATAATTTAAAATTATTGAATTTGATTAATAATGTATTATTTATTAAGTTCATGTTGATTTTATACAATTAAAACTGCAAATTATAGCAAACATTGTTTTTTGTTTTTTTTTATAGGCGTAGTGGCAGAGTGTCATTACGAACCATAAAGCAAAAACTGCCTCTAGTTTTTTTTAATGGATGAATGCCACGATGCTGTGTCACAAATACCTGTGAAATGAAAATTAAAAAAAAAGGACTTTGCCGGCCTAGGCCTGCAAGATTTGTATGAAATTCCATTAAAGACCTTTTGTCCTAGCCGCACCTGAAACGTCATACTTCGCAGCCTATTATAAGGAACATAACATCAATATTTCATTGCATGTTTGAGAAAAGAATATTTTTGCCTTGCGTCTTCGTCCCGCGTTTCTGTTCATGATATACGTTACACAAATTCTTCTCATTGTTTAGAATTCATGTGAACTGATCATTCGTAATACTTATTGTAACGAGTTTACGTCTACAACTGGTTAGTTAAGGTTAATGAGGAAAAGACCGGCATATAAAATTTTTAGTTGGGAAGACCGTCATAGGGCAAGAACTCTCATATTTGAATACGTACTTCGCTCAGACAAGTCGGAAAGGAAGAGCTTCGCTCCTTTTGGTCTACCGACCTTATGTAAGGGGAGTATGTGTCACACACGCAAGAGTTAGAAGCGACGAAAGAGCTTGTAGACGGCATTACCTGATAGGCTTCACTACGTTAACCTTAATTGTGTTAGACGGTCTTCACCACATTGATCTTAAATGTGTTGCTGTTAATACCTGTGTAATTTTGCATCCAAATATGATGTGAGTCTACCTTTATCATCATACTGTTTACATTTATTTTTCTCTGTAATTATTTATTTAATAACATTTTTACAACATAATAAAAACACTAAAACTTATAAAAGTTATAAATAAAAAAAATTGCCCGAAGTCGTAATCCGTAGGCAGGGTGCCCAGAAGGCTGGCCGCATTGCCCCACTGGATGGCAATGCTGATCCGTTGGGCAAAATATTGGCCAGCCCTTTGGTCTTTTTCTCTATATACATTTGAGTTTTGTTTGTACTAAGTAAACATTCAGATTATTAAATAGGTGTTTTTTCCCAAAAAATCCTTTTATTATGGCATGTATGAATTTTATTTCCCTAGGTAATGACGATCCTTGAACAAACCGACTGGGAAAAAGACGTCACAGAACTGCGACCAATAAGGAACGAGCTCTGCGATCTCATGGGCATCAAGCGGCCAGTTATGAAGCAAAAAGCACCTTAATCTTACTAATTAAGAACTAAATTCGTGTAACACTTTTGCGAAGCAAGAAGAGGCGTTTTGGTTATTCCAAAATGGTGCTTTAGTTGCAGCGTAGTGCCTTTACGTGATGCATTTTTTTCTTGCATATTAATTGTGGTAACAATTGCTTTAGCTAAACTGTCTTAAAAGCTTGGCAGGCCTGAATAAGGAAGATTGAACTACTGTTTGTTTTTTAACACTGCGGATCTCTTTACCAAAACGGTAAAACCTTACCTCAAGCCATAATTATAGGTACTTATTCAACTGGTCAATATAATGGATCAACTTTTTTTTAACCATACTGTTTACTGATATACATTTTTATCATAGATACCATGTAGTATTGTATGATGACTGCCTCAAATTAAATGTTCTTTATTTTTTTATATGTGCGACTCACCTCGAGATTATTTTAATGAACTATGTAACACAAACCATGCATAAAATAAAATATTTATTTAACATATTACAATTGTTTCACTTTTACACCTTATATTTAGTTATTGCACTATCACACATTAAACAAATGAACATACATACATACCCACATACATACCGGTCAAAATCATAACCCTCCTTTTGCGTTGCCGTAGTCGGGTAAAAAATACGCGCTCTATAACATCTTATTGTTGTTGCAAAATGATCATTGTAAATTTGATTATATAGGTAGGTACACATTTTATTCCAAAAGTAAAAATACATTTTTACAACACCAAGTTGGCCAAGAATATTGTGGCTCCTGTAGTAGCAATCCTTGAATCTATAGCTTTTTGCGAATCTGAAAAATCGGAGAGCTGTCAAAGCGTGCTTAAAATAACCTTTTCGCCGCCATTGACTTGATATAAAGTCAATACATTTCGTGTCCCACACGCCACGACTTCATATCAAGACGTGGTTTTGGTCAGGTTTGTTAACGTGCAATTTTTGACATGGCGTTGATGACACTTACTACTTCATTGATGTGGCGGAGAAAAGGTTAATGGTTTAAACTTTTTGAGACAAACGAGAAATTTAAATCTGTCTTGCATTATTTTGGTTGATATTAGTACGGATCTCCAATAACTTCAACACTATTTTCGCATAACAATACTGAAACTGGTTCAGCCAAGAATTTGCAATTGTGCTGGATCCTGTGGCGCCTCCGCTATTAAATTCGACCAGAATGTTGAATAATTCTTCAATACGGTGCCTCTGTAAAGTAAAATGATACACATTAAAATTTTAAACATACATATTTGCACTTACTATGCCGCTTAACTAGTACGACTTGCGTTGTTCCGCGAGACTCCATACTTGAAGCACAGAATAAATAATAGTACTATCGTACAGAAAGGAAACTTCTACAAAACCGAAGTTTGACAGCGGTTCAGGGTCGAATCTTGCTATTCCTTTCTAATATATGGCACTATCCCTTTCGGCTATTTAGGGTTGTCAAAATTCCAGTGATTATCTTATCTCGTCATATATTCTTGCACGCAAAAGGAAGTCAATTTGTCGACATAGAAAAAGACGGGTAGTCTATCTCGCCGCGAGATACTGTCGCGTCAATCATGTGCTTGGCCTACTGACGAAGGTTTGACCCCCATGTAAGTATGTTCAGCGGCAGTGGCGTAGCATGAACTAATCTAGCCGTGGGAGAAGTCGCATCTGTAGGTCCTTTTCTTTCAATGTGCGGCGCGAGGCCGTGGGGGAGGGCCCACTTCGCCCACGCCTATGGCACTGGTCCCACCGCGAGCTAGTAAGCTATGAGCTATCGGCTATAAACATGAACAAAAGATAAGCACTCCCGTGTAAATAAAAGAGACTATAAATATCGCCGTGTCTCTTTTATTTACACGGGAGTGCTTATCTTTTGTTCGTGTTTATAGCCGATAGCTCATAGCTTACTAGCTCGCGGTGGGACCAGTACCTAAAGTCCGTTTTTTTTAGCATTAGAAAGAACTTCGCAGAAGTAAGCTTGTGGTTCCAAATCTGGCACTTTTAGCGGTAATAATTTGAAGTAAATTATACTTCGAGCAACACCGGCTTCCGACACGTCGGAAGGGAGGGGGGAGGAAGATATCGTCCCAAGCGATATCTCACCGTACAAATCATTCTGCCATTTTTCGCGGGGGGAAGGTGCACACAATCGCGCTTCTCACACACTTACATACAAAATCCAATCAAAGGCCCTACCGCGAACCACGTTCGACGTGTTGCCTCTCTATGGCACTTGTAAATTCATACGTAAGTGTGACAGGGAGGCAACACGTCGAACGTGGTTCGCGGTAGGCCCTCTGTAATAACGACACAAATACATAGAAAATGACACACGTCAAAGACAAATCTTGCAAACCTCGATCTCTTTTTGTGTACGGACGAGTGACTTAGTGTCACAACACGCACACTAACACATTTTCGTTGAAGTATGTCATTGTATTCTGAGAGATGAGAAGTCGGATTTGTCGCTCGACCGATCCGCAATTTGTACTGAGCGAGCAAAATCGATAAATCCAACAATTACTTGAGACTAAAATATAATAATTGTATTTAAATGTAATTAAACGTATGATATGTAAAAAAAAATATTACATGAAAAAATGTAACACTTTCTTTTTATAAATTTGATGTCCCCGACCTCTTTTTATAACAAAAAACCGAGCAAACAGGCATTTTTGTGCAGCAGTGTTCACGCGCGCGTCTGGACTCGGTCTAGTGAAAAATCCAAGTGCAACTAGTTTTATTACCCGCGCTAGATTAGATTGACGCGCTAATCTTGTACCTCGGCAGAGGGGTAATAGTGCGAATGCCGCCTCCCTTCTTTAATTATTAACAATTAAAGAGCCTAATAAAAACTGCACGCTTGCTTCTGTGGAGTTCTTTATAAAAGTGGTAACAGACTATCGCACCGGACCGCGACCTTGGTGCGGTGCGGAGCATTTATCGATAGTCTGTAAGCTTCCATCGCACATAATTATTATTAATAGCGGTGCGGTGGGCATGCACGTCGCACCAACTGACAGGTAATAATAATACTGGTGCGCTCCGCACCAATTTCCATAGTGTGTAAGCTGCGTCGCACCGTTTGACAGCGGGGCTACCGCGAACTACATTCGACGTCTAACCTCTCTGTCGCACTTATAAATTCGTACGTAAGTGTGACAGGGAGACAACACGTCGAAAGTGGTTCGCGGTAGACCCTCGGCTTTCATTTTCAGTGGAATGTTAAAATACTACTATGACGGGAGTACAGCGATTTTTCTTGCTAGGTTTATAATTAATTTTGTTGATATTCTCTACCTTTCACCATTCACACTGACTCTGGCAAAGGCCCTAAAGGCTGCCATTTCTCTAATATAATATATATATATCATGTGATCAACATGGAGCCCGAGATCATAGGTGACGCGGAAAGACAATCCATCATTGAAATCTTGGAATTGTATAAAGATTTCCCATGGTTATGGGACTTAAACCACGCCAAATATTTTGATAAGGACGCTCGCTCGCAATCATTCGAAGTCCTTTTAGAGTGCTACCAAAAATACTTTCCCAATACAACGGTCACCGATATCAGGAAAAAAATTGAATACTTAAGATCATGTTACCGGCGGGAGCGAAAAAAGGTTGGTAAATAAATCAAGTTTTTTTTAAATTGTATTTAATAATGTACCAAATAAAAACAATAAATCATCACATACAAAAATTTTGCTAACTTCAGGTGGAGTCCAGCAAGACTACAGGAGCTGGCTCAACGGAAATATACCAACCGAATCTCTGGTACTACCCATATTTAAATTTTCTGCAGGAAAAAACGGTTCCAACCACAGTTCCAGTTGACAACTTTCCAACAAAGGATGTTGAGGTAAACATAGGTAAACATTTCTAGAGTCACCAGAATCTACATCCCAGCTTTTGACACACACAGTGCCTTCTCCGTATCTGTTATCCCCTCCTAACCAAACTCCCTTCCTACCTGCCTGTCCTTCCCAAGTGCCGCAACAACCATCAACAACATCTTCATCATCGCAAAAATATTTTCCTCCGTCATCACCCCAGCAATCCCAACATCCATCACGATCACCAGAATCTACATCCCAACTTTTGACAGCGCCTTCGCCGTCTCTGTTATCCCCTCCTAACCAAACCCCCTTCGTCCCAGCTTGTCCTTCCCAAGTGCCGCAACAACCATCAACGCAGCCTCTATCATCATTACCTCGTAGGAGTATTATTCTCCAAAAAAATAATATATTCAGAGGAGAGTTAAAAGACTTAAACAAATTTGTGATATTAAAAAAATAGCCTCATAAGATATGTTAAGAAAAATAATCAGAGGAGAATTAAAAGACTAATAAATAATTAAAAATGTATCTGATTTTAGAATAAGGAGATATCTCAAGGAGATATTATAAAATATATATTCAGAGAGAGATTCAATCAAAGCCTTTAATAAATATCTGACTAAAAATATTGTCTCTTGACACATAGGTATGTAATATATGTAAATGTATGAGTATATTCTGACCATCCTAAATTTTCATTCCAAGTTACTTATCAAGTATGGATAGCTTATAGGGATGTGTATGCATTCTTATTGCAACGTTTGTGCATAGTTAGTGTAGTCAGAGTCTACTCAGAGGCGAATCAAAAAAGACAATTAAAGATCAGATTTTTATAAAATAGCCCCTTGAGATAATATATTATGTTAGGTAACTATATGGGACAGTAAGCTGCAGAGGCTACCTTTTCTCTGCAGCTTACTGTACTATTTACACTTTTAATTTTCAAGTCCAGTCAACCTATTTGATTTCGGTACCCCTTCATAATGTGGCAAGTTATGAAGTGGCCCCGAAATCAAATTGGTTGACTGCACAGTTTTCACATTTTGTAACTATTATTTGGAAAGGGTCTAGTGATCCTACAAATGTTAGCCAGTTTAGTGAGTCATGGGGAGTCTGTATTTTACTGACACTAATATTATTGTTATAAATAAGTATAAGTAACATATATTTCTTCCCTTTAATACTGCCAAAATTGGTGTGACAGAGAGGTGACTGATAATAAAATTACTTATTGTTAATTATTATTAGGTATTTAGTATGATCATTCTAATTAGGTGCCATAAAAGCTGTGATTCATAAATAATAATAATTAGATTATTAATAGCATATTGTTTTATTTCTCACATTAGGTACCTACACATGTTTGTTGTTGACACAAAAGTTGCTGTTTTATTTTTTTATTCCAGATACTAAAAGGTTTTCTAAAGTAAAAGTAAGGTAAACATACTAGTACTCGACATGCTATTGCCCGATAGATGACACCTTGCTGTCATCGCTATTGACAATGACTTGAGTTTCAAGATGACATGTACTGGGACCGCATCGAGCACCAGTATGTTTACCTTATGTCAAATATGTTCCAAAGTAACACAGCATGAAGTTGGTGAACCTTGGTAATAAATCTATGTATTCCTAAGGTTTACTAACTTCATGCTGTTTCTATTGATACTAAGTGCCAAAAATATGTACACATTACCTAAATATATAGCGACCTGTCTAGCCTAGTGGTTAGTGACCCTGCATATTAAGCTGATGGTACCGGGTTCAAATCCTGGTACCGCCATTTACTTGGGTGATGACCAGGGAAATGAATTGTTTCATTTGTTATACACAAAGTTAGCTACATAGGTATGACAAAAGATACAATTGTTTCACCTTTATATAGTCTTTGAGAGCTTCAAAGATAGCTTGGCAGGTCTCTGGTATTATTTCTGAGAGCAGTTGGGACGATATGCTCGTGCAGAATTTCAGTTCTCTTAGGTCTCTGCCAGACGTTAGATATTTTAACGTCGCCAACAGCCTCTCTTCGGCTGTCACCGCTGCCCTCAAATGTGTATCTTTTTTTGTAATATGTGGTTTGACTAAACTTAACAGCTCCTGAAATAAATCTGGTGACAGGCGGAGATATATTTTAAAATCTTCGTCATCCAGCTCTCTAATGAGCCGTACGTGACTATATGCCTTTCTGTCTCTTAGGTAAAATTTGGCCCATTCCTTTCTCTTTTTCTTTTTAAATATAGGTTGAGTGGTAGTGGCAATTGTAGCCACTATCAAGGCGATTTTAGTTTGTTTAGATAACACTGGAGGCATTCTTATTTGAAAACATACATTCGTGGTGTCATAGCAACTGGACGGCAATGTAGCCAGTTGATGAAATAAAAATATGCAGGTACAATGCTTCAAAGAAACTGATTTGCAAAGATTTTCATGCAAAACTATGGATTGTGTTGTTTTAGGCTCTCTACCTACCTCTAAAAAGCAAAGCCGCATTGAAGCCCTTAAGATTTAATTTAAAATGATAAAGGATTCCATTGCAAAAATTTGATGAAAAACACGGAAATATGGGACACTTGGCAACACTGGCGCACGTGTGCGGCAGTCTGTAAGCTAGGATCGCACCGTTTTGACGGTCCGGTGCGATAGTGTGGAAGCCCACGGCAGTAAAGCAATTCCTAGAACCGCTCCAAGGTCGCGGTCCGGTGCGATAGTCTGTTACCACTTTAATGCTAAAAAAACGAACTATAGCTACGCCACTGGCCTGCATGTTCAGAGGAAATTTATAGTTTCGGAGAAATCAAACGACAGCTTTGCAAATTTTGCAATATGTATACAAAATAATGCGCAACATATCGTGTCTATTACGAATAAAAATTATAATTTAATTTATGCGCTGTCTTGTGTCATTTTGGTTCGCTGAGCCAACGGAGTAAGTAAGTAATTTAGTTTTGTTTTAATTCTGACTAACTACCGACGATTAAGCTAAGGAAATTAAATAAGATCACGGATAACATAAATCGAAACTAGTTCTCATTTTAGCCGATTTATATTTTTTGTCTAAAGGCCAGGGTCACGCTGTATACATGTTTACTAAATTAACATGCCGTTTAAACATATTTAATTATCTTCAATGGGCAATCAAATGGTACGTATGTAGATATTTAGGTACTAACCTACATAAATAACTAGTAACCCTCAGAAACCACTAATCATGATATTTCAAAATGTGTCAATAAAAATAAATATATGTACCACAAAGGTCAAAATGTACGAACGGAAGTTTCTTAACGATGGACTATTTTAGTTGAAACGGATTTTATCTTAAGGTCACCCGTTTAAACCGAAGTTGCACAACGCATATATGCGATCGAGTGAAAGGAACTTTACTGGCATGTACGTACGTTTATGATCTGAGACGACAAGGGATTAGGAGCAATACATAGACTCATGAATTCGTATTGCCAATAATAGGATTAGTACGTATACAGCAGCAGAAGTTGCTAAGTAGGTGAGGTGTCAAAATTACCTTGACGCGCTCTTATTCTCTTAACATTAAAGTCGCGTCAAGATCATTCTGAACACCTCGTCCGCTTAGCAACTATTGCTGCTGACTGTACCTATAGGTAATTGCTAAATATCTACACTACTATTGCACAAAAAACTAGTAAGTCACCTTACAGGCTTACACCATCAATGAATTTATAGTATTATTTTTAAATTTATAGTAGTGATAAAATACTTATATGTATTTGACCCTAGTTTTTTAACCGACTTCCAAAACTCAAAGAAGGAGGTTATCAATTCGGTTGTATGTTTTTTTTTATTAACCGACTTCCAAATCCCAAAGGAGGAGGTTATCAATTCGGTTGTATGTTTTTTATTTTTATTTTTTTTATTTTTTTTTTTATTTTTTATGTTTGTTACTCCATATCTCCGTCATTACTGGACCGATTTTGAAAATTATTTTTTTGATTGTATGTATATGCATACAGATTGGTCCCGTTTTTGTCGAAATCCAGTTCTGATGATGGGATCCACGAGGAATCGACGGAACTCCTCAAATCTTAAAGGCATACATATGGTGATTTTTGTGTTTTTATCAACAAATCAAGCATATACATTCAAAAACGTGACATTTGATGAAGTGGAACTGCTGATGATGATCAGAACGGAACTCTTCAACGACGCATAGTTCACCTTTGGCGATTTGTCCTCTTCGTTATGTTTGTTAAGCAAGTTAAGTTTTTAAGCCACAATTTTATCAAGCTTGAGTTCTGATGATGGGATCCATGAGAAATCGAGGGAACTCCTCAAATTTTAAAGGCATGCGTATAGAGATTTTTGTATTTTCATCAGAAAATCAAGCATTTTCATTAAAAACTGTCGCATTTGATGAAGTGGAACTGCTGATGATGATCAGAACGGAACTCTTCAACGACGCATAGTTCACGTTTGGCGATTTGTCCTCTTCGTTATGTTTGTTAAGCAAGTTTAGTTTTTAAGCCACATTTCTGTCAAGCTCGAGTTCTGATGATGGGATCCATAAGGAATCGAGGGAACTCCTCAAATCTTAAAGGCATACGTATAGAATTTTTTGTATTTTCATCATAAAATCAAGCATTTACATTAAAAATTGTCGCATTTGATGAAGTGGAACTGCTGATGATGATCAGAACAGAACTCTTCAACGACGCATAGTACATGTTTGGTGATTTCGAATTTCGATTTTGACTTGGACTGGGACCCGGACTCATACCCGGATCCGGTTCGGACCCGGACTAGGACTCGGACTCGGACCCGGACTCGGACCCGGACTCGGACCCGGACTCGGACCCGGACTCGGACCCGGACTCGGACCCGGACTCGGACCCGGACTCGGACCCGGACCCGGACTTGGACCGGGACTCGGACCCGGACTCTGACTCAGAGACCCGGACCTTGACCCGGAAAACCATTATGATACCTAAACTAAATAAACCACTATGATTACCTACCATAAAATGTGGGTATGATGATGCCAAACCCCTCCCGCTCAAACTCCCGTACACCGCACCGCATGCGCCGTTAAGTGGGTTAGGTTTGGTTAGAACTGCGAGTCTTACAGAAACGAAATGCTACTAGAAAAGTGGGTTTGATTAGGTTCGAACTGCGATCCTCACAGAACCGAACTGCTATCAGAGAAGTGGGTTAGGTTAGGTTAGATAACTACGACCCTTACGGAAACGAAATGCTACTAGAAAGTAGGTACTGGTTTTACCTCCTTTTCTACATAGTGCACCATCTACCATAATCTTTCACCGGGCCCCATAGAAGTCGGTTTTTTTTCTTAAAATTTTTTTATTTTATTTTTTTTTATGTTTGTTACTCCATAACTCCGTCATTACTGGACCGATTTTGAAAATTGTTTTTTTGATTGAATGTATATGCATACAGATTGGTCCCGTTTTTGTCAAAATCCAGTTCTGATGATGGGATCCATGAGGAATCGAGGGAACTCCTCAAATCTTAAAGGCATACACATAGTGATTTTTGTTTTTTTATCAACGAATCAAGCATATACATCCATAAAAGTGACATTTGATGAAGTGGAACTGCTGATGATGATCAGAACGGAACTCTTCAACGACGCATAGTCCACGGTTGGCGATTTGTCCTCTTCGTTATGTTTGTTAAGCAAGTTAAATTTTTAAGCCACATTTTTGTCAAGCTCGAGTTCTGATGATGGGATCCACGAGGAATCAAGGGAACTCCTCAAATCTTAAAGGCATGCGTATAGAGATTTTTGTATTTACATCAGAAAATCAAGCATTTTCATTAAAAACTGTTGCATTTGATGAAGTGGAACTGCTGATGATGATCAGAACAGAACTCTTAAACGACGCATAGTTCACGTTTGGTGATTTTTCCTTTTCGTTATGTTCGTTAAGCAAGTTAAGTTTTTAAGCCACATTTTTGTCAAGCTCGAGTTCTGATGATGGGATCCATAAGGAATCGAGTCCTCAAATATTAAAGGCATACGTATAGATTTTTTTGTATTTTCATCATAAAATCAAGCATTTACATTAAAAACTGTCGCATTTGATGAAGTGGAACTGCTGATGATGACCAGAACAGAACTCTTCAATGACGCATGGTACACGTTTGGTGATTACGAATTTCGATTTTGACTTGGACTGGGACCCGGACTCGGACTCATACCCGGATCCGGTTCGGACCCGGACCTGGACTCGGATCCGGATTCGGACCCGGACTCGGAACCGGACTCTGACCCGGACTCGGACCCGGACCCGGACTCGGACCCGGACTCGGACCCGGACCTTGACCCAGAAAACCACTATGATACCTTAACTAAATAAACAACTATGATTACCTACCATAAAATTAATGTAGGTATAAAGTACGATGATGCCAATCTTACTAGCCCCTCCCGCTTAAACCCCCGTACACCGCACGGCATGCGCCATTAAGTGGGTTAGGTTAGGTTTGAACTGCGATCCTCACAGAACCGAACAAGGATTAGGTTAGGTTAGAACTGCGAGCCTTACAGAAACGAAATGCTACTTGAAAAGTGGGTTTGATTAGGTTCGAACTGCGATCCGCACAGAACCGAACTGCTATGTGAGGAGTGAGTTGGGTTAGGCTAGAACTACGACCCTCATGGCTCCTCTTCACGATGGGCCAACGCCGGCCACTCCAAGGGACGCATTTATGCGTTAGAGGGAGCAAGTGATAGTGCATGGCTGCGTCCCTTGGAGTGGCCGGCGTTGGCCCATCGTGAAGAGGAGCCATTATACAGAAGCGAAATGCTAGTAAAAAAGTGGGTGGTTTTACCTCCTTTTCTACATAGTGTACCATCTACAATAATCTTTCATCGGCCCCCATGGAAGTCGGTTTTTTTTTCTTAAAAATTATAATGTATGTACTAATTATATGCATGTATTACCTACTATTCGATACAATGTATATTGTTTAGAATAAAATAAAACAGTAAAGTTGGTTTTCCACACTAAATAAACAAAAGAGCGCGCTACGCTAGGTGCTTGCTCCTATAAGTCCAGACCCAACTGTCGTCTGTATGCGAACGAGTCTTACGAGATAAGAAATAACAATATAATACATACGTGAAGTAAACCCTCCCCTGTGCATCGGGCGGGGCGCGCCACACCAGCGTCGCTCGAGTCTTTTCTCTGGGATCAGCGTGAGTGACGGCGGCGCACTCGGGATGGATCGTGGTATTCGGTGCTTCCTCCCATGAGCCGAGCCACCGGTCGTCCTCGACAGAACGGGCTTGGATAAAGAACCCTTTGAATGACTCTGCACCCTCAATGGTTACTGAAAAGAATGTTGCTTTGTGAGGGTGCGATCTCCTTTGTACGTTTCCTGCATAAGTCTACATCTGAGCCTATTGTCTGCGCTTGAAATGTGGAATTATTAAACCCTCGTAATGTGTTCATTGTATTTAGAACCGGAAAGAGTTACTAGTTTTATTCCTTACCAGCTTTAGCTTATAGTCAGAAGTTCAAATACCTAGTAGGTTTGCCAGCGAGCAATGGAGCGCAGCAATTCTAGATGTCACAAGGACGGATCGCATCTCTGGCGCTTCAAAAGTTTCAAAACGCGTATGGCTGGCGTAGGGGAGAAGACTGCCAGGCTGAAGTGCAGTACAGGCATCCGGATAGGTGGGCTAGTATATATTAGCTACCAAGTAGATGACGCAAAATAAACTCGGACGTGGCAAGGCCAGACGGAGATGGCTTAGGTACACTTTCATGAATAACTGACCGGAAAAACCACAACAACGGGAGTTGTGGAGATCAAAGGGAGATGCCCTTGCCCAGCTGCAGCAATGGGACACTTTAACGGGCTAAGAAAAAATAAAACTCGGAAACAACTTAAAACTGAAAAAGACCGAAGTGATCCCAAAATGTGTGGCTCCGCCGTTTTGATAAACTAAATCTACAAAAAATCTACCTGCTCACAAAATTTCACGAGAATGTTGAGAGTTGCGACCTGTAGAGAAGAATATCCGGATATACGAAAGCATTGTTGCCTAAGCTGTAAAGGAGACCTTCGCTAACGCTCGGTCAATAATGTATTGAGATTAAGTAGTTCTTGTACAGTATATAATTTAATGAGTAGGTATATATTATATTTTGACAGCGTGTTCGCTCCAGTTTGTCTGGAAGTGCCGGCCGCGAACCGGTCTGCCGGCAAGCCAAGTTGTCTGACCTACAATGCAAAGCATGGCATTGCGCAATAGCGTACTATACTACTTACTACACGAGTAGGTACAAAAGATTTTATCAATGAACATTATCGGTTTTAACCGGCGTCAAAAACAGTAAATACCCAATTATACTTTTAGGGTTCCGTACCCAAAGGGTAAAAACGGGACCCTATTACTAAGACTCCACTGTCCGTCTGTCTATCCGTCCGTCTGTCTGTCACGTCCAGGCTGTATCTCATGAACCGTGATAGCTAGACAGTTGAAATTTTCACTGATGACGTGATGACGTATTTCTGTTGCCGCTATAACAACATATACTAAAAAGTATGGAACCCTCGGTGGGCGAGTCCCACTCGCACTTGTCCGGTTTTTCTCTTTAGTGTTAATTTTACGGCATAAAATGTCATTAATTATGTAGTTGCCGCTTTTCATGAAAAAAAAAACTGAACATAATAATTAACTAACATGAGATTTTATCGCGTATAAATATGCCTGAACTTACCTTCGACGTTTCGAAAGCAACATTGCCTTCGTGAATATCGTGATCCCAGAAAAAGCCAAAACTTCTTCCCCAATATATACAGGAGCTAGTTCAATCCGTTCAGTAGATACGGATCAAACGCACACCCTGTACGCACCCCGCATGGTGGAACTAATACTTAATACAATTTTATTTTTGAAAAATTGAAGTAAGCATTCTTCCTCAGAGGGTTAACGGAAATTGCGGAACCATCGAAACTTGTAATTGCAACCTTCTGAAAATTGAGTGGTCAAGAACCTTTCAACGGCTGAGACATATAAGTACATAAATTGACACTCAAGACGTTATCCGTTAACGTGTTTTTTATTCATTGGGTAATCAGTTATCACTGGACATTTATTTCAATGTGCACTCCGAGTACTAGATATTTTGCAACCTAATTTTGTAATGCAACATTTTTGCAATGGTATTCGCGATCGTGACTCGTATGCTACCGTTTAATATTGTTTTGACATTGAGATGAGTAAAACACTGATTCAAACATACACGATTTTTACATACATACATATAATCATGCCTATTTCTCGGAGGGGTAGGCAGAGACCACGGATTTCCACTTACTACGATCCTGACATACCTCTTTCGCTTCCTTCACAATATTTACTCATTATTATTTGCAACGACCCGTCGTTGAAGTTAAGTCCCGACTTAATCACGTAAAATTACGTTTTGGTTATTGGTCTTCTTTGAGACCACGGCGACAACGCCGTTCTCGAAACATCGGAGGTAAATTTAACTATTACGCAATTAAGTCCTGTCGTTCTTCCCGGAGTTCTATACATGCTTAGAGTTCTGACATTAACGGGCATTTTCAGGATTTAAATGTTAACTAAAAGAAGAAATCTATTTTGGGAATCGATAATAAATAATTCCAATTGATCCAATTGAAAATGAAAAAAAAATTGAAAATGTTGCTGGTATTAGAGTACCTAATTATCCCACATTTTGACACATCATTATTATATTTAATTGCCAAAAGTGCCTAAGTGAAAGTATTTGTATGCTGATAAAAAAACTGACCTGTAATTGCAGCATTGGGTCCATAATTGGTCGCTGAAGCGTACACTCTGTAAGGCAGTGTGTTCAGCGGCTGCGTCCGATGCTGTCCATGATTGGGCTGATTAGGCCGGTCCTTGACACAGGCGTCTATAGGCGCCCCATCGGGGAACCCCTCAACCCCCCAACACAATAAAATTGCCACTAATAATTTCGACCACATTTTTTATACCTACAAGGTGTCAGTTTAAGGTCCAACTTGAAAATGCGCGCGCACGGGTCGGCCGCTCACTTTTGTAACCGCTTCGGTTCGAAAGGATCTAGATTTTTGAACGAGTTGACAGATGGATTTATTTCGGTAGGGGATATGGGTGCGCCTAAAGCATTAGGCCGTTGCGCAAACATGTACACTCAGTGTTGTGAATAACGCTTACATTTTTAGGCTTAAAGACTCGAGCCCTCAAGACTCGTAACACAACACTATGTACAGTACATTATAAAAGCTGTTAATCATGTCAATTCAGGTTTATTATTAAAAATAAATACTTAGACTAAACTAATGTCCCTTGACCAAATATACAAAAATAGTTTTTTATTCTTCTATAAATACAATTTGATCTTCTTTCTGTCTGTTTGGAGATAAAAGTTCAGGATCTAAACGTCCTTTACTAAAATCGATGTACTGAAATATTTCTTCGAACATACTGTCACGGTCTGTCCCATCTAGCGAATCCTCATAAGCATTTTCTAATTGATTTGAATCATCAACATCGTTTTTACTATCTTTTTTTGGATTTACATCTTTGATATTATTTCTAGGCCCGTTTACTTCTTCAAGTTTAATTTCTTCCGGTTTTTCATGTATTTCGGAATGAGAGGTACGACCGTCGCTTTCGTGTGACGTCACAGACCTGATCCAGTCTTCATTCTCATAAGAGGTGCTTGAAGCGTTTGTGTAGTTATTATATATTTTTTTATCTCGATTTAGGTCTTGAGTAGAATCGTAGCCTTTATTTGTTTCTCCCATATCAATAGTTTCGTAGACGGGGTCTAAGATTTCTGCTAATTTTTCGGTAGCATTTATTGATATGATTTCAGCAACGTGTAGCTTGGGTAGGACTACGTCGTCTATTACCGGGTCCTCGAAGTGCGTAGGGAGATTGGTGCTGTAGGTCATTCTCCTGGAGTTTGGGTTGAGGCTGGGTCGGGTGTAGGGATCCCCGCGAACGCGTGACACTACTGCGTTTTCTGTTTTCAAGTACGTTGCTTTTATCAACATGCGCACCTGAAAAAATAATATCACTGCATTGTTGCAATGGTCTAAAAGACAGCGTATGTGGCTGTATAAATAAAATATTGTCAAATCGCACGTTTCGTCAGTCATGTCAGTATTATTTTCCTGAAAAACTATCTGATTTAAAGTGCAAAACGCCCCTTTTCCTGGCCTGTCCTACCTACATATAGCAGCTCTGTCTTATATTTAATCTTGTGCGAATATTGCCGGCGTCTTTCTGAATGTCAGGTGACAAACAAGCTCCGGCTGATGTTCTGGAGAACGACACAACTTTATCGGTCCTTTAACACGTTAACAGAACTGTCCTACTCCGAATCGTTAATAGAGGCTTTTTGCTGTAACCCATATACTGAGCAGTGAACGTCTTAAAAATAATTGAAATCCTTTTTTGGGGCATTCCACGAGACTGTCGCTTACATAACGCAATTCTTCTGGAAATGCTGAGTAAGCGATATTGGGTCAGGTAATATTTCATGACTTGGCTAACAAATTGGCAGTATATTCTCGAGATTCACGTATTTTATTGAGGTAGCTGCCATACAAGGCAAAAGCGTTATGTAAGCGACAGTCTCGTGGAATGCCCCTTTTGAAGATTTGCCATAGTATAAACCTCGGCAAGGAGTTCAACTTTAGTTCAATTTTATCGAATAAACTTCCAAAATTTAACCTCTTTATTGACATAGCAGTACAGCATAGCTACGACGAACCCCTGCAGTCCTTCGACGGCGTAGGTGACGTAATAGTAGATCTGTTCGGCAGTGCAGTTGGTAGTATTCGGCCGAAATGCGGTCAGGAGGAACTGGGAGCCGAATATTGGCATCAAGAAGAGCGTGGCTTTTGTTGTGCTTCTGTGAATTTACAATAATGTTAGTGTATATTTTATTCAGAACTAGGTTTGGAGCGTATCATACATTTGGAGACACGGGTTCCTGTTTTGTATTGTCCCATGCATATTAAATACAGTAATAAATCATACCTACACAAGCGAGGCCGCAAATACGGCAATCATGTTAGTAGGTACGGTCAGCCAAGAAAGTGGTCTACCACTTTTCGACTCTATTAATTAGATGATATAGAGTCGAAAAGTGGTAAGTGGTCGAAAAGTGGTCTACCACTTTATAGAGAATTAATAGAGTCGAAAAGTGGTCTACCACTTTTCGACTCTATTAATTAGATGATAGAGTCGAAAAGTGGTAGACCACTTTCTTGGCTGACTGTACAGTGAAATGGGGTGAGTATAGGGATCACGAGGGCAGTTGGGTTATGAATGGGGTGAGGAGGGATGGTAGGGGTGTTAGATGGTATTTTTAGACCAGAGTATTACTTTCCATGAAAATATTTTAATTTGTTTTTCATGTAGACATTTCTGTTTAGAGTTGTCACATTGTTACGTGAATACTTTATTCAAGCTATTGTAATATTGTGTGAATTTTAGCAACTGTCCCATCTCACTCAATTTCTATCCCCCCCTAACCCCGACTACGGGATGAGATGGGATTTCCCACTACTTATTTTGTGTGAATCTAAGTATTAAAACGACAGATAATCATTGAAAGTTAAAGTTCATACTACCAGAACACTTTTCAAGTATAAATCAACGTGCTACATATAAAAATAAACTTTTATTGAGGTTTGAACTTCGGATTTGTCCCAACTCACCCCATTTTACTGTATAGAACTTTCGTAAACTTTCAGTTTACACTGCATCCTGGTTAAATATGATATCGGAAAAGGATGCTATCGAGAAAAAGTAAAATGGTAAAAATTGCGAATGGCAAAAATATCAATACGGAAAAAACGATTTTCGGAAGAGACAGTACACACTCTACTCACAGCTGATTAGCGTTCTCACTGTTCCTGATCTTAGTAAGCAGCACTCGTAACACGTCAATGAACAGAGCTGTGTTTATTAGCAGCACGGCTAGACGCGGCGCGTCGAGGATCCACTGGATATTGTTCACTGTGTACACGACCCAGCAAGAATGGTCGTCCAATATCCCCATGACGATCGACCAGGCGATTACTGGGACTATGGCGATCACTGGAAATAAGGTGATTTCGTTGCCTTAACAGAATAAATGGTTCATACTAAACCAATTGTACAGTCAAGTGTAAAAATATGGGGTACACACATCATTCTCAAAAATATCTCCCATAGGTCTTATGTCAGCTAATTAAGAGCTATGTGACATATGTGACGTCTCACAGGAAAAGGTACCTTATGGCGATTGGCGCTTACGCTATTATTAACGTCGCTCCAATATTATTGCAGCGCTATGCGACGTAAGCGCCAGCCGCCATAAGGTACTTTTGCCGTGGAACGTCACATATTTTTAACCGACTTCCATTTCATAGAAGGAGGAGGTTCTGTATTCGGTTGTGGCTATTTTTTTTTTTTCTATGTACGTTCACCGATTACTTCGACATTCGTAGTCCGATTTGAATAATTCTTTTTTTTGAGTAAGTAATATGCACCCATATTTTTATACTTGACTGTACTAAGAACAGCTTATTTATTATTCTTATTGTATCACACTTAAATGGCAGCGAACCATGGCGGGCAAAGCGGTTGTATTAGGATGTAGGACCAATGAATGGTCACTGAGGCAGAAAAGTATTAGAGTGACAACCGCGAACTAAAGGATTCAACCAGAAAAGGCCCTCAACAAAATGGACTGGTCAAAATTCAGCTATTAGTATTAAGCACACACATCGTAGTTAGATCGTAGCGAAAATCAAAGCTAACGTTCAGAAGTGGACACCTTGCGGCAGATATGATGAAGGTTATGTGAAAGAGCCCTAGATGCCTAACTCGCAGAGCTATTTTTTTTATTTTCGAATTTGGGTGTTTGATGGTCATTAGATACGTACCAGCTCCCGAAGCGTATAGCCACTTAACCTGCAGGTTTCTCCTAAAGGTTGTCACAATCATCCTATGCAGATACACCCCCTCGACCAGCATGCACACAAACACTGCGTTGGCTGCGATCTTCTCTAGGATAGCCAGTATTCGACACCCCACGGCGTGAGTCGACATTACAGTTTCACCGGAGTTGGTTAATTCGTCGATGTAAATCTGGGTAGAGTTGGAAAACCATACGGATGAGAAAGTAGTTAAAGTTCGTAGAATTCGCCATTACAGCCTTTTTCTACTGACAAGATTTGCTTGACCAAGTATAGTTATTAATGGTGGACGAGGTAGGTATTAAAGTCTAAGAAACAATCGTGCTTCAAATTTAACAGCCGAAATAGATGTCGTTGTACAGTCAGCGTCGCATAGTACTATTTGATGCTACCTACTATATGACGCTGACTGTACGGCCCCTTACCCCTACGGCAGTTCTGTTTGTGGGTAAAAAGTTGACGTTGCATGGACAATTCATTTATCGCATTGGTTTACTAGTCATACTACCACTAAAAAGATGGCGCCGTATTTACTGGCTTTTAAACTGAAATTCACGATAATATTATGAATGTTTAGTGTTTGAAATAAAAGCTTGCTAAAGTATTACAATTATTAAACGTAAAATTCTCAAACGACTTACCACACTTCTACTAATGATGACCAAAACATTCCTTATCACTATAGCGATCAGCAGATTCCTATGTAACGCCACTCTCGTCACTCTGAGTCTCGTATAGAAAAAGAAGATAGCCACCGCCGGCAGACACGATGCTATGGAGAAGGATAACATGGCGATGTAGAAGCGATATCGCCGGAGAAGGCGGGCGGTGATGCTGCAAGTGCTGTAGTCGGTTTGAAGCTCCCAGGTTCCGTTTTGGTAGCACTCCTTGCTGCTGAAATCTGATGAATTTAGCAAAAAAAAGTTGTTTGAAAAGTAGGTACCTATATAAGATAAGATAACTATAATGAATTGATGTAGTTTTAGTGATCTCAACCTTTGCACCGAGCAGTGTATCCCTACCAAAGAATATAATTACTTATCCTTACATTCAACTTACTCGTACATGCATGTCAACATTAATTTCATGTTTAGGACAATAAAAATTTTACAACTGTTTACAATATCATACGAAAGTTAACTACTAATTTTATATGCCATTTGCTTGATCTTCACTGTCAGGCGTTTTAAAGATTAATTAAACTACTTATTATGTTTGAATTTTCGTCATTTCGTACTTTAGAACCCCTAGTATAAATTTCATTGGATAGCGTAGAGAAAAAGAAGCTTTATTTAAAACTAGCATCTATCTGGCATACTGCTAGAAGTATGCCAGATAGATGCTACTCGTAGTTTTTAGAAGGTAATAGAACTTACGATGACACGTCGGTCCTTGGTTAGAGTAGGCAAACTCCGAGCACACATCGACGGCGGTGGTGCCACCAGGGGTTGACACCCAGCAACTCCAACCATCGAATGTAGGGCTACATTCGTGTTCTTCATTATCGGTATAATCCTCAAGGATATCTGTAAATCCTATAAGTACTTAAATATAGTCTGTTCGGAAAGATTTCTGTTTGGATATTGGGCCCCATACATTCCACGACTCTTCTCTTTCCGCGCAAATATATAGGTGTGCTGTTAAAGGTACAGGTTTATTTTGGCAACTAACTCATAGCAATATGTGGATAATGTTTTGCAAAGTACGAGTAGAGTCTTTATTATACATTGCCTTAACCAAGTTCTAGTGGCAAACTACAAGATAATCTTTTTAGAACTCCCCAAAGTCATATTATAGGTACCTACTGACACGCAAAGCATATCACCAGGAATGCTGACTGGGGAGATAAATCTTCCTAAAGCTCTCCAGGGTATCTCTTCCAGCACCCATAACCACATGTACCTAGAATGAGCAGACACCATCAAGAAGCATTTTTTTAGTGTTTAAAAGACTTACACGTTTACTAACCTAAAAGGTAGCTCTTTCTAGCGACCTCTGGAGCCATATACTGATTGCAACAAGTGGCAGCCTCCTCGAAGCATCTCTCCCAGCGCCCATGGGCAGATGGAATGAGCGCGTTCTCCACCGCCACTACCACCTCTTGTAAGCCTGGGTCGAATGGGTAGCACGCGTATGTACCATCTTCTTTAAGCTAATTGGACATAAAGATATCTTGGGTTATCAACTTGGAGATTTTAGTGACGTCGTGACCTGGAACTGAGAGTAATGGAGCCACGGTATTTTATATTTGAATTCCTAACACATGCTCCTTGTCCCTGTTCTAATTATCCTGCTTTACGTCCACTACTCCACTCTTAAGATTGTTTACATAGCTCCGATGGGTAGGTAAAGTCAGCAGCAGAAGTTGCTAAGTGGGCGAGGTGTCAAAATTACGTTGACGCGCTCTTATTCTCTTGACAATAAAGTCGCGTCAAGATCATTTTGAAAACCTCGCCCGCTTAGCAACTATTGCTGCTGACTGTTCCTACTGATATTATTGTCCCCGCTCGACAGATATTTTAATGGCTCCTCTACACGATGGGCCAGCGCTGGCCACTCCAAGGGACAAATTTATACGTTAGAGGGAGCAAGTGATATCGCTATCTCATTCTACCGCATGGCTGTGTCCCTTGGAGTGGCCGGCGCTGGCCCATCGTGTAGAGGAGCCATACCGCGCAAATATAGGTAATATTGTGCAGTTGCAAAACAAAATGTTCCTTTGTTTTATCAGTTAATTAATTGTTCCGCGACTCAGGTCCCAAAGGTCCCAAAATTTACCGTGAAGAATATTTCTTCTAAAGTTAGACCAAGAAAAGTCTGCAGTGATTTTGATAGCCCACGCAGTGCAAGTGTTATTTTACGTCATAATTTCATAGAATTTTTACTTGCACTGCGTGCATGGGCTATCAAAATCGCTGCAGACTTTACTTGGTCTAACTCTTAAGCCGCGATTACAGACCTTTGGCGGTTGGCGGTTTTCGCTCTAACTGTATAAATAACAAGTATATAACTGTCATAGTAATGTATAAATGCGTTATCTTTTTGCGATCATGTGACGAAACTCACGAGATTAATGAAGTTTATCAATTACACAATTTAGAGCGTGTAAAGACCGTGCTGTGACCCTGTATCACGATAAACCGTCAGTAAACATCGTGATAATTAAACTAATTACATATGGATAATGTCATTAATATGTTCATGGTTGGTACCTATATCATACTCAAACCTCTTAGCGCCACTTGCACCATCCTACTAACCTGGGGTTAACCGGTTAAATCTGTAGTTACCATGGCTACCAGTACATTTTGACACTGGGTTAACGGTTTAACCGGTTAACCCCGGGTTAGTCGGATGGTGCAAGTGGCGCTTAATGATTTACTGAACACTCTCTTACTTACTTGAATGATTTACTTTGTTCGATTAACCTTAATAATTATTAGGAATCCTGTATTGATAATTATACCGAGGATCCCTCAAGATATATGGATATATTATGCATATATTATAACTTTTACTGTCTCCTCCATGTCCAATTGTTTACGTCGAAATAAAATGGTTTATAAAAGAGTAATTTACCTATGTCGTAAAGTAATTGCGTAAAAAACTATTCCTCTAATTGTTCAGTTAAAAAAACATTGAAATGCCTGGACGTGCCCCTAGCACAGATTATATAACGAGCCCCTAGCCAGAACCCAGGGTTGTATTCTAAGTCGAATGTAAGAACTTTGCTTCGCTTCGCTCGTTCGATCAATACGTAAGCCGGTGTTTTCCAAGCCACATTAAAGTATACTATGAGTGTTCTTACAGACACAAATAAGCAAAACTTACAATCTCCAAACACGGTGCCCTCAAATTTCCATAGACACACACACTGTTCAAATTGAGAGTATTGGTGCCGTCGACGTATAGGAAATCCGGGGTGTAGAGTAGACAGCCTCGGCCCGCCACCCACTTGAAGACCTGCTCATGGTAGTCCACGTTACGGTAGTTGCAGCTTCGGTTGGACTCTGGAGGCGCTGTGTTGGATGGTTCCTGCAATAGGTGCAACTGTCAAGGGTTCGCATAGATGGCGCCATAACAGCCAGTGGCGGATTTGCAGTCTTTGCCGCCCTAGGCCCCAGGCTCAGTAGCCGGCCCCTTTCTCAGCACCCCATCATATATACTGACTATATTTTGAGTTATTTCTTGTTAGCATCTGCGAATTTTTGTCACAAATATAGTCGCCCCTAATATCTTGCCGCCCTAGGCCCGGATCTACTGGGTCTTAAGGCAAATCTGTCACTGATCATAGCTTGGTTTTTCTATGAGTTTTGGCATCCAGGGCATAACATTCCATTTTAAAAAATGGACACAATTCTATGGATTGACAGGGCAAGCTATGCTGGCGCCATCTGCTAAATACTTCGACCGGCCAACCCCGTTAAGGGCACTTCTAATCAAGAACCGTGGAGCTCATAGCTCAACTAAGCCTGAATGAGATCTGGACTGTCATTTTCTCCTGTCTCTCAATAAAAAATAAAATTGTCTGCGTCCATCCCTGAGCTGAATAAGCTTTCTGTATTATTATGTCGGCGGCAGATCGACCACCACTATACCACCAGCCATATCGTTGATATTGTGCAAACCGCAAAGATGTGTTAGTCCTTAGGCAGATCATGAAATGTTGATTCGACATGGTAACGGGCGGATGGAGCAAGAACTATCGTTATAAAATGTAGGAAAGGAAAAGTCATTAGCACATTCAATGACATTTTGCTATCGACCTTCCGATATGTAAGTAGTAGAAATTATCAGATCAATTTCATTCCAAGATAAAGACGCTTTTCATAGGAGGCAACTTAAGACTATAATTAAAAATACCTTACCTCACAAACGTAAATGTCGTCACTTGAAGGCCTAAATGCATCTCGCCCATTACGTTGGGTCTGGTTCCACACGCTTTTATCGTCTTCAGGGTTTAGTGAACAGTTGGAATGGTTATTGCCCTGAAACAGTGCAGCAACCCCAAATATAGGTACTGTCATGGTATAATAATATACTCCGCCTGGTACTCTCTTCCCGTCTTTTATAGGTCACCTGACTGACACAAGCCTACGTCATCATGCGACAGCGCTATATGATAATATGCGATAGCGCTATATATAGCGGCCATGTTATTGTGACGTAGGCTTGTGTCACTCTGGGAAGAGAACACCATGTTTTATTAGACTATGGGTACTGTAAACATTTGTAAAGCTGCATGGCACATGGGGTCCCTATTTTCCCATAAATTATTAAGTCATAATGTTTTCTTAGTGCATTTTCGTTAGTCATGATTTGGTTTTTCTCAGAAACGCGTAACTTTTCAGGATTGCCATAAAACAAACCTAACCTAACCGATCTAAAGGATAACCTTACGAAAATCCTGAAAAGTTAACGGTTTCAGACGGTTTCAGAATTATGACTAATGATAATCTGACAATCATTACATTATGACTTTCAATAATTTATGTATGAAAGAGATATACATACTCGTAAGTATAAATCCTGTAAGCTCGTGGAAAAGTGGGTTCGGATATGTAGTATATGTATCTAGATCTTGGACTAAGGTTTACTTCCAATGTCGGGTATATTGTTCAACACTTCGTCAAAAATTGTTTTAATCTATTCCTGTCCCATAGATATGATAATAAAATATAACATGATTTAGATAAAATTCTCGTCTCAATATACGAATACGGATCTATCTTTTATCACGTACGTGTATGGTCAAAAAATTTTACATTAGGTAGGTCCATATGCCCCATTTATGTACCTACTACCTACTTTACCGCTCTAGTGCGGTAATTAGCACTTCACGTGCCCATGTCGAAAATTTAAAGGGCCATATCATCATCATCATCATCTCAGCCATAAGACGTCCACTGCTGACATAGGCTTCCCCCTTTAAGGGCCATATATGTAGTGTAAAATAATAAACGATACACGTGTGCGAATATGTAATTCACACTCTCGTCGATCTCTCCTTTCGGTATTTCCTACTTTCGCACTTGTATCGTATTGTACGCACTTGTATGTATTTTCTATTCTCACCTTTGCCACAGCCAAGACAGTAATAAAGCAGAACAACCCCACTTTATCAAGTCCACACATTTTTCACTTCAGCACTATACTCACATATATCACACATAGTGGAATATTATAATCCAAATAGTCTCGAACACACACACGGGGAGATTAATTACACTGTCCACCTGTTTGCGGGCGCACTGCATTTGAGATCACAATAGATTCACAATGCATTCCGGACAGGTTACAATCATAACAGCTTTTGTTGGCGATTTACTGTTCGTGTATCTTCTGACGTCTGAGACGTATTGTTATTCGGTGTGTTTACAAATTATCTATAGGTAGCTACAATCAATTGTTATCTTGAGATTAATTGGGCGTTTATCTGCAGAAATAACTTTGATTGCAGCAACGAAATCGATTTTAGTTTGTTTAGCTGAGATTTTTATTTAATCAAGCTAAAAATTTATCTCGAAGTTTGTCCCGGTTGCTACTATTGAAATGAATGTACTTATTGTCTGGAATGGAGTTTTATATTTTACAAGCTTTTATTTAACTTACCCTGTTAGTATGTATGTACTTACCTATTTCCGACTGAGCTGAAATTTCGCATACCTAGGTACAGTGACGTTCAAAAGTGCATGGATGGATGTCGACCGTAACGGTTGAACGTCAGTGTACATTATGTAAATTTTATGATTATGACATGGAAAAAAAGTACCTACAGTCAACTGTAAAAATATGGGTGTAGCCAACTTACTCAAACATATGTCCCATAGTTCTTAATTCTTAATTCACTGACAGAGTTATCGGACATATTTTTGAGATGATTTGTACACCCATTGTATTGTAGTACGGGCGATTTTCCGCAACTCGACGTCCAGCGCCTATTTTGCGTGATATGGGGTGAGCTAGTCCTGCCAGCCCAGCTCCTGGAGGAATCCCACCAAACCTCTCGGAGATCCAAGATGTTTTGCCCTGTATGGGGCCACTCCGCTGCATTCCAACACCACGTGAGAGGCTGTTTCTTCCTTCTCCATGCATCCACGGCATAGAGGGGACTGTCTGTGACACCTGTTATAAAAAGATGTTTGTTAAAAAGTCCATGACCTGTTATGACATTGGTTACCATTCTCAGTCGAACCTTTCCTAGTTGAAGGAGCGTCCTTGTGAGCTTACCGTTGATGCCAGGCATGGCTTTTTTGGCCTGTCTGCATCCAGTCTGGTTTAGCCAGTGTTCTGTGTGTAGTTTCCCTGTGCGTGCCAGCAGCATTGAGCGTAGGTACCTTGCTAAACGGTATCGGGAGAATCGGTTCCAGGCCAATCGCCCCCGCACCCGATCCTTGTCTGCTAGCTCGTCCGCAGTACGAGTATCGTTACCGTAATATAAGGTAAGTAGGGTCAAAACTGAAATTCAAACCTCGATAACATTTTATTTTTACATATGATAATTGAGTGGTGTATATGTCGTAGTCAGATCGTATAATCCGCCGTATTACATTACGGCTAGCCGTTTTCAAATGCGGCGGTTCGACGATTAGCCGGATTGTCACTGCGATACGTTCTTCAATAAGGCGGCCCACGTTTAGCCGCATCGTACATTGTAGAGTGCCCAGTTCTTTCGGTCGCCTACGTAACCGGAGTTTGACAATGTTTGCAATTTAATTTATTTCTACCATGGTCCCACCGCACTACATGTGTTTCTTTTCCAAAACATTTCCTTCACAACTTAAATAGACGGAGCCCCGCAAGCGGGGCTCCTATTTCTGGGCGGTTTGCCCTTCGGGCATCTGAAGCTATGTACCTAACGAACCTAACCTAATTACCTACCTACGCTTTTTTCCCCAAAATGTAATGTTTTCACGGACGTCTCACTTAATCAATAGGTAGGTAGGTTAGGTTCGTTAGGTAGCTTCAGATGCCCGAAGGGCAAACCGCTCAGAAATAGGAGCCCCGCGAAGCGGGGCTCCGTCTAGTTAAGTTGCTAAGGAAATTTTTTTTTGAAAAGAAACAGTCCGACAAACTCCAGATTTGATGGACACCCCAGCGTTTGTCAGGCAGCGCCACGAGTGTTAAAAATGGGAACTAAAAACTGTCAAAGCGGCGGCTAATGACTCGCTGTATTACATTACGGCTAGCCGTGTTGAAGAACGTATGGCGCCGAATACATTCCGGCGGATTCTCATTCAGCCGCATTCAATACGGCTAATCGTTAAACCGCCGCATTTCAAAACGCCCCTGTTTTTGAAAACGGCTAGCCGTAATGTAATACGGCGGATTATACGATCCGACTGCGACATATATAATAAGTGTTCCGGACGTTTGTATTTTAGTTTTTATTTTATTTGGGTAGTTCCATTTCATAACTTTAACGATAATGAGGAAAACCCACCTCACCCTAGTGCCTCGTATTTGGGGTGAGAGGGGTTTTCATACAAAGGTGATTATGGAAGATTGTTGGATCGTTTTTTTATTATTATGCGTATTACTATAGCTCCTTTTTAAATTGGAATATATACATTATTTTTGTAGCAGTAGCCTTAAAATCCCTTCTCACCCCCCTCTCAAACCTTCTCTCCCCATTCATAACCCACCTCTCCCCGCGAAACCTACTCAACCCGTTTTACGGTACCTCGGGATCCACTGTGTCCCTTGATCCATTGTAAGGTGATCTTGTTGTTCTGACATACCTCCGTTAGTCGTTCGTGGCATTCGTGTATAAATTTGGATGTAACTACATATATGGCTTTTTAGGGCCATTAAGACTGCTCTACTGTCGGAGAGTATGCGGATGGAGAATCCTACTACCTTCCTTGCAGTGGTGGCAGCCGCTGCGTTTATGATGCCCATGCACTCAGCTTGGAATACTGAGTTATGGGCTCCTAGCGGAGTGGTGATTGACATGTCTGGTCTTCTGAAAAGGTAACAGAGCCCGATCCGCTGTCTGTTTTGGACCCATCAGTGAAGATTCTCAGCTCCTGGGGATTGAGTCCTTCGTAGTTGTCGTCCTCATATAATTATATTTTGTACCTTTTGTCAAAGATGGCTTGTTTGTGAATTCGATCCGTGCCCGCCCTGAGCACTGGAAATTCGTTGTATACCTTTTCCAGGCATGTTGTGTGAAGAGCTCCTGTGGTTCGCAACCTTACCGCTGAGAGACTGGCCTCTTGCTGTATGTGTAGATGCAGCGGTGGAAGGTTTAGCATGACCTCCATGGCTGCAGTCGGAGTGGACCTCGTACAACCAGTGGTGGCCGCGCATGCGAGCCTCTGGAGCAGTGCTGGATTTACCACTAGGCTGAGTAGGCTGAAGCCTAGGGCGGCAGATTTTAGGGGGCGGCAAGTTTGGGTAAAAAAAATATTTCCATTAACTATTTAACGTTTTCGTTTTACTAACTACATTTTATTGTGACCCATATATCTGACCATATCATTTAATGATAGCACAGAACCTAGTAGAACGCCAGCGGTAATGTCCACGCTATCCGAGCAGCTTCCGTCTACTATACGGCTCATATGCGTCTACCGGATAAAAAGCTAGCGATCCATTTGTATAGCATAATCACTCGAGCAGACTCAATGCCAGAACCGACCGAACTCCTTAGCTATATCCAGCCTGACTGCCAATGCCTCACCTTGATTCTCAATGGCCAAAACCCAGCGCTACCCACCGGTCACCGATCAGATCAGGCTATAAAGAGTGTATCTAGAATGTGAAATTAGTGACGTCACCTTATATGCATTTTAATATGGCTATGGTGTGTTGTACTATAAAATTAAACGCCTCTGACAGGAAAGTACTTTAAAAAACCTATAAGCGAGGCGGATAGGGGCGGCAAAATCAGCATAGCCTACGGGCGGCAAATGTCTAAATCCGGCACTGCTCTGGAGTCTTTGTAGCTTGTCACGTATGTTGCCTAGGTTTGTTCTTGGCCACCAAACCAAAGCACCGTAACAGATTAGGGGGCGGATTATAGTCTTGTAGAGCCAAAGGGTAATTGTACACCCATATTTTTACAGTTGACTGTACCACTACCACTGTAGTACACTGTATATATACTGTAAATAAATGATTTTCAGTTCATAATACTTATTTATTTCCAGATCGATATTTGTAAACTATAAACACTATAAAGATAAGACGCGTTGTCCACGTTCCACGATGACTCTTCATTACTTTATCATCAGGTGAGGTTACTAGGTCAACACATTAGCTCATTAAATTATTGAAAAGCAAAAGTTCACGCTGCAGAATCATGAAAAACAATACAAATGGTACATCTTTATAATTATAGAGTAATTTATACGGGGGTTTTATCAATATGAACACCATCTTGCTTGAACGAGTAGGTATTCACATAAGTCATGGTCCTAACCCGTGATAGGAAATGAGATAATTTAAATTCATATTATATCATCAATTATCATCACGTAAAATCTTCGTTATTTATTACTAAGGAATATATGTATGTAGTACTACATTGCCTAATTAATGTTTCTTGAGTTAGTGGTAGGTAGCTAGAAATAGATTTAACTTTTTTGTTTGGGAGGGAAATCCGTTGTGGATACCTCCGCACCGCAGGGACAGCGCGGAGGACTAAAAACCTCCCAGTTGTCCTCCTCAGCGCATTTCGAACGGCTCTGGGACCAATGAACGTGCCGTCCTAGCGTTATGCTTATATGTCCCCTCTTTTTAGTTATCGCGCGTCTCGCTCGCTGTAGTGCGAGTGAAATACACGATAATTAAATTATATCATTCTGATGTCAGCGTACGTTCGAATTGGCCTGCTACTCTCGTTGGATGTCGTCGGTCCTCTGGCACAACACTTTAGAGAGAGATCTTCTATTCTGTTTCCTTTCATTTCATTATTTTTCCTATCCCCATACCACTAGTCATAAACATCTTCTCAATAACACTTAAGTACTTACTTAAATAAGATGTCTACAATGTATGATGCATGAGGGTGGTTAATATTAGTTATTTTTAAATATTGAATAGTAAACAGTTATTCAGATAAGAATAAGGAAAACGCGGCTTTCTACTGCGTAGGCACATCCGGATATGTTAAACATTTTATTACGCATGTGCTTAGTAGGTACCTACTCAGGAACTCGTAATACCTAAATAGCGGATGGTGCTGGGCCTAACATACGGCGTTGCATGAACAAGAGATTTCCTTTGGCAGGATTGGTCCTTAGGATCCAAGGATGGATTCAAGAAGTGGAGCCACCGAGATTTTTGATGTAAATTTTAAGGGGGGGGGGGCTCTCAATTTGGTCTTGATATCTATATCATTTAAGCTATATACTAGGCCAAGTTTGGTATCGTTTTCGTATAAATCGGGGGTGTCGAATACATTTCTAATATCATAATGACACCATTCCGAAGTAAAATCACATAAAATATGAAAAAAATACTTTTTTTTAAATTCCTCTTCTCGCTTAAACTGCTGATTGAACCGATTTAGTTAAAATTTCGTACAGAGACAGTTTGAGTCCCAGGAAATAAGATAACATAATTTTAATCTCAAAAAATCATCCCTTAAGGATGTGAAAAGGGAGGAGAAAATTCGTATGGGGATTCAATAACCGCTGAACCGATTTAGATAAAATTTGGTATAGAGAGAGTTTTTATTCAAAAACAAAATACCTTAAAAATGAAAGGTAAGGTGTAGGATTGTATGGGAAATCAATAAACGCTGAACCGATTTCGATGAAATCTATGTCTACATCTTTAATTTAGTTGAAAATGATACACAACATGACTTAGAACCTAAACTTAAAGAATTATTAATCTCAGACGTCGCAGACGCTTACCTAATAACCCCCCCACCCCCACCTGCATCAAAATTCTGGGTGGCTCCACTTCTTAAATCCATCCTTGGGTCCTAAGGACCAATCCTGCCAAAGGAAATCTCTTGTTCATGCAACGCCGTGGTTAACCTTTTTATGCTCTGAGCACACTCAACTAAAACTGAAAATCATAATTAGATTCCAAAAAATGTTGTCACTTTTTACTAGCGCGTCTTGTATTTATGTAAAAACAAGTAAGTAAAAGTACTTTTTTAAATAATAGAAGTAAAATTACCAATAAATAAATTATCTTAGGGTACGTGTTTATTTATAAAAAGGAATTTACTATTTTACAAACAAATTATTGCAGTGGCAACATTGTCATACTTTTTTGGAATCTAATTAACTTCCTGATCTAATTACGATTTTCAGTTTATATTATACCGGGTGTGGCCTGTAATATGAGCAAACAATTAAACTGTAGGCTGTACTCCTCAACTGACCAACATTTGTTCAGCGACTTTTAAAAATAACTTGTGGTTTGATTTTTGATACACTTTAAAGTTTATTCTAAGACGCAATGTATTGCGAATTTTGTTATTTTTAAGGCGTGACAAGCAACGCCAATCAAAATGATATGGCGTCCATTGAAGGCAATATTTATTTTGTATGAAAAATAGGGAGTCTAAATACTTTATAATTTTTAAAAGTGTCACCTTCTGAGGAGTACAATCTATGTTTTATTTATTTGCTCGTGTTACAGGCCACACCCGGTATAGGTAGATGGTCAAGCAAATCTTGTCAGTAGAAAAAGGCTCGAAATTCAAATTTTCTATGAGACGATATCCCTTCGCGCCTACATTTTTCAAATTTGCCTATAGTATATACATACTTCTGCATTCCTCCCATTAGGGAAATATAGTTCAAGTCCAAAATCGCTCACATATTCCTTCGTTAAGAACGCGTATATATGCGGCACTTGACAGACGATAAAGTTTAAGCATTTCTATAAAGTGTACAACTCAGATTGATTTGGTAAGTTAAAAAGATTCGTTGTTTTGCGAGCATTACACCAACTTCTAAAACATTTTATTTAAAACTATTCATCAATTTTGGTATTCGGTTTTTGTCAAAAACCGATTTTCAGTAAGTTTTGTCAGTTTTCACTAAATCGTCTTCAACTCTGAAACTAGATACGACAAAGTGAAACCTTTTACTAAACTTTGAGACATATACCACTTATATCTGTGACATATATATACCATGAAAGTATAAAACTTTGCCCTTTAACATAACTTTGCCCACCGCGTCACAATTCAGTAAAAGCGAAATAACTTAAAAGTAGTTACATTCTGAAGTGAAGTTAAAGGGCAAAGTTTTATACTTTTACGGTACAGTAAGTAGGTAGCGGCAAAAAATCTATGGTCTAGTTTTTAACATTGATTATATCAACGAGCCTTTTGGAATTCTACTCGTTATATTTATTTTGTTGCTTATCTATAGGTATATGAGGTACCTTCACATTATAAATTGAAAAATATTTAGGTATACCTTCATATTTTACTGGAACTTGAATTGAATTGCAAATCACGTTTATCGACTGACCTGCTTTTGATAATATGACCATATAAGTAAAATTGTGCTCTCATGAGGAAAGCTTAGAATTTTATCAAGGAGGAAAATGAAGTTGTCGATACGTAAGTAGTACCTAGACGAACTCTAGATTAATTTAATTATATTATGAATGATGTCGTTCTTACTCGTACTTCAGACTTTGTACCTAAAATTTAAAACACGCAGTTCCTCGTGCTTATAATAGTGCACTGATAGGTTTCTAAGGGTGGTATTCCACTGCACATTGGAACCATCTCTCACTCTCTCACTAAGCAAATTGTGAGATGCAAATACACATTGGATAAAGAAATTGGACAGAATACCACCCTAAGATACAAGAAACAACTGAACTGTAAGTTTGACCCCATTATATTTTATAAAGAAATAACTGATGTCATGTATTTATTTCTTAGACGATAAAATCATGTGCGCATTCAGCCGTTATTTATGTGGCTAAGTACCTTAGTGTTATCGGATTACGGAGCGAAAGTCTGTTATTGGTCTCAGGGGAAACACGGGCTGATCTATGACCAGTCTAGATATATCTATTACGCAGCATATTCATCTGATTTAATAACAAGAAGCAAATCAAATATTATTCTCATATGTGTATGTACATAATCAATGAGCCCCAATACGTTACTTTACTCATATATATTTTAGTTACCTACCTAGTTTTAAGTTATTTTTGCTACAAGTATTATTAATAACTTACCTAATCTAAATTTAACTTTATTAAGCGTTTTAACGTTAGGTGTCGTGTAAACGAACAAAATCACAATTTTCAACCCCTTTTTAGAGGGCCGTAGTCAACTAGGAACCATATATTTTCGCCATATCCGTCTGTCTGTCTGTCCGTCCGAAACTTAATAGGTATTCTCCGTGATCGTTAATGTAGTGCTATAAAATTGCAATTTATCATGGATATAATACCTAAACATCAATCATGCCGACAAAGTGGTAAAATAAATGCCATTTTTTGTGTTCCTTCCCTACACGTAAAGTGGGGATGAAATGTAAAATATCGTGAAAGTACCTATAGTTCGTTTTTTTTAGCATTAGAAAGAACTCCACAGAAGCAAGCGTGCAGTTTTTATCAGACTCTTTAATTATTAATAATTATTGAATTATCTAATGTAGCATGGTCAATACATATAATTTACTTCAAATTATTACCGCTAAAAGTGCCGGATTTGAAACCACAAGCTTACTTCTGCGAAGTTCTTTCTAATGCTAAAAAACACGGACTATAGAGCTTAATAAAGACTTTCACTGAAAACTATAGCAAACTGTAGTCACTTTTCTGTTAAGTACTCGCTTCAAATACTGTCTCAAATTTCAACCCTTTATTATTATATTAAAAATATTATTTCGTACGACCTGGTTGTAGATAAAATCTGGTTTCTGCTAGCTTTTATAACCTTTTTATCCATCTCTTATCGGCGCCTGCGCTTCGCCAGGCCTCACGTAATGCCTAACTACTTACTTAGATAATTGGAATTAAAAAAAATAGTTCTGCGTTGTAAGTAATGTACATACATTACTTACAACGCAGAACTATTTTTTTTTGCATAGCCAATATAGAATTTATACATATGTATGTATAAATTCTATATTGGCTATGCAAAAGTACAAGGAAACCGGATAAGTAGTAACATCATATTCTGAAAATTATAATAGTCAAATATATTATGAAAGGATTCAAGTTTCTGCATTAAGTTTGGAGTCAATGTTATTATAAATTAGGTAATAATGAAGGGAAAAAAATCATTTATAGAAATCATGGACTAGTATTTAAGGGACAAATCGCCTCCCCCAACGCGCCAATAATCAAGGTGGCTCCCCTTCCTAAAATGATCTAAGGGTTCTAAGGAATCACTATGCAAAATTATATTATATTACCACATCGTCTATTACCATTCATAATTCTGTGCGTACATATGTATTTGTTATCTTAGACGGTAGATAAGAATCGTTTTTGCGAGCCTTAAAACTTATCGAATGAACCAAGTAGGTATGTAGATGCCATGATATCTCACAATTGACCTCTGGTAATGTATATCATTATTACTTTTATAATGTAATGACTGATATTAATAACATTTAAGTTCAGAACGTGACAAACAAAATGGTCATGAAGCATATACCTAAGACAATCAAAAGAAAACCGGCTAAGTGCGAATCGAACTCGCGCACGAAAGGTTCCCTACCTACCATTACCTACGCAAAAAAATCACGTTCGTTGTATGGGAGTCCCACTTAAATATTACATAAATACATTATTATCTGAGAAAACTTCAATTGCCTAGCTATCACGGTTCCTGAGATACAGTCTGGTGACAGTGGTGACAGACAGATAAACAGCGGAGTCTTAGTACTCTTAGAATTAGGTTCCCGTTTTTACCGTTTGGTTACGGAACCCTAATAACAATAAATATGCTAGCGAAGCCATATAACTTGATAACATTATTTATAAGTGATGCAATTTTTGATAATAATAACTTTTACCTACTGAAGAAACCCGTTTTTATCTAAGTTAAATAAAAGCTTGTAAAAATACAGTATGTTTATGTTTATATTTATGTTTCTCTTTGCAGAAATAAGTATAGTGTAGGGGTCGGCAAACCGGGGCTCGCTATTCTCGCAAGCCACACGCTCGGTCTTTGGAGGTACAATTGCGGCTTCAAGTCACTCAAAAAAATTAACAGGGTAGACCGAGTAAATCGGATCATAAGGCAAATCGGATGACTGACTTCGCAGGCTAAGAGGAAGAGACTGAACAGTCTGGACCGTGTTTCGCTTTACTTCTCAAAAGTTTGCTGACCCTTGCTCTAATGAAAAGCTATATTTGGTAGACTTCTAGAAGGGTGGAGAACTTACTACACGAATAATGACGTGGTAATGGTAACCTTCACAAAACTACAAGTTGTAATCTTTGTTAAGATAACGAAATGTAAAACAAGATGACGGTTCAAGACGCGCAAATAGTTGCGTCATCTTGAGAAACTAGGGAAGATCCAATCATTATGATACTCCGTGTCATCACTATGGCGAATTCTCGCTAGCAAAAGTTCAAAGTTTATCTCATGATGATCGTAGATTCGTGATACGAGGTTGTCCACACTATTTTAGGACTACTTATAAAGAGCGTCAAATTACTCATAATTAAAAAGTATCTATTAAATAAATTTGATCGTTAAAATTAGAAGTCGACCCATGACGTTAACGAACTGAATTTTTTTGTCTCTAGCCACCCGACCCAGCTTTGCACGGGTTACACAAAACCGTAACAAATTATACACCTAAACTTTCCTCAAGAATCACTCTATTGATAGGTGAAAACAGCATGAAAATCCGTTCAGCAGTTTTTGAGTTTATCGCGAACATACATAGAGACGCGGCGGGGGCTTTGTTTTATAACGTGTATTTAATTTGAGTCCTTCGAGCCGGATACAATACGTTGTAAATAAGACCACAAAATACTCGTAATTGCTGAATGGCATTGATAAGGTACGAAATTTGATAAGCCAACTATCGCCATTGATTACTGAATTAGAAAAATTGGTTCCTGGTCACCGATTAAATTACATCGTATATACAAAATACCTGTAGATTCATAAAAGTGGAGGTATTGACAGCACACGCTATCAAAATCATTGCAGACTTTTCTTGGTCTAACTCTACTTACCTACTTTGAAAGTCCAACTAGCTCTATAAAAGAAATACAATGGGAACAGTGAGAGTGGAATCTCAATATTAAAAAAATGCAAATGTTGATTTTACAAATTTAAATTATTATAATCTGTATTTGTGACGTTGTCTATGAAAAGGGACCTTATTGACGATGGCGCTTATGCCATTGTTAACGATGCTCCGATATAAATACAATGCCTCACAATGCTGTGCGGCGTAAGCGCCATCGACAATAAGGTCCCTTTTCATAGATAATGCCAATTTCTAAAAATACCTAGGCTAGGCCAAAGAGAATTATTGTAATATAGAGAGGTAAATCTAAGAAAAAAACGTGCCTTTAGTAGCCCCTAAATAGCTGAAAGGGATAGTGCCATACATTAGAAAGGGACAGCATGATTCGTCCCTGAAGCGTTCGTTCGATGTTCATCGGTTTTGTAGGAAGTGTCATTACTGACTCTGTACTATTATTTATTCTGTGATCAGAGTTACCGAAAAATATATGGAGCTATACAGAGCCATCTCGCGTATACATTTCGAAGCACGAAATTCTCTTAGATTTAACGCATCTTATCTTAGGCTAGGCTAAACATTAAGCGTTGAACTCGATCTTGGCCTATGCTTTATATCTTAACAAAATATGCACGATGTTATCTAAAAGCACGATAGGTACCTACTATAGGACACCTATTTAAATGAATCGATGCAATCGCAACGGTTTCAGTTGAAGTTTGTCACCGCAACGCGTACGGTTTCTTTGCGGTGTACCTAAAATAAATGCTTTCGATTTTGGTGCTAGTGAACATACAATAATATTATTAGTGAAACTTTTTGAAGTATTTACAAGGTTTCTTTTATTTGCATGTGATACAACATTTAAAGAAATAATAAGGTAAGTTTTCGGTTCCAGCTGACATAGAAAAACAACTGAAATAAGTAAGCTAAAGAGTACTCACTCCATACATTAGTTTCCTTATTTAAATCTGAGGTATGGTAATAAAACGTGTTAAAAAAAGTTTATTATAATTCTCTGAAAAGTTCATACTTATTAAGCCATCTTATTACTTATTTGTAGTAAACAAATAAGTTTTCTCAAAACTCGCTTAAATAACTTACTTATTTTAAAAAGCTTATTACCTATAACTATCTGATTTTAAGTTAATCTGTAACTTTAAGTTATTTCGCTTTTACTGAACTGTGACGCGGTGGGCAAAGTTATGTTGAAAGGGCAAAGTTGTATACTTTTACGGTACTTATAAAACTCGCTTAAAACTTATTGGGTTTATCTCTATGTAGGGAGTGAGTACTCTTAGCTTAAACTTAGTTATAACTTCTTGCTCGGGTACATAAAGAAATGATTAATCTTTTCTCTATATATCTGAGCAAGATGTTGTTGTAAATTTTAAAAGAAATGTGTTTAAAACTAAACCAACACGGTATATTGTACTAAGCTGTCAATTCTTTTATAAACCTTTTCAACTTTAGTTTAGAGTAGGTATTTAGAGTACCTATTTCAGAGATTATTCGTATTTTTTCCCATTTATTCCTGAATTTTTTTATTTAAGAAGACCGCCCTTTTTCATGAAACAGATACGTCAAAATTATCTGTGGCGTTTTTACAAATAAGAAGGGCTTCAAATAAAAGTTATGGATTTATATTCATCATACACATTAAAGATGTACTGAATAATGAGATTTTTTTATAATAATTACCGTATAAACTTAAATATAGCAATTTTTTGATTTTAATTTGTTGCTTTTCATTTGCTTACAGGTCTAGAAGAACATTTCATAAAAGTCAAAACAAACCATTTTGGCCAATAACAACGCTTGAATCTGTCAGCTGTACTAAGCGCGTCATCGCTTCTTATTGGTCATTATTTGCGTCTCTGTCGCGCCGCTCCGACCTTATAAATATCAGCGCGAACTCGCGCCGGACCTCTTTTCCACAGTGTTAATTCAGGGGGTTTTAGTCGGGTTATTTTGTGAGCTAACTCTTATTCAGAATGCCGGAAACTTCAAAAATGAATGGATACACAAAAACTAACGGACACAGTTATGATATGGAAGATGGATCAGTGTTCCTTTTCACCTCCGAATCGGTTGGTGAGGGTCATCCAGGTTAGTTTCAAATCTCCAATATCAAATGCTGCAGGAATCATGTTACTCGAAAGATGGCCGCCTTAGGCATGTGCGCAGATAATTTACGAAATATCAATGTTGTGCTGGCTAGAAACATGCTAAATACGATTCAGCCACTTTAAGACTGCTATTGGGTTCCACGGTTCCTGTCGATTACAATGTTACATCATGGGCGGCAGACGATTACATTTGTCAAAATAGTCGCAACACGTGGTCCGAGCCAAACAATGATGAAATGGACTATTAATTTGCTGGTTAACTATAACAGCATGGATTTTACAACTGATCTGGTTTCGTTTCAGATAAAATGTGCGATCAAATAAGTGACGCGATACTTGACGCGCATTTAAGACAAGATCCGGACGCAAAAGTAGCATGCGGTGAGTGCATTATCGATTTTTGCAGTGTTTGTTTGAAGTACTGTGAATGTTTACTAACAAGTGCTACATTTAACAGAAACTGTGACAAAAACTGGGATGGTCTTGCTGTGCGGCGAAATCACCTCTAAAGCCAATGTAGACTATCAGAAGGTAGTCAGAGAAACCGTCAAGCATATCGGCTACGATGACTCATCTAAAGGTAAGCATACATCTTCATTATCCTTGAAATATTGTCATTATAGTGATAAGCAGACATCTAGAAGCTGGCAACATGCCAGATACTGAACAAGACGTTTAACTGTTCAGTAAAATCTAGACTGTCATTAAAAAACTGTATGTTTATATTTGAAACCTGAACTATTATTTCCTGCACAATAGGTTTTGATTGGCGTACACTAAACTTATTACTGGCTATTGAGGAACAAAGTCCAAATATTGCAAAAGCATTTGAAGATAGAGAAGAAATTGATCTTGGGGCAGGAGATCAGGTATAAATTCTATTAGAGCCTGTTGCACGAAAGAATTATGGGTTTCAAACTGAACGCTGGACTACCAGAAATTGGCTAGTATTATGTGCATACTAAAACATTTGTGAGGTTCCATGCAAAAGGTATCACATTGTTGGTTGTCATAAGGACAATATTATTAATTTATCATATCCAATTTACCAAAACAATTTCTTGATAACCAACAAAGTGGCAATTTTTTGCCTGAACATTACATATTTCATAATTCTACATTAAAAAATACTACAATTATAACCTACTAGAAAGTTTAAATTTCATCAAAATGGTACTTTCCATTGTGACTCATAATTTGGATGATTGCATCAGAAAAATGAGATGAATATTAGCATTTTCACTTATTTCATCATACTTGGGAAACTTACATTTGGCAGGTTAAATCAGAACAAATAATTAAGTATGTACGAGTAATGTAGTAAATATCATAAATATTATACTAATGGGCATGTTGGGACCAGGGTTTGATTACAAGACATGCAGTGTCATGTTGGCGCTAGACCAGCAGTCTCCGAACATTGCTGCCGGAGTGCATGAGAACAGAAATGACGAAGAAGTAGGAGCTGGTGATCAGGTAACTGTCCCTCTCCTTTTCACCTGGTCTCATTTTCATGATCTTGCACTTTTCACCTCATTACAAGTTAAAATCTACAGTATTTGCCATACTAACAGTTTACTGTGTCCATAAATGTGATGAAATTTCTCTCACTGTTACCAGGGATTAGCAAGTGTTAGAGTAATACAGCATTATGACCACTCGTTTCAGTTAGTACCATGGTTACTTCAGTAATTGATTATAATTGCGATTAATAACATTCATTATGACATCCACATTAGTAAGTTCTGGGTCAAACATTAATTTTAGGAGAAAAATAGTTGATGCCATTGCAAATATTAATAATAATAAGTTTGGCATGTGATAAAACTACTAAAAACCTTTTTTTTATAATATTGTTTTCCAATTGTTTTCATGTTTTGATAAATCAATCAATAGTAATAACTAATAATATCTCTGATGTTCTCAATCTCATCTGTTGTATTGTGTTATATAGAATTTGTAAAATCAAAAATCAATAATATTAATGTTATTCATTGAATTACAGCTGTATTACAAATTTGCAAACACATTTTAAAACTATGTATTTTATTATACAGGGCCTAATGTTTGGCTATGCGACAGATGAAACAGAAGAATGCATGCCACTGACAGTGGTGCTGGCACACAGACTAAACCAGAAGATTGCAGACTTGAGACGAAATGGAGAATTCTGGTGGGCTCGCCCCGACTCCAAAACTCAGGTAACATTTTATATCCTTATTTGAGTTGAAATTATCGGAAACATTTTGAATTTAAATCGTAAACTACAGTCAAAGAATTAAATTTCTTACCTGTTTCGTACCTTGTCACATTGACAATCAATATGAAAGTCGCTAGAGACCTCATTCTATTGTCACTGTGTCAAAGTACAAAATGGGTAGGAAATTAAATTCTTTTACTCTAGATAGTATAAGCTTAAACTTATCGTGATGAATTGAGTATACTTGATAAGAAATGCAATAACGGTAAATCACATATAAAATTGTTGTTTAAATGGTATTTATTCATCTCATTATAGTTAACAAAATGATGAAAGAGATGAACAGTCTCCACTAAAAATATACCTAAGCTAATAGTAGAAGAGCCGGCCGCAAATTTTCTAACCGACTTGATACCACGATGAAATACACAATGGGAAACCATAAAAGTGATGCTAAGTCCGAATTCGATAGTCTGCCACGGCGGAACTTGCCGAAAGTACGAAAAAGAAGGCCACTTCCGGTGCGAAAAAAGGGGGCTGATTTAACCCATCTGATACCGAAATAATAGTTATGGCAGCAGTTAGAAATTTACATGTAGACACATAAAAGCGAAGTCTGCCAGTATTTTTTTTGCCGGAAGTGCTTGGCAGACGCTCTCAAAGGTGGCCAGCGGGACCCCTAATTTAACCCATCTGATACCACCATGAAACCAATTCCAGTCGGTAGGTATGAACCCTCATGTCAGGAATATATAAGTCTGCCAAGGCTTTTCCTGCCGAAACACCTTGGCAGACGAGATTATGTAAGCAAGGTCGGCATCGGTTACCCTACACTAACCCATCTGATACCACCATGAAACCAATTCCAGTCGGTAGGTACGAACCCCCATTTTAGGAATATATAAGTCTGCCAAGGTTTTTCCTGCCGAAACACCTTGGCAGACGAGATTATAAACAAGATGACCATCGGTTACCGTACACTAACCCATCTGATACCGCCATGAAACCAATTCCAGTCGGTAGGTATGAACCCTCATTTCAGGAATATATAAGTCTGCCAAGGCTTTTCCTGCCGTAACACCATGGCAGACGAGATTATGTAAGCAAGGTCGGCATCGGTTACCCTACACTAACCCATCTGATACCACCATGAAACCAATTCCAGTTGGTAGATATGAACCCCCATTTTAGAAATATATAAGTCTGCCAAGGTTTTTCCTGCCGAAACACCTTGACAGACGAGATTATGTAAGCAGCATCCACATACGAGGGATCCGTATTTTGGGATTATACAGATTACGGACATTATTAATAGCTGTAGGCTTATTTATTACATTATGCTTATACATATTTGTATATTATTATGTTATTAATAAAATATATTTATAGTTTATTAAACCTAAACTTAATACATTGGGAATTCATTACCTGCTTACGGCAGTAGTAGGGATAAGTGGGTCAGTTCTGGCTCACTGAGCCAGGCCAACAGTCCCTCCCCCTTTTTTCCCTTGTTGAGGCCCTGCAACCTTGCCTTGAACCCAAACTAATGTCATTGTAGCTCGAATCTAACCTAATCTATTTTTATTGCTTTTAGAATATTTCAATTATCTACTTTTGCAAAGTTAAAGGTTGAAATCTCTATTTCGCAAAATGGAATTTTAATGTGACTTTAATGTATGTGCAGTCTACTTAGTAATTGGGTTTAAAGATATAAAAACACACATTTATTTCCTATCCTAAGTATCCTATCATAAGTTTATTCAAATAATATTCTGAACATATATAGTAATTAGACTGGTCATATTTTTCATAAAATCTATTTCGCCTGGCAAAGCATATAACTTTTTGGCAACCGGGTTTTTTAACCTAATTAGATCCCGCTGAATCCGAATTTGCCGGTTGCTCGATCGAAATCTTGACCGGAAGTGAGATATTTGACATTAAAGGTCCCTTTTTTTCGTTTTTCGTAAATAACTCTTAAACGGTGGCACATAGCAAAAAATGTTCTATAACATAAGTATTCTGCATAAAATTGCCTACAAGAAAGATTCAGTACAATTTTTCGCTAGGATCAATATTCAAAGAGATTTTAACGCGGGAAATTTAATTATAATCACTTCTAAGGTCCCGTTTTTTAGGTTTTCATAAATAACTCATAAACGGTGGCCAATATCAAAAAATGTTGTTAGACGTTAATAATCTACACAAAATTTTGAACAAAAAAGATTCAGTATACTTTTCGCAGGGATCAATATTTAAAAAGATAATAAAGAGGGAAAGTTAATTATAATAAATTCTAAGGTTCCTTGTTTTTATTTTTTCGTTAATAATTTGAAAAGTATGACTCATAGCAAAATAAAAACTTATACATAAATAATAAACGTAAAATTTCCTACAAGAAACATGCAGAACACTTTTCGCTAGGATCAATATTTAAAAAGACAAAGCAGCGGGTAAGTTAATTATAATCAATTTTAAAGTCCCTTTTTAGTTTTTTGTAAATAACTCGTAAACGGTGTCCCATAGCGAAATAGGTTTTTAAGAATAAATTATCTACATAAAATTTCCTCCAAAAAACATCTAGAACACTTTTCTCTAGGATCAATATTTCAAGCGATATTAAAGGAAGAAAGTTAATTACAATCAGCTCACAGGTCACTTTTTTTAGTTTTTCGTAAATAACTCGTAAACGGTGGCCCGTTGCAAAACAATATTCTACATAAAATTGTCCACAAAAAAGGTTCTGTACACTTTTTCGCTACGATCAATATTTAAAGAGATATTAAAGGGGGTAAGTTAATTATAATCAATTTCCAGGTCCCTATTTTTAGGATTTCGCAAATGACTCGTAAAATAAGCCTCATAGCAAAATAAGTTCTTAATGTTCTTGTAAATAAATAATCGATATAAAATTTTCTACGAAAGACATATGGAACGCTTTTCTCTTTTTAGGGTTCCGTACCTCAAAATGAATAAAAACCGGCCAAGCGCGAGTCGGACTCGCCTTGCAAGGGTTCCGTACATTACCCAATTTTTAACAGTGTATTTTATATGTTAAACGCGAGTGAATTGCCTTTAAAAAACCTGTAGGGATCGGTTCAAAAACTAAGTAATGTCCGACTCGCGCTTGACTACATAATTCTAATAGGTTTTTCTGTCATCTATAGATTCTATTCTGTATATCTTTTCAAAATTTTAGACCCAGTAGTATCGGAGAGAAAGCCCCCTTCCCCAAAATAAAACATTAAAATACAAAAAAATACCCCCCCCCCTTTATCTCCGAAACTACTGGGTCTAAATTTTGAAAATAAAATAAAATAAAATAGTTCTTTACCTATATAGACGTAAACCTAAAAATAGGGACCTGGAAATTGATTATAATTAACTTACCCCCTTTAATACCTCTTTAAATATTGATCGTAGCGAAAAAGTGTACAGAACCTTTTTTGTGGACAATTTTATGTTTAATATTTATGTAGAATATTGTTTTGCAACGGGCCACCGTTTACGAGTTATTTACGAAAAACTAAAAAAAAGTGACCTGTGAACTGATTGTAATTAACTTTCTTCCTTTAATATCGCTTGAAATATTGATCCTAGAGAAAAGTGTTCTAGATGTTTTTTGGAGGAAATTTTATGTAGATAATTTATTCTTAAAAACCTATTTCGCTATGGGACACCGTTTACGAGTTATTTACAAAAAACTAAAAAGGGACTTTAAAATTGATTATAATTAACTTACCCGCTGCTTTGTCTTTTTGAATATTGATCCTAGCGAAAAGTGTACTGCATGTTTCTTGTAGGAAATTTTACGTTTATTATTTATGTATAAGATTTTTTTTGCTATGAGTCATACTTTTCAAATTATTTACGAAAAAATAAAAACAAGGAACCTTAGAATTTAGTATAATTAACTTTCCCTCTTTATTATCTTTTTAAATATTGATCCCTGCAAAAAGTGTACTGAATCTTTTTTGTTCAAAATTTTGTGTAGATTATTATCGTCTAACAACATTTTTTGATATTGGCCACCGTTTATGAGTTATTTACGAAAACCTAAAAAACTGGACCTTAGAAGTGATTATAATTAAATTTCCCGCGTTAAAATCTCTTTTAATATTGATCCTAGCGAAAAATTGTACTGAATCTTTCTTGTAGGCAATTTTATGCATATTACTTATGTAATAGAACATTTTTTGCTATACACCACCGTTTAAGAGTTATTTACGAAAAACGAAAAAAACTGACCTTTAATGTCAAATATCTCACCTCCGGTCAAGATTTCGATCGAGCAACCGGATCGGATTCAGCGGGGTCTAATTAGGTTAAAAAACCCGGTTTCCAAAAAGTAATATGATTTGCCAGTCGCATCAAGAAGGAGAGCGATTTTGAATTTTTTTGTCTAGTCTAAATATCATTACTTATTCTGTGTACAGTGGAGAAAACGAATGAAATTATGCAATTTGATTTTGCTATTTTTAAATAAAGAGTAACTAAACAGTATTTTCCACAGTTGTTGGTAATGATACCATCTCTTACAATTTCTCTTCATGAACATTTTATGATACCTAACCTTCCAGTTTTCGCCCGAATTGATCAAAAAATTCACCAACTCCATTTACACCAACCAAATAGAAAACGGGTCCGTGTCCGAATTCGTGATCTCGAGTCCGGGTCCGCGTCCGGGTCCAGGTTCAGGTAGAAGTCGAATTCAAAATCTTGCTTGTTTTGCCAGTGGGGTAACTTGCTTAACAATCAATTAGAAAAAGACAAGTCGTCGAGGAGTTCCGTTCTGATCACCATCAGCAATACCACTTCATCAAATGCCACTGTTCTTAATGTAAATCCTTGTTTGCCTGATGAAAATACAAGAGTCACTATACAATGCCATTAAGATTTGTAGAGTTCCCTCGATTCCTTATGGATCCCATCATCAGAACTTGAGCTTCACGAAAATATGACTTAAAAATCTAACGTGCTTAACAAACATAACGAAGACACATCCCCAAACATGAGCTATGCGTCGTTGAAGAGTTCCATTCTGATCATCATCAGCAGTTTCACTTCATCAAATGTCACAATTCTGAATGTAAATGCTTGGTTTGTTTAAAATACACCAGTATCACTATATGTTAGGGTGGTTCAAAAACATTTTTTTTTCCTAAGGGGCACCCCCTTATTTTGTTATACTTATTATGTTGATAAATTGAGATTATAGTTGAGATAAATTAAGAAACTTGGTGTAAAAGTTTCTTAATTTATCTCAACTTTACTTCGTTTTTTTTTAGCATTAGAAATTAGGTAAACAATCTTGATGTGTCGTCTGCTTTCATAAGTAATAGTTTTTGAATTTTGAAAAGCGTTTTTCAATTAAAAGACATGCTAAGATCGCTTACCTTCTTGCAAGTTCTTTCTAATGCTAAAAAAACGAACTATACAATGGGTAGGACATCAATTTTAAATGAGTTTGTATGAGTACCTCATTTTCTAAAATGAGGTGTTACAATGTCTTACTTCAAATGAGGTGAGGTACTAGCATATTTTCAGCGTCGACTATTCTATTAATCCAACGGGCCAATGGTGACAAAAATATTTAATAAATATACATATTAATGTATTCATCACTTCCTTTGTAAATTAATAAATAATAATAATTAAGGAGTGCAATTCTGGAGGTAGAAGGTAAGAATAGAACTAATAGGAGAAAGATCCCACATAGTAACTTAATTTGCTGCTTTTATGAAACTTTTTCTAATTTAGCTCTTTAGATTGTTAGATTGTTTTGTCCTCCTCCTTGCTACTTGATATAGTTTTAAGTATAATAATCACTAGCGAGAGCGACCCGCTCCGGCTTCGCACGGGTTAACAAATTATACATACACCTAAACCTTCCTGAAGAATCACTCTATTGATAGGTGAAAACCGCATGGAAATCCGTCCAATCGTTTTTGAGTTTATCGCGAACATACAAACAAACACACATACAGACAGACGCGGCGGGGGACTTTGTTTCATAATATGTAGTGATATATTTCATAACCATAAAACTACCACATTTTTAACAAACTAAGGAGAACAAATTCAATATTTTCACAAGTCATTATTATATAGAAGTGACTAACTTACCACTTCAGATAATTTAACAGTAATATCATCAATATGATATTAAACAAAGCACCATTCGCTCCGGCCGCCGCCGGCTACATTTACATTTCATTTTTTCATGCAAAAGGCACCAAGGAAGATCCGCGGGTAAATTTAATGGCGAAAACGATGTCCATATTTTGTTATTTTGGTATAATTATAAGAATTATCACTAGGTATTAGGTGACGTACGAACGAACAAAATAAATAAAAATATGTCACAATCATAATTTGTCAGTCCGAAGTCGTTTACAAATAATGTTAATAAAAAGTATTGCAAATTCAAATCGTTATAATTTACATCTACATGTTTATTTTACCTATGCAAATTATACTTACTTTTTATTTAATAAACTTGAAACTTATTGAAATGATCATATATTGTGTACGCTACAGTATTATATTTCAATAATATTTTAGTCACTAAAGGATTACTGTTTATAAGCAAGCTTCGTAAATGCCTGTCTGGTATACAGAGTGCGTACCGCGATCCATGTTCGTCATGTTGCCTCCCTGTCACACTTACGTACAAATTTACAAGTGCAACAGAGAAGCAACACGACGAACTTCCTTTTGGTGACTGATTTCTCGCGCCATTTTGACAAGTAAGTTAGGATCAAAAAGGCTTAAGATGTATGAAAGCTTGCAGCGCTTACGCTTGTTGTCTTTCGTGTTTAATTTTTAACGTATTTTCGGTGGTGACGCGAGGCGATATTGAAGTACGGCGCGTGTCTGTCTTACTCCCTCTTTGGGTATTTCTAATTCATTGTTTCATTTTGAAAGGATTTTTGAGGTGTTGACGTCACAGCGAGGCAGTGAATGGTACAAACTCAACGCATTTCTCGGTGGACCTTTTGTCGTTGCAATAAGGTTTGTAGTTCGGCAGTTGACAGTGTGGGCCATTACTCGTTTCTTCATTTGAGACATTTTGAATTTTCTATGTCGGCGAGCAGGCGAGCACCTAGCGCCTCGTGCCATCCAGGGACTCTTTTGCAAGTTGTGAGGAGCGTTGAGTTTTTGAGGTTCGCGAGTGAATTTGAAAGGATAAGAGTTTTTTTGAAATTTGAAGTGTGTGAATGATTTGTGTGGCAAGAGGTGTTTGTGATGCGCGCGAGTAAATGAGTAAAATGAATAGATGAGTAAGAAATTTTTGCGGTATGAAGTACTGCGACAAATTAACAAAATGAGTGGTACAAATGAGGTGCCTCGCGAGTGAGCGACTCAACACTAATTTCAACGTGGTTAAGCACCACCTTGTATAGTATACAAGGTGGTGCTTAACCACGTTGAAATTTTGTATGTTGTTTGAAACCCAACAAAAAGAGTAATTATGATTCAGAATTTTATTTAAAATATCTGGTTTCACACTATTTGCACATGTGATGTATAAGTTTTGAAGTAGAAAAACATTTTCTTTCAAAATAATATCTTATAAATCACACTTTCAAATAATGTGAAAACTACTACTTACATAAAAATCAAAAAAATAGTAACTTATTTATTTTTTTGATTTCATACAATTTGAAAAATTTCAAAGTGTTTGAGCACCCCCTTGTAATTAAGATTGCAAGATGCTTGGCGTATTTTGTCAACATAATAAGTGTAACAAAATGAGGGGGTGCCGCTTCTTCTAGCTAGAGTTTGAATTTTTCCCATACAAACGTGAACCACCCTTACAAGATTTGAAGAGTGCCCTCGATTCCTCATAAATCTCACCATCAGAACTGGGTTTTGACAAAGACGGAACCAATCTGTATGTATATACTTACAAGTTACAACTCAACTATAAAAATATTTTTCAATATCGATCCCAAAATGACGGAGATATCAAACATTAAAAAACCGAATTAATATCTCCTTTTTAGGGTTCCGTAGCCAAATGGCAAAAAACGGAACCCTTATAGATTTGTCATGTCTGTCTGTCTGTCCGTCCGTATGTCACAGCCACTTTTTTCCGAAACTATAAGAACTGTTGAAACTTGGTAAGTAGATGTATTCTGTGAACCGCATTAAGATTTAAACACAAAAATAGAAAAAAAAAACAATAAATTTTGGGGGTCCCCTATACTTAGAACTGAAACTTAAAATGTCTTTTTCATTAAACCCATACGTGTGAGGTATCTATGGATAGGTCTTCAAAAATGATACAATACAATACAATACTTTTTATTGCACGCCTCACATACACTTAGTTTACAATAAATGGACAATAACATAAAAAAAGACAGTAGAGGTAACAACAGGCGGTCTTATCGCTTATGATATTGAGGTTTCTAATATCATTTATTTCTAAACTGAATAGTTTGCGCGAGAGACACTTCCAAAGTGGTAAAATGTGTGCACCCTCTCCCCCTTTAACTTCTAAAATAAATTTAACTTCGCACTGAATGATGACATCGTACGGGGCTTAAAGCCCCCGTAACGCAGTGAACTTGTTAAAGTCACATTAAAATTCCATTTTTCGAAATAGAGATTTCAACATTTAACTTTGCAAAAGTAGATAATTGAAATATTCTAAAAGCAATAAAAATAAATTAGGTTAGACTCGAGCTACAATGACATTAGTTTGGGTTCAAGGCAAGGTTGCAGGGCCCCAACAAGGGAAAAAAGGGGGAGGGACTGTTGGCCTGGCTCAGTGAGCCAGAACTCACCCACTTATTCCTACTACTGCCGTAAGCAGGTAATGAATTCCCAATGTATTAAGTTTAGGTTTAATAAATTATAAATATATTTTATTAATAACATAATAATATACAAATATGTATAAGCATAAAGTAATAAATAAGCCTACAGCTATTAATAATGTCCGTAATCTGTATAATCCCAAAATACGGATCCCTCGTATGTGGATGCTGCTTACATAATCTCGTCTGTCAAGGTGTTTCGGCAGGAAAGGCCTTGGCAGACTTATAAATTCCTGAAATGAGGGTTCATACCTACCGACTAGAATTGGTTTCATGGTGGTATCAGATGGGTTACTGTACGGTAACCGATGGTCATCTTGCTTATAATCTCGTCTGCCAAGGTGTTTCGGCAGGAAAAACCTTGGCAGACTTATATATTTCTAAAATGGGGGTTCATACCTACCGACTGGAATTGGTTTCATGGTGGTATCAGATGGGTTAGTGTAGGGTAACCGATGCCAACCTTGCTTACATAATCTCGTCTGCCGTGGTGTTACGGCAGGAAAAGCCTTGGCAGACTTGTATATTCCTAAAATGAGGGTTCATACCTACCGACTGGAATTGGTTTCATGGCGGTATCAGATGGGTTAGTGTACGGTAACCGATGGTCATCTTGTTTATAATCTCGTCTGCCAAGGTGTTTCGGCAGGAGAAACCTTGGCAGACTTATATATTCCTAAAATGGGGGTTCGTACCTACCGACTGGAATTGGTTTCATGGTGGTATCAGATGGGTTAGTGTAGGGTAACCGATGCCGACCTTGCTTACATAATCTCGTCTGCCAAGGTGTTTCGGCAGGAAAAGCCTTGGCAGACTTATATATTCCTGACATGAGGGTTCATACCTACCGACTGGAATTGGTTTCATGGTGGTATCAGATGGGTTAAATTAGGGGTCCCGTTGGCCATCTTTGAGAGCGTCTGCCAAGCACTTCCGAAAAAAAAATACAATAAATTTTGGGGTCCCCCCCAAAATTTATTGTATTTTTTTTCTATTTTTGTGTTTAAATCTTAATGCGGTTCACAGAATACATCTACTTACCAAGTTTCAACAGTTCTTATAGTTTCGGAAAAAAGTGGCTGTGACATACGGACGGACAGACAGACAGACATGACAAATCTATAAGGGTTCCGTTTTTTGCCATTTGGCTACGGAACCCTAAAAAGGAGATATTAATTCGGTTTTTTAATGTTTGATATCTCCGTCATTTTGGGATCGATATTGAAAAATATTTTTTTAGTTGAGTTGTAACTTGTAAGTATATACATACAGATTGGTTCCGTCTTTGTCAAAACCCAGTTCTGATGGTGAGATTTATGAGGAATCGAGGGCACTCTTCAAATCTTGTAAGGGTGGTTCACGTTTGTATGGGAAAAATTCAAACTCTAGCTAGAAGAAGCGGCACCCCCTCATTTTGTTACACTTATTATGTTGACAAAATACGCCAAGCATCTTGCAATCTTAATTACAAGGGGGTGCTCAAACACTTTGAAATTTTTCAAATTGTATGAAATCAAAAAAATAAATAAGTTACTATTTTTTTGATTTTTATGTAAGTAGTAGTTTTCACATTATTTGAAAGTGTGATTTATAAGATATTATTTTGAAAGAAAATGTTTTTCTACTTCAAAACTTATACATCACATGTGCAAATAGTGTGAAACCAGATATTTTAAATAAAATTCTGAATCATAATTACTCTTTTTGTTGGGTTTCAAACAACATACAAAATTTCAACGTGGTTAAGCACCACCTTGTATACTATACAAGGTGGTGCTTAACCACGTTGAAATTAGTGTTGAGTCGCTCACTCGCGAGGCACCTCATTTGTACCACTCATTTTGTTAATTTGTCGCAGTACTTCATACCGCAAAAATTTCTTACTCATCTATTCATTTTACTCATTTACTCGCGCGCATCACAAACACCTCTTGCCACACAAATCATTCACACACTTCAAATTTCAAAAAAACTCTTATCCTTTCAAATTCACTCGCGAACCTCAAAAACTCAACGCTCCTCACAACTTGCAAAAGAGTCCCTGGATGGCACGAGGCGCTAGGTGCTCGCCTGCTCGCCGACATAGAAAATTCAAAATGTCTCAAATGAAGAAACGAGTAATGGCCCACACTGTCAACTGCCGAACTACAAACCTTATTGCAACGACAAAAGGTCCACCGAGAAATGCGTTGAGTTTGTACCATTCACTGCCTCGCTGTGACGTCAACACCTCAAAAATCCTTTCAAAATGAAACAATGAATTAGAAATACCCAAAGAGGGAGTAAGACAGACACGCGCCGTACTTCAATATCGCCTCGCGTCACCACCGAAAATACGTTAAAAATTAAACACGAAAGACAACAAGCGTAAGCGCTGCAAGCTTTCATACATCTTAAGCCTTTTTGATCCTAACTTACTTGTCAAAATGGCGCGAGAAATCAGTCACCAAAAGGAAGTTCGTCGTGTTGCTTCTCTGTTGCACTTGTAAATTTGTACGTAAGTGTGACAGGGAGGCAACATGACGAACATGGATCGCGGTACGCACTCTGTATACCAGACAGGCATTTACGAAGCTTGCTTATAAACAGTAATCCTTTAGTGACTAAAATATTATTGAAATATAATACTGTAGCGTACACAATATATGATCATTTCAATAAGTTTCAAGTTTATTAAATAAAAAGTAAGTATAATTTGCATAGGTAAAATAAACATGTAGATGTAAATTATAACGATTTGAATTTGCAATACTTTTTATTAACATTATTTGTAAACGACTTCGGACTGACAAATTATGATTGTGACATATTTTTATTTATTTTGTTCGTTCGTACGTCACCTAATACCTAGTGATAATTCTTATAATTATACCAAAATAACAAAATATGGACATCGTTTTCGCCATTAAATTTACCCGCGGATCTTCCTTGGTGCCTTTTGCATGAAAAAATGAAATGTAAATGTAGCCGGCGGCGGCCGGAGCGAATGGTGCTTTGTTTAATATCATATTGATGATATTACTGTTAAATTATCTGAAGTGGTAAGTTAGTCACTTCTATATAATAATGACTTGTGAAAATATTGAATTTGTTCTCCTTAGTTTGTTAAAAATGTGGTAGTTTTATGGTTATGAAATATATCACTACATATTATGAAACAAAGTCCCCCGCCGCGTCTGTCTGTATGTGTGTTTGTTTGTATGTTCGCGATAAACTCAAAAACGATTGGACGGATTTCCATGCGGTTTTCACCTATCAATAGAGTGATTCTTCAGGAAGGTTTAGGTGTATGTATAATTTGTTAACCCGTGCGAAGCCGGAGCGGGTCGCTCTCGCTAGTGATTATTATACTTAAAACTATATCAAGTAGCAAGGAGGAGGACAAAACAATCTAACAATCTAAAGAGCTAAATTAGAAAAAGTTTCATAAAAGCAGCAAATTAAGTTACTATGTGGGATCTTTCTCCTATTAGTTCTATTCTTACCTTCTACCTCCAGAATTGCACTCCTTAATTATTATTATTTATTAATTTACAAAGGAAGTGATGAATACATTAATATGTATATTTATTAAATATTTTTGTCACCATTGGCCCGTTGGATTAATAGAATAGTCGACGCTGAAAATATGCTAGTACCTCACCTCATTTGAAGTAAGACATTGTAACACCTCATTTTAGAAAATGAGGTACTCATACAAACTCATTTAAAATTGATGTCCTACCCATTGTATAGTTCGTTTTTTTAGCATTAGAAAGAACTTGCAAGAAGGTAAGCGATCTTAGCATGTCTTTTAATTGAAAAACGCTTTTCAAAATTCAAAAACTATTACTTATGAAAGCAGACGACACATCAAGATTGTTTACCTAATTTCTAATGCTAAAAAAAAACGAAGTAAAGTTGAGATAAATTAAGAAACTTTTACACCAAGTTTCTTAATTTATCTCAACTATAATCTCAATTTATCAACATAATAAGTATAACAAAATAAGGGGGTGCCCCTTAGGAAAAAAAAATGTTTTTTGAACCACCCTAACATATAGTGATACTGGTGTATTTTAAACAAACCAAGCATTTACATTCAGAATTGTGACATTTGATGAAGTGAAACTGCTGATGATGATCAGAATGGAACTCTTCAACGACGCATAGCTCATGTTTGGGGATGTGTCTTCGTTATGTTTGTTAAGCACGTTAGATTTTTAAGTCATATTTTCGTGAAGCTCAAGTTCTGATGATGGGATCCATAAGGAATCGAGGGAACTCTACAAATCTTAATGGCATTGTATAGTGACTCTTGTATTTTCATCAGGCAAACAAGGATTTACATTAAGAACAGTGGCATTTGATGAAGTGGTATTGCTGATGGTGATCAGAACGGAACTCCTCGACGACTTGTCTTTTTCTAATTGATTGTTAAGCAAGTTACCCCACTGGCAAAACAAGCAAGATTTTGAATTCGACTTCTACCTGAACCTGGACCCGGACGCGGACCCGGACTCGAGATCACGAATTCGGACACGGACCCGTTTTCTATTTGGTTGGTGTAAATGGAGTTGGTGAATTTTTTGATCAATTCGGGCGAAAACTGGAAGGTTAGGTATCATAAAATGTTCATGAAGAGAAATTGTAAGAGATGGTATCATTACCAACAACTGTGGAAAATACTGTTTAGTTACTCTTTATTTAAAAATAGCAAAATCAAATTGCATAATTTCATTCGTTTTCTCCACTGTACACAGAATAAGTAATGATATTTAGACTAGACAAAAAAATTCAAAATCGCTCTCCTTCTTGATGCGACTGGCAAATCATATTACTTTTTGGAAACCGGGTTTTTTAACCTAATTAGACCCCGCTGAATCCGATCCGGTTGCTCGATCGAAATCTTGACCGGAGGTGAGATATTTGACATTAAAGGTCAGTTTTTTTCGTTTTTCGTAAATAACTCTTAAACGGTGGTGTATAGCAAAAAATGTTCTATTACATAAGTAATATGCATAAAATTGCCTACAAGAAAGATTCAGTACAATTTTTCGCTAGGATCAATATTAAAAGAGATTTTAACGCGGGAAATTTAATTATAATCACTTCTAAGGTCCAGTTTTTTAGGTTTTCGTAAATAACTCATAAACGGTGGCCAATATCAAAAAATGTTGTTAGACGATAATAATCTACACAAAATTTTGAACAAAAAAGATTCAGTACACTTTTTGCAGGGATCAATATTTAAAAAGATAATAAAGAGGGAAAGTTAATTATACTAAATTCTAAGGTTCCTTGTTTTTATTTTTTCGTAAATAATTTGAAAAGTATGACTCATAGCAAAAAAAATCTTATACATAAATAATAAACGTAAAATTTCCTACAAGAAACATGCAGTACACTTTTCGCTAGGATCAATATTCAAAAAGACAAAGCAGCGGGTAAGTTAATTATAATCAATTTTAAAGTCCCTTTTTAGTTTTTTGTAAATAACTCGTAAACGGTGTCCCATAGCGAAATAGGTTTTTAAGAATAAATTATCTACATAAAATTTCCTCCAAAAAACATCTAGAACACTTTTCTCTAGGATCAATATTTCAAGCGATATTAAAGGAAGAAAGTTAATTACAATCAGTTCACAGGTCACTTTTTTTTAGTTTTTCGTAAATAACTCGTAAACGGTGGCCCGTTGCAAAACAATATTCTACATAAATATTAAACATAAAATTGTCCACAAAAAAGGTTCTGTACACTTTTTCGCTACGATCAATATTTAAAGAGGTATTAAAGGGGGTAAGTTAATTATAATCAATTTCCAGGTCCCTATTTTTAGGTTTACGTCTATATAGGTAAAGAACTATTTTATTTTATTTTATTTTCAAAATTTAGACCCAGTAGTTTCGGAGATAAAGGGGGGGGGGGTATTTTTTTGTATTTTAATGTTTTATTTTGGGGAAGGGGGCTTTCTCTCCGATACTACTGGGTCTAAAATTTTGAAAAGATATACAGAATAGAATCTATAGATGACAGAAAAACCTATTAGAATTATGTAGTCAAGCGCGAGTCGGACATTACTTAGTTTTTGAACCGATCCCTACAGGTTTTTTAAAGGCAATTCACTCGCGTTTAACATATAAAATACACTGTTAAAAATTGGGTAATGTACGGAACCCTTGCAAGGCGAGTCCGACTCGCGCTTGGCCGGTTTTTATTCATTTTGAGGTACGGAACCCTAAAAAGAGAAAAGCGTTCCATATGTCTTTCGTAGAAAATTTTATATCGATTATTTATTTACAAGAACATTAAGAACTTATTTTGCTATGAGGCTTATTTTACGAGTCATTTGCGAAATCCTAAAAATAGGGACCTGGAAATTGATTATAATTAACTTACCCCCTTTAATATCTCTTTAAATATTGATCGTAGCGAAAAAGTGTACAGAACCTTTTTTGTGGACAATTTTATGTAGAATATTGTTTTGCAACGGGCCACCGTTTACGAGTTATTTACGAAAAACTAAAAAAAGTGACCTGTGAGCTGATTGTAATTAACTTTCTTCCTTTAATATCGCTTGAAATATTGATCCTAGAGAAAAGTGTTCTAGATGTTTTTTGGAGGAAATTTTATGTAGATAATTTATTCTTAAAAACCTATTTCGCTATGGGACACCGTTTACGAGTTATTTACAAAAAACTAAAAAGGGACTTTAAAATTGATTATAATTAACTTACCCGCTGCTTTGTCTTTTTAAATATTGATCCTAGCGAAAAGTGTTCTGCATGTTTCTTGTAGGAAATTTTACGTTTATTATTTATGTATAAGTTTTTATTTTGCTATGAGTCATACTTTTCAAATTATTAACGAAAAAATAAAAACAAGGAACCTTAGAATTTATTATAATTAACTTTCCCTCTTTATTATCTTTTTAAATATTGATCCCTGCGAAAAGTATACTGAATCTTTTTTGTTCAAAATTTTGTGTAGATTATTAACGTCTAACAACATTTTTTGATATTGGCCACCGTTTATGAGTTATTTATGAAAACCTAAAAAACGGGACCTTAGAAGTGATTATAATTAAATTTCCCGCGTTAAAATCTCTTTGAATATTGATCCTAGCGAAAAATTGTACTGAATCTTTCTTGTAGGCAATTTTATGCAGAATACTTATGTTATAGAACATTTTTTGCTATGTGCCACCGTTTAAGAGTTATTTACGAAAAACGAAAAAAAGGGACCTTTAATGTCAAATATCTCACTTCCGGTCAAGATTTCGATCGAGCAACCGGCAAATTCGGATTCAGCGGGATCTAATTAGGTTAAAAAACCCGGTTGCCAAAAAGTTATATGCTTTGCCAGGCGAAATAGATTTTATGAAAAATATGACCAGTCTAATTACTATATATGTTCAGAATATTATTTGAATAAACTTATGATAGGATACTTAGGATAGGAAATAAATGTGTGTTTTTATATCTTTAAACCCAATTACTAAGTAGACTGCACATACATTAAAGTCACATTAAAATTCCATTTTGCGAAATAGAGATTTCAACCTTTAACTTTGCAAAAGTAGATAATTGAAATATTCTAAAAGCAATAAAAATAGATTAGGTTAGATTCGAGCTACAATGACATTAGTTTGGGTTCAAGGCAAGGTTGCAGGGCCTCAACAAGGGAAAAAAGGGGGAGGGACTGTTGGCCTGGCTCAGTGAGCCAGAACTGACCCACTTATCCCTACTACTGCCGTAAGCAGGTAATGAATTCCCAATGTATTAAGTTTAGGTTTAATAAACTATAAATATATTTTATTAATAACATAATAATATACAAATATGTATAAGCATAATGTAATAAATAAGCCTACAGCTATTAATAATGTCCGTAATCTGTATAATCCCAAAATACGGATCCCTCGTATGTGGATGCTGCTTACATAATCTCGTCTGTCAAGGTGTTTCGGCAGGAAAAACCTTGGCAGACTTATATATTTCTAAAATGGGGGTTCATATCTACCAACTGGAATTGGTTTCATGGTGGTATCAGATGGGTTAGTGTAGGGTAACCGATGCCGACCTTGCTTACATAATCTCGTCTGCCATGGTGTTACGGCAGGAAAAGCCTTGGCAGACTTATATATTCCTGAAATGAGGGTTCATACCTACCGACTGGAATTGGTTTCATGGCGGTATCAGATGGGTTAGTGTACGGTAACCGATGGTCATCTTGTTTATAATCTCGTCTGCCAAGGTGTTTCGGCAGGAAAAACCTTGGCAGACTTATATATTCCTAAAATGGGGGTTCGTACCTACCGACTGGAATTGGTTTCATGGTGGTATCAGATGGGTTAGTGTAGGGTAACCGATGCCGACCTTGCTTACATAATCTCGTCTGCCAAGGTGTTTCGGCAGGAAAAGCCTTGGCAGACTTATATATTCCTGACATGAGGGTTCATACCTACCGACTGGAATTGGTTTCATGGTGGTATCAGATGGGTTAAATTAGGGGTCCCGCTGGCCACCTTTGAGAGCGTCTGCCAAGCACTTCCGGCAAAAAAAATACTGGCAGACTTCGCTTTTATGTGTCTACATGTAAATTTCTAACTGCTGCCATAACTATTATTTCGGTATCAGATGGGTTAAATCAGCCCCCTTTTTTCGCACCGGAAGTGGCCTTCTTTTTCGTACTTTCGGCAAGTTCCGCCGTGGCAGACTATCGAATTCGGACTTAGCATCACTTTTATGGTTTCCCATTGTGTATTTCATCGTGGTATCAAGTCGGTTAGAAAATTTGCGGCCGGCTCTTCTACTATAAAGTACTTCATGTTAAAAATATCGTACATAAATCATTCGTTATCAACTAGAGCATGTGCTCAAAAGCGAATATTAAAAGTTATTGCCGAGAGATCTCGTTGCCAGGGGATCATATGACAAAACACGTCGGCAGTATCGTTCACGGGTACTATGTCTCAACAATAACGCTCGCAAGTGATAAAATTGACACCGTCTGCCAGCGTTCGAGTTGATCAAATTAATGTGCGGACAAGACGACAAGACCACACGCCATGTTTCAATTTTACTCCATTTGTTGGTATAACATTAAATTGACTGTTAGTTAACCTTTTGAGACGTGTCTGGAAGGAGACGCGACGCCATTTGACGTAGTTTAGTGATAAAATTGCTTTCACGGGTATCTTTTTGTTTTACTTTTCTTATCTACTTCTTATGCAGTTCTATTATTAGCATTATTAAGTTTTCGCTCGATATCACTCTACTGTGTCTATTCCTTATCTATGGTGTTATTGAGAGATGGATAGGTATTATAAGCATCATACTATTGTGCTGTTTTTCATATCGACTTTATTCTGTTAAAGTTAAGGTACAACATTGAATGTATAAAAACCATCTGCCAATCACAAACGAGAGAATTAGTAATTACTTTTCTTGCGGATTATTCGCCTGTACCCTTACGTATTATCTGTAAAAATATTATGTCAATGTTCATTGGATTTAATACTTTGGGGCATGGCAAATAAGTTCTTAATTGACTGATTATACCTAATCAAAATCAGAGGCTTCTTTCAAACATGAGAGTAATTTTCAGGTGACCTGCGAATACATCTTCGCCGGCGGCGCGACGGTGCCACAGAGGGTCCACACTGTCGTCGTTTCTCTACAGCACTCCGAAAAGGTAACCATTTCTACCTTACCTCATAATCATAACAAAAGACTCCAGCAACACTTACTCGTCCGGGTTATTGTTCCTATGTAGAGCCTTCACTAGGCTTTAACACATTCAGTGAAACCCGACTATCGGGCATTTTATGATCATGGTACTGCTTTATATGACGAATTTTTTTGTGGCCTGGCGCGGATGTCTTGTTTGGCCGGGTGGCTTTAAATGTGTTAAGAAAAAATAAATAAACTTAATCTCATGCGACATCCCTCGATCTGTACTGGTCTGGGTCGTAGGAGAAAATCCTTCGACCAAGGAAATAAATTACCATCTCCTCTCGACTCAATATGAAATCTTTAACGGGCATAAAACACTCAACACATACATATTTAAGTGTTGTCATTCAACACTTAAATATGTTATTATAATCAATATGAAATCCTTAACGGGTATAAAGGTATCATAAATACGCAAAATTGAACTCTATCACTTGGGAATAGAGCCTAAAATCATTGTGGGAAATATATTCCGCCTTATAAAGGCTTAAATAAACGAAGCTCATTAAACTGAAGTTGTTGTCCTGGTAATCCCATTAGGTTTCAACAATGTTTTCAACGATTTCGGTTCGAATTACTAAAATAGTTCCGTCACTGCGGTAGGGGGTCGTAAGACCCCATGCAAAGTATGGTTAATTGCGAGTTACGCTAATTGCCGCAGCGATGGTGTTAATACATAGCCTAAGTAATAATGTACATATTAATAATCTGCGCACTTCATACACACTCGTAATGATTATGACGAAATGTTGTGTAATCAACTAATCATAAAAATTACTTGCAACTTGTAAAACCTTGTTGGAATTATGAAAATTGCTCAATGGTAATACGGAAGCTTGGCGCCTGGTTGACCTTCCTGATAATGTTATAAAATGTCCCTGATAAATTAAATCGGCAAACTTTTGAGAAGAGCCAACATAAATTTTATTAAATTTATGTACGGTGATTAAATTTATCTAAAACGTACATTAAATTTCATTGATATTTATTTTAAGCAATGTAAGATTCTTCAAATTTCAAATCACTTCATTGCCAAAACATGATAATTGATAAGTTGATCGTTACAAAAATATGTAGGTATACTAACTTATATTAGAATCCCACCAAAAACATAAATGTAAAAAAGGAGAGCCAAGTTCAATACAAAAATTATGCTTGGCTGTGGGGCTCGCCGCAAAAAGAATGGAGATCTAAATGAGTGCCACTGCCAAGTTCTATGCAAAATCCAAATATGTATTTATAGGAACAAAATAACATTATAAACAAGTATTAAACTCTATTTCTTTGCTTTATTGGATACCTATAACAATTGCTGTTATTTAAAAAAATGTGAGATCTTAAAGTAGGTTAGATTTGACTTGGCCAGTTTTCATTATATCAATCATTTTATATATATTGTAATTCTGATAAAACCTGGCCAAGCCAAATCTAACCTACTTTAAGATCTCACATTTTTTTAAATAACAGCAATTGTTATAGGTATCCAATAAAGCAAAGAAATAGAGTTTAATACTTGTTTATAATGTTATTTTGTTCCTATAAATACATATTTGGATTTTGCATAGAACTTGGCAGTGGCACTCATTTAGATCTCCATTCTTTTTGCGGCGAGCCCCACAGCCAAGCATAATTTTTGTATTGAACTTGGCTCTCCTTTTTTACATTTATGTTTTTGGTGGGATATCAATACTTTTTGTAAAGAAAACTAGGCAGGTATTGAGATTTAATGTTTTTTCTTGTGTTTCCGCTGTATGGTTTTTACTTCTGTTCTTTGTATAATTATGTGGTGCCGCGCGCCGCCGACGACACACCGTTGGCCGGTTGTTTAGAGCGTATTACGAGTTTTTTGTATGGGGACACCACTTATTTTTTGACTAAACTTTATTTTAATATAGCAAATATAATAATACATATATTGGGGTAGTTTCAAATATCTGCTTGTAACGGTTCCAACGCTACAATAAAAAAATATTTTTTTGTATGGGGACCCCCCCTATTTTTTAACTTCTTTTTATTTTTAGATTTTTTCCTACGCTTACACACAATAACCGAGCTGGATTCCAAATTTCATCCTTCTAGGTCATCTGGAAGTAGGTTAGGTTTAGGTACTTATATGTCAGTCCCAATAAAAAATGTTTTTTTTGTATGGGGACCCCCCCTACTTTTAAACTTTATTTTATTTTTAGATTTTTTCCTACGGTTACACACAATAACCGAGCTGGATTCCAAATTTCATCTTTCTAGGTCATCTGGAAGTAGGTTAGGTTTAGGTACTATAAGTCATAAGTCAGTCTTAAAATTTACGACTTTTTGACCTTCATACCTTTATAACCGTTTGAGCTAGCTTCATGAAATTTGGGCTTCTAGATATCCTTATGGATATAATTAAACACACGTAGTTTTATGTGTTTACGTCAAAGATGTTTTGAGTTATAGAAGGGTCAAAAGTGGCACCAAGTGGTTCGTGTAATATTACACTCGGCGCTGGCTAGCCAGTTCCTTTGCTTGAACTTGGCTTGACACGCTGCCGCGTGTCTAGATCTAGGCTAAATATAACATAGTTTTGTACCGACTTTAATAAAATACAATATCCATTCAACCCAAGGTGTATTTATCGCTTAATACCAATATTGAATATATCTATCAGGAATATTTTTTATGTATGCAAAGATCCCTTTTTTATCGCTTTTAAGTGGATGACGATTCATTTTTACGTAACTATACGAAATAGTAAGGTCAAATTATCATCATTTATATATAATCTTATCCTGTTTCGAATTATATGGTCACACGCGAGACTATCTAAATCGCGAATGATATTGCGCGCGTGTATGAGTTCAACAAGCCTTTAAAACAAATTGATTAGGCTTGCTTGATAAACAATTATTCATACGCCTATAACGTGAAAGATAAGGTTTCTAACGCATGTTGTTACGTCAGTTTCTTGGCTTATCAGACATCAGTTTAAACCGTGCCACGGCGTGGGAGTATGTTTAGATTGCCTCAAGTATCAATCCTACATCAGCACGTTCAACTCGTGTCAACTTATAGATACCAGATTTCAGATCATTTATTCATAAATAAAACATATTTATAAGTCAAATAAATAGGTACCATAGTTCATAATTAATCAATTTACATTATGTGTTATTTTATCTTAAAATTATTTAGGTTAAAGTTATTTTGATTATACTCTTTACAACATAGTCGTAGGAGGTTAAAAGCATTTTTATACTTGTAATAAAAAACCGGGCAAGTGCGAGTCGCACTCGCGCACGAAGGGTTCCGTACCATAATGCAAAAAAAAAACAAAAAAAAGCAAAAAGAAAACGGTCACCCATCCAAGTACTGACCCCTCCCGACGTTGCTTAACTTTGGTCAAAAATCACGTTTGTTGTATGGGAGCCCCATTTAAATCTTTATTTTATTCTGTTTTTAGTATTTGTTGTTATAGCGGCAACAGAAATACATCATCTGTGAAAATTTCAACTGTCTAGCTATCACGGTTCGTGAGATACAGCCTGGTGACAGACGGACGGACGGACGGACGGACGGACAGCGAAGTCTTAGTAATAGGGTCCCGTTTTACCCTTTGGGTACGGAACCCTAAAAACGTCAAGATTTTCAAACCGGACAGAAAATTCATTAACAACTCGGTTAAAGAGGTGTAATTTTATAAATTGCTAATATTATGTTCATTGTCCAAGTCCATGTAACTGTAAACAAAATGAACCGTTTAGTATGATACAGATTAGAACTTATGTGAAATGGTCTATCCTGCCTAGCCTATAGTTCGCATTAGAAATAAGGTAAACAATCTTGATGTGTCTTTTAATTGAAAAACATATTTTAAAAATAAGTTACGGCAAATATGTAACAATTATGAATCAAATACGATCATTTATATTCTTCTGCTTTCATAAGTAATAGTTTTTGATTTTTAAAAAGCGTTTTTCAATTAAAAGACATGTCAAGATGGCTTACCTTCTTGCAAGTTCTTTCTAATGCTAAAAAACGAACTATAGACCCCACGTCCTATGTAAGTCCTTGGAAAAACAGTAGTATATATTTACATAGTAACCATACCTACTAGAACCATTGTTATTTCAAATGGGTGTCTACTTAGTAATCAGTAAATAATTAAATTAGTATTCAAAATATGTCGGGTAATGTAATATACAATGCAATTTTACGTTGTTTTGAGTAACAGGCGTGGTGCACTTACAATATAACATTCGTAACTAGGATACATAAGAATGTCTTATTATGTTTTTTTTTACTTGTCTGACGCGCGATGACCTTAACGCTGGTAGATACGTTTCGATGTTGTATGAAGTAAATTAACTTTGTTACCTTTTCACAACTAAATTACTGACCGATTTTAAATTAAGATTATGTAGAAAACTAAAGATTTAGTGATTGATATAGGTTACTTTAATTTTGCAATCGATCACCTAGGGGGAAAATGAAATGTTGTAAACCGACTGAGTTATTTATACTTTATTACAATATTATAAATATTATAACAAGGTGCAAAACTGGTAAGGGCTTGTGCACAAATCACGCGAGGTTCGATGGGGGGAGGGGGGGTCACGAAAAACTCACGATAGATCACGTTGGGGGAGGGGGGTATAAGGAAACCTCACGTGTATTTTTCTACAGTAAACGAAACTAAGAAAAAAATACCTATCACATGAGTAGATGCTTTTTTTCGGTTTCGTTAAACATAAATCTCCACTCTACACTTCAAAATAGCGAGTATCTTTAACGAAAATAGATAAATAAACAATATTTTCTAAATACAACACTATTTATCTTAAAATTAGGTCGAATGAAAAAAATTAAAATAAATACACGTGAGGTTGCGTGCGTGGAGGGGGGGTAGCCAAAAACCTCACCAAATATCACCAAGGGGGAGGGGGGGTCAAAAAGTAGCCGAAAATACGTCGTGTGATTTGTGCACAACCCCTAATACGTATGTTGTTTCACATTTGGCATTGTGTATAAAAATCAACCATAACAACGAAATAACTTTCACTTTTCCTATTATCACGATGCTTACAAGATAAATCAATGTGCAGATAACTCTGGAGACGCTTCGAGAGGAAATCCGTGAGAAGGTCATCAAGGAAGTGATCCCCGCCCAGTACCTAGACGAGAGAACCGTCGTGCACATCAACCCTTGCGGGCTCTTCATCATCGGAGGACCACAGGTAACCTTTTTAATATAGTTGGAGTTTATAGAAAGAAATATTACAGCGTTTTCTTTATAGCCTTGAATCACGCCCAGGAGACCAAAGCAGGCGTGGCTCCGCGATTTCGTCGCTTTGCTACAGGTAACTAAAAGTACATCCGTTCCATACCAATTTTGGTAGCTAGCCAACAAAGCTGCGCGTGGCGCTGTCGCCACCTAGCGGCCATATCTGTCCTGATCGTAACAGACGCGTTTTGTTAGAGAGTGAGTCTTCTGTACCTAGTACTATTATTTATTCTGTGACCAAAGGTAATCTTCAACACTGATTTCGTAGAACAGTAGTGAAGTGTTATGGATCAATAACACAATTTAAGTGCGCGCGAAATGCCTACTGGTGAAGCGACATGGGTATCTTTTTTCACTAATGGTGGCTAGACCTAAGTAAAGGTTAGGACTAGGAACCATCGCTTTTGGCGCAAGGACCATTTTCGTTCTTCTTGCAACGTGATAAAGTCTACAAATAGTTCGATACGTGTGTTGCTGTTAGTAGAATTTCATCTAGTGAAACTAAGTATGAAACTGATTGTCAGGAATCTGGAAGATATCTAAGTAGCTTAATGTTGGTCGCGAAATTGTTGAATTTGATTGTTATGAAAAATCACACATATAATAACATGTTTTGCTGACTTGTTTTGAATTTGATAATAAATTTCTACCCGGACGTGATATAACGTTTCAGTGTATGATTTCATAACATAGAAATTTAAAATATCTGCCTATCAGAAATGCCAATGTTATGATAACCCATGACTGTGCTTCCACTTTTTTTTTTCTAGATGTTTTGTCTAGATGTAGATAGTTTTTTTACACAACTAGTTATCTGCAAGGATACTTTTAAAGTTAGAAATATTATATAGGTATACAAGCATCAAGCGGTTTATCATTCGATAAATTACCAATAATATCCGTATGTCCCCGTCTTTATCATTCATCTATCTGAAAAAGAAAATTGAACAGAAGTGGGCTAAAACGGTGAATTCCCTTGTGGCAGGCGTGGCTCACTCCGCGATTTCGCCGCTTTGCAACAGGTACATCCGTTCCACACCAATTTTGGTGGCTAGCCATAAGCCGCGCGTGGCGCTGACGCCATCTAGCGGCCATATCTGTCTTGATCTTAACAGACGTGTTTTTTTAGAGAGTGAGTCTTCTGTACGTAGTAGTATTATTTATTCTGTGCTTGTGGTTCCAGTCTGACGCGGGGCTGACGGGGCGCAAGATCATCGTGGACACGTACGGCGGGTGGGGCGCGCACGGCGGCGGCGCCTTCTCCGGCAAGGACTTCACCAAGGTGGACCGCTCCGCCGCCTACGCCGCGCGCTGGGTCGCCAAGTCGCTCGTCAAGGCCGGCCTCTGCCGCCGCTGCATGGTCCAGGTACGGCACTCATCACCTCATCACTTCAACCCTGTGCCGTGTGGTGCCGGCATCAGAAACGAATAGCACCACCCCATCTCGTCCCGTGGGTGTCGTAGAAGGAGACTAAAGGAAAACTGGCGACAGATATGCATATGAGCAAGGCTCGCCCGTATCCTTAGCGGGGTCCTTGCTCACAAGAGCTGTGCGCGCGCCACATCGAAAAAAAATCACTTCAACCCTGTAAGCCAAAACTATCAGAACTTCGTTGCCAGACTAAAAAATTCTTCTTATTTTGAGTGACTTACAGATGTAGTGCATAATACTTTACCATTGTGTTTTCACGGAAACGCACGAACGTGTTATGCTATTTCAATCGGTCTCAGTACAAAAAGTTCTTGAGGTTGGCTGAAGTAGCATGACATGATAAATGCGAACGTTTCTGAGAAAATACGATGGCAAAGGATTATACATTACATATGTACAGTCAACAGCACAAGTTGCTAAACGGGCGAGGTGTTCAAAATCACCTTGACACTCTCTTATTCTCTTTACAATAAAGTCCTGTCAAGATCATTTTGAACACCTGGCCCGCTTAGCAACTTCTGCCGCTGACTATACATTCTTCCTATTTATGTATCTTTCTTCACATGCTAGTAGAGTGGAGGTAAGAATGGGAACTCGCGTCATGTTGCTTTGATAATTTCGACCGCGACTGCAGAACCGTAGCCCCATATGCAGTCGGTTCCGAGTGAGAGAGAGAGGCAATACTGATCTGCGGTAGGACGACACGTCGCTCGGCGATGCGCTACTGGCTTCGTGTCGCTGACTTCGAACAGAAATATAAATATATAGAAACCAGTCGTGTTGCCACGACGTCTGCAGTCGCCACACGGGTTCCAACTTTCATTATCATTCACGATGAACTGCGAATTTGACAAATCTAACCTTTAACGACATGACAATACGAACCAAGGCACGCGTCTTCGTAAATGACACCATCTTACCTTAAGCCGCCCGACCTAAGTGTCAATGGGTGTTGCCGACGTTTCTCATATAAATAAACAAATTTATTCTCATAAAGACAAGCACACATAGATGTTGTATAAAAACTTATAAACCAAAATTATACTAAATGAATAAAAATCAAACCTAAACTACAATAAAAAATCGCCCCTCGGCAAGGTACCGTAGACGCTGGCAGCATTACCCCGCTGAATTGCAATGCTTATGCGTTGTGCGAGGAAGCTGCCAGCTCTACGGTCCCCAGTTACATCCACCAGCCTCTTTGTTAATGCGCCGAAAAATTTCAGAGCACCGGGACCCCAAGGGCCGAGTGTTTCTACACCAAAAGGGGTAAAACTGTATTCTTGCCCGATGCGGCTGTACTTATGCCTTTTGTTTCGCTCAGCCGCATCTGTAGCTGCACCCGGTGAGACGGAGGTGCCATGAAGATGGGACGGGGCCAGTGTATCGACGCATGTAGCGTCCCACACCAACACCCGCCCCATCTCCCATATAAATAGTCAACAACAATATAAAAACGTAATTATACATACAGTTGTAGTGATACCTACAGATAGAATTTGCATTTGTATTGCGATTCTATTTGTTTGACACGTAATTTCGTAGGTTAAGGATAAAGCTTGTAAACAAAGCAAACTGCGATAACATTTTAGCCATGACTTTGTTTTGAGATCATATATGTATATCTAAGATAAGCAGATCTATTTGTGGACGAAGAATAGTAACAACAGCAAGAGACATGCAAATTGAATTTGTAATTACATACAGTTTCAGTGTTACCTACAATTAAAATTAAAATTTATTGCGATTCTACTCGTTTGACATGTAATTTCGTAGGTTATGGACACAACTGGTATACAATGCAAACTGAGATACCTATCGTTTCAGTCATGACTTTGAGATTTCATCATATCTATTTGAATGCGAAGACGAGTGACATTTTCCGATACTAATCAAGTATCATAAATCATTTTATTTTTTTGAGATACGCAGTACCAAACGTTTTCGACGACGATCTCCAAATCTTCATACTTTAGGCATCACTGAGATCACATCTAAGATAGACAGATACATATGTTTGTTAAAAGTAAAAAGTTTTTTATTGTAGGTATAAATATACGATTTTATTGTATACAAAGGAAGTGTGTCAAATAGAGATCCTAATACGAATTACGTATCGTAAATCAATTTGATTTTATTCGAGATTGTACCATGCTTCATAGGCTTCAAGCTCTCTAAAGGTACACTTAAACCACATTCGCGTTTTGAAAAGCCTTCGCGCACGCCATTAACCCTTAGATAGCCAAGCTTATCGTGCGTCATCGTGAACCTTGTTGGAATGCACTATGGACACTGGTTGATATTGGCAAAGAGAATTTGAAAAAAAAAGCCGGTCAAGCGCGAGTCGGACCACATTTCTAATAGGTTTTCCTGTCATCTATAGGTAAAGAGTACTATTTTGTGTATTTTTTTTTTTCAAAATTTTAGGCCCAGTAGTCAGAGATAAGGGGGGGGGGGGGTCTGATAGACGGACAGGCGCACGAGTGATCCTATAAGGGTTTCGTTTTTTCCTATTGAGGTACGGAACCCTAATAGGGGCATTCCACGAGACTGTCGCTTACATAACGCAATTCTTCTAATACTTCTGGAAATACTGAGTAAGCGATATTGGCTCAGGTAATATTTCATGACTTGGCTAACAAATTGGCAGTATATTCTCGGGATTCACGTATTTTATTGAGGTAGCTGCCATACAAGGCAAAAGCCTTATGTAAGCGACAGTCTCGTGGAATGCCCCAATAGAGAGTTACTGTCATGGTAAATTATGTAGCTACAGTACATTTACAGTGTACTGTATTTACATAATTTTTACAGTAGCTACATAATTTACTTTGACAATCCTCTATACACTCTATTCTCTTTGATATTGGGCTGTAGCATAGAGAAATATAGTAATACAAGAGTGCTCACTCCATAGATCAGTTTTGGTCCCAGAAACATTAGTATTTCCATGGCAACTTTCATAGTCGACATCTAGCATCGAGTAGCAGAATTATCAGTACAGTAGTAGTAGTAGTACTGTCAAGTGACAATAGATGTAGCACCGACCGGAAACTCTAATCTCAACAACATAAGACTTTCCGGTCGGTGCTACATTAATTGCTATGGAAGTCTTACTTACTCTATGGCTGTAGCCGCACGCGTCAGGGTTAATAAATTGACTGACTCAAAATTCTAATGAGGTATTTGAACGTTCCAGGTGGCGTACGCCATCGGGGTGGCGGAGCCGCTGTCCATCACGGTGTTCGACTACGGCACGTCGCACAAGACCCAGCAGGAGCTTCTTCGCATCGTGCAGAAGAACTTTGACCTGCGGCCCGGCAAAATTGTCAAGTGAGTTGGTCTTGCTTTTAATTTTAATTATCACATATCTGGGGCACCGAGCTTTGCTCGGAAAACATATAAAAACCCAAAAATGAGCGTTTTCCCATGGATAAGACCAAGCTAAATCGATTTATCGCCTTCAAAAACCCCCGTATAGCAAATTTCATCGAAATGGTTAGAGCCGTTTCCGAGATCCCCGATGTAAATAAACAAAAATGGCTTGTTTAAAAGTATTAGATATATAGATATTTTGCCTCTGGCAATATGGGATTTTACACTGTAATCAAGATTCCGCATACAAATTACTTAACTAATTTTTACGCAAATACATAAGTGTATACCGGGTGTGGCCTATAATATGAGCAAAAAATTAAACCATAGGCTGTACTCCTCATACTGACCAACATTTGTTCAGCGACTTTTAAAAATAACTTGTAGTTTGATTTTTAATACACTTTAAATTTTATTCTAACACGCAATGTATTGCGAATTTTGTTATGTTTAAGGCGTGACAAGCAACGTCAATCACAATGATAATGGCGTCCATTGAAGATAATATTTATTTTGTATGAAAAATAGGGAATCTAAATACTTCATAATTTTTAAAAGTTGTTGAACAAAAGTGTCACCGTTTGAGGATTACAATCTATGTTTTAATTATTTGCTCGTATTACAGGCCACACCCGGTATATGTATAATAATTCCGCACCAATTGTAAGTTTCTGTTTAACCCAATGGTTGACTGGTAAAGGATGTCTTAAGGCATTAAGTCCGCCATTGTTACTTTCTTGTATTGTGCAATAAAGGTTAAATAAATAAATTAAATCAATTTGCTGGTTTCTAAAATGACGGTGTACCTATTGTTTTTGATGTCACCAAAACCTGACATCGCCCACTTGGACTAAAACTGCCTAGCATGACTTATTTTATAAAAATATTATTCTTTTTAAATAAAAACGATGTGATTGTTACTGTTGTGATTTTACGTAGTTATTAACGTGCGCTTTAAATATTATTTATGTGTGTTTTCAGGGAGCTAAACCTCAGAGCGCCGATATACCAGAAGACCAGCACCTACGGCCACTTCGGCCGAGAGGGCTTCCCGTGGGAGAATCCCAAGCCGCTCGTCGTAGAATGACTTCGGACCTGAGCTCTAGAACATTGTACATATTCCACCATATAACACTTAATCTACGTGTGTCTTTGTAGCGAGGGCGCGGAGATCGTACCGCTCATGTCTCTCTATAGAGGATTTATGTTTGAGCGATTCTAATCTCGCCTGTGGAACCCGCGTTCCAACGGCGATGGTTACACTCGCTGGATTCAGTGTAATTATTAAGTATTCATTAGATTAGACACATTAGACACGTAGGTTTAACACGGTGCCGTCATATCTGAATTTGAGTTAGTTCAGGGGTTCGACCGGGCAGTTCTATCATTTAAGATAACAATATTAATAGTTTTGGCTTCAGGGGGCCGATTTTTGAAGGTCGAGCGCGAATTTCGTCACTCGTAAATCAAGGCGTGTCCAGACGGGGACAATTTTTCGCCAATCTGATTAAATTGTCCGATCAAATCCGGCCATGCGGACGCAAACGCCAATTTGGCTTGTGGAAAACGCCAAAATGCTATTATTGAGGTAGAAGCGATATAAATTGGGAATCTAGTGGTATTGACCACCCCCCGACCCGTTTACAATTCTATTAGTATAATTTAAATGTCTAGAAGCGGAATTGTATTGAACGAAATATGTACACGAAATTGAACGGTCAATATTCAAAAATCGGCCCCTTTGAGGAATTTGTGATTTATTTTTATGTATCCCGTACCTAATTGATGAATTATGCCAGTGCAAACTATGTAATGATTTTTAAATGTTATTTTAATTACCTACTTAAAAGGTGGACTGCCTAACAATCTCGAATGTTTTTCATTGTGAGCTTTATGATGTAAGTGCTATGATTGCCGGTAGAGTAGACTACTTCCCTGGTCGCGTCACAGTGTAGCGCGGGCCGACTAAGTCAGCTCTTGCTTGCTGCAAATATAGTTCTGCGCGGTGGCGTATTCGCCATTTATTATTAAGTTTTAGCTATGTAATTTAAGTGTCAGTGAACTGCCTGCTATTAATTCATGAATTATTTTAGCCAATTATTGTTGGCGCGGCGTTCCGCGCAGAACGATTTGTGTTGTGTTTCCGAAAAGGAAAGGAAAGGAGCCATTTTGAAAACACACCGACAAGCCCAGGGCAGTAGTGCACTGTGCATTTACCACGTTATGATGATTCCGCCGGTAGGCTTAATTAGGCGCAATCCTAACCGTACATTTTATGACATTAGAATTTAGAATTTTAACTATTCGTAGGTCGGTTAGTGAGTATTGTGGATTATATACGTTTTGATCTGTTTCGACCCGTTAAAAGTTTCTAATTGACTTACTGTGGAATATCGATTTATCAGATTGTGGAATTTAAACTAATATTAAAATTGTGTTCTCCCGGCACATTATCGGGATTTGAAAAGGTGTTTTATTTTACTATTTTTAAGAAAACAACAAGTTAGAAAGTGAAGATGTAATCACTCATTAAATTTCTAGTTTGTGATTGACAAATTGTTGTATAACCATTCCATTTTCTACTTTAATAAAATCAGAATAAGATCCATATTTAAAAAAACGCTACCCAAATACTATGATTAATGTAATACAAACTTGTCAATCACAAAGAGATCACCGAAATGTGTATTCAAGACTTACTTTTACTCTTTCTGTATATTGAACATTAATACGACTACGACTTCTAAAAGAGTATTAGAGATTACGTCGCACTACAGGACATAAATAAATTTTGGCATTGTGGTGGCATACAAAATGGTCATGTTTATCCATCCAGTCATGTGATTTTCGTGGTCACGTCACAAAACTTGCGGCACAATAGGGAATATTAGGCAAAGCTCTGCGTAGGTGGCACCTTTGTGGCACATACAGTAAACAAACCACACTGTCACATTACACGTGACGTCAATCACATGGCCTACCGCGAAACAAGAAAATCGAAATTTCGTTATCTAATCTCTATCACTCTTGCATATTCGAGCGATAAAGAGGCAGGCCGCATAGACAAGATGCCAATCGATTACGCTCCGTAGCGATCGAAACGCATCTGTCCCTGTCGCACTAATATGGAAGAGTGATAGAGAGACATAAAGCTTTTCGCTGTCGAAGCGATAGCGATTGTAACCTTGGCTAGGCCGACAGATAACTACATTTCGATTTTCGTGTTTACCGGTAGGCTCGGAAAACTTGTCAAAAAAACAGTTTAAGGCACAGTATGTATAAGTTAGTCTATGAATTTACTGAGTCGGTAGTGCTGCACTCTGGCGGCAGAACATTGCAGTAATATCCCCTATGGCAAAGCGTATCTGACTGGCGGTGGGTTGTGCTAGGAAGGGCTCTAGTTGAGCCAGGAAGCCACGATGCGCCGCACTTCTTGCTTCGTCTGCGTCATTCGGATGGTGTCGGTGGCCAACCAGTTCTGCATGTCGAAGCAATGAGATGCCCTGCACAAAGAAATATAAAATAAAGTTCTGATCTCTAAATTAGCGTTGTATCATTTTTGAACTAATCTAGGTATGACGAGTCGATGACTTACTATTACGCTTCCTATTGGAAAAATAAGCTTGGAGAGCTTACTAGATGGTATTATAACAAAACAAGCGAATGCCAATATTATAACATTTATTACAAGCGAATGTCAATGTACGATACAATAATTTTGTATACGCTATCTTGATATTTGCTTGTAAGTATTGTAACGCCATCTAACGAGTTCTCCAAGTTTCTTTTTTCATAGGAGAAGTCGGAGAAGTGAATATATTATATTATTTGTTCATGACTTGTCCTATACAATCAAATCAGAAATTAATTTAAAATCAAAGAGAGATTCTATCTTCAACCCTTTGAACGCCAGACGGCCAAGGATGCGGTGCCCCGGACGCCAGGCGATCGCGATTATTTAAGCGAAATTGAACTTTACGGAGTCCCGCGTAAGTCCCTATTGCATTGGCGAAGCTAACGGCGCTCTAGCTGTTGTTGGCGCCCTTGGCAAGACTTTCCGATGAGGACCACAGCCGTCTAGGCCGACTTGCACCATTCCACTAACCCAGGGTAAAGCGGTTGAACTTTTAACCCAGTGTCAAATTGTACTGGTAACTCAAGGTTTAACCGGTCAACCCCGGGTTAGTGGGATGGTGCAAGTTGTCCTTCAGGTCCTGAACACTGAAAGTATGTGCTCACCTAGGCACAGTGATAGTGGGCGAGTTCTCCTTGAGATCGTGCTCGTGCACGCCCAGCGCGTGCCACGGGTCGTAGTGGCCGTGGATGTTGATGGTGTTGTTCACGTTCGGTTCCAGCCCGCCGAACATCAGGTTCACTCGGTCCACGTATGTCGCACTATATCTACTCACCTAGGCACAGTGATCGTGGGCGAGTTCTCCTTGAGATCGTGCTCGTGCATGCCCAGCGCGTGCCACGGGTCATAGTGGCCGTGGATGTTGATGGTGTTGTTCACGTTCGGTTCCAGCCCGCCGAACATCAGGTTCACTCGGTCCACGTATGTCGCACTATATCTACTCACCTAGGCACAGTGATAGTGGGCGAGTTCTCCTTGAGATCGTGCTCGTGCACGCCCAGCGCGTGCCACGGGTCGTAGTTGCCGTGGATGTTGATGGTGTTGTTCACGTTCGGTTCCAGCCCGCCGAACATCAGGTTCACTCGGTCCACTGCGTCGTATACGAACTCCTCGTCGAATCTGCAACGGCAATTACGTTTGTAGGGTGGTATTCATCTGTGCAATATCTTGGTCCAATGTACGTCTCACTCTCTCATTACTCAGCAAAATGTGAGATGCAATACACACTAACTAGAGTAGTGTGTATTGCATAGTCGTAGTAGTCACATTTTGTCTAGTGACTCGACAAAGTAATTGGATTGGATACCACCCTTAGATACTGAAATACTTTTATGTTTGAATTAGATAAATCTTTAGGTCATATTTTTTAAAAATAAAATACACGTTTTAACTAAAATGCTGAATACTTTAATTTTTTCCTGGGATAATTATTTCAGTCGCGTAAAATTTAGTTTACGAATGCACCGCTAGATGTCGCTGTTCCGCCTAGTGACAATCCTGAATCGCGCTATTAAGATTTTTCTTCCGATAATGACTCCAGACGCCTTCACGTTTTGTGTAGTTTACAAATCGAACGCTAGATGTCACTGTTCCGCCTAGTGAAAATCCTGAATCGCGCTATTAAGATTTTTCCCAAGATAATGACCCCAGACGCCTACAATTTTGTTTAATTTACAAATTCATCGCTAGATGTCGCTGTTCCGTCTAATGAAAATCCTGAATCGCGCTATTAAGATTTTTCCCGAGATAATGACCCCAGACGCCTACAATTTTGTTTAATTTACAAATTCATCGCTAGATGTCGCTGTTCCGTGTAATGAAAATCCTGAATCGCGCTATTAAGATTTTTCTTGTGATAATGACCCCATACGCCTACAATTTTGTTTAATTTACAAATTCATCGCTAGATGTCGCTGTTCCGTCTAGTGAAAATCCTGAATCACGCTATTAAGATTTTTCTTGAGATAATGACCCCAGACGCCTTCAATTTTTGTTTAGTTTACTAACCCAACGCTAGATGTCGCTTAAAACACTGGGCAACTTTACGTCTGTACTTTTTGTTAACAGGATTAAACTCTTACCTCTCTGTGAAAGCCTTTTTGCAAATTTCGACGTAGAAATCGACGCTGAGCCATATTAAGGGATCAAATACTGTGCCACTTCTGGGTGCGGTTTGGTAGTACCCATACTCTGTACAAGTCTGGTAGTACCAAGCTCGAGCTAAAAAGTAGAATAAGAATATTATTAACAGAAAGGCATTTACTTATTATACTCTGAAGTTTCGTCGATTTAGAAGGTACGAGTAAACGCGAGTCGCATATAAAAGATAAAAAGTCTACTAAGGAACTATCCTTATTGACCGAGCTCATGACAATTAACGTTAGCGAAGGTATCCGTTTCAGCTTGGGCAAAAATGCTTCCTGTCCGGATGTTCTGCTCTGCAGATCGCATTTCTTAACCGATTATCGTGAAATTTAGTGAACAGGTTCGGTAGTTAATAAGATTAATTTTTCAAAGTTACTTTTTTGAAAAAAATATTAAAAATGGTGTAAAGTGCTAGTTATGGATACTTACAGTTTGATCGAGGGTTACTGTAGGTATTAATCAGTATAGAATATGCAATGATCCAGCAAGACTGCAATCCAGCGGTTTGGGCGATGTAACCCCCAATCTTCTGCATCGGGGTGGTGCCTAAAAGTTTAAACGTTAGTTCAGTGTTTTTCAAACTGTGGGTCGCTACCCCTGAGGAAGCCTCTGCAAGCCTTAACACATTCACTGCCCCCGACACACATGTGCGTCCACCGTCATACAAGTTTGTTCCTAGGCCATGCCCCCTGGCAGTGAATGCGTTAAAACAATACATAAGCGAAACATTTTGTTCGTACTAAGGGGATCGCGTTATGAAAAAGTTTGAAAAACACTGCGTTAGTTAATAACAGCTCCATCTGTTGACACACTTTTAATTTGCTTAATAACCGCTGTAGGTACTAGTACAGTCAACGGTAAAAATATGGGTGTAGACAACTTACTCAAAAATATGTCCCATAGTTCTTAATTCACTGACATAAGAGTTATGGGACATATTTTTGAAATGATTTGTACACCCATATTTTTACCGTTGACTACTAGACCCAACCCTGAATACCCTGAATTAATATATAAAATTGGATGACAATTAACTTTATGAATTAATTCATACATAATGTGACCATGCAATTTTCAAATATGTACGCACATATAGCATCAAATATGCACATATAGCCTCTAGCGGCCCACCATACAAGGAAAATTGGCATTCGAATTTGAATCAACGGTATTAGAAAATAATTCGTAAAATCGAACGAAACGAAATAAAAGAAACTCTATTCCATTTCATTAAGATTTAAATTTCATTGGAGGTAATTTGTACTAGTATTAGGACATTGAACCCCAAGAGGATAGTGACGGCCAAAATGGCCAAATATATATACCACCTTTGCCACAGAAATAAGACTGTGTTTCGATATCTATTTGATACGGACTGTTCAGAGGGCCTACTGCGAACCACGTTCGACGTGTTGGCGTTCTGTCGCACTTGTAAGTATGACAGGGAGGCAACACGTCAAACGTGGTTCGCGGTAGGCAATCCGCAGGTTCCGTACCGTAAATATCTCCGGCAAAGTTGTTGCAAATGGCTAGAAGGTCGCCTGGCCGCGCCGTCTGCACGCTACCGGAGAATCTCCAGCTGATCAGACCGGAGAAGTACCCTAGTTCGTATACGTCATCGTAGTCTAGAAGTGGCGTACATAACCTGTAACAAAAGGTTAAATATTTATGGTAGAAGAGGTGAGGTGCGAGAAAAATGTTTCAGAGTTTCTGGAGTAGGTTATCGTTTACGAGTAGGAGGAATTCGTCAGTGCAAAAGGTCGTACCGTCAATGTATGGCGAATTTTCTCTGTGACGTGATGAACTCAGTGCTTTAATCCTTTACTCCGAGTAATTCAGGATTACGTACCTATAGGCCTGTTCTAATTCACGCCGCCCTTCCTCGGTCTTAATAGCTTCCGCGGTGTCCAATATGCCTTGTCTGATGGTCGATATGCACTGCTCGCCGCCTTCCGCGTAAAACGCGTCGTGTACTACTTCCAAATATCCTGGAATTTAATAATCTTATAATATGTATCTGACTTTTTAAACACAAAACCAAAAGAGACACCAAAACAACAAAAAACCACACAACAAACAAACAACAAGAAACAAGAGCTGAGAAAAAAATACCAGTGAAGTCAACTTCTCCTTTTATCGGTCCACTCGATGCCACTACCCCCTCGACCAAATGTGGGTACCGCTGTTTGAACCACAGCGCCATGTTGGCCGCTTAGGAGCCTCCGTAGAGGATGAACTTGCTGTCAGCGAACTGAGGCGCTTGCTTCATGTTCTGGATGAACGCGAGTTCTACGGACAGTACTTATAAAGATTAACATACTTACCAGTAAAATCAACTTCTCCTTTAATCGGTCCACTCGAAGCTACCACCCCCTCGACCAAATGTGGGTACCGCTGTTTGAACCACAGCGCCATGTTGGCAGCATAGGAGCCTCCGTAGAGGATAAACTTGCTGTCAGCGAACTGAGGCGCTTGCTTCATGTTCTGGATGAAGTAGGCGAGGTCGGCCAGGGCTTGGTCGACGTTTAGGAAGCGTAGGTTTTCGGTGGTGAAGTTTCTGTAAAAAATAACGTGGATTGTTGAGGTGGAAAGGAAAGTCTACACGACAACAGCTTTTATGTGTACTTTATCTCAGAACCTGCTGAAAGAGATCAGTGACTATTAAGTAACCTACATTTTTATATTTGATGATTCTGTTGGGTTAGGTAAAGCGTGACTTTGACTTACACTTCAGCTGGCTTTAGTAGCTTAACATCTAAGTAATTGATTTAACCCCAGCCAATTATACCTCATTAATAAAATTTATAAATCTATGCCCAGTTTAGTAAGTAGGTGCGAAGCTAATTAAGTTAATAAGATTACGTGAGCTCTTGGTTAACTAGGTCTCCTGGTTCTTAGTTCTGCTAAAGATGAAAAACAGTTGTGGGTGGTATAAGTGTACGCACGTGTAAGGCACAGTCTCGCCGTAATACCGGTGCTCGGTGTACACCTGATAGCCGCTGTTCTCGCGAGCCATCTCGAACATGTTGCCTGCGAGCAGCCACCCCGCCGCGATGTTCCACTCTCCTCCCACCAGGATGAAGACTGGCGAGCCTGGGCCGGCGAAGAATTGTTCGTTGAACATGTAGCGCTGAGGAGAACAAAATACAGATAATAGGTATTAGATCTAATGGCTACACGATAATGGACCAACGCCGGCCACTTTTATTCGTTATTTATTTATGCGTTATGCGTTAGTGGGAGCAAGTGATATTGCTATCTCATTCTACCGCATGGCTGCGTCCTTTGGAGTGGCCGGCGTTGGCCCATCGTGTAGAGGAGCCATAACGCCAGCGTGTCATCCGCGAACGCGCGCGCGCGCGATCAAGATTGAGCATGATAGTAGAATGGTGACAAATGATTAAAAGCTTGTACTAAACTGGACATCGTCCGGTCAAATCGTGTTGTGCGACGAAAGCGAGCCAATCGTACAGTGACTGCTCAACTCATCAAATCGCGTTGTGGCATTCGTGCGCACAATGCGATTAGACACCAAACGAAAACGTTCGATCGGAATTATATGAACGGTCCCTTTACTTTGGAAATCACTGCCCTAGGTTGTAGAGTTAGACCATGAAAAGTATGCAACGATTTTGATAGCCCATGCAGTGCAAGTGTTATTTACACGTCATAATTTCATAGAAGTTTGACGTTTAAAATGGCACTTGCACTGAGTGGGCTATCAAAATCGCTGCAAATTTTTCACGGTCTGACTCTATTGGAGAAGATAGTCCACAGGAAATGTTACCATCATAAACGTGTCCGAGTTCTGCGGATTGAAGTGGTCCAGTGGCATGCGGATGTAGGTCTCGAAGACGTTCCGGGTGCTCATGCGAGCCGTCTCCGGCGGTGGCGGCATGTCATAGCGCAGCGGGGGCTCCTCCACTCGCGGGTCCGGTACCACTTCTGCACTGGCGCTTGCTAACAGGATATGTTACCATCAAAAACGTGTCCGAGTTCTGCGGATTGAAGTGGTCCAGTGGCATGCGGATGTAGGTCTCGAAGACGTTCCGGGTGCTCATGCGAGCCGTCTCCGGCGGTGGCGGCATGTCATAGCGCAGCGGGGGTTCCACAACTCGCGGGTCCGGTATGACTTCTGCAGTGGCGCTTGCTATCAGAAACAGCCATAACTGGAATAATAATTATATGATGAATACGACTGCAGTTCAGTCACACGGATGCGGATCCGAGCGCCTCGGTGGTGTTGCAACCTCGTACGGGACCTCGGTACCTAACCCCATGTCCGATGTAACTATAGTTGAAAAGGTATTAAGTAAATGTTATTAAGTGCTGTCTGAAGGACAGAAATGTTTGATGTACGCAAACTAGATTTGGCTGTTTACTTTCATTTAACTTTGATAATTAACTCTGTTTTTATGGGACGAGTGGGGTGACATATTCGTTCACTCGGAAAAAGCCCCTTAATAAAGGAAAAAAAGCCATAGCGCTATCTCGCTTATATATACAGCGGCTCCGCGTCCATGTGACCGAAGCCTAAGCTACAAACCCGGGAATGATATTTAAGCGACGGGGAGATGTCACGGAAAATATCGGAGGAACCGAAAGGCCAGGGAAAGGTATCAACAGGAAATAGGCCCCGTGCATGAACTATAGGGGGCAGTAGGCATAAGGATCCGTCAGATTTTTTGCGCGAGGCGTAATTGAGTCGTTTATGTAGCCCACAAGATGGCGCAGAACCTACTATACACAAAGGAAAGTACCGACGAGAACGGTAGATGGTAGCACTTGCTTTGGCAATGTACATATCTTTCCGATTCAGGCCACATGGCAGACCCTCCAACGCGCACGGTTCATATAATGATTGGTCTATGTGGCACAGGACAGGGGGCCGATTTTTGAAATTCGACCACTCGATTTCGTGTATTTCGTTAAATGATATCTCCACTACTAGGCGTTTAAATTCTACTAATAAAATTGAAATCGAGTGGTCAATACCACTAGATTCCAAATTTCCATCGCTCGTATTTCAAAAATTAGTATTTCGCCGTTTTCCACCGATTTTCGAGTGACGAAATCGAGCGGTCGAATTTCAAAAATCGGCCCCCAGGCCGACAATGATAATTTTGTTATTAATCTAAAATTATTTGAAATAAATTTAGCATCAGCAATAAAGGCTAGCTAATAAACATAACTACCCGAGGCCTGTAAATTATACTATCGTCTGATAATTTCCATACAACCCTGCGTGCCTCATAGTCGAGTCGAGGCCGAGGTTGAGTTTAAACCTAATTATTGTATGGTGCTGTTTTTAAATTATAGGGTTGTGCTTTGAAGGCCTTGTAACCAATATAAATTGATGAGGCATGGGCAGTTATGTATGAAAATTATTAGTTTTTCAATTATTTACTTTATTCCTGTAAAGGGGCCCACTGATTAACAGTCGTATCGGCCTGTCAGAACAAAATTTTGACAGTTCCGAACAACTGACAGGGCGATACCGTCCGGCGGACTGTTAATCAGTGGGCCCCTTCAATTACCGTAAAGTAGCACCATATAGTACACTGTAAAGTATGTTATTTAAATACCAACAAACATTTAATGAAACCAAACTTTTTCTAAATGCAATAAGGAGCTAAGGTATCTGTAGGTATTTATGTAGTAGGTATTTAATTTACTTACCAAATACATTGTGCTAATCAAACTTCACCGTAAGAATCACATACACATTCTGATACTATTGGTATTAGATAAATTTTACTAATTATAATATCATAAGCCGCCGATAATGTTGAATATTTAGTTAAACAATACTTATCGCTATCGACCTAGTATGGTATGTATCAATCATAACGATTAGGAGATAAACTGACCCAACTAAGCCAATGATAAAACGATAAGGTTAAGAAATTACAGGGAATACCTATTAGTATTTCTCTATTACTTATTTTTCAATCAAAATAAAAAAAAAATCACGTTAGAAGGAGACCACCAGACTACGTCGGAAATTTAGCACTACGACTTTCCATCCCCGGTAGAAGAGGCAGAGGTAAACCGAAAACAAGATGGAAGAACGTAGTGCTAAAAGATATGATTCAGTGCAAAGTGTCGGAAAACGACGTTGAGGATAGGGCGAAGTGGAGGCAAAAAACACGGAAAGCTGACCCCATCACCATGTGGATATAGTCGCACCAAACAAAGTCTGCAGCGGATTTGATAGCCCACGCAGTGTAAGTGTTATGTATACGTCATAATTTCATAGAAGTTTGACGTTTAAAATGACACTTGCACTGCGTGGGCTATCAAAATCGCTGCAGACTTTTTAAGGCCTGACTCTATATAGCTCGGAATAGAGAGAGAGAGAGAGACTTATTTTTCAATCAAATATTATAGCAATAGCTGCTGCAGTTTACTACCCACAAAAAATATTCGTATCTTTCTAGCGATTAATAGGTAAGGTACCGTAAAATGGGGTGAGTAGGGAGAAAACTGACATTCAAACCTCGATAACATTTTATTTTTACATATGTATGTAAACTGAATGGTATATTAATAAATGTTCCGGACGTTTGTATTTTAGTTTTTTTTATGATTTTGGGTAGTTCCATTTCATAACTTTACCGATAAACACAAAATCCCTCCTCACCCCGTAGTACCTCGTAGTTGGGGTGAGATGGGATTTCATACAAAGGTGATTTTGTCTCATTCTTTGATCGATTTTTTTTCTTATGAATATCAATATAGCTCCATCCGTAATACGAATACATTATTTAGGTAGCAGAGGCCTTTAAAAACCATCTCACCCCCCTGGCATCCCTTCTCTCCCCATTCATAACCCAAATCTCCACGCAATTCCTAATCACCCCATTTTACGTTAATGCTAAAGTATCGAATGATTTTTGTTGGCAACGTAGCCCATAACCTATTATATTTGCATTGAAGATTAAGTCTTAATGAAATGATAATAAAAATGCTCAGCTCATTGACCTGTCGATTATCGCTTGTATATAATTATAAAGGAATATACTAATTACTATACTTATGATTCATTGAATTGTAAAATTAAAATGGGTACACTTTTAAAGGGGAATGAATAATTTCTAAACACATGTAAATATTTAAGTAAGTATAATTTAATTTCATCTCTCCGATATCACAGATACGGTATTGTAGGTAACTAATAATACTAATTAATAGGTTTTCATTGTATTCTAGGTAAGTATTCTATTTTAAGCCTCTTTATCTTATTATATTACAGATACATAAGTTGGTATACATAAACTGGGCAATTTTTTAAGTCGTTGACTCATATTATTTATCTGTTTTCTAAGGTCCAAATTGTGCCATATAGTCAAAAGTCGCAATCGACGACAGTAAAATTATTGGAATTTAAATTCTACTGGTCTAAATTTTAATGCCGCATTATTAAGTAGGTATGGTGATAAATAAGACATGTCTTATGTCAAAAAGTGATAAACTAATCCAGGGATTTCCAAACTACGGGTCGGTCGGGGGTAAACTGGGGTTACTTTGATTTGTGTGGTAGTATTGATTTTTGAATGCGATTTCAGGTGTTTGACAACCTTAACAGATAATTATACGCGATGGAAGCGGTTATATCGGGGCCACACTAACGGGAAACGCCGGGAAACGCAGTTGATTACCGCTATAATTGACACTTGTCATTCACACTGGGATTATCGCGATAATCAACGGCGTTTTCCGTTTGTGTGGCCCGGCATTAGAAACCAATTTACTTCTAGTTCAAAAAATGACGATCAATCAAAACCCATGAATCAAACTAACACCAGTTTACCGGAAACACAGCCTGGCTCCTTACAGTGACTGTCAAGACAAACTAAATGCAAAGTTTTGACAAACACTCAAAAAGTTTGGAGAGATCTCAAATGAATTAAATATACAATATGGCGTCCCTCAAGGCAGTGTACTTGGCCCACTCCTTTTCTTAGTTTACATAAACGATTTCCCAAGTAAAGTTCACCATCCAATGATCATGTTTGCCGACGACAGTACCTCAATTGTAAGTTTTAATAAAAATGTTCACTATGAACATGATATAAATTTAGTATTAGATGAAATGGTAACATGGCTCAATAATAACAATTTAATTATTAATTTAAATAAAACCAATATCATGCATTTTCACCAACGACAAACAGTACCTAATATGAATATTAAATATGTTGACAATACAATAGAGAGAGTAGCTGTGACAAAATTTTTAGGACTTATGATCGATGATCAACTAACTTGGAAAAACCACGTAGAATATGTCTGTAAGAAAATTAATAAGTCTGCATTTGCATTACTACAACTTTCAAAAATAGTAAATAAAGACGCCCTATTAACCGCATATCATGGCATCGTAGCTTCAATATTAAGATATGGCGTTTTATTTTGGGGGAACTCTGTTCATAGAGACGCTGTTTTTATAGCCCAAAAAAGATGCGTGCGGGCCATTTGTGGAATAAACATGAGAGAAAGCTGTGTTCCGTTCTTCAAATCATTAAAAATATTAACGTTTCCAGCACTATATATATATGAATTAGCAAATTTTATAAAAACAAATCCGCAACAGTTCAAAATGGTATCTCAACAACGCAGGCTACCCGTACGTATACAATATCATAACAACATCTGCAATAGTCAACACAACACTGCTTTCTTGGGCAAAAGTATATTGGGTATGGCCCCAAAAATTTTTAATAGTATCCCAAATAGTATAAAGTCCTTGCCAACTGATCAATTTAAAATACAATTAAAATCATATTTAATAAATAAATGCTACTACTCAATAAATGATTTTCTTAGCGATACATAAAACACCCAATTATAACTTGTCCAGTCTATATAATGATTTAATCTTTACTTCAATATTTTGTTTACTTAATGTTTGTGCGTTTTGAATATTAAATTGTATACCTGGTGTGGCCTGTAACACGAGCAAATAATTAAAACATAGATTGTACTCCTCAAACGGTTACACTTTTCTTCAACAACTATTAAAAATTATGAAGTATTTAGACTCCCTATTTTTCATACAAAATAAATATTATCTTCAATGGACGCCATCGCCACGCCATTATCATTGTGACTGACGTTGCTTGTCATGCCTTAAACATAACAAAATTTGCAATACATTACGTCTTATAATAAACTTTAAAGTGTATTAAAAATCAATCCACAAGTTATTTTTAAATGTCGCTGAACAAATGTTGGTCAGTATGAGAAGTACAGCTTACGGTTTAATTTTTTGCTCATATTACAGGCCACACCCGGTATGTTGTATCTTTAATATGATGTATAAATAATACCTTAAATGTTAATTGTTTTCGTTTCAGATAACATGCTAATATAATTGTAAGAATTTATTAATACCATAGTCGCCATAGTTTTTTAAGTTTTATAACATTTGTACGCCAATAGGCAAAACACAGAGCTCTGTAACTACCCATTTTTACTTAAGAACTGTATCACCTGTGTTTTACAAATAAAATTTACTTTACTTTACTTTACTTTACCCCTGAACCAGCCAATAAAATCGCGTTGTCCTTTTAGCCAATGAGCGTTCAGCATTTGCTTCCGTACTGTCTTGAGCAGTCGCGGGCGCCGCACACTAGTTTGCCGCTACCGTGGCCATTTCTGTACGGCGCTTCGCCTATCCAGTTACCTCTGAAAAAAAAATTATGCAAAGAAAAAATAAAAGAAGTCATTACGCAGAGTATGGCTAGAGACTAAAATTTCACCTTAATATGATGACTGGGACCTCTTTAAACTACCTAAATAAGCCATTTATTTTTTACTTAAATTAAGTTATGTTAAAGCGAAGTAACATAACTTAATCTAGTAAAAAAATAAGCACTTTATTCTTCAATAAAGTGCTTATTTTACCTCTCTAAGATAATACCACTATTATCAGGTCTTCATCAAAACAATAACAATACGGAATTGTGTCATCAATAGAAGGTTACAACTTAATTAAACCTCCTAAATATTCTGTAGATTAAGATCTTTATAATCTTATTTTCCTGGTTTAAGAAATAAAAGATATAATGTTTAATTGCGGTTAAGAATAGCTAATGGTTGCCGAGTGGTTCAGTAGTTTGAAGTTCATTTCAAAGCGGAGGATAGGTTCGATTCTTGGCTTGGCTTGGTTGAGTAGTGCGATCGGAATTGTATGAATATTGAATACCTATGTATGGGGAAACATTAAACTATATTTTCCAAAAAGGAAAACTAAGGAGGAAACCTGGCCTAAGAACAAAGCTTGAATCCCCTCTTTGGTATATGGCTCGATGACAATAGTTTTCGTCAAAACACAGGACTCCATTAAAATGCAACCAGGAAAATACATAAATGAGGAAATAAACCAAAACTCAGTAATTACTACCACAACTTTAGAGCCACATTGAACCACACTATGAATAGAACAAGATTGATTTGCTTACCGTAAAATGGGGTGAGTAGGGTCAAAACTGAAATTCAAACCTCGATAACATTTTATTTTTACATATGAAAACTGAATGGTGTATATAATAAGTGTTCCGGACATTTGTATTTTAGTTTTTATTTTATTTTGGGTAGTTCCATTTCATAACTTTGACGATAAAGAGGAAAACCCACCTCACCCCGTAGTGCCTCGTATTTGGGGTGAGAGGGGTTTTCATACAAAGGTGATTTAGGAAGATTGTTGTATCGATTTTTTTTTATTATGCGTATTACTTAGCTCCATTTTAAATTGGAATACATTATTTTTGTAGCTGTAGCCTTAAAATCCCTTCTCACCCCCCTCTCAAACCTTCTCTCCCCATTCATAACCCACCTGTCCCCGCGAAACCTACTCACCCCGTTTTACGGTACTTACCTAAATATTTTTTTATGGAATTAATTATTGAGTTTTGGTTGTCACTTAGCTATAACTTTGTTAGTAGAAAAAAAAGCATTTTTTTAATACAGTCGTGAAGGGTCCTGACAAATCGGTCTACCAGACTATAAGAAAAAAATAGTATAATTACGCTGGGCCGTAGTTGCAGACAACTGTAAATTTATTCCAGTCTCCGTCGTGATTTTGTGACACTGCACAACCGACGTGTGTTGAATCGGACCATATCATCTGTAAGTAAACAATTTTATTTTAAATTATTATTTATTAGAAAGAATATTAATAAATAAGACAATAACATCATCTATGCCTCTAATAATAACAATACAACAACAACGGCGTCTTAATATCAAAGTGAGTATAAAGAATGTGACAAAACAGAACCCGCTCTGTAGGTTTGGTCAGGGCTGGGCAAACCACGGCTCGCGAGCAGCAATGCGGCTCTTTTAGTGACGCGTGGCTCTTTGAAATGCCAGAACGCTAATTTTACACAGTTTTCTTTTGTAGAAGTTATATATTTTTTCATTGTATCATAATAAAAGCCAATATTGTCGTTTTGTCACTAACTGTGACTCCCGTGTAGTGCCTTTCCTTTAATACATATGAAGTAGATACCTACATATTGAAATTGTAACTAATTACCTACAGGTAGTAGGTTAAAATGTGAAAAAGGAACCGCCTCAATGGTGTATGGACCTATATGTATAGAAACATAGTCATAAGAAAGAGAATTTTTATCTCTTAGTTTATGAATAGAACGTTAAGGCCAGATATTTTTAACACTTCTAAAGCGCACCTGCGTGTAATGTCCAATCTGCTTGCTGCTTGTAAAATCAGACCCCTTTAGCGGTCCGAAGGTATAGTCCTTGTACTCTTCAAACCACGACTTTAGAGCGTTATCCACGTTCAATTTGTACGATTTGTCTGTGGTCATATACCAGTAGAGATTTTCGCCCGTTTGGTACTTTCCGGATCCTGAACAAAAATAATAAAAATCATAAACGCATTTAAAGAGTCTCGGGGGAGAATTAATGGGAAAGGCTCAACAATTTTTTTTTTTAATTGAATCATTATAAAAAAATTTTTTACATTTATTGTTCAATTATATCCTCTCTAATGATCGTTTGTTTATTATCATGCGAGCCTTGTAATATTCTTAACACCTACTTAATAAAATAAACTGCAAAAACATCCATAACTTAATTGCTTAATAATAGTTGTTTGGATTCTTCCATCAAAATATCGACGTGAGCAGACCTATTAGCACAAAATTTGATATCTAAGATAATAATTGGTCAATATATGTTATAGCAGGATAATAATGACAATATGGTCAGACTGTACCAAAGGGGCCGTTTCTATTAACATCAAAATACTCACCAACTGTTTTATCAGGGTTATGACCGGAAGGGTTTTTGGCAGCCCAATGCGCCGCCTTAGCGGCTAGTTCTTCGTCCCAAATCTGTTAGTGTGATTGTCATTAGTTACTAAATTAAGCTAAATACATCATTTATTAATACATTATTGGGTTAATCTAACATCGAATCTGGTCTTGATCTAATCAGCCTATGCAACGTGTTATACAAAAATAATATCCTTCGTTTCCCCAGTTCTGATTCAAATTGTTGCTTGTTTGCTAAGATGAAAAGGTTACTTAAAGCAAATTATTGGTATTAAAATCGAACTACAGGCGAGTACTTAGTTCAAAAAGTTGAATCTTGCGCATTGCAAGGGTTTCGAAGTAGGTATAAGACGAGGGAAACAAAATTGCAGTGAGTTGTAAAGTAAGATCTATATTCAAACGTGCCATAAAAATAGGCTAGAAATAAATAAGCGATAAGAACGAAGGAATAACAAGGTGGGGGACGAGTTATTCTCGTAAAAGAAAATAAGGACCCAATTGCAATGGTGTACCGACTATAAAATAATTACCTAGACATTGACACGAAACGTACTATACTATTTAATTAATCGTTAATAAAACCATCTTAGATCTAATCTGAGATAGTACCTTACATAACTTTAACTTCACGTTTACTTGTGTGTTGTCTTCAAATTACCAAATTAATATGCCAAACTAGGATTCCAAATCTAAAGTTGAATAAATATCTCATAAAGCCCTCTATTGGTTAAAGATCCACAATTTAAAAATAACGTCAATAACTTCATAAATAATTATAATTGTAATAGCGTCCCACACAATTTTCGAGAATTGTTTTATTGGATAGCGACTAAAGCGACTTATTATTACTTTATTACATAGTTTGGTTAGGTCCAATATAATCAAACGATAGGTAATGAAAAAGAAACGAATCTTCAATATTGTATATACAAAGTAATATATAGTTAAATATTCAAATAACACTTCTAAAGTCATGCAAAAATATACTTACCACTGACTTCATCTTTTCAGCGCTTGGTTGACTGTTTATTTTCCCATTTGCCACTTCGAGGCGCCTTGAATTGTGACCATCCACGAATTTGTGAATTTGCTGACACGACAAATTTAGCACTGAAATTAAAAATATATTGTTAATATTATGTATTGTAAAGTCTTCTTCATGTGACCGATGTTGTCAATTAACCGGCTTCGATTTTTCGAGACATCCCATACAAACAGTTAACGAATTAACGATTCCGTTCAGTCCAAACCATTTATCCCAAGTTCAAGTTTAGGTAAATTATGAAAACTGAACGGAAAAAAAATATTTCGTTTTGAGCCCTCTTTATAATAAAATATCAAAATTAATTACTAATTAGGTACAAATAAATAAAAACAACGTACGTTTGCATTGCGCTATTTGCGCTAAGCCGATTATGGTAAAAAATACAAACACACAAAAATTCATTGTTTCAACAACTGTCGCTTGCCGGTGTTGAATGTTGACTGTGATTTTGATTGCGAGTCGTTTAGTACTATACCGCACCGTAGTGTTTTTATAATCTAGAGTAAACAGTAAGTGAGTAATGCATACAAGTCTGTTGTGACGATTTTACAACGCAGGAAACTTTGACTAATTTTGTAGGGTTGTCAAAACGTACGTCAATCAATTTCAGAAGTCGTAAAAAATTTAAGGAAAGAGCCAAAATCATAAGCTTTAAGGATTTCAAAGAGCCGCCTCAATGTAACATTATATTTTTGGCAAACTAAAAGAGCCACATGCAAGCCACAAACCACGATTTGCAAGCCCTGATTTAACCAATCCACTAAAATCAGAATTTGATCCTTATCAAGTATGTATATCCTTACCTATATGTATACGAGTAAAGAAAAACAAATAAATAACTTATGAACTAAATACATCTATAAATAATACTAAATTAAAACTTACAACCCTAAATATATCTAAAATAAAATAAGGAATATAAAAACTACTCAAAGAGGCCTCCCCGCGCTACCCCCGGCGCAAAGGTGCCCATCACACTCGCTGCGTTACCGCGTTGAATTGCGAGTAAAGTCAAGTGGGGTCCGACTCCGAAGATTCCCTGTTCCCTATCTTTCCTGGTGGCGTGATGATATGCCTACTGATGATAATAGGTAAACATAATTATTCTGAGTGTTATCTCTTTTAACCCCTAATGAGAAAAGTGGATAGGCATTAACCCGTTCGATGTTCCAGGAAGGAGCTATCTAAATGAGAAGGTAATGGCAGTTTTATTCATAGCGATAGAGCACATACTCGTACAGTGATCTATGAAGGTCTTTACAAACGGTACAAAGTACCTAACTATAACTATTACCACCTTAACTACTACTAAAATAAGTCATAATTATTGGAAAATAAGAAGGTATCCTGTCCTTTTGTGCTTAAGTAGGTACCTAGTACCTAGGTAGGTAAGGTAGGTAGTATATTTATTTTGAGATTAAAGTTCCTCTTGAATCTGTTTAATTAAGTAAATGCAACCATTGTTATGTAGAGAGTTAGACCAACACAAGTCTGCGACGATTTTGATAGCACACGCAATGCAAGTGTAATTTATACGTTATATTATAATTTTATAGAAGTTTGACGTTTAAAATAAAACTTGCACTACGTGTGCTATCAAAATCGTCGCAGACTTGCGTTGGTCTAACTCTATTGCTCTAGTAAGTAACGCGCGCTTTGAGTTTCAAGAGACGCTGGTCACTTTTCCACAAGACTACACAACTACTTAACTACCAGTAGAATCAAGTGTAAATATATATTCCTTATCTGTATATACCTACTTTTTACATATTTAGTTTGCGGAACATATCATAAATAATGTAAGTATCATAAGAAACAACTCTGTGAAAATAATATTTGCGCTTTACAGTAGTATGATATTTTCATGTCAGTCACTAGTCCTTTTAAACTAATAGGTAATACTGAGTGAATATAATTTGAAAATTAAGTAACGACTAAATATTAAATCATTCTTTTTTCCTTATACCTAGGTAGACAAGACGGACTTTTCTCATTCAAATTACTGTAAGTAGGTATTACTCGGTCACTTAGTTTCCTTTGTGAATATAGGTTATGACTAAGATGTACTTAAACCATGCCTAAACCTAATTAGATATGGTATGACCCTTTTCTTGTGAATTTATGATTTCATGTTAATGAAAAGTAGGATTTCGTAGTAGAAGGAACTTTAGCACATTATAATATTTATTATTTATTTGTACATAAGTATGTCACTTATTTTAAACGATAGTGTACGACCGTTTTACCATACAAAGCGTAATCCCGTTTTAATTTCTGGATATTAACATCATGGAATGGTAAATTGTTACACAAGGGCTGAAAAGCCATCCATTTCTGACAAGGTATTTTGGCGCTCGAACGAAGTGAAAGCTAAAATAGTTCGAGTCAGAATAGAATGGATGCTTTTCACCAGAAACCCTTATGGCTCCTCTACACGATGGGCCAACGCCGGCCACTCCAAGGGACGCATTTATGCGTTAGAGGGAGCAAGTGATATTGCTATCTCATTCTACCACATGGCTGCGTCCCTTGGAGTGGTCGGCGTTGGCCGATCGTGTAGAGGAGCCATTAAGCCAGCCCTTTCAGCCTGTTTCATAGATAAACAATAAGAGATTTTCAGAGCTTGAGAAATGAGAAATATTTTTATACAATTTATTGTAGGTAATGTAGGTACTTATATTAATAATCATAATCTACCTATGTTATTGTTTCACTTTTTCGATTTTTTACAAGCTTTTATTTAGATTCGCTTGTCCCGTTTTTCTGTTTGTTAAATTTGACCCGACTTCTGATGAAGCTGAAAATTTGCATACATATGGAAGTCGGATGACAATGCAAGATTATGTGGTACCATCGAGCTGATCTGATGATGGAGACACGAGGTAGCCTTAAGCGCGAGGTAAACTTAATTGTTTGGGGTTGTTAGAATTGTCTTGATGAGTATTAGTTGCATGTGAGAAAAAAGTAGTCAGCGATAAAAGCTTGTACTTACCTAAAATGATTATTTGCCAAAAAAATACCTATTGATTTTTTATTCTTAAAATATATCTGAGTATGTGATGTGAGTGACAACCCTGAAAACATATCTGTCCATTTAGTGCGCCATGTCATCTCATACGATTATTGGACAAGCGAAGTAAACGAAGCAGACCGACAGCATGCCAAATCGCATTGACTTCAACTTGATCTTCAACCAAAACAGTAGCATCAGTATATTTGTTACGAGACAACATAGGTCTAGTGTTTTTATGTCACTGTCACACTGTGACGTGTGATGGGATGTTTGCTTTGATTCCAATGACGCAAATATAAACAATAGACGTAGTGTAAAGGAACCAGGAGGTATCATGGCCGCAATTTTATCACCTGTCATGTCATGTGTCACTTTCGCACTTACATATTTGTTAGAACGTGACAGGCATGGTGACAAATAATGATAAAGAGCCGACCATCTTAGTCCTACTGGAAAGCGATAGTTTCAAACTCCAGCATCAGGACAGTTGCTTCCCAATCTTCCCATTGTTACACTAGTTAGCAGCTCTGACAAAGCTAAAGGTGGTAGATAGGTAAGTATTCCACTTGTCCAATGAATTGCGCCTCACTCTTACATTAAGCAAAATGTGAGACTTAAGTAAATTATACATTGGACCAAGAAATTGGACAGGTGGAAATACACCTAAGGGCTGATTTAGACGGCACGCGAACTCGCATGCGATTTTAGTTACATTGCGGACTGTTTGTTAGGTACGTCCAATTCAACCGACCGATCAAAACCCGCAATGGTATGAAACTCGCATTGTTCTCGAGTTCTCGCATCGTCTAAATCAGCCCTAAGTTATAGAGTTACACCAAGACAAGTCTGCAACGATTTTGATAGCACACGCAGTTGTTATTTCAAACGTCAAACTTCTATGATATTAGGACGTATAAATAACACTTGCACTGCGCGTGCGATCAAAATCGTTGCAGACTTATCATGGTATCTATCTTGTATTCCAGATTTGGTTGGTCAATATCCTACACAATGATTGTGGTAAAATGATTGGGCTGATGCCCAGTTTAACTGTAATTTTAGTTTAAAACCAGACAGATTGGGTAGTAGATATTAAGCCCAATCTGTGTTTACCTCATAAGGCCCAACGTGGCCCAACATACAAAAAAGATCCTATTTTTAATTTGGACCTTGTTGTATGGCAAATTGGGATCAATTTCGTTTGTTTCAGAAACCAATGAAACCAAATAACTTTGGTTAACTTATAGTAAGGTCACAGAATAACTAATAGTCTGTGTTTCTGATCACATTGTGAATCAGTTCAGTTTATTTACAAAACCGGCGTCGGAAACGGATATCATTATGAACTCTGAGGTGTTTACTCAGAAATTCCGTTTTTATTACCAGCCTAGATAAAAAATGTACTACAGGTAGGTATTAATTACATAGTAAGACGTAAAAATATTTTAAGAGTAATTAAACCGTCACGTTTATACAATAAACTCATTCGCGTTGCCATTTTTGTAGTACAGTCAAGGGTAAAAATATGGGTGTAGACAACTTACTCAAAAATATGTCCCATAGTTCTTAATTCACTGACAAGAGTTATGGGACATATTTTTGAAATGATTTGTACACCCATATTTTTACCGTTGACTGTACATACCTATATCAGACTTCCGTTCATATACGTCATTGACAACTGTGTGTGACTAAATATTGGGGAATACTTGTAATTGTAACAGCTTGCAATATAGTAGGAAGTCCTACATTCAGAATTTTATCAATTTTCCTTATGTTGTGCTATTGGTCAGAAAAGCACAAGCAGGGGTTTCAACAAGTTATTAGCAGTAATTTACTGCTAATAACTTGTTGAAAATTTTTTTCCGTGAAATAGTGCTCCAGTACCCGAGGTGTGAAGACTACTGTAGTCTTCACACCTCGGGTACTGGACCACTATTTCACGGAAAAAATTTTTATACGCGACTCAAAAATTTCACTAGTTGAAATGGAACAACTCATCGCAAAATCTTAATAGCGCGATTTAGGATTTTCACTAGAAAACACAGCGACATCTAGCGATTACTTTATAACTAAACAAAATTGTAGGCGTCTGGGGCCAATATTTCAAGAAAAATCTTAATAGCGCGATACAGGATTTTCACTAGACGGAACAGTGACATCTAGCGATGAATTTGTAAACTAAACAAAATTATAGGCGTCCTGGGGTCATTATCTCAAGAAACATTTTAATAGCGCGATGTAGGATTTTCACTAGACGGAACAGTGACATCTTGCTCTGAATTTGTAAACTAAACAAAATTGTAGGCGTCTGAGGTCATTATCTCAAGAAAAATTTTAATAGCGCGATGTAGGATTTTCGCTAGACGGGACAACGACATCTACCGTTACATTTATAAACTGAACAATGTTGTAGGTGTCTGGGGTCACTATCTCAAGAAAAATCTTAATAGCGTGATTCAGGATTTTCACTAGACGGAACAGCGACATCTAGCGATTAATTCGTAAACTAAATAAAATTGTAGGCGTCTACGATCATTACCTCAAGAAAACAATTAATAGCGCGATGCAGGATTTTTACTAGACGGGACAGCGACATCTACCGTTAGATTTATTAACTGAACAATATTGTAGGTGTCTGGGGTCACTATCTCAAGAAAAATCTTAATAGCGCGATTCAGCATTTTCACTACACGTAACAGCGACATCTAGCGATGAATTCGTAAACTAAACAAAATTGTAAGCGTCACGAGAAAAATCTTAAATAGCGCGACTTAGGATTGTTACTACTGTGATTCGTAAATTAAATGAGCCCATAACACTACACCGTGTCATATTTTGTAATTAATAAGGAACATTTTGAAATAAAATAACGATTTACATAAATGATTTTTATTGTTTCACATAACATACACTTAAGTTTCATTCACAGATCAAAATGGAATTCGCGCAGCATTCTACCTAATACTCCTCTAACAGTATATTACACCAGAATAGTTTTCTTGGTAGAGCCACAGTCAGACTATTTTTTTTATAGAATAAGAGACGAGTAAATATTAAGACTTGTAATCTCTGAACTAATATGCATGAATGACATAACAAGAGAAAGTGTTACTTTTGAAAACATATGTATCCGCCCGTGTCTTTACATTCACTTTTTGCGGGTAACGAAGATAGTCTAGAATTTACTCATATTTCATTATTCCATAAAATTAAATGGTCTGACTGGGCTTCATACGTAACAATATCTCAGTACCTTTGGTGGAATTTTTTTTTTTTTATTATTATGCATGGGTTTACTCATGGCCACAGACTAGCCGAGGCGTAGACGTGGCCTACGATGGAGCGAGCTCGCCCAGAAGGTGCCTGTTCACTCTTGATTTGAAGGTTGCCGGGTTATAAGAGCACGGAAATATAGACGCCGGCAAGGAATTCCATTCCTTGGCAGTGCGCATAAGGAAAGTAGAAGCAAAGCGCTTAGTGCGAATTGGCGGAATATCTACCAAGTAAGGATGGAAACCGGCCGTGCGTCTAAAAGTCCGATGGTAGAATGGGGACGGTGGAATGAGCTCGTGTAGCTCTTGGGCACACTCCCCGAAGTGCAACCTGTAGAATACCGACAGGCTGGCGACTTTCCGCCGATGGGCCAAAGTCTGAAGCTTAGCCGTTAGCTTCTTGTCGCCAATCATCCTCCTGGCTCTGCGCTCCACTGAGTCCAAAGCGGCGAGTTGGTATTTAGCTGAGCCATCCCACAGGTGGCTGCAATACTACAAATAGTTTGTTCCGCAATATTTTATTACAATTATTTACTTTTTACAGGTTAAACTTTGGGTCATTACATAATAATTTTATTTAGAGAGCCAAAAATGGCATTAGTTTCATATACATTCCGTCTCAACCTGAAATTATTAAAAAGTGAACTTTTTGAGCCCTTCATTTAGGGTTGTATTCCACGTGTCCGATTTCTTTGTCCAATGTCATTACATCTCACTCGCTCATTAAGCAAAATGTGAGACGCAATACACATTGGACAAAGACATTGGATGGGTGGAATTACATCCATGACTTTATTTCAACAGTTGAAAATATTGTAGGTTTTCTAGCCAGCAACGGCAATAATTATGTAAATTAAATTACTTTATCAAAATAAACACATTTATTGAATTGAGTGTTTGAATTTGATCATTAGGGGTCATCCATTAATTACATCACACGTTTAGGGGGGGGGGGGGGGGGGAGGGGGTCAAGAAAATGTGACTTGTTATGACAAGGGGGAGAGGGGGTCACAAACTTTGTGACGTCACTTTAACTTCATCAGTAACCAAAATTTTATTTTAATCATTTTAATTACTTTACAGTTCAAAAACAAGTTTTTGGAACGATAGTCGTTTTTATTAGTTTAATTTTTTTTCATAATCAGTTTTGGGTTATAAATTTACTAATATTATGACAAAAAAATAATAATACTTAATTCGATTTTCCGATTTCGCTGAAAAAATGTGACGTCACACCAGGGGGGGAGGGGTTTGCCAAATGTGACCAAGTGTGACAATGGGGGGGGGGGGGGGAGGGGTCAAAAAACCTTGAAATTCGTGTGACGTAATTAATGGATGACCCCTTAGCTTGAACATATAATATGTTGCTGATTTGAGAACAGTTCCAATTTCTTGATTTTCATCACAATTATTTAAGTTGTGTTCTTATGATTCTTATGATTTTGTCGACGTGGCTTGTTTTGATATACATAGTTGAATAAAATCAAACAATAATGTACAAGGCGTTGTTTATCCATTTTATCAAAGGTTTGAAGTTCTGTTGAAATAAAAACTGTATAACTACAAGCTAAATAATAAAACATGTTCTCTCGAAAACCACAACATAGTCTGTATGCCCAAATGCCCACAACTTTCATAATTTAAAAGTACTAATTAGTTGTATTTTATACTGTTACTCATTGATATCCGGAATCATTTCATATCACTTATCAGTATCGCACATTCACGCGTGTCCAAACTAATAAATTAATTCGTCTAAAACATCACACGCATGCCATGATATGACAATAATACTTATTAACGTTACAGTACCGGGTGTCTTTGCTATCTTAAAACTAACGGCGCGATTCGGGAAATGAATTAGATATTCACTAGATATGAAATAGTAACGATATGTGACGTTCCACGGCAAAAGGTACTCTATGGCGGTTGGCGCTTACGCTACTATCAACGTCGCTCCAATATTATTGCAGCCATATGGTACCTTTTGCCGTGGAACGTCACATATCGTTACTATTTCATATCTAGTGAATGTCTAATTCATTTCCCGAATGCGCCGTAAGGCTACGAAATAAAATGTTATTCATCCAAGAACCTATTGAAATGATCACAATTCTACTATGAATGCATTGAGTTTACTTAATACGTCTACGTTGATAATAATAAAAAATAATAATGATTACAAGGGGCCCACAGATAACCAGTTCGCCGGACGATATCAGCCTGTCAGTTAAACGCAAAATTTGACAGCTCCTAACAACTGACAGGCTGATATCGTCCGGCGAACTGGTAATCAGTGGGCCCCCTAAGACTGGTTGGTCAATATGTAATATAAGACTAAAAATCATGATTGAATGATTTAATTTAACAGAGACGAACACGAATTAACACCTTTGTCATATTTTTTCGAGACTCAAGATGTCTAATATTTGGTTTCATAAATAATTTATAGATTTTGAAGGCCATTTTTTTTTATTTCGTTGCAATAGCCTGGGGAGTAGCCCTCGTAGATCTTGTTGATGGTATCAGTGGCGGGCCGATAAACATACCCATTGAGCAAGCAAGAATGAAATAAGCTCGCTTTTTCTAAGACGCTCAGTTGTTTCAAATTACGCAAGCTGGTAATCTATATTCAACCTTGGACTTGTCAGGAGAAAAAGGCGGGAAATTCAAATTTTCTATGGGAGACCAACCCGATGCCCCTACATTTTTTATATTTACCGCCTTTTTCAACTGACAAAGTGGCTGTGCCAGGGTACAGTTACGCACGCCCCGCCACTGGTAGGTATAATAGAAAAGTTCGAACAGCACAGGCGGAAACCGACGTTTTTATAAAACCGTTAGCGACCGAATTATAAAAAAGAAAAAATACAAACACAAGAAAATCATCAAGATTCAAGATTGCTCAGACACTGAGCACTTTCCTATTGATCACTATTGACCCGCATGAGTTTTAATCATTAAATAATTACATATTCGATTTTATTCAATTATCCCTGTAATTTAGGTAAAATTGAAAAACGTGTTTCGACAAAAAAAATTAAAACTTAAATTATTTAATTGAAACCTACTTATGCTTAAGTTTTAAAAAGTCTACAAATAAAACCATTTGTAGAGTAAAAAAATAAGAGGAAATAGTTTCCACGTCTGATTAATATTACTAGTTTACAGGACTGTTCAAAATTTGTTGCATTTACAAAACATCAATCAGGTATAGTCGTTCGATTTGTAGCTGGCCCTGAAAGGCTAATCTGTCTAATTTGTCTATTGTTAAGTAAAACCTAAATTCAATAACCGGTTAAAGTGACCAAACCATTTTTTATGCAGGTAAGTAGCACGCGCGGTTTTACTTAACAACAGACAACAGACAAAGAATTATCCGGTCGGGGCCAGCTACAAATCGAACAACTATAACTATAAATTATCATAATATGTTTTTTTTTTATTTATAATGGTAATTATGGGTGAACACGCATACTTTTTCATACTGGCGTTTTTGACACAAGGATGTTTTATACCGCAAGTTACAAGAGTGCGCGCAACAAACCGTTAGCCTCGAACGCCGGTATAAAAAGGTAATTACTGTAACACGAGGCAGATGCACACTAAACGAGCCGCCTCGCGAGGAAATTGCCGCGCGGAACAACTCGGTCGGTTGAGAGTGTTGAGACTTGTCTCGTCCGAGGCAAGTCTACGCAAACCGAGCAAGTGGCCTAGCCAAGGTGACGATCGCTTGCGCTTCGCCATCGAATCGCTTTGTGTGTCTCTATCACTCTTCTATATTAGTGAGACAGTGACAGCAGTGGGGAGACACTTCTGACTTCGGGCAAACTCGGCTCCGTTCGGCTCAGCATTGCTCCGAGCAATTATTAGGGTTGACGCAACTTGACGTCCCTTTGCGTGTACGACCACAGATAAGATAATTACTTGAATTTTGACAACCCTAAATAGTCGAAAGGTATCCCTTTCGACTATTTAGGGTTGTGCGGTGTGCCATAAGTTAGAAAGGGATATCATGATTCGAACCTGAATCGCTGTTAAACTTCGGTTTTATAGGATGTGCCCTTTATGTACGGTAGTACTATTACTTATTCTGTGGTGACAGTTGCGTTTCGTTCGCTACGGTGCGTTAGCGATTGGCATGTTGTCTTGGCCTGCTTCGCGCAGCAATTTCCTCGCGAGGCGGGTCGTTGTGTGCACCACCTGTTTATTAGAAACTGAGGGCCTACCGTGTTGCCTCCCTATCACACTTACGTACGAATTTACAAGTGCGACAGACGCAACAAGTCGAACGTGGTTCGCGGTAGGCTGATTTTAACAATTTACCTGCAACAAAATTAAGAATAGGTCCCAATAATGAAATTGTCCTAATTGGTGCTAGGGCTGTCCGTGCCGCTGCCGCTGTTCTCTGTATTGAGCGCCGTCTTGGTGTTCTTATTGTTCTTCTTGGCTGACTTGCTGAGGGTGGCCACTTCTTTCAGAAGGTTCTGGATCTTGGTGTTCATGAGGTTGAACTTGGTCTCGTTGAGGCGTTCCTTGTTCTTCATCTCGTTCCGGATGTCGGTTGTGTTGTTATGGTGCTGGGCCTTTAGCTCAGTTATCTATAATTGAAAATTATAAAAATTAATGGAGTTATTCATAAAAGTCAAATCTTGATTAAAACTCAAAATAAGTTGACTCGTTGTTTCCTCACTTTGACATTTCGTCCATTGTTTGAAGTATGTAGTTAAGAGGTTTGCCGACGATTTGTTCAAATTGTTGTTGTTGTGCTAGGCGTTCAAAGGTTTAATCACTTTTTATTAGACAAATTGTACCTACACAGCAAAACCTCCTAATCCTAATTCACTAAACTAAAATAACTCAATTTAGTATCTTTCTAAGGGTGGTCTTCCGCCTGTCAAAATTCTTTGTCCAATCTCATTGCGTGCGACGCAATACACATTGTACAAAGAAATTGGATAGGTGGAATACCACCCATAGCTGGTGCATATTACATACCAGTTTATCCTTGGCCAGTAGTTCGTTATCCTTCTGCTGGACTTTCTTCTGCAAGCTGGCGATGGTCTCCTTGAGCTGCGTCATGGCCACCACGTGGTCGGAACTGTTCGGGTCCACTTCACCTGAAACATTCACAATATTCTGAACCTTACGACGCTTATTCTTTAACCTACATGTAGGAGTTAACTCTTTGAAAACCACGCCTATTCTTTAGTACGAGTATGAAATGTAAGAAATGTGAAGCTAATGTTCACTTTTTGTATTAGCATGAAGGTTAATATTAAACGGTAACCGTGCGCGTTTGTGGCCGCCCTTAGCAGTCAAAAGGCAACAAGTAAATAAAAAAGTACTACTAAAAGTAAAGTATTGGTGTATAATATTAAATTGTATTGGTATGTAAAATGAAGGCAGTCAAAAATATACATTATGGGTACTTAAAACAGAAACAATGATAGATATTGGTAAAATGATTAAATGTACCATTTAAAACTGAAAATAATAAATAAGAAAATTCTGCCAGCTCAAGTATAATAACATTAATAACGGTAAGTAATATAGTTCAAAAAAATATTTTTAAAATGAAAAAAATTAAATGAATAGTTAATATTTGTATTTAGCTTGTAGCTATAACAGTCTCTAGGGAGGCTTAGTCACTTTTTGACACACACTTTTTTTTTGACTTTTTTTTTTTTGATGAAGTTATATTTGTCAAAATAATTGATAGAAGAGCTAAGTTAATGGTGAATCTTAATTTTCTAAGAACTTGTAAATTTCTCTTCCTCACATGACACTGAATAATAACAACAAAAACTTAATAGCATACAAATAAAATAATACTAAAGTCGCAAAAGAATGAAATCAAAGGAAGCGTAACAGTTACCTCGGTTACCTTGCATGGGGTTCATCTTGGATTTCTTCTCCAGTGGCTGCGAGTCGTTCAGAGACGAGTCAGAGGTATTGATGGATTTCATCATGTCGGATTTACGTTTCTCCTTGTGACTGCTTTTTGATCTGAAATGTAAATGAAGGAATAAGTTAGGAGAACTTAGGACTAGCAATTACTTGTTATTTGTGTTTTTATCCACTTGACGAAGCCGGCGTCTCTGAACACAAACTTATTCAATAAGAATATTTTTTTTCTGACTTTTATTTCCATTTTTGTACAACTTTCATGTCTTATACAAATAAAACATGTATATTTAACTCATCATATTGGCCAAACAAATAAAAAAACACAAAAATTTCCATTTGTTACAATTTCAATTCCTGTTTCCCAAATTAAATCTTCTTTTTTCTTATGAAAATTTCCAGAAGGTCCAGGTTTTTTAAAAACTGTCCACAACTTGAATCAAATCATCAATCAAATCATCTTTGCTGCACCTTGGACTCCTCCACAAACAGTTAATTCCTATTTACGGACCTAGTTGTTGTCATTCTAGAACTTTTCGATCCTCACTTACGATTTTTGAATTAATAAATGTTTAGTTTTTGCTTACTTGTGTCCCCTATGTTTGTGCTTGTCCACAGAAGAGATATGCTGTTTGGTCCGCGCCAGTGCCCGCTTAAGTGATTGAGTGCACAGCCAACATAAAAGCTTGCCATCAACCTGAAATCATACAATTATTGGATGTCAAACTATGAAATTGCCAATAGGCCCCGTGCATCAACTATAGGGGGCAGCACAGGAGCAATCAGATGTAGCCCACAAGATGGCAGAGCCACAGAATAAATAATAGTACTAGGTACAGAAGACTCACTCTCTAACAAAACGCGTCTGTCACGATCAGCACAGATATGGCCACTAGGTGGCGACAGCACCACGCGCGGCTTATGGCAAACCCCAAAATTGGGGTCGGACGGATGTACTTTTAGCTACCTGTAGCACGCGACGAAAAGCGACGAAATCGCGGAGTGAGCCACGCCTGGCAGAGCCTACTATGCATAAGGAAACGTACCGACGAGAACGTTAGATGGTAGCACTTGCTTTGGCAATGTATATGTGCACATATGTTTTCGATTCAGGCCAGAAGATGGCAGACCCTCCAACGCGCACGGTCCCTATACGTATTTTTAGAATGCTGAAATTTTACAAGTCTAAACTGGCAACACCGGTAACAAGGCTGCTCATCATCATTTCCTTGCGAGACGGTTAGTTCAAACTAGTGTTAAACATATTGATGTTGCTTTTACTCCTATAAAATTATTTTACCCATTTGACTCACCAGCCTGTCGCCTTTATGGAAATCTATATGAAAAACAAAACAAGTGATGTAACGCTGAAGTTTCCTACTTTTTATTTCTTTGGTTCCAACTTATTACATTGAAGTTCTGTCACAAAATTATCTTAGGGCGGTATTCCACCTGTCTAATTACTTTGTCCAATGTCAGTGTCTCATTGCCTCATTAAAGCAAAATGTGAGACGCAGTACACACTGGACAAAGAAATTGGATAGGAAGAATACCAGCCTAAAATAGAGTCAACATTCCTATTGCCAATTTTTCTTAGGGTTCAATTCTGTTGCAGAAATGCTTACAATAAAAAGGGCATTTCAAGTGATGGACACTCAAATACTGCATGAATGATGATGAAAATGTGATGATGATGATGATGGAGCCGGCATAGCTTTATTTGACGTTCATAAGCACATTGTAATATGCCTATTAGAATAAACTACTTTTTATCTTTTATCTTTTGATACCTTTTTGCTATCATCATGGCGGTCAAAGGCGCAGCGTTGCTTGCATTGCTCGCATGTGACTGCTGGGCCATACTTGCGTTCGGAGTTTGCACAGCGCTGACATTTATTACCTGAAAAGTAGGTAATTATATTATCTCTGAAGGATACTTTGATCTTTAGTTAAAAATCCTTTTTTAGGGTTCCGTACCCAAAGGGTAAAACGGGACCCTATTACTAAGACTTCGCTGTCCGTCCATCCGTCCGTCTGTCTGTCACCAGGCTGTATCTCACGAACCGTGATAGCTAGATAGTTGAAATTTTCACAGATGATGTATTTCTGTTGCCGCTATAACAACAAATACTAAAAACAGAATAAAATAAAGATTTAAATGGGGCTCCCATACAACAAACGTGATTTTTTACCAAAGTTAAGCAACGTCGGGAGTGGTCAGTACTTGGATGGGTGACCGTTTCTTTTTTGCTTTTTTTTTTTGCATTATCGCACGGAACCCTTCGTGCGCGAGTCCGACTCGCACTTGCCCGGTTTTTTGTACAAATGCCAGTTATTAGAATGAAAATATGATAGAAGGTGCTGCTTGCAAATGCTTTTCAGTTTTCATCTTTTTTTGGTGATTTGCATTTATGCCTTTAATTAAAAAAACTTCTCTGTCAGATCAAAGTTATTTATGTTTATAAAGCTATTCCATTGTAAAACCCGGCTCAAAGAGGATAAATGAGGGAACAACTTCAAACTCAGCAAACAAATGGATTTAAAATATGAAGTAAACTTACCAATGAAGGCAGCAATGGTGTTGCAATATTCACATGCTGAGGGTTTCCCATAGGCCTTGACATTAGCTTCACATTTCTTGCATATTGAAGAAGTATTTGATTTGCTAAAATTGTAAAAAAAAGTAAACACTAATTTCAATATTTGTCAAAATTATAGTCAATTTTGTTTCGCTATATTTTGAACACATTTTTAATGACATAAAGTAGTTATGAGACTAACATAGTAAGAAAATATGCTATATAAAAATACTAACACGGGAATTTACTACGTTGAAATTAATTTGAACGAAATCTGTAATGTCATCTCTTGACCTCAATATTTTACGCCATTTATTGATGAAAGTGACTGTTCTCTTTAATGATATTGTGTTTGGCAACTTGCTCTGGCACTGACCTTGTTTGTTGAAACTCCGACCGGCAATACGTACACTTGACGACAGGAAAAGATCCGCGGCATTCCTGGAACCCAGAGAAAAACGTATTATATCTAAAGTGCGTCATCAACCAAGTTTAACAAATAAAAATCATTTATACCATTTTTTTTTTCTAGAAAACTCGAGCTCAAGTTAACGTAACGACCTATCAAATCGTATTTTGCATGTAAATACCTTGCAGAGCTGTTCTCCTGGAGACAGTTCTTCGAAAGGATGTCTCGAGAAACAGCGAGAACAAGCAAACAATGGAGTAGATGCAGCAGAACTCATTATAAACAGAGGGAATGAACCGATTTTGAGAAAATAAGCACAAACTAAATAAATTTAGTGACGCACTACAAATAATTTGAAACAGTGTATTTATGACGACGTCTCGACGTTATCTACTGCCGCCATATTGAATGGCGTCAGCACGTCAGCTGTCGCGGGAGCGGGAGCCACTAATGTACGACCAAATAATGCTCAACCCAAGAATGTACAGCCCAATAATAGGCGTCCATGGTGGACGCGTATTATTGGGCTGTACATTCCTGGGTTGAGCATTCTCGGGCCGCGCAATATTGGTCCGGGGCGATAATACGAAGCCACTCTTTTCACAGGGCAATAATGTACGACCCCATAATTCGCGTCCAATAATTTGAGTCCCTTTTCAATTATTGGGCTGCGCATTATTGGTACAGGTCGAGAAAGCCCGACCCAATAATGTACGACCCAATAATAGGAAGCCAAAAACCAGAGAGATTCTTTTTTTTAAGGGAGCTGTCAAAATTAGTAGGGACGTTCTGACATTAGCTCTTGACAATTTAAAAATAATCGGTTTTTTCTAGTGCCATCTTTCAGTGACATTGACAGTATTGTATTGACACTTGTTGGTTTACAAATACAATAAAATGAATTCTAATAAAAGAAACAGTAGACTCAGTAGAGGTACGAGGTACTGAAAAAATATTAATTAATGGAGAAGCCGAAGTTGGAGGTAAGTGCCGCAATTCAACAACTTAAGCTAAAAAAATCTTCGTGTCCGCATGGTATTCCCTCGTGCGTATGGACTGTACAGCATGGTGCTGGCGGAGCCGCTATGGCACATATTTAACCTCTGTCTCGAGCTAGAAGTATTCCCAGAAATTTGGAAAATTACTTGAGTGATGATCAGTATTGAAAGGTGGATCAGGAGATAAGGCAAGAGGGTTTCGACTTTCGACCGACACAAAGTTTGTACCCCACACTTAATTTTTTTAGACTGCATGAGAGACAGACAGCAGTAAGTATGTAGATTATGAAGGGCACAGATTGAAACCAGCAGTGACATGGCAGTTTGTTCAAAAGAATATCTTGGTTATATTTGACAACCAGTCTGGCCTAGTGGGTGCCTAGCCTAGTGACCCTGCCGGTGAAGCTGATGGTTCTGGGTTCAAATCCTGGTTAGGGAATTTATTTGTTTGATGAGACAGATATTTGTATATTGAATATTGTTGCCTGGGTGCCCACAACACAAGCCTTCTTGAGCTTACCGTGGGACTTGGTCAATTTGTGTAAAAATGTCCCAATATATTTATTTATATTGAGATTGACTGAGAAAACAAGGTGTATGCTACAAGGTGGAGGTTTCTGCAAAACATATTGGTGAGTCCATTAAGACAGCTGTTTATCAGAAAAACTGAGACTGGGTCACTGATCAATGGGTCAAACACCATCAAAAACTACTACTTAAGAGCAAAAAAATTGTGTTTATGGGGTGGCCCCAGCTCCTCCATGACACCTAGCAGTGTCTTCAGGTCGCTAACTGCCTCCTTCAATGTGCACGGAGTCCCTAGGTATTGGTTCCTGTATACTTCTACCTTCTACCTACAGTGTAGGAGAATATGCTTTACTGTTTCTTCTTCTTCCATGCACACTCTGCACATGGGGCTGTCTGTTTTACCCATATTATGTAGCTGTTTGATTAGTGCAGCGGTCGGCAACAAGCGGCCCGCGAACCTCTCACTTGCACCCCGCGTGCCTCCTAGGCTATTTTGTATGTAATATTGACAAACAACAATGTCTGATAAAGTCATAAATATTAACAAAGTGCGGCCCGCATCAACTTCGGTAACTACTATTTGGTCCTTGGCTGCTAAAAGGTTGCCGACCGCTGGATTAGTCTGTTATGACCTGTGATTAATCCTACAATTTTGCGTAGTTGGTGTGAAATGAAATGAAATGAATGAAATGAAATGAAATGAAAAATTTATTGATAACAATTTGTTACATGTCTTTTTTTCCATATAAGTACTAGTATTGGTCTAGTATTCTATGTGCATATACCTGTAAACATAATCCAAATTATATAAATAAAATTAATCGTTAAAATTTGCAATATATCGAAATTATTATTAACAATGAGAATGTAATTTATATCGGTACTATACAAATGTCACGCCTGTATTAATTATTAAATTACTAGTGGAATATTAAAAAACTCACTGTAATCGTAAAACGTGTCTGGGTGTTTTTAGTAATATTTTGGTGTAAGCTTGTAGTTTTGTTCTTTGGTCTGCCTACAGGTGTTCATTTTAGTCCAGTACTTATTGTGACACTCTTGGCAGCAGTCCGTCACAAATGAACTACGAGCGGTCGGGTTGAGCTGGAGCGAGGCCAGAGTGGTCGCTGAAGATAGGAAGGCGTGGCGCGAGCTTGTGAAGGCCCTTTGCACCTCTGGGGTGCCTTAGGACAACAACAACTTATTGTGAAGCTGGTTTCTGAACCTTTCCTGGCCAGTTCATCCGCTGCATCGTTTCCTCTTGATCCACTATGCCCCTTTATCCATTATACTGTTACTTTGTTGCCTTCTTTGCTCACTTCAGTGAGGCCTCGATGTCATTCAAGTATGAGTTCCGATGTAAGTTTGTAGCTACCTAGTGCTTGCAGTACTGATTTACTGTCTGACAGTATTAGTATATTTTCTTGTTTTACTTCTCGTCTTTTTATCACTTTGCAAGCTTCCATTATTCCTACACATTCAGCTTGGAATCCCGTATTGTGTTCCCAGTGTAACCCAGGGGTTTTGAGATGTATATGTTCAGGTCCTCCGAGAAGACACCACATCCGGTCCCTTCATTTGTTTTTGAGCCATCTGTGGATATTCTTAAATTTGTTTGGTATAGTCCTTGTACAAAAAGAAACATAAAACATGAAAGAACACACATCATTAGTACAAAGGCGAACTTATCATGTAATTCATGTATGCGGCACCGCGATATAATACATTCGGTAAAGACACACTGAAAGAAAACGAACTTAAAGATGTTCTTCTGTTCTGCAGGAAAACAAGAAGATTCGAGGAGAATGGTGTGGCACTTAATGCCGCCGGGACAGTAACCTAGCTGCAGCTCCAACTCTAGGGAATTGGGCTGAATGAACGCAACACGTGATCGACAGCCCACCTGCTTCCTGCCGAGCGTCCCTACACTACATCTACATGGATTCGCTTATTCTGCTCTACAAAACTTCTGTAAGTAGAGAATGCCCAAGTGCAAGAGTTGAAGGATTGAAAGAGCTTGTCGTCTTTTTTTTTATTATGAATGGGCTTACTCATGGCCACAGACTAGCCGAGGCGTAGATTTACCTTAATTAATTTAAATGATTTTAATAATTATAGTCCTTTTTAGGGTTCCGTACCTCAAAAGGAAAAAACGGAACCCTTATAGGATCACTCGTGCGTCTGTCTGTCAGTCTGTCTGTCTGTCTGTCTGTCTGTCCGTCTGTCACAGCCGATTTTCTCCGGAACTACTGGACCAATCAAGTTGAAATTTGGTACACATATGTAAGTTTGTGACCCAAATATGGACATGTAACGTAAACAAATTAATTTTAAACATGGGGGCCACTTTTGGGGGGTAAATGAAAAAATTAAAAAAAAAAATCTAATTATATCATGTTACATATCAAATTAAAGAGCTTATTGTAAGGATCTCAAATATATTTTTTTTATAATTTTCGAATAAACAGTTTAGAAGTTATTCAAGAAAATAGGCAAAAAATGACCATTCGCCCCCCCCTTTATCTCCGAAACTACTAAGTCTAAAATTTAGAAAAAAATACATAAAATAGGTCTATACCTATAGATGACAGGAAAACCTATTATAAATGTACAGTCAAGCGTGAGTCGGACTTAATTACAGTTTTAGATCCGACCCCTACGGATTTTTTAAAGAGATTTCAATCACATATTTAATTACACAAACGGGTCTACCGCGATATAATTTCATTGTTTTTACCTTTAATTCCGACGTTTCAGCTGAGTTGCACTAGTGTGTGTGTGTACTAGTGTCACGGAAAGACTGACGTCCCAACAAACCCACAAACGCCAACCAAACGCGCGTCCAAACGCGGTAGACCCGTTTGTGTAATTAAATATATGTACAAAACGCGAGAGTTTAAAGTGTTAGATTTCACTCACGTTTCACATAAAAAATACATTGTTAACAGTGCCGGATTAACCAATAAGCAAAACAAGCACGTGCTTAGGGCACCACGTTCAGGGGGGAGCACCAAAATGCCAGGATTCGGGCCTGGTTCGGCCTAAAAGTAAAATTGCGTTTTTTATATCGAAACATTTTCGCGCTCGCTTCGCTCGCCTTTTCAATAACTTTCTAAAGTATGACAAAGGTGACATTCGGGTGACGACTGCAGCAACATTACTCTGTTGCAAAGTACTGTCAACTTAGTTAAGGTAAATATAGACCTGTTTAAAACAGCCAACGAAGTATTCCTAAGAAATACTAGGAACACTAACAGGCTGGTCATAAATAAAATGCAAAGAACTGCCACTTTTAAGAAAAATTGTTATGCTATGTGTGTCAATATATTTAATAAGTTACCCAACAACATAAGAGAATTGCCCAATAGTAAATTTAAAAGAGCACTTTTTCAATGGCTGCTGTCTTCGACATTTTATTCTATTAATGAATACCTTGTAAATCAACAATCTAGTTTTTAAATTATGTTAATTGAAGTGGTTTTGTTTGAGATAGATACATGATATATTATTATTTCATAATTGACAGTGTATTTTTATTTCTATTGTTGTTGATAATTAATTTGTATTAAACTAGTTTAAGTAGGTTAAGTTAGGTATATATTACACTAAAATTTGCATGCTGCATTGTAACACTTTAGGGTAGGCACCCAGTGTTATAAACGTCTGAATGTTATTATAGATAGGCACTTTATAGGTTAGAAAAGTAGATGTTTGTTTGGTAAGAATTTGGTGGTTAATATACGTTCTACACAGGTATTAGAGTAGATAGGTCAAGATCGGAGACCAGAAATGTTGTTTTTAATCTTCACTTATACGCTTTTGGCTATATTTAGAGGATAAAACTTACCGGAATGGTAGGTCATCAATCATCTATAAATCGTCGCATTTAGCGCATCCATTGTTCGTTCCTGCATTGTGCTGGGACATAAATACCTTGTTTTCTTTGGAGTTTACACATTTCACAATTGAAATACATTTGTACATGGTTACACTACATATAAATAGCTTTGACTTGGTAAAGCGGGTTGAATCGGTGTTGTTTATTACTGTCGCAGTAAACATTGACGTCTGTCAATGACAGTTGGTTTGTTGTCTGTGGTTTGGCACAAACAATCAGTCATACATAAAGAGTATTTATGAATAAACATTTAGTATGTGTTCTTTTATATTTTGCAATTCGTAGTTTTAAATAATGTCCTTATTTTTAGCTTTCGAAATTAGTAATTCTTTTTATTTTTGGTGACGTCGGTTTTCTGTAAATTGAATCCGGTCAGTTGCGATGTCATTGAATGGGAGGTTTTCCATTCACCACTTTGTCTGTGGCTTTTGCCATTTCCAATTTCGCTTCATCATTACTATCTCACTGAGCATATAATCACTACGTTTTAAGAGTCGGCACTTTCGAACAAGCCTTAAACCGAATTATGAACGTACATTGTGCCAACACACCAAATACATGTCAATATTGCCAACACAAAAAAAACAACACTAGGGCTTGCCACTACTGGCGTACCTACTCTTTATCGATATCGATAAATGTGCGATACAGTCGCCATCAGATATATCGGAGCGGCCGAGGTGCTCAAAAATATCTGAACACGCACCTAGCGCCATGACAATAGAGGCGTGTTCAGATATTTGTGAGCACTTTGGCCGCTTCGATATATCTGATGGCGACTGTACATGCTGCTGTACTGTACTATAGTAACAGTAAATTTTGAGTATCACTAGGATTAATAAAATAAAAGCAAAATATAAAAATAATTTTATTTAACATATTAAAGATATGATACAGATAGTTTATTATTACAATACGCTTATGTTATGAACGTAAAATTTGTATGGGGTTAAAGTTTTCTTTTGAGCTACGAATTTGAAACTTCGTTGAAAGATATATTATTTAAATACAAGAAAACTAATTTCAGCGTTTTTGAAAATTCAACCTCTAAAGTGATGAAAAAGGGGTTGAAAGTTTGTATGGATATCAAACATTTTTTCGAGTGTTGGACTTGAATCTTTGTATTTAGGGATATTATTAGAAGACAGGAAAAGTAATTTCAGCGTTTTGTAAAATTCATCCCCTAACAGGGTTAAAAAGGGGTTGAAAGTTTGAATCCATTACAAATGGTTTTGAAACTTCTTAGAAAGGCATAATAGCCGATTGCAAAAAAAAGTGATTGCAACGTTTTTGGAATTTCAACCCCTAAGGAGGTTAAAAAGGGGATGGAAGTTTGTCTGCGGGTGCAAATTTTATTTTAAGCAAGGAACTTGAAACTTTGTAAAAACGTTTTAAATTAAAATACAAGAAAACTCATTTCAGCATTTATGAAAATTCATCCCCTAAGGTGGTGAAAAAGGGGTTGAAAGTTTGTATGGAGATCAGATATTTAGTGAGTGCGGAATGCGGAACTTGAATCTTTGTATAAGGGCATAGGTACCTATTATGAGAATACAAGAAAAGTAATTTCAGCAACCAACATCAAAATCCACTTGACTTAAAACTTCATACAACTTGCTAAAAAATGTCAACATTGCTTGGATATGAAAATTATAGGTACTAAAGATGTAAAATGTTGAAGATAAGATTCCACGCGGACGAAGTCGCGGTGTTGCCCGCGACTTCGTCCGCGTGGAATTGATATTGCATACTCGTTATTACATATATTATTTTGCAGCGCTTCTTAGTTGAGCTATCTTTGCAGCGTTCGCAGAAATTTCTTCTGTTTTAATAATATCCGAATTTAATATTTGGCACTGTCTTCTAATTAAGATTTTGGTCACAAGCCAAAATAATTGTTTTTTCATGAAATCCTCATGTTCCTTACATGTCCACCAGGTTATGTTAATGTTTGCCGCAAAGAGTGTGCAAAACATTTGCCCGACATTTTCTTCATATAATAAATGACTATTTTTTTCAAAATAGTTTTTCGCTTCCTCAATTGTACGACACAGCTGGATAGATGGGTACGTTAATGATTTCTTTTCTTGCCACCACTCCCGCAAGCTTATAAATTTATACATTGGGTGATCTGTAACATCTTCCAGTTTCAGCAAATTAGAACACATTTGACAGCTTACGTTCTTCAACAGTCTATAAGCTATGTAACCGCTTAAATATACAATAGGTTGATTTTCTATGTCTATTAAATCTGTTTCAATTTGCTCCTCTAATTCATTTTCAGGTATCATTAAAACAGGATATTCTTCTTCTTCATTGGTAGTCATTGATGTGAGTTTCTCATCACCATCAACATCATGTTGGCATAATGGATTGACAAGCAATAACTTGTTCAAATCTTCTTCGCAATTAGATCCTCGGTTATGTGGTGCATTCATTCCAGAAATATGAATTGATTTCAATGCACTTACAAAATGTGTGCAGGTAGGATTTCGATTTGTAGGGCTATTCTGTCGTATAAGTCCGAATAGGTTTTCAAGAGCGTCTTGATTCAGTGAGCGTAAATTCAAATAGTTAAATCCTTGATCCTTACAATAACACCAGATATCTTTAAGCGAATTTATGGTTACAATATAACCTTCCACGCATCTGACTCTTTTTAATCTTAACCTGCTATCTGATTTCATGAACTCCATTGACTTCAGCTTTTTCAAAAAACTATTCCAGATTTCTATGTGATTGGTTTTACGAGACACATTTTGTCTTCGTCCCTTTATTACATCTTTTGGGTTTGATGGGCCATTAGTAGAATCAAATAAATTATTAAGGTCCCGTACTACCTCGGATGTTTGTGCCACTTCTTTTCCGTACTCTGTGTCTTCATATTTTTCTGCAATCATCTTTAGAATAGCTGCGAAAGTATTACTTAGAGTTTGAGCGGCATATTTCACTTTCATTTTATGTTTTTGTTTTGGATCTAGCATTACAGAAGATACTTTATGAAAGTACAGCAGAAATTTTGTTAATTAAATTCCATCGCTTGCCTCTAGGTTTCCGGGCTTGATTTTTCAGAGAGTCTGATACAACATTTTTCAGAAAATCGGAATCTAATTTGTCCAAATCGACGGATGTTTTTGAGAGTGATGATAACAAACACTGTGTTCGCTGCAACTTTTTTACAAGTTTTTTTTTTCGTGGAGTCATTTCTATGTTGCTGTAGCCATATTTTGGCAGTGTTCCTCGTATACAATCTGTGGTTTTATTCGTTTTTACCCTTGAAGTCGAAGCATCATCTAAAACAAAATGATTTGTTAATAATAATTATGATTAGTAACAAATTGTTCATCACTACATAGTATAAAACAAAGTCGCTTCCCGCTGCCTGTCTGTATGTATGCTTAGATCTCTAAAATTACGTAAGCCCCCATTCGCACGGGAGCTTTTTCAACACGCGTTAAAAAGCGGCCAAGTGCGAGTCGGACTCACCCATGAAGGGTTCCGTAGCAGCAAGTAACATAATAAAATTGCGGTTTACGATTTATGACGTATTAAAAAAAAATACTTACCAGACCTGTCTCTGCGTGCCCATTGGCGTGAACAGCCGCAGCAACCTCGCGTTAGTCGCACACGCGACGACGTCGCTGCCCGCCGTGACGCACAGGATCTCCTCGGTATCGGGCATGGAAACGCTCCACTCCTTGCTGCTGCCGACCAGCGATATGCATACTAGTTTGCTGTAAGATATAGATATTTTTTTAATAGATTAGCTATTGCGTAGTCTATCTATAATAATCACCATTAAAATCTTGTGCATGTCTTATTCAACATAGGAGTTGGCATTACACACAATTCGATGTTCCGGAAAGGTCATACATAATAAAGGATTTGATTGTATAATCATCTTTTTGAAAGTTGCAAGCCTAACTCTGGTACCACCTTTTTTTTAATACCAGCACTTGTAGTCTGTATCTTTAGGTATTTAAATAAAAGTAAACAAACAATTTTTACATTTTCGGGTAGTTATAAGATTTATTGGTTAACCAACCAAATGCAAAACCGCCTAGATATGTCACCAAACGACCTGACTTTAACCTACGTTATTTGATCGTGTAATGTTTTCATCCAACCTCAACTGGCTTACTTAAGAAGCCATTTGAGGGTAGATTTTGTTTCATCATCATCATCATCATCATCTCAGCCATAAGACGTCCACTGCTGAACATAGGCCTCCCCCTTGGACCTCCATTCGTACCGGTTGGAAGTGACCCGCATCCAGCGTCTTTCGGCGGCCTCTTGATCGCGGCAAGCTGTGATTGGTCAGTTTCATTATAGTTGACTAAACAGAATCGATATGAATATTATAGTTGAGTTGGGAGCCCATACATTAAAAATACCCAATTGAAGTTTGGTATAAGAAATCTTAATTCAAGAATTATAGTCGACGAGTACAAAAAAAAGTTTTTATTGCACCATTAAAAGATTATTTGCATAAATCTGATTTGTCACAATTAGTTATAGAAATACCCATTAGCAAGGAAAATTCACCCTCATCTTCGCAAATCATTCATAATTATTAACCTTGAGATGAATGCATAGTGTTTCCCATTTTATGTATTCTTAAGGAAAATAACAACTAATTCAACTTAGGTATGCATTATATAATTTTTATAGACGTTTTTTTAACGTTATTAAAATGATATACATGGTGGCTAAAATATAACTGCATTCCCGTTGCCAGGCAGGTTTGGTATTATACTGAACAACTTTTACTATGGGGACAACACCGAAATGGCGAAAAAGAAAAGGGTGTTTCATACATTTTGGCTGGTTCATTTTCTATGGAAGGATAAGTAATTTTTTCACCATTAACCTAGTGTCAAATTGTACTGGTAAATAACCATGGTAACTCCAGGTTTAACCGGTTAACCCCGGGTTGGCGGAATGATACAAATGGGCCTAACTAACCTAGACGTTTCACAGGCCAACACCAGCACGCTCGCAGACAGGCTGGCCATGGTGTGATTCAGGTAGTTGTTGAGATTGATCCCGTGGTGGAGGTTGGTGTCGTGGAACTCTACGTCAATGGTCGACTCGCCGTTCTCCTGCGTGTGGCATCGGACTATGCCGATGTCGTTCCAGCACATGTATCTGGAATGGTAAAAACCATATGCAGTTAACAACATAATTTTAAGCTTTATAATAAATTAAAGGTTTTTTGAAGTACAATGAGCTGCGAATTTGCGTGGAGAAATTATGAATGAATTCATTCATAGTCGCCATGCACTTTTGCGGCTGATGGTACAAGGTGGTGAGTAACTTTGTGAACGCGAATCTAATTTGTATGTGCCGTGCCGCGACACGGGTCTTGACTCGTCTTCCTCTCTCACTGTCCCCAACCCTAGCGTTTCATTCTTGAGCTTCTCTAGTGATATAGCGTTGTCATCATCACCATTGTAGTATCTTAGATATATATTAACAGTTCTCGTACCTATGTTCAAGGTGTCCCGGGGTCGCAGAAAGCTGGAACGGCGCCTGCGGCGGCACCGTGGTCGCCGCCGGCTCGTGCCGCGACACGGGTCTTGACTCGTCTTCGTCTCTCACTGTCCCCAACCCTAGCGTTTCATTCTTGAGCTTCTCTAGCGATATCGCGTTGTCATCGTCGTCACTGTTATAGTTTTCGATCAAATTGTCCAAGTCATTACCTGAAATAAGAAATCATTAGTATTAAAACGTGAAGCCATCAGGTTGGCTGTTAATAAGGACAATTTTGTAACTGGGTCCACTTCTTTATTCCCTGATAGTTTTGCTCAATTTGGTGATTTATAATTATATACATTCGGCGACAGACAGAAAGAGATGGCGGCAAATTGTCAAAGGGAAGCTGTTCCCTAGAAGTGGCCACGACCCTCGGTGATGAGGAAACCGATGCAAGGAGGCGGAAGGAGGAGTTTATAATTATAAACCTACCATCATCAGCTCTCTCCACCATTTCAACATCGTCAGGCGCATCAGCATCAGCCTTGCTGTCCTTGCCATAGCAATTCATCAGTGCACCCAGCTGCCCGGACACATCGCAATACGCCAACACACCATTTCCTGAAAGATAAATAGTTTAGATACATACCAGTGGCGGCGCGTCCATAAAAGCCGATTCCCATCGGCTTGCCTGTTTTTGGACGTTTGAGCAGAGTTGTAAAGGAATATGTAAGCCAAATTAGCCCCAGCTTGCCTATGAATATGTTTGACGCGCCGCCACTGATACATACAATACAGGATACACAGAGACTTATTGGTCTAAGAAAAAAAACGGACCTACTTCAAATTCGACTGCTGAGTTAGATGGCGCTCCGGCTCAATACATTATGGGGTACAAAAAAACAGATGATGATGATGATGATGATGATGAACGTACTAATTGTACGCATTAACCCCCTTATCCATAAACGCTTACTAAAGTTGACAAGCTGATAATAGTTTGTCCATTTCCATCATACTAATATACGTCAGAAAGGGACAAACGATTATTATCGGCTTGTGAACTTTAGTAAACGTTTATGAATAAGGGGGTAAGTCGTGGACAGACGCAAATGTATATGCAGCATAACTGTTAATTAGCTCACCACCCTTACAAATATGTATGGAATGTATGTCTACTAAAAGCATAGTAAATATAAGTTTTATATACCTTTAGTAGTAGTAGTAGTAAAACACTTTATTGTACAAAAAACAAAACAAAACAGGAAAAATAACATTCGTCATTAGTACAAAGGCGAACTTATCCCTTTAAGGGATCTCTTCCAGTAAACCTTTGAGCAATTGAGGGAGAATTGGAGACGGTAGACATCCGTACTGTACCAACAGCGTAAATAAAAGAACAAGAAAAGAAAATTATAATGATAATAAAAACGAAAAGTTTCTTAGTTAATTATAATATTACCTTTAGGGTTCCATGCTATCGCTGTAACATTATGTGATGTGGGATGCTCGATGATGCCCGTGCAAGTACCGGACTGTACTTCCCACACCGCTATCTGCCCGGCTATGGTGCTTGCCGCCAAATATTGACCACATGGTGAAAAGCGACATTGGGATATTGCACATTTTATCTGAAATATACAATTGCAATACTAACTAACAAATCTAACAATCGCAACTTCAAATCGTAGAAAAAATCTGGCTTAAGTAGCAGGGGCGGCGCGTGAAACATATCCGTAGGCAAGCCAGGGCTAATAAAATTTGGCTTACATATTTCTTTTACAGCTCGAACGTCCAAAAACAGGCAAGCCGGTGGGAATCGGCTTTAATGGACGCGCCGCCACTGTTAAGTAGGCTCCTTTATAATCCAATATATTATTGGAAAGAGTGAACAATTATGTATTCCAGTATAATTTGTGCACAAAGTCCATTGAATTGTATGGAGGTCCCACCTGGCCCTATGCCTCTTCCTCAGGTAGAAAAACATCAGACTTTGTTCAATATTTACCAATTACAATAACAATTTATTGCAAAATGAAAGACTGCATTAACCTCTAAGATTGATATCCTTATTTGATAAGTAAAGATAAGTAAATTAGAACGAATTTCGTTTGTCTTAAAAAACACATGTGCATTGTAATGTACATTAGTCTCATGTTAGTGAAATAATACTAACTGAGCTGTGTGTGAATGTCATCCTTTGTCCCCAAGTCTCATACTCCAATAAGGTCACTTCCCTGTTGTTGGGGTAAGCCAGGTACCTGCCCTCAGATGGCTCAAAATCCATGCGACCTGCAATATTTTGTGTGATATTAACTTCTTACTGAGGCTAAATAATGGACCTTCAATAGTTTACATCAGGGATGTTGCGGATATTCGCATCCACATCCACATCCGCGGAACATCCGCATTATTTTCAACATCCGCATTATGCGGATGTCGACCAAGTTGGTAACAGGAACTTGTTAGTGGCGGCGGCGGCGGCGTAGGTGCTAGGTAATTTCGTCATTATATATAACGAAATCGTCTAGATCCCGAAAAGTCGGCCAAGTTACTGTTTATTAAAAAAACGCACCTATATTCTTGCTCAAATACTAAATGTTTGGTTTTTTTTTAATAAAGAATGCTAAAAATATAATATTTGACGTTTTTTAAGTACCAAATCTTGACATCCGCATCCGCAGATGTGAGGCTTTAAATATCCGCATCTGCGGATGTCAATAAATCTGCATCCGCAACATCCCTGGTTTACATATAAAGATCTTTACAATTCAAATAATCACAGGAAATTTGTAGTGCAACTCACCTCACTTTTAGTGCTTGTCATAATTTGTGTTACCGATGCAGTAAATCTAGTGACAATACCGTCTTTGTCGAAAGCCGGGAATGTGTAAGCTTGTACAGCATGATTATCAGTAGCCACATACAGCCTCTTGTCTTTAAAACACACCGCTGTCGCGCTCTCTCCAACGCAATGGGAGTTACGATCGTCGTCTTTTATGTCAACCCATATTCGAACATCTCCGTCATTGCCGCAAGTAATTATATGCCTGAAGAGTAAATATATTTGTTTATAATCCAAATACTTATAGTATTAAAACATAAGCAATAGAAATAAAAACTCACTGTCCGTCTTCAGTGTAGCAAACATCCGTATAACCCTCTGCATGAGCATATCTTAGGGGTCTACTATCTATTTTCATTTTTATCTAAATTAATCGCATGTGATTTAATCCGTAATTATTAAACTATTTTAACTTGCACAAAATACATGAACAACCTCAAAACAAATCGACTAAATTTGACTTTGACGTTTCATTTGGCGGGAACAAACTTCCATCATTTCAATCTGTTCGAGTAACTAATAAAATCGTTACAATCATTTCGAAGTTCGCAAATTGCGGGGATTTTTCTCTGTCACTCTAATTACGCCTTAAAAAAAGCAAAAAAAAACCGGGCAAGTGCGAGTCGGACTCGCGCACGAAGGGTTCCGTACCATAATGCAAAAAAAAAACAAAAAAAGCAAAAAGAAAACGGTCACCCATCCAAGTACTGACCCCTCCCGACGTTGCTTAACTTTGGTCAAAAATCACGTTTGTTGTATGGGAGCCCCATTTAAATCTTTATTTTATTCTGTTTTTAGTATTTGTTGTTATAGCGGCAACAGAAATACATCATCTGTGAAAATTTCAACTGTCTAGCTATCACGGTTCGTGAGATACAGCCTGGTGACAGACGGACGGACGGACGGACGGACGGACAGCGAAGTCTTAGTAATAGGGTCCCGTTTTACCCTTTGGGTACGGAACCCTAAAAACGGTCACCCATCCAAGTACTGACCACTCCCGACGCTGCTTAACTTTGGTCAAAAATCACGTTTGTTGTATGGGAGCCCCATTTAAATCTTTATTTTATTCTGTTTTTAGTATTTGTTGTTATAGCGGCAACAGAAATACATCATCTGTGAAAATTTCAACTGTCTAGCTATCACGGTTCGTGAGATACAGCCTGGTGACAGACGGACGGACGGACGGACGGACGGACGGACGGACAGCGAAGTCTTAGTAATAGGGTCCCGTTTTACCCTTTGGGTACGGACTACGGAACCCTAAAAACGGTCACCCATCCAAGTACTGACCACTCCCGACGCTGCTTAACTTTGGTCAAAAATCACGTTTGTTGTATGGGAGCCCCATTTAAATCTTTATTTTATTCTGTTTTTAGTATTTGTTGTTATAGCGGCAACAGAAATACATCATCTGTGAAAATTTCAACTGTCTAGCTATCACGGTTCGTGAGATACAGCCTGGTGACAGACAGACGGACGGACGGACGGACGGACGGACGGACGGACAGCGAAGTCTTAGTAATAGGGTCCCGTTTTACCCTTTCGGTACGGAACCCTAAAAAAATACTTACTAGATCTCGTTCAAACCAATTTTCGGTGGAAGTTTGCATAGTAAATGTAGTTACAGGGGGGGGGGGGACACATTTTACTAATGGGGCTAACGGATTTTGAAGAGTTTTTTTTAAATAGATAGAATGATTCAAGAGGAAGATTTATGCATCATTTGTTAATCCGTGTGAAGCCGGGGCGGGTCGCTAATTAATAATAACTATTAACCGACCTGGTGTACTTTTATCAGAAATCTCGTATGTTGAAGTCGATGGCACGTTCTTTGGATCATAACCCTTATTTCGCTTTGAACTTGGGGAATCATCATCTTCACCTTAAACAAGATTTTAAAATTACGTTATATTTAAAGGAAAGTCACAAAATATATTTTACAGTACATATGGTCCTATTTTCCCGCACGAGTGCGTAAAATAGCACTTTTCGTGCGATGTCAAAAGTTTAAAGGGCCATATGTAGGTACTGTAAAACGTTGTACGATACACGTGCGAATAGGTAATTAGCAACTCGTGTAGATTTAAAACGATATTTCAAATTTCCTCTTTTCCGCACTTGTATCGTAATTCGTAATAGTACATTACTACAGAGGCCGTGAAGTAAGGGATTGCAGGATTGCGGTAGACGGCTGAGTCGTAGACGAGGCCGGATAAAGCGAGTCTTGCAATCTCTGTTCCGGCCAAGGATTGTATTAGTGCTTTTCTCAAACATTGCATAAAAAAATTTAATAAATTAAAAACGTTATAAGAAAATATTATAATTAAAATAACTACTAAGTAATGAAGGAAATTATTTATTTTAGGTTGTAAAGTAGAAACAATTGCTTCATAAGTCAGAAACGCGCATGTGACACCCTTAATATAGCAACATCCATAGATTACGAAAACCACTTAGCGTTGCTTGTTAGTCTCTATAGGCTACGGTGGCCAAAATCGAGAAAACAACTGTCTAAAAATTTAATTTAGCGCGGAGCAATTACCAGGACCTCATGAGTTACGAGAAGGCGTTAAGAGCGCTATTACATTTCGGGGTTGAGCGAGTTTAGGTATTTTACGCGCTGCGGCAGGCCGTGCGTGCTCAGTATGCCGATTCCTTCTACCACACTCGCACTACAATGATGGATTAAACATTCTTGATCCTTCGCGAAGCATATTGAAATCAACCATAACAACACTAACTGTACTTAACTTTTAAAGTCCTAAAACTGTTATTTGGTAAGTACGAAAATACTAAATGCAGTGCAAATGTACATAGGGGCTGTTCATAAATTACGTCATCTATTTTTGACGATTTTTGACCGGGGCCCCACCCCTCAAATCATCCAAAACTCATGCTTCGGATGACTCTGTTTCCTCCTACGTCATGCTACATCATCCGATCTCCAGACCCCCCCCCCCTCCTTCCATTTGAAACGACGTAATTTATTAATAGCCCCATACTCGTACTTATGAAGGTATATTACTCGAAAGAAATTATAGGTACTCGCTTATTTACATGTTTCGTCATTGCATTTGGTACCTATAGGTTGTAAAGTTTGTATCAACGAGGGTTTAAAAACGAACTGGTATGACCACATTCCGGCTCCATCATCAGACCTTGAGTACTATCTTGTGTCAAAGATCTTGTTGAGACAAATCAAACGAGCCCAAACACGAAGTGGTTTAGTTGCATGGTTGATTGGTACCGGTGACCACCTTCCGGCTCCATCATCAGACCTTGAGTACTATCTATCTTGTGTCAAAGATCTTGTTGAGACGAATAAAACGAGCCTAAACACGAAGTGGTTTAGTTGCATGGTTGATTGGTACCGGTGACCACCTTCCGGCTCCATCATCAGACCCTGAGTACTATCTTGTGTCAAAGATCTTGTTGAGACGAGCAAATGAGCAACTTCATGTCTTCATTTCATGATATTAACGCATACATTTCGAAGTATGTTTGAGAAAATAACAATTTTTTCTCAAACATGCAATGAAATGTCGTCGCTCCGGGCGTTATATCAGGCTTCGAAGTATCACGTTTAGGGCGGAGCAACTCCAGAGAACTGTAAAGGAATTTCATACAAAATTGAACGCCTATACTGCAAAACGTAATTCAAGACCAAAAAAAGTATGACAATGTTGCCACTGCAATAATTTGTTTGTAAAATTGTAAATTCCTTTTGATAAATAATCATGTTAAGATAATTTATTCATTAGTAATTTTACTCCTACTATTTAAAAAAGTACTTTTAGTTACTTATTTGTACATAAATACAAGACGCGCTAGTAAAAAAGTGGCAACATTTCTTACTTTTTTTGGTCTTGAATTACGTTATCTAGAGCGGCTACCGCGAAAACCGAAATTCGCAAATTGCGGGGATCTTTCTCTTTTACTCCAACGAAGGCGTAATTAGAGTGACAGAGAAAAATCCCCGCAATTTGCGAACTTCGATTTTCGCGGTTATAGCCCAGTTTAGGCGGCCGGGAAGTAATAATTAAAGTATTATTTTAATCTTTTACCTTCTAGTTTGCGTTTTTGTCCTGAGACTCCTCCAGCAGAAACTACTGTAACATAACATTATTAAATTATGTACTTGCCTTTATTCAGTTTAAGAATAAAAAGCGGCAAAGTGCGAGTCAGACTCGCCCATGAAGGGTTCCGTACCAGCGAGTAACATAATAAAATTGCGGTTTACGATTTATGACGTATTAAAAAAAAATACTTACCAGGCCTCGCTCAAACCAATTTTCGGTGGAAGTTTGCATGGTAATGTACATCATTTTTTTTTAGATTTATCATTCACTTATTTTAAAAGTTACAGGGGGGGACGACACACATTTTACCACTTTGTAAGTGTCTCTCGCGCAAACTATTCAGTTTATAAAAAAATGATATTAGAAACCTCAATATCATTTTTGAAGACCTATCCATAGACACCCCACCCGTATGGGTATGATGAAAGAAAAATTTTTGTGTTTCAGTTCTAAGTAGGTATGGGGAACCCCCAAAATTTATTGTTTTTTTGTGTGAAAATCTTAATGCGGTTCACAGAATACATCTACTTACCAAGTTTCAAGAGTTCTTACAGTTTCGGAAAAAAGTGGCTGTAACATACACGGACAGACAGACGGACAGACAGACGGACAGACAGACAGACGGACAGACAGACGGACAGACAGACGGACAGACATGACGAACCTATAAGGGTTCCGTTTTTTGCCATTTGGCTACGGAACCCTAAAAAAAGGTAGCAAATTATGAATACTAATAAAATTTTAATACCTATTTCTGAATGATGTGGTGTCATTTTATCAGAAATCTCGTAAGTTGAGGTCGATGGCACACTGTTTGGGTCATAACCCTTATTTCGTTTTGAATTTGTGGAATCATCATCTTCACCTTAAACAAGGTTGTAAAATTACGTTATATTCAATTCAAACGAAAGTCAAAAAATAAAAATTTAATTAAAGTATTATTTTTATCTTTTACCTCCTAGTTTGCGTTTTTGTCCTGAGACACTTCCAGCAGAAACCACTGTAAAGCCCGCTCCACACTCGTGCGCGAATCGCGGCGCGAAGCCGCGAACGCGAGTCTGGAGTCGATTTCGCATATCAGCGAACTAGACTCCACACTCGCGTTCGCGGCTTCGCCCGCGATTCACGCGCATAGTCTGGAGGGCGCTTAACATAATCAAACATTTTAATTTACTTGCCTGATTTTAGTTAAAGAAAAGCGGCCAAGTGCGAGTCGGACTCGGCCATGAAGGGTTCCGTACCAGCAAGTAACATAATACAATAGCGGTTTACGATTTGGTAATGGTAATGTACATCATATATATTTTTTAGATTTATCATTCTCTTATTTTGGAAGTGTCTCTCGCGGCTCGCGCAAACTATTCAGTTTAGAAAAAAATGATATTAGAAACCTCAATATCAATAGACACCCCACACCCATATGTTGATGAAAAAAAAATTTTTGAGTTTCAGTTCTAAGTATGGGGAACCCCCAAAATGTATTGTTTTTTTTTTCTATTTTTGTGTGAAAATCTTAATGCGGTTCACAGAATATATCAACTTACCAAGTTTCAACAGTATAGTTCTTATAGTTTCGGAAAAAAGTGGCTGTGACATACGGACGGACGGACAGACAGACAGACATACAGACAGACATACAGACAGACAGACAGGTATGGCGAATTCATAAGGGTTCCGTTTTTTTTGCCATTTGGCTACGGAACCCTAAAAACCGGGCAAGTGCGAGTCGGACTCGCGCACGAAGGATTCCGTACCATAAAGCAAAAAAAAATGGAAAAAATTCAAAAACAAAACGGTCACCCATCCAAGTACTGACCACCCCGCGTTGCTTAACTTTGGCCGTTTTTTTTTGCTTTTTTTTGTTTTTTTTTTTGCATTATGGTACGGAACCCTTTGTGCTCGAGTCCGATTCGCACTTGCCCGGTTTTTCAAACTCTGGAACAATAGGGAATGACGATAGAATTTCGTCCGAGAGGGGCGCCTTGAGATTTAGGCTTGGTACCGCATTCCTTTTTAGCCTGTTTCCATTTTTGTTGAAGGCAGTTGGAAGAAAATGATCTCCACAAATAAATTTATTTTCGTTTAATCTTTGTATGGGTAAATATACCAAATCTTCGTTGCCGGTCAACCTTACCCATAATCGACATCTGAAATAAAGGGATTATCGACAAGTTGTTCGCACACTATTCGTGTCCTTAGGTTACCTAGTTTTTTACAAGAAGAACCTATTCACAGAATGTTTTCGTTTTAATCAAGGATTGTAAACGATAAAAACTGCTCCAAACTAATTAAATTAGTATCTGGTAACGACTCAAAATGAAAATATCGCATAAAACATCAGTTTATCGACCTGTTGGGGTCAAGCGGAAATCTCGCCAAAAATATATCAGAAGTTAATCTTCTTACACGCCTGACCCCACAAACTTCACATTTTCGCAAAGATTTGCCCCCCATTTAAGTAAAAGAGAAAGTTATTTTGTCTTATACTCAAAAATAATCACTTAATATTACCGCTGTCACGAAAATTTAAAATGACGGTTGACGTTTTACCGATCATACCAACCTAAAGAAAAGTAAGTATAATACGACTAAGTTGAAAGCAAGTATGGTATGTGCTACCAAAATGCAACAACAGTCATTTTAATTCGATAAGATTATTTCTATGCCTCAATGTTGGTAACAAGTACGTTCATAGTTTATCATAGTATGGGGTGTCGATGGGCTGTACTATCTTTCGAGACAAGATGTAAGACGTAATTTGTACATCATGTCGGCAATTGATTCATGGGCTTGGCCCAAAATATGATTAACCTAGCTTCCTATGCGCCGGTAATGGCGGCATAACCTTTTCACCTCTTTCAAACCAACTTGGTGAGTTGTCCACACTTTCTAAATATACGGAAGGAAAGGCGAAGTTGTTTATTGTCAATTGCAATTAGCTAATGTCGTGTTTTGGTGTGATTTTCCAGCAATCCCTTGACAAAGATGAGACATCATTTTGTTTCACCGCGTGCGCATACGTCGCCACGTCTGGTGTCTAATATAAGGGACTCGGCTTAGAAACCGGTAAGGATTTTTTAATCTCATTATTTCCGCAAGCTAAATCGCGCGTTGTCCCAATTAAATATAAATATAACTTTTTATAACATAACCTCTCTAAAACCTAGAACATTCTCTTTGTTTCTAGGGTTCCTTTGGCTAGGCCTGTCCTTTGGCTGGGCCTACTTCTTCCCTTGGCTCTTGGCCCTATGGCTTTTGGAAGATCTAGGGTGGTGTCGCACCATGCTAGAGGGGAAGCCGTCTTCTCCACTTAATTTTTGGACTCGAGGTGAAGTGTTTATTCGATAAAACTGTGAGTTAAAAACTTATATTTACATTAGTGACTGTGTTCCTTTGCTGGAAAGGATAAACAATATTTAAGTCTGAATTTCTTTTTAACGTGAACTTTCTACATGGTAAATTCTATTATTATTATGAAACCTGTAATTCCTATGTAGGATTTTGTGTGTATTGCAGGCCCGAGTATGCCTGAGATGTACTTAAGTTAAATTTAATTAGTAATAGTTACGGTACGTAATTTAAATGTTAAGTCTCGAGGCCGCAGCAGGTCTTATTGTGATGTAAAGTGAATAAAAGTATTTAGTAAATAAATTTGTATTTTCATTTGGATATGTCATACGTTTGATGAGTATAGTATCCTGGCGTCCTACTTTAAATATTTGGATATCTATTCTCACTCCATAGTGGCAGAAACCACGACCCTATCTATGCTCGTAGTTAGCCGTAAGCATTTTTGAATTTTTAAGTAGGTAGATCTTGGGGGTTCTGGACCACTTACCCAGAGCTCACCCTCCCCTATTACAGTGGCGTGCCCAACGTATGGCCTATGGAGTATGACATTTCCAAGTGAAACATTTTAGAAATATTTTAGTATTAAGGTTTTTATATGTAAAGGGAATTGCAAATTGTTGTTTGAAAGTGTTGTTTGTGTTGGAGGTTAAACTTATAAATTTAACCAATTTATAAATAAAGCTATACTTTATACGCTAAATAATTAGCTATACTTAAAGAGATTTTCTCAATATTTTAAAATACTTTAAAAGGGTTAAAATCTAATAAAATTTTAACTTATCTTTAAAATATTATAACTCTATACCTGAAACTGACTTACTTCTGATATTACATATCAATCTCGAAAAATGGATTTCATAAAAGCTGGTTGTAAAATCACCCATTTACATAAAGACGAAATGTCACATGAATTAGCGATTCGCAGACTTCCGGTTAATCCCATCTCACGTAGATCCAGTCTGTGTCAAGCTTTAAAACAGACTGCAGATTTAGCCAAAAAGGGTAGTCTAAAGTTCCAGGACTTGGTAATAAGTAATGAAGCTTCCGAATTAGAACTCTGTCAGCATAAGGTAGAGGAGATAGAGTTAGAAGCAAAAGGAGAATTATCAGCAGCGGCGATCGACAGGCTATCCTCGCGTTGCAAATATCTATTGTGTCGTATTTCACGGTTGCCCCAGGAGACCGAAGCGGTACTTCTGTTGAAAACGTTAATTACCTCTTTATTGGATCGGTTGAATGAGCAAGGCTCTTCTGCGTCGTCTGGTTCAGATGATGACTTTCAATCTCCTAACGAATCTCGTATTGTTAGGGAGATTATTTACAAAACGGATAAGACTTTTAATATAAATTCTTTAAATTTGAAATTTAAAGGTGACACTTGTGTTCGTACTTTCCTGTCTCGCCTCGAAGAGTTGCGAGATGCTAGAAGAATTTCCGAAAGCCGAATATATAGAGGTTTTCCTGAGATTCTCGAAGGTCCTGCGTTGTCGTGGTTCCGGTCGCAACGTACGAAACTTACTACTTATAAAGAAGTCACCGCGGCTTTACAAGATGAATTTGATATACCTGATTTGGATCATCAGTTGTTACAGGAAATACGGGCTAGGACTCAAGCCAAGTCTGAAACTATTGTTTATTTCGTATCGACCATTCTAGGAATGTATGAGCGTCTTGCAAAAGAGGTTCCTGAACAAGAGAAGCTGGATACTATGATGAGAAACATTCGTCCGGAGTATTCCAAAGATTTAGCTTTACATGACATAGGATCGATTGAGCAGTTGAAGTCGTTGTGTAAACGCATAGAACTAGCACAGGTTAAGGCTAAACAATTTCGTGAACCGGTTTTATCAAACCAGTCAAATAATTCTTCATCAGAACTTCCACTAAAGAACGTTGAACCTAGGAATAAGTCCTTCCAGTCTCGTTTTCCTAATTCCTCCAGAAACTTTGTTGCTGCGGCAGCACAAAGCTCTTCTCAACTAAAATGTTTTAGATGTGGTAGGTCCAACCATAACACTAAAGAGTGCAAGAGCTCTAGAGATATCGTTTGCTTTAAATGTGGAGAAAAAGGGGTGAAAACTCCCGAATGTGTTAAATGTAACTCTAAGACAAAAAACTAAATAAGGTCTTTTCTGTTAATAATAAATGTCGATCTTCTGCTCCCTATCGCGCAGAAAAGACGATTTTCTTTAATCCTCCAAAGGGAGACAATAGGGTATATGCGCTATTGAATATACTTAACTTGAATTTCAAGGCATTGTTAGATTGTGGTGCCAGTGTTAGTTTCCTGCACCTCTAGCACATCTTGCATTCGCGACTTAGACCGCGACTCGAGTCGCCATTCCCGCGGCTGTCAAATCTGTCGATTTCCGTAGCATAACTTGTACCTGCGACTGCAACAGCCGCGTAGAGAACTCAAAGTCGCGGCGCGACTCGTCAGTGTTACCCGGCGAAATCAAAGTCTAAACAAATCGATATTTGCAAGTGGCAACACTGAATCGGAAACCAGGGATGCGCTAAATCATTCGTTCTTTGGTGGTAAAAAATCTAGTTTTTTGTCGATGGTTAAGTTTTTTCTGTCAAAGTCAAGGAACTTTCAAATTTTGTCAACATTTAATTACGGGAAAAAATATGAAAAAATGTAAGTAATAGAGCCTTATATACTTAATATTGATAATATTCCTTAAAATATATATTGTTTAAAAATTTCTGTTTAATAAACTATTTATTTTTGTAAGTAACTATAATAATGGAATTGCTATTATTGGTTTTGTTCTCATATTCCTGTTGTACTTAAATAGTGTTTTTTTTTTCAGAATAAGTTCAGCATTATCCTAGACACGATTGATATCCCAGCACCCAAAGGAAAATATTATTAACAGGAACGTGCCAACGGGACCCGAAGTGGAGATTCAGGAAAAGAAACACACTAGGCAAGCTTGTAGGTTTCAAATGCGGAGCTGTCCCCTTTTCTAAATTAACTAAGATGTGAGAAGCGCTTTAGCTTTAAGAACACCACCGAGGAAGTGAACTATTAATAATAACCCTAATGGTTATAGCGTACCTATCTAAGCTGCCACAGTAACTCTCAAATAAGTTTCATATAGTTTTTCTTGTGCCAATAATGGATGGCATGTGTGTGTACTGTGTACCTAACTGTTTATGATTTGACAAATTGATATGAAAAGCTTATTTCATAGTCCTCGATGAAGTCATGACCATATTTTATTGTCTTGTTTACAAACCAATTTTATTTCCAGGGTGATATTTAATTGTCCTACGCCGCATGTCGAAGAAAAAGGAAGAGAGAAAATACTTTTCAAGAGTAATAAAGAAGATTCTTACAATTTCTCTATAGTGGTCCTAGATGTTAATATATATTAGGTTTAATAATAAGAAGTCGAATATTGCAAGAATATATAAGGCAAAGCAATATACTATTAATTTAAATATTGTTTTTTTTCTCTCCTGTATTTTTACCTGAAAAGAAACAAAAATAAAGTAGGTAGGTAAATACCTAGAACTCCTAGAAGCCATTATTAATTAGCTCCCCAAGGCCCACTTCATACCTAATGTTGACAACATATCATAGCATGATCGTATCAGGCCCTGTCAAACATGAAGTGAAACATCTAGAACACGGGTATGTTCTAGAGGAGTTCCAATATGGTAGACCATATGATAACCGTACCTATGCTACCTACGCAGACTATGACATGAGCGGAACGACTCCTTCAAAATATTGTTGGTCGGCTCGGTCCAGTCACGTCACGGTATGGTGTTGGCAGGGGACGGAATGGTTTAGTGGGTGTTGACTGATAATATTTCATACAAAGCATGATTTTGAGCCGGACATGATCCTGTTATAGCCACGTATTACATCATTCTGTTACAGTACGATGCAGCGGGCACAGGCCACATGTAGGTATGTTTTGTTGAAGTCGAGGAAGGTTCCAAACGGTACCTAAATAGTAAGAGATTGTTGAAATTAGACATCTAACCGTGATCCTAAATATTACTACTAAGACTATGGCTTACTTAATAAGTTGGATAGTTTGTTTTGAACATTTGTACCTACCCACATCATCGGCTTCATTTATGTACAAGCAAGCGGGCTCCGTTGTTAGGTTGATGAAAGTTTTGTATAAGGAATTCTTAGGATTACTTTTACAAACTTACGAACCTGAATTGAAATTTAAAAATCCTACATATGTACCTAATTACTTAATTGAGTACCTACAAGCTAGCTGTTTGAAATTAAAGTTGTAAACATGATGGGTGTGATGTGGTACTTGTAGGTATCACCGTGCATAATCGATATAAGAGTGCGTAAAGCACTTTTAGTGATTGTTCCATACTTCCTTATTCCTTAGGGCAATAAGTAATTATACAAATTATATTATTACATAATATATGAAACTTGTTTTTAAGTTATAATTATCATGAGCTTAGTTAAAAAAGTACAAGCAAACCACCCGCGAAAGCGAGTCGCGTTATAAAGTCGCGTAGACTTCGACTCGCGGATTGACATAAAGACGAGAGAATATTTTGTCTCAAAATAGGCAGTTGTGCTACGGGTTTTAGTTCAAAGTCGCGATCGTTGTCATTTTCTGACAGTGACACCTGATCGCGAGTTTGTCGCGGCTCTCGCGCGTGAGTTGTGCTGCCAACACGCGACAAGCCGCCAAGTCGCGCCGATCTGTCACTTCTCACGCCTGTCGCGGCCAGTTGTGCTAGAGGTGCTGGGCCACAACAGCCATTTAGTATTCGCCACGGGTGGGATTCCTATTCAAAAACATACGAAACCTGTTATGGTGAACGTAGCTGACGATCATCGAATCGTATCTACTGAATATATGGTTTTACCAGTAAATTATAAAGGTCAAGTTAAACTTATACACTTTAATATTCAACCGGAGATTGCCACTCCAATGGTACTTGGTTTAAACTTTTGGAGAGCCTATGGATTAGCTCCAGGCCTCATTACTGATATAGAAAAAACTGATTCTCATTATATTGCTAGTCTTGACGCTTTACCGTCAGAGACAGGACTTACTACTTATGACTCTTTATCTTCTGAACAAAAGTCTCGACTAGAGACTACTAAATCTCTTTTTGATCAAATTGATACTGATAAGGTTGGTTTGGGAAAGACTCACTTAATTGAACATGTTATAAATACCGGAGATACTCCTCCGATAAAACAAAAATATTATCGACTTAGTCCTTTTAAACAAGCTGCTCTAGCTAAAGAAGTAGATCGTATGCTGAAAGAAGGAATTGTCGAACCTTCTCATTCCCCATGGAATTCTCCTGTCGTTATGGTGGAAAAACCTAACGGAGACTTAAGACTTTGTTTAGATAGTAGAAAAGTAAACGCAGTTTCAAAATCTGATGCGTATCCCGTACCACATGTTCAATACATACTGGATAATTTACGCGATGCGAAATTCCTTACCTCTCTTGATTTGAGTGCGGCATATCATCAGATTCCTCTTAGTGAAGACTCCAAGGAGAAAACTAGTTTTACTGTACCAGGAAAAGGGTTATTCCACTATAATAGAATGTGTTTTGGTTTGGTAGGCGCTTCTGCGACTATGCAACGTCTCATGGATAACCTCTTTACTTCCCATTTTGATCACAAGGTTTTCTGTTATATTGATGACATAATTATTTGTACTTCCGATTTCGATGAACACATAAGATTACTTAAAGCGGTTTTTGAAAAATTAAAATCAGCAAATTTAACTATTAATATGAAAAAGTCATCCTTCTGTAGGAGTGAACTGAAATATCTAGGATATTTAGTTGATAGATACGGTCTGCGAACCGATCCATCTAAAATTGATGTAATTTTAAATTTTCCTACGCCTAAAGATGCTAAGGATATTAAACGTTTTCTTGGAATGTGCGGTTGGTACCGTCGTTTCATTAATAATTTCGCAAAGATAGCTCGTCCCTTATCTCGCTTAACGAGTAAGAAAGTAAAATTTGAATGGACAAATGAAGTTAACGATTCTTTTAACATACTTAAATCTGCCTTAGTTTCTTCTCCTATTCTTAAATGCCCTAACTTTAATGAAAGCTTCTATATACATACGGATGCATCTTCTTACGCCGTAGGCGCGGTCTTGACTCAGTCTTATAATGGGATCGATCATCCGATCGCATACTGCAGCCGTACACTTAACCAACCAGAGACGAACTATTCGGCTACTGAGCGCGAACTCTTAGCTGTGATTTATGGTCTCGAGCAATTTCGTGCATATGTAGAAGGGAGAAAATGCTATATTATAACTGATCATGCATCTTTAAAATGGTTCCAAAACTTGAAAAACCCTACTGGACGATTAAATCGATGGGCGTGTAGATTAAGTCAATTTAACTTTGAAATTATTCATCGGAAGGGCAAAGAACATGTCATACCTGACTGTCTTTCTCGCATTCAGGTCAGTTCTATAAATTCTGTCACTATTCAAGACCCTTGGTATCTTGATATATATAAAAAGGTATCTGAAAAACCTTCTCTCTTTCCCAACTTTAAAATTGAAAATGATAAACTTTTCCGTTACTCTAAGAATAAGTATCGTCTGACAGCTCAATTTGACTGGAAGCTGGTACTCCCTTATGAGCATCGAAATGAAATCTTAAATAAGTATCATGATGATCCTACTGCCGGTCATTTTGGCGTGGCTAAAACCCATTCCAAAATAGCGGACTTATATTATTGGCCTACGTTGTTTCAAGACGTGAAAGAATACGTCGATTCTTGTGAAATTTGTAAAACTTATAAACCTGTTAATTTAGCTCGTCCTGGCTTGATGGGTAATCCCCGACGTATATCGTCACCAGGCGAAGCCATATCTTGTGATATTCTTGGTCCCTTTCCTCCGTCTTATTTGAGAAATCAGTATCTTTTTGTATGTGCTGATTATTTCAGTAAGTATGTGACTTTGTTTCCACTACGCAACATAACTGCGAAAGATATAGTTAAGTGTATGGAAAAAGGTATATTTCTTATACATGGGGTTCCTAAATATATATTCTGCGATAATGGTGTTCAATTTACTTCAAAAGACTTTCGAGACTTAATGTCCAAATATAATGTCCCTCATATTTTCTATAACCCTAGATATCATCCTCAGACGAATCAAACGGAACGAGTGAACCGTGAACTTGTAAGAACTATTGCTTCATACGTGCGTTCTGATCACCGTAACTGGGATAAGAACATATCGGAAATACAATGTGCATTAAATACAGCTCGTCACGAAGTAACTAAAAATACACCGTATTTTCTAACACATGGTCGTCAGATGATTCTAGATGGTTCTCTTTATAATAGTGAAGGTCCTATAGATCAAAACGCGCTCGAATTAGATACCAGTGGTGCTTTTTCTGAAAAACTTAAAGAGCTCAAAACTATATTTCAAAAAGTGCGTAACTCGTTGATCGCCTCCCATGAACGTAATGCTAGGTATTACAACATGAGGAAGCGTCACGTAGAACTAGAAGAAGGGCAAATAGTTTATAAAAGGTGTTTCCCATTGTCAAATGCAGCAAAACATTTCTCAGCTAAATTAGCGCCCCGTTATGACAAGTGTGTCATTCATAAAAAATTAAGTCCTCTTGTATACTCTTTAAAATCCTTAGAAGGAAAACTTCTAGGTAACTTTCATATAAAAGATATTGTACGTCCTGGTGAAGCCGAGCCGTCTTCGTAGCGGTACTCGCCTTTTCACTTGTTGGCTCAATACTTAAATTTGAAATATCCTATATGATACTAAATACTGAACTTACCTATTGAACTGAATGCAGCCTGGCGCAAGCTTGTTTTCATCAGACCGGGTAATCGTTCCATGTATATGATTCTATACATATTGGTACCGGATGCATACGGACCAATCTTAATCTTGATATGTCCTTATAAAGACATAAAACATCAAATAATCTGAATAAACTACAGAAACTTATTTTACTTATAAACCCTTAAGTGGGACTACTCTATAAAACATTATTAAATCGTGAAACGAGACTACGTTCTCAATAAACTCTGTACTGTGACTAAACTTTTGTTTGTCGATATAGGAATTGTGTATTGGCTAGATGATGCAGCTCTTTACTTAGTTCCACCTTTGTCGGTGATAGGCAATTTCTTTAATAAAGGGAAAGTTTTTTTTTTTCTCGGGTTGCCGTCTTTGACATCCTCTTCTAGATTTAGGTAAGTATTCACTAGGAATAAGTAGATCCGGATCAAAATTAGTTGTTAGTTTTCCTTGGTTGAATTGGCCATTCACCAAGTCATAGGTATAAGTTTTGTCATAAGGTTTGTTTTCTTTACAGATTATCTGTGTTCTCGTGGTTAAGTTTGGTAGGTTAAGGTGTAACTTCATATTAGACGCATAATTTAAAAAAAAAAATAATTTTTTTTTTCAAAAAAAAAAATTTTTTTTTTAACCCAACTAAAGATGAACTGTAACACTTTAGGGTAGGCACCCAGTGTTATAAACGTCTGAATGTTATTATAGATAGGCACTTTATAGGTTAGAAAAGTAGATGTTTGTTTGGTAAGAATTTGGTGGTTAATATACGTTCTACACAGGTATTAGAGTAGATAGGTCAAGATCGGAGACCAGAAATGTTGTTTTTAATCTTCACTTATACGCTTTTGGCTATATTTAGAGGATAAAACTTACCGGAATGGTAGGTCATCAATCATCTATAAATCGTCGCATTTAGCGCATCCATTGTTCGTTCCTGCATTGTGCTGGGACATAAATACCTTGTTTTCTTTGGAGTTTACACATTTCACAATTGAAATACATTTGTACATGGTTACACTACATATAAATAGCTTTGACTTGGTAAAGCGGGTTGAATCGGTGTTGTTTATTACTGTCGCAGTAAACATTGACGTCTGTCAATGACAGTTGGTTTGTTGTCTGTGGTTTGGCACAAACAATCAGTCATACATAAAGAGTATTTATGAATAAACATTTAGTATGTGTTCTTTTATATTTTGCAATTCGTAGTTTTAAATAATGTCCTTATTTTTAGCTTTCGAAATTAGTAATTCTTTTTATTTTTGGTGACGTCGGTTTTCTGTAAATTGAATCCGGTCAGTTGCGATGTCATTGAATGGGAGGTTTTCCATTCACCACTTTGTCTGTGGCTTTTGCCATTTCCAATTTCGCTTCATCATTACTATCTTTCGAGACAAGATGTAAGACGTAATTTGTACATCATGTCGGCAATTGATTCATGGGCTTGGCCCAAAATATGATTAACCTAGCTTCCTATGCGCCGGTAATGGCGGCATAACCTTTTCACCTCTTTCAAACCAACTTGGTGAGTTGTCCACACTTTCTAAATATACGGAAGGAAAGGCGAAGTTGTTTATTGTCAATTGCAATTAGCTAATGTCGTGTTTTGGTGTGATTTTCCAGCAATCCCTTGACAAAGATGAGACATCATTTTGTTTCACCGCGTGCGCATACGTCGCCACGTCTGGTGTCTAATATAAGGGACTCGGCTTAGAAACCGGTAAGGATTTTTTAATCTCATTATTTCCGCAAGCTAAATCGCGCGTTGTCCCAATTAAATATAAATATAACTTTTTATAACATAACCTCTCTAAAACCTAGAACATTCTCTTTGTTTCTAGGGTTCCTTTGGCTAGGCCTGTCCTTTGGCTGGGCCTACTTCTTCCCTTGGCTCTTGGCCCTATGGCTTTTGGAAGATCTAGGGTGGTGTCGCACCATGCTAGAGGGGAAGCCGTCTTCTCCACTTAATTTTTGGACTCGAGGTGAAGTGTTTATTCGATAAAACTGTGAGTTAAAAACTTATATTTACATTAGTGACTGTGTTCCTTTGCTGGAAAGGATAAACAATATTTAAGTCTGAATTTCTTTTTAACGTGAACTTTCTACATGGTAAATTCTATTATTATTATGAAACCTGTAATTCCTATGTAGGATTTTGTGTGTATTGCAGGCCCGAGTATGCCTGAGATGTACTTAAGTTAAATTTAATTAGTAATAGTTACGGTACGTAATTTAAATGTTAAGTCTCGAGGCCGCAGCAGGTCTTATTGTGATGTAAAGTGAATAAAAGTATTTAGTAAATAAATTTGTATTTTCATTTGGATATGTCATACGTTTGATGAGTATAGTATCCTGGCGTCCTACTTTAAATATTTGGATATCTATTCTCACTCCATAGTGGCAGAAACCACGACCCTATCTATGCTCGTAGTTAGCCGTAAGCATTTTTGAATTTTTAAGTAGGTAGATCTTGGGGGTTCTGGACCACTTACCCAGAGCTCACCCTCCCCTATTACAGCATAGTCAGTTAAGAAAGATGGGACTTAAAAATGTATAATTTTACAGAAACAACTTGTATATAACCTTTTTTATCGCAAATAAAATGATAAAAAATGATTAAAACTTCCGTGATAAAATGATGTGACTGATTTCCATACTAAAAGTAAAAATGTACAACTGTCTATCATATTGCGTTTTTATATCGAAAAATTTTCGCGCTCGCTTCGCTCGCGTTTCAATCACTTTCTTAGATATGATAAAGGTGACATTCGGGTGGCGATTGCAGCAGTATTAGGTAATCTGTTGCAACATTACTGCAACGGCACTGTCAATTTTCGTGATAAAATGATGTGACTGATTTCCATTCTCAGCTGTAATGCGGCATTGAACTTCTCTCAATTTACCAAAAAAAAATCAATGTAATCTTGATGACCCTAGGGAGAGGGGGCACCATGGTCTAGAAATGCTTAAAGCATCAAAATATCTTAATCCGGCACTGATTGTTAAAAATTGTGTAATATACGGAACCCTTGGAACGCGAGCCCGACTCGCACTTGGCCGGTTTTTTTTTCAGATTACCTCAATTACAGTATACTACAATACAATTCAAATACTCTTTATTGCACACCTCATTACAGAAAACAATACAAATAATACAGGAAGAAGAGATTAAACAACAGGCGGTCTTATCGCTAAAAAGCGATCTCTTCCAGACAACCTTACTACTTTTGAGGTTAGAACAACCCACGAAAACATTTAATGTAAAGTGTTGCCAAGACTAGTTGCATAAAGCTTTTACACTAAAAAAGTTATCAGATCCCGTAGTAGGTACCAAGACTTTTACTCTGTCATTCCTAACTTTATAAGCTCTAACAGTATAAAGCCAACATCTTGGTCAAACAGTACGGCTTGGCCGTTTCGTTGGTGTCATACTCATATGGACAATCCCGTAATGACACTTTCAGAATTTGAAAGACCTTTGTTGCTACTTTGTACAACAAGTCCACTGAGGGCGTGTTTGTAAAAACGACATATCAGTTTATATAAACTACGATAATACAAGGTCATATAAGCAGGCATAATTTTAAAACATTTAACATTTAGGTTTTCAGAAAAGTTTCGTACCTATTTCTAGCGACATCTATGTATGTAGGGCCTATATAAAATAAGCCAGGAAAGTTATGAAAGTGAATTAAAGTTCATGTTGCACTGATAAAATCATTTTAAACAAATATTCTAAATATAATTATTCTCAAATTTCAGGAGCTGATACAAGCAGCCAGAATGAGTCTCTGCTGAGTCGCCGGCGCCGGACGTGCGTCGCGCGCCTCGGGCGACTGACGTCTTCGTGTGAGTCGCCAATTGCAGGGGAAGATACGAATAGTTAGGTATAAAAGCTACTTTAGTCAACCTCGCCTCAGTACTGTTTGTATTGACTGAAATACAAGTAGCATATATGAGACGTTCGGACGTATCCGTGAAAATACGAAGGTAAAGGAAATTGCACTACATTTTTAGAACCTATTCACCTGTCAGTAAAATATTGAAAAGGAAAGTTCATGAGTTTTATTATTTTCTTTCCTCCAACAGCTTCACATGGAGCAAATGTAAACCTTTCATGTTAATAATATCAGTAATGTCAAGGTACAACGCTCTTTAGAGCATATTGCCATTCCTTTTACTCGAGTGGCCTGTGGGTTAACTATACGAAGCGAGCCTACGATGCATTAAAAGTGCAGTATAACAATGCATTCAGAATGCTGTTGGGCTTACCTCGTAGATGTAGTGCATCTGGCATGTTTTGCGAAGCTAGAAGTTTTCTGGCAATCATGCGCAAGAAAATAGTATCTCTGCTAGGTCGAGTTAGAAGCAGTCCCAAACATACATGTTCGAAAAGTAGAACTCCCTTAGTAGGCCAAGCAATAAGAAGTTATAGAGGGAAATGCTAGGAACACAATTTTTGACTACGTAACTTTGTTTGGACTAGTTAGGAGGTGAACATATCAAAAGTCCCCGGCTGTAGCCCCGGTGCTGGGGGGTAGACTAGTTATAGTCCAAACAAAGTTACGGAGTCAAAAACTGTGTTCCTAGCATTTCCCTCTACAACGTTTTTTGAGCATTCATTTCCTGACCTATAGATCGTGTTTCAATTTATCGCCTCTCGTTGGCAATTAAGGTGGTTCGCTTTCCATACAAAAAAAAAACAATTACATAAGTACCTAATAGTGTGTAATTACTTAATATAACGCAATTGTTTTTTGTATGGAAAGCGAACCACCTTAACTATTCGCACAACGTTTTGTAGTTGCAGTAAGTACTTACATATGGCCGGTTAAATTTTCGAAATAGGTATGTATTTACGTACAGTGCTAATTGCCGCACATAGAATAATTAAAGTTTGATCAATCGGAATATGTTCCTAAGTCACTTATTACATTTCGAATTATAAGTCTGTATTTTACAGCTTTAGATGTGCATGACTGCATATGCACATCTAAAGCTGAAAAATGCTTTCATGAAATTATGGCTAAATTATGTTATTAGGGACAAATGTATCATTTTCAACCAAATGGGTTCTTATTATCTGTTGTCAATAAGGCGCTATTTCCATAAAGCTTCAATTTGAAATCAGCCTCGTCGACAACCGACAATGTTAACCTTTTGGTTGAAAACGTCACAAATTATGGCGATAGAGAATACAATGTTCTGTTGCCAGAGTGCAGCACTAGTAAAACCCGTAAACGAGTGAATTGCAAAAAAGTGTAGGTAACACAATGGAATATTCACAAAAATATGAAAGAATGTAACACAAAATGAAGAAAATGTATGTGTTTTTTTTGTGTTACGTCACACAAAGGACGCCAAAATCGACGCCGCAATATTTTTCACGACGTGTAGAATAAAAGTGGCGTCGAATTCAGGAATCCGCAAATATCTATGGTAGCCGATAGCCAAGTAATTTATCAATAGAACAATGTTAAAACAGTAGTAGAAACGGTGAGCTTTGCAAACTTTTAGTAGATTGGTTTGGTTTTGGTAGATTTCTCGGTTTGGCATGCTTGATGCTCTTCACATCACCACAGACGGAGGTCGACAGTTCGAATCTGTCTTGTTCAACCAATTGATGGAGGCACATGCACGCATACGAAGTATACGAACCACATATTACACTACCATCCTGGAGCTAATTGGATTATTTGCATCTACTATTATAGTATATACCTATGCCTTATTTTTACGCCTAAGACCCTAAGCTTTTAACAAAAACCATTATTTCTTTTATACCTACGGGCGGTTTAGCTCCCGTACCTACCTCTATTATACCTAGCCACGTGCTAAAGCAACAATGTCCTTTAAATCCGTATCCCGTATCGTGATAGTATTAAGATTCAACTCGTCTACATCGAGGTGGTCGATCGTCCTAAATACATTACCAAAACATGTTAACTCGTATGAGCCGTTACATAGATTTGAACCTTAATACTATCATGATAATTATTGATTAATATTTTTAAATAATTTGTTAAGCATATTTACACTTGCAAATATACACTTGCAGCATTCTAATATTATGGTATGGTAAACATATAACATGTTATATATTCGCGATTCATGTCAACAGCCCTCAGTCAGGCCCCCGCCACCCGCGCCCGCCCGCGCCCCCGCCCCGCAGTAATAGTTATCTGTTTCACTCGGGGGCAAAGTTGTTGTTCAATCGCTCGTGCTAATATTGATACCCGAGCAAGCGAAAGATTCCAAAATTGAACCGATAGCGTAGCGAGTGGTTAAAAAAATGGAATCTTGAGCGTTGCGAGGGTTTCAAAGCGCGAGGGTTAAACAAAATTTGCTCCCGAGTGAAACACAAAATGTTTCACCACACCGACCCGAAGCAAATATATTAATCAAACAAAATCAAATCCAAATTAATGTTACCTATTAAATATTTATCATCCAAAATCATCATAAAAGTCAGTTCTACCAGCAAACATAAGAAAACAACTCAAAATTTGCATTTGATTACTTTGCCTCACATGTGAATAAAATGCAACTTTGCTATCAGTTTTTGAAGTGCTAAGAAAGCCTTTCCGAGTAGGTGTGGTGAAAAATATAATGTTCTAATGCTGAAACGTATCACTATCACTGTTTAGTTAGAACAACATGAACCTCATAGAACCCTCTTTCAAGTGCTATTGAAAGAGGCGGCTATACAGGGCCTGGGGCCTAGGGCGGCGAATAGTTATTTACGATACAAGTGCGGAAAAGAGGAAATTCGAACGAGTGGCGATAAATTAAAACACGACCGAAGGGAGTGTTTTAAATCCACACGATTTGCAAATTACCTATTCGCACGTGTATCGTACAACGTTTTACAGTACATGGCCCTTTAAGCTTTTGACATACGCACGAAAAGTGCTATTTTACGCACTAGTGCGGGAAAATAGGACCATAATTATATACTTTAAATGATATTTTTATTATTAATTTGTATAAATGAATGTCATTAGTCATTGCCTACATTAAATGTACTTAATCTATGCTTCCATAAATATATTTACTATCATTATCAATATATTACAAGACGTTGCACATATGTCGTTGTTTCACTTATATGCACACCAATATAGCCTAATATAACTGGAAAGCCTGGCAGGCTAATCTTTTAACACGTTGGCTGCCATGAACATTGAACATCACCGTTGGGATCACGTAATCTTCTCTGTGTGCCCATGAGCATCACCAGTAGAATCGAAAGCTCGTTACCTCTTTATTGACCTCAGTAATAAATGTATAGTCAGATGCTGGGATCACTAAATTTGTAAGGGGCGTGGGAGATACACTTTAGGTGAAGGATGGTGGGCAGCCAATGTGTTTAATACTTCGTTTATTTTTGGTAGGCTTAATTTTGCTGCCCTTTTTAGGGTACTTACCGTAGGGAACTACTACGTTAAAAAAAACCTATGCTAAAATAAAAGGTAAAAAAACCTATTTCTATCTAAAGAGTTTGTATAGGTGTAACTGGGTCACAGCTGAATTCTTATAATGCAAACCGAAGGGCTATATGCAAGAGTACTCGTATGGAATAACAAACACCTTACGACAAAGACCATAATAACTGTCTACCAAACTTGTGTCTTTAGAGAATACTCTTGTAGGGGGCCGAAACCTGGACGTCGTAAGCTAATCAGGAACGAAGACTTAATTAACACCTTCCACGTGCGCTGCCTTCGGAGTAGGTAGGTATGGTATACTAAACATAACATGGAAAGACAGGGTTACTGGTTACCAACGAAAGTGCGCTGGAGTTTGCTAAGCTTCCTTGTATCACCGCGCTTATAATCTGAGACCGCGCTACTCAAACAGAGACGTTTGCGGCGGCAAGGGCATGTTTAACGAATGGACAGTGCTATTAGGCAAGTGCAATGTAAGACGTCATTACTCCGCTTTAAAGACTGCGTAAAGCGTAATATGATTGCGTTTAACAATAAAGCACTGCAACTCATGGAAAGACCTAGCAACACACCGCGTTGAGTGGAAGAACACCTTTTAAGAGGTCGCGTAACCAATGTTAGGTCCTGGTTTCAAGACTTGGCCCGAAAACGAGCAATAAGACATATATGTGCGATGAGGGTCGCCTTAATGCGAACCAGGTATGTTGCGGATGCAGATTTTTTATGACATCCGCGGATGCGGATATTTAAAGCCTCACATCCGCGGATGCGGATGCGGATGTCAAGATTTGGTACTCAAAAAACGTCAAATGTTACATATTTAGTATTTTTTATTTAAAAAAAAACGAACCGTTTAGTATTTGAACAAGAATATAGGTGACGTTCCACGGCAAAAGGTACCTTATGGCGGCTGGCGCTTACGTCGCATGGCGCCGCAATAATATTGGAGCGGCGTTAACATTCCGCATGGGAACAAAAGATAATGCAGTATTTAAGAAAAATATAGTCGCTCAACTTAACTTGCATGTGTTTAGAGCTTAAAGTGCAATGCGGCTAAAGTGTAAATGATAAAATGACTTAGCAACAGTTTTGTAGTTCGTGAGAAATAATAAGCGTACTTGTATTTAATTTGGTCATACCCACATGTTTATAAGAACATACTTATTACTTATACAACTTCACTATAAGCATGTTTGTATAATACCTATTTCTATATGTAATGTCTCGTAAATGACATGTTCTAGTTTTAATTAGTTATTTTAATTTTGTTAATAACATGCATGCTCACTCATATTTTATGAATTATCCTGTATTTTCTCTATTTAAGTGAAATGTTAAATTTCTTTATGAGAAAATAAATTCTTTAACCACAATAATAGCGTAAGCGCCAACCGCCATAAGGTACCTTTACCTGTGGGACGTCACATAGGTGTGTTTTATTTAATAAACAATAACTTGGCCGGTTTTTCGGGATCTAGACGATTTCGTTATATATAATGACGAAATTACCTAAAGGCCCCAGTACACAGTGAAGGATGGGCCATGCCACACCCTGGCCATTGTGTACAGGGGGCTATGCTATGGTATGCAATGGCGGACGACTGCCGTCAGTTGTATCAGCCGTGGTGAGCAATCGGGGAGTTGTCGGTTTTTTGGCACACTTCAAAGGAATCGTGGCGTACCGTGGCCTGTGGTGTTCACACAGTCGCCATTGTTTGTTTAGTTTCTTGAATTTTTGACCGCTTGATTCAATGTTAATAGCACAAAATGTCATCATTGTGGAGCAATGAAGAGACTTATCAGTTTATTATAGATTTATATGAATCAGAGCCTGCAATTTTTTTTTTTTTGATGCACCATTGTGTGAACACCTACGTGATATAGGCTTACTGTTGCGCATTGCAAAGCATGGCTTGGCATGGACCATCCTTGACCACTGTGTACTGGAGCCTTTACACTTACGCCAGCGGTGCCGTCTCTAATACGTTCCTGTTAGGTACCTACTTGGTCGACATCCGCATCATGCGGATGCTCCGCATCGATTTTATGCGAATGCGGATGTTGAAAATAATGCGGATGTTCCGCGGATGCGGATGCGAATATTCGCAACATCCCTGGTGCGGACCCTCGTATTACTTGACAGAAATGTGGACGATTATGCCGTTCAAAAATTGTGTCATATATATATATAGCCACGAGCGGTCCTGTCGCTAGATCACAGATGCTGCTTAATTATTTTAATCATCTGTAAATATATAAAAAGCCTGATGATGATGCTTTACGCGGCCATTGCCAAGATGAGGGGGGCGAAGTGCACCTGCCGTGTTAATGCGTCGTTTAATTGTACATAAGCCCGAAGTACGGTAAAACCTAGGATTTACCGGAAAACCCCAAGTTTTACCGATGCTGATCGGTAAAAGCCCGAAATGTCAATCAATAATACCGGTAAATCAAAGAAAAATCCGGTAAATTGAGGGCCGCAAGAACCGTTACGGGTTTGTATTTGTAACGTCATAGAAGCGTCGGTTCCGCCAGCATCGTTGTTTAATCTCTCTCCTCACACAAAACTAGTGTCCGACCGAAGGTTGGAGTCTGTGCTCAACTACTTATCCTGAAGCCTGAAGCACGGCTTTGACTCCACATGAAAGTTCCCCTCACGGGGGCACTTCAGACTTTTAGGCCCAGGTGAAGATCGATACCCAGCCTTGCGATATTGTCAACAAAAAATTTGGGGCTCGCTGCGCTCGCGTTTTTGGCTGTTTTGGTTGACCCTGTATCTACATGTTAGCTTGACTGGTGAATGAATAGAGTTAGACCAAGAAAATTCTGCAATGATTTTGATAGCATTATAAGCAGTGCAGTGCAACTAGTGCAAATGTTATTTATACGTCATAATTTCATAGAAGTTTTGACGTTTAATAATAGTCCGGTGGCCGGCTGCATGAAACAAACCTCATCAAAAAATAGAATATACCTACCCTGTAGAGGTACCTGACATTTAGTAGCTTCCAACGCACTTGGTCGGCCTAGGCTTAACCTGGCAGATTTTGTACAAATGGCAAAAACGTTGGACAAAAATTCATCAAAAAAAACCTCATCGAAAAATAGAATGAAACTTGTATGGTAGGATACCTGACCTTGAGGACAGTAAAAAAAAAGTGGTCGGCCTCACCTTAGCCTGGCAGTTTTTGCAGTCCGACCAGATTTATTGGGTCACGTGAGAGCTACAATTTACCTCATCGAAAAATAGAATGAAACAAACGGATTATAATAGCTAAAATAAGCCTGTTGACGTATGTCTTGGTCGGCCTCACCTTAACCTGGCAGTTTTTGCAGTCCGACCAAATTTATTAAAAAATCATCAAAAATTTTTTATCGAAAAATCGTATGAAACTTGTATGGTACGATAGCTGCCTTTGAGGACAGTAAAAAAAAAGTGGTCGGCCAAATCCTGTGTTGGCAGGTTCCTGTGTCCGACCAATTTTGTGGTACCACGTGAGAGCTACAATTTACCTCATCGAAAAATAGAATGAAACAAACGGATTATAATAGCTAAAATAAGCCTGTTAACGAATGTCTTGGTCGGCCTCACCTTAACCTGGCAGTTTTTGCAGTCCGACCAAATTTATTAAAAAATCATCAAAAATTTTTATCGAAAAATCGTATGAAACTTGTATGGTACGATAGCTGCCTCAAAAGGACAGTAAAAAAAAAGTGGTCGGCCAAATCCTGTGTTGGCAGGTTCCTGTGTCCGACCAATTTTGTGGTACCACGTGAGAGCTACAATTTACCTCATCGAAAAATAGAATGAAACAAACGGATTATAATAGCTAAAATAAGCCCGTTAACGTATGTCTTGGTCGGCCTCACCTTAACCTGGCAGTTTTTGCAGTCCGACCAAAATTATAAAAAAATCATCAAAAATTTTTTATCGAAAAATCGTATGAAACTTGTATGGTACTATAGCTGCCTTTGAGGACAGTAAAAAAAAAGTGGTCGGCCAAATCCTGTGTTGGCAGGTTCCTGTGTCCGACCAATTTTGTGGTACCACGTGAGAGCTACAATTTACCTCATCGAAAAATAGAATGAAACAAACGGATTATAATAGCTAAAATAAACCTGTTGACGTATGGCTTGTTACGGATGGCTTTCACAAATTCAATGTGGCGGTGTGCGGCAGAATCCACTTGCATCAAATTTGATGCCACACATTGTGACTGGACATTAAGAGATGAAATGTATAAGATAAAATGGTTTGAAGGGCACATAACGCCTTTGCGAGTCGAAGAAATAACAAGATGATTATGATTAACAGTAATTATTAACAATAAAAGGGTTATTTCCACTAGTTCCCACCTTTTACCACTGGTAACTACTGAGAAAAAAAAATCCTAGTAGTTACCACCAACTCGGTTTGGTGGTACCTACTGGGAATTTTTATTCCCAGTAGTTACCACTGGTAAAAGGTGGGAATTTTTTTTCTACTAACCGAGCTTCGAAGGAGAAATGCTACAGTTGATGGAAAAAAGGCTGATTTGATACAAAGATAATCACTTAATATATGTGAGGTTATCTTGTGTATTTTACCATTTATTAAAATTTTGGAAGGCTCACGTGCAGTTTTTCCTGTTATATTACAAGTGTTCCATTGAAAACTAAGCTTTGGTGTATACCTAGATCACCTGCATGTACAAGAAGGCGTTTCATATACGCCCGCCCATCAGATAGGTACACAAAGTCATGATGCGTATGGAATACAGCATGTGTAGCCAAGCCATTATGCCCTAAATTATGTACTACTTCGTTAAAACTTAGCTTACCTGTGTATTTACTCTTTCCAAAATATTTATCTTCCTTAAATTGCAGCCTACACAAACGGTCTTTGTCATTTGCCTTAGTTTTTGGTACTCAAAGCTTTTTCTCACCGATTTATGCATATCGGGTCCTTGGGAAAAAAGGGAGATCCTATAGGTATATTTCCACAATTTGTCGCACACTATTGCAGTATTGTGGAGAAAAAAAAACATACAACCGCATTGATAACCTCTTCCTTTGGGATTTGGAAGTCGGTTAAAAAAGGAGAATGTTTACAATTTATTGGAAACAATGTATGTGATTTGACAGTGACAGCAACTCCACTATGGAGGCGCCACCTGGCGTGATAAAATGTCAGTTATGCCTCCTCATTCTATCTGTAGTGGAAAAGTAGGATATACGATTCCAAACTTGTCAAAAATCGATGAAAACCTTTTTATTTTTGACATCTGTGAGACATCATCTCAACGTAAGTGTTACTCTGAAACCACGTCGGTAGTTAGAAAACGTTATTTAGATATTAAGTAGATAGATTTATGAATAAAATTTGAACTGAATGTTTTCTTTTTTTTTAAAGCCCTCTAAGACCTCCATGGACTCATTTACTTATGACTTTTTTCAGTTAGCATTATTAAGTTAAGTTCAAGCTGCGAAGAAACCATATTTTCAATAAAGAAATTATTATTCTTTATAAATGTGGTCGGACTGCAAAAACTGCCCGGCTAAGGTGAGGCCGACTAAGCCATAAGTCAACAGGCTTATTAAGCTATTATAATCCGTTTGTTTCATTCTATTTTTCGATGAGGTAAATTGTAGCTCTTACGTGGTACCACAAAATTGGTCGGACACATTAACCTGCCAACACAGGATTTGGCCGACCACTTTTTTTTTTACTGTCCTAAAAGGCAGCTATCGTACTATACAAGTCTGCAGCGGATTTGATAGCCCACGCAGTGAAAGTGTTATTTTAAACGTCAAACTTCTATGAAATTATGACGTTTAAATGAAACTTGCACTGCGTGGGCTATCAAATCCGCTGCAGACTTTTTTTGGTCCGACTCTATGAATTTTACACGCTTTGGAATGAAAATTGTCGAGTTACGAATTTTTTTCAAAAAAATGTATGGTGCAGAAACAAGAAATCATTATTAAGTACCTACTCAAGAACCGCAAAACAAACCGTAATATTCTCGCAGATGGTTATACTACGAATTATTTGTGATTTTTTGGCATATTACATATATCCGTCACGGGTGCAGCTTTTTAAAAAAAAACATTAATTGTTTCTATGGAAAAAGCACGAAAACCAAAGTCAACTGTTGTGAGATATTTTGATTTTTTGTACCGGCTAAATACATTTTGTTTGAAAAAAAATCATAACTAGTATTTTCGACTCAAATCGTCTGAAACTTACAACTTAGCATAAACATACTGGGCAAGACACATTTCAGTCAAAAAAAATCTTAATATATATTATGTTGACTTTGGTTTTTGTGCTTTTCCCATAGAAACAATTAATGATTTAAAAAAAAAGCCGCACCCGTGACGGATATAATAATATGTAGTATGCCAAAAAATCACAAATAATTCGTAGTATAACCACCTGCGAAGATATTACGGTTTGTTTTGTTTCTTGACTAAGTAATAATGATTTTTTGTTCCTGCTCCCTCCATACATTTTTTTGAAGTGAAAACTTCTTTAGCGGCGCTGAGCACTTTTTGAGGTGGGGAAAAAATGATAAACTCGATCAAAGAATATAATACTCACTAGGAGAAGAACGGTAACTCCATACAAAAAAATGTCCCCAACCGTTTATACGTTTATACTAGTGGCGCCGTCTTTGTGTACCAATGGAACTAAAGTTGACAACCGGTTTAGCCTGGCGGGTATTGGTAGGTATATAGTAATTCTGTTGATAAACATATTTGTTATCTTCATATCACGAAATACATATATGAAAGGTGCAAATAAACCCTTGTCTGTGGTATTATCAATTGATTTAAATAAAAGGCATGTTTATGTTTATAACATTGTATTAATTATTAAAAAATGTTTTACGTATAGAAATATACATTGAAAACTGGCAACTGGCAACTTAATAAAAAAATAGACATTAATAAAGCGCATTTACAAAGTTTTCAGTATAATACAATTAACATGAGGCGTGCCTACCTATTACACTTTACACACAGATACACTACACTTTACACACGGCATTTTACACAGATTTCCAACTTGTATTCCTACATTTCTTCACGGTTAATTAATACGCTTTCCAGATGCGTTATGACTCGGTTCCTTCTGAACCCACTAAAGCTGTAAATTTCACTCTGGCTGCTTCAACAGCCGTTGCTCCGCATTTAGCACATTTTCTATGTGCATTGCTGTAATCCATGTAGGTACAGACTTACAGTCTTAGGTGGTAGTACCGCTACGTTGTATTTATTATTTATCGATTTAATAAATAAAATTCTCGTTATGAACTTTAACCACAGCAGTTGGACAAAGTCATTGACAAATATATTTTTGTATTATGGTGGGTAGACGTACCTACCCTCCATATATTTTATGAACATTGATAAAGACAGTTGGAAGCAAATATTCAATTTTAAAACTTAATCGCGTATAATTAAGTTTTAAGCGTTTTAAGTCCCGTTTTATGATTAATAATATATAAAATTCGTGATAATTTAAATCAGAGTTGGGAGCAATGTTGCTGTAGAAAAATGTTTTTATTTTTATTACTCGCACCTTTTTCTCGGAGGCCAACGCACACATAGAAGCTACAGGCGCACACATGCGCAATTATTTGGGGACATAACTTTCTTAGGAAGTGAACAGGCCTTGAACTCGATACAGCGTAACACATAAAGCCCGCTCCAGACTATGCGCGTGAATCGCGGGCGAAGCCGCGAACGCGAGTGTGGAGTCGATTTCGCTGTCTGCGAACATCGACGCCACACTTGCGTTCGCGGCTTCGCGCCGCGATTCGCGCACGAGTGTGGAGGGGGCTTAACGCGTAACGACGACGACGACGGCTGACGTCATGTGTCACGCACAATGTTATTCACCAAAGAACTTTAGTCATAACCAGGTCATAACGTATCATAATCAGGTGAATTATTTAAAACTGGAACTTTTATATTATTTAAGCAATAAAGCTCAATGTTCTAATCTTGTACGGGCTGAAATACGAGAATCTCAGTTACATTCTAACTTTAGGTATTCAAATATAATTCAATAAAGCTGCATCTTGATAAAATCGCTAATAAAAGTGAAAACTCAGAATATCATGACCAAATATATTTAGATGCGAGGTCTGCAAGGTAACTTTACAATTTCTATTCGAATTTTAAACAATTAACGCTACAAATTTAAGCTCACTAGCCAGCAATTTCGGAACTAAAGTTTTTCAATAGTAAGGAGGATGGGTCAATTATACATAGGTAGTGCTGCAGACATTTTGGACTAGTCATTGAGTTTTCACTTCTGTCGGCACTCCAGGGGGCCGATTTTTGAAATTCGATCGTTCGATCGTTCGGAAATCGGTGGAAAACGGCGAAATGCTAATTTTTGAAATACTAGCGATAGAAATTGGGAATCGAGTGGTATTGACCACTCGTTTTCAATTCTATTAGTAGAATTTAAATGCCTAGTAGTAGAGATATTATTGAACGAAATTTAATACACGAAATCGAGTAGTCGAATTTAAAAAATCGGCCCCCAGGAGTGCACCCCGATTTTTTTTTTAATTCGTAACTCTCATTCCACAACTTTCATACCTAATCGTCTAAAATTCATAGGTTACTATAACAATGCCTAGCAAAACCGATTTCAATCAAGAAAACATAAAAATAACTTCGGTTTCTATGTCAATGACAGCCTAATTTCAGCCCACAGTGTGGCGTCAGTCCTCACAAATTGGTATTCTACCGTCCGCACCTCATTTTATCGGTAATATCGGTCAATATCGGCGGTTGAATTCGGCGAACCAAGTTGGTGTTTGCATCCGCACCTCCTGATTCGATTGGGCAATTTAATCAGATTGGCGAAAAATTTACTAGTCAGGATCTGGTCAGGATACGCCTTTAGCCCCCATTCCCACGGGCGCTTTTACAACGCGCGTTAAAAAAGCGTTTGAATGACACCAATAGATACATGTGTATTTATTCACACGACAGCGGTGGCGCTAAATAGACCGTAGTTATGCAGAAAACGACCAACTCAATTTTTTTATCAATGCAGAAAGAGACCAAAGCTACTGAGTTAGGGTGTAAGTCACTTTGACAAATATAAAAAGTTGGTCGCTTTCTACAGAACTACGGTCTTTTATCACGCGTTGTTAGATTTTCGACTTACCTAAGCCTTGGTCATTAAATCGAATTTAGAGTGCGGACAGATTCAAGCGCTTTTTAACGCGCGTTGAAAAAGCTCTCGTGCGAATGGGGGCTTAGAGTCCGTCGTTGCGACCGGCTGTAACGACCGATTTGTAAAAATGCATCGTTAAGCCCGCTCCACACTCGTGCGCGAATCGCGGCGCGAAGCCGAGTCTGGAGTCGATTTCGCATATCAGCGAACTAGACTCCACACTCGCGTTCGCGGCTTCGCCCGCGATTCACGCGCATAGTCTGGAGGGCGCTTTACATTAGGTCCGTGTTCTATGTATAAGCCCCTTTAGCAATCACCGCTACCTGATTGGCTACTAGGCTAATCAAATTCAAATTTTTCAGTTATGACATTTATGATGGGACCAACTTCGTAATCACTTAAGCTTTTTTGGCCGTTTCATACATTTTGATCGAGTGGATGTCGACGTTTTCTATGGGAAGGCCAATATTTTTTTTGGGATTTCGGGGTTGGTCCGATAGAAAAAGTTGTTCAGTATGACCCAGTATGACGGGCGTAAGCCATAATGCTATGTTGGGGGCTGCAATAGTGTCCTGGCTGCTCCTTCGTCGGATGCTATTGCAGCTTGTACGAAAGGCTTTAGTATATAGAATAAGTTAGTTGTAAGAATGTATAAATTTGTAGTTTTTTATGGAGCGACATGTTCACCTCAGTGACAAGCTCTAAAAATAAATAGAAAAAAAAAGTATGACGGGCGGCTATACTAATCTGTAGACACATATTATTAATCTGTGAGCTAGTTCAGCTAATATTTCACGTGCATCTGTTAATTTGTGCACGCTTTTTGGAAATAATTATATCTCTGGCGTCAACAATCGGAATCTTTTTTTTGAGTTGAGGGATTGCGATGTTGAGGCTTGATTTTTGATCTGAAAGAAATTCAATCAAGATTAATTTTATCATGAGCAATCCAAGCTATAGTCCGTTTTTTTTAGCATTAGAAAGAACTTCGCAGAAGTAAGCTTCTGGTTCCAAATCCGGCACTTTCAGCGGTAATAATTTGAAGTAAATTATATGTATTGACCATGCTACATTAGATAATTCAATAAATATTAACAATTAAAGAGCCCGATAAAGACTGCACGCTTGCTTCTGTGGAGTTCTTTCTAATGCTAAAAAAAACGAACTATATTCAATAGCAATACACAACAGTATAAGCAAGTTACCTTTTATTTTAATTCCGTCGTATTTGTATGATATCCTTTAAACTCTTGTCAATTAAAGGCATATCCAGATTAGTCAATTTTTCGCCAATCTGATTCAATTGCCCGATCGAATCAGGAGGTGCGGACGCAAATACCAATTTGGCTCACCGAATTCAACCACCGATAATGACCGATAATGACCGATATTACCGATAAAATGAGGTGCGGACGCAAGAATACCAATTTGTGAGGTTAGTATTTTCGTTCTGGGGCATTTATTCAATTTCATCATCATCATCGTCATCTCAGCCATAAGACGTCCACTGCTGAACATAGGCCTCCCCCTTTTTTGGGGGGTGAAGGCCATAATCGCCACGCTTGGCAGGCGGGTTGGCGATCGCAGTCGAGTACACCGAATTTGAGGGACGCTGCTGCCTGTCCACCGGTGGTCTTGGACGTGGTTTAAGGACATACCCGTTTATTCAATTAAGAGGGCTCTAATATCACCATAAATCTAAAATTGGAGATTGACGCCAATTTCATTACTGATCAAATCGACCGATTCGATCAGTCCCGAAGGAATAAGGAAGTCATCGTTAAATAATACAAAAAGAGAGTGTGTAACTCAGAAACTTAGGTCAGATCCAACGGTCTACTTCTGTAGCCCCCTCCAGACTATGCGCGTGAATCGCGGGCGAAGCCGCGAACGCAAGTGTGGCGTCGATTTCGCAGACTGTTCACGCCTTCGCGCCTTGTTCTCCGTTTTTTGTCGGTATTTCGGCCCGCGTCAAAGGAGACGCGAAGCGCGAACTTGCAAGACTCCACATTACACAATATTTTGGCTCCTCTGTGGCAAGATAAATATGAATTATATTATGATATTATGATTATATTATATTAAGCAGCTATATTTTACGGTTTTACAATAAAACAAAATGGAAAAACAGCTAAATCACGTATGATGCCATAGATAACTAACAGTTAAACTCGATCAGCTGATGCTTTTCCGCCATATTGCCGTAAACCAAACTGCGAAATCGCCGTGAAGTGTGCGAGTGTGGAGCCATACGTCAACTTCGCGATATGTTCGCTCCGCGACGTCGCGCCGCGATTCACGCACATAGTCTGGAGGGGGCTTGTTAAAAACTATTAATAAGAATTCTCTGTAAAGGCTTCGTCACACAGGCGCGTTTTCCGGGCGGCGCGTGAGCGGGGCGCGCCGCGTAACTAAAGCCCCTCATTCACACTCCTACCTTGTCGTCCGCCTCGCAGGACTACGGTGTAAGATATAGCTCACACACCATCCTACTTTGTAGTCCGCCTCACAGGACTACGGAGCAAGAAATAGCTTACACACGGTACTAAGGGCCTACCGCGAACCACGTTGGACGTGCTAGGCAGCACCCCTGCCCTGTCACACTTACGTACGAATTTACACGCGCGACGGAGGGGCAACACGTCGAACGTGGTTCGCGGTAGGCCCTCTGTTTTGCCGTCCATCACCAGTACTATGGCATCCTACTTGAGTTTGTAGGACGGCTCGTAGTCCGCAACCCCCATACACGATCCTACCCAACGAGGCGGATTACGAGGCGAACTACAAGGTAGAGTGTGAATGGGAGGCTTAACAGACTATCGCACCGCACCGTGACCTTGGAGTGTCGCACCCATAAGTGAGAGCGAGAAACGTATATCTCTTTTCTTTGTTAGTAGAAAAAGGCGGCAAATTGGAAAAATGTAGGCGCGAAGGGATATCGTCCCATAGAAAATTTTAATTTCACGCCTTTTTTTACTGACAAGATTTGCTTGACTATCTATAGCTACTTTACATATAAAACGCTCACGCCCCGCTCGCGCGCCACCCGTAAAACGCGCCTGTGTGACGAAGACTTAATTATAGTTCGTCAAACATATGTATCTCTGGTCAAACCAATTTGACAGTCAGTAAGCCCCCATTCGCACGACAGCTTTTTCAACGCGCGTTAAAAAAGCGCTTGAATCTGGTCGCACTCTAAATTCGACTTAACGACCAAAGCTTAAAGTCTAAAATCCAACAACACTAAATAAAAGCGTCACCGTTGTCGTGTGAATACATAAATGGTTATCCATTTGTGTCATTCAAACGCTTTTTTTAACGCGCGTTGAAAAAGCTGTCGTGCGAACGGGGCCTAAGAACCAGGAAAACTATACTCATTTAAAGTAGCTAACACACTATCGCACCGCACCGCGACCCTGGTGCGTCGCACTCATGAACGAGAGCGAGAAACAGATATCTTTTTCTCGCCCTCACTTACCGCTGCGAAGGGTCGCGGTGCGTGCAAATTGCAGGCACCTTTCTCTGTCATTCTATTCTAATTATAGCTGGTTTTGCAAATCTTATCAATAAAAAAAGGCGCGAAATTCAAATTTTCTATGGGAAGAGATCCCTACGCGCCTAAATTTTTCAAATTTGCCGCCTTTTTCTACTGACCAGATCTGCTTGACCAAGTATACATTTCATGGATCGAACAATTGTTTCCGTCTGGAAAGCCCCCTCCACACTCGTGCGCGAATTGCGGCGCGAAGCCGCGAACGCAAGTGTGGCGTCGATGTTCGCAGACAGCGAAATCGACTCCACACTCGCGTTCGCGGCTTCGCCCGCGATTCACGCGCATAGTCTGGAGCGGGCTGAAGAAAAATATATCTCTTTCTCGCTCTTACTTATGGGCGCGACGCACCAAGATCGCGGTGCGGTGCGATAATATGTTAGCTACTTAACCTTACCATTATCTGCTTATTTTTTGCGCATGGCAACATTACTGAATCGTAAACTTAAAAATCGTCGCCCCATCCCTAGAATATCACTCTATGTGTCAAATATTTATAGTCTGTGGTGTGGAGCGAAAAGTGGACGGCAATTATTGGGCTGTACATTCTTGGGTTGAGCAATCCCGGGTCGAACATTATCGGTACGGGCCAATAATATGCGACCAATATTCGGCGTCCACTAAATGGATTCGTATTATTGGGTCGTGTATTATTGGGTTGAGCGTTATCAGGGTGTACAAGCTCGGTCCGTGCCAATAATACGAAGCCACTCTTTGAACAGGGCAGTAGTGTACAACCCAATAATACGCATCCAAAAAAGTGGACGCCTATTATTGGGCTGTACATTATTTGGTCGTGTATTAACCGGACTCAGCTGTCGCTTGCCGTTTTAGAGTTGCCCAAATAAAATAATAAAATTTGCAAATTTTGCAATGGGCCTCTAAACCGATTTAAGTTAATATTGCGACATTTCATCGATCGATTGAATAAAATTTTATTGTAAAGGCCCCTGTGCTTATTGGGCCATCGCATGGTTATAGGATAAACCAGTCTGAGGGCCTACCGCAAACCACGTTTGACGTTTTGCCTCCCTGTCACACTTACGTACAAATTTACAAGTGCGCAGAGAGGCAACATGTCGGACGTGGTTCGCGTTAGGCCCTCTGTTTACTCTGTTTCTGTTATAGTCTGTGCTCGTATTTCGACTGTTGTTTGTTGTATGTGCTAAAGTGTGGTTTGACATTATTTGTTCGTATTTTGTGGGTTTTAAATAACAAATATAACAATAAACGTGTTTATTATGATTTAGAATTAGTGCCACATTTAATATATAAGTTATCATGGCGATCCCACCGTTTCCCTCTCAGGATTTGGCCAAACTCGTACTGGGTGAGATTTTTTCTTTGGCGGGAATTTAATAGAAAGGGGATTGTAACGGACTTTCAGGACCAATTTTCACCCTTTGATACTGATTGTTTCAGGGTATCTCATAGAGGAACAATTAATGACAGCGTATGATGAATTTCTGCATCAGAGTCCATACTTAGATGCTGAAAAGAATGAGTTTGACAGGATTGCGATGCAGCCCCTGAGACATCTTCTCGGAGAATATAGGGCGGTCAAAATATATGGTAAATCTTTATTCTTATTATTATATACTTAAGCTTGCGACTTGCGACGATCTCGTTTCGTTCACGAATATGTCTTAACACATTTAGTGCCGAAAACTCGACTATCGGGTGTTTTATGATTTCGGTTCCAGGCCGGACGACCCGATAGTCGGGATCATGGTACTACTGCTTTGTATGACGAAATTGTTGTGGCCTGACGCGGACGTCTTGTTTGGCTGGGTGCTGGGTGGCAATGAATGTTTTAAAAGAAATAATTGAAATACATATGTGTAGGATCATCAGATTATCCAGTTTATCCATTGTTGAGTACAGGCCTCTAATGGCACTCATTGGCGAAACAAAATATAAATAATATGTGTTCACTCAATTTGTAACAATGCATGATTTACATACACAACCCATGCCACTGCCACCAACCAATGTCATTTGGCATTAAGTCCACCATTTGTACATTGTTGTATATATTTTGTGCAATAAAGTTTAAATAAATAAATAAATAATACACAACATAGGTTACAAATTCACATAATCATTCGATATCATGGTGATCAAGTAATTTGCCTGTATCTTTTTACAGTTGAGAGCTGTAAACCAATAGCTCTGAGAAGGAGATTATTTCAATGTCCAAATCTACTAGAGGTTGTTAAACTCCTAGTGCAGTATGTGGATGTTAAGAGAGTACAAGAAGATTTGTGCAAAGATCATGTCAGGTAAAATATTTTTACTCTATGAATTGTTTGGGATTGTGATTGTAAGTCAATCTTTAATATTCATCATTGGACATATTGACACATAGTGTAGCAACAGTAAGCCTTGGTAACACTTACGCTACTGCAACACTTATGTTGCCAAAGGCTCTGGTTTAGTAGATATTAGTGATTTTCAAACATAGTGTTCCGTTCCGTACCATTATGCAAAAAACAGCAAAAAAATCACATTTGTTGTATGGGAGGAGAAATATTTATTTTATTCTGTTTTTAGTATTTATTGTTATAGCGGCAAAAGAAATACGTCATCTGTGAAATTTTCAACCGCCTAGCTATCATGGTTCATGAGATACAGCCAGGTGACAGACACAGACAGATGGACAGGAGACTCTTTGTAATAGGGTCCCGTACTTACCCTTTGGGTACAGAACCCTGAAAATGGTATTATCAAACTGTACAGTTGATTGATGTGTCACAAAATGGCTAAATTTATTTTGATAAATGGCATTTTGTGACCAAGGTGACATGGGTGTTTTTTAATTCTTCTAAAAATAATCCACACTGCAACTTTTATGGGAATTCAAATTGTGCACACATCTTGAAAATACATAATTTTTTTGAAATAATTATACAGCAATAATTATTAGAAACATGTTTCAATTACAGTGCCGATTCACAAGAACCAACCTCCAGAACGGGATGTGAAGCATGTCTGTCCCTCAAATTGGAGAGTTGTGCATGTTCTAACAGAAGAAGAAATGTGTCAAGTACATCCGTCAATAATTCAGAGTCTGTTGAAGCTGGAAGAACTATAACCACAAATATATTACCTGACTTGTCTGGTAAGACAATAATATCATTTCACTATTTATTAATTTATCATAATGATTGATGTCCACAAATATACTTAACAACTATGGCCATGTCACTTTTGTTTGTGATATTATGGACCGAGGTAACATGAATACTTGATAATTTTTAATTTTTCTAATTTCATGGAATAATTGCCTTAATTAACTTGATTTGTAACAGGCTTTTTTTGCTAGCATTACTTCATTGTTTTGTGATCAACCTGACTGAAAGTTTTTTGTATGTATGTATGTATGTATGTGGGTATATTTCTTTTGGACAATCAGATTTGCCTCAACAGTACCCACATTTACCTATTCAACATGATTTTTACGATGATTTTATTTAATAAATACTATACACTATACTAGAGTTAGACTAAGCTAAGTTGGCTGCGGTTTTGAAAGCATGGACTGTGCAAGTGTTATTTTAAACATAATTTCATAAAAGTTTGACATTTAAAATAACACTTGCACAGTCCAACAATAGCAATTTTAATAATAAGCTTTGCACATGTATTATTCTGCCCTGCTAAGCCAAAGAGCACTATCTCAAAAGAAAATTCATTGCTAACTTATACTTTAGTTTCTATTACTGAGAGTTTCATTTTCAAAATCATTTGTTTTTGAGATAGCGCTATTCGGCTTAGGAGGGCAGTACCTATTGTAGTATACATATAAAATGTTACTTTCTATTTTACAGGTAACCAGAATCTTGATAATAGACATGTTGGAGTTACTGCAAGTCATACAAACCAATCAAATGCTATTAGTCAACAAGAGCTTTTACCGGGCGGTTATCCTGGTGTAGGCGCCCCAAACGTCGACCAAAACAGTATTATGCCTAGTCTTCATCTTCAGCCAAACCCTCCACCACCACCACAACCACCAAATGTAAGTATACCTAATTTATATTTGACACGGTCATATTATGAAAAAAAATTGTATCCCTAATATTTTTTGTTATAGAGCAATAGGTAATTATATCTAAAACAAAAAATAACTTCTACTTATATAAGGTGCCGGTACTGGTGCTCAACGCGGTCCCACTATATGTCTTCATGAAACTTAATTCATTGTCAATAGACATGCACACAGCAGGGTGTCATATATTGGGAATTAGCATGTTGGGCATTAGTACTTGCCTTGGGCACTACTTACGTCGGATTACTCTTGAATATGAATATTGCACCTAAACAAGCCAGCCGCCGCGCATCTCAGAAACAGCAGAACAAAACGTTTTTTGTATCAAAGGAGCACTGATTCTATTAATTTTTTTTTGTAAAAGAAACCTGCTGGCCCCAGCCTCAGTTTCATTAATAATTATAATGTGTAACAAACAAAGTAGGAAATAAATGCACTTTTACCCAAATATCGAGCATCTTACAAATCTGGTGAGTGGCTCTTTAGTTATTTACAAACAAACTACTGACGAGTTTTTACGCTATGATGCCACACAAAGATACACATGTAAAATTTGTATCATACAACACAATAGTATTTGGAATAAGAGAATGTATGGGTATTGTAAAATTATTTAAATTATAAAATATATTTTTCAGGTCACTGGTAACGCAACAGCATTAGAGTGTTCACAAAATATAGCAGAATTCAACACCGTACTGAATCAAGTGTATAATAAAAGCAATGTTATGGGAGGTCTAAGAGATAATTGTATGATGAGTACTGAAACTACTAATAATAATAGGATACCTAACTGCCAACCTGAAAGTTTTCAAGATTTTAGTACAGGAGTCAGGGGACCAGGTAATTTTGAATATTATGATAGGAAAGTAGATAAATGTTAGACACATACAGAGTCAAACAGTATTAAGAGGGGTGGCTTAGGTAATTGAAAGGGACTCGGCGACTGAAGGGTGATTATGATTATCCTACACATTTTGTCTTCTTCTTCCTCGCGTTATCCCGGGCTTTTTGCTACGGCTCATGGTAGCCTAAAGTCCGCTTGACAACTAATCCCATGATTTGACGTAGGGACTAGTGTTTACGAAAGCGACTGCCATCTAACCTTCCAACCCAGAGGGGAAACTAGACCTTATTGGGATTAGTCCGGTTTCCTCACGATGTTTTCCTTCACCGAAAAGCGACTGGCAAATATCAAATTATATTTCGTACATATAACTTCCGAAAAAATCATTGGTACGAGCCGGCGACCTCCGGATTGAAAGTCGCACGCTCTTACCGCTAGGCCACCAGCGCTCTTCTTACTAAACAAGAGTTTAGTATTTAACTGTAGGAGCATGCAAGTTTATTAGTCTGTAATTCATATAATAAGTAATGAATGTTTTTGTCGTATGCCTAATAAAACTATGTCCAATTTTACAAGCATGTACTTAACTAATTGTAAGTAAGATAAAAAATGTTACAGGTGCATCCTCTACACATGTTAACGTGCCAGATTCTAGTACTACAGAAAATTCAACTGTGCCGTAAGTTGAACTATTTTATTAATAAATAACCATTCAAATTGCCAGCAATGATTTATTCTTAATATGTGTTTGTTTGTTCTAGATTATCATGCCCTGATACAGAGCAGTCGATGTCAAATAAAAGAACTGTAACGAAAATTCAGAAAAGAAGTTGTGCCTTTAGAGTCGGAAACGTGAAACATGATGTCACAGAAATAACCAGTGAAGTAATAGATGATGATGATACATCCCCAAAGCCAAAGCCAGATGAGCAAAGAGTGACCATTCTATCAAATGTCAAAGTAGGCAATGACGACAGACTGATAAAAATGCCAAAAAACGCAACGTCAACACCTTTGCTACAATTTCAAACGATTTGCTTAAATGGCACACCCATATTTAGACCTAAATCAGTGGAACAAAAGCTGATATATACCAAAGATGAAATTATGGCGATGCCAACACTTATTATAGTCCCGGCATCAGGTAATTTCCCTATGTTTTAATTCTTCAAGGAAAAATCCCAAGGTCATTTAAATATTAATTCAATTAAAAACATTTTTGAATCAGTTATTAACCCTTTGACCGACGAACAAGTCAAGCAGCGCGCGCGGCTACATCTTTAAATAAATCTTCGATCACTCCGATAAGGTTCACACAATGGCATACGATAGGCGTGGCGTGGCTTTCAAATGCCTCAACGGTCTTTAGCTACAGTTAAAATAATCTGTCCGTTTTTTTTTTTATAATTTAAAACAGCATTACCATAAATGTAAAACATCTATTTGGTAACAATTATTATATTCACGTATTAAAATAGGATTTTTCATGATTTCAGGTCCATCAAAGACAGCACCGACTGTTTGCCAAGTACAAACTATGTCAGCCCAGAGTTCCAATATTACGACATCGACCACTTCCGCGCCGCCTTCGCTTACGCCGTTAACGGTCGATGTTTCGAATAGTACCTCAGCCATGTGTAATGTACCTAATGCTCACAAACCGCAAGAAACCAACGCGCAAGATACTACTAGTCAATCCGGCTTAGTGAAAACTGTAGAATCATTAAGAAATGCCTCAGTACCTAAAGATAACACAATTCCAGGCTCTAGTTCAACGAGTACGCCACAAGGACTACCACCTATGAGAAAATCCTCATCTACGCCTCGTCGAACCACATCACATGTTAGAGTTTTAGATTTCACGACTCCAAGAAGGATTCTAAATGAAGCGATTAGTGAAAATCCTAATGAGGAAGTAGAGTCTGACAAGCCTGTTGAAGTTATGATAAGTAAAAGTCCTAATGTATCTTTTCCTCGTGGCTCAATAGTTTTAGATAATATTGGCCAATCAGACACTACTGTTGATGCAGATAAAATTAATGAATCAGATGCGAATAAAAGTGTCAAGAAAAAAATAGTGGAAAGCAAGAAAAGAGATTGGGATGCTGATCTCCGAGCTCTTGTGGCAGGTAGTCAGCAGCCCTTGAGACAACGCATACCTTCACCATCGCCCAAATCTAAACCTAAACAGAAAACTTTAAAGAAAACTACAGTTGAAAAGGAAAATGTTAAAAATAAGACGATAGTAAACACCGCAGAAAAAACACGAAAAAAATCAAGCGTGAAGACTAATGATTCCGTCAAAAATAAGCTTTCAAAGAAAAAAGACAAACCGGAAACAGTAGAGAAGCCTGAAGAAAATGTCCCAAGTCCAACAGTGTCACCTATAGGCATAATGCAGTATGCTCGAGAAAAAACTGCATGTGAACCAGAAAAAGTAAAAGATAAATCAAATGACGAGGAACACATTGTCACTCCTGAAGTAGAAAGGTTGTCTTTGAGAAATGAGATTGGAGGTAAACTCAATATTTCAGATATATTAGAAACACCCTACAAACAGGCATTATATGAAATTCAAATGGAGACTCCTAGGTTTTTGGGCCCGGATATACCAGACGATCCCATGTCAGATATAAAAATAACGGATATACCGACGCCTAGGTTTTTGACTTCAAATACGCCTTTTACTCCGAAACCTAAGCAAGCCACGCCTTCCTCTTATTCTTCTCGCCCGACAGACTACTCAAGTGGCGGCTCATATTATAAACCGGACGACCAAGATTATTTACGCATTGTGGATGATACGGTATGCCCCGTGACATCTACCCATTCAAAAGATAATTCTAAGGAAACAGTTACTGAAAGCACAGCCGAACCTGATCTTAAAGACAACAAGCCTAGAAGAAGTAATAGGTCTCGACCTGTAAGGCAGTGTACCAAAAATGTCTCTTATTATAATAGTCCAATGACTACCAAAAATACGAATTCAAACAAAAAGGACGATGTTTCATCATTGAGTGACTCAGCTAGTACTGATAGTTCGTTTGATAATGCCGTAAAAGAAGATGTTCCAGCAACAAGAAGTGAGAGAAAACATACAACTAAATCAGAAAATAGGAGCAAACTCAGCCTATCTAAAAAGCGCTCACCACTCAAAAAAGTTACACAGAAACCTTTTATGAAAATAAAACCACGGCATACACCCACAAAAGATTCTTCAAGAAAAAGTAATAGAAAATCCTCTGAATCATCACAAGTTACGTTAAAAGCAAAACCCAGAATGAGAACGTCTAGTAAAGTGCCCGGTACTTCACCTCACGCTGCTGCTGTGCTCACGAAACGCCGTAGAAAATCGGCAACGCCCCGGAAACTGCATCGCACTGAATTCAAATCTTCAGATCATGACTCACCAGAAGCAGTAAGCACGGAAAAATCAAAAAGTGAAATTCAAACTTCTAGTGTACCTTGTGTCCAAGATTCTGATACTGAACAACTTCCTCTTCGATGGTCCGATGACGGCTCTCAAGAAAGTAGAGCCCAGGGTGAAACTGAATCGAATCGCGAGAATGAAGATGAAATATCTAAGATAAAGGCGTACATAGACAAAACAATGGATTCAAGTCATAAAGATAATGAAATGTCGCAAATAAAAGAGTACATAGAAAGTACGATGGTCTCAAGCTACAAAGAAAATGAAGGTAGTTTACAAAACGACTTAATAAAACGCGGATTTGATATAGAGACAGCCAAAAAAATAGAACGGGATTTGTTAAGTACACCAATACCAGAGGATAGATCTAATTTGCCATCAAACGTTGATGAAGAAAGAAGTAATAGAGTATTACAGAGGCCCGTGGAGAGTGAAGGTACTTCATCGAAAAATGTTGTTATTAATGATGAAGACTATTTAGAAGAAGAATTTAGTGTTCATGATTGTAAAGAAGGTAGTGCAAATTATTTAATAGTCCAACACGATGGGATAGCACGTCCCGCAATACCACCTGAAGAAGACCCGAAATTAAAAGAGAAATTTTCTATGGAAATATGCATTGATGATGGTGATGTTGTCAGATTGAGAGCTTCGTCGTATAATATTCTAATGGATGAAGATTTTCAAGATCTCGGTGAGACTATTAAAGAGACAGAGATGGCTGTAAGTTCTATTTCTAATATGGATAGATTGTACACACCGATGAAAGACCATATCAGAGCTCAGTGCTATTCAATTTTCGACTCAACCCTGACTAGTATAGATACTCCACTAAAAGCTGATAGTCCATCACGGACGCAAAACACAATTTGTGTAACGATAGAAGAAGAAGACCCGGAAGAAATACCTGAGCAAAGAGAAAAAACGGAAAATAGGAAAAGAAAAAGATTACGTTGCAGTTCTGCTTCAGATGAATCTGTGACTGATCATAAGAGGGTGAAACCTGACACTCATATGATTTTGACAAAAGATTTAAAAAATATGGACATAGAAGTTTTACTAACCAAATTACATGGATCTACGAAGAATTGAACGAGATTTATTGAATCGAGAATATTATTTCTTTTGACATTATTTACATTCATATTGACTGCGTTTAGGAGTGTATTGGAGTATAGTTAGGCGCAGAATTAGTTAAGCAAAGTAACGTGCTATCTACAGAATTCTTATTTGACAATAGTTCTATGTATATACTTTCGTCTTTGTTTTACTAATTCTGTTGCTGCTTTTACAGTAAGTGCCCCAACGTATCCAGTATCCACGTCGCCATACTATCCGTATTGAAAAGTGGATACTTGTGTTAGGGTCGCTACTATACTTTGGCATTCGTCAATGAATTATTGATTAATAATGAAGATTTGATTAAGCATGTACATTTTTAAATTGTTCATAAAGATAAATAAAATTAGGTATTATCCGATTAACCCTCTGACCGCCTGAGATGTACAGACTGGCGATTAATAGCTTAACACATTCACTGCCAAGAACACGTACGTGTGTTCATTTTGTACTGAAAACGGGGCGGCCGGCACCGAAAGTGTTAAGAAAGATATACGAGTTAGAAGACTGTGTACAGAGTGTGTAAGTGTAGTGTAGATAATGTAAGTGTTGATAGAGAGAAATATATTTATATGTGTAAGACACATAACACAACTTAGAATGTTGTAAGCATTGTAATTATCTCAATATGGTCTAATTTGTTATAAGCGTTCTTTGTAAGTATTTAACTGCGCTGGTCACAGTTAATACGTTAATAAATATTTTTTTGTAGTTGGTCATTTTATTTACCGTGTTCTTCAATCAATCAATAAAATGTTTTTTATTGCGAGAACATCGTTGAATTATGTACATAAGGTGTCATAAGGTGCTTCTAATGCCACGATGGATGATGTAGGTAGGTATATATGTCTTTCCCACTTCCCATGATGGAACAAGCATAGGCGTACGCACGGTGGGGCAAGTGGGGCAACTTCTGTCTATCTGAAGTGGGTCTGTGGTCTGACGAGAAGCTAATTTTTTTTAGGAACAATTAAGGCACGTCACCATACTTCTGCCGCACCCTTTAAAAAATGCTGGGTACGCCTATGGGAACATGGCGTTTCGGTGAACATGGATGTTTCGGACATTTGGCAGGCGTGCGCGGAGCCGAAGCCAACATGTAGGGGCCTTTTTGACACTTAAATGAAATTTCGGAGGAATGCAATGAAGGAGGGTTGCCCATGACAACGCACGCAGAGGCAGCACCCACCAGGGTGTAATGAATAGATGAACTAGGCTTGATTTGGGTGAAAGAGATGGACGGAGTATTTAACTCCGGCTAAGGCAAGCCTTTCTGGTGACAGCTTCCACAGGAGCACTCAGTTACGTGGGGTCGCTACTCCCCAATAGCTCGCCAAAAGCTGGCCTGCGTTGACTGATTCGTTCAACTTATTCAGGCAGTCATCAGCGACCGCTTTTACTCGAACCGTCGATTGAGCCGTGATAGCCTGTTAACCCTTTGACCGCCGTTGTCCGGTATAGAAGACAACGATAGAACGATACGCTGGCGCCGTCGTCTTGTATACAAGACACAAATTCAACCACTGAGTTAATGTGAAAATAATAACAATTGCAATTTCATTTACACTCGTGTTCATATTTAAGGTCTTTGTTTCTTCATTTATTTGCTTTTTAAGCCGCTATATAAATCCCTTCTTTTATAATAAGGCATTTAAAAAAATTGCTCCAATTATCAACATTTTTCATGTTCCTCGTCGCCGTTGTCTTGTATAAAAGACAGCTAGGGATGGGAATGTTAACTCGATATGGGAATTTTTAAAGTAAATATAAAGTCAGAAATATGTTTTTATCTAAGTATTTGAACACTTGTTAAACGCCAATTTTTTTCAACGAATAGTAGGTAACTACTTACTAGAATACGTAGAACGAGAGTCAGATAGGCATAACTATATTTAAAGTTCAGGTAGCTTCTTTAGCTCTATAAAGTAGAGTCAGACAAGTAAATTTGCCATTGTAGATTGTGGACTATTTAATTGCAGAAGAGATAAATAAAAAAAATAATTGATGTTATTTTATAGCTTAGTGGGAAGGGATACACCGCAGCGACCGCTTCGCACAAGTGTGGTACAGGGACATACCTGTTTATCAGATTTTACTTTTATTGTTATAACATTGAAGTTAATGTGTAATTTTTTTGTAACAAGTCGTTGAACGTTTTTTTGATAAGAGTTTACCTATAGATTAATGTAAACCAAACTGAAATTATAATGATAGATTCTAATTCCGGAATAATATCTTCACTCATTAAAAATTCAACCCACGTGTAATTTTCACTAAAACAGTTCCGGTATATTGACTTTATCGACACATGATGCGCAGCTTTAACGTTACGCCAATAAAGTTTACGTACCGACAAGCGCTTACGCCGTTGACCTAGAGACTATTATTACTTGATCCGCGCGGAAACAGTCCTTGTCGGTCTGCATTGCGGGCAGTCCATGGGCGCCGTTGTCTTGTATAAAAGACTTCTCGTACAGCCTAGTGCGGCGATATCACGTCTTGAATCGATATTGTTTAGTGGTTGTTTTTTATGTTAAATCCCTATATTTTAAACATTTTCGGGTGTAAAACATATGTTTAATTTTGGCAATTTGGAATGAAATTAAAACAGGATAAGAACAAAGCTAAATTAAAAAGATTTTTACCATAATATTGTAAATATCGATATCACTATTTGCAATCCCTAAACTTTTTATTAGTTGTTTACTTAAAATTTGCTCTGGCGTGTGAGTGAGCGTCTTTGCGGACTAGGTCCGGCGGCCAAAAGGTTTTAGATATCGTATTAGAGGCAATGATGGCACCCGGCGGTGCAAACCAATAATTACACATGCTAATTCGACGCGCAATTGCCGGCTAAGGCTGTGGTCTTTCTCACCCCGTTCGAGTTCGTTATAGACACAGACCAACCCCGAACGCGTCGCGAACAAAATGACCAATATTAGGCTTCTTTAGGCAGTTTTCTGTGGACATAAATCATTAATCGTCGGCACTGTCGCAAGCCTCGGAACTCCTCCGGGGGAGTTACGAGGTTTAACCTTTTTAAGTATTGTTGTCCAAGGTAGCAATTACTAATTTCTTTGAAATGGAGGTATCTACGAGGTTTGCGACTTAAGCCGACGCAGTAACACATATCTCATAATAGGTAGGTACTTGTTGGGTAATAGGGCCATTGTGCTAGTTTCCGTTCACCTCTAGTTTTTGTCCGCTTTGTTAATTTTAACAAGTAATCGCCAAATTTCAGTTCTAGGCTATGTCAACCCTATAATTTTGAATCCCTTGAGTGTCAAAATATATACGTTTTTTTTGTGCGGCATAAACGGCCATATCATTGCACTAATTGCATCAATGCTATTCTTCTACTGCCATGCCCTAGCGGGCGTCGGCGGCCACCTTTGCTATTAATCCTCCTTCCTCCTTTCTTCCTTCTTCCTTCTTTGCTATTAATTCCTTAATTATTTGCTATTAATTAATGCTATTAGGGCAGGCGTAATCGTAATCGTAAGAGCTCAGGAGCGCACATAAAAAAAAATCTCTTGCTTAATTTTTTAACTAAATACCTACCTACACGTATACTTATTCTTGAAAACTAATACGTACCTACCAACGTACCAGCGACTACAGTCTCGCAGCCTCATTACTCGTTTCGGCAAAATTTATAACAGCCGCTCGACATAACCTAGACCAAAATATACGGCGTTGGCGGGAGTCAGGGAAGGGGTGTTCGGGAAGTGGGTCACGGATGCGGCTCCTGACACAAATAGCGCATCCCGCCACGTGGCACTCCGATACTTGGCGTTTATGGCTGGTTGGATAGGTTGTTCTAAGCTTATGTCACGTACAGTGGAACCTCCCGACTATGGTCCACAAGTTCACATCGTACTTAAGTAAATAAGTGTAGCTAAATAACAATGTTCTTTTTTGTTTTGTCTGTGTTGTTTCTTCCATCTCGATATGACTTGCTGCTGATATAATATACGTAGGTCCTAATAAATACTAAAATATAGATACCCTTTTTCTTCTATGTCCGTACCGTAAAATGCAATTATTTTAAAAATAGTTTTCGCTGAGTTTTTTTTTTGTTTCCGAGGTTATTTATGTTCTTATAAAAATATATCCCTTAAAGTTGTAGGTACAATTAAGCTATAGACGGTCAAGCAAATCTTGTCAGTAGAAAAAGGCGCGAAATTCAAATTTTCTATGAGACGATATCCCTTCGCGCCTACATTTTTCAAATTTGCCGCCTTTTTCTACTGACAAGATCTGCTTGACCAACTATAGTAAGTTCAGGTGGCGAAAATAGTGCAACCTAAGTAGGTAAACGTCCTCAAAGTCGTTTTAGTAATGAGATTTATTTTACTTAGGTACCTATAATAACGGATAAGAGAACTAACTATAGGTACTTTGGTACAAAAGATTGCTTGTTTATTCTCTATACAAAAGGCAATATTTATAGCCCGGAACAGTTAGCGGCAGAAGTTGCTAAGCGGGCCAGGTGTTCAAAATGATCTTGACGCGACTTCATTGTTAAGAGAATAAATAAGTGCGTGTCAAGGTAATTTTGAACACCTCGCGTGCTTAGCAACTTCTGCTGCTGACTGTACTGTTAAATGAAAAAACAGCAGTTTTTGTTTTCTTCCAAACTTAAATTGTTAGGCAGCTGAACTTCCTGCTGGAAAAATGTTGGCTGTATATGTACTAATTAAACACCTAAACTTAGGTAAGAGTAACTTGAATTTAAGATCCAAAGTACCTACCTGCACAACTTCCTTACTTATATAGTATGGCAAAATGCTGGCTATACAAGCACCTTAAACTCAGGAAAGAGTAACTTGAATTTAAGATCCAAAGTACCTACCTGCACAACTTCCTTACTTATATAGTATGGCAAAATGCTGGCTATACAAGCACCTTAAACTCAGGAAAGAGTAACTTGAATTTAAGATCCAAAGTAGGTAGGTACCAGTGGCGGCGCGTCCATAAAAGTCGATTCCCACCGGCTTGCCTGTTTTTGGACGCCAAATTAGTCTCGGCTTTCCTATGGATATGGTTGACACGCCGCCACTGGTAGGTACCTACTATATAACTTCCTTACTTATATATCTAGTATGAAATTTAATAAATCTACATTGTGGTGAAATACATATATACATATTTCGTATACCTATACTTGGGGAAGCGAACTGTCCCAAGAATCTTGCTGAAACTAATTTTTGTTTTCGTAACTTAACGTAGTTACGACTTACAACTTTACTCCATCAAACCAAAAAGTTGCTAAAACCCTTTTTACTTAACTGTCGTAACTGTAACAATAGTCTAAAAATTGCACAGTTGGGGTTATTGTAGATACAAAGAGATAGATAGGTCATAGACACTCGTAGACGATAGGTAGTCGGTGTACGATTAACAGTAGACATACAGAATGCCGTGCGGCATCGGCATTGTAGTTTGCATAGCAAGAGACGTCTCGAATTTAGTGACGTCTAGAAATTCCGCAGGCAGTTCGGGTATAATTGATTGCGGGTGATTTTACACCACCCTCCGCCCCCGATGTCTAAACCCCACCCCCCCCAGGCCCCCCAAAGTGCAGCGCCGACGCGACGTCGCTCCGGACAATCTGCGTGCTCTGCTTATTTTCACTCCTAATTCCTTTGCCGGAAATTGCCTTTATAAAGAACGTAGAATTTAGTTTTGGTTGCGACGTTAGTGAGATAAAAGTGAATTGCTTGTTTCGTTCTGCAATAGCACTGCGACTCGAAAGATGCCTGGGCAAGATATCGTGATAAATTGCATTAAATTCTGAGTCCCTGGCGCTTTTTATAAAACAACGTCGAAAGAAGTAACCCTCGCAGGAAAAATATAAGTGCTACCTTACCTTATTAAACATGTTAATGTTTCATTTATGAACCGGGAGAAAGTTCTTGGATTGGTAGAACTGTAGGCATGTTACAGTTACAATTACGGTAAATAATATGAGATAGGTACCTACCTATCAAGGTATCTTATAAGAGGTAGGGTCGTGAAGTGTGAAAGTTTTTTTTGTAAACTTTGCTGCGTCGACGCGTAAAGGCCTTTACTACTCCATATACCTAAAATTGGTTTGCTTATTTCGCTGAGCTTGCCAAGTCGGTGGATTTGGTAAAGTAGAGAGTAACACACTTAACGTGCTCTTGTTTGTTTTTCGCTTTCAGTTTATTTTCTTATTGTTTTTGTAATCCCAGTAAGTATTTTTACGCCGCATTTAGACAACTGAACAAAAATAATTAGTTGGGTTCTCTATGGTCTAGAAATGAATTTCATCTGGATTATCCCTTCAAAGGCCCTGAGGAGCAAGGGCCCGATTCGGATTTTGAAATAGACATCTATTAGATATCTTTTAGACATTACCAAGATACGATAACGATATGTTTAAGATCTAACCTGTCAAATTTGACATTTGCGCGATTCTAGAAAACTCTTGAACGATTTCCGCAGTAAGTTTGTTTTCAAATACAATAAATATTTTTTCATATTGAATTTTGCTCGTTTGTGTAAGACACGAGAAAATTACCAAAAACCGTCATTTGTATGGTTTTTAATCTTCTTGTAGAGTCTGTGCGGAAAGAGAAGAGTCGTGGAATATATTAGTTCCCATACATTTGAAGTCTCTTCTCTTTCCGCACAAACTATTATTTAACCTTGAAATTTTGATTGTCCCATGCTGTAATTGGACTTTTTTTTTAGAGTATCAATAATTCTCGTACGTACGGGGTCTGCCTAGTATTTTCCTAACAATTAAAAAGTCTGCTTGTATTTGAGGATATATCCCTTTCTATAGCCGCTCGGAGCGGAGCCAACTGGGTCGAGTTCTGCAACTTTCAGCAGCTTTTATCAGACATGCTGTTCACTCTACAATCATTGTAGGTACTTATATTAACGAGACACTTAAAAATGTACTAACTCTTTAAGAGTCCGAATTTACTTATAATTTGGGTACTTAGTTAAAAAAACATAACTATATTGGTACCTTTTGTCAACTTTTTGAAAACAGATGAATGATATAATGACATTATTAGGTATGTGATGGCCGAATTGAATTTCAACAGATCTAATTGGATGGTTTCAGGGTACGTGTGCACTATTTGCTTGTAAAACAATTCTGCTGTGTTAACAATTATAAACAGAGGCGGTGTTTACCTCCTTATCTCGACGTTCTGCATTGTAGCAAATGGAAATCCCAAACTAATTAACCCCGCAGCATTTAGCCCCAATGAGAGCCATTCGCGTTGCCCCTCGAGGGCTTCGGAAACTTCTTTCAAACCTTGTGAACCCAAGTTGCCTCGTGCAAGTGCAGCGGAGGCGACGCCGTAAGTGCCAAGTATTACCTTAAGTGTGTCAATTGGTGGCTCGATGTGCGTGGCCCCCACCCTCAGTGGGGGAGCGTGGGGCAGGTCGCTGGATCGATACCCGACGTCTGGCCCACGAGTCCCACGACCTCGCCTTTCTTACCACCTTCCTAAATACTAATTACGTGCTTTGACACAGCCTGCACGGTCTCGTACCGAGTGTAAAGAGCTATGGATGGCGATGTGGGCGTTATTATCGTTTCTGCGGTGTGTCGTGTTTGTTTTTTTAGTAATGGTTGTGTGGTTTGCCGCTGGGGAGGGCTTTTCAGTGTGCCTTTTTTTGGCAATTAGTCTCTGGTTTACAAATACTCGCGTGTAATGATGTTTTTTGGGAATAGCTGCTTTGCTGACTGGGATACAGAACTGCTACTTATAACACGTACTAACAAACAAAATGATTGCGCGTCGTCTCGTAATTTTAGTTATTTGGCAAATAATTGGAATTGCGATTAATGTTACGATATGGGTTAACTGGGAACAAAGGGGTAATATTAAGTAAGTAGACAGCTATCTCACGCACGTATATACACGTCACGTACGTGTATGTAGGTTATCTAGTTTTTCGATTGGCCCTATGGTTGTTGCTGATACAAATATTGTAAACAGTATAGAGGACTTAGCCAAGATGCCAATCGTTTGCGCCGTAGCGAATGAAACGGTATTCTCTCTCTATTACTTTTACATATCAGTGTGACAGAGAGACATTAGCGTATCGTTCGACGCAAACGATCGCACCCTGTGCGTAACGGACGGTTACAGTTTACCTACGGTTCAATTTATAATGGTTAATGGCTAATAATGGTTAATTCCATTAACGTTTCGGCCAACACTGCCCCGTGCTATCAGCCGCATTCATATTATTGGCAAGTATTTCTCTTGCCGAATGTTAGCACTTTGTCTCCATTTGGCTGTACGAGGTCGACAAATTAGAATAATCATAAATCTATATAAATGACTCAGAAAAAGTTAGGTACAGCTATGTAAACAAGAGTTATTCATAACAGCTTTACCTACTCGAAATAATCGGAAAATCTTTGCAGTTAAAGAAGAAGATTAGTCAAAACAATCTAATTTGCTGATCCGATTATTGAGCATCAGTTGGAAATGGATTTCAGTAGCGCTGTTGTACAGATTACTCATACCTACTCTTTCAAAGCGAACTGCAGCTTTCCTAAGCTGGATATAAAGAAAACAAGATTAAAAATGTATTCGTTGCACGCGGGTCATAATGCGATTTATCAGCGCGGGGCAGTCGAACTTGTAGGTAGGTATTAGATTTACTTGGCTTACCTAATATACTTAAGTGAAAATGTAGTTAGATGATTTGTTGAAAAAAATAACAATACATATTATTTCATCATCTCAGCCATAAGACGTCCACTGCTGAACATAGGCCTCCCCCTTGGACCTCCATTCGTACCGGTTGGAAGCCACCCGCATCCAGCGTCTTCCGGCGGCTTTAACAAGGTCGTCCGTCCATCTTGTGGGTGGACGTCCTACGCTGCGTTTGCTAGTCCGTGGTCTCCACTCGAGCACTTTTCGACCCCATCGGCCATCTTATTTAAAAAGCTCGTAAATAATTATGACAATGTGCGAAGTCGACGTGTAGCGTTGTATAACGAAAAACTGCAATGTTTACAACTCCTAAACAAATGTAAACAAATTAGAAGGTTGGTGAAAGTTGGTGGTTGGGAAATTCAAAAAATCTTGGGCTAGTCACACTTTGTGTAGTAGGAATTATAGTTTTGATACTAGAAAATATTATTGATTTTCTGTGCACACGTAAGGTACCTAAAGATATAAGTTAAATATACGTCGACGTGCACTCAAAGTCAGCTCACATAATTTCTACCATTATGTAAAGTACAGTCAACGATAAACACATATGTTAACACTTTCTCACCATACGCCATTGTAACAAGGCGAAAACTAAAATATTGTGTAAATAAGACCTAGCTCGATAACACCGTAATATTAATCCATCACCAACAAAATACATAAGTATAAGTACTATGCCAAATACGAGTATGCTAAATGCTAAGTATCAAAATATTTATAGAGCACCAACCTCTTAATTTGTTAACATTTGCTTAGAAGTTGTAAACATTGCCGTTTTTCGTTATACAACGCTACACGTCGACTTCGCACATTGTCGTAATTATTTACGAGCTTATAAATAATAGTTTGCGAACCTCACTCAGTAAAGACATTATTAATATTATTTAAAATACAAATACAAATACAAATAATTTATTGAAAAAAGTATAGTACAATGGTTGTTCTTAAAGACTAGGAATTTACATAGAAACACGTGTTTTACAGATGCCTGAACTAGGATTCCCTGTGTTTCTGGCAGCGAAGGACAATATTAAATTTATTTATTTTTAATTATTCACTTAATTATGAACTATATTTATTATACAAAATAACTGTAATCACCTTAACAAAGAAGTAGTTTCTTAAGTATTAAAAATCACAGAACAGTATTAGGTAATCATTTTACGACTATTAGTAGGTTCTCTGTATCATCGTACGTCATTTTTTGAAGGGCGCGTCGTAGAGTACTCTTACAACAAAATAAACCCCTTATAAACCGCAAACAATTTGAATGAATGACATAAATTGACAACTGACTTTAGCTTTATTTTAAATCATAGACAATTAGTGATACAGCAAGGAAAAATCTGTCAACAATTTTTGGCTAGCCAGACTCTATCCTTAGGTAGGTAAGGTACCCTACGTGTGCACAGAAAATCAAAAATATTTTCTAGTATCAAAACTATAATTCCTACTACACAAAGTGTAACCAGCCCAAAATTTTTTGAATTTCCCGCTAAACATTTGTGTAATATTTCAGTAGCCAGACTCTAAGAGACTATATTAGTCCTTGAATTTTTCCTGTAGGTACAAATAAAAAAGCTGACTTAGCATTTTAATACACACACGTACAGACTGCAATAAATGTGCAGTTTTAGTGGATTTTTAGTTTTATTACGGGTGGACGTGCAGTACGATTACTTATAAATAAGTAATATTTGGTTAGTACCCAAATGTATTGGATATTTTGGTGTGAAGAGATTCGCTATGTAAAATGTACTGATGAATTATCCGGTTTGTAACTATAATTGGTATTGGAACTGCTACCAAACTTTAATACTTAGGTGCTGTAAGTTACCAGAGGGTAATCTAATAAGGTCTTGTTTTCTATTAGCTGGAAGGACAGCTGGTAGTTGCTTTAGTAAAAACTAGTGCGTGCGATAATTCTCGAGATAAGGTTACCGAGAGAATGCTAGGAAATAAACACTTGACGCTAATGATCATTTCTGTTTCCACTATTGGATTAGGTACACTGATTTCAAATTTCACGATTTGACCCAGTATTATTTACGTACAGTACAGTATTTCCCTACGGGATGTAATAGCGTATGTTCTAAAATTATCTCCTACGTTTCAAGGACGACATTGTCCCCGTGGTGTCGAGGAAAGACTATGAATCGCTGCAGGGTTAGCTTGGTCTGACTCTACTTCTTACTTAGGGATAACTTTTCATGTAAATGTAGGTACTATAGCAAGCGTGTGCTCGTGTCTCAAATAGTGCAACGCGCAACCCCGACTTTTCAGAAAAAGTCCATTAATCAGTCTATCAAATAAAACGCATCATTCCTCAACGTTACGTGCCACGGCAGTGCGGTTTTGTCCAGAGCTGCATCTTCAGGTGTGAGCGAGACGCCAGCCCCTTACTTTCGGCAGCCGCCTCCCTCCCAAAAGGGGGGTAATGGACGCACGAGGCTCCTCGGCCGCTCTTTATGCCGGCTTGCACGCGTGCACTTGCTCGTTTCTTTGACGTCCCTTTGTTGAGGATTCCAATTTCGGTACCTACTTTTAGTACTGCAGTTTATGAGTCAGCCTGTGACGAGGAGATTGCATGATAACGATTTTATTTGGCGGCACTTGCATTTTAAGTATTAAGCTTTTGTTAAAGAATTAATTACCGACTCTCCTTTATTGCTAGCAGGTAAACTTATAAGTAGCTGAAAACTTAGGCGTCCTTGGACTATGTCGAATAATAGTGGACGTTTTTTACCTATTTCAATTTTGATGAAAATTCTATATTTATTAACAGTATCAATACCCGGTACTTATGTGCTAAAGTTATTTTTGAATAATAGTTACTTTTGTCATAGATCAAGGCATTTCTTACTTATTGAAGACAATAGGTATAGCTTACCTTCAAACATTATTCTCATAACAATTCCCGTATTAGTTGTACCAGCACGCCGCAAACTTCATTCCTTTATGTTTTGATGCATCTAGTGTAATCATGCAAATTTCCCAAGACGAGGTGGGTGGCGCCCTCTACCACTGAAACTGAAACTTGGAACCACCCTGTTCGAAGGTCGTTCGAAAGTTCGCAGAAATGAATTCACTGTAGCAAAACACTTTCATCTCGCTCTTTATTATTTTAAGCATTGCATATCTAAGTAGGGAACACACAGAGAAAAACAAAAGAACTTATATTATTAATTCAATTTAGAACTTTTTACAGCTTAGTCATCGTCAGAAGTACCTACTCATTAAGTTTAAAACTGAAATTAGGAAAAGCTATTAGTAAAACTGAATAGCACTTTAATTACGGGTGGCATGATAAGGCGAGCGTAAAAGGGCACGGGTTGGGTGCACTATCGATCTCCGTTGAATTAGTGTGCGGATCGTTCGTCGTCTTTGTGAGGCCGTAGGACGGCCAAACAGACCAAAACAAGCTCCCCCACCACCCCCACCGTTACCCAACCGTTACTACGTAGTCATAGTATACGGACAATATCAGTAGTCTCTTCGATCAAGGAATTCTGATGTTTACTTTCAACATTCAATCTTCGGACGCAACAATAGTTCGTCAATATAATCAATTTATAGGGCCTACTGCGAACTAAGTACTTCACTGTCTGTGTCTATTTGCCACTCTATCGTCGAATGGTAGAAGCGCCAAATATGCAGAAAATGAAAAGGTTTTCGATGTTCGCGGCAGGCTCTCAGCCCAGCGGTGCCCTTGTAACGTGTACCTACTATTATTTGTTTATTATTGTGCTAGGCCATAACTTCATAATTTCTCAATGCAATTTTGCTGCTCATTGTACCTTGGTTTAGGCATAACCTCTAGCCGCCCATACGTCAAAACTTGCCAAGCAAAATGAAATTTTATATTGTCAACACAAAGTTCAAATTAGAATGGAACAGGAGACCTTTTTATAGAGGATAGACTACTCATCATTAATCGACTCTGGTAGAGCCTTCATCTGCTCGCATACTACGGAGATTCGAATTGATCCTAATTCTAGATACGAGCACGGAGGTGCCTGTGTAAAGTTTTACAATCTGACTTTCGTTATGTTTAAGTTCCAGAGCTTTGCGTTACCTGTAGACAAATTTATTCAGTTTGTTTGGCTAATAATGAAATAACAAAGGTTAGTATCTGGTGCAAACAACTATGTGCCTTATGAACGTTTAATTTTTTGATTAGGTAGGTATATACATATAAGTAATGTTATCTGGCTACAGAATGAATCAACTTTAATGAAATATGCTGAAGAACATACCTCCGAAAACTAAAAATGACTTTCTTAAATAGTTTTATGTTTATTAATCTCTACTTCTACGATGTACTTCCATGGAGAAAATACTTGCACACGGTGCATGCAGCAAGTGAAGACGCGGGCTACTTGCGCAAGTACTAACAACGCCTTTGCTTCTCGGAGTAATTAAAAATGGAGCCGCCATTAACAGGCGTTCCCCTCTGTCGAAAATAGGCGGCCAATGGTCAACCTCATGTCAACCATATGTATGGACTGACGTTTAACTGACATGACGTACCTATATATTTGATGTGCCCCTCCCCCGCAAAAAACGGCAGACTATTTTGTACCCAAAATTTTAGACATGGCGTCTCCATTGGTTATATCCTCCAAGCTTTGCTTGCATTAACGGAAATCGCACGAGTTACTTGCGTGGATGACTCGCGCTGGCATATGCTCAAGCAGCTAGCCATATTCGCTTCTTCAATTTGTACACATACCCTTGTTTAACCGACGCATATAACCTGCGTAAGTTCCCCAACACGTGCGAGTTACATGCACCGTGTGCAAGCGTCACAAGATAATTGGCTTGAATAGATCTACTTGAACGAAAGGCAAGCTGCTCATCCTGCATTAGCTGGCTCCGTCCTATTAGTGGAATGAACGGACTGGTGGACCCTGCTGATCAATGGAAATGCAATTATTTGCAGTCTAATGTAAATCCGACCGGGCATTAAGAGCTCCGATAAAGGCACACTCCATAGTAACTGAAAGTTGCCGACTCATATATAAAATTAATTTGTAGGGTTCCGTAGTCAACATTTTTTAATTTACTTCTAGTCTTCTATACGTAAACTGCGATTTCGTCGAACGCCATTGTTCGAAAAAAAAATATTCTAAACTAAAACAATACGGGTAATATTTTTTTATTGTTTGTCAAATCAAATTGTTCCTTTTTCTTAGAACTAAATTTAGGTAAGGTAAATGTCCTAGTGCTCAACATGTCAATACTCAATAGATGACACCCTGATGCTGTCACCTCTATAGAAAATAACTTAGGCAGGTACCTACGTAAGTTTAAAGATGACATGTACTGAGACAGTGACGAGTACTCTGCCTACCGCCTTATTTCTAAAATCTTCATTCTTCCATATTTACGTCACGGAACATCGTGCTGTAACTACACTTTTATCTTTAGGTATTTTAATAAAAGTAAACAATCAATTTGTACATTTTCGGGTAGCTATAACATTTATTGGTTAACCGACCAATTACAAAACCGCCTGGATCAGTCACTGAACGACCAGACTTTAACCTACATTATTTGATCGTGTAATGTTTTCATCTACCCTCAACTGGCATAAGAAGCCATTTATTGAGGGTAGATTTTGTTTAATTTTAACAGTGGCGAGCACTTTGCCTTCCACCTTATTTCTAACATCTTAATTCTTCCCGATTTACGTCACGAGCATTGTGCTGTAACTACGTAGTGGCCACGTTTGTATTACTTTGGTTGTATCTTAGCGCTAAGTACGTTTAGGGATATTCCGTTTGTTACGCTGGCGCCCGACTATCTGTTTACTTAAACCAGGGATGCCGTCTCACAAAGGGGTTAACTAAATCATTCAATGGACGTTTATTAGTGGAGCGAGCTTGACCTAGTTGCAATGATATGCTCAGGTAGTTATTGGGTGAAGAAAACATCTGTACAGTACCGTCTTTATTACCATAAGGGCACACGGGGACAGACAGTAACAGTATTATATATTTGATTACCCATAATAAATAGAAGATCATATTAGAAAAATGTTAGTTTAATTCGCTTTACTTTCCAAAAGGGCCCCAAATTCTTTTGTGCCCAAGGGCCCAAGCAAGTTTAAGACAGCCCTTCATCTGTAAAGCTAAATAATTGAATATTATATATTAATTATGCTGTTTACGGATTAGATGTGTTTTAAGTGCCTATTGTATACAGGGTGTGTCTGACCATGGGGCTTTAAATCCAGGGCTCGATTCTACTCGCTAAACTGAGCTACTTTTATTATGGCACCAACCCCGAAATCCCAAAAAAAATTACTTTTTTCATACATTTTGGCTAATCAGATGTCGATGTTTTCTATGGAAAGGCCAAAAAATTTGCCCGACTTTAGGGTTGATCCCATAGTAAAAGTAGTTCAGGTTAGCGAGTAAAATCAAGCCCTGGATTTAAAGCCCCATGGTCACGTCAAACGATTTGGGCGGTAGGTGTCAGTTTCGACAGAAACCAGTTGAGATTTTGGACAAAATCTCTATAATTTAGATTCTGGTTGCTTCAGATTACCTATAGTTCGGTTTCTGAATGAGACGGTTTCGGCAAAAAACGTATGAAGTTTAAGTCACTTTTTTTTTCAATTCAATTTCTGAGTAGGTCAGATTCTTAGCAGGTTACGGTCATTATAGTATCAAATCAGATGACCATTAAGTTTGACATTGCCAACCGCGTCTCCCGAGCTTAGAGAACATAACCAAACTGAGTGGTCATTAACAGGCGTTCCCCTCTGTCGAAAATAGGCGGCCAATGGTCAACCACATGTATGGACTGACGTTTTATCTGACATGGCTATGTTTACGTTAGGTACGTATACATGAGAAATGTCATTTTTTCGTATCAAACTTAATGGTCATCTGATTTGATACTATAATGACCGTAACCTGCTAAGAATCTGACCTACTCAGAAATTGAATTGAAAAAAAAGTGACTTAAACTTCATACGTTTTTTTCCGAAACCGTCTCATTCAGAAACCGAACTATAGGTAATCTGAAGTAACCAGAATCTAAATTATAGAGATTTTGTCCAAAATCTCAACTGGTTTCTGTCGAAACTGACACCTACCGCCCAAATCAGGAAACCATGTATTTATTTTTTTAAGTAGGTACGGTACGGTAGGTAAAAATATGTGACACGCTCTTATGGCTCTACAAATAAGTTCGTGTCAGATATTTTTGCGGCCTCCAAAGAGTAACATGTTTTTGCAGGTGACTGTACTGCGGAATGGAGTATCGAGACAAACCATTCTGGTTTGCTGGTATGCTTTTGGGCAAAATATTATGTAATTGTGATTTATCTCTAATAAATAAAAAAAAGCTCTAATAGTGTTTGGTAAACTACGAGTAAACCACCTACAAGATTAAAAAGTGCTCTGCGATTAAAGACTCCCTATTGGGTTTAGGTATATTTATTATATTTTCAATTTTACGAAACCTTCAATGTGGGCATAGCAATAAGATAATTACACGAATCTATCACACGAATAGTTAAAAGAAAGCACACGATGGGTCTGTGTGGGTAATTTGCTTAGACCAGAATATAATTTGATGTATTTTTTTAATTTACAAAGCCCGACATAAACGTGTTTATAAGCGTAAAAAGTCATTACAAATATTTTAAATTGAAATAACCACATCAAAAGAGACTATAAGAGATGGCGTTACAGAAGGAAGGTTTAACGATTCGCGTAGTCGTAAAAATATTCAATACTGCGTCTAATTTAGATCTTTATCTACCTACTTAAGTTGCAAATTTTTATTAAATAATATCTTTTAATAGTACGTGGTTTATTTACTGTCTAAACATAAATTACTACAAATTACTTTTGCTGAGTAATGCATAAATTAAATATATTTATGTGTATATAATAAACGTGTTAAAATAGGTCGGGTGCATTGACGTATATCTCAAGACGGGCCTTACGGGCACTAAAAATGGTACTAGTTCAACGGTGTCACTCACGAATTCGAGCCAATCATGCAGTCTAACGCAACTAGTTGCGACCAATCGCGCGCGTGATGCGAACTCGACAACCAATCGCGTTGTAGCGGTGTCACACCGCTGTACTGGCCCCATTCATGCCCCATTCTTATTGCCCGTAAGGCCAGTCCTGAGATATAAGAACGTCAATGGTCGTGTGTCCAGACTACGTGCAATTTCATTTTTTTTATGAACAGTAGAATATAAAAATAATATTATATAGGTGTCTAGCCAATGGAGACAAGGCAGATGTCTTCATTAGAGTTTACACATTACGCACTTTTATTGTCGTAATTAACTTCGAAATGATGTCTTTAACTTGATTTATGATAGCCTTTGCCGCAGGTAATGCAGAGGATTTTATGGTTAGGTTGTCACTTTGATTACGCACTTTTAATATATGCATGAAATTACGAGGAGCCAGGACGAATATGAATTTAAAATGAAGGCAATAGTACACCAATGCCGAATGCTATGTTTAATTTTAAGTAAGCGAACTAATAAATTATTAATATTGGGGTACATTTCTCAATCTCGTCACATGTTATACTTATTACATACCGGGTGTGCCCTGTAAAATGAGCAAATAATTAAAACATAGATTGTACTCCTCAAACGGTGACACTTTTGTTCCACAACTTTTAAAAATTATGAAGTATTTAGACTCCCTATTTTTCATACAAAATAAATATTATCTTCAATGGACGCCATCGCCACGCCATATCATTGTGACTGACGTTGCTTGTCACGCCTTAAACATAACAAAATTCGCAATACATTGCGTCTTAGAATAAACTTTAAAGTGTTTTAAAAATTAAATCTCAAGTTATTTTTATAAGTCGCTGAACAAATGTTGGTCAGTATGAGAAGTAAAGCCTACAGTTTAATTTTTTGCTCATATTACAGGTCACACCCGGTATAATAATGTGGTCCATAATCTACTTACTCATTCCTTGAACAAGTTAATCATTATAGTCTGGGTGTGCTATCTAAATGTAACGTCTATCGGTAAACACAACTAAACGGAGGTATTATAAAGGCGAAAGTGTCTCTGTCTGTCTGTTTGTCTGTTACCTCTTCACGCTTAAGCCGCTGAACCGGTTTAGTTGAAATTTGGTATAGAGATAGTTTGAGTCCCGGAGAAGGAGAAGGATAGATTTTATGTCGGAAATCATCCCTGAAGAGTGCAAAGGGACCCCCCTGTTGAAAGAGTTAATACATTGCCTAATAATTGAAGTAAGTAAGCAATGAGCGAATTGAACGATTGCTATTTGCATTATCCAGGCGCTATATTTTAGCTGCTGTCACTAATTCTAGAAGAAGTCGCGGGCAAAAGCTAGTAATATACAGGGCGTCCCACGGTGATGCCACATGGAGGGAAAGTACCTTAAATATCATAGATAGCATATTTTGCTGAAAGAAGACTTCATTTTATTTTTAAAACTTAGTAAAGTTGCATACATACTTTTTTAATTTTTTTTGAAAAAAAAATGTATGGAAAAAAATTATCGCGTCATTGGAGGAAAAGTACCTTAATTGTTGTAAATGAACATCTTACTGAAAGAAGACATTATTTCGATTTAAAAAAATGTCACATCAAATTAAAAAAAAAATGGTCTTCCTTTTGTTTCCAACACTATGTTATTTGGCAAAAAAATAATTCTCACATTGAAGCCTTTCGATCGGTATGACAAAGCTACAAGGTATTTTTTTTTTCGTGTAGCGGGTTCGATTCCCGGTTTAACCATGAAATTATTTAAAATGCAATTCAACTTGTTTTTTTAAATCGAAATAATGTCTTCTTTCAGTAAGATGTTCATTTACAACAATTAAGGTACTTTTCCTCCAATGACGCGATAATTTTTTTCCATACATTTTTTTTTCAAAAAAATTTAAAAAAGTATGAATGCAACTTTACTAAGTTTTAAAAATAAAATGAAGTCTTCTTTCAGCAAAATATGCTATCTATGATATTTAAGGTACTTTCCCTCCATGTGGCATCGCCGTGAGACGCCCTGTATAATTACCTACATATTACCACGTAACCAAAGACCCAAGCCCCGCAGCGTCCATCTATTGAATTAGTAAAGTCTGTCAAAGTGCATCGCGGAGGCACAAAGGTCGTTGCGTGGGAACTTGGGGGTGGTGGGCGCCCCCCTACCCCCCACCCGGTCTCGTGGGCTTGCACGAAGCTAGAGCTCCACAAATTTGTTATGACGCACTGGATTTCTCCATTGTTTTGGCAAGTAAAATTTATCGTAACTTACACTTGCGTTTTATGGGCGTGAATGTTTTGGACAGCGGGAAGTGTGTTATATAAATAAGATGAGAAAGATACGGATAGGTAAACAAGCAAACACTAAATAAAAGTTAGGCAAGAATACTTAATAGGAATAGAATGTGGATACAGTAGAAATCAAATAATTTTAAACCGGGGCGTAGGTATACTTCGTTGTACCGAATTTGGCTTATAAAAAAAATTATTTCGAAGAAATCTTTTTCCTCACTGGTCCGAAAACAAATAGATATACGGTGTCCGACAAGTGCAACAAGGCGAACCTGTATGTGTCCCTTTTCTTCATCAACTACCGTCCGTATTTTCCCTATTTTGGTACTCCTAAGCTAATAAGCGAAAACTAAATATACTTAACAAAAAAAAGAATCGTACTAAAAATAGATATCACTCGTTTTTGTCATGTAAATATTGGATTTATGAAACACTTTGTCGTATTCATTATTCGGGTTAAAACAAACATTGATAAAACCGGTATTCAAATGCAAGTAACATTAAAAAGTAAACGTACATACAAAATGACAAATAAGTAGGTAACAAGTACCTATAAATTTAATTTTTCTTATACCTGCTTTCGTGACTGTGGGTCTTTCGACGTTCTTCCAAGTTTTTTCGCGCGCAGAAAATAATGGAAGCCGCAGCACGTAGCACGAGTAATCGCGACAAAAACCTCTTTAGAATAATTTTATTGCTCCATTTGTTACAAGTATAAATAGATGAGGTAAATTTAAAGCCAGTTTTGGTTGTTTAGTTTGGAATCTAATAAAAAACCGATCTGAATCGAATCGAATAAAACTACTCTTCTCGGCTTAAGAAGATCGATAGATATCTGCCCAATGTTGATAACGGTACCTAATAGGTACATTTATTTTATTTTTACGTAATTTTCTTACAGTTCACTAACAAGAAGGCTCGACATTTGTGCCTACATTCGTGTTTAGAGAGATAAAATTTAATTACAAAACAAATGACCTTCATACTCAATTAGGATTGTTCATTTTTTTTAGACCCCCATTTTTATTTTATTTTCTGAAAATATAGGTTAATTTAAGATACCAATTTGAATGATTTAGTAATTCGTGCCTCGGTTGAATATTTATAATTTATTGAAAATATGAGATACGACTTCTCGTAAATTACATGTCGTCGGCTGATTAGGATAATGCACAAGCAACAACAAGCATTAAAAAAATAGTTGTCATTGTCAATTGATTGTAATGTCACCTGTCGACAATGTCAGTGTCACGTGTTTCTATAAATAACAATCGTCTGGAATGGAAAACTCGTTTATTTTGAATCATTAATTTCAAAATACCTACGCTATAAATTTGAGAAAGCTGATTCCAGAAATCTGCCTAAGTTATATAATATAACTTAGTTTTATTGGAGTATGTATCCATATAGCATCCAACTCCAACCATAACTTGGCTGAAATCAAGGGAGCAAAAATACAAATGTAAGTTACCTACATCATATATATTTTAACTGATTCGATTTGTAAGAAGATTGGATTCATAAAATCGTTACAAGCGTCCATTGCTAAAGGTAGCTTAGCACCCAGTGGGTGCTTTCTACCGGCTTGTCACCATTGTTTGGATATTTGTACTACATACTTATACTACTATATTAGGAACATGCCAATTTTGCTAATTATATCCTATTATTTCAGGTCATCGTGATTCCTATTTAGATACAGCTGTGAGATATGTAACTGCACTTGGGCCCAGAACAAAGTTGAGCATTTTGTATTGAAACGAACGTCATATTAATTATTAATCGTCGTAATACTTTACGACCGTAAATAATGCCTGGGAACAGAGTAAATAACAAACCATACACTTCTCTTCTGGATGGTCAACAAGAAGCCATCATTGTCAGATGCTCGTGCAGAACATGATAAACATACATTTAATGTAAAGTTACTATTTTTTTTGGTAACATATATAACATATTTCCCAAATTAATAAAAAAGTAGGTAAACAAAAACATGTTTTATTATTCACAACTCTTTATTAAGTCTTGTCCACCATGATATCAGCAGCTTGAACTGCAACATGTACCTGGAAATTAGAAATTATATCTTTTTAAAGCAGTTTCAGGCTGAATTTTGAGTATGGCTATGTATTCTTGTATATTCCTTCTTTCTAGGAGGCACCATCTTTGTTTAACGGTTTGCCTTTAGATACTCTGGCTACATTACCACAGAAAATAAATAGATACCATGCCCTACCAATAAAGTGAGCTTTTAAATACTTAATTGTAGTAAATTCATATTAATTTTATACTTACATCGACGTGATTCTCACAGCAATACTGTGTGTAACACGTGAAGTAGGTAGGTATTCCAAGTTTAATTCACGGCACCATCTTTCACGTCGTAGGTCTTCGTGGATTCGAACTATTATTTTTGTGAATCATTCCCACACATAGGAACAAGGTTTTTGATATATTATTAAGCAATGAAATCTACTGTTTAGGTATTAATTATAAATCAAATTGTAACAAACAAGCGCAGCGGTTTAACTGAAAAATTTTGTTATGACAATCGATGACAATGATAACTTTGACAATACGTGAGTGACGGATTTATTTACTATGGTTCGATAACTTTTATTATGCAATGACTTTACATTCAGCCCAGGAGAAGGTCAAACTAAGGTCATAAGGATATTTGTTGAAATATCTTCAATCCTCAATTATTATATCGCAGCAAATGTCGGAAACTGTTTAAAAACCTTATATCTCGAAATGGTTTTCGAAATAGAACATTTGAAAAAAAATGAACAATCCTAATTTGCATTCATGCGCCGTATCTTCTAAGTAAAAGACCATTCGCTCTATTAAGATTGTGTATTAGATATAACCTCTACAGGCTGTAAGTATTAGTGAAATGTGTAAAAAAAAGTGCGGTTACCTATTCACAAAGTCGGTTGCGTGAGAACGAGAGGGTGACGCTATAACATTATAATATTTTGCCATAGTATGAAGAACGTAAAAATGTATGAAGGTAATACGAAGTTGTTCCATTTTTCTTTTGAGACGTAGCCTGCGGGCTGCGCCTCGTGGCTCATTGCGCCTGCAGCTGTTCTGCGCATTAACATTAAGGTTTAATTAATTGCTCATCAGGATATAATTGCTCTTTTGTCGGTTTGTCTATGACAGTGCTAACATGCGAACTAATGTAGCCTGGGTCAGACACCGCGCAAACAGCCTGGAGTTACGGCTTGTCTTCATAATTAGTGGTTTTGAACTAACTATGTAGACAATACGTAGTTTATGGTAGAGACTGCTGTTAGCAGTTATTTTTTTTACTACTTTTTTAGTTGAATAAGACTAAGCATAAACTGGCTATCACCAAGTTTGTAGAAGTAAGTACTGAGTTATACAATTAATGGTTTGTTATATCATCTTCCTCATATTATCCCGGCATTTTGCCATGGCTCATGGGAGCCTGGGGTCGGTTTGACACCTAATCCCAAGAATTGGCGTCGGCACAATTTTTACGAAAGCGACGGCCATCTGACCTACCAACCCAGAGGGTAAACTAGGCCTTATTGGGATTAGTCCGGTTTCCTCATGATGGCGACTCACGAAAAGCGACTGGTAAATATCAAATGATATTTCGTAAATAAGTTCCGAGAAACTAATTTTTAAAGGTTTGTTAAACACTGACATAATCTGTATGAAAATGGGGTATGGGGTCGGTTTGACAACTAATCCCAAGAATTGGCGTCGGCACAAATTTTTACGAAAGCGACTGCCATCTGACCTTCCAACCCAGAGGGTAAACTAGGCCTTACTGATGGGATATGTCCAGTTTCCTCACGATGTTTTCCATCACCGAAAAGCGACTGGTAAATATCAAATGATATTTCGTAAATAAGTTCCGAGAAACTCATTTTTTAAAGGTTTGTTAAACACTGACATAATCTGTATGAAAATCTTTTTTAATTCGCGCTTTATTTACAATTACAATGCATAATAATAAGTTCGTGGTTTGTATTGCCGTTAAACAGTACCGTACTGGTATACCTACGTACCTACATAATCGGTATACTTATTAGAAACTGTCTAAGCGGCAAATACATTTCGTATATCGAACAGGACACCTAATCCGCACCGAGCCAGCTCAAGTATGATATTTCCCGTATATAGGTATAACAGTGCATTGACTTTTATTTTACACGTTTCGTATCGGGGTACGGTGTACGTAACGTCGTCTGCTTAGTATTGTTCAGTTGACAGGGCGATGACGTCGGCGGTTCGGTGCAGTTCAACCCCCTCGTCTAACCCCACAGCCCCCTAGCCGACGGTCGACGCTCTGTAAAAGGAAAAAGGAAGCTAAAGGATAATCTATCACGCCCGAGGCCCGACTCGATAAAAATGAACGATTAGACCATACTCACAATCGATTTCGGTGTTGCATCCAGCTGAATTAAGTTTTCGACTTTAAAATCAACGATTTAATGTTGCGCTTTGGTGTTGAAGACTGGTAGTGAAGGTGGAGGCAGACTGCAGCTTCTGTTGCCTCATGGTTGCTGTAAATGAAACATTAATCTTTCTTAAACAATAAGTTTTAGAATATAATACCTATATTTTAAAATTGGAACGTCGATGTTTTTGTCACATCCGTAAAATGTGGTTCGAAATGTGAAAATTAGCGATGTGATATTGATTCGATTGGTTGTGATTCGAATTGGTTCTACTAATTTCACCACCTTGCTACACACTAGAGTCCGTGCGGAAAGAGAAGAGTCGTGGCAGAAACGGGAACTAACATTTTAAATTTTATATGGCAATCAAACCTTTGACACCTGTCTTGTAAAAAGTAAACAAACTTCTGTCATTGTATATTTTTATTAACAAAAACCGCAAGTTTTATGTATAAAATATTTTCAAAACACGATGAAACCGTACATAAAACCACAAGAAAAATTTTGTCAGCGGGAAGAAAACGGCTAAAAGCCGACTATCGACTTACAAAAAGTCGCGGAACGTGTTTCCGCTATTTACGGGTATTGATGTTGTATTTAATATTAAATAATTACCTATTTAATAAGCCCCCTAAGTAACTTGTCTCCGGTACATAATCGGTAAGTATATTCATTCAAAATATATTAATTTTCATAAATATGCAGGTCATTCATGATCTTTAAAATAACTAACAAATAGTCTTGATACTTGCCATATTATGCATATTTATATGTAATTTTTTTTCAGGATTGTGTAAAAATACCTACGGTATCTCGAATAAAAGAGGTGATATGCAAGAATTCGTAATCTACGTGCCGGATTCAAGCACATCCAGTTCCACACATCAGTCCCTGGTTGTTCTGAAGCTAGCTCAAACATAAGTGACATTGAATATTTTAATTCAGAATTCGATTACAAAGAATAAAACTTTTTCATAAAAATATTTCTTTATTTGTAAGTTCGTTTACTAGGTTCTGTTAGTTACGAAATTATAAGTATTTCATATTTAGCAGACTTTTCGGCGAAGTAAAATATCGTGAGATGAGAGAACCGGACATATATCCCAATAAGGCCTACCTACTTATGCACTATTTTTATTCATATTCATATTTATTATTAATAATGTACCTACACATACATTACAAGTCAAGTTTAAAATGGGTGAAATATATCCCAGATAGTAAAATTAAAGTTCTAATGCCCAATTTCCACCCGATCTACCCGGTTTTGTATTAAAATAACTGTTGGACTGCACAGATTAGGTAGTACATAAATGAGACTCTATCTTGTTTGGTACTAAAATTACAGTTGTATTGGGCAGATTCTTAACTAGTTCAGTTTTGTCAATCGCACTGTCACTTTTTAGTATCTGAGACATAAAAACAAGTGTGTTTTAAAAAGAAAACTAGTGCCTGCGCTAAATCAGAGGATTGATTTGACGAGCCGACACCACCACCAGGTTCCGTTTAGTAAGCCGTGGTAAGAAACCGGAACAAAAGAGATACAAGTATCATGACCTTCAGTGTCGTACTATAATCACGTGACCAGTGTTGTCAGCATAGCAAAAACCATAAAATAGCACTGGCGCGCCCTCAAATCCCACGACTCTTCTCTTTCCGCACAGACTCTACACGTTACGATCTTTGACATAAAAACGACGTAAAATGTAAAAAAAAGTGCGGACTAAGTGGAAAAAGCTAACATAAGTTTCAAAAGACGTCAGGATCCTGCGATCCGAGCAGTGAAATTACATAAAGGCGATACCTGTCAACGAAGACACGAGTATAATACGAGTAGTTATATAACTAGTATTTGTGTCTTCTCGTTGTATTGAAAAAGATACAAACCATCTTCTTGGGTAAATCCCAGTCGTTTGGTGGGTCGTGTAAGGTATAATGACCTTAATTATAATAAACTGAAATGTGTCTCAGTAGGTACTTGCATCGCAAATAATCTGGTTTTTGTAAAATTTTGATAATACGTTAAAATATCTTAACACTTAAGTGGCGGGTTTGACTTTCAAATGCTATGGAAAACTTCACTATCACAAAAACATTTAAAATGTAACTAGTTTTACAGTAAACATTTTTTGGCGTCCTTCTAGTTTCCATAATGTTTGCATGAAACATAATGAGTTTATTATTAAAGCACCCATAGGCTCTTTTATTTATGGCATAATACATTAATTGAAGGAATTAATTAGACTAATAAAATAAAAAAAACTTTATATATTTTTAGGCCCACATGCTATACAACTCATTAAGCTACTCATTAATTTTCAGTTTTTTTATATTTTTCTTTTACGAGACACCGATTGCTCGAACACCCTTCAGTATCCTTGGCCTATCCTCCGGTCATTCCCGTTTCTCGTCAGGGCAAAGGCCTAACATAATCTGCCGTGGGAAAGGAGGCGCGGCAGTAAGTTCAGACGGGTATTTTGGACGGGGTCGACGCCCGGGCGTAGACCTACGCTACGCAGCTACGCCGTAGACGTGATAACTACGCGATAGGTATATTATGTATGTGAATACCCAATTATGAACGTTGAGCGTTTGGGTCTTTGATCTGTATGTATGTATGAGTTGACTCTACTTATATTGTTAAGAATTCACAAAGACATACATAGGTACAGAATAGATAGTACCTGTACAACACGCTTTTATTTCATCTGTGCGTTCGTTAAATTTAGTATAGTTATTAATTTAGATTTTAAGTTGTTACCGTTTATTTACATGTATATTTATCATGAATCAAAATTCCATTGTGCTTGCTAAATTATGAAAAACCTTATTAATTGACTTGTACAAATCAATACATTATGATGACAGATACGGAGGAAAAACTGCCAAAAGGAATCCTGTTAAAAACAATATAATTCTAACTATTTGGTCAAATCGATTAGCTCAAGATCCTCTGCAGTTAGGTTTCGGCCTTTGGTTAACATTGCCCCGAACAGTTTTAGAGCTAGGGGCCCGATTCGGATTTTGAAATAGACATGTATTAGATATCTTTTAGACTTCACCAAGATACGATAACGATATGTTTAAGATCTAACCTGTCAAATTTGACATTTGCGCGATTCTGAAGATACTCTTGAACGATTTCCTCAGGATATGACTTAGAGATCCAATTCACATCTGGGTCATTCCATAATAAACGCTACCAAGGGTTCAAAAATGAAAATTGGTTTAAGAAGTCAACACTAACCTATTTCCATAGAAAACATACCAAACCTTCATGTCAGAAAAAATACCCGAAAAAAAAAACATTTTTTACATGTTTTCCATGTACTTGATCGCGACGTTTAAATGATAGGCGTAAAACTAAATTAATACAGCGATATTGGCAAGACTAATTTAATAGAAAATAACTGTAAACTGTTACAAATTTCTAGCAGTTATTTCAGGTAAAATATCGTAATTTTATAATTTGTCTTTAAAAATATTAAAAAGCATGGATTAATTGGTTTTTAGAAGAGTATTCTAGACTGTGGTCTCAAAGTAACACCCGAAACGAAAAAGAGATAAAAGTATGTGTAACTTTCCCCGTAATTAACTATAGCCAAACATGTTTTGTCAAAGAAAGGCTATGATGTGAACCTATTCAAATGTGTAATAATTATTGTTTTAGCGTCTGCTTTAGTCGTATGTTTTAAAGTTTGAAGTGGTGTAACACCCGAAACGTGTTGATCGTCCGCCTGTTGTCCCCGGCTTTTTTTCGTGGTGGTTAGTGCTAGAAAGCTGCAATTTGGCATGGATACAAAAATCAATCATGGCAACAAAGTAGTAATACAAAAATTACTAAAAAAAATTTTTTTTAGGATAGCTCCAGTACAAAATATTTTTTAATTTTTTTCTCCTTTAATCCTGTGGTGTGGGATGTCGTTGGATAGATCTTTCAAAATGAATAGGTGTCACCATCAACCATTTTTTGATCAAGTGAATATTTTCGAAAAAATTCGTATCGAAAGAAAAATAATTATGATATCTTCGAGAAACAGTTTTATTTGTTAAAATTAATGTATTTAATACTAATTCAGTATTTATTACTTATGATTTTAATCGACTTTTATTAAAAAGATACTAATTTCAATAAATGAGCCATAATTTCGTATAAATATGTCTTAATTTCGTACTCGTAACACCCGAAACGAACCATGAGTAACACCCGAAACAGGTAATTTATTTTATTAAAATTAAACAAAATGTGATACTAAGTGTTACTTCAGTGTTTCAGTAGACTATACTAACTATTATTACTTGACATAAATAAAACTGGAGGTTACTTGACAAAATTCGCTAAAATATGCATTTTGGTACTGATGGTCAGAAGGTATAGGCCAATTCGCGTAACGCCCGAAACAGCTACTTTTTAGTGATTCTCTCGTTATTGGTCTTATACTTTAATTATGTGTGTACAGGAAAAGAAAAGAAAATATTATCAAAGTAGTAGATGAATCAATAGTTATAACCTCCTAGTTCCTGTTACAATATCGAATAAAACCTTATTTTATGAGTTCAAGTGTAACACCCGAAACGGTGGAATGACCCATCTAATAGATATCTTACGCTATCTAACGTAAAAGTGACATTGGTTGCCCGAATTGCGCTGCAAAAGAGAACTAGTTGATATCTAAACTATAACGTATCTAGAATGGATCCAGTACGTGTCGTCTCTTGTGAATATCTTGAAGTTCGAATACGGCAGTAGGTATCATGCTGGTTCGCGGTAACTTTGGTTGGTCCCCGCGATTGCCTAAACGCGAGCACTGTTATTCTAACGAAGTTGAACGATGTTTACTATCAAGCCTCACTTGTTTAGTTTACCGCGTGTTTCGAAAGCTTGTTGGTCAGGTATTTGTTGGGAAAAACTAAACAACGGCACACGAGAAATTCTATTTATAGGTGAATAGAATTCATTTTTTTGTTTGACAACCAAAAATCTATATTTATTAATATAAGTAGGTACATTGACTTCTGATGGTAAGCAGTCACGTAGCCTATGGACGCTTACAACATTAGAGGTGTTGGTCTGATAAAAAATAGTAGAAATTAAAAAGTGAAATGCCACCACCAGTGGATTGTGGTTGACAGTATTGACTGTAGTGTCGTCCATTTCAAATCAATCTAAGAAAACAGGGCGACACTACCTACAGTCAAAAAGAATAGATAGTATAGAGGGGTCCTGTCATAGTAAATGTTGTAGTTACTGTAAATTTACTGCCATCTATCGACACACGACTATAACTAAAATAAACACGTATAAAATTATCAAAAACATGAATATATACGGATAAATGATTTTATTACTTTTATATCATTTTGGCCCATGTTCCTTCACTGATATCTGTGTTAAAATTGTTAAATAGGAAACGGTGTCATCACGCCATCTAGCCGAGAATAGGCTAAAGGTGTGTGCGCCATCTATCCGAGGATGACTTTTTGTTGATTTCCGAGGGACGTTTTTTTCTTAGACTTTATTCATCTTATACGAAGTTACATATGTCTTTGCTACAGTATTGCAACTTTTTAATTTCTACTTTTTCTTGACAGACTATAAATTAGGATTTTATATTGTGTAGGATTATAGCCATCTCTCTTAACACACTTTGCTATAGCATGTGAATTTTAAAGTTTAAGTTATGTCATTTAAAATTTACTTGCAAACAAATGACATTAAATAAAATTCTTTATAGCAGGTGATTAAACATAGGTATGCTATGCTTGCAGATACGCAAGGAAACAGTAAGATGCCACACAGATACGTTATGCATCCGCGGATCATTTCCCGCGGTCATATCCGGGTGCCTAGCTGAAGTTATCGCATCCCTATGCAAAACCTTCGTATACGTCTTCCAAATACCCACAAGTCGTGGCGACACTCATAAACTTGGCACACACGAATAGTTTTATGGTCCTCCTAACCAGGAGGCCGATTGTGTTTCAACAACTTCGTATGGTTTTCATCTAATTTTGATACGACCTTGACCGTGAGCACCAATCCGTATGAGCTGCTAACGCTGTGCTGACGAAATGTAATAATAACTATCAGAAGTCGTTCCATAAGGGATTTCACCCGCATTTATTGGTGCGCGTGACATGACTCGAGGGTCTTAAGGTCGTATCAAAATGATATGAAAACTAAATTAAATTGTGTTTTATGATATAGGAGCAAAACGAGTAGACAAATCGCCTGGTGGTAATTACTAATTAGCATCCTGGTGTTGGTCTATACATCTGTAAGTTCGTATTAGTCCGTAAATACCGCGTTCATTCAAACAGTTCATTCCATTCGGCTAGGCTGTGCGAGGCAGGAAATTTCTGAAGAGATGCATAGTTGAGGATTGCCAGCCATCTATGTAGTGAAGATGGAAATGTATCGCGTAGACTCGTATAGAGCGATGGCAGAAAGAAGCGGCAGGGATTAATCCAAACAATTACTCAGAGCACTCCCCGGTATGCGATAACAAGTGCAGAGCGTGGCTACACGCAGCGTCAAGAAGTCAAGCCGATCTGACCGGCTAGCATGAGTTGCGTTCTCGCGCGAATCCGTATGAAGTCTCACTAATAGATGTATGAAGTTGCTCGCGAGAATGGAACTCATGAACAGCAGGTCTGAAAACATGCTGGCAGCCAACAATTCGAGTCACTTTCCGTTGGATGCAGTCCAGGGGCCCGATTTTTGAAATTCGACCACTCGATTTCGTGTATTTCGTTAATTGATATCTCCACTATTAGGCGATTAAATGCTACTAATAGAATTGAAATCGAGTAGTCAATACCACTAGATTCCAAATTTAATTTCAATCGCTTGTATTTCAAAAATTAGCATTTCGCCGTTTTCCACCGATTTTCGAGTGATCGAATTTCAAAAATCGGCCCCCTGAGGGAGAAACTGGTAATAAAACAGAATCAGCCACCAGTTTCATAACGACATCACGGAGCTGTTTTATAACGTCCCTATTGTGATATGCGTTCCGAGTGCATTGAACAATGCTAAATTATGACAGTTAGGAAATGTTAGTTTGCCAGATGAGTTTGAAATATTGAGAGTGGTATTAAAACTAGGTTTTATTGGCGTAGGTGATACTTTAAATGCGCGTACGATCAAAAATTGGTACTTTAAAAACGAAGTCGAAGGACTCGTAAAATATTGCCGCTGGTGCAGTTGCATCGTTTGCATTCGTGAAGGAAGATCCGTAAGTTATTTCTTGGACAGTTACGATGAAGTGTAAAACACGTTATAACTGTTAAAACAACCGTTAAGCCTAGTTGAAGATCTTCATTCAGCTGGAAAACTTCAAATAATCAAGTTTTATCACTTACTTGATAAATCAGGTGTCTGTTCTTCCAGACGCCTGTTTTACTGTGTAGACTAAAAGTAGGGAATGTAAAAAATTGTAAAATAATAAATAAATATTATAGGACATACACAACTTAACTAAGTCCCACGGTAAGCTCAATAAGGCTTGTGTTGTAGGTACTTAGACAATGATATAAATAAATACTTAAATACACAGAAAACACCCATAACTCTGCAACAAATATCATCACACAAATAAATCCCCTTACCAGGATTTGAACCCAGGACCATCGGCTTCATAAGCAGGGTCACTATGCCCACTAGCAGAAACAGGTCTTCACGTCGAATGCAACCCGTAATATTCAGTATGAGACCTACCGATAATTTACCGGTTCATCGATAATTTCAAGGATCGATAATTTAAAAATTTAAAGGATTATTTTAATAAGACTTAAACCTTAAGGCTTAATACTAAAAAATAAGCAGTAGGTAGGTACAATAACAGTCGAAATTGGATGGATTGGATGATCAATTATTTAGACAAGCTAAATACATAATTATAACATAACAAATGCTATGCATTAAAATCTAACTTACGATTCCTCTGTACCAACCGAATCACAAGCAATTGTACCTGTATTTATACCTCGTTTTTTTTAGAATTAGAAATAAGGTAAACAATCTTGATGTGTCTTTTAATTGAAAAACACATTTTAAAAATAAGTTACGGCAAATATGTAACAATTATGAATCTAATATGATCATTTATATTCTTCTGCTTTCATAGTAATAGTTTTTAATTTATAAAAAGCGTTTTTCAATTAAAAGACATGTCAAGATCGCTTACCTTCTTGCAAGTTCTTTCTAATGCTAAAAAAAACGAACTATAAGTACCTAAAGCTCTTAACCTGTCTGTAATTTCATGTAACGCAGCTTCAATATTAGTACTAACTGATTGCCCTGTGTAAGCTTCTACTTTGCGGCGGTATTATCTCTGAGGTGTTCTTTTTTTACTATCCTTAGAGTAATCATGTCTAAGGCGCTGTTTATACAGCCAGTAATTTTAAAGACAAGTTTACTTTTGCAGATCGGAGTACTATTTTAAGTTAAAATTTTACTATTTTGTATAAATAATAAATTGCTAAACTGAGGCGCTATTATATATTTTTGTATCATTACCATACTACCATTATTATTACCAATATTTCTAGAACATAACGATTATCAACGTCTAAAAATGAATATGTCAAAATAGTAAAGCAAAATAATAATAAGTCATACGAAGAAAAATCTTTAAAAATATAAATAGTTATGACTAGTCTAGATGACTGTATAGTAAAGGTTGTGAGAACTGTAGTAACTAGGTGCATTGGGGTAAGATTGAAAGGGTTTTTGAAAAACCCTGAAATGAAAAACCCTTTCAATCTTTAACCAACGCACTTATAGTTGAAGTCGCATCCGAAACAGAAATATTACATTACTACCATGACTTCAATGCGCGTCCGAATTTGCCCCCAGTATGTATCTTCCTTTACGCTCAAGTAACAATCAATAGAAGAGAAACAACAACGCAACTCGCGGTAGTAGCCTTGCATTACACACCAGCATTACACGGTACTCGCCGTTATTTGTTTTTAGATTTTAGTAAAATGCTTAGAAACCCGGAATTTGATGCCAAGATTACATATGGGAACAGTTTAGCAAAAACCGTAAACCGTAGGTAATAGACGAGCCGGAAGGCGTCTAGTTTTTAGGAATGTGCGATTTTGTATTCTTTCTTCTTTTTATGTTTAGACACAGAATAAATCATAGGTACAGAAGACTCACTCTCTAACAAAACGCGTCTGTTACGATCAGCACAGATATGGCCGCTAGGTGGCGACAGCGCCACGCGCGGCTTATGACTTACCCCAAAATTGGGGTGGAACGGATGTACTTTTACGGAATAGCTACCTGTAGCAAAGCGACAAAATCGCGGAGTGAGCCACGCCTGGTTTAGGCTGTGTTGGTGCATTTTACCTTTGACAAATACGGTAGCAATAGTTTTGGTTTGATGTCTGACTTCCCAAAACAACGGAGGCTATTTTGGGTAGGTAGGTAGGTTGTTTTGGGTTTAAAAACTGGAAGTAGAGTCTGGTTAGGTTTTTAAAGTTTTTACTAACAGTAAACTCTTTTGTACCTACCTACTTAGTGGTTGTAATTTACTTTTAGCCAATTCCGATTATGTTGTTTGACGTTTCGAGGTTTGATTCCAAGTTGCATGGTCATTCCTAGGATTGACTAGTCAAAGATTAAGGCTATTAGTTTAGTAAAATCTTAGTTTTGAAGGTGCATATTCCTGAAGTGAAATTTTAACTAGGTAACCCTAGCAGTGCAGAAGTTTTGGGGTTTGACTGTAAGAAAAAGACAGCCAACCAAATAAGAGCAATCTGTCGTATCACAATTTGATATGATTTGTCTGGTTTTAAAGTTGTTTTAGTAGATTTGTATAGGTATATTTTTTAAAAACTTATGTAATTGTAAACCAGAAAAGTACAAGCCAAAGTTTTGCTTCTTTCTAACTCTCTGAATCTGTACTAAAACAAAAATACTGTCCTGATTGTTATAATACTTTGTAACACACGTATTATAATATAACATATCTTACACAGGTTAATTATACATATATAGAAAAAATGTGTTATCAGAATTCTCTAAGAAACATTTCTAGGTAAGGAATCCTATACATACTAATATGGCAGGTACCTAATTTTGGTTTTTTATCACTCCTAACAGTCTAATCCGCAAGCCAGATAAACTTGTTAACATTCTCTTCGACTGCCTAGGTCAAATCTTTTATAGTTTATTATGTCTGGGACAAAAATTCTGATAGGCAAGCTACTAAGTAATATATACCTATCTATAGAGGTCACAGATACCTACAGATTCAACCACCTAACTCTTGCTCAGAACAGGCGAGAATGTACTTTATGTCTATGGAATAACGACTTTTAAAAGTAACAGTTAAGTTGGTAGACCTGTAAATGTCACGAGTGTTCGGAAACGGTGCGATCCGAGCGCTGCCAACATAATTTAATTTCCGTGCGTCTGCTTTTAGACAAGGCTATATCCAGTTCACAACTATATTGATCTAATATTCTATATTTAAAGGTTTGGCGGGGCCAACGCGCGGTGCCGTCACAGAATAACTAATAGTACCTAACGGCACGTGCGGTGATGCAAACGATATATGTAATATATGTACCTTGACTAAAAAGGGTACTGATATAAAGTTATAGTGTACCTGTACAGTCATATGCATAACTTCCTTTGCAATACATTGAACGTAGGTAACGGTCACTTTTAAAACTTTAATGAAATGCTAGGAGAAATGTACATAGGAGGACAATTAGTACCTATATGTATACCAGGCTTGGCGCGTCACTGTGTGAGTCATGTTTGATTATATTTTAAAATTACTTTTGACCTCATCTAATATATACATTTATTCAATGAGAGCAGACGAGATGGTCATTAAATGTGGCGCGCGTGTTGCGACAACATATTTAGATATATGTATTTATTTAGTTTTTATGCAAAACGGTACATCTCACCAAATGAACGGGTGATGCTGAATATTTTACCTGAGACAGTAAAAAATGTAATAAAGCGTATCGGCTGAGGTTGATAGGTCACTTAGGGGTAGGTAATAATTAAACACTTTTTTAAAGGACGTAATTCAGAAAAACAAATTAAATAAGGTTTAACAATAATGTATCAATATCATATCACCTTCACATTTAGGTATGGATATCAAATCTAACTCAATTCCATGTCAAGGAACATTCAGCCAAAAACTTTGTACTGCTGAGGGTTATAGTTCAAAATGGCTGGGGTAGGTACCTGTTCCCAGATACATGGTAGGTGGAAATCGAACCGATGGGTCACGACCCCCAGGCAGGAAGACATAACTTCTTTTTTCTAGCTTTTTTACTTGGGGTCGGCTCTCCTTATACGACGTTGCCAAGAGCCTCATCTGTCCTGGGTCATCTCTGGTTATTTTGACGAGATCCATCCATGTGATCTTTGACCCCCCGGCTCCCCAGGAAGACAAAACAATTTCAATAAATAAGCGCGTAAATATTTTAATTAACAATATACCTCACCCTCACCCACGACGTTCCCACAACTGACATGGCCGCAAGAATGCCGGCCCCGGGAATCCTTTTCCAAATAATTAATGCGATAAAATAGTGCGCGCGGGCGCGGCGTGACGGGCGCGCGCGCGCAGTCACGAGCCGGGGCGCACGCGCGACCTGCGCGCCGCCACACCTACGGGGACCCGCGAGCGCTAGCATAGAGCCATGTTCATTGCTGCTTCTGTAATAATTCGGCCTCGAAAAATTGTATTGAGAGCCTACCGCCAGCATCGAAAAATCGTTATCTGCCTCTCTATCACCTTTGCATATTTGAGCCACTATAACCATGTTCGCAGCATACGATGTAGATTAGAGGGTTTACTAATATGTGGCCGAAAATTGTATGGCAAATTATCACTTCCCAAACTATTTTTCCCATAGTATCATTTGGCAAAACTATCAGATGGCAAACCAATGTTTCGCATATATAACATGTCGCAAATGATTATTTACAATATTATTGTATGGCAAAATATTTAGTTGGTCATGTTTCAAAATGTCTTTTATTGTTATGTCGAATGTATTGATAGGCATAAATTATTTTTCGCCTAATATTGTGATGCATACTACTAAATACCCTAATAATATAGTACTCAACTACTCATGGTACAAATTACAGTAGCATTTTATTTCGTTACGTAGGTAGTTTTTTCGAGATGTGCAGTTCAATGATGGAGGTAGTAATTTTGTTTACTACATTTCTGGCAACAGTTTGTTTTCGTGGGGTCGCAATTCTTACCTAACCTAACCCACTTTTCTGGCAACAGTTCGTTTTCTTGGGGGTCGCAGTTCTAACCTAACCTAACCCACCTTTCAGGCAACAGTTTGTTTTCGTGGGGTCGCAGTTCTGACCTAACCTAACCCACTTTTCTGGCAACAGCTCGTTTTCTTGGGGGTTGCTGTTCTAACCTAACCTAACCCACTTTTCTGGCAACAGTTCGTTTTCTTGGGGGTTGCAGTTCTAATCTAACCTAACCCACTTTTCTGGCAACAGTTCGTTTTCTTGGGGGTGGCAGTTCTAACCTAACCTAACCCACCTTTCAGGCAACAGTTTGTTTTCGTAGGGTCGCAGTTCTAACCTAACCTAACCCACTTTTCTGCCAACAGTTCGTTTTCTTGGGGGTCGCAGTTCTAATCTAACCTAACCCACCTTTCAGGCAACAGTTTGTTTTCGTGGGGACGCAGTTCTAACCTAACCTAAGGCACTTTTCTGGCAACAGTTCGTTTTCTTCGGGGTTGCAGTTCTAACCTAACCTAACCCACTTTTCTGGCAACAGTTCGTTTTCTTGGGGGTCGCAGTTCTAACCTAACCCACCTTTCAGGCAACAGTTTGTTTTCGTGGGGTCGCAGTTCTAACCTAACCTAACCCACCTTTCAGGTAACAGTTTGTTTTCGTGGGGTCGCAGTTCTAACCTAACCTAACCCACTTTTCTGGCAACAATTTGTTTTCGTGGGATCGCAGTTCTAACGTAACCTAACCCACTTTTCTGGCAACAGTTCGTTTTCTCGGGGGTCGCAGTTCTAACCTAACCCACCTTTGAGGCAACAGTTTGTTTTCGTGGGGTCGCAGTTCTAACCTAACCTAACCCACTTTTCTGGCAACAGTTCGTTTTCTTGGGGATTGCAGTCATCTAACCTAAAACATGTTGGTACAGTCATCAAATCTATTAGCGTAGTGGCACCCGTCCATGGAAATATGTAGATACGTTTGTTAAAAAAAAAGCCACCAACAGGTCAAATAGCCATCAAAATATATTATGAAAAGTAAGTATAAATAAAGCAAACGTTTTTTGACAATTAAGAGTTAGCTAAGTTGAAACATTTGCTCAGTGACTATTTGTCTTAATGAATTTTGGTAAAATGAACATCTACTAAATAAAATTGTGATCAAATAAAAAGTATGCGAAGTTTCAATTTTGGCAAACGTTATGTAACAATAAATAGTTAGGTATAATAAAACATTTGCTTAGTGACTATTTTTCTAAATAAATCGTGGTAAAATGAACATCTGCTAAATAAAATTGTAGTCAAATAAAAATTATGCTAAATAATAATATGCTAAGCATTGGTTTGCCAACTAAAAGTACTGCAATAAGTTGGTTGGGAAGTGAAATTAGTCGAAAAATATTTCGGCGAGATGGCAGTACACCAGATTAGAGACCCCACGAAGGCCACTTTGGGCGATATCACTGGACGAAACTGACTGGCAGGTTTGGCCGCCAAGCCGCCAGCCTCAATTGTCGATGAACACCATTTTTTGAAAAGGTTTATAAATAAATAAATATTATAGGACAATTTTACACAGATCGACCTAGTCCCACAGTAAGCTCAATAAGGCTTGTGTTATGGGTACTAGACGACGATATATATAATATACACATAAATATAAATACTTATATACATATAAAATATCCATAACTCAGGAACAAATATTTGTGATGAACACACAAATAAATGGCCTTACCAGGATTCGAATCCGGGATTATATTTTCGGAAAAACATGCTTCAATAGTAAAAAAATGTATTGGTACTTATTTATTGTATACATATTACAGTGCAGTGAATTGGTCCCCCGCCTACTGTACTTTTGAATAGACCCTACAAAAATAAAAATAAAAAACTATGAAAGTACCTAAAGTTTAATGAAGACTTTCTATGAATTGTTTTTTTAACTGTCATTCTTGCGTTCCTAACAAGTTAAAACTTAAAAAAAACAGTTTACTCGAACTTATCTTATTTTAATTAACTACTATAGAAAATAATAATATTGCGTTGAGATTGGGATGGTATTAACATATTCATAAACACAATATATTTCTATTGAAAGCTAAAACTAACAAACTTTCAAAAACATTGCATATGAAATAAAAGCAAAATCTGCAGAGAAAGTGAATAAAATAACATACCTGCTACTGTTTCTCATAATGGAATAAATAAATAACACATTTATTGTACACTCACAAAAATGTAGTATTTAGTAGAATTAATAAATTAATACTCGTAGCCTGCCCCAATCTAATCCTGCGTTCGATAGCCGAGAGGTTTGACTACCCAGAATTTTGAGGCTGCATTGTAATTATTATTTCTATTTATTTAGTAATATGTAGATTTTAAATAGCATAAGGTACCTAGCTTTAAATGTCGACTCACCATAGCATACTTTTGTGATTATGAGTCTGTGAAAGTTATCACTGCATATACAATGTATTTATTTATTTTATTTAATACAAATAGGTAATTGAAAATGAGTTAGGTACATAAGCGTATTAAGCGTAAAATTTTGATTTAAAATGAATTATGACGCTGTTCGATATAGTGTGATAACGACCCCAGGCTTACAGTTTTTGAGCAGTTACCGAAATTTACGGCAGATGGCACTGTTCCGTGTAGTGAATTTAGATTTTTCTTGGGATAATGACCCCAGGTCAATGTAAAGGCAGGACAGATTCCATGTGTGACAATTTCTGAATCACGCTATCAAAGTTTTTCTTGGGATGACGACCCCAGGCCCATTCTTATTTAGTTAGGGAATCGTATGCTAGATGGCGCTATCCGTGTGGTGAAAATCCTGAATCGCGCAGGCTCTAAGGTAAGTGTACATGCTCGTAGGAGCCTTATCATATAAAAGTAAATCATTGATTATTTCCAAAATGGCGTTAATTAGAATACCGGTTTCTTTGAGAAACTTACTTCATTGAAGCTCAAGAATGCACCTTTAAAATTAAGGGACCTAAAAAAAAACATCGTGTATTAGCATACAATTATTCATCAAAACTCGCATTATGTTAAACCGCGAACATCAATGTAAAGCGTATGATAGCAATGAATCATTTAAGCAAAATAAAACCACAGAGAAGAGCACGGACACTGCGTCTCTCTATCTGTGCACTTCTATTTTATTAAATCAGGACACTGGCCTCGGCGTGCATCCTATACGTAGGAACCCTGTTTCCGATTCATGCTATGCAAAAATATTCCAGATTTGAGCCAGAAAGGGTAAAAAAACTCGCCCGTAATGTAAATCGACGATTTATATCAAGTAAGCTACGATAGAACGGATGTTGAAGAGAGAAGGATATACAGTCTTAGTTAAAAACTTGTGTTTTATTAAAGACTTAGGAGACCGGACGCACCTGACTAGGCAATGTTAGGTAGCGCTGCAAAATGAGATGACTTACAAAACTGCAACTTCGTAAAGGTGACATTCGGATGACTGATGATAGTGATGATTCTCATTTTATCAAGGAAATTGGCAGTGACATCGCCCGTGTCAACGCTTCACCAGTACCTAAAGACAGTAACGGCGCGATTCGGGAAATGAATTGGAGATTTACCACATACAATATAGTGAAGATATGTGATGTCCCGTGAGTAAAGGTACCTAAGGCGGTTGGCGCTTATGCTATTATTAACGCCGCTCTAATATTATTGCGGCGCTATGCGACGTAAGTGCTAGCCGCCATAAGGTACCTTTTGCCGTGGAACGTCACATATCTTTACCATTTTATATCTAGGGAATCTCTAATTAATTTCCCTAATAGAGCCGTAAGTTCACAATCGAATAGGCACCTTTAGGCACATCACTGCCTACGTTGCGACAAGTTCCGTTGCGGTTGGTCCTTTAGTGTATTTTAGGGTTCCGTACCCAAAGGGTAAAACGGGACCCTATTACTAAGACTTCGCTGTCCGTCCGTCTGTCCGTCTGTCTGTCACCAGGCTGTATCTCACGAACCGTGATAGCTAGACAGTTGAAATTTTCACAGATGATGTATTTCTGTTGCCGCTATAACAACAAATACTAAAAACAGAATAAAATTTAATAAAGATTTAAGTGGGGCTCCCATACAGCAAACGTGATTTTTGACCAAAGTTAAGCAACGTCGGGCGTGGTCAGTACTTGGATGGGTGACCGTTTTTTTTTGTTTTTTTATTCCGTTTTTTTTTTGCATTATGGTACGGAACCCTTCGTGCGCGAGTCCGACTCGCACTTGCCCGGTTTTTTTTAAAGCCAGGAATAGCTAACTGTTAACCCTATGCATTGTTGCTTCGTTTATGTAAAGAAAAGAAAATAAAAGCAGATACTTTCGTTCATTGTATTGTTCACGACTGCCTTAAGGTGTTTACACATGTGCATAATGCTGTTAACGTGCTCGACGTTAGCGGTAGCAAGGAGTTCATGTAACTTGTTTTGTTTTCCATTAAAAATGTTAATTCTTGATTCGGTCAAATCAACCGGGACATATTCCATGCTAAAAGGGGGGGAGGGGATGGGACACTAGTGTGCGTAAAACAACTGAACACTGGCTATAATTTGTTTGTGTTCCCCAGACATTAGAACACAACTTGACCGAATTATAGTGGTCGTTTTAGAATAGATTTCTTAAGTAAAGACTAATGAATGATATTAGTTACGAGCTCTATTCTCGGAATTATAGTAAAGGATGACTCACGCTAGACCGGGCCGTGCCCGGGCCGAGGCGTCCGACATGTCATTTTGTCAGGCTGATCGGTGATCACGTTGTGCTTTCCATAGAAAACGAAGCTCCATAAGCTCCGGCCTTCGCACGGCCCGGTCTAAGTCTGTCATCCTTTAAGCTTATTCATCATTTCAGCCTATATACGTCCCACTGCTGAGCATAGGCCTCCTCTCATACGCGAGAGGGCTTGGGCTATAGTCCCCACGCTAGCCCAATGCGGATTAGGGACTTCACATACACCTTTGAATTTCTTCGCAGATGTATGCAGGTTTCCTCACGATGTTTTCCTTCACCGAAAAGCTAGTGGTAAATATCAAATGATATTTCGTACATAAGTTCCGAAAAACTCATTGGTACGAGCCGGGACCCGAACCTGAACCCGCGACCTCCGGATTGAAAGTCGGGCGTCATATCCACTCGGCCACCACTCCTCTAAGCTTAGTAAGTCTCGATAATTTGCATTCCTGCAATGAAAACCGATTAATATCCTTACTTCCCGATAGAAATACTAGTACCGGCCGCAGATTTAATTAAACGATTGAAATTCCAAAGGGCTGCCCGCGATTACGGATTTACACATTCATTCATAAAGTACACAACATTAGGTCGGCCGCTCAAACAGAGCAAGCTATTGGGACGTCAGTCGCGGTAACTAATGCGGCTTGCTGTCGGTGTTACTGATGTCTGTGCGTGCGCACCGGGCGCACCGACAAGGAAATGTCCTTTGAATCGCACTAGTACATTGGTAATGCCGTTTTAATTGCTATAAGTACTTAAGAAGTCCATGTATAGTAATTATACAATAAAAATTTAATTGTAAAAAGAAAATAGAGACTTAGACAAACAATATAGATAAAATATTAGATATGGGCTGAAATTTTTAATACTTATTATTATATATTTTTGGATGATTCTGCACTTTCTAGTATCATATGTATTTTAGTAGGTATGTGTTCAGAATAGCCTACTTTAGATTAGCCTGCATTAGAGTGAAGGCTGATTAGGGCATTTGCTGGCGTATCTGAAAACTTCAAATATATTTAATGAGTTTTTTTTACTAATGTCAATGTATTTATTTTTCACCTGTCTCGAGTCTGAATTGTTTACTACGAAAGTGATTTCTCTAGAATAGATAGTGGGGTTTGTTATTTTATGAGTAGGTACTTATATGTAAACAAAAATAATTCACAAAAAGTACATACCTAGTATAGTAACTATTCATAAAACTTTCTATCCTAGAAAACTGCAAATGTCATCTCCGATATCCCATTTCGTTTAAAGTCTCTCGCAGATATTTCGCAAACTATAACCATCAAATGAAATCCGTAAAATAAACATCGTCCGAAATGGCGAGATGCGCAGCTGGGATGAGCGGAGTGGCGCGAACCACAGATATATCGCAATTCAATTCATACGTCAAGCTGCGGCCCTGCCAAGATGGGATTTTTGACCACACCCGCCTGCGTAGCGTAGATTGACGGTTTTATCTTGATTTCCCCCCTTATAAAGTACCTTACACGGCTACCGTATCATTAAGCCAACATAATTGCTAACTGTTAATGCAATCGTAATGGCACATGTTCGCTAATTAGTCCCTATTATGTAACCGCTTTTTTATCGCAGTATCAATGCAACTTCCGAAATCGTATATCTGCCATGGTCCACATGCGAAACAAAAACCTTTACTCACGCCCGTCATTCTGCCTTGTACTAATTAAAGAACAAATTATACGTTCTTTATCACCTCTCTTTTTTTTAATAACAGGCATTGTTGTCCATTCGTGCCAAGGAACGATTCTGTTCAGCCAGTGACTGATTTAATTCGATTTGAACACGACTTGAGATTGATATATTATGGAATGTCTTCATCGCTTTCCATTGAACTTTTTTAATTTTACAAGCCTTTGCCTGCGATTTCGTCCGTGTAAAGCCGTTCAACAATGTCCTGTTAAAGTTATTTTGATCAGTTAACAAGTCCATACTTTTGTAATATCAGTGGGATAAGTAAGTAGACACGGACATATCCTTTAATGTAAGTTATTAATATATAATGTAAATTATACATATATACAAACGGATCCCCACTATGTTTGCTATAACTTGTATTATGCTTACAGACAACAACATTTGTATGAAGCGCCTACTTACTTTAGATGATACCTAATAATATATATCAAGTTATTTTATGTTGAGGAATTAAGTGTGATAAAACATATACGGCAGGCGCCACGGCATGCCGCTGATATATTATAACAAGTTAATAGAGTGGTAACGATAAAAGTTACCAATCGCCCGACATTGACGGATTACGGACGATTGTGTTTTTAATGCGATGTAATATGCGCTCAAAAAGGCTTTAGACCACATAACTAATTTTGTTTATGTCATACGCTACTTACTGCCGTATTCGAACTTCAAGATTTTCACAAGAGACGACACGTACTAGATCCATTCTAGATACGTTATAGTTTAGATATCAACTAGTTCTCTTTTGCAGCGCAATTCGGGCAACCAATGTCACTTTCACGTTAGATAGAGCAAGATATTTATTAGATTTGAATTGGATCTCTAAGTCATATCCTGTGGAAATCGTTCAAGAGTATCTCCAGAATCGCGCAAATGTCAAATTAGACAGGTTAGATCTTAAACATATCGTTATCGTATCTTGGTGATGTCTAAAATATATCTAACAGGTGTCTATTTCAAAATCCGAATCGGGCCCTTAAACTAGTCGTAGGGCACTTTAGACGGAGCGTCAGAAAAGCAGGTGCGCGCCACCTGCATCTTGATTGGTGATTGCACTTAACTCCTTACACTTGACACGAGGAATTAATACTTGCGTTTGAATGTGACTTTTTTAATAATTAAATGACAAGGTAGGTATCGTTATAGGCGTCGTGCGCTTTAAGCGATCCGTATCTCTAGTGTCTGTTTAATTAGCCTTTTCTTATGTAGATTGGATGATACGCATTAAAGAAATGTAACGTCACACTTTTATGCGATTATTACGCTTGTATAGTTAGTGCTGGTCGTAGGTATAGAATGATTAATTGTTTTAATAAAAACATTATCTTTTTTGTAAAATCACGCCCGTACTAACAATATAACTAGGTACAGTAGTAGGAAAGTAGGTATAAGCGACAAACTAATAATAATAAGTATATCTGTTTAAGTATATTTTTAATTTTATTCTATTATTCTTATTCTCTTCTGTTTTCTATCTTTCAATTCCAATGGTCTTTCATTTCATTAAATAAATAAAAATATGAAATAATTTTGTAAGTCCCACTGTAAGCTCAATAAGGCTTGTGTTGGGGGTGCTTAAACAACGATACATATAATTATACATAAAAATACTTAAATATATAGAAAACACCCATGGCTAAGTAACAAATATCCGTGCTTATCACACAAATGAATGCCAGGATTTGAACCCTTACCAGGTTTTAAACCCGGGACCCTCGGCTTTATAGGCAGGGTCACTACCCTACCCAATAGGCTAGACAGGTCGTCAGATTGTCAATCTTTATTTTGACAAATCAAAATAGCATTTATCTCGGCTTACTTTGTGGGCGGCTTCAGGTTAACGGTTGTTAAATCTGAAACAATGAACCAAAGTAATCCATATTTACAACTGGCGCATCACCCAGATCCCCGTAATGGCGGATCGTTACTGGTTATTACAGCACTGGAGTCCCGCTAGGAAATGATGGTTTCCTGGATCGGGTTAGTTTTAAGTTGCGGTACGAAATAATCGGTGTGGGCGCGTGCCGTACTCGGACTAACAACCACTTGACTGACTAATGGTGGACCGTATGCCTTGGTAATAAGGTTTACGTGCAGCGTGGACGGTGGTACCTGCGCCCAGGCTGCGGGCTGAGTTTGTTTTGCGACCTAAGGCTGGTCCCGGTTTGGCTCTCGTTCCTTTTGGTCGTTAAATTTTAGGCTTGAAAAAGGCCTTGGATAATTACGTAGGAATTTATAGAACTACATTTAAATTAGATTATCATCAAGTGTTCTAAAGAGTTTTCAGCTACAAATATTTTGATTTCGAATAAATAATGTGATTATTGACTAAGAATAACTTAATAAATGACCAGAGAAGGTCCCTTATACCTACTTCATTTACAATAAGCACTTTCCTATCAGTATTTCAGTTGAAATCTTAGATGAAAACGTCCTGCACTTGAAGCATAAGGACCCTTCTGAGATGGAAAGCCACAAATCATTATTAACAGTTGAGTTCGGTTCAGAGCATAAGTATCTACCGGGTGTGGCCTGTAACATGAGCAAATAATTAAAACATAGATTGTACTCCTCAAACGGTGACAATTTTGTTCAACAACTTTTAAAAATTATGAAGTATTTAGACTCCCTATTTTTCATACAAAATAAATATTATATTGAATAGACGCCATCACCACGCCATATCATTGTGATTGACGTTGCTTGTCAAGCCTTAAACATAACAAAATTTGCAATACATTGCGTCTTTGAATAACCTTTAAAGTGTATTAAAAATCAAACTACAAGTTATTTTCAAAAGTCGCTGAACAATTTTTGATCAGTATGAGGAGTACAGCCTACAGTTACATTTTTTGTTCATATTACAGGCCACCTCCGGTATAGTAACACGGCTGCGCTCGGTTAAAAATCACGCATTTCTGTATGATAGTACTTATTTATAAACGCAAAACGAAAGTGCCGAGACGAGAACACTGCCGTTAGTGATGTACAGCGAAATTTTCTGATGACAGCTATTTTATCATTTTCTTTCGAAACAAAGTGGTTGACAACTTATTGTATTGCAGTTTTTGTCTAGTTTGGAAAAACGGCTACAGATATATTTATTTATAATATTTAACCTCCCCTTTGAGCTCGACTCGATCCAGTGATACTGATGATGATCTTGATGGAGCCATGTATTTATATGTAGGTATGCATTGTCCCTCTCCACGATCGCCTCTTTAACAGTTTCACGAACACTTTTGTGACGATGCCACTTAAGTTTTTAACTTTTTTGTTCTAACCCCAGGGGTGTCCCAATTAAATGTAACTCTTAATTTTTTTTTAACAAATTAATGGCTAGCTTTTAGTACGTAGCTCACAGAGGTTGTCAATAGTTAATTAATTTTACGTTTATGTTTCATACAAATTGTTGTCGACCCCTGGCGCAACGGTACGGTACATTTCTTCTGCCCAACGCACTGTCTCGATAGGCTATCGATTATGACGAACGCCGTCGGTTCTATCGAAAATAATGATAGTCGAGATAGTCTAAATTACCTCGGTAACGATATCGGGCTTTAGCGGGAGGTGGAGCAGAAAAGAACATTGTACGAGTTGATAAAATTGTAGTGCTTTATATTCGCTAGATTGTAAGGCCTATTTGCTAGAAGTTAGGTTGATTTTGTTCAAGTTTCTACAAACATTACTAAAATAAAGAATACCAGAAATTGGAGGAAGACTAATTAAACGACAAGGTAACTTAAATAAGTCCTTATTTAAAATCTTTAATCTTAGTTAAAATCTTTCATGTAGGTACCTAATTTGAAAAGCAATAAACATTATCATGTACGTACCTACTACTACCTACACCCATATAAATATAAATATGAAAAATTTGTTGAACCATTTTTAGGGTTCCGTAGTCCGTACCCAAAGGGTAAAACGGGACCCTATTACTAAGACTCTGCTGTCCGTCCGTCCGTCCGTCCGTCCGTCCGTCCATCCGTCCGTCTGTCACCAGGCTGTATCTCACGAACCGTGATAGATAGACAGTTGAAATTTTCACAGATGATGTATTTCTGTTGCCGCTATAACAACAAATATACTAAAAACAGAATAAAATAAAAATTTAAGTGGGGCTCCCATACAACAAACGTGATTTTTGACCGAAGTTAAGCAACGTCGGGCGGGGTCAGTACCTACTTGGATGGGTAACCGTTTTTTTTTTTTGCCTTTTTTTGCATTATGGTACGGAACCCTTCGTGCGCGATTCCGACTCGCACTTGCCCGGTTTTTAAACATAAATTGAAATTAGCAGGTATGCTGTTTTGTTGATTGTAATAGTTTTATTAAATTAATTCATCTCTCCCATCTAGGCAAGCCGACCTGGCTTAACTCCCTCCCCCTACTAACGCGACTGTCTCCTCACCTTTATAGGCTTTATAGATATACCTAATTCAGGGAAATTTGAATAGGAGTAAGGACGGGATAATATCTGCACGGCATTAGCCGGCCGACGCGACTAATTGCTCAAAATGGGTTAAAAGCTCGTAAAAGCGGGCGCTAGTTTGCGCATAAGCGGAAATATTTATATTTTATTTTTGTACTAACAGCCTTGCTGGTCCTATTTGCTAATAAAACGAGTACTTTGCTGAGATCTAGATACAAAGTGATATATATCTGAGAGTATCTGCTAAGCTTTTTGTTGGTTTTGCAATTTATTGACTTACAATCGTTTAAGTATGTTACTATAACATTTGTATGTTACTATACTACACCTAGTATTTAATCATTAGACTCTTGTTGTTGCTGTAGGTATTTTTAATCAACCTTATAAGATTGTTTAAACAATTTTGGTGTATAGATACTTTGTTGGTAACATGTTTTCCCCACAGTTTGCATCTCTTACCTAGCGATTAAGTAACTTAAATTACATAGGTACTATTATGATTACTTTTTGCTACGTTTAAATTCAAAGTTTAATGTTTTATGTCAGTTCTGTTTTCTCCTACTTATTTGCTGTAGGGGAGACCGAGGTGAGTTGTGACAGAGGAGAGTTGTGACATCGTCGATTTTTTGGAATCTATTAACTAGAAACTAGGTCGCAATAGCGCCCTTTTGTTAGTTCTGGTTACGAGCTAACAAACGCACACTGTTGCGACCTGGTTTCTAGTTAATAGATTCTAAAAAATCGAAGATGTCACAACTCTCCTCTGTCACAACTCACCTCGGTCTCCCCTACATGCTCGTTATAATATTAACATCAAAACTAACGCAATATTTTTTTTTACAATGATAAAATAATGATGTATTCACCTTTGTAGACGCGAATGTGTAGACGCGGACAGGCCGAGATCTAATGAGGCCAGCTTTGAAAAGAACTATTCACACAAACAGCACGGAGACGGCTTCCTATTCCCGCATACCCTATTAGTAAGGCCGTGTAGGAGTTTTCTAGTTCAAATAAGCATAATAACTAAATGATATTGTACGTAAAACCTTATTTTTAGGCTTTTTTTATAAAAATTAATCATGTATGTATGTACTTATTTTTATCTATAATTGCCAAAACAAAAGGCAGTAAGTTATTGAAAAAAAAGTAAACGTCACAATGTTTCATGCCCTAATGAATTATTCTTTCATGCCCGTGCCGTATCGAAGCTCCTCAAGTAAGGAGGTAAAAGATGTCAAGAATGTAATTGTGAATTAATATTGAAGGTTTCAACTAAATAATGGAATTGTGTTTACTTACGGGGTGTTTATCATACAAGGTGTAACAAATAATGTGAAATACTTATTGTAAGTATAAAGATCTAAATAAAATAAATATTTGTTCTGATAATAATCCAGTCGAAAGATGTCAACTGCTGGTAGCCTGCCAAAGGATCCTCATAAACAACTGACAGTAAGCGTCATCTAACGGTTAGCAATGTTAAAAAAATATATCTGTTACATTATTCTTGTTACATTTCCCTAATTACGGTAGGAAACTAAACTCATTCCTAAAACGGCATTAAACATTTAAACCAATATTTCAGAGCAGCTAGCCGGTATCGCGATGCGCGTGAGCCGATAGCCCGCTAAGGGCGGCGAGGGCGGGGCCAACGTCGGCCCACGGGCCCACACGACGACCCACGCACGACGTGCTCTATTCGAACCTAGCGCATGCGCGAATCTACACTGATATCCAGGATTAGGGCCTGTTTATACATTGTTTTATTTTATTCGCACTAAACTTGATTAGTTGTTAGATAAGTCTGATTGCTCAGATTACTTCTTTTGATTTCGAATTATAAAATCGATCATCACCGCGTCTGCATTTACATAGTAGATACCGCGGCGTAAAAGCATTTTAGGAAGTTTACCTATTTAATGCAATGCAATATTTTAAGAAAAGGTACCTATTTATTAACAATACAAAATAGAAATAATTTAATCATTTTAATATTTGCTTTTAACGTTCCTATTAGGTCTTCTTATTTATTAATTAATTAGGAAAAAAAAAGATTGATTGATTGATTGATTGATTGATTGATAGGTTACTCAGCTTGGTTGGTTTTAAGCTCACCGAACGTCATAAGTATTATGGTGTTAATAATAATTTGGGTGATTTAACTACAACATACATACCTACCATGTATGTATGTATATACAAACTAAAATCATAAGCTATGTACATACCTACCATGTATGTACATAGCTTATGATTTTAGTTTGTATATACTATAGTCTACATTTGTTCACCATTAAGGGTAGGTGAATAGAATACTACTCGCTTACATTAGGCACGAAAATGTAACTTATAAAGCAGGCAATAAATAATAGCACAAGAGAATGCGATGATTACCAATTACAAAGGTAGGCATAGGCATGCTATAGTTTGTGTACCTATTTGAATTGAATAGAATTGAAATAGGTACCTACTACATAAATGTTTTGTGATGTTTATGGCATTTTGGAATGTAAACATACATATATGGAAATGGATTATAAACGCATGTAATAATTACACTTGTAATATTTACCATAATATTAGTCGTCTAGTCGTCTATATGTTAGCTAATGCCCTTCGCCATACTTGTGATAGGTCATTTAATTCGCATTTAACATAACTTTGAACCAAAGAAAACGGCTTCACAAAACATTTTAAAATGCCATCAATTTATTTTATTTTAGGTATCCTTTAAGATAACTCACGCTAGATCGGACCGAGCCCGGGCCGGAGTTTACGGCGCTTCGTTTTTGTATGGAAAGTACCACGTGATCACCGATCAGCCGTCATAGAAAATGACATGTTAGACGCCTCGGCCCGGGCCCGGCCCAGTCTAGCGTGAGTCATCCTTTAATCAGCAGTTTGTAACTTTTGTAAAGTGTTGCTGTTACAAAATGATGATATCCGAGAGCAAATGCAATAGTTACAATAAAAAAATACATACTATAATATCATTGTTAGTGTATCTATAATATTTAAATATTTCCCTCGATTACTCCAGGTTACCATAATTTTCTAAAAAGGTCGAATAGTCTCCGAGTAGATGGTGAAAAGAGCTACATAAAAAAAGCTTCCGACGAAAAGAAAACCTCCTTTTTGGAGTCGGTTCAATCATAATTTCAGGTATACAAAAAAAGTGTCCTATTACCTAAATACTTATCTACATTAATTAGCTAACTCGCGTATAGAAATGCAGCTAAGTCCAAAATCCCGGAAATCCAGTAACAAATTGAAAACATCTGCCAAAAAATTATATGCAAAAGCGCAACAGAATCCCGGTATCGGAACCCCGCTCGAGGCTCGCTCGTAATTCCACGACCACTTAACCAGATAACACCGGTAACTACCGACTAGTGGGCTTATTAATTTATATCCTTTATTGCTATCTTACTGCTTGTTAGGCAATTGAATTTATATTATCTTAAAAGGTATGCACTAGCAATAATAATAATTGTCGATTACGATTACGGCTTCAACTGTGCGGATGGTTCTTCGTTGTAAGTGTACAGTCAGCAGCAGAAGTTGCTAAGCGGGCCAGGTGTTCAAAATGAGCTTGACGCGACTATATTGTTAAAAGAATAAGAGCGTGTCAAGGTAATTGTGAACACCTCGCCCGCTTAGCAACTTCTGCTGCTGACTGTACCTAGTATTTTTATTCACGGGTAAAATTGAAGGCGATAAGCCGAGATGCAGGAGCCCAATGCGGTGGACAGACCAAATTCGCCCAGCCCTTGATGCAACGCTCCACGGTGCCCTACATTCGGCGACAGACAGAAAGAGGTGGCGGCAAATTGTCAAAGAGAAGCTGTTCCCTAGAAGTGGCCACGACCCTCAGTGATAAGGAAACCGATGCAAGAAGGAGTATTTATATAGCATTATTATTTGTATCTCCTTTTTTGGAATCACGGGCCTGTAAATCCCGGTCTTTTGATAGGCTTGCGTGGGGATATAGATCCAACACGTAGAGGCCCTTTGGAGAGCTTTAATGTCATGTAGAACGCCTGCTGGAACCCGTTCACAGGTGCAACAATAGACACCCATGAACCGGTCTCAGCAGGCATTGGGACTATTGTAGAAAAAGAGAACAGTATACCGGTCTATGGATTGAAGTTTAGGTGGACTATGAGACTGGGCTATTGTAAAGAGGTCCGGACACCTGCCATAACAATGTTAACACCGTCATCGAGGCAGGCGGTGACTTGCCGCTGACTAGATGGGCCCCTGAAACTGCCGTCGTAAAGACGACCAGGAGCAACATCGGTGTGAGCGGCTCAGGGGTGTCGAGAGGTGTGCGCCGCTTTCTACCCAGTGGCTGTTACCAGCCACTGTGCCAACTCGCGTCTTATGCATCTTTCACTTGCACCCCTGGAGCATATAGCTCTAACGACTCCTCTCTGGACGGCCAATGAAGGCAAGCCAGAGCTGAGAGTCCTGCGGGTCCCCTTGGGGTTCCACTCCGACCGACGAAGACACGCCGGAGACGGAGACCCTGACCGACTCTCGGGAGCACTCGGGTCCGTGGGGTCGTTACTCCCCAACAGCTCGCCACAAGCTGCCCTGCGGGCGCATTATTATTATTATTATGTTTTATATGGGCCTATGAGTGTCGCTTCGACCAAGCTGTGATCTATTGTGACGGCCCTTTAAAGTTCATTACTAATGCCCGTTGAATCCAGGAAATTCCAGATTCTTTGGGCCGTAATGCTCTGTGCCTCATAGGGTTCCAGTATATGTCGCCCTAGGTAGGTACTTCTTTTGGACATTAGTGGTCCGCAGGAGCAGAGAATGTGCATAGCAGTCTCCTCTGACTCTTGGCAGAACCTGCATGTCGCATCTTGTTTTTTCCCTATTTGAAACATGTGTTTGTTCAACTTGCAGTGTCTAGTCAAAATTCTAGTCACCGCACAAGTTTTGTGTCTTTTGAGCCCTAGAAGCTCCTTAGCAGTTTTGCTGTTGAACCCTTTGATTAGAGCTTTCGAGTGTTCTTGTCCTTTTACGAACTTCCACCAATCGATTGCTCTCGTTTTTTCTATGTTGTTGAGCAGAGAATATGCATCCCGTTTTGTGGTTCCACAAAACGGTTCTGGGCCGACCAGGGGTGTGTCTGCGCCCTTTCTAGCAAGTTCATCCGCTTCTTCGTTTCCGTTAATGTCGGAGTGCCCTGGTACCCATCTAAGTATAACTTTGTTGGAATAAGCCAGTGCATTTAGGTTTGATTTACAGTTCTGGACTAGTTTTGAGTTTGACTCAAGAGATTCTAGTGCCAGCAGAGCAGCCTGGCTGTCTGAGTTCATGTAGATTAGATATGCTGGTGTCTTAGGTTTCTATCCAGGTTGATCTCCGCAGATTTGTTGATGGCGAAGACTTCTGCCTGGAAGATTGAGGCCTGTGTGCCCATGCTGACGCTAGCTCTGAACTTAGGTCTCTCACCATAGATCCCACATCCTACATCATTGCCTTTCTTGGAACCATCCGTATACCAAATAAGGCTTCCCTCTTCGACGAACATTTGGTCGTTAGTCCATTTGTCTCTAGGAGGTATTTCTACTGTGTACAGTTTAGTAAAGTGACATTGAGTGTGCGTGTCATCTGTGGGCATGCTAAGGGTTCTATTTGCAAAAACCCAGGCCTTTAGTTTGGTTAATGCTTGAGAGCGCCATTTTGGCCTGTTTAGCGTGCAGATTCTGTAGACGCACTGCTTGGCCTCCTTTTGCACCTGCAAGTGGAGTGGTATAATATCCAGCAGTGCATCTAGGGCCGCTCCCGGTGTCGAGGAGAAGGCGCCTGTTGCTGTTAAACAAGCCGTGCGTTGCAGGCTGTTTAATGTGTCTATTGCCGTCTTTTGGTTGGTTTTGTTACACCAGACTGCGGAAGCGTAGGTGATAATTGGCCTCACTACAGCTGTGTATAACCACATAGCAATTTTGGGTCTTATGCCCCATCTTGCTCCTGCCATGCGACAGCATGACCACATGGCCATTTTTGCTTTTTGTGTGATGTTCCTCAGGTGAGGGTTCCAAGTTAACTTTTGGTCGAAGGTGACCCCCAGGTACTTGACCTCGTCTGAGAATGATATTATTTGTCCATTAAGTCTTGGTTCTGTGAGCTTTTCGAGCTTGCGTTTTCGTGTGAATGGTACTATCACGGTCTTGCTCGGATTAATGGACAAGTCATTTTCTCGACACCATTTGAATATGGTGTTTAGAGCTCCTTGCATTAGGTTGGATATCGTGTGGAGGCATGGGCCTTTGATGATGACTACAAGGTCGTCGGCATATCCTTGTGTGTCATAGTCTTGGCCTGACATAATTGCAAGAAGTTGGTCCACTGCTAGGGTCCATAAGAGTGGGGATAGAACGCCTCCTTGTGGGGACCCTTTTGTGGTATAAAATTCATGCTCTACAGTATTGAGGGTTAAGGGGCCCACTGATTACCAGTCCGCCTGCAGTCTCTGGCCTTATCGGGCGACCTGCCGTCCTAGACCAATAACGTCCACAAACATAAGCGATTATTGCCGGCCGGCAATGATCTGCTGCCACCTCTGCGACTACAGACGAGTCGTCATTTTCCCACCGTACGGCCGCCTGCCGGCAATAGTCTGATATAATTTTGACAGATACCTACAAATTGACAGTTCGCCGGACGATGTTAGCCTGTCAGTTAACCGCAGCAGGCCACACATTAACAGTTCTATTACAGATTTTGGACTGACGGCTATTCGGACTACGGCTCGTCGATTCCGGTCAGCGTCGACAGATATCTGCCGGACAGTCCGTGGCCTGCAGGCCAATTTACACACACATTATCAGATAGCCGGCCGGTGACCTGTTGGCCGTCATCTGTTGTCAGTCGAGAGCCTTTAGTTTCGTGTTTTTCAACTAGTTTAATTTTTTCCTCAAAATGGACTGTCGACGTCAAAGATAATGTTTACACTTTTGGACCTTATTCCTTTGTAATAAGGCAAAAAATGTAAACCTATATTTTACTACTACAGTGAAACCTGGTTAATTGGTTACTTGGATAAATGGAAAACCTCAATAGTTGCAACCAAAGCTCTGGTTCTGGTCCTTTGGAACCAAAGGTCCTCTATAATTGAAATTATGAAACTTTTTTAGTTATTTTATTAGTTACATGAAATTTGATTTTGATGTTTTTCTTATGTTTGCCTCCGTAATTAAACAGATTGCATAAAGTAGTTACCTACTCTATAATTGTAACAGTTCCATTGTTTGGTCCTATTTATTATTTCTACTAGTAAAATAGGATGTACTTTAAATATTTATTTATTTCATTATTTTATACTTTATTGCACAAAACAAGTTAAAGGTACAAAAGGTGGACTTAATGTTTTAAGTTATTCTTTACCAGTCAATTACTGGCCCAACCAGAAACTATTTTACAAGCTTTTATTACCTAACTGACTTTCAAATCTGAGAAGGACGAAGGTTATCAATAGGGAATATTACGCGAAACTCTGCGTAGGGGGCGCCAGACCGTTACAGAAACGAAATACTACCAGAAAAAGGTGACGAAGTGGATTACTATATCTGGTGACGTACGTAATTTTTTTGTTTGATTTCTTGTAAATTATAAAAATCTATTACAAGGTATCAAACAAAAAAATCACTCGTAAACCGCCCAAGTGGACCTAATATTATAATATGTAGAAAAGGTTTTAAAGAGTAGAATGAATAAAACAAAAACATAACAGTAAAGTATTTTCATTTCTTTCAATTTGGTATACAAAGATAGCACCTAAATAAGAGCCGATGTAAGTAAAAGTAGGTTGAATCCACCGCTTGCAGCTTCTAACTCCATATCCTTTTTTTGTAATAATTGTCACATAGTAGGAGAATTGCAGGTAGGTAATATCGCCACGCCACGCTCTGTAACGCCGAACACAGTTTGCTTTGAACATATTCTTTTAACTTAAAACGGAATGAATTAATGTTGTCATAATTCGGATCCAACTTGTAGCTGAAGAATTTCAGGCATAGATCTTATCTCTTGTCTAAGCAGGTACTTCGGTTAGGTTAGGTGAGGTATCTCCATACTTGCGCTAGTGTTCCTACCACGTGTCTTTATAGCGTACTTTATAGAATCAAATCGCACAATTTTTGCAGAATGTCAGTCATGAAAAAAATCAGAATTGTGATATTATGTTTTCGATTTTCTTATAAAGGTATTTTTCATAGCTAGTCTTTTCATTGCTAGCTGCCGTGAACGCCAACGATGGTATACCTCCCGGCGTTATCTTGAGAACTATTAAAATTTTAACCAGTGTTTTAGGTAATATTGGGAGGCTAATTTCCCTATTTGAATCTTTGAATGCATGCTCCTTTTTTTCTCGGTTACACTTCCAGCAATCAATAATCATGTCTGTATTTTCGAATATATAAGCCACGCAAATACAATATGTCACATTTAAAATTAATAGAGAAAAAATAAGGTTTATGTTATAATTCTCTTTACGACATTTATTTTTGACTGACAGTAAACAACGGTTGCGAGGTAACAACATGATAAATAAAGAAAAGTCTTGACAAACTAGATACATGCAACCTTCGCATTGTTGTATTCAGGCCTTAAAATTGTATAAATTTTATACTGACATCTGGTGACGTAGTTTGCACATTCGGAATAATTTTATTTCAATTTGACAGAAGCCCTACCGTATTTAAGATTAATAAGGTCTACTGGCCGTAAATTGTGTATGAAATTACAAGCAAATATCAGCCTCAAAGAATTAAGTATTGGATCCTTGATGTTCGAAGACCAAAAGTCGTATGCTTATATTGCTTATTAGGGACTATGAACTCTTAAGTATTAGGAATAAAATAGAATTTACTAATGCTGTAACGTGTGTCGATCGCCGGCCGGCTACCTCATGATGTGTGTTTGACTGGACTCGAGGCCACGGACTGTCCGGCGGATATCTGTCGGCGCTGACTGGAATCGTCAGGCGGCCACACACGATCAGTTCGTGTAAGTCGTCAGGCCGAAAACTGACAGAAAACTGTTAGTGTGTGGCCTTTTGCGGTCAACTGACAGGCTGATATCGTCCGGCGGACTGGTAATCAGTGGGCCCCTTTAGAGTGGCTACTCTATTCGAGAGCATGCTATGTACCCATCTGGTGGTGGTTTCGTCTACTCCCTTTGATTTCATACCTAGGCCAAGCAATAAGAAGTTATAGAGGGAAATGCTAGGAACACAATTATTGACTCCGTAGCTTTGTTTGGACTAGTTAGGAGGTGAACATATCGAAAGTCCCCGGCCGTAGCCCCGATGCTGGGGGGTAGAGGGGGGAAAGAAGGTCTAATTTTTCGGTTTTTCACTTATATCTTGGAAACTTTGCGTCTTAGCGACATGACTACTAAGACAAACCAAAAGCTGATAAAATTTGTTACAAGTTTTATTCAGTCAAGTTTTTCGATATCTTGAATAGTTTTTGAGATATCCGCTCTTGAAAGTATATTTAGGGCTTTCAATTTTATCTTGATATCTACATTAGTGAAGCTCTTAGGCCGTGTTTGGTATCATTTTCGTATAAATCGGGGGTGCTGAATTCATTTTTGGTATCACATTGACACCATTCCTAAGAAAAAACATATAGACATTAAACAAATACCTTTTTTTTTTAATTCCTCTTCACGCTTAAACCGCTCAACCGATTTAATTGAAATTTGGTATACATATATTTCGAGTTCCAAGACAGGACATAAGATACTTTTTATCTCAATAATCATCCTTTAAAGTTGTGAAATGGAGTATGGGGGGAATTCTACTTCGTCGATGAAACTGATTTCCTGAGGTTAATACTGCTTAAGGTAAGGTTTGAAGTCATGTTTGGTATCATTTTCATCTAAATCACAGATGTATACCATCCTAAATTTCATCTAAACCGGTTCAGCGGTTATTGACTCCCCATACACACTTGCACCCCACTTTTCACACCCTCAAAAGATGTTTTTGGATATAAAAACTATCTTATGTCCTGTGTCGAGACTGAAACTATTTCTATACCAAATTTCAACGAAATTGGTTCAGCAGTTTAAGCGTGAAGAGGGATTTAAAAAAATATGTTTTTTTAAATTTTGGTTTTACTTCGGAATAGTGTCAATTTGATACCATAAATGAATTCAGCACCCCCGATTTATACGAAAATGATACCAAACATGGCCTAACAGCTTCACTGATGTAGATATCAAGATAAAATTAAAATCCCTAAATAAACTTTCAAGAGCGGGTATCTCAAAAACTATTCAAGATATCGAAAAACTTGACTGGATAAAACTTGTAACAAATTTTATCAGCTTTCGGTTTGTCTTAGTAGTCATGTCGCTAAGACGCAAAGTTTCCAAGATATCAATGAAAAACCTAAAAATTCGACCTTCTTACCCCCCTCTACCCCCCAGCACCGGGGCTACAGCCGGGGACTTTTGATATGTTCACCTCCTAACTAGTCCAAACAAAGTTACGGAGTCAAAAATTGTGTTCCTAGCATTTCCCTCTACAACGTTTTTTGAGCATTCATTTCTTGACCTAACCATTGAGTATGGTCTCTGTGGGCGTATTGTCGAAATATATAGCATTAGTTCCATTGCTAAGGGCTCGAGTAAAAACATATATTTTATCGTAATTTTTGCTTGAGTAAGAACTAAAATTAATTATTTATCATTCTTTGTTATAAACTATTCGAATAAAACGTTACATTCGCGGAACCTGGTTCTATATCATGTATAAAACTAAGAGTTTAGTGTAAAAAACGTTTTTCTTCCAATGTACCTACTGTAGGTCCTGGTTTTATTTTAATATTAAGATCTACACCCCAATCTTCCACACCCTAATTCCTATAAACACTCTCGTTTGTTTAATCTATGAATATTATCATGGACGTCTTATGGCTGAGATGATGATGATGATGATGATTATCATAGTTAATTGTGAACAATTCCAGTTACTGGCACATTAATCTTAATTTCAGATGGATACAGCTGATAAGATATCAAAATAAATTAATTATAGGTAATATAATTTAGCTCTCATTATAATCACAACAAAGTATTGAATAAAAAAAACTAGAAACCTGTTGCTTTATAAGCCTGTATCGCTCGTGTAGAAATACTAGCGCTTAAAGCTATTAACAAGTTGTATAGAAGGGTAAAGTGCATCATCAATGAATAGTCAGTAATGTGCGGCTGCGATGAGAGTCCGTGCACAGTATACGCGGACTATCAGTATCTTGACAGTAGTAGAGAAGGAATTTAATATTTTAGGTATATGTGTAGAGTTAGATCGAGAAAAATCTACAAAGATTTTGATAGCACACGCAGTGGAAGTGTTATCGTATTAAATAACAATCGCACTGCGTATGCTATCAAAACCACTGCAGACTTTTCTTGGTCTAACTCTATGTATGTGCCTACCTACCGTAACAGTTCAATATTTTTGGGACGTATGCAAAATGAGCGTAGATACCTTCAAAGAAGATAAGATTTGGTGAGTTATTCTAAGTCTTTTTGTTTGGACGCTTCAAACGCATCGTGTTGTGTCTCATCACACCACTTGTTACCTATTTATTATCGCTTTTATAGGCTAACGGGTAAATGTATACGCACCTAAAGTCAGCAGTGTCTAGATATGCCAGCGAGGTGTTTAAAATGATCTGTAATGTAAATAAAGTTGTGTTTTTTTTACATTACTAACTTTAATGTTACGATCATATATAAGAGCGCAGATCATTTTGAACATCTGGCCCGCTTAGCTAATTCTAGTTTTTAGAGGCGTTTGAAGCTTAGGTATTTAGTCAAAGAACTGCATCTGATTAGACTGCGCATAGAGTCTAGATTTTTCCGTCCCTAGCTCAGAGCATCTCACGCGCTATTACGGGTCGCGGTCGTGAGTGCGCTTAGCATATTTCAAGTATGCGAGCTAAATGCGTACACTACAGTTAAGTGAAATGGATCGGCGCTTATGACGTTAACGGCTCACTAACAACACTCTATTTACGTTTCCCACGTTAGATTTTTCTTAGAAAGTTGTTGATGCAGTGGCGGAAGTTGGTATCTAACTACCATCTATTTACTAAATAATAAATCTGAGCCGGTACTTGTAGGCTTCAGTCTCGCGCGCCCCTTAAAAGTCTAGAACACTGTTGTTCCATGAACGGGAAGATATATAAATAATCTGCATACTTACACATTTATATGTTTACTCAACGTACTTATACCCTATTTTAATACATAATATTATAATGAAGTATAGGTAATATGTTGTTGCCAGATCGTAGAACTGATAATTTCATGACGTTGAAATCATTTCATGAAATAATCGGTTGACCATATCATCTCAAGTCAAACCTAACCTAACCATATCATGAAGTGATCAATTCTAAATGATCAAAATCTATGATCCCTGAACCTGCAATAATATGTCACACAAGAAAGGCCACAAAAATATCTGACACGATCTTATATGTAGAGCCATAAGAGCGTGTCACATATTTTTGCGGCCTTCGAAGAGTAACATATTATTGCAGGTGACTGTACTCGTATACATTGAGTAAACATATTAATGTGTAAACAATACGTCTATAGTAAAGTAGGTACCTACGTACTATGAAGTCGTCGGCGCTCCGTCAGCGCCGTTGAAGGTGCGCACGCTTGACCCTCGTAATTGTGGCTCGGCCGTCTGTAATCCTGCGCGGCTCTTTACACGCCACGACGTGAGAACGGGGGGAAAACGCAGGGTAACGAGGCACTAAGTTTCGTCATATCCAATTACAAACTCGGAAACTTTTTATACGACCGGTCTGGCCTAGTGGGTAGTCACCCTGCCTGTGAAGCCGATGGTCCTGGGTTCGAATCCCAGTAAGGGCATTTATTTGTGTGATGACACAGATATACGTATTTGTTCCTGAGTCATGGTTGTTTTCTATATGTATTTAAGTATTTATATATTATATATATCGTTGTCTGAGTACCCACAACACAAGCCTTCTTGAGCTTACTGTGGGGCTTGGTCACCTAAATGTGCCTGTTTAAATTTCAATTGGTTTTTGGATAGTTATGATGATGATTAACTGGTGGTTGAACGTGTATGGCTAGCTATACGTATGCGATGAAACATTATTGTTAAACACACATAGGCAAACAAACTTACAAGAAAACTTAGTCACGAATTGTCTACTTTTAGAAAACTAATACGCAACAAGCTAACGAACCCCGAACGTGCTCGGTAAAGAGGCAACAAAGATTTTAATGCACTGTTGATAGCAAAGTCATTACTTTCATTAGAGGATTGGGTAATAGATCATTATTTTAAAATATTGATCATGGCGTAGGTAGTACCTATCTACTAATTTATCCATGAATCTATCTGTGATGGTTTAACTATTTGCTCGCTAGTACCTACGCTATCAATTTCGAAAAACATGTTTGTTTATCGACATTCTCATTCAAATACTTATAAAGGTCTCTCAGCGAGATCTTGCCTATTAGTGGCCGGGCAAAAACGTGCGGAAGTCTGTGCCGACTAATTGGGACGGCATTGAGACCGCAGGGCTTCAGTTCTGATCGCTTACTAACCGTTAAATTAACACAAACCAGCTTAAACGTGATCTCTTACTACGTATAGATGTTAAGCATGAGAAATTCGCAGTTACACTGGCTGCTCTGGGTCGGACGTTCGGTGGGCGAATGTAATGCATTCAGCCCTATCGCTTCGATACCTACATACCCCACTACAATTTCGGTGTGGCTAGGTTGCTGTAAAACTTATCGATAATTGCATCGTGATTTAGTTGTGCCGTAAATTCGCATTTACACGTTTATTAGTAGGTTAATTAGGTTAGTAAACAGCAAGTTCGTGTTTTAATGACGGCTCATGACGGATTTTTGCGAAAAAATGGGAGTGTCGTTAATATCATTTATCATAACCTGTGCTGTAAATTTCGTTACGCGCGGGGATTTTAAAGATATAATAAGATTTTTTGTTAGATACAAAAGGGTTTTCCATTATTATGTGGTTGTTAGGTACATAGTTTTGCTATCAGTTATGAAAAATCTCCAATACCCCTATTCATCGCTACATTATTTCATTTAAATTTTTGATGCTCAGTAGCCAAACCGCTGATTTCAAAATTATCCTTAAAATCAATAATACCTCCGTATAAAAGTGATATTTTTGTAGATGCTTATAGTGAAATGCAACTTTGGGATACATGTGCATGGGCATGTAAACACTTTTAAAATCCTTTGTTTAGATGGTCATGCCGATTAATGGAACCTATTAATATTAGGTAGTTTAAGTTGTTATCTACCTATATTTATTTTGGCTATGAGCATCGATCAACGTCGATGGCTGTTAGCCGTTTCTCCTGGAGGAGTTTCCTCTCGCAATTAATTATTATCGATAGGGTTTAGGAGCTCCGTCTTCGTAAAATGGCTAACGCAAACTAACTTAACCGTGTTACTGGATTATTGACTTTGCCTAACGAGAACAACGCATAAATCACTGCAATTTTCAAGATAACGTTTTAATTTATTTAAGTTTGGTTTTAATCGGTTTATCGCAGTTTAAATAGGTAAATAATGTATTTACATATTAAGACTTCACCTAGCTACAAGCTAGTTTAGTTATATTTAGACTAAAAACAGTTTAATGTTCATCAATACATATTATAAAACAAAGTCCCCCACCGCGTCTGTCTGTCTGTTATGTTCGCGATAAACTCAAAAACTACTGAACGGATTTTCATGCGATTTTCACCTATCAATAAAGTGATTCTTGAGGAAGCTTTCGGTATATATAATTTGTTAACGTTTTGTATAAATTGGTTGAACTATCCGTGCGAGGTTCGGGTCGCTAGTATATAATAAACATCCCCAGAATGAGAGTTTATTAGAGCCGACCTCCGGTGTCTTTACAAGACTATAAAAGCCTCTACCATCAGTTGGCAGAGTATTTTTCACTTACTTTCAGTGAATAAACGTGCCGTATGTCAAGGTTTACGTTTCTTTACGGTCGTATGTGCCTAACTGATTCCACTCCAAGCTATACGGTTCCTTTCTAACTATACTAAAAAAAAGAGCAAGAATTATCATTTAATTAGTACGAGTAAACGGTAAATTACCTATCGAAAGTAAATTACGTTCACGATAGCGTTTATGTCAATGCCAAACTGATGGTAGCCGTACTGGTATGTCAGCTAACATAACATTTAAAACTTTCGCGTTTTAAATACATATTAAAGTAATGCCTTCACTCAAGAACTGACCTTACCGTAACAAGATTTCACTACATATTCTATAGCGGCCATCACACCTTGACTAAGCCTCCGAAGCTCTACTCTAAACAATGCTCCGATACGGCCGCACTAGCTTAGGCCCGAGCTCCCGGCCTTTTGAGATACGCGGCCATTGTCGGTGCATTGTCAGTGAGACAATGCCCGTTTCAACACCTCACAATAGGGCAAGTTAGCGCTTGAAAAATTAACGCGCAAGCTGCGTGCGATGAGCTGAGATTGACTGTAATTGGACTGTGCTTAGGACGAGGGAATAGAGGGTTAAATCTGATTTAGGTAGGAGTATTTCCTTTGCCGGCACACACATAACTGTATTTGCCTGCAGGAATACTTCCTGTTGCGTCTGTTTGCTTAGTAGCGCAAATGAAAGCTAAATTTAAAACATCGTGTAAAAAAAATCCAAAATATTGTGTAGGTAAAAATATAATCCTTACTTCTGTTATAATATTTAAGTAACTAGAAAAAAAAACCCAGGTTAACATTAGATAACTAACTTTTGACATCAGATTATATATTTTCCATATATATCACAACACAACACCAGCCTTCATGAGCTTAATACCGTGAGGCTTTGTAAATTTGTGTTAAAATGTCCTATAATATTTATTAATTTATTTTATGTATAAAAAATCCGACCCGGCCCGACCCGGGTATGTCCTTAAACTACGTCCAGGACCCGGGTATGTCCTTAAATCACGTCAAAGACCACCGGTGGAGCGGTGGACCGGTTGGCGATCGCAGTCGAGTACACCGAATTTGAGGGACGCTGCTGCGGGCAGCAGCGTTCCTCAAATTCGGTACTGCGATCGCCAACCCGTTTGCCAAGCGTGGCGATTATGGCATTCACCCCCCCAAAAAACGGGGAGGCCTATGTTCAGCAGTGGACGTCTTATGGCTGAGATGATGATGATGTATAAAAAACAACATAAACACATATTATGGCTTTCCATATTTTTTAAGCCGTGAGTATAACTCCGTCAAAATAGATCTAGCGCAACCCATCCTTCACTTCTTGGTGTAATATCCGCACCGAGTCAGCCATCCTTTTAGCAGCAGATTTTAAAATAATTGATCGATTCTACCACGAACACCGCTACGTTATACAGACAGGTACTATCTAAAGGCAGCGGTGGCGTTAAAATTAATAGTTTACATATACATAGTTCTAAATCTATTATGGCACTATAAAATTAATTGTTTGATATTGTAACTGATGTGGATTTGCACGCCGCCCCGGTGTGTGAGAGGGACAGCGCAACGCACGATTGTATCGATGTCCCTCTCGCACATCGGAGCGGCATGCGAATCCTTATCCATATCCAATGTGAATAATGGTAACATTCCATTTCTAACCGCAGCTGCACTACCGGTACTGAACGCGTCGCTGTCATTGTCAATTTCCATTGTAAAATGAACAGTAATGCAGCTGTCGTTGGAAATGGACTGTCACCTTAAGATAGATAGATAAGGCGTTAGACTGCTCCACCTGAGGCGAACACTTGGCAAGCGTTAAGAATGAAAGGCTTGCAAAATCTGCTGTCAATTTAAACCTTGACACAACCAATTAAGGTTTAAAATCGTATTTTAGTAAGTTTATTTTGCTTGGGTGCAAGCGGTGCATGCCAGGTCACAGATCACACAAGAGAAGATAGAAGAAAACCATACTCTTAAGCCCTACTAAAATGTTTGCATCGCAATCAAAAAATTTGCTGTTTAATAGGTACTTACACCGCGTTCGTATGTATTTTTCTACGTGACCAGGCGTGTCTCACTCCGCGATTTCGTTGCTTTGCTACAGGTACAGGGGTTCGGCCCCAATTTTGGGGTTTGCCATAAGCCGCGCGTGGCGCTGTCGCCACCTAGCGGCCATATCTGTGCTGATCGTGACAGACGCGTATTGATAGAGAGTGATGAGTCTTCTGTACCTAGTACTATTATTTATTCTGTGACATGACAGCGTGAAAATGGCAGTGGCAAGAGACAGCTCTTTCAATCGTGTGGTTTCCAAAAGTGATAATTCTAATATAAAAGATGTTGCTTATTAATACATTTTTAGCGTGGTGTATCTCATATCATATACCTAGTACAACCTTCAAACCTTTAAGAAAAGAGCGTAAGGTAAAAAAAATATTTATTTATTTTATTTTTATTTCAATGCAGCATGGCATCTTGGCTAGGCCTTGATTCGTATTATGTTAGTAAAAATGTAATACGTAAACTAGCCATCGTCTCAAAACTCGGCTAGAAAATCACCGCGCAACTTTTCTACAAACCGCCTGAAATGAGTAGACTTGTAGTTGTAAGCTGTGGTCAGACCTTACTGGGCATTGTAGACGAAAAACGAAAATGCATTATTAGTGCGGCGGGCCGGTGATTCGGAGCCCCGACGCGTGCTGCAACACACACAACAAAAGATAACAAGTCTCCATGAAACTTGTAAGCACTTACGGCATTTTTCCTCTAAAACAGTGCGGGGGTAAAACACACAACAAGAGAAAATAAATCTCCATGAAACTTGTAGGCACTTACAGCATTTTTCCTCTAAAGCAGCGCGGGGGTAAACACACACAACAAGAGATAACAAGTCTCCATGAAACTTGTAAGCACTTACGGCATTTTTCTTTTAAAGCAGTGCGAGGGTTAAACCTGCCTGAATCCGCAATGATACTGGACTCCGGTACGGGTCTAGTGTTTTTGTAAAGGGTTGCTTAAATATTTATCTCAAGCTTAAGCGTATTAAGAGATTCAAACTTTAAAACGAAGCTATTGAAGAATTAGAAACCTTTGTAAAATGTTTTTCTTGGTGATGGAAAATAACACCTGCCAAAATGTACAACTTTATGTACGTGCTTGTAAATAGTGAAGCTAGGAATAGCGATAAAAATACTCAACACTTTCGGTGCCGGGCGCCCCGTTTCCAGTACAAAATGAACAGACATACGTGTTCTTGGCAGTGGATGTGTTAAAGTAGTATGTAAATTGTATCTTCTGTTGGTAATCCTAATAAACAAATAAGAGACAAATTCATTGAAAAATATGTTTTACTCAATCTTAAACTTTTTGCTACACAACAAATCATCAAGCTCAGCTTCGAAGTTGGTCGCTGAAATATATGTACTTATAGGTACCTACCTACTCGAAAAACATAACCTTTCCTACGGCGTTATTTGGGATTTATAACAGTAGGTACTCTAGAGTTAGACCAAGATTAGATAGATATAATTACATGATATTTAACAATGTCACAAGGTTTCTAAAGAACATGAACTCACAAAAAGATTGTCAGATTGTAAACAATAATAATAATTCATTAAAATTACGAGTAGACAAGCCGGCAACGATTTTGATAGCGCACTTCTATAAAATTATCACGTATAAATAACACTTGCACTGCGTGTACTATCAAAATCCTCCCAGACTTATCTTAGTCTAACTCTAGTCTTATTGCAACAATAAGGCTAATGCTCAAAATGCCGTCCGTTAGAACAGCCAGCATCGATCAGAGCGATAACATCGCCCGCTCCAAGATCTATTTTTATTTCCACTGCAACCTAAAAGAAAGAGCAAACGTAAGCTTTTGTTCTTTGAGTCCAACAAGCTGTGCTCATATCAGGCAACTGTGCGGCCGTCATAAACATACCCTAGACGTGACTTTAACGATCGAGTTCAGTGGAAAATAATCAATAGGCACTACGATTTGTAATCAATTTGGCCCGCTTTGCAGCTCATCTTGATGTCAAGGTACCAATTTGTTATTGACTTTAAACAACGCACCAGATATCGTGAGACAGAGGGCCAGAAGCGGTGTTGGTATTTACTTCAAAAAACGTATCTTATTTTCATTGAAACTATTGAAAGCTTCAATTCTTCGTCCTAAAACTTTTTTTATAGGTACTTACCTTGTTACACAGAATAGAATCCAATGAAATAATGGAAGGTAAGCATATAGGTATGCCTTCGCATCGATGAATGATACTCATATATATAGATTTTTCATGTGTACTTTCTGTGCAAAACAGTCACGACCTTTGGCGAAACAAATATCGACACTTAGTAACGCCTAAAACTACGACAGGGCCGGTTTTAGGCGACACAAGTCACGACTTAGCTTTTGGGAATAGAAGTGTCTAAGTGCATGTAGGTACTGTTAAATTACTTTTGCCTAGCCTATGTTGGGTAGGTAAATAAAAATAGATTGTATCTGGCATTATCGGTTTTTCCAGGAAGGTGTGAAGGAGTGGTGAAGAGTCCTCGAGAGCGCCGCAGCGCATCAGCGCCCGCCGTCTTAGTGCACCCTTTTGTTTGTTAGCCTGCGCCTGAATATGCTGACTGTTCCTGAAAATAGATAGAAAACTGGATAGGTATACTTTCGGTCAAATATGGGAAGAGAGCCCTGCCGTACAACTTTTATACATTTTGAAGCGCCATTTGCATTTCTGAACCAGAACTATCGTTGTCTATTAGGTATACATAGGTATCAATAGGTATATTTGCTTACAGCACAAAATATTAGCGTATTACTCGACTAAAGCGTTAAACCTCGGCTTTATAGAAAGATATATTATATAATAGGTAGGTACATTCAGTTTCTTAATTTATTAATATTAATTTATTTTTATTAATTAGATCTATAGAAAACAGGCGATTATTTTCAACTCAAGATGTATTGGGTGTATTGGTCCATATTAATAAACGTCTTGTTAGGCGATTCGATTCGCATGTCAATGATTAACTATGAAGTATCTATCTATTTATAGGATCGCGTTTCAACCATTTAGGCCTTAATCTAGAAACATACACACGATAAAGCAATTATGATAAGAAGATTAATTATGGATGTTTTTAACGTTAACTCGATTGCATATTATTCCCCACTCTTGTATTGTCAAACGGTAAATGGTGTGTGAACCTTCAAGTATGGGCAACATTGATGTTAATAGCTTTATCAGGCTTCTGTTTTTCATACCGTACATACCTTTGGAGACTCAACGCCTTCATGATTGGTTAATTAAATATTGTGCTCCAACATTTTTTTACATATAGTCAAGCCATGTCCGTTAGTAGCAAAAGTGGCAAATTTGAAAAATGTAGGCGCGAAAAGTTCTAATAGAAAACTTGAATTCTCGTTTTTTCTACAGAGAAAGTTGTTTGACACACTTTATGAAAACTATATCACAATCTCATTTAATTGATTATTACACGATAGTACGATGACCTAGTGTAAATCGGCATATATTATCAACAGACCTACCAAATAATACACATATACAAAATAATCTTTTAAATTTAGGATTTCGGAGCAAAGTACACAAATGCACAAGGTATATCGCGAGCACCATTAAGTAAAAAAGGGCTGCAGAACTGTGAATAAAATTAAATTATCATCAAATAAGTAAAGAATCTTAAACTTCGTATGCCGCCCTAATACATTCACGTTGACATATACCTATGTGATTGCCATTTTTAGGGTTCCGTACCCAAAGGGTGAAACGGGACCCTATTACTAAGACTTCGCTGTCCGGCCGTCCGTCCGTCCGTCCGTCCGTCTGTCACCAGGCTGTATCTCACGAACCGTGATAGCTAGACAGTTGAAATTTTCACAGATGATGTATTTCTGTTGCCGCTATAACAACAAATACTAAAAACAGAATAAAATAAAGATTTAAATGGGGCTCCCATACAACAAACGTGATTTTTGACCAAAGTTAAGCAACGTCGGGAGTGGTCAGTACTTGGATGGGTGACCGTTTTTTTTTGCTTTTTTTTTTTGCATTGTGGTACGGAACCCTTCGTGTGCGAGTCCGACTCGCACTTGCCCGGTTTTTAAATTTTGACGCATTGGTTTGCAGCTTTATTTGAATACCTATATATTTGTTTTACTTGTCCCTGGTATACTTACCCTCGCTATGAGATAGTAATATCACTTGCTCCCTCTAATGCATAAATGCATCCCTTGGAGTGGCCGGCGCTGGCCCATCGTGTAGAGGAGCCATGAGCTATGTCGACAACCTTGGCAAGAAAGCTTCAATAATAAGTCAAACGTCGATCTGGTTGTTTCAGCTCATGACTAGTCTTTGTAAATCTCGTGAGGGAGGCCTTTACCTAGCAGCAGTTGATGTTCTAGGCAGATAATGATGAATACTAAACTTATTCTTGCCCGCTAGCCTATTATAATTACCGTCCCTAAAGTGTGTGTGTGTCTACTTGTCTAGTCCTATTAGGTACTAAGTTTTTGTTCTTCTAACAATGTGTAGTAGTCGGGACTGCGACGTTGATGGATACGTACATAGTCTTTATAGTTCTGCTTCAATTCCTTTGCCACCTTGGGGCAAAAAGTTAACGTTTTTATTCGGTCGGGTAGGTGGGAAAGTAATTGCTTACTCATAATTCACACATTTATCTTCTGGTAATTAGTGTAAGTGAAGTTTTACGTTCAATATTTGATAAATTGGCGGTCATTGGTAGTTATTAAGTTATGAAACTGTTTAGCTAATGTTTCAATGAAAGAAAATGATAAAGAGGCAAGCTTAAAAATCCTACACACAGACATGCCATGAGATTTATCTTATGCTAATGAAATAGATACTTAATTATAACTGGATTTGGTGCACTTTGTCTCTCCCTGTATATCTGTTTTTCAGTACCTAAGGTAATAAAGGTACCCTTTAGAAAACTCTTTAACCCTTTTGAAAAGTTCTTTTACGTTTTGTAACTTGATGCAAATGTCCGCTGCCTAAGCGCGTTCGGAAATTCGGCGCAGCGCCACTCAATCAGTTTCAGGGCTGTTTTCCATAGCCTACTTCGCCTCAAAGAGTATGTGATCTCTGGTTGTGCATATTTGTCATGGATCTCGAGGTCCAGCTACACTGGTTTTGCCCCACTCATGTAACTGAATGTAATACATGAGGATATTACTTCCATTGCTTATCGAGCACTCCTCAGAACTAGTATTATATGATCTGTGCCTCAGGTTAAATAAACCAGTAAGTATACATTTTGGATGATGAAAAAAATCGAATAGTAGGTAGTAGGTATGTAGTTGTTGGATACGTATTAAAAATAATAGGTATCTACCTAATTAAGTCACTACAACTCGGGATTATCTTACACACCAAATTAAGCAAAGCTGGTACTACGATATAAATACTTATATATAGATAAATTCATATTTAGATACATAGAAAAGTCATCATCATCCATAACTCAGGAACAAATATTCGTAATAAACACACAAGTAAATGCCCTTATCGGGATCCGAACCTAGATAAAAGATCAATATATTTGACATATTGGTTGCCTGAAATAATCGTGTAAGGGTCGGGAATTGCCCAGGCGGTCATTACTGACGGATACGGCGATCGTGATCGATGCAACTTGAATTCAGATGCACTTAGACGACGCGCAGTTTTTGATTCTTTCTGTCTCCATGTATTTGCATTTATTGACTACGTACTGAAAGAAGGCATAATATATAGTATATTATGTTTTGTATAATATTTAAAAAAATTGGTTACGAGTCTTGAAGCTTGAAATAAATGTTGTTTTTAGTGTTCCGTACAAAACTTTGTTTACGGAACACTTATTTTTGTATAAGTTGACATTCCATATTTGAATTATAACTGGTTCGGTTCGGTTTTGCTATAGTTTTGGCCAAAACCGAACCTTCTGCCAAAACATGAAACTGAAGTAGGACACTAGGTACTTACTGAAAATACAGTTTCGGCGTGGCCGAAAGGCTCGGCAGTTTATTGGCCGAAACATGATTTTTATGCCGAAACCTGCCGAGGCCTAAACTTAGGTCGAACACTAATTTTAACTTAAATTATATGTTAACTTAGGTAGTACACAATTATATAGATGCACATCATTTAATTATGTTTCATCATCTTAAACTAGGAGACGGCCGACTTGTGGTTAGGTTATCTACAAGGAAATTACATGCTTACCCCAAACAAATCCACCTGACTGTTGTAATTAAACAAGTTTAACTTTTCAGGTCATCATTTTGAAATTATCTTAAAAATTATATAAATCTTAGTTAAACAAATCTCGCTCTGTAATTCTTAAAGTTATAATTTACATTTTTTAAAGAATATCAGTCCTATAGGACCATTTTCAGTAAATTCAGGCCCGAGTCATACGTAGAATTCTTTTCAGTAGCACTGCATAAGTTTTCCAAACCAACAAACCCTAATGAACCGTCATTAAGGTTTTCAACCAATATTTTAAAGGGACTACGGAGCGACAAAGAAAATTGGGTGGAGTTAGCCCAAGTTGTTTGTAACGGTCGGGGTACAGATCTCACACTCCTAGATGGAACACCAAGGGCGATTCCAGCATTTCTTAAATATGGACTCCTATACTTGTAAAAAATATATAAGCTATATATTAAGCTAAGGCTCTGAGTCGAAAGGTAGGTCTTAGCTTTATATACTGGGTGATTTTTTTGGGGTTGTGATACCGAATGTCAAAAATTTATTAAGATCTGTGACGCTGCTTAAAAATGTATGAAGATCAGTGTTAGTACTTGAAAAAGGGGAACTAGGCTTTCCGAAAAATGTCACGCGAGTGACTGACAAGTGAGTCTAAACCGAAAAATTATTCAATGTATTAAGATGGTCATAATGAACAAGGGTTCCCATGGGACCGATATGAAAATCGTGAAAAAATAAGCCCCTAGGCCTTCAAGGTGCTTATAAGATTTTTTCGTGACTTTGTGGTAAGCCCATTGGGATTGTTTTTAGTAAGACCATTTTTAACATACTTTTGACATTCAGGATCACAACCCCAAAAACATCCAGTCTACGGATCAATTCATAACTGTCAAACGTCAATTCTGCAATCAGGTGACGTGATTCCCGTAATATCATGCTTGTTTACAAAAATTGTTCTTGTAATATACGCTCAAAGATTGCGAAGTCCAGGGGAGGTAGTCTACGGGCTGGGGGGGTACCGTGAACAAAGCCTTCCGTGAAAGCCTTCGGACGTTGATAGATGAGATAAGCTTGGATGCAAGTAAGCTGCATACATTTCTTGCTGCACTTTTCTCGTAGGTATAATCTGTGAGGTTTTTACGAGATTGTTGGAAATGTTAAATGGATTATGCTGATTTATGAATGATGCGTAGTTATTAACTTTTAAAAAAAGGATTATATTTAATGGAACTATGGGATCGATTAGTCAATAAACATAAACTACAGCATCTGATAAAATGATTTGATATATCTCAAAAACAAGCTGAGATTAGAAACAGGCACGGGGCAGGTACAACTACTAGGTACATCAAATCTAATAGAAAGTATTACGGTACGTATGAAGCCAATAATTCTATCTAGACTATGTAATCCAATATTTTATAGCCACGTAGCACTAGGCACGAAAAGCTACGCTCGCTGCGGAGCGGACCGTAAATGCTTTTTCTTATAATTCACGGGCGTCACGTAACATAGCCCCCCGCCCAGGGACGAAAGCCTAGGCAGCGCTGGAACGCAAGCGAATTTGCACTTACCTCTTTTTATCTCTCGACCCCACCTATAAAACAGGACGAGAAAATTGGATTTAAAGAAAGGTGATATTTCTAAAGGAAAGTAACGAATCTTCAATTCAATTAAAATTCTCTTTACGTGTTCTTGGTGGGAAATAACGAGGTCTTACTTATATAGCCTTTATAGCGCACGCTTGCGAATAGGTACCTGCTAACGTCCACTGTTTTTTCATCGTACTATGTGGTCACGCACACGCATACTAAATGTATTGATTAATGCGCCACACACATTGCCTAGTTGCTGTTATAACGAGCCGCATAAAAAGCTCTTCGTGCACGTAGTCGCTCGCCAAAATGCACTTTTTTATTCCCCCTGACGTCGTATCCTGGCATCCATCCACTGTCATATCTGAGCAAGCGAACATAGACGCCGTGCGAATATTTTATTTGGGCAGTGCGAGGACGTCGTGTAGCCTCCCTGTGCCTATCCGGTAGGGGGCTAAAGGGGGCCCAAAAGGGGGCCAAAGGGAGGTTAGGAGGGGGCTCCGACGTTGATCGATGCACGTCTTGCGCCGGAGGCTGCACCCGACGTAATTCATTAAACGCTGAAACTGCAAGCGGATTTTGAGTATTAAAACGATTTCTCACGGGATGTCCAGTTTAGTCGTTCCTTTACGTAGACGTTCAAAGCGGTCTGCTTAGTTGCTAAAGTGAATAGATTAATGGAGCTAATACACGTACGTACAGTGCCTTGCGAGCCTTAAAACTTTGTTGTTCTAAATTCATTAAACTGTAATGATGCTCGTAGCTCTGTCCGCTTAAACCGCTCGTTTTAACCCGTCTTCGCGCGAGGCCTTGCCAAGTGATTAAGGAAACAGATAAATGGTTTCAATTATAGTTCGTTTTTTTTAGCATTAGAAAGAACTTGCAAGAAGGTAAGCGATCTTGACATGTCTTTTAATTGAAATACGCTTTTTAAAAATCAGTAACTATTACTTATGAAAGCAGAAGAATATAAATGGTCGTATTAGATTCATAATTGTTACATATTTGCCGTAACTTATTTTTTAAACGTGTTTTTCAATAAAAAGACACAATCGTCAAGATTGTTTACGTTATTTCTAATGCTAAAAAAAACGAAGTATAGAGACTTATTTAGTTTACATTTCTTATATATTTTAATGGAAATAGATCAATAAATTGCACATAACGAAATACCTAACTAGCAGCGATTATTACCTTTCGCATCTGCTGCGGTGAAATTTAAACTTTATTACGTATATTTGACAGCCAGTTACAACATACCTACATACATTTTTAACTTAAATGTGAAAAAATTTGCTGTTTTTATTCAATGTTTGATTGCTCTCTGGCTGTTCCCAGACACATAGTCTCTTCTCGTAACAATATTTAGCATTATTTTGTTAAGAAGAGGCGATTACATAATTTTGATATATTTAAAAACTACGCTAGGATTGGTAACAACCAGAAATGAGGTTTTCGCTGCTCTCTTTTCTTCATTCTAAACTTTCAGGTGCAGAAGGAAGTCCTATGACCCAATTTGTTTAGAGCGATCTGTAAAATTAAATGAATCACTCCACCTTATAAAACAATGTCCCCTGCCGCGTCTGTCTATTTGTGTGTTTGTTCGCGATAAACTCATAAACTACTGACCGGATTTTCATGCGGTTTTCACCTATCAATATAATGATGTGGAAGGTTTAGGTGTATAATTTGTTAACCCGGGGCGGATGGCTAGTATACATATTTATATAACTCAAAACCAACCGGCCTCAGAGCTAAGGTATTCTGTCGGCATCTTACTGCCGTATTCGAACTTCAAGATATTCACAAGTGACGACACTTACTAGATCCATTCTAGATACGTTATAGTTTAGATATCAACTAGTTCTCTTTTGCAGCGCAATTCGGGCAACCAATGTCACTTTTACGTTAGATAGCGTAAGATATCTGTTAGATGTGAATTGGATCTCTAAGTCATATCCTGAGGAAATCGTTCAAGAGTACCTCCAGAATCGCGCAAATGTCAATTTGACAGGTTAGATCTTAACCCTTAACATGGCAAGACATGAAATAATGTATCCACCTATCACGTGGAATGTTTTTGGGGTTAGTAATGAGTAAAAAAGTACTATATTTAAGAAAAAAAAATTTAAAGCATTCTGAAAGTAGGGTTTTCAGGACGTCCGTTAAAACGGACATTGCCACGAACCTTATATATTGATTGCTCCCAAGGTTGTCCTAAAAAACGGACAATGCCGTTATACGGTTTAAGAAAATAAAAATTATTAAAGAATTACAGGCCAAGAAAATTTAAAATTATTTCAATAACAGACTAGTGAATGTTTGGAAAAAATGTTTAATTAGATTATTAAGATGAAAAAACTTATGGGAAACATAATAACACTATATTTACTTCTAGTGTTGATGTGTAAAACGACCCACGTACAGATATATTAAACAAAAATATACATTTTAAAGCTACGTATACATGCAAAATAGGGTCATAAAGCTAGTTACACATTACAATTATTGTAAGTAATATTACTTTACTTAAATGACCACAGCATTTACCACTATGGTCTCACAATTCTTGTTTTCTTATTACCCGGACTATCTGGAACCTAACCTGGTGGTAGAGAATAGCTGTAGTTCCTGTAAAAGTTTAGATATATTTCAGTCTCAATGGCCTCTGGCAACATTCTGGGAGTATATGGTTCCTCCTTGGCTAGAACCAGAGTCTTATCCATGTCATGCTCCCAGACCGCAGGCTTTAGTTGGCGGCGGTGTAGATGGAGTACTAGAGGACAGGTCGTGTTTAAGTCATCAGGTCGAGTGTTATGAACAATTTTTTTCCCACAAGGACTACGTTAGACTTCGAAATTATATTTAAATACAGACAGTGCCATACACAATGACGAGCACAAAACTTTAATAGCATGACAATAAGAATAAAAGCACGCGTGTTCGTAAATGAACATATATTTGTTCATCATATTAAACATCCTCTTAGAAAGTGACCTGGCTGGTGGAACCACCTGAAACTAAAATATACAAAAATGTATACATATACTTATGTGTAACATAACCCCAACGCAACAATAGCCTATAAAACGACGATAAATGAAAAAAAAAGTATATACCCTAAGTATGGCAATGTCCGTTTTCTGTCACAATCTTGTCTCCGCACAAGCCGGCACTGTCCGTTTTTTAGGACGAGCTAAATGGTACTTTGTTACCAGTACTATTGACAATGTCACAAAAACGGGACAAGATTTATTTCGCAATTTTTGACTGAGAATTAATGTATGATTTAATGGGCTTTATATAAAATAACAATGTCTAACTCATCTAGTAATAATATCAACAGAAAGAAAACACTTTTTGGCTATTTACTTTATATTCTATGGCGTCAGGAACAAACTCCGTTGCAAATTCAGCGAATTTCAAATTTTAACTGCCGCCTGCGCATAAACCGAATTTTGTTTGATATTGTCTTAAACTAGGAAAAAAAGTACACTTCTCGCACTTTCTTAACGTACATTCGTTTTCTAGCCTGCACTTAGTGTTTAAACTTGGCGCCACATTTAGTACCTGTACTAAAAAAGTGACATAAACGTTTTAAGGGTTAAACATATCGTTATCGTATCTTGGTGATGTCTAAAAGATATCTAATAGATGTCTATTTCAAAATCCGAATCGGGCCCTTAGTATCGAATGCAGCCTTTGACAATGGCCACTGAGCGCTGACAAAGCAGCGGAGTACCGGCTCAGAATACCTTGGCATCTTGAATGTACTTGTACCTAGGTACTTTTACGTATCAATACAGAATATAAAACAAAGTCCTCCGCCGCGCCTATCTGTTTTTGTGTTTGTATGTTCACGGTAAACTCAAAAACTACTGAACGGATTTTCATGCGGTTTTCATCTATAAATAGAGTTTTCTTGAGGAAAGTTTAGGTGTATAATTTGTCAACCCGTGCGAAACCAGGTCTGGTTGCTAGTAAATAATATAATTGTCTCGTTAAAAATAAAGTGTTCTTTCAAATGCTTCGTTCCTACTGACGACTTTTTCCTCAATAAAATTAATAATTATAAGAGTAAAGACCTAAGAGTGTAAAAACCATTGGTGTAAGTAATTCATAGAATACAATTGATAATTTCGTATGAAGTGTAAAGTACTAACTAACTAAGGTACTTGTCAAGAAGTGCGTTTAACATGATATATTGTTATTGTTAGCGTCAGAAAGGTTTATTACACAAAACATTTTATATAAGTAACTTAAAATGTATTATTATGGTAATAAAATATTTGTGTTATAACATCTCAAATTATTGGACATACGGCTCGATTCTGAAAATGTATTAGATCTCTACAAGTTACGATATGGATAATTTAACGATATTTGTAAGATAGATATGTCAAATTTGACGTTTCCGCGATTCTGGAGGCCCTCTTGAACGATTTCGACAAGTTATGACTTAGATATCCAAGTCACATCTAGTCGATATCTAATGTAAATCTAGTTGATCTCTATATCGTTTCTAGATCTTGTGATTATCTCGTTTCCCGAATACGCGTGATAGACTGCGCACCTCTTTCGTTTAAATATTGCGTTGCGAGTTGAGAGCACAGACAAAACATCCTCCAGATTGAGCATAGTCGCGCTACCCCCTCTGCCACGCATACGGTAATTTTACTCCATGTTCGAGTCGAAAGTGTCTTTGTGTGACGTCCGTGTCTTTGAACGGACCAATCACGGCACGGGACTTCGCTCACCTCGTCCCGCGCACCCCCGCATTTTTGGCATCATCGGTTGCATGAAATAATTGTTCTAAACTCGGTCTAGAGGATTCCTAGTCTATGGTTGAGAGTACCTAACCTTTACAAGTCAAATCATGTTCACTTTGTGTCACGGATTTAAAAAAGTTTTGCCACTTTCTGCTATTTTGCGTATCTGATCCAGCAAACGGGATCCCTAGGGGATAAGTAAATACTAAATTGATAACACGGCTAAAATATAAGTTACCTAGAAAAATATCTAAAATGAATCTACAAAAAAAATGCATTTATTAAATTACAATAAGTTAAAATAATATTGTCATGAAATGCAATAATATTTTAAATATTTATGTTATACATTTTATACTAATATTATTGTTGTCCATGTCCGAGTGCCCGTAACACAAGCCTTCTTGAGCTTACCGTGAGACAGTCAGTTTATGTAAGAATGTCCCTATAATATATAATTATTTATTTATTTATTATGAATGGGCTTACTCATGGCCACAGACATTGGCCATAATATATATGGTTGACTGGTAGAGAATACCATTTGGCATTAAGTCCGCCATTTGTACATTGTTGTATATATTTTGTGCAAAAAAGTTTAAATAAATAAATAATATGTATTTATTTATTTATTATAGGTAATAATCATAGGTTATAGATAACTAGGGATAAATATTTACAAAAAAAACAAAATGCAAAATGTTCAGGTGCATCAAAGCTGCAGTGAGAATTTCCGCAAAAACACTTCGATATTTCAGCTCGCTTCAGATGGTGGGGCTCCTTGCAGCCTGCATCCATCAACGTCACGGAGTGGGGGGATTATGCCACAGAAAAAGTGGGGGGACATTCCCCACCCGATATTTCTTGCGACTTGAATTTGACGATAGTTTGCAGCAGCATTTTATTAGCTTTTGAATTATAAATATTGCTAAGATATGTAGTTTGGATTTACAGTTAAAAAGGTAGCATAATTTGTGTTAAAATAATAACTATCTGTTAGTCATATGTAAACCCCGCTATGAATGTTGTAGTTCATTCAAAATAGGGGTTGTATATACGTACTCTAAAAAAATATTATATATTCTCATTCACAAAAAAAAAACTTAGGCGAACTATAGGATGGGTGGCGAACTTTATTTTAAACTATTTTCACAGAATAAATAATAGTACTAGGTACAGAAGACTCATTCTCTAACAAAATGCGTCTCTTCCGGTCAGGACAGAAATGGCCGCTAGGTGGCGACAGCGCCACGCGCGGCTTATGGCTAGCCACCAAAATTGGTGTGGAACGGTGGTACCTGTTGCAAAGCGACGAAATCTCGGAGCTATGCCTGCTGTTTTTAAGCTGCTTTTTTCAATTGTAAATTCAATCTACTTGGTATTTTTTTTTATTTTAATATTTTACTTGGGCGAAGTTAAGCATCTACGGAGAAATTGGTAGAAAACTAAATTGATAACGGAGACTGTCATATTAATTGACAACATGACGATTGCTATTAGGCTCCGTTTGCTACATAAAATTGTCAAGTGCCTGCAACATTCCAATATTCAAACATTACAGCTTACAGCCACTCGTCGGTACAGCAATTCCTTCAAACATAAACCCGTGGGTATCTCGTTAGATGTTAGTGGCGACGAGGTATAAAAGGCTTCCTCAAACAACATTTATCTTGCTAATATGTACCGGGATCCCGCGCTCAGATGGATACACGAGTTTAAACCTGCTACTAAGAACAGTTTAACTATGATATGTGCACTTGTAAAGTTAGGAACAACCGTAACTTTCGTGGAACCGCACAGTTGTAGCCGTATTGACGCGGTCGGTGTTTTCACAAAATACCGCGGATGATTCTGTCTGACCACGGGGGCTTAAAATAAAATGGTTATTCTACTGAATTGTCAATGTACCGAGGAAGCGCTATAAGTTGTAAGGTACCTTGTTTCTTAACTTGTAAAAACAGATAAGTCTTGTAGGTATTCCTATAAAGTAAAAAACGGATAAGTAAGACATCGTAATTTAATACCAACTTATTTTATTGCCTTATAAATCGATTATAAATTCTAAAAATAAAAACTTCCTCTTTATATTTAACTCATAAATATGTACCTATAAGATAAAATTATCTACCTTTCGAAGGAAAATACCTATAAGTCATAAATACATAACACCTACGCGTGAGGTTTTTACCTTTCAGTGCATTAAGTATACAATATTGTCATGTTTATGTGACCAGTTACATAAAGGCATACAATGTGATGTCACGGTTTTCACGCACGTCTTGAATAGCCTATATTATTCTAAGAGTTATAGCCTAGGTACGGAGAGACGTGAACATAAAGTTTTATTGTACACACGTGTAGAGCTATGACTGTGACGTATTTTGTACGAATTAATCGTTTAGAGTTTAGAGACATAATTGTGGGTAGGTATACAGAGTTTTAAGGGACCCACAGATTTCCAGTTCGCCGGACGATACCAGCCCGTCAGTTAAACGCAAAAGGTGCGGTTCCGAACAACTGACAGGCTGATATCGTCCGGCGAACAATCTGTGGGCCCCTTAAAGTTGATTCGTTTTTATCAGAAGTTGTGCACATGCTACGTCAGGTGACTTGTTGATGGTATTGGCAATTACTTTAAGCCAAAATCGTAGTAGTATAGTTTCCAACAGAACAGAAGGTATTTCCTTTGCGCTACGACATGGGATTCTTCAAGAAGCGGGTATTTAGGGTTCTCAATGGTCGGCAACGCTTAAGTGGCTCCTGTGGTGATGCTTATATCCATGGGCGACGATGACCGCTTCCCATTAGGCGTCTGCTCGTTTGCTGACTATTACATAAAAAAAAAGAACCCGTTTTTTTGGTCGAAACCGAACCTTCGGCTGAAACCATGGTGCTTGAATGAAACCTGCCGAAACCGAAACCGAAGTTTAGGTCGGACACTAAATAGTAGCTAGTAGGTAACTTTTTGCGGACATGCATAAACAGTATGAAACACTAATAACAAAATGTGTAGAAACTTCAATATGAAAATTAGCCACCCTTTTGTCGGCGACGAAAATGGCATATGTGGGATTTAAACTGAGCAAGAAAGGGAATGAAATATAGAACGCATACTGCCGTATTCGAACTTCAAGATATTCACAAGAGACGGCACGTACTAGATACGTTATAGTTTAGATATCAACTAGTTCTCTTTTGCAGCGCAATTCGGGCAACCAATGTCACTTTTATGTTAGATAGAGTAAGATATCTATTAGATGTGAATTGGATCTCTAAGTCATATCCTGTGGAAATCGTTCAAGAGTATCTCCAGAATCGCGCAAATGTCAAATTTGACAGGTTTGATCTTAAAGTGACATTCCATTTCCAACTGCAGCTGCAATACTGTTCATTTTCTATGGAAATTGACAATGCCAGCGACGCGTTTCCATAGTAAAATGAACAGTATTGCAGCTGCAGTTGGAAATGGAATGTCACTCTTAAACAACGTTATCGTATCTTGGTGATGTCTAAAAGATATCTAATAGATGTCTATTTCAAAATCCGAATCGAGCCTATAGAGTTGTGTTAATAATCGACTAAGACTCGATTCTGAAAAATAATCCTGAAATAAAATCTTGCTTTCGTTTTTTTTACACATCTCTGCTTAGATAGTTAAACAATGCGTAAGTATAATGAGACCGCTACTTTGCGGTCTGACTCTGATTTTATATGGAACATTATTTAATCATTAAAACACCAGCAATCAACATTAAAAAGTTAAGTTAATGCCAGAGTCTAGTAAATAAAGAAGACTGACAACACCCATAAAACGCCGTAATTAAGAAACGTAAATGTTGTAGATGACATTTAATAATATAGTCACAAAAGTAAAAACATAATAAGTATTCGTAATGTATTTTGAGGCCTAGGAAAGGTTTAAAAATGTTTAAACTAGATGGCACCATAATAAGAATATGCCTAAAATACTTTTACTATTGTACTCTTGTGCATAATGACAGCGGCCAGTAAAGTCAGATTTTACGTTAAGAAGTTATCAACAAATAGGAGTCTGGAGTAAGATAGGAGTATACTTAAAGCTAGAATGGAAAAATAGTATTAAGGCACGCGAGGAATGCGACATTGTATGGTGGTTGTCCGTCTTGAATATTTACTAGTCTCTGGTTTATGTCTATGATCCGTTAATTCCTTGTTTACTTGTTCACTACTAGGAAATTGCTTGCTTTTAATTGCTCATATAATAAGAGTAATTGATAGCAATTATTCTTATGGAATATACTTAAATATATTGCTTATATATGTTAATTCTTTTGAGTTCCACACCGATGTCTTTCATGAGAAGATTTGCTACTTCTAAACCTTCACAAACCTTCCTTCTTCCTTCAGCGAAACATGATTTTTATGCCACTGCTTAACTTACTTGTAATTGTTATGTATACATTTTTCGCATTAATATATGATCGGAGGGACAACCGTTCGTCCATATATTCGCCTTTCTATAGGTAGCTGTAATATGCAAGAGAGATTTTGGTTTCCCGGTAGGCCCTTTTCTACGAAAAACCTAGCACCTACTTATTGTTGTAAATACTATTATATACTCCGTTCCGTAAATTTACGTTCACGCCCCGACTACGTTAGAAACCTGAACTGAACTTTAAAGGCTATTTTTAAGATGATATCAGTGACGTCATCACCATTAGTCCGCCGGGGATCTCACGCCACGTTTCGGAAGGGTCTCGCAGCGAGATTAATTTAGGGACAAGTGGCGGCGCCAATGTAGACGTCTAGATGGCGCCGCTGAGCACCTAGACGCCGCGCTTTTTACGCCATTGCCCAACTTCCGACGATAAACTTTCCTGAGGTACACTAGGAGAGATTGTAGGTAATTATTTAATGGGTCCTCTACACGATTGCCTGGCTTTGGGCCAGCGAGATGGCCATGCATTGGTTAAGCGCACGCACTATGGAATAGGCCACGTGTAGATGCGTACGCACCATCGCTGGCCCATGTGTGGACGAAAAATCGACACCGTGGCCATCCCATCGCCATCCCGCCGCGCCATAAGCCATCCGATACCACTACCCTCACTTTATTTATTTTTTATTTATAAAATGTTATGTCTTGAATGTTATAAACCAGAAGAATTACATAATTCGGCTCTCTATTACATAATACCTAATACATACATATTACTCACTTATAATAGTATAATTTATTCATTACTGACTGAACGTAATTTGCAGTAAGAATTATGACTAGAAAAGAATAAATAAATTGAATACAAATATTGTAAATAACACTTTGAAATAAAAAAAAACTCAACTAGATGTAATCTTAATTAACTCATATGGGTGGGATATTTTACGGCTACACGAATCATTAAATTTTATTTCAAGAAAAGCCATGCATGTAAAGTATTTCTACATATTGAATAAAAGCTACCGCTTTTACTAATACCTTATTAGGTAAGTAGTGAAAAAGATTGCGTTCAAGTTAACAATTTTATGTCCATCATTAGAAAAATAAAACCATGAAATGATTGTACGGACAAATACATTTTTCCCTACGAACACAATGTACCTTTGCTGATTGCACTGGGCAGAACAGTCAAGCAGTAGAGTAGAGAGCACACCTGCAGCTATCCTGAAACATTTGAACACCCAAGCCGATTCCTTAGTTTCCACTTAGTTTCCTCCACTAGGTATCTTATTGAATAGACTGTCCTATAGTTGGCCTTCCGTCGTCCCTATGGCGTCCTTTCCTATTCTGTTCATTCTACTTTCATCTAATAGTTGTCCCTGCTAGTACAAAGTACAAAACTGCACAAGTGTCTAGCTTTATGTCATCTTTCTTCCGTCAAAACGCGCTTTTATTGACCGCGAAATATCTCCGTTCAGCTTAGGTAAAAGTGCTTTCTTATGTCCGGATATACGGCTGTTCTCCTCTACAGTTCGTATGTTGTAACTTGTAACCAATTTCCGTAAAATCTTGTGAACAGGTATTACAATTAATTAATTTTGTTGGCGCTTTAATTTTCGGTTTTTTTAATGGCGGTGCAAAGGAGGAACGCGTGGTGCTTAGCTCACAGAGCCCACAGTTTTATATATTTGAATTTTTCTTATCATCAAACCACCTCGCTCCCGGTGTACCTGCGCGATGTGAATGAATGACACTCTTTTGTCCGGCTGCAACGGGTTTTTTGCCGTTGGGAGTAAATTCGCTGCCTAATGTACTGTCAACGGAGTCTCCTCAAAGAGTAAAACTGTATTTGTAGCAACAATATACTATTTTTGTCATGAGACTAACGAGTCACACGACGAAAATTTACACCTTACATCTGTGGTTTGAGACATTCTACATATTTTAACGATATTATGTGAGGATTCATTTGGATTGCCTACTTTTCCGGACGGTATCGGCCTGCCATTTAGAACAAAATTTTGACAGTTCCGAATAACTGACAGGCCGATACCGTCCGGCGGACTGTTAATCAGTGGGCCCCTTTAAAGTTAAATTTATCAATTCATACACTGATAGGTGACCAAAACACTTAGTGATTAAATTGATCGTCACTTTTAGACAACTTAACAAACAGTAAGCTAATGTGAATATGTACTCAAATAAGTTCCTTGGGCACACTGGCTCCAAAGCTGACGTTAATTATGTTCACAAACTACGGCGCTTTCGGGCATTATCCTTGGTAGGTATTTTCCCACTTAATGGTAGACGAATGTCGTTAATACTCGCAAGTAGATTCTCGTAAAAGCCAGCGGTTTTACCCCCGTTTCAATTGCAATACCTCACTAACTCTTAGCCGTGGCACAGACTGATTATAGTCCTTACATCATATTGGTAAACTCCAATTTTAAAGTATCATTTTCTAGGTACGAATTTAGTATATATATGTCAAGAATATAAAAGTGGACTTGAATAGGTTTGCTCCGTCTCGTATCATGACTTCGCGCTTGTTTTAAACTTAGGCTCTACTCCAAAGTAGTAAGGTTGTTTTTAGGTTTTTGGTTTTTATGATAAATTACGAGGATGTGATAATTACGACTGGAATTATATATGTATTTGAAACAATAACTAAGTATGGACAGAGCAGCAAGCGGAGCGAAGACGACTAATTGACCATCGGCTTCATGCAAATCGCTAATTACTATGGCCGTTTTAATTCCTAAATAAATTTAAAGGCCGATACCTACAGCTGTATTAGTATGATCTGCCTATTTGTTCAAGTCCATTAAATCAGGTATTTTTCAATGTTTGATTAAATAAGAAATTTAATATTGTCAAAATCGTATTGGAACCATTTTCGAACATTTCTAGACTTTGTGACGCAGAGTTTTATTTCCTGATTTACTATTTTTGACGAACATACCTTTATTATAAAACATAATCTTCGATAGTAATAAAATAAATGATATAAAAAAAACTGTATGTTTAACAAAAAACTATGTATTATCATTTTATATATTATGTTAGACACCTACATAATATATAAAATGATAATACATAGTTTTTTGTGAGCAATGTGCATTAATACTAACAACTGTAATTGTCTGAAAATATTGTTTTTTTTTTTTTGTTATTGTTGCATTTTAATCTCAAGTCCTTATATTATATCGCAACATTTGCAAAGTTGCTACGAAAAACCGAAATCCTACTCCATAGGTACTTATTGTAAGGTAATTTATTAATTTACTTCTTTTTTATTTCTGTCCAACATATATTTACGTCACTCGTCATTATGTCCTGAAGATAAAATATAAATGAATATTATTTAATAGGCGGTTAGTAAAATTGAGTGTCGGTGTCGTGAGTCACGCATCGGCAATGATTTACTTTGTCTGTTCCACGTGGAACATAATGAAAATTACGTAATATGTTATCATTTTATTGCATGTGATACCCCACGAAGCCTTAGAGCATTTAATAACCGGATAGGCCTATTCGGATTTCGAGATAATCACAAGATCTAGAGACGATTTAGAGATCAACTAGATCTACAGTAGATATCGACTAGATGTGACTAGGATATCTAAGTCATAACTTGTCGAAATCGTTCAAGAGGACCTCCAGAATCGCGGAAACGTCAAATTTGACATATCTATCTTACAAATATCTTTTAATTATCCATATCGTAACTTGTTGAAGTCTAGTAGAAATCTAATTCATTTTCCGAATCGGGCCGGGAGTCGCCTTTAAGAGCTTACTCTCTGCCGAAAACCTTGCACAATTACAACTGAATACATTTTGACATCTTTCGCCGGTGCATCTCACTTTTACGTATCTATTGGGCCGAGCGAGTAATTATTTAATAACTTAATTTTGATAAAGTTGGAATCCCTCTCCTGTTTTATGCGGAGCCTCTAGATTATAGAATAAGACCAATGCGATCAAATATGTCTGAAGGAAATTTTGTAGGTACATGATCGTATTATTCTTTCTTTTTATAATCGTAGGAAATACATTGATCTTACTTATATTATAGTTTATGGAAATATCTCTTTTATTATTATTATAAGCCCATATGTCCCACTGCTGGGCAAGGGCTCCCTCTTATTTCTCCACGTATCCCTATCCCCTGAAATCTCCCACCAGACTTTGTAAAAGGCATCAAGATGGTTAATGGAAATAGTAAGAAGGATTAATGAAAAAGTGATGGAAATGATAGGTACTAATACTAATCATTAATATTTTAGAACATTTTGACTGATAACGCTTCTGTTCATCTAAATATGTACTAGTATACTTGGAACTGTTTCGCCTGATGTCATTATTAATTCACGTAAATACAGAGTAAAGTTAATCATAAGCCCTGTGAGCCCGGGTGCACCGACGAGTCATCTAGACGTCTACATCGACGAATCTAATGAATTCTAAACAAATTGCTGCAGCTTACGTTACGTAACGAACTTTGAACTACCTACAGTTTTTTTACATTATTTGCTTTCTCTAAACTTTCTCCGAGTTTCAAAATTAATTCTACTTTTCTCGGGTTAAAACAAAAATGAAAATATTTAACTTAATCTATGAATTAGGTTTATTTTTGCCTGCGTCACATACTTATTTAGCTTGGTTTTTTAGCGCTACTAAATTTTTGTTTATTGAATAAAAATGAACTCAAATTACCTCTACGTACGTACTTTCCGCGTTGCACAAAATGGCTGAACAGATCATGACATTTCATGATCACTGGTAGACATTTTTTTAAATCTTTTATTCTATTACGTCTGTGAGGGTAGGTATTCTGAAGCATTTTATTTTTTTATGAGATCGATAAAGCATATACATACTTAGCGTTTGTCACTTTGTTGCTAACCTAATGACATACGTAATATTTACCATCGCAATTGATCGCTAAAAAATGATGCATCTTGTAGGTATTTCTACATATAAGTAGGTACAAAGCGTGCAACTAAAATTGTTTGAAATGTGTCGATGACATAAGTGCGCTTAGCATTAATCATTGAAGAAGGACTTAAATCATTATTAGCAACGTCGTCACATACAAGAAAAGATAATGAATAAATTGTGTCTATTGCACTTTTTTAAAGATTTCACATTGAATAGGTACAAGTGCAAATTATTCTGTCAACAATATTCATGAATGACCATAAGAATCGTAATGCAACTAAATGAATACATTTGTGGCGAGAGACGCGATGCAAAAAAGTTCTATTGCCAGTACAAGGGGACAATTTGCCAGTGTGTAAGGTAACTAATAACTATTATACTCTACAGGGGTCCGACAGCGGCAGTTTAGTTTTATCACCAGGCTGTAGGTTTACAGAAAAAGGTGCTTGATGGTCAATTGACACCATGTTGTTTTATTACTAAGCAGATGATATAAATACAGATGCTATCAGGAGCGCGACAAAAACAGTTTGCCGTAACACTGTTGTTGTAAATATTATCCATATATGTCCAAAAATGTCTTAACTATAAAAATTAATAGTATAATTTACTAGCATAAATAAAAAAAAACAATCTCATTGTTGGCGCATAAAACACATCGTATAAAAGGAGGACTTAATACTAAAAGGCATTCTCTACCAGTCAACCTTCGGTTGCCAACCTGCGTGCTGAAATATTCAATGTACCTAAGTATTTAATTTCCCGATCCAAGTAATTATTTTTGACTGAGTAAATCAAACTATTTACAATACAATAAGTAGGTACCATTTATGTCTCTCATTTAAGCTTACATAAGTTACAGTACAGTACAGTAAAACGGGGTCAACAGAAATCGCGGGGTGAATAGAGAAATTTTGAACATTTTCTTTCAAGTTGTTATATTTAAAAACGTACATCTCTAAAATTAGATTATTTGGAATGCATATATAGTAGACTATTTACTCTCTACATTGATACCAAAGGAACATAATCAAACTGCCTAAAACTTAGATTTTTTTGACTCTAAAGTAAGGTCTCGCCGAGGTAAGAAATGAAGCCTGTCTGCACTTTGTTCTAGCGGTAAATATTTTGACATTAACTAAGTAAAAGTTAGTTATCCTGGTAATATAGTATCTGTAGTACCTAAATTATAAATAATGTCACAAATTTTCTCTATAATGAAGCATTTTATTTGCAAAAAACTAATAACAAGCAAATTTACGTGATAAAGGGGTCAATGGACACGCATGGGGGTGAGTAGTTACGCCATAGGGGGTGATTAGATACAAGAAAGGGGTGTAAAGACACGCCTTGGTGGTTAAAAGACACGAAAAAATTATTTTGTGTCAAATAGCTGTTTAACAAATATATATACCGTTTGCCAATAGAGTATCAACATAATAATGACCAAATTCCATGCCTATGACAGCTAAAACTTAATATTTCTATTCACCCCTTTCTTGTGTCTATCGACCCCGTTTTAAGCAAATGGAGAAAACAGGTAGTTTTCTTTGATTTTCTCTGAATTGGGTAGGCTTAAGTTTATTTCACAAATGCAAAATTGAAGAACTAACCAAGACTCAAAAAATGATATCAAAATTTTTACTTTTATCATTTGGATTATTGGCGAAAATCGTCCTTGAAGTTGAAAATCGTGTCTTTTCACCCCATTTTACGGTATTTTACCAATTCGCTTACTCGGTAAAATCAAAGATAAGACATATTACAAATTATAAATTAAAAGAATTTATCTCGTTAACTTTTTCTAATAATCATACGCTCTGAAGTAGAACAGTAAAATGATATGGCATGTTGCATTCCACTTTATGAAGCATACGGGGGTAGTAAGTTTAGAACTATCTTTATTGTCGCAGTAGATATGGGTGTCGCGGGCGTGACATGCAACGCGGCAATCATTGCATGCAACGGTAATATTTCAACTCCAAAAGCGTAATGTTCATTTTGGGAAAGCTCCCTATTTCACTGGGCTATAAACTAGACTTAAACTTTAGCTTAAGCAGTTGATCCAGTGGCGACTAAAGCTGGATTTAAAGCTCTAAAGGAGATACTTTTCTTCCTCTGATTGATAGGGTTTTATTCAGCACCCTGTTATTTTATGGAAAGTGATTTTCATCACGTGAGGTTGTTATCTAAATCATCATCGACATACAACAGTTAGTTGGTAGATAAGATGATCTTGTCAGTAATAAAAGTCAAATATGATTACATTCATTCGTCTTGTAATCATGTTAATGAGTCTTGTAGTTATAAAGTAGTTATGTTATCAATTATCATGTAGGTAGACAATAATTGTTTAAAAAAATTCCTAAGAATAATTAGCATAAAAAAAGGCTTAAAAAGTCTTTGTTAGTCTCCAAAATTACCAAAAACTTAAATAGTTGTATTGATTAAAATACATTGGAGAAGAAATTCCCATAAACATACCTATTTATTAAATTATTCTTGGAAATCTCTTCTCCACTCTATTTTTAATAATAAATATATAATCATTGTTTTCTTACATATTCGTCTCTCCTATAATTTGGTAATCATTTCTACAAGTTTGGTGTTTATAGCAAGGGTGACGAATTGACGATACTGACAGGTTGATTCATCGGGGTTTTATCTATTTCTTAGTATTCGAATGTACGAGTCTTCATATTGGACATAGGTATTACATAATATGGGACGGGTTGGATTGGTATTAGTATAGGACCGTTTTTTACAAATAAATAAATCCAGTTATCCAGTTTCAAATTTAGAACCTTGCTTTATTTTAATTGATCTGAACATGTTTGGTCTGGTTCTATGGTCGGTAGTAAATATATAAAGGACTAGTAAAAACAAACATGATCACCATTTAAAACATGGCCTCAAGCTTTAAGCTCTAGTGGAAGTCGTAGTCGTAACCATGCTCATGAACCTACTTCGAGAAAGCACTGAAATAGGATGCACTATGCACTTTCAAATTTGAATTCGACACGAAGGTCGTAACTTAAAATAATCGAAAAGGCTTGATTTATTGCTTAGTCTGTAAGTAACTTAAGTTATTTTCGAATGTACTTAAAATAATAACTTGATTACGTCTCCAAATTGAAATAATTTAAATCATAATTGGTATCAAAGATGTGCTACGGTACGATATATTTGTCACTTTGTCGCTATGTATTGATGTTGACTGTTATTCCTTTATTCAATTAGGGTCTTAGGTTAGGATTTTACAATGTGAGTATAAAAGTAAAATATAAAAACACAAAACATTACAAAAAATGTATAAACACATTATAAAAAACCTAACCTTCCCCCTATCCATGGTAGTGGCAGGGCCCAAGCTGCCGGTGGTCAGGGCCGCAGAGTGAGGAACCGACGTACTATACGCGCCGTGTCCAAAATTACCGCCTTCTGCATCTGACCCTAAGATCCAACCACCCAGCGAGAGTCTCTCTAGGTGTTGGTCGAGACTCTTCGCTATGAGACCGTTCGCTGACACGACTATAGGAACAATGATCGTCGAGTCAACATCCCATATGGCGGTTATCTCGTGAGCTAATTGACTGTTATTATTATTTTATCTTTATTTATTTTTCTTCTTAAGTTAGGTTAATTATAATATGAATATAAAAGAAAAATATAAAAACACTATTATTAATTATTACGTTCATCCCTAGGACGGATGGCATATTTTAATGTTTACCTGAACTAGGTAGACGATCTATTTTATTTCATCATAGAATATGAGTATAAAAATAAAAAGGACGATGAAAAAGCGTAAAAGTTTTGGTGCATTTGGTGCAACGAGTCACGCGGGATTAGGGTTGTCACAATACTACACCAATGCAAACATTTACGGGACGGCTAGAAATAAAACTGGGGCACTCATTCAATAAAGATTTGTTAGATCTGAGGGTCTGCCACCAAAATCGAGCAATCGAAGATTGTCGTATGTCTGTCTATCGCTCTTACATATTCGAGTGATAGAGAAGCAGAGGAGCAGAGAGGGATGTAAGGGAGAACAAATATCACCTCAGTGCTCCCACCAACCTCACCTGCTCGTGGTGCATCCTGCCGGACAACAGACGAGGCTCTGGACCGACTGATGGCGGTATAACCATTTGTAAACAAGCGTAGCAAAATCCAACAGACCAGTGTCGGGCAGCAGCGACACTGGTGCGATATGTTACGCTCTGCGATCGCCAACCCGCCTGCCCAGCGTGGCGATTATGGGCAAAGCCTCCATGGAAGCACACCAAAAACCACGGCCCCCAGTTCCCGGTCGCCCTGTCGTCCGGGACCACGGCGGCGGTCTCGGTAACGGTAGGGTAGGGGGTGCGAAGAATCGCCGGGTGACGGAAGGCCGCCACAAACAACTGACCTTGGCGACGTACAACGGACGCACGCTACGGCTGGATGAGCACCTGGCACAACTCCAAGAAGAACTCGGAAGGATAAGGTGGCACATTCTGGGATTATGCGAAGTCCGAAGACAGGGGGAGGACACAGTAACCCTCGAATCGGGTCACCTTATGTACTTTCGAGAGGGAGACCAGCTATCCCAAGGTGGCGTAGGGTTTCTGGTAAACAAAGCCCTCTGTGATAACGTCGTGGAAATGTCGAGTGTGTCGAGCAGGGTTGCGTACCTCGTAATTAAGCTCAATGAGAGATACAGCCTCAAGGTGGTACAGGTTTACGCACCGACCTCGACACACACGGACGAAGAAGTGGAAGATATGTACGATGACATATCGAAGGCCCTACATCGCACCACCAAGGCCCACTTCAACGTTGTCATGGGTGATTTCAACGCTAAAGTGGGAGTACAGAATTGCAGCGAGTCGGTAGTAGGATCCCATGGTTTTGGTAGCCGGAATCATAGGGGGCAAATGCTTGTCAACTTCCTCGAGAGAGAGGGGCTTTTCTTGATGAATTCGTTCTTCAAGAAAAAGTCCCAAAGGAAGTGGACATGGCGGAGCCCCGATGCTATGACAAAAAACGAGATCGACTTCATCATAACCGACAAAAAGCATATATTCAGAGACGTCTCAGTGATCAACAGGTTTAACACCGGTAGTGATCACCGACTTGTTAGAGGCTCTCTGAATATCAATTATAAGCTCGAACGTGTCCGTTTGATGAAGTCCATGCTCCGACCTAGCCTGCTCCAAACCATGGTAGGATCTGAAGCATTCCAGTCAAACCTGGAGAACCGATTCGCTGCCGTGGAAAGCACAAATGCCGTTGATATAAACCAGACCCTCAAAAATGTGGTTGGAATCCTCAGGGATGAAGGTACGAGATTTTGCGAAGTACAGCGTAAAGCCGGGAGGTCGAAGCTTTCGGAGGAAACCCTCAGGCTTATGAAGGTACGACGGGAAGACCCACCTGCCACTTCGTCACAGCGACGGGCTCTAAACAAGAGGATTGGCAAACTAGTACGACGTGACCTCCGGTGCGCCAATACACGCTTCATTGAGCAAGCGATTGAGCAGAATCGGGGGTCAAAAGTTTTTGTCCAGTCCCTTGGAAGAAGCCACCTGACGAAGCTGACCACAACCGGTGGGGCTGTTGTATCGTCCCGGTCGGGGATTCTCTCTGAAATCGAATCCTTCTATGGCCAGCTATACGCTTCGCATGCATCTCAACCAGATTCCAAAAATGAGGATTCGAGAGCCACATTAATCCGCCACTTTACCGAAGACTTGCCAGAAATCAGCACTGACGAAATCGAGATGGCCCTCAGACAGCTTAAAAATGGAAGAGCCCCAGGCGAGGACGGCGTTACAACTGAGCTTCTGAAAGCGGGAGGCAAACCTGCACTGAAGGAGCTCCAGAACATCTTTAACGCCGTTCTCTTCGATGGGAGAACTCCAGAGGTGTGGAGTAGGAGTGTTGTCGTGCTGTTCTTCAAAAAGGGAAATAAGTCCCTATTGAAGAACTACCGACCTATTTCGCTCCTAAGCCACATCTACAAGCTGTTTTCGAGGGTCATCACGAACCGCCTAGCACGAAGACTCGACGAATTTCAGCCACCGGAGCAGGCCGGATTTCGAGGAGGATACGGCACCATAGACCACATCTTCACAGTGCGGCAGATCATACAGAAGACTGAAGAGTATAATCGGCCCCTGTGCTTAGCATTTGTGGACTATGAGAAAGCCTTTGACTCCATTGAAATCTGGGCTGTTCTGGATTCCCTGCAGCGATGCCAAGTCGACTGGCGATATATCCAAGTGTTGAGATGTCTGTACAACGCAGCTACCATGGCCGTCCAAGTCCAAAACCAGCAGACTAAGCCTATCCCCATGCATCGTGGTGTGAGACAAGGGGATGTGATATCCCCCAAATTGTTCACAAATGCTTTGGAGGATATGTTTAAAACGCTCGACTGGAAGGAACATGGTATTAACATTAATGGCGAATACATCTCACACTTGCGATTTGCCGACGACATCGTTATAATGGCTGAGACGTTGCAGGATTTAGAGCATATGCTGACCGGTCTAGCTGATTCTTCTCAACGCATAGGTCTCCGGATGAATTTGGACAAAACGAAAGTTATGTTCAACGAACGTGTTGCTCCGGGACCTATTGCAGTACAAGGGGCTGTTCTCGAGGTTGTTCAGGAATACGTCTACCTCGGGCAAATACTGCAGTTAGGACGGAGCAACTTCGAGAAAGAGTCGAATAGAAGGATACAGCTGGGCTGGGCAGCATATGGGAAGCTGCGTCGAGTCTTCACGTCGTCAATCCCACAGAGTCTGAAGACAAAAGTCTTCAATCAGTGCGTCCTGCCCGCGATGACATACGGAGCCGAAACGTGGACACTCACGGTAGGACTGGTTCATAAATTCAAAGTCGCTCAGCGAGCTATGGAAAGGGCTATGCTCGGAGTCTCTCTGAGGGATCGTATTCGAAATGAAGTCATCCGTCAGAGAACTAAAGTCGTCGACATAGCCCACCGGATTAGCAAGCTGAAGTGGCAGTGGGCCGGTCATATTAGCCGTAGAACCGATAACCGTTGGGGTAGACGAGTTCTCGAGTGGAGACCGCGCATCGGAAAGCGTAGCGTAGGACGCCCTCAGACTAGATGGAGCGATGACCTTCGCAAGGCGGCTGGCAAGAGCTGGATCAGAGTTGCCGCAAATCGTGCTCAATGGCGTGCAATAGGAGAGGCCTATGTCCAGCAGTGGACGAGAGTAGGCTGATGATGATGATGAGAGAAGCAGATAGCTAATTTAGATTTTTCGATGTGTCGAGTTTTCTTCACTTACTGATTTTTCTGCTGACCAAAATATCATTTTTATCAGATCAGTTATATCATACCATTTTTTAGGATTCCGTACCTCAAAAGGAAAAAACGGAACCCTTATAGGATCACATTGTTGTCCGTCCGTATGTCCTACTGTCCGTCCTTCCATCTGTCTGTCGAGACCCTTTATCTCAGGTCACCAGTTTCGATAAGTGTAAGTGTGTGTTTATATTATACACTCATTTATATTATATACTCAGCAAGGGTTAGGTTAGGTTTGTTTTATATTATACACTTGTATACTCGTCTCTGAGCTCAGTGACGAGTATACAAGTGTATAATATAAAACTCAAACCTAACCTAACCCTTGCTGACCACATCAAATTGTTTTTTTGGTTGTCCATATGACCTAATGACTTTCCCTAAAAAAGTGAAGCTCCTATAGCATTGCTGACAATGCTATAGTGCGACCGCGGATGATACTTTTTTACAACTCCTAAAAACACCCTAACTTCTTAGAGCGTTTAGAGCTTTTTCAGGGCTTCGCAGTTTCACTAACAATCACGTATTCTTTAATTCAACGTAAAAATTGGCGTCTACTTGGCGAGTTAAAAAAACCGGAATGGTTTTTAACGCACGGTTTTTCCAAAGACGGTATAAAAATACTGAAGCAAATTGAATGCATTTGATTAGTGAGAACATGTATAGTTTGTCAAAGGACTGTCTTGTTTCAATCATATACAGAGAGAATCATACTATCTTTATCTTACACTAGCATTAGCACCCAAAAGAAAAGTATGAGTAGTTTTCCTGGTTCTTACTGACTGACAAATTGGTTTGACCAACTATAACGTCTATGTATAACACATCTGACAATATTGATTTACGTCAAAATTTGTCAGAGCTCATTTTTTAACTATGATTCGGTCAAATTGTGTTTTTTGAAAAACAAATTATAGACAGAATTCAATGAATGTTATACCTTTGGGTATGGTGCTTTACGCACACTAGTATCCCACCTAGTGTCCCCCTGACCCAACCCCCCTTTTAGCATGAAATATGTCCTGGTTGACAGTTTTTTTTTTGAAAGTATACAATATAGGAAAACAGTGTCAATGAAAGAAATAATCCCTATTAAATTCTTAACAAAAAAGGTTATAAGTATTCATTTTTTTGATATGACGCACCATATTCATGTTATGGCTAGATGAATTTCGACAAAATTTAACCGTTGAAAAACTTGTTGAAGATCAATATAACATAGTACGTGATAGTAGTGAAAGAAATCTTGCACGCAGAATAATCTTGCAAGCTTATTCTCCGTTTAAGATTTCTTTCAGTACTATCACGTACTATGTTATATTGAACTTCAACAAGTTAATACATGAATATGGTGAGTCTTACCAAAAAGTTGCATGTAACCTTTTTTGTTTAAAATTTATTAAGGATTATTTCTTACCTTGACACTTTATTCCTAACTCTAATACTTTTCTCAAAAAAAAAACCATCAACCGGGACATATTTCATGCTAAAAGGGGGGGTTGCGTCATGGGGAGGGGATGGGACACTAGTGTGCGTAAAGCACCATACCCAAAGGTATCATACTACATTCATTGAATGCTGGCTATAATTTGTTTGTCTTCCCCATACATTAGAACACAACTTGACCGAATCAGTAGCATTAGGACAGTAGTACCTACCACCCAAATAAAATAGGGTGTATACTTGTAATGATAATAAGTTTCATACAAATATGGCAGCATACAAAAAATAATAAAATACCGTGTTATATAAGGCTCTATGTTTATAAAAGTAAATGGTGCACTCCTGTGCCGTTGTTGCAATGGACGCAAAAGTGTCACGCGTGTGCATTGTCATGCAATACTGCAATTACCCCGTGCATGACTGCAATATACTGAAATACTCATAATTCATTCTAATTACTACTAATATTGTACTTTATCTGAAAATTAGTTTGTAGTTTAGTGCTGAAAACAAACATACCGGGTGTGACCTGTAACATGAGCAAATAATTAAAACATAGATTGTACTCCTCAAACGGTGACACTTTTGTTCAACAACTTTTAATAATTATGAAGTATTTAGACTCCCTATTTTTTATACAAAATAAATATTATCTTCAATGGACGCCATCTCCACGCCATATCATTGTGATTGACGTTGCTTGTCAAGCCTTAAACATAACAAAATTCGCAATACATTGCGTCTTTGAATAACCTTTAAAGTGTATTAAAAATCAAAGTACAAGTTATTTTCAAAAGTCGCTGAACAAATGTTGATCAGTATGAGGAGTACAGCCTACAGTTAATTTTTTTGCTCATATTACAGGCCACATCCGGTATAATTGTATATCTCGCCGTATTAAGCAACAATGTTCCCTGGACTAAGTAGGTATATGAAATCTATAAATGTAGATGGAACGCTAAGTGTCAGGTTTTTTTTTAGTTAGTTACCTTAGTTACTAAGTTTCTTCCGATTACGCCTGGTTGTTACAGAATTGAAGGTTCTCTGGGGGTTGCATAGTCTTAACTTGATTATATATTGATTTCATATTACTCGCAGTGCTTTTGGCTCAATTAATGCTCCAGGTACTGAGTTTGTATGGCGAGAACCTGGAATTCCCGGTTGCGGTACTGTATTTGTCTAGAAAACCAGTACCGGGAGCACTCCCTAATTTTGCTAGACCTTAGGTAATATACTAATATTGCTAGTAATATAAAATTATGATGATTTTTATAAATCCAGGAACCTGGATTCAGTGCTGGTTTGGATAAGGTCAGCTCTCGGTAACATTGGTAATAGGCAGAGCTCGGCGGGGGTGAGCTGTTTTCAGAGTTTGCACAACATGGACATGCCTTGTCATTCGATGGTATATGTATGTGGTGTAATTTAATAACTAAATAAATTATTTTATTTAGGCTGCCTTTCCGCTACGATCTATACGACGCCATTAAAACAAATTAATTTTATAGCAAGCTTTTTTAGGGTTCCGTACCAAAAGGGTAAAAAAATAGGGTCCCGACCCTATTACTAAGACTTCGCTGTCCGTCCGCCCGTCCGTCCGTCCGTCCGTCCGTCCGTCTGTCTGTCACCAGGCTGTATCTCACGAACCATGATAGCTAGACAGTTGAAATTTTCACAGATGATGTATTTCTGTTGCCGCTATAACAACAAACCCTCCGGCCGTTTTGGCAACCAAGTTTCGCAACCAGTTGTTGAAAAATAAGAAATAATCTTGTTACGCAACTAGTTGCCCAAAAAGAAATTCTAATCCTGATCCGCAACTACCGTAGATTACAGTGGAGTTTCGCAACCAGTTGTCGGAAAGGAATTAAATGTCTTTGTTTACAACTGGTTACCAAATAAGACTTTCATATCTCATTTCACAGCTAGACATTACGTGACATCTAGAATATCCTAAAATCACCTGGAACGAGCGTTTGCAGTCAACATTGCGGAGTAGGGGAAAATGGGTGGACACAAGTATTTATATGCCCCAACAACCGCACCGATTTCGACGCCCCCCACGCACAGGATATTGCTGATCTGCTTAGGTTCTCGTTAGAGATGGTGAATTCCGTGGTGTGAAATATGTTAAGCAACGTTGTGGACTAAAATATTTTTTTATAAAATATTAACCTGTACGCGTTATTTTGTATTTATTGTGAAATTTAGTTAATCGCAGCCATGGTATTTATACTACCACTCAACTAGGGGGCTGTCCATAAATTACGTCATCGATGTTTGACGATTTTTGAGTCCCCCCCCCCCTAAAATCATCCAAAAATCATGCTTCGAATGGCCCCGTTTCCTCCTACGTTATGCTACCATCATCCGATGTCCAGACCCCACCGCCCTAATTTGAAATGACGTAATTTATGAATAGCCCCTAGGTAAGCTTCATAGCTTATTTATCTGGCTTTAATTATTAAAGTCAGATATATAGCTATTTTTAGCTAAATTAGCTAAAAAATCATGATTATTTTTATTTGACTAAGAATAACTTATTCCCATTAAATTTTCTCATCTACGAATTATTCCAGACAAAATTATTGCGGACGAATTATTCCAGAATAAAATCACCGTGATTTTATTCTTGCAAATTCTTATTTAAATAATGATTTTATTCTTGAATGCCCAACACTGTACTACATTTGTTTTTGAAGCCTTGGAAACTAGCCACATTTTCTCTAAGTGTCTGAGCTCTATTCTTCGTTGGCAACTGGATGTCAAACAGGAATAGAATTTCTTTTTAGGCAACTAGTTGCCTAACTCTATGATATATTCTTTTTTGACAACTGGTTACGAAACTTGGTTGCCAAAACGGCCGGAGGGACAACACCCAATACTAAAAACAGAATAAAATAAAGATTTAAGTGGGGCTCCCATACAGCAAACGTGATTTTTGACCAAAGTTAAGCAACGTCGGGCGTGGTCAGTACTTGGATGGGTGACCGTTTTCTTTTTGCATTTTTTTCCGTTTTTTTTTGCTTTATAGTACGGAACCCTTCGTGCGCGAGTCCGACTCGATTTTCAGTACGTACGACGAGGTTCTTTTACATAACAATGGCATGGCTGCTGCAAAATTTTACGTTCATTAAATTTTTTAAGACTTCCTAATTTTTTTTCATTTATAAATTTAATGTGTATTTTGATGAGGATGATATGTACAGGATGGTTCAAAGACTCGTGTACTTATTTGTCAATGCTTTATAGACACTGTGGATCATGCCTACTATATACATCCAGCGCGATTCAGAAAATGAATTAGAGACTAACTAGATACGATAATTATAGTAAAGATATGTGACGTCCCACGTAAAGGTACTTTATGGTGGTTGGCGCTTACGCTATTATTAACGCCGCTCGAATATTATTGCTGCGCTATGCGTAAGCGCCGACCGCCGTAATCCGTTTTACCGTGGAACGTCACATATCTTCACTATTTCATATCTAGTGAATCTCTAATTCATTTCCCGAATCGCGGCGCCAGAAGCCATGAGGTACTTTTTGCAGTGGAACGTCACATATCTTTACTATTTCATATCTAGTGAGTTTCTAATTCATTTCCCGAATCGAGCCTTAAAAATGTGGATGTGTTCTATTGGACTTAAATTTAAAGATACGGTTTAAACTCCGACCATAATCGATCCTATTATAGGTATTCCCTACTAAACTGGACTAAGTCGGTGTCGTTCCCCTCTGCACGCAACTATACGTTGGAGCTAGCCGTTCACCCCAACTTGCAGGAATTTTGGAGCCCCCCTCAAGTCAATGCCTTTATATGCACGAACATCGCTCCACTGCCAGACTGGCCAATGAACTTAGAATAAACTACATCGCATAACTACCTACCTACGCACGAATGTCTGAAGCATTTTTAAGCTAATTGAATACTCTGCTGAAAAGAAGTTCTAATGTCTGTTTTTCTTTAAGTGATTTTTATTATCTCCACTAACGTGCATGAGTGACTACTAGTTAATTAAGACCCGCGGCACTGTGATTTTATACACGGTACCCACAAAGTACATTTCATTAAGTTCTAATCTTTCGTTTCTCTCAACTTGTTAGAGTTCTAACCGTATTTTCTTTTACCTTGTTTATCCAATTATTTATGAGCTTAAGATTTTCTTGACATAGCATGAAACGAAAGTAATTTCATGTCGTGCACCGCATCGGTTTAAATCTTATCACAACTTTTAATAACAGCCCTTAGCGTTATAAAAATTCATGTAGAACTTAGCTTGCATTAGTACCCCGATGGAAACTCGCAGAAATGACACTCGTTTGACCGTACTAATCCAATGCAACGAAAAGAGTACCTAGCTATTACAATATTCACTTAGGTAAGTGCTTTTATTGTCATTCTCTAGAAACTTAAAAATCTATTGAAAGTTTTTGGTTAGCCGAGGATGATGGAGGATGTAACCGAAGTATTCTGTACTTGTTCCGAATTATGTTATGTGCATTTTCAGGCCGGCCAACCTAGGTACTAAAACGTTCTAAGATCATTCCCATCGTCTCCCTTTTACTAGTACGGTGAAGAGGCGCGTGAGGTAAGTATAAAAGTTTTTACTAGCATTAATAAATTGCAACTATGAGAATCGTGCTTGAAGGTAAGGTACAACAAATGCCGCATCGCTTCTACACCTCCACATCGCCAGTATCAGTAGCTAGTTAGACAGAGCTGCAGGGTTCAGATTGGGCGCGGTCGTGCGGCAAGGTCCGCGACCCTACGCCCTCGCTCCCGATCCAGGTTATCAACATCCCCCCAGACCCCCTCGAACGCTGCAGGAATTTTCTAGAGCATCCATGGGTGCGTTGACTTGCAAATCTGCATTAGGAGACGTTCAAGATGTGCTTTGTTTCGCTACGAGAGATAGAGGGGGTCTTATCATCACTTCATTCTACTAGAAAAATTGCAGGTGTCTTTTAATTTTGTTTTGAATTTTGATAAATTACGTGAAATATTAAAAAGATTTTCTTTATTGGAATATATCGACGACATGATTTACTGGTTTGTTATGTCAATGAGTAATAATATTTATACATTTGAATTAGAATGAATTAGCACCGCACGAAGTAAATTTTGACACAAAAGTGAAACTCAAAGACATCTACAGGTGTACAGGTATTTTTTTACAGGTTTTAGTTTTATTTTACATAACGTCTTGGGCAAAAAAGCATACCGACTAAATACAACAAAAAACGGCCGATTAAAAAGCGCACCGATTTGAATTCAGGAGAAATTCAGGAAAATCACAATACCTATTGCTTGTTTTCAGCACAACCTGAGTAGGATTTCTTCTTAGGAATAAATAATCGATAAGTCATGTACAATCAGCAGCCCAAGTTGCTGACCGAGCAAGGTATTCTAAAATCTAAAGGAACAGCCGGCCTAGCCAAGGTTACAATCGCTATCGCTTCGACAACGAAAACCATTATGTCTCTCTATCACACTTCCATATTAGTGCGACAGTGACAGTTGCGTTTCGATCGCTACGGAGCGTAAGCGATCGGCATCTTGGCTACGCGGCCTGAACACAACATTATTTTTTAAGAAAATGAGTGTGTGCATGTATTTTTGAAATTTTTATCCGCTTAGTTACATCCATTGCTGACTGTACACATTCGCTTAGATACTGCTAACCGTATATCCGCGTCACCTAAAATCAACTTTGTATGGAGACTTCCAGTCTTATTATTGCGTGTCTCTGGTATGCTCTTGGGATGGCGGGATCACAACGCGAACACCTGCGTACGCTGGATCGGGCTAATGTGTCGCTGCCAGTCTGCCAGGATTGTTGTTAGGTAAAACTTGGCAATACCGGCGCGCAGTATAACTATCTTTGACAGTACTAGGACATATCTTTGGTAGTATGCCCTCGGGACAGCGAGATCGCAAAGCGAAAGCTTTCGTATGCCTAGATCGGGGTACTGTGTCGGTCGCCGATGCCAGGATTGTTGTTAGGTAAAACTTGGCAATAGGTACCGGCGCGCAGTATAACTATCTTTGACAGTACTAAGAACTTAGGTGCCTTGGAAGCTTGAAATAGATTAATGAAAATATGAGAGATCTACATTCTGTAACATAGCAGAGATCTGAAAATCTAGGCTTTAATGTAGGGACGCTTTTAATTTGATTCATCTTTGCCATGTCAAATGATACATTAACCCCGACAAATTAGGAAGTCACAGGTTAAATAGGTACCTACTCACAGTGTAAACCGTCAGCGACCAGCATTTAACATACTCGTATACCTCTATTTAACTTATCATTATGTTCTTGTTCGTGAAATTAGTCGATCGCTGGTCACATTCCTGTTGATAGTTGCCGCAGACAGACGACTACTGTCAAGATAAAATATGGCCTTCCGCCAAGGTGAAGAAGGATCGGGAAAACATCGTAGCGCAGCACTTTTTCCGACCATGTCCTTGGTTAACTTATTGCCAACATATTGGCAACTTGGGCGAAGTTGGGCACCATAGGCGAAGTTGGGAGGAAGTACCTACAGATACTTTTGCTAACCCTTATTTTTTTCAATGAACTGCAATATTGGTAACTGGGTTTGCTTATGGAGAATGGACGATATAATTATGAGAATTGAAGTGACCCTTATTTTATATCGCGCACTTTTGGAACAGAATAAATAATAGTACTACCGTACAGAAAGGACACTTCCTACAACACCGAAGTTTGACAGCAATTCAGGGACGAAACATGCTATCCTATTTTTATTTATGGCACTATCCCTTTCGACTATTTAGGGTTGTCAAAATTCAAGTCATTATCTTATTTGTGGTCGCGCTCGTAAAGGGACGTCAAGTTGTGTCAACCCTAATAATTGCTCGGAGCAATGTTGAGCCGAACGGAGCCGAGTTTGCCCGAAGTCAGGAGTGTCTCCCCACTGCTTTTGGTCACTGTACCTGATACGAGTATTGTATATTCAGGTACCATAATGTATGTAGGTGTGGAATTGTAATTACTTGATTAAATAGGTACCTACTTAGCTGACTGGACTTATTTATTAGCTAAAATTAGAAGTTTTTAATCTTTAACGATTGATTTGATTAAATAAAAGTGTTGATGTAAGCAATTCCACGTAGGTACGTATTTATATTATTATTTGGTATGCACTATCAGTAAGCTAAAGGATAGCATTACTAACAAAATGAAAGTCAAGATTTTTTTATTTACATTTAAACGTCAGCCTTTAAAAAGTTACACTATTTAAAAAGAGTAAAAGTTCAGCGCGACCAGCGAGAATTTTCCGTGTAAACTGCACAATACGAAACGCCAACAAAAAAGTTTCGCCAACTTTTTCCTTTAGCGGAGTTAATGAAGCGAAAACAATTATCAGATACATAGATTACCAGCATTCTCTATGTAAATACGGTCCTTCCATCAGTTGGCTGGTTTAATATGAAAACTTCATTTTGCAAGGCGTTTCATGCTGCGTTCGCCGCTTGTGGGGTCGGGCGCGATGACCCGAAATAAGGCTCTAGGGGGTGGTATTGCAAGCCTCATCCCCCCTTTACTGATGGCACCCCCCAGAACCCCCTCCCTTTGGGCCCGTGCGGTGTGCACCAACCTCTCATTCATTACGCAATAAAAGAGTTCGGTTAAAGTTTCACACAAGGAGATTATAAAAAGCGAATTTAAACAAAACAAACAGAATGATATTTCTAGTAACATAAATGCAAATAATTACAACGCAAAGATACATGTTACATGAAAAGTTCCATAAACTCTTGTTCAAAACAGAAGCGTAAGTAATCAAATTTCTTTCCATATATCTTTTGCATTATAATTATTTGCGTAATTAGATAATCACGAATATTTCTGCGCTAACCTTTTTAACGTTTAAGAAAGTTTTCACAGGCACGTAAAGCTTTTATATATTCACTGTGTGTGAAACCTAACTACATTTACTTAGATAAATAAGTTTCTCATTTAAGTAACAGCGTATTCGCAGGAATATAAACTCCGGAAACTCCCTGCCTCGCACAGCTAAACTGTGGAATGAACTGTCGCCTGCGGTATTTCCTGCGATGATGATGATTGAGCAATGGACCAGGTGTGGAATTTGCTAACTCACTAGCCTACAGGTATACGTCCCAATGCTGGACACAGGTTTCCTCTCATTTCTAGTCCAAATCTGGTTGATAATTTCACAATAGGGGATATTACTGCAATGTTCTGCCGCCAGAGTGCACTACCGATACAGTAAATTCATAGAGTAACTTATACATACTGTGCCTTAAACTGTTTATTGACAAGTTTTCACAGACAATGAAATATGACATTGATGCATCAAGGCGGTTTGTTAACAAGGGCCTACCGGTAAACGAGAAAATCGAAATTTAGTTATCTGCCTCTTTATCGCTCGAATATGCAAGAGTGATAGAGAGATTAGATAACGAAATTTCGATTTTCTTGTTTCGCGGTAGGCCATGTGATTGACGTGACGTGTGATGTGTCAATGTGGTTTGTTTACTGTATGTGCCACAAAGGTGCCATCTACGCAGAGCTTTGCCTAATATTCCCTATTTGACATGACGTGATGCAATATTATATTGTAATTTTTTATCATGAAATAAAGAAATCTAATTTAATCTAATCACACCTGTTGTATTATTTGCAATTGTATATTTTTTTCTACGTTTAAAATTTCGTACATTACAAAAACCCTGAGACTCATTTTTTTTAGCCAGGGTTTGAAAAAACGACTCCCAGTTTAAAATCCACCTTATCGCACGGCTAGCAGAGCTGCATTTCATAACTTGTTATTATTTTACTCCTTCTGTCACCAGTACGGATATGATGGTCGTTTTAGTCTACGTGACAGCGTGATAAAACGGTCTCCGTCTCTTTCTACCCCACAGAGTTAAAAAGTGACAGTTATTTTATCACGTGGATAAAGCGATCCATAATACGCCTGCTGTTCCGTTTAAGGATCACTTTAAATTATAACGATGTAAATAGTGACATTATAAAGAATGGATAAATGATTGCCCATCATTTAATGCGAACGCATATGAAGTTATTAAGGGTGTGTTTTTTCTGTTAAGACGAACATAGAATACAAAGTAAGTCGTCAAGTCGTTACGTTAGCTACAATTACAAATTAGTCACCAAGTGCGTCACCTCAAGAAAACCAGTATAAAAGAGACCTTTATATTCGTAGCAATTAGTAGAGACGGGGTGTAAGACTTTAAATTTGTCAGAACTCGACACAGTATTATGATTAATCAATCATAAAACAAACTTAATGTTTTTTTTCAAACCATAAGTAGTTGAACTCAAAAATTATATTTTAAAACCTTACGATTTTACAGCTAAGTTTTCTTTACGTCTAAGATCTCAGGAAGTGACGGAAGCGTAACCAATTCAAATATTCTTATTCAGAAACAGGTTCCCGATTCACAATCCTCTGACAACTCAAAGATAAACCCGGCGAATAGAAGCACTGCTACGTTTAGCATAACACGGTATTCTTTACATTCCAATAGTGACGCAATGGAGTGTGAGGAACGTATGAAGCGCCGTTTCAGATTGATGTGTGTTGTGCACCGTGCGGTTGCACATACGTAATTGATACATCCGTGTGTTGCTAATCGGGTGGAAAACCGCTTTACTAGCCGATGCACATTTCGATTTTTCTCCTTTGATGTGTTTAATAATGCATGCGGCGGGCGGGCCGCTTTCATAGTTCTGCAAATTTATAAATACGGTGCACGGCCCTGTGGCTGCGTTCGGTTTGATCCAGGCTCGGTGCTCTTTGTTTACAATCGGGTCAGCGGGTCAAATATGTATGCGTGGGTGCTAAGTTTCAATGGCTATAGTACCTATCTTCTTTATCGTATTCTTCATGACAACATTCAACTACAGATCCAAACTATTTGTATTTTGTTTATTGCACATAAAGAATAGATACTATACATTTTACAAAAAATAACAAAATATGTTATGTTGTTACTTACCTTCTACTTACACAAAAATTGGGACTTGCGAACTATATGTTACACTGCCCATCAGGTCTGCCTGTAACGACAGAATAGGTTTTAGGATATAGATCAAAAAATTTTCTTTATTACTTTTTTTAATTACTCAATGAGTTCAGCTAATAATTATTGTCTTCTGACACTATTTTTTTATTTCAGATTGCTATGCAACTGACTCGAGTTAAGTGAACGATTGAATCGCAATTAGTTTTAAAATAAAGCCGTCTATCTTGATCAAAAAGCTTTACCGTGTCCTATTAACTCAAAACTGACACGGTATAAAATTTGCAGACAAAACCGCTTATTTATAGAGGAATGCTCCAGTTCCAATGCACTGGGTCAGCGTTTGTCTGTTTATTGATTCGCTAACGGCCGGTTAATTTTGGCAAGGTAGCTGCACTACCTTGCCTCACTAACCATAAAAGACGTAACAGCTATTGGAAAACGCATTCAATTATTTACTGTATTCTGGGACAATAAGTTCCAAATTTAAATTGGCTTTTCAAAGGCTGTTACAGTTGTCATGTGTGGTGGGGCGCGTTGGTACTGAGTCGCAGAATTTAACGTTAACGTTGTCATTTTAAAATGGAATACTTTCGTAGAATCCTGTGAAACGTGGTTTTATGATTATTTTTATTATGCAATTTAACATTTTGGTTATTTAGTATTATTGTATATACCTACCGATGGCGAGGATTCTTATACTTAGGTAAACTTACCTAAAACCTAAAATACTACTCTTGGGTTACCTAAGTATAAGAAGGTTTAAAGCTAACTTTTTATAAAGGCGAAAAGGGGCAAGATAGATTATAGTTAGATATGTTTACCAAACGAAGCTAACAACGCATCAAAAAGTGTCTGTGTAATGTGTAAAGACCCCAACCCGTTGCTGAGCGCGGGCATTGCAGGCTGCTTGTCTTGTCTTGTCATCCACTCCACGAGGGTTCTGTGCTTGATAGGTTTTGTACGTAGGTACCAAACGGCTGAGGATTCACTTATTTATAAGCAGCATTTAAAAACGTTTTCTTTTGTGGTGGCCGTCCATAGCAGCCTGACCTACAAACGCCAATTTAACCAGTTTTTGCTCGTTTACAATGATGGTGATCCAATAGTTTTTGTGCACATTCCTGACAAAGAATGGAAAAGCCTTATAAATGTATGTATATAGGTAAGCTATGCCGGTTAACGTTCGCGTGCGTGCGCCGTGCGTGCGCGCAGGAGCGCGCCTATTCAATTACGGAAAGGTCACGCCGCTCCGCGCCCGCGCCGGCTAGAGATTATCGCCACCTGTCGATGGCGCGCGCGGCGGATTAAGAGTCACATGAACCTATCAAAGTTACGTCCTCGTTTCACAACGATATGCTGTTATAACATGAAATTTAGCATGAACATTCAAGTAACATACGTGTATATTCTACGGCACGTAGGTACTACATAGTTTTTGTTGCTAAATTTAATACCTAAATGGCATAAGTACCTATTAAAATTTTAGTATGCGTTTTCCTCGTTCTATTTTCTAAAAGTTACAATTTTTAGCAATGAAAATTTATAACAAACATAGATATATGTTTAATAAGCAGCTTATAATCTAACAGGGGAAAATCCAAGGCAAATGAAAACGTGGAAGAAGACGTACCTCGTGGCTCAAAAACCTCAGGTGCTGGTTCAAAATGAGCGTTTTGAGAGTGTTTTGAGCTGCAACGTCAAAAGTGAAAATAGCCCTAATGATAGCCAAACTCCGGCAGGAGATGGCACCATAAGAGCCTACGCCTCGGCTAGTCTGTGGCCATGAGTAAGCCCATTCATAATAAAAAAAAAAAGAAGAAGAATATAGATATATGTTAGGCATTTGAATGTTGATGCTAAGTGCAATGTTATTTCAGCAAGTCATTTTAAAATAAGAGTCTAAATTCAATTGTATGACGGGGGCTAGGTTCTTGTAACTCTTAATAGGACGGTTTGCGTATAACTCTATGCTATTAAAAATTCTTGTTAGACGCGGAAAAAGTTTATTTGCATTAATTACTGACACATGTGAATGTTAAAAGCACATCCTATTAAGTAATAAAGAGAAACATTTAATTAGCGTTGTATACTTGTCTTACATGATGTCTGTAAGTTACAGATTTTTATAGATGTCAGGATTCTAAGGAACATAAATCCGGGTTATTTTATGAATTGATGACGATTAACCAACTTATATCGTCTTAAGCAGTAATACAGTATTAACCTAATTATAAAAATATATCATTTAATTATGTAAATACGTAAACATTTGGATATGAAATTCGCAGGTATTTTAAAACAGATCTTAAAACAAATTAAGACCGATAAATGTATATAAATGATACAATGCTGAAAATAAAAGATTAATATAAACCAATCGTATATTTATAACAGAATATCCAAAGTTTTTAATGAAAATTTTGAACACTTTTGTCTAAATGATTAATATTTTCCATAAAATTTTAAAACAAAATGGCACAATCTAAGTCGACATCGAATTGTCCCTGCATAAAAAGTAACTTTCCACACAATATCAGCTAGAAAATCTGTTCTACTTTACGTAAGTCTGAAAGAGTGCCGTGCAACACGATCATTTCAACTTGGAAATCAAATAAGAGCACCCAAGTCATTTAGGTTAAGTACTTATACTTACCTACATCGAAATGTGTGCACATAAGTTAGCTTTTAGATTTGTAGGACTTTTGTACTGACACTACTATTATGGCATCTTATTGATAAAATAATTATAGTCTTATAGATCAATGCTACCAAGTGTGTAAGTATCACCATCAGGAGGGTGTGTGGGCTTATAAATTCGCTAGTCCATGTAAATACATTTCAGGTATAATGCTACGAATGTTAAAAGAAATTTATTCGGGGTGATTATCTTTCACACCGATTGATTTCAGCCCTGAGGGGCTACCGCGAAAACCGAAATTCGCAAATTGCGGGGATCTTTCTCTTTTACTCCAATGAAGGCGTAGTTAGAGTGACAGAGAAAAATATCCGCAATTTGCGAACTTCGATTTTCGCGGTTATAGCCCAGGTTGGACTAGTAAGTAGTGACTCTGCTTATGAAGCCGATGGTCCTGAGTTCAAATTCCGGTAGGTACGTTATTTGTTCCGTACGTTGATTACGATATTTGTTCCTCAGTCACTATATATACTACAGTGAAACCTGGATAAGTGGGATCTCAAGGGACGAGCAAATTTGTCTCACTTAAAGAGGTTTTCCACTTACCCAGGCTCCCAGTTAGCCAGGTACAAATAAATTTCTGTCTCATTTACAGAGGGTCCCATTAATAGTGGTGAGAATAGAGTATATTTCAGTTATAGAGGTGGTTAATAAGGTATTTAGTAATCATCTTTAAAAATAAATAAGGCAAAATAACCTTGACCCTAAATATTTTTTAAGTCTGTTTAAATATTTCTTTGAATTTATTTTGAATGAATTTCCAAAGGAGAGATATTTCCAAATTAAATTAAATTTGATACGGACTTCATTGCGTATTAGAAATTTAATAAATAAAAATTTTTTTTTTCGTGTTACTTATTAAAATTCCAGCTTTCGTTTCGATAGTTTTAACTACTTACATAAATTAACTAACTCAAACTTGAAGTTGTTTAGACACAACTAGGCAAATGCGGAATTTGTGGATAGACTAAGAGTTAGTAAGAATACGGAAATTGTTCAATGAAGTCCAAATTAGAGAGGTCATAGATTGACGTTATCTCAGATACAGAAGTCATTTCCTTATAAAATTCTAAAAAACAAGTAGGAAAATATAATCTTATAAATATAGTCTCAGTAAAAGAGGTAAAATACACTCTCTGTGTCAATTATAGAGGTAAATGTGACTATAAAATCACAACAACGAATCCCAGTTATAGAGGTTCGTTTTTTCTCAGTAACAGAGGTAATTCAGTGCTAAAGTGTCGGGACCGCACCATGAGTCCCAGCTATAGAGGTTTCTCACTTATCCAGGTCCCACTTAACCAGGTTTCACTGTATTATATAAAGGTATTGTTGTTTAAGTACCCACAACACAAGCGAGCAATTATTAAGCTTACTGTTGGGCTTAGTCGATTTATGTAATAATGTCCTTTAATATACATTTGCGGGAGCGGTGGTGGCCGAGTGGTGACGCCCGACTTTCAATCCGGAGGTCACGGGTTCAAATCCTGACTCGTACCAATGAGTTTTTCGAAACTTATGTACGAAATATCCTTTGAAATTTACCACTAGCTTTTCGGTGAAGGAAGAACATCGTGAGGAAACCTGCATACATCTGCGAAGAAATTCAAAGGTGTATGTGAAGTCCCCAATCCGCATTGGGCTAGCGTGGGGACTATAGCCCAAACCCTCTCGTGCTTGAGAGGAGGCCTGTGCCCGGTAGTGGGACGTATATAGACAAAATTATAATATATATTTAATTGCTGAAAATAAGCTTTGGTACTGTCATATATAGTCGAGAAACCCGCATATGTGTATGGGACGACACGCTGTTATTGGTGGCTTGTTTTATAATTATAACATTTATAAAATGCCTAATACCTACTAATTATCATGGCATTTTCTCACTTTAGGCGCTACATTAATATGGATACACGTGGGTAATGGTCAGAATACATGTTATGTATTTATACAAAGTGAAATTAAAATAATTCATAATCGTAATCATCGCATTTTTTCGCGATAAACTATAACATGTATGTACCTACTTAACAACAAAGAAATTTAAACATAAAATAAATAGTTTACCACGAAAACGATTTGATAAAGATTCTTTTTTATATACATATAAATAGGTAGTATAAATATATAGGTAAAGTCACTATTGAGTTACCAATGGACAGTAGGTAATTAAACTTAAAACTTTGCTTAAATAAGATACAAATTGCAGAGAACTGTATAATTAAGTTGATTGAAACGCGTTGAAATTATGATAATTTAAAATTACCAGCGGCACCTATAAATAAATATTGCGAGTCATGTCATCTGTCCCTGCCTGTCCGAACGCCATCTACGAAGATGAGTGTTCAGCTCTTCATAAAACAAACTTATTTGTTATGTTTTGCTCATCATCAATTCCCTCAGTCTGAAAATGAACGAAGTGTTTTAATATGAGCAAAAAAGAGCAAAAAGAGTTTGATGTTGTGGACTTGTCTCATGAGGCAGGTCGAAAATCGGAATATACTCGTACCTACTACTTAAATTTTGAGTATTGAGATTTATTTGCTGATTGCTTTATGAAATCATATTTGAAATATATGTAGGTATGTAGTTATGTAATTTTATCATTAACATGTTATATAACGGGTATACTTACCTAAAATGTTTAAAACTCAGCTCCTGTTTTGTCTTAATGTTAATGATAACATTTCTCCAAGAAACTTAAGGACTTACACTCACCTGTCGTATAAAATATCCATAAAATGTAATAGTTAGTACTCAAGATTTTTTAGACAAGCAAAATTGAAGAAAAAAGAAAAATCTTTGAATGCAGTTAGTTTTTAAAAATAAAGGAATGTCTCCTTTAAGTAAAATGAGCCAGCTTAAGGATTTAAGGTAGTTTCCCTCCAGGGCCCGACTTATCTTTCCACACTGTATAGTAGTAGTAGTAAGCACTTGATTGCACAAAACAGGTACATAATACAGAGATAATACAGTAAATGTGTACAAAGGCGAACTTAACCCTACAAAAGCGAGTCTGTCTGTCTGTAACTTCTTCAAGCTTAAACCGCTGAACCGATTTGGATGAAATTTGATACAGAGTTTGAGCCCCAGGAACGGACATGGGGTTGTTTTTATTAATCATCATCATCATTCCACGCAGACGAAGTCGCGGGCAGAACCTAGTAACTAAATAACATACGAGCTCATTGAAGCTTCTAATACTTAATTATTTTATTTAGGTGTGCATCCTTACACAAACCATACAGCTAATTGGTTGCTATCCTTTTCAAAATTCCACCGTATTTTTATAAGGGTGAAACTTAAAAAAAAACATTAAAAAAGGTGCACTGTAGCCTGATTATTTCGGACTTTTTTTTTATTTACCAAGACGCATCGCGTGCCTGGAAGAATAGTAGAAAACTTGCCATTTTAGCACTCTCTAGTTATTCACGACATAATTATTAACAACAAATTGTGACTGTTCGAAATGAAGGGTATTTTAGCAATCATTGAAGTTCCTTAGCAAAGCTTAAATGTCCACTTTTACCACAGTTTATCCTAATGAAAAATGCGGTTTACTTACAACCACGTCGATAACGCAGGCAAAAACTTACGAACACAGGGGTTGGCTTTAATGGGGTTAACCTTTCATTTCTCTGTAATGCAATTACATTTATGCCTGCGCATGGCCTTGGGCCGCCGTGCGTAGAATACGGAGCAATGGTCATAATTGTAATTATTGTCTCAATAGAACGTTATAGAAGTGCGTATGTAATTGTTTTAATTGTTGCTGCTACTTTGTAAAGTGTTGCTGCACTTATATTTTTATTCTCCTTTTACTAGGTATATCATTTAGTTTCACCTGTCTCCGCGTCTGTCCAGCCCATTTCTGTCCAGTAACGAATGGTAAAGGAACATTAGATTTGATTGATTTGCTCTAGGTTTATTTATTTCTAATTTCGACTAATTTAGAGTCCATTAACGAGTCCAATTCGTAAGAAGATAGTGTGGGTCTGATAACGGAGCTCGAAAATGGCTAATAACACGATGAAAACTGATAGAATTGTCTCAATGAGTACCTACTTGAGTTAGTAAGTAGTTGATGAGGAAAGTTTAGTGTAGTGGGTAATAAAGGCCTGGCTCTGAAATTAAACATTTGACAGAAACTTATTACAATAAAATGTTGTCCATTGTTTGCCTTTGTCATTTCTTCTTACACTGCGGTGACATAACATTACCTGACTTTAAGGCTTGTTCATATGTCATACCAAGTTATAGTTCAGTGCCCGGAACTTAATGCTTTTGCTCGTCTGCTATAATGGTTATTACTTATTGGTCCTCTCAAGCTGCCCAGCCGGATGCATAAAGTGTCAATTCATGGAAAAGAGATGCGTTATGTCACAAACATTTGCTCTTTGAAAATTTGCCTTAAAAATACTTTTTCACCACACCAGCTCGGAAAGGCTTACTTTGCACTACAAAAACTGATAGCAAAGTTGCATTTTATTCACATGTGAGGCAAAGTAATCAAATGCAAATTTTGAGTTGTTTTCTTATGTTTGCTGGTAGAGTTTACTTTTAAATGACGATTTTGGATGATAAATATTTAATAACATTCATTTGGATTTGATTTTGTTTGATATTTTACATTGAATATTTCTTTGGGTTGGTGTGGTGAAAAATTTTGTGTTTCACTCGCGGGCAAATTTTGTTTAACCCTCGTGCTTTGAAATCCTCGCAACGCTCAAGATTCCATTTTTCGAAGCACTCGCTACGCTCTTGGTTCAATTTTGGAATCTTTCGCTTGCTCGGGTATCAATATTAACACGAGCTGTTAAACAACAACTTTGCCCCCTTGTAAAATAAATAACTATTGATCATTGCAATAGGTTCCTACTTTAGGTATTTTATTGGTTACAAATATGGATAAAGCACGCTGGGTGACTATGTTATAAAATAATCACCTTCGCTTTCGACTTATATGAATGACAATTAAATAAAAAAATTTAGCATTAATAATTATCAAATGATATTGGTAAACATATAGGTGCACTCATTATCCTAAAAAATATGTACCATAGCTCTTATGTCAGCGATTTTAGAGCTATGGGACATATATTGGAGTAAGTTGTATGCACCCATATTTTTACACTTTACTGTTACAATACTACCAATATCCCGACACAAGTATCTTTATACTTTATGTGAGATTTCAGCCTTTTATGTTCCGTGTATCATGTGTTAAAACCAAATAAACTATATCGTATTTTTTTTTAATTAATCTACATATCTATCTATCTAATACCTTTAAACGAGCAATTTTTGTATATTTATATATATATCGGGGATCTCGGAAACGGCTCTAACGATTTCGATGAAATTTGCTATGTAGCGGTTTTCGGGGGCGAAAAATCGATCTACCTACGTCTTATCTCTGGGAAAACGCGAATTTTTGAGTTTTTATATGCTTTCAAAGCAAAGCTCGGTCACCCAGATATTTAATGTACCTACTACCAGTAGCTAATATAAATTGATCTCATTCAGCAGGCTGCTGCAAGAGATAATACCTCGTTGTTATGACACTCGATTCTTCAACGGCCCGAGAATGTCTAAGTCAGCGGAGTATCGGGAACCGGTCATGTGTGACAGTACGGCTCCGTGGGTAATTCCAGACGCTTTATCATCACAGGCGAGCGATCGCCTAAAGAAGAAAGAAGAAGAAATATCTTTGGTAGTACAATAAAATAATCTGAAACTAGTGAATAGAATCAGGCGTTACTTTGCGGAAATCCATATTAATTAAAACCAAAATATTACTTTGCTAATCCGCGTAAAAGGTAACGTGCTAGTCAATCAGTGCTAACCCGTTATACTTACTTGGGTATTTATTACATGCAATTAAAAATAAATTAAATTAATTTAATTAAGTATAACGGGTTAGCACTGATTGACTAGCACGTTATCTTTTACGCGGATTAGCAAAGTAATATTTTGGTTTTAATCTGAAACTAACTCAACACCAAATTAAATGAGTTGCGCTAAAAGGTCCTCATCTTCCTCGTGTTATCGCGGCTTGTTGTTTTACACGGCTCATAGGAGTCTGGGATCCGCTTGGCAACTAATCCCGAGAGTTGGCGTAGGATATTGATATAAGTATTGTAGCTGCGGAAAATGAAGATAACCATAGTTGCAATAGTTGTATTTCATTGTATTTTAATTCGTTTCTCAGTTTTGCAGTGCCTTAATTGTCAAACAGTAATAATTTGTGACCAATTTAAATATTAAAATAAATAAATATCATAGTATTCATAGTTATATTGGTTGAACCGAGACGACCGAGTCGATGGCACGGCAAGCGATGAGGTTAGAACTTTGTCGTGTGACTCACGCCGTGTGAACAGGGACTTAGCATAATCAGTATATTGTGAGATGTCTGCGAGTTGTTTTCTGGTTTTATGAATTATCAATTTGACCAAGACGTCTACAAAATTACGGACTTGTGAGGAAAAACCGAGAATGTGCATGAATATTAATTAGTTTTTATATAGGTACCTAAAGTTTTTGTAACTCCTTAAAGTAAATGAATAAATAAAACTGGTTTGATATTAGATTAATTCGTTATAATTTCAGCAGGTAGACGTCCACTGTGGGACAACTGGGACATAGACTTCACTTCACTTCACCAAGGATCTCTACAACGTCCTGTCCTAAAGTCCTCATCATTACGTTCACAGGAGCGTACCTTTTTTTAATATTAAGGAATGATTTGAAAACAATGTCATGTTGCCCAATTACAAAAACGTCAAAAATGTCCATAAAATAAAAGTACAATTGGATTGTATCCAGTTTTGGTGGTTTAAAGTAAAAAATATGTATACGATCCAAAGTATGTAAAAAAAAAATATGCAGAGAACTGCAACTGCCAAAAAATATTATTATAAACCTAATAACTTTTATTGTTCTGTAATTTCAACTTAGTGTTATTTTATGCTTTCGTGTAAATTTTTATATGTACTTTAATTACATTTTACATTAAAATAAAAGTGTAAAAGGTGCCCTTTACTACTTTGTGTAATAATAATTTCAAAATAATGGTTTCTGATGTTACACGCAACAGGTGCATCTAAGACTTTAATGATTTACGTTAACAAATAAAAAACAAAGTGGGCAAGCCTGGGACAACTATAATCCTGTACCGGCATTGTATGCAGATTTGCCTCTTAAAGGCGTTAAGTTTACCACCTCATGGAGACATAAATTTGCCCACTTTGCATGGCATAATGATGTTATGATATCATTATTTTAGTCTTTAAGAGATGAGATGAAAGGATAAGAGATACGGTGAGTTGCTGGGTTGCGCTGGAACCGGTTTGGAAATCTATATCTTGTGTCGCGAGGTGAGTTATCCGTTCTCGCCGAAATGAGCAAAGTGGCCAATTAGTTTTGGGTTGACAATAAATAATCAGGTGCAATCTTAATGATCTTTTCAAGAAAATTATCAAATGATCTTACCTTTCGAGGTAAACATTTGAAAAAGAATCTTCTGATTATATATTATATTGGTTCTCGTATTCCCTATAGTTTTCACGAGTGGACTGTTTATAAAAACACCCCAAAACCGCAAATTATTCTTGACAATGGTTTGTAATATATTCCAGAGATATTAACATACTGACATGCCTAAAGACATTAAAAAATTACTTTACCGATAGTAGAACATATTTAATAAATATATAATGCTCTCAACCTATACTTACAAAGTTTTTTCAATTTAAAATAATGTCCTTGTGCGATTAGTGGGTTCGCAACGAGACGATTGCGTGCTCGCTAGGTGGTCGAGGCCGTAACTGCAGTGGACAATCGATTCATGGTACCAATGCGGCATAGTATGCGACACTATTGAATTCAATCCCAGTCAAAGTTCATCTTAACCTGGACGCAAAGTAGATTGACTGTTTGTCTTTAGCTCTCAAGTATCCGTTAACACTCGAGCAGCAATGCAAGACAACATTCAAGTCTGAGTCAATCGTTGTTCTGGTTATATATTCAGTGTGGTAGCTGCCGTCGCTCACAGAGACACTCGCAATGAAAGAATCGAATGGCAAATTTAGGTAGTAATCGATGCAAGCTCGGAGTTTCGATTAGATTGTGCTTCATATTGGCTTCCGATCGTATAGCCAGTGCAATCGGAAACTTGAGTGAACTTCGACGAAACCCGCACCCAGTTTTTTTTAATGCAGGAAGTTTTTATTGTGAGATGCGGCGGCCATCGTCGGCCTGTGTTTATGTGTACCGTGGAGAATTTACGGAAATGAGATGTAGCGTAGACCGGAAAATAAATGTGTAGGTACATAACATTTTATAATTACTTATTTTAAATTAATATTTGTAATTGCCTACTATAAAAATGTGCATGAAATGTCTGTGTATCCATTATTTAGTAAATATAACATAATGTGAACTTGTATGGCCCTTTAATTGAGTATTAAATTCCTAATTATTTAATTAGTCCTTACAAGTCAAAGGAACTCACACATATTTTTTATTGTTGGTTGCATTATAAAATTGACCTTTAAGCTCATCCTATAATTACTCGAGGTACTTCCGACGTTCGCTAACGTCAGTTATGATATTATAAGCAGGTATTTTTAAACGATCTATCTAATTTGTATTCCAACGACGAAATTGATTTTCTTCGCTAGAACAACATTAAATTATACAACTAATAAGGTCTACTTTGTTTTCACATTGTTAACGTACGCCTTCTGCATATAGCATGTTCTTAGTATTTTGATGGGCGTAGCGATTAAGGAATTCGCCATGTGCGCGTCTAGGATAGGATGTCTGCTAATTTGACATAAAACACGTGAACATTTAAATATAGGTCTAAAATTGCTTCACAAAGAATTCCAAGTAAGTTTGACGAGCCCGTAATTTTAAGAATTGTTTTGAAAAGCAAGCGTGTTAGTGAATAAATTGTTGTTGCCACTGTTGGTGAACCTCAATAAAAAATAAAATTTAAATAACAAGATAGCAAAAATTTCTAATGTCATCACGTTCTGATGCGAATTTTACGCCATTTAGGGTCCTAGCTAAATTGGTTGTTCGATAAATACGTTATAGAATTTCCAATTTCGCAAAAACTCTAAATGGCTTAACAATCCCTACCTACAAGTAGGTAACACGTTCCTCAACAGGCTTTCGTTTTTTTCCGCTATATAGTTTTTGGAAACGTTTTAAAATATCGGAGTTACACGAGGACCGAGGTTGAATAGCTCGAATGGCCAATATAGGTACATACTATAAGTTAAATAAGTTTGAAATATTTCCTAATACAGTCGGGTTTTTTCCTACTTCGAAAATGTCCTACTCATAAATTCTAAATGATGAATGACAAATACTTTGGTTCTTTTAACGGAAACTACTTAATTATATATTTCTCAAAAAAGGCGGAACACAAAAATCCGTTTCTGCGCTGCAGGTAAATCGCAAGCTGCAATGAGATAATTGCGTCGCTCGATGCTCGTTGCGCGCACGTTGGCCATTATCAATTAGGGAGGCGCGCGTGCGGCCGGGCCGCCATTACGGGGGCACGACGCATGCGCCGTGGGATAACGAATAACAACGTGGAGAACCACAAAAATCAACTATTAAAAAAGGAAAAGTGGGAAAATCCATTATCTCGAGTGACACTCGGACTCCAGGGTTACCGCGAAAACCGAATCTTTCTCTTTTCTTCAAATTAAGGCGTAATTAGAGTGACAGAGAAAAATGCCCTCAATTTGCGAACTTTTATTTTCGTTATGGCCCTGATTCCATGTCGCCTTTCTACCGACTGAGCTATTCAGACTTACCCATTGAAAGTGAATATTTTCAACATATCCTTCTTATGCGCTTTACGGTAGATGTCGCTGAACGACAGTAAATTTCTCCACTTTTACAGTGTCGGACGTTTTGGCCCGGACCCGGAACATTCTAACGTGAGTTATCTTTAAGACTCACTACCCCTAAGATAGAATCACGACATGAGGGCTATTGAAAATATTAACAAATTAATCCAATAGACTAAATATATCTTAGGTGTATATTTTAGAGTAAAGTATCAGGGCAAAAGTATCCACGGACAGTCCCCTATGCCGTGGATGCATGGAGGAAGAAGAAACAGCCTCTCACGTGGTGTTGGAATGCAGCGGATTGGCCCCATACAGGGCAAAACATCTCGGATCCCCGAGTGACCTCCCCGAGGTCCTACTCAACATCAAAGGTTTGATAGGATTCCTCGAGGAGCTGGGCTGGCAAGACTAGCCCATCCCCTATCACGCAAAATAGGCGCAAGACGTCGAGTTGCGGAAAATCGCCCGAGCTACAATACAATACAATACAAGTATCCACGGACTGGATCCCACAGGATGGATCTCGAGGAAGAGGAAGACCCAATTGCAGATGGCGGGACAACCTCGATACATTATGTGTGGGGTGGCAGGAGTGTGCATTGGACAGAGACAAGTGGCGCGAAAGAGGGGAGGCCTTTGCCCAGCCGTGGGACACACTAAAGAAAAAAAATATTTAGAGTTAATGAGTGACGAGTGAGACCTCCATTCCTTATTACCTACGTGCCAGTAATTCCCATCAGAATTTGGCCTGACGCCACAGGGAGAGGCTGGATGCAAATGGCGAGATGGGCAGATTGCGGCCGTCGAGCGTGTGCGGTGGCCCTTACCGCCATCTGATATCGGTGGCTGTTTAAATTAAACTGTCTGTGTGAACCGTATGATTTGACGTTTGTGTGCATAATTGTTTTCCATCGTAATTTCTCGGAAACGTTCGTATTTGTGATGCTACTTCAGCCTCAGAACTTTTTGTACCGAGACTAACTGAAATACCAAGACACATTCGTATGTTTCCGTGATAATACGATGGAAAATAATTATGCACTAGCTACATCTGTAGTTTCTTAAATATTTATCTGAATTTCCACTTGAACTTCCAAATGGCAAAGCGTCTCGAGAATATTTATTCGTGTTTTGCTCTTTAATGTGGTTTAAAGTGTTGTTTACAATATTGATCACTTATTATTCAGAGTAGTGAGACAGATATTAGCCAAATTATCATAAATTTCATGGAAGCCATTTTTTTTAAAGAAGATGAAGATATGTACACATATACCTACCTAAGGCTTATAATATCTTTATAATGATCTAACCAACAGAAAAGACATTTTTGCTTTGACATGTTTATGTATATTTTTTGTTTTAATTGGACTTCTTCTATTTGTGCTTTAAAAATGTGATATTAAATATTTGAAATATATTATACACCTACTTAATTAACATAAAGAACCCTTTCTTGGCCCCTTCAGGTAAAAGGTTACGGTATGCAAAATGCGTCCTTATCACTATTATGTAATCCTATTGCTATTGTTACTAGCATTTCGAGTTGATAGGTAAGTGAATAAATTAGTTTGGAATAGGCTCGAAAAAATATATTTTTTTAACTCAATATTTTATTCATTTTATTAGTCGTTGTTCGTTATGTAAATATGTATTTACTGTCAGAGATGTGAAAAATACTTTATAAAAAGTATTTAAATACAAAATACAAATACTTCCTTGATAATAATACTATTTCAAATGCAAAATACAAAATAGTTTTGAATTTGTATTTAAATACAAAATACGAAATAGGTATTTTCAAAATACTTTTTAAAAATACTAAATACTTTGCGTTAAAATGTACTCTGAGTAGTGAATACCTAGTCTGAATTAAAAAATATTACTCGGAATTTCCGAGTTGAAGAGACTCTCTTTATTCTTTGAAATCAATCCTCTATCTAAAGTGCAAATTTCTAGTTGTTTGCTCTTATTAACCGGTAGGATGTAAGTATGGATGATGGTTTTTAACGGTCAACTGTTAAAGCATTAATTTGTAATGTTTTACAGCTAGTTAATAGTTTAAATGCCTCTCGTTAGTGTGATTAAAACGTCTCGTTTGTGATTCACCAGGGCAGAAAAGTTTGTTCTCCTCTCGTGCCTTGAAACCCTCGCAACACTCAAGATTGCACTTTTTTAACCACTCGCTACGCTTGTGGTCATGTGCGACGTTACTAAACAGATTCAACAGTTCCATGTTAAAAGAATGAGAGAGTTGCCAGGATTGTACCAACAGAAGAGACTGTAACTCCTACCTACATTACCTACCTACTATAAAGTATTTTGTATTTTGAAAATAGAAAATAGGTCCCAAAAACTATTTCAAATAAAATACAAAATAGTTTTCTTCGAAAGGTATTTAATTACAAAATACAAAATAGGTATTTTGCATTTTTTATTTGCATTTTAAATACAAGTATTTCAAATAAGTCACATCTCTGTTTACTGTAGAAAAGTTTTTCATTCTCATTAGGGTATAGATCTAGTACACCCCTATGTTCGACGTGACTCCAATAATGGGATGTATGTATATCATAAAATTCATAAATCCTGTAAAATAAGTACATATTTATCATCTGTTAACAACGGCAATATTTTACTGCTGCTGCTTACGTTTGACGTAAGTATCATTATTTTTTGTTTGTTTTAAAATAAATGACGTCATACTGTCCATGACTGGAGAAAAAAATTCTATAGATTTAGAATAGAATATAATAGAATAGAATGTTTTTATTCGTGACAAAACTTAATAGATAAAACAACAGGTAATACTACCACGGTCACGAAATGGTCCCGTCTCAGCAGGTGCTAGCCTAAAGGCTAGCGCTGGTCTTCCGTCGGGGCCATGGACTATTACGTCTAAATTATAAAAGAACACATTATGACTACAATATTACATAATAAAACTAAAAATTACAGTTAATATGACAGTTAAAATGAGTGGCGGTTGTAGAAGAGACGAAAAGCAGTAATACTAGGAATGCGTCAAGGGTGCTTAAATGTAGCTAGTCTCAAGTTTGAGGCACTCTTCGTTTAATTGGTGTTCGAGCATAAACTTTTTTAAAGTTGATTTAAAACTGTGAAAGCTTTGCAGGTTCCTAATAGGAGGAGGGATGTTGTTCCAACACTTAGTGGCTGCGTAACGAAAACTGCCGCGGAAGGCTGCTGATGTGTGTCTATGAGTTAGAAGTTGAGTCGCAGATCGCCGACCCCCGCGTGACTCGGAAATGGACAGCTTCTCGTACAAATAAGTAGGAGCCTGACGGTTTATTACACCAAAGAGCAAAGAAGCAAGGTGCAGCTTACGGCGGTGGTGCATTTTTAGAATGTTGTGCTGATTAAGGAAAGGTGATACGTGGCCCCGCAATGGAATGCAGAAACAGAAGCGAGCACAGGCGTTTTGGACACGTTGTATAAGTCTTTTGGATTTACAAAGAAGTCTTGGTCCAAATACCGCATCCAAATAATTTAATTTTGATAAACCTCAAACTAACCTAACACGCAGTATTTCATTGATGAAAGGTCTAATTTTGTACAACACTTTTAGTTTGTAAAAACACCTCCTTACTACATCAGAAGTATGCTTCTCAAAGCGAAGGCCACTATCCATCAAAAGACCCAGGTTCCGAGCCTCATAGACTTGCTCGATCGGCTCGTCTAATAATGTGACTTTCAAAGTAGGAGTTAAACCAGCCAACTGGTGTTTGCTTCCAAAGATTAGATATTTCGTTTTGTTCGGGTTAAGTAGCAGGCAGTTATCTGAAGCTCATGATGCAATATTACTGAGATCAGAGTTGAGTTTAGCTATAGCATCATCAATATAAGGTGGTTTGCATGAGATGTACACTTGAACATCATCTGCATAGATGTGGTACTTACAGTGTGTGATGCGTGAGCCGATGTCAGCAGAGTATAAAATAAATAGGATCGGGCCAAGACCTTGGGGGACTCCCCTGGTTAATTCAATAGGATCTGAGGTGGATGTAGAACCATCACATTTAATTTTTACATATTGGCTGCGCATATTAAGGTAACTATCAAACCATCTTACAGTTTTGCTATCAAAACCATAATATGTCAATTTTGACAGAAGAAGATCAATATTTAGGCTGTCAAAAGCCCTAGAAAAATCAAGTAGAACCAACAGAGTGCACATGCCCTTATCTTGCGAGCACAGTATACTATCTGTAACATCCAGTAAAGCTGTAGTTGTACTTCTACCCCTTCGGAAACCTGACTGTACATCTGGAAGTATATTGTTGGCCTCAAGATGCTTAGTGAGCTGAGTGCACACAGCCTTTTCCAATATTTTTGATATGCAGAGTAAAATACTGATTGGTCTAAGGTCTCTAATAAGCTCAGACGGATTAAAGGTTTTTGGCAGTAGTTGCACAATAGCCAGCTTCCAGACATTAGGAAATGTAGATGTCAAAATTGAGGTATTAATTATTTTAGTAAGCAAATCAGTAGCAGATTTAATTTGTCAATTATTTTGAAACTTATTGCAGTATCTTTAATTAAACACGTCAAAACATACAGGACAACTATTAGTCGTTAATCCAACATCATAGCATATTCAACTTTTAACGAGCGCGGTGTGTAAGCGGTATACATTTTACAGGTTGGTACCTATCAGATAAATATCAACAATATTCCGGTTTTTCTCTTAAATGTCTCATAATTGGTGCCGTTAATACAGTAAAGACCTAGAATCACCACAACCACCACAACGCATATATCTCATATAACTCATTCTAGTTATGTGAGCGCATGAGGAACGAATGTTTTATGTCAGTGATAAAAGGTGCTGTCGTACTAGAGCGGGATATATCTTTTAAACATCCTTTGAATTTATAAGGTGACGCGCTACGAAATCCTACGACATGAAATTACTGGCCAGAAATGGCTCCATACTTCCTCCCCGCATAGGAATCCTTATTACTGAGTATCGTGACTTAACACGTTCGCGGACGCGGATTGCATAGCATCCGTTTTTGCACTACTCCTGGTGACGCGTATGCTATAGCATCCGTTATTCGTTTTAAATTTCTGCGTTGAAATGCTTATCAATCCGCTTTACCACAGTATAATATTATTCACCAACTTTTCCTCTACCAGTCACCAGAATCAAAGTTTGCATACTGCCATATTACATAGTTTTATCGAAGTTAAAAATTATCCTGTGACGTCTCCAATTGGGCCCCCCTTTCTGTGACGCACCTGTTATAGCATTCGTCTTTGTATGGGAGCTCCCTTAGTAGCCCGGCAGGTGCGTCTGGGAGTAGACACATGAAATTTGGGTGATTTTCGTGCGCGATAGCGATTTTGACGGATTTTTATAAAATCGTAATTAATGTTTTTCTTACAATTTCTTTAAGTTTTTCAATGTGTTTTAATAAACGAACATATTTACTAGTGGTTTATTGTGCTTCAATCAAATTTTGATAACGGTGAATGTGAAAAAGTGAGGCATGAATGTGTATACCTAGCATTCAAGTAATTACGTTACTAGTCATAGTTTTGATGGTATAATTGTGAATTATAAGCCTGCTGGCGCTCGATCATCACCTCTTACAAGGTAAGAACCTTTCTGACAAGTATTGTGGCATAATTCTTGTATATTTCACGCCTTATGTTTGGTGCAGATGCATTCGAAAAATAATATAAAGTTGGGTGAATCATCGCCTGACAGGAAAAGTGGTGGACGCTTTACGTCCAGAACTTAACGCGGCGGTGCCTTACAGGGAACTCTAAAAGTGTAATGCGGACGAGATTGACGCTTTTGAGAAGTGGTGTTGGCGTAAAATGCTGCGTATACCTTGAACAGCTAGAAAAACAAACCACTCTATTTTAGAGAGCTCAACATTGCCCTTTCGGCTCTCTGCAATATGCCATGAGTGGGCCTTTAGATTCTTCAGACATATGATGCGGTCTCCAACGCAGGATGTGTAGTATCACATAATTTTAGGTCGAATGAATGGCGAACGTGCTTGGGATGGGGCATGTATGAGATGGACACAATATGACAATGATAAGCAATGAGGGAACAAAACAGAAGTAGAAAAATGTTTGAAGACGCCAGCAATGAGTCTTTAGAGCAAAGATCTTGACTCTAGGCAGTCAGAATTCTCAGCCATCAAGTTCATCGACCACGATGAATGAATGCTATAACATGCGATGTCACATAAGATCACATCTTGACTACGTCATGTGACAGACATGCTTATGCATCCGAATTGTAGAGTATTTGTTGTCATATAGCGTATAAAAAATATTCTTCATATTGACGCGGATTGCATAGCATTCGCCTTGCATAGCATTACGCGTCATATACAAACCTAAAATATATATTTGCAGTGACAGGAATGCTATAACAGTCCCAAAATCTCCATACAAAATTTAGGTGTCCAAACGGTGTGACTGAGCGTCCGCGAACGTGTTAACAGCGAAGCCGATCTGCTTTTGACGATATTTCACTGGTTCTACCCATTCTATGCAGTAGGTAGGTATATGCAGTATTTATGGTGCAGATGAGAAAATTTACAAACCGTTTTTGGATTGTTTCGTCTTGCAATCCTATTTCAGAAATTCCTCTACTTAAACTTGCGCTCATCGTTGCTAAAAATACTCCTAAGCCCTACAAAAACGAATGACATTTTGTCTAAGATACGAGTACGTCCTGGAGGCCTGAAGGCCTACCGCGAACTACATTCGATTTGTTGCCACTCTGTCGCACTTATAAATTCGTACGTAAGTGAGACAGGGAGGAAACGCGTCAAACGTGGTTCGCAGTAGGCCCTCTGATTTGTCTAGCTAGTCACGCGAGGCTGCCTAGTCTTAGGGCTACTTTGCGCCATCCAGGGTTAGCCACGTATTCGGGGTTGATTGGTTTAATCCGTAGTTACCAGTACATTTGAACCCTGTGTTAACGGTTAACTCTGAGTTAGCAGTGGCTATGGCTCAAGTGGCCCTTGAAAAGTTAAAGTAAACATACCTCCGGCAAATTTAATGTGACTGTCATTTCCTAAGATTCGCGATGTCAAAACAGAATCATGCCCAAGGTCAGTCACCCTAAACTCCGACGTTTGACAACAACACAACGCCGCATATACTAAGTGTAGCGTACAAGGAAAGCGCGGTCGTGCGCGCGCTGCGTGGCGCGGTCGTGAGAGCGCGCAAGATAAGTGCGAGGTCGCGCGACGGCACGACTCGCAACCCCCGGGTGGCTAGCTATACGCAAGTATACGCAGCTCAACTCATAGGCGGCCTAGCTATAATAGCAACCCATTAAATACTGAGGGCCTAATGCGAAAATCAAAAATCGCTATTCCATCGATCAAAATTCAAATTCAAGACACATTTACTTTTGAACAACCTTATTTTGAAGGAGAAGATTGGCAGAAAAAGTTTTAGAATGCACGGGTCAACGTAAAGTGTCTCGTCTCGTCCACTTTTGAAGTGTGCCATCATCAACGATTAGATGATTTTAGAAGATTTGCTGGGAGAGTTTGGGTGTGTAAAGTTGAGATTAGTGGGATTAGTTAGTACGGTTTTCTCATAATGCTCTCCTTCATCGAAAAGCTACTGGTAGCTAAATATAAAATGATATTTGATATTAATGACCATTAGCTCCACTGTCCTGTTTCGTCGACATCCTTAAGTGGTTACCTTCTTAACTTGTCCATGTACCTAAGATAGTCCACAGTGCTAACTCGTCACCATTCCTATATCACCTTAGCACTCTACCATAGGACACATACGAACGGTGACGAATATACAGAATATAGTATACGAGTACAATACAGTGAAACCTGGTTAATTGGCACCTGGATAAATGGAAAACCTCAATAATTGCAACCAAAAGTCCGGTCCCGGTCCCTTGAGACCAAAAGGCCTCTATAATTGAAATTTTGGAACCTCTGTAATTGCAATTTAGATTTAGTGCTTTTCGTAATTTTGCCTCTGTAATTGACCACATCGCAACTTAAGACCTCTATAATTGACACTGTGCTAAAAATCCGTTATTTTTGCTCTTGTTTTTACCTCTATTATTGAAACGAGTCTTACTTATTACCTCTGTAATTGAAATAATGTACAGTGGAACCTGGATAATTGCAATCTCAAGGGACCGGCCAATTTTTGTCAATTAACCAGGTTTTTCATTTAAGCAGGTCGTGTCAATTAACGAGGTTCAAAAAATCGTTGTGTCAATTATAGAGGTTTTCATTAATAGAGGTTGCGTTCTGACAAATTTCTTTTATAGAGGTGCAAATAACCATTTTAAGTAGATTTACACGCTTACATTCTATATATTGCTTCCGTCTATACTTGCACTTTTACACTACATTAATTACCACTTTATTTTCTTATCATTTGGGTTTAAAAAATTCCCTTGAATTGTAGAAGAAAGTTTTATTAGAATGTAAAAAGCATACTTTGTTTTTTATTGATCAAAACTATTTCACCTATTACAGGCTGTGACAGATACCCAATAAATAAATTAAATTCTGGATGGAGATATAAATAAAATGATCATTGCTATTAAAATATTGTTTCTGCTGTATACAACTACATTATTTCAATTACAGAGGTAATAAGCAAGACTCGTTTCAATAATAGAGATAAAAACAAGAGCAAAAATAACGGATTTTTTTAGCACAGTGTCAATTATAGAGGTCTTAAGTTGCGATGTGTTCAATTATAGAGGCAAAATTACGAAAAGCACTTAAATCTAAATTGCAATTATAGAGGTTCCAAAATTTCAATTATAGAGGCCTTTTGGTCTCAAGGGACCGGGACCGGACTTTTGGTTGCAATTATTGAGGTTTTCCATTTATCCAGGTGCCAATTAACCAGGTTTCACTGTAGTTGTAAACAGCAGAAACAATATTTTAATAGCAATGATCATTTTATTTATATCTCCATCCAGAATTCAATTTATTTATTGGGTATCTATCACAGCCTGTAGTAGGTGAAATAGTTTTGATCAATAAAAAACAAAGTATGCTTTTTACATTCTAATAAAACTTTCTTCTACAATTCAAGGGAATTTTTTAAACCCAAATGAAAAGAAAATAAAGTGGTAATTAATGTAGTGTAAAAGTGCAAGTATAGACAGAAGCAATATATAGACCAGAAACCCAGAACGTAAGCGTGTAAATCTACTTTAAAGGGTTATTTGCACCTCCATAAAAGAAATTTGTCAGAACGCAACCTCTATTAATGAAAACCTCTATAATTGACACAAAGATTTTTGAACCTCGTTAATTGACACGACCTGCTTAAATGAAAAACCTGGTTAATTGACAAAAACTGGCCGGTCCCTTGAGATTGCAATTATCCAGGTTCCACTGTATATGAAATTGACGGTATAGGAATAAGAACTAATAAAGAAGGTGACGATTTAGGAATTGTACGCTGACAAAATTTAAAAAGGTAAACGATTTAAAAAAAAGGTGCCGAAATAGGATTTTGGACGAATACGTCCTGAGCAAAAGTAACCTGCAGCTACACATTTTTATAGTTCTGATTTGTCTTACAATGCGTGCACCGTGCAGTGTTCACTTGTTCAGTGTAGTTTCCATTGTTTTCCTGCTGTGATACCTCATGAGGCATAGTTGGTACGGTTAGCGAGGTCATACATATATTGGCTACTCAGGCTCGCCGTTTCTAAAGACGGGAATAACAAGAGTGTCACGTAATCCGTGTAACTCGCGAACCCGCGGGTCGTGGGCGCAAACACGGTTACATCTTGTTTTTTTTTTGTCACAAGTCAACGCCCAGCGTCCCTAAGGTGGTCGCGCTTTATCAGCTGTCATTGTGGCCGTCACTTTCTAAGTACGGAGGTGTTAGTGTGATGCATAACAAATAGACGATAAAAGTGCAACCATCATATCCAAAATCCTAATGATTACTGACTTGACTGTCCTTCTTATAGATCGGTATATACAATTTAATTATGATAATAAATAAATAATAAATAAAGCGCTGGTGGCCTAGCGGTAAGAGCGTGCGACTTGCAATCTGGAGGTCGCGGGTTCAAACCCCGGCTCGTACCAATGAGTTTTTCGGAACTTATGTACGAAATATCATTTGATATTTGCCAGTCGCTTTTCGGTGAAGGAAAACATCGTGAGGAAACCGGACTAATCCCAATAAGGCCTAGTTTACCCTCTGGGTTGGAAGGTCAGATGGCAGTCGCTTTCGTAAAAACTAGTGCCTACGTCAAATCATGGGATTAGTTGTCAAGCGGACCCCAGGCTCCCATGAGCCGTGGCAGAATGCCGGGATAACGCGAGGAAGAAGAAGAAGAATAAATAAATAATAAATAAATAAATAAATTTTTTATTTATTAAGGCATAAACCCATTACATTTCATTACAATAATAATAAACTAAACTAAAAATTAAAGCTATAAACTACAACTAAAAAAGTAGGTACCAATTATATAGGTGCAGCGGAAATCTTGCTCTTACAGTAGCAGGTTGTGTACACTACATTAACAATGCTGTTCGTCGATAATAATTAGTCCCGAGCTCTTTGTAGTATTTTGGCCAGCCCTCTGGTCACCACAAGTCTCTGTGGCGCTTTGACAGCTCCTCATAGAGGCGACGCGCGCTAGGTCCCCACGGCTGGCCCCAAGGTTTCCACACAGATTCTAAAAATGTAATTAAATGAATAAATACCATTTTCTATCCGATATCGAATTGCTGTAGATTCATGCAAAACAAGTTTACATATATGTGTAAAAATATATTTAAAACATTTTATTTTATTTTAATTATGTTATAATTCTTGCAAGATTAATAAGTATTTCTTAAGGATTAAGGGAAATTGTCAAAAAACTGACTGAAGTGCGTGAAATGTCTGTTTACGGCAAATAACTAGTATAAATTAGCATTACTATTCATTTGAAATTACTTACATCAATAGATCAATACCCTCACAGAAGTTGGAGGAACCTTTGACATTGACATTTGAATTCAAATTCTACTGAATTCTAGATCAACTTGCATTATACCAATTAGAAGGAACGAAGATAACCGTATAATAAGCAATTACTAATGTTCGCAAAAACTGCAAAGGAGATATTCCAATCACTTAATAAACAAAGGTAAGTCGAACGCAGAAACGAACCAGCGCGGCTAGGGCTACTCGTACATAATATAAAAAGCTCTTACCGGGCAAGAGGGCCCCTAATGTAAAATTGTAGTTTTTATATTGACTAATTTACACGTTATAAGCAAGGGTTAATACCATGAAAATTCACACGGAATCTAGACTATATTTACAAGGGCAAAACTTCATCCAAAACCCTTAAAAAGTTTTTGTTTTCACTGTACTCTGCATATCTTAGCAGTATAATTTTAATATAAAATAGCTAGTGGTACAGCCGAGGAACCTGATGAGATTTTTTAAAATAGAAGTAATTAGGTAGGTATGTTTTCAGAGTAATTGAGATAAAAGTTAAAAACACGCGCTATTGCCATATCTTCTGTCGCAAGTTTCGCGTGGCGCGCCATGTCTTAAATTTATATACGTACCGTACAATTGTCTCCGTCAGGTGTGGCTGGCATACAATATACAGCAGGATTTAGGAACGGATGTGTCTTCCGGAGGTCTTGATACATTTTGAAACGGTTGTCGGCCTCTCAATAAAACTATATGCGTCAGGAATATAGAGGTCGCTCGACCAGACATTTTACATCTAAATTGGAGCAATTTTCCCGGCCCTTCGCCGATGACAATTTCGTAATTAACTCGGCCTTATTTATTTCCTACATGTGTTTTATGCCGAATGGGAGAAACCCTCGCATTTCTGCAGAATTACTTTAATCGCTATGCTTGATGGGACATGTCGATAGTATTAAACGTATATTATACAACGAGGTGTATTTGTATGTAAATATGTATTTATTCGTGAAATAGCATGTGTATTATCTGGCCAACCACGCATACCAGTCATATATAACATCCATTGGAAAACGCATTCAATCGTTTACGCGTAGAAAACTTTATATTCAAACTGGTTTTTCGATGGCTGTTACGGGTCTTGTGTATGAAACTGTTATTTCAAAATTTGTTCTGTAAACTGTACACAACTAAACGCAAGAGAGACTTTAGCTTGGTTTTTTTCCTATGCCATATGTTAGCGTAGGTTTAGGTAAAGAGAGGCCGGTCACCAACCAGGTGGACCGCTTATAAAGGGTGTAACGAAAAAAACTGTAATCTTCAAATTAAAAATTGATGCAATGAATTCAAAGATTTTTGGATTTTAGAATTACCGTAAAACGGGGTGAGTAGGTTTCGCGGGGAGAGTTGGGTTATGAATGGGGAGAGAAGGTTTGAGAGGGGGGTGAGAAGGGATTTTAAGGCTACTGCTACAAAAATAATTTATTCCAATTTAAAATGGGGCTATAGTCATACGCATAATAAAAAAAATCGATCCAACAATCTTCCAAAATCACCTTTGTGTGAAAAGCCTTCTCACCCCAAATACGAGGCACTATGGGGTGAGGTGGGTTTTCCTCTTTATCGTCAAAGTTATAAAATGGAAGTACCCAAAATAAAATACAAACGTCCGAACCACTTATTATATACTCGTACACCATTCAGTTTTCACATGTAAAAATTAAATTTTATCGAGGTTTGAAAGTCAAATTTCACCCAACTCACCCCATTTTACGGTACTAGAATATAAAGCTACTTTTAATTTAATTAGGATAATAATTTTCTGAAGGAGTGATAGGCAGCTTTTTCCTAACGCATGTTACGTAACTGCTTTTTCACGCCGCGCGCGTTTCCCGAAAATGGAGCGCGGACGGCTGTGTTCAGCGTTGAATAAAAAGTATAAATATTGGGATACAGTTCTGCAAGTATGGAATGTTTTATTGGAAATATCCCCCTCTAAATCATATTAATTTTCATTTCTTAAATATGACTACTTTTTGAGATATTGGGGAAATAAAAGATATCTACTTTTCCCCCCTTTTTAACCGACTTCCAAATCCCAAAGGAGGAGGTTATCAATTCGGTTGTATGTTTTTTTATTTATTTTATTTTTTATGTTTGTTACTCCATATCTCCGTCATTACTGGACCGATTTTGAAAATTATTTTTTTGATTGTATGTATATGCATACAGATTGGTCCCGTTTTTGTCAAAATCCAGTTCTGATGATGGGATCCATGAGGAATCGACGGAACTCTTCAAATCTTAAAGGCATACATATGGTGATTTATGTGTTTTTATCAACAAATCAAGCATATACATTCAAAAACGTGACATTTGATGAAGTGGAACTGCTGATGATGATCAGAACGGAACTCTTCAACGACGCATAGTTCACCTTTGGCGATTTGTCCTCTTCGTTATGTTTGTTAAGCAAGTTAAGTTTTTAAGCCACAATTTTATCAAGCTTGAGTTCTGATGATGGGATCCATGAGAAATCGAGGGAACTCCTCAAATTTTAAAGGCATGCGTATAGAGATTTTTGTATTTTCATAAAAAAATCAAGCATTTTCATTAAAAACTGTCGCATTTGATGAAGTGGAACTGCTGATGATGATCAGAACGGAACTCTTCAACGACGCATAGTTCACGTTTGGCGATTTGTCCTCTTCGTTATGTTTGTTAAGCAAGTTTAGTTTTTAAGCCACCTTTCTGTCAAGCTCGAGTTCTGATGATGGGATCCATAAGGAATCGAGGGAACTCCTCAAATCTTAAAGGCATACGTATAGAATTTTTTGTATAATCATCATAAAATCAAGCATTTACATTAAAAACTGTCGCATTTGATGAAGTGGAACTGCTGATGATTAAATACATTTACATTTACATTTACACGGCATCACAGCGTATGCCAATACACCGCATAATAAACTAATTACATACTTAAACATTAAAATTCAAATGCAAGTGCTGGAAAGCCTATCATCCATCATCTCACAAAACCTCAGACACTCCCGGCACACATTCGCCCATCTCCACGCAAACAAGTCACACTCTGGTGCTGATGTCAGGAGTGCGTTGAGCAGCGATAACGCGGCGAGTTTCTGTGCGATACTGTGCGCGCCGCCGGCACGGCCAACAGTGGACGCATTCGCGGCCTCAAACAAACTCGTGGAATATCCGGGACGTACAACCTCACAACTCGAGCTATCAATTCCGGACAGTCCGAGTCACCGCGCAATATGCGACAGACAGTAGTTAGTAAGATGTTGTTACGCCTTACCTCTAGAGAATTATATCCAAGGCAGCCTAATATGAATTTTGTTGGGTACAAAAAAGGGTAGTACCCATATCTTTTTTTGTACATAAATCTCAAAAAGGCCTTTTGGATTTTCTCTAGAAGTAAGGCATAAGAAGACTCGTACGGGTTCCAAATAATAGATGAGGCCTCAAGCTTGCTCCTCACTAAGGCGTTGAAAACGATAGCCATGGTCCCAGTGTCACGGAAATCCTTGACATTGCGGATCACGAAGCCTAGTCTACGAAAACATCCTTTGGCGAGTGTCTGCATATGCTCATGAAAAGTGAGGCGTTCATCAAAAACCACACCAAGATCTTTGACAGAGAAAACTCTATCAATAGTCTCGGTCCCTAGTGTGTAATGAGCATGTAGAGGGGTGGAGGAACGACTGAATGTACATACACAACACTTCGCTGTGTTAAAGAGAAGCTTGTTTGCAATACTCCAGTTGACCACCGAAGTAATATCGTCTTGCAAAGAGGCACAGTCTCCGCTACTCTTAACATTATATATAAGTTTCAAGTCGTCGGCATAAAGTAAACATTTTGCATACTTGACGACCGATTCCAAGTCATTAATCATTATCCCAATATCGAGCCCTGACTTACGCCAGATCTGGTATGGTACGGAGCTGAAATAAAATGCCCATGCCGAACGTACTGCCTTCGATCGCGTAGATAACTGGCAAAAAAAGCTAATAATTTTGGCGAGAAGCCTAAAGCATTCAGCTTGCTCATCAACACGTCGTTGTCTACGCGATCGAAAGCCTTTTTAAAATCGAAATACACGACATCGACCTGATTGCCCCTGTCGAGATACTCAGAGATAGTGTCTGTCAATATTAGGAGGTTGGTGTTAACAGAGCGATTTGCTCTGAAACCATGCTGGGAGTTGGACAAAAATGGTTTTAACTGAACTGCTAATATTTTATGGACGATAGACTCAAATAACTTCGCCAATGTTGACAGTACAGCTATAGGTCTGTAACTGTCAACACTGGCAGTGTCACTAGTCTTCGGGATAGGGGTAACCCTTGTTGTCTTCCACAGCTTCGGATATGTTCCAGTCGAGAGTGCTAAGTTATACATAAAATGAATAGGAACTTTAAGCTGGTCTATGCATCCTTTGACTATATACGCTGGAATATTGTCAGGTCCAATAGAACTACTAGCTTTCAGTCGCTTTATACCAGCAAACACCTCCTGAATGGATATGTTTGTAATATTAATACATTGCGCCGAACCGATCTGGTTGCAGTTTTGAAGCGAGTCTACATCTAGTCGAGGGCAACCAGGCAAAAATACGCTAGAAAAAAACTTAGAAAAAGCTTCAGCTGCTTCGACTCCAGTAAATCGCTGCCCTTCCAACACGACTTCATTAGCAAATCCACCCCTGGATTTAAGAGTATTAACATGCTGCCAGAACGAGCGAGGGTCACTTTTCACCTTACTCTGAACTTGATCGACGTAGCTATCATACGCCGAGGCAATTCTTTGTTTAATATTTTTCCTAAGCTGGGCAAACTTGTTGTATGAATCTAAATTGTTGGTAGCCTTCCAGGTCCGGTGAACACTAGCTTTTCGCGCTATGTCAGCAATTAGGTCAGCTGTGTACCATACTGGGTAGCGTCTACCAGTCTTGTTTGCACGAACCTTTCTAGGTATACATATGTCAAAAAAACCATAAATTACCCTATAAAAGACGTCTACTGCAGTATCAACATCTTTAGCCTCAAGAACTTCTTGCCAATTCTCTGCAGACACTAATTTATACAACGATTCATAGTTTCCTTTTTTAAAATCCCAGTCGTGCCGGGAGTCTAAATTACTAGCACTAATACGCTCCGAAGTCGGTCGCAGCGTAGCTTCACTTAAAGGGACCAATATCTCTAACGGCGGGTGATATGCATCCCGATTAGGTACCAATCCACCGCCTGCAATTTCAGAGACACTAACATTACGGATACGCTCTGACACCAGCACAACGTCTAATTTACCGCCATACGCATTCGTCACTTCGTTCGTCTCATACAAGCCACACGTTGCTAGAAAATAAGAGTAATAACATTGAATACTTTGCGACGTATACAGTGGATTTAAGTTTAGGTCTCCAAATATGATCACAATTCCATTTAGTTTGTCAAACATTTGTTCTACAGTTTGGAACCAACACATGTATTTATCGTCTGTAGCACCAGGAGGAATGTAAACCACACACAGGTAACAAACGACGCCGGCAAAAGTCAAAGAAATCCATAGGTCCTCCCCAGTAGGGGTCTCGAGGTCTCGACGCCTCTTCATATTGAGTCCAGGGCGTGCGGCAAACATCACGCCACCTCCACGCGAACCCGTCGCACGGTCTCGACGCATTACGCTCCACCCACCACAGGAAAGCTCAGGATCATCAACAGAATCGGTAAGAAAGGATTCAGTCACAGCGACGATGTCACAATTTAACGACAGCAAGTTTAATCTAAAATGCTTAAGCTTCGTTTTTAAGCACCTGACATTCTGGTAAGTGACATTCAGCATTGATTTTAAATTGTCCCTGGGTTTGGTATTAGGAGCGAGAAAGGTGGTTTGGTCTCCGAAATAACCACATCTTAACTCTAGCATTATTAGGCCAGACCTCCGCAGAAAGACACTTATCATAAATAGCAGGCGGGACCCCGATTTTGAAGGATTTATATTCTCCCTTTGGTTTAAGTTCATCTACCGTGCAAGTGCTGTCAGGAGCTAATGTTTGCAAATACGCTCGGACTTCATCCGCACTCGAAATCATATTCCAAAGGTGAATATATTTTCGATACTCAACAGCCTTGAGTGATGTTACATTTGGACCGGCTGTACCACGAAGAGAAGTGTAGCGCTTTTTTCCGTATCGGACTTCTTTGTATTCTCCACCGGCAAGTTCATCCTCGTCCTCAGTATTGTTGGTGTCCTTTCGCAACACGCTGCGATCACTATATGGTGCAGCAGGCGACTCTAGAGGTTCAGGGGCCAACTGCACTACTTCATCCTGTGCAATTACACTTACTTCGGTTTCTGTTGTAGTATCCGATATCTGCTCCTTAGGGCGAGCCCTGCGCTTCCGCTTTGGTTTTGCCTTTGTCGCGGCGTTATTAGGATCCGATGACGGCGGCCCCACTTTGCATAACTTGCAGGGCTGTGTTGATGCTGCTTCCAAACGTATCATCATCTGTCAAACGTATCTGTCATGATGATCAGAACAGAACTCTTCAACGACGCATAGTACATGTTTGGTGATTTCGAATTTCGATTTTGACTTGGACTGGGACCCGGACTCATACCCGGATCCGGTTCGGACCCGGACTCGGACTCGGACTCGGACCCGGACTCGGACCCGGACTCGGACCCGGACTCGGACCCGGACTCGGACCCGGACTCGGACCCGGACCCGGACTTGGACCGGGACTCGGACCCGGACTCTGACTCAGAGACCCGGACCTTGACCCGGAAAACCACTATGATACCTAAACTAAATAAACCACTATGATTACCTACCATAAAATGTGGGTATGATGATGCCAAACCCCTCCCGCTCAAACTCCCGTACACCGCACCGCATGCGCCGTTAAGTGGGTTAGGTTAGGTTTGAACTGCGATCCTCACAGAACCGAACAAAAGTGGGTTAGGTTTGGTTAGAGCTGCGAGTCTTACAGAAACGAAATGCTACTAGAAAAGTGGGTTTGATTAGGTTCGAACTGCGATCCTCACAGAACCGAACTGCTATCAGAGAAGTGGGTTAGGTTAGGCTAGATAACTACGACCCTTACGGAAACGAAATGCTACTAGAAAGTAGGTACTGGTTTTACCTCCTTTTCTACATAGTGCACCATCTACCATAATCTTTCACCGGGCCCCATAGAAGTCGGTTTTTTTTTCTTAAAAATTATTTTGTTTATAACTTTTGATATTTTTGTGTGCTAATAATTACACGCTTCGGATAAATTTTTCTAGGCATCATGAAGAATCTAATGAGGTATCACACGTATTTTTAGGAGTATTATCTCTGTTTTTTACCGTTTTTATGATCTCGAACAGACTAAGAAGCGATCCGGAAGTCACAGTCGCTCTTGCTACGTACATTTAAATTACAGTTACTTACCTTTTATTACAATTCATAAACTAAACACTTGTTATTTTCGCATCTTTGTTTCACATGTAATGAATTCTATAATTGTACCTGGCACATTTTACTGTTAGGTTTTTATTGTATATTACGTATTACTAATAAGTATCCCTACAAAGTAACCCTACAACGGTATTCGCATTTTAGTATCGTTACCAAGAGATGTAGGAACGAGACTAATATTGAAGCTTGTAATATACCTAAAGTCACACTGTTGGATTTAACGTATCAGATAATATCGAAATGATAACCGTCGGGTGTGTTAAAAAACCGGGCAAGTGCGAGTCGGACTCGCGCACGAAGGGTTCCGTACCATAATGCAAAAAAAGGTAAAAAAAACGGTTACCCATCCAAGTACTGACCCCGCCCGACGTTGCTTAACTTCGGTCAAAAATCACGTTTGTTGTATGGGAGCCCCACTTAAATCTTTATTTTATTCTGTTTTTAGTATTTGTTGTTATAGCGGCAACAGAAATACATCATCTGTGAAAATTTCAACTGTCTAGCTATCACGGTTCGTGAGATACATTCTGGTGACAGACAGACGGACAGACGGACGGACAGCGAAGTCTTAGTAATAGGGTCCCGTTTTACCCTTTGGGTACGGAACCCTAAAAACATGGTAGGTGTACGATCTATTACTAATATTACTCTATTACTGAATAATACCAAAGTAACGTAACCTAGGTCAAAACTTATTACATATAACGGCTTAAGTCAATTTGGTTTCTTTTTTTCCTTTTTTTATTTTAACCACTTGAAAATACTAAATACGTAACTGCCTCAATATATGTACTAACATTTACTGTTTGCTTGTATTACAAGACTCACGACTATCCACATAGATATAAAACCATTATCTTACTAAAATTTCAAGAAAATCAGAATAAAGTTTGCCCTTACTAGGTAAATACAAAGAAAATTATGAAAGAGGAAAAGAAAAGTCATTAAAAAAAATCAAAACTTAATCGACCTCGCACCACAGTGAAGTAGTTACGATATTCTTATTCCGCACCGGGAAAAATGCCCTATACATGTGTGTGTGTGTGTACCTATGTATACTTATCATTAAGTAATGCTCTGTATACATATGTAAACATAACATTACTATCACGCTACATAGAACACGTATAAATACTATAATCCCGCTACTTAGAGATATTATTAAAACGAGGCTCATAGAAAAAAAACCGGCCAAGTGCGAGTCGGACTCGCGCACGAAGGGTTCCGTACCATAATGCAACAAAAACAAAAAAAAAGCAAAAAGAAATCGGTCACCCATCCAAGTACTGACCACTCCCGACGTTGCTTAACTTTGGTCAAACATCACGTTTGTTGTATGGGAGCCCCATTTAAATCTTTATTTTATTCTGTTTTTATTTTAGTATTTGTTGTTATAGCGGCAACAGAAATACGTCATCTGTGAAAATTTCAACTGTCTAGCTATCACGGTTCGTGAGATACAGCCTGGTGACAGACGGACGGACGGACGGACGTACGGACGGACGGACGGACGGACGGACGGACAGCGAAGTCTTAGTAATAGGGTCCCGTTTTACCCTTTGGGTACGGAACCCTAAAAACACCAAGCAAATTAATTGATATTTAAGTAACATTTTTTAAAGGAAAATGTGTCGTTGGTGGCACATGTCGTGCCATGCCTGCAGCACGCAGAGTTGTCGCCGTTGCGTGCACAACGCCTGCAATCGGGTCAAAGTTGCATTGGCGCGAACCCACCATTAACTTATTTAATTATTGAAAATATTTTCTACTGTTAGAATTTTCCCATAAATATTGTACGTTATAGTTGTAGTATTTGTTGTTATAGCTGCAACAGAAATACATCATCTATTAAAATTTCAACTGTCTAGCTATCACGGTTCATGAGATACAGCCTGGTGACAGACAATGCAGACAGACAGTGGAGTATTAGTAATAGGGTCCCGTTTTTACACTTTGGGTACGGAACTCTAAAATCTATTGATTCTGACGACCGGTCTGGCCTAGTGGGCAGTGACCCTGCCTATGAAGCCGATGGTCCCGGGTCAGAATCCTGGTAAGGGCATTTATTTGTATGATGATACAGATATTTGTTTGTATAAGAAGCGCTGGTGGCCTAGCAGTAGGAGCGGGCGACTTTCAATCCGGAGGTCGCGGGTTCAAACCCCGGCTCGTACCAATGAGTTTTTCGGGACTTATGTTACATGATATCCCATCAAAAACATAAATGTAAAAAAGGAGAGCCAAGTTCAATACAAAAATTATGCTTGGCTGTGGGGTTCGCCGCAAAAAGAATGGAGATCTAAATGAGTGCCAAGTTCTACGCAAAATCCAAAAATTTTTTTTTTTTTTTTTTTTTATTTATTATGAATGGGCTTACTCATGGCCACAGACTAGCCGAGGCGTAGACGTGTGACGTGTGTGTGTGTGTGTGTGTGTTGTGTGTGTGTGTGTGTGTGACGTGTGGTGGTGGTGGTAAATATGTATTTATAGGAACAAAATAACATTATAAACAAGTATTAAACTCTATTTCTTTGCTTTATTGGATACCTATAACAATTGCTGTTATTTAAAAAAAAATGCGAGATCTTAAAGCAGGTTAGATTTGACTTGGCCAGTTTTCATTACATCAGTAATTTTATAAAGTTATTCAACATATATATTTTGTAATTCTGATAAAAACGGTTCGGCGGCGGAGCTTGGCAGATGCAGAGTCAACTTGGAGTGCTGAAAATCCCGGCGAGAGCCCACCTACCGAAAAAGCCAGCCAAGCATCCTGGGACCTCATAAAAATAAAAACAACCCATAAATCCCTTTTGGACAATAATTTGAACCCCCGCGACCGTGCTAGACTGCTCGCAGTATCGGAACCCGAGTCAGGGCATTGGCTGCGCGCCTTGCCGTCGCGGAACATTGGTTCCCTTTTAGACCCGGCGTCACTGCGCGTAGCCGTATGCCTCAGGCTTGGTTTGAAAGCCTGCGAGCCACACGCTTGCTCCCGCTGTGGAAGCCATGTTGACGCTTATGGGCACCACGGACTCCACTGTCAATCAAGCGCCGGCCGATTTTATAGACACACAGCCCTAAACGACCTAATCCGCAGAGCACTCGGTACCGCTTCCATACCAGCAACCCTGGAGCCAGTAGGTCTATCTGCGGCGGATGGCAAAAGGCCCGACGGCTGCTCGCTCGTACCTTGGTTCCTGGGGCGGCCCTTGGCGTGGGATGTAACATGTGTTGATACATTGGCCCCATCCCACGTCCTGGGCTCTGCCAGGAGGCCGGGGACGGCAGCAGACGACGCCCAAATTACCAAGTGTCGCAAATACGCATTTTTGCAACCGAATTACGTATTTGCGGCACTTGCAATTGAAACTCTCGGTCCTTGGTCGTCAGACACCAAAAAACTAGTCAAAGAAATTTCTACCAAACTGGTCTGGGTGTCTGGCGACCTACGAGCTGCCCCTTTTTTTGCACAAAAACTCAGCCTCGCTGTGCAGAGGGGGAACGCGGCCAGCATCCTGGGAACAATGCCTCAGGCTAATTTAGGGCTAGATCTTTGATTAATTTATTTTGTTATTTAATATCTGTTTTAATTTAATAAAGATTATTTTGTTCCTATAAATACATATTTGGATTTTGCGTAGAACTTGGCACTCATTTAGATCTCCATTCTTTTTGCGGCGAACCCCACAGCCAAGCATAATTTTTGTATTGAACTTGGCTCTCCTTTTTTACATTTATGTTTTTGATGAGTTATCAATACTTTTTGTAAAGAAAACTAGGCAGGTATTGAGATTTAATGTTTTTTCTTGTGTTTCCGCTGCATGTTTTTTACTTCTGTTCTTTGTATTAATTATGTGGTGCCGCGCGCCGCCAACGACACACCGTTGGCCGGTTGTTTAGCGCGTATTACAGGTTTTTTGTATGGGGACCCCCCCTATTTTTTAACTTTTTTTATTTTTAGAAGTTTTCCTACGCTTACACACAATTACCGAGCTGGATTCCAAATTTCATCCTTCTAGGTCATCTGGAAGTAGGTCAGGTTTAGGTACTTATATGTCAGTCACAATAAAAAATGGTTTTTTTGTATGGGGACCCCCCTATTTTATAACTTTTTTTTATTTTTAGATTTTTTCCTACGCTTACACACAATAACCGAGCTGGATTCCAAGTTTCATCCTTCTAGGTCATCTGGAAGTAGGTTAGGTTTAGGTACTTATGGGTCTCTATTGTTTCCCAAATAGTTTTAAGTCATAATGTATTGTTTGTCCGAATTTTCGTTAGTCATAATTGGTTTTTCTCAGAAACGCGTAACTTTTCAGGATTGCCATAAAACAAACCTAACCTAACCTAACCCATCTACAGCATAACCTTACGAAAATCCTGAAAAGTTAACGGTTTCAGTTTTATGACTAACGATAATATGGCAAACAATACATTATGACTTAAAACTTTATGGGAAACAAAGGGACCCCAGTACTTATATGTCAGTCACAATAAAAAATGGTTTTTAGGGTTCCGTACCTCAAAAGGAAAAAACGGAACCCTTATAGGATCACTCGTGCGTCTGTCTGTCCGTCCGTCTGTCACAGCCAATTTGCTCCGAAACTACTGGACCAATTAAGTTGAAATTTCGTACACATATGTAAGTCTGTGACCCAAAAACGGATATGTAACGTCAACACATGAATTTTAAACATAGGGGCTACTTTTGGGGGGTAAACCATAAAATTAAAAATCAAAGTTTTGCAAACTATGTCGTGTTACATATCAAACGAAAGAGCTCATTGTGAGAATCTCAAATATATTTTTTTTATAAATTTATGAAAAAAATTTAGAAGTTATTCAAGAAAATAGACAAGAAATGACCATTCCCCCCCCCCTCTATCTCCGAAACTACTAAGTCTAAAATTCTGAAAAAAATACACAAAATAGTCCTTTACCTAAAGATGACAGGAAAACTTATTAGAAATCTAGAGTCAAGCGTGAGTCGGATTTAAAAACAAAAATGCGGTTTAGGTTTTTTTAGGGACACAGCCGCAATACTTTAAGTGAAACATGATGTAGACAGCTATTGCGAAGGCCCTAGGCCGATATTCGCATAAGGCCGAAGACCCGAAGCGTCCGAAGAGGCGTGCCTTTAGCTTCAAGCGTGAGTTGGACTGTAGATAAAAAAATGCGACTAGGCTGTATCTGGCACACAGCCGCAATGGTACTTGTAGTACTGATTGATTAGGTTACTAGGTATTGTCACGTGTTTTAAAAAGCACTATACAGGCTGGCCAAAAAATAAACTAAGTGTATTCCCGTTGCCGACGTGCAACCCCGAAATCGCGAAGAAAAATTTGGCTGTTTCATACGTTTTGGCTGGTCCGTTTTCTATGGGAGGATACATTTTTTTTCGCGATTTCGGGTCCCATAGTAAATGTTGCTCGGTAGGTATAATCCCAAAACCTCCCTGGCTACGGGAATGTGCGTATTTTTTGGCCACCTTGTAGGTATTATCTCTCTTCGGCCTTCGCTTTTAAAACACTTGCGGAAGTTGTAGGAAGCGCGACCCGTCGGACGCGGAGCCACAGAATTAATAATAGTACTAATAGGTACAGAAGACTCACTCTCTAACAAAACGCGTCTGTCACGATCAGCACAGATATGGCCGCTAGGTGGCGACAGCGCCACGCGCGGCTTATGGCAAACCCCAAAATTGGGGTCGATCGGATGTACTTTTAGCTACCTGTAGCAAAGCGACGAAATCGCGGAGTGAGACACGCCTGGCGAAGCTCGGTCTTCAGTCTTCGCATTTAGACACTTGTACTATTGTTCGGCATTTTAATTTCCTATCTAAGCTACTTTGCATATTTGCAGAGATATAAGCCACCACGCCAGAAAACTTCATATTACATGTGTTGAAAACTTGATTGACTCATTCGGGTTTTTCAAGACGTTTCACTCACGTCACGTTACACGTACAAAAATAAATTGTTGAAAATTGTGTGATGTACGGAACCCTTGAAACGCGAGTCCGACTCGCACTTGACCAGTTTTTTTGTATGGGGACCCCCCTATTTTATAACTTTTTTTTATTTTTAGATTTTTTCCTACGCTTTCACACAATAACTGAGCTGGATTCCAAATTTCATCCTTCTAGGTCATCTGGAAGTAGGTTAGGTTTAGGTACTATAAGTCTGTCAGTCAGTCTTAAAATTTACGACTTTTTGACCTCCATATCTTTATAACCGTTTGAGCTAGCTTCATGAAATTTGGGCTTCTAGATGTCCTTATGGATATAATTAAACACACGTAGTTTTATGTGTTTACGTTAAAGATGTTTTGAGTTATAGAAGGGTCAAAAGTGGCACCAAGTGGTTCGTGTAATATTTACACTTGGCGCTGGCTAGCCAGTTCCTTTGCTTGAACTTGGCTTGACACGCTGCCGCGTGTCTAGATTTGCCAGTCGCTTTTCGGTGAAGGAAAACATCGTGAGGAAACCGGACGAATCACAATAAGGCCTAGTTTTCCCTCTGGGTTAGAAGGTCAGATGGCAGTCGCTTTCGTAAAAACTAGTGCCTACGTCAAGTCATGGGATTAGTTGTCAAGCGGACCCCAGGCTCCTATGAGCCGTGGCAAAATGCCGGGATAACGCGAAGAAGAAGAAGAGACAGATATTTGATCCTGAGTCATGGTTGTTTTCTAATGTATTTAAGTATTTATATATATTATTATATATATATCGTTGTCTGAGTACCCACAACCCAACACAAGCTTTCTTGAGCTTACCGTGGGGCTCAGTCAATTTGTGTAAAAATGTCCTGTAATATTTATTTATTATTGATAAGTGCGCTCCAGCACCTTCGTACACACTGCTTCGCCTTAATAACACTCTAGGTACAGACAGTTATCAATAATTGAAACGTGTTGAATAAGCGTGCGTATTGCCGTTAATAGGCCAGTGAGCCGCGCTGGCCTTTGCACATCTGCCCGTGAGAAACATGAAAAAACGATGACCATTCGATTGTTCTCCCATCGTAGGTGGCGAAATGCCAACGCGTGCCACAGTTCCTTAAATAATGTAGGACGAACTACTCAAACCGTTTTTAGGGTTCCGTACCCAAAGGGTAAAACGGGACCCTATTACTAAGACTTCGCTGTCCGTCCGTCCGTCCGTCCGTCCGTCCGTCTGTCACCAGGCTGTATCTCACGAACCGTGATAGCTAGACAGTTGAAATTTTCACAGATGATGTATTTCTGTTGCCGCTATAACAACAAATACTAAAAACAGAATAATTTAAAGATTTAAATGGGGCTCCCATACAACAAACGTGATTTGTGACCAAAGTTAAGCAACGTCGGGAGTGGTCAGTACTTGGATGGGTGACCGTTTTTTTTTTGCTTTTTTTTGTTTTTTTTTTTGCAATATGGTACGCGCGCGTACCCGGTACCCTTCGTGCGCGAGTCCGACTCGCACTTGCCCGGTTTTTTAATAAGAAGTAGTAGTAGTAGTAGGACCCTAACTCTTTATTGTACAAAAAATCATATTAAATTACATTAAATTAGTAATAAGTACAAACGCGAACTTATCCTTTTGGGGGATCTCTTCCAGTTAACCTTTGACTAGATGAGAGGAGAAAGTGTAATGAGGGTGACAAATGCAGCAAAATGTACAACAAGGTACAAGAAAGTTAAAGGATATAAATACATACAAAATTTATAGGATAAACATACATATATTACACAAGAAGGAATGGGGGAAATACACTAAAAATTGGAAAGAATTAGAAAGAAATATAGGCAAATTAATCAGTCAGATAACCATATAGCTTCTTTAACCTCTCTTTGAACGACTTTGTTTCAATGTTTTTAAATCTGTGGCCCTAGTGAAAAAGGGTACAAGTCTCACGCAGCTTAGGAGTAAAAGGGCATAGGTGTTACTTGGAACCCATTTACAACTGCGCTGCCCGAGACATGTACCTGTTTTCACTAGGGACCCAGAAATGTACACCAGAGCTCGCAATAACTCCAAATACGTTATACTGTAATTAGATTTGATCAGCTGTTACATACTCAACGTATAAGCATGCGATTAATTATCATAGTGGAGGTAGATTTATAATCCTAACTCGTCAAAACAAATAATGATAATAAATAAGTAGTTTTTATTGATATCATAAACGTAAGGCGTATATTTTTGACGAAGAATACTAACTTTTTAGTGTTTGGTCTGTAATGAGTTACCAACCTAAAGTTAACGATCCATTTAGTTATATAATAAAACGGCTACAAATATAATGACCACCAAAAAAAACTTTGGTACCCTAAATAAAAAAATCATGCTTACCAAAAAAAATTACTGAACACCAAAAAAATAAGGCCTAAAATTACAAATGTACCACCATTTTAATTACGACTGCACTTCAAATTGTATTCGAATACCAAATATATTGAATGATTACCAAAAATCATTAATGATCACCAAATCTTGAAGACCAAATAAATGCGATATTTTCACCTAAATAAACCACTATGATACCAAAAAATTTATACATATTACCAAATAAAGTAAAATGATGCCAAAATTACTAGCCCCTCTCGCTCAACCCCCGTACCCCGCACCACATAACTTAGGTAGGCATACTGAAATGCTACTAGAAAAGTATGTTAGGTTAGGTTTGTACTGCTATCAGTTAAGTGGGCTAGGTTAACACTGCGACTCTTACAGAAACGAATTGCTACTAGAAAAGTGGGTTAGGTTAGGTTTGAACTGCGACCCTTACAGAAAAGAAATGCTACTAGAAAAGTGGGTTAGGTTAGGTTTGAACTGCGACCCTTACAGAAACGAAATGCTACTAGAAAAGTGGGTTAGGTTAGGTTTGAACTGTGACCCTTACAGAAACGAAATTCTACTAGAAAATTGGGTTAGGTTAGGTTTGAACTGCGACCCTTCCAGATAAGAAATGCTACTAGAAAAGTGGGTTAGGTTAGGTTTGAACTGCGAACCTTACAGAAACGAAATGTTACTAGAAAAGTGGGTTAGGTTAGGTTTGAACTGCGAACCTTACAGAAACGAAATGTTACTAGAAAAGTGGGTTAGGTTAGGTTTGAACTGCAACCCATACAGAAACGAAATGCTACTAGAAAATTTTGCTTTGCTTTAATAGGATAGCAAGATTTAAAAATTTGGTTATAATTTTACATTAAAATGGAGTTCTAATTTCGGTGGTCATTTACTATTTTTGGGTTTACAATGATTATTTTGGTGTCATTTTATTTAATAGGATAGCACGATGTAAAAATTTGGTTATCAATTGACATTAAATTGGGGTTTGAAATTTGGTAATTATTTACAATTTTTGGGTTAATAATGATTAATTTGGTGTTATTTCCTTTAATAGGATAGTAAAATGTATTAAAATTGGTAATCATTTCACATTAAAATGGTGTTATAATTTTGGTGATCATTCATTATTTTAGGGTGGTAAAGTAGATTTTTTTGGTATTAAATTTTATTAAATCTGGTGATCAGTTAAATAGCAGCCTAATAAAACTTAGCGACTGACATTTACCTAGTGGTAAACAAAATAATTATAATTTATTATTATTATACTTAACTTTGCCTTATTTGTACAATTATACGGTTCTTTACTAAGGTAAGAGGCGTAACACAAATATTGGCGTAAAGTGTGTGAAAGAAATTGCTAACTAATTAGTACCGATAAAGATAAATTCATGGATATGTCCATTGGTTTAACGTCTACTGTGTAAATAGCGTTAATTAAGTCAAACTATAAAGTGACTTGTGTCGTACGGCGCGATTCGGAAAGTGAATTAGAGATTAATCAGATACGATATAGTAAAGATATCAGGTAGTATATATACAAATACAAATACAAATGTTTATTTCTTAGAATATGGTAGTACAATGATGGTCAAATTACAATAAGGGCGTCATATTCTGCCCCTATCGGCTATATAAGAAGTTATTAACTTTACTATTTCATATCTAGTGAATCTCTAATTAGTTTCCCGAATCGCGGCGCCAGCCGCCATAAGGTACCTTTTGCCGTGGAATGTCACATATTTTTCTTTACTATTTCATATCTAGTGCATCTCTTATTCATTTCTCGAATCGAGCCAGTAGTCTTTAGTACCTAATCACTATTGGCGCCGTCGACAGAAGATCAGCGCTGGCCAACAGGACATCACATCACCATACTGAAGACCATTGTATGGCTTAATGTTTTGTGAAATTTTAATTGTTTATTGCATTGTATATTGAATGTCCTCTTTCTCTTTAATTGAATTCAAAAAAAGGAGGAGGTTCTCAATTAATTGAAATCTTTTTTTTTATGTACACCGAGTTTGCATGACCAAGTTATGAATTGATTTTATTCAAAATGTGTCCATGTGCTTTTGCATCGCTGCATCTATGTTCACCTCATACTTGAAGAATTATGTTTTAAAGTGTATGATGCTTTTATTTCTTGTTTGTGATTGAATCCGTCCGCTTATCATACAGCTAATCGTTTATACCTGCCCTTAGCCACACTCCTGTATCCCTAATCCTAATCCATATTGGACTAGGTACATTGTGAGTAGTTGTGTTTAATAGTATTATTATAGAGTCAATATCTATCGGGAGATAGCCAAGATCGTGACGCGGTGACTGCGACGCGCCTTATCGGTGCATCGGCTTCGTGGCTATCGTAAATAATGTGCAACTTTTCCCGCCACGCCCCCGCCGTGCAGGAACAACGAAACAATGAAGATGCGGCTAATCTGTTGTACTAACTTTTTTAGAACATTATTTTAACCTTTGAGCCCAGACATCAACTTTTGCCAAGACAAATGCAATTTTGATTTATTAAAATAAAGGTTCAAATTAGCATTGAACCTTTATTTTGAGGTTAAAAAATATCGGGTAATTTTGGTAGCTGTGAATATTGGATGTATGAAAGCTTGAGGAATTATTCAATTATTTTATGCTTTCTGTATTTTAAATATGTTATAATAAAATTCGTCTAAGCTAACTCTGCGCCGAGTTTGGAGTGTCAAAGTGTAGACCGTCAATTTAACCCTTGCCATATTTGCTTAATCTACGGAATTTACCTATTTTGTTTTAAGAATGCGTCGGCAGCCATCAGGGATGACATACTGAAACGAAGATATGTATAGAGAAAAATAATAATTTTTAAGTTCGTATTGAATTACTTGCATTTATTGAAAATATATGAAATGGTATTTCAGCAATGTCAATTTTTTATTTACAATTCGACATTAGTACAATATTAGTATTGTTTATCAATGATTTTTAAAATTATGAACACAGCTATTATGTCCCAAGATTCGCGATGTCACAAGCCGTTATGGCAGGGTCCATAGCTTCACTAGTCCGCAGCTAGACGGCGGTCGCTAACCGCGGCAACACTATCGCAGTCATGGCCGTGCCGTTGTTTTTGACTGAAAACGGTGCACGCGCGCTTCATGCGCCAGGTGGGGCCATGAAAATGGAGTGCAACTTCAAAGTATAGGTACGCAAGATTTTAAAGGCGCTCTAATGTTATGAACAACTTAAGCAATATTCGGACACTTTAACAAGTTATAAAATAACGGGTTATATTTTATTGATAAAAACAAAGAAAGAAATAAACAAACATAATAAAACTTAAAAATCTATAGATAACTAACTTTTGTCCTTTTTATGAGCTTTCTTAAGCTGAGAGTTATGAGCAAAGATTTTCTGTACGTTTTGCCTGGAATCTCGAATAAGATAATTATTCTCAAGAATGTAACTTTACCTATTCTTTTTTTTTCTTAAAATTTTTATTTCATGATACAAAAGACGTATATTGAGTGATTGAAGAGTTCATAGTCTAGCGGAGAGGTACTGGATCTTCAACGACGTCGACGTCGCGGCTCGATCTAATGAGTTTCTTGGGACTTACGGACGAAATATTTTTACATTAATTGAAAGAATAGGTACAATTGTCATGTTAAGGAAACTGAACTAATTCCCGTAATCAATAACAAAACATGTCGCGCGAGTGACTAAAAACAAGTGAGTCTAAACCGTAAAATTATTCAATGAACTAATTCCCGTAAGGTCTAGCTTGCCCTCTGAATTGGAAACTTAGTTGGCAGGCGCTTTAAAAGTAGTTGCGGCGCCTTTTTAGTAATAATAGAAATGTGGCAAAAACATGATTCTTTAATTATTTTTAAATTAATCTTAACCAAAAGAGTCCTAAAGGAACTGCCATGGGGACTATAATTTGACGCGAAAGTATAATAAGCGGACGTACGGGCGGGCGATTTCCTGGCCCGACACCGGCTGTGTTTACACGAGATCCCGACCACTCGCCAGCGGCTACGAACAAAATCCTACGCGGATATTAAATTTATATCGACCACCTTATACAACAAAGCTTTAACTTATCTATACTAATGTAGCTGTTCCAAATGATTAAGATCTGTTGCAATGTTCCAATTACTGTTTATGTGATTTTTTGTTATGATTTTGGCAGGTTCACTAGTTTCCTACTCAGAATTAAGGTTGACTCGTACTAGACCCGGCCGGGGCCGGGCCGGAGCTTCCGGCGCTTCGTTTTCTATGGAAAGCACCACGTGATCACCGATCAGCCGTCATATAAGATGACATCTCGGACGCCACGGCCCGGTAGAGCGTGAGTCATAAAATATCATCATCATCATCATCATCTCAGCCATAAGACGTCCACTGCTGAACAATGTTCATAGGCCTCCCCCTTGGACCTCCCATAAAAATGACATTATAGAAATGCATAAAATATGACATTATAGAAATAGTTTGCATATATCAATAATGTCATATTTTATTTACAAGGATTGTGAAGATTTTATCTTTCATTATTTCGTGTTGGAACACTCACTACCATCTGGGTTAGGAGGCCGTTTATTCATTACTAATGTGGCATAAGGCCGTGTGTATGCGTGTAAAGAAATTATGTTAGAGCTTCGGTTTCTAATAAAAATTAGAGATGCCCCGAATAGTGAATTTGGCCGAATACCGAATATTCGGCCTCTCTCTCGGCCGAATACCGAACATTCGGCGACCGAATATTCGTCATGACATGCGAACATTTTGAGTCACAATTTGGTCACAATTATCATGAAAACTGTTCGCCAACAAAGCACAACGTTTGCTAGGACATATTTTCATGTTGAACAGAATTAATTAATGTAACAGAGTTAATCAAATTAGACCCATGATAAAAATATAATATTTTGTAACCAACATATGCTCAAAAATGTACCTTCGTGTCTAACTACTTTCCAAGAAGACATTCAAAATATGAAATATACCTAATTTTTGGTTATTTTTTTGTGTAATTTTTCTTTTAAGTAGGTACAACAGATATTCGGTATTCGGCCGAATAGTAAGCAACATTCGGCCGAATACCGAATATTCGGCAAAGTGGCCGAATAGGCCGAATACCGAATAGTTGCCGAATATTCGTGGCATCTCTAATAAAAATCTCTCTATCTGGGGCCTAAAATACAAGCTAATACTATTTATTAGTAATTTTTGTATGTCTTAGCTTGTATTGTACATTATTATGCAATCTGGCCCTGGTCAGTCAAGCAAGACATACTCGTAATGTGCAAAAATTACATACCATGAATTATTTGTACCCCGAAGAGTGACATCGGAACACTTCATCTATTTAATTGCTCTGTCTGTCTGACAGTCAGCGGATTTTATCTCAAGAATCAGAAGATTTCTTTTCTATTGCCCTTGTCAACAAGTAGGTACCTACCTAATAAGGTAAGAAAAAATATATGTAAATGTAAACATTACAAAATCTTATTTCATATAGGTAGGTACGTTTTTGTACTACCTACTTGTCTGAAAATATAGCAGCAATATAAGTAGGTAGGTAGCAATATATATGTCGGCGGCAGATCGTAAGATCAGGCATATCGTGAAAGTCCTAGGCATATCGTGAAACGTGAAAATCTTTGACTCGTTCCCTGAGTCGACGGAGGGCTCCTATTTCTGGGCAGTTTGCCCTTCGGGCATCTGAAGCAACCTAACGAACCTATCCTGCCTATATATAGGTTTAATGTGACTATCGTCAAAACATTACACAGGAACATTACGATCTGCCTGATCTTACGATCGGCCGCCGACATATATAAATACTTAGTTAAAATTTATATGTATTATAAAAAATATCTATCTGATCACATAAGGTTCACAAGCCTAAACAAAAGTTCTACATGTTCAGTAAGTATTTAACATTTCGCGTGTAAAAAAATGTTGCTCTTGTTTAGTCTTCCGGAACCTATTTGCAAGGCAGAGCGTGAGATTTAGAGGGAAATCATGGCTTAATTCAGATATCCATCGACCATTAATTTTATTACTCTTTCATTAATGAATAACGTCAACACGGATGCTTGATGTTACTGGAAATACATTTTACCTATTATTATTATACTTAGCAAAATAAACTTACATAATTAAATGAAGGTGTGTATATACATATACCTAAAGACATTCTAGTTTTTTGGATTCGAATAGAGTTATGTACCTATTAATTGCCCTTAAGTTTACATGCGCATGTATCTATAAATTTAAAGCATAGTAAACAATTAAAATAGTTCCTACACTTCTTAAACGGTAAACGATCGATTTTCTCAAATAATAAACAAATATGTTTTTATTAAAATCATAATTAATAATTCTAATTTCTGTTTTGTAAACTTTTTTCCAAACGCATGAATGTTTTCGTCGGTTTTATTATGATTACAAGTATGATTGTTTTTACTTATATAGGGCTTAGTTTTTTCCATTTGTCAGTAAATATAAGTTCATTGTGCGTGACACAGCGTTTTCCAACTATTACTAAAAAAATCTAGGAAGCGTAAAAAAACTAGGACTCAAAGGATTACGAGCTAGTTCTAATCCTTTGAGTCCTATTGAAGCTATATCACACACGTGATTTCATGTAATATGAATGAAAAGTCAAATATACCGGATTTTTACAAATATTTGACGTTTCAAATTGGTGGATTGAAGCACAGGATCCCTTTGGTAACTAATCTGGTTTCCCGAAGCAACTTCAGTCACAGAATAAATAATAGTTAGGTACTAGGTACAGAAGACTCACTCTCTAACAAAACGCGTCTGTTACGATCAGGACAGATATGGCAGCTAGGTGGCGACAGCGCCACGCGCGGCTTATGGCTAGCCACCAAAATTGGTGTGGAACGGATGTACTTGTAGCTATCTGTTGCAAAGCGACGAAATCGCGGAGTGAGCCACGCCTGAGCGGCTACCGCGAAAACCGAAATTCGCAAATTGTGGGGATCTTTCTCTTTTACTCCAATGAAGGCGTAATTAGAGTGACAGAGAAAAATGCCCGCAAATTGCGAACTTCGATTTTCGCGGTTATAGCCCTGCTTCGGTGTGTATTTCGATAGTCTCTTCCATAATCTTGTATCCGTGGTGGGGGAGGTCCGAAGCCGCTTCGGATTGCGTGTGCGCACAGCAAGCGCCAAATTAGCGCGCAGTCGCGCCAGGACGCTGAAGTCTACCGTCTACCTAGATAATAATGAAAAATGGCCGCAATTTAGACAAAACAATTATTGTACCGCCGCGTGCATAGGAACAATAAGCCTAATGTTTCATACCATTCAAAGTAATGTACGGAAATTGGTAGTGGCAGCTGTTTTTAATTAATGGCTGTTGTCGCGATTGCACTGCTTTGTTATAAATACAAGTAGGTACATATTGTCTCTAAGTGAGGATAATGTCGTATACAATATATTTTTATAATATTCATAATATGTCGACTATAGCAAAAAAAATCTCGAAGTCGAATCTCGAACACTCGAATAATTTTTAGGGTGCCGTACCCAAAGGGTAAAACGGTGTACCCTTGTTTTGCCGACAAACTTTTCATCGAATATTATTTCATCGACAACGATTCATCGAAACGTTAGTACTAGTAATATTGTTTCGCGTTATTTTGTTTCATATACTATTTATTTCAATTTTTCTTACTGCGTAGAAATACTATTCATCGAATATTACTTGATCGCTGATTCGTTTCAAATTATTTTAATTGGCACAACTACTAAACATTGCAATTCATTTGTTCGACGTATTACTTTAATAATTTTTTCTGTTGTAACAATTTTAGGTTTCGGTTAGGTTAGAACTGCGACCCCACACAGAAACGAACGGCTATCAATTAAGTCGGTTTCGGTTAGGTTAGAACTGCGACCCCACACAGAAACGAACGGCTTTAAAAGTAGGTTTAGGTTAGGTTAGAACTGCGACCCCACACAGAAACGAACGGCTATCAATTAAGTCGGTTTCGGTTAGGTTAGAACTGCGACCCCACACAGAAACGAACGGCTTTAAAAATAGGTTTAGGTTAGGTTAGAACTGCGACCCCACACAGAAACGAACGGCTTTCAAAGTGGGTTTAGGTTAGGTTTGAACTGCGACCCCACACAGAAACGAACGGCTATCAAAGTCAAATATTACATATTGAAATAATTTTATGCGTAATAAATTTTATTAAATGCAATCCAAAATGAAATAAGAAAACCCGTAAAGAAATACCACGATATAAACTATATACGAAATAATTCGAGTGCCAATTAAAACTCCCGGATTTAAATTTACTAGTATCAATTCTTCGACGCAATGACTTGTCGATGAAATGAAAATACTTGAAACGTTGTCTTCGAAATAACATTCGATGAAATGTCTGTCGGCAAATCAAGGGTAAACCGGGTAAAACGGCACTCTATTACTAAGACTCCGCTGTCCGTCCGTCCGTCTGTCACCAGGCTGTATCTCACGAACCGTGATAGCTAGACAGTTGAAATTTTCACAGATGATGTATTTCTGTTGTCGCTATAACAATAAATACTAAAAAGTACGAAACCCTCGGTGGGCGAGTCCGACTCGCACTTTTCCGGTTTTTTTACATAAAATAAGTTCAAAAAATTTTTTTATATAAAAATTATTTGTGAATGGTTTCCTAGTAATCATTAGAGTTAGTGCGGAAAGAGAAGAGTCGTGGAGTATAATATACACAGACTCTACACATCGTTAACGTAAACAAAACACGCCACTTGGATCACATGCACCTTTGAACCATATTCCAGAAATACGTTTTGGAACACACCACATATCAGTTTAACAGCTAATCCATCCATGTTACCATCTTAAAGTAATAGAAATGTAGCCCCAAGCAGGCGTCGCTCACTCCGCGATTTCGTCGCTTTGCTACATGTAGCTAAAAGTACACCCGTTCCTCACCAATTTTGGTGGCTAGCTATAAGCCGCGCGTGGCGCTGTCGCCACCTAGCGGTCATATCTGTCCTAATCGTAACAGTCGGTTTGTTAGAGTGTGAGTCTTCTGTACCTAGTACTATTATTTATTCTGTGCCCCAAGATTGTTAAGTTGTACTCTCATAGTGCGTACGTACATGTACATTTATGGGCAAAAAACCTCCCTTCGGAGGCTACGTGCTAGCGTAGGTTTTAATTTATCTATTGAATCATGAGGTACCTCACGCGATAGGCGCATTAAACATTTCTGTTTACTAGCATTCTCACCGTTGGTTTATTGGAATTTCCGTTACTGGGCAACTTGCTTATACTCCAATATTAAACGATATTTCTTCCAATAGTCGCATGGCAGTAGGTATCTCGTTATAAAATAGTTTGAGTAAATATGGAGTTAGATTATCATAAATTAAGCAAGAAATGTCACATTTACCACGAAAAAACCGGCCAAGTGCGATTCGGACTCGCGCACGAATGATTCCGTACTATTACGCAAGAAACGGCAATAAAATCACGTTTGTTGTAAGGGAGCCCCACTTGAATATTTATTTAATTTTGTTTTTAGTATTTGTTGTTATAGCGGCAACAGATACACCATCTTCTTCAACCTAGCGTTTTCCCGGTCTAGCGCCAGGGTCCGCTTTCCTGCTCAGTCTTCTTCACTTTGCCCAGTTTACAACACCATAAACAGAAATAATACACCATGTGTGAAAATTTTAACTGTCTAGCTATCACGGTTCATGAGATACAGCCTGATGAAAAACTGACGGACGGACAGACCGACAGACATACGGACAGTGGAGTCTTAGTAATGGGGTCCCGTTTTTATCCTTTGGGTACGGATCCCTAAAAAATATTCATAACCAAGCTTTATGTAGGTAACTTTCACTTGTTTTTACACTTCCGACGATTTTCAGTTAAACTACTCATCTACTCGAAGGTTAGCTGGAAGAGTTTCGCCGTTGCACTTCCATTACTGTAATTTATTTTTGTAAACCTGTGTTGTGTTTAATAAAGTGATTACTACTACACTACCTACTCCTACTAACTACTACTACTACTACGTATACTAATATTACTACTACTACTACTACTACTAACCCCTACTACTACTACCTATTCTCTCTCTCTAATAGTCTCTTTATTCAATTAAGGTCTTAGGTTAGGGTTTTACAATGTGAGTATAAAAGTAAAATATAAAAACTCTTACAAAACATTACAAAAAAATATATAAACACATTATAAAAAAACCTAACCTAGGGTGCCTACTACCTATTATTATTAGTAACCTACCTCAACCAAAAGTCAAATAAATTCAGTTCGGCCACAAGCCATTGCGATGGATCATCACAAAAACTACATGTGTAAAGTTGTTAAAGATAATAATACCGTTAATAAGTTTTACATATTTTCTTTTACAGTGGGGGTTCTTTAAATTACTTCTCGTTTACATTATTAAGAAAAAAAAATAGTGTTGCCACATATTTTTTTGAACGCTATCATTTTACTCTATGAATATCTGAATAGCACTGTACAGTGGTTAAAGCCGCCCACTCGGGTAGTAATAGCGGTTAGAGAGTGAATACCTACGTAGGTACTTGTATTAATTTGTATTGTAAGAACCGGCCAATGACCTCTTTGGAGGGAAATCCAAAACTAACCGTGCGTGACAGAATTGGCGGAGACAGTCGACCAGAAGAATCACTTTTTAACGAATAATTGATTTTGACTTAACATGTTAATCTAATCTACTTTTCAGCTTTCTTAGGTTAGAAGATTAGCCAAAAATACTTGTAGTTAGGACAAAGTATCCGGTCAGAAATGGGTGATATTACCCGAAGCAGAACTCTGCTTTTCATTTTGAATATGAGGAAATTAAAATACATGGGTAACAGGACGATGTAAAAACTCTTAGTATTTCTTAAGGTAACATTGACTATTTGGATAGGTACCTCTAAGAGTATTTAATAACTGGAGTGGCCATTAAGAGCTTACCCCTCTGCCGAAAAACTTGCACAATTGTGCAAACTTTTGTATGAACTGACATGGCTATTTGTACGTTACGTACAAATCATGTAAAAATAGCAATACATTTGACGTCCCCCCCGCAAAAATCGGCAGACTGTTTCGTAACGAAAATGACAGCGATGACATCTCCTTTCTAAATGCTCTAAGGGATACCTATACAGGAAATATCCACAACTCGGGAACAATTGTTTTGTATAACACACACAAATAAACTCCCTTACCTACAGTTTCGTAAGCAGCGGTTAATGTTGGCTAGGTTAGGAGCTATTAAACTATTTTTCCAGTTTTTCATACCTCATCTACTTGATAGTAAGTAGCGTGTGAAATCCGTGAAATAAAATCTTTGTGCCTGCTGATATTCGGCACGTTCTAATTCATTACGGACCTCAATATTCAATTACTGCTTCAGAAATCCATGGCAATTTGCACTCTATATCTAGCACAGAGATATTGCAATTGAATGGTGTAAGTGCGATGGGAGTTAAAATTTTTTGCGATGGTCAGTTTTCGGCGGTAACGGGGCCGGTTTGAGGAAAATGTCGCTCTTTACAGATGAGTACGCTTAAAGCGCGTTGAGTGTTACATTAATAAAAAAACGTTCTAGGCTATTCTGATTTCGACTAATAATACCTACTTAACTAGGATAGTAGGTGAAGCTGGGTTAGGTTGATATGTGTTCATTACAAATTTCTTATCATTTATCAATGCTAGTAGGTAACCCGAAATATATGCTTTAAACAGTAGGTAAGGTGTAGCGTAGTTTCAACTACTTACCTAATAGAAATATCTTCCAAGTTTTACATTATTATAACTAAAGTCACACACAACACATCTTTTTCGCTATTTCTGACATATATGGCACCTTAGTTAAGAGCCAACGGAAGTGGTAATTTCTCCATACAAAAACGTACTCGACTCTTTCCTCCGTGGGTTTTGATGCTAGAGCACTGATTTTTTCAACACAGATTAATATTTTCAATATATGTATCGGACCGTTTTGCTTTTTTTGATATTTTTGTTTTTTAAGGCGCTAGAGCCCTTCAAAAATGGCCAAAATGGCCTAATTGACTATGCCGCAATGAGAGGCGTAGTATTCAAAACTGATATCAATTAGCCAAAAAAGCAATACGGACCAATACAGATAATTTCATAATCATTTAGATTTCCAGGTTTGGTTAGGATGGTTAAGTTTTGGAGGAGGAAACAGTCGAGTACGAAACCTCGATTTTTGAGATTTTTACGCGGGATTTTTCGCCTTGTCACTAGTTTTAGGAGCCGCTTCCGTTAGCGAGACGGGTATATATAATATACCCGTACCCATACGGGTATATATAATAAATAGGGTTCTTCAAAAAAAACATTGTTTGATAAAGTGAATATTTTAGGAAATAATCGCCTCGAAAGAAACAAAATGTACGTGAGGATTTTTTTTCGTGTCAACCCTATGGTGTGGGATATTGTTGGAAAGGACTTTCAAAATGAATAGGTGTTTTAGAAGAACAGATTTTGATAAAGTGAATATTTACAGAAATAATCGTTTTGAAAGAAACAAAATGTGTGTGTTATTTTTTTTATCGTTTCAACCTTATAGTGTGGGGTGTCGTTGGATATGCCTTTCAAAATAAAAAAGGGGCTTTAAACAACATTTCTTGATAATGTAAATCATTTCGGAAATAATTTTTTAGTAAGAAAAATAAAGGTTTTTCCTTCTAACTTTTGAACCATCTGTTCAAAAAATATGAAAAAAATCATGACAATAGTGCTTAAAACACTCAATCAAATGAAATTAAAACAAACTTGATCACTTAAGCCGTTTATGAGTTATCGCTAAAAGTCTTCCCTTCTTATTTTAATTAAAAGCCTGGCAACCCTTACTTGTGACCGGATTTTCGCAGGCAACCCTATACTATTTTATTTGCAATAAAATTATCATCATTTTGATGTATAATTCAAGCGTGAGACAGATGAGTGCAATTATCGATATAAAATCACCTCTTTAAACACGGCAACCACATAATAGTGACCGGAAAAAGATAGGCAACCTAGTTGATTATTTTTGTTGTACAAGTTGTATACTTTCCATTGAAACGTAATTATTTCGTTCGTCAGACAAAGCGGTGAAATTTAGCGAGAATATTTTTTTTTCAAAAATTTATTAAAAAAAAAAATATCTATACAATCGAATTGATAACCTCCTTCTTTGAGATTTGGAAGTCGGTTAAAAATAGCTTTGACCATATTTCTTTAGGCAACCCTATTTATTTATGCTCTGGGACATATTTTCTTTCATATTTTCATTGTTTCATCTGTCAGACAGATTGGTGAAGGTCGACCATATGTGGGATCTCCTACTATAAAAGTTATGAACTCTCGTCATGGTTATCTGGGCCATTTTATTTAAAGTTGTCGCCTACACTATCATTCTACTCAGAATCATGAGCTCTTTTGATCCTAATAGGATAAAAAAGTGTCCCAAAATTTCCATACAATTTTCGATGTTTCCATTCCATGACCGCTATAGAAAGTATATGAAAAATGCTATTGGAATGGAAATAAAAACCTTGTGACACTTTATTTCTCCTATTAGAATAGAGAGAGCTCGTGATTCTGAGTAGAAATAACATAAAACCTACCTAACTACCTACTAAATAGTCTTGTAGACAAAAATATGGATCCCTGCCGGCCTAGCCAAGGTTACAATCGCTATCGCTTCGACAACGAAAAGCATTATGTCTCTCTATCACTCTTCCATATTAGCACGACAGTGACAGTTGCGTTTCGATCGCTACGGAGCGTGAGCGATTGGCATCTTGACTACGCGGCCTGGTCTCTGAAATAAATACTTTAATATTTTTTTAAAGTGTAGGGGACAACTTTAAATAAAATGGCCCAGCTCTCGACCTACCTACCTTGAGCTAAGTAAATCACGATCATTGAGAAACTCATAGTCATCTGAGATAATAAAATTGAGGTAGAGGAGCGAAGCGCTGGACACACCTGTTCCGCACGTCATTCAATGTCATTGAACTTGTCAAATCAGTTTAAGGATGAGTCACGCTAGACGACGCTATACGTTAAACCGGGCCGTGTCCGGGCCGGAGCTTCCGCGGCGCATCGTTTTCTATGGAAAGCATCACGTGATCACCTGTATGGAAAGGTTCTCCTGTCACCTAGAACCTGTATGTCATAGAAAAGTAAGCGCCGGAGGCTCCGGCCCCGACACGGCCCGGTTTAACGTGAGTCATCCTTTATGTGGCCGAAAACCGATAAAAAAATCGGTCAAGTGCGAGTCGGACTCGCGTTCCAAGGGTTCCGTATATAGGTCCGACTCACGCTTGACTACACATTTCTAATAGGTTTTCCTCTCAGGTAAAGTACTATTTTGTGTAATTTTAGGTCCGTTAGTTTCAAAGATAAAGGGGGGGGGGGAATGGTCGGACAGACAGACGCACGAGTGATCCTATAAGGGTTCCGTTTTTTCCTTTTGAGGTACAGAACCCTAAAAATAAATAGCAGAGTAAGATTATATGCTGATGCTGTGATGTATCATAATTAGCATTGGTACATCGATACCATGAAGAAATCGTAATTGGATCAAACACATTTTAGAAAAAGGTCACTTCTGTGGACAAAAGAATAAAAGTTAAAGATTATGCTCCAGAAAAGTATATTATGTCCCGTTTTTATTATTTCAGTGTCAAGTATTAAAAAAAAAAGTTCTTCGTAATGGGGGACTCCACGCTAGACCGGGCCGGGGAAATGACATGTCGGACGCCTCGGCCCGGCCACGGCGTGGTCTAGCGTGAGTCATTCTTAAGCGTGGAGCGGAAAAAAATCTTTAGTTTCCCTTAACTTTGCGATGACAACAAAAAAGGCGAACGAGTTAAAATACTGTAAAATTAACTCTCTAGAAAAAAAAACCGCTACCGTGAGCGTAACAGGTGATTTGAAGCGATTTTTTGGGGTTTTTTCCAACTTGTAATATTTGAAAAAAACTAGGTAGTCACGAGGAGTCTATTTGACTTGACAGAATGATAAAGGCGACATGGCTAGCGTATGTTTTCTAAAGTTTAATTAAATTTAAAGTAAGCAGCCATTGTAGTAGTAAAACACTTTATTGTACAAAAATAAAAAAAAAACAGGAAAAATAACATTCGTCATTAGTACAAAGGCGAACTAATCCCTTTAAGGGATTTCTTCCAGTTAATCTTTTGAGCGATTGAGGGAGAATTGGAGACGGTAGAGTCTGGCTACTGAAATTTTACACAAATGTTTGGCGGGAAATTCAAAAAATCTTGGGCTGGTCACACTTTGTGTAGTAGGAATTATAGTTTTGATACTAGACAATATTATTGATTTTCTGTGCACAAGTAAGGTACCTAAGCAAATAAGTTAAATAAACGTTTACGTGCACTCAAAGTCAGCTCACATAATTTGTACCACTATTTAAAGTACAGTCAACGACAAACACATATGTTTACGTTCCAATATTTAGATTTTATGGATATTTTTTAGAACTTTTAGTTTATCCGTTTCTTTATACACTTATACTGTTTATGAGATTCAGGCATTAATAAATTCACGTACTTAATCAAAGTAATAGACAAATGTTAGAACTAGTACTTAAAGTATCAAAATATTTATAGAGCACCAACCTTCTAATTTGTTTACATTTGGTTAGGACTTGTAAACATTGCAGTTTTTCGTTATACAAAGCTACACGTCGACATCGCACATTGTCGTAATTATTTACGAGCTTAAATAATAGTTTGCAAACCTCACTCAGTATAGAAATTATTAATATTATTTAAAATAAACCCCTTATAAACCGCAAATAATTTGAATGAATGACATAAATTGACAACTGACTTTTAGCTTTTTTTTTAAATCATAGACAATTGGTGATACAACAACGAAATATCTGTCAACAATTTTTGGCTAGCCAGACTCTAGACATTCGTATTGTACCAACAGCGTAAAATAAAAGAAAAGGAAAAGAAGATAATAAATAATAATAATAAAACGAATAGTTTCTTAGTTATAATATTGGCAGTTTACTTACAACAAATATATATGTACATATAAACACAACTAAATACATGTATATTCTATAATACATATTACATATACAGTCTGTTTGGTACATCGTTAGCCAAATTAAAACGGCAGATAGGTTGAGTCATTTGCTATCTACTCATGTCTAGAAAAACAAAATTGGCCATGGTTTTTTTTACTACTATGCTAGTAAAAAATTGAAATTTACGGAAAACTGGCATAGAAGTGAAAAAAAAAATTACGCCAAATTAAAAATTTCTAGGTCTGAGAAGATAGCAAATGACTCAACCTATCTGCCGTTTTAGTTTGGCAAACGATGTACCAAACACCCTGTATAAAAAAACTATAATACCGCACACATCATTGTAGTTTGATTTACACGTCTGTCACTTATATTTTATTATGTCATGAAATGTTTTACAAAAGTTGCCATTTGGACGTAAGAACAGTATTAGTCAGTTGAAATCGACCTCCTCTAGTGGTCAATCCAAAAATTGTATGTTTTTAGAATCAGAATAATGTGCAGGAGGGAATTTAGACTGAGGAATAATTTAAACTAATCGAAATTAATTAATTAATGCACCATTTTTACATGTCTCTGTTTGGCCCGATGGTTGACTGGTAGAGAATGCCATTAGGCATTAAGTTCGCCATTTGTACATTATTCTTATGTTTTGTGCAATAAGTTTAAATAAATAAATAAATATTGCTCTTGGTCAGCCGCGGCTTAACTTTGTGCAAATGGCATAAAAGTGGTACAAAAATTCATCAAAAAAAACCTCGTCGAATAATGAAACCTAGAATAGGATAGGATAGGGTAGGATGTAGCTGCCTTTGAGGACAGTATTAAAAAGTGGTGGCTGACCACCTTTTGGTTGGTTTTATGCAGCCGGCCTCCGCACTAGTCACCAAGGCCGAGGTTGAGCAGAGGGACCGCGAACCACGTTCGATGTGTTGCCTCTCTATCGCACTTGTAAATTTGTACGCAAGTGTGGCAGGGAGGCAACACGTCGAACGTGGTCCGCGGTAGGCGCTCAGGTCTTGAGCTACTACGTTATTCCAATGTACAGTCGCCATCAGACATATCGGAGCGGCCAAGGTGCTCACAAATATCTGAACACGCCTCTATTGTCAGGGAATTAGAGCGCGTGTTCAGATATTGTGAACACCTCGGCCGCTCCGATATATCTGATGGCGACTGTACATTAAAAAGTAAATTCCAAATATGTGTAATGGTTTCTTTAGTTTAATACTGACAGACAGCGTACTATTGTACATCCTAAACCTTAACCTAGGACCTTAACTTTTATACAGGGTGGCTAAGGCTGTTTCATACATTTTGCCTGGTCCATTTTCTATGGTTGGTCCCATAGTAAAAGTTGTTCAGTATAATCGCAAAACCTCCCTGGCAACGGGAATGCAATTATTTTTTAGCCGCCGTGTATATTATTCTTCAAATGGTGTAGAGATGTAACAGGGCTGTGGCTTAGGGTTAGAACCGGTAATTGTTTCTGACAAGTGTATTGTAATATGCCTAAATTGAAAATAAACCAAAACTAAACTTTCACTTTCACTACGAAAGGAATTTTGAAATCAACTCCAAGCGGGTGAATGTAGTTGAAAGTTTTTAAAGACTTTTACACTGACAATATCGAGGGCGGAAGCTAATACGTAATACCGTAATTTGACGAACGGGACGCCCGGACAGACATATCATATAAGCAAAGACATATGTAACTTGGTATAAGATAAATAAAGTCTAAGAAAAAAACGTGCTAGTAAATCAAGAAAAAGTCATTTTCTCGGATAGATGGCGCACACACTTTTAGCCTATGCTCGGCTAGATAGCGTGACGAGACCGTTTCATATTTAACAATTTTAACACATAGATATCAGTGAATGAACATGTGTCAAAATGATATAAAAATAATAAAATCATTTACTTATATTAATTTTTTTGATAATTTTATACGTGTTTATTTTGAGTTATAGTGGTGTGTCGATAGATAGCAGTAAATTTACAGTGACTACAACATTTACTATGACAGGATCTCTCTATACTATCTATTCTTTTTGATATAAGCTACCTACACTGAAAATTGTTTGTTAGGTACATGTTTTTTTTGCCTAATATCGACTGGTATCTTAACAACTTAGGACTAAATGTAAATTGATTGCTTAGAAATAAGTAAAATACAATTAGCAAGTCTGTGTTATTGTTCGTTTTGTTTCAAAATTACCTTTGTTATCCAAAAAAATCTAACACGAATAAATTATAAGCAGTAAATATTATTGGAAATGGTAGTTGCTAAAACTTGTTTATTTCGTAACATCCCTAAATGAGAAACAAAGACGAAGGCCAGTGTTACTTTTCAGATGTGTATGAAATGCGTAAACAGCATATTATGTTGAAGTTATTTATAGATAGTTATATACGGGTCTGCGGCGGGTCCCAGCGCGTCGGCCGGCTAGACTCGCCGCTCGCCGCTTGACTTCGCTGGTGTCTATTACATAACTGGCCCTGGCGGCGCGGCCGATTGATCAACCCTAAATTAGTGGGTTGCAGGGGACACGGGCGCGCGGGGATGGTTACGGCAAACTAGGTTGGCCGCGGAAGCACACTAACCCCTAGAAAACTAGGGGTGCGAAACTCCTCCCCCTTTTCTGGTCACGGGAGCACAGCGATTGGTCCGCTCGCTTCAACCGCTCGCCCCTCACCCAGATTACAATCGGTGGGGTGCGCTCATAGAAATAGTGCTATGTGCTTGTCTATGTACTTATATACTTGACAGGTATACATAATGTATAGGGACCCTAATCCGTGACATTGAAAACTGGCGTCGCGGGTGCCCTCGTCTAGAGCTCCGGTGTCATAATTGTAAACAAAGGGGCTAGGATAGTTTTATTGCAGACATAGAAAAGGGGTAATAGACAGTGACTGTTTTCTTTTAACAGCGGTCGTATTATGGACGTGACTATTGCGACAATATCGATAAGATAGAACCCTCGTTTGATGCTATTGTGCGGTGTCAGAAAGTGACGTAGGGTAGTAATAATTTCGTCCTTATCGACAATCGAATGCAAAGTGATGCCTGAGGTTTATTAAGCGGGGTAATAAAGTCAGATGGGATAAGAAGACCACGATAAACACTTGTAGGGACCCTCATACTATTTTTCTTGCCCTAAGCAAAATAAACTTTTGTTTCTCTAACCCCAGATGACCTTAGGTAATTCATTTGTTAAAAATAAATAAAATAAAACAAGGACTACATTTACGTCCATTGTTTTCGGAAGTAGCTTAATCAACTGTAATCTACTCTTGATTAATAGCTCGTATAGTTAAAAGCGTTCCCTTAAGCGAAACATATTTCGGCAGGTACATAATTATATATTTGAAAAACTTATAATGAGGAGACTGCTTACCATCAGGCGTAGTAAGTATAAAAAATCATTTATCATAAAATGAATTGTCACATATATTTTTAAAACCCATTTCACTCAATATTCAGATAGAAAACAACGCAAGTCTGTTGAGGTTTGCAGACTGTAACTTTTCATTCTCAAATTGCATAAAACTACCAGACTCCGAAAGGGAGATTTGCTAGACCTTGCTCCAGTTTCTAGCATTTTCCAGTAAATTCCATTTACTTATGGAAGCTTGTATATACTCGTACATTTATGGTTCAAGTTTTCATAGTAAATAAACATAAATTACAAACGTGGATGTAATACCCAATAATAAGCATGATGCATACCTGACCAATATTGAGAATACGTACTTAATTCCTTTACCACTTTCACGACATGATTTATCATATTCTTAATTCGAGATGGTTCATTTAATTTTACGAAACTTTTGAAATTTTACAATTACATAGTTTACTTTGATTGTTGTGTTGGGGATGGTTAACTAAATTTTACCAATTTCCATTAAGTAAATACAGAATACAGAAATTGATTTAACTTACACACATACAAAAGCAATTTCCGAACAAAGGTTAAAAGTAAACTATCTTTACTTGTAAAACTGTAACTTAGTTACTTATTTAATAAATAAGCATAAATAGTTTTGAATCAGAGGATCTTACTACAATAATCAATTAGATATTTGTTGACTTATGTCAGATGGGGTAAGTGAAACAGTGTTTAATTTTACATGGGGCTAAAGGAAAAATGACAATCCTATACAAGTGTTATTTTTACCTCATCTGATCTTAAGTATTTCTATAATAAATATAAGTGTTAAAATTTCAGTTGGTATTAGTGTTATATTGCGTGTAATGTAAGTTATCCTTACATCTTATTGCCAGTACTAGTAGTGTACCTACAAACATAAGAAATATGTAAATTTTAACATTACTCTTAAATTATTGAAAACAAGCAATACTATTTTATCATTTTAAGAGTTAGCGATCAATTGAAAGAGCATTATCATAGTACCGTAAAGTATTCCAGTATTTGTCCCAACGAGCTGTATCTATACAAATCCTAATGACGCAATAAATAAACTTTTCCTAGAGTCTCCGAGCACTGGAGCACCGGGAACATTCAGCCACAACGTAATTTGTAGCAGACGTTATTAAACAGTTCAGTCTGGCGAACTTTCAGGGCTAGGATGTATGAAATAAAAGGACAAAGAACCCCAACAATTGTTGTCGCTATCTCGTTTGTTTTGTATTTCTCTTTAGGCATTTGTTTTACAATTTTATCTTTTATGACCTAACATTTAAATGAAACAAAAGTTAGTTTGGTCTGAGAATGCTGGTAATTAACGTTACCTACGTTAACGTGTTCCTTCCCTTCTACGTGTTTTCGACACGGCGCTCTACTTCTTTGTCTTGCCTATTGCTGACAGAGACTAACCGGCCTAAAGGAAATATACTCGTCAATATACAGTGAAACCTGGTTAAGTGGGACCTGGATAAGTGAGAAACCTCTATAGCTGGGACTCATGGTGCGGTCCCGACACTTTAGCACTGAATTACCTCTGTTACTGAGATAAAACGAACCTCTATAACTGGGATTCGTTGTTGTGATTTTATAGTCACATTTACCTCTATAATTGAGACAGAGAGTGTATTTTACCTCTTTTACTGAGACTATATTTATAATATTACATTTTCGTAATTGTTTTTTAGAATTTTATAGGGAATTCACTTCTGTATCTGAGATAACGTCAATCTACGACCTCTCTAACTTGGACTTCATTGATCTCTTAGTCTATCCACATATTCCGCATTTGCCTAGTTGTGTCTAAAGAACTTCAAGTTTGATTTAGTTAATTTATGTAAGTAGTTAAAACTATCGAAACGAAAGCTGAAATATTGATAAGTAACACGAAAAAATAAATTTTCATTTATTAAATTTATAATACGCAATGAAGTCCAAGTCAAATTTAATTTAATTTTGAAATATCTATCCTTTGGAGAATTATTCAAAGAAATATTTAAACAGACTTAAAAAATATTTAGGGACAAGGATTATTTTACCTTATTTATTTTTAAAGATAATTACTAAATACCTTATTAATCACCTCTATAACTGAAATATACTCTATTCTCACCTCTATTAATGGAACCCTCTGTAAATGAGACAGAAATTTATTTGTACCTGGCTAACTGGGAACCTGGGTAAGTGGAAAACCTCTTTAAGTGAGACAAATTTGCTGGTCCCTTGAGATCCCACTTATCCAGGTTTCACTGTAGTACCTATTCAGTTTTATCGTACACTATGTTTCGTGCAGTTGGTCATCACTTGAGCCTTGGTTCGATTTATTTGAAGTCCAACTTAAAGGCTTGCGTTGCTCAGGTCTTGGAGCTTATCCTGTCTTGAAGTACTGAAGGCATAGAAACGATATCAACGGCGAAGCGGAGGCTTGATAACTTCCTGTCACCGACGACCACCCTTCTATCCTCGCAGGTTTCTGAGCTGATTCCTTTCTAGAGCCCAGCACTGGGCTCTAGAAAATTTCTTTTAAGGTGCTTGTGAATAATTTTCTCACTGTATCTTGAACGACGGACCGGATGACTTAAGTTTAGCGTCTGGTGTAGGTACTAAATATTGTTGTATACCTATGTCGGTGATGTGTGTTTTGTACGGGTCTGAATATATTATGTAGGTTATATTATGTACATATATCCATTCAGTTGTTTATGTCGCTATATTTCTTGCCATCTGTGTCTTTTAGGGTGGAAAGATTTACCTTTCGTTATTCCGATTTTGGCCTTTCTGAGTGTACTTTTACTACTATTAATGAATATGCTTCAGGTATTCCTAAATGAATGTAGAGACTGATGTGAAATGTTACTCATAAAAGTCTATGTTAAAATGATATATCTCGTAGTCAAGTGATACTTATTTTTGTGTACCTATCTTATTTCTCATTGAATATTCTGTTGACTCCCAAATTTCACAAATAGTTATTCTAAATGTCAAAGAGTCATGTTTGTACCTAATGCAAGTGAATAAATAAGTTTTTGTCTGCGCAAAAGGTATTTTTTCCGCCATTTGCTGCGTTTTATGGAACGTGGGCGGAGAATGTCAGTATAGACCATCCCATTTTACTTAAATACAATGAAAATGCATCTTGACAGTCATGTTTAATCTTTTCATATATTTTTTGTTTCATTCAAATCGAATTTGAATTTTAGGACATCTCAAGTAAAGTTTTCATCAAAAAATACCCTTGGCATGAGGAGGCCAGAAGATCATATGACTAGACAAGTGCTTAACATCGACATGGGCCCCAAAAGATCGGGCAGAGGTAGACGCCCTACAACCTGGATGTCCGTCATAAACAGAGTCCATAAGAAAGCCCAAGTAGATGTCTCGACGACCCAAAACAGATACGCCTGGAGAAGTATGACGAGGAGAGCCGACCCTAAATATGGGAAAAGGCTAGGCGAAGACGAAAAAAAACAAGCCAATGGCTCTCTCAATCCGAATTTACTTATCTTTTCGTTTAGTCAGTAAACATTATAAAGGTGTCATTTAGATGGCAAATGAAGCTGCATTACTTTTGCGACATTATAGCCGTGATGCCTGTGATTATAATGTTCAACCGGTCTGTCATTTAATTAATGAGCATTTTATAGCGGCAACAGAAATACATCATTTGTGAAAATTTCTACTGGTGACAGACAGATGGACTGACAGACGGACAGCGGAGTCTTAGTAATAGGGTCCCGTTTTTACCCTTTGGGTACGGTACCATAAAAAGACAAACATTTAAAGTACTAGCTTTTGCCCGCGACTATGTCTGCGTGGAATCAGTAACAGTATGCGAAATATAAACTAAATCCGTTCAGCGGCTTAAGCCTGAAGAGGTAACAGACAGACACACTTTCGTCTTTATAATATTATTATTAGTATGGATAAATACTCTTATAATAATGTCGCGTCCATCTGTGTGCACAATTGCTTCCAACATGCGCTCGCGAACCCGCCAACTTCGTCTGAATGAAACTCCGAGACTTTCGTTTTCCATACGAGTCGCTCACATGTACGCTTTGCATTTTGTTTCCAGCTTTTTCACGTGACGTCACAAGTGATACGCTAGTGAAAATAGTAAATAGAAAATGGCTTTATAAAAATCTTGATGTCTTTACTATTAAGTTTTTAGTATACTCTCACGTTTACGTTTACAGTTTACGTGACAGCAGTAGCTTATGCGTTGAAAAAAACCGGGCAAGTGCGAGTTGGACTCGCGCACGAAGGGTTCCCTACCATAATACAAAAAAAGGCAAAAAAAAAGGTCACCCATCCAAGTACTGACCCCGCCCGACGTTGCTTAACTTCGGTCAAAAATCACGTTAAGTTTGTTGTATGGGAGCCCCACTTAAATCTTTATTTTATTCTGTTTGTAGTATTTGTTGTTATAGCGGCAACAGAAATACACCATCTGTGAAAATTTCAACTGTCTAGTTATCACGGTTCGTGAGATACAGCCTGGTGACAGACGGACAGCAGAGTCTTAGTAATAGGGTCCCGTTTTACCCTTTGGGCACGGAACCCTAAAAATCACTTGTGTCAGCTTCACAATTCTATAATGTATGTATTCATGTATGTATGTCATTTTATTGCACATAAACAAGTTTACACAAAACAGAAATAACAGAGTAGAAGATGTAAGTATACGTACAGAGGCGAATAGAGATCTCTTCCAGCTAACGTGTGAGAAAATGAGAGAGGAACAAACACCAAAAGGTGAAAGAAAACTAAAATATTGTATGTAAATACTAAATACTAAATAATATCTAGACTAGTAGGTAGGCCTAATAAATAGAGTCTGGTTAGTGAAAGTTGAAACTGAAAAAACGCGGCAATTTCAAAAAATCTGTAGCAGGCGGCTCTGTAGTTACAAGGATTGCATAATGTTTATACTTTTTACGATTTCTAGACTATGAAAATTATAAAAAGTATAAAGATTATACAATTCTTGTAATTAAAGAGCCGCCCTGCTACAGATTTTTTGAAATTGCAGCGTTTTTTCAGGTTCAACTTTCATTAGCCAGAATCTAATAATGTCAAATATCAAGAGTATATATTTACTCTTGATTAATTAAAAAAAACTGTGACTGAAACCTCCTGTGTATCGTTTTATGTTGTTCGAAAAACCTTGTAAGACAATTCTTGGTGAAATCATGGTTTGAACAAGATGCATGTAACTGCGTCGAAATATCAGGAGCTCGAAAACAATACAAAAGGTAATCACGGTTCATATTCCGGTCGATATTAGTCTAGTGATACTAACTGTGAATCATTCAAAACTGTTCTTTTAAGACAAATTTTGACACAACCGCTTTCTCCCTGTAAAATGACTATGAGCCCGATTCGCATTTTGAAATTGACATCTATTAGATATCTTTTAGACATCACCAAGATACGATAACGATATGTTTAAGATCTAACCTGTCAAATTTGACATTAGCGCGATTCTGGAGATACTCTTGAACGATTTCCACAGGATATAACTTAGAGATCCAATTCACATCTAATATATATCTTACTCTATCTAACGTAAAAGTGACATTGGTTGCCCGAATTGCGCTGGAAAAGATGATTACTTGATATCTAAACTATAACGTATCTAGAATGGATCTAGTACAGTCAGCAGCAGATATACCTGAGCGGGCAAGGTGTCCAAGAAAACATCCCAAGTAGCACAGATAGCTCTATAACTACTCACTTTTAGTTCTATCTAACGCTCTGTGCGTATTAAGACACTTATAACGGCACACTCGTGGTCCTACAGCTGTATAGTAGATCTCAGTGATGTTTATATAGCTTAGGGCTGATTAAAAGCTGCATTACCGCTCTGAAAACTACCATTAATACGCAAAGAGTGATATAAAGGTATATTTGCTACGACCCTATACAGCTTTAAGGGTTATCAAATGCTTTAACCGTTATAAGGTATGCTTAGTGGATAAAATTACGCCATGTGCTGTATAAGGAGGTAATTATGGACTTTTATTACGTTGACTTATTAAGGGAGCACATGTGAACTATTATGAAGCTAATAGACGTATAATGGAACACATGTGGCACATAATACAGCTTGTCGGTGAACATGTTTACCGCTAAGCAGCTTTTATTACGCTGACTTTTAAGGGAGCACGAGTGAACTATTATGAAGCCAATAGACGTATAATGGAATACACGTGGCGCATAATACAGCTTATAGCTGAACATGTTTACCGCTAAGCAGCTTTTATTATTCTGACTTTTTAAGGAAGCACGAATAAACTATTATGAAGCCAAAAGACTTATAATGGAACACATGGGGCGCATAATACAGCTTATCGCTGAACATATTTACCGCTAAGCAGCTTTTATTACGCTGACTTGTAAGGGAGCACGAGTGAACTAATATGAAGCCAATAGACGTATAAATGGAACACATGTGGTGCATAATACAGCTTATAGCTGAACATGTTTACCGCTAAGCAGCTTTTATTATTCTGACTTTTTAAGGAAACACGAATGAACTATTATGAAGCCAATAGACGTATAATGGAACTCATGGGGCGCATAATACAGCTTATCACTGATCATGTTTACCGCTAAAGCAGCTTTTATTTCGCTGACTTATTATAAGGGAGAACGAGTGAACTATTATGAAACCAATTGACGTATAATCGAACACATGTGGCGCATAATACAGCTTAGCGCTGAACATGTTTACCGCTAAGCAGCCTATTATACTACCATTGAGACTGTCTGCATAGCGGCTGTTTAAACGTTCACAAGATGCCTTATACGTGTATAGAGGTTCACTAGTGTATCAAAATAACGACTTGGACTTTATAGTGGTTCACTTAAGTATCTTTGTCAGATATATAACAGTCGTATGCTGCATATTAGAATTTTAATGGTTCACGTTGCTTTTTAACATTGACCGCCATTTTATTGTAGATAACCTACAAAACTGAAATTACTTTTCCAACTTTTAAGGGTAACAATAAGGTTTTGTGCATGAGTTCTTAACCTAAATCATTAGTTTAGTACTTCCTATAACGTATTATTAACTTTTTATCTCATAATTCTGTCCAAACCACTGAAATAGTTTGTACACATAGCTTATTTATATCATTAATTTAAATAAATACTGATTATTTTCGTGGCGCACTGAAATTTTCTTAGATAATGTATATGTATATATAATGTCAATAAACTTGCATTCCCAAACATCTTTCTCGCATTAATATATAAAAGATCATGTATTTAACTAAACACTTTAACAAAATGACTTATGGTGTCGTTGCGCTTAACGTTTTTGCTTCAGTATAAATTAGTTCAGCTTTGCGTTCGTCGTCAATGTCACTATACTAAATAATAGCTGCTTATACAGCTCTTATGCAGTTTTTATATTCCAGCTTCAAGCGTATTCGTACTTCATTATGCGGCTGCTATACAGCTAATCTGTGCTACTTGGGATATACACTTCAATCGTCACAAAAATAAAGACATCTAAGATGTCATTTTCACGTAGGCTTTCAGTTCGTCACAAATACCTTAACTTCTGAGTTTTTCTTTAACACATACACCCTTATTTAATCACAATGACAGTAACGGTTAAAAAGTCAGTGGTAACTAAGCAATCAAATTCAAGCTGCTGTCATTAATACCTACACGCACTGCCAATCACGTCAGCAGCCAGGGTGCCACCAGTTGCTAAGCAGTTGTTATTTCAATGGTAACTAAGCATCAACATTTTATCTGTTTAACTTTAAAATAAATACTGTAGCACTACGAATTGACACCTCCTTTCTTAAAGAAGTATTTTATCGTTAAGTATATAATAAATAAGTAGGTTCTACTAGAATGATGTTTTTTTTATTTTAACTGTCATATGCAGCTGTTCTTCCAAACCGTTGATCATATTATATACCTATGTTAATATATTTATTTAGCCCACTTATTGTAGTAAAATATACTATACAGGGTGGCCCATTTAGATCGGCCAGTATGGGAAAATCTGATACTATACGATATACACCGATCTCTTCTTAGGAATCATGTCATCGATTTTAGTAACACGAAAAACTGCATTCATACATTTAAAAAAATGTTTTGTTTTGAAAAATAAAACTAAGACTATTTCTATTTAGATATCGATTGTGTAGGTCTTAAGCAATAAATGTTACTATGAAACATGATGTCTGAAATTAATAAAATGCATTGTTTTCATATCATTTAATTTAGTCAGTTTTCGAAGAGAGCAGCATTTTTAGGGTTCCGTACCCAAAGGGTAAAACGGGACCCTATTACTAAGACTCTGCTGTCCGTCCGTCTGTCCATCCATCCGTCCGTCCGTCCGTCTGTCACCAGGCTGTATCTCAGGAACCGTGATAGTGACAGTTCAAATTTTCACAAATGATGTATTTCTGTTGACGCTATTATAAGTAACAAGAAATACTAAAAACAGAATAAAATAAAGATTTAAGTGGGGCTCCCATACAACAAACGTGATTTTTGAGTAGTAAATATCAAATGGCATTCCGCACAGGAGTAATCTAAGTAACGCCCACTGCGGGTTCAAACCTACAACGTCCTGATAGAAAGTCGTACATACTACGCTACATGTGACATTATCTTCAAAAATTATATAAACTAATGCGAAATTAACATAAAACCAGAAGACACAAATTAATAAATTTAATAATAGAAATGAAACCCAAAAAAAAACAAAAAGCTGTAATCTCTAGGTCCGTACGCCTGAGATTTGAACCCGCGGTCTCTGCTTTGAAAAGCAGACGCCTGTTACTGAGACCACGACGTGCCTTGACAATTGGCTCTAAATTCGGCTTCAGTTAGCTTTTGCTATGTGTCATTCGTCTTGACGATTCTGTTAAAAGAAATAGTTTGCAGTAAGTTGACCGAGAGGCTCCTGTCAAATGGTTGAAGGGCAAAACGTGAGATAGATGTATGTGATGACAAGACTGGCCGCGTAGCCAAGATGCCAATCGCTCACGCTCCGTAGCGATCGAAACGCAACTGTCACTGTCGCACTAATTTGGAAGAGTGATAGAGAGACATAAAGCTTTTCGTTGTCGAAGCGATAGCGATTGTAACCTTGGCTAGGCCTACTGTACTGCTTTCGATGATTGTCAAAACGTTTTACCTGAAATTAGCATGGCTATCTTTTATTCAATATTCGACCATACTTGTATGCTTTAAAGTCTATTTTTCCATATTGTTCAGATATATTTGACACGTTGACCGCTTAGATACCATTGGTTTTTTGACAGCTAAGGTATCAATGACTTGTTGTAAGTGTAGAAATTAATGAATAGCGACTGTTAACATATTTGTGACACGTTGAGCGCTCACAAGTAAATACTACCATGACAGTCAACAACTTTTTGACAGTTTAAACGTTTACCTCTCTTTGAGCACCTGGAGTGTATAGCGACTTCTGCTGCTGACTGTACGTGCCGTCTCCTGTGAATATCTTGAAGTTCGAATACAGCAGTATAATGCCACTAAAGGTGACAGTCCATTTCCAACGACAGCTGCACTACTGTTCATTTGACTATGGAAATTGACAATGACAGCGACGCGTTCAGTACCGGTAGTGCAGCTGCGGTTTGAAATGGAATGTTACCATTACAGTGCTGTATCTCTCAGGAACGGGCTATAATATTGTCAGTGCCACGAGTGTGGCGTGATATGCGCTCAACGATTTGAGTCGCCAAGGCCGTTAGCGCATCTCGTCCAGGAGTCAAAGTTAAACTGTAAAAATGTTAACTTGATTTGATAAAAACTTAATATGCGAGTACGCAGTGTTTTCGCCAACCGATACACATATAAGCACGAGCAGGATATAAAAAAAAAATCTTTATTTCAGAATATTAAAAAATTCCATACAATATTGTTAGTATCATATCATTAGTATCATTACAGCTACATGTTAGTAAGTACCTACATTAAAATTAATCATTATCATTATACGTATAGGTAAATAATTGACACAATGTTTTGACAATTGACAATGAGATTTGTAAATAAATTAAAATTAATTGAAATCATGAATATGTAATAAAATAAATAAGTAAAAATAAAATTGACTAGAATTGAAAGGATGTCACAATTCTGGTCAATTTTATTTTTACTTATTACAATCAGATATACAGTACAATCAACTGTAAAAATATGGGTGTAGACAACTTACTCAAAATTATGTCCCATAGTTCTTAATTCACTGACTTAAGAGCTAAATGGGACATATTTTTGAGATGATTTGTACACCCATATTTTTACAGTTGTCAAAATGTCAAATCAATATTAAATCATCTAGATGTCCTCCGTGCAGGCACACGTACCATGTTTTGGCAAAATTAATATTATTTTTATATAATTCAGAGGCTATCTGTGTAATGGCGCGGTTTTATCACGATCGCTGTAGCTTTACTAGATAGCGTCACATAGGTGGAGTAAAGATCAACTTAGGGTGATATATATCAATATTTTGTTTATTTTATAAACAAGGCTAAAAATTAAATTGTATAATTATGACTAATTGTATAATTATAATTGTGTAATTATGATTGAAAGGTCGTACAGGACCGAGAAAACTGGCGCTGGCTTGTGTCAAAGGTCAAGTCTCATTTTGGGTCGCTGGGCCAATGGAGTAAGTAAGTGAGTAGTATGATAGAGAATAATTATACATATATCCGAATACATCAGTATATTACAGTTTTTGGCGTTGTTAAACTTCACTCTAGTTTAACAACGCCAAATTAAACTGTAATATACTGATGTATTCTTATATATATTATTCTCTATAATACTAGCTTAAAAGGTTACATTTTAGAAAATGTTACATCATGTCGAACTCATTCTTTTCTGTCTGTAAAATACTTTACTTACTGGTCGTTTTCGGGAACGGTCCAGAGCTGTTTCTGTATGATTTAACTTAAATTTGTATGGCAAAATTACGGCATAATTGTCAAATAATAAATTTGCCCCTAAAATAAGAAGTAAACAATTTTGATTTATTCAGAGTAAGTGGTGGTTGTTGCTATAGTTGTTCCAAATTATAGGTATCTATGTCAAACGGTCTGTGAGAAAAATGCATTTAAATAACATTATTCGCAAGACTGAATTGATCCTATAAGTGCTCCGTGAACAAAGTTTTGTACGGAGCACTAAAATGAAAAATATGAGTGAATTGCAAAAAAATAAGTGTTCTGTGAACAAAGTTTTGTACGGAACACTAAAAATCACATATTTAAGGACCTGTAATTAGTTTAAATTGATTTCATGGGGCTGCGACAGTTGAGCCATTTCTATTTAAATAAGTTTTTGCGTATGCTATAGACTTATATGAGTTATATGTGTATTTGAATTAAGAAAAATAAATACAATACAATACTCGTACAATTTACATGGTTGATTTTCGTAACACAAATGAAAAATTAAAACTAATCACAGCTTCTTAATTACGTACACATTTTTTGCAATTCACTCATAGGTATAACACCTACGTTATTAGATGCTATTATATGTACATATTTAAAAACGTATTTTTGATGAGCTGTTCATTTATTCCAGTTAATTAAAAGCCGTCTGTATAGTTATACACAAAATGTAAAAAATAACATACCTATTTGAAATTGAACTTTTATTTTTACAATTTACACACGAAAAAGCAGACTCATTTGAAAGTCACCAGCATAGTTCATTCCGGTCTTTTATTAATAATGCTAAGTAATTTTATTGCACTGTTTAACAATTTTATGTCCTTAGTAAGTAATATCATTTTATTGCTTGTTTGGTAGCCCTTTTGTTATTTCTCAGCATTCTGTTTTAAGCTAGGTACCTACTGATAAAAAATATCATAAAATTATGTTAGGTATAGTACATTATTGCAGAGGCCGGGAAAGGGCAATTCGTGGATGAGTTTCGATTTTGTCGGACGACGCGAAGCGGAGTCCGACAAAGAAGACGAATCCACGAATTGCTATTCCTGCCGAGGCATATATAGTGCTTTTCTCCAAACATGTGAGGAAATAAGCTAAAATAATTATTATTTAAGCATCAAGCATCACTCAAATCAAACCTTCACATCCAAAATGTCAAAAACAATTTCCCTCTTTAATTAATTTTTAAAAGTTAAAGGCACAAACTTATTCTGCCATTCAGTACCATTCAATATTCGTTCATTCAATATAATTTCGCAATATAGTTTGTCAAACCAACTTTTCAGTCAGTATGAACCAGGAAAACTACACCCATCCTTTTCTTTTGGGTGCTAGTACTAGTGTAAGACAAAGATAGTATGATTCTCTTTGTCTATGTTTGAAATGAGAAAGTCCTTTGACAAACTATGTAAGCTTTATGAACACGGATGAGATTTAAAAAAAATATAAAAATAATCTTTGATTTTATTAAGCAGTATTCGCACGATCATACACGTGAAATGATAGCTGATCGGATCGCGTAGAAGCGGCTCGCGGCAATAATAATTGGCTGTTTGCGTTTTTTATTATTAAAAAGTAAAAAACAATACAGTAATAAGTTATTACTGTAGTGTTTTTTTACTTCCCGTCCGCTAGAACAGGACAGCGATAGTTTGATGTTTTTTAGTTAGAGTTTGACATTAACGAAGAACTTCCCGTACTACTTTTGCTACAGTAAGGTGAACATTTCCGAGCATATTGGAGAAAAATAAATTAATGACTTATTAAAGTGTAAGGTGTGACATGGCCGTGGCTGCCTCATGTCATGTCTATTTGCCGGCATTTCATATTAGGTACTATGGATGACAATACATTTTCACTAACCGAATAGCGTCAATAAGCTTAAAAATGTGTTCTATTTTTTTTTGTGTTGTGCTATTTTATGCTATATCTGTAACGGTGCGTATAACGAAACGTTACACTATCAACCTTCATACTATTTCTGGCACCATACAAATTCTATATTCCCTTTTCAAATTCAAATCCTATTCCAAATTCCATTCAATGATTTTTATTGTCAGTTCGATCACATACTCCGATCGATAAACAACATATTTTAATCTAACAGTCTGTACTTTCCAAGTTTCTAAACACGACCGTTAAAGTGTGATTTTAATTAGTGAAACGTAAAGTAAACGTAATACGTAAGTGCATGCAGTAAGTACTATAGTGCTCGTTTTGTGGCCCTGCACACCTTCCAGATATAATTACGAGCCCCGATGCAAATGATTTCGTCTAGTTCCGCGCAACAATTTTGTTTATTTTAATAAATTTTACACATGAACATATAATGACCCAGTAATGGGAACCATAATAGCAATGTTTAATGTAGTTTATTTTGATCGTATAATAAAATTGCATGAGACTTTTATTGCTGAAAAAAAGGACTTTTCAAAAACGTTGTCCAAATCATATTGTCCTCTCTTACAGCACTGCTGCATGCATGGGCTCGAAACAAATTTGTCAGTACATTGGCAGAGCCCTATTGCTTTCCCCGGTAATAGCCCTTTTCACATATGTTGTAATCCTACCCGTCAAAAAAAAAAAAACATTATTTTTTTTCTTTCAGTACAAACGGTATTTCTTGTAGTCGGATTTAGTTATTGCAGAGTATTACCATATAAAATTAAATTACATTAGTATAAGCATTAAATATTAGTAATTTTTAAACAAAAACATTATTTTTGAACAAACGCGAGAAGCTCAAAAAATGGGGTCACCTGACGAAAACATATGCATCGGGGCTCGTATATCTACATCATCACCAAGGCACATATTGTAAGTTATATTGACTTCTAACCTTCTAAGTGAATTACGAAAGTGTTTTTATACATATCTGTTAACACGTAACCTGTATTGTTACAGGTGCCTTTTTATTTAAATAATAAATACCCACTCGTCCTGGATCCTGCTTTTTGATTTACCATCATCCCGGTGAGGCCCTCCATCTGCCCCCTCACAATATCTGCTCTAATGACGAGCTCCTCCGATCCTTACAAAAGGAATGGAATATCCCAAGTTTTCAGATCGTCTATTCCACTACCGTAAAGTATGCAAGATACCTAATAGGTATATGGAATATGTAACCGAATGAAATGTAAAAAGATACCTGGGGCACTTTCTGGCGATCTTGTTCGATTTAAAAGTAAAAAAAAGAAACAGGAAATAAATTATTTGGTCAAATGCTCTCAATTAAACTTGATGGGTTCGTCATATATGAACATAAGTAACTACAACAGTTCATATATGTACTAATGTTATTAACTAATAGAGTTGATATTTTTCAGCCGACTCGGTATATTTAGGAATGTAACCGTAGGCGCAGGTGTGTTATCGGTAGACGTTGCTATTTTTAGCAGGACCTGACAGGCCATACCTACGGATAGATAACGTATCAAAAATGCATTTGACGATTTGCCAATATTTTACTGTAGCTATTACTATGTAAAAAGTACCTACAAGAAAAATATAGGTACCTTAAAATAAAATCATAGTAAGACGTCATTTATAGCTAGCTATTTTATCAGAACATAATTTTAAATTAAGTAATCGACTTCAATTGAAATTGTAGTTATCTTCTTAGTTATGAGCCTGCTTCTATTTACTGAATGAATTAATTCTTAAATTGTGGTTAAAAATATATTATTTGGTTGTTACTGGAACAGTGTATTGAATGTTTATACGTATTAATGTAGAAAGATGATTAATTAAATTTGTGAAAAAAAAAGAATACCTATTAAAAACCAGATGATGAAATAGGTCATATTTTAAATACAGATTGTAATATTTTGTAATTAACTATCTTGATTAAACCCAAACACAAACTCAATATAAGTCGCCGTGTCTTTATCTTGATACCTAAATTCCAGAAAGACATGTTACTCTGTATATAAATAAGTTTCAATCCAACTCAAAACGTAAAAAAATGGAATACAAACTCAATATAAGTCGCCGTGTCTCGTGTGTGTGTGTCGTGTTGTGTCTGCGTTGCGGATATAAAAGTTATGGTCTCTGAATATACATAATAATACACATAATTTAGACAAGAAAAAATTCCAGAAAGACCTCTTACTATCTATAAGTTTCAATGCAACTCAAAACGTAATAAAAATGGAATAGTATAATAAGGTAACTGTGGTACGAGTTTGTGAAAGTTACGGTTTACTGCGGTTATCTCGAACCGTAACCGAAAATCATCTCAAGAAAAGAAGACATAATTATGCGAACACGTCTATTAGGTTTTCGGAATGAACGCTAATGTGTCTGGCGGCCTACTTCAATCTCACACGTGTATCCGAATGATTCTGTGTAAACTGCATTCGGGTATCAGGCACTTATGACAGCAGTTTCCATATTTGTATATGATTAAAGTCGATAAAGACATATGTGCCACTACAGTGTAAGGTGCATTTTGCCTTGATAGTAGAGTTGTCTAGACAAAATTTGCAGCCTAAGGTCACGTGACATACATTGTATGTGCATATATTTGTTTCACATTTATTATGAAACAGAAATATATAAAAAGAAAGTGTTTGAATGCAGGTGTGCCAGTACTTTAAACCTCGAGATTTATAATAAGATTAGATTAATTAATTGCACGTACATATACAGGGTGGCCCGTTTAGATCGGTCAGTATAGGAAAATCTGAAACTATAAGATATACGACGATCTCTTCTTAGTCCATGTCATCGATTTTAGTAACAGGAAAAACTGCATTCCTAAGTAGAGATCTTCGTATGTCTTATAATTTCATATTTTCCCATACTGACCGATCTAAACGGGCCCGCCTGTATACTCAACTCTGTGTAATTAAAATCAAAGTAATTTGATTAACCAACTCAATTATATCCAGTTCCAGTTATACTTCGCTAATCAAACCTAAATTATAAGAAACGTTAAATGTAATAATGTTAGCTATTTTAGGTATACCTATTTTTTTTAAAATAAAATTACGAAATTTGTTCTTGTTAATTGAAGCATGATTACACAGCGCGTGACAGTAATTTATAACTAAATATTTATCTGTTAATTTGACAAGCAAACTTTAGCACCTCCAGCACTTTAAGGATGCAACCGGGAATGTACTATGATAAAGGTTTCTATTTTTAGGGTTCCGTACCTCAAAAGGAAAAAACGGAACCCTTATAGGATCACTCGTGCGTCTGTCTGTCCGTCTGTCACAGCATATTTTCTCTGAAACTACTGGACCAATAAGTTGAAATTTGGTACACATTTATGTAAGTTTGTGACCCAAAGGCGGACATGTAACGTAAACAAATTAATTTTAAACATGGGGGCCACTTATGGGGGGTAAATAAGAAATTTTAAAAAATAACGTTTTTCAAACTATGTATATTGTGTTAAAAACATAAAGCCAAAAAAAAACAAAATCTCCTAGCATGAAAGTGCAACATAAAAGAACGAGGATAACTGCTAGGGCGTCCCCCGTAAGCGACGGTCAGATGAAACCACAGGCGAAAAATGCTAAGGCGTCCCCTGCAAGCGACGAAACAAGACGCAGCGCAAACAAGTTGCGCATAGCTACCTGGAATATTGGTACTCTGACGGGACGCAGTCAAGAATTGGCTAATACGCTCTATAGACGTAATATTAACATCTGCTGCATTCAAGAGCTTAAGTGGAAAGGGTCAAAGTCAAGAGACATTGGCAGAAACTACCAACTACTATACAATGGCACATCGACAACTAAAAATGGAATTGGAATCGTCCTCGACGAAAACCTCAAACAAAGAGTCATAAAAGTAGAAAGAATCAGCGATCGAATGATGTGCGTAAAACTAGCTCTAGATAATCAACCGGCTTTAAATATAGTTTCGGTGTATGCGCCCCAGTCTGGTTGTGCAAACACGGAGAAAGAATTATTCTGGGGGCACCTAGAAGACTTCCTACAAACAATACCTGCGGAGGAGAGGAGAATAATAGCAGGAGACCTCAACGGCCATGTCGGCAAAACCGCACCAGAAGACTCATCTGTGCACGGAAACTTTGGTTATGGATCCCTTAATAACCAGGGAAAAGATATTTTAAATATTGCTGCCCTTTTAGATTTTCCAATTGTGAATACGTATTTCCAAAAAAAGGAAGAACACCTTATAACCTACAAGAGTGGAAACTCTGCGACACAAATTGACTACTTTCTGTGTGACAGAGCAATCTTTCGTAGTTTCAAAGATTGCAAAGTCATCCCGGGGGATCCACTAACTGCCCAACACAGGCTTCTGGTCGCCTGTCTAAATATGCCAAATTGGAACCAGACACAGAGGTATCTAAAAAGTGCACCGCGTATAAAATGGTACAATATTACTACCAGTACTCATTTCTTGGAAGAGGTTAACACATACCTAAAGGAGACACTTCATGGTAAAAAACAAAGTAACTTTCTCTGGAACAATTTCCACACATTTTGTCTAAAAAGCGCCGCATCTCACTTAGGAGTATCGAAAGGCAAACTGAAGACCAACAAAGACCCTACATGGTGGAATGAAAAGGTGAAATCGCAACTAAAAGAAAAGAAGGACTCCTTTAAGAAATGGCAGAAAACAAAACTGGAAAGCGACCGCCTAGATTATATCCTGCACAAAAAGAACGCCAGAAAGTGCGTAGCAATATCGAGAGCGACTTCGTTAGACTACTTCTACCAACAGTTAGAGTTAGAACATGCCCAATCCGACGCAGAGATATTTAAGCTGGCTAAACGCCGTAACAACAACACAAAGGATATCAAACGCAACAGGTACATCAAAGACTCCTCCGGAAAACTACTGACCACCAGCAAAGACATCAATAATAGGTGGAAAGAATATTACCAAGCACTCCTCAATGAAGAGTTCCCTCAAGGGCCACTTTCGTCACTACCACCAGTCGAAGGACCAGTTGAAGAGATTGCACAAAATGAGGTCAAAGCAGCTATCTCTAAAATGAAAAATGGGAAAGCAGCAGGACCCGATGAAATCCCATCAGAGCTTTGGAAACACCTAGGGGAGGTCGGTTTAGACTGGCTTACAAATCTATTTAACATAATCCTAGCGAGTGGTAAAATACCAGATATGTGGAGATCGAGCAATCTGATACCTTTTTACAAAAACAAAGGAGATGTTGCCGAAGTTGGAAATTACAGGGGTATTAAGTTGACTTCACACACCCTAAAAATTTGGGAGAGTGTCCTTGTCAAAAGGCTCACACGAATAACCAAAATCACCCCAAATCAGTGTGGATTCACTAACGGAGTGAGCACAACAGACGCCATACACTCCGTAAAAATACTCCTGGAAAAGTACAAAATGTGCAAAAAGGACCTCCATATTGTATTCATAGACCTAGAGAAGGCCTTCGACCGCGTACCACGAAAACTTATCTGGCAGGCGCTTCGAGCTCAAGGTGTCCCAGAACTATACACGGAACTGCTAAAAGATCTGTACCATAACATCACAACCAGTGTAGTCAGCCCAGCAGGAAGAAGTGAACATTTTGAGGTCAAGGTGGGTGTCCATCAAGGTTCGACGCTTAGTCCCACATTATTCAATCTAGTAATGGATTATATTACAAAAGACATCCAAAAACCAGCACCATGGTCTATTCTGTACGCGGACGATATAGCCTTGATAGCAGAAACGCTAGAAGAAGTGCAACAGGATCTCACTGCCTGGCATGAGTCCTTAGAGCAAAGAGGGCTAAAAGTCAGTACACAGAAAACCGAATATATGTATTGCAATTTCTCTGGTACCAGCACAAAAGATGCTCCATGTCCGTCCATCTCAGATGCGACACTAAAGAGAGTGGAAGAGTTTAAATATCTAGGCTCCATAATTGCACCAACAGCCAGCACCGAGAAAGATATTCAAAACAGGATCAAGACAGGTTGGCTTAAATGGAGATCACTCACTGGTGTTTTATGTGACCCACGTGTACCTGTAAAAATAAAGGGAAATGTGTATAAGAGAGCAGTGAGACCCGCTCTTCTTTATGGCTCCGAATGCTGGCCGACACGAAAAGTGGACGAACAGAAAATGCACGTTACGGAAATGAGAATGCTTCGCTGGTCTGGAGGAGTCACGCGTTTAGATAAAATAAGGAACGAATACATACGCGGAACCTTCAAGGTTGCTAGTATTCCAGACAAAATGAGAGAAGCCCGCCTGCGTTGGTATGGCCATGTTATGAGGCGTGAGGATGACCACGTGACCAAAAGAGTACTTGCCATAGAAGAGGGTAAACAAGGCCCAGGACGACGACAAGCAACCTGGACACAAACTATTAAAAACGACCTAAAAGCTAGCAATGCAGTACCGGAGACAACCCACAACCGTGTGATGTGGCGCAGAACTACTAGGAGGGCTGACCCCAAGTAAAATGGGACAAAAGCCAGGACCAAGAAGAAGAAGAAGTATATTGTGTTACATATCTACGCAACATGCGCTGTCTACGCAACATTTTAGGCATAACTTGGCAGGACAAAGTAAATGATAATTAATTAATTTAATTAAAGTGACCAATCAGAGGGTTCTTGAAAAAGCACAGCTGCCCAGTCTTGCCGCTCTTCTCAAACAGAGACGCTTGCGGTGGCTGGGGCATGTGCACCGGATGGAACCCGCTAGAATACCTCGACGTGTCTTGCTCGGTGCAGTTGCGTATGCTAAAAGGAACGTGGGAAGACCGATGCTGCGCTTTAAAGACTGTGTCAAGCGAGACATGTCTGCATTTAAAATCGACCACCATGCCTGGGAAGCCTTAGCTGAAGACCGTGATGGATGGCGCAAGCGTGTTGTGGAGGGGAGAAGGCTATGCGACCAAGCCTGGTTTAATGCTTTAGATATCAGAAGGTGTCGCAGAAAGCAAACCGGGACTGGAACCTCGGATGGCATGAGCTTTCTCTGCCAAAAATGTGGGAGGTCATGCCGCTCACGCATCGGCCTCCACAGTCACCAAACCCGGTGTCTGCACAGCAATGTATAAATCGTCTGCAATAGACGGAAAGGCCTGTGATGATGTGTTACATATCAAATGAAAGAGCTCATTGTGAAAATCTCAAATATATATTTTTTATAATTTTAGAGTAAACAGTTTAGAAGTAATTCAAGAAAATAGGCAAAAAATTACCCCCTCCCCCTTTATCTCCGAAACTACTGGGTCGGTCAGACTACCAAAGGGGGGCCGTTTCATAATGACACCAAGTCCCAGTCGTCGGAGATCGCATTGATACTGGCTCGCCTGATTTTCATAGTCTCGGTATTTTATGGGAATACAATGCTAGTAGCCTTCGTTCACCCGCTGCCCACACCGACGGCTTCGTCTATGCAATTCGCTACGTTTTACATATAAAAATACATTGTTAAAGATTTAGTAATGTACGGAACCCTTGGAACGCGAGTCCGACTCGCACTTGACCGGTTTTTTTTTAAATTATATACTCTTTCATAGCCCAGATTGGAATTGCCCGTAGGTCTAAAGGGGCCCAAAGATTACCAGTTCGCCGGATCGCAAAAGGTGACAGCTGCGAACAATAGACAGGCTGATATCGTCCGGCGAACTGGTAATCTGTGGGCCCCTTAAGAAAACAATAGTAGATTGTTAACCAAGGGTTGAAAGGCACTCATTTCTGCCGAGGTCATTTGGCCAATATCGCCTATAGTCCGAGGCTGAAATGATGCCTTTCACTCGAGTTAAACACTCTACTTTTCATTTCGAATACGAGGAAAGCCAAATGCATGTGTTTTTTTTAAACATGACTAAGTATACATTTTTATAGTATTTTTTGCAGGCACTTTCACAAATTTTTCAGCTTTATAATTTCACAGAAAATATAAATTCACAAAAAAAAATTCTGGCCATTGTGTGGGTACAAATATACGTATAGAAAAAATAATACAGCAACGTCAAAATACATAAAGTGAATCACACCAATCATTTAAATCACTGAAGGCCGAAATACATACCTGCTGTAAATAAAATTACGCAACAAAAAAACGTGTGAATAAACTAAAACGGTGCTAGACGTTGACGTCATCTCTTGATTTTAAGGCCTAGCTTAGAACCGCTTTCGCCAGACGGCTAGATTAGGCTTTCGAATCCTTGTTCTACGACGTACGACGGCAGACGCCGAAATATGCGTTCGTCGACCTTTGCAGGCCGCCGGCCTTATACCTGTCTAGCCTAGTCTGGCATTGAGTCTATAAATACTTACCTATATTATGTGTGTATACCTATACCTACTTTATTTTAGCATCATTTCGCTTAGTTCTAGAACTTCGAAAATTAAATTTAAAGACACGTTTTCTTTTACTGAATATTTACCGAACAGAAATAAATTAAAACCTGTGTAAACATGAAGAGGTATTATTTTATTTTTACACGTTTTTATGATTTCCAAATACAGTACTTAATTTTTTTTGTCTAGGTACATAATTATTTCATTGTTGAAAGCTACTAATACTAAAAAAAAGTTATGTTTAGAATCAGGACCAATACAATCGATTTGAATTGACATTTTGTTTAACAAATACGGCAAGAACTATAGCCTGTGTCTTAAGGTATTTAAACAAAAGTAAATAAATAATTTGTAGATTTTCAGGTAGTTATAACATTTATTGGTTAACCAACCAAATACAAAACCGCCTGAATCAGTCACTAAACGACCTGACTTTAACCTACATTATTTGATCATATAATGTTTTCATCTACCCTCAACTGGCTTAAGGAGTCATTTGATGGTAGATTTTGTTTACTTTTATTTAAATACCTAAAGATACAGAGTATAGGGTTAGAACTTAAACCTACAGGTGTAATTTATACTTGGCGGATTGCGATTGGTTTTTAGAAATGGGATAAATCTTAGTTTCAACGGACATATATTGCAAAAGCATTTAGGAGTTGGGGTTGTAAGAACCGAGACAGGCGTTCAAACCGCGCTTTTTGCGTGCCTGCCGCCGTCTGGGGCAGAGTTGTTAATATCATCGCGTAACGAGTGAATGCGGTTGCCTAATTACTTTATCCAGCATAAGTATGAGCTCGAAGGTCGTAATAACTACACAAGTTGGTGATCACACTTATACTGGATCGCCTGATTTTCTTAGTCTCGGTATTTTATGGGAATACAATGTTAGTAGCCTTCGTTTCACCCGCTGCCCACGCCGCCAGCTTTACCTATGAAATTCCAAAACAGCCTAAGGTCGTTCCTGTCAATATTAGACAGTGCTTTTCTTAATAGAGAGACAAAGTTTGCAAAGGCATGCATTTTTAAACAAGCTAATTACTTTCCATGCGTTAAGATTTTTTTATTGCTACAAGCTCATTAATCCTTTGAATGTTTGTAATAGCCTATAGGTTAACGGTTAAGGATGTATTTATACATTGTCCTTACCAAAAGTGAAATAAGTACTAAAAATAACATATTATAATTTCTCTCAATGTCGCTTAAGTGGGTGTTAATATTTTACACATTATTTACACGAAGCTAGACGGTTTTAAAATATTTTAAAAATGTAATAAAAAAAATAAAGCCCGATATAGTAACCTTGTAGCTAATAATGCTAAAGTAATATTAAAATATATTAAAACAAACATTGGGATGGTGTTTTTAAACACAAGTCCTCATTTGTAACAATTATCATCTAAATATACCTAATCTATAGGCAAATAAAATAAATAAAACGGTTTGAGCACGCGAAAACACCATGGTCGTCAAAAATTGCGTCCATCTTTTTTTAGATTTAGTAGTTACCTGTGAATTAAATGAACGCACGGCGAGACAGTTGAATGTCAGAAGAGGTCGCGTGAGCAAAAAAAAAGATGTCTATGCGCTTTGAAGTAGACATACAAAAAATTGTTCGAACTTGAAAGTATTATATTCGCTTACCGAGCGCAAGCGCGATAGGTCCGGCAAACCAGTCTTAAATTCTTTTTTCGAATAAACACAGTTAATGAAATCATTTGTCGTGTATACACTGGTTTGGTTGAGCACTCGCCCGTCCGTTCAGTGAGCAATGCGAATTCACGGCCTAATGCGGGGGCGCCGACGGTCGCGCTGCAGCGAATCCTAGGATTGTTTTAGCTATTCTACAAGCATAACAAGCATGACGCACTTTGTGTGTGGCATATCTTCAAGGACAAACATATTGTTAAAGTACAAGTACTTTAACAATATGTTTTTTTCGCAACGTTAGTGGCACTTGAGCCCTTGTCACTTTTATTTAGTGTTCGACATCTATTTCAGTTACTACAAAGTAGTGTTTTCTACTTTAAAATAGCACGTATCAAAATATTAAAAATTAATATCTATATTAACATTGACGATTCTCGCGGCGTTGTATGGGGGTTGTCTAACTAACTATTTTGGCTCAGTGATCCAAATACCCGTGCCGTACATTAACTCCGCCTTTTGTCACTGTATATTTTTTACTGTGCAATAAAGATTAAAATAAAATAAATAAATAAATAAGGTCCCTGAAGCAGATCCGCCATCACGCTGTCTTCCCAGCGATACTTGGGCCGTCCCACCATGTATAATGTTGTTTCTGATGGTAAGTTGGGTTGCAAGAGAATTCCTAAAGGTGAATTAGGATTCAGGCTACACCTGTAGTATTGCTGCAAATGCAAAAACAAAGTTGCTGCCCGAATTTTTGACATTTGAAACAGCAATGTCAGCAGTAATGTCGCGTTGTAATACTGTAGCAGTAATACTGGTGCATTCTGCAATTCAATTTAAAGATTAACAATGTTCCACAATTCCTTCTCCTCCTTGCGTCGTATTCCTCGATATTGAAGGTCGTGATCTCCCTTTTTAATCACTTTCTCTTTCACGATCTTTCTCCTTCCGTTTCTCTCCTTGGCGGTGTGGAGAGCCATGTGAACTGTGGAGTCAAGAGCGACAATTAGGCGATCCCACAATTAGGTACCTCTAAAAAAACAGTAACGCGAATGTGATACTTCCAAATTTGCAAGCGTCTATAGGCTGCGGTATTAACGTTTACAATCAGACAGGCCGTTCGCTTGCTTACTACCGTCGTAGTATAAAAAGTTGTCCTAAAGCCTGCTGAATTAATAACGAGCTATGAATAATTGCAGCAAAACTGAACAATAGTAACTTGCCGGTTTACTTACTTCAAGCGCCCCACTAGTGACAACTGCAAAAGGTGCTAAGGTCACTGTCTAGACATTTGCTTGTTACAATGTTTTATCATCTTATTATATTTACCGGGGTTCCGTCCTATAAACAAATTTAAATTTATTAAATGCTAATGTTTCCAGAGCTCCCAAGGATACTTACGTCGGATAGGTTAGTTTCGCTAGTTAAAATTCTAAAATAGCTAAACTACTATTAGATGCTTACAATACATACATAATGGTACAATAAAAGCAAACTATTCAAATCATTGTGCAGTGTGATGTCTCTAATGCGGATCCATACAATTAAGTATTGCATTAGCGTAAGTGCAGCTAACGTAAGAAGTGCTTCTAGTTCTAAAGATATTGACCATTTTCAAAATTTTAGTAGTTATCCCAGTGCACCTTCCGTCAGCGATTAGAAACGGTTTACTGTTTTTATTTTTGACTAAACTAAAAAAAACTTACTTTTTGGAGAAAAACTAACAATACCTACTTGTATAATGTTAGATAATGCCCACCCAAGTGCAAACTCTTCTTGCATCTTTTTGAGTAATAAAACTTTGGAGAAAAACCAACAATACCTACTTGTATAATGTTAGATAATGCCCGCCCAAGTGCAGACTCTTCTTGCATCTATTTGTGTAATAAAACTTAATTTTATTCTATATGAATTTGTCTAACATTAGAAGACATCGTTTAGTATTTAGAAATTAGTATAACTGGTTGCCAGAATACAATCTTTTAATTAGCATTAGACTATATGTATATTAAAGTGGTCAACGACATCAAATAATCTAAAAATAACCTAGGTAGCCTAGAAAGTAACCTAAAAAGTAAATGTGAAGGTCTATTCAAACTTTCAAACTCTCAACTTGATATACCACCACACTCACCCACCGACTAGAAAATGTAGAAAATAAATGAGGGCACCACTTTTTACGTAACTGTCACATTTTTGTCGTGAAATGCTTATGGCAACAATTTGTTATGGATTTTTTTTAGTTCCATTTTATTTAATTTCTACTATTTTATGTCGCACTATACACAGCAGAACTCTATTTATGCGTGATAAAATGTTGTACCTATATATTATCTTGTTTACATTGTCTAGTGTAGGTCTATGATATAAGTTCACATTTTGTGGTATGAATATTATGAACTAATTCTATATGTGAATAGAACTATTAGCCATAGTTTCTTGTAAATACAATGTGTTGTTTTGATACGACTACATATTGTAATATGATCCAAAATAATTCTAAACGTCATATTCGTACTCACACAACTCGATGTCACAAAACTGTCACAATTGATAATAATTATTAAGTAGGTACACAGTAACGTGCTCACTTGAAAAAAATTACTACCATACCCCTTTAAGTGGCATTTTAGGGTTGTAGGAATTTTAACTTTCTGTCAATAAATAAAATTTCAAATAGACATTCACAGTGCGGAAGTTTGCCACAAGAAGGATTACGCTGTGGCAGTTAAGTTATACATTTCTTTCAATATCATTTACTAGCGCTAAAAGATACTTCTCTTTTAAATATGTATTTAATTACAGATGTAGTGCATAAATATTTTCCTTCGTATTTTCACGGAAACGTACGAACGTGTCTTAAGCAGGCCACTGACGAGCCTTCCAAATGGACGCCCTTACAATGGATTCATCCAAATGGACGGCATCCTAATATTAAACATTGTACGTTTTTGACATTCACGGACCGATTTTGGATTGCAGCCACGATATTTGGACTGTTGGAAGGCTCGTCAGTGACCACCTTTACTATTTTAGTCCGTCTCGGTACTAAAATTACTGAGGTCGACTGAAGCATGACAAATACGAACGTTTCCGAGAAAATACGAAGGAAATCAATTATGCACCACATCTGTATATCATAAATACACGCTGTATACATTTTGAATGCAACAAGTAACACTTTGTTCACACGTCCTTCAAATTTTCGCACGTTATCTACACGTGTAACATATCTGCCTGGTAACGATAAAACGGTGTATCTGAAAAACCTGCAATTTTATCGAAATGTTGTTTTTATCTAAATTCGGCCGTAAAACTTGCACCTTTCTATTTTAAAGACTTTTTTTATGTTGATAAATGTAGGTACCAACACCTTAACAGTGCAATAAGATCACATCTTGACTACGTCATGTGACAGACATGTTTATGCATCCGAATTGTAGAGCATTTGTTGTCATATAGCGTATAAAAAATATACTTCATATTGACGCGGATTGCATAGCATTACGCGTCATATATAAACCTAAAATATATATTAGCAGTGACAGGAATGCTATAATAGTCCCAAAATCTCCATACAAAATTTAGGTGTCCAAACGGTGTGACTGAGCGTCCGCGAACGTGTTAACAGCCTTTTCTGGCATAATATTTTTGTGAAATGATTTTGAATTTACTTAAAGGTGAGTAAAATTATCATATTAGGTTCTATTTTAAGATATAACTACTTACTTAAGATTTTTATGATACATATATTACTATTGTACTCGTATTTGATGTCAGGAAATATATGTAGGTACGTAGAAACTATTTAGAAACTAAGTTTGATAAAGGTAGGGCATTTATTTGTGTGTTCATTGCCAAACTATTTATTTAACTAGTATGTACGTCCCACGGGTAAAGGTACCTTATGGCGGTTGGCGCTTACGCTATTATTAACGCCGAACCAATATTATTGCGGAGCTATGCGACGTAAGCGCCAGCCGCCATAAGGTACCTTTTGCCGTGGAACGTCATATATAGTCGCATAGTTTGGGTTGCAGATTAACCTAGATCAGTGTAAGATTGTCCCTAAATATTTATTTAATCATGTTATTTAGTTATCGTGCGTCTCGCTCGCGTAAATCATGTACGGAGCAGTATGAGCAAAATGCATGCAAATAATATCATGATTCAAATATCATTCTGATATCAATGTACGTACGAATTGGCCTGATAATTTCAACATGGCGTTGAACTAACTTAATTCATAGACATGTGCAAATACCTGAACCCGGGAGGCTATTGTCCACTCTCGTAGTTTTTTTAACCACTCATTTGTAAACAATGCTATTGCAATTAGTGATAATAATGCAGTTTATAAAATAGCAATTAAAAGTTAGCATTTGACAAGCCACTCAATTTTTATAACTTCTTGACATTAATTCATTACAGATGACGGTCGAGACAAATTGCAACAAAGTCATTATGTAGATTGGGTTAAGGCTGGTATTTCAACTTCTAATAATATGTGACGTTCCACGGCAAAAGGTACCTTATGGCGGCTGGCACTTACGTCGCATAGCGCCGCAATAGTATTGGAGCGGCGTTAATAATAGCATAAGCGCCAACCGCCATAAGGTACCTTTACCTGTGGGACGTCACATATTTAAATAATGCTTTTGTTTGGTGGAATATGGGGAATAAAGATACCTCGCAAATAATTGTAATTTTTTTAGGTTCATGCAATATTTCATAGGTACTGGTATTAAAACCTCAAATGCTATACCTAGGTTCCTGTCTGTTGCCTCTTTACACTTGAACCGCTGAACCGATTTGTATGAAATTTGGTAAGTATATAGTAAGTTAAGGCGATATGATTCGACTCATCAACGAATCTGAGGGGGTGAGGTGCGCGGCAAACCGTGAAGCCCCGCCCGCGCGTCCCGACCCGCTCGACGAGCTCGTGAGCGCGCGCTGTGCGCGGCGGCGATAGCAAACGGGTCACAGTATAAGGATCTTATGATGGCAGTATTTTAACCATACCGTGCAAGGGTCACGTTTTTATAGTTTTTATTGTATATGTATGTATTTTTTTCATTACGTGTTTCTGATCATTATATTTAGAATTATTATGTTTACAGAGCCATGTGCACTTATTATTTAGTGATCGGTAACAACGTTTTAATTTAATGGCAGCGTAGAATTAAAGTACCGAAAGGAAATAAACATTTTTAAGGTCAATTAAGGTAAGGTATTGTTCATATAAAGGTAAGGTATAGGTAGGTAGGTAGGTAGGTAGGTAGGTAAGGTAGGTAGGTAGGTAGGTAGGTAAGGTAGGTAGGTAGGTAGGTAGGTAGGTAGGTAGGTAAGGTAGGTAGGTAAGGTAGGTAGGTAAGGTAGGTAGTTAGGTAGGTAGGTAAGGTAGGTAGGTAAGTAGGTAAGGTAGGTAGGTAGGTAGGTAAGGTAGGTAGGTAGGTAGGTAAGGTAGGTAGGTAGGTAGGTAGGTAGGTAAGGTAGGTAGGTAGGTAGGTAAGGTAGGTAGGTAGGTAGGTAGGTAGGTAGGTAGGTAGGTAGGTAGGTAAGGTAGGTAGGTAGGTAGGTAGGTAGGTAGGTAGGTAGGTAGGTAGGTAGGTAGGTAGGTAGGTAGGTAGGTAAGGTAGGTAGGTAGGTAGGTAGGTAGGTAGGTAGGTAGGTAGGGTAGGTAGGTAGGTAAGGTAGGTAGGTAGGTAGGTAGGTAGGTAGGTAGAACCTTAATCAATCGGGGTGAGAGATAAGCATTTTACTCTTAAATACGACAACCTGATAAGAAAACGCAAACATAATCGAAGAGTTTGTATACTACATTGTAAAACACCGGTTGAGTAGAGAGTAATTTTTTTTATATGACAAATGGTATTCGGTTTTTGAGTATCGAGGCATACCTAAATAAAGAACACTATTCAATAAATTTCAGCAAATCGCTTGAATACATCCCGAAAAACAATACATTAAAGAAAAATAACATTAAAATCACTAGACGGGCCCGCAGCTCCGCTCGCGTAAATGAAATAAAGAGTTTGTCTTATGTTTAGTTAAATACCGATATTATTATGTATTGAATTGAACCCTGCCAGGGTTTATAACTGTGATAGGGACTTCTTATTTGTAACCGATATTTGGATAACTTACTTCGCAAATTTCTCAAAAAATTATGTGATTTGATAAAATGCAAGATTGTATTTTTTCATCTACGTAGGTATTTATTTAAAACTTGTTTCAACATAAAATTATGGGGTTGCATTTGAATTACGCATTATAGGGAGGGGGGAGGGAGTAGGACCCCCCCCGAACCCATCCCCAAAGTTAGGAAATCAATAGTTACAACGAAAATATTTTTTTTATTTGTTGAGGTTATGTTCAATAATACAACCAAAGCGTACGAAAGGGTAACCAATTTTGAATTTTGTATACATATTTTTGAGCACTATGTCCGTATACATGTTTTTGACCACTGTATTTCGTTTTTGACAGCGAGTCAGGTGTGTTGTGAACGCAACTTCAAACTCGCATAAAAAAACTACGCGTCTCCTAGACACGAATTGGGTGTCATTTGAAAGGGGTGACCAACCCCTATAAAATGCCACCCTTCCCCCCGCCCCTCCCTATAATGCGTGATTCAAATGCTAACCCAAAATTATTATTTATTTTTATAAGCCCAATTGTAAACACGTTCATTAGAATAATTTCCGCCTTAAGACGAATATGTACGACCACCGCCCATAAATCGCATTTTCATACAAATGTAAATAGTCCGCATTTCCCTGTCTGGATATTGACATTACTTACGACGGCTACGGTGACGCAACGACCGAAAATGAGTCCTGGCTTCCGACACCAAATCACACCATGTTTCCCGGTCTTGCGATAGCTCTCGCCAGTCGCCATGGCCGAGGTTGATCAGATCTTGAGCAACCCTTGAGCTCCAAAATATCTGAGCATGCACTTTAACTACATTATAATTTACATTGTTCAGATATTTGTGAACACCTCACCCGTTCCGATATATCTGATGGTGACTGTTCAGCAAGAAGAAAAAATCCTACCTGGTCGAGTCGCATCGTATTACGCGAGAAAACAGTTCCCGAATTGGTTATATCTGTAAAGTCATCTATATATATAAATGCAAGTGTCCTGACTGACTGACTGACTGACTGACTGATTCATCAACGCAGAGCCGAAACTACAAAAGCCAGAAAGTTGAAATTTGCACACCAGATTGCATTTATAAAGTGTACAAGAGATAAGAAGCGATTTTGAGAAATTCAACCCCTAAGGGGGTTAAAAAGGGGATGAAAGTTAGTATGGGGTTAAAGTTTTCTTTTAAGCTAGGAATTTGAAACTTCGTAAAAAGATATATTATTAAAATACAAGAAAACTAATTTCAGCGTTTTTGAAAATTCATCCCCTGAGGTGGTGAAAAAGGGGTTGAAAGTTTGTATGGATATCAAAAAAATTTCCGAGTGGTGGACTTGAATCTTTGTATTTAGAGATATTATTAGAAGACAGAAAAAGTAATTTCAGCGTTTTGTAAAATTCATCCCCTAACAGGGTTAAAAAGGGGATGAAAATTTTAATCCATTACAAATGCTTTGAAACTTCTTAGAAAGGCATAATAGCCGATAAGAAAAAAAAGTGATTGCAACGTTTTTGGAAATTCAACCCCTAAGGGGGTTAAAAAGGGGATGAAAGTTCGTCTTCGGGTGCAAATTTTATTTTAAGCTAGGAACTTGAAACTTTGTAAAAACGTATCAAATTCAAAAATAAGAAAACTAATTTCAGCGTTTTAGAAAATTCATCCCCCAAGGTGGTGAAAAAGGGGTTGAAAGTTTGTATGGATATCAAAAATTTTTTCGAGCGCGGGACTTGAATCTTTGTATTTGGGGATATTATTAGAAGACAATAAAAGTAATTTCAGCGTTTTGTAAAATTCATCCCCTAACAGGGTTAAAAAGGGGATGAAAATTTGTATGGGGTTAAAGTTTTCTTTTGAGCTAGGAATTTGAAACTTCGTTAAAGGATATACAGTGAAACCTGGTTAAGTGGGACCTGGATAAGTGAGAAACCTCTATAGCTGGGACTCATGGTGCGGTCCCGACACTTTAGCACTGAATTACCTCTGTTACTGAGAAAAAATGAACCTCTATAACTGGGATTCGATGTTGTGATTTTATAGTCATATTTACCTCTATAATTGAGACCGAGAGTGTATTTTACCTCTTTTACTGAGACTTTATTTATAAGATTACATTTTCCTATTTGTTTTTTTGAATTGTATAGGGAATTGACTTCTGTATCTGAGATAACGTCAATCTATGACCTCTCTAACTTGGACTTCATTGAACAATTTCCGTATTCTTACTAACTCTTAACTAGTCTATCCACAAATTTCGCATCTGCCTAAGTGTGTCTAAACAACTTCAAGTTTGATTTAGTTATTTTATGTAAGTAGTTAAAACTATCGAAACGAAAGCTGAAATTTTGATACCTAACACGAAAAAATATTTTTTTATTTATTAAATTTCTAATACGCAATGAAGTCCGTATCAAATTTAATTTAATTTTGATATATCTATCCCTTGGAGAATCATTCAAAATAAATTCAAAGAAATATTTAAACTGACTTTAAAAATATTTAAGGACAAGGATTATTTTACCTTATTTTTAAAGATAATTAGTAAATACCTTATTAACCACCTCTATAACTGAGACTATATCCTCTATTCTCACCTCTATTAATGGGACCCTCTGTAAATGAGACAGAAATTTATTTGTACCTGCCCATACAACCATTTCCAGTCGCCGTTACGACACGGTGTAGACACATCTTGTGTCGACACCGTCTGTTTCGGTCACAATTCCAGTCGCAGAGTCGTCGCCGTGTCGACACAGTTACCAGAAATGGGGAAGGGTCGACACATGACACAAAGTGACATAAAGTGTGGTCGCCGTGTGCACACATTGTTTCGGGTTTGCGACTACTTTATGCCAAAATCATTCGTTCATTCGTTCATTTTGTTCCTGTCAAATGGAAACTGTCAGATGGAAAAATAGTTAAATAAAAATAAGTGACATTAATACGCCATCTCTAAAACGGATTACAAGACGTAATTATATATTGTTTGCATTTATATTACAATAGGACTTAAATTATTATGGGGAATTAAACTGCTCGAGTGATTTGATAAACTAAGTGTAATATAATCAACGCGCCACCACATTGTTTTAGTTTAGCCGGAAAGGAAATTGTTTACTTCTCAGTGCTTGTGTTCATAAATATATTATTTGATGCATTTTTAGTACTTCGATGCGTATACTATACTTAAATAACAGAAATAACGCTTTACATATTACGAAACTTGTTAATTATGATGTATAAATATGGTTTAAGGCTGAGAAATATTGCAGTCACAAAGTAGTCGCAAATGTTTCGACTTTGTGTCGACTCTGTGTAGACACATGACACGCGCTGTCAAAAGTAATAACAAAGTTACTGGATTTGCAAAATGGCTCCTTGTGTTCATTTGTTTTCAGATATTCTCAAAGTGTAAAAATGACGTGGTCAGAGATGGGACTTAATAGATTAACTGTTTATTCGACTAATTAATGGAATAAAAAAAGTTAATCCTCAAATTTTAATCACGATTAGTTTAGTCGACCTAACATAGATTGAAATTGAATTAATCTGAACATTAATCGAATAAATTATCGATTAAATCTCGGTTGGAAGTTGACAAGGGGCCATTTTTGTACGTAAAAATAATAGAAATGTCTTGCATGCAGATGGTAGCCAAACACTTTGTCATAAAAGTCGAGATGGGTGTCTATTTATAGGTTTTAGGGAGTGCCGATTTCGAAAATGATGACCATTTTGGAATCCAAAATGGCGGCCATGCACTGTGTCATAAAAGTCGTCATGGATGTCGTTTTATACGTTTTAGGGGGCCCCAATTTTGAAAATGATGACCATTTTGGAATCCAAAATGGCGGCCATGCACTATGCCATAAAAGTCGTCAGGGGTGTCGTTTTATAGGTTTTAGGAGGCGCAGATTTCAAAAATGATGACCATTTTGGATTCCAAGATGGCGGCCATGCACTATGTCATAAAAGTCGTCATGGATGTCGTTTTATAGGTTTTACGGGGCCCCGATTTAGAAAATGATGACCATTTTGAAATCCAAAATGGCGGCCATGCACTATGTCATAAAAGTCGTCATGGGTGTCGTTTTATAGGTTTTAAGGGGCGCAGATTTCGAAAACGATGACCAATTTGGATTCCAAGATGGCGGCCATGCACTATGTCATAAAAGTCGTCATGGATGTCGTTTTATTGGTTTTAGGGGGCCCCGCTTTCGAAAATGATGACCATTTTGGAATCCAGAATGGCGGCCATGCACTATGTCATAAAAGTCGTCATGGGTGTCGTTTTATAGGTTTTGGGGGGCGCAGATTTCGAAAACGATAACCATTTTCGATTCCAAAATGGCGGCCATGCACTATGTCATAAAAGTCGTCATGGATGTCGTTTTATGGGTTTTAGGGGGCCCCGATTTAGAAAATGATGACCATTTTGAAATCCAAAATGGCGGCCATGCACTATGTCATAAAAGTCGTCATGGATGTCGTTTTATAGGTTTTGGGGGGCGCAGATTTAAAAAATGATGACCATTTTCGATTCCAAAATGGTGGCCATGCACTATGTCATAAAAGTCGTCATGGGTGTCGTTTTATAGGTTTTAGGGGGCGCAGATTACGAAAACGATGACCATTTTGGATTCCAAAATGGCGGCCATGCACTATGTTATAAAAGTCGTCATGGATGTCGTTTTATAGGTTTTAGGGGGCCCCGCTTTCGAAAATGATGACCATTTTGGAATCCAGAATGGCGGCCATGCACTATGTCATGAAAGTTAACATGAGTGTCGTTTTATAGGTTTTGGGGGGCGCAAATTTCGAAAACGATAACCATTTTCGATTCCAAAATGGCGGCCATGCACTCTTCTTCTTTGCCTGTCCCTCTTCCCAGTTTATCTGGGGTCGGGTCTCCTTGTATGTCTGCGCCAGAGTGCTCTGTTCTGGCTTGTCTGCGTACTCAGGTTCTCCTTCTGGATCTCTCTCTGCATGTCTGACCACCAGGTGTTGGGTGGTCTTCCCCTTCCTCGGGATTGGTTGGGTATATTTAGGGCCTTTTTAACAGAATGGTCATCATCACGTCTAAGGATATGGCCATACCAGCGCAATCGACTTTCCTTTACTTTTTCAACTATTGGTGCTACCTTAAACGATCCCCTAATAAGTTCATTTCTGACCCTGTCCAATCGAGTCACTCCTCCCGCCCATCTGAGCATTTTCATCTCGCTTGTGTGGAGTTTTTGTTCGTGTACTTTCTTATAGGTCCAGCACTCTGCACCGTATGTCATGGCTGGTCTAACAACCGTTTTGTACACTTTCCCTTTTACTCTGATGGGCATTTTGTGATCGCAGAGGACACTCGATAATGATCTCCATTTAAGCCATCCGATGTTAATACGGTGATCTACGTCTTTATCAACTTTTGCATCAGAAGTAAGTACCGACCCTAGATATTTGAAACTGTTCACTTTGGGTAGTGCTTGATTGTCTATATAAATATTGCACCCAGTTTCTTCAGTGCCTCCAAAGTTACATTCTAAATATTCGGTTTTACTCCGGCTTATACGTAGCCCGTGGCTTTCTATGCGTGTTACCCACTCACAGAGTATTTCCTGAAGGTCTGTTGCAGTTTTCGATAGCAAGACGATATCATCCGCGTAAAGCATACATTCCGGTGTTGACTTTTGTATATCTCTGGTGATGTAGTCCATGCACACGTTAAACAGTAGAGGACTCAAAGCTGATCCTTGATGGACCCCTACTTCTACGTAGAACGGATCGCTGAGGCCGGCAGGGCTTTTGACTTGCGTTTTGGTGTTATTATACATATCTTGGACTATAGTTATGTAGTTCTCTGGGATGTTTTGGGCTCTCATCGCCTGCCATACTAGCCTTCGGGGAACTCTATCGAAAGCCTTCTCCAAGTCGATGAAAAGGACATACAAGTTTTCTTTATTCAGACGGTGTTTTTCCATTACAATTCTGATTGTTTGGATAGCATCGATCGTTGATTTGCCAGGAGTAAAGCCATATTGGTTTTCGGTTATAGAGATGTGATTATTTAAACGAGAGGCAATTACTCTTTCGAAGAGTTTTAATGTGTGTGATGTGAGCTTTACTCCTCTATAGTTTCCACACTGTGCAATATCGCCTTTTTGTTTAAAAATAGGACATAGTGTACTATTACGCCAGTCTTCAGGGATCTTGCCATCTTTAACAATACAGTTGAAAAGTTTAGTCAGCCAGGGTAGTGCCGTTTGGTCCAGCTTCTTCCAGATGTCAGCTGGTAACTGGTCAGGCCCAGTAGCCTTGTGATACTTCATTTTTGTTAATGCCTTCTTTACTTCTTCAACTGATATACAGTGTATGGGTCCCTGGGTGGCAGGCGCATATGGCATAAGCGCACTGGGGAATTCCTCGTTCATTAGTTGTTCGTAATATTCCTTCCAACGGCCGTTGATATCTTTATTTGCTGTTAATAGTCTGCCTTGGGTATCCTTGACGTATTTGTTTGTTTTAATATCGAGGGTGGATCTATAGCGTTGTCGAGCAATTTTGTAGATAGTATTCTCAGTTTCCGCTTTTTCTAGTTTGTCATAGAAGTCTTCTCTAGATTTCGCAATGGAATGTGCTACGGCAGATTTTGCTATCTTCTTGTGGTTTTTATACTCTCGACGATCTTCCTCAAGGTCTGATTTTTGCCACAGTTTGAATGCTTCTCTCTTTGCTTTTATTAGATCTTTAACACTCTCGTTCCACCAGGATGTCTCTTTATTCAGACGCAGTCCTCCGCGCGATACTCCCAAGGTTGCTCTTGCTTTCTTGAGGCAAACTTGTTGGAAATTGTCCCACATTTGGTTGCCTGGCTTGTTCGCCTCCATATCGTCTACCACGTAGGTGGCCACCCATTCGAGGAATTGCGATCCCTTGGCGGTGTGCAACTCTTTCCACTTTATACTCTCTGTCCGGTCTATGTGTGTTTTTATAGGCTTAGGAAGAGTCATCACTCCAACTAAGAGTCTATGTTGTGACGTGAGCGCATTGCCTGGGATTACTTTGCAGTCTTTATAAAGTTTAAGGCATTTACTACTGGCTAGAATAAAGTCTATCTGTGTTTTATGGTTTGAGCATTTATAGGTGATAAGGTGTTCAGCTTTCTTCTGGAAAAATGTGTTAACAATCTTCAGGGAGTGCTTGGTTGTAAAGTTCAGAATATCTATACCTTGCTGGTTTATACAGCCAAATCCATATCCTCCATGGGCATCAGAATTGAGATCATTTCTTTCACCTACATGCCCGTTCAGATCCCCCCCTATATGGATGTATTCGGTGGGCGGTATGTTTTGCATAACTTCATCGAAATCCTCCCAGAAGTCCACTTTTTCTTGCTCGGGACAGCCGGTTTGTGGGGCGTACACTGAAATAATGTTCATAGGATGTTGGTCGTCCATTGCTAGCTTTATGGCAATCAATCTGTCGCTTTTCCTGTCCACGTTGATTATCCTCTGTTTGAGATGGTCATCTAGTACGATACCCACACCATTTCTTTTAGTATTAGTCCCATGATACACAAGCTGGTAGCCATTCCCTATGTCTCTGGATTTTGACCCTTTCCATTTGGTCTCTTGAATGCAGCAGGCGTTAATTTCTCTGGTTCGTAGAATTTCGCTTAGCTCCTGACTGCGCCCTGTCATTGTGCCGAGATTCCATGATGCGAGTCTGAGTTTGTCCTTGGATTTTTGGTGCGAACGATGGTTCTTGTCCCTAGCGTCGCTTTTGGGGAACGCCCTAGCATATATCTTGTTTCCGGCATTCTTCGCATCTACGTCGCTTGAGGGGGACGCCCTAGCATTAGACTTACTCATTTTTATGGTACTTTTCATACAAGGAGTTTTTGGGTTGTTGGCGGAAGTTTTACGGCCGGTTGCCACCTGACGCCAAGGTTGTATTTCTCGTGGAGATATGCGGATGCCGCCGTTGGCCCTCGTGGGCTCTTCCGCCGCCATCCCTTCTGTACGTCCCAACCGAGGCGTACAGCACCATCTGCAACCTCTACTCCAAGTATTTCGAAGAAGCCTGCAGCGGGGGTTTGGTATCGAAGTGTCCATCTCCGGCCTGTTGGTCCGCGGGAGGTATTTAATTTCCCTCCTACCCTGCATATCTGCCGAGTTTTCCCCTATCCGCCACCTGGGGACGCGTTCTCTAGGGGTGAGGCTCCCCCGAGAATGGCGGCCATGCACTATGTCATAAAAGTCGTTTTATAGGTTTTAGGGGGCCCCGATTTAGAAAATGATGACCATTTTGAAATCCAAAATGGCAGCCATGCACTGTCATAAAAGTTGTCATGGGTGTCGTTTTATAGGTTTTGGGGGGCGCAGATTTAGAAAATGATGACCATTTTGGATTCCAAAATGGTGGCCATGCACTATGTCATAAAAGTCGTCATGGGTGTCGTTTTATAGGTATTAGGGGGCGCAGATTTCGAAAACGAAGACCATTTTAGATTCCAAGATGGCGGCCATGCACTATGTCATAAAAGTCGTCATGGATGTCGTTTTGTAGGTTTTAGGGGACGCAGATTTCGAAAATGATGGCCATTTTGGAATCCAAAATGGCGGCCACTCACTATGTCATAAAAGTTGTCATGGGTGTCGTTTTATAGGTTTTGGGGGGCGCAGATTTAGAAAATGATGACCATTTTGGATTCCAAAATGGTGGCCATGCACTATGTCATAAAAGTCATCATGGGTGTCGTTTTATAGGTATTAGGGGGCGCAGATTTCGAAAACGATGACCATTTTGGATTCCAAGATGGCGGCCATGCACTATGTCATAAAAGTCGTTATGGATGTCGTTTTGTAGGTTTTAGGGGACGCAGATTTCGAAAATGATGGCCATTTTGGAATCCAAAATGGCGGCCACGCACTATGTCATAAAAGTTGTCATGGGTGTCGTTTTATAGGTTTTAGGGAGTGCAGAATTCGAAAATGATGACCATTTTGGGTTCCAAGATGTCTGCCGTGCACTTTGTCATATAAGCCGTCATAGATGTTGATTTATAGGTGTTAGGAAGAGCAGATTTCGAAAATGATGACCATGACCAACAAAACTTGTCGTTGGTGTCGTTTTATAGGTTTTGGGGGGCGCAGATTTAGAAAATGATGACCATTTTGGATTCCAAAATGGTGGCCATGCACTATGTCATAAAAGTCGTCATGGGTGTCGTTTTATAGGTATTAGGGGGCGCAGATTTCGAAAACGATGACCATTTTGGATTCCAAGATGGCGGCCATGCACTATGTCATAAAAGTCGTCATGGATGTCGTTTTGTAGGTTTTAGGGGACGCAGATTTCGAAAATGATGGCCATTTTGGAATCCAAAATTGCGGCCACGCACTATGTCATAAAAGTTGTCATGGGTGTCGTTTTATAGGTTTTAGGGGGCCCTGATTTCGAAAATGATGACCATTTTGGAATCCAAAATGGCGGCCATGCAGTATGTCATTAAAGTCGTCATGGCTATCGTTTTATAGGTTTTAGGGAGCGCAGATTTCGAAAATAATAACTATTTGGGAATCGAAGATGGCGGCCATGCACTATGTTAAAAGTCGACATGGATGTCGTTTTGTTGGTCATGGTCATCATTATCGAAATCTGCTCTTCCTAACACCTATAAATCAACATCTATGACGGCTTATATGACAAAGTGCACGGCAGACATCTTGGAATCCAAAATGGTCATCATTTTCGAATTATGCACTCCCTAAAACCTATAAAACGATATCCATGACGACTTTTATGACAAAGTGCACGGCACACATCTTGGATTCCAAACTGGTCATCATTTTCGAAATCGGCACTTCCTAAAACCTATAAAACGATATTCATGACGACTTTTCTGACAAAATACGTAGCGGCCATCTTGGATTATAAAATGATCATCGTTTTCGAATTCTGCACTCCCTAAAACCTATAAATCGACATCCGTGACGACGCAAGTTATCTTTATTTTCAGATCTAACAAATTGCTACAGAATACAAAGGACAAAAAAAGAAGCGAGGAGGTAATGAAACAAGCAAACATACAGATGATTCCTCGACGCAATTGGATGCTTCTTAAATTGTGTCCAGATTTATTTGTCATAAAAGTTTTTATTTTTCACGTATTACTCTCACAAGTTCCGTGACATTTCGACCTTGTAATTTTTTAAGTAAATGGTTTTGTTTATCTGTGAGGATCTCACTAGAATAATATAATCAAGGTATGTTTATATTTGATAATTGAAATAGTAACGCAAAAAAAAATTATATTTGTGTCTTATAATCCTACCGAAGACTTTTATTTTTCCTTTTCCTTCTACACAAGTTTGGTCAAGTAATAAGAATTTAGGGCTCTCAATTTTATTTTGACTTCTACAACAGTAAAGCTACGAGGCCATGTTTGGTATCGTTTTCGTATAAATTCGCAGTACCAAATTTAGTTATGGTATCACATTGACACCATTCCAAAGTAAAAACATATAAACTTACTTTCTCTTAAACTCCTCTTCACGCTTAAACTGCTGAACAGTTTTAATTTAAATTTAGTACACATATATTTTGAGTCCCGAGACAGGACATAATAAGTTATCTCAAAAATCATCCTTCAAAGGTGTGAAATGAGGTGTAGGGGGGAATTCAGAATTGACTTCTTGAAGTTAATACTGTTTAAGTTTAGGTTTGAAGTCATGTTTTTTTTTATCATTTTTAACTAAATCAAAGATGTAGACCTTCCCAAATTTAATATAAATCGGTTCAGCGGTTATTGATTTCCCGTACAAATTTCCACGCCACTTTTCACACCTTCAAAAGATGATTTTGGTTATAAGATCTATCCTATGTCCTGTTCCGGGATGCAAACTATTTCTATACCAAATTTCAACGAAATCGGTTCAGCGGTTAAGCGTCAAGAGGAGTTTAAAAAAACCGACCAAGTGCGAGTCGGACTCGCGTATTAAGGGTTCCGTACATTAAGTCCGACTCGCGCTTGACTGCACATTTCTAATAGGTTTTCCTGTCATCTATAGGTAAAGAACTATTTTGTGTATTCAGACAGACAGACATACAGACGCACGAGTGATCCTATAAGGATTCCGTTTTATGCTTTTGAGGTACGGAACCCTAAAAAGATTTTTTTAATTTTGTGGAATGGTTTCCATGTTAAATGGATTCAGCAACCCAGATTTATACGAAAACGATACCATACACGGCCTAGCACCTTCACTGATGTAGATATATCAAGATAAAATTGAGAGCCCTAACTAAACTTTCAAGAGCGGATATCTCAAAAACTATTCAACATATCGAAAAAATTGACTGAATAAACTTGTAACAAATTAAATTAACTTTCATTTTGTATAAGTGGCCATGTCGCTAAGATGCATAGTTTCCGAGATATAATCGAAAAACCGGAAAATGGGACATTCAAAGCCCCCTCTCTTCCCCCCGCTCAAGGGCTACGGCCGGGGACTTTTGATATGTTCACCTCCTAACTTGTCCAAACCAAGTTACAGAGTCAAAAATTGTGTTCCGAGCATTTCCCTCTACAACTTTTTTGAGCATTCGTTGGCTGACCTAAGTAGCTTATTGCATTTCTTTAAAAACTTTTCTGTAAAAGGTTGACGGGTGTTGGGTGTTTATATGGTTTTGGTCGATTATTATCATTTGCATCGCCCATGATGACTTACTAGAATTACTTACGAGCACACGAGACACTAATAGAGTTTGACAAACCTTGGTTTTCAAGAGGTATTTTATATTGACATTTGCTGTCACAAATTTGCTGTCAGATTTAGTCGCAAACCGCACGCAAAGTGCACACAAATGTGTCGACACCTTGTTACGGAAAAGTGTACACACGGCGACGACACTTTGTTTCGAAACAATTCTAGACACATTGTGTGGACTCTGTTACGACACATCTGACATTTAGTTACCACTTTGATGATTCTGCGACTGGAATGGTTATATGGGTGGCTAACTGGGAGCCTGGGTAAGTGGTAAACCTCTTTAAGTGAGACAAATTTGCTCGTCCCTTGAGATCCCACTTATCCAGGTTTCACTGTATTATTAAAATACAAGAAAAGTAATTTCAGCGTTTTAGAAAATTCATCCCTCAAGGTGGTGAAAAAGGGGTTGAAAGTTTGTATGGATATAAAAAAAAATTTCGATCGCGGGACTTGGATCTTTGTATTTGGGGATATTATTAGAAGACAATAAAAGTAATTTCAGCGTTTTGTAAATTTCATCCCCTAACAGGGTTAAAAAGGGGATGAAAGTTTGTATGGGGTTAAAGTTTTCTTTTACGCAAGGAATTGGAAACTTTGTTAAAAGATATATTATTAAAATACAAGAAAACTAATTTCAGCGTTTTTGAAAATTCATCCCCTAAGTTGGTGAAAAAGGGGTTGAAAGTTTGTATGGATATCAAACATTTTTTCGAGTGTGGGACTTGAATCTTTGTATTTAGGGATATTATTAGAAGACAGGAAAAGTAATTTCAGCGTTTTGTAAATTTCATCCCCTAACATGGTTAAAAAGGGGTTGAAAGTTTGGATCCATTACAAATGGTTTTGAAACTTCTTAGAAAGGCATAATAGCCGATTACAAAAAAAAGTTATTGCAACGTTTTTGGAATTTCAACCCCTAAGGGGGTTAAAAAGGGGATGAAAGTTCGTCTGTGGGTGCAAATTTTATTTTAAGCAAGGAACTTGTAACTTTGTAAAAACCTTTTTAAATTAAGATGCAAGAAAACTAATATCAGCGTTTTTGAAAATTCATCCCCTATGGTGGTGAAAACGGGGTTGAAAATTTGTATAGATATCATACATTTATTCGAGCGCGGGATTTGAATCTTTGTATTTGGGGATATTATTAGATGACAATAAAAGTGATTTCAGCGATTTGTAATATTCATCCCCTAGCAGGGTTAAAATGAGGTTCAAAGTTTGAATCCATTACAAATGCTTTGAAACTTCTTAGAAAGACATATTAGCCGATTACAAAAAAAGTAATTGCAACGTTTTTGGAAATTCAAGCCCTAAGGGGGTTAAAAAGGGGATGAAAGTTCGTCTTGGGGTTTAATTTTATTTTAAGCTAGGAACTTGAACTTTTTGCAAAAAAAAGGTATTAAATTAAAAAACATGAAAACTAATTCAAGCATTTTTTTAAATTATCCCCCAAGGTGGTGAGAAAGGGGTTGAAAGTTTGTATGGAGATCAGATATTTTGTGAGTGCCGAACTTGAATCTTTGTATAAGGGCATAGGTACCTATTATGAGAATACAAAAAAAGTAATTTCAGCAACCAACATCAAACTTAAAACTTCATACAACTTGCATATGAAAATTATAGGTACTAAAGATGTAAAATTTTGAAGATAAGATTCCACGCGGACGAAGTCGCGGGCAACAGCTAGTTAAAGTATAATTATCACACACACATTATTGCGGGCACCATCCCTTAAACTGATGGGTTCTCTGGCCCATCTCGGAAGCCGTGAAAGTCAATCTGAATAATATAACTCAAAAAGAAATTTAAAACAATAAAGTACAAATTATTAACACGATAATCATACGATAATATTAATTTGATTGATATGTCATGTCATAAATGGCATAAGGCACTCGTATGGGCTATGGACTAAGGTTGAGGTTGGCAGCACTTTTTATTTTACTTCGTGTAAAAAAACTCAGAAATACCTGTATACCAACATGACAAACATAATTTAGGTTACTTTAACTTACGGATAATTTGGTCTAGGCTGTAGCACCACCAAACGAAAACAACCGAGAGTTGCCGAAAAATGGGCGAATATCGTAAAATCAAGATTGTTATGAAAATTTCTTTTACTTATTGTAAATTAAATACGCATAGAAAGCGATAGTTTTTATGTTCTAGTTTTATTCCTATATGTAGATAATAGATTTAAACAGTTTTTTCTTATCATACGTGCGTTGTATTCGAGATACGTGTCAAAAACTTTTTTAGAAATTTGTAAGGCGCCATCTCTCTTCTTCGCTCGTTTTTTATCCCGTTCTGGTTTTTCAATTTTATATATTTGATAAGTCAAAAACTGTTACTAGTAGGATGTTGATACTCAGCAAAAATATCCTTCATTATAAGAGGTACTCACAAAAAAAATAAAAAAATAAAAAATTATCGGGTTTAGGGAAAACTCAGTTAAAGGTCAGATGGAGGAGCGGATGATGGAGTTTAATTGATTGGCAGCGCTAGACAAAGATAAGTCTGCAACGATTTTGATTTGGTCTAACTCTATAGGCTTAGTATTTATAACATATTTGTAACGTTTGGCACCCGTGGGTATAGAAACCTACAAAAGAAAACACAAAGTACAGAAACAGTCTAATTATTTAACAATCACTTTAAGTTTGTATTGTAGCTCTGGTTTTGATTTATTGTTAAAAAAAGGCGTAACTTTGGAATTTTTTTCTATCTTTCTCTAATCTCTATTTTTCACCGTGTTCAGTTTCTCGAACAAGACTAATACAACCAAGCGCAAGATGAACTGCCTGTAGGCACCTTGAACTCTCAATTATATTTAATTCATGTCGACCGTGGTCAAATATTAAAATTAGTGATATGTATTTAGTTCTTAAATAATTGTATTGCGATATGCCTATTATGGTAATTTTTTCAATTATTTCAATTTGACATTTTATATTTATATAAATTTATGATTATGATGATGAATTTGCACGCTTGACGGGCCTGGCACGTTGCATGCGATCCAAAGCCGGGCGCCTTCGGCACCCTCATACTAAAAGCGTAACACTATACATCCCCATACTGTGTCAATCCAAATAAATAATTTCTGATTTTCAAAGGAGTCAAAGAGCACGAAGGAATATAATCATTTTGCAGATCTGACGTAGGTATATCAGTAAAGGTGAAATACTGTAAATATATCATACTTACATACTCACAATTATATTATCTAGGAATATAATATTATTTACCTACATTGAAATTGGTTGCTGACCTAGTGAAAATACTGAAATATTTTAACTGTTGATGTAGTAAAGCTAGGCGCTTTCAAACACCTCGTAAAGTATTAGATGCTTCTGTTATCAGAAAGTGTGTTTTTATAGCACTTAGTGACTTTTTCTTACGTTTCATATGCTTTGTTTCCCATTGTTTGTAAATGGTAAAATCACGTGACCGCGCGGAACACACTGACGCAGGTCCGTCCTCTACAAGCGCTGCCGCGCGACTGAAGAGGGCGTAAGTGCGTTCGCGAGTGATGGCGCTTGCGGATTTAGTAGGTATTGAAACATAGAAATTATTTTAATGATGTTACCGAGACAAAGTGATCCAAAACATCTAGATTATCTTATTACCTATACATTTATGTAAAAAACAAGTCAAAAAAGTTTGTATTGTAGCTCTGGTTTTGATTTATTGTTAAAAAAAGGCGTAACTTTGGAATTTTTTTCTATCGAGCAAAGTTTATCTAATCATGTTTTTGAGATCCAAAACGTATCTGCCAGATCCTTAAGTATAAGATATATTTTTTTCACAATTTTAAAACATTGTTTCTTATATTTCCAATGGATTCAAAAAACTGGTTCGCTTAGCTCCTACGGAAAAAGCACGCCTTAATAACAAAACCGGAATAGGTATGTGTACAAAAAAGGTTGTATATTTACCCTGTATACTTTTATTTTAATATACAAAATGGCGAAAAGCTACTGTTGATCAACATCATAATGTACTAATGTAGAGCATTGAGCTGAAGTTAGCCATCATGCATCCAAAGTTAGGGGTTCGTGAACTTGAGTATTAAGTAGTGTAGCGAAAACTGAACTAACGTGAGATGTTGGCGCTTCTTCAAAGTCACGTTTGAGTTAACTGTCTTGAACTTGTATACATTTTATGTTTTTATTTTCATACAACTTTGGAAGCGCTGGTGGCGTAGCGGTGAGAGCGTGCGACTTGCAATCTGGAGCTCGCGGGTTCAAACCCCGGCTCGTACCAATGAGTTTTTCGGAACTTATGTACGAAATATCATTTGATAATTACCAGTTGCTTTTCGTTGAAGGAAAACATCGTGAGGAAACCGAACTAATCACAATAAGGCCTAGTTTACCCTCTGGGTTGGAAGGTCAGATGGCAGTCGCTTTCGTAAAAACTAGTGCCTACGTCCAATCATGGGATTAGTTGTCAAGCGGACCCCAGGCTCTCATGAGCCGTGGCAAAACGCCGGGATAACGCGAGGAAGAAGAAGAAGAGATTTTCATACAACTTTGCTCTTTGCTTATAATCACCTAGGCTAGGCATATTATGAAATACATGAAGCATTCTGTAGGTATATTATTTACCTAGTTAAGTACATAATTTTATAACTATTTGGCGGTCAACTTAGGTTTTAAATTTAATACTCATAGTAAAATATTATGTGCTGTAACTATGACGCAGACAAGGTATAAGTATGCATAAACGAGACTACGGCAACTGCTTACCATCAGGCGGGCCGTATGCTTGTTTGCCACCGACGTAGCATAAAAATGTGCATAGTTTGTAACTATTTCCTTGTGGAAATGGTAAAATTGCTGATACACGCAAAAGCTATTAAAACGAGTCACACGGGGTAACGGGGCTACAAAGTGTTGTAGGACAATTTCCATTGAGTGACCGATTTTATTTGCAACCGAGTATATTATTGAGTAACGCTCGACTCTCACGCAGCCGATTCTCGGAAGAAGGTTGACCTACCGCCTTCCGAAGCCACGTTTTGCCACCCACTCGATGGGAACCTGACAACTTGGCACGTTCATTTGACTACACGTTAACCTATATCCTTGGGAACGGATTGCGACCGTAATGAATGTTCATCAATTTAATTCAATTCATCTTTATTTCAGATAACAAAAGATCCATATTGCATTAAAATTAAAATTACGAATTATAATAAATTACGATAATAATTTAAAATAAAAAAATAAATAACGGCAAAAAATTCATTCAAATAGTTTTGTATGTAGTGGTGTAGTATATGTATAAGCAATTTGAATAATTATACGTTTTAGGGGATAATGTAAAATAAGCGACATACACTTTAGGAACTTTTTTAGAACTGTTAACACGGTTTGCTAATATCAATGGGGAGACACTCCTGACTTCGGGTAAACTCGGCTCCGTTCGGCTCAGCATTGTTCCGAGCAATTATTAGGGTCGGTACCACATGACGTCCTTTTGCGTGCACAACCACAGATAAGACAATCACTTGAATTTTGACAACCCTAAATAGCCAAAAGGGATAGTCCCGTACATTAGAAAGGGATAGTACAGCCAACAACAGAGCTATGAATACAGGCAAAGTGCCAAAAATATGTATACACGACCTTAATGTACAGGCAATAAAGTACTGTATACATATTTTTGACACTTTGCCTGTATTCATAGCTCTGTTGTTGACTGTACGATTCGACCCTGAATCGCTGTCAGACTTCGGTTTTGTATTGTCCTCTCTGTACGGTAGTACATATTATTATGTATTCTGTGCTAATATGTAATACAACAAAAACTGCTATAGTGACATCACGGGCAAATCACCTACTTTATTTAGTTCTATCCGATATATTAAATTGAAATAGTGTCAAGATATACCTGCTAATGTTTTTCTTGTAATTATTGGGTGCTTTATTTCGTGCATGGTGTGAAATGATTTATTTTATATACAGGGTGATTTCTGGGTCGTGATCCAGAACCACTTTTTCTGACTCTGTAAATGATCCGCATTATCATATGGTAGTATTTGATTAAAAGATAATTAAGTACTTTAATTATTCTTATTTTTCAAGTAAAATTAATGTTATACTAAGTAATTATGGTCACCCTATGACTTTTGACATACGCTGTATGGAAAGCGACAGGACGTCACATTGAGTAGGGTCACCAAATTGTATGCAAAAATGTTTTTTTCCTACTTGTCATCTGGAAAATAATCATCATTATTGGTGATAAACAATAATTAACAACATCATTAGGCTCATCTTTGGATTCTGTATGATGTCTGGCTCTCTTGCTCCACGACCCCGAAATCACCCTGTATAGGCAACATGGCTATTATATACGAGTAGGTGGAGTACGTCTAAGCTAACTTTGCTGAACAAAATCTGATTGCCATTGTATACGTCACACTTTCATAGAAATTTGACATTAATGATGGCATTGCCACGCTTTGTTAACGCAAAAAACTATGCAGCGTTAGTTTGGCCCGACTGCAGTCAATTTGTTAAACTTTATATTTCTCGTTATTAAATTGAACCTACTACGGGACTTAATTGCGTATTTAAGTTTTAAGATTTACCTTCGGCGTTGTGCCCGAGACCACGGGGATAACGCCGTCCTCGAAACGTCGGAGGTAAATCTTAAAACATAAATACGTGATTAAGTCCCGCTATACAATTTAATAATGTGTAAAAATCGGGAAAGTTTAAATCAGTGTTTATATTTCTCAATTAAATGTCATAGTCTGGGTGTAACACTAATTATATTCATAAAAATAACTTATATGACACACAACATACGAGTATAACACACATAAATATGAAGCTATACATTTTAGTTCTTAATCAACTACGAACGGCATCGGCATTTACATTCATAAGAAATGAAAGAATTTGATTATCTAATGTCATTGAAATTGAATCGCTTGACAGTATTTTTAAATGCCACAATTATTGCAACTAGCATGTAATATGTACGAATTACTTCTAAACCAATCCGATACGGTGGATACAGCACATTTGATTTCTGGGAATATTACACAAAATAACACATGACCGGTGTTGCGTTTCTTGCAGAAACGTTTAACAATGATTTGACGACGAAGTAATACAATTTAATATACCTAAAGTAAAGCTCAGGTTTTAGAAATTTATTATTTTTAGTACATTATTATTACAAAGAAAGTTATGTACTTAAATATGTTATGATTTTAAATTGAAATAACTGTTAAGTTTTGTTGTGTTTCGTTGTTGTTGCTTTGAAGGAATAAGTTCGTTTTTGTAGTTCTTACCAATTGTATGTTATTTTTATTCCTCCTAATGGTCATCCTAAATACCGTTGGGCAGATAGAGCGGAGGCAGATCTCCGTGAGAACGACGTTGGCTAAAGCTGGCGGGATACCGCTCTGGGCTATAACCGCGAAAATCGAAGTTCGCAAATTGCGGGGATTTTTCTCTGTCACTCTAATTACGCCTTCGTTGGAGTGAAAGAGAAAGATCCCCGCAATTTGCGAATTTCGGTTTTCGCGGTAGCCGCTCTGGACCGAGCAAGGTGGCGTGCCCTTGTGTGGCCAAGACTCATTTTGGATCTTCACACCAACCAACGAAGTAATTTATATTATGTCTTTTTGTACAATAAAGAATTTATTACTACTTGTTTGTAGGTACACTACGAACGTTCCGTTTTCAGTGAACGTAATTTTCAAGCATACCTACATATTTTTATACTTACAACATAGTTAGTATATTAGTCCGGGTTCTTATTTAGCCTAAAGTACAGGTTGTTCCCATCCGGCAGAAAACATAAAATTTGGTATGTTAGCTTTTACAAGTATAAAAAGGATGGAAGTAGAAACAAATTGCCAATTATTACTTATTCCCCCTTCCCCCTTTAAAAAGAATCACAAGTTTTTTGAGTAGGTACCTTATCAATCTCATATTTGTGTTATTTTTAGTGCAATATATTAAACAGGTTCCTACATCATAAACCAACCACGTGAAGCAATGCTCCCTAAAGACACCTTAAGGTTTTTGAAATCGTAACAAAATGCCAATAATGAAAGTGATTGATGCTGCCAAAATTGATTTAATTAAAGGCTATATTGTCGAGTGAACAATCTAAACATCTCACTGCATCATTCAGTAGCCGATCAATTTTCAATTACCGTCATATTATCTAGGGTACTTACTTTCACTCATTGGATGGCCGGGGGCCTGCAATCGGCTTCAACCGAAACAAATTTTACGTCACCATGCGTAGGAGTATAACTTTTTAAAGTATGTTGCACCAATTGTATTGAATTGATTTTTTTCGCATGGTAGTAGCTTATACTAATAAAATTGCAGTTTATGTGATTATTTCCATAGGTGTACTTTTACAAATACTTGTTGAAAAGAGCTGTAAAAAAAATCTCTGTAATTTTAATCATTATTTTTTCAGGGAACTAAATATTAAAAAATCTGAGTTATACCTCCTACTCATTATTTGTAGCTATGATTTGGTTTGATTGCTCTACCTTATCTAGTTCAGGAGAAAAACGACTTTGTAAAATTTTGTACGAAAATTCGACCCTTCGACGTAAACGCAGGCACGTTTTTAAATTTCCCGCCCTTTTCTACTGAAACAATGGGCTCGCCGGACTGTTGAAAAATTTTTGGTTGTCTAGGTTTGGACCACCCTGTATGTATATAAATATTAATATAGATTTTTTCATGCATTATTGAATAGTCCTTAATTTAATAGCTTTGTAAAACGTGTTCTAATCCGTATCACTTACTTTAAAAAAAATGTATTCAATAATATTAATATTAAATTAAGTACATCAAGTGCAAGCGGCAATGAATTAACGCGGAGTCATTATCCGGGGTACTTTCACTCGCGGAATTAGACAAAGCGCGACCCGGGGCTGCAGTTTCGGTGCAAGAACAAAGACCTAACTTACATGGGAACCGAAGTGGTGGTTTACTTCCAATTATAAAATACTTGGGAATTATTATGAGGAAATTTAATTAATTCATTAAAACGTGGAAGAGTTGTTCTTAAAATATTGTATTAATATTAATAAATTGTCAGATTTTAAGAAAAATGTCAAAATGTGTATATTTAAATTTTGTATTATTATGTACATATATTGAAAAATTATTAAATATTTCTTTATTTGTTATTTTTTTTACAGTCTCATATTAAAAGTATGCAAGCATTAGTAGCACTATGCTATTTCTGTTTATGCAACATGGTGCTACGAGTTTTCAATAAGCGGCGAGTGAAAGGCGGCGGCAGTGCGCTTGACCGTCTCGGCGCGAGGACGCAAGGGCGCCGTGCGTCTTGCCGAAATTATTCGGGGCTCGCTGCACAATCGATTTTTCCCGTCCGATGCGGAAAATTCTTCGGGGCGGGGCGGGTGTAGCGCGGCGGTCGGAGAGGGGGCCGAGGGGGGCAGGGGGGCAGGCGGAGTGCAGCGGGGCGGTGCAACGCGCGCCGCCGGCCCGGCCGTCGACGGGCAGACAGTAGGACGGCAACGCCACTGCGAGTCGGTGACCAAGGCGCGAACAGCGCGCTCGCACCGTGACATGTAGCGCGGCCGCCGCGCTCAGCCTCGCGACTCCACCGTCGGTGGCGGCGCGCCGATGCGCCTGCCGTCCCGCGCCGACGACGCCCGCGCCGCCGTGACCGTACCAACGCGAGTACCGAGTGAATCCCTCTCTTGGACCTGAAGCGAGCCCTTCAGCCCGACGACCGTCGGATGGAACCCCGAGTGCGCCGATTCGCATCAAGGTTAGCTGAATATTTGAATGTGAGTGTTGTGCAACGGCCGGCCAGCTCGCGCACCCCTTTAACCCCCTGATCGCGGATACATACGACACTGTAATTGCCTATAGGTGGGTTCGGAACACGTGAAAGGGTGACCGCGAGTGACTCATATGAATTTCCACAGCCAGATTGCGACTTATCTTTTTTACGGCGAAGGAAAAAATAAGGTTATGATTGTTATGATATATGTATGTTTTAATGCAATTTAACTGTCATGGTGTCCAGACAGTTTATTTAAATATCTACGTGAGACTAGTTAAAAGTTACCTATAACCTATAACAGGCTATAACTCTAGACCGTAACGGTGCACTATTGAAACTTTGGGTAATTTCCGCCTTTTTATTGTTCGACAGTTGAAAAAAGTCATTAGGCATAGTCTGTCTGTCATGTTTTGGCGCGGGCCGGCGTCGGCCGCTGAAAACACAGTAGAGCGACGGCAGGGTGCACTGTGAGTTCTTGATCGGTCTGCTTTAAGAAATTGATATTTGAAGAATATAATGAAAATTAAATGATTAAATGATAAAACCCTAACGTCCCTAACGTTGAACTGCATTATTTACAATTATATTATTATTGTTTCAAACATGTAGGTAAGTGTCGCGCTTCGAGCATTTTAGTTGTGATTGACTTAATGCGGTGTCTTTCTTGTTCGGTCTCATGTAATTGTACTTTTGATAAATTAAATTGTAATTTTTTTTGTCTTATTTAGAATGCTATTTTCACGTCATGTTTTGGTACTGTTTTTAGCTTTTTTCATACTTCATGGATACTTATATAATAAGCGCTGGTGGCCTGCCGATAAGGCAGGCGGGGTCCTAACCGGAAGTCGCGAATTTGAATCCTGACGATTACCAACAAGTTTGTTGTACCTTGCAGCTTGCGTACACAAAAGTCACGAGATATAATTAATAGTTTTTCTTTAGTGAAGGAAAACAGCGTGAAAAATCGGAGTAATGACAATTAGGTCTAGTTTACCCTTTGGGTTGCATGATCACATGACAGTCGCTTTTGTATAAAATCAGTGGCTAGACAAATTCTTGGGATTAGGTTTCCAAAACCGACTCCGGGCTAATAATTTACTATGAAGCCCGGAAAGTACTTGATGGAAAGGGGTACGTAATGTAACGAGAGCTTGTTACAATTAAATTGATAGTTTGTAAGAAATGCGTTGGAGTGACCTACCCATCGGTTGTAGAGTCAACTGTAAAAATATGGGTGTAGCCAACTTATTCAAAAATATGTCCCATGGTTCTTAATTCGCTTATATAAGAGCTATGGGACATATTTTTAAGATGATTTATGCACCCATATTTTTACAGTTGAGTGTACATATCTGTGTTTGCATCGAATGCCTGTTTACTTACCAACAAATCTACTTAAAATGAAGAAACGGGAACGAAAATCAGATAGGTATACAAAAATGTATAAAACAGACGAGATTCTGTAAATGGTTTGTATAAACTAATTTATTTCAGTAACGGAGTAATCTGTATTCATATTTTTTTGTTTGAAAGCTTTTCAAAAACTGAAATGTAAAAATAAACATAAACGCAAATAAAAAGTAAAAATAAGTATTTATTACCCCGATGACACTCATTTCACTGAATTTCCATAAATAGGTAAATATAAGTAATTTTCATACATTCATTCATTTCATTTATTCAGTCACAATGTAGTGTATATGAATATAAATTATACTTAAAATAAAAAAAAAGATTAATTAATCAAGTACGGTAATGTCCACTGTTTAGATTTCTAGCCATAAGCAAAACTTACAAATAAAATAGTAATTGAAAAAATAGAACGCTTTTTAAGCAGACAATTATCACGTGGATAATGTTCATCACCTGGAACTTTATTACAACATATTAAAATCGAATCATAATAATCAATTCAAAAGGAATTCAACGCTGTTAGTACATATTCGATCTGCGATGCGAGAATGGATCCACAAATGTTTGACAGCAGTTCGAAAGGTTCTTATCCGGATTGGTTCTCTACGCAGCGCCGGCGCAGGCCGTGCTACGTTGTCGTAGCGTTTGAAAGTAGCTTTTCCCGCCTGTGCGATAAGCCGCAACGAGATCGGTGGACATTTCGGCAACTTGTCATGTTTGACATTTCAATTGAGACATTCAACAGTCGTTTTTGCCGGTAATGTTTTGTCTGTACTCGTCAATTCATTAACTGCACTCCTATACACTGATTACTTACATTACGAACATATTTTGAGATAATTTTGAATCCGAAGAAGGTTTGAAGAATAGGTAAGGTACGTTTGATCCTGTATTCCCTAAGGAAACGAAAGAGGTGTTACCTACAGTAGTGTGCTTTTTATTTTATACATAGGTCAATCAGATGACAATGCAATATTATGACGACATGGAGTTGTTGATCTTGATGATGGAGATAGTTGGTCATGGGAACTATGTGATTGAACAACGCAAACTTGTGTTGGTAGAATTGCCTCGATAAGCTAGTTAATAAAATATTAATAATAATAAATATTATAGGACATTGTTACACAGATTGACTAAGTCCCACAGTTAAGCTCAAGAAGGCTTGTGTTGCCTGTGAAAAGAAAAGTACAGTCAGCGATAAAACTAGTAAGTACCAAAATGTAAAACTAGGACTGGACCCTATTACTAAGACTCCACTGTCCGCCACTATAACTATAACAATAACAACAAATACTAAAAAGTACGGAACCCTCGGTGGGCCAGTCCGACTCGCACGTGTCCAGTTTCTTTATTTAAGCAGGCCACTGACGAGTCTTCCAAATAGATGCCGTTACAATGGATTCATCCAAATGGACGGCATCCTAATATTAAACAATGTACGTTTTTGACATTCACGGACCGATTTTACTTTTACTTTACTTTTTGTTACTGTACTTTCCTTTTCCTTCAGTCTTGATGCCCATTACTTTTTGAATTAGATCTTCTCGTATCATATTATTTTATTTTAATTTATTTTGTGGGATGTCTTAGAAAATATTTATTACGTAATATAAACTTTATTGTCTGTGTAGGTACCTGTTCTAGTATATACTATAAAGCTATATTTGATGGTAGTGCAATTCAATAGAAGGCAAACAACTTTTTTATTGCATTCGCATTGCATCGCATTTTTTGCACCACGAAGGTGCGGATTCAACGAACGCCATTTTGTATAATATTATACATTTGCATAGTCTCAAAACCAAGTGTAAACAAATCAACACAAATGTATTTTTAAATTATTACAATTTAAGTTGTTGGGTATGTATCACAAAGTTGACCACTATATTAAGAAGTAAAATGTAATTGCTCAAAAGGTTTTGGCTAGGATTGCGGATTGGATAATTTACTTGAAACCTAACTTATCAGCAAAACTGTACACCACACCACTACCAGCACAAGAATACATGAATCATAAAAAACCGTTTTTTTAAAATATTAGAGTCATTGATTTGAATTCATCGATCCGCGCTAGAAATGTGGGATTCGAAATTATATTTTTTAATTGAACCTTTATAAATAATGAAAAAAATATATATATTCCAATGTATGTATTTTATTTCTTGAGTTTTTTACATTTAGATTTTATTCTAGAATAAAAACTAAATGTAAAAAACTCAACCAGACCAGTATTTTTTATAAGGTGATAAGGCGACCTGAGAATGTCTTTATACCTCCCGAGTCCCGAGGTTAGGTGTTGTTTGGTTCGGGCTGTGAGTTTCAAATCTCAGTTTGTTGGTTCGAATACATACCCCACAATCAGATTTTCTGTCAAAGAAAAACTTTTGAGAAAACAGGGCTTATCGGAAAATAAGGTCAGATGGCGGTCGCTTTTGCAAAAACGAATGAATTATTATGCCAATTATTGTAGTTTTTAAAACGATAACTCTCTTTTCTCCTTTAGAATAGAAAAGAGGTTGAAAAGCGCAAAATTCGTGAGGTTTCCCGCTTAGTCCTTGTACTCAGCTACGGAAGATCGTTGTTGATTTTGGCATTTGCTAGGAATATCACGCTTTGGAAAATACAGCATGCGTTAATATTATGACTGCAAACTATGCGAAACGGCACGTCTACAAAGTTGGCTTTATGCGATTTAGAGCAACGTGGAAATTGCGAACGTTTGCCGTTCTTAGCCGGCATAGGACAATCAATTTATCATTTGGTCGCCTATAGTCAACTGCAGCCATAATTAAGTGATCCCGTATTTTCATTTTCATTCTCATATGACCCAAAACACATTTACAACTAGGCCCCCCTCAGGGGTCTCTGCAACAACAACTAGGCCTCTCTCAAGGGTCTCTCTTCAACAGCCGATCGCGCGCTGCCCACATCAAACTGTCCCTTGCAAGGTCTAGGTCTAGGTATACATATACATTGTTATCGTCCAATATCTCTTCGTATGATGGTTTGTTTGGTATGGCGGCCTATGCTCAGCAGTGGGCGATAAAGGTTGATATGATGATGATACGGCTCCAGGCTCAGGTCCCAAGTTGGTCACTGTAAGCAAAACATGGCCAAATGGGGACTGCTCCGTAGCCCCTCAATTCAGTGAACTTGCGACACAGCAACGCAAACCATGGCACATCTACTGGCGTACCCCGCATACCCGCATCACTGCTCGGAGCTGGATCTGAGGGACGCGAAGGCCAGGGCTGTCAACACCGCTGCATACTGGGCATCTATCGTAGAGAAAAGGAATCTCAACACGAAAAGAAGGCTCCAACGGCTTTGTGCATCCATAATACAGTAACATTTTGAAGAATATGAATTATTTAGTTGAACTAAAAAAAAAACCGGCAACACTGAAATCAAAAATGGTTAGAAATGTCAGACAATCCAAATTATTATTCGTGCTTACTCACAAAGAGTGCATAAAAAACAAAAAACTACATATTATTATTATCTAGCCACTATCAGAAAGGGGTTAGGCGATTGCGTGACAGTTCTGAAGTTATGATACGAGCATGAGTCATGAACATCACGATGTTTTTTTGCATTTTAACCCTTAACAAGATATTTAGAGTAGGTATTTTATCTTTATAAATTTCAAAGAAAATGTATATTGATTTTTGAGATTTCAGGTTTAAATTTGACAGGATTTGAAATCGGACAGTAAATATTCTATTACGTCAATGCATTATCAGAAAATTAGAAAACGATACAAACTAATCGCTCTGTACCTAGATATATTGTTGTACCTAATAAGTAGGTACCAGATAGTAAATACTCAATAAATAAATCGAGCATCCTCCAATTTGACATAATAGGATTTGAAATCGGACGGTAAAAATGTTCTATTACGTCAATGCATTATCAGAATATTAGAAAACGATACAAACTAATTACTCTGTACCTAGATACATAGTTATACCTAATAAGTACTTACTAGATTATGATATATTTTTAAAAAGAAAAAAAAAGCCGCAGCACGTTATTCTAACATTTTATGCAAATGCTAAATGCTATTTAATTGCAAATAATTTACCTACTACGGTTTTGCATGAAGGGGCTTCATTGAGGCATCCAATAGTTAATTAGGTACTTATATTTAAATTGCACAAGTCTAGTGTCGTGGGACAGGAAAGGTGTAAACGATAACAAACAGGCGAAGCAACGCGGCTGTCCGCTTATGGATGTACCCTTAATTGTACACAAACTTGGCAAGGCCGCCGTTAGCTCACTGTTAAACTGTTTTAAACAATTGTATAATATAATGCCTACGAGTACTATGACCGGTTTCAATAGTGTTTATATTTAATGCATCTTATTACGTCTTATCACTTAGGTTTTAGACGTTTATTGAGTTGAACTTAATGGAAAAATATCTTGGAAGAAACTTTATCCTAGTTTGTATACTTTTCACCTATCCTAGGTAAAAGTTTGATAATTTAACACATTTTTCATTACGACAGCATTCATTCGTGTATTCATTACGAATATTTATTCCTGAGTTAGGTATGGATATTATCTATGTATAGGTATCTAAGTTCATACATAAATATGTATATCGTTGCCTAGTACCCTAGTATACGATTTCCTATCTTTGGGGCTAGGTCAAACTGTGTAAGCTTGTCCTCAATATATATTTATTTATAATATCCTACGTTAATTATTGGGGCATTTTTGGGGTTCCTTAGCCAAAATGGTCACAACGGACCTTTTATATAGATTCGTCATATCATGTAAGACGCATCTACCTCTAAGTCTCTGTGTCCGCAGGTATTTTATAATGAAACTATAAGATGTATAATTGTGATATATTATTATTTGGAATGCAATAGATTAATTAAAAGACAAACTAGAGGAAAGCATCTCCGTAACAGCTAACTAAATGACCAATTTTGTTTTATGTCGCGATTATTAAAGCAGTCGTCACGTTCTGACATGTAAGTGAGTGTGTGAGTTGGAGAGTGATTAATGCTTTATCTACGGCATTAAACGAAACAAACGGCATTCACGCGTATTCGGGAAACGAGATAATCACAAGATCTAGAAACGATATAGAGATCAACTAGATTTACATTAGATATCGACTAGATGTGACTTGGATATCTAAGTCATAACTTGTCGAATCGTTCAAGAGGACCTCCAGAATCGCGGAAACGTCAAATTTGACATATCTATCTTGTCGAAATCGTTCAAGAGGACCTCCAGAATCGCGGAAACGTCAAATTTGACATATCTATCTTACAAATATCTTTAAATTATCCATATCGTAACTTGCTGAGGTCTAGTAAAGATCTAATACATTTTCAGAATCGAGCCGATTATATCGGGCCCACATCTCGCTTTAGATTCATTAACAATCGTTATAATTTGACGTACAGAACCTTGTGCTCCGCTTTGCTTAAAAGTGACATTCCATTTCCAACTGCAGCTGCAATACTGTTCATTTTACTATGGAAACGCGTCGCTGTCATTGTCAATTTCCATAGTAATTTGAACAGTATTGCACCTGCAGTTGGAAATGGAATGTCACTCTTAATGTACAGTCAGTAAAACGATTGGCTTAGTATCAGCACCCCTGCCACAGAATAAATAATAGTACTAGGTACAGAAGGTTCACTCTCTAACAAAACGCGTCTATTACGACAGATATGACTGCAAGGTGGCGCAAGCCCGAGCAGGCATCCGCTTCGTAGCGATGCACGGAACTACTACTCATACATGTGGCCCACACCAAAATTGGTATGTAACATACCTACTTGTTGCGACGCGATGAAATCGCGGAGTGAGCCACGCCTGCCTTTGCATACAAAGTATGCAATATTTTAGTACATATTATTATATTATTAATATGGAAACTTTTTTGTTGAATTTTATTTGTCATTAAATATGTGTTCTTACAGATTTTACAGACACAATGACAAATGCAAATCGCAATGGGTCGTCAGTTCAAATCCTGTGATGACTAGACTTTTTTGAAAATTGCTAATTATGATGGTAATTAAAAAAAACGCGTTTATTCTTATTTCAGGATTTTTTATATGTATAAAAGTAGTCTGAGCCGACAGGTAATTAAATATATATTTTTTCAAAATATTTTATAGTAGGTATCGTTGTAAAATTATATTCATTATTCGAAAATGTAACAATTTTAATGACATATTATTGTTTCATACTGATTTTATACCTTTATTTATAAAATATTTGGCATATAAAAATAACCTAGTTTTTTGTCCGTCTACCGCGGTTATAAAATTATTCATAGTAGCCATTATTTAATTACATAGGTAACTAAATATTTTAATGTCTTGAATGCCATCAACACCTGTAGGTATGCAACTAACGTTTCGTTTTATTCGCAGGATGCCAAAAAAAAGTTGTGTTAACTTAATAAAAACAAATTGTTGGTATAATTATTTCTTATGGTTTTTTATGTTTCATTTAACTTTATTTTATTTTATTTGACTTCAGTATGCCTAGGTACTTCCGATTGGAAAGTTAGCTTGTATCTATGTAGATTACATGAACAAATCACATCATAAAATAGGCTGTTTCAGAAAAACAAATGTAGTCGATTGATGATTGCCCCCTTCATAAATTGCTCATATCACCTGTACGCCGATGACTTGCAATTGTACACTCAAGTTAAGATCGATGAAATAGATGAGGCTGTATTGCGCCTAAATAATGACCTTTCTAGCAGCTATGCTAGAAAGGTCATTATTTAGGCGCAATATACCAGGATGCTAATCCTGGTCGAATGATTTCGGGATCGTTGTCAACCCGTCTAAGTGTCAGGCTATCGTTCTTGGGAGCCCACGTTCAGTTTCTCTCTCTGACTTCGCACATGTAAGACCGATTCTCTTTGAGGGTACTGTAATACCACTATCATCCCAAGTGAGAAACCTGGGGTTGATCATTGATCGGGGCCTTACTTGGGAGCCACAGGTTTCTGACGTGTGTCGCAGAGTTACAAATACCCTGAGAGCATTGTACAGGTTTAAACATTTCCTGCCGGCCAGTACTAAAACTTTACTCATTGAGGCTCTTGTGCTTCCAGTCATTGATTATAGTGATGTGTGCCTTACCAACCTTTCACAAGGACTCTTAGACAGACTGGATAGACTTTTAAACAGCTGTATTAGATTCATCTTCGGCCTCCGCAAGTACGACCATGTCTCTGCCTTTCGACGGAAACTTAATTGGCTTCGTGTACGGGAACGCAGGTGCCTCAGGGTGCTGTGTATGCTCTACAACATATTAAACGACCCAGCGATACCGGAGTACCTGCGGTCTAAATTCCAGTTTGTTACCGCACAGCCAGGCCGTGAGCTACGTTCCTCCCGAAAACTAACTCTGTCAGTTCCATTGTATCGCTCCGGATCCATGACCAACTCCTTCACCATGCATGCGATTCGTCTTTGGAATTCCCTCCCTCTCGAGATAAGGCAAAGTCAGACCAAAACTTTGTTTAAAATCAAGTTGCGCAGACATCTTTTAGAAAAGTCTCTTAGCTAAGTCTCATAAAAATCTGAAAGCAGGTATATATATATATATATATATATATATACCTGCTTTATATATATATATATATATATATATATAATATAATATTATATTATATGTACCCATATGTATGTTAGTATATTATGTATGTATAAGTAAGTATATTATAGCAATATATATATTTGAAATTGTATGTTGTTCAACATAAAAATGTATACTTAATAGTTAATTTTTCGTACTTTTAATTTTTCTTGCACCTATTACTACTTGTTCTCTGTTTGGCCCAAAGGTTAACTGGTAGAGAATGCCTTCTGGCATTAAGTTCGCCTTTTCTACAATTTTTACTGTGCAATAAAGTTTAAATAAATAAATAAATAAATAAATGATTGAAGAAATTCAATTGGAAAGCTTCCTTACATAAAACTCAAAGTAGTTACGAGTAGCTTGGGCCTGAAACAAAGATCTTATTAGAATAGATCAACTACAGACATTTTATGAAAAGTCGACGCGAAATATTCTAGATGGTACTAGTAGTATAAACACAAAATCAACAAATATTTCTGCTGAAGCATCCAAGCTAACCGTCCAAATTCGCAATTCAGGTCACTAAAACTAGAATGTTTAGGAGGATGAGAGCATCGCATCGCGGGTGGGTGCAGCGACGCTAGGTCGTGGCATTGACGCGGAATTCATCCGCGTATATTTCGGGCATGGCAACTGTATCTGCAATCGAAAAAGTCCGCCGTCCACGCACTCATGCAAGCCGCACTAACACACACGTAGCACAATAGAGGCGTAGATTTCGTCTACACGCGGTGCGCGAGCGCGCCGGGCGCAGACTTTACCCTTGAGAGCATGCCGTTACGAAAATTGGTGCATTGATAAAAAATATGATAACCTAATTAACCGGTGCTAGACTGTCGCGGTGTTAACGTATCGGCGACCGATGTCTGGAGGATACGCGAGATTACTGTGTAAATAGGACATGCAGGACATTTGGTACACAAAAATGCATAAATACTGCTGTGATATCAATCGTTTAATGCAAACCATTTTTATGGTAAGAAGAGCACACATCCCAGTATGCTGCCTTGTGGAATGGAACGTTTGACGGTTTGCCACTTGGATTGAATTTAGAAACTCAAGTAGAGGTTCATAACATACCTCAACATTTGTGTTTAACGTTAATGTTTCATCATTCCAGAATCATTGTTAAAAATTAAGTGCTTAATCGAGTACATATTTAAAAATAAATGTCTAGCCTCTGACCAGGTAATATAATTTATACCTAAACGAGAAAAAAATAAGTCACCTTGCATTGTGAAAATGTTCTTCTTTCGTTCAACCATTTAGCGTTTCATGCATAAAAGTTATGAGCAATAAGCATATGCTTGCCACATGAGTAAAGATTTGAGTGCGTCACGTCGGTTAGGTACTAGACAGCCTAGTTGCGTCGGTGTTCAAAATGTCGTTTGTACTTGACGGTTGTGGCGCTTGCGTCTTTTCGCGCTCGGGCATGCGCCTACGCAGCCGTCAGCGTCATTGCAGAGTAAATAACAGGACAGGAGAGACAGACGGCCACGTAATTATACGGTCTAACAAAAACGTACCATCTAAACATGCGATTACGGCTAGGTTTCAGGATGGATAGACAGAGTTTAGATTTAATGTTATGTAGTAAACTTAAAGCTTTAAAGATACAAACATATATTGTATGTTGTTTGTCATTTTATTGCACATTAGGAGGGCAGTCCCTCCTAAGCGGTATTAGCGCTATCTCAAAAACAAATGATATTGAAAATGGAACTCTCAGTTAAAGAAACTAAAGTATAAGTTGGCAATGAATTTTATTTTCAGATAGCGCTATTTGGCTTAGCAGGGCAGAACAGGTTTACATTAAACCAAACCTTAATACCTTGGTTAATAGGTTAGGATTAAATGTACAATCAACCAATTTGATTCCTAGGTCACCATAGAACCATGTCATAATGAATCGGTTTGTTTATCTTCTACGACAGTGATTATTGCGTGATGTGTGTCATGTATCTAAATGTATAAGTAGTAAGTAGCCAAAGCGACAAGGTTCTATAGCGGTCTAAGAATCAAATTGGTTGACTATACTGCTAAAACAATTATATCTTCCGCAGCAGAAAATAAAATTTGTGACGCACAGTTTTCAGTGCATAGTGTACCGCACAAAACTTTGTTCACGGTAAACTTATTGGATCACTTCGGTCTTACAAATCAGTTTTTTTTGTTGTTGTTGTTACTACGCGAAATATAATATTTTTTACAATAATCTAGAGCCAGACAATTTAATAAGGTAAAGTACTTTCTCCCCTTTTAATAGTTATTCGTTTACATTTTGTAAAAAAAAAACTTGTAAAAAGTTTCTTTGTGTCGCCTTTCTATCACGGAAATTAAGGCACAATAAGTTACGCTCAATAAGTTAACCTGGAGGCTTCTTATAGACAGAGCTACTTATGGTGGTCACGACCCTCAGCTGTGAGGATAACGACGAAGAAGAAGAAGAAGTTACGCTCGTTGATGTCTTGTAAAGGGCTTTCCCTTTTCTTTCCATAATAATGTTTTATTCGTTATCAGCTTATACACGGTGACTAAATAAAATTGCTCAGTATATTATATAATATTATACTGAGCAACTTTTATTATGTGACCAACCCTGAAATCGCGAAAAAAATTACCCTCTCATAGAAAATGGACCAGCCAAAATGTAAGAAACAGCCAAATGTTATTTTTCCCGATTTCGGGGTTATACTTATACTTAATCCCAAAACCTCCCTGGCAACGGGAATGCACTTATTTTTTAGCCAGCCTGTATATGTAGGACTGTAGGTACCTCATGCGTGTTGTAATTGCTTTTAGGAACTACTTAACTATATTTTAGGTAATGTTAAATAATAAGTAAGATAATAGTTGAAATTATGTCTTTGAACTAGACACAAAACAATAATAAAGCGGCGTCACTATGAGCAATGCGGAAAAAAAAATCAGCAACAACAAGTCTACTTTTTTTTTCGAGTCAAATATTGTTCTTGAGGCCTAGCGTACTGCTTGGTATGCTTGTAAAAAACTACCCACTCGTAATAAACAACGTAGCAAAAAACTAAGGTGAGTGTATTGGTATGATGCATTTAAATAAGTAGTAAGTACCTACGTGTCTATTTTCTTCTACTTAAATTAAATAGGTACTTCTATTCTTATCGTCAACCAGAATCGTCACTTTTGACACTAACGAATCATATCCATAAGAAATCCAGATCAAATGCATAGCCTGTTATGTATTACAATCAGAATACCCTTGCACGCGTATTCGGGAAACGAGATAATCACAAGATCTAGAAACGATATAAAGATCAACTAGATTTACATTAGATATCGACTAGATGTGACTTGGATATCTAAGTCATAACTTGTCGAAATCGTTCAAGAGGGCCTCCAGAATCACGGAAACGTCAAATTTGACATATCTATCTTACAAATATCTTTAAATTATCCATATCGTAACTTGTTGAGGTCTAGTAGAGATCGAATACATTTTCAGAATCGAGCCGTTGGACTAGAGGGTATTTTTTCAAGAAATGCATAAATAATGTCACTGCCGCCATATAATGAATACGATTTTCATTTCTATTTTCTGTGACCATATTATGCTTATAGGTACTAAGACTAACAAAAACCAAAATTGCCATATTTAAAGAATACGTGGTACTATCGTCATATCACGAGCTGTGATTAAAGCAAGTCGGATTGACCTCTGCATGGGGCCATAAAAACGCACGCACTGCCATCTTCTCGTTCGCCCATTCTCATCTCTATAGCAAATAATGGCACAATTACGCTATGCGCGCATGTGTGCGTCAGTCACGAGTCTTCGCCTTGGATTCAGGTTAATAGTAACATCGAGATTAGACTATTCGTGTCTTTTTCTAACTTTATTAATTAGAGACAGGTGACCCTTCCTACCTGTATAGGAGAGTCCTGGAGAGGAGATACTGTCTCGGCTCTCCTGTGCCAAGCTTACTGGGTGAAGCATTTAAGAAGGCATTATTAGGCCCGATTCGGATTTTGAAATAGACATCTATTAGATATCTTTTAGACATCACCAAGATACGATGACGATATGTTTAAGATGTAACCTGTCAAATTTGACATTTGCGCGATTCTGGAGATACTCTTGAACGATTTCCACAGGATATGACTTAGAGATCCAATTCGTATCTAATATATCTTATTCTATGTAACGTAAAAGTGACATTGGTTGTCCGAATTGCGCTGCAAAAGAGAACTAGTTGATATCTAAACTATAACGTATCTAGAATGGATGTAGTAGGTGTCGTTTCTTGTGAATATCTTGAAGTTCGAATACCGCAGTCATGGTCACCATACATTCGATTACACATTACATGACAAGCCATTTTCGACTCAAAAACGCGAGTGACCGGTTATCGTAGTATGAATGGTAGACGTTTATTAGTATACAGCTGGCGGCAAGGGATTTACTAAGCAAAAGAGTGCCAGCAAAATGCTGTTTATACTTCTTAAGCAGTTTAGGTATTCCCAGTCTATGATTGAGATTTAGAGACTAGATAAAGAACAACTTATAGAATGAACACTATCTAATGAAACTGATATTAAGCCCCCGACGCAAAAAGAGGGGAGTTATATGTTTGATGTCAATGTCTGTCTGTTTGTCTGTGTGTCTGTATGGCTGTCTGTCTGTCTGTGGACAGACTTATTGACATTGTCCCTCTATTACGCGTGAGTCGCATGATGTATACTAATACTGTGCCTTTCATTCAGGCAAATTCGAACCTAACCTAACCTAACCCAAAACCTAACCTAAACTAAACTGACATCAGAATGAAATTTGTATGTCTCCCTTCCGCCAATACTCGTACGTACAAGTACAAGCGAATTGCTAACTGATTTTAGATGTCAGTGTACGTTCGAATTGGTCTGTTTATGACTTAGAGGATATAACCAACGGAGACGCCATGTCTAAAATTTTCGGTACAAAATAATCTGCCGTTTTTTGCGGGGGAGGGGCACATCAAATGTATAGGTACGTCATGTCAGATAAACGTCAGTCCATACATATGGTTGACATGTGGTTGACCATTGGCCGCCTATTTTCGACAGAGGGGAACGCCTGTTAATGGCGGCGCCATTGTTAATTACTCCGAGGTTTATGACGGCTCGGAGCAGACGAAAGGTCGCGTCCGAACATGAGTTATACATATAATACTATTCGTGATCATGTTAAATTGGTCGATATGAATAGGTACACGCTTTATATGTAAGTACATACCCATGCATTTATTTATTTTGTTTTTAATTATTTAGAAATTTAAATCAGCAATACACATAAACATACTGGTACATATGTATTTTATAAACTTAAAACTAAATACTATTTAGTCGACAAAACGGTGTGGCTCCGTTGCATCGGCTGCTCTTGTGTCGGATTCGGTAGTTTGCCGCGGAACCTCCGAAACACGACACCTTTCGGCCAGAAGTCGGTGCACTCGATGGTCCCCTTTAATACTTATAACACTACCGTAACATCTTAAGACAAATCCTTATGCAGGTGACAAATTGAACGCAAGCTTTTATGAAAAACAATGTCACTTAATATATTTTAGGCTTCTTGTTTCAATAAACATATCTGGGCTGTATGTAAATAGCCTTATTTATTAATTTAATTAAGTGATATGTAGGACAAAATCTACATTGGAAGCACGGGACCCTAAAATACAAAAATAAACTTTATAATTAATTCAAAAGGATATAATACCAAGCGTGTAACGCTGAAAAAAAAACATGCAATATGGGCATTTATTTGTGTGATGACACAGATATTTATTTCCGAGGTATGATTGTTTTCTATGTATTTACCTATGTATAACTATGATTATATATATCGTTGTCTGAGTAGGTATGACCCACAATACAAGCCTTCTTGAGCTTACCGTGGGGCTTAGTCAATTTGTGTATAAAATGTCCCATAGTACTTATTTATCTATAAAAAAATATTGAAATGAATCAAAGGTGTCCAATACTAAAAGATCCATGATAGTTCAAGTTCAAGCTAAAGTTAACTAGTACCTACTTTCCTATTAGTTAAGCCAAACTCGATAAAAATAGACAACCAATACAGCTACAAAAACGCTTGAAGACAAGATGAGTAAAAGCAAGGCAACTAAACGCCAATTATTTTCAGGTTTCCTTATAGCCTTTTTTATATCAATAGAACTAGATCGACTTTGCTATGGGATTATAAACTTTAATTGAGTACTAAAAAAGTTTAATGGTAACGACTTTGTTAACACATAGCGATGGTATGTACCTACTTACTCAGTCATAGCATACTTATACAGTAGCAGACGCGAGAAAAAAGTGAAAGAACGTTGAACTACTATAATTTACCCGATTTTTTGTGCCCTAATTGGGGAATACCTATGAGTAGATTGAGTAGCGGTGTTATAGTGCGGAAATAGCACAGCCTTAGCATTACCGACGGGCGACTGTACAGAACAATTGAGACCTTAAATTCATTGTAATAGGGTTTACAAATGGTTCTACAATGTGGAGAGTCGGTGACGAGAAAACACACGATTCGGCGGTTGTGTTAATGAACCTGCATGGAACTCACTATTAGGCCTTTAACATTTGCAAATAGCTAGCCTAACAAAGATGATGTTGATAGAAAGGCCAATAATGTATGGAAGTCATGTGACTTTTCGTAGCATCTATCATCACAGAATAAATAATAGTACTAGTACAGAAGACTCACTCTGCAACAAAACGCGTCTGTTACGATCAGCACAGATATATGGCCGCTAGGTGGCGACAGCGCCACGCGCGGCTTATGGCTTTCTCCAAAATTGGGGTGGAACGGATGTACTTTTTGCTACCTTTAGCAAAGCGACGAACGGCTCGATTCGGAAAATGAATTAGATCTCTACTAGAGCTCAACAGGTTACGATTGGATAAATTAAAAATATTTGTAAGATAGATATGTCAAATTTGACGTTTCCGCAATTATGGAGGTCCTCTTGAACGATTTCGACAAGTTATAACTTAGATATCCAAGTCACATCTAGTCGATATCTAATGTAAATCTAGTTGATCTCTATATCGTCTCTAGATCTTGTGATTATCTCGTTTCCCGAATACGCGTGCAAGTCGCGGAGTGAGCCACGCCTGCTATCATTCCGATACATTTTTTCTATTCGTTTGTCGATGTACCTACGTGTAGGATCGTCATATTGGCTAGGCACACCGTCGTACTAGACACGGGCTTTCTCAAACCTTCACAAGAAGATGTAATGGGTCCATTGCACGGTTGGTCCGCCTTCTTTTAAGGTCAGTCAGCAGTGAACTATAAAATAATTTTTAAACTTAAATATTTTTATAACAAGAACAAACAAGGTAAATAACCTAAACTTAATTAACTAGGTACCAAAAATGAAAATTTTTGTCGTTTTGTATTCGTAGGTAGCTGTCTATTTCTTAATTAAAATCTCGTATTAAGTACCTAGGTACAGACAAGGAGGATTTTATGAAATTATGAATAATTCATCTAGAAATTAAAACAAAGCTGTCTAGTCGACTAATAGGTCGGACCGTTAGGTAGACTAGACGGGTATGCCATACCAGACAAAAAAAAAACTGCAGTCTAAAACTTTGTGGCTAGGTAGGTTTTTCCACTTTTTTGTTAGTCTGTCTCAAGATTCTCAAGCGTAACATAAACAAAAATAACTACATATGCTCTGTAGAGATGTATGTATGTATATTTATTCAATGGAATATACCTACAGGCTTTAAATATAACTCACAATAAAAAGTAAGTACATACTTACTTAAATAAATATCTTTTTCTTAGAACTTGATTTAAAAGGAATTGTCTTGCCTTATAACAATTAAGTACCCTAGGTACTATACATATCCATAGAAAAGGAGTCCTCTAGACCGAGTTTAGAGTAATTATTTCATGCAACCGATGATGCCAAAAAATGCGGGGGTGCGCGGGATGAGGTGAGCGAAGTCCCGTGGCGTGATTGGTCCGTTCAAAGACACGGACGTCACACAAAGACACTTTCGACTCGAACATGGAGCAAAATTACCGTATGCGTGGCAGAGGGGGTAGCGCGACTATGCTAAGTCTGGGGGATGTTTTGTCTGTGACTGACGCTTACTGAAAATCAGCGTCAGCGTATGTTGCCATGTTTATATCAGCTAGTTGAGTGAGAACCATTTAGCGCAACTTTTCATGTTGTGTAATTATCATAGTTTTAAGATTATGTTAGTGTGCTAATAAATGCTTTCTTCTTCTTCTTCTTCTTCTATCACATCAGCTCATGAAGAAAAAAAAACCAACAAACATTCGCTTTTCTACGAATATTTTTGACAGTGGTGACACCACTTCATAATAAATAGACGTACAACAATACCGTTATACCGGGTGTGGCCTGTAACACGAGCAAATAATTAAAACATAGATTGTACTCCTCAAACGGTGACACTTTTGTTCAATAACTTTTAAAAATTATGAAATTTTTAGACTCCCTATTTTTCATACAAAATAAATATTATCTTCAATGGATGCCATCGCCACGCCATATCATTGTGATTGACGTTGCTTGTTACGGCTTAAACATAACAAAATTCGCAATACGTTGCATCTTAGAATAAACTTTAAAGTATATTAAAAATCAAACCACAAGTTATTTTTAAAAATCGCTGAACAAATGTTGGTCAGTATGAGGAGTATTAATTGTCAATAATTGTTAATTAAAAATAACTTAACACTGTTCCGTTTTCTCCTACTTATACCTCGTTTTTTTTAGCATTAGAAAAAAAGGTAAACAATCTTGATGTGTCTTTTAATTGAAAAACACATTTTAAAAATAAGTTACGGCAAATATGTTACAATTATGAATCTAATACGATCATTTATATTCTTCTGCTTTCATAAGTAATAGTTTTTGATTTATAAAAAGCGTTTTTCAATTAAAAGACATGCCAAGATCGCTTATCTTCTTGCAAGTTCTTTCTAATGCTAAAAAAAACGGACTATAAGTGTTAAATTTTCGTATTATTTGCATGTATGTAGGTGTGTTTCAACACGTCAAATAGGTATGCGTTGATATATCGCACTGTATCGGTACAATGCACATAAATTGATATTTTCGACTTGTCATACGGGAAACATGCCTTGAAAACAATAATTTTGAATTTATTGCATCGATACTGAAGTTGGATAGGCGTCGCATCGTGCAAAAATCAACGTGGGCGCAGCATTATGCTTTACGCCAGAAAATACGATACGCAGTGTTTATCTAGTATTTGATTATGAATAAATGCTTTGTCAGAGACATTCAATTGTATTAGAACGATGTATTAGACCACGACTCATTGAATCATTATAATACTGAAGAGCGCATTTTCACCAAATTTCAATTTAACTACGGAATAGAATGACCGTGACATAGGACATTTCTACGGGTAGATGACGTGACGAAACTATAACGGTTCCAGGGCGCTTAGTCAACGTGCCAATCGTCAACGCTCGGTAGCGTATCGTAGTCATCTCTCTCTATCACTCTTCTATACTTGTGCGACAGTGACTGTTGCATTTCATTCGCTACGAAGCGTTAACGATTGCACGTTGGCTACACACCCTATTTAAAATTCTAAAAATGGATTATCGGCTCGATTCGGGAAATGAATTAGAAATTCGCTAGATATGAAATTGTAAAGATACGTGACGTTCCACGGCAAAAGGTACCTTATGGCGGCTGACGCTTACGTCGCATAGCACCGCAATAATATTGGAGCGACGTTAATAATAGCGTAAGCGCCAACGGCGATAAGGTACCTTCACTCGTGGGACGTCACATATCTTTACTATATCGTACCTAGTTAATCTCTAATTCATTTCCCGAATCGCGCCGTATGGGCCCGATTCGGATTTTGAAATAGACATCTATTAAATATCTTTTACCAAGATACGATAACGATATGTTTAAGATCTCACCTGTCAAATTTGACATTTGCGCGATTCTGGAGATACTCTTGAACGATTTCCAAAGGATATAACTTAGAGATCCAATTCACATCTAATAGATAGCTTACTCTATCTAACGTAAAAGTGACATGAGTTGCCCGAATTGCGCTGCAAAAGAGAACTAGTTGATATCTAAACTATAACGTATCTAGAATGGATCTAGTACGTGTCGTCTCTTGTGAATATCTTGAAGATCGAATACGGCAGAATATCTGTATCATTGGGGGTTTTATGTAGGCATGTAATATTTCATGATCAATTTGCGGTTTGATTTTGATTTATACTGGACATCATATCATAAGCATACGTGGCTCACTCCGCGATTTCGAAGCGTTGCAACAAGTAGCTACAAGTATATCCGTTCCACACCAATTTTGGTGGCTACCCATAAGCACAGAATAAATAATAGTACTAGGTACAGAAGACTCACTCTCTAACAAAACGCGTCTGTTACGATCAGGACAGATATGGCCGCTAGGTGGCGACAGCGCCACGCGCGGCTTATGGCAAACCCCAAAATCGGGGTCGAACGGATGTACTTTTAGCTACCTGTAGCAAAGCGACGAAATCGTGGAGTGAGACAAGCCTGCCATAAGCCGCGCGTGGCGCCGTCGCCACCTAGCGGTCATAATAATATCTGTTAGATCGATCGTAGTCTTCTGTACTTATTGTTAGTACCATTATTTATTCTGTGTCATAAGGCGGCATGGCATCTGCATGCCTATACATTTAGGGTTTGAAGTATTTGAAGCCTAAAAGTGTAAAAAAATATCACAATCAGATTGCATTGACCTTCGCCAACTAATTTTCCTCAACCAGAGGCCTACCGTGAACCAAGTTCGACGTGTTATCTCCCTGTCACGCTTACGAACGAATTTACAAGTGCGACAGTGAGGCAACACGTTGAATGTGGTTCGCGGTAGGACGTCTCTCTGCACCGGCGGATTTAATCGTTGTAGCTGGGCTTAATCAGAAACGGAAAACTGCAATGTATGTACCTACTTATAATTATGTTGCGTTGCCGTTGTGCGTTATCACCAAGTGAGATTATGCTTTGAAATTAAATATTAATAAGGATTATTACCTATACTAGCTTTTGCCCGCGACTTCGTCTGCGTGGAATTAGTGACAGCAGCTAAAGTAGATATAGCGCCTGGATAATGCTAATAGCAATCATTCAATTCGCGCATTGCTTACTTCAATTATTAGGCAATTCATTAACTCTTTCAATTTCACCCCCTTTGCACTCTCTTTAGGGATGATTTCCGACATATAAACTATCCTATGTCCTTCCCCGGGACTCAAACTATTTCTTTACCAAATTTCAACTAAAGCGGTTCAGCGGCTTAAGCATGACGAGGTAACAAACAGACAGACACACTTTCGCCTTTATAATACTAGCTTTTGCCCGCGACTTCGTCTGCGTGGAGTTAGTAATTTGGGTAGCTTATTTTTTATTCAATATGCTTTTTATCTAACTACCGAACCTACTAGTTTACTACGAAGTTTATATATGACGGAGTGATGTAAAGTAAAACAGTTTTATCGAGATCGATTAACTCTCTGGCAATACTGGCATTCGACATACTGCCGTATTCGAACTTCAAGATATTCACAAGAGACGACACTTACTAGATACGGTATAGTTTAGATATCAACTAGTTCTCTTTTGCAGCGCAATTCGGGCAACCAATGTCACTTTTACGTTAGACAAGTAAGATATCTATTACATAGATGTGAATTGGATCTCTAAGTCATATCCTGTGGAAATCGTTCAAGAGTATCTCCAGAATCGCGCAAATGTCAAATTTGACAGGTTAGATCTTAAACATATCGTTATCTTATCTTGATGATGTCTAAAAGATATCTAATAGATGTCTATTTCAAAATCCGAATCGGGCCCATAATATATACCTATGCATAGATTGATATGCATCAAACAGCCAGTACATTTTCCGACACACATTATTTAGCGATTTCAGCATACCACTTTCAAAGTTAATTACCAAAAAAAACATGTTTCAGACGTTACAAGCTTTCATTAAAAGTCTCGTTATCAGTATTACTTAAAGCGATTTAGTCGAGTCCATATTTAATATAGGCAATTAATATTTATATTTATTATTTATTTAAATGTATAGCCTAGTTTACCACAGGTAGACATACTATTTTATGATATTTTTAAAGAGTAAGGGCTCATTTAGACAACGCGAGAACTCGCATATCCGAGTTTCATTACATTGTGGTTTTTGATCGGTCGGTTGAATAAGACGTAACCAACAGTCCGCAATGTAACTAAAATCGCATGCGTGTTCGCGCGCCGTCTAAATCGGCCCTTAGTTATCAAAAATATCAGCACGATCTTAATTCTAGAGCCATAAGAGCGTGACACATATTTTTGCGACCTTCTAAAAGTAACATATATTATTGCAGGTGACTGTACAAGACTAGGAGCGTTATTTTATAATATTGTAGTCAAAAAAGGTACTACTGCAATTTGACTTCACATTGTACTTGTTTTTTTTTCTATTCCTGTACTCTTATTGGTAATTTATACCGGGTGTGGCCTGTAATACGAGAAAAAAAATTAACTGTAGGTTGTACTCCTCATACTGACCAACATTTGTTCAGCGACTTTTAAAAATAACTTGTGGTTTGATTTTTAATACACTTTAAAGTTTATTCCAAGACGCAATGTATTGCGAATTTTGTTATGTTTAAGGCGTGACAAGCAACGTCAATCACGATGGTATGGTGTGGCGATGGCGTCCATTGTAGATAATGTATTTTGTATGAAAAATAGGGAGTCTAAATACTTCATAATTTTTAAAAGTTGTTGAACAAAAGTGTCACCGTTTGAGGAGTACAATCTACGAGTATGTTTTAATTATTTGCTCGTGTTACAGGCCACACCCGGTATATCCATTACAGTTATGTGGGAACATAGGTTTATAATAGATAGGAACGTTTATAGACGTATCTTCAGTATTAGGTAGAGTAGACTCTATTTCCAAAAACCTTAATGAATTAAATATTATTGCTGTGATTTTGCTTTATTATTATTGCTTATTTCGGCCTTTAAAAACGGTTTCTTCCAAAAATATTCAATTTATCCAAAAAGGTTCTCATAAACATTCTAGTTATTTTTAAAGACCCATTTAATGATGTGCAACACGTTGGTGGTTTCTGAAAAAAAATTGTGACAATTGATTACATGTATGGAGTGCCACTCGTAAAAATATATTTTTCTCAAACATGCAATGAAATATTGATGTTATGTTCCTTATAATAGGCTGCGAAGTATGACGTTTCAGGTGCGGCTAGGACAAAAGGTCGTTAATGGAATTTCATACACATCTTGCAGGCCTAGGCCGGCAAAGTCCTCTTTTTTAATTTTCATTTCACAGATATTTGTGACACAGCATCGTGGCATTCATCCATTAAAAAAAACTAGAGGCAGTATTTGCTTTATGGTTCGTAATGACACTCTGCCACTACGCCTATTTAAAAAAAAACAATGTTTGCTATAATGTGCAGTTTTATTTGTATAAAATCAACATGAACTTAATAAATAATACATTCTATAATTTTATAATTTTAAATTATAAATTTAACTACACAAATAAAAACATTTAAAATATTTCATCTAAACGTTCGCGGTAAAAAGGTCTACTCAAACACGCGTAGTTATATTTTTTAAATTGCTATGGAGGTAAAGTTGAAAAATATTCATTCTGTTTTATTGGATTTATGGTGCGTTGTTGATTTTTTGACTTTAATATGAGTTCCGACGAAATAATGAAATTAATATTAATTATAATCGTAGGTGTTGGAATTGGCAGCGTAAGCAGAATTGATTTTAAATAACTTGCTGCCTCTGCCGCCAAGTCAAAGACGAAGTATGTACATGGTCGCTTATGGTAATTTTATTATTTTAAAAACTAAGAAAAATGGCTTACAGTTTATTAGAAACAATTTTGTGGCATATTTTAAATGAATGTAACTACAAATTCGTCAACACTGTGGAAATTATACTTATTTACTCCATGCATAAAGCAACGATGTATGTGAAACATGATATCAACATGAAAGACTATGTAAACTTATGTGACGAAAACGACAGTCAGACGGATACAAGGCGAAAAAATCAAAGATACATGAAAATATACGGGTAGTAAAAATACACGACTCGTGTAAAACATAGGTACGCGTGATAATGATATAGGTACGTGTTGGTTATATTTTGGGTGTAGTTTACTTTTAGTTTTTTCTATAAATAAAACTTGGGTTTCGTGGATTTTTTATTTTATTTATTTCATTGCATGTTTGAGAAAAGCACTGTACATACCTCGGCGGGAAATGGGGTTGCCCGCGCTCAGAACTATCCGGCCTCGCTTCGCTCGGCCGTCTATATGTCTTCGGCCGGCAACCCCTTTCGTCCCGGCCTCTGTAGTAATGTACTAATATTTCTTTCAATTTTGAGTACCTACTTAATACAGTAGCGGCTTGCAAAATACATTTATATTTCAAATGAACATGCCCCTTTCAGCGCTCTAAACTGTTTATACCCACCATTTGGGTATAAACGGGTAAATACGGGTATATTCAGTAGGTGAATACTGAGTATTTACTCGGTATTTACCCGTGAGTACTCCCTACCCATCTCTAGTCGGGAGTAAAAAAGATAACTTTTACGATACCCATTCGAGAATTACTTAAGCAGGCCACTGACGAGCCTCCCAAATGGATGCCGTTACAATGGATTCATCCAAATGGACGGCATCCTAATATTAAACATTGTACGTTTTTGACATTCACGGACCGATTTCGGATTGCAGTCACGCTGTTTGGGCTGCTGGAAGGCTCGTCAGTGGCCACCTTAAATACCTACTTTTAGAGAATGACATGCATAATTGTTAAATCACGATCTAAAGATGCGTAAGATGTTTTTGTTACTTTTTTGTTGAGCTAGCCTAAACATGGCAACTGGAGAAAAAAATCGGGTACTGCGACCGGGGCCATGGTAAACAGCACCTGATCAGATGTGAGACGGTGAAGAAAATTAACCATTAGGGCTCATTTAGACGATGCGAGAACTTGCATGCGAGTTTCAATACATTGCGGGTTTTGATCGGTCGGTTGAATTGAACGTACTGCCGTATTCGAACTTCAAGTTATTTACAAGAGACGACACGTACTAGATACATTCTAGATACGTTATAGTTTTGAAATGGTATGTCATTGACTCTTTGTATGTGTACGAGTACCTGCATTTTGGTATATTGAGTTCCTACTGTTAGTTCAACGTTCTAGCCTGCATAACAATTTATCAGATAATATACGGATTGATACCTACGACGCTATGCCTACGCCGGCGTCAACAGAATTTATAAAATTTTCGGCTTTTGTAGATAACGTCGCAAACGGATGTGCAATATACGTTCGTACGGCAGGGAGGCAACTGTTCAAAGATACCAAAGTCGAGCATCAAAAGGGCTTAAGCGTGTTCTTAGCCGCATTGATGGTAAGTCTTTTTGGTTCCGCGCAGCCGTAAGTACGGCGCGTACGCATTAGTTCGCACGACCTTGATCTCCACGCAGCGCGCTTGGAGTTGCGCGTGTAACTCGTAATATTAGCACTGCCGCGCATGCGAACTGCATCCTCTATACTCTATAGAATAAGCCGGTGCGTACACTAGATCCGGATGTCGCGGCTGAAAATAGCGCTCGTAGGCAATATCGCGTCCTAGGAGTTATACAGTAAAATTACGAGTAAATGCAATGCAAATCTCTATAATCTATAATACCTATAATTATTATTGTTTGATATCTAAATAATAATAAAATAAACTATAAGTATAGTTACTTATTACCTATGTACGTGTCCAACATAACAACCTCTAAATCTAGTTAAATATAATTATTTTAACGAAAATCTCTATAATCTTATAATTATTATTGTTTGCTATCTCTATAATAATTGAACGGAAAATAAACTACCTATATGTACATTACGTGTAGTTATCTTCTCCAACATAACAATCTGTAAATCTAGTTAAATATAATTATTTTAACGAAAATGTGAGTTAAATATATTATATGTGAAAGTATCAAGTTTTGTTCCAGGAACTATCAAAAATAAATAAACTCTCAATATAAATCTCTGCTAGACAGCCTTTGGGTTGCAAATGAATTTCATCAATGACCAGACAGTAGGTAGATGGTCGCTGGTACAGCATGAGTGGGGAATACTTTGGTTCTTTAATATAAGTATCCACTTTTCTATACAACTAGTTTGGCGAGGTGGGTAGGTACTTAAGTTGGGGCACCGACCGAACCAGAAAACAGCGCGGGAAGGCCCTCAATAGGGTTGATCGAAGAAGAACGAAGGGAACCGTATGAGGGCAGTATTCGACGGTCGTTGAAAAAGTCCTTGGATGTTTGTCCAGCAGTGGACGTATTTCTGCATATTATGATAATGATGATGACGACGCATAAACGACGTAATTACACGAATACATTATTAAATGTATGAAGTGTTATATTATTCTTATTTTTAATTATCTGATAAGTAAGTACATAGTTAGAAAGTGAGTGCAATCGTAGGGATTCGCTATAGCAATTATCTCATCAATATTCATACCTATTAATGTTGATTTCGATAATAGTTTCGGTGCAATTTTCAGCAGATACTCATTTTATAGGAATAACTCTACCTACTTTAAAAAAGCTTTCTTGTCCTTCTAAAGAGGTCCTCATGTAAATTTTTTATTATGAGTTTGATTTCCTTAATATTTTAACTACTGAGTTAATATAAGAATATTCAATGGGTGATGTGTCACCATGCATTCTGTTGAATCCGGTCTGACTTTTAAGACAGAATTTTTCTCAATTTATTTATGTAAGTAAATAATAAAAACTATTACAAAATAACAGATACCTACTTAGTTATGGTTTCGAAAAGCAAAGGCGAACTTATCCTCACTAATTAACGTAAAAATTATATCTTTAGGTTAACAGATAACTTAACCAAATTTATATAATATATTAAGTTATCTTACATCATTACATATAACATCATTACATACATATAATATATAGTCACAAGTCACATTCACATACGTAGTTATTTACGTGTACCCAAAATACGTTGGTCCGACTAGGTTTTTTTTTTACTGTGCATATTGTTGATAATTTTATCAAACGTTTGCGTTTGTACTTATATCAAAGCCAAATTGGAATATTTTGTAGACGTTTTATTTCAGTTAAATGATGGTAGTTTTATTTATTTACTAACATATTTTATTTTATTGGGAAACAAACAGCTTTCAATCTTACTCAATATGAATTAATATTAACCCTTTACCTACGGGTGTCAACCAGAGTTGCCAGTAAGGCAACACCGCTGCAGTACGGGTGTCAACTATAGTTGATCGAAGTAATGGTCATGTTTAACATTTTTTTAAAACAAAACGAGACCTTGTGGCTTGGTAATAGCGGTCACATTATGCACTGTGATTAGTATAGATACAAAGAAAAAAATATCATAATATTTCGGTAGATGGCTCTGACATAAACATAATTTTAAAATTACCGCTTTTTTGCTGGCAACTGGAGTTGACACCCGTACTACAGAGGTGCTAATAATTGAATTCAATATGGCGGACAATAGTGTTGTTTTCAAATTTCATCAACTTGTTGTCGATATGAGAGAACGGCGTGGGAGTGTTTTTTACCGTTTTTGGTTCAAATATTGGAATTTAACATGTTATGAAATCATCACTAGGTACTATTGTACTTAATAATAATTTAACCACAATCCTAACTTGTTAAATTTCAGTTTTACATTAACTAGGTTATCGATATATCGACAAATGTGTCGATAGATGCACATCACTATTTTCCATAAGTGGTAAATTGTTTTCGTGCAACGTTTTTTGTGATTGATTTTTATGCATTAATTTCATAATTATCGTTATTTAAGTGTTTATTTGTGTTAAGTATATTATAAACTAATGTTTTTAAACGTAAACTTGTGAGATCCGCGAGTAGTAACTTAAAAATCTTCATTTTCTTAGTGACTGGTATATATTGCTTGATAGCAGAAAAAATAGTGAATATTATTACTCCAAGTTATTATTTATTGATTAAGCACATTATACTTATTGTGTGTGTGAAGTTTCAAGTGTGTAGCTGTAATACATCAAAAGTTACAAGTAAGTGAAATAATGCCTAACCGCTGACTCTCGCCAAAACATGCCCGTATTGGGCGGTGACGGAGCGATTAAATAGCCCGTAGGTAAAGGGTTAATAGAACACAAGCAAAAACAGTTTCCACTGGTAAATTAAAACTAAAATTAATGAAATACAAAGAATACTTATAAAAAGTATTATCTTTATGAATAGAATTTTGTAAAAGACATTTAAGTGAGAATAAAACAACAGATAGCTATCAAATGAAGAAATACTGCCGTAGTCGAACTTCAAGATATTCACAAGAGACGACACGTACTAGATCCATTCTAGATACGTTATAGTTTAGATATCAACTAGTTCTCTTTTGCAGCGCAATTCGGGCAACCAATGTCACTTTTACGTTAGATAGAGTAAGATATCTATTAGATGTGAATTGGATCTCTAAGTTATATCCCGTGGAAATCGTTCAAGAGTATCTCCAGAATCGCGCAAATATCAAATTTGACAGCTTAGATCTTAAACATATCGTTATCGTATCTTGGTGATATCTAAAAGATATCTAATAGATGTTTATTTCAAAATTCGAATCGGGCCCATAGAAAAATATGCTCGGGGGCCACTCGTGCCGCGTATGGTTTTGTGTACCTACTTAACGTAACAAGTGGTGTAATTTCACCTATTAGTCGCCGGTCTATCTTTATCCATTGTTGATTCCGTGCTTAGTTAATTCTTGATTACAAAGTGAAACGGATGTGTCTGCTTAAATTAAACTGTTTTACATGAAATAGATATACCTACTGTGACATCACTTATCGCTCTCGATGGTGAATTAAATAGAATAACAATAGATAATCTTCTAAATCAAAATAATATATTATTAATTAGAATTTGATATCCCTACTTACTAAATAGTTATTACTTATTAAGTTACTATCCGAGAGAAATGAGTCAAAACTGTTCAGTAAAAAGTGACGTACATAGACGTTTAAGAAAGATTATTACTTACGTATATTATCAAGATAAGGTTAATACGAAATATCAAAGATACAAAATAGTGACGGACGTCGTTGGACGCGTAGGTAGTTAGGTACGCATTTAAAAATCTCTATGTAAATAAGATAATAATAAAGTATGTTTGCTTTATAGCTTGCTTAATAGCTTTGCATCCAAAAGTGTAATAAAAATAAATGGAAATTTTCTCGATAATTTGATGGACCTTGTGAAATAACAATGTAAACTCGGATGTGAATGCTATGAATAGAATTGCACAAGCAAGTTGGAGTTGCACACTCAAGTAGGTAAGTATTTATTAAGTAATGATGCGTTATATTTAGGTTTTTTTTTAGTGCAATTTCAATTTTTTTGGTATAGAGAGTACGATATGAAATAAAAAACAACGAAAATTAGATAAATAAAGCTTCGAAAAAATATTATTATATATTTCAAACAAAAAATACCGAGAACGTTCAAGCAGGTTGGTAAAATGCTCATAAATATTATAATTTACGATTGCACAATGACTCAAGTACCTAATCCTTATTAATTTATGAAATGATTATTCTAAATTGACACTTATATTGCAGTTTATGGTATATAGCCACATCATACCACGCTCCGCGATTGTTACGCCACTTATGGTCCTAGTTAAATTGGTTGTTCCATACTTACGCTATGGAATGTCCATTTTAGCTAGAACCCTAAATGGCGTAACAACCACGGAGCGTGACTGTAGGTACCTATAGGTACAATGTGGAGGATGTACCCATGATTGAAAAAATCTCCTACGTCAGTGGTTAAAAATAGTTACTTATTTAAACAATAATTATATAATGATTACCTACTAATCGCCATGGCCCCGTCCTTTAATACAGACACTCCTAGTATGTCCACTCCTTTAAACGCAATAGCTTGACAATTGTGCAGCGAAGGTCACACATGAGATCAGCTGACGCCATATTGACTGTGTGGTTTACATCTACATTAGAGTAATCGCCGCGTTCTAGGGTAATCCCGAAGAGCTACACGAATCCAGAATTCAAAAAAGTAAACTGACATATGGTGTATAGTTGCGGTTATGTATTCGATAAAATTACTGCACTATCGTATAAATCTTATACCTACTTTCAATGAATTAAAGTTAGATACTTGAAAAATAAACTATCCTTATCTCGAGTCCGTCGGATACGGGACCCTTATAGATTACAAATTGATGGATTGTAAAACTAAAACAAATAATTTCATCACCTATAGTTCGTTTTTTAGCATTAGAAAGAACTTCAAAGAAGGTAAGCGATCTTGACATGTCTTTTAATAGAAAAACGCTTTTTTTAAATCAATAACTATTACAGAAAGCAGAAGAATATAAATAATCGTACTAGATTCACAATTGTTACATATTTGCCGTAACTTATTTTTAAAATGTGTTTTCCAATTAAAAGACACATCAAGATTGTTTACCTTATTCTAATGCAAAAAAAAAACGAACTATAAAATAGATGATTTACACAATTCATTTAGATGTTACACAAACAAGCCATAAATTATATATGTTGTTTCTGTGTTGGACCTGCTAAATATTAGACCATTAAATATTTTATTTACTTTATTTCTGATCCGTACTTAAATCTATTTTTGGTGTCTATTTGTAACCAGAAATGTTGAAAAGGTTATTAGCAAAACATTATCGTAGTTCTTTTAATCTTTATGTTAGGTAGGTATATCCCTTACTAATGACAGCCTATAAAAAGTTCAGCAAAAAAACATAGGTCATAAACATGCGGTCAAAAAAATTAAAAATAGAATTCGCGTCCGCCTATCAGCGCGGAGTGGGGCGCAGACGGCGCGATGACATCACACGGTGCAGTGCTGCGACCGCCAGCTTATTACGCAACATACGCCCTTGATCTTGACTGCGTTTGCGCCGCCGAGCGCACGTATGGCGCTCGCGACTGGCCTAGCTCCTTTTGAAGACGTTCGAGGATTTCCCTCTAAATACGCATGGTGTGAGTTGGTTTAGCTTTTGTATTATGATTTTGAATAATTTTGAATGGAAAGGCCGCGTAGCCAAGATGCCAATCGCTTTCGCTCCGTAGCGATCGAAACGCAACTGTCACTGTCGCGCTAATATGGAAGAGTGATAGAGAGACATAATGCTTTTCGTTGTCGAAGCGATAGCGATTGTAATCTTGGCTAGGCCGACAGTTCTGTTTGACGCGAATTCTCGCGCACCTGCGATTTTCACGTGACGTTGGTTTGTTTAGCACGCACGCTATAGCGTATAGGCGTAGTTTCTTTTGAAGACGTCCAAGAGCTCTCCATTGAATTAGTATAAGTTAGTTTAGCTGCTGTGTAATTTTCAAACGTAATAGCACCTACATATGTGAGCGAAACTACGTATAGGTACCTACCTAAGTATATTCTGTAAAACGCGTAGTTGTTGTGAGCGGTAAACACAAAGCGAGTGATGGTTCCCATTAACAACGCTATATATAGGCATATCGCTGCATTTTCCAATACGTGTAATGAAAATAGTACCTACACAGTTGGTTTTTTAAACACAAAAAAAGCTTTAAGTGGATAAATTAAGGTTAGATCCCGATAAAACAAAGGAACTCTATGAAGTATCGTACGATATCAAATAACGTGTGTAGTGTGGACCTACCCTTGTCGGTTACGACATAATTAATTATCTTGATAGCGAAAGTATGTAGTTGCTGTACTTAAATATATTCAAAAACCGCGTTTTCCTTGGATATAGTGGTCATGCTTGATAATAAAACAATAAATGTAAGATTTCTATTGACCAATTGTGCAAGTTTCATAATTAGTATCATCGCAGTTTGTCTATCTCATGGTACCCGCGACCCAACCTGAGTCCAAATAGAATTGCTAGTCATTCATGGGCATTTAACGGAGGTCAGTGATGTGATTACACACAAATGGTGTTTCCATTAGCGTAGATTCCATCACGATTTTCAGATCCTGTACTCGCTGGGATTCCCTGACTGTGAGCTTAGCAGATTATATGATAAAAAATATAGAACTTCACTTATTAGGCCCACATCAGCGTACTATCAACCATAAAAAAGTCCATAACCGAAGGTCGAGGCCTGTTGGTATCATACTGCCTGACACGTGTAAGCGTTATCAGTGTGATACACCAACAAATTGGCCAAAAAAAAAACTTAAATATTAATCAAAACAATATTCTATCGTAAAGTTCTTATGAAACCGGCTGATAAAATAGTAGTAATGACATTATTATAACAATAGATAAATGATAGTGTTAAGTCATTGCGCGTGTAAAATAGGCCTCGGGAAGCTGATAACGAATACACGTGCGTACGCCGTATGTACTTAAATATGTGTCGTCCCACGGGTAAAGGTACCTTATGGCAGTTGGCGCTTACGCTATTATTAACGCCGCTCCAATATCATTGCGGCGCTATGCGACGTAAGCCCCGGCCACCATAAGGTACCTTTTTCCGTGGAACGTCACATATGTAAATGTAGTTTCTATAGCCGGTGCACGGTGATGTTTCGCGCGACGGAAAGAGACTTATGAACGTATGAACTACGAACTTTTATGGCGTTCTTGCTTAACTTATCTGTTAGTCACGACGCAGTGCCAGGGCGATCTAAGTTTTGATGTAGCGTACCTACATATGTGATGGGAAAACCAGCCTCATTGCATATATTATCGTCTAGATATTATAACGTAGATCTTAGGATGTCTTTTTAACTTTATTTAGAAACTAACAGTCATACATGGTTTATGAACATATTTTGAAGACGAGATGAATAGACTTATAGTTTCGTATAAAAAATAACATATAAATATTTCCAACATAACCGGGAATGAAGACCAGCCATGTGCGTCATCCAAACAGCCACGACCACTCTGACAAGAGTGCACGACTGAGAAGAAGAGATATTTAGGTCCGTTTAGAAACATCTCTATTGTCAAGGCGATATGAATGAGTGTTAATATATTTTTGAGCACCTTGGCCACTCCTATATAGATATCTGATTGCGACTGGAGGTACATGTGAAGGTAGGTATTTTTGATTATTTACAGACATCGTTTTTTAATCGCTTGAAGGTGCCTTTCCGTTTTATCTAAATAGGATTAAAACCAAATTTTTGATAAATCAAAAATGCATTGCATTCTAATCTACGATTGGTTAAGTTACCCGCCTCAATTTGATAACTATGAATGGTTTACCAATAAGGAAGATATTGATAATTTCTTTGTGAATGAAGGAGGTACAGTCAAGTGTAAAAAATATGGATGCACACATCATACTCAAAAACATGTCCCATAGCTCCTATGCCAGCGAGGTAAGAACATACGGCTCGATTCGGGAAATGAATTAGACACTCACTAGATGTGAAGTAGTAAAGATATGTGCCATTCCACTGCAAAAGGTACCTTATAGCGGCTGGCGCCGCGATTCGGGAAATGAATTAGAGAGTCACTAGATATGAAATAGTGCAGATATGTGACGTTCCACGGAAAAAGGTACCTTATGGTGGCCGGCGCTTACGTCGCATAGCGCCGCAATAATATTGGAGCGGCGTTAATAATAGCATAAGCGCCAACCGCCATAAGGTACCTTTACCCGTGGGACGACACATATCTTTACTATATCGTATCTAGTTAATCTCTAATTCGTTTCGTTCGGCTTGATAGAAAATAATCACGAAAATATATCTAATTTAAATTTATTTTCAGTCGTATATCCTTCATACCATGCCTATACATAAGATACTAAGTACGAGTTGGTACTTACATCCTCGTAAGTCCCCGCGTACTTGTACAAGTACAAATTAAATTCGAGTTATGAACTCTTATAGAAATAAAAGAAAGTTCCAAATTCAAAAGCTCAAAAATTGGCTTGGGTCTTACGAGGAAGAAATTGCCCAATATTTTACCTAAACTGCAAAACGTAATTCAAGACCAAAAAAGTAAGACAATGTTGCCACTTTTTACTAGCGCGTCTTGTATTTAAATAAAAATAAGTAAATAAAATTACTTTTTTAAATAGTAGGAGGTAAATTACTAATAAATAAATTATCTTAGCGTGATTATTTATCAAAAGGCATTTAGTAAATTTATATATGTATTTATCGAATGCCATTTACTATTTTACAAACAAATTATTGCAGTGGCAACATTGTCTTACTTTTTTTGGTCTTGAATTACGTTTTGCAGTATAACTACCGTTACCGGTGTAGATTATCGGCGTGTTATTATAAAGGTTAGATTCTGATAAAGTAAGTGATAGAGTTGAATGCATGTTGTCATAATCGCGACAGCAATGCAGCAACATTTTTTTTAAACTGAAATATATATATGTCATTTATATTAAAGAAAAAGTGACTATGCCCTCTAGAAGGCTGGATTCGAACCGGCGTCTTTAGCAATCGGGCTAAAGCCTTGAACCCTTGGGCCACCCCGCCACCCAACTGGGTGCCCACACGCACACTTACGAGTATAGGTGCATAAATTAAGTACAATAAATACAATACAATTTACAAGGTTAATTTTCGTAACACAAATGAATCAATTAAATTAAGACTAATCGCAGCTTCTTTATTACCTAGGTACCTACAAACGTTTTGCAATTCACTTATAAATATTTTTTTAAAGCAACAACAAGTTTATTTGGTTTAGATAGTTGTAGAAATAAATAAGGATAACAAAAGCTTAAGGTCGATATGCGCGAGCGAGGCGCAAACATCCAAAAGCATTTTGAATCTAGATTTAAATAACCGAATTCCAAGAATATGGGCCTATACAGAGACCGTTTTTAAGTTCCACGAATCAATCGAACCCGCCTTCGTTTGCAAGTCAAGGTTACGGGGGGGCTAGTCCATAACAGTTTATAAAAATCTAATCGCTTAATGTCGAAGGATCGCCATGGAAAACCAGTTTGTATACGATCTTCAATTAAAAATATTTGTTATGGATCGCGTCTCATCGCACTTATTGGGATCTCATGCGGCAAACGCTTGTCTGCTCTCGATAAGAAACTATAAACAACCGATTGTATATTATATATTATCTCCAGTGATTCTTCATCGCACCAATATTGCTGCATAACTTTCGTTGGCCTTCAGTCTTCACTTTTCCAACGATACCAGATATAATACTGGAAAGAGTTATAACGGCCCTATTTTTGCTATTACTCATATAATCTTCAAATGCAAATGTCTTCTAATGTAAGTACATAATTATTATGATGTTGGATCTTCGGAATTTTCATGTAATTTTTGACAAACGGCTTCCGCTTTGTTTGGTTTTCTTCTTCCTCGCGGCTACTGCTGGTAAAAACCTTACGAATTACTCGAACGAAATAAATTTCCAGATTGTTACACAGTATCTTCTAATGATGTAGGTACCTATCAATATTCATATGTATCTCTCAGTTACTTAGGTAAAGGTTAGCTGGAAGAGATCCCTTAACGGGATTAGTTCGCCTTTGTACACATTTATTGTATTCTCTCTGTGTTATGTACTTGTTTTGTGCAGTAAAGTGTTTACTACTACTACTACTAATATTAAAAATAATGCATGCCAGATTCCCCCGATGCGTGTAAGTTATAATAATGATTTAAATTAGCCAATGTGGATGCTGCCACTATTGGTTTGCTGATTTTAGAATAGGATCCACGAGGATTCAAAAGAACTCCTAAATTTTATTATTAACTAGGGGAGACGCTGACGGGGTACTTAAGGTTTCAAGTCCAATAAAACTGAAAATGCGACTATTTTTAAGGTTTTGTTATTTTTATTTTTATCTTTAGTTATTTGTCTTTCCTACTCAACACTTGGTAGGAACTCTAGGTCGTTAATAAAATTAAAAAATAATAAAAATATCAAAAGGTCCCTTCCCCCCACCTTGCCCCCTAGGTAGGGTAAGATACGTAGGTACAACTAGCAACACTGCTGAACTTTTTACAAAAGTCTTATTACAAAAGGCATAAGGTCCACCGATGTACAGTCAAGGAATTTAAATTCCGACCCATTTCGTACTTTGTCACAGTGACAATCAATATGAAAGCCGCTAGAGACCTCATACGGTTGTCACTGTGACAAAGTACGAAATGGGTCGGAATTTAAATTCCTTGACTGTACAGTTAACAGTGTGGGCGGTGGTATACAACGTTGTATTAATATTAAAAAGACTTGTTTATTTGGCTCCCGGAATGAATCGTATAGGTATTATTCGTGATACTTAAAAAAATTAAGCAATGAGTTCAAGCGTGATGGTACGAAATTAACTTGTTATTTAAAGGCATTATGTTAGTCCTACCTATCTCCTCAAAATACCTTCTTTAGTCGCTGCAACTAACATCTGCAAAGATGCTGTGGCCAATGATGAGGATGATGATGATGATGATATGTTAGTCCTACAATCAGATACTGAAGTCCCGAATTTCCTTTTTCAAAAATACAAACAGTAGATTAGATACAATAATTATTTTTTCTTACAATAAATTGAAATAACTTTGACCTCTTTCTCGGAAAAAGTTAATTAAACAAGGCTCATAAGAATGTAGGATTTCGATATGTGTGGGTCTTATTTATTTATTCCTGTTCTAAGTCGTGTTATTAATAACTAGGGACTAATTAAACAAAGAATGAATAAAGAAAAATAAATAATAAATATTGGGAACATCTTACACAGATCGACCTAGCCCCAAACTAAGCATAGCTTGTACTATGGGTACTAGGCGACGATATAAACATACTTATACCTATGGATAATACATACTTATATACATAAAAAACAACAATGACTCAGGAAATATCTGTGTTCATCACATAAATAAATGCCCTTACCGGGATTCGAACACAGGACCCTCGGTTTCGCAGGCAGGGTCACTACCCAATACCCATAGTTCGTTTTTTTAGCATTAGAAAGAACTTGTAGGAAGGTAAGCGATCTTGACATGTCTTTTAATTGAAAAACGCTTTTTTAAAATCAAAAACTATTACTCATGAAAGCAAAATAATATGAATGATTGTATTAGATTCATAATTGTTATTTGCCCTAACTTATTTTTAAAATGTGTTTTTCAATTAAAAGACACATCAAGATTGTTTACCTTATTTCTAATGCTAAAAAAACGAACTATAGGCCAAACCGGTCGTCAGATGTTCTAAAGATAACCTAACCATGTGTTGTATATGTAAATAATGTATGATTTTTCTGTATTGCTTACAGCGGCGGGAGCTAGCTCAGACATGGGAAGTGAGCACTATTGCCTAAGGTGGAACAATCATCAGAGCAACCTGCTGGGAGTTTTCAGCCAGTTGCTTCACGACGAGAGTCTGGTAGACGTCACGCTCGCCTGCTCCGAGGGTGCCTCCATAAGAGCTCACAAAGTAAGCATAAATATTATTATAGGACAATTTTTACACAGATCAGTTGATCTTAGTCCCACAGTAAGCTCAATAAGGCTTGGGTTGTGGGTATTAGAAGACAATATATAATAATATGGCCCGGGTATGTCCTTAAACTACGTCCAGGACCCGGGTATGTCCTTAAACCACGTCCAATACCACCGGTGGACGGGCAGCATCGTCCCTCAAATTCGGTGTAGGTACTCGACTGCGATCGCCAACCCGCCTGTCAAGCGTGGCGAATATGGCATTCACCCCCCAAAAAAGGGGGAGGCCTATGTTCAGCAGTGGACGTTTTATGGCTGAGATGATGATGATGATGATATAATAATATACACATTTATATTAAATACTTATTATACATAGAAAGCATCCATAACTCGAAAACAAATATTTGTGATAAACACACAAATCAAACCCGGGACCGCCATGGGGAAGCATGTCGTACTGTTATAATTTTTCGATGCAGATTAAGTTCAAATATGGGAAATGAGAAGCAAATATAGGCAAGTTGGTATGTGGAGCTCGTATTGCCTCCGGTGGATCAACACATCTAAAAATTAGTACCTAACAATTTTTGAACAAAAGCTAAACTTATAAAAATACTTCTTAAAATGCGCAATTTTATTAATGACCGAACACAATATCAGTTACTTGTTTTTTAGGGTTCCGTACCCAAAGGGTAAAATGGGACCCTATTACTAAGACTTCGCTGTCCGTCCGTCCGTCCGTCCGTCCGTCCGTCCGTCCGTCCGTCCGTCGGTCTGTCACCAGGCTGTATCTTACGAACCGTGATAGCTAGACAGTTGAAATTTTCACAGATGATGTATTTCTGTTGCCGCTATAACAACAAATACTAAAAACAGAATAAAATAAAGATTTAAGTGGGGCTCCCATACAGCAAACGTGATTTTTGACCAAAGTTAAGCAACGTCGGGCGTGGTCAGTACTTGGATGGGTGACCGTTTTCTTTTTGCATTTTTTCCGTTTTTTTTTGCTTTATGGTACGGTGCCTTCGTGCGCGAGTCCGACTCGCACTTGCCCGGTTTTTTGTAAAAAACGCGTACCCACCTCCTCGAACCCACCACGGGGCCTTAATTAGGAACAACTAAATAGGTACCGAGTCTTCTAGGTCATTGTTTACTTAGGCATTTAATTTATTTTGCATTAGGTCAAGGCATGACATTGCATGAACGATTGAAACATAAAATACAGGAAACTAGTTAGGTACACATGATTGTAAACTAGGGATCCTATTATGTTTTCTTACGATGGTATTCCACCTTTGTATTTGTGACTGAGTGCAGTGAGACGCAATGCACATTTGATCAAATTTAATATTGGACAGGTAATATGTATGTAAGGGTTGTATTCCAATATTTATACGTGCGAAGAGGTATTTCCTTTTTTCTGCACTTGTAACGTAAATAACTATTATTGTGCACTACACAGAAAGCGGAAAAAAGCGTGAATATACCATAATAATATATAACTAGATACTCGTACGTCTATTTTCAACGAATTTGAAGTTTATGCACTTGCACACTTTTTAATTGCAAAAATACAAAATACTTACAAATGTTTATTTCTTAGAATGTGGCAAAACCTGTGAATACAGTTTTAATTCTTTCATTTTACTTTAAAATATATTTACTCGCTATTCAGGTCGTTCTCTCTGCGTGCTCGTCCTACTTCCGTTCGCTGTTCGTGGACCACCCCTCGCGGCATCCCATAGTGATCCTCAAGGACGTGGGCCTGGAGGAGCTGCGGACCCTGGTCGACTTCATGTACAAGGGAGAGGTCAACGTCCAGTATTGCCAACTACCCGCGCTCCTCAAGACTGCTGAGAGTCTTCAGGTATGTTAATTTTTTCTCGCTATTCAGGTCGTTCTCTCTGCGTGTTCGTCCTACTTCCGTTCGCTGTTCGTGGACCACCCCTCGCGGCACCCCATAGTGATCCTCAAGGATGTGGGCCTGGAGGAGCTGCGGACACTGGTCGACTTCATGTACAAGGGAGAGGTCAACGTCCAGTATTGCCAACTACCCGCGCTCCTCAAGACTGCTGAGAGTCTTCAGGTATGTTCATTTTTTCTCGCTATGCAGGTCGTTCTCTCTGCGTGCTCGTCCTACTTCCGTTCGCTGTTCGTGGACCACCCCTCGCGGCACCCCATAGTTATCCTCAAGGACGTGGGCCTGGAGGAGCTGCGGACCCTGGTCGACTTCATGTACAAGGGAGAAGTCAACGTCCAGTATTGCCAACTACCCGCGCTCCTCAAGACTGCTGAAAGTCTTCAGGTATGTTTATTTTTTCTCGCTATGCAGGTCGTTCTCTCTGCGTGCTCGTCCTGCTTCCGTTCGCTGTTCGTGGACCACCCCTCGCGGCACCCCATAGTGATCCTCAAGGACGTGGGCCTGGAGGAGCTGCGGACCCTGGTCGACTTCATGTACAAGGGAGAGGTCAACGTCCAGTATTGCCAACTACCCGCGCTCCTCAAGACTGCTGAGAGTCTTCAGGTATGTTCATTTTTTCTCGCTATGCAGGTCGTTCTCTCTGCGTGCTCGTCCTACTTCCGTTCGCTGTTCGTGGACCACCCCTCGCGGCATCCCATAGTGATCCTCAAGGACGTGGGCCTGGAGGAGCTGCGGACCCTGGTCGACTTCATGTACAAGGGAGAGGTCAACGTCCAGTATTGCCAACTACCCGCGCTCCTCAAGACTGCTGAGAGTCTTCAGGTATGTTAATTTTTTCTCGCTATTCAGGTCGTTCTCTCTGCGTGTTCGTCCTACTTCCGTTCGCTGTTCGTGGACCACCCCTCGCGGCACCCCATAGTGATCCTCAAGGATGTGGGCCTGGAGGAGCTGCGGACACTGGTCGACTTCATGTACAAGGGAGAGGTCAACGTCCAGTATTGCCAACTACCCGCGCTCCTCAAGACTGCTGAGAGTCTTCAGGTATGTTCATTTTTTCTCGCTATGCAGGTCGTTCTCTCTGCGTGCTCGTCCTACTTCCGTTCGCTGTTCGTGGACCACCCCTCGCGGCACCCCATAGTGATCCTCAAGGACGTTGGCCTAGAGGAGCTGCGGACCCTGGTCGAATTCATGTACAAGGGAGAGGTCAACGTCCAGTATTGCCAACTACCCGCGCTCCTCAAGACTGCCGTGAGTCTTCAGGTATGTTTATTTTTGTATGATATAATAAAGGTATGGTGGCAAAAGAACAGGCAGATCGCAACTTTCGAGGGGTTGTATGTGCGTTGCCGGAGTTTAAGATGGTAGTACGCTCTTTGCTTGAATGAACGTTTGTAGATCGTATTAAGGGGCCCACTGATAAACAGTCAGCCGGACGGTATCGGCCTGTCAGTTAGAACTAAATTTTGACAGTTCCGAACAACTGACAGGCGAATACCGTCCGGCGGACTGTTAATCAGTGGGCCCCTTTAATGGTCCCGAAGTACTGCTGTGCAGGTGACAGTTCATTCCACAGTTTAGCTGTGCGAGCCAGGAAGTTTCAGAGAAACGCACAGTTGAGTACTGCCAACCCGTCATTGTGGAAGTGGTTTGTTCTAATTGTTCTGGTACTTAGTGGTTATGCACCACAAATTATTGAGCATCTGTAGGTGAGCGGTATTGGAATGTAAATGTCATGCAATTTTGGCATAAAAAGGGAATGGTGGGTGACAATACTTAAACAATACCTAAAGTTAAACCTTGGATAGTACTAACAAGTTTCTATTTTTACCTTGTAACGTCGTGAGAATTTTCTACCAATCGCAAGTATGTAGTTTGTTTTGGCCTATTAGTTGAAAGGTCAGATAATCAATGTTTAAAAAAAAGGTTTGATATACGCGTACCATGGCCGACCTGATGTACCTACATAACAAGGATCAATGTCCAGTATCTACCTATTGACATCTGCCTTCGATGCTTCAGACTGACGAAAGTTTCAATTTACAATGCTATTAAAACCTGAGATTAAAACAATCAATCAATAGCTGTCGCTGGCAATAGGTATAATAAGATACGCCGCTAGCATATTTGGTACACTTCTGACGAGGAGGCACGCACTGTTTCACTTGTGAGATATGAGTCTAGATAAGTTTTCAAAATACCTACCTAACAATATTTTTTTAGTAGGTACCTATATTTATATTTACATAAACAGGTATAGGTACGATGCCTTTGTCACTTGACTGGGGAATATACATATAATATACAATAGTTATACCTACACGGCAGCTAAAAAATAACTGCATTTCCGTTCCCAGGGAAGTTTTGGGGATTATTATATACTGAGCAACTTTTGTTATGGAATCAACCCTGAAATTGCAAAAAAATATACCCTCCCACAGAAAATGGACCGGCCAAAATGTGTGAAACAGTGAAATATTATTTCCCGATTTCGGGGTTGGTCCCATAGAAAAAGTTGCTCAGTATAATCCCAAAACCTCCTTGGCAACGGGAATGCAGTCTTTTTTGGCCAGTCTGTATAATAAACTATAGTCCAGTAGTAGTCCAGTTAACATTTTTTTTTCATTTCAGGTCAAGGGATTAGCTGAAATGACTACATTAAGTGCAGCTGGTATCGATACAAGAAACGTTCCTGAACCAATGGATGAGTGCCAATCCAAGGACACCAAGGAGTGTCAAGAGTCCCACGAGAGACTAGATGGTTGCGAGAAATGGGAGAGAGAAGAAAGGCGTGACGCGAAGGACTTGCGGGATACCCGTGATAGAGAAAACAAGGATCGAGACTCAAGAGAAGCTCATCCAAGAGAGAGTCGTGAGTCGAGGGAATCACATAGAGAGCACAGAGAACCGCGAGACTTAAGAGAACATCGTGACCATCGCGATGTGAGGGAGCATAGAGAGGCGAGAGAGCCTAGGGAACCTCGTGAACCTAGAGAAAATAGAGAACCGAGAGAAACTCGCGAGCATCGCGAAGTTCCTCGGGATTTAAGGGACAATAGAGAAATTCGAGAGCCTAAAGAAATAGACTCATCACCTCCGAGGATATCGCCATTACTGTCAGTTCGGAGATTTAGAAATGAGAACTCCACAGAACCTCCTACCCCAACGCATCCTCCCCTGCCCAAGGATGAACCGCCTGACGAGCCAATGCGTCCTTCATCGCCCGAGGACGACGCAGTATCTATAAGATCAAATGGGGCGCAAAATGAAAACATTGGTAAGTACCTATATATTGTGTCACAAATGTACCTATTAATTTAATTTTATAGAGCGCACCCGAGCTACATACATCGCCATTGTTAGGAGCTCGGTACTGCGTACATGGCTAGCGTGTCGTATAGTAAGTCAAGTGTAAGTCTTGGGCAGTTGTGTAAAAGTCTGTGACAAACCTACTGTAGGTAACTGTGCTTGTGCGGCAACGGCATTTACGCAAACATCAAGGGCGTCGGTCCACTATTACTTTTTACACTATGGTAATGCGATTGAACCATTTGATAATGTTCTGTAACATTATTTATATGTTAGACCAAGGTAAGTCTGCTGCGAGTTTGCTAGCCCAGACTGTGCAAGTGTTTTGAAATTATTCATCTGAAATCTGAAATTTTACACGTCGAACTTCTATGAAATTATGACGTATAAATAACACTTGCACTGTATTATGCTATCAAAATCATTGCAGAGTTAGAGTTAGACCAATAAAAGTCTGCAGCGATTTAGATAGCCCACGCAGTGCAACTGTTATTTATACGTCATAATTTCATAGAATTTTGACGTTTCAAATAACACTTGCACTGCGTGGGCTATCAAAGGCGCTGCAGACTTTTCTTGGTCTAACTCTATGACTTATGAGTTATCTTGGTCTAATTCTATGTGTTTAAGTCGTGTCAATAAAATGACTACTTTTGAACGTACTTTGTTGCTGTCATACCATCTGTCACTGTCAGTGTCAACTGTCAAAATATAATTGAAATCCAAGAATGAATCCAAGTCCGCCGACTTGAAACAGTGTTTATTTATTTTATTAGCTTTAAAAAGTCTTAAAAAAATTGAATAATGTCAACAGTGCCCGAAAAAAGGCTATTTCGGATTGTAAAAATCATTCATAAATGTAAACAAATCTTGCTGTTTCCGACCTGAACGACATGTAAAACTTTAAATAACATACAGACTCCGAGTATTTACACTACGCCTTACCCATTGTTCGTATTTTTCATCTATTTATTTCGAAGTATGAAAACAGAACGACGCAACGATGTTTGTAGACTATGCTAAGTTTATAAATTTACGTTTCAGGCATAAACATGACTATAAACAGCCACGGCGTGCTGGGGCCGCGGTACTCGCCAGTGGAACAGCGGCTTAGCGTGTTGAACGCTATTTCACACCCTGGTCTACCTCATCCTTCACATGCATCATTGCCCAGTCCACGGAACGAGCCAATCGCAGGCCCTTCAGGTCTGCCGCCGGTGCAACAAGTACCCTTGGTAAATGATTCCTCTTTTACTAGTTTGTGTTGTAAGGATTTCATTTGGTGGCAAAGATTTTGAGAATAACATGAGATTAACATTCTCTGTTTAGAGCAGTTGTTAACACTTTATAAGGGCAGCTCAAAAATGACCATCAAATGTCAATAACTACACATGTGCCTTAATAAGGATTAAATAAGTATGCGCTGCAATGATAGTCCTCAACTTCCAGTAGGAGGTTGCACCACAAGAAACAAAGAAGTTTGTAATGATAAAAAAATAATCAACATAGCTGCCAAACGTAACCGTTACATTCCTGACAAAATGTATGGGATTTGACCGTCAGTTTTGTAACGATTGCTAACCGGCCGTTAAAGGTGCACAGTTAAGTGAAAATGCCCTAATGATGTCTCTACCAATCAATGCAGCTGTGAAAACTTAACAAAACAATTCCATCATTCCAAAATAAACATGTTATTATTGGGTTAACCAAGTTGTTGTCTCCAGAGTCCTTTCTTGGACAATATTAGTTTAAAATTAAAAATTTAAGGTATTAGTGGTTTTTCATCTCCTCCTGTTGGTGTTGGTACTATGACTGTGTTGGTACTATGACTGTGTTGGTACTATGACTGTGTTGGTACTATGACTGTGTTGGTACTATGACTGACATGAATGTTTTGTTAACAATTCCAGTCTCTGAAGAAGGAAGTTGACTGGGACCGGAGTAATGAAGACAAAGGTGGCGAATCATCCACAGACTATCGAATACAGCATGAATCTGTGAGTACTCAGTACATTATATTTGTGTTGTATCAGGGAAAGGGGCCTTAGTAGGTGTTTAAATTTAAAATCTTTGATAAATGTATAAATACCTGTCTCACTAATGTCTCTATTTATTTGAAACTTATATATTTATTAACCTTTTGAACCCTATTAGTATACCAATGAAGAGTACCATCGCTCACACTAGCTGTCCATTGGTGTTGGTGAACCTTATGCCTTAGGTAATAAGGTCTACCAATGGACAGATGAGTGTTGCTGATTGTATAATTATGAATAACTGGTATGCACTACTAACTAATAGACAATCTGAAACTAAAATATATGCAAAATCAAACCAAAATAATCAAATCCTGTTTACCAAATATCACTCATTGATAATGTAATGTAACTTATCTGAGTGATCTAGTACCTAAAGCTGATTTATTATGATACTACAGTACAGATCATGTCTGACTACATATCTTATTTAATTGTTGGTGCAACTTTTGGCTGTGTATATGTGTAATTTTTGGGAAATCATATCATTCACAGTCAAGTTAAGCAGCATAAATGTAAAATATTTATCAAATACATGACTATATTGGGTCCCAAAGGCACTAGGCAGTGTGAGTATTGTTCATATAGCCAATATTGTGATTAATTATTAATTTAGCACTATTTACCACCATAAAAAAAAGAAAAAAAAAATATAATTATTATTTAGTAAATAAATGTAATATTGGCTACGTGAACTATTTGCATGGCGCCAGGGGTGCGAAACTCCTGACTTCGGTCAAACTCGGCTCCGCTCGGCTCAGCATTGCTCCGAGCAATTATTAGGGTTGGCACCACTTGACTTCCTTTTGCATGCACGACCACAGATAAGATAATCATTTGATTTTTGACAACCCTAAATAGCCGAAAGGGATAGTGCCATATATTAAAAAGGGACAGCATGATTCGACCCTGAACCGCTGTCAAACTTCGGTTTTGTAGGAAGTTTCCTTTCTGTATGGTAGTACTATTAATTATTCTGTGACAGCGCCTTTGGGATGCAATGAAAAGTTATGTTTTTAATGAATATTTTACATTGATGCTAAATAATGCAAATGAACAAGACTGAGTGAATATTTCTTAGATAATTTACTTTTTAAATTTTATTTTATTATAGGTAAATGTAAATAAGTTTGGTGTTGGTACTGTTGGTTCTGTGTAGCTTGCATACTTTACTTTAAGTTCCATTAGAGTTCAAAAAGTTTAAAAGATAATATTTTGCTGAAGTCCCTTTAATTTGGAGGCTGAAATATTTTCTTTTCAAATAATGATTATGTATGTTGTTGTAGACTAGCTCTTTTATTTTAAAGTTATCACAATAATGTTCATAGTTTCAATGTGTGGAACATACAATTGTATTGGTCAATCTTATCAAAATAATATTTTAATACAAGGTGCTCACAATGTGGATTATCTTTTTCAATAAGATACAGAATGCTCAGGAATGTATCTGCCTTTGTCATGCAATGTGGGTGAATCAACTTACTTTGTGTCTCTAGACTCCCCAGCAAAGAAAAATCGATTGTTCAAAAACCATGTTGAAATTTTTTACTATTTTGTTTACACGGGCATTATTAGATCTACCTACTTATACGTCTTTAATTAACCCATTAAAATAAATAATATGATCAGATAATTGTAAACATTTTCTATGGTAACGCAGCAGAAAAAAGTTTGCTCTCATACAAAAGTCAGGGACACACTATATCTAACTTGCTTCTGAACGAAAACAGTGTTCAAAAAGTTAATTCACCCATGTACCAGTTTAAAAAAAAAATTGGGGCTCACTGTTCTTTGAATTTCAATCTTGGTGTTTAAGATTATTTTTTGATTACTAGTGACATTATTTAATTAGTACTTGATAAAACAAATGAGGATTAATATTAAATTAGGGTTAATAAAACCAGAATATTGTGATAACTTTTTATAAGCGTACTATATGTGCATTGTGCATGTTGTATATATTACTAAATATTTTTTGATGTATCTATTTCATAACATATATACTTATTTCCCTTTTATGAACATACTTGATTTGAATAGTGGGTTTACGGTAGAAAGTAGAAATTCAATTGACATCAAAGTCATTACATAGGTATTCCTTGTACGCAGCGGACGAGTGCGAAAACTGCGAAATGCGAAACACATATTGCTGTAAATGTTTTTCGAATTGAGAAATTCTAAATAAAGTAATAGCCATGATGGGCTAGGCTAAGAAACGTATGGTCGTCAGCCAGTTGACATCGTGACCAAAGAATACCTATATACTTCGCACAAATAATTAAATAAAAATATATGCTATAACAATATCGAGGTATTATACTCAAAAACGTGGAATCTGCGTCCCCTTTTACCACACAATAAATAATATTACTAGGTACAGAAGACTCACTCTGTAATAAAACGCGTTTGTTACGATCAGCACAAATATGGCCGCTAGGTGGCGACAGCGCCACGCGCGGCTTATGGCTTCCCCAAAATTGGGGCAGAACGGATGTACTTTTAGCTAGCAAAGCGACGAAATCGCGGAGTGAGCCACGCCTGCTTTTACCCACATTTGCTCGACAAAATTGTACAAATTGCAGACTTGATACCTTAAAGGTACCTACTACAAAATACTATGTCTACTAGTCTACCATTGAAAGTTCCAGGGTTTTAAACGCCATTGATTATAAAATAATATTTAATCATTTGTTAAATTCAAAGTAGTATTTTTTTTTATTGTACCATTAACTACGTTATTTGCTGAATAAAAATTTATATAAGAAGTATTTAAACATTAAAATAACAATTTAATTTAAATATTAGTAAAAAAATGTTTGTTAAACTCATTTTAAAGTTACCATCAGAGTAAACTGGCCAGAAATATTGTTTTTATAATTTTTTTAGACTTTGATGTTTGAATAATATATCTTTTATTCATTCAAATTTTAAAATAGTATAGTGTAATAAAAAAGTAAGGTCGCGTAACTTTTCGACAGCTTTACTTTTATGTAACGAATATATATATATATACACACGCACAATATATATGTGCGTAGTGCTGTGCGACTAGTACACTTTATTGATACCTAATAAGCTGCGGATAAAAACGCTCGGCCTTACTCTTTTCTTTTATCAGGATGTATATTTCCGTCCCACATTTCATATTTTTTCTATATAATATAACTCCTAAGCCGTCGTTATGTAGCTTTGATTCACACGACTAATAAAACCATTTGACAGTTGGTCTTCCAATGACATACCTTGCCCAATCATTATGCAGTGTAGTTATTGGTGTTTTAAGTTGTGTGGACGTTGATTTGGAATTCAATGCATGCTTTTTTGATATGCTGCGCTATTTTGAACATCGAGTACTATGCCTTGCTGTCAAGAAGTTGACCTTCATATTGTTGGCCATCATTTTTACATCCATTCATTTTGTTTGATATGTATTTTGGGCAGATGTATATTTTAACTTTGGCCATATACATGCATTTGTTTGAGTTCGATTCGGTGATTCAGTGAGCGCGTTGCTAACCAACAAGGCATAACGCGTCGCGGCTCCCGCGTCACTCCTGCACTTTTATTGGGCAAAAATGAGCGTCAACTTCTTAGATAGACGATTAAAAATTAACCGAGACTGCATCATTTAGACAGTAGTGGTAGCGATATTGCACACATTTTGGTCCGTGGACAAAATAGCAGACGAAAAAAGAAGTTGATGTTCTTTTTTGTGGTTGCAGGAGTACGAAGGGTCCGCTAGGGTGCGAATTGAGGAGGGGGAGAGAGGGTACCCGTGCATACACTGCGGCGCGGCGTTTCCCCACCAGAGCAAACTAACGAGGCACATACTGACAACGCACACACTCGACACCCTGAAGTATCGGGACGCTATACTTGGGCGGCCGCTGGGGTTGCCGATGCTGGGTCAGTTCGCGGACCCGCCTTACATGTCCATGCCCACTGAGGAGTCGCCTATAGACCTGGACATCGGGCCGGTGGAGCCTGGGAACGTGGTGTTGTGCAAGTTCTGTGGCAAGAGTTTCCCGGATGTCTCATCGTTAATAGCCCACCTACCGGTGCATACGGGCGACCGACCGTTCAAATGTGAATTTTGCGGAAAAGCGTTTAAGCTGAGGCATCATATGAAGGACCATTGTAGAGTGCATACTGGTAAGTTACTTACAAGTTTTTGAACTATCTCTATAATCATTTATATTCAACGTTTTGAGCGTCTGGGCGTCACAAGTTAATCATGATCTCGGACGCCACAAAGCATAAGACACTAAATATTTAGTTATATTCTAGCTTTTATCAAATCCGATTCACAAAAAGTATCTTCAGCAGCTCAGAAGCCAAGCAATCGTACATTAATTGAATATGCAAAAACATAGTTTTAGAGTTATTCAGGTAGTTTGGCCAGGTTTTACAGGTCTGTTACAGTGCCATCAATAATGGCCGTGGTATCTGGGCATCATGATTTCACGTCCTGTGCGCTCAAAACAATTAAGTATCGCATGATTAATTTTTAAATCTTAATTACAGGTGAAAGGCCTTTTCGGTGTGTTTTGTGTGGCAAAACCTTCTCCCGGTCGACTATCTTGAAGGCGCACGAGAAAACCCACTATCCGAAGTACGCGCGAAAATTCCTGTCGCCTAGTCCTGTGGATACTGAGGAGGAAAGCCCGCACCAATGAGTATGGGATGGCTATAGTGACAATTGACGCGCGAGTGTATATTAGCCAATAATATACATTATTATTGGACATAGTCAATGAGCGAGCAGTGGTAGAATTGAACAAATGGAGGACAATATGTTGTAATTTATTAAGAATGTGATTAAGCGCCGCAACTGTGATCTGAACGATATGAATAATATTTGATATTTCACTAATAGATAATTGTCACACAAAAGTGGTTACTTCTCCGTTTTCTTATTGAAGATGAGCGTTTAATTTTCTCATTTCGTTTGCTTATGTTTTATAAGCGTTTGGAACGTTAGGTGCTTTCTTTACGCTTTAGGTAATATTGAAATCTCGTCGTAGGATGAGTCTTGTAGACGGCATAGCCAAAGTTAGCTAGTGAAGTAAAACTTCTTTTTTTAATATTATTTGTTTTATGTTTCAAAGAATACTTTCATATGGAGAATGCGCTCATTATTCAGCTTCTTATTTTGAGAACGTTCCTTAAATGAGCTCTCATGTTTGGTTGCCATTTCAAAGCTTTTTAGTACCTTCTAAACGAGGACTGTAAAATAATTGATTTAGAGCTGACGTAACCTTTAGAGACTTGCATTATTAAATTTATTATAAGTAGTTCATCTCTCAGAGTTGATTTGATAAACCAAATTAAAGATTGATAATGAGTGCTTTAATTATTATTATTAGAGACCATAGAACAATTGCACTCAATAAAATATAGTTTGTAATGATTAAAAATTAGGGATATGAGATTTTTACTAATTTTATGTCTTTCGAAGTAAATGACGCACGCTCCCCTGAGGTAATTCAAAAGCAATATTACGACATATAAAATGTACATAACATATAGTTTGATAATATCGGATTTATAGGAAATTTATTAGAACGTAAATATAATGCTTCAGTAGCTCCGTATTTGGTAACTTGGGGAGGGTTGTGGATGTGTGATCCTGGGAATCAAAGCTTTAAACGCTGTTTCTGTTCTGTCCGAATATAGCCCATGCCTCTTCATCCCAACGGCTCACTATTTCGGAAGCACCGTTATATATGTTCTGGTTCCGCGAATCATATTGGCTGCCATACGTGCCATGTTGAGATGTAAGAGGCATAGCCTGAATATATTAATATATATCAAATTTTCTATCTATTTTCATACTGCAGAACCATATTGTTTTATTGTACAGAAAGTTTCAAATGCTTTATTACTTAAATATAGTGAAAGTTGAATCGTTGATAATTCGATTAGTTTAATATTAGATCAGCAGGGCCAGTTTACTTTTATTACAATTACAATATACAGTACAATTTTTAAAATCTGTTATTACGAAGCATTTGAAACTTGTCTCACAACCACTGTGTTCAATAAATTCAACAGAGTCAAATACAGGGATATTTTATGGATTATAACATTCATTTTAATTCACTTTTGTTTTTGACTACTGACTCAGTAGCCTAATGGTTTGCCGAAGTCTGTACAGAAGTTTATCAATACACAAACATAATAACTATTATTTATCCAATGATTTTTGAACTAAAGCTTTGATTTGGTACAGATTGGAAAGTTGGCTCACTTTAGTCGTAAGTTTTCTTGTAATATTTTAACTTTTTGTTCTTTATTGCTTACGGTACTCCCTTGTTCATGCAGTTTTATTTATTTAAATTAAGACCGAATATCACTATTGTAAAAAAACGAATACATAATAGATATTAAACTAGTCGATAGATAAATACATACTCTTATAATGATTTTTCAAAATCTATGTGACCTAAGTACATGGGGACATATCATCATTTTAACTATCAAAATTAAAGTGTTTTTGCACTTGTCTTAACATACGTAACTTGTTTAATTTTTGTATTGTTGGAATAGTAGTATAAAATATATTAAATATCAGATTCTGTTTAAATGTAGGCGTTAAACACCTCTTAACTTGTATAAGAGGATTACGTAGCTGTTTATTTCGAAAAATATCAAATGAAAGTATTATAGTTAATTAGGAAAAGAACTGTGATATATAAAAAAGTAAGGACACCATCTGGGAGTTAAAATTACGATCTCAGAATGTGATTTGAGCCGTTTTCGCGTTTTGGACCTCAATGGTCGATGTGATTTAAAAAAGGATATTTTGTGATTAAATTTATGGTTTTATTAACTCGTCTATTATTTTTTTACTTATGGAGATTTATGAAATAAAATTTAGTATCTAAATTTAGGTTTAGGCCTCTTCAAAACTTATCATTTTTAAATTTATAATACTATGCTAAATTAACTTCTAGGGAAAACAAATATTATGGA